>NC_092649.1:9622190-12182190 GCF_032118995.1 Asterias amurensis
TTATTTCTAAATTTTGATGCAAATTGGATTTTATTTCTAAAAGCCAATCATGTTTTTTGAGTCACTGCAAGGCCATAAGCTAATTCTCTCTCTGAAACGCATAAAGATGCAAACAAGTCTACAGGCAAGGTTGCTCTAATCCTCAGTGTAATCGGCCTCGACAGCCGTTGAGTAAACGTGCCGCTCTTTTTTTTTCCAGATGAAGTTTATAAAAACAAAATGAAAATTTGGACTAGAGGTGTGAGGGTATAAAGACACGTTCATGGTCAGAAGGTGTGTTCCATCCTTTGGATGTACACATGACGTGTGTTGTTTGGGTCTCACCCACTGTGCTGTGTGCATTTATGTTGGGAAAATATAATTAGCTGTTGCAGTCTGCTTATCAACCAAAAGGACCTGTCTCGAATTTTAGATAGACTCTGCTAGGGTCCAAATGTTAGGTTAATAATTAGAGGTCAAACCTTTCGACCCAAGCAGAGTTTTTCTCTTTCTTAAATTCAAGAAAGACTCTGCTACATGTAGGGTCAAAACGCCAGGCCTTTAATTAATTTCTGGCATTTATTTTGAGTACATTCTCTAAAAGTTATTTTGTTTATGGTCATTTTTGGGAAACTTGCTTTGTGTCGAGGCCTACACAGAGGTCGCCCTTTGGAAGGGGAGGAAAGGGAGAAGACAAATTTAAATAAAAGGAGAAAATTAATTTGAAGAGACATTTATGGGCATGGATTCAGGTTGTGTTCACTGTGTACATGTTCACAGAATCTGTCCATGTTATAACATGTCTTGTCTAAATGCTTATCTGATTGGCAAAGTACAAATGTGCATGTCAAGAAATGGATTAATTGGGAAAAGTCAGTAGCAATTAATCTAAATGATGATTTTTGAAAAAAATGTGAAACAAAACAATTAAAATAGCACTGTGTACATTATATTGAAGCGGTTAGTCAATAGGATGAAGTGTGGGGGATGTACACAGGTTCTATGCAGATCAAGTGTATTTTCCTGTACAATGTACATGTACATACATCCTGAGAATTCAATGACAGGCTGATTTGCTGCTATTCCATGGTGAGCGCCAAAACTTGATTAGCCACAGTGTACAAAGCTGTTTGAAACTTTGGCTGCTAACTGGTGAAACATGTACATTTATAAGCACATTCTTGCCCAAGTGTTGGATTTAATAGGTATACAGAGCCCTTTATGTTTTCATGTAAGTGTATTTACATGTTCATGTACTACATGTGTTTACATTTAAATGTACCTGTGCACTATTTGCATACACAGGTTGATCTACTTATTAATGCTCACAAGATGCCCAACTTCACAGGGTTGCTTTATAAAGACAATATATTATTGCTCTCTGTCAAACAAACACTAGTTTGGTCAGTGCATAACTGTTCAATCTTGTCGTAATTGATTATAAATTAACAAGGTGTAAACCATAGAGCAAGGTCCTTACTTATAATGCTCACAAGATGCCCAACTTCACAGGGTTGCTTCATAAAGACAATATATTATTGCTCTCTGTCAAACAAACACTAGTTTGGGTAGTGCATAACTGTTCAATCTTGTCGTAATTGATTATAAATTAACAAGGTGTAAACCATAGAGCAAGGTCATTGCTCCAAGGTCCTTGCTCTATGATGTATCACTGAGTGACCCTTACAGGCTTATATGTCATCTGAGCCAAGGACTTCCTTCCTGCCGGGGTCAGGGGTCAATGATATTCTTTCATGGTTATCAATGGTTCGTCATCCTGTCGCCTTCTGTTTTAACGCTAACTATTTTTGATTTTTTTTTTTTCCTTTTTGTGTGTCATAGTTACCTTAATGCGCTTGATCGATTGGCCGCACCCGGCTACATCCCAACACAACAAGATGTGCTCCGAACGAGAGTCAAGACCACTGGTATTGTGGAAACTCACTTCACTTTTAAAGATCTTCACTTTAAGTAAGTCTGGGTTCTCTTCATGGGTCAGCCATTTTCCCCTCTCACCAGTTTCAATCATTTGAAACAGACTGAGGCATGAGATGAAAGAGAACAAGACCTAGGTGACTTCCCCAATGTAAATTTTAAGAAAGTTTTGATCTTCAGAGTTGCAGTCTGTATCTAGGGTATACAGAAAATACAGTAAAGAGGAAAAGCAGTTGTGTGGTCTAGAGCATTTAAAGGAACACGTTGCCTAGGATTGGTCGAGTTGGTCTTTGAAAAGCGTTTGTAATCGTTTTTTATAAAATGCATATGGGTAGAAAGATTTTGTAAAAGTAGAATACAATGATCCACACAAAAATGCCTCGAAATTGCACGGTTTTCCTTTTACCTCGTCGACTAACACGGTCGGCCATTTATGGGAGTCAAATTTTTTACTCCCATAAATGGCCGACCGTGTTAGCTCGCAACTTCGAGGCAAACTTGCGTGGATCATTGTATTCTACTTTTAAAACATCTTTCCAACCATTTATGCATTAATTATAAAAAACGGCTACAAACGCTTTTTATAGACCAACTCGTCAGATCCAAGGCAAAGTGTTCCTTTAAGTTCTGGTGGTTAAGTCATCAGAGTGTGGGTTCAAATCCCGGTCATGAAATCTGTGTCCTTGAGCAAGATGCCTTCATATAATTGCTTCTCTTCACCCAGGGGTATTAATGGGTACCTGCGAGGGTAGAGATTGATATTGTATATAAAAAACCTTCAGAACGCCACAGCAGCTCAGGGCTGTATACCCAGAGAGACCAAAAAAAAAGATTAAAGAAATGTTGTTGGCCCAGTGACCAGGGCACTAATGTAACGTGCATTGATAGGGTTGTTGTAAAATGATAAGAACTAGTTATTATTGTTAATATTATTAATACATGTGGGTTGTTTCATGTACAGAATGTTTGACGTAGGAGGCCAGCGCTCTGAGAGGAAGAAGTGGATCCATTGCTTTGAGGGTGTGACGGCAATCATCTTCTGTGTGGCCCTCAGCGCATACGACTTGGTACTAGCTGAAGATGAGGAAATGGTAAGAGTTCTTTGGTAGCTAACGTTTGTCTCAGACAGCCCTCCAAAGTCTCGCCAAACCAAAAGTTTGAATTAAGTACATGAAAAGTTTGACGTCTGAAACAGTAAGGAGCGACTGGAAGTGTTTGAAGGCGAAAGATCAACTGTTGCAAATCGTTTGGAATGACTCTGGAGCGCCTTGGTGTCAGAGGACGATCTTGTTATGAGCTGAGCCAATATTAATCGTATGTTAAGTTCGCCTGTCTGAAACCAACATTTAATTGGGTCGACCTAGAGTTGCTCCTGATTTATTTGGTTTTGGCGCGACTCTGGCGCACCTGTCTGAACCGGGGTTAACTTAATTGACAACCAAACCACTGGAAGTGATTGGGTGAGTTGGGGACTGGAAACGACACCAGGGGTCGATTTCACAAAGAGTTGGGACTAGTCCTAAACTTAGGACTAGTCCTAGGAGATATACAAATTGCATGGGTAGTCCAAAGTTAGGACCAGTAACTGGTCCTAACTCGAGATAAGACTAGTCCTAATTCTTTGTGAAATCCACCCCAGTCCTTCTAAGATTTATGACCCATATTCAGACTCTCTGCTATGTGTTCACTGCTTGTGTTTCTCGAAATTTCAGAACCGCATGCATGAATCGATGAAGCTATTTGACTCCATCTGCAACAACAAGTGGTTCACAGAGACCTCCATCATCCTTTTTCTGAACAAGAAAGATCTCTTCGAGGAGAAGATCACCAAGTCACCACTCACCATCTGTTTCCCAGAGTACACTGGTAAGTCGTTCCCCACCCTAACCCCCTAGTTCAAGTCCCATCTCTCTCTCTCTCTCTCTCTCTTTATCAGCTGGGGGGGGGGGGGGGAGGTAGTGCTTTCTGCTCTACTAGCCAGGCTTCTGATGGATGATACCCAAGCCTACATTCGTAAGGGAGTAACCCTGTTTCAGCCCCCGGAGTAGGTGGCAACGGCTCCTGGAAAAAAATAGTTGATTGTAACCCACACCTATCAGGCCTTGTGTGTCTGGCGACTTGCATTGAGGAAAAGAAAGAGAAAAAAAATCTCTTTGTTCATCTAAAGCTTTATTTCTATTTACCAAGTCAGTTTTCAGGCCTTTAAAAATCTTTAAGTCAATGGGGAACTTCCGAAGGGGCAACAATGGCAAGACCAGGGGCAAAGAAGGTCATGGCCTCTGTGTAATTCCAGGCCTGAAATTTCATAACAGTAAGACTCCTTACACATGACATCACAGGCTTAAATAGTGCCCTCACTGAGGTTAAAATACGATGCAGGTTAGCGCTAGCGTAGCAGGTGTGATGACTCTCAGAGAGGAATCGTTCTCCGTTGCGCTTGTAACGTTGAATACCATGACTGCTGAATAGAGTTCCCTGGATTATTATTGTCGGCCGTAAGTAGTTGGCCGAAAACAAATGATTGTGTCAATAAAAAAATCTTGAACTTTGGTATAAAAAAAGGGCACGATGGCCAACGGGGAGAAAGGGCACGACAGTTTTGGCCGTGAAAATAGTATTTTTTCGAGGGGCATCACGGCCAGTTGGAAGGGCATTGAGGGCCATGGCCGCCTTGTAATTCCAGGCCTGCATTGGCTGATAGCTGTGAGTGGCGTGTGCACATTTCACGGTTCATGCAATCTGTCTCTAATATCATTTATATGGAACCATTTGCATACTGTTTATATATGAAGAGTGAGAACGAATTTTAATGAAGTTGTTAAATTTGAATTTGTGCAAATGAGTTGGCCCTTGAGTGATGCACTCCTCACTTGAAATGCACTTGACTGCAAGACTTGACCCATCAGAATGGTGCCACCATTGCTTTGATATTTGCATTTTCTACTGTACTGACTATCAGATGTATATTGATTGGATGGAATAACTTGTTACTTGATATTCAAAACTACGATTCCCCTGACGTTTGTAGATGTAGCGTTTCAAACACACTTCTTTAAAGATCCTGCAATAATCTGACTGCAATATTCTGTATCAGTGTACTGTCTCTTGTGAACTCTGACCTTTGGACTGATTCTTGTATGTGGGGTTCATAGTCCGACTGTTTATCTGTGATAATTTGGGTTTCTTTTAAAATGCATTATTTACTGTAGGATATTTTTTGTAACTTAGTAATCATGTACTAGGACTATTTAGTCTGATTTGTTCATAGTTTCAACTTGTGCACTTCTTTAATGTACAATGTTATTATTTGAGGTTGTTATTATATATCTTGCATGTTATAAGTACAGTGTTCATTTTTTTTTATAGCTTGTTGACATTTTGTCCATTTGTGTGTAAGACTCAAGGGTTTGATTTCTCAAAGAACTAAGGTCAATCTTGAATGCTAAGAAGAGTGTGATGTCGCAATAGAAATCACTATGGTGATGTATATTCAGTTAGCCGTTATATACCTTTATCACGCTGTCACCATCTTGGTCATGTTCCCTGTTTCCAATAACAGTAATGAATGCTAATATTCATTGCGCAAACCTGGAACCAGACTATTATTTTGCCAGCCTCAGTTTGGTTACAATGAGTTGGAAATCAATGAATAAAATCAAGATGGCTACAATGTGATAAAGGTCTATACCAAGTGCTACTAGTGCATTGTCAGGGTGTTTGAGCGTGAGACCAGGCTTTCTGCTTGTTCTCACCCTTATACTGTGGCTGTGCCGAGATGTAGAACAAAGAGCTACTCCAGTAGCTTTTTCCCTCGTACTGCATCTCTTTGGAACTCCTTGCCTGGTGCATGTTTCCCTTCATCCTATGATCTGCCATCTTTTAAGAGCAATATTAATTCCTACCTTCAGCTCCACTGAGTTACAACATTTCTATGTTTTCTTCTTTGTAGCCCTCTACCTAGAGTGGCTTTTAGCCTTGTTTTGGACGAACTTGCGTAAAAAAAAGAAAAGAAAAAAAAAGAAAAAAAGAACCAGACTTAACTCTTGTCTTCTTTGTTCCCCTTACTCCACCTCCCCTCCTCCCAACCAGGCTCCAATACATATGAGGAGGCAGCAGCCTACATCCAGATGCAGTTTGAGGATCTGAACAAACGCAAGGATCAGAAGGAGATCTACACCCACTTCACATGTGCCACAGACACCAACAACATCCAGTTTGTGTTTGACGCTGTCACCGATGTCATCATCAAGAACAATCTCAAGGATTGCGGTCTCTTCTAAATTAAATGCCAAAACTCAACTTGGAATTATGAAAGCTTGTGAGTAGCATCCCTTTGCCTTTTTAAACAATATTTTATGCCATTTTTCTAGCTGATTTCTTTATTCCCTCACAAACTAATTACAAAAACCCAATGAAATTTCTTCTTGGGGACTGCCTTGAACTAGTTGCCTGTAAATTGCCTTGTGTGACTTGGCCTTTGAAGAGGTTGTTTACAGTCATCTCGTTCTTGGCAATCTCCAAAAGAAAAAAATCTCTTAGGTCTGCAGCTTCATTTTTGAAATGGACAAGCAATTTTTATTTTGCAAAATGGGAAAATCATGCAGGAAATTCCAGCCTGGGATTGCAAGAAACTGTTTGAAAAAATGTCTCCAGTACTACTCAAGTGCTCTTATTGCATGCTGTGTAGTAGGTTTCCTATAATTGGGGTTGAATTTCAATAGTTAAAGTAACTCATGACATTGTTAACGCAGCAATTTCAAGTCCAAGTATGAACAGTGGTGCGTTGACAAATCCTGCCAACGTACAGCTGCGGAATTAACGAAACACATCATTTCGTTTGTTCAATATAGTTTTTCATGGGTTGGGATTCTCCTTTTGTTGCAAGTACTTTCAGAATAAGCTTATTTCAGACGCTGAGTGGTTTTGCTTTAATCTCTTTGAAAGAATATATATAAAAAAATAGTAATAAATTTAAAAAGATCCCAATTATTTTATTTAATCAACCAAGGCTGAGGAAGCTTAAAGAGAATATCTCTTTTCGTGGGTGTTGCCACAATGATGCTGCATCAACTGCCCTTTACGTAGACTCATTAGTCAGTTTGACGTCAACCATGAATGTATAATAAGGCAAGCTGAATCAAACAAGCTTCCGAAACACTCATTAAGGGCTCAGGCCTCGGGTGTTCTAAACGAGGTAGATTTGGGAGTGATTAAGCCCCTCGCCGAACAATTGATGACCCTGAGATCCATTGTTCAATGGAGACATGGAAACAATGGTCCAGACTATTATCCCTGGGAATTTTCTCGTTAAAATATACGGCTGTATTTATTATGCAGAGGGTTGAGGTGTGAATAATTGAAACTGGCTTAGTGCCAAAACCAGCCTGATGATAGCAATACACTCATGCCTGAATGCTTCATTTTTAAAAAGGGCAAGGGCAGCAAGGTGTGTTCTTCTTGGTAAAGGGCACCCCTATGAGGAAATTGTAAAATTCTACTGGAGCATTTCAAGGGCACCAAGGCAATGACCAGGGGGCATGGAGGAAATTGCCTCTGTTGCCTCCGTGAAGTATTAGGCCTGAATGTACTCCATTAAAGTTGTACATCCCTTTACACATTATCAGGGATCAAATTTGGCAGGAAAAACCAATCCAAAATACGGCATGGCCTGTAACTCAAATGTTTATGGGACCAGAAGTGAGTGTAAAAGACCAGAATTAAAACTTGAAAATAAAAAATATAAAAATCCTCAGTTTTATCAAAGAGAGAAAGAAACATTTGATTGGATGGAAAATTCTGTGCGCTTTCAGATTTAAAATTTACTTTGGGGGGGGGGGGGAATTGTTTGTTCTGATAGTTCCCAACCCAGTACTTTACATTGTTAATATTGACAGTACAAATGTTCACAGATTTAGACATAGTTTACATGGTGTAAAGATGGTCATGGTGGAAAACTTCCAGTGAAATAGCTTTGCCTGAAATGCTCTAGATTTTGAGAAATGAGACGACCAATATTAGTCTAAAATCAGATATTTGAAAACACAGCGAATGACCCATGACTCAGGGGACTTTAGTTTCACATGTTTATTATTATTTTTACTTGATGTAAATTTAACATCTCTTATTTCACAGGTTTGTTGTATCAGTCAAATGTTTGGTCTGACACAAAGGGAGGTTGCTGGTCTTTGGCAATTACCAATGTTGGCTTTGTGCCTTAATGCAGTGGTTCATGGAAGGTAGTCTCTTGTGATTTTCCAAGCAGTCTCGGTAATGATTTCTTACATCATTTCATCTCCAGATTGAAACTCATTTGGGGCTAGCTTGCCAGAGAAAGATACTACTACTTGGATAGCAGGAAAAGTAAACGTCGGGTTCAATGGTCAGTGGATTTGGTCGAGCATCCGCCACTGATGGTTGCCGTAGCCAGTATGCCACCTTGGATCAAGCCAAACTCACTGCAGGATATCCACGGAACCAGTCTAATTGTCATGCGTAAAAAAAAAAACATGTGTTGGTTGTAGACTTGTACCTGAACAACCTTTGGAGCAGTTATTGACTGGCAGGTTTTGTATCTCCAAAAAAAAGGGGGAAAAAGGAGGTAATAACTTTTAGTAAATTAATAGGGGGTAAATTAATGGTAACAAACAAACTGCACAATCTTAGTTTTGTAAGTGGATAATGTAAATGTGGACTTTATTTCCGTTTTACTGCATTTAAAGTGGTGTGACCTTCTCTCACTCATTGCTATTGTATTGCACGAATTATGTACAAAATCATAACGGAGAGGTTTTTTTTTTTTCATTCCTGAAGTCTGATGCCATCTTGGAAAACAAAAAGGAAATTGCATTTCTACTCTTGTATATTGTAAAAGAAAGTGACACATGTGATGAAGATCTCTTAGTTTGGTTGAAAATGTTTAGCCTATTAACAAAAAAACAAAAAAACAAAAAAAAATATTGTCGTAGAAGCAGAGTATATTAAGCATTTTTAAGTCAGCTGGTATTAAAACAAAAATTAAGAAGGTTGTTTCTGAATTGTTCAAAATTGTTGATTCTGTGGCAGAATCGTCGAGTGCGAGAGAGAAAGTGCGAGGTTTATTAAAAAGCCAGAATTGGTTTTAGTTTCTTAAATTAAAAAGAATTCAATTGTTACCAGATCTTGTTGCCTTTTTCCCCCCCCACTCTGTCTTTAGAAGCAGTTTGTAAGAGCCAAATTCAAAAACAATTTAGAGCAATTTGTCTATGAGGGTTGTTTGTCGGAAATATGCGAAATGGAACAGTAGTTTTTACAAACTGAATCTCAAGTATGATAGAAATTTTGGCCAGGGGTTGCGGTCAAAATTATGAAAGAATTTGTCAAAAATGTTTGGGTTATTTGTGTAGCGGAACAAGACAATAACATTTGGATAATAATATGGGTTTTTGTGCTAAACATGTTTACAAAGTTGTGTTATTAATATAAACTACACCTTTTAGATTAAAAAAAATAAAATAAAAATCACTCTAAAGGAGACAAAATGATGTAAGAAATGAATTGAAGGCACATTGATACCCAAGAAAAAAAGTTTTACCTGTTTTGCAATTTCTTGCTTTAAATAAATTTCAGTGTATAGTGGATAAACATTTAAAAATCTCCCGGCATTTGTCTGGTGACCGCGGAAATCTCCAATGGTGGTTTCTGGTAAATAATTATGATTAATATTATTATGATATATTTTTTTTTCTTCTGAACAGTGCATGCTTTGTATAGACATTGTGTCGGATGATTCTTTGTCCCAAACAGCTTAATCGTGACACTCGTGTTTTAGCAACCCCCCCTCTCAATAGTCTTTTTTACTGACAGCCACAATGTGTGTGTGCATATTGTGAAAAAAAATTAATCCTACATATTATTTCTTTGACTAAAAAGAAAAAATATATATATTAAAAAATTTGCACTGTGTACGAAAAAAAAAAAAAAAAAAAAATCCTGAAATTTGTGTATTATTATATAAAGTATTAAATGTTACGAAGTATGAGTGCCTATCGTCTCCCCCTACTGGTACCGATGTATATGTATCGATAAGCAAATATCCACCCCCCCCCCCCCAAACACACTAAAAAAACAAAATAAACTATTTTGAGATGGTAGGTATATATGTATACTATATGTATATCCACTTACTTCATAGGAACAGAAACCCCAACTCAAGAACCAATTTCTCAGTAGATTATGTCAATATTTTGAAAAGAAAGAAGGAAAACAAAATCCAACATTGAAAAAACAAAAAATTACCAGGGAACTTCAATTTCAACGTAATGTATTTAGCTGTTACTGTAGTTCAGATTGGAAAATCTTGCTGAAATTTCATCTGCAAAATTATTGTATATTATTATTCTTATTATTTGTTTTGGGTTTTTCATCATAAATTTGCCAAGTCGTATTGACAGAGTACAGCTAAACAAAAAGTGGATTCAATATGTTTACAATAAGAAAACAAACAACAATCACTCTTATAAACGCAAAACTTTATTTGACATAATGGTATGGATAGATTGTACTCCCCTCTTGATTTGTGTGCGGTAACCGTTGTATTAAAAAAAACTGTGTGTGTATCGTTTACTGCATAATGTCTGATCCCTAAGGGCCCAATTTCATTGAGCTTACTAAAATGAGGTTACATTTAAACAGGAAATGTAGCCTAACCATTTTCTACTCAGCAGAAATGAGCAGGATACCAGTCATAAAGTGTACACGTGACATGTCCGGTAATCTCATTTTGGTAAGCATAATTTTGTTGTGCTTAGCATCTTTCTTGTGCTTAAGCAGCTTTATGAAATTGGGCCCAGAACTGTCTGGTTGAAAAGATGACGGTTAACAAATAATTTTTTTTAATATAGATAATATTAAAGAAAAAATAAGATGTACATTCAAAAATTATCCCACTCATATGTAAATGTTTTGTCATTTATATTGATAATTGAAGACAATTCTCTTAATGTCTTAGCGTTGTTATTATTCTATTACCCGTTATGTATGTGCAAGAATTAGTAGATTAAAAAAAAAAAAATGAAAAGCAGTAGCACTGATCTCTTATTGCAGGATTACACCGTTTAAATGACATTCTATCGATGTGAAATATCAAATAAGACTTTTAAAAATAAATGTGGTCTCATTTTACTCTTTTATAGGATGAGAATTCAGGACTTGTAATATTATTATCAAGCTAAAAACTGTTTTTAAAAGGACAAATTCATGCTTAAAAAAAAGTATTATGCAAGGTATCGTGTAAAAAAATCCATAATTGACACGGCTAGAGAAAACAAAGTAGATTGTGTATCGTATATTTTTGGTTCTTAGCACAGGTTGGTTGTTGTGTGTAAGAACTGTAATATATCCGATTCTAATAGGCAGCTGATGTTGTTACAAATGTCAGTAAAAACAGACTACAGTTTTGAATTTTTGGTTTGTTGAAGATGAAGAAGAAACAATGCGCCTAGAAGTAGAACCTTGCTGGTTACCTTGTATGTTTTGCTAAATTCACTCGCTCTTCAGCACAATTTCTGGCTAAAGTCTGGTTGAAGTCTGCCCCATAACTTGCTCTGTGTACATCACTGGCTAACAAAGAGGAGGTAACTAGAAATTACAATCCTTGCTTTTATTGAAAAAGGAAGAATTTGAATTCGTCGGGAAAAGGGAATATATGCACATTCCAGTACAGAGTGTCATTGTAAGGAAGGATGTGCGTGGTCCATGAGCTGTATATTGGGAGAGTTAAGACTATTTGCAATTAGAAGCAATTTTGTTCCCAAGAAACGCATGGGCTAACACGGGGTGCCAGACTAGTCTGCCCATTGGGTTGTGCTGCATCTGGAGACCAAAGATAACTGGTCCCTCCATGTCGCAACTCTCTCAATACACAGCTCTGGTTCATGTGCATCAAGGGCGCCCTCTAGAGTTTATGATGATACAGAGCTTTGTGGGGCTAGAGCGCCATGTAGCTGTGACCTTTCACCATTGCTTGAATCATTAGTGTATAAATGATTCATGGTTTTAGAGCAAACTTAAAACATGCAAAATGATAGATTTAGAAATTCACACACACAGATACACAAACGAAAGAGAACATATAATTATAGCTAATTTAACATTTTATTTCAGATGTTTTTATGTGTAAGGCGATAACTGTGTTCTGACTTTAAATGTAAAAGAGCTCCAGTACATTAAAAAAAGTAAAATAGATTTGTCGTAACTAAATTAATTTTAAGAGTTTATGAAAAAGCTGGGGAACAAGTTTGTGAGAGTTTTTCCTTGTTCCGGCAAGTATACCATTGACTTAAAAAAAAAAAAAAAGTCAAAACCAAACCCCACCCAATAAAAGAGGACTGTGGTGCTTTGTTAGCATTAAGTTGGGCATTTCTGATTAGGATCGACACTCCTGTGTATAAACCACTCACTGCTGTTAACTCGTTCTACTGAGTAGTTCGTCCAACTGTAGTACTCCAATGAGCACTGTATTAAATTGATCTATATGGATTTCTGAGAACTGTTCAACCCTCCTACTAACTAAGAGTTGCACAACTATCCCTAGAACTCTCCCCCCGGAAGTGCATAGAACAGGGCCCAATTTCATGGCTCTGCTTACTGCTGAATTCTGCGCTTACGATCACGATTCCCCGTTTGACATGCTAGCGCCGAATTTCTGCGCTAGCCTTGTAAGCTTAGAATGCCTTGTAATGTGGAGTACACGCGCGCACAATCCAAAATTCTGCTAACGCGTGAAATACGCTTGCTGTAAGCACAGAATTCCCTGCGTCCATAAGCGCCGATTCTGTGCTTACGGTAAGCGGAGCCATGAAATTGGGCCCAGATAAACAGAGCTGTTTGTGTGTTGTGTTGATGCATACCCCACAGGGTGACAGATTGCAAGCTGGCGTAGTTTATCATTCAAAACTGCGATTGGTGATATTGGATGGTCAGACAGTAGGATTGACTGTGTGCTGTTTCAAAGCACTCCCCAAATGATATCATACTACAGGCCAACAGTTTTCATTCAAAAACCAGTCGGATGATATTAAAGAGTCAAATAGTAGGAGGGTTAACACATATAACTTATAATCCTGTTACTCAAATGACAGGTTTACATTGGCTGAATCAGCTGTCCTGATTAAGATTAAGAGACTCACACAATGGATTTGTAGCCCAGATTTATTGCTTGTTGTCCAACTTCTTCATACATGTGTACATGATCAATTTTTTACAGTGGCTCTCGTTATAACAAAAAGACCTCTTTATATACAAACAAAATCTCTTTATAAAGATTGTCGCTGTATAAAGAAACCCTTACCTTAATAGTATACGATGATGATCATTATACAATGTCCGTTTTATAGTCTGTTTAGGGAGTGTATTGTTGTCAATTTTGTGAACAAACCAGTGTAGCCGTAGTACAATTTCAAAATACAATGGTACCACATACAAACATTTGCTCTCTCTCTGTGTCTTTTATTCTCTTGGTGTGTTAATGTTGTCTTTATAGCTTTTTTAAGAGTTTGGTACCATAATGCAACGGCCACCCCTCTCATAATACCTCACGATAAAACATGGTAAAAATGGGTTTTTCTCCAGAATGCTCCAAGCAAAATTTCTGAAAAATGCGGGGTCAAACAAACCCGCGCGACAAAGGTATCGTGACGTCAGTGGCGGCTATTTGATGTGGAAAATAGCGCCCTCAGTTTGCCAAAGCTGGAGAACTGTGTTCAAACCCAATTAGATGAAAATCGTCACTGGCGTCAAGGGGCCATTATAATAGATAAGTCGTTTTTGACTCTCGGCTGAAAAAGCCCCGCAGCCGGGTGCATTTTTGACTCGAGTTATTTATTACTAAATGCAAATTTTGAGAGTAAAATGGTTATTAACCGGTATCTACGATGTCTATTTGGCCATAAAAAGGTAATTGTTGAAATATTGAGATCATCCTTTATTGGCTGTTTAAGAAGAAATACAGGTCCTCTAAATTGCAACAAATTAGGCCCAATTTCATGGCTCCGCATAGATTGGTGCTTACAGAAGCAGGGAATTCCGCACTTTCGTCAAGGGTATTTAAGGGTTTAGCAGGGAATTTTTGCTTGTGCGCATGCGTACACCTCATTACTAGACATCCATTGTTAACTAACACAGCTAGCGCAGAAACTCCAAGCGTGCACAGTAAGCAGAGAATGGTGAGCGTAAGCGCAGAATTCGGCGGTAAGCAGAGCCATGAAAATGGGGTCTGGTGAACTAGACGTTTCAGACACAAGAGGGCTGGGCGACATCTTTTATCCCCCGATCTAAAGTTAACACCTTCAAGGCAGTTGGAAGGAAAAGGTCATCTGTTGAAGACAAATCACAGGCTAGGGTCAAGTTCGTCAGACCAATGGTTAACTAGTGGTTGTTTAGCGTTGACATATGTCAACGCAAACCGGCGACTCAAAGTATATTATCATTTTCTGATAACTGGTCCACTCTGCACTGGGCTATGAAAACAGCCATTGATAACCAGCGATGCTGCCATGGCCATAGTACATGTAGGCTGGTTCAAAATATAAATTTTTACCCATACACCAATGTGTTAGCACTGTATACTCAGAAATTTCTAGGAATCCTGTGAAAAAATATCGCAGGCATATTACTCGGGTGGGATTCAAACCCACGACCCTTGCAATTCAAGATCAGTGTCTTACCAACTATAGACTACCGAGGTTGCCTGGTAGCTAGAGGCAGTTCGAATCCTCTGTTTTGACAGCGGGTACAGCAACAATTATAATAGATGTTAAATTTGCATCGGGATAAAGAATATTAATTTTGGTTTTCACCCCTACACTGATTTGTGTTAGCACTGTATACTCAGTACTTCCCCGAATCCTGTGAAAAAATATCACAGGCATATTACTTGGGTGGGAATCGAACCCCTGAATCCTAGCAGAGTCCAACTATTGTCCACTAAACAGAGTTTGCGCTAGCTTAGTTGAACTTCAGTCAGCGATAGTTCTTGCCTGAACTTGGCCCTAGGTTGAGGTTGTTTTCCTTTGGTTCGTCCGCCGGAGGTATCAACATCTGTCCTCCAATGTTTGGTTGCACAAGTCCAGACGTTGTAAAGCTTCCATGAAATAAGGCGGGGGTGGAGCGGTAATAATCAAGTCTTTTGTGTGAGTCCACTTTGGAAGGGTTGCCTGGTACCAGTGGAGAAATAATGGTAACCGTGACATGTGCCACGTTCTCAAATGGAGCACAGTCTTGATAGGGTCGGGTATATCCTGCAAACAATTAAAATTTTATCTTTTAACAAAACCGAAAACAATTTTTTTTTTTTTTAACCAAACAAGCACACAAAAACTTAAGTGAACTGACATAATCGCAATTCTATGAGACTAAATCTATGAGTGAAAAAAAAGTGCCTCATCCTGCTTACTGCGCTTTACAGACCTTGAAGTACCATGACAGAGAGCTATTTTAGAACAATCAACTTTCATTAAGAGTTGCTTAACAATTTACCAGCTAAGCAAAAAATTGCTGGGAGCCAGCCACACCCAGCAACAGACAAATTACATAGTATTTGGCTTGGTTGGTAATTGTCAAAGAACAGTCTTCTCACTTTGTGTATCTCAACATATGCATAAAGTAACACACCTGTGAAAAATTTGAGCTCAGTTAGTTGTCGAAGTTGCGAGATAACTATGAAAGAAAAAACACCCTTGTCACACGAAGTTGTGTGCTTTCAGATGCTTGACTTCGAGACCTCAAAATCTTATTCTGAGGTCTCGAAATCAAATTCGTGGAAAATTACTTCTTTCTCAAAAACTACGTCACTTCAGAGGGAGCCATTTCTCACGATGTTTTACACTATCAACCTCTCCCCATTACTCGTAACCAAGTGAGGTTTTATGCTAATAATTATTTTGGGTAATTACCAATAGTGTCCACTGCCTTTAAGTAATATTTTTCGCTCAAGTATAAAAACAAACGTGTATGCTGTTAAGCGGCTCTATTAAATAAGCTTGCCATTGTTGCCATCAACTCACCTGTGTTCCCATGGTAACATGATGGGGATCGACAAGCAGACGTACACCAAGGATGTGTTGAATGCGATTGGAGTAAGTCCGATCACCAAGAATGCTGCACAGTTTGCTGGTGAGGTGGACTTGCAGCTGATGTTTCTGCACTAAACTCAGAGAAACATAACCAGAAAGAATTGTTTCATTGAATGGTTAAGCAGTAACAACAAATTCAATTCAATTCAATTCAATTCAATAAACGTTTATTCTATAATCTTGTAGAAAAAAAACAATTGTGAGAATTAAACAGTACATAGAAATTTAACGAATCTAAAGTGCATTAAATTATACAAAAACAATATATCTAAAAGCAAATAACAAATTAATTACGAGGACTTAACTATGTACAAGACAGGAGCGAGAGCAGTGAATAATTTCCCTTTGTATATCATTGCAAAATACCACACAAAGTGTACCGCTTGCTACTCAAAAATCATCATTTGCTACTCAATATTGGCATTCATTGTGGGCAAAACATGCTCAGTCTGAATGTTTTCCTGGATGCAAAAACAAGGATGAATTAGTTCTCTGCACAGCACTTCTTCAAGGAGCATTTCAAAGTGCTAATTTTTCCATGACAAGAAAGAGCTAATTTTGAATAATGAGACTTATGCATAAAGCTACATGAACAGGTTACAAGGTGCTCTTGCGCAAAAAACCTGAGGCAAACTCCTTTCATATATTCGGGCATGATTGGCAAAAGGTTATACAAATTTAACTTCTTCATCCCACGTTTGAACTATATTTCATTGTTAACTATAAGATCTCATTGAACGTACACAAAATTTACATTGTATTTATAAAAAAATTTGCTTTGTGTATGTTTATCTTCAAGAACTTTGTATAAATAGAGTTTAAAACGAATATTGATTTCAAAAGAAAATATAGTCTTAGTTCGAGTAGTTTTCTAGTTTTCAATTCGCACAAGACTTGCTCATTCCATACTGGACAGTTACACATGTTGTCTGCATGCTTGAAAGACACCGGACACTGTAGGTAATTGTCAAAGACCAGTCTTCTCACTTGGTGTTTCCCAACATAAGCATAAAATAACGAGCTTGAAAAATTTGAGCTAAATTGGTCGTCGAGTTGCGAGATAATAATGGAAGAAAATACACCCTTGTCACATAAAGTTGTGTGCTTTCTGATGCTTGATTTCAAGACCTAAAAATCTAATTATGAGGTCTCGGAATCAAATTTGTGGAAAACTACCGTACTTCAGAGGGAGCCATTTCTCACGATGTTTTATACTATCAACAGCTCTTCATTGCTTGTTACCAAGTAAGTTTTTATGCTAATAATTATTTTGAGTAATTACCAATAGTGTCCACTGCCTTTAAGAACAAAAAACTCACATTTAAGAGGTTGAAGTTCAATGAGGGAGCAGTTGAGATGATGATTGGCTGATAGCACTTTATAGTCTGTCTTACATCGAAGCGTCTCCTTCCGATCAAAGCTACCCATTGATGGGTCCATTTTTGGCACCATCTGAGAAAGGAAAGGTTTGTCTTATTATTACAGAATTGAAGAAAAAAACTTGTCTAAGATCACAGATTTACATAAAACTAACACGGTCTAATGATGATAGTACAAACAACTCATCCCTTGAAATATTTTTGCCTGAAATGTCATTTGATGAGAAAAAAATTAAACTTATTTCCCGTTTGGAGTTAATCGCTCAGTGAGCGTTTTATTCTTTTGATGTCATGCAAGATGTTTAATCATTTTTTAGAACTATTTTCTCGTGACCCAGATGGTCGATCGATCTCAAACTTTCTATAGGTTTGTCAGTTTATGTATATGGTGGATAACGTAAAAAAAAAAGTGCTTACACTGCCAGCAACTGTTTTGTTAGCAAAAACCAATTCTGTGATGTTCCTTTAAGGACATTTTTAAGCAATATTTTTCTGCTAAAGCAGCTCTAGGAAATAGGACTCTGGAATTTGATCAAAAAAAATAAAAAGGTTCACACTCACCAATGTCTGATTGCCAATTTGCTCCGGACCAATTGGAATATTGATAGTTCCTATGATGGGATAAAAGGGAAAACAGGGTAGTGGTGGTGAAACAAACAAAAAAGTTCCCAACCTCAAAAAACCTTCACTCGACAGAAAATATTTTTATCCCATATAACTTTTCCCAGGCCTAGAATTTAAACTTTAAAAGGGCAAGGCCATTTTCATTTTGCAAGGGGCACCTCCATTGGCAAACCTTACAGTCAATGGGAAACATTTGAAGGGGCACCAATGCCAAGGCCATGGCCTCTGTGGTCATAATGAGTGAAATTGAGGGTGGTCGAACCAGACATATTTTCAATTCAGAAAAAGGCCTAATGGTAGGAACTAAATTCCTCTCCTGCAACAGGATTGCATTTTGGCGGCGGTAACCAAAAAACTGTTTCGGTTGTTGGTCGTTGGTTCTGCTGTTCAGACTGAACGATAACTGAGTTGTGAGCTCGGTTACCATTTTGGTTATGAAGTCAAACTCACCCCAGGATACACAACCGCATATGGAACTTGGACAATGTGGACATACGGTTACAGCTATCCTGCAATTATCACGATACTGTCTGGGGAGACTGCTATTGCAAGAGGCTCCAAATTACTGCCCCAATTAATGGGGCCAAAGTCGTGGGAGCAGTAGTCTCACAGGAGCCGGCAGTCTTGCAGAACCCGTCACCAGTGTGGGGAGATGTATGGAGAGAGTCAGCACGACAAACATCTAATGGCTTTCCCACAAGTCTAAGGGCCAAGTCACACAATGCAATTTACAGGCAACCAGTTCCAGGCAATCTCAAAGAAGAGAATCCATTCATGTTTGAATGTTCACATATTTTTCTTGGGAATTGTAAGACATTGTTTGAAAGTTACTCATGTGCTACAAAAGTGGTCTTGTAGTATGCACTGTTGTTGGTTGCCTCCAAGTTTCCTTTAAAATTTGCCTCGTGAGCAGGGCCCTATAAAGAACGGGGTGAAACAAGTACTCAATATAGAAACCCAAACAATAAAGGCTGACATACCTTCTGCAGGTGTTGGTATGCCGAGAGCTACAGTCCTGAGGGGAAAAACAATAAGGTAAATATTATTTACAAACATCTTGTTAATTCTGATTGGTAAAGTAATTTTTTGATTATTTTAGTACACATCCAACAGCTCAATTAGTTTAATAACAGGACAAAAAGGAAACAAGAAGAAATGTTCAGTTTTAGTGGTAGAAAAAAACCTAATAAGGAAAACAGTCAGGTAAGGACTGAAAACTCAATCCACATATAAGGCTCTGGTCTGTGGTGCGATTCCAACCGGGCACTACAGCGTTGAATGGCAGGGAAAGACACCATTGAGCCAAACTATTGTTTATGTCCAAAGTGTTTGCTATTAACTTTGCACATGTATGTTTGTGCATCATTTTTACATAAAAGCTCTTTGTCTCAGCCATCCTCAAGGCCATCACAAAATATTAACCCTCCTACCGTCTGACCAATCAATCTCATCCACTGTGGTGTGAATGGTAGATTCTTTATAAAATGGAAACTTTTAAAGCGCTGGTACAATGTATCTGCCGCAAGTGACGCTCATGACGCTGCTGTACAAAAACAACCAATAAGCAATGAAAGTATTACATGCTATATCAAGGCATATTTTAATATGCCCTCCTACGACTTGATCATTCAGCAAAATCCACTGTGGCTTCTGCAGCAACACTGAACACAGTTAACCCTCCTACTGTCAGGCCATTCAATATGATCCCTTATGGTTTTGAATGTGGTGAATGCATATTACACAGTTAGTTCTTTGCACAGCTGTACCAAAATACATAACCCATTTATAGTTAAATAGTTTCAAACGCTTGGTCACTTCGCTGAAAAATGGTACCAAGAGTAGGAGGGTTAGGACTGATATTTTCTCCCCTTACTCACCAATATTTTCTGACCATCTGGTTTCTCTTCCTAGCATTGATGAATGCATCGTTGATTTTTCTTGTAACCTCTTTAGTCTCACCAAGCAGAATCAAACCTGAAGATTCTCTGCAGAGTTGAGAAAATGAAGAAAAGAAGTTCAATATTGTCAAGAAACTTTCAAAGGAAACAAGTAATCAATCCCATTTTAGAGTTTAACAAAGATTTAGGTCCAAAATGTATTCGTTTTGTTTACTACCTGTCAGCTGCTTTGGCAATCTCTCCTGCTGGTTTACCAACAGCTTCCATGACCTCCGGAATGACCCCTACGATGTTCATTTGATTCTCACTGGTTCCCGTCACATGGATACCAGCTGGTTTGTTTAATCCGATGACCCCATCTGTTTGTAAATCAGGGAAATATTGAACAAGGTTATTAACATTGAAAGTAAATGTCACCTTTTTTTTGTACAAATTATCTGTGCCTTGTCTGTAAAACACACAAAAAAAAATACAAGTAGAATGTAGCTCACACAGTTCTGTGGTGAGATTTTACTCATGTCTTACTGATGTCTATAGCCCTATGAAAATGTCCGAGTTGAAATAGCACTCCCACAACTGAGTAATGGCATAACTTTTGCTCAAAACACCTGGCTGACGGCTGTCACTGCCAGACAAACAATTTAAAAATGCACGATCACAGATCCCGGCACGATTAACACAACAAACCGTGTAGTATTGTCAGTACACATGGCGCAGTATAAAGTTATAAACATAAAACTTGGACATTAACGTACATGTAGACCCAGTGACTGAGGCGCTAGATTCGTTTTTTCAAAATTTTGACATTATTGACCGACAATGTCAAAATTTCGAAAAAAAGGAATCTAGCGCCCCAGTCACTGGGTGTAGACATTTATAGACATTTATGTATGATCCACACCACCAGGTACTTCGATATTTTTTTAGCATTTGTGCGGAATGATTTTATCATATTTGGCTAGAGGACCAGAGACTGAGCAGTGGGAGCTACAGTTAGAACTGCTTCATTATTGAACTATGAGATTTGTTCCGTTACCGACGATCGTCTCCACTATTGTAGGCCTACGTACGCAGGTATGGACGTAGTCGTGGTGTAAAGAAAATTGTGCACATTATTTTTGCTCTACAAAAAAAAGTAAACATTTGAATTGAAGGACCTCTTTGTTTGTAAAGAATAAAACTGTTGGTGAACAACAAATTATTAATTGACCCCCCTGCTTATCCACTGCCGTGACCACGCCCATTCTTTTTAGGAAAATTCAATACCAATCAAAACTGGGATGGGAGATCCATACATAAATAAATTACCATGATTGTACACCTGGCTGTCTGCAATGTGTTTTGCAAATTCATCTTTTGTCATATTCTCAAACTGCGGGAACCCATGAGAGGCAAAGACGCTTTCATCAGGTCGCTGCAGTAACCGGTTTCTTTGCATTTTCTTCTTCTTCTTGTTGCCATGGTTGCCTGTCTCCTCCTCATCCTCAGCCAAAGAATGTTCTGTAATTTCTTGCACAGAGCTCAACTGACGTATTCTTTGTGTAGAAACAGAAGAGGAGGCACAAAGTTTACAAACAACGCGTCGTAAAGTTTGCATATTCAACTATTTGAGTCACTGCACACACAAAATATATTTTTTATTTAAAAGAATGTAACTTTCTAATAAGTTGTGGCGAGATGAACTTTGTCATGCAGTCACCGAGTGACAGGCATTTAACTACTGAACTTTAGTCTGGCACCGCAAATATTTATTATGCTAGTTGCCTATCAGAACGCAGGGTACCAGAGAACAACATCGGTGCACGTGTACCCATTTGCTCAACTTCGTCCGCAGGGTGAGTCGAGTAGTACAAGGGTTGCCGCTCCTGGTTGGAAATAAAGTCAATCACGGGGACGAGGTTTCCACCGTACCAGCTAGCTAGCTTCAGTTTGGTTTACACGGCACGATTTGCACGTGTAAAGATTTACCGTTTTCAAGACTTTGGTTTTGGTAAGTGATTTTAATAAGCTTTATTACTGTAGTTTTCTTTATTTGGTATGACTTTATGCACTGAATAATGAAGCAGACAGTGTATTTAAATGACGGTATTATTGACTTCAATAAGGTTACTTTATTAAACTAATAAGTTTTAGTGTTGTTGTCCAATTTCCGGACAAGGGTTTTGTATTGCATGCACAACATATAAATACTCACGTTTTGCAATTTTTGTATGTTTTTATGAATTGCTCTCATTGTTTATATACAGTGTGAATTAGTATGAAAATTTTCCGTATGGCGCCACCACTTTTTCAATCGTTGAAAATTATCATTGAGGTAGAAATAGAAATTATGTAATTTACTTCTCAACAATGCCCCCCCCCCCCCGCCCCCCTCCCTCAAATTAAAGCCACAGTCTAGATTGTGCTTTTGTGGATATACTGCTAGATGTGCCTGGCTAAAATAATATAACTTTTTAATATTATGTAGTTGCGATAACATAACCCTGCTCCCGATGGCCGCAAGGCCGGAGGGTTACGAGTCGTGCTTGAACGGCAAATTTGGTCCAACACGTACAATTTCGACAGCTAGTCAACAGATTTGCTCGATTTTTACCACTTTCAAAAATCATGACACAAATTCTAGGAACACGAATTTAATCCTCATCCCATTGTCTATTGAATCCTTTCATAACACTATTGAGAAAATATTTTGAGGAAAAAAGACAAAAACTTACCAGATCCCGGAGCGAAACAGTCACAAATTTCCCGGCTTGATCTTTGAACCTGTCACATTATGTTTTTTGACTTCTCGATATGTTCAACGCTGAACCGCAGGTACCAGCCTGTTGGATTGACGAACTGCCGAGGCCAAGTTGGACTAAACCATTCTGTGCAAGGGGTGTTACAAGACAGTGTGACAAAAGTGTCTTCATTTTATAATTTTTTAAAGGAACAGTAAAACCTAAACCAAGATGGCAAAGAGTATCCGCAGTAAACGCATGAAGAAGCTCCGGGCCATCAAGAGGGCCAGGAACGGACCGAGGGAAACAAAACGCTTGAAGAAGATTCTTGGTCTCCTAAAACCAGAGGAAGAAGATGTAATTAAGAAAGTCTATAAATGTAAGTTATTGCTATGATTTGGTGACTTCCTACAATTTATTTTCTTCAAATATCCTTTTCCTGCATACAAAATGATATAATTGATGAACCTTTGGGAGGCTAATCGTCCTTACTCGCAGCTTAGAAGCTGAACTACGAAGGACACGGCTACAATGCATTTTAGCCCCAGGCATGCCAGACATGACATTCTTCCTACTTTAATCTGACTTCCCTGATTTCTCAGAAGAAATGGAATAAGTAGCCTGAAAAATATGTACATGTAAGGGCAGTCCTTGTACTCTATAAAGTGTTGCTATTTTTTTCCAAGAACTAATATCATGCCTGGGAGGGTTTCTTTGACAGCTAGGTTCATCAACGGAGCACAGCCAGAGATCAAAGTGTTTGATAATTCTGAAGTGAAGAAACCCAGAGAGCCTGCAGAAAAAAACATAGTGGGTGTGGCACATTAGAGAACGAAGGCGCACAATTACTCTACTCACATATGGCCTTTGGCTGGGAATCAAACCTGGGGCCACAGTGTCATGAGTGTGGTGAGAGAGAGAGGCCGTGTGCTGAATGCATTAGCCATCCATTTTCTCATTTGTACATTGTTTTTAGGTCAGATTTTAAAACTCAAATGTGCACTTCTAAATGTTCTAGCTGCATGTAATTAGGGTTTTCTTAACATAAACATATTTATTTTGATCATCATATTGTTTATTTCCAAACTTTCTCTTTACTGTTTTTGAAGTGTAAACAAAAAAATTCTATTCCCATTTTAAGATTGGATTGATAGGCTTTCGAGTCACAGTGGTTAGGTTCACTTTGATTAATCCTGGCCATCTTAGAATGGGCTTGTCCTGTCTGTTTTTATAGTTGTCTTGCTTTGATTTGTCAGTGTTCTGTTTCAATTCCATCATTGGTTTACAATTGTTCTAGATGTCACATGTTTTTTAAGTTTACATTCGTTGTTTCTTATACAGTTATATTTTTTCGGTAATATTGTATCTTGTACTAATTGTTTAAATCTTGGCCGAAATAATAATAATAATAATAATAATAATAATAATAATAATAATAATAATAATAATAATAATAAGGACGGATGCAAGATCAACCATCTGCTTTTTATGGACGATTTGAAGTTGTTTGCAAAGATCGACTCTTTGGTGCAAACCGTCAGGATTTTCAGTGATGACATTGGGATGCAGTTCGGTCTTGAGAAATGTGCTTCAATGACCATGAAGAGGGGGAAGAGGGTACATTCCGATGGCATTGCTCTGCCTGATGGTGCACAGTTGAGGGCTTTGGGTGAGGAGGAGAGTTATCGGTATCTTGGTGTTCTTGAATCGGACCATGTCCTTCACGAGGAATCAAAGGTAAGGCTGAAGGCAGAATACATCAGGCGTGTAAAAAAAATGTTTGAAGTCTAAACTAAACGGGGGGAACATGATTAAGGCGATTAACACATGGGCCGTGTCTTTGATGAGGTACAGTGCGGGTATTGTCGAGTGGACTAAGGAAGATCTAGATGTCACTGACAGGAGGACAAGAAAACTAATGACCATGCATGGCATGCTACACCCGCGGTCAAATGTTAGTAGACTCTATCTTCCGAGGTCAGAGGGCGGAAGGGGGTTGTTTAGCGTGGTGGACAGTGTTAACATCGAGCGCAGAAGCTTGCATTGTCATGTCAGGAGGACCGAGGAGAGCCTGTTGAAAGTTGGACAAAGGTACACGAGGGCAGACGAAGTTGGGCCGAAGGAATACAAGAGGGAAAGGAAGGAGGAAAGACATAAAGATTGGAGGAACAAACCACTTCATGGCCGGTTCTTGAGGTGTACTGAGGAAGTGGCCAGCAGCAAGTCATGGAATTGGTTAAAGAGTGGAGAACTAAAGAAGGAAACAGAGGGCTTGATTACTGCGGCGCAAGACCAGTCTCTAAGGATAGAGAAAGCAAACGTCTCTCCTATGTGTAGAATGTGCAATAAAGCAGAGGAGACTGTATTTCATATTGTTAGCGAATGCAGTAAGATGGCCCAAACGGAGTACAAAGAAAGACATGACAAGCTGGCCAAGGTGATTCACTGGGATCTGTGTAAGAAGTATGGTGTCAAAGTGCTTGCGAAATGGTACGAACATGTTCCGGAAAAAGTTGTAGAGACCGACCAGGTCAAGATCCTTTGGGACTTTAACATTCAGACCGATCATGTTATACCACATAGGCGCCCGGATGTTGTGCTATTAGATAAGACGAAGAAGATGTGTCATCTCATTGACATAGCTGTGCCAGGTGATATAAGGGTAGCTTCGAAGGAGATGGAAAAGATCGAGAAGTACCAGGACCTGGCTAGGGAACTTCGTAAGATTTGGCAGGTAAAGGTAAAAGTAGTCCCCGTGGTGGTTGGAGCACTTGGCACCATTCCCAAAGCACTGGGGAAACATCTAGATGAAATAGGGACAAATGTGAGGGTAGATCTGTTACAGAAGGCAGCGCTTTTGGGAACAGCGAGGATCCTGAGAAAGACTCTTGAGATCTAAGGCTACGGGACGTAGCCCGACTCGAGGAGTTACCGGCACAAAGGAATATGACATCTTTCTTTTGCATGCTGTGATAAAATGAAATAACAATAATATTAATGTAAATTCAGGACCGTAGGCCCAAGGCCAGTGATTAAAGTGTTGATCCAGTAAAATTATGTTCAAATGTTGATACTTTAGTCTCAGTCTGTCAGTGAGACGGAAATTATTTTGCATATAAAAACAAATTAACCAGTTACGGTATGCTATGGTGAAATACCATAACTGGTTAAAACGTTTTTAAATGCTAAAACTGAGACTATATTAATGTTTGTGACATTGTTTTACTCATTTCTCAAAAACTGTCAGCACCTCAGCAAGTAAAATTTTAAGGGAAGCTTTCTACTATCATACATTACCTTCAAACTGTTCAAGTTGAATGTAAATCTGTGGACATTGTGTAAAAAGTACCCAGACCCTTTAAAGACAATGGACACCATTGGTACATGTCAAAGACCATTTTTTTCACTTGGTGTATCTCAACATATGCATTAAATAACAAACCTATGAAAAATTTAGCTCGTCAGAGTTGCGAGATAACTATAAAAGAAAAAAAAACACCCTTGTCACACGAAGTTGTGTGCTTTCAGATGCTTGTTTTCGAGACCTCAAATTCTAAACTTGAGATCTCAAAATCAAATTCATGGAAAGTTACTTCTTTCTCGACAACTATGTCACTTCAGAGGGAGCCGTTTCTCACAATGTTTTATACCATCAACTTCTCCCCATTACTCGTTACCAAGTAAGGTTTTATGCTAATAATTATTTTGAGTAATACCAATAGTGTCCACTGCCTTTAAATAAACAGTTACTTTTATTGTAGCACAAGCATGAAACCTTTGGTCTGTTATTTTCATGGTAGTTGAGGAACTCAGAGAGCTGATCACCAAACCAGGTGTCAATCAAGCATCGGGAACGAAATACGACTTGAGATACGTACCGGACAGAGACAAGATCAAGGGAACCGGTGAAGCAGCCGAAGATGCTATGGTTGATGAGAACATTGAGAATGAAGAGAACAATGAGAACGAAGAGGAAAACAAATTGGGTAAGTTCACCTTGGATTTTTGTTTTTTCCTTTTTTTTGTTGCTGTAATTTGGGCATTTGTTTGTTTTGTGGTTGGATTAACTTTCATAATTTTAATTTTCTAACTGGAATTGTGTTTTTGTTATGCGTTCTCAAACAGGCTGGTCCTGGAGAGAGTGCAATATAAGTTCAATAAATTATATTACTATTATTATTTATATTATGTGGACCAGTGTAAGCGTATTTTACAGGTTAGCAAGAAATTTAGCCAGCTAAGCTTACCTGTTCACCATGGATTTGCATTGTTAAGTCATTCATTTTTATGCAGGTTTGTCTGTTATTTTTTTGCCTACAGTTACTGTTAGGAGCACTTTGAAATGGAAACTTGCACCGAATTTGGTTTGAAATTGTTTCTTGGGCCTAATTTCATAGAGCTGTTTTTACGGTTGATTTTGTGCTTACTGCGCCTGTTTCTTTTTCTTAGTGCTGTTAACCATAAGCACAGGAAAAGGCATGCTAACCTTCTGGGGCTTACTGTGTGAAAACAAAATGACGTAACAATACAAATCCATGGTGAATGCTTAAGATGGCCACCTAGTTTTCTTGCTGACCTGTGAAATACACTTAAGCTTAAAGGCAGTGGACACTATTGGTAATTACTCAAATGATTATTAGCATAAAACCTTACTTGGTAACGAGTAATGGGGAGCTGTTGATGGTGTAAAACATTGTGAAAAACGGCTCCCTCTGAAGTGACATAGTTTTCCAGAAAGAAGTAATTCTCCACGAATTTGATTTCGAGACCTCAGATTTAGAATTTGAGGTCATGAAATCAAGCATCTGAAAGCACACAACTTCGTGTGACCAGGGTGTTTTTTCTTTCATAGTTATCTCGCAACTTTTCCGTGTTTGTTATTTTATGCATATGTTGAGATACACCAAGTGAGAAGACTGGTCTTTGACGATTACCAATAGTGTCCAGTGTCTTTTATCATGTTGGTAAGTCCATAGAGCAAGGAATCCTCACTCTTTAGTGAGTCATTGGATCACACATACGCATTTTCTGCGTGCCCTAATTTTTCGCAAATTTAGCTAGCTTATGTGTCTGTGTTTTTTTCTTAGAGCCAAAACCCTCCTTTTCCTTGTTCCAAAGCTTTTTTATGCCCGTTCCTAATTCACTATTGGTCTGTAAAATTAGAGAACATTGCACAGTTTTGTGTGGGGCTGATTGTGGTGTGACGCGTAGGCATTTATGCGTCTGTCGAGTGCATAACTCTTTAAGCCTTTTTAAGGTATGGCGGACATAATAGAAGTGTACTGTTTGGTTTGGGTGTATACACACAAATTTACCCCGAACTTCTTTCATGATAAACCATAGCATTGTGTCCGTCATATCTTATAGCCTATTGTATTGGCCAATCAATAGTGTATTCCATGCATTAATGTGCACGACGTCAGCATTATTCCTTGGGAAACGTTAATTCCTATGGATTTCTTGACCAGTTTCTTGACCAGCCAATTGTGTGAATTGGGTGTGGCTTACAACGGAATGACATAACTGGATACTAAACAGTTAGCAATATCATTTGTATTATATTTATGTGGATAATATTTGTATAAACAGACAGTTTACACAGTGTGTGTGTGTGTGTTTTATGTTGAAAGGGGAAGTGGAAAAGTATGGAAAAAACATCTGTATAATATTGTTGCCGTCACATGTTTTTTTCTATTAAACTATTTTTATTTGAATGGATATTTGTTACTTCTAGTCTGGGCTCAATCTCATGAAGCTGACGACAGTGTGGAATCTCTTTAAAAACACGTTTTACATGCTAAAATAATTTGTGTGACTTGTTTTACTAATTTCTCAAAAACCACAGCACCTCAGCAGGTAATATTTTAAGGAAAGCTTTCTACCATCATCTTTAAACTGTCTAAGTTTAATGTAAATCTGTGGACATTGTGTTTTGTATCCAACAAAAAGTACCCAAAACCATTTAAGGGGGATGGAGGGGGGGGGGGGGAGTGGGGTTGCTTTGCCCAAAACGTTCAAAGATATGAGTTGCTTAAGCGGAAAATATTGCTGAACAGTTGTCTACTAAGAAATTAGCAGGACACCAGTTACTTATTGTACACATGACATGACATGACATGACATGACAGTTATAGTTTTGTTGTGCTAAGCTACGTTTTGTGCTTAAGCAGCTCTATGAAACGGAGCCCTGGTTGTGTTAGTTCAACAACCAACTGAGCTCAAATGTTCACAGGTTTGTTATTTTATGCATATGTTGGGAACTTGAGATACACCAAGTGAAAAGACTGGTCTTTGGCAATTACCAATAGTGTCCAGGGTCTTTAAGCAAATCTTTCTGCTACAGTTGGCATGAAAATTTGCTTTCCGTAAAGCAGTGCTATGAAATTGTGCACTGATGTACTCTCTCTCCAACTGATTTAACAACAGATGCTGAGCAGCTAGAATCCATGGAGACAGACGGCGAGGACAAGAAGAAGGGAAAGGGTCTCAAGAATGAGCACGGCAACTACCCCATCTGGATGAGCCATCGGAAAATCAAGAAAATCAAACGGAAAGGAAGACTGAACAAACACAAACTCAAACGAGCCGGATCTGGCAAAACGTTTTGAGTACTTTTATGTTTGTTTTATTATTTAAACATTTTTTGTTGAGATTTTTTTTTTAAAACTCATTGAATACCAGCGGCTCATTTCTATGTGACTCACTGGTAAATGATGAAACCTTTGGATTCATTTGACTCACCGTGGCTTAAAGTTTTAAAGACCTCTGAAGGGAATACGAAGAGGAATTTTTCAATTTTTGAATAAAATGAAATGAAAAATGGTTCAATCTTGATCCACAACAAAACAAGTAAATTGTGGCGCAAATATTCAATAACACAGGATATCATGAATAACAACTGTTCAGCTTTTAGTGAAACAAAAGACAGAGTTTCGGTAAGGAGTCAGATCAGAACTAAAAAACTGTTGATGGAATGATTTAATGGTCTTCGTTCTAGTTCATGGTTTAGGATGGTCTTCATTACAGATGTTAGTTTTGTTACATTGTTGCCAATAGCACAAATTATTGAAGAAGAGATAACAGTATCAAACAAACATCTGGATCAAAGTGAACCAAATTTTTGCTTCCTATAGTCCCTCCGAGCCAATCAAGACTAGGTCTGGAGTCAATGTGATTACGTCATTCTTTAATAACGTCATTCTTTAATATCTTTATTGTACAGATTATTGATTGTTTATGCTCTGTAGAAGCGCAATAAACTAAACAGGATGGAAAATTAGTTTGTCTTGTGTTTTGATTTCATTTGTCTGACTCATCTTAAAGCCATTATCAGTTTCGGAACAGAAAAAAAAAAGTTCACATAACAAAAATTTTTACAAATAACTTACAGGGTTTACAGAAGGTAATGGTGAAAGACTTCTCTTGAAACATTATTCCATGAAATGCTTTACTTGTTGAGAAAACATTAAAACAAATATCAATTCTCGATAGCGAGAATTACGGATTTATTTTAAAAACATGTCATGATACGGCTAAACGTGTGTAAACAAGGGTGGGTTTTCCCGTTATTTTCTCCCGACTCCGATGCCGATTGAGCCTAAATTTTCACAAGTTTGTTATTTTATAGTTGTGATACACGAAGTGTGGGACTTGGACAATACTGTTTACCGAAAGTGTATAATGGCTTTAAAGGGATACATTGTTGGATCAGGCGAGTTGGGCTGGCTATGAAAAGCGTTTGAAATCGTTTGTTATAAAATGCATATGGGCAATTCCATGCAGACATGGACATGAACTTTCGTTCCACTTGGAAGTTATAGCTTACATATAAAATCAATTTATTTAAGTTGTTGACAAGGTATGAACCCAATTTGCCAAATAAGAACTCGGCTTGGGCTCCATGTAGGCTTGGCTAAATTGACGTGAACAACTGTAATGTTACTGACCGTATAGACTTATGCGACTGACCATAGTTTTGCCATGTATACCTAAAAGTTAAAGTTGCTGACCGTTTATAAGTATCCTGTTGGATTCTTATGTATAAGAGTTGTTTATTACATGTAATAAAACTTTCGCAAGATTTTTAATTATAGGAAACCTTTGAATTGTGACGTGTATTTTTTCCATGTCCTTTTTGTGTAATGCGACTGACCGCTTTTTATGTTATAACATCCAGAGCACAAACCCCACAACATATCTAACATCATCACTTCAAAGCCTTGGGTGTCAAGTACAAATCAGTCTATAAACTCTGTGGAAAGAATATGTCACATAGATGTAACATCACCAAGATCAAGAAAAGACACTAAACAGTGTAATGGAATTTCCCATATTATGGTTAGAAAGACGTTTTAAAAGTAGAATATACTGATTCACACAAATATGCTTCAAAGTTGCATGGTTTTTCTTGTACGAAGTGAACTAACACGACACGCCATTTTGTGGAGACAAATTTTTGACACACCATAAAATGGCCGACCGTGTAAGTTCGCAAAGTAAAAGGAAAACCACGCAATTTGGAGGCACATTTGTGTGGATCATTATATTCTACTTTAACAACATCTTTCTAACCATATAAATTTCATAGCCATTTCAAACGCTTTTCATGGACCAACTCAACCGATCCAAGGCAATGTGTCCCTTCAACCAATAAATTTTAGGGGGTATGGCCGTGGATTTCACAAAGTTAAGACTAGTCTTATCTCGAGTTCTAACTTCGTCCCTCGTCCTAACTTAGGACAACCATGTTTCTTATATCTCCTAGGACTAGTCCCCAAGGCTAGTCCTACCTAACTTGAACCCAGGTTGGCGTAGTAGTATCTTTCTTCACCTTCCACCTGTGGATCCTGGTTCCAAACCTGACGGGGCACTATGTGGATTGGGGTTTCGATCTCTACCTGATGGCATTGGTTTTCCATGGAATACTTCTCTAGGGTTTTCCTTTCACATCTTAAGGCTGAAACTTCCTTCCTTGTCTTCTCCATATCTGGGGTTCTTGGTTAGTACAGTGATAATGTTTGGCTCTTTCGCTTATCTGAGAATCGCTGGCTTTTCAACCAGAATTGATAAAATGTAATGAAAAGAAGTTTTAAAAAAACCTTGTGAAATAAGCAGAGCTAGTGTAAGGAACAGAAAGATTTACCACTGTCCATATGAATCAGAAATCTATTTTTTCAATGCTTTCGTATGGTTCTTGTATGAACTTTATTATCAGTAAGCATTCAGACTCATGACAATGAACAAGTACAACAATTCAGGAAAAAAAAGCAACATGGCTTTTAGGCAATTTTGTTTATTCATTGTATAAAACACTTTATAAACATAACTTTATAAATAATTGTTAATGATTGGCAGAAAATAACAACCAAAAGGTAAATCACTATCTTTTGGTAGGAACTAAATATTTGTTTTTCTTTATAAGTAAGAATGAATTTATGTACAAACCCTCAAATTATCAGAGACACATTGTTTGACAATTGGACGCTTTAGGCTATAAAAGTGTACGTTATGAAATTAGTATGGTTGGAAAGATGTTTTGAAGTAGAATACAAAGATTCACACAAATATCCCTCGAAATTGTGTGGCTTTCTTTTTTACTTTGTGAACTAACACAACCAGGGCTCCGTTTCATAGAGCTGCTTAAGCACAAAACATAGCTTAGCACAACAAAACTATAACTGTCATGTCATGTCATGTGTACAATAAGTAACTGGTGTCCTGCTAATTTCTGCTTAGCAGACAACTGTGCAATGTTCTCTAATTTTACAGACCAATAGTGAATTAGGAACGGGCATAAAAAAGCTTTGGAACAAGGAAAAGGAGGGTTTTGGTTCTAAGAAAAAAACACAGACACATAAGCTAGCTAAATTTGCGAAAATTTAGGGCACGCAGAAAATGCGTATGTGTGATCCAATGACTCACTAAAGAGTGAGGATTCCTTGCTCTATGGACTTACCAACATGATAAAAGACACTGGACACCATTGGTAATCGTCAAAGACCAGTCTTCTCACTTGGTGTATCTCAAAATATGCATAAAATAACAAACACGGAAAAGTTGCGAGATAACTATGAAAGAAAAAACACCCATGTCACACAAAGTTGTGTGCTTTCAGATGTTTGATTTCGAGACCTCAAAATCTAATTCTGAGGTCTTGAACTCAAATTCGTGGAAAATTACTTCTTTCTCGAAAACTACGTTACTTCAGAAAGGAGCCGTTTCTCACAATGTTTTATACTATCAACAGCTCTCCATCGCTTGTTACTGAGTAAGTTTTTATGCCAACAATTATTTTGAATAATTACCAATAGTGTCCTATAATTTATAAGTAGTTCAAAATGTTGTTGAAATATGGTTGAAATAAATTATCAATTATATGCAAAATATAAAACAAGAATCTATGTGTGAGGTGTGAAACATATTAAGGATGCATATTAGGTAATCTTGCAGAATTAATCACTTTAAAAAATCTGGACTGTCCTATATTAAGAAATGAAATCGTAATATGGAACAGTCGGGATTTCAACCAGTGATTATATTTAGCATCATTGTACTTATATGCATCCAATATTTGTGTAATATTTCCACTAAGCAGCAGCACAAAATTGATCCATTTTATACAAATTATATACACATTATTTCACATATATTATCATGTTATTTAGAGAAAGAAGAAAGTTCAGAAAATGTACAGTTACAAACATTCAATATCGAAAGACGTTATCAAAATTGCAATTTTAAATTTCATTAAGCTTCCTGATTCAGTATTACAAAGATTGGCCCGCATTAGCGAGCCTGATATTTCACTCAATAAATGGACACAATTGCTTTTAGATTTGGTGCTTAATTGAGCTATAAAAAGCATTAGTTATCAAATGACTATGGTTGGAATGATGTTTTAAAAGTAGAATAAAACTGTGTGGCTTTCCCTTTACTTTGTGAACTTGGTCCCAAATTTTCTGGAGTCAAAAATTTGGTTCTACACAATGGCCGAGTGTGTAAAGCCGCGTTCGCATTGGAATTTGGGGTCTGCCGTCGATTTCACAAAACTCTTCCTAACTGAAGACTAATCTAAGGACTTAGGGCGAGTCCCAGCCCTGCACTGACGCATGCAGACCTTAAGATTAATCTTAAGTTAGGACGAGTTACTTGTCCTGACTCGAGATAAGACGAGTCCTAACTCTTTGCGAAATCGACCCCTGGTAACTCACCGGCCCCAGTAATTTAACATAACAGTCCGGTAAGTTAACAGCTGTTCACACTTGGATTAATTTGTGTCCAGTAACTTAACAGGGGCCTTTCTTAAACCTTGGCTGTGGCTCCAGTTCAGGCTAGGGCTCCGCGCGCTGCGTACGCAGTGGACACACAGCTATGCTTTTAACATGAAATTTTCAGAGCAGCGCATATTGCACACAGTGGTTTGAACATCAGCAGACTTGAAATAAGTCACGCGACAGTATTGTAAGTAACCGGAATGGCGCGTTCGCATTGGACCGTAGTTAACATTGTTAAGTTTACCACGGCTCAAATCGGCCTGTTAAGTTAATAGCGCCATGGCGGTAACTTATCAGCGTGGTAAGTTATTGACTGTTCGCACTTGGACTTAATATCGGTAAGTTAGCAAAGGCGGTCATTTAACCATTTGAAGTCCAATGCGAACACAGCTTTAGTTCACAAAGTAAAATCAAAACCACATAACTTTGAGACATATTTTTGTGACGCATTATATTCTATTTTTAAAACATCTTTCCAATCATATTCATTTCATGATAAATGCTTTTATAGCACAAAGCACCCAATCCCAAGGCAATGTGTCGCTTAACAAATAAAAAAAGAAATTATTTGTTATAAATAAAACAGACAGTTTATCTACACAGAAACATATTTTGGCTATTTTGTTTTGTAGGACGACAACATTTTTTAGTGATAGAATTTTATTTGATGTTCATCTATCTTGTTTGCAAAAAGCTTACACATCATGTGTGCCTTCGTCCACTCCTGGAATATCAGGTCTAGAATTTAATCTTTGAGCGGGCAAGACCATTTCCATTTTTTCAAAGGGCACTTCCAATAGAAAATCTTACAGAATAGTAGGAACTTTTGCAGGGGCACCAAGGCCAGAGCAACATAGGCCATGGCCATAGGTACAATGTTGATGTCTCATTATTATAAATAATGAGAAACCTGATTTTTAAAGAGGCTGTACATCTGATTTTCATGTAAGGAGGTTACAACGAGTTCAGAAGAGATGACCAAAAACCCAGACACATGTTTGGTTAAAATTGTACAAGAGATAGCACATCATTGGTTTAAAAAAGCTCTGCTGGCCCCCCACAAGCACTCCCCTTCGAAAGCCTCCGTTTCAGTACATTGCCGTGCTTCTGGAAGACTGTCTGTGCACCAAGCCCTTAAGAAGGGATTCATTAGGTTTGCTTAGTAGTGTCTTTCCCTTCTTCTGTGGACCCCAGTTCAAATCCTGCGCTTAGATCAGGTCCTCGCTCTCTGGGGTTTTCCTCCCACATCTTAAACTGAACATCTCTCTCAAAGCCGTTTATGTTTTGTAACAGATTTTTGTGCTTGTTCACAAACAGGCTTAATTTGATTGCGGCAAATAAAATAAGCAATGGAGGTCTTTTATGCCGTTTTCTCAAATTTGAAAGAACATATATTTCAGACGAATTTGTAGAATATTGGTACTAGTGGGAAACTTTCTAACTTGTGAGCTTTTGCTAGGTAACCAATTAATCTTGTTTTTATATATGTACTAATCCTGTACTTAAAAAAAAATGTATATTTCAAAACACAGTTATTAGGCGTGGTACAACAATGATGCATATGATCGCACATACAAAAAGGGGCACCATTTTTTCATTTTTTTTTAACTTAGTGCTATAAAAGGACAAAACTGTAAAAAAAGCCTTTACATTTTTAAAATTAACATTGATGAGATAGAAAAATGCCAAGTATTATAAAAGAAAAGTGACAACTGCAAGAAGGAGACAGGTAAAGACGGCTGTGAGAATTGGAGACAGCCTGACGGATGGAACGTTGGATGAGGGGCATGGTAAAAACATCCCACAACACGCCGCATCCTGTGGAGAAAACAATAAAAAAGAAATAATTGGGTAAATGGTGTTTGAAGCTTTGCATGGTGTGGAGAAAAAAAACCTCTTTTGAATGAGTGGTGGCTCTGAAAAGAGCCAGTTTGGTCTCGACGTTTCGAACAGTATACTCTGCTCGTCTTCCACCAGTAGTCCAGCATTCTCCTGAAGACGAGCAGAGTATACTGTTCGAAACGTCGAGACCAAACCGGCTCTTATCAGAGCCAACACTCCTTCAAAAGAGTTTTTTTTTTTACCCATGGTTGTACCCGCAAGTTTACTATTAATATTTATAGTTGCTCTTAAATAAGAGGGTGTCATGGTCGAGCAATTGTAAGAGCATCAAATTTTAGTTCAGGTGGTCCAGTCATCGGAGTGTAGGTATGAATCCACCAAGGGGTATAAATGGGTACCTGCGAGGGTAGAGGTTGATATTGTGTTTGAAAAAGCCTTCTCAGCGCATCACCACTTTTCTGGTAACAAAGCCAATTCTTCATTTGGAATGGACTTCCAGAAGTGAGATTCGATTAAAGGCAGTGGACACTATTGGTAATTACTCAAAATAATTATTAGCATTAAACCTTACTTGGTAACAAGTAATGAGGAGCTGTTAATAGTACAAAACATTGTGAGAAACAGCTCCCTCTGAAGTAATGTAGTTTTTGAGTAAGAAGTTATTTTCCACGAATTTGATTTTGAGACCTCAGAATTAGATTTTGAGGTCTCGAAATCAAGCATCTGAAAGCACACAACTTCGTGTGACAAGGGTGTTTTTTCTGTCATTATTATCTTGCAACTTCGACGACCACAGGTCACAGGTTTGTGTTTTTATGCACATGTTGAGATACACAAAGTTAGAAGACTGGTCTTTAACAATTACCAATAGTGTCCATTAAACTGTGTACTGAAAATGTAAACTCCTGACCCTGAAATAAAAGTAAAAATATCTCATTTCAACAAATGTGTTCTGTGCACAGACTTGTCTTCTTTTGTGTTATCTTGGTCGACTAAATTCACCATTGGGGCTGAAAGAGTTCAGCAAATATTAAAATTTGGCCATTGCCCTGAAATGGTGCCATACTTACTTGATAATCCCGAGTGGCACTAGTATGAGCTGTACACTGCTCATATTGGAATGTTCTATTGGGGCATGATTCATTACTTGGCAGAGGGCATGTCTGTGTAAAGTCGAATAGAAAAAAGCAACATTAGGTAGAGGTAAATGATAGGGTCGTGCGTCTAGGATTTTTTTCCCAAACCGATGATCCGAACTTGCGACTTTAATTACAATTCTTACCGATTCTGAAACTGGAAAAGGAGCAGATGTCAACACAAAGATTACAGGATTAAAAATATATTAAATTTACCCATCCACCGATGGGAAATACACACAGAATATTGTGAGGCATTGCATGGTGAGGTATCAATATACGTATGATTTTGTTTTGTAACTACGTTTGATTAAATGTACTTAAATGTACTTAGGTGAGACTACCGAGTTCAATCTTGCACTGTTTTTTTTCTTTTCGCGGAGTTGGTCAAAATAATTAGGAGACTTCTCAGTTCTGATAAACCTTATAAAAAAAAAAAGTCTGAAGCAAAAAAAGTATCACTCACCGAACTCTGATCGCAGATCTTCTTGAGATCACTTTGATAGTTGATGGCGCCGTTGGCGTAAATTTTCTGTCGCAACACCTCCAGTTCGCACTGAGAGTAAACGGCGATCTCCGGGCAGAAATCTTGATGTCTCCGTAACTCCTCTCTAACGACTTCCTTGTCACTATCCAACTGCAGAATTACCACAAAAAAATGCATTCTAGGGAATTGTCTGCTTAAAAGCATAACAATTTATTTACCGAGCAGTGAAACGTTTCCGTTATATAGAAGAGCAAAATGCTACGCAAAATGTGTCAGCCAGCTACTTAAAAATCATCATTTCAAAGACTGGTCTTTTACGGATCGGACTTTTGAGTCATCGACGGAGTCACCTTAGGCACCCAGCTTCCTCAATCCTAATAATTTTGTTTACCTATGGAGAACTGTCTTCTTCCTAGACATCGAGGAATTGCCTATATAAACAAACTTTAGTCCCGAGTCAATGAAAATTACCTGTTTCATATGCTCACATCAAGGGATTGCCTATTTTCACAAACTTTAGTCCTCACATCGAGGGATTGCCTATATTGACCCCTTGCACGAACGTCACACATGGCGACTGTGCCACGCTCACCATTTTGATGGTGAATAGGTTTACATGTAAACACTGCGTCTTCCTAAAATGCGCATTTCACAGAATAACTCACAGTGAGATTGCCCACCAGTATGGCGCATCCAAGATAATTCTGATGATGACGTCAGGTGAATTGGGTCAATAAACAAACTTTAGTCCTGAGTCGATGAAAATTACCTGTTGTATATGCTCATACGAGATATCAATGGAAACTACAGCCACCAGCTTGCTGTGACTGGTATTAGAGTTATCATAAACTGCCTTAGCTGCCGTCACCACCATGTCGGCACCGAATGCATCCAGATATGGCTCAGTCCATATGACACTGCTCGGGCCCTTATGAAGGGTGCTGTAAAACTCAAAGTACTGACTGATCTGCTCCTGCAGGCTGGCCGCAGAGTCCGTCTCTACCTGGGACCAGATGCCGTTAGCGCTGAGGAGAAAACAATAAGACAGGTTGATAAATGACAATTGCCACTGCCTTATGGCATGGTCTCCAAGAAAAGAATACATCACACCTATTCGCCATCTACACTGACTGCCGATCAAGGACCGTTTAAATCATATTGAATATGACGTTACCAGTCAAATACCTGCCATCTACATGGCGTCTGTGAGCGTGACCATGTGCCATAAAAATCAAATCAGGAACGCTGCGTGCTTCATTGATGTACGTATTAAGACACGCATACGGCCTGCCCTACAATCATCACAGTGCTTACTGCAAATTCCCCACTCTCTCTTGTTTTGGTTCTGAGGATTTAGTGGACCATTTTAAGTCTATCCGTACCGTGTTAGAAAAGTTTGAGAGCAGCCAAAATCAGTTGTACATGCAATTTAAGCAGTACAGCTGCAAACTGTATGATGATGCGCTGGTTTGAGTATATTGGCAAGCTGCGAGAGAGTTTTTTTTTATTAGTATCTTTCATTGTTTTTATTGTTATTACATGTATGTGACCTGCAGCCGACTTCACGAAACGCTAGGATTAATCCTATCTCGAGTTAGGATGAGTACTTAGGATGGGTTCAATGCGTCCTATGCTTTTGGATACGGAACTTAACTCGCCTTAAGTCCTAAGATTAAACCTAAGTTAGGAAGAGTTACAATGTAAGTGAAATTGACGGCTGTTGTGGGAGAGTGGTCTAGTGCACAGTAAATTTCCATAATCAGGGAGTTTTTATTTATTTATAGTCAGGACGAAAAAAGAGAGGTTATTTTCAGGACACTTTCTGAAAAATCCTGGAGTTGGCAGCTGTAAGGTTTTTAATTTTTTTTACAAACAACATTATGGTGGAGTACACAACATTGTTTACATTTTGGTCTATTGACAACAGTCACGGAGGATTTTATTCAGCAATTAAAAGAACGAGATATTATTTTGTGAGCTTACCTGCATGCTATGTGTTTGGATATTTCTGTTTCTGCAATATCGCTGATAGAGTAAGTAAAGATACTCGCTATCTTACTCCCATCTTGCCTGCCAAAAAAAATCAAACAAAATCATATTTTCAGTTTTACCCTTACCTGTTTGAAACTCACGCTTATAAGCTTTGCAGTTGAGTCCAGGTTATTCAACTATCTTAGTTAGATTCCTTGTTGCTGTGATCACCGAAAACAAAATACAAATAGGTACCTGGTGTTTAGATCGCCAACAATCTGGGCCAGCCTGGTTGGGTCACTCTCCCCTCTTGTTGGTGACCCATCCGTCAAGAACAAGATGGCCTTACTGCAGCCAGTTGTACGGCCGATACTCGTCGACCGGTCAAGAATATTGAAGGCTAGCCTGAAAGCCTGCTCAAAGTTTGTGTGGCCACTGGGTTGAATTTTATTCACCTCCGTCTGATATAAAACAACAAACCCCCAAACACAAATTCAATAACAGAACAAAAGGGTACAATCATTAAGCGCAATATCTTTTTTATCAAGCACACGTAAAACTGAATATGGTTGGGACCAACTTGGTCCTGGAAATTTGAATACGTGCAAGACTGGCACAGTCTATTGGCTAATGCAAGGACTCCTTAAGTTTTGATAGGAGGTCAAATTAGACAATATCAAGGCGTTGGTGCAACATGGTCCTACATCAATTGTGCAATACTATTGCATCTCCGGTGAATACACTCTGTGCAACACTCTGTATCTCTACGCCCATTGACATTATGCGTATATTCAGGTTATTTTAGGCAAATTTTGTGTGTGTGTTGAACAAAGAAAAATTGACTAGAACTGGACTTATGTGCTAGCGCTCAACCAACTTAGCTATCTGGCCCTACTATTGGCGGTCTCTTATTTTAAGCGAGACACAACCCGTTGAGTTTTTAAACATTGCCTTTCATGTTAAGTTCATTTTTGGGCGTACATTACATGTACCTTGTTACAGCGTCTCGACCATATTTTGTTTCAAAGCCATTATACACTTTCGGTACAGACAAAAAAAAATAAGTTCACAGATTTACAAATAATTTACAGGGTTTACAAAAGGTAATAATGAAAGACTTCTCTTGAAATATTGTTTCATGAAATGCTTTACTTTTTGAGAAAACATTAAAACAATATCAATTTTCGATAGCAAGAATTACGGATTTATTTTAAACACATGTCGTGACATGGCGAAACGTGTGGAAACAAGAGTGGGTTTTCCCGTTATTTTCTCCCTACTCCGATGACGGATTGAGCCTAAATTTCACAGGTTTGTTATTTTATATATAAGTCGTGATCGCGAAGTGTGGGACTTGGACAATACTGTTTACCGAAAGTGTATAATGGCTTTAAAGGCAGTGGACACTATTGGTAATTACTCAAAATAATTTGGGCATAAAACCTTACCTGGAAACGAGTAACGGGGAGCTGTTGATAGTTTTAAACATTCTGAGAATTGGCTCCATCTAAAGTAGCGTAGTTTTCCATGAATTTGATTTCAAGACCTCAAAATTAGATTTGGAGGTCTCGAAATCAAGCATCTGAAAGCACACAACTTCGTGTGACAAGGGTGTTTTTTCTTTCATTATTATCTCGCAACTTCAACTTCATTATTATCTCTCAATTTTTCACAGGCTTGTTATTTTATGCATACGTTGAGATACAGCAAGTGGGAAGACTGGTCTTTTAAAATTACTAAAGGTGACCAGTGGCTTTAAATGATTTGAGAGTGACTCACAGTGAGAGCTGAGATATTTTCCCTTGTTGCTTGGATCAGTGTGAATACCTCGTTGACTGTGACCTGCTCAGACTCTGTTGAAAACTTGGTGACTGCAACGTAATCTATCACAAAGTTATATACAAAGAAAATGTTAGTTTTTCCCCTAAAAAAGTTTGTCAACTTTGAATAATTTTTAGAACAGATAGTTAGGGACCACTTTCTGAATAATAATACTGCCCTTTTTAAACGCAAAATTACACGTGACAAGCAAATAGCGAGGTTTGAATACTGAAAACCTAATCCATAAAGTGTCCCTGACGGAATTCAACCCAGGGTCCTAGAGGTAGAAGGTGAGGAAAGATACCACTACGCCAACTCGACCGTCCAATGTGGTGCACATTTTGGTTTGTTCAGTTAACGGCAAAATACCAAAATTTAATTTGATACCTATTGTCCACCAGTTTTGTTGTTGTTTGTTGTTGTTGTTGTTTGTTTTTTTTGTTTTTGTTTTTTTATGCAAGTCGCCTGACACACAAGGCCTGAAGGCCACTTCAAGGCGTTGGCTACAATTATTTTTTCCAGAGGCCCATTGCCACCTACTCCTAGGGCTGACACAGGGTTACCACTTTCACAGTCCATACGAATGTAAGCTTGGGTATCTTCAATTCGAAGCAAGTGTCACGACCGGGATCCCAACCCACACCCTGCTGATCAAACACCAGTGCTTGAATCCGGTGCTCTTAACCGCTCGGCCACGACACTGGCGTTGTTGTTTACACTCACCCATAAATGTAAGCGTACTGAGTACATGAGTTACTGCCTGGATGGCCAGCTGCATGAGGGACATATTTTTAGTACTACTCTTAGGCACTAGATCCATTGATGCACTAGAATCCACGACGATAACCACATCTTTAGGTCCGGTGGAGGCAGCCACAAACCATGAACGCAGCCGGGGGTCGTAGCTGTAGCACGTCTCCTCGGCTGTCCCTGGATAAAGTCTTGAGATTCAAAAAAATAATTAAATTCAATTCAGTTCGATTCAATTCACATTTACTTCCACTAACACATTTCCACAAATTACAGAACTACATTGGCCATTTAGTGGAGTCAAAAACTTGACTCCACGAAATGGCCTACCGTGTTAGTTCACGACGTATAAGGAAAACCATGCAATTTCGAGGGCATGTTTGTGTGGATCGTTATATTCAACTAAAACATCTTTCTAACTACCGGTATAATGCATTTTATAACAAACGGTTTCAAATGCTTTTGATAGACCAACTTGACCAATCCAAGGCAACGTGTTCCAGAGGTTTTCCCTTATTACTTACCCTTGTCTCTTACTTTTTCAATTTGGTCTGGGGGTCGTCCGAGAGTGTCAGGGTTATCCTGTTTCTTTATTTTCGTGTTTATGTCCCTTGTACTGTGTATTTGATGTAGTTTTTATAAGTCTCTTTATCTTCTCAATTTTTGGAGGTTTTGTGGAAATAAATAAATAAATAAATAAATTACCTTGTGAAACCATTTGTTGTTGAGATTTGTTGCCAAAGCAGACCAGGCAATGATGTTCTCTTCAAATCATCTTCAAGGCCTATTAAACAAATAACAGTTTAAAGAAAACACATGAAGATGAAGAAAAAACATTCAAGGATTTGTACACTATTGTTATTTGACAAGGTATGCAATGGGTCATTGAATTTGCAAGAGAATAATGAAAGAAGAAAAAACACCCTTGTTGCACAACTCTGTGTGCTTTCAGATGCATAATAAAAGGCTACAGCTGAAGTCTTTTATTATTTGAGTGAGAAAATACCTCTTTCTCAAAACCTATGATACTTCAGAGGGAGCCGTTTCTCACAATGTTGTATACTATCAGCATGCTCTATGCTATCAGCAACTCTTTATTGCTTGTTACCAAGTAAGTTTTGACAAAGGTTTTCCAGTGACTTTAATACAAAATTCAGGTGTACAAAGAAGGTACACAAAGGCTGTCTTGAGTTGGCATATTATTTTCTAACCTTTTGTCCAGCAGATGTCAGCGCTGAGTAAATCCTTACAAGTGCAGTGACTACTAGCTGTCCGTACTAAAGACAATTCTTCATTCAACCTCCTTGAGACACAAAAAGAACAGAATTAGAATTTCATTTTCTTTAATGGTTATTCTTTTTCAAAACACACTGGACACAGTTGGTAATTGTCGAAAACCAGTTTTCTCACTTGGTGTATCTCAACATATGCATAAAATAAACCTGTGAAAATGTAAGCTCAATTGGTCATCAAAGTTGTGAGTAGTAATGAAATAAAAAACATCCTTGTCACCAAAGTTGTGTGCTTTCAGTTGCTTGATTTCGAGAACTCAAAGTCTAATTCTGAGGACTGAAATCAAATTTGTGGAAAATTTCTTCTTTCTCAAAAACTACGTTCTTTCAGAGGGAGCCGTTTCTCAAAATGTTTTACACTATCAATAGCTCAGCCTCTCCATTACTCGTTACCAAGTAAGGTTTTATGCTAATAATTCTTTTGAGTAATTACCAATAGTGTCCACTGCCTTATTTGATTTAAAAACACGAGATCGCCAGACTTGTCCCGTCAAATGTTTAGTGGCCCGACAGTAAATCAACTGGCCTTGAGCCTCGAGCCCTGTTCCATGCACCCAATCTGTTTGTTCACTATGAGCATTCAGGCTGTGCTGTTGAGAAGGCTGTACACACTATTTTGTTTAACTGATATTCAGCTGAAAAACAAAAAAAAATGCTGTAGGCCTACTTGTCCGGTCAAATACTTAGTGACCCAACAATAGACCGACCCATTAAGCTCCGACCCCATTACGTACCAATCACAACCCATTGCACAACCAAAATTCCGACAAACAAAGTCCAAGGTGCGTGTGCATTATGCTTGGCGCTCTGCGACAGACTTGTAAAGAATGGCATTGGAGAGGCTCACGTGTTCTTGCTCACATGTGCGCTGTGGGCAGAGCCTAATGGATCGGACTATAAATCAGCTGGCCTCCGCCCTCAGTCTAGTGCAAAATTCAAGCCCTGCATAGCCTTGAGTACCTCATTGGTAGATACTTGCGCTATATATAGACCATTTTAACTTTGTTTACAATAAGTGTGACCTTGTACATTCTTTTGAGTATTCTGGCAGGCACAATACTGCACAGGTCATATGGGAAAGTTGACATTTAGTGTCATAATTTCCACATAAATCCAAGAATTATGAAAGTAAGAGCTGGACAAGTTTTGAGATGTGCCCCCTTTCATCATATCAAAAATTGATAAGAATTAGACAGTGCAATCTCCATAAAATATAAGATTCAGGCCTGATACTTCACGGAGGCAACGGAGGCAACCGTTGCCTCTTGTCACTGCCTTGGTGCCCTTGAAACGCTCCAGTAGAAATTTACAATTTCCTCATAGGGTGCCCTTTGCCAAAGAGGGAAATGCCTTAGTGCCCTTGTCCTTTCAAAACGAAGCATACAGCCCTGATGTTTTATTCCATTAGGCTGTGTACAAATCGTGCCTGCAGGAAGTCTGGGCTCTGTGGCTCTTTTTAAACATGTGATGTCACAGGTCACATTGTCTAGAAGACTTTGACATTGTTATTATTTTAACCTGTTTGTGCACTGTGAGCACCCAGGCTGTGCCGTCGAGAAGGCTGTCCCATGATCTGTTCTGCATAATGAGTCCTCTCCTTGAATGTCACTTGTGCTGCAGGCAAAACCGTTCCTGTGCGTAAACAACAACAACAACAAACCAGTAAATATCTCCAGTCTATGGACCATCCATCATACAGCCCTTGGTAAAGACCTATTGGTCAGGCACCCATGTTATGTACTGGAGTGGTAGACGTTTTTTAATTTGATTATTACACACAACATAAGGAAGCCAGTTTCACAATGACTAGTTGTGATCTAATAATAATAATAATAATAGCAAAACTTATAACATGCACATATCCAACAAAAGAGTGCCCATGGCGCCTACAATAATACAATACAATAACAAATTCTTATATAGCGCATTTCACAATAAACCGTATCGATGAGCTTTACATTAATAGTCCCCTGGTCATTGGGCCAATAACATCCCTTTAATCTTTCTCAGCTCCCAATAGGGAGTATACAGCCCCAAGCTGCCATGGCGCTCGGAAGGCTTTTTTCATTCACAGTATCAACCTCTACACTCGCAGGTACCCATTTATACCCCTGGGTAAAGAGAAGCAATTATAGTAAAGTATCCTGCTCAAGAACACAAGTGTCACGACCGGGATTCGAACCCACAATCCGATGACTTAGCATCAAAACTTGAATTCGATGCTCTTAACCACTCGGCTGTAATAACACTTGTAAAAACTTACAAATTTATACATATGGAAAATTGTTATACCATCAACCTCTCCCCATTACTCGTTATCAAGTAAGTTTTTATGCTAATACTTATTTTGAGTATAATTACTGATAGTGTCCACTGCCTTTAACCCATTACATAAAAGAGATTGGCTGTTTATATCCCCTTGTTGTGGGAGTTTGCAAAATAACCTTGACAGGAGCCTCAGAAAGATCATCATTCTAATTTCTAATCAAACGACAGAGTATCGAAATGCTTTCCGAGAGTAAATTTGTGTCCACATCTTATTACTCTTTGATTTGAGAAGCTGTATACACACATTCTTATTATGTTCAGGAAAGTGCTTTTCATTTTTAGACCTTTAACACAATCGAGGTGGATTGGCACTCTACTCGTAGAAAAAAAGAGGTTCGTGCCGCAATCATCTCCACGTGGAACCTCATTTTCATAGTTCCAGGCTAGGAATAGATTGGCACTTTTTATTAGTACAATTTATAACTATAACTATAAATAATACTATTCTAATACTATATAGGGCTAGACAGTCACAACACTACTCCTAGTCCTAGAAGTAGATAAGTGCGATAACGTAACCTTCCTGCCGACGGCAGGAGCGTTACGTTATCGCAACTACGAAGTAGAATGTTCATTCCACTATCGTCTCACCTTCATGGAGACGATAGAGGAAAGAACCGTGATCACCACATTCATTCTGAATTATTCTTCACTTTAAAAAAAAAATGTTTTTAAAAGTAATTGGTAAGTTAACTCGGTTCGGTCAGACATGTCAGTCATTGCTCCATGGTTTCTGAAAGCAAAACAGGATTATGGAAAAGCAAATTTGAAGCAATTCATCTGAAAAAAATACACTATTAAAGGATAAACTTACTTTTCGAATGCGGAAGAGCAATCTACGAGCGATTCACTACATCTGTCCCTATACAACTGCAATGTTTTTGATGTCAACTTATTTATTTCATTTTCTACATCACCTAGAAAGTTTGACAGCTGCCCTTCACTGTGTTTGGATACAACTAAGATGAGAAACACGTAGAGATAAAAAATTATCGAGCTGAATTTATAAAATAAGCATTTCGTCGTAAGTTTTCGGCTTGTTTTGATCATCCGGAATGCATCCATTTTGACATTTTATTTTACTCCACTGAAAAATGAACAGTGTTTTGGCATAGCGCCCTCTGTTGACATTATCAAGCCTGCGGCGATTTCTCGATTTCCTAGCATGAAAATCAGCGGCCATTTTTGTGCATGGTGGATGTTGGGGAACTTTTTCATTGCGACGTAAGTGAAATGAAAGTGGAGAACTCTTCGATTCAAGAGATTCAACATCTTATTTGTGCAAAGTAAACTGAAAATTAGGCAGACAAGGTAAAAGTAAAACTGATCTGTGTTTTGTGTAGTAAACTAAAGGTGTTTTTTCGGTACCCGGAAGTTAACTTCCGCAATACCCGCCCTACTCCTAGAACTATTTCGGTTTCGTCCGGCTATCGTCTCCCGGAGACGATAGCCGGACGAAACCGAAATAGTTCTAGGAGTATACCCGCCCCACTTAAATAAGCCTCGTAGCGTCATACGTTATCGACCCTCACATGTTTTCGGTCCCCAACTTTGATTCCCGTTTATCGCGAAATTGTGCAAGCTGCACCGGTGACAGAAGCTATGCAGTTTACTCACGGTCTGTATTTTCATCAGGCTTAATCATGCTGAGAATAAAGTTTCCTGTTGTTGGTTATGCTCAAACATTTATAAAATGATTGATTTTTGGTACTACTAGTAGGCTGTTTCAGTCAAATTTAATGCAGGTGATTTTTTCTCTGACAAGATGTAGTCTGTTAAGGTGTATTCTTAGAAGTAAAAATCAATTTAAAATTTTGAAATCGGATGTTTGGTTGCAGAGATATACCGTTTTTAATGAGCGTGGATCGTGAAAAAAACGTACCCGTGTTCAAGTTCAATTCTTATGTTTTTCTTCATATCGGCCACGGCCAAGTTTAATGCACAGCCTATGGCAATAGAGGGCGCACACTAGGCGAGCGCCCTCTATCAATGAGGCGGTTTACAAACTGTGCTTTGAGGCGCTAGTGATTTTTGTGAATCAAACTGAGGAGCGGCATCGTGGGGTAAATTGTTAACTATAAAAATTAAATATGTGTTAAGTTTTGCAGGTGTTTGTGTGAATATTCTTTATTAATTATGTCAACAAATAGCATTATTAAATTAACCAGAATGGAATAAAATTAAAGAGTTTATGACTGGTGTTTTCTTTAATTTAAGATCAGTTGATCCTTTGATTTAAAATTGTAGCATTAACACAGTAAAAATTTAGAACAATCTTTAAAAAACTTGAGGATGAAGGCATTGGTATACATTGATTATTTTTGTTATATTTACAAAGACAATTTCTAAAAACCAATATACAATCAATTTTTTTGTTCAACTTTCGTTTCAATTAGTATAGGCCTTTAAAGGTGTATAACAATACTAGTTTCTTTTGACTCAAGATGAGCAGTCTGTTATCAATTCAGAACGTAGGAATTATCAAAGAAACAAGATCGGGCAGCTTTCCAGCTTTCTATTATTAGGACCCCGGCCTATCAAACTTATTGTAACACACGCCCTCTTGTGGTGGCACATCACGGAAACACGAAGATGTACGAGTACGACGTACGTGTATAATCGTGCGTATTTAGGACAACTTTGCAAGAAATGGTCTAACAAAACCTTTCGGCGGGAGAAGAAAACATAATCAAATTACACCAAATTTTCACAAGTTAAACTTAAATGTATGGGAATTAGCACTGACAAAGTCGCATTCAATTTTGATGATTGTCTCTGGAAGAAATCTTGATTCAAAAAATGAAAAACGCCGACAAAAATAGGTTTTTATAGTAAAAGCTATGCGACTAGCTGTACGATGTGCGGAATTTTATCGGCTACACGATGATGTAATCGTTATCTCATTTTGTGTAAACATGTGCTCCCGCATCGCAAAAAACCGTCTTCGGGCTTCTTCGGCGCTTTCCGAAGATTTCCGAAATCCGTTGTCCACGGGGTTCAAAGTTGACGTCATGCACAAACGAATGGGCGCTGCACGCTAGGCCAGGCCTCTGTTTTTTGTCGTTGCTCTCGTTTTTTTACAATATCTCCGAAACTATTCATCCGATTTCGAATATTTTTAAATTGTAAGCACGAGGAGAGAATGCTCCTGCCTGCTGTCAAGTCTCATAGTTGTGAGTTGTACAAAATGTGAGTTATGATTTAATATATTTCGTTCTTTTTTTTCGGGGCTGTGTGTGTGTGTGTGTTTTGGTACACGTAAAATCAACTTGATGAACTGGTCAAATGACTGTAGTACTACTACAGTCATTTGACCAGTTCGGGATCATTGACCAGTTCGGGATCACTTCAACTTTGCAATAACCAAATAATTATATCATTTCTCATTATTACCAATTTCTGTTGATAAATGTGAAGATTAACATCCATTAAACCAACAAACCCAAAATAAGGTGCCAAACATCATCAGCAAATAAATTATGGCCGTTTTCCTGAAGGTTGTCTGCAAAATTTGTAAGTTTTTTGTTGAAAAATGTTGGTTGAAAAACACTGTTAAAACTTCTTACCTTTAGAATTGGAGTGCCGGGGCAAATAATATTTATGTAAAATGATAAGAATGTGTAAAAAACATTCCTGTAATTACTGTGCAGTCATCTTGTTTCTTTGAGGAGACACAGTTATCAAAATCTTCTTTGAGGGGGCAACTTACCCTTGACCAGTTCGGGATCACTTAACATCTCATTGCGTCAAATGGTGCCGCACTAACTTACTAAGTCTGGTAAAATCATACTACTGCAGTAGAAAGTTTATTTAGTTGATTTTGAGAAACATTACTTCAACAAATTCTTGTAGATTTTTTATTTTGTGAGAAAACTAAGCTTGGAGGGGTCAATAATGCTTTTTAGGTTCGCTTCACTTTTTCATTTGCCTTTGCTGTTGTTTTGTGGTTTTGTCGCTGGGTTTTTGCGCTGCTATTGAAGACACTTGCATGACATTCACTAAAGAAAGGAAGTCCAAGTCCATGCCAACACACCTCTGATGTGTCGTGTCCTTGAGAGACAGTTTTATGAATGGGAGTATGGGTTTGCAATAAAGGGCACTCTGCTGATTCAGAATAGATTCAACTGATCCTGAACTGGTCAAACAGGTGACGATACTTTTCTCAAAGCCTCTTCAAAAGAACTAATCTTTTTTTGTCAGTGAATACTTGGTGAGTTTTATGACATGTTTAGGTAAACTGATAAACTTTTTTGTTTAAGATATCAAAGAGATTGCAACAAAAAACCATGTGAATTCAAGAAGTGATCCAGAACTGGTCAAACGACTGTAATCACTAGTGCATTATTATGCCAACATTCAAATGAGTCAAAGAAACATCATCCAACCTTGAAAGTTCAAAACAAAATTACTATCTGCTAGATTGAGTTTCATTCTGCTTTAGTCACTAGGTGGATCACTTGAGGTGGTTACTATTTGGGATTCTATGGTGTGCAAATGTGGGGAAAATATTAAAATATTTTAAGTGAAAATGACAACAATTTTTTTGGGGATTTACTCATGCATACTGTAATAAATTCCGATAAGCGTAATGGATAATCTTCCGGTCGTCGCCACCAATTTATCCGCCGTTAATTAACTCCAAAACCACTGAATTTTTTTCTTACCTGAGAAGAAGGGTTACCGCATATATGCATCAAGGGGGGTGGGGTGTTTTACTTTCATGCCTTATGATATCTCTGGATTCTAATAAAGTAGCCATAACGCCTTAGGACAAAAATGTAATTAAATTCGTTAAGTAGTAATTGAATAATATTTTTGATTTATTTTGCACGCCATACTAGCTTCTGAATATTCAAAAAAATACCAACCAATGAAAGGTGTGAAAACATGACCTTGCTCCAATGTCGTGCATGCATAAGCACTGTTAATGGCGGACTGTCTCTCGCAACGTAAAACCAAAACTTTAAAAATTTCAACACACCACAAAGTGAAAGTGTTATTGTTAAAAAATTGGATAGATGATTTGAAAAAAAAATATTTAGTTTTTGATTGTGAACAATTTTCCTGTTATCCTACTGAAAACACATGACACCAGGATATTATAAGCAAAGCGAATAATGCAGAGCCAAGTTCGAATTGTGCAAGCTTGCTCATTCGATTTTAAACCTTGCGCGGGCAAATTTTCAACTTGCGTGGCTGGGAGATAGACAGATGTAGTCTTGTTGTAGATGAAGTTCGTGGACATACTTTTTCCATTCAACAAACGGAATCACAACTTCTTGATGTGTAATTCATAATCATTTCAACTGACGTCATCATCAGAATAATCTTGGATGCGCCATTTTGGTGGTCAATGTCAACGTGTGTTACTCAGTGAAGTGCGCATTTTTAGGTGACGCGGCGTTTACACGTATCGTAGGAGGTCCTGTTTTCGAGGTGTCCCTAAAATTGTGGCAAATCTTTTACCTCTCTGTGCGCGATGTAAACAGTCCCTAGATAAAAATTGTGTGGTTTTATTTGCCAAGCAAAGAGTCTCCTCTCCCTTGACCAAAACTTAGAAACATGTAAGGCTCCACTGGTCATTTGCACTTGTAAATGCAAAAAGTTAGGTATTTTAGGCATTTCTACAAGGTTCAAAAACATGTCATAATGTTGAGGCCATATACAAATATTTGCCCACCCAAAAAGTTTCATCAAACACTATTTCAATTCACAATTCATGATGATCAAAATTATGTGACTGAATGTTTTGCTGAGCATTCTGGAAAAAAAAATACAGAGGCTTAAAGAAGCCATGTGCCTTATATCATTTTCTAATATTTTTTGAGATTTTTATTCTTAAACCCTCATATCAATGTTATTATTAATATTAGAATTTAAACATCAGCTTGTTGATTCAATTAGCACTGTTTATTATTATACCATGGGCGTCAATCAGGGGGGGGGGGGGACAGGGGGACATGTCCCCCCACCTTTTGGAGGGTGGCTGACACAATATCAAATGTCCCCCCCCCCACCTTTTTGACCACCTTTATCATAAAGCCCAAGTTTTGCCCTGTGTAAGACGAAACCCTGTGTCCCTATATGGGCATTAATCCTGTGGGCAAAGGATGACACAATATCCCCTCTCTAAACATATTCGCACCATTGCACGAATGAAAAACATTCATTATTTGTTTTATACAACATCCAAGTAGATCTTTGTCATTTTGATTGGAAGATACAACTTTCAAAACAAACAAAGCGTAGGCCTACAATTTTTAATTGTGAAATTACACCCGTTTCTTTTTGGGTCGGCCTGTTGGATTCAACAGTCACAATGTGCATTCTGGACAGCTATTTTGAGACACGCAGAGCCGAATGCTAGTAATTTTACTAATATGCCTTGCAGTAACACTGCTGCGTTACCAAAGACACGCGCAAAGACACGCGCACGTTTTTACTCGGCTTTTTCGTTCCATCGGAAAAGTACTATTGCACGCTGCCAGCGTGCAATAGTATTTTTCGGATGGAACGCAAAAGCATGGTGAGTGACTCGGCGTGCAATGGTGCTTGTATTTGCTATCATGTGACGAACAATCCTCCAATCAAATGGCAAGGATCTGCTTGGGTGTTATATAAAGTGTGTTATTCTATTTCTAAATTTAACTCTTGTCTTTGCATGGGAATCACAAGGGGGTTGTCAGAACAGGGGTGTCGGAATGTAAGGGTTGCAGAAAAAAGAGCAGTCATCCATTGGAACATCCTACATGTGTCAGTAAAACTAAACAATCGTTTTCATTATTCCTGATGGTGATCCAATTAAAAAGATGGCTTTGAAGATAAAGACAACCAGAAGGATCATACAAAATAAATGATGAAATTTATAAATAATTTTTTTTCATCACTTTTCAGAGGTTATTTAGCCACATTGAGATTGCTACTGAGAGGCCTGCAAGAAATTCACTACAATCAATTTAACTCTATTGCAAAAGATGGCTATGGAGATGAAGAACAACCGGAAGACGGGCGTGGCTCTCGTCTCCTCATGTGTACCCGCAGTGTCTGACGGTATGTCAGAGCCTCAAAAAGACACCACGAAGATGTTGCATCATTCAAAGACAGAAACGGTGGAGATGCTAAATGATCCCTGTCTCAGGTAGTTTATTCTGAGTGAATCAAAATTCAACAGCTGGTATTGCTCGTATGTTCGCTTGTTGGTTAGATTTCATTCAACAATGAAGCTTGCAATGTCAGAGTTAAGACCACAAAGTCCGAGACCAAGACTGAAACCTACCCTCTAATGTCAAGACCGAGTGAGAGACAAGTAGGCGTGGTGGTAGGTGGCAACGTGCCCCTCATGTCAGTTGAGATTTGGGTCGATGGCCCAAATCAGTTAAGTGTAGCACTCACCTTGAAGGCTGTCGACCTTGTGAGAAGCCTGGCATTTCTCATAATAAAGAAGAAGTAATTTCTAAGCACAGTTGTTTACATTTTTCCCCTTGCAGTGAAAAGGATGAGGAACCCCTTATCCAAATCTTTGTGAACAGATGTGGGATCATGGCACCCATTTGTCTTCAGCAACATCCTTCGACGACCATCTTCACCTTGAAAGAAATTCTCCAAGATAAACTGGGAATCCAACGAGAGAAACAACATCTTTCCACCTTGAATGGAATCTTGGTATGTACATTGCATAAAATTAATTTATTGCTTCAAAAGATGGAATAATAGCGGCTTCTTATATAGCGGGCACTCGGTGAAGGAACATTACAGATGTTGGTAAGAAAAAAACAAATATAGATCACAGATTTACATAAAATTTTCACGGGTCTAATGATGGTGATAGTAGAAAACATCCCTTGAAATATTTCTGTCTGAAGTGTCATATTTGATGAGAAGTAAATTAAACTAATTTGATGAGAAATAAATAAAACTAATTTCCCGTATGGAGTTCATCGCTCAGTGAGCATTTTATTTCCTTTTTTTTTGTTTTTTAATTGGTGTCATGCAAAAAGTGTAATCGGTTTTTCACTTCTTCTTGTGACCCAAATCGCCGATCGATCAGCAACAGCAACTGTTTCGGTTAGCAAAAACGAATTCTGTAATGTTCCTTTGAACAATAATTTCTGAAATGTTTGTGTTATTCTAAATTATATCTTAAAGACACTGGACACTATTGGTAATTGTCAAAGACTAGTCTTCACAGTTGGTGTATCCAAACATTTGCACAAAGTAACAAACCCGTAAAAAATTGAGGTCAATCGGTCATTGAAGTTGCGAGATATTAATGAAAGAAAAAAAACACTCGTCTCACGTAATCGTGTGCTTTCAGATGCTTGATTTTGAGACCTCAAATTCTAAATCTGAGGTCTCGAAATCAAATTCGGGGAAAATTACTTCTTTCTCGAAAACTACGATACTTCAGAGAGAGCCGTTTCTCACACTGTTTTATACTATCAACCTCTCCCCATTACTGTTACCAATTAAGGTTTTATGCTAACAATTATTTTGAGTAATTGCCAATAAAGTCCACTGCCTTTAAAGACTTCTTACATGCTGCTACTGTTCTCTTACAGTTTGCCATTTTGGGGAGTCAAATTGTAGGTGAAGATATGGTGAACAGGTAAATGTACTTGGATCACATGGCGAGGGTCATGACACGTTAACATACGGTGTATGGGGAAACTTATTTCCTAAATTGTGATAAAACTTACTTGTTAGTTACTGTATACATTTGTTTCTTGAACAGTTGCGTGATGAACTGTCTTTAGAAGAACAGCTAATTCAGCAAGATGCAAACCTTGAGCTCAGCATAGGCCCAGGATTGTTGGGGGGCGGCATAAAACACAGAAAGGGAGGTAAGAAAATTGTTTCTTCGTGAATCATTCGCGGGGAGAACTTGACAATGAGGTCAGGAGAGTGTCGTCTAAGTCTTATACAAATTTCCTAGGTTCTCCTATCTGTGATGTCCTGGTTTGGCAGTAGAAAAGTTTTAAAAGTTTTCCTACAGAAGTGCTGTACACTAGCTTTCTATTCACTTATCGGCAAACATGCTGACCATAAGCTCTCCTTTCATTAACATAATTATGCCAAAGTATTGTAGTTGATGTTTATTATCTCTCTTACACAATCAGAATATCTCAAAAACATCTTCTATGCTACTCTCACACTGGGGAGAATATGCTAGCGAATGTGCTTCAAACGGAAAAATTTAACAATCACTCAAACTTCGCAACATTCGCCGTGTCTATGTAAGAGTTGGTAACAAATTTGGTATGTTCACAAGTCATTCTCTACCTCCTTACGATGATCGGTCACTTTATGCTGCTCTATCATGGCGAATATGCTAGCGAATATGCTTATGAAGATCGGTCAATTTAGAAACCGGTTTCTAAATTTTAGGGAATGTTGCTAAGACGTCATTCGCCTTCGATTTTCTTAAGATTGGTAATGTTGGTAAAGCGTTTGTAACAATGGCAACGTTCGCAAAGGCATTGGCAAGCGTTGGTAAGCATTCGTAATATGTTGGTAAGGAGAGGGCCGACCAAGGACGATCGAGGGGTGAGACCGAGATGAAAATATTCACTATCCCACCGCTATTTTGGATGAATTCAATGCAAAATTCAAATATTCATCTTCGCAATAACATTCGCCACACTGTGAGAGCAGCAATACGAAGCGCTTCCTAAATTTCAGCGAATGTTGTGAAGTCGGTAATTCGCCATCGATTTTCGTTAGCATTGGTAAGCCATTGGTACTGTTGGTAAAGCGTGCATATTAATTATAATAATAAGACATTTGTAAAGCACCTAATGCAAAAAGCCTCTAAGCGCATAAAGAGAACAATAGAATAAACAATGAGAGAAAGATACAAGACACAAATAAGAAAATTATAAAAAAGCAGCTTTAAACACATGAGTTTTCAACAGGAACTTAAAACATTGTAAAGAATTAGCTTGGCAAGTATTCACAGGAAGACTATTCCAAAGAAACAGTGCGGCGTAAGAAAAAGATCTGTGGCCATGAAAAAATGAAAGAAGCTCTTAGTAGCAGAAAGCATTGACTGTTGAGATGATTGAAAGTCCGAGTAGGGGAATAATGATGAACAAGTTCAGATAAATCAGCAGGAGATTGACATGTTTGAGCCTTGAAAGTTAACAGAAGAATTTTGTAAACTGTTTGAAGCTTAACTGGGAGCCAATGCAATTGCATTAGTACAGGTGTAATACGGTGAGAATGAGGTAGACAAGTAACGAGGCGAGCAGCAGTATTCTTTACACGTTGAATTTTAGCAAGATCTTTATCAGGGAGTCCATACAGAAGTGAATTGCAGGAATCAAGTCTAGTAGTGACGAAGGCGTGAACAAGACGAAGAGTAGTTGCTTCATCTAAGTAGCGGCAAATTTGAGATATTTTCCTGATAGCCATGAGAGCTCCTTTGCAAACATTATCAACATGTCTACTCATGCACAATGAAGAATCCATAATTACTCCAAGGTTACGGGCAAATTCGGATGGTTCAATGACAGATTGGGCAATATGTACTGTTGGCGGAGAATTTTTTTTTTGCGACACGCGATCATTCATTTTGGAGTCATTCAAAGCAAGTTTATTCGACAAAGCCAAAGATTTGACATCTTGAATGCATACTTCAACTTTGTGCGATCAGCTGGATCAAATGTAATGTAAACTTGGTGTCGTCAGCGAAAGCAACACTAGAAATACCATGGGCAGCAATGATGTCTTGTAAGGGTGCACTGAACAATATGAATTCAAGAGGCCCAGCTACAGAACCTTGTGGAACACCACACCAGAGATAATGGCGATCTGATTTAACATTGTTGATGAGAACATGCTGGGTTCTGTTGGTCAGATAAGAAGAGAACCAGTGAAGGGCAGTACCAGTAATTCCATAGCGTGAAGATAAATGTTGGAGGAGATGCTTATGGTTGATAGTGTCAAATGCATTATGCATAAGATATTGGTAAGGAGAGGTTTAAGGACGAACGAGAACGTGTTCACTATCAAATCGCAATTTTTGGGCAAATTTATCGCAAATTTCAAATATTAATATTCGCAAGAATATTCGCCCAAGTGTGAGAGAAACATAACCGCGACATTAGTTAAGTGCTCTTAATGGTTTTAATTTTTTATTCTAATTTCAGGGAAGCAGAAAAAGGCCCAACCAAAGAACCGGTCAAACGAGAGACAAAGAGATTCTACTCCAGCTTCCTCAAAAAGGATTTTGTTTAGGGTTCTGTTCTGGCTGATTGGTAAATTAATTTGAAGTTCTGTTGCATAGTCAGTGGAAAAGGGGTTAAAATCCAGGCTTTTTGGTGAACAGCAAGGGAAAAAAGAGTAGGCGACAAGGTCTTAAACAGCCGCTTGAAATAGCAAACGCTTGAAGGCACGGCCACAACCATGACAACCCTGCAAGTTTTCAAGCGGCCATTAAATACTGCATCACTACTTTTTTATTCTCATTCATGAATGCCCAAAATAATGTTGGGAAATCTGTAAAAAATTTCTTTAAATTTTCAATTACTTTCACTGTCGAAGGGTCAAAAGTACATTGATCAACAGTTGTGCGTATGCGCGAGTGCTAATAGATTGTACATTGAATACCTGTCCGTATGTATTGATTACATTATGCATAAATTAGTGCCTGCGTAAACTTGAGCGCCATGCGGATCTTTAAAAACACTTCTCACTGGGTTTTTATCATTGAACCATTAGAAATGGATAAACTATCCCAGGTATTTATGAGGATGGAATAAACCAATGCCTTTGAGGGAAAGATATTGTTATTACTATTTCTCAAATGTGTTTATTATTGAGAGTCAAATTCTCACTGCTTAATTTACCATCACGTTATCAAGCGTGTGTGTTATCATGCTCTCAAACAGCGCCCTCGCTGAGGCAAAAGGATGCGGCGCATGTTGGATGCCAGCTCTTTGTAAATAACGTATCCCTTTACGTTAATTTATAAGCAATCTTTGTACAATGGCACTCAAGTCTTCAGTAACTCATGTACTTGTTAAAAAAAAACTTAAACAAAAAAGGGATATGGTCAACTTGTTTCCTTTGTTTGAGTAAAAGAAAAACTTCCCCTCTTTTTTCCTCTTCTTCTTATAGGGATTTTCCGTTCCGTATGGAATTTCGTCGCATCAATTGTTAGGAAAACGTGCAGGGGAGAGCAACCAGTTAAAAGTGATGGGGTTGAAAGGAGAGAGCAGCCTAAGCCAAATGTCGGGGACATCAACGCACATAAAAGTGCTGTGTTCCTTGGTGACGTTTCTGACAGCACCTTAAACTTCTACGGTGATGCTGGACCAAGTGGTAAGGATATTATGAAATTTTAAAACCTTAAAGACACTGGACACTTTCGGTAACCTGTGAAAATTTGAGCTCAATTGGTCGTCGAAATTGCTAGATAATAATGAAAGAAAAAACAACCTTGACACACAAAGTTGTGTGCTTTCAGATACTTGATTTCAAGACCTCAAATTCTAATTCTGAGGTCTCGAAATCAAATTCGTGGAAAACTACTTCTGTCTGGAAAACTAAGTTACTTCAGAGGGAGCCATTTCTCACAATGTTTTATACTATCAACAGCTCTCCATTGCTTGTTACCAAGTAAGATGTAAAGCCAATAATTATTTTGATTAATTACCAATAGTGTCCACTACCTTTAAGATCCGAGGTATACAAAATTATTTGTAATATATGAAAAATGAAATTGTATTTATAAAAAATGCTCTGTTGTATAGATTGAATATCAAAAGGAGGTTTTGATTTCAACGAAAAATGTAGTCTTCAGTTGTTGTTTCCCGTTTTCGCTACCCTGAAGACTTGCACAGTCTGTTGTAAATGTTTCTACACAATATACAGTTAAAAGAAATGTTAAGTTTGCATCAGGGATAAAGAATAATAATTGTTGGTTTTTACCCATACACCGATGTGTGTTAGCACTGTATACTCGGTACTTTCGTGTCCTGTGAAAAAAAAATTAAAAAAAATTCTTTATCCCCGATGCAAATTTAACATCTCTTATATCGTTGCGGTACCAGCTGCCAAAACATAGGATTTTAACTGTCTCTAGCTACCGGGCAACCTTGGTAGTCTAGTAGGTAGGACACTGCTCTAGAATTGCAAGGATTGTGGGTCCGAATCCCACCCGATAACATGCCTGTGATATTTTTTTCACAGGTCTTAGGGGGGGGGGGGAAAGAACTGAGTATACACTTGTGCTAAGACACACCGGTGTAAAGGTTAAAACCAAAGTGTATTAAAATTTTCAGTCAGTTATGTTTTCCACATTCACTCCTTGCATTGGCCACCATCAAGCAATGTAAATTTCATAGAGTTATATTTAAGAACTAGAGCACGCACTGGCCTATATACGCGCCCCGGTATGCGAGCCTACGGCCATTTTTGTAAGTTGACAAAACAGCTATCTCACAGCGTGTGTTTGTGCGGCCATTTTGTAAGTTGAACAAACAGCATCGCGTGAGCGTTCAATAATGACGCGCTTGTCATCTTGCGGTCCCGTGGCGTTTGTGTAAGAAGCATCACTCGTGCGCCCTCTAGTTCTTATATATAACTCTATGGTAAATTTGCACGTGTGTACAGTCCACGTACCAGTTTCAGCCAATGGTAGGTCTTCTTTGACCTCGGTGAGGGCGCTGTTTGACATTATATGCAAGGGGTCAATTGCTTCACCAGACAAAACCTGAGTTTACAAGAAAATGTTGCAGTGAGGATGGTTGAAACAAATGTGTATTTTCTTCTCCAAATCCTGAGCATCAAGTTTTATAACTTAAGTGTAATTAAAGATACTTTTCTTGGAAGTCAGGAGACTGGAGAAGAATGTGTCTTTTAATAATGCACCGTTAATTCAGACCAAGGTGTAAAGGCCTTGTCACATGCAGCAGTTTAAAGGCAACTAGTTCCTGGCAATCTCCATGAAGAGAATTTATTCACATTTCAATGTTCAACTATTTTCTTGTGGATCGTAACACATGTATTGTTTGAAAAATTACTCATGTGCTACCTGTGTGGTCCTGTAGCATGGACTGCAGTTGGTTACCTCCTAATTGCCTGTGAAAGTTGTCACGTGTGACAATTAGGCCATGCCAACAGTTTGAATGGTTATTTATGAGTAGTCATATTTTGTCTTCTCTTCCTTTATCAGGAGGAAATGATCAAGCTGATTTGACAACTGATTCAGAGAGACGCAGAGCCAGAGAATCAGAGGGGGCTGATTTGTGTGAAGGAGAATTGAAGAAAAGGTACACAAACATAGCCAGCAAAGTACAGATGAATCCATTGTTAGAGAAGATGCATATTCTAGACATTTATACAGACCTGGTGTTAGAAAGTCATGATGAGGAAGGTAGATCACAAGGAAAAATACAAAAATTAGGGTCTTATGATGAAGTATTTACCTTAAAGACCAGAGAGGGTAATCTTATCAATCGAACCATCTTTGAAGGAAAGGCTGGTCTAGGAAAATCAACCCTTATCAGCAAGATTGTATACGACTGGGCAAATGGTCTTAGCGAAGCACTTAAAAAGTACAAACTTCTGTTTTCTTTAAAGATGCATGCGCTAGAAGAAACGTCAGATTTTATCAAGGCAATTTTTAACCAACTCTTAGCAGAAGATACTGTAGTAAACAAGACTGATTTGCAGTCCTATATCCATGCTAACCCAGAGAATGTGCTGATTCTCTTGGATGGCTTTGATGAGTTCATGACCACCACCCTAGATACATCCAAATTTGGTTCTGTGCTTAAAATTGTAAGTAGTAAAATGCTTTGTGACTGCTGTGTTGTTGTAACAACTCGCCCATCACAGTATCACACACTCCGCACTGAACTCATTCCGGATACAATGAACCGGGTTAAGGTATTGGGATTCCGAAAAGAAGACGTAGAAAAGTATGTGAAACAAGTATATCCAAATGAGTTAGAGAAGGCTAAAAAGCTCTTGCAGAAGATTCAATCTTCTGAGATATTGTCAGAGTTGGTAAAGAGCCCAATGCTTCTTCTCATGTTGTGTGCTTTGTGGCTAGAATCATCTTTACTACCCGCTACCTTGTTTCTTCTTTACAAAGATGCACTGAACTATCTCTTTGGAAGAAAGGGGAAAAAGTTCATCACCGAAAAAGAAATATCACAGATTGTAAATGAAATTGGAAAGATTGCTTTGGATGGTCTCCTGTCCAAAATCCAGAAACTTTCATTCGCAGAGAAATTGTTTGAGAAGGGGGCACTCGACCCAGCATTAGAAGCGGGTATTCTCAACAGTCAGAAGGTTTCAAGAGGGGTAGAGCAGCAAAACAGTATACAGTTTCTCCACAAAACTATGCAAGAATTGTGCGCAGGTCTCTACTTGCAAAACTTACTGAAGGAGAACTTTGATGCGTTTCAAAAGGTTCTTGGTCAAATTAAAGGAATGAGCAATCTGTCGAACTTGGACTATTTGCTGCGTTTCTGTTGTGGTGGCAATGATGAATGCACCAATGCAGTCCTAGCAATCTTAAAGGAAAAGTGCCCAGAAGATCACAGATTGGCCCTCAAGTGTTTCTTTGAGAATCAATCCAAAGAACCCCCAACCGAGGACTTTATAAACTTGGTTGTCACTAGTAAATTGAGGATTGATGGTTATGATGAAGACAGCCTTCATTCGTTGGCACACTTTCTCAATCGTGTAGTAACTACAAAGAAAAATAAGGGGACTGTTTTTCTTGGGAAGGTAGAGGAAGTTATCTTTCAAAGTTGCAACTTGGAGAAGTTTATTCACAAGTTATTGCATCACATGTGTAACATGCATAACCTGTCCGTCTTGAACTGTCAGTCCTGCCAAGGTTTGGGTGGTTCAGACATTCCTTGGGCTACCTACCTGGGGAAAATGCAAAAACTAGGCAAACTGAAGTTGCAGTATTGTCATTTGAATGCTAATGATGTGCAGCACATTGCGGCCATTGCCACCCTGTTCAGTTTGGACCTTTCCCACAATGACAAATTGGGCGGCAAGGCTGAATTGTGGGCCCCTTGTTTAAAAGAGATGGAGAACCTTAAGAAACTGAAATTGCGGGACTGTTCTCTAGTAGGTAAAGATGTCGAGTGTCTTGCTGGCATGGTTAAGTTGACCAAGTTGCAACTGTCTAGTAATGTAAAACTTAACCTTTCTACAAGCGAGTGGTCAAAGTGTTTACTTTGTCTAAAGCTTCTTGAGAAGTTGGCCATAAATGATTGCAATATTGCCACAGAAGATCTGAAATTTATCGCTAAGTCATGTAGTGATATGCCAAATCTGGCAACCTGCTCAGTTGACAATAACGTCCATCCCTCAATGAACTACCAGATAGAGATTGAGGATGGCACCAAGCTGCGCATCAGAGGTATCTCATTATCGAATGCAAATCTAGAAGATATCCTGAAAACTATGAGTAAAAGGAGCGACCTGAAAAAGTTGAGTCTCTCAGAGTTTGAAAAACTTGACTCTACAGACACCGCCTGGTGTGCACAGTTGCAGCGGTTTAATCTCAAGCAATTGGTGTTAAATAACCTAGGCGTGAAAGGTAAAACAATCCAATGCCTGGTTGAGCAACTCAAGAGTATGCCTGACCTTACAGAGTTGTATCTCAACAAAAACACAAAACTGAAGGGATCGGCAAAAACATGGTTCCCGTTTTTGCAGACGCTTGTCCACCTTCAAAAGGTGGTGTTGCAAGACTGCGATTTAACCGGGGAAGATTGGGAACATATCAAAGAAAACGGCAACTACAAGGTTGACAATGGCATTGTACAGTTCAAGTGAAGGCTGGTCTTGTTGAATCTGAAGTTGGGTATGCAGCATCCATAACCCATTACAATAATTCATGATGGAAGGGGAGAGGCTGGATACGTAAAGGCGCTGGACACTATTGGTAATTACTCAAAATAATTATCAGCATAAAAACTTGGTAACAAGCAATGGGAAGTTGTTGATAGTATACATTATTGTGATTGAGAAACAGCCCCCTCTGAAGTAATATGGTTTGTGAGAAAGAGGTAATTTCTCACTGGAATAGTAAAATTTCAGCTGAAGCCTTTTATTATGCATCTGTAAGCACACACATTGTGTAACAAGGGTAGGTTTTTTTTGTTCATTATTCTCTTGCAACTTTGATGACCAATTGAGTCAAAATTTGTACAGGTTTGTTATTCGATGCAAACGTTGGGATACCCCAAGTGAGAATACTGGTCTTTGACAGTTACCAAATGCATCCAGTGCCTTCAATTCGTACAAAAATTGAATGCAAGAGAAGGTAATATGGGGAGGTCTGTTTCATGAGCATTAAAATGGGCCATATAGAAAGAATAACAATAACAAGATCACAAAATGTATGGCCATATTCGTGCAGCATTTTACTACTGTTAACTTTACAAATGGAAAAAAACTAAACAAATATTCTTTATCCCGATGCAAATTTAACATCTTTAAAACTTAATGCTTGTCCTATCACTACACTTCTTAGCCATTTTACACAGCACTCGACAAACATCAGGCAACTAAGTTTCATATCAATCATGCTCCCATGTTTCAAAATATTTCCAGTCCTGGTTGAAAAAAATGGCATTGCAGTCATAGTCTGTTTTAAGATGGTAGAGGACAGATTTCAAGCTGTATGACCTACTGTACTTTTAGTCATGACGTTATCTGTTCCATCGGTGGCACGGTTGGCTTGTGCGTAAAGCGCTCGCCTCTCACCAAGGTGACCCCGGTTCGATTCCCGGCCAGGGCAATATGTGAGTTGAGTTGTGTGTTGGTTCTCTGCTGTGCCACAAGGGTTTTCCAGACCATCCGGTTTTCCTCCCTCGGGAAAAATCAAACACTTTCGATCTTGGCTGTGCTCCGTGGTCATAATGGGTTGATGTGGCTGGCAGCCATAGGCGCCCTTGCATGCCTGCTTCTCGAACACGTTGTAGCCGCGTCCTTCGCAATTCAGCTCTTAGCTGCGAGTAAGGATGATTAGCCCCTAAATTGTATATCGATATATTCTGTAGTTTTGTAGTTTAAGTTTGTTGACTCCCTTGGCTTATACGAGGATGTTTCACGTGGTTCAGTTATGTTAATGGCCCAATTTCATAGAACTGCTAAGCACAAAAATTTGCTTAGCATGAAATTTCTTCCTTGATAAAAACAGGATTACCAACAAAATTTGCATTTGTTGCATATGAAATTGGGCCCAGGTCAACAGTCATTGGCTTCAAGTGTATGTTACATTTTGCCTGGTAGTTTGGTAGACTATATTGGTTAGCAGTTGGTTATGTAGTTTTGTTTTGTAAGTTTCAATTCGCTAATGTTCGGACATGATATATTAGTCAATAGGCGTGTAGTAGCAACTATGTTGTCATGCTCTGCCCTGAACTCCTCAACGTTGACACTTAATGCCCATAGCCATACCCCGTTCGGTTGATTGACCTATTGTGGGATTTGCCATAACTTTTATAGTGAAAGGGACCTAGCTTGGCATTTCACTAATCTTCCAACTTTTTGAATGTTTAATTTTTGTTAATCATGTATAAACCCACAAGTTTAGAATTGCCTGCCAAACAGAAACTGCCTTCACTGGGTCGGAACGAAATTGTTTATTTTTTGTTTGTCTGAAACTTAAGTATTTGGGTTATTTTCTTCAGAAAAAAAAATATATATTTTGCATCATGAGTGCCAAACAGCCAAGGTGTTTTATACAGAGGTATGCACATTTTTTTTTAAGAGCTTGTTGTAAAAATAAATTTGGACTTAAAAACAAAACACAAAATGCTTTCACTGAGTTTGACCAAGTGGTGGTCATTTATTATTATTTTTTTTTTGAGAATCAAATATTTTGAGTTAGTTTAATAGGTCTTTCATGGATTTGATTTCTTATGCACATATTAAAGAAGTTGTATACTTATCATGGAAGGCAAGGGGATCTTCTAGTCTGAAATGTTTTTGCTGTGGCATGGCAACAAAAACCAAAAATTCAATGAATCAGTTTAAAACAATTTTTATGTATTTTTTGTGTTAAATCTTCTTACTACGACTATGCCAAAGCCTTTAAAGGGCAGTGGACACTATTGGTGAATAATTGTTAGCATAGAAACTTACAGTAAAGCTTGGCACATGTAATCCGAGCTGCCAACTCTCCCTGAACTTGCAGCAAAATCCTTGAAAATAAAGCACTCTTTCTATGTTCTGATGAACGAATTTAAGAATCTCCCTGATTTATATGGGAACTTTTCCCCCTCCATGTTGAATGAAATTCTAAACATCTCCCAGAATCTTTTATCAAGTCTCCCTTGCAGCTTTTTGATGTATGTGCGTATATTAAATATTTCAATGATTTTGGACACGTCTGAGGTCCTGGGGCCAATTTCATAGAGCTGCTTAATCAAAAAATTTGGTTAAGCACGAAAATAGCTTGCTTATTTTACACATAAACGTTACTGGCCAAAACTTCATGCCATACACATTGCTTGTGGTATTTAGCTATTGTTTACTTAGCATAACAATTGAGTAGTCCTCGGCCCGTATTCTGATTATACTAAGCATGGATTATCTTGCATTAGCAGCTCTGTGAAATTGGGCCCTGGTACTGGGCTTTTACTTTTAGCATAATAGTGAGCAAGAGAGAGCCGTGTAAGAACTCGTCTCTACCCTTTTATTCCCTTATTTAAAGACACTGGACACCTTTGGTAATTGTCAAAGACTAGTCTTCTCACTTGGTGTATCTCAACATACCTAAAATAACAAACCTGTCTGAAAATTTGAGCTCAGTCGGTTGTCGAAGTTGTGAGATAATCATGAAAGAAAAAACACCCTTGTCACACAAAGCTGTGTGCTTTCATATGCTTGATTTTAAGACCTAAAATTCTAAATCTGAGGTTTCAAAATCAAGTTCGTGAAAAATAACTTCTTTCTCCAAAACTACATTACTTCAGAGGGAGCCGTTTCTCACAATGTTTTATACTATCAACCTCTCCCCATTACTTTTAATCAAGTAAGATTTTATGATAATAAATATGTTGAGTAATTACCAATAGTGTCCACTGCCTTTAAAATCAGTATTAGTGCATAATATCACTTTATTTTGAGTCAATGTTAGCCTACTATTAAAGGGTCTATGTAACTTTTGTGGGACAAAAAACACAATGTCTACAGATTTAAGCTAAACTTACACAGTTTGAAGGTAATGATAGTAGAAAGCTTCCCTAAAGATATTACATGCTGAGGTGCTGTAGTTTTGGGGAAATGAGTAAAACAATGTCATGAAAATAATTTTCGTCTGAAAATTAATTTAATCATTTACAAACGTATTTTCATGACATTCTTTTACTCATTTCTCAAAAACTACAGCACCTCAGTAAGTAAAAGTTGAAGGGAAGTTTTCCACTATCATTATCTTCAAACCCTGTAAGTTTAATGTAAATCTATGGACATTTTGAAAAGGTATCCAAATACTTTAAAGGTATCAAGTTATTTACAGATTTCAATGAATAATAAAATATAATTTATTTTAACTATATTGTATAAACACTAATCTATAAGTACTCTGTATTATATCTTTACTTCAAAATTATGAAAAATGGCAACTCTACAGATTATTTTGCCAATAATGCTAGTCTTGTACACAGTCAATGTTTCTGACTTTAAAACAAAACAATTGTTTATGATTTATCTGTCCGTACTAAGATAAGATGAAAGAAGCAGCTGAAACAATTTATATTATTATTTACAAATTAGCTATCTGGTTTTGTGTCGAATGTAAAACACAGACATTTCCATAGATTAATTGCTTTAAATAAATTGTAGTCTGTAGAACTATCTTGCTTTTGAACCTGAAATAACTCAGCTGCATTTATATAATGTTGGTTTAAAAATTACAATCCGGAAAATATTGGAAATAAAAGAATACAGTACACCACAAAATATTTGTTTTGTCTGAGTCAGTTTGAGAGTACAAACCTTTTTTCTTCTTCAAGTTAGTCATCATTGGGTTTATTCTTTGACTGTTGGGCTGCCTTGGAGGACGGAAACCCGATTTGCTGCTAAGTTGTATTCTCTAGCCTGTGTTTTATGTTGTTAACTTGTACCAAGTTAACCATGACCACAGGCACACATGCTCAGTTCACCCCCCCCCCCCCCCCACACACACACACAAATTATCTATCCCCACCCCAACAGAAAACATCTGTCTTTTAAACAATAATAGTAATTACATTATATTGATCATGAAGCAAGTCAATTCCATCCGATTGTTAAACATCAAGTTCAGTGGTAGAGAATCAGAAGTGAACACAAATATAATTGTGTCTGGTGGTAGTCTCATAATTGTGTCTGGTGGTAGTCTCACGAGTAAATTTGTTTTGCCCCCCCCCCCGTCGACCCCGCCCCGCCCCCGCCTAGTATTAACTGATCTATTGGCCGTTCATTGACACGCCCCTAAATAGCGCCACTAGTCTCATTGGTGCTATGCAGAATCCATGCAGTTACAGGTGAGACCCGCTGCTGCGCGATCTAGGTGCTGATGAACCATCTAACATTCCGCATCATGACGTCAGGTCTATCCCCCTTTCGTGTATAGATTGTACGAGCTATTTTGTTCACGCAAATTTTTGCTGGTGAGATTGATGTGTTCGTGTGATGAGAGGAGAGTCGGTCACCAAGGAAATGAATATTGCTGAAATTTGAAAGGCAAGAAAAGGTAAGAAGACTTTTGCCTTTAAAGGCATTGGACACTATTGGTAATTGTCAGAGACTAGCCTTCACAGTTGGTGTATCTCAACATTTGCATAAAATAACAAACCTGTGAAAATTTGAGCTCAATCGGTCGTCGAAGTTGCGAGATAATAATGAAAGAAAAATAACCCTTGTCACACGAAGTTGTGTGCGTTTAGATGGTTGATTTCGAGACCTCAAGTTCTAAAGGACGTTGGTAAAACGCGGAACGATTGCGGAACGACGGAATGGCGGAACGCTTTTATATACGATGTAACAGATTGTATTGCACGTATGTACATATGTACATACATACGTACGTGTATCCATGAAGCATGGAGGTAGAAATATGGAGGTAGCTAGATGGCAAGACGACTGTAGAATTTGCTGCATATATTCCAGTGTATAGAAAGTCTTTGGAATGATACTTTGTACTTACCAGTGCGTTCTTTCATTGGACAACTTGGCATTTCAAGATTATTTTTTAGAAAGGTTCTTCGTGCATGATGACATTATGCATTAACATGGAGCACTGCTGAAGTCCATGGCTGAACTACAACGAGTGTACAACTGTGTGTAATTTGTATGCATGACCCACACGCGCATACTGTGTATGTACATAGGCTTCATCCCCCTATTATGGCTGATGATGGTGCATTGCGCGAACGAAATATAAAGGGGGGGGGGGCATGATAAATGAGCAAAAACACCATCAAGGACGGGGTGCTCCACCAATTGCAATATACCAAAATATTCTTTAAGGACTCCTCTTTCATACTAGCTATCCAAAATAGTGGAGCACCCCGTCAATGAGGTCGAAAAAATTAGTTCTTTTGGCGGAACGTTTTTAAGCCACCATTAACACGTACAGTGCATTGCGCGAACTGAAACAAAAAAAGGGGGTACATCGACGGACAAAAACACCATCAAGGACGGGGTGCTCCACCAATTCCAATATACCAAAATATTCTTTAAGGACTCCTCTTTCATACTAGCTATCCAAAATAGTGGAGCACCCCGTCAATGAGGTCGAAAAATTGAGTTCTTTTGGCGGAACGTTTTAATGCCACCATTAACACGTACAGTGCATAGCGCGAACTGAAACAAAATAAGGGGGGGTACATCGACGGGCAAAAACACCATCAAGGACGGGGTGCTCCACCAATTCCAATATACCAAAATATTCTTTGAGGACTCCTCTTTCATACTAGCTATCCAAAATAGTGGAGCACCCCGTCAATGAGGTCGAAAAAATTAGTTCTTTTGGCGGAACGTTTTAATGCCACCATTAACACGTACAGTGCATAGCGCGAACTAAAAATAAGGGGGGTACATCGACGGGCAAAAACACCATCAAGGACGGGGTGCTTCACCAATTCCAATATACCAAAATATTCTTTAAGGACTCCTCTTTCATACTAGCTATCCAAAATAGTGGAGCACCCCGTCAATGAGGTCGAAAAAATTAGTTCTTTTGGCGGAACGTTTTAATGCCACCATTAACACGTACAGTGCATAGCGCGAACTGAAACAAAATAAGGGGGGTACATCGACGGGCAAAAACACCATCAAGGACGGGGTGCTCCACCAATTCCAATATACCAAAATATTCTTTAAGGACTCCTCTTTCATACTAGCTATCCAAAATAGTGGAGCACCCCGTCAATGAGGTCGAAAAAATTAGTTCTTTTGGCGGACATTTTTAATGCCACCATTAACACGTACAGTGCATAGCGCGAACTGAAACAAAATAAGGGGGGTACATCGACGGGCAAAAACACCATCAAGGACGGGGTGCTCCACCAATTCCAATATACCAAAATATTCTTTAAGGACTCCTCTTTCATACTAGCTATCCAAAATAGTGGAGCACCCCGTCAATGAGGTCGAAAAAATTAGTTCTTTTGGCGGACATTTTTAATGCCACCATTAACACGTACAGTGCATAGCGCGAACTGAAACAAAATAAGGGGGGTACATCGACGGGCAAAAACACCATCAAGGACGGGGTGCTCCACCAATTCCAATATACCAAAATATTCTTTAAGGACTCCTCTTTCATACTAGCTATCCAAAATAGTGGAGCACCCCGTCAATGAGGTCGAAAAAATTAGTTCTTTTGGCGGAACGTTTTTAATGCCACCATTAACACGTACAGTGCATAGCGCGAACTGAAACAAAATAAGGGGGGTACATGGATGAGCAAAAACACCATCAAGGACGGGGTGCTCCACCAATTCCAATATACCAAAATATTCTTTAAGGACTCCTCTTTCATACTAGCTATCCAAAATAGTGGAGCAACCCGTCAATGGGGTCGAAAGAAGTTTTTTCTGAACCCGTTAGTTGGGTAAAAATCACTCCCTGAGTTCGATCTATAAATCAAACTCTTTATCCGCAGTGCTATAGTATAGCCGTTGTTGCAACAAAGGAATGCTTACACCAGCGAGAAACATGTGCGTCTCCCGCATCCAGTAGGCGTTTTTTCTATTAAAATAAAAGTATAACATTGTATATAATTCTTTTCATGCCTTTCAATCTATAATTATTAAAAGATACACCATTGGCGAGCAACATTGGTGTAGCTAGCTTTCGTTGAGACCGCAGTGTTTAGTCGTTCAACACTCTTGCGTTGAGTTGGCTCTGTATTGCTGACGCCGGGTGGCAGTTAACACAATGTTTGGCACACTTTATGTAGATCCAAAGGTTTTTGTACTGACATAATCATTGGCTTTTGTTGTATACCACTATAGCATGACAGCAATAACAATCGTGTCTCAAGATAGGATTAACATACTTGTGTAAATGAGTACATGTCTGTCGCAGGTTTTTACCTAGGTTGTTGTAAACAAGTTTGCTATAAAATAAAACGCAATGGACAGCAATTAATTTTGAAACGCTTCTCTCAGTGATGGTTACTATTATTATAATATTTCAATATCACAACAGTTGGAATGAATTTAGGTACAAGGTTATCAAATATACACGTCAATGGGTTACTGTGAAAGAACAAGTGCAACAACTCACAAGAAGAGCAAAGTCACAAATCAGGTTTGTTCTGACTTTCTCCTTCAAAGAATAAAATCATACAGTACACTTTAAACCACTTATAAAGACACTGGACACTATTGGTTATTGTCAAAGACCAGTCTTCTCACTTGGTGTATCTCAGCATATCCATAAAATAATAAACCTGTGAAAATTTGAGCTCGATTGATCGTCGGAATTGCGAGATACTATGAAAGAGAAAAAACACCCTTGTCACACGAAGTTGTGTCCTTTCAGATGCTAACTTGATTTCGGGAGATTTTAAAAATTCTAAACTTGAGGTCCCGAAATCAAATTCGTGGAAAATTACTTCTTTCTCGAAAACTACTTCACTTCAGAGGGAGCCGTTTCTCCCAATGTTTGAAACTATCAACCTCTCCCCATTACTCGTTACCAAGTGAGGTTTCATGCTGATAATTATTTTGAGTAATTACTAATAGTGTCCACCCTTTAAATTTCAATAAACTGAAGTTGTACAGTACATTCAATTTAGCAAAATCAATAAAGGCAATAGTAAAATTCGTTCTAGCTACTTCAACAGTAATTACAACTCTGCAAAATGACACCTGGTCAACGGCAATTAACCACTGGAACAAAAAGTTCGTAGTGGAGCAACGGCCACGATAGTGTTTTTACAAGTGTTTTTTTTTTTTGCTCATCCATACCCCCTTATTTTGTTTAATTTCGCGCAATGCATTCCGTGCTAATAATGGTGGCTGAAAAACGTTCCACCAAAAAAACTTATTTTTTCAACCTCATTGACGGGGTGCTCCACTATTTTAGATAGCTAGTATGAGAAAGGAGTCCTCAAAGAATATTTTGGTATATTGGAATTGGTGGAGCACCCCGTCCTTGATGGTGTTTTTGCTCATCCATGTACCCCCCTTATTTTGTTTCAGTTCGCGCTATGCACTGTACGTGTTAATGGTGTATTAAAAACGTTCCGCCAAAAGAACTAATTTTTTCGACCTCATTGACGGGGTGCTCCACTATTTTGGATAGCTAGTATGAAAGAGGAGTCCTTAAAGAATATTTTGGTATATTGGAATTGGTGGAGCACCCCGTCCTTGATGGTGTTTTTGCCCGTCGATGTACCCCCCTTATTTTTAGTTCGCGCTATGCACTGTACGTGTTAATGGTGGCATTAAAACGTTCCGCCAAAAGAACTATTTTTTTCGACCTCATTGACGGGGTGCTCCACTATTTTGGATAGCTAGTATGAAAGAGGAGTCCTTAAAAATTATTTTGGTATATTGGAATTGGTGGAGCACCCCGTCCTTGATGGTGTTTTTGCCCGTCGATGTACCCCCCTTATTTTGTTTCAGTTCGCGCTATGCACTGTACGTGTTAATGGTGGCATTAAAAATGTCCGCCAAAAGAACTAATTTTTTCGACCTCATTGACGAGGTGCTCCACTATTTTGGATAGCTAGTATGAAAGAGGAGTCCTTAAAGAATATTTTGGTATATTGGACTTGGTGGAGCACCCCGTCCTTGATGGTGTTTTTGCCCGTCGATGTACCCCCCTTATTTTTAGTTCGCGCTATGCACTGTACGTGTTAATGGTGGCATTAAAACGTTCCGCCAAAAGAACTAATTTTTTCGACCTCATTGACGGGGTGCTCCACTATTTTGGATAGCTAGTATGAAAGAGGAGTCCTTAAAGAATATTTTGGTATATTGGAATTGGTGGAGCACCCCGTCCTTGATGGTGTTTTTGCTCATCCATGTGCCCCCCTTATTTTGTTTCAGTTCGCGCTATGCACTGTACGTGTTAATGGTGTATTAAAAACGTTCCGCCAAAAGAACTAATTTTTTCGACCTCATTGACGGGGTGCTCCACTATTTTGGATAGCTAGTATGAAAGAGGAGTCCTCAAAGAATATTTTGGTATATTGGAATTGGTGGAGCACCCCGTCCTTGATGGTGTTTTTGCCCGTCGATGTACCCCCCCTTATTTTGTTTCAGTTCGCGCTATGCACTGTACGTGTTAATGGTGGCATTAAAACGTTCCGCCAAAAGAACTCAATTTTTCGACCTCATTGACGGGGTGCTCCACTATTTTGGATAGCTAGTATGAAAGAGGAGTCCTTAAAGAATATTTTGGTATATTGGAATTGGTGGAGCACCCCGTCCTTGATGGTGTTTTTGTCCGTCGATGTACCCCCTTTTTTTGTTTCAGTTCGCGCAATGCACTGTACGTGTTAATGGTGGCTTAAAAACGTTCCGCCAAAAGAACTAATTTTTTCGACCTCATTGACGGGGTGCTCCACTATTTTGGATAGCTAGTATGAAAGAGGAGTCCTTAAAGAATATTTTGGTATATTGCAATTGGTGGAGCACCCCGTCCTTGATGGTGTTTTTGCTCATTTATCATGCCCCCCCCCCCCCTTTATATTTCGTTCGCGCAATGCACCATCATCAGCCATAATAGGGGGATGAAGCCTATGTACATACACAGTATGCGCGTGTGGGTCATGCATACAAATTACACACAGTTGTACACTCGTTGTAGTTCAGCCATGGACTTCAGCAGTGCTCCATGTTAATGCATAATGTCATCATGCACGAAGAACCTTTCTAAAAAATAATCTTGAAATGCCAAGTTGTCCAATGAAAGAACGCACTGGTAAGTACAAAGTATCATTCCAAAGACTTTCTATACACTGGAATATATGCAGCAAATTCTACAGTCGTCTTGCCATCTAGCTACCTCCATATTTCTACCTCCATGCTTCATGGATACACGTACGTATGTATGTACATATGTACATACGTGCAATACAATATGTTACATCGTATATAAAAGCGTTCCGCCATTCCGTCGTTCCGCAATCGTTCCGCGTTTTACCAACGTCCAGTTCTAAATCTGAGGTCTTGAAATCAAATTTGTGGAAAATTACTTCTCTCTCAAAAACTACGTCACTTCAGAGGGAGCCGTTTCTCACAATGTTTTATACCATGAACCTTTCCCCATTACTCGTCACCAAGAAAGGTTTTATGTCAATAATAATTATTTCGAGTAATTACCAAGTCCAATGGCAATAGATAGTGTCCACTGCTTTTAAAACAAAACAGTGTTAGTGTACACTTTTGTATTTTTTGGAGCAATTGCAGCAGAATAACCTGAATTGCAACGTGTAATCGGGGGTTTCCCTGAACATGTTTTCACTGGCTACCCGGATGACTAATGAGTCAACCATCAGGCATCATGATGAGTCGCGCACGGCGGACGGGCGTCGTTGTGGTTGGTTATGGATGGAGGAAGAAGTGCACACTAACCCACGTAACTGGGGCGCTGTACTCCGTTTTTCTCTCGAACATTTTGTTAATGTGCAGTCGTAGTAATGTTGCCAAGGGATGAGATTGTCCAGAATTTTGGCTGAATTCAGACTTGCTGGGGCCAAGGATACGAAGTGGATTGGAACCGATTTATGGGGCTAGTGCTTTGGATACTGTTTTCAAAAGCTCCTTGAAATCTATAAGTATAACCCCCAGGGGTTACCAAACAGTAGAACTGGCATCATTTCAACATACCTTTGAATTTGTATCCATGTTTCAGACTTTTTCGTCAGTAATGACTTTCAGTCTCACCATGCTCACCCTGGTGCATGGTGGTAGCCCTTGTGTACAGTATTTGTCTCATCTTGCAATGGATATGGTGCATTAAAAATACTAAAATAGTTAAGTTTGGTTGGTTCTACCTGGTTAGATTTAGAACTAAAAAAAACTTTTTACAAATTTGTATACACATATTGACTGGCAATGCTTTATTTGCTTGTAAAATGTACCGGTATGTTTTATAAATATTGTATTATTCATAACATAAAATGCATTTGCTTGTATTTATTCACTACCTTGTGGATTGTTAACTTTAATTAAGAATGAACTGGAAATAAAGTGAATTAATTTGAACTTAATTGAATATTTTGTTGTACCAAAACAGGACAGCCGCTGCTGTCAACACAGACGGCATCATGATTTTTGTTTCAACTTTCTATGCTCTGTGCGTCCTCTGTGGTCTACTGTATCTCTACACACGATCTACAGTGGCCTCTTCAGACGATGTTGGTTTTAAGAAATTCCAGCGAGTTTACCTAGTGGTCTATCTCTTTGCAATGGGTAGGTTCAGACAGAGTAATGGTTGGGTATCGCAGTCAGTTGCAGGGCTGTATGCTTCAAACTGTCTCTAGCTACCGGGCAATCTCAGCGGTCTAGAATTGCCAGGGTCATGGGTTCGAATCCCATCCCACCCAGGTAATATGCCTAGGTGATTTTATTTAACAGGACTCGGGGGAAAGTACTGAGTATACAGTGCTAACACACATCGGAGAATGAAATTGTAACCACTACTAAAAGATCAGAAGCCAGCACCGGCAAAAAGGCATTTAATCCTGGTGTCACTGTAAAAGAGTTTAAGTATCTCCTGAAGGAACCCAGTGTCTTTAACAAGTGGCTCAGGTACACTCAAATTAAGTACATGTACATGTCAAGCTACAACATTTTTGCATGGACCATTTTTCGTACAGGATAAAAGTTTTTTCAGAAATCGAGATACAACGTTTTTGCACTGATGGACATGTTTTGTCCCTACCTATTTGTAATTAATCTGTTTTTCCGAAGATTGTTTTTTTTAGAGAATTTATGCACCACCCTAAGCTTGATCTCTTCAGTTGATCTGCAAACGTTTATGTCCTTTTGAATTATTTGTATATGCTCCCTCTCTTCCAGCTGCTGATTGGCTGCAAGGCCCTTACGTGTATGCCTTGTATGAGCATTATGGGATGACACCCCATCAGATTGAGCAACTCTTTGTGGGGGGTTTCGGTTCCAGCATGATCTTTGGCACAGTGGTTGGCTCGTTTGCAGATAAATTGTGAGTTCCAATTTTTTTGCCAAACTATTATTTTTGTTATCTACAAATTTTCCTCCATACTGTATTTATTATTCTTTGACTTTATAAATTTTAAACTACTCTTTACACTAACGCTGTGTTTTTGACAGTATGGAATAAATGTGAATTGAGTTGAATTGATATCGAGCAGACTTGAATCCTCGATTCGGATTGGTCAACCCTTAGCAACAAGAGGTGTGCAGACCTGTATGCTCTGTTTTGAAAGCACAGGGGCACCAGGGCATTTTCTTCTTGGTAAATGGCACCCTATGAGGAAATTTTAAATGTCTACTGGGGCATTTCAAGGGCACTAAGGCAATGACTAGTAAGCCTGAGTGTGATTTAAACCTATAGTGCATGGCACATATCACACTCTGCATTTTTTTTACTCTGCGCTATTTAACTTGGGTCCCTTGCTTGTAGCAATGTTTGACAAGATTTTGGAAGAGAACTTGGGACAGTATACAAACATTGTTGTCCTTTCATATAAGGTACATTTTGTAACGTTTAACAACCTTGCTATAATTTAGCAAGGGACCCTTGCTAAATTGCTCTCGTGTAAAGGGGCTTCCAGCTGTTTGATTGTGTAAAGCTGAATGTCAAGTTTGTTGAAAATAAAATTGTTATTACACGAATGCTTGTGGAATACGGAAAGATAAAGCGTTTATGCATCCCACATTCTACTCGGCCATAATACCCCGTTGACGCTGTGACTCGCTTTCACTTATAACGTATGTATGTATTAATGATTTGATGGATAATTTTGTGAGTTATCACAATAAACCATTATCCCCCGGGATAAGTATAAAAACAAAACAAAAATTGGAAACCTCTGTACCAAATCAAACCTTGATTTGAAACAGAAGTGGCATACTTTTCCGTACTCCCTTCATAATGCTTGTGATAACTAACATTACTAACTGCATCTTTCTGGGCCTAATTTCATAGAGCTGCTAAGCACAACAATTTACTCAGCATGAAATTTCTTCCGGGATAAAAACAGGATTACCAACCCAGATTCCATTTGTTGCTTGTTACTGGTATTCAGCTATTGTTTACTTATCCTGAAAATCATGTTGAAATTTGGTTGGTAATTCTTTTTTTATCAAGGCAAAAATTTCATGCTAAGCAAATTTGTGTGCTTAGCAACTCTATGAAATTGGGCCCTGGTCTTGAAAGGGACCATCAAAAGCTTCCTGTGCAGAAAGGAAGATAAAGAAAAGGTTAGCTGGGACCATTCATTAAATCATGTCATACCTAAAAAATAATATTTTTTATTCTTGATGCAAATTTAAAGTAGATCTGTTAAAATATTGTCTCTCGATGGTAACAGGTTTCATCGCTATCAACTGCAAATGTTACAGATTGTATTGTTCCCACTTGATGTCATATGGTGTTAATCTTAATGGGCAATGATTGTAATTTTTGTATGACACACAACCATAAAAAAAACAGTCTAATAAAACTAAAACAAAACTAAAACTAAAACAAAACTAAAACTAAAACTTGGCACTGTTTACTGTGCAGCTCCTGAAACCTATTAAGCTTTTGTGTGTGTTATGGTGTAGGAAATAAATAATGGCACACAAAAAAGTCCAAAAGTACAAAATGTGCATGACATGCACAGTGCCTTCAATTGCATTTGGTATTATCTCTGAACTATTTCATAAAATGTTAAAAATTGCGTTCTAATGTTCAGTTTTTCTCTCTTTGTTTCAAGTGGACGTCGGGCAAATTGTGTGTTGTACGGTATCCTGTACGCTTTGGCATGTGTCACCAAACACTTCAACAACTTCTTCATTCTGATGATAGGCCGGTTGCTGGGTGGAATAGCAACCTCCATTCTGTACAGTGCATTCGAGTCTTGGCTAGTCTATGAACACAACTCAGTAAGTCAACTTAGAGTTGGGCCTTATCCGATTTGGTGGCTACAGCTAGGGCTACGGCTAGATTTCTGCCTCATCATGCGTTGAGGTATAGGAATAACCTTAGCAACATCCTTAGCAACAGTTGTAGCCGTAGCTAAAGACGCCAATTCGGATTCGGCCATATTTTGTACATAACGCTCCATGGATTCTACCTTGTGGTTGGTCCAGAACATGTCACATAATGTAGGGACTTAAACAAATCCACACCACAGTGTCATTTATAGTGGGTGCGGTCGATAAGCTTCCCTCGGTCAACCCCGCGGTGCTCACTCGGGTGAGCCGCCGACAAGAGCTAATGGAACGATCACTCACCCTCGCGTGGTAACCGCCGTGTGGCCAGCCCTAAGTGAACCACTCTGCACTTGGGGCTAAACCTGGTGAGCCCCTGGAATGACGTCAAAGCTATTCGAACGTACCGAGGGCAGACCGGGTCGACCCAGGAAAGCGAATCGAACGCACCCTCTGTTGAAGAATAGGATACAGAACAAAGGAATATCCACACAGTGACTGCAACTCAAGAGCTGTGTGTGTATGGTTGTGGTTCCATCATACAGCACATTCATTCTAATAAAAAGTAATGGCCGATAAGTTACCTATGCCTGGTCAAACAGCATAGAAATTTACTATTGGCTTTTATTCTCTTGTGGGAGTTTCCCAAGTTCTCTTCATGGGAAGGTCATCTTAAACAAAAGACAAGTCAAACATTCTGTATTTTATTTTTACAAAATTCCAGGGAGGGTTCAGGCCTGGAATTACACGGCGGCCACGACGGCCATGGCCGTCGATGCCCTTCCAACTGGCCGTGATGCCCTTCAAAAATGTCTGCTTTTCACGGCCATAATTGCCGTGCCCTTTTTTCCTTTTGGCCGTCGTGCCCTTTTTTTTCTTCTAAAAAAAAAGGGCCGTCGTGCCTTTATTTTCATTTAAAAAACCCCAAATATTTACGTGTTTAGTATTCGTCCAACGAAACTTCGCTTGTGAAGTGTAAAAAAATATAATCCAATGCAATCAGGTCAAGAGTCATCATCGTATAAACAACGAGAAGCACAACTTGTTATTCCCATCGTGACATCCGTTGCAAACACGTACACATGTACATGCGATTAGCCCGAACATCTGACGTCCCATTTTCACAGGGGACCCGTCTATTACATGAATCATTGAACGACAGTGGGCGCTGTTGTTTTTCGACCGCCCTCTGCTGGTGGCATTGTTACACCGCGTGATCTGAAAAACTTTTTTAGTTACTATCGCTTGCAAAAACTTTTCAGGTCAACTATATAACTTCATAATAGAATAATGCCGCGAAAAGAGCAGTTGAAGCGTTCTGAAAGGGATGAGTACGAAAGCTCTGCTGCAAAATGCAAGAAACTTGACTTCTTTTTTGGCTAAGTAAGGATTTTTTTATTTTTTTATTATTATTTTTTAACTGATTTTAAAGCTGCTGCTTTATTAATTTCTTTTTGTTGGGGGGGGGGTAAGTATTTTTATATTTTTAAATAATACAAATATTGTTTTAAAACTAAATGGTACAGTTTGCTCATGAATAAGATATGATTTATCAATATCCTTACTGAGATTTGATTATCAATATCCTTATTCATGTGAACTGTTTAATTGGGTTTACCACCCGTAGGGGTCCCCCAGGTCAATATTTTTGTGGCCTTGATGCCTTTTTTATTTTCACTGTTTTGGCCTTGGTGCCCTTTCTACTGGCCTTGGTGCCCTTCACAATTTGGCCTGCTCCAAGGCCAAAGTGGCCCTGCCCTAAACAAATTGTAATTCCAGGCCTGAGGGTTTGACAAAAACTGGTTAAATACAAAACAGTTGTCATGATTGGAACTATGAGAGTTAAGCCTGGTTCATACTTCCTGCGAATACGAAGCGAGTGTTGACGTCACAAATTCGCAACGAACAATTCGCAGCAGTTGAACTGTGCTCAACTCTTGCGAATATTCACAGCGAAAACAGAGTTGTGACGCCAAATTCAGGTCAAATTTGCCTCGCATTCGAAGGAAGTATGAACCGGGCTTTAACCAGATCGCTCAGCCGCGACATTTCCACAAAAAATGAGTAGTCAAATCAATGAGCTGTGGCGTGGTGTGGTGTGGCTGGCTCTGATCCCATTAGCAATTGCCTTAAAGGCAGTGGACACTATTGGTAATGGTCAAAGACTAGCCTTCACAGTTGGTGTATCTCAACATATGCATAAAATAACAAACCTGTGAAAATTTGAGCTCAATCGCTCATCGAACTGGCAAGATAATAATGAAAGAAAAAAACACCCTTGTCACACAAAGTTGTGTGCGTTTAGATGGTTGATTTCGAGACCTCAAGTTCTAAACCTGAGGTCTCGAAATCAAATTCGTGGAAAATTTCTTCTTTCTCGAAAACTATGGCACTTCAGTGGGAGCCGTTTCTCACAATGTTTTATACCATCAACCTCTCCCCATTACTTGTCACCAAGAAAGGTTTTATGCTAATAAATATTTTGAGTAATTACCAATAGTGTCCACTGCCTTTAATAAATTTTGATACAAGGTATCAGATGCGTGTAAGATTTAAAATAACTGGACAATTTATTGATTTGTGCAATTCATTACAGACTTAAAACTAATGTTTGTATAATATGTATGAGAGAGATTTGCTGTTGCCAGCTGGGCGTATATCCCCTTGTGGGAGTTTGCCAAGTTTCTTTCATGGGAAGATCATCTTTAAAAAAACTTTTAAAACCCAATCAAACATTCTGTATTTGATTTTTTTTTCAGAGAGGGTTTGACAAGGATCTGTTAGGTACCATTTTTTCCCATGCAACACTTGGAAACTCCATCGTTGCCATAGCAGCTGGCATAGGTGCCCAATTCTTTGCTGATCTTTATGGTTTTGTGTGAGTATTATTTAAAATTCATGATTTGTTTTGTATAAAATTCATGATAAGTGTATCCACACTTGATGGGACACAACATTTACATGACATAGCAAACTAGCCAAAGATTAAGCTCAATCATTTATCGAAAAAAGTGGGGACAAATCTCAAATGTTTGGAATTCAATTCAAAACTGAAGATCAAAACTTGTTTCAATTTTTTTTCTCAAAAACAACTGCCAGCAACTGTTTTGTTAGCAAAATAACAATTCTGTAATGTTCCTTTAAAGGTCACAATTTGACCTTGTTTAACAAGTTTAACATCATTCTTCCAGTAGTCACATTTTTCTCTTGATCCATGATTGGTTGTTGATCTTAAAGCCATTAAAAGTTCACAGATTTACAAAAAATTTACAGAGTTTACAGATGGTGAAAGACTCATCTTGAAATATTATTCAATGAAATGCTTTACTTTTTGAGAAAACATTAACACAAAATCAATTCTCGATAGCGAGAATTACGGATTTATTTTAAACACATTTCATGGCACGGCGAAACGTGGGGAAACAACGTAGAGTTTTCTCGTTATTTTCTCCTGACTTTGATGACCGATTGAGCATAAATTTTCACAGGTTTGTTATTTTATATATAAGTTGTGGTACACAAAGTGTGGGCCTTGGACAATACTGTTTACCGAAAGTGTCCAATGGCTTTAAAGGTCACAATTTGACCCTGTTTTAACAAGTTTTAGGTAATTTTTTCAGTAGTCACACAAATTATTTCTTGATCCATGATTGTTTGTTTTTCTTAAAGGTTACAATTTGACTCTGTTTAACAAGATTAACATCATTCTTCCAGTAGTCACATTTTTATCTTGATCCACGATTGGTTGTTTTTCTTAAAGGTCACCATTTGACGTCTCAATGATTGTTCTGATTTTAATGGTTTTAATCGTCATGACGATATGGTCTGAGAACTACGGCGATTCCAAAGCCAGCTTAGGAACATCATTCAAAACAGCTATTTCAAACATAAGGACAGGTGAGATACAGTAATACACAATATTTATATAGTGCTTAAAGCCATTATACACTTTCAGAACAGAAAAACAAAAAAGTTCACAGATTTAAAAATAACTTACAGGGTTTACATTTGGTAATGGTGAAAGACTTCTCTTGAAATACTATCCATGAAATGCTTTACTTTTTGAGAAAACATTAAAACAATTATCAATTCTCGATATCGAATATAACGGATTTATTGTAAACACATGTCATGACACGGCAAAACGTGCCGGAACAAGGGTGGGTTTCCCCGTTATTTTCTCCCGACCCCGATGACTGATTAAGCCTAAATTTTTACAGGTTTGTTATTTTAATGCAAGTTGTGATAATAATAATAATAATAATAATAATAATAAGACTTGTAATGCGCACATATCCACCCTGCTGGGTGTTCAAGGCGCAGTAAAACCAAAAACAAAACAAAAACAAAACACAACACAAAGAAAAACAGACACAACAAAATTAGTCATTGAAAACCTGTGACATAAGATAAGTTTTGAGAAGAGACTTGAATTTTGCAGTACAAACACAAGATCGAAGATTAAGTGGTAGAGAGTTCCAGATGCGTGGCGCAGCTGAAGAAAAAGACCTGTCACCCACCCCATGAGTGTCGAGACTTGGGTTCAATGAGGAGAAGCATAGAACTTGATCGAAGATTCCTTGATGGAGTGTAAACGTGAAGCAGTTCAGAAATATAGTGGGGAGCTTTGCCATTAAGAGCTTTGTGGACAATGAGCATCAGCTTGAAGATGATTCGTTGAGAGATAGGCAGCCAGTGTAGTTGTTTCAGAATGGGGGTGATAGAACAGGATTTTCTAGACAGTGTCACAATGCGGGCAGCAGTATTTTGGAGCCGTTGAAGTCGGGAAATCTGGTTGTTAGGAAGACTGTAGAGAAGAGCATTGCCGTTGTCAAGACGAGAAGTAACAAATGCGTGAATGACCTTTTCAGTGGCACTTTTGTCCAAGTACTTGCGAATCTTACCTATATTCCTGATGTGATATGATGATAAATGAACAATGTTGTTGATGTGTGGCTGAAGTGTCATCGATGAATCAAAAATAACCCCTAAGTTCCGAGCTTTCAGCGAGGGAGCTATCCGAGCATCACCGATGGAGATGTATGGCACTGAAACCTTAGTTAACTGTTGACGTGACCCAAATAGAAGGAACTCTGTCTTATCATCATTTAACTTCAGGAAGTTTTGTTGTGTCCAACGTCGAATCTCTTGGATGCATTTCTCAAGTCTTGCAATAGATGCATTGGCGTTTTCTTGAGAAGATTTAAACGTGATGTATAGCTGAGTGTCGTCTGCGTACACATGGTAATTCAGATTAAATTTCAGGACGATGTCACGAATCGGTAAAGTGTATAGCGTAAACCACTGCGGGCCGAGTACCGACCCCTGTGGCACAGAGTAGTTCAAAACAACAGGGTCGGATATCGCGGTGCCAATACATACATGCTGAGTTCTATTGTAGAGATACGATTTGCACCATGCTAGGGCTGTGTCCTCTATGCCAAGGTGATTCTGGAGCCGAGAGAGAAGGATGTTGTGATCGACAGTGTCAAAAGCAGCACTCAAGTCTAGCAGGACTAGTGCTGTTAGGTTACCATTGTCCATTGCAGAGAGAATATCGTTGCTCACACGGACTAGTGCAGCCTCGGTCCCATGGAAAGGCTTGTATGCTGACTGGAACACGTCGGACAGGTTGAAAGTATGAATGTGATCAGAAATACGTGATGAAACTACTCGTTCGATGACTTTTCCAAGATATTTTAAGTTTGCAACCGGTCTGTAGTTTTTGAATATCTCCTTGTCCAGGTTTGGTTTCTTGATGAGCGGCCTGATGTAGGAAACTTTGAGGCTATCGGGGAAACAACCGGAACTGAGGGATTCGTTTACAAGCTTAGTGATGTAGGGTACAAAAATATCGATGTTTTGCTTTATCATGGATGTTGACACTGGATCCAGCTCACAGGATTTTGAAGGAGATTTCATAATAACCCTTTGAATCTCAGCAACAGTCGCAGGCTCAAACACAGATAGTCTACACTCTGGTTGAAGTTGTGGCAATGTCTGCGGCACGTTGTAAGGGACTGATGAAAATGATGAGCGGATGTCTGAAATCTTGGTGACAAAGAATTTCTGGAACTCATTTGCTAAGTCCTGGTCATTGTAAGTGGATGGAAGGACAGGGGTTTTGGGTTTGAGCAACAACTTACCAATTATCTTGAAAAGCTTCTTTTGATCTCCTGAGGATTCTTGTACTTGAGATGAATAATGGATGATCTTTGCCTGGTTGATCAAATTCCTAACTACTTTACATTGGTTGCGATATTCTTGTCGTTGAATTGCCAATTTGCCATTTTTCCGCCACTTCCGCTCCAGTTGACGACAGATCTTTCTCGCTGTACGAATATCATCATTGAACCAGGAGACTTCAGTTCGGACCTTGACTGATCTCGTTTTCCAAGGTGCGTATTTATCCAAGATGTCACTGACTGTACTCTCATATTGGCTGACATAGGAATCCAAGCAGTCGTGATCAACTTCTAGATTTGCTAAATGGGAGCCTATGTCGCGGAACACTTCGGTAGGATTAACATGTTTCCATTGTCGGCTCTTTATAGTAACGGTTGGGACTTTGGGCTTGCACAGACTCAAGTTACACATGACTGCATAATGGTCTGATAATCCAGGTAGAATAACAAAGTTTGAGACAATTGGTGGGGAGATTTCACGAGTTATGACAAGGTCTAGGCAATGACCGAGACGATGAGTCGGCTCCTTGATATGCTGGGTAAGACCAAAAGCCTGAAGTAGATGCTTAAACTGGTTTGCATTGGTGTTGTGGATGTCATCAACATGAATGTTAAAGTCGCCTGTGATGATGATTTCCGATGGATGAAGCAAATATTCCAAAATCAAATTCTCAAACTCCCTTAGAAAACTTGAGAAAGTCACATGTTGGCCGTTTGAATCTTTTTCAGGTCTGTATACAATGACAAGGCGAACAGATTTAGAGTTTCCGGAAACTTCAGCATGAAGAGATTCAAAAGTTGTGTACTGGACGTCGTTACTTTTCACAGAGACGGATAAAGTAGATCTGTACAGTATTGCAACTCCTCCACCAGTCTTGTGAGGTCTTGGGATGTGATGAAAGTAGTAGCCAGCAGGGGTACACTGACGACATGTTAAGTTGTCGTCTGGTCTCAGCCATGTTTCTGAAACGGCAACAAGGTCCAGATCTTTTTGCAGAACAAAATCAGCAAAATCGTCATACTTGTTACAGATGGACTGTGTGTTTATAACACAAAGGCTGAGTTGAGATTTGGCTGGAGTCACTGGTACTGGAACAGATGGGAGTGTAACTTCGGGTACGGGGGGTTTATGAACAGTTCTACGGCGACCAGCTTTTTTACCACGATGTGTAGGTCGGTAAACAGTGCTGGGATTTACAAAAAGGCCAAGGTTCTGTAATGATAATATACAGGAAGGCAGAAGAGTTGTAGCACGTGTGGATGGGGCATAACGGAGACTGAGAAGCTTGTTTCGTGAGTAGGAATTTGCAGAGTTTGGACTAGCTTCTGCTGAGTTTGAGTTATTGACACCTTCAGGGCCGGGATTTACAGCAATGTCACCAAAAATCACAATTTCCAAATGAAAAGTGGCTGGGGAGTTGTCATAGTAAGAAATAGGGCATTTCAGATATTTACGACGCTGGATGAACTCTAGATGTGTCTTTGGCAGAATGTAAGCATCAGACACAATTGATGCTGATGGAACAAAGCTGACCACAGATGAGTCAGTACAGTACAATGGTCTAGCAAGCAGAGAGAGAATGAAAAGGATACTTACCTCCATTGTCCCCAGATGGGCGAACAATGTCCATGGACTAGGTGGATGACTGCACAGGATGCAGCCACCTAAGTGTGTGTAAGCTTTATACACCAGAATTCTCAACTGAGACAGTGAAAAATTCCAACAGAAAAACACTATTTTCACAATTCAGATGACTCCAGGATACACAGAAAAAGTCCTGTAGATTCCAGGTGTAGTAACAAATCCAGTTGTATAAAAATAAGAACACAAATTGAGCAATATACTAAGAAATTAGCAAACAAACACAGAGCTGATTTGAGTGGCTGCTGTCAGGCGCTCAGTCAAATCTTATACGAAGTGTGGCCCTTTGGACAATACTGTTTACCGAAAGTGTCCAAAAGTTTTAAAGGCACTGGACATTTTTGGTAATTGTCAAAACCCAGTGGTGTATCCCAACACATGCATAAAATAACAAACCTTTGAAAATTTGAGCTCAATTGGTCATCGAAGTTGAGAGAAGAAAATGGAAGAAAACCCTTGTTGCACAAGTTGTGTACTTTCAGATGCCTTAAATTCGAGACTTCAGCTGAGGTCTCTTATTCAATTCAAATATTTTAGTGAGAAGTTATATAGAGGAGTTTGCGGTAACACCATGTAATGAATATCTCTAAATGAGTTGGGGTGGTTCTAAAAAGAACCGATGGTTCAACTTGACGTTTCGATCAGTGTGCTCTGATTGTCTTCTGGAGTGAAAAATTACTTCAAAAACTATTTCACTTTAAAGGGAGCTGTTTCTCACAATGTTTTATATACTATCAAGAGCTCTCCACTGCTTGTTACTTAGACAGTTTTTATGTTAACAATTATTTTGAGTAATTACCAATATTTCTAAGCGCACCATTGTCTGTCTACAAAATAAAAATACCAACTAAATCTTACAATGAACACACAAATCATAAATTTGTTCTTTTTTTCAATAAATCATACACAAAGTAGTAAGAATCAGGCATAAGATCAAACATACAAGGAATAAGATTGAGTGCACCTCAATTGACAGACTCGTAACTGAGCCTGTGAAGAATTTTATTCATGAATTAAAAAGGTGCGTTTCAGCAAGGTCTTAAACTGATTTAGGGATCGAGCATTATGAATATGCCTTGGTAATTTGTTCCAAAGGATAGGGGCAACTACTGAAAAGGCTTGGTCACCCAATTACTGAAAAGGCTCTTGCCTCTAGGATCCGGTTTGAATCTAGGTGTACCAGGTTTGAATAATTTAAGTCCCAGGTTCGAATCCAGGTCCCAGGGTCTAATCTAGGTCCCAGGTTTGAATCTAGGTCCCAGGTTTGAATCTAGGTCCCAGGTTCGAATCTAGGTCCCAGGTTCGAATCTAGGTCCCAGGTTCGAATCCTGCCGGGGATGGGGTTTTCAGTCCCTACCTTGGCCCTATTATGGTTCTGCTATTAAACTGTAAAAAAAAAAATTGACTCTTACGGAAGCCGAGAATTCCGCGCTTTCACGGGTTAGGAAATTTTGGCTTACACTGCTGGCACAGATATTTGGTGCTGTCGCAGTAAGCGGAGGATGGTCATCATGAGCACAGAATTTGGCAGAAGTAGAGCCATGAAACTTGGACCCGATTGCTTGGGTTTCAGTTGTTATTTGCAATATTTTCTTTCTGTTTTATTTAACAAATGTTTTTTTCCAGTAACAGTTTTCTCGTTAACATATTTATTTTATTAAAAATTAAATTTAAGCGATTGTCATGAAACGATTGCACTGAATTTTAAATTTTCTTTTGTTAGATCAACCGCAAAATATTGTTTCGAACGGTGGAAAATTTAGAATCATTATCTTGAAAAAAAAACAGTGGTAGAACAAAAATGACCTTGGTATTTTCCGATACGCAAGTAGCAGGTACCGCATACAGTGTGAAATAAATTGGTGCTGTTGCAATGTAATTAGTTGTGTTGTGTTGTCTTGGTCCCTGCTGTTTGTAGTTTGACCTCAATTGTTCCCTAGAACATGTTGTTGTGGCATCTGCATGGAATATCGATTGGTGTGTGATTAGATCCATACAGATTGCAATATGCACAGTGTAGGCCTGTTATGCGAGAACAATGTGTGGTTATGTAGGCCTGTTATTGCTGACGAAATAGTCACAGACAGACTTCATAATTTGTGCGATCAACCATGAAATAACAAACCTGTGAAAATTTTGGCTCAGTCCATTGTGTCAGTCGGGAGAAAATAGTGTACATTTTTTTATTTTTTTTATTTTAGCATTTAAACATATCGTTTTTTTTTTTTTTATAGTAACCAAAATTAGATGATGGGTGTTTTTGTTAGACTTTCAGAAACAGTTTTCTTGAATATGAGTTCAATTCAGAGGGAGATATTTCTCAGAAAAAAATTGTTTTCTGGAATATGAGTTGGGAGAAAATGGAGAAAACACAATTTTCAGCATGTAAACGCATTGTCCTTAATTTTGGTTGGAATATTCCAAATTAGTTGGTTTCAGATATATGACACATGTTACATGTATGACTTCATTTCAGACCAAATGGTTTCAATATGAACTTCATTATCAGTTCAGTTTTAGAATCAAGTTAAAGACACTGGACACTAATGGTAATTGTCAAAGGCCAGACTTCTCACTTGGTGTATCTCAACATATGCATAAAATAACAAACCTGTGAAAATTCACCATATAAAACAAATTGAGTTACATGTAAACATTAATGTGTCCATATGCATCAATTTATCACTGATAGAGTAAATGGTGAAAGGGTTAAAGGATTTGTGTTAAATGATTTGTGCCATACCGCCTTTACCATTGTTAACGCAATGTCAACGTTTGGTACTAATAATAAATCGTTCTTATAAAGTGTATTAGCAAATAATACACACACTAAAATTTACCTGTTTTAACGGTCTCTTCCCCAATTTATTTTGTTATAAAAAAACTGAAATGGGAAGGCTTACAAACACTGGCTTGGCTCATGATGTATATCATGACATCCCTGGGAACGAGAAATGTTGTGAAAAGGTTATGCTACCACAGCAGGGCGTGCCTGCATGGTAGCAAAGAAAGTGTGGACATTTCAGGTTTTTCATTTCTTGGTTCCACCAGGGATGTCACATCATGTTCAAGGCCTGTTTTTGTGGCCGTTCTTGTCAACCTTTATTTTAAAGGAACATTACAGAATTGGTTACAAAAAAGCTCGTCTAAGATCACAGATTTACATAAAACTAACACGGTCTCATGATGACGATAGTAGAAAACACCCTTCGAAAGTATTTCTGTCTGAAATGTTTTATTTGATGAGAAAAAAGTAAAACTAATTTCTCGTTTGGATTTTCTTACTCAGTGAGCGTTTTATTCATATTTTGTTTATGAATCAAAGTCATGGAAAATGTGTAGCCGGTTTTTCACTATTTTCTCGTGACCCAGATGGTCGATCAATCTCACATTTTTACACAGTTTATGTAAATGTTGGATGACAAAGTGCTTACATTGCCAGCAACTAATTAGTTAGCAAAAATCAATTCTGTAATGTTCTTTAAACGAAAGAAAGGCAAACAATATTTCTGAAGGGAAAACAACAGGTGTATTTCACAGCAGCTGATACATTATTGATTCATTCTTATGCTCAGAACTACAGGGTCATTAATGTAATTTGTATGGGTTTCATGAAATTAATTTTGCATATTTAGATAAGTTGCTCCGGATAAATGGGGTTTATTAATCAAGAGTGGTCTTCAAAGTATTTGTTTAGCGAAAAGAAACATTCATTGTCTAATTAAAACATTCATTTATTGATTTGATTTATTATTCACAAGTTTCTAACCTTTTTCTGGTTAGCACTAATACTTGTTGTTTTGCTACCGAAATTGTAACGTTGCCCATGTCCAGTTTAGGGGTCAGACTATTAGAATTAAATTCAGATGTACATTGATTAAGAAATAACGGTCTAGTAACTGAACTCAAGCAATGCAATCATCAGTCTTCTCATTTGGATTGAAAGACTTTCGGGTCACGGTGTTTAAAGGCAGTGGACACTTTTGGTAATTACTCAAAATAATTATTAGCATAAAACCTTATTTGGTGACAAGTAATGGGGAGAGGTTGATAGTATAAAACATTGTGAGAAACGGCTCCCTCTGAAGTGACATAGTTTTCGAGAAAGAAGTAATTTTCCAAGAATTTGATTTCGAGACCTCAGATTTAGAATTTGAGGTCTCGAAATCAACCATCTAAATGCACACAACTTCGTGTGACAAGGGTGTTTTTATCTTTCATTGTTATCTTGCAACTTTGACGACCAATTGAGCTCAAATTTTCACAGTTCACAGGTTTGTTATTTTATACATATGTTGAGATACACCAAGTCAGGGGACTGGTCTTTGACAATTACCAATAGTGTCCACTGTCTTTAAGTTCACTTTTGTTAAACCTAGCCAGCTTGAACTTGGTTGTCTTTGTTCCTAATGCCCTGCTGTTCCCTCTCCCACCCCATTTACTGTCCTTACCCAGTTTACCCTCATCCGAGTGTGGGTTTGAATCCCCAGCCGTGACAGTCCTTAAGCAAGACACTTTACCATTGCTTAGTCCTTCAGGTGGGATGTAAAGCCGTTGGTCCCATGTGTTGTGTAACGCATGTAAAAGAACCCAGTGCACTTATCGAAAAGAGAAGGCGTTCGCCCCGGTGTTCCTGGTTGTGGCTGCTTCATCTATTATTATCTATTATTTACATGTTCCTTGTTGTATCCAAATCTTCTGTCAGTCCTTTTCATCCAGTACCAGTGCTCTAGTACCGGTACTGTTTTCCTGTGGCTAAACTTTTGTTTGCAAGTATTGTTTCTACACATTGTTATTGGTCGAATAAATCAGGCATGAGAATCTTCCGGTTTAAACCGGAATTCCGTTTTTTTTCCTTTCAAAATTGTGGTCTCCGAGTTCGATGTGAATTTGCTATAAAATTTGGGGGGTAGGTTTTTGGGGGTATACATTTGGATTTCTCTAATCCCTCTTCTCTAGTCAGACAATGTCAGTTTACCTTTGTAATTGTTATTATCGCGGATCCACACGTACGGCGTTCATGAAAAAACGGCACCTAACTAAACAATAAATTGCCGTCCAGCAACTGGCCCAGTTTACGGCTTGTGGTCTTCCCCTGGCATCGCGCATGCATGCAGCAGCAGAGACAGATGTATAAACTTGCCTCATTCCTTGCTTCGTTTATAGTGGTACGGTTCAATAATGTTTACGTGTAATGCGCTTGCTGCTGCAGCAAAGATAACACGTGTGGAGACTTTTGAAAGTCTACTGAAAAAACAATGCACGTGTTTGCACCATGTGTACTGTGTACTGTGTACGTCCGTGCAGGTTTGTACACGAACCAATGAGCGGCGCGGCACGAATCTGAGATCGCCGGTAGGCCATGGAAAACTGGTACCTGTTATTGCCTCACAACCAGCGAAAGATATATTGGGAACCAGCGAACACACTGTACGTCCGGACGATGTGCTTTCTTCATTGGTTCTATTTCTATGTTGGGGTCTAATCTCAACCTCGTTCCAGTTATACCCTATGCTGAATAACAACCTCTTTCTCAAAAACACATCGCTCTCGCCAAATACGTAGGCCTATTATTTTTATTTTAAAATGTGCGTCGCCGACGGATCGTTAAAATCACAAACATTTAATTGCAAAAGAATTTCTTTTACACAACCAAATTTCAAATCAAGAACCTATAAAAATGGTTGTTAATGAGAAAAAAAGCATTTTCAAGGGCAGAAATAAGGGATAAGATCATCAAAAAAATAAAAATATTATTACTATTGTTTTTTTTTGTTTTTTTCCAAAATCGCAGGCGAACCCAAAAATGTTTGAATTGTTTGAGCTTTACTTTCCTGATTTTCTTTTAAACCTATTATTAAAAAAAAAAAAAGGAAAAATCACACAAAAGTAGCTCACTTCTACCTGGAAAAATAGGTGTCAGAAATGCATGAGAGACCACCACAAAGCTTCTAAAATACCCAGAGCTCCCAGGGCCCTTAAGCGGGCCCTGGACCCAGGCCGTAAGGGACTTCACGCTGCGCGCGAAAATGATGGAATATTGACATTTCCAATCAACTGAATTTTTTCCTGTTTTTTTATCATCACCCATTCTCATGCCTGATAAATACAAATAATAATTATTATTTCTACAGATCGTAAAGTCTTGTGTCTCGGCCTGATCCAGTCTTTATTTGAAGGAGCGATGTACACATTTGTTCTGGAGTGGACGCCGGCCCTCAGCCGGTCACAAGAGCAGACGGATCCTAATCAGCCAAAAGAGACCATTCCACACGGCAGGATATTTGCTGGGTTTATGGTGAGAAGTTTTGGAAGGGATTAGTGGTAAAATTGAATCAAGTTAAAAAAATAATAACAAGCAGGGGTCGAAGAGTTGGGACTAGTCCTACCTAGTACTAGTCCTTACTTAGGAATAGTCCTTTTGAGATATTAAAAACTTCTTCAGATACATGTAAGATGAGTCGTAACTCGTTGTGAAATCGACCCCTGGTCACAATCATGTGCGAAGTTAGAGATAGTTTTGGTTAAGAAACTTGAGAGAGACGTAATTATTCAACTGATTTTGTGTTTGTTTATTTAAGAATATTGCAAAGTGGTAATTCCTGTTGCATTTTCGTTTGCCAAATTCATTGAAATCTCGTTATTCTTAGCCAAAATCATCCTTGTCGTATGCCATTGGTTGAGAAGACTGCTTGAAGGCAATGCAATCTGTGTATTTTTCTGTGACGTAACCACAAACATATCATACCTAGTTCTTTCATGGTTCTTTTATACTTCACTTGCCTGGAAATGTGCCCGCAGATGTTTCTGTCGATTAGCGCTGGTCATTTGTGACCGTGGTAACACACATGGAACCTTTGAAGTACGGCTAGTTGTAACTCCTTCTGTTCCTTGCTCTGTGGTGTATTTCAACATATGCATAAAATAACAAACCTCTGAAAATTTGAGCTCAATCGGTCGTCGAAGTTGCAAGATAATAATGAAAGAAGTACACACCCATGTTACACAAAGTTGTGTGCTTTCAGGTGCTTGATTTCGAGACCTCAAATTCTAAATCTGAGGTCTCAAAATCAAATTCGTGGTTATCCCAGACGCTTCCAAAAAGCTGTTAAGTATGGAAAACAGTGGGCGCATTTCCGAGCCGATTCCAAAAGCTGTATGTATGAGAAATGATGGGTACATATCAAAGCCGTTTTCATGCGTTTTAAGTGAGAAATTGCATGCAGTGGTGCACAATTCAGGCCGTTTCGAGACTCCCTAAGTTTTGAATTCGGTCGATGTAATTACGCTTGTTGAAATTATCTTTGAACAAGATGTCAGAAAACGTAAGGGATAAAGAAATAGCTTAGCTCTTGGCCCATATCGTAGGAATTTGTTTTTACTGAAACAACAACTTTTGCACATGCAGGGAAAGTGTCCGACCAAAGAGCTACTCGAAAGAGCAAACATTACGACTCGATGACACATGGTTCAGGAGATAATCTTTGATTACCTATAAGCATTGAATTCGTGTGACCTGACATCTAATGATGTCATGATGAAAAATATGAACGAAAATTATAATTAGGTCTCCGTTCTACAAACTGGAGTTAATTCAAATTTCATCTTGCACTGCTGTTTGACATAATTATTCCACTTACTGCAAGTACTGATTTGTACTTTTCAGATTGATCGGCTTGCGAAGATAACATTATTAAAATTTTCACCTTAGTTTGTATTTGTGAATTACTCATGTTTGGAGCATTATTAAGGGTTTCAGCAGCCGTTGTGGACGTTTTAATTGTCATTTATGAGCTAGCAACTATTAGTGCAACTTTTGACATTGCAACAATGTTAGCTCACCATTTAACTGTTTACATCTCTTTTCATAAATATAAAAGTCATAAAAAAACTTATTATGGGGGCCGGTCATAGCCGACCGGCTCCGACCGTGGTAGCTACAACCTTGGTCCTCTTCCTTTAATAAGGAACAATTTGGTGATACCAGCCCTCATCTGTTGGCCTTCTTTTAAATTTAGAAAATTACAAATTGCGTATTTTGCAAGCAGATGGTCTTTTTTAATGGAGTCATTTCCAAACCATCTGGCATGTGCCCTGGGTCAATCCACAAATATTTGCAAACAAATAAAGGAAAAATGAAAGGTATTTATGGTAGTTTTTGTTGACCATATATAGCCCAGCTGTTGTGACACCATTGCACCATCAGGTAAAACTTTCCCTTTTGTTATCCGCTTAACCTCAACAGCCATGTGGCATTTTTCTTGAGTTCTTGGTCTAAAAGTGTTATACAGGATCGGTAAAGGATAAATTTGAGTCTGAACCCTAATTAAACTTCATACTAGAACCATTTTTTGTGTGAAATATTTCACTGTGAAATGAATTGGTATTTAAAGGCAGTGGACACTATTGGTAATTGTCAAAGACCAGTCTTCTCACTTGGTGTATCTCATCATATGCATGAAATAACAAACCTGTGAAAATTTGAGCTTAATCGGTCATCGAAGTTGCGAGATAATAATGAAAGAAAAAACACCCTTGTCAAACGAAGTTGTGTGCTTTCTTATGCTTGATTTCGAGACCTCAAATTCTAAACTTGAGGTTTCGAAATCAAATTTGAGGAAAATAATTTGTTTCTTGAAAACTACATCAATTCAGAGGGAGCCGTTTCTCACAATGTTTTTTACTATCAACGTCTCCCATTACTTATTTCCAAGTAAGGTTTTATGCTAATGATTATTTTGAGTAATTACCAATAGTGTCCACTGCCTTTAAGAAAAATGTGTCTCAAAGCCTAAAAATACACAAAACCTTATTTTGTTTCTTACAACCCAAACTAAGGACGCTAGTTTACATGCTGTAGATTGTGCATGGTTTCTCACAATTTATTTCTCCTTATTCATACACAGATTAAAGGCAGTGGACACTATTGGTAATTACTCAAAATAATTATTAGCATAAAACCTCACTTGGTTATGAGTAATGGGGAGAAGGTTGATAGCATAAAACATTGTGAGAAACAGCTCTCTCTGAAGTGACATAGTTTCCAAGAAAGAAGTAATTTTCCACAAATTTGATTTTGAGACCTCAAGTTTAGAATTTGAGGTCTGGAAATCAAGCATCAGAAAGCCCACAACTTCGTGTGACAAGGGTGTTTTTTCTTTCATTATTATCTCGCTACTTCGACGACCGATTGAGCTCAAATTTTCACAGGTTTGTTATTTTATGCATATGTTGAGATACACAAACTGTGAAGACTATTCTTTGACAATTACCAATAGTGTCCACTGCCTTTAAGCCAAAATTGTAACAGGTTTGTTGTTTTACATGAAACTTTCACTATTTTGTCAGCTCTATCAATGCTGTTTAATTTTTTTTTTACCATCTTTGCTTAATTAACAAGACATTTCGGCTTGGAAATGGGTTTATCGGCAACTGCTAATACTTCCTAGACGTTTGGGCTTTAAAACTTGGTTTAACCTCAACTGGTTCCAGGTCCTATGAATTGGATCTAATTTTCTAGATTAAACCTTTAAAAATGCACTTGATAACCTACAATGAAAATTTGTTCAAATTTTATAAAAAGTATTATATTATTGCAAATTAAAGTTAGGGTCGAAATCCACACCCCTAAAACAGGGGACAAATTTGTGTTGTACACATGGATGTGATACACAATACAACCTCTAACTAAATGCCCTATCTTTGGACAAATTCCTTGATATTTGGTTTGGGTTATTTTGAAAATGCCTTTAAAGGCAGTGGACACTGTTTGTAATTACTCAAAATTATTATTAGCATAAAAACGTTCTTGGTAACAAGCAATGGAGAGCTGTTGATAGTATAAAATATTCTGAGAAACGGCTCCCTCTGAAGTAAGAAAGTTTTTGAGAAAGAAGTTACTTTCCACTAAAATATTTGAATTTGATTTCGCGACCTCATAATTAGATTTTGAGGTCTCGAAATCAAGCATCTGAAAGCACATACTTTGCGTACAAGGGTGTTTTTTCTTTCATTATTATCTCGCAATTTCGATGACCATTTGAGTTCAAATTTTAAAAGGTTTGTTATTTTATGCATGTGTTGGGATACACCAACTTAGAAGACTAGTCTTTGACAATTATCAATAGTAGTTCAATAGTGTCCAGAGCCTTTAAGGTGTATTATTGCTGATTGCAATCGTGTCAGTCAGCAGAGATTTCTATCAGATCCAAAACACTGGATGCATTTGAACAGCTACAGTGAAACAGACCAAGGATAAAATCTACAACTGTATGGTATAGATTTTGCATTGTCACTGCGCGTGCAATGTCATTTGGCACCTCACTCTTAGTGTTGAAAGCACACCAACAGGCATTATGGTAGTGGACATTACAAAATTTTGAGGGATGAATTTAAAATTATAATCATACAAATAGGCTAGCAAGTTTTATTATTTTTAACACCAAATATTATGCCCCATAATGTAATGTGAATATACCATTTCCAGACCTGCCGAGTCTCATGCAATAGCGCCACAACCATTTTATCACACCTCAGGGGAAGACCGGTGATTAAAAAGAAAATGGTCCTAATCAAATATGCACTTCTTTTTTTTTTAGGAGAGGAGGGGGGGGGTGTTCGGGAAAATCTCAAGCATAACTAAAATAATTCTGGTCACTTTACTTGGCATCTCTGCACTTCATAGGACCTTTAACCGTCAAGACATTTTTAGCTTGGGAACTGGATTTAACCACAACTATTAAACTCTTTGTGACTTGACAACTAAGTTTAACCACAATTGCTTTACTGCTACGGCTTTTTGGCTAGGAAACAATAAGTTTGGAGCAAAACTTGTCGAGGGTGCCTCTTTTTCAGTATAAAATTTTTTTAAGCAAGTTAGATTTAACTGGATCTCTGATTTCATGTCCCCTTTCCTTGTTTTTTTTTTTTTCTTCTGTTGTGTTCTGTAGTGCTTTGCACAGATAGATTAGTTGTTAACCAGCCAAAATTTCATAAAGATGACATTGGTGCCACTCGTTCCTAACTAATTAATTTTTTTTTGCTTAGCAAAGACATTTTTAAAATGTTGATGTTTGTTTTGTAGTTGCTGGGCACCTCTGAAAAACAGTGTTTCACTGAGAGATTTCCCCAGGGTAGAGAAGAAATAAAAAAATAAAAATACTGTTGGAAGCGTCAAGACCAAACCGGCTCTTTTCAGAGCAACTACTCCTTCAAAAGAGATTTTTACTCATGGCTGTATTCATATTTATATTCCTTTTTCTCCTCTACATTTGTTTTTTAACTCTGCTGTTTCTTCTTGTTTCTCTTGTGTAGGTTGCAATAATGATCGGATCCTCCATCTTTAAGATCGCAAGTAAACATTTTACAGTGGAGTCCTTTATGAGACCTGTTCTCTTCATATCAGCGCTTGCTCTATGTGTGCCGATTTTCATGCCATGGGTGAGTTCCGTGTTCCGTACTAAGTTAGACCAGATACCGTTAACTTTTAAAGTGGTTGTAAAAAGGTTTTCCCCCTTGCGTTCAGACTGCACTGAGTTAAACCCGATACGGTTTATCTTTGGTTTTAAGAGGTCAAAGTAAACGCGACCCCCGTTACTCTAACATCCGGTTTATTGTCCTGTTCATTGGCCACTGTTTGTTTACATAATGATTACGGAGGTCAATGGGTCGTCTGTTATGAGTTAAACCTGATGTGGTCTTTTTTATTCAGTCCACACACACAGTGTTACATGATAAACCCAAAGCGGTCTAAAAAAGAAAAGAAAAAACTCGCTGGACGGTCTATCTTTTGTTGGTTGAACTCGATTCGGTCTTATACTAGTACCGTTCAGACACACAGAGTTGAACTAGATAGGGTTGAACCATGAGTTAAACCGACTTTAGTACTGTGTCTGAACAACCTCTTTGTTTCCAGATACATGTTTGTCTGTCGGTCTTGTCCGTCTTAAAGCCATTGGACACTTTCGGTAAGCAATATTTTCCAAGGCCCACACTTCGTGTATTGCAACTTATTTATAAAATAACAAACCTGTGAAAATTTAGGCTCAAATAGAGTCGAGAGAAAATAACGGGAAAACCCACCCATGTTTCCGCACGTTTCGCGGTGTCATGATATGTGTTTGAAATATTTCCTGTAGTTCTCGATATCGAGAATTGATAGTGTTTTAATGTTTTTTCAAAAAGTAAAGCATTTCATGGAATAATATTTCAAGAGAAGTCTTTCACCATTACCTTTTGTAAACCCTGTAAGTGATTTGTAAATCTGTGAACTTTTATTTTTTTTTCTGTTCCGAAAGTGTATAATGGTTTTAATGATCTTCTCGTAAAGGGAACTCGACAAACTCCTACATGGGTTTAGAAGCACCAAGTTGGTAAAACAGCCAATCTCTGTCATACTAATATTATTTTATAAGCCTTTCTCATTTTTATCCTGTCTTGTGCTAGTTTTCGAGTCTCTAGAACAAAACACAAATCAAATATTTAAATCTCCTAGTATTATTACTATTTAAATCTAAAATGTGTAATCTGGTTTTAATTTTACAGAGTCAGCCCATGGTGTTTGTAAGCTTTCTAGTGTTTGAATGCTGCGTGGGTATCTTTTGGCCTTCTCTGGGTACCATGAGAGGGAAGTACGTGCCAGAAGAAGGTGAGCCTTACCTAGTAGAATGGGGCAAAGAGGGTATATGAAGGCATTTTGAATGCTGCGTAGGTATCTTTTGGCCTTCTCTGGGTACCATGAGAGGGAAGTATGTCCCAGAAGAAGGTGAGCCTAACCTAGTAGAATAGGGCAAAGAGGGTATATGAAGGCATTTTGAATGCTGTGTGGGTATCTTTTGGCCCTCTCTGGGTACCATGAGAGGGAAGTATGTTCCAGAAGGTGAGCCTAACCTAGTAGAATAGGGCAAAGAGGGTATAGGAAGGCATTTTGAATGCTGTGTGGGTATCTTTTGGCCCTCTCTGGGTACCATGAGAGGGAAGTACGTTCCAGAAGAAGGTGAGCCTAACCTAGTAGAATAGGGCAAAGAGGGTATATGAAGGCATTTTGAATGCTGTGTGGGTATCTTTTGGCCCTCTCTGGGTACCATGAGAGGGAAGTATGTTCCAGAAGGTGAGCCTAACCTAGTAGAATAGGGCAAAGAGGGTTTAGGAAGGCATTTTGAATGCTGTGTGGGTATCTTTTGGCCCTCTCTGGGTACCATGAGAGGGAAGTACGTGCCAGAAGAAGGTGAGCCTAACCTAGTAGACTAGGGCAAAGAGGGTATAGGAAGGCATTTTGAATGCTGCGTGGGTATCTTTTGGCCTTCTCTTGGTACCATGAGAGGGAAGTACGTCCCAGAAGAAGGTGAGCCTAACCTAGTAGAATAGGGCAAAGAGGGTATATGAAGGCATTTTGAATGCTGCGTAGGTATCTTTTGGCCCTCTCTGGGTACCATGAGAGGGAAGTACGTGCCAGAAGAAGGTGAGCCTAACCTAGTAGAATAGAGCAAAGAGGGTATAGGAAGGCATTTTGAATGCTGCGTGGGTATCTTTTGGCCCCCTCTGGGTACCATGAGAGGGAAGTACAGGCCTGAAGAGGGAGAGTTAATCTAGAAAAATGGGAGAAAAAGGGGTATATAAATGTATTGAAGATATCTTTTGGTCTTCTCTATGTACCATATGTGTGTTTTTGTTCATCTGAGTACCACAGAGGGAAAATACCTTAAAGCCATTGGACCCTTTTGGTACAGAAAAAAAGAAAAAAGTTCACAGATTACCAAATAATTTACAGGTTTTACAGAAGGTAATTGTGAAAGACCTCTCTTGAAATATTAGTCCATGAAATGCTTTACTTTTTGAGAAAACAGAAAAACAACTTAAATTCTCGTTAGCGAGAATTACAGATTTATTTAAAACACATGTCATGACACGGCGAAACGCGCGGAAACGAGAGTGGGTTTTCCCGTTATTTTCTCCCGACTCCGATGACCGATTGAGCCTAAATTTTCACAGGTTTGTTGTTTTATGTATAAGTTGTGATACACGAAGTGTGGGACTTGGACAATACTGTTTACCGAAAGTGTATAATGGCTTTAAAAGGAAAGTGTGTTTCAGAGGATACAGAGGTCACATTTGAATCTTGAGGAGCTTCACTGAGTGTCTGATTGTGGAGATACTGCCCTCATTAATCCATACAATAACCAAAACAGTCAATCTAATCCAGCCGATCCCCATGTCTGGTCGTATGTGAGTGCCATATGCTATGACCAACCGGTACCCAACCTCCTTTATCCCTTGTGCAGTAACACACCACAATCTGACTTTCAAACGTTGGTTGAAAAATTTTATCGCCCAGTCACCAGGTGTTTTCTTGTCGTAGATACTTAGCGCTTTTTAGTGGTTTTTCTTGTAGTTGTATATAGCCATAGAACTGTTTTGAATGTTTTCAATGTTTTTACTGTATTCGATTTACCCTTATTGGGGGTCTGATGAAGATTAATTGTATTGGATGTCAAGTTACAAGTGTTTAATGTTAAAAGTATGTTAGAGATTAGAGGTACAATTGGTTCATGGAGATTTTTTTTATAATATTGTACGTCTATTTTATAGGATTCGAACTGCCTCTAGCTAACAAGCAATTTCGGGGGTCTAGTGGTAAGATATCTGCTTTAGAATGGCAAAGGGTCGTGAGTGTGAATCTCACTTGAGTAATATGCCTGTGGATTAATTGGGTGGGGGGGGGGAGGGGGGTTCAGAGCTCTGGAAAATATGGGTAAAACTAAATAAAGTTTTATCCCCTATGCAAAATCTATTTAATTGTGTTATTCCTTAGAGATTAAATCAGTTGGTATTTTAATAAAAAACCTAAGTAGAGGAGAATGTTCAGATTTTCTTTATTACACATGACAATTTAACCGAAACATTTTCATTTTTAATTCATCCTAAACAGCTCGATCTACCATCATGAACTTCTTCAGGATTCCTTTGAATATGATTGTTATATTCATACTTTTACAGGTGGGTATATAGAGTAGAGCAATCCATTTTGGGTTTAGTTTGCATATAATCCCTCGTCCAAGTAGCCCCATTACTGGGATCCATATAACGATTGACTACGCTTTACACTCCTAAACACGTTGACGCTTTTACAGTTGCATCTACATCCTTTGTCGAAGAGGCTTGCGATGGGACGGAAAGAAAGTGCCTAAACATATTTCAGTCGTTTATATGTCTAACTTGGGCTCATCTATAAGAAAATTCAATTGGGAGTGCATTTCATCTGCAAGTTGCAAGTGCTCCCTTTGATTCTATTGTTTGGAAGGAAAGCATCATTGAGCCTTTGAGCTTTTTGCCAGACAAAAGAACAGAATGTATAAAAAAACCTTAAAAAACAATACTGCCTAGAATCATTGTGTCAATGTCCAAGGCACTTGTATCCTTGTCCTAGACACTTGTATCCTTGTCCTAGACACTTGTGTCCTTGTCCTAGACACTTGTGTCCTTGCTCAAGACACTTGATTAATTGCCCAAGACACTTGATTCATTGTCCAAGACACTTGTGTCCTTATCCTAGACACTTGTGTCCTTGCCCAATACACACACACTTGTGTCCTTGCCCAAGACACTTGTCCTAGACAATTGTATCCTTGCTCAAGACACTTGGGTCCCTACCAAAGACACTTGTGTCATTGCTCAAGACACTTGATTCATTGCCCAAGACACTTGTGTCCTTGTCCTAGACACTTGTATCCTTGTCCTAGACACTTGTGTCCTTGTCCTAGACACTTGTGTCCTTGCTCAAGACACTTGATTAATTGCCCAAGACACTTGATTCATTGTCCAAGACACTTGTGTCCTTATCCTAGACACTTGTGTCCTTGCCCAATACACACACACTTGTGTCCTTGCCCAAGACACTTGTCCTAGACAATTGTATCCTTGCTCAAGACACTTGGGTCCCTACCAAAGACACTTGTGTCATTGCTCAAGACACTTGATTCATTGCCCAAGACACTTGTGTCCTTGCCCAAGCTATTGTGTCCTTGTCCTAAACACTTGTGGTCCTTGCTCAAGACACTTGGGTCTCCACCAAAGACACTTGTGTCCTTGTCCTGGACATTTGTGACCTTGCCCAAGGCACTTGTGACCTTGCCTAAGACACTTGTGTCCTTCTCCTAGACACTTGTGACCTTGCCCAAGACACTTGTGACCTTGCCCTAGACACTTGTGTTCTTACCCATGACACTTGTGTTCTTGCCCAATGCACCTGTGACCTTGCCCAAGGCACTTGTATCCTTGCCCAAGACACTTGTGTCATTACTCAAGACACTTGATTACTTGCCAATGACACATGTGTCCGTCCTACACACTTGTGTCCTTGTCCTACACACTTGTGTCCTTGCCCAGCACACTTGTATCCTTGTCCTACACACTTGTGTCCTTGTCCTACACACTTGTGTCCTTGCCCAGCACACTTGTGTCCTTGCCCAGCACACTTGTGTCCTTGCCCAGCACACTTGTGTCCTTGCCCAGCACACTTGTGTCCTTGCCCAGCACACTTGTGTCCTTGCCCAGCACACTTGTGTCCTTGCCCAGCACACTTGTGTCCTTGTCCTGCACACTTGTGTCCTTGCCCAGCACACTTGTGTCCTTGTCCTACACACTTGTGTCCTTGTCCTACACACTTGTGTCCTTGTCCTACACACTTGTGTCCTTGCCCAGCACACTTGTGTCCTTGCCCAGCACACTTGTGTCCTTGCCCAGCACACTTGTGTCCTTGCCCAGCACACTTGTGTCCTTGCCCAGCACACTTGTGTCCTTGCCCAGCACACTTGTGTCCTTGTCCTACACACTTGTGTCCTTGCCCAGCACACTTGTGTCCTTGCCCAGCACACTTGTGTCCTTGCCCAGCACACTTGTGTCCTTGTCCTACACACTTGTGTCCTTGCCCAGCACACTTGTGTCCTTGTCCTACACACTTGTGTCCTTGCCCAGCACACTTGTGTCCTTGCCCAGCACACTTGTGTCCTTGTCCTACACACTTGTGTCCTTGCCCAGCACACTTGTGTCCTTGCCCAGCACACTTGTGTCCTTGCCCAGCACACTTGTGTCCTTGTCCTACACACTTGTGTCCTTGCCCAGCACACTTGTGTCCTTGCCCAGCACACTTGTGTCCTTGTCCTACACACTTGTGTCCTTGCCCAGCACACTTGTGTCCTTGTCCTACACACTTGTGTCCTTGCCCTACACACTTGTGTCCTTGCCCAGCACACTTGTGTCCTTGCCCAGCACACTTGTGTCCTTGTCCTACACACTTGTGTCCTTGCCCAGCACACTTGTGTCCTTGTCCTACACACTTGTGTCCTTGTCCTACACACTTGTGTCCTTGCCCAGCACACTTGTGTCCTTGCCCAGCACACTTGTGTCCTTGTCCTACACACTTGTGTCCTTGCCCAGCACACTTGTGTCCTTGTCCTACACACTTGTGTCCTTGCCCAGCACACTTGTGTCCTTGTCCTACACACTTGTGTCCTTGTCCTACACACTTGTGTCCTTGTCCTACACACTTGTGTCCTTGTCCTACACACTTGTGTCCTTGCCCAGCACACTTGTGTCCTTGCCCAGCACACTTGTGTCCTTGTCCTACACACTTGTGTCCTTGTCCTACACACTTGTGTCCTTGTCCTACACACTTGTGTCCTTGTCCTACACACTTGTGTCCTTGCCCAGCACACTTGTGTCCTTGCCCAGCACACTTGTGTCCTTGCCCAGCACACTTGTGTCCTTGTCCTACACACTTGTGTCCTTGCCCAGCACACTTGTGTCCTTGCCCAGCACACTTGTGTCCTTGTCCTACACACTTGTGTCCTTGTCCTACACACTTGTGTCCTTGCCCAGCACACTTGTGTCCTTGCCCAGCACACTTGTGTCCTTGCCCAGCACACTTGTGTCCTTGTCCTACACACTTGTATCCTTGTCCTACACACTTGTGTCCTTGTCCTACACACTTGTGTCCTTGCCCAGCACACTTGTGTCCTTGCCCAGCACACTTGTGTCCTTGCCCAGCACACTTGTGTCCTTGCCCAGCACACTTGTGTCCTTGTCCTACACACTTGTGTCCTTGTCCTACACACTTGTGTCCTTGTCCTACACACTTGTGTCCTTGTCCTACACACTTGTGTCCTTGCCCAGCACACTTGTGTCCTTGCCCAGCACACTTGTGTCCTTGCCCAGCACACTTGTGTCCTTGTCCTACACACTTGTGTCCTTGCCCAGCACACTTGTGTCCTTGCCCAGCACACTTGTGTCCTTGTCCTACACACTTGTGTCCTTGTCCTACACACTTGTGTCCTTGTCCTACACACTTGTGTCCTTGCCCAGCACACTTGTGTCCTTGCCCAGCACACTTGTGTCCTTGTCCTACACACTTGTGTCCTTGCCCAGCACACTTGTGTCCTTGCCCAGCACACTTGTGTCCTTGTCCTACACACTTGTATCCTTGTCCTACACACTTGTGTCCTTGTCCTACACACTTGTGTCCTTGCCCAGCACACTTGTGTCCTTGCCCAGCACACTTGTGTCCTTGCCCAGCACACTTGTGTCCTTGCCCAGCACACTTGTGTCCTTGCCCAGCACACTTGTGTCCTTGTCCTACACACTTGTATCCTTGTCCTACACACTTGTGTCCTTGTCCTACACACTTGTGTCCTTGCCCAGCACACTTGTGTCCTTGCCCAGCACACTTGTGTCCTTGCCCAGCACACTTGTGTCCTTGCCCAGCACACTTGTGTCCTTGCCCAGCACACTTGTGTCCTTGCCCAGCACACTTGTGTCCTTGCCCAGCACACTTGTGTCCTTGCCCAGCACACTTGTGTCCTTGCCCAGCACACTTGTGTCCTTGCCCAGCACACTTGTGTCCTTGCCCAGCACACTTGTGTCCTTGCCCAGCACACTTGTGTCCTTGCCCAGCACACTTGTGTCCTTGCCCAGCACACTTGTGTCCTTGCTCAAGACACTTGATTCATTGCTCAAGACACTTGATTCATTACCAAAGACACATGTGTCCTTGTCCTAGCAGTTTGTGTCCTTTCTCAAGACACTTTGGTCATTACCAAAGACACTTGTATCATTGCTCAAGACACTTGATTTATTACCCAACACACTTGTGTCCTTGCCCTAGACACTTGTGTCCTTGTCCTAGAAACTTTTGCTCGTTATTATAACTGTTTATATCGCATGTGTAAACATGGCCACATGACCATTTGGACCAATCAGAATGGGTAAACTGTCCCAAGTAAGAAAGAAAAAAGGACCTCGGGTCCCTGCTCTTTCGTGTGTCCGGCATGACTGAACTTCAACTTGCGCTCTGCATTTCTAACCCTCTTCCAAACATCAGTGTTCTCAACAATAAAATGCACCATGCATTTATTTCCAATACTTTCTTTAATTTTGTCAACGCTGTAGAATCTCAGTATGGGAGTTATCTTCAAGTTCTGTGTAGGGTTCCTGCTGGTTGCTGCTTGTGTTCAGCAGTGGCTGTACCGGTAAGCATACCTCCATAAGGCATAAAAAAATGTTATGTTGGCGTAACGAGCCCAAAAATATAGGGTAGGTAGGTAGGGATTTTTTTCCCCCTCCCAGCAAGAAAAATAACATTGTTTATACACAATAACAAAAGGAAAACAAGGCTACACACAACAAATAGTATATTTTTAAACTCTTGAAGACATTTATTATATTTTTATGTCTTTAATAAGTTTTAATCATAATAATTTTAACCCAGGGTCGGCCGTATTTTTAGGGTAGGTCGGGTTACGCCAACATAACTTTTTTTTTTAAGTTATGCCTAAAATATGAAACTTGAACACAGAATAACCATCACATGATGTTAAGAGGGGCTTGAAGGTCATAATGAAGTTTTGTAATGCACTAATTTTCAAAAAGATAAATGGTAAAGTTTCCTTCAAAACCATAGTCGATGACCTCACTTTTCTCATTTACATTTTTCCCTTGTCTGTTTTTTCCCGTATGACAGTCTTACCCTGGCTACACCCGTCAACGACATGGAGAAAGGCGGGTTCGGTAACCAGAACCGCTCCAACCTCGAACACCAACAACTCCCTAAAAATGGTTTACATTCTATTAACGAGGTGCAATAAGCTACCATAGGAATTCCTGTGTTTTGTTGTATATTTTCGCTCTTTGCTTTGTTTTCCCTACTCTTGTTCCCTGTTAGCCCAATCAAGATAGCCAGGTGGATGGTGTAGTGGCATTTTGGCCCACTTAAACATTTAGCTGTAGGGTGGCCCAAACTCTAGCAACCCCCCCCCCCCCCCACCCCACCCCACAGTCACATGTGTGTGATCCAGACTATACTCACAAGCTATATGTGACACTTGTGTCCTTAAGCAAGACACTTAGCCATTGCTTCGTCCTTGGATGGGACTCAAAGCCGTTGGTCCCATGTGTTGTGTAACGCATGTAAAAAGAACCCAGTGCACTTATCAAAAAGAGAAGGGGTTCGCCCCGGTGTTTCAGGCTGTGGCTGCGAAATGCACACTTATTGGTACACTACTCAAAATAATTGTTGCATAAAACATTACTTGGTAACAAGCAATGGAGAGCTTTTGGTAGTATAAAACATAGTGAGAAAGGGCTCTCTCTGAATTGAAGTAACATAGTTTTTGAAAAAGAGGGAATTTCTCACTCAATTATGAGAAGACTTCAGGCCTGAAGCCTTTTATTAGGCATCTGAAAGCAAACAAATTTGTGTAACAAGGATGTATTTGCTTTCATTATTCTCTTGCACCTCAGATGACCAATTTTCACCGGTTTGTTATCCTATGCATACGATGGGATACACCAAGTGAGAATACTGGTCTTTGACAGTTAGGCCGTGTCCGAAACAGCGACTTCGGCTACAGCTACGGCTAGATCGCGCGCGTCTGCCTATTCTTCAACACTGGTAGACGCGCTGATCTAGACGTAGCTGTAGCCGAAGTCGTCGTTTCCAAAGGCTGAACACCTTTGGTAACCAAAGGCTGAACGAACACCTTTGGTACTTTTCAAAGACCAGTCTTTTCACTTGGTGTGTCTCAACATATGCATAAAATAACAAACAATACTATGTTACTTCAGAGGGAGCCATTTGTCGCAATGTTTTATACTATCAACAGCTTTCCATCGTTCGTAACCAAGTAAGTTTTTATGCTAACAATTACTTTGAGTAATTACCAATAGTGTCCGGTGCCTTTGAACGCTCAGTGTAAAAACGTTTTATTTCTGTATCCATTTACTGTGTGTGTACAATTGAGTAAACTTTAGCGAGATAACGACCTTTTGACGTTCTAAAACTTCCGTTTCTTATAAATGTTATTTTAGAAGATCAGATCTCGTTGCATTGACACAGTTAAACAGGTATGTACTGGGTCTTACAGAATACATATTTGATTATTAGTTGTTATACACTTTATTGTTCGTTTTTGTTGTTATAATAATAGTTTATAGAGCGCTTATAACGTAATTGTTTGATCATAAGTCGGTAGTATATTTTATTTAAACATTCTATTATATTTTAACTCAACTACCTGTCATTACCCTGTGGATCTAAACGCCAAGTCACTGGTTCAATAAATTAAAAACACAAACGACTATTTCTTTGCTCCCCTCTTGCCCCACATTGGAAATGTCCACCTATACTACTGATAAAGTGCTAAATTAGAACTTGGATGTATTATTTTTAATATTACACTTTTGTTTTATTTATAGATATAATTATAAAGGGGGGCGGGGTAGGGGGCATTGTTATTGGGTGAAGTTAATATGGTATATTATTATTGTTTTTGCCGTTTGTGATGGTAAAACTTACCTCTGGGCCTCTGGGTTAACCTTTGTACATAGATAATTTTAGACTTAGCAAGGATACTGCCGATGTGTATATTCTTCAATGTTTATCAATGTTGATAAAACTTAATCAGAAATAAAAGATGGGACAGTTCATCCCAGTATATAAAAAAAAACATCGTCGACAACACTGAGAATTCTTACAACATATATACACACAGGTCTTTGTCATGCAGGCATGTGAGACTTCCTCTTTTTCAGATGATTTCCTCTTTTGGGGTTTTGATTTTCCTCTTTTTTACTTCACTTTCTGTGTACAAAAGTATAGGAATATTATCTTTTCTTTTTTTGTGAGAGAGGGGGAGGTCGAGTTGGTGTGGGGTGGTATATTTCCTCGCCTCCCACCTCTAATTAAGACCCCGGTTCGAATCAGACCGGTTCGAATCAGAACGGGCACTAGTTTTTTTTATGCAAGTCGCCAGACACACGAGGCCTGATAACCACTTCAAGGTGTGGGCTACAATTATTTTTTTCCAGAGGACTTTGCCACCTACTCATAGGGCTGGAACAGGGTTTCCCTTTTGAGTCCATACAGATGTAGGCTTGGGTATCATCGGTGTATTGGGTTTTCAATCCCTACCTGACTGCGTGGGTTTTCCCCTGACTAGTTATCTGTGGTTTTCCTCCAACATCTGAAGCTGAAATTTCCTTCTTTGTCTTCTCTGCATTAATTAATTAATATCGAAGTCTTATCGCACGTTTCTACCAAACAAGGTACTCGAGGCGCTGAGTAAATACAAATTTTCTGAAAGGCAGGTTATTGCAGTGTTGGATTCTGAGACCCAATTATGTAGCATTTGTAAGGGTTTACAAGGTGCTACGGCGCATACAGCAGCCACAGCCAGGAACACTGGGGCGAACCCCTTCTCTTTTCGAGAAGTGCGCCGTTTTATTTTTACATGAGTTACACAACACATGGGACCAACGGCTTTACGTCCCATCCGAAAGACGAAGCAATGGCTAGTGTTTTGCTTAAGGACACAAATGTCACTGCTGGGGATTAGAACCCACACGCAGCTGATCAGAAACAACAGAGTTTGAATTCGGTACTCTTAACCGCTCGTCCACGACACTTCCACATTGGGGTACTTATTTTCCCTTGGCAGACCACGCAATTGGGCAAAGCTTTGCTGCGATGAGTGTGTATTACTTTGTTACTTGATCTGTTCAGCTTTCATACTTTATGCTAAGCTATTTTGATTGATGAAACCCATCAAACCTGTGAAAATCTGGGCTCATTTGGTCATCGAAGTTGCAAGAACAAAAACCCTCCCCACGCCGATCTGTGCTTTCAGATGCCAGAGAAAAGCTGTAAGTCTTCACTCGGATTCAAACATTTAGCGAGAAATTACCCCTTTCTCAAAAAATTAGCTTCAGAGAGAGCCGTTCCTCACAATGTTTTTTTTTTTTTTTTTAGTATCAAGAGTGCCTTTAAAGGCAGTGGAAACTTAGTAATTACTCAAATTAGTTACTACCATCAAACCTTTCTTGGTTACGAGTAACGGGGAGAGGTTGATAGTTTAATACAATTCGAAAAACAGCTCCCTCTGAAGTGACGTAGTTTTCGAGAAAGAAGTAATTTTCCACAAATTTGATTTTGAGACCTCAGATTTAGATATTGAGGTCTCGAAATCAAGCATCTGAAAGCACACAACTACGTGCGACAAGGGTGTTTTTTCTTTCATTTTTATCTCTCAACTTCGACGACCAATTTAGCTCAAATTTTCACAGGTTTGTTATATTGTGCATGTTGGGATACACCAAGTGAGCAGACTGGTCTTTGACAATTACTAATAGTGTCCATTGTCTTTAAGATCTAGGCCTTTGCCCAAAGGCACTATTTACCACATCCCGTCCAATGAGGTCAAATATTTTCAATCAGCATATTTGAATACTCGAATACACTTTCTCTTTCATTAGTGCAGGCTCTAAATAAAAACTCACAAAGGTTTACATAAAAGAAAACGTGTGGGTTCCAAAGCGAAAGTATATAAATAAGTAAAACATTATTATTGACTTATTTCGATTTGTGTTTTATTTGTATTTGTTTTCAAAAGCCAATCGCAGGTCAATCTCATACCCTTCGATTTTCGATGGAATATTAAACTAATTCTTTTTTTTTAACCATCCGATTTGTTTTAATCCTATATAAATAGAGATGTTAATAAATATACAATACAGCTTATAACATTATGAACATTCCATTTCATTTCACAAGGTGGTAGCGTTTTTGAGATAATGCAGAAAAACAGGAGCTGTATTGTCAATCTGTGAATCATTTCATCCTGAAAACGAGCCGGAAGTCTATCGAAAAAATAACAACCCAACCTGCAAAATTTTAAAGTAACCACAAGATATATAGCAATTCATATTTGATGTTGTTTTACAGAGGGCTTCAAACAGCGGTATGAGTCCCATAAATTTATGTGGATAGATATAACCACACACAATTAAAGTTAATAATTATTCAGTCAGTATTTAGTGCGGGTATGTTCATTTCTATGTGTCCCTCGATTCTAAAGGTTTTCTCCGTCAAATTCGGCAAATGAGCAGTCAATTTTATTTGTATGCGTTCGAATTAAAGCTGTTTGCCTCTCCAGTTGTTACTGCGTTTCAAATTCAGAATTATGTAATTCAATTTCGTTTTGAGTCGAGTCAAATTCCTTTAGCACTCTGTTCAATTTAGTGTATCGTCATTCTTTTTCGTGACACACAATCATCATTCAATTTAGCAAAGCTGGCTAGACTGTAGATTTTGCTCATTTAGTTATTTTCAATTTCGTGAAGAGGCAATCAATTTCGCTAAAATGAGAATTCAAATAAGTACGACTAAAGAAATACGAATAAACAAATAAACTGCACTAGGCAACTGTTTCGTACCTTCACTTTAATTCAAGCGAACCTTATTTTTGTCTTTGTTTATGGTTCCAGTAGACTTTACATCGGGCCATTTAATATGTATTTTCTAGAACAGTTGTTTTCTATTTTCAAGAAGCTAAATTCGCAATGTGTAACAAGATTTTGCAAGAGAACTTGGACAGTATAGATTTTGTTTTCTTTTCATACAAGGTACATTATAACCTTGCAGTTTAGCAAGAGACACTTGCTAAATTGTTCTCGTGTAAAAGGGGCTTTTGAATTAAAATTTCCACGTAGTAGGTGTAATGTATATACGTCTATATTTAATAGGATTTAAACAATCTAATGGTTCCAAACTGGGTTTTGATGTAAAGTGTTTTCCAAACCACGACTGAGATCTTGCTTTGTTTTATACCGGACGGCTTATGAGTCCATTTTGGTGTTTTATTATTTGGCAGTGTCATAGTTACGAACTATACTGATGAAAGTCGTGACTACATCGGGGAAGCTGGATTCAGAGCCCGAACCCCACCGTAATTTCGAAAGGCCGTATACCGAGAACGGCATACTTCATTTTGAGCTCAAGGTAATGTTTCAAAGAAAAATAAAACATATAAGAGAGATTTTAACATTAAAAAAAAAAACCAAAGTCGTGTTTTTAGTAAGTGGAAGGCCTAATTTACTGTTCCTCTCCCCGAATGAAGCAGAAAAGGTACAGAAACAAAATCTGCTTATTAAATTTTTTTTTAATTATTCCCTCTTGTGAAAAGTGATAGTATTGAATCCAATAGTTTAGTCGCGCAGTAGGCATATAGGAGCCGCCCTTTGGAAATGGACTTTAGCCTTTTCCGATACGGCTTCGGCTTTGTATTCGGCTTCAAGCTCCGTTCTCTCGTCTGAAGCCCTAAGCACGTACGCAAAGAACGCACAATATTGGCAAAACAACCGTGGGGCCAAGCTAGCCTGAGCCGAATCTGGAGCCGAAGCCGTATTAGACAATGAAAACGACAAAGCCATTCGCGACTATTACTGAGCCGCGGTCTGTCGGCAGAGCATCTCGGTGAAGCGAGCTTACACATCATCGTGAACGATGGCGAAGTTTCGAAGGGAACACATGCTTGTTTTATCGGCACTCATAGCGGTCGTTCAAGGTGAGCTCTTTCTTCTTTCTATGCTTGCTACCGCATAAGAGAAATCACTTTATTCTAAATAAAAAAAAAAAAAAAAAAAAAATCTAATCACTTTTTCTAATTTAAAAAGCCCTCTTCTTGCCACAAAACAATCGGTACTCTATGGTGTGGTTGTTGAACGTAAATCCTTTTCTGCCGTCGCGGTGACGTCACAACGTAAGGCCCAAGGGAACAAGTTAATAATAATTTGGGTATTTTCAGCTGCTACAGCAAAACTTGCTGCATCAAGACTTGACTAACACAGCCTTAGGCGGGAATCGAGCCATGGCCACAATGGTGAGAGGTGAACGCCCTACGTCCAAAGCACCCCATGCCATCCATATATCAAGGCTTTGTTACAGTGTTCAATTTCTATATGTCCCTCGATTCTAAAGTTTTTCTCGGTCAAATTCGGCAAATGAGCAGTCAATGTCATTTTCATGCGTTCGAATTAAAGCTGTTTTGCCTCTCCAGTTGTTACTCCGTTTCAAATTCAGAATTCGGCCATTCAATTTCGTTTAAAGTCGAGTAAAATTCCTTAATCACTCTGTTCAACTTCGCGTACCGTCATTCTTTGTCGAAATCGAATGACCATTTTCAGTAGTATTCGATTTCGCGCGAAATGGAATAGCTTGGTGGTTATATTGGCTGCTCTTTTTCCGAAATTGGCCGAGAAAACCTATATAAACCTTCCAACACTATCTTAGGTCGGCGCTAAACATCGCTCTTTTACCGTGTCGAAATGAAATGATTTTTTGCACGACACTGTGCGGCAATTAAAACGAATCGATGACAACCTCGTTCCGAAGACCAGTGAAACCGTTTCGCCAGGTGTTAGTTTATTTTTTAAGAAATTATTATTTAATTTTTGTCTCAAGTTGACTCAATAAGCGATCCGACCTGACATCATTAGATCGTATGCTCATTTTCGGTATCTTATGAGACCACTAACAAAACATAAACGGGGGAAAACAAAAGGTCACCATGAGGGAATTCTTAAGACATGGGTGCTCCATGGAAAATTGTGTGAAGTCTATGGGAAACTGTAAGGGACAAGTGAAATAACAAAAGAACAAATATCTTTGCTAAGATGAGTTGGGCACCAGTTGCAACAAAGAAAACTTTATGGAATTTCGGCTAGTACCCAGTTTCTACTGCGCTATATTTGTTCTGTGTTTAGCACATGTTTGTGCTTACTGGCTTTATTAATTTGATAAAAGGACTCAAACCCACACTCCGAATGATCAGAAACATCAAAGAACGAACCACGCGCTCTTATAGCCGCTCGGCCACAACACACCATTTTATAACCAATGATAAATTTCCCCTAAAACCCCTTCTTTGTTCATCTTGTGTGAGAAAGCTACACATGATGCACTGAAACAAAGCAAAAGCAAATAAGACTGATAACAAATATAAATAATTCATTGTTGTTTCATTTTCATAATGCATTTTACGCACGCAGTACCGTTAATAATCCACGTCAATAATGAATAAACACATCACACAGAGTAAATATTAAACGGGTTTAATCAAATGAGGATGCTGTAGGCGTGTTGCCAATATATGCGGGATATTTATTTACAATTTTTATTTTAAGTTTCCTCAAACCCTTTACTTGCTTTTCGAGCCAATTCCCCACTCCCCCCCCCAAAAAAAAACCCCCACAAAAACACCACATACATAGTGTGAGTGTGTTCTATTCCACACAAACCCAGTCGTAGGGACCAGTGCTGTGTGAAATGTCATAGAGCGCACAATGTGTTATTAGTTTTTTTTTTTTGTTTTTTTTTTTTGGGGGGGGGGGGCGTATAGAACTCTTGCCCTCTCCTCTTAGGCACCAACTGAGATGCCCAAATGAATGATTCGATACATTCAGTTAGCCCCTTACCCTGCTTGCCAAATAAATCTGTAATTCTCGATCGAGAATTGATAATTGAGTTCATGTTTTCTCCAAAAGTAAAGCATTTCATGGAATAATATTTCAAGAGAGGTCTTTCACCATTACCTTCTGTAAACCTTGTAAGTTATTTGTAAATCTGCGATTTTTTTCTGTTCCGAAAGTGTATAATGGCTTTAAGCACAAAAAGAAGCTGTTTGCAACAAAATTAGGATGAAATCAAAGTCTTATACCGCGCACGTATTTACCAAACAAGGTACTCAAGGCGCTGAGTATATACAAACTTTCAGAAAGATAGGTTATTGCAGTGATGCATTCTGAGACCCAATTATTTAGCATCTTATAAGGGTTGACAAGGTGCTACGGCGCATACAGCAGCCACAACAAGAAACACCGGGGCGAACCCCTTCTCTTTTCGATAAGTGCACTGGGTTCTTTTACATGCGTTACACAACACATGGGACCAACGGCTTTACGTCCCATCCGAAGGACGAAACAATGGTGAAGTGTTTTGCTTAAGAACACAAGTGTCATGCATGGCTCGGGATTCAAACCCACACTCTGATGATCAGAGGAATACCATCGTATATTTTCTAAGGTTGCCAAAAAGATATACTACCGTGTCACACACTCCGTGTAACTTTCTTAAAATTGTTGCTAAGCATAGCTTGGCAATGCTTAGCAAAAAAAAAAAACAATTTTAAGCAATATGTTTTGGTTAAATAGGTTTTTGAAATTAGGCTCTGCTTGTCCTGTAGTACCATACTTGTTGGCCATACTTTTTTCCCGCAAGTGCACAACATTTTATATAAAACTAAGTGGCTTGAATGATTTCCAGTTACAAAATTACACATTCCAATATCCCACATTCGTTCTTTATTTTCACATTGTTTCTCTGACAATAATGATACGCGTTCGTCTGTCTGTTTGTGACAGTTTCTGTTTTTGTTGTCTGTTTGTTATCTCCGATTATTTTCACAGGTCAGACAACCTCCACTTTGAATGAGACAAATTATGAGAACTCCACATTCAGATACACCCCTGATGGAATGAATAACACTAATGAAACTATGGGAACCACCACTGGCCAGCCAACCTCTGTTCTGGTCACTGAAAGTTTCACAACGCCGAATTCAACCATTGCTTATGGTACGAGTGAAATGAACTCAACAAATGAACCGCCGGCCACATATGAAACCTACACAATAGAAGACATCGATGTCGACAACACCACAACTGAAGTGGTGACAACCGACTTGCCAAATACAACGCTGGTCACTTACAACATGACCACAGAGACTGCTACTGGACGCACTACAACGGACCTGCCAGTAACAGCATTGACCACAATGGTTGGGACTACTGTCGATCACGCTACAACCCGAGCCACAACTGACACGACAATGCTGGCCACGAGTGAAGAGAGTACAGTCGACAAGGCAATAACTTCAATTTTAATAACTGACGAACCAACAACAATGCTGGTCACTAATGAAATGACCACAATTGAAGACACCACTGTCGACAGTGCAACAACTGACCAGCCAACAACAATATTGGCCACTAATGAAGTGACCAAAACGGAAGACACTACTGTCGACATCTCCACAACTGACCAGCCAACTACAATAATGGCAACAACTTTAATGACCACAACTGACCAGCCAAACACAACGGTGACCACATATGAAATGACCTCCACAGAAGAGACTACTGTCGACAGTGCCACACCTAAAATGACAGAAACTGGTGAGCCAGCAACAATGCTGGCCACTAATGGAATGAACACAGTGACCGACACCACTGGCGACAGCTTCACAACTGACCAGCCAAAACCGTTAAGCACAACTATTAAGCAAAACACAACGCTGACCACATATGACATGAGAACTATGGAAAATACCACTTTCGACATTGCCACATCTGGCGACCCAACAACAATAATGACCACTCCAGATATGACCACAGTGGAATACACCTCTGGTGACAGCGCTACGACTTATTCCCAGCCAACAACTATAATGTCGGCCACTGATGAAATGACCACAACGGAAGAGACCACTGTCGATCATGGCACAACCGACCAGCCAATCACAACACCGACGAGTATTACGACAATCGGTATGTTGAACCAACTGCGATAAGCCACTTCGGAATTGCAGCTACGCCTGTCTGTTACTGCTGACAACGCAATTTGTCTATAGGGCGCGTTCGATTAGCTTCCCCGGGTCGACCCCGGTGTGTGACGTTTTCTTTTTCCAGGACGAACGAATGCAGATAGTTACCCACGTTCGTCCTGGAAAAAAACCGCCACACACCGGGGTCGACCCAGGGAAGCTAAACGAACGCACCCATTATATCTCCCGTGTCCTTTTGACAATACCAGTGGGTATTGTCAAAAGGTTACGTGAGATAGACAAAATTCTTTGTCAGCAGTAACAGACATGCGCAGCTGCAAGTCCGAAGTGGCTCATGCACTCTAGATTTCAAGCTCTTTCTTGTAAATACTTCCGAAAATCGAAAATGAAATGCATGTATTGAAATTTAAATAACATGCTTACAGAATTGGATTTTGTTACAAGACAGGTGCTGGCGGTGCACTTTATGTAATCCGCTTTATACACAAAATAATTTTTGTTGCCTTACCTTATTATACAATGTTCCTTTAACACGTTTTCCCTTAGTAATGCCTACACCAAGAGTATGTTGCCATCCCATAACAGTTATTGTAAAAGTATTTAGTCAACGAGAAAGGGGTCTGGTTTTACACATCTTTTGATGACAGTTTTTATACTTTTGTTTTAACCTTGACAGCCCCTGTACAACTTGTAACTATTGTGTATGTCTAAAGATTTAAGAAATAAAATGAAATAAATAAAGACTCTGCTGAAGGGTCGATTGCTTTTGTAAAGGAATTTAGTTTACTTTTTCTGCGCATCATTAATTATGTAATCCTTAAAGTGTTGTTCATAGGTTATACTTATTCATATACAGCCCAGACACATCTAAAGCCACATGCTAACTTATTAAAATTATAATTATTCAAGAGTGTATGGTCATTTAAGAGTTTATAGTTATTAGGAATGGTTGTGGCCGCACGAACAGGCAAAGTTCGTCAATGGATGCGTGTATTATTTGTTATTGAGAGGGGACAAAAACATTGTCTTTTATTTCCTTTTCAGAAGCTGTTGATCAATGCTCTACAGGTGCATATTGTTTTAACAATGGCAATTGTACTGACGGTGTATGTGATTGCCCTTATGGGATAATCGGCCAGAGATGTGAATACGGTAACCATTTACTTTTTGGTTTTGCCCCAATCGGGAACTAGGTTACTTATTTAGATGTGTATCACTAACAATATCTGAAAAACTGAAAACCCAGCTTGTGTTCATGATTTGGATCGGGTTACCTACCGATCCCTATGTAGGTTTCCCCCGTCCAAAATGCAGCCTTCAACATCGTCATGGTTTCGTTTTTGAAGGCACTATAGCCACTATTGGTTATTACTCAAAATAATGATTAGCATAAAAACTTGCTTGGTAACAAGCAATTGGGAGAGGTTGGTAGTATAAAACATTGAGAGAAACGGCTCCCTCTGAAGTAACGCAGTTTTTGAGAGAGTGTAACTTCTCACTCAAAAACTAAAATACTTCAGGCCTGAAGCATTTTATTGGGCATCTGATGAAAGCACACGATATGTGCACCAAGTGTAAGTTTTAATTCATTACTCTCTTGCATCATTGATGAGCCCAAGTTTTCACAGATTTGGCATTTTATGAATGTTTGAACACACCAAGTGAGAATATTGGTGTGCCAGTGCCTTTAAACCAATCTTTGGTCGGAGTTGTTTTTTTGTCTAGCAAGTTTCTTTCCAAAAACAAGATATTAACTGCAACGAAGACTGCATTTTTCTACGATATCAAATATTGTTCAATTCTATTATTACAAAAAGTTGCAACTTAAGTATTGTACAATTCATTTGGTAAAAGTTTGCATTTTTAAATCCAAAGATATTGATATAACAATAATCAAACAGAAGAGTATGATATAATTAGGCACACAATACTTCAATAATAAACAGCAATTTAATGACAATATTTAAAGGCAGTGGACACTATTGGTAATTACTCAAAATAATTATTAGCATAAAACCTTTCTTGGTGACGAGTAATGGGGAGAGGTTGACGGTATACAACATTGTGAGAAACTGCTCCCTCTGAAGTGCCATAGTTTTCGAGAAAGAAGTAATTTTCCACGTATTTGATTTCAAGACCTCAGATTTAGAACTTGAGGTCTCGAAATCAACCATCTAAACGCAGACAACTTCGTGTGACAAGGGTGTTTTTTTTCTTTCATTATTATCTCGCAAGTTTGATGACCGATTGAGCTGAAATTTTCACAGGTTTGTTATTTTATGCATTATGTTGAGATATACCAACTGTGAAGGCTAGTCTTTGACAATTATCAATAGTGACCACTGCCTTTAATGTATAATGTCAAGCGAGATGCTTTTGTTCTCTTATGGACAAACAAACATTTAGTACAACAAGGTACAGTCACATATGGACAAGAATGGAGCATACAAGTAGTGTGAGACAAGGCCAATAACTTAGATACACCTAATTTTATGAACGAGTCAAGGAACTGAGTTCTTCTAAAACTTAAAAGTTTTTAACAAAGGCGGATAGATGACCGTTTTCTCTCTTCTCGAACTATGTTTCAGATTATTTTGGGTGGTGTTCGGGTCTGCCAACGGAAACCCGTCGTGATATCTACGATGGGCGAAACCACACCATCGTCACATGGGCGGATCCCATCGCTGCTGGTGGTAACCCCAGCTGCACAGTAGACTTTCAATGTTATCCACAATCCGGCAGCCGATTCCCGATTGGTCGAAGTACAGTTCGATGCACAGCTTTGGGAGAATCCATTTGTTCGTGTAATGACTCATGCGAATTCGATGTATCCGTAACTGGTACGTAAGAAACGTTTACATTCGGAACAGTCAACGTTTAAAAAAAATAAGAATAGTTTTTAACCCTTTCTAGGATAGGGTCTATTCAACCAGTTTAAGTTGAAGCCAATGATACTCATCGATTGGTGTCACACTTGCTTGGTTGCTTTTCAACACGCAATATTTTTCCATAGTAGTTCAGGGACGTATTAGGGTACAAAAGACGTACGTTTTATATAGATACCTGTCATTTAAGAATTACTCAAGTCTATGTAAGAACATAGTAATGTTATTTGTTGATTGGTGGAACATGCGTCATGTGTCATACTTTGTTTAGCCAACGTATTTACTGATGCAATACAGGAGTAAGTAATTGATAAAACATATATAGGACGTCTGGGCACTTCACTGCGCCGTTGAACACAATAACCGTTTTTTTCTTCTTCATCTCTGTCCTTATTAACTCACTTAACCATTGCTTTGTCCTTCGGATGGGACGTAAAGCCGTTGGCCCCGTGTGTTGTGAACACGTAAAAGAACTCAGTGCACTTGTCAAAAAGAGAATAGGTTCGCCCCGGTGTTCCTGGCTGTGGCTAATTCATGCGCCGTAGTAGCCCTGGTGGTCTTACACTTTCGTATTGTACAAAGGAAGAGTCCTATATAGGGCTAGCTCCGTAGCACCTTGTAAACCCTTGTAAGATGCTATAGAATTGGGTCTTAGAATTCTTAACTTCAATAACATATCTTTTTGGTATAAAAAAAGTACATTCTAAGCGCCTTGAGTACCTTGTTGGTACGTGCGCTATATAATACTTTGATGTTATTATCACCTAAGATTGACTGACCGTAAATTACTTCTCAACTGCTGAAAAATTAAAGGCATAAATTTTAACATTACTACTCAGCCTGGTGTCCTGATGATATCTATATATTAATGAGTGGTGGGTTTGTCACATTCGAAGCAACACAGCCATCGTCATCTCAAAACTCAGTGGAGGAATGTACAGTGACCGATGATCCAAGTAAGTATATACTTTCTCATTAAAGGCACTGGAGTCGATTTCACAAAGAGTTAGGTATAGTCCTAACTTAGGACTAGTCCTAGGAGATACACAAATTGCATGGATAGTCCTAAGTTAGGACGAGTAACTGGTCCTAACTTGAGATAAGACTAGTCCTAACGCTTTGTGAAATCCACCCCTGGACACGTTAGGTCATTGTCACTCAATGGGTGTGTATCCAAACATATGCATTAAATAACAAATGTGTTAAAGGAACACATTGCCTTGGATCGGACAAGTTGGTCTATAAAAAGCGTCTGTGACTGTTTTTTATAAAATACATATGGTTGGAAAGATGGTTTAGAAGTAGAATACAATGATCCACACAAGTTTGCCTCAAAATTGCGTGGTTTACTTTTACTCTGCGAAATAACACGTTCGGCCATTTATGGGAGTCACAAGTATGACTCCCATAAATGGCTGACCGTGTTAGTCGACGAAGTAAAAGGAAAACCGTGCAATTTCGAGGCATGTTTGTGTGGATCATTATATTCTACTTTTACAACATCTTTCTACCCATATGCATTTTATAAAAAACGGTTACAAACGCTTTTCCAAGACCAACTCGGCCGATCCAAGGCAACGTGTTCCTTTAATTTTTTACTCAATTATTGATCACCGATATTGTAAGAGGATTGTGAAAGAAAACATATACCCTTGTTGCAGAAATGATGTGATAACTTTCAGATTCCAAAAGAACACTTCCGGCCTTTAGTCTTTTATCAGATTTAAATAGTTGTGTGGAAACCTCTTTCTCAAAAACTACGTTACTTCAGAGGGAGCCGTTTCCCACTATGTTTTATACAACCAACAGCTCTACATTGCTCGTAACGTGTCTTGTGCCTAAAAGTAACATAATAAGATCTCCCTTCTTTTTTACTGTTGGACTGGACCCTATTTGTCCACGACACCTTCTCAATACAGTGCGCAAATATGTGTCTTTACAGGGAAATGGAATACATGCGCAGTTTAGATGATGTACACACACGAAAAAATAGTAAAAATCAATATAAATGTATATAAAAAATGAAACCGTTAAAATAAAGATTATAGGATCCTTCCTCGGTGGACGTGAGTACCAATGACACAATACAACCAAAGACTTTAAAATGCCTGTTATAAGCACGAAATATAGATTTCTGCGTGAAATGTGAGTGTTGAATGCAATAATGAAATAATGAACACTGCCCCATTTAAAATAATCTCTTGTTTGCAAACACTAGGTGGCGCACTTTATTTTGACCCACCTAATTTCTTTTCTTCATCTGAAGGTACAATGACTCCCCGTGCTTCACGCGAATGCAGTGGAAGCGCCGAAACTGGCGCATTCTGGAGCGATCCTGTTTTTGTTGAATGCTACGAAAAGCCAAGTGTCAACGACTACCTGGATAATTTATCAGAAGTAAGCACGCTGAAGAATTCGTTTAAGTTAACCCGTTCATACTTTCCCCACTTCCCCCATCACCAAAATGAACACCGTTATCTTTTCTATTTCTATTTCCATATGACCTTTGATTGTGGTTAGCAACAAGTGACAGAAGACAACGTGGCCGAAGTGTCCCTGGCTTTGATGGCATTGACGAATAAAACATCCTCTATCGACAGTAAAGGTATTTCCTCCACGGCTAGCGTCCTGGACAACATTATCAGCATCGGAAGCCCATCGCCACAGGTTCGGGTTATAAGACAAGGGTTTTAAAACGATACAATAGCCAAGTTCGCGCGAGGACCAGCGATAGGCAGTTGGCGATTACTATTAGCACAAAACCTTACTTCGTAACGAGTAATAGGGAGCTGTTGATAGTATTAAACATTGTGAGAAACGGCTCCCTCTGAAGTGATGCAGTTTTCGAGAAAGAAGTAGTTTTCCGCGACTTTGATTTAGACCTCATAATAAGATTTTGAGGTCTCGAAATCTAGCATCTGAAAGCACACAACTTCGTGTGACAAGGGTGATTTTCTTTCATAATTATCTCGCAACTTCAACGACAAATGGTGTGTCAGTAACTCATTTAAATTTCCATTGGTTTAATGTTATCTGCTTTAGGTTACTACAGATGTCATTAATGTTGTGAATAATGTTCTACAAGTGTCTGAAGAATCCCTCCTGCAAAGTGACAACTCGACCTCCCGTATCGTCAAGGCAGTGGAGAAGCAGGTATTCTTAGTCGTATCCAATGGCAGCAACTTTAGTGCAGTGGCTAGTAGCCTTGCAGTCAAGGCGCTCAATGTCCCACTCACGGAGAACTTCAGAGGGATCGTATTCTCGACGAGGCAAAACGAAGACGGGAATGAGAACCTGGAGGAAGATGACGTCAACGTCTGCACCAAGTGTGAGGAGACTGGGGGAGACGGGAAGACAATAGACACGTCTATCAGTCTACCGGGAGATATTTTTAGCTTGGTTAACAAAACAGGTGTGTGTCAAAAGAAATTCCAACATCTTTTCTCGGCAGATTGTTATAGCCAGACATTAAATTGCAATATATCGGGTGGGGGGAATTAGGAGGAATGTTTTTCACCGTTGCAGAATAATACATATATTGTATTGAAGTGAGACAACATTTCTTATTGTATTTACCTCAAAGTCAGATACTTTTCATTCGATTTGACGCAATCGTTTGTATAAAGATGAATACTCGTGTATTTATGGTCAAAGGTATATACACATTAATAAACAAAATTTTTGAAATCAGTTTTCATGCACCCGAATTTGATTCTGAGAAGCGTTACTGTCAGTAACGTTTCTCAGATTGTGCATTCCGAAGATCTGAGGTGCCTCTCGCCACCTTCTTAAACCAGCCATCTGAACCCTTTTGACAGGGTGGAAGCCTCCGCTGCACCTAAATATATCACAGCTTATAGACGACCTCAACGCCATCGGCCTACAACACGATCAAGCTGTTCAAGCTGCCCAGGATCGGCCTGGATGACACAAACGAATTTCTAACATAAAACAAATCCTTGCACACAACGTCTCGATCCGGGTTCTACGGAGCTACAGGAGTGCCATCCCACATATTGAGTTGAAATGAAATCTTCACATGTTATTTTAAACAACCGAACGGTTCCACAAAAAAAATGGTATAATTTTGACTGTAATGTTTCAACAAATTAAAGTTACCTATTTTTGAATTCATAGGCAAAGTGCCAATCAGTTTTACTGTCTATCAGAACGCTAAGCTGTTCGGCTCTGGCCGTAGTTCGTCGTCTTCTACACCCACTGTGGGTAGCAGGATTGTCTCGGCTTCAATTAACGGGGCCACTGTCGAAAACCTGCCGCCCAACGCGTCGGTTGTGACGTCATTTCTGTTACTGTCGCAGGTGAGTTTCACTAGTTGTGTCTATTTCGTGCCATACAAGGTCATGTCACACGAGGCAATTCCTTAAGACAATGCAATCTCAAAACAAATGAGTATAGATTAATATTTTTCCGTCAGGCGGTGTGCAAATCGTGCCTGCAGGAGGTCCGGGCTCGTGGCTCTTTTGTAACCATGTGACGTCACAGGTTACATTGTTTACATGTCGTTTTGTATTTTGATGCGTCTCTGTGTATAAGCTTTGTTATAATGTTCCTGCCGATGTTGCTGTTGTTCATTGTTTTGTGCAGCATTATAATATTAATTTAATTATTTGCAAACACAAAACATTGTAAGTTAAATTACATTGTAAATAAATTACATTATAGCTATTATTAGGTGGAGGTAAATTTGCAGAATGCAATTTTTATATATTTTTGTTAGAAAAAACATACATGTGAAAATCCAAACGACTCGTAAAATGTTTACGGTTTGATCGACATCACGTTATTTTGTAATAAGTTGGTTGTTTTATTTTAAAGGTACGCCAAAGTGACGTGGCGCGGACAAGCCGTGAGTCAATCAATGGAGTTGCTGACGTCACCAACATTCATTGCGTTTTCTGGGATTTCAAATTAAACAACGGCATTGGTGATTGGTCGAAAGAGGGCTGTCAGCTAGTCTCTCTCTCCAGCAGGAGGACAGAGTGTAAATGCAATCACTTAACTAGCTTTGCTGTACTCGTGGTGAGAACCCATCGTCATCCGCCTTCAAGAAAAGGTCACACATATCTCGGGTTGTGTTGCTGTGCAATAGGATGTGCAAGTCTCGCGAGTCTTCATAAACGAGAAAGAAAGAAAAACAACTCGAACGAAGACTATATGTTTTCATATGAAACAATATCTTTTGTTTACATTATAAGCCTACGAAATTCTTCCAAATGAAAAAGGCCCATAACAAAATTATCAATCCAATTTTATTTTTGAACACACCACATTAAAACTTGGGACCCGGATGCTTTATTTTTTTTTGAAATCCCATTTGCCAATTACGCCCAAATATATGCGACCATTACACTTTTAATGATAACATGAACGTCACATATGGGCAAAATTAATGTTTACTTGAGACCCAAAATAGAGGTCAAGTCTAACTCGCTCCATGGTTCTCTTTTTTAACTCATTAAAATGATTTTACTTTCATATTTCTAATGGCTAAATGTTTCGCAACTTTCCCAACAGCATGATATAATTTTTATAGTATATGTGAAGGATAGTATATGTGAAGGAACCGAACCACGCAAATAAGAATACGTTGGAGTATTGTACATCAGCGATACGGCATTTCTTATACGCCCAATTTTGTTTCTCGTATGAATGGACCGCAAAATGAACATTTTAATATTCATGAATGACCTTTTTTTCTATCGTGTGGTTTAAAGAAAGAAAATTGATATCTTGAGACATCTTTTTATTTTTGAAGGATATTCATGGCCAGAAGCAGAGCAGCGTTGCCTTGGATATCATAAGCAAGATAGGTTGTGGAGTGTCCATCATTGCACTGCTTCTTACACTGGTCGTATACTTGGCCATCAGGTGAGATTTCATCATTTATCAATCAATCAATCAACATTTATAAACCGCCTAAATGTTAGGTTTGCTCAAAGGTTCCCATTGGCACATCATGAATGAAGAACTCATTGATTGCTGGTAGAACTCTAGTCTTACTAACGTTTGTCTGTCCAGAACAAAAGCATGAATCATTCTGTACATACTTCATACTAAAATTGTTGCTATTGTAATTTAGAAAAGGTGCATTATTATATTGAATGACATCATTGACATAAATGTTACTGAATGAATGTTACTGAATGAATGTTACTGAATGAATGAATGAATGAATTTACTCCCCCAGGTCTCTCCGGGGGAAGTTACCAGGCCGTATCCTCATCTGTCTCTCATTGTCTCTACTGTGTCTATACACGATTTTCTTGATCGGCATCGAGCAAACAGCCACCAGGGCTGGCTGCATTCTGGTCGCCGTGCTGATTCACTATTTCACCCTTGCCTCGCTGGCCTGGATGGCTGTCGAGGCGACCAACTTGTACATGTTCCTAGTCAAAGTCGTGAACCTTGGACTCAGGCATTTCCTTGTGAAGGCTTCCTTGCTGGCTTGGGGTAGGTTATTAATGCAGGGATGTATGGGCAGCCAATGTGGCGAAAAAGACCAGGGGTAGATTTCACAAAGAGTTAGGCCTAGTCTTATTTCGAGTTAGGACCAGTTACTCGTCCTAATTTAGGACTATCCATGCAATATGTATATCTCCTAGGACTAGTCCTAAGTTAGGACTCTTTGTGAAATCGACCCCAGGGCCTAAATTCGTATAGAGCTGCTTAGCGGCCGATGTTTTGCTTACTATGCGATTTCAATTTCATCACGCGTGCTATCACGCATGCTACGCGTGCTAAAGGTGTGCTATCCGGTGCTTACTTCACGAAAATACCTGATGTCATCTTGCAAATCCATGCCAACAAGCAATATGGCTGCCATATTTTAACGTCATAATGTCAACTGGCGATTCTTTATGGTATCTGTATTATGTGACATTACCCTAAGTGTAAATTGTAACACCCAGTTTTGGTATAACTGTTTTGTTGGGTAATAACAAACCAGAGGTGGATTTCACAAAGAGTTTAAAAGACTAGTCTTATCTCGAGTTAGGACGTACTACTCGTCCTAATTTAGGACTAGCCATACGTTTTTAATCTCCTAATCCTATAGACGATGTGACATGTTTACATTCAAACCGCCCTCTGTTGAAAAAAAACCATTATACGTCATGTTTCGACGGGCAAAAAGACACTAAGTCATGGCATGGAGGTAGAAATGGTCATGGTAAGATTGCATACACTTTCTAGCTGGCTGCCAAAACACAAAGGTTTTGCCCGGCGGTATGCGCGCGAATCATGTTATGGTTTTCGTGTGACGTCAGAGGTCACATCGTCTACACGACTAGTCCAACTCTCTCTGTAGACTCCTGGGAAGCTATAGTCATCTATGTATTTCTATAAGTCACACTATGTTTATGATATATATATATTTTGTTTTAACAGGAACGCCTCTTTTGATTGTAACAATCATCCTAGCAGTGGATTACACGCAATATGAAAACCAACAGTTGTAAGTTTACACACCCTTTACATACCGGTCACAATAAAAGCAGACAACTGACGACAGCTGGCGACAACACATTTTAAATGCATTCTAAAACAACGGAAGGTGATGTAGATAAATATTATGACTCTTGTACATACATTTAACTAGTTTACTTATGTTCAAAGGTTGTTTTAGGTGCATTTTAAAACTTGGTGTCGTCAGCTGTCTTCAGGCGTCGTCAGTTGTCGGCTTCTAGTGTGACACAGACAACTGAAAAGTTGATTTAGATTAGCGACTAAATCCTTTGGTTTCCTTTGTCATGCTGGTAAATTGTGATTACAAACATGTGCACGTAAATTATTTGCACATAGAGATTTTACAGAAAGCATTACGCTGAAACAGTTTTGCTTAAAATGCTCTCAAATAGTTTTTATCTCGTGAGTTAAAAAACCCAATAATTTAAAACAGTGAAACCATAATAGGTTTTTCTCGTGAGTCCAATAACCGATTCAACCTAAACTTACACAGATTTGTTGGTGGTCATGCGAAGTCATGCAAACTACCTTGCACAAGTTATGGCTGCTATCCTGCTTATTTCTGCTCAGCAGAAACATTTTTAAGCACTATTTTCTGCTTAAGCACCTCATGAAATTTGGCCCATTGTATGAAGGACGAAAAGTGGACATCTGCTTTTCTGGTATCAGAATTACCAAAAAGCAGATTTTATGTTTTTTTTTTATATCAATTTTTCTCCTTTTCTTCTTTTCTGCTACCTGAAAAGCAGATTGAACGTTTTGTGAAAATGCATTTTCTACTTTTCTGTTACCAGAAAAGCAGGTTTTACTTTTTCTCCATATGCTGGCGGACGAAAAGTGGCCGTTTGCTTTTCTGCTATTAGAATAGTAGAAAAGCAGATTTAACGTTTCGTGAATATGCAATTTTCTATTTCTCTGCTTTTCCGCCACCTGAAAAGCAGATTTTACTCCGGCGGACGAAAAGTGGCCATCTCCTTTTCTCCTTACGGATACAAGAAATCCATATTTTACCTACGTGGCCGAAAAGTGGCCATTTGCCTTTTTTGCGTTCGTATTTGGAAGAAGTGTTTTTGTGATGACCGCACATGCGGCGCGGCATCTCAAAGGAAATACGCCGGTGGAGGTTTCATAAAACCGGTGACACGTTTGGACTTGTTCAATAAATCGAAACGTTGCGGGGCGGTCCTTTGAACGCAAAAAGGCAAATGGCTGCCCGAGTAAAATCTGTTTTTCAGTTGGCGGAAAAGCAGAGAAATAGAAAATTGCTTCTTCACAAAACGTTAAACCTGCTTTTCTACTATTCTGATAGCAGAAAAGCAAACGGCCACTTTTCATCCGCTAGAGTAAAATCTGCTTTTCAGGTGGCAGAAAAGCAGAGAAATAGAAAATTGCATATTCACGAAACGTTAAATCTGCTTTTCTACTATTCTGCATGGTAGCAGAAAAGCAAATGACCACTTTTCGTCCGCCAGCATTAGGAGAAAAAGTAAAACCTGCTTTTCTGGTAACAGAAAAGTAGAAACGTAGAAAATGCATTTTCACAAAATGTTCAATCTGCTTTTCAGGTAGCACAAAAGTAGAGAAGGAGAATTATTGATATAAAAACCCATAAAATCTACTTTTCTGCAATTCTGATACCAGAAAAGCAGATGTCCACTTTTCGCCCTCCATACCTAGGTGGCCGAAAAGTGGCCATTTGCCTTTTTTGCGTACGTATTTCGGAAGAGGTGTTTTTGAGATGACCGCACATGCGGCGCGGCATCTCAAAGGAAATACACCGGTGGAGGTTTCATAAAACCGGTGACACGTTTGGACTTGTTTAATAAATCGAAACGTTGCGGCAAATGGCTGCCCAAGTAAAATTTGCCTTTCAGGTGGTAGAAAAGCAGAGAAATAGAAAATGGCATATTCGCGAAACGTTAAATCTGCTTTTCTACTATTCTAATAGCAGAAAAGCAAACGGCCACTTTTCGTCCGCCAGCATATGGAAAAAAAGTAGAACCTGCTTTAAAGTAGAAAACGCATTTTCAAAAAACGTTCAATCTGCTTTTCACGCAGCAGAAAAGAAGAAAAGGAGAAAAGTAGATATAAAAACCAATAAAATCTGCCTTTCTGTAATTCTGATACCAGAAAAGCAGATGTCCACTTTTCGTCCTCCATAATGGAGAAAAAGTAAAACCTGCTTTTCTGGTAACAGAAAAGTAGAAAATGCATTTTCACAAAACGTTCAATCTGCTTTTCAGGTAGCAGAAAAGAAGAAAAGGAGCAAAATTGATATAAAAAAAAACATAAAATCTGCTTTTCTGTAATTCTGATACCAGAAAAGCAGATGTCCACTTTTCGTCCTCCATACCATTGGTTACTCACAAGTATAGTTTGGCCAAGTTACAAACCTTAACATGTTTATGTTCTCTAAAGCTGCTTCTTGAGGCCTGGAGGTTGGGCATTTCTGTATGCTGAGATCGTTGTGTTAGCTCTCGTTTTGCTCTACAACACAATCATCTTCATACTGGTTCTCTGGAACCTGTATTTTCGACAACGTATAAAGTCAACCTTGGCGAAAAACCAGAAAGGTAAGGCCGTCAAACGCATCCAGAACTCGGTGGCCATATCCGTGCTGCTCGGTCTCACCTGGGTCTTCGGTCTTCTCTCCATCTTCGAGTCCTCCAATTTCGTCTTCCAGGTTCTCTTCTCGGTTTTCAACTCGCTCCAGGGTCTCTTAATTTTCTTGATGTTCTGCTGCCGACAGCAGATGCGCGTCACCATCATGAATATGCTGCCAGTCCGTAACAGGAAGGTGTTCTGTCCGAGGATACCGGATGAGGAGGGGGAGAGCGCCACCAAGAGTACCAATTTCAAATCGCAATCTGATGTCCAGCTGACGTCACTTAGACAGCGTGGTTCCGGTGGTAGCCTCGATAATTCGTACACCAATGCGGTACATGAGGTTTAAGAATCCAGAGATAAAGGGAGTTCTGCGATTATTAATAATAATAACAGCAAGTTGTTATATACGGGACATGTTTCCTACCTGTGTTCTTCTTACACAACACATCAATTTAAATAATTATCAGTAGGATTTGAATAATTATCGGCTCAATGCACAAGCTTGCTCAGGGAACCATACTCTTACAAGCCTTGCTTCTGTATGGGTCCCCCACAGTTTCACGAATGTCAATGCTTATTATTCATTTAATTAATCTTATCAAACAACTATTTATTTCTTTATTTCCAACTAATACATTGCCTATGATTTGATACTGATTGTGATTTTGAAATTGTGGAAATAAACTGATTGATTGATTGATTGATACATAGCGCATTTTCTACATAACCGTTTCAACGCGCTTTTTACTGGTGCCCTGGTAATTGGGCCAACAACATTCACCTGTAATCTTTCTCAGCTCCCTGGGTATACAACCTGGGTAAACGTATATCGCTCCAAAGACTTGTTCATTCACGCAACCTCTACCCTCGCTGGTACCCATATTTATACCCCGATTGCTTCATTCGAGGGTGGGGTTCAGAGACATGTTTGTGCTTAAAAAAAAGCATTCACTTCCAAACGGCATGAGAATTATCATGATGGACAAGGATGGGATCAAACGGAAGCTTTATAATTTGGAAACATTGGGTAGGGCCGGCTATAGGTTGGAAGGTGTCTAAGGGAACTTTACAATTAATAACATTTTGGGGTTGGGGCGTGGGGGGGATCTTACACAAAGAGTCTAACCGCTCCTTACATTCTGGTCAGTGTATTGTGAGTGGTGTGTTGTCTGGTTTTGAGACAGGCCACCTGTTGCTTGGTGAAGGAGGTCGCCGTGGGACCACTTTAGGTTGAAAGTGGGTGGCGACCTCGGACTTACAAAAACCTCCATACAGAAATTTCACTATTGATGCAAAACGTATCTTGCTGTTTTAAAACTATGGACACTATCTTTTGCCAGTAAACTCAAATGAGTACATGAATACCGTTTTAGAATACGGTCTGTTCGTGGAGGTATAGTGTTGCAGTTTCAAAGTTTACCCCATCACGGAAGTTTGTGAAACTTATACACGTACGTCAAAGGTTGTTTTGAAGCTGTAAAAAAGAACTTTGCATTTGGTCAAAGTTGTTAAGCAAAACGACATTAAGTTTTCTTTTGAATAAGTCCATTCACAAAATTGGTTAGAGCAATGTGTCGGTCAGGTCTCAGAATGTACATTTTGCCAAATCCATTTTGTAGCCTAATTTAGCAATCGGCCTGTCGGGTTGGTTACTGGAGATAATATTAACAAAAGAGACCTCATGCGGCTGAATGGGGTACATTTTTAGGAGTTTGTCTATTGACCCAAACTGGACGTAACAAACCCTAAAAATAACTTGTGAAATAAGTTAGAGAAAATTAAGGAGTGAGGATGAATTTATCGTTTTTATTTAGTTTGTACGATATAGGGTTCCAGAGATATGGGATGTATGGAGGTTTGTTCCTAGAGCAGCGTGAACATGAACGCGGTCAGAAATTGTGTCGTTTGTCGTTAAAATTTCGCGAGATGCAATAAGCCCAAAGTGACAATAAACAAAACACCTTTTTGACGTTCACGTTTAGTGCTCCCGTAACGTGCAGCCTATTGACCAGAAAGTTTACAAGACCAATTCAGATGAGAATAAATTAAAAAGAGGCCTACGCTCTACGCTCTTACCGCCCCCCCCCCCCCGAAAAAAAAAACAGTAGATAAATTAGATTTGTGGCAAACAGCATGTTCCGAAAACTCGCTTTACTTATAGTGCTGTAGCAACGCTATGTATCGTGGGACGTGAAAATGTCATTTTTTGACGATGTTTTTTAAAAAGGAAATGCAAGCATTATGAATGTATATTGAGTGTGTGGGGAAAGTTTTGGTATTGTAGTACAAAAGGAACTTTAGTTATTGCTGGCTAACGGTCAGTTTCACCTATCAACGCTGATTTGAAAAACGTGTAGCGTTAAGGAAGCCCAAAATATTAGACCCATATAAGGCTCACGGGGGAGCCTTATAGTTTCTAGAAGTATGCATAAGGTATGTCGTCTAACCCAAAACCAGGTGGGCGCAGCCACTGCAAGTAGTGGCGGACGTGCGAAATAGCTTCATTTTGTGTTAGAATTATGACGCCATGCATAAATATTGAGAGAGGCGTATAACACCCTCTGACCCACATTACATTTCGAAATATTTGCGTCAAGGATTTTCATCATCTAGCGGGGTGCCGCGCGAAGCGCGGCATCCCGCTAGTGTACTGTTAGGCCGGTTTATAGTCGGTCGCGCGACGGTCGCGCGATGGAAATCTTGACGCGCGATCCTAAAAAACACAGTTTATAGTCATCGTCGAGACCTCAGCGATGCTCAGCGATGCGTCGCTGAAAGGCGCTGGCGACGTCGCTACAGAGTTCAACTAATTGAACTTTGACACGATCGCTGACCTCACTTTTCATCCGTGAACCAATAGAATCGTTGGATTACCGAGAAACGATGAATATGCAAATTTATCAAGAGGCCGCTTACAAATAAAACAAAATGGACGACCGTAACTTTGTTCGCTGAGCGGTGTCCTAAAAAGTTAGTTTTTTCTTGTTTACGTTCGATTTTTGGAGCTGGTAAAAGTTACGAACATGTCGACAGGAAGGAAACTGCATGGGCAATCATTACAGTAACATTGCAGTCAATGTGTGAGTATTTTAAACAGTAAAATTAACGAACAAACGTCTACCGAGTGGGGCAGTTTTTTTGTGTATGCGTAGCCGTATGCACAAAGAATACAGATCACACTAAAAACAAAATACCTTGAATCCTTGATACAAACACACACGTACCCCCACTACTACTATTAAAATGTATTGTAATACATTGTTTTTCATCGAACAAAACTGGGTTTTACTGTATGTCATACGACAGCTTTGGTTTATGCTGCATGTTCTTGTTTTACCCTTCTTAGCTTAATTAAACTTTCTTGAGTCGAGTTGATTTGACTGATCTCACGACTCATCACTTGACATTACTTTAACTTAGCAACAGCAGTACAACTTAGTTTTTTGATAATAAACACGAGTAGCTTGTTTTTTAACATAGGAGAAACAGTCATGTAATCCAAATTTACAATTGAACACACAGACGGTCGGACGGTATTTTGAAACATTTATATATATATATATGTGACCCTCTCAAATACTAAGAGTCGTAAAGGATAGAGAGGCTAACGGCAAGTTGTTATCTTTACAATCGGTGCACCATTTTATTTCCTGTAGAAGTGTAAGCAGACGAAGACAAATACATATGCTGCAAAATGTTATGTTACATAAAAAAAATTGTTCCGTTCCAACCCAAGTCAAAACAACTCTTGGTACTTTACTGCTTAGTAGTAGTATTTTGGTAAACAGGTAAATATTTATTAAAAATGCTACATACATTTGATATACTGATTTTTTGGTCCATTGGTCTACTTAGGGTAGTACCCAGTTTGATTGTATGAAGTAATTTTACTAAATTAATTCCTGAATGCAACTCCCCCGATTAACTTCCGTCTGACTCTTGAACTGTTTTCTTCTTGTTGCCCATACCAAGACTAGAGCCCTTTTTGGAGTGAAATTGCACGTTATTATTATTTTTGTTTTCTCAGTTTAGTGAGGAACAACTAGTGTTTTTAAAAAGTTAAAAGGTCCCCAACAGTGGAACAAAAAACAGTGGGCTGTTTTTATAAATTTTATACTGAATATGACTTGGATCTCATGTTTACCGATTCTAGTTCGTTTGCAGATTGTTAGGTATTATGGATACTTGTATTTTTCAAATTAATATAAAGCTTAATTTTACATGTTCAATTGTTAACTTTTGTATTTTGAACAGCATAAAGTGGCAAATGCTATGGGAGATTGATGTACACATCCCTTTGTGAAAAGGAGCAGGCCATCAGAGGTTCAGGGAAAACCAACAAGTATTGAGTTGCCAACTGATCAGCATCATATAGAAACAGGTGTGATGGTTACATCCAGGGACAATGGCATTGCTTGATGTATTCTTGACACACAATTAGTAGAATATGCATAAAACAATTCCAAATCATACAATAATTGATTGTGTCGGTTTTCAGGGCTCGAAATCAACACTGGACCACAGGCCAAGTCCAGTGGTTATAGCGTTGGGCCAGTAAACTTACGACCGTACAAGTCCAGTGGTATTGTGTTTTTTAATTTGAATAGTAACACCTCATTGCATTTTAGTACACATGTCTATTGAATGCCAATATATCTTCTTTTAGTGCTTGTTCCAACAGCAGTTTCAATGTAGTGTGTAGAAAGTGTTCTCCTCATATCGATCCCAGTCTTGTCAAATTCTCTGGTCCAGTAAAAGTCTTGTGATTTTTTCCCCCCAAATCGAGCCCTGGTTGTATTAACCATGTAAACAAACTGTTGGAAAACTCTTCATGAAGATAGGGCTATGTAACATAATGTTTTTTTGCAAGTTTGCAGGTGAAGTTTGTATTTTGTTAAAGTCCTAATCTTAGGTCAAATTGAAAAAGAGTATTATGTTAACAATTGAAGGATTTTGTTACAATGTTTTTGTTTGCTTTTTTGTCTCCCTGTATTAGAACAGTTGGCATACTTTCTACACAAAACAAAACCTCCAGTTTGCCAGCCACACTTGCAGCATCTGTGATAAAAACAAATGGACACAAGAAGGACATCCTTTGACACAGACATCTGATACATCAATGATAATAATGTTCAAGAAAAGCTGCGATGAAATCCTTAACTTTAAAACTTTACTTTAACAATGATAGCCCATCAATTTAAATTTCCTTTGCATTGTATTTACTACAAACATTCTACAGCTACTCAAGTCATTCCTGATGATTTGTGCACTTGCTTTTCTAAAAAAAAACATTATTTAAAATATAATCGGTAAAAATTTATAAATTTGCCGCTGCATTAATTATGCAAAATTATAGCTTAATGTACGTTGTCCTCTTCTGTACATACTGATCACTCTCTTGCTCGCTATGTTTAATAAGTAAATTGTACATTTAATTTCATTATAAGTTGATTTGAAATAAATAAATGAACAAGTCAAAAAACAGTAGTCTGTTTCTTTTCTCTTGTTGAGTTCACAAAGTTAAAACTAGTTAAATTCTGGAGACTTTATTGATTTGTGTGGCTTGTATCTTTTTCATACCAATATTGACACAAAGTGATTCGGAAGCAGTGGTATGGCTATGACTTTTCATGGGGAGGGCTAGGGGTTAGTAGTTTTAACATGTGGGCAGGGGTTGCTTTGTTAGTCGGGAAGGAGTATGCTGTGCGGAGGGGGTGATTATGGCATTTTGTGGCTGCGTGTCCATTTTCCCCTTTTTTCAGAGGAGGGGGGTATTTTATTTGTTTGGGGTAGCCACTCCCCCCCCCTCCCTGCTGACTGCACCGCTGATTCGAAGTGTGGGAATTGTATTTGTAAAACCGAACGATTTAATGCCTGTCATATGTTTGGTACACTTCAGAACAGCAATGGTTGAGAAAAACTAACGGAATTGTTGCTTTACAATATAACGCTTCCCATCGATGTTCCCTTTCAGAGAAAAGAAACCCAAACATGTTTTTCAAATAATACTTTGCTGTTTCCAGAATATTAAGTAAACACTTAATTTCAAAATTCATTGATACAACTTCGAAAACAACTCTTTGTATGCTCGCAGACTTAATAATTTGATATCTGATCTGGTTAAGTGACATTATTGAGATTTTTTTTCACAAACTTAACTTAATGATTTTTTTAAAGGACGTGGCTGCAACGGGTTTTTTCAGTTTTTTTTAATTTTATTAAATTGGTTGAATGTAAAAACATGGAAAACAAAGTGAAAATGATGTGTTTTTGTTTATCCCCGAGTGAGTCCAGTCTAAAGGAAAATTCATATCAAATAAACTAAAATTCTTCGTTTTTGGTTGTTCATAACGCTGATAACAATTTGAGAAAGATGGTTTTCTTTTTAACATAATTAATTGGGTATGTGTATACTGTACAAACTGCATCCCATCGCGCGATGACTATAAACTGTGCAAAAAATGCCAGCGTCCAGCGATCCTCAGCGTCCGACGATTTCCATCGCGCGACCGTCGCGCGACCGACTATAAACCGGCCTTAGGGGTAACCCCGTTTTAGCTCTAGGGTAGGTGGCAACGGCCTCTGAAAAAAAAAAAAAAAATTGTAGCCCAAACCTTGAAGTGGCCTTCAGGCCTTGTGTATCTGGCGACTTGCATAACAAATAAAAACGCCCATGTGAATCCTCTTTCAGCCCACGTTAATTTCCCATGGGGAAAAGAATCTACGGGGAAAGATTTCCCTATATTATGATAACGGTAAATTATTCACGGTAAACCTAGAGTAGATTTTTATAAATATTCTGCAGTTATTCGTTTTCCTAAAGCGTTTTCTCAACTGAAACCACAAACCAGAAACTCGTTAATTCTTCATTCCTTTCAGACGTTTCGTTCCATCTTGCGAGATAATTTAGCAAACGAAGTTCATTTTGGTTCGGCCCGGTAGGTTTTACGTTTTTAATACATTGGTTCAACTGGCCTTGATCTTTCCTTAAGTTTAATTCTTACATGTACATTTTTATTTCATCTTTTTATTGTATTTGTTATTATTTTACTACCCCCCCCCCCCATTTTAACTCGTATTGGTGTTTCTGCTTATTTTTTTGACAATTTAAGCGTCTATGTACTTTTTAGTTGGTTATTGTACTTTTTTCTCGGATTTACATTGAGCTTGCACGGTTTGGGAATGGTGATGGTGGAGGACTTCCCTTGGAATGTTGCTTGCTGGTGTGCTGCGGTTTTTGGGGGATGGGTGGGGCAATGTCGCAGAGTTGATTTCCGTCTCAGTTGTGGCGTGTAGGGGCGCATTGGCCAGTTATGGGATGTTTTGGTATAACATCATGGCTGGTTGGTGGGTTTTTGCATGCTAAAATAATGTTCATCTCACTGAGACGAAATATGTTTTGTGACTTGTTTTGCTCATTTCTCAGGGGCTGCAGTTCCTCGGTAAGTGGTATTTCGGGGGAGGCTTTCTACTGTCATTGTCTTCGGGACCTGTAGGTTTGTTGTGAATCTGTGGACATTTTTTGAAAAAGTACCTTGTGTATATCGTTTGTGTTTTTGCTTTTTACTTGCCATCTTTTGTTTAAATTTTTACTGCAATTTTAGAATGTTTAATGTATAGTATATAAATGTGTATTTTTATGAGCTAGGTCTGGGAGAGCACATCTTTTTTGATGACAGTTTTTGGACTTTTGCCCTTCCCTGGACCGCCTGTGCTTGTTTTATTATTTTGCTTTTTTTTTGGGTCCGAAGAATAAAAATAAAAAGTAAAAAATAAAAAATAAAAAACAAATAACGGCTCTCATACGGCTGTAAATAAATAAATATAACATTGTAAATCTGTTCGTATTAATAGAATGTAGGGGTGATTAACAGACTCTTTCATATGTTTTGTATCTATTCTTTATCTCTGGTCAATAGCCGCAAGGATCGAGTCATATAAGGTGAAACACAAATAATGAATAGGGTAGATGGCCTATAGCTTTCGATCCAAACCGGACCTTCTTCAGAGGCATGTGAAATAAAAACATGAAATCGTAAATTCAGTTTTGTGAAACAGTCATTTTCCGATAGAAAGAGTCCTTCTGAAGGTTCCTAACCTCGCCTCCAAATTGTGTAAAATGCATTTTTATTTCATACTCTTTCAGAGTGAAATTTGAAACATTAGATATCAACAACAAATGGGTCTGTGCAATCCAAACAGGAATGTATTCGTCAGTCCAAAAAATTAATGTCAAATTCAATGCCTTTCTGATGAAAATAGTAACATTATCAACATTAGGGATGAACTTAAAACTCCGCGTTTAAAAATGTACTGATCCACTTTCTTCTTTAATGTGACGGTTTGTGGATTGGCCAAAAGTTCCACTGGAATGGTATAAAAAATACTATTGTGTTTACACCGTTTTAAACACTTAAAGTCACGACATATCGGTAATTACTCAATTAGCATAAAAACGTACTTGGTAACGAGCGAGCAATGGAGAGCTGTTGATAGTATTAAACACTGTGAGAAACGGTTCACTCTGAAGTATTGTAGTTTTTGAGGTAATTTCTCACTCAAATAATAAAATATACTTCAGCTGAAGTCTTTTATTACGCACCTGAAATCACACACCTTGTACAATAAGAGTGTTATTTCGTTCATTATTCTCTTGCATTGTCGTTGACCAATTGAGTCAAAATGTTCACAGACTTGTTATTTTATGCAATGATACATCATGTGCGAATACAGTGTCTTTCAGTGGGTACCGGTATTACACGTACGTCATGACACGTGTTGTTTAAAGGCACTGGAAACTTTGGTAATTACTCAAAATTGTTACATTAAAAACTTACTTGGTAACGAGCAAAGGAGAGCTATTGATAACACAAAACTGTGAGAAACGACTGCCTCTGAAGTAACGTGGTTTTTAAGAAAGATGTTATTTCTCACTAAAGTATTTTAATTGAATTCGAGACTTCAGCTGATCGGAGGTCTCGAATTCAAGGCATCTGAAAGTACAAAACTTGTGCGACAAGAGTGGTTTTTCTTTCATTATTCTCTCGCAACTTCTACGACCGATTGAGCTCAAATTTTCACAGGTTTGTTATTTTATGCATGTTGAGATACACCAACTGTGAAGACTAGTCTTTGACATCACCGTTTTCTCCGATAAGCGTGCAATGCCTTGGGCGAGTCTTACCGTCTAACAGTCATGGAACTCATTTTGTTATTGCACACTTTAAAATTAGTAAGTGAAGGGCATAATAATAATAATGACGTCTTCTCTATAGCGCCGGCATCCACAAAAAGGTGCTCATGGCGTTTGCTCCAATAAAAACGTTCCCCTTGGTAGTTCTCCAACAGTGCAATGATCAAGACAAATTAAAAATTCCAATATCTAGTGAATGTTACTGAAATGTTTTTGAAAAAAAGATTGGTCTTCAGGGTTGATTTGAAACATCACCCCATTGTTCCCCAGCACCCCAGCCAATGTATCCACTTATTATTTTAATGAGAGCCTTCCAGTATGAGTATAGAGCTCAGCATTGAACCATATTTAACAGATGATGCGACGGTGTCATTGTAAAACGAGAACAATAACAAACTCATTTCCATCATAATGGCGAAAGGAAGTAGTTTAAAGTTCCAGGTACACGCGCTGCAATACTTTTGCTTAGATCATGGTTTCAGTGTTTACAAAGAACTGCATAAAGTTGACCCATTAGGAGAAAAGGGCATTACTTCCTGCCATTTTAGCAGATTCATGTAATCGATGCCACACATTGGCGCCTAGACGATTGAACTCCTGATAAAATGATTAAAGGAACGTTAGAATTGGTGAAAAAAACATACGGATCACAGATTTACATAAAACTTACACACGGTCTAATGATGATCAATGATAGTTGAAAACATCTTTTGAAATATTTCTGTCTGAAATTTCATATTTGATGAGAAAAATGTACTTTCCCGTTTGTTGTTTATCGCTCAGTGAGCGTTTTATTCTTTTTTTTCCAAATCGATGTCATGCAAAATGTGCGATTGGGTTTTAGAGGGATGCTACAGTGAATTAAAATAAAAAAGTTAGTTTTGCTGTCATTTATTTCTGATATATGTATTGAACATCAATAAAATGTGTTTTGTTTATTCCCGACATATCTGACTTGCGTAAATAGCGAATAAGTCATGCCCCCCCCCTTTTGTGGATTGTTACCGCCCCCTACCATCGACGTCACGTCGGGAATTCAAACATTATCGTCGGCAAAAAGAGTCTGGTCCCTAACTACACGCGTCTAGGTACCAAGCCACACAGTGCACACGTCTCTATATGCACACAGCCACGGGGCCCGACGGCTCGGGTTACCGACATGACGTCACGTTTATGCAAATGAAGGCTCCCTTTTAGGGGCGGGGTGGGTTCCCCTAATCTCTTGAAAACCATTTTTAAAATACTGGCGCATTTAATAAAAAAAAGTATAACAAAATTCAGGTTTAAAAAGTCATGTTTAATCGTTTAAATGAATAAAAAAAACACTGTCGTGACCAAGATGGCCGATCGATCTCATACTGTTACGGGTTGGCCTACAGTTTGTGTATATGGTTGATGACATAAAGTGCTTACACCGCCAGCAACTGTTTTGGTAGCAAAAACCAGTAATGATCCTTCAAACCAATTGAATATTTTATAGTAAAAAAAACCTTTTCGACTACGTGGTTTCATCTCTACCATACGCGCATCTATGACTTCTGAGTGAAACATTGTTTTGTTTAGTCAAATTATAATATGAATGTTACAAATGTTTGTACACATTCAAGTGCAACTTTGTTAAACAAGACTGCAAATAATCAGGCATATTAAGGGGCCTATGAATGAAGACACGGTATCAGTTTTACACAGTTGTTAGTAAAGTAACACAAACACAATGAACATTGTTATTCTTTTGGGACCCATAAACGGCGCGTCACGTAATAGTATGATTTTTGCTGATGCATTGTTTACCCGGAAAACACATCGACTGTTTTCGACATAACAATGTTACGATTTCGAGAACCCAGGAGATTATCAGAACCAAGCTACCGGCGAACGTCATTATCATAGTAGATTGAACATATACAGTGTTGGTGTTCATAGAGTGCTTAAAATGGGAAACGTCGTTTGACATCCCTCAGTGTTTGAGAGACTTTCAAGAGACGAACAGCGAAAATTGTAAAACAGTGTAGTCTCGTCCTTGCTCTATCGGCTCATCGGTTCACTCTACTCATTGCATTAAAAATAATTTTGAAACTTCTTATCCGAACCATTTCTGTCAAATTCACAACCCCGAACTTGATAATTACGCACGTTTTTGGTAAACTTGGAATTGGTTGGGGAAAGTTGGTTTCGACCAACGTTAGAATCTCAGTGGTCAACTCGTCATTGTACTGCACGGCATCATGCAGTTGCATAGATTCTTGAGTGTGATTCTTGTCGCAATGTCATCAAGAAGTTCATGTTCACAGGATTGTAAGTATTGAGAGCTTTTGCTTAAATGTGTTTCTTTTAGATGTTTTGTTTAACTCGGTGATTGTTTTGTTGGTGGGAGGGGGGGGGTTAATTGTTTGTTTGCTTGTTTGTTTGTTTGTTTGTTTGTTTTGTTTGTTTAGGAGTTACTTCATAGGAAAAACGTTTGTTTAAAGCCAGTGGACACTATTGGCAATTGTCAAAGACCAGTCTTCTCACTTGCTGTATCTCAACATATGCATAAAATAACAAACCTGTGAAAATCTGAGCTCGATTGGTCGTCGGAGTTGCGAGATAACTATGAAAGAAAAAACACCCTTGTCACACGAAGTTGTGTGCATTCAGATGCTTGATTTCGGGACCTCAAATTCTAACCTTGAGGTCTCGAAATCAAATTCGATGAAATTTACTTCTTTCTCGAAAACTACTCCACTTCAGAGGGAGCCGTTTCTCACAAGGCTTTTTACTACCAACCTCTCCCCTTACTCGTTAACAAGTAAGGTTTTATGCTAACAATTATTTTGAGTAATTACCAATAGTGTCCACTGCCTTTAAGGCAAAATACTCCTTTGGACTTTGGAACCACGTTTCATTTGGTTTACATCAATGATTTCTTTTATAATCATAGAGTTATATAAAATAAGAACGATGATCAAGACCTATTTATGTCTCCGTTGTGTTCTGATGGTTATCTCGGGAAATCTTTACATGACTTTAAGGGGTGGTGTACTTCAGAAAAAAAGAATTCCTTTGGATTTTGGAACCATTCGAATGTTCTAATTCATTATAATTAATGTGTTTTGAATATTTAAAGTTATTTGCGGGGATCAACTGGGAATGGAAAGTGGTGGGATTCCCGACAGTAGGATATCAGCCTCGCGGTCTTTTCAAAATTCGAGAGGTGAGGGTGACTGTCAGAGAGGTGAGGGTGACTGTCGGAGAGGTGAGGGTAACTGTCAGCCGAAGAACGGCCGACTGAACCAGAATGGAACCATGAACCCGCTCGTTGCTGGGGGCTGGTGCGCTGACGGTATAAACGTGGATGGCCTATGGTTCCAAGTCGACCTGGTTGAGCAAACGCTGGTTGAAGGCGTTATTACACAAGGTGTCAATGATCTCGGTCACTATCGTTCATACGTAAGGACATACAAGGTTCAGTACAGCATGGACGAAAGTGAATGGAAAAGTGTTACTTCTGCTGATAGTAAAACCGAGGTAGGCCTATAAGCCTTTTTAGTCTGTGGATCAACTTAGTTTATGTTTATTTTATAGAAACTTGTCCTTGCGAACGGTAGTTAAAGACATTGGACACTATTGGTAATTGTCAAAGAATACTCTTCACAGTTGGTGTATTATTAACATACGCATAAAATAACAAAGCTGTGCAACATTTGAGCTCAATCAGTCGTCGAAGTTGCGAGATAGAAACTAAAGAAGAAAAAAAACCTTGTCACACAAAGTGGTGTGCTTTCAGATGCTTGATTTCGAGACCTCGAATTCTAAATCTGAGGTCTCGAAATCAAATTCGTGGAAAATTACTTCTTTCTCGAAAACTACAGTTCTTCAGAGGGAACCGTTCCTCCCAATGTTTTATACCATCAACCTCTCCCTATTACTCGTTATACCAAGTAAGGTTTTATGCTAATAATTATTGTGAGTAATTACCAATAGTGTCCACTGCCTTTAAGTGCCGCGGCTTGAAACAAGTCTGAAACACTGTCACAGTTATACACCACCAGGCTCACTCTTTTTTATTTCTATTGTCCCAAATGTTTTCTCAAACAAGAACATATGAATTTTCTTTAAATTATTATACTTCATAAAAGGGTAGAAATAAATTGTTGTGTGACTTTTAGGTAGATGGATAACAACTATAAAAGTACCGGAACATTTGTAAAATATCATAAATACCGCACCCCCCCCCCCTTGTAACGGTAACCTTAATATTCAATTCAATTCAACTCTGGTTTATTTAATAAAAATACAACACCAAATAAACAGTCACAGACCAACTTGTCCGATCCAAGGCAACGTGTTCCTTGTTAAGGGGATTTGGTTTACAATACAATTACATTGATATTCTACACTAAACCACCTGACTTTGTGCCTCTAATAATGTGTTCTTTTTATCCCGCTCAGATTTTTGAAGGCAACCAAGGCTTGACAGACACCGTTACGAGAAAGTTTGACAGTTCAATTCGAGCTCGTTTCATCCGCATTATTCCCAGAACGATCAGCATTTGGCCGTCGATGCGTGTGGAACTGATTGGTTGCAGTGGTAAATAATCAGAATTTAACTAAATAAGCAAACAATTTAAACACGAAGGTGACGGATTAAGGGACAAATTGCCCTCAGATTGGACGCTTTGGGAATTTTTTTTTTGTATTGAAATGCATAATGGTTAGAACATATGGGTGCCTCTCCTGGGTTTACCCCGCGGTGCTCACTCGGGTGAGTCCTGACAAGAGCTAAACGAACGACCACTCACCGCTCTCGTAGTGACGTCGTTCACCTGGGGCCAGCCCCAAAGTGACCCACTCCACAAGCAGGGCACTGGGGGCTGACCTGGGTGAGCCCCTGGAATGACGTCAAAAGCTTTTCGAACGCACCGGGGCAGACCGAGGATCGGGGATGACCCAGGGAAGCTAAACGAACGCACCCATTGTAAGTAGGATATGGGTGCGTTCGATTAGCTTGCCCGGGTCGACCCCGGTGTGTTGCGTTTTCTTTTTCCAGGACGAACGTGTGCAGATAATTACCCAGGTTCGTCATGGGAGAAAAAACCGCCACACACCGGGGTCGACCCAGGGAAGCTAAACGAACGCACCCAATGATCCACACATATACCCCTCAAAATTGTCTGGTATGCGACTTCGGCTACAGCTACGGCTAGATCGCGCGTGTCTGATCTAGACGTAGCTGTAGCCGAAGTCGTCGTTTCGGACACGGCCTTACTTCATGAACATACACAGTTCGCCATTTTGTAGAACCCATTGTTGACCCCACAAAATGGCGGACCGTGTTGGATGAGAGCAAGCAACACATGATAAATTAAATTAGATGAAATCCAACAGGATAAACAAAATCACTCGCCGTAGATTCGGCTCTGCTTATTGAGAGTACCAACCATTCTGAGAAACGGCTCTCTCTGAAGTAACGTGTAGTTTTTGAGAAAAAAATTCTTATTTAAATATTTGAATTGAATTCGAGACCTAAGCCTATATCCTTCCTTTCAAATTTGTATTTTGTCTTCTTCAATCTTAAGAATGCCCAGCTGATGAATACATTGGACTAGAAGGCCCGTTGGTCTTCCCTTCCACCAGAGTGGGCAACGTGGCTAATTCTTCTCAGAACTGCTCATCGGATCCTTTCATGGGTAAGGTATTTCTGGTGATTCATTCAATTCAATTCAACCCAATTCAAGTTTATTTCTACAAACACATTTCCACAAATGACAGAACTACATTGTAATGTATTTATATAAAAGACAGAAAAGGAATAAACTAGCGGGAAAGCCCGTAGAGGCAAGGCCCAAAATAAGCCAGGTTATAGCTTGTATAGCGGCTTGCCTTTACATAACAAAATACATAAGCAAAGGTACATGCTTAGGACAATACAAAGACGAAACAAACAAACAAACAGATAGACAGACAGACAGACAGACAGACAGACAGACAGACAGACAGACAGACAGACAGACAGAGACGAACAAACTACTGGAGAAATTACAATTTGCAATTGTTCATTGCGAACAATACAACTACTATTATTATACGCTTGGTATCGCTTTCACCTGCACCCTATTTCACGAAACGCTATTGATTAATCTCGAGTTAGAACGAGTATTAACTCGTCATATGTCGTAAGATTAATACTAAGGAATACTCCCATCACACCAAGCACGTTCTTACTACGTTCTAAAAAAAAATGTAGTCTAGGTGCAAGACGTTGTTATGCACCACTCAACTATCGCGATCCCCCGCTTGCTTTTATTGGGACGCTAGGTGGCAGCAGACTTATCAGGTATTACTGAGCATGCGCACATTACCGAGATCAATGGATTTTACCTGGTAAGTCTGCTGCCACCTAGCTAGCGCGTCCCAAAAGTACCCTATTGTAGAGAGTGATAGTGTGAAATACAACGTCTTGCACCAAGACTACATTTTTCAGAACGTATTGAGGACGAGTTCGGTGTGAAGGGGTATTAGGAAGAGTTTGGTGAGCAGCTTTTTTACATCGTGTTTTCACCGAGTTCAGGCGGTAGGTCGTTGGTTCAAGCTCCAGTCAAGTTTTCTTTGTTCAAACCCAAATGTTTCCAGTGGCTTAATACTTGATAAGTATCAATATATTTAAATAATTAAAATCAAAGTTGTTCCGATCATTGTTCAGCAACGAGGGAGTGTGCCGTGAACGAACATTTCCGGGCCCATTGGAAGATCCCAAACACCACGCTGTGCAGCTTGGATGAATTGGAAACGGTAAGAACAACTTCCACGGACACCCTGCTTATTTTTCTCGTGTGAAAAGGCCTTTATATTGTATAACTTAACCGATTAAGCCATTTTCCATAGTTAGATTTGAATTAAGTCTTCAGAGATACATATTATTACCTTAACGGCACATGGACACTGTTGGTATATTACTCAAAACAATGTTACTGTGTAATAAGCAATGGAGAGCTGTTGATAGTACAAAACATTGTGAGAAACAGCTCCCTCTGAAGTAACATAGTTTTCGAGAAAGAAGTAATTTTCCACAAAATATTTGAATTTGATTTCGAGATCTCAGAATTCGATTTTGAGGTCCCGAAATCAAGCATTTGACGTGTGACAATAGTGTTTTTTCTTCCATTATTATCTCACAATTTCGACGGCAAGTGAGTTCCAATTTTCATAGTTTGTTATTTTGTGTACATTTTGAGATAACCAAGTGAGAAGACTGGTCTTTGACAATTACTAAAGGTGAGGCCCAGTGTCTTCATCAAAAAGAGATAGTTTCACTAACGCCAAATGGTCCAGGAAAAGCTTTTTTGAATAGTCCTTTTCACTAAAATAGCAACCTCCAGATTGTGTCATTGTGTCGTTGTGTAGCTACGCAACAGTTTGCCCCAAATCATGTCACATAACAACTGTCTCCAATTCCAATAAGTGATAACTTCTTTATAACGAACAAGTTAGTCAACCATTGTACCAGACATCATTCATATCCCTTTCTGTCCCTTGTTGAAGTGTTCTAAATATAGTTGTTTTTAACGGCATGTCTGGGTTTGGGGAAGTTTTTTTTAATTATTACTATTATTATTTTATTTGCCATAACAGTACAAAACATAATACATTGACAATAATACCCCGAGATGGGCAAGGGACAACAAAAACAAATACATCCTATGATCCGTAGATCTGTTGCCGCACATCTGGGGTACACAATAAAATTAATATGGATTTAACATAATATACATGTAGTACACAAAGCATTAAAAAAAACAGATATTTATACAACCAATAGCATATAATAAATATATATATATAACTACACGGCAGTTTGCGGTTTAATGGCTTCTGACAGGCACCCCCGAACAAAGATATTGACAAAATTGGGAGACCACCAACATAGGGCTAGATAGCTCAGTTGGTAGAGCGCCGGCACGTTAAACCGGAGGTCGTTGGTTCAAATCCCGCTCTAGTCAATTTTTCTTTTTTCAATCCTAAAATCATTTAAAAATGTACCCAGTCAGTTTCCCTTGTGGTTTATCCCTTGTGGTTTATTATTTGATATATAATATAATATATATATATATATCTTTGTGGAGAGAGAAGGGCTCGAACCATGCATAAGAACTCAAGACAGCCCCCCCCCCCCCACCCACACACTCCAACTTTTCCAACATTTCTGAATGTGTGTGTACGTGCATTTCGAATCGCCAGGTGGAAATCAAAACAGAGAATGTTGCTGCAGTGGTTACGGCACTCAAGAGCCAGTCGTTACGAGAGGAAAACCACAATGCTGACGGCATTGTTTCCATTGGAGTCACTCTAATCCGTATCTTGCAGTTTTCTACTGCGCCGCCTGACATTCAGGTAGGCCAAGTGTTCACATTATCATTTTGAATATATTATTGGGTTTTCCTGAGCATCCTATTTCACTTTCATTTAGTGTCATTAAGAGGCATGTGTCTTTTTAACTTTACGAAATCGGCGTTCACTTTAGCAGAAAGGCGCAACTATAGAGTATTTTGCGAAACAGCTAATGCAACCTAACACGTACGGTAAAACATTTTCTATAATACACATTGTGTTGTGGTGTTTTGTGTGTGTATTGCGCCAATCGGTAGCAAAATGTCCCCCAGCCATGCATTCTGAAATAATTTCACACCAAAGCTCATCATCACGCAGCTCATCCCAGCGGTCTTTGATGAGACCGGCGGGGCCGAGCGAATTTCGTTTCATATCACAAAATACAAGATCGTGGTGTAAGACAGATAAGGCCACCGGACTCAAGCTCTGATGTTTCTGTTCAGCGGAGTGTGGGTTCGAGTCCCGGTCGTGACACAAGCAAGACACTTAACCATTATTGCTGCGTCCTCGGATGGGACGTATGTGTTGTGTAACGCACGTAAAAGAACCTGGTGCTCTTAAAGATGCTATTGCCCCAAACATTAAAAAAATATATGTTTTTGAGTGAATGGTATTTCAAAGAGTATTACCCGCTATAACGAAAAGATTTTAACTTTTACTTTTAATGGTCAGGAACCATGACAAAAATTTAAAACGTTTCTTATAAAACACATAAGAATTGGTCACGTAATATATTGTCGGGATCCCGACAAAAACTAATTTTGAGCACTATATTTCACTGCTACTAATAATTGGCGGACTTTTTCGAGCAATGGCTCAAACGAAAGCTTGTAACTTTCTCGACCCCCATTAAAATACCTATTGAATTTTGAATCAAAATTTTGGGGTCAAATCGGCCAAAAATCTGACATAGCATCTTTAAAAAGAGAAGGGGTTCTCCCCGGTGTTCCTGGCTGGATCAGCCGCATATTGCGCCACAGCACCTTGTAAACCATTGGTTATAAAGGAGTTGGTCTCTTACTTCCAGCTCCAGAATATGTTACTGAATATAACACAATGTCTACAGATTTACGCTCAACTTACACAGTTTGAAGACAATGATAGTAGAAAGCTTCCTGAAAATGTTACGTGCTGAGGTGCTGTAGTTTTTGGGAAATGAGTAAAACAATGTCGTAAAAGTAATTTTCGTCTCATGAGACGAACATTATTTTAATCATTTACAAACGTATTTTCATGACATTTTTTTACTCATTTCTCAAAAACTACAGCACCTCAGTAAGTAATATTTGAAGGGAATCTTTCCACTATCATTATCTTCAACACTGTAAGTTTAATGTAAATCTATGGACATTTTGAAAAAGTACCCAAATCCTTTAAAAGAAGAATACACTATTGCTACTATGGCTGTGGGTGCAGCGGAGCGGTAATAGAGAGGTAAACAACAAAAAAGCATTATATGAAAGGCACTGGACACTATTGGCAATTACTCAAAATCATTTTTAGCATTAAAACTTACTTAAACGGCTCCGTCTGAAGTAATAGTTTTTGAGATAGAGGTAAGTTTCTCACTCAAATGAAAGACTTCAGCTGAAGCCTTTTATTAGGCATCTGAAAGCCGCACAAAATGTGTGCAACAAGGGTGTTTTTTCTTTCACTATTCTCTTCGATAACTAATGAGTCCAAATATTCACATGTTTGTTGTTTTATGCATATTGAGATACACCAAATGAGAATACTGGTCTTTGATAATTTGTCAAATGGGTACAGTATACCTTATAAAGCATTGAAAGTTATTTCCAAATATCTGTGACAGTTTGCTGATGAAGTGGTTAGCATTTTAAACGACTTGCTTCAGTTTAACCAGACGGTATTTGACGACCTAGGGGAGAGTAACATTACATCTCAAATCATCTTGGCAATGGAAAGCTACATCAGTGCTCTCCAGAAAGCCGACATGGGTAACCTAACCGCAGTGGAGAACAGCCTTGCCGTGGTCGCGGTCACCGTACCACGGGAAGACCTCGGGTACGGTTTGGTGTTCGGCAGTAATTCCACTGACTCTGGCGGCGACCATGATACTTTGAGACCGGAGAATATTTTCCTTCATACTGGTGGAGGAAGGGGCCAGAATCCAGAAATTGATGATGCTGGTATATCCATCCAACTACCAAATGCAATCCTTAAACAAGTCAATTCAACAGGTAAAGAAAGTATGATAAGGTGTTATGTGTTTCTGGTAATGAAACCAAAGATGCCTTATAAATTAACTTAATCACCGATGATAGCTCGCAAGCATATAAGGAAACATGAGTGCTTGCTGTATGATCCGCATAAACACTTCTTCCACGATAAAGGTTGTGTTACACCAAAGTTCTCAAAACATCCAAACCCCTCCTTAAAGGCCACTGGACACTATTGGTAATTACTCAAAATAATTGTTAGCATAACAACCTAATTTGTAACGAGCAACGGAGAGCTGTTGATAGTATAAAACATTTTGAGAAACGGCTCCTTCTGAAGTAAGGTAGTTTTCGGGAAAGAAGTAATTTCTCACTCAAATGTTTGAATTTGGTTTCGAGACCTCAGAATTATATTTGGAGGTCTCGAAATCAGGCATCTGAAAGCATACAACTTGTGCAACAAGGGCGTTTTTTCTTCCATTATTCATTCGCAACTTCGACGACCAATTGAGCTCTAATTTTGACAGGTTTATTATGTTGCATAATGTTGTGATACACCAATTGTGAAGCATGGTCTATGACAATTACCAATAGTGTCCAGTGTCTTTGAAGACTCGTAAATCGTCACTACATACATTTATAGGGTTCAAACAATCAGCAGTTCCAAACACCAAAGGTGTACTCTGCCTTTATTTTTCGCTTTTTGCTTGGATATAAGTTGTTTTTCTTAATTTTACTATCACATATTTAGGTATTTTTGAAGCACGAGATCAAGGCAATTTCTATTGTATACTTGTTTATAAATAGCAATAAACTAATTTCATCTAATCTTATCTAATCTATTTTAATCTAATCTAAAGACCTACACTGTAAAAACCTGGGTATTCAAATATTGACACCATGGGTGCTGTTGTCACATTTAAGGGTATTAGTGTAAAAAAATAATGCCAATGTAATTGTTTTTATGAAATGGGTGTTATTTTAAAACCCTGTTGTACATTGTTGATTCTTTTGTTGGTATCTTACCCATGGTGTTAATTTAACACCCCAGTACTTGCAGTGTAAAAACCTTTAAAAAAACTTAAGACACATCTTTTAAATCAAATATTTGAGTAAAAGGTTGATTTTTGACCCTTCGAATTTTTTTAGGTATTGCATTAATTGTATTTCTTTACCACATGTGCTGGATTTCAATTTTGGTTATTATAATAATACATGTGTATATTATTGTTTGTATTAATAGCGCCATGAGTACTTTAATTGATTTGTGCGCATTAAAAAGTTTCACGATAATTGTTTTTTTAATTGCTATTATTATCTTATCTAATCAAAATTGTCTCAGAAGATCCGGTTCCAATCAGTTTCTTCATCTACCAGAACAGCAAGTTGTTCCGGCCTCCCCAAATGCGGAACCAGAGTAAGAACGTGTCTTCACGTCGTGTTATTGCTGCTACCGTTGAGGGCGTAATGATAGATAACCTAGATTCTCCAGTCATCACTACATTCCCCGCTCCCAAAGTAAGAATGTGAATGAATTCTGCTAGTTACACTGATATATCTCTCTAAATGCAAAAGAGTGAAAAAGTACTCTTTGAAGAGCCATTATATGAGGGACAACTCTTTTTTGAGTGGTCTTCCACTCTTTTAGATTGAAGTTTGCATCTTTTTGAGTGATTTTTCACTCTGTCATGGGGTAAAACCCCTGTAAAAGAGTGAATAACCGCCACTCTTATTAAAGAGCCATTTGAGGGACCACTAGAAATGTAAAGTGTGTTGTTTTCACTCTTTTACATTTAGAGAGACACTTTGATCTTCTCATTTTCGAATAGATAATTTTGGATTTTGACAACTTAAATTCACTTAAAGGGTATTTATGTTGTATATTACACCGTTAAAAACATGGTCTCTATAAACGAGGTAACCAATCGATCAAAATGGCATTGAAAATTGAGCTTATCACTGACGCATACATTATTTTTTGTTGTGCACAGACCCATGTTTTTATTTTATTACTAATTATTTTGTGTTGTCCGATGACGAACGCTTCTGCCCTACTTTCCAAGCACTCAACTCATTGAAAAATGAGCGCATCACTAAACTGAGAATTTACCATGAAGCCCCTCTTTAATCTGTGGTTACTTTCGCGCGGAGCAAAACATCACAAAAGCCCCCAAAAGAAGAAAAATAGTAAACAAAATGCATCAGGACTTTTTCAGAAAACTTGCACCTTTTCACATCAATGAGATCTAAATCTAAAGCAAAATCACATTATTTTGTATAGAGTGTTGGTCATACTCCAAATTGTGATTTTAAAACTTCACATGCCTTTTCTGACAGGTCAACAGAGCAAAGGAGACGGTGGATAGACTCATGTGTGTGTTCTGGGATTTCAGTTTATCTAACGGCCTTGGTAATTGGTCAAGTGAAGGATGTAGACTGGCCTCCAACAACAGTAACGCCGATGGCCAGACAGTGTGCCACTGTGATCATTTGACAAGCTTTGGAGTTCTCTTTGTATGAAATACAACGATACAGGATGAGCCAATAAGAAGTTAACCGGGATTGGTTTTTTTTTTTCAAACAAACAAAATGACACTCAAACGTGTATGTAACAAGCACTCTCTCTTGCTTATTAGAAAAAAAAGAATGAAAGAAATATTGATCATTCTTAAGAGGAGTTATTTCTAATTTAATAAAGGTACTCATTTTGCAAGGTGTCCCCGGAAACTTGACAAAACAAGTACAAATGAATGACTCAGATATTTAGATTCAGTCAAGCATTAAAGTCACCTGGAAATATAATTTTTTTTCTTTCAAACATAAGAGTACATGCTTACGAACAATAAAACAATTTTTTTAGTAATTGTTTGTCACGATTTATATGTTAAAAAAATATATAAAGTTGTTTGGGGGCTGACTCCGCCTATCCTTTTTGTGACGTCAATCGAGGCAGACTTTGCCTGCAATGCGTATAGTAAACACACGTGCAAAGTACATGTACGTCCAAGTCGTGAGTTGGTACATTTCAAAAAGTGTTTTTCTGTGTTTTGAAACGTACAAACTCACGACTTGGTCCGTACATGTACTTTGCAATTGTGTTTACTCTACGCATTACAGGCAAAGTCTGCCTCGATTTACGTCACGAACAGCACCCTCTCGGGTCGGGGTCTACTCTTAAATTTGTAAATAACATAAGAACTGATTTTTTAAAACCTTAGTTAACTGATTTATTCACATTCCACTCATCAAAACACATATATTAGTGACAAAAGCTTTATTTTGAAAAATACTACTTCCAGGTGACTTTAACATTCCATGGACAGCTACAAACATGAGTACTTTAAGTAAAACGGGCATAACTTATCTTTGAAATGATCAATTATTTGTTTCATTTTTCCCCCAGATAAGCACGAAATTATGCTCGTTTATTATGTACTTCACTGGGGCGTTGAGTGTCAGTTGTTGTTTTGTTTTTAAATAATGAATCCCTCTCTGTCGACTTCATTTTGACTCGCCCAGTATTTGTGATACATTTATTTTGCTTTTATTCTATTCTGATGAGGCTGGAAGGGGTACTTTATAGTAACAATTGTTTTGGATGATATAATTATGTTTCTGATTATGTTGTCCAAATTACGGGTTGTTGTATTAGTTTAGGTGGTAAATCTTTGTCATAGTTTGCGTTTATTTTACCCGGGAGTAAAAACTATTATATCACGGTAATTGTTTTCTTCGCGGGGTGGGGGGGGGGGGGGGGGGGGGGTGAGGCACGTTTCAGGACAATGGTTTCATGACTCTCCAACCCCATCCGGAAATGTAGTTATTTACTCTTGACTGTTGGTTGTTTCTCCTTTAGGATATTTATGGTAACAAAGATGGCAGCACAGTCCGCGACTACATCAGCAAGATACTAGTTGCGATATCCATCGTTGCTCTCATTGTTACCATTGTCTCTTTTCTTGCAAAAATCCCCCCCCAACCGTCGTAAAATAAAAAATAAAAAATCATTTCAAAATTAATGTCAAACAATAATAATAACATACATATTTAGCCGCTGAATACAGGGTTTCTAAGCCATGAAACATACAAGTAATACACTGTAAAGACCGTAAAGTGTACGACAACAACAAATGACAGTTCGTAACTTATTTCTTTGCATTTATTTTACCCGGGAGTAAAAACTATTACGGTGATTATTTCGTGCAGGGGTAATTATGTACATTTTATTTAAGGCACCGGACACCTTTAACAAATGTCAAAGACCAGTTTTCTCACTTGATGTATATGCATAAAATAACAAAGAAAATTTGAACTCAATAATTGGTCAAAGTTGTGAGAGAAAATGGAAGAAAAAACATTCTTGTCGTACAAGTTGTGTGCTTTCAGATGCCTTGAACTCGATACCTCAGCTGAGGTCTCGAATTCAATTTAGTGAGAATTTTCTTCTTTCTCAAAACCTATGTGACTTCAGATGTGAGCCGTTTCTCACAATGTTTTATACTCTCAACAGCTCTCCGTTGCTCTTTATCAAGTAATGTTTTATGCAAACATTTATTTTGAGTAATTACAATAGTGTCCATGCCTTTAAAGGAACACGTTGCCTTGGATCGGACGAGTTGGTCTATAAAAAGCGTTTGTAACCGTTTTTTATAAAATGCATATGGTTTGAAAGATGTTTTAAAAGTAGAATACAATGATTCACACAAGTTTGCCTCGAAATTGCGGGGTTTTCTTTTTACTGTGCAAACTAACACGGCCGGCCATTTATGGGAGTCAAAAATTTGACTCCCATAAATGGCCGACCGTGTTAGTCGACGAGGTAAAAGGAAAACCGTGCAATTTCGAGGCATGTTTGTGTGGATCATTGTATTCTACTTTTACAACATCTTTCTACCCATATGCATTTTATAAAAAAACGGTTACAAACGCTTTTCAAAGACCAACTCGACGATCCAAGGCAACGTGTTCCTTTAACTTTATGGTTTCATGACTCCTTATGACAGTTTGTAATGACTGTTTGTAACTGGTTTCCTACTCATTTCTATTCAGCAGAAGTGTGTGTAGTAGACTGTTCTGCTCTGTGAAATGTTTATACAAAGTTGTTATTATTATTTATTTGTTTATTAAAAAAACATTAAAACTTCGCAGCCAAAAGCTGAATTGTGTGTTAACCAGATATTTATCAAAATTGATTTTTAAATATTTTTTTATACAAAATAACAGACTGATTGATTGTTTTTCCTAAATCATAGCATCTAATGTCAATGTTAATCTTTCATTCTTGTCTCCATTATCTCTTGCAGGAAATGTCGCAAAAGTCGTCCTAAGCAGATCATAATTTGCCTATCCTTCTCCCTCTTGGGGCTTTACCTCGTCTTTCTGACCGGTATCGAAGCTACAAAGCCTGCCGTCGGCTGTAAGATCGTGGCGGTGTTGATTCATTTCTTCACTCTAGCTTCAGTTGCCTGGATGGCCGTAGTAGCCACCAATATGTATCTTCTGTTTGTGAAAGTTACCAACGCTATGGTGTCTCACTTCATGGTGATAGCGTCAGCCACTGCGTGGGGTAAGGACTCAAAAGACTTGTTTTCTTGCTCATTTACGTATCTTATATTTAAAGGCAGTGGACACTATTGGTAATTACTCAAAATATTTATTAACATAAAACATTACTTGGTGACGAGTAATGGGGAGAGGTTGACAGTATAAAACATTGTGATAAAGGCTCCCTCTGAAGTGACATAGTTGTCGAGAAAGAAGTAATTTTCCACGAATTTGATTTCGAGACCTCAGATTTTTGAGATCTCGAAGTCAAGCATCAGAAATCACACAACTTCGTGTGACAATGGTGTTTTTTTCTTTCGTTATTATCTCGCAACTTCGACGACCAATTGAGCTAAATTTTCACAGGTTTGTTATTTTATGCATATGTTGAGATACACCAAGTGAGAAGACTGGTCTTTGACAATTACCAATAGTGTCCAGTGTCTTTAATAACGTATGTAGAGGAAAAACCTGAGGGGTGTACCTCTGTGCCTCTTAGCTCATAGTCTTGGTCCCAAGACTATGGTGGCCCCGAAGGGACATCGCATAACGCAAACGTGTGCGCACACGTATGCAATGTCGTGAAACAAATCGCGAATATGTGCGCACACGTATGCAATGTCGTGAAACAATTCGCGAATATGTGGCGCACACGTATGCAATGTCGTGAAACAATTCGCGAATATGTGCGCACACGTATGCAATGTCGTGAAACAATTCGCGAATATGTGCGCACACGTATGCACTGTCGTGAAACAAATCGCGAATATGTGCGCACACGTATGCAATCTCGTGAACCAAATCGTGAATATGTGCGCACACGTATGCAATTTCGTGAACCAAATCATGAATATGTGCGCACACGAGTGCGATTTGTTTTGCAATGTCGTGAATTTTATTGCATACCATGTTGCATACCATTAGGATGATGTCATAGTTGTGGATAATTTGTTACCGATCTAGGGAGTACTGTGGCGCTACAGCAGGCTCCCTCTGTAAAGCATGTGTATACCCAGGAACTTGGCACCAGGCCAAGGACGACCACACGCCTCGCTTGCCTCACAACAAAGACTACTGCTGCAATGACTACCGCTTATCTCACTGTGGAAAGAAACCCCCCAGATCATTAGACATTTTATTCAAAGGTATGCAACATGGTATGCAATAACATTCACGACATCGCAAATAATATTCGCAGACGTGTGCGCACATATTCGCGAATTGTTTCGCGACATTGCATACGTGTGCGCACATATTCGCGAATTGTTTCACGACATTGCATACGTGTGCGCACATATTTGCGAATTGTTTCACGACATTGCATACGTGTGCGCACATATTCGCGAATTGTTTCACGACATTGCATTCGTGTGCGCACATATTTGCGAATTGTTTCACGACATTGCATACGTATGCGCACACGTTTGCGATATGCGATGTCCCTTCAGGGCCACCATACAAGACCATTGGTGTTGCGCGGTCACACACAACCAACGTTCCGATTATGCACGGCAAAAACTGTCCACGCTTGTAATGAACGAACGCTAGCGGGCGCTCTGTTTCTCTGATTTAGATCTCACCATGGTCTTGAATATTTGCAGCGACGGGTCTTAACTTTTTTATTGTTTTTCGGCAAATCTCCCCCGACTTTCCGGTGGAGCCAATCAGAGGCTGCGATGCGGTTGGCTCATGAATAATTCATCAGTGTTGTGCATGTAGCGTACAATGCATGCAGTAATTCCGTTGCATGACTTTTGCTTTACTCTGTGTGTGGGTATATATGTTTTTATCGGAGTATAATAATGTCCAGATCAGTAGGATTTAAAACTTTGACACAGGGTGGAAATACGATAAAGAAAGGTTTGTGGTACCAGCACAAACATTTCTATGTATAATGTCCAGATCCAGACACCTGCATTGCCATGATATGCAGCTTGAAATGCGATCGTGGCGTTATGCTCCCGACGTGCCAGGGCCCACACTGATGAAGCCTGTATTGGCTAAACAATTTGCTTATAGTTAGCACAAAATAGTATTGCTTAGCAGAAACTGGTTGCCAGCCAATTTTTAATTAAATTTGAAATTTTGTAGTGCCCAAGTAAATTTTTTGATAGTAAAGAAATTTTGTACAGTATTTTCTGCCAAATAGATATTAACTGGTGGGCCCTGTAGTGTTATTCACAGTGAAAGTTTTTTAATCTTGGGGGAAGGAAATCTTGAGGGATTCAAAAGCGTCTTTGTGAGAACGTATTTTGAAACGTAACCGTAGCTGCATATCTTGGAACGTAAGCGTAGCTTGACTCGGGATTGAAAGCGTACTTTTTGATATTGTAGCGTAACCTATTAGTATCTTGGAGTGTATAAGCGTAGCTGCGTAGCTTGGAACGTAACAGTATCTTTTGGTGGAGCATAAGCATATCTTGGAACGTAATTCGTAGCTGCGGGTCTTGGAACGTAAGCGTAACTTGACATGGGATTGAAAGCGTACCTTTTGATATTATAGCGTAACTTGAAGGAACGTAAGCAGATCTGTAAGCGCAGCTGAGTAGCTGTGTAGCTTGGAACGTTGACATCTTTTGGAACGTAAGCATATCTTGGACTGAAGCGTAGCATCTTGGAACATAAACGCAGCTGCGTATCTTTGAACGTAGGCATAGCTTGACTCGGGCTTGGAAGCGTACTTTTAGATATTATAGTGTAACTTGAAGGAACGTAGACCTAAGCGTATCTTGGAACGTAAACGTAGCTGCGTATCTTGGAATGTAAGCGTAGCTTGACTCGGGCTTGAAAACATACCTTTTGATATTATAGTGTAACTTGAAGGAACGTAGACCTAAGCGTATCTTGGAACGTAAACGTAGCCGAGTAGCTGCGTAGCTTGGAACGTAACCATATAACATTTTTTGGGAATGTAGTCGTAACAATATCGTTTGGAATAACTCATGAGAAATTTCGAGTTTTGATTGCTTGTCCAGCGGCGACTACTGCTATTCAACTCCCAGTTATTTGAGGCGAATAGTCGGGTCATTAAATTCCACTAGTTGCCCAGTTAAATCATTACCTCAAAAATAACTCTTCATTCACAGAATTAAAAAAATAATACTTTGTTTGACAAAATTATGCTTTGAGGGAATTTTGTTTTAGCATTATTTTTATTTAAACCGTTTATAAAAAATTCTCATAATTTTTTTAAGCTACTCACACAATAACACTGTCAATATAACAATATGCGATATTCCTACGTTTTGACATCATCAAAATTACCTGAAAACTTATAACAAAAAGAAATTAGGGGCCATGAATTAAAATGGAGCATATTGGAATGTTGCGATCATAAGAAACAACGGATTCGACACCCGCAAGCTGGGAGTTCATAGCGCCTGGGATTTAACACCTCCAACCCCCACGAGACACGGCATGGGCGGTACGTGATATTCCACAAGGCTTATTTCACGTTCCGATTGCTCCACGCCGTGGGGCCATACAGCGTCCGATACACGGACTCTCTGAATGCTAATTTTACGTTCGATTTTTGACCATTATTTACGATTTCAAATCGTCACGTATCCATAATCTGAATAGGTACCTATACTTAAAATTTCACTGTTTTCCTTTTAATAGGCCTATAATGACCACGGAATCACTCTTTGAGCAAAGATTATTAAAAATAGACCGCCGATCATATTGACCTTTGACTCGATCTAGTTTGAATAGTCATCTTCAATTCGTCACGTGATATGAATATTGCATACATTAAAAGTAATTTACATAGTCTGGCCACGCCTTCAATTTGCAAATATCCAAGACCATGGTGAGCACAGGACATGGTGAGATCCGTAAATCAGAGAAACAGCGCCCGCTAGCGTTCGTTCATAGCGTGGACAGTTTTTGCCGTGCATAATCGGAACGTTGGTTGTGTGTGACCGCGCAACACCAATGGTCTTGAAACCAAGACTACTTAGCTCAGTTGGTAGAGCATCTGTCAGGGGTCTTTGGATCAAGTATCAAAGAGATTGTTTTACTTTTTTTTCTTGAATTGATTTTTTCAACTTTAAAATCGTGAGTGAGTTAATTTCATTTCCTTGTATAATGAGATCATATTGAGACCACAAATATTATAAATAATGTGAAATGAATATGTTTCAAATTTACAGGACTTCCGTTGTTAGTGGTTATCATCGTATTTGCAGTTGACCACACACAATATATGAATGAGAAGCAGTAAGTATAAAACTGAACCTTTTATTTTCATGCGATATCCAGACATTTTTATGCTCAAAGTTTACTCCTAATGTAGAAAAATGTCATTCGTGTCCTTCCACTCGAAAGGTGGTATGTAAGTAACAGATACACCAATACTGTAGATGAACTAATTATAACATTTTCAACGGGCAACAAGCAGATACGGCTATGTATGGTGGCCCTGAAGGGACATCGCATATCGCAAACGTGTGCGCACACGTATGCAATGTCGTGAAACAATTCGCATATGTGTGCGCACACGTATGCAATGTCGTGAAACAATTCGCGAATATGTGCGCACACGTATGCAATGTCGTGAAACAATTCGCATATATGTGCGCACACGTATGCAATATCGTGAAACAATTCGCATATATGTGCGCACACGTATGCAATATCGTGAAACAATTCGCATATATGTGCGCACACGTATGCAATGTCGTGAAACAATTCGCGAATATGTGCGCACACGTATGCAATATCGTGAAACAATTCGCGAATATGTGCGCAGACGTATGCAATGTCGTGAAACAATTCGCGAATATGTGCGCATACGTATGCGAATTTATTTGCAATGTCGTGAATTTTATTGCATACCTTGTCGCATACCTTTCAATTAAATTCCTTATGAACTGGGGAGTTGTAGCAGCTAGTCTGGAATCTAGACGTACAGATGGATATTAATATGAAATGGGACCAGTGCCAATTGCGTACTCCCTAGATCACTAACAAATTGACCGCAACTATGACATCATCCCAAAGGTATGCGACAAGGTATTCAATAAATTCACGACATTGCAAACAAATTCGCATACGTATGCGCACATATTCGCGAATTGTTTCACGACATTGCATACGTGTGCGCACATATTCGCAAATTGTTTCACGACATTGCATACGTGTGCGCACATATTCACGAATTGTTTCACGACATTGCATACGTGTGCGCACATATTCGCGAATTGTTTCACGACATTGCATACGTGTGCGCACATATTCGCGAATTGGTTCACGACATTGCATACGTGTGCGCACACGTTTGCGATATGCGATGTCCCTTCAGGGCCACCATAGCTATGGGCTACATGATAGCTTGGACATCTGATGACGTCATACTTCGAGGCTTGTGCTGTCTAATTTCAGTCAAATTCTATCGCGGACGTGATATGAGTGTCCTGTTTGAGCATCTACGTTTGTCACCGCACGTTTATCCAATGATATCATTGTATCTAATGGATCCAATGGATCTTTGATAGCAGGTACCTGTCTTTATCCTTGCGGATAACTCATGGGCCCAGGCTACAGATCCATGATACCAGCTGATACCTAAGGGACCGTCATTGCCTTCGGATTGAAAAGGCTGGGGAAAAAAATTGTAGAAAAAACAATTATTCACACAAAATTAATATCCCGTTCTCCTTTCACTTGGTGACACGGTCCGCCATTTTGTAGAACCATTTTTTTTTTTACTCCAAACAAAATGGCGGAACGTTTTAGTCCATGAAGTAAAACGAAAACATACGTAAGGGATATTTGTGTACTGTACTCAAACATCTATTATTATTATTGTTGGCATGTGGCCTAAATAAGGATTGAGGAACGAGGAGACTTCTGAGCTGTTACAACTGTTTAATCAGCCATGTTGAATAACACCGCCCTCTGTTGGCGGGTGGATATGTGACATCCCCCTTTTAAAAAAAAAATTTGAATCCAAGAACAGTGTAAAATCACAGATTTTAAATACAACAAAATTATAATGTTGAACACAGGTTTTTGTGCTCTTTGATCAAATTCATGATGAATCAACTGCATTCATCCGTAGAAAAATGGTTGGTTAATGATCCTGTATTTTAGGATTCCACTGGAGGTTTTTTCCAGTCTATCACATGAGGTTTAGAAATAAAATAAAAAGTTTTCTGTGAATGAACTCAAAAGTTTGAAGCATTGTGGTCTTTGGTTGCTAGAGGAGTCTGGTGTGGTTTAAATAAAAGAAACTTTGGTTTTGTCAAAAAGAAGAATTTTTTGTAAGAAACTGAGTATCAGTTTTTGCAAGAAAAAATTTTTTAGTAAAAGTTTGAGTATATCATGGGTGGCATCATGATGGAGTGTTCAATGTTCAATGTTCACAATGAGAGTTTCTCAGGTTTCCGCACAAGTCTTCCAGAGCGAGTTTTGTACTCTGGATGTTGAACCGTTGGTTGATGGAGAGGTGGTGGGGTTGGTGTGTTGACACGTGGGGGAGTGGTGACTGGAGGTTGGGGCGATGACTGTGAGGGTGTCTGAGGGTCAATGTCAAAGGTCACTCGCTTCTTGACTGGTTCCAAGTCACGAATGTGTCTGCGGTTGCGACGGAGGATACTTCCATTGGGGGTGCGGACTATGTATGACCTCGGTTCATGACATTTCTCCGCTACAGTGGCTGGTGTCCAACGGCCACTGTTGGGGTCAAGAATGGAGATGGTTTGACCGGACCGTAGGGGAGGGAGATCTCTGGCTTGTCTGTCATGGTATTGTTTCTGGGTACTCTGACGCTCATACAAACGCTCTTGGATCTTGTCACGAGCTGCGAGGGAGTTGCGGATTTTCGCAGGTAAGTTGCCTCTGAGTTTTCTGTTGTAGAGGATTTGAGCTGGGCTGGGAATAGTATGGTCAACTGGGGTCGTTCGAAGACAGAGGAGTGCCATATTTACATCACTGTCACTGGATCGAGCCTTTCGTATGGTTTTCTTGACTGTTTGGATTGTGCGCTCGATGAAACCGTTGGATCTGGGGTAGTGGGGTGAAGAAGTGATATGGTCAAAACACCATGAGACGGAGAAATCTTTGTACTGTTTTGAGTCGTAGTGTCTGGCATTGTCACTGACAACTCTCTCAGGGATACCTTGTTCGGCGAAGATTTGTTTGGTGGCGTTTACAACTGCTTGGCTTGTGCATGGCACTGGTAGCTTCCGGATGAATGGAAACTTTGAGTAGTAGTCAGCCACGATGAGAAAATTATCACCTTCGAAGAAGAACAGGTCAGTACCGACAACTTGCCACGGGCGAGTGGGGACAGTGTGTTGAAGAAGAGTTTCTCGTGGTTGTGCTGTCTGGAACCGCTGGCAAGTTGGGCAGTTTTTCACAAGTGTGTCGATGTCTTTGGTTATGCCTACCCAAAAGACACACTCTTTGGCTCTCAGCTTGGTTTTTTCGCTACCCTGGTGGCCTTCATGGAGCTGGAGGAGGACATGTTGTTGCTGTGAAGCGGGGATGATAATGCACTCACCCTTAACAATAAGTCCATCTTCGACTGCAAGCTCGTCACGAAAGGGCCAGTACTGATGGAGAGCTTTGGGGACGTCATGACGTCGCTCTGGCCATCCTTCGATGATTATATCTTTGAGTGTCATGAGGGTGGTATCCAAGGCTGTGTCATGTTGGAGAGAGCGAATGCGCGGTTGTGTGAACTGGACAAAGGTCACATGCAGGTCAAGGTCTATGTGATTGGCGTCTGGTACAGGGAGACGAGATAAGCCATCAGGCAGGAGCATTTCATTCCCTGGTCTGTAGGTTACTGTGACATCGTAGGGTTGGAGACGGAGAAGCATTCGCTGCAGTCTCGGAGGAGCGGCTTTTAGTGATTTGCGCTGAATCATCTCCAGGGGCTTGTGGTCACTTTCTACAGTGAAATGATCGCCATATATGTATGTGTGAAAACGTTCACATCCAAAGACAACTGCAAGGAGTTCACGCTCTATGTTGGCATACCGTTGTTCTGCCGGACTGAGGGATTTTGAAGCAAAGGCGACCGGTTTGCCGTCTTGGGTTAGAGCTGCACCCAGGCCTTTCATGGAGGCATCTACTTGGATGGTCGTCTTTTTGGAGGGGTCAAAGTAAGTGAGGATCGTCTCAGCACAGATGAGGTCTTTGACTTTCTCGAAAGCCCTCTGATGTGAAGGAGACCAGATGAAGTCAATGTCTTTCTTTAGGAGAGCCCTTAGGTCAGATGTATGGTCGGACAGGTTCGGGATGAAGGGACTGAGATAGGTCACCATGCCAAGGAATTCCTGGAGTCCTGTCTTATCCTGAGGTGGATTGATCTGTTTGATGGCTGTAACCTTCGCTGGGTCGGGGTGTACACCATGCTTATCGTAGATCATACCAAAGAACTTTATCTGTGGGGTCTTGATCGCACACTTTGAGCTATTGAACATCAGTCCGTACTGGTTGGCGGCTTTCATCAGATGATGAAGATTTTTGTCATGATCTGCCTCAGTCGCGCCAAAAACTACAATGTCATCTGCAATGCCAATTGCACCAGGACAGCTCTCAAGAAATTGGTCCATGCGTAGCTGGAACACGTCTTGGCTCATCACTAGGCCAAAGGGTAGTCTCAAGTAGCAATAGCGACCGAAGGGGCTGTTGAATGTTGTGAGTAGAGCGCTTTCGTCATCCAGTTTAACCGACCAGTAGCCATTCTTGGCATCTAGCTTGCTGAAGAATTTGGCACCTGAGAACTTATGGGTGATTTCTTCTATGGTCGGAGTTTTGTGGTGACATCTTTTGATTGCGTTGTTAAGATCTTTCGGATCGAGGCAGACACGCAGTTTCCCATTCTCTCGTCTGGAGACTGTCAAACTGCTTACCCAATCAGTCGGCTCAGTGACGCGTCTGATCACTCCTTGTTGCTCCATGTTCTCTAGCTCAGACTTCAATTCATCTTTGATCTTTATGGGGCATTTGCGGGGAGCACTGATTGTAGGGTGGGCATTTTCATCCAGGACGATGTGGTATTTGCCAGGGAAGTTACCAATCCTGTCAAACTGGTCAGGGTATTGGCGTTGTAGATCCTGAGTGCAGCTGATAGAGGGGCACTGTGGTGTCGTTATTGCACAGTGCAGAGTCACAAGCTGCAGTTTGCGAGAAGTGGGCAAACCAAGGATTGCTGGGCCGTCAGAGTCCACGACGAAGAAATCTGCTGTCACCCAGGCACTTCCATCATACCGGCAGGGAAGGGAAGTAGAACCATATTGCTTTATTCTTGTGTTGTTGTAAGCAGTCAGTATGGCTTTATGGTTGGATGTAGAGTCAGAACTTGGAAATCCACCAGAGTCAAGTCTGTCTGGAAACATGCGGCGGTACATTCTCAGGGGTATTGTGTTGCCCTGGGCTCCTGTATCGACTTTGACGCGGAGCTTCACCAGCATTTTCCGGTCACGTTTCACCTCGATGAAAGTGAAAACCTCATCTCGTGTGTCAGGGCTGTCGTGCTGCTCAGCATTGTGTATGGCACTGATGTTTGAGACAAGGATTGGGCTTATGACCATCTCATTAAAGTCATCTTCAAACTCACTCTCGTAATCTTGCTCAGAGATGTAGTGTACTTTTGGATTAGGCCTCTTGCGCCCTCTAGAGGGAGTACGGGGCTTACGACGAGAGGGTGGTCTATCACGTGTTCTGGGCTGCCTATCATTGGAACCAGTGGAACGGCAGACGTTTTGCCAGTGGTTCTTCTTGCCACACTTATGGCAAGTTGAGTTGTATGCCGGGCAACAGTCTCTCGGGCGGAAGGGGTGTGTGCCTCCACAGTTACGGCATGTTCGCTTGGAGCGGATGGCATCAACTGTTGCAGCATCAGGTGGTGCTGTCGGTTGGACTTGGGCAAGCTGACGCATGTGGTTGATCGAAGCTTCATGTGTTCGTCCTAGGTCAAGGGTTTGCTGTATTGTAAGCGTTTTGTCCTTGCCGAGGAGATCTTTCTGGACTTCAGTGTACTTCACACCCGCTATGAACTGTTCAATGACCCGGTCCTGGAACTCAGCATCATCCTTGAACTCACACTTTTGGGCATGAAGTTTGAGTCGAGAGAGAAAATCATCTATTGTTTCACTATCACGTTGAGCAAACTTCTGTAGGTACAGCCTAGCCACACGAAAATTCTCTTTGGGCTGAATTTGTGCCATGAATTTGGACCACACAACTGTAGGGTCTTTTTTCTCGGGCTCTGTGAGGCTCCATGAGTTGTAGATCTTTATGCCTGTGGCTCCCATGAACAATAGAATGTGATCAACTTGCTTGTCAACAGGTATATCTTTGACAGAAAAATATAAGGCACACTGCTGCTGAAATAACTGTATTGAGTTGGCTTGGTCAGCATCTTCCCAGTTCATTCTGGGGCTTAATCCTGCGTTCTCTGACATGGCGGTACTTTAGTTGAGACACTGTGGTTAAAATATGAAGGAGATTGCACGGCTTACCAAGTTAGCAGGAGCTCGGGATCGGGTTGAGGTCGCCACTGAACGGGTGATGCACGTTGTCTGTGACTGTGTGTGTACGTGTAGTGATGTACACAAAACGCTGTGTTGGCTCCGTATGATTTGGTGCACAAAAACGATGTCAAACTTCAATTTCCTGACAGAGAATTTCGCCAGAAAGTGTCTAAAAGTACTGTCTTTACTATGTATTTTCATGTATAGTAGTTTACCGCTGCCACCATGTTGGCATGTGGCCTAAATAAGGATTGAGGAACGAGGAGACTTCTGAGCTGTTACAACTGTTTAATCAGCCATGTTGAATAACACCGCCCTCTGTTGGCGGGTGGATATGTGACAATTATTATCTCCTTCGTACACATAAACGCCATTTGTAGCCCAAAGCAACCAATCCGAAAGGCAACGTGTCCCTAAAATGGTATTTTTTTAGAGGGTAATTTGTTAGACATTTTTCTTTTCTGTGATCTGTGTACCAGCATACATTTTGCTATAACCGAGGTTTCATAAAAGAACACCGCACCTCTAATTGCTATTTATACTTTCAGTTGTTTGCTGAAAGTTGGCAACTCGTTATACTATGGCCAAGAGCTCATCATTGGACTCGTTCTACTCTACAACTTCGTCATCTTCACCCTGGTTATGTACAGGCTGACCCGCCCCAGCATGATTTCATCTACAAACCATGCCAAGAACAAGCGTACGGAGGTGGTTACTCGACTCAAGAGGGCCTTTTATATCTCAATCTTGATCGGTCTGACATGGGTCTTCGGACTCTTATCTCTCTTACCTCTTATCACGAAGCTGAACTTAGTCTTCCTAGTCCTTGCCGAAGTCTTTACCTCTCTTCAGGGCTTTGCAATCTTTCTAATTTTTTGCTTGAGGGAGAAGGAAGTTCGTAAGGCTTGGATTGGTGTCTTTGCAAGGACAAAAAGAGAAAGCCAAATGACAGTCATGGTAGCTTTATCCCACTGAACCACGATGCTCCAAAATCCCGTGTTAAAAAAAATACATGGAGGTTCAAAATGTGCCAGAAATCTCCCTTGTTTGGAAGTGCAGTTAATTGACATAATCTGCAATGATCTACGATACGCAGGTGTGTTATTTTTTCATTAAAGCCATTATTAATTGTTAATCATTGTTAATTACATTGTTTTGTCTATAAAGCATGTAGTTTATCTTTTGTTTTGTTGCTATTGTATTTCGTTAGCGCTTTGTATCGCTTTTGTAAAAAGCGCTTTATAAGTAAGGTTATTATTATTATACACTTTCGGTACAGAAAAACAATTAAAAGTTCACAGACTTACAAATAATTTACAGGGTTTACAGAAGGTAATGGTGAAAGACTTATCTTGAAATATTATTCCATGAAATGCTTTACTTTCTGAGAAAACATTAAAACAATATCAATTCTCGATAGCGAGAATTACGGATTTATTTTAAACACATGTCATGACACGGCGAAACGTGGGGAAACAAGGGTGGGTTTTCCTGTTATTTTCTCCCGACCCCGATGACCGATTGAGCCTAAATTTTCACAGGTTTGTTATTTTATATATAAGTTGTGGTACACGAAGTGTGGGCCTTGGACAATACCGTTTACCGAAAGTAAAAACTTGTTAACTCTCACTGTTCTGCTGAATGAACAGTCAATGGTATTACAATATGTCTCCTGACGATGACTAGAGCAAGCTAGTCAAAACGTGGAAACCAATTTAAGAACTGACTCCGCGGTAGTACAGTTAATCACGATCCTATTAGCTAAAGTAGTAGTCCCAGCCAATTTTTTATACCATCCGCCCGGGTAATAGTTAAATAGCAGGACAGTTCTTTTCAGAACTGAGAAGTCTCCCAAACTCCGAACATCTACCCGCGGGAGTAGAATCAAGCAAGATAGTTCTCTATAAGAACATACCTGGCAAGTAGATATCACGGTGTTACCGCACATTCCCGATCCCACAATCTGCTGCTTGCACCACATGCACTGTACACTATTTGTAATTACTCAAAATAATTGTTACCATAACATTTTACTGGGCAAAGAGCAATTGAGAGCTGTTGATAGTATGAGAAATGGCTCCCTCTGAAGTAACGTAGTTATGGAGAAAGAGGAAATTCCCACCTCGAATAATAAAAGGCTTCAGCCGAAGCATTTTTGCATCTGAAAGCACACAAAATAATACTGTCTTTATTTTCTTGCAAATTCTATGACCAAGAGCCCAAATTTTCACAGGTTTATTTTACGCATAATGTTGGGATACACATAGTGAGAATACTGGACAGGCTAATGATCTGGAAACTTACTTTAAACAGTGGAGTAGCTAGGATTATGCCAAGGTTCGACCTATTGTTGTGTAGTTTTGATACAGATTGCGGGTCACACTGACCCAACTAGGTCAGGCCCCCAGAAGGGGATTCGGAACCGACTGTGGTCAGTTCTCTACATGGGAGTTTTTAGAGTAGTCATGATTGCAGATTCATGAGCTTACTTTTTTTTATGAGGAAAATTTCAGTATGATTTTGACTTTGTACCGGGTATTTATTTGTATTTTTAATTACTATAATTGTATCGCTACATGCGCTTGATTTCGATAGGGGAGCAGTGTGCATCCTGATGTGGTCTACTTGAATTTACAATTGTTAATTATTTTACTTGTGCTAAAATAATTAATGTGATGACGTTTCAACCCTTCAGCAGAGTCTTTCTCGAAGGCTCAAAAATGATTTAAATTATTTGTCATTTATGTACCATGGGTCCTTTTGGTTGGTTAGCAGTTTGCAACAGCTAAAACGTAAAGGCAGTGAACACTGTTGGTATTGACTCAACAAAATTGTTAGCGTATAAAAACTTACTTGGTAACGAGTAATAGAGAGCTCTTCAAAGTATAAAACATCGTGAGTAGAAACGGCTCAATCTGAAGTAACGTAAGTTTTCGAGAAAGAAGTAATTTTCCACGAATTTGATTTCGATTGACCTCAGAATTAGATTTTATGAGGTCCCGAAATCAAGCATCGAGTGTGACACAACTTCGCGTGACAAGGGTGTTTTTTTCTTCCATTATTATCTCCCAACTTTGTCGATTGAGTTCAAGTTTTTACGGGTTTGTTACTTTGTGCATATGTTGAGATACACCAAGTGGGAAGACTGGTCTTTGACAATAACCAATAGTGTCCAGTGTCTTTAAAGTTACTTTTACAATATTTTTTTTCTCTGTAATAACTTAGGGGTACAATAAATTCATATCATGATGTGTATTGATATTATTTTGGTTCCCCTGTTTCTTATTTCTATTATTTGGTACGCACCAGCTGTCAATAAATGATCAGGCGATATTGACGTCGCAAATACTAGGGCGCGCGCATAAAGCTTGGAATTAGGTGCATAGTGGTCTAGCTGGTAGCCAAATTTGATCCATATCTATCCCACAATGCACCTGGAATTACGTCAAAAGCTATTCGAACGCACCGGGCAGACCGGGGATGACCCAAAAGCTAAACGAATGCACCCAATGAAAACCCGGGGCAAACATGAATGTTTTGGCTTCTGCCATTACTGAAAAAACGTTATTAGCTTAAAACCATACTTTGTAACGAGTGGGGAGCTGTTAAATTAATAGTGTTGATAGTATAAAACATTGTTAGAAACGGCTCCCTCTCTGAAGCATGGAGGTATGTCTGAACATGGAGGAACTAATTTATTCCTCCATGGTCTGAAGTAACTTAGTTTTTGAGAAAGATGTAATTCCACGAATTTGATTTCGAGACGTTGGAATAGAATTAAATGTCCCCTGTCGTAGTACATTTCAATCGTGTTTTTTTCTAAATCAATTAAAAAATAGAATCCTAGAAAAAAATAAAACAAGGGACCTTTTTTGAGGATTGCAATTCTATTACAGATAACAGAATTGCCGCGGATATCTTGACCATAGTGTTGGTGGCGCGAAATATTTCGCGGGGTTTTCTTGAAGCTAGCGCCCTCATGTTGTTTATTTCACCGCATGTGTTCTTATGACAAACTCGATCCTCGATCCCTCAATGGCTTATTGTATGAAATAAACGTTGGTAGAATATTTCCACACCAACCTCGGGTACGTGTTACATGCGTACTGTCCATGCACGACGTGTTGGGATTTCGTAACATAATTGTGTGGAGTCACCTTTCCTGGACAACGACTGCAACTGATCCAGGTTGCTGTGTAGCAAATGTTGTAGACTTGGTATAAAATGTTTTCATGGTGAAAACTTAGAATCGGATCACTTGCATGCTGTGCATGTTGCGCACGGAGGGGAGTCTAGCCGAGAAAGTGTGCTAACTAATCAAGAACCGATCATTGGAGCAGTGTGACTGTTTTTTCGTTTACACAACAACCACACCAGTAACAACGCCACCACCGGCAAGCTAGGTGCCAATTAAGGCAGACGACAGCGTTAGATATTTGGGGGGGCTACCCACACCACCCACCACGGTACCCACGGACGAACCTCTGGGCGCTGGGCTAGACTGATTGGGGTATTTTTATGTTAAACTAAAAAATGGCACCCACCAACTTGGACACCGCTGGAAATTTGCGGGCGACGGTGCTGCAGTACATCAACCAAAACGATGTGATGATATTTAGTAAAACAACTTGTCCTTTCTGTAAAAAGGTAAGACAGCAACCTATCATGCCTATTTAATTTATTAATTAATAAATTATTTTTTATAGAAATTATTTGTTGTATGGCAGTATGCCCTTCTTAACTCAGACTGTTCTAAGGGATAACTTTCCGTATGGCGCCACCACTTTTTCACTCATTTTTACAAAAAGGGATATGTAAATCAGGTAAATTAGATACTATATTATTTTATTTCGAATGAAAAAGTGGTGGCGCCATACGGAAACTTTTCCGTTCTAAGTTCCATTTAATATTTTATTTTATCCTAGTTAGTCTGGTCATGGTCAGGGCCCAATTTCATGGCTCTGCTTATCGCCGAGTTCTGCGCTTACGATCGCGATTCTCCGCTTACGTGCAAGCGCCGAATTTCTGCGCTAGCCTTGTAAGCGTAGAATGCCTAGTTACGTGAAGTACGCACGCGCAGAAGCCCAAACTAGCCGCTAACCTGTGAAATACGCTTGCCCTAAGCACAGAATTCCCTGCTTCCGTAAGCGCCGATTCTGTGCTTACGGTAAGCAGAGCCATGAAATTCGGCCCTGGTCTACTCCTAGAACTACATGAGGTTCGTTCTGCTATCGGCCCCCGTACGGGAGACAGTAGAGAGCGGAACCAACCTGATCTCGATCATAGTTAAAAAAAAACAACTTCTAAATGGATGGAGGAGAAGGTCTGGTCAGAATGCTACTGCCATGACCGTCATGGGCCCATAAATAAATATCGCGATTGAGAACAGCAATGCGTTATGGGTATTGTACTAGTAGTAGTAGGCAGAGGGGCATTCAACGCCGTGGTGTATGTTGTCTTGCACGACATGCGCACGCATGGCCAATGTCTAGGAGGTGACTGCTCTATATTCCGACACTGACAATAGTTGTTCCGACACCCCTATGTTCTGACAACTCAACCTATATTCCGACACCCCTATCATGCCTATAGATAGGCTACTTCTAGAAACTATAAGGCTCCCCCCCTGAGCCTTATAGGGGTCTAATATTTTGGGTAGACGGAAAAGGAGACCCAGTAGAGGACGTACGTCATGGACTTTGGTCGTGTGAATAAAACATTGTACGCATAATTCATGTTTGATGTCGGGGGTTAGGGTTAGGGTTAGGGTTAGGGTTAGGGTTAGGGTTAGGGTTAGGGTTGCCTCGATTTCGATTTGACATCTGACCCGACATCAAACATGAACTATGCATACAATGTTTTATTCACACGACCAAAGTCCATGACGTACGTCCTCTACTGGGTCTCCTTTTCCGTCTACCAATATTTTGGGCCTCCTTAACGCTATACGTTTTTCAAATCAGCATTGATAGGTGAAAGTTTTACGACCGTTAGCCAGCAATAACTGAAGTTTCTTTTGTACTACACTACCAAAACTTTCCCCACTTCTGTTGAAATATGGGTGTCGAAATATAGGCCGAGTTGTCGGAACATAGGGAAACTGTAATACGGGTGTCGGAATATAGGGGTGTTGGAATATAGGGGTGTCTGAATATAGGCCGAATTGTCGGAACATTTAGGGGTGTCGGAACATAGGGGTGTCGGAACATAGGGGTGTCGGAATATAACCGTCTATGAGGCTATGTCTCTGTGTGGGTTCAACAGCGTCCTCTCTTGATATTTTGATATTCGCGATAAACCTTCAAAGGCATAAATACAAAAAATGTTATGTAGGCGTGACCCGACCTACACTAAAAATACGGCCGACCCTCCGGTATTTTTATTTTGTCAAGGGAAGAAATTTAATGATTAAAATCTATTAAAGACATAAAAATAAAATAAATGTCATCAAGAGTTTAAAAATATAATATTTGTTGTGTGTAGCCTTGTTTTGTTTTGTTAGCGTGTATACTACCGGCTTTAACAATTAGGAATCATGTCATTATTGTTGCGGAGAGGGGGAAAAAGAAGAAAAAAAAAATCCCTACCTACCTACCCTATTTTTGGAGGCCTGTTACGGTAACATAACATTTTTTGTTTATGTCTTATGGTCCGATAGTGATATTTAAAGGCAGATGACACTATTGGTAATTACTCAAAATAATTATTATCATAAAACCTTTCTTGATTACCAGAGAGGTTGATAGTATAACATAGTGTGAGAAACGGCTCCCTCTGAAGTGACATAGTTTTCGAGAAAGAAGTAATTTTCCACGAATTCGAGACCTCAAGTTTAGAATTTGAGGTCTTGAAATCAAGCATCTGAAAGGAAAGCACACAACTTCGTGTGACCAGGGTGTTTTTTTCTTTCATTATTATCTCGCAATTTCGACGACCGATTGAGCTCAAATTTTCACGAAATCAAGCATCTGAAAGCATACAACTTCGTGTGACCAGGGTGTTTTTTTCTTTCATTATTATCTCGCAATTTCGACGACCGATTGAGCTCAAATTTTCCCAGGTTTAGTATTTTATGCATATTTCGGGATACACCAAGTGAGAAGACTGGTCTTTGACAAATACCAACAGTGTCCACTGTTTAAAGATCATATCAGTGTATGATGTGATTGTGAAGTAACTATCAATTTTTAAAAAATAAATTTTCAGCAACCAATTTGTTATGACACCAGCCATCATGAGTGGAATTGGAAATTTTATAAGTGATTCTGCATCCCATATATCCAACTTGGCATTCAGCCTCGTTGGAAATGGGACGCATACGCGCTATTTTTTACATTCCACGAGCGCGCTAGCTGCAACAATCATAACCCTCCTCCTGTCGGATCCTTGCTTAAACGTACGGTGAGCAGAGCCATGAAATAGACCGTATTGGATAACCCCTTTTTTGCTATGAAAGTCGCCATCTTGTAGGTCAAACCGTATGCGCGTCTACATGCATACATCAAAGAAACACGCAGCACGCAGTGTTCCCGGTTTGATTTCTACGGCACAAGCACGCACACACACACACACACACACGTTTGCAGACGCCATCTTGTAGTACAAAATTTGAACGTGACGTCACATTCAATGCGGTCTATTATATGGCCCTGGTCAAACTACAAGTGCAGACACACATGGATAAAACCGACAAAAAAATACCCCATCCGATTGACTGCGCTGCCATAATCAGTTGTGAACTACAAAATGCTGACCAGTGATGTTCGGATTGTTCACAATCAGAACTCAGAAATTGCATCCCTTTGCTTGCATTGCTTATCTTTATTCGCTACGCCTCTCCTCAAATCAAACATGCTTTACAAGCTTGTTAAAGACACTGGACACTTTTGGTGTATCTCAACATGCATAAAATAACAAACCTGTGAAAATTTGAGCTCAATTGGTCGTAGAAGTTGCTAGATAATAATTAGAGAAAAAAACACCCTTGACACACACAAAGGACATGCTTTCTTCAGATGCTTGATTTTGAGACCTCATGAATTCTAATTCTGAGGTCTTGAAATGAAATTCGTGGAAAATTGCTTCTTTCTCAAAAAATATGTTACTTCAGAGAGAGCCATTTTTCACAATGTTTTAAACTATCAACAGCTCTCTATTGCTCGTAACCAAGTTAGTTTTTATGCTAACAATTATTTTGAGTAAATTACCAATAGTGTCCACTGCCTTTAAAAAGTTTCAAATCAGAGTGAACTCAAATCCTATACTCTGTTGCACTATGCTGCATTTAGCAGTGTTCTACACAGCCTTGACATTTCCAAGTGCAGTTGAGTCCGCAGGGAAGCTTCATAAATGATTGTTGTATTTAAAGGAACACGTTGCCTTGGATCGGTCGAGTTGGTCTTTGAAAAGCGTTTGTAACTGTTTGTTATAAAATGCATATATGGGTAGAAAGATATTGTAAAAGTAGAATACAATGATCCACACAAACATGCCTCGAGATTTTTGTTTTCTTTCTACCTCGTCGACTAACATGGTCGGCCATTTATGGGAGTCAAATTTTTAGCTAGCAAAGCAAAAGGAAAACCACGCAATTTTGAGCCACATTTGTGTGGATCATTGTATTCTACTTTTAAAACATCTTTACAACCATGCATTTTATAACCAACGGTTACAAACGCTTTTTATAAACCAACTCGTCCGATCCAAGGCAACGTGTACCATTAACACTTTACAATGCATCATAATCTGCTGTTGCATTTTGATGCCTTTAGCAGGAAGCCGAGAAAACACCCAGGGGCCAATTTCATGTAGCTGCTTGATACAGTAAAGCAGCAGATAGTGCTTTTAGAACAATTTTCTGTTAAGCAAAAATAAGCAGGATAACCAGATGATGCGTTGCATGTTGCGGCTGAGCGGAAGAGCACCGTACTCATGCTCTGGTGTTTCTAATTAGCAGAGTGTGGGTTTACACAGTGTAAGTGTGGGAATTGGGGTGGGGGCCATTGATGTCAAGTAAGGGGCACATTTGGGCTTGTGATGTTATACGCAAGTCATTTATAGGGAAGGGTGAACAAGCTGACTTTTTACATGCATTATATTGGCTTGGGGGGGGGGGGGGGGTTATTTTAAAGACATAGGTTTACGTCATGTGTTTATTTGCAGTTTTTGTTTTAAGTGCTTTCCTTCAGCCATTTATCAATATTATGTGATATCAAAATTACAATTAGGTTATGATATTAGTAGCTATCGTAAGAATTTCTTTTTGTAAAACAATTTTTGCACGAAAAAAATAGAAACAGACTCAATGAAAGATGTTACATTTCGTCAGCAATTTTACAAAGGGCCAAAAAGTCCCCTGCAGCCAAATATGTCTGTTTCGAGAAAACCGCGCTTTAAGTTTAGCTAATTTTGAAACTACTAGTTGGTAGACTATTCGAAATTTAATCTTGGAATTTTTTACGTGTCAGGGAAGAAGAGATCCTAAATCATACAAATCTGTTTCAATTTTTTCCCTAACGTGATTAATTAATGAGTAATTATTTAATTAACAAAATGTCCTCTTCGTGAAAACATTACAAAACATGGTCGGAGTGCAGAATGCAAAAGCCGGAGCACCCACTTTTGGCACCGTGCCAAGGGATAATTCCATGCGGTAGAGCAATACACTTTTCTGCACTTCTTGAAAACGCAATTCCGGGTGGTGCTTATTTTTTGTCCTTATAATTATAAGTTTTTGGCTCTTTGTGAAAACGCAAAAGCCAGCGCGCTCATGATTGGCACAGTGCCAGCTGTACAATCAACGTGGTAAGGTATACAAAAACGATTTTTAAGGTTTTTGGCCCTTTGTGAAGTTGCTGATGATTTATACTTTTTGCATGTAGTAAACAATTATGGCATTGATTAAAATCCCCGAATCTATGCACTCAACAAACACAAAAGAGTAAAGAGCCATTACTCTTGCAGATGAGCTGAGCCATGTCTGATCATTCCTCCATGGTCTGGGCCCAATTTCATAGAGCTGCTTAAGCACAAAAATTTGCTTAAGCAAAAAATTCATTGCTTAGTAAAATCAGATTACCGGCCAAGACTCCACTCAATTGTTATGCTAAGTAAACAACAGCTAAATACTAGTCATAAGCAATGTATATGGCATGAAATTTTGGCCAGTAACATGTATAAATTAAGCAAGCTATTTTCGTGCTTAAGCAGATTTTTTGCTTAAGCAGCTCTATGAAATTGGCCCCTGATCATCCTTAATTCAATGATCGACATGTACAGTAAATAGCAGCGTTTGTAAAAAAGTGTCAAGTCATGCTGCCAGTCTTTAGTTTGTTGAAAGGCTCTGACCAGTGTAGTTATACTGTGTGTAGTCAGGATACATGAGATATTATCGAGGAATGAAATGTACATGCAGTAGATGTAGAACACGATGTACGTATGCTTCGTTTTTGAAATGCAAAGGGCACAAGGGCATTTTCTCCTTGGTCGTGTTGGTAAAGGGCACCCTATGAGGAAATTGTTAATTTCTATTGTCAGAGCATTTCAAGGGCACATGAAGTATTAGTCCTGGTAGAATAGTGCAAGTGAAAGTGAGTAGAATATTGATCAATTCAAGTGCTATGGTTTAAGCTTAAGGTGCTCCATGGTGCATTGTATTTTCCTTAGGTGAAATCGAGGGGAAATGTTACACTTTTGGGATCATATAATAATAATATAATAATTTGGGGGGCTAATCGTCCTTACTCGCAGCTATAAGAGCTGAATTGCGAAGGACGCGGCTACAACATGTTCGAGAAGCAGGCATGCAAGGGCGCATTCAGCTGCCAGCCACATCAACCCATTATGACCACGGAGCACAGCCAAGATCGAAAGTGTTTGATTTTTTCCTGAGGGAGGAAAACCGGATAGTCTGGAAAACCCTCGTGGCACAGCAGAGAACCAACGCACAACTCAACTCACATATGGCCCCGACCGGAAATCGAACCGGGGTCACCTTGGTGAGAGGCGAGCGCTTTACGCACAAGCCAATCGAGGGAGTCATAGTTTTATTCATATCATAGCACTGAAAGCCATTATACACTTTCGGTAAACAGTATTGTCCAAGTTCCACACTTCGTGTATCACAACTTATATATAAAATAACAAACCTGTGAAAATTTAGGCTCAATCAGTCATCGGAGTCGGCAGTAATTAACGGGAAAACCCACTCTTGTTTTCGCACATTTCGCCGTGTCATGACATGTGTTTAGAATAAATCCGTAATTCTCGCTATTGAGAACTGATATTGTTTTAATGTTTTCTGAAAAAGTAAAGCATTTCATGGAACTATATTTCAAGAAATCAAGCATCTGAAAGCACTTTTCGTGTGACAAAGTGTTTTTTTCTTTCATTATTTTATCTTGCAACTTCGACGACCAATTGAGCTCAAATTTTTGTAGGTTTGTTATTTATATACTGAGATACACTTAGTGAGAAGACTGGTCTTCAACAATTACTTATAGTTTCCAGGGTCTATTAGTAAAATCAGTCGTCATGTGTTTTATAATACCCCATGACCACGTTGACCCGAAACATCCGAGACGTCTAGGCACCAAAACGCTGCTTTTGCTACGTATATATTTAGTACAGTGGTTGCTATGGATATACATGTAGTTGTTTGCTGTGTGAATAGCAGGTCGTGTTCATGTGGCTTTCTAGTAAATAAATATGTGGTGCACTTGAAACCAAGCAAATGGCAGAATCTATGGTGGTGTTACATTCTTTGTTTTGTTCACACTCAATCAAAATAATGGAACAAATTCTCTGATCGGAACCCATTTTCATTAAACATGTTATCGGTCGTTTTCTGCTAACTGAGCCCTAATTAGCCCATTAGCATATTAGGTGACAACTGTACTTGATAATTCCCATATCCAAAACGAAAGAGTAAACCGGCAAAGTATCGTTTCTGGTAAAAGGGTGCCACTAGTGGAACAAAAAATAGGGACTCTATAACATCAAAGATCAAGAGTTTGAATCACACCCAAGTACTACGCCTAGTGGATTTTTTTTCACAGAACTCTCAGAAAGTACATCTGTGTACACGTAAGACCAAATATCAATGTGTTGTTGATTTTGTTTTCCCCCACGTTAATCTTATGCTATGATTTTCGATCATGGCAAGGAAGATCGTACGGCATGCCATGTACAAAGAATTAGACATGAGACACAGGCAAATTCAAGTATTGTACTAAGATGTTCTGTTATTTCTTTATACAATAGGTGAAGGACTTGTTTACATCTCTAAAGACCCCATTTCAGGCACTGGAGCTTGATAAAGAAGGTAGGAATTTTGAATCAAGATTTTTTTCAAAGAAGTTAGACAACTGTAGCTTGGTATGTTATATACAGATGAAACTTTTTTTTAATGTCCCTTTATTCGTTCAGGTCCATTTGTAGTTTTAATGTCTTTTATTTTAATCAAGTAATACACCACAAGGGAAACTGACTGGGTAAAATTGAAATAACTTGGGGTTGAACGCAAACAAATTGACTAGAGAGAGATTTGAACCAACAACCTCCAGATTAGCATGCCAGCACTCTATCAATTAGGCTATCTAGCCCTGGGGAGTGCCTCTCCATTAATCCGGAGGTCATTGGTTCATATCACGCTCTTTTCAGTCCCTTCGGCTGGTCCCCTGTGTTATGTAATGCACGTTAAAAAAACCAGTGCACTTATCGCCCCGGTGTTCCTTTTTGATATGTTGCATATTATGCCATGTCACCTTGTACACCAGTAATGCTATAAAGAAACAGGTCTCATACTTAACAAGCGTATTTCCACATACATAGCAGAACAAAATACTGAGTGCTTTGATACAACCCTAGGGCTGTGATAAAGTGCTAATAAATAGACCCTCGTAGTAATTTCCATCCAATTTCATCCATCAATCTACCTAGGAAATGGCGGGCAAATCCAAGACCTTCTGAAGGAGATGACTGGCCAGAGGACTGTCCCAAATATCTTCATCAGAGGGAAACATCTCGGGGGAAATGACGACACGCAGAAGGCCCATGCCGAGGGACGGCTGTCTCTGTTGTTAAATCCAACTGAAACGTCATCTTCGTACGAGTACGATCTTGTTGTTCTTGGTGGAGGCTCTGGCGGCCTCGCTGCAGCAAAGGTAAGATTCTTGTGTTTGAAGAAGTTTTCACACAAAATGTTGATCTTTTTCCGAAACTCTTATGGCTTGCCTGCAGAAAGGGGAAGGGCACTCTGTGAGGAAACTGTAAACTTCTATTGGCGCATTTCAAGGGCACCATAAGGAACTGCAGAAAAAAAGTTTTCCATTATTTGAAACGGAATGTGAATTTCCATATTTTCTCCTTTTTTTTTAACCCAAAAAACCCATACAATTTTGAAAAAGATTGACATTTCTGAACATCGATTTTACTGAATCAAATACTACAAATAAGTGTTTTTTTAATGTGTTTCTTCCACCTATTTATCGTGTGAAAGCCTATTAATACTTTGTGCATTTTGTTTTCCATCGTACCTTATCCTCAAACAAGTAGTATAAAAAACTATAATGCCTTTTAACAAGACAAAAGTAAAAAGTAATAAACGGAAGGAAATTCTCATGCAAGGTTGCATGAAAGCTTAGGAAACAAGGAAATTAATCCGGAACACACACATGAACTCTGTTTGATTCAGCACATTAAAGAAATTTTCTGTGGATCATCAGTATATAATTTTGACAAATCCTTGATATTGTATGAATGGCGGTTCCTATTATTGTTATTATAATAAACTTAATAATTTATTGAACTTATATTGCGCTCTCTCAAGAACCAGCCTGTTCGAGAGCACATAAAAAAAAAGAATTTAACAACTGTCACCCGCACAATATAAACAAGTGATTACAGATCATAAGCATCCCTAAACAAGTGGGTCTATAATTTGGCTAAGATGACGAATAACAAATTAAAAGACTTCTGGTCTGATGAATTTTAATGTTTGAGAGAGAAATAACCTCATTCTCAAAAACTACGTTACTTCAAAGGGAGTCGTTTCTAACAATGTTTTATACATGAATGTCATGTACTATATCAACAGCTCTCCATTGCTCGTTACCTAATTAGTTGTTATGCCAACATTTATTTTGAGTAATTACCAATAGTGTCCATTGCTTTAGGGTTTGGAGTAATTGCCATCAGAATACCCCGCCTTTTCTAGCTGCTTCCTCATGCTAAGCCCTTTTCCATCGGACATCCGCCGATTCCTGGAAATACAATTGCAGGAAATGGTCTGTGGGGAATTTTTTAACCCGACTCTCCCAGATCCCTTTAGTTCTTTATAATTGTTTTCTTTCTTCCTTGAACATATTAACAAACAAGAGTACCTTTGGGAATACAACCATTATGCGTTTTCTGATTCATTGCTCTTAGAAAATTAACTCTAGTGACAGCGTTGTATCCATGACTACAGCCATTAGTGTATTGTACAATTATTTAGCACAATGCAAAACAAAAATGATAAAACATAGTTTTAAACACAGTAGTGGCCAGATTATTATCATTTTTTAATTATTTTTTTTATAACTCAGCTTAAAGACACTATTGGTAATTGCCAAAGACCTGTCTTTAAGTTAGTGTACCTTAACATATTCATAAAATAACAAACTTGTGAAAATTTGAGCTCAATCGGTCGTCGAAGTTGCGAGATAATAATGAAAGAAAACAACACCCTTGTCACAAGAAGTTGTGTGCTTTCAGATGCTTGATTCCGAGACCTCAAATTCTAATTCTGGGGTCTTGAAATCAAATTCATTACCAAGTAAGGTTTTGTGCTAATAATTTTATTTTAGTAATTACCAATAGTGTCCACTGCCTTTAATTGTATTATACCCTGTTTATAATCAATTCACACAGTGCTGTCCAAAATGGCCAAAATGCAATTATTATTATTTTATGATTACAGAATTTTCCAATAATCTCTCTGAGCCTTCAAATTGTCTTGAGAAGGCAAAGGACCTAGTTCAAATTGTGGCCACACTCATAGTTTCGTTGATGCACAGTTTGTAAACCTCCTGATGTTGCCGTATGTTTTGCCGCGTGAGGGTTTATGTGAAACCAAATTGTCAGGTTGCAAAACAAGTAAACAAACCAGGTTTTTTTTCGTAGTTTTTAAAAGTATTATCATTGATGTAAGATTACAACATACAGGCAATAAAGATCAAAATGTTCAGCGTCCCTGCATTCTTGCTTTTAAGAGGCCGGTCGCCGCCTCCTTTTTTTTTTTATGACCAAAAGGGGACACATTTCAACAATCTCAGATGGAAAAAAAGGCTGTTGTCTGTTGTCTTTCAAAATGTGTCTGCCGGCCAGGTTGATGCAAGACAATTCCCATGTGCAGATGTGAAAGCACCCTCCATGCAGTCAAAAGTATGGTCAATTGTAACAGCTAGGAGGTCCAAGTCTAGAATAAGGGGGAACCAAGGCCCTTAATTAAAGCCCTCCTCAAGAATTTTAAAATTTGTCAAATGTCATCCCTGTATATTTGAATAGAATGAAATAGGAAATAAAGCAGGACGACTCTACAGTGTTCAGGGTTATGCAATGCTAAACTTAATTCAATCAATATAACATTGTTAAAATTACATACTGTAGTGCTTACGCAGTATTATATACTGTGCCACTAGTTATCTTGCTTGTACGAGTCGTACATGCATGCTGAATGAACTAGCAGATTTATCAAATGACTTTGCAGAAGCAATGACTAAGCATTTTAAGGGGATGGTTATTATTATTATTATTATTATTATTATTATTATTATTATTACTATTACTGTTACTGTTACTGTTACTGTTACTGTTACTGTTACTGTTACTGTTACTGTTACTGTTACTGTTACTGTTACTGTTACTGTTACTGTTACTGTTACTGTTACTGTTACTGTTACTGTTACTGTTACTGTTACTGTTACTGTTACTGTTACTGTTACTGTTACTGTTACTGTTACTGTTACTGTTACTGTTACTGTTACTGTTACTGTTACTGTTACTGTTACTGTTACTGTTACTGTTACTGTTACTGTTACTGTTACTGTTACTGTTACTGTTACTGTTATTATTATTATTATTATTATTATTATTATTATTATTATTATTTATTCGGCCAGTGTCAAAAACAAATACAAACAAGTAAAACAAGGATAATAAGACTTCAAAAAAAGTAACTTAAATACAGGGTAACTAGAGGAGCGAGATTAGACAAAAGGGTACAGGACAGGTACGAGATGTGGAGGAAGGAAGAGGAAGGGACAACAATCCATTCTAAGACGGCCAGGATAAACAAAAGCGTACTACTACACTATGACTCAAAAGCCTGCTTATCCAATCCTCGAATAGAGTATAAATAAAAAAATCACTATGATAAACACTTAGATACTATAAACAAATAAACAAATATAAATATATACTTTGAGTAAAACTATTAAAAAATTTGAAGCACTAGATAGATATTTGATAGATTAAGAGCTGCTAACAAACTCGACAACAATTGAAGCTATTTAAACAAGTTATTTAAAAAGAAAAACAGAATAGATAAATAATAAATACTTACATTAAAGCCATTGGACCCTTTCGGTAAACAGTGTTGTCCAAGGCCCACACTTTGTGATCCACAACTTCTATATCAAATAACAAACCTGTGAAAATTTAGGCTCAATCGGTCATCGGAGTCGGGAGAAAACAACGGAAAAACCCACCCTTGTTTCCGCGCGTTTCGCCGTGTCACTATGTTACAAATGTGATTTTCACATACATTCTATACAGATGACAGTTAATCTGTCACATAGTAGTTTTATTATTACTTTGTGTATGTGTGAAGACAAGGATATTGCATAAAGTGAACTTCAACACTGTAGCGGGCAAGCCTGGGGAAACATATAGACAAAAGGGGCTTGCTATACATGTACATGTACATGTACTCTCTAAATGCAAAAAAGTGAAACAACATGAGGGACAACTCTTTTGAGAGTGGTCTTCCACTATTTAATATTGAAGTTTGCATCTTTGTGAGTAATTTTTCACTCTGTCCTGGAGTGAAACCCCTTTTAAAGAGTGAATTAATTACCACTCGTTTTTAAGAGCCATATGAGGGACAACTCAAAATGTAAAGAATGATGTTTTTCATTCTTTTATATTTAGAGAGTATGTGAACCAGAAATACTGGGGTTACCCTACACTAAGTCTTCCATGCATGCACTACCAATCCCAGCACATAGGACCTACCGCTTAAAGGCAGTGGCCACTATTGGTAATTACTCAAAATAATTGATATCATAAAACCTTTCTTGATTACGAGTAATGGGGAGAGGTTGATAGTATAAAACGTTGTGGAAAAGGCTCCCTTCGAGGTGATGTAGTTTTCAATAAAGAAGTAAATTTCAACGAATTTGGTTTTGAGACCTCAGATTTAGAATTTGAGGTCTCAAAATCAAGCATCTGTAAGCACACAACTTCATGTGACCATGGTGTGACAAGGGCGTTTTTTTCTCTCATTAATATCTCGCAACTTCGAGGACCAATTGAGCTCAAATTTCCACAGGTATGTTATTTTATGCATATATGTTGAGATACACCAACTGTGAAGACTGGTCTTTGACAATCACCGATAGTGTCCAGTGTCTTTAACGTCCCATCTGAAAGAAAAAGCAATTAGGGAAGAACGCAAGTGCCACGACTGGGACTCGAACCCGCACTATGCTGATCAGAAACACCACAGCTTGAGTCTGGTGCTCTTTAAATCCTTTAGCCACGGAGCTTCAAATCACATGTCGTTAAGAGTTTGCTCTTGACTTTTTCAATCACTAATTCTAGCCAGGAATAAACCCGAAGCACTTGCAGTAATTGTCACGGTGTACTGTGCTTTTGCTGTGGTGCCTTTTTGAATATTTCCAATACCAATTTACATTTTCATTGCTCATTACCAAGTAAGTTTTTTATGCCTAACAATTATTTTGAGTAATTACCAAGCGTCCAGTACCTTTGTTGTATTCCTTTTGTCAGGTCAGGGTTTCATTGTTGCACAGGTTTTTTTTTAAACAGCCAATAAAGGATGATCTCAAATATATAGATATTACAGCTGCAGTCCATCCAGGAAACATAAAAAATATAACGAGTCTCTTACCTCACGTTAAAACATGGTAAAAATGTATTTTCTCCAGAACGCTCCGAGCCAAATTTCTGAAAAACATGGGATCAAACAAACCCGCACGACAAAGGAATCGTGATGTCAGTGGCGGCTATTTGGTGTGGAAATGCCAAAGCTAGAGAACTGTGTTCACAACCAATAGGGTAAATTCGTCACTGGCGTCCAGGGTTATTACAATAGATAAGCCGTTTTTACCCTCGGCTGAAAAAGCCGCGCGACTGGGTGCATTTTTTTACTCAAGATATTTATTATTTAATGCAAATTTTGAGAGTAAAATGGTTATTTTAAAACCGGTATCTGCGATGTCTATTTGGCCATAAAAAGGTAATAGTTGAAATATTGAGATCTTTTATTGGCTTATTAAATAGGAAAATATATGCTCTAAGGGTTGATTTTACAAAGATAGTCCTAACTTAGGACTTTTAGTGTTTGTAAAAACTTAAGGCTTGACCTAGTCCTACATTGTAAGATGAGTAACTCCTAACTCAAATTAAGACTAGTCTTAACTCTTTGTGAAATCCACCTCAGAAACGAACAAAAACAATTCTGAAAAATTCATTCTTGCCGCGGCACGGTTGGCATACCAACCCGAAGTGGTTAATCACTGTACATAGCACTAATGATATTATTCACAGATGTCTGGACATGCGTGTGTTTCCAAACATGCGTTGTCATAATGTGTATGGACCCATAGGTATGCAGAAGTCAATCAGCAGTATTTCTGTTCATAACATACCATGTAGATTTTAGACAAGATAGTTGACATCTGTCGCATTTCGCATTGTACAAAGAGAGAGTCGAAATGGAAAGGGCAATGCGAGGTAATATTTCACATTCTCAAAATGATTATTCAGGCTATGGTATCCTAATTACTTGTTTGCCATCAGTTGGTGAATTAATAAATTGTTGGCCTTGTAAAACAGGGCCTAATTTCACTGTGTTGCTTTTAAGCATCAACTATTGCTTTGAAGATTTTCTGCTATTAAGCAAAAACGAGCAGGATACCAGTATACATATTGACTGCCAATGAGTTAACTAGTGTACAGTCTATTCCCCCGAGGGACTTTCTTTGAGTGACTAGAAGTTCGGCCCCTCTTTTTGTCACTCACAGGCCCGAGGGGGAATCGACGTACAGTGCACTATAGTTACCGAGTTATGCCAGTCAATATGTGTTTTATAACACAGCTCGGTCTTAAACGTGAAATAAGAACAGAAATCTGGAAAAGAAAGGAAGTTTTGTAGTTGCTGTTCACGGTTCAAGTCAAGAGAGGACACTGTAACCAGGCACTACTTTCAAAGACTAGTGCCTGCTCGGGAACTAGTTCCCACAAAACATGCGCGTGCGAACACTAGACTATATTTGTTCAACCCATGTGACCGTGTTTCAGCCAACCAGAATACAGAACAAGCAAGAGGTGTGTTGTAATCACAGATGGTGGGTGTTGATTGGTTCTTTAGGTGTTTGGGATTCAGCTGAACAACCGTGGTTTTTGGTCTGGCTTTGTTTTTGTTTTGATTTTGCTGGTAACCTTATTCCAATATGAATAATTTTGTTGCGCTAAGCTACTTTTTAGTGCGGAGACTTTTATGACATTGTGTCCAGAACTTCATGAACTTGTGTTCAGTTTATGGGCCTTTCTTTTGCAATATCACAGCCATAAATTTCCCCATTTGAAAAAGTATGGTTAAATGAGCGTGTGCGTTGAGCAATTCAACCAAAAGAATGCGTTCTCTTTGCGCCATGACCGTTATTGTTTTTCGTTATCGCTGCAGTGTGGCTCGGCCTTAAAGCTTTACATGTATCTCATATGTCATGCTCATGTTTTCATGTTGATAAGATGTGAACATAGCTGTAGATTGGAACTGACACAGGCTGACACGTCTCTATTAGTGTCTAATTGTGCGTACATCATCGGTAAAATGACATTTATTTAGATGGAGAAGTGCACTTAGGGATGTTTGAAACCCAACTTCTTGAATGAATAATGAACCATCATTGATATGATGTTGTGTCATTCAGTAGTTGCCATAGCCTGGCACTTGCCTTGACCCTAATTATAATAATAGACTGTTTTTATATAGCGCTTTTCACACCCGAGGGTGTCTCAAAGCGCTTCCAACATTATTACCCCTGGTCACTGGGCCTTAAATCATTCCTTAAATTATCTCAGCTCTCTGGGGAGTAAGAACTATCTCTGTCCTCACAGGTACCCATTTACCCCTGGGTGGAGAGAAGCAAGTATAATTAAGTGTCTTGCTCAGGGACACAAGTGTCACGACTGGGATTGGAACCCACACTCTGCTGAACAGAAGCATCAGAGCTTGAGTTCGGTGCTCTTATCCACTCGGCCATGACACTTTACACTTTAATTTGCTCAAAATGGCTGCTAAAAAGTCTAATGGTAACAGCTCCGCGCTGTAACCCTGCTACCTGTGTACGTCACTGTGCTACCTGTGTACGTCACAAACATACACAGTTGTAAGCTCACCGTCCATCTTCAACTTTTCCATGGCCCACACACGAATACCCGCTATGGTGATAGAGCATTCTCAGTAGCTGCATCAACTTGCTGGAACAAGCTCCCTCTACACATCTGTGACTCATCCTCGATCAGCTCATCCAAGTCTCTGTTAAAAACACATCTTTTCAGGCAATGTTAAAGCACTTTGAAATGCTTGTGGAAGGCGATAGACAAATGTTATTTATTATTTGTTTTGAACCCCTTCTCTGTAATAGCTTAGCAATACCCTTGAACCATCTGACTCCATCTTTGACCAAGCTCCCTATGTCTACATACACATAATCAATTATGGAAGCCATCAAGTCACAAAGGCATCAGACTATATTTCCTTTCAGGGTTACAAAACAATAGACCTTCCCATTGTTGATAAACAAACCAAGCTGGTTGCCATGGACGGCTGAATGTTAGCGAAACACTCAATCGTTATAGCAGATGTTCTGACCCAAATCAATATTTGTTGCAAACTTTCAAATAAAGGAAATATCATACTGGAATGGTTGCTTGGTTTCAAACAAATGCAACACTATATTTGAATAGTTGTGTGACATTGTTATATAAACTGTGGCCATCTGTTCAGGTTTTCCGTCTACTGGCTTTCTATAGACCTTTATCACGCTGTCACCATCTTGGTCATGTTCCCTGTTTCCAATAACAGTAATGAATGCTAACATTCATTGCGCATGGCACCAGACTATTAATTCGTCCAGCCTCAGTTTGGTTATAATGAGTTGGAATGGAGTAAAATCAAGATGACTACACAGTGATAAAGGTCTGTACTTTTCAAACCTTGGGCCCTCTGACATTGCGATAGAATGATTCAAAGAACCTTTTACAAAACCACATTGTCATCCCTAGAGGCTTAGTAGGCTCCATCAGCCAGGTGAAAGAAGCTTCAAAAGTATAAGCTAACCCCGTACAGAACACAAATGTACGATAAAAGAGCCTTTGGAACTCTCTTCCTTCCTGCTACCCTTCGTTCTCAGATAAACCCAGACCTCTTAGAATTACATTTCAAGACCCACCTGTTTACTCGATCTTTTTTTGTAATCTTATATTGTTTAGTTTATTTGTTGCTTACTCTTGTATAAAATTGTTTATTTGTTTTGTAAAACGCTTTGAGAGTACTTGCAGTACTGAATTGCGCTATATAAATATTTCTTATTATTAAGCTGAAGCTAGTTCTGAAAAGGACCAATGTTACTGATGCATTATAAAATGATGTGCATTGTGCACTTTTGATGACTAAAATAAATGGCTAAGTGATCAGAGGTAACTATGTAAAGCGCAATAATAATAACTTTGGAGTATTCATATGAGCCATTATTATGCTATAATTATATTCTTGGGATTAACGTAGTAAAAGTTTACTATTGCAGGATTCGAACCTGCGAACTCGGGGCTTGGTTGCTGGTGCTGTACTAACTGAGTTAACTAGCCTTTTGATGTTTGCAGTCTGCCCAATTTCCTTGTTTCCTGGTTGCTTGTCAGTTTACCTAGTGTTTTATTACTAAAAATTAATAGATTCATATTTCCAAAACCTTTGTATTTTATTCTTTTGTCACAGGAAGCTGCTTCGTTTGGAAAGAATGTCGCTGTGTGTGACTTTGTTAAACCCACCCCTAAAGGAACGACATGGGGTAAGAATAGAGTTCAGAATACAATATGTATTTTTTGTGCACAATCCAGGTCTGGAATTTCTTGTTGCCCTGGCCTTAGCCTTGGTGCCCCTTCAAAAGTTTCCCATAGAGTTTAGATTGTTCAGTGGAAGTGCCCTTTGCAAAATGAAAATGACCTTGCCCTCTCAAAGATGAAATTCCAGACCTGCAACAATTTCTTACCTTCGTTAAGATCTGGGCCTAATTTCATGGCTCTGCTTACAGCCAAATTCTGCGCTTACGATCACCATTCGCCGCTTACGTGCAAGTGCCGAATTTCTGCGCTAGCCTTGTAAGCGTAGAATGCCTAGTAACGCAGAGTACGCACGCGCAGAAGCCAACATACATGTACGTGAAATACGCTTGCCGTAAGCACAGAATTCCCTGTTTCCGTAAGCGCCAATTCTGTGCTTACGGTAAGTAAACCATGAAATTGGGCTTTGTGAAACTCATGCATACATGTATGTTCTTAAATGCTATGATGAAGTCCTCTTTTTATAATTCTCAGAAAATTATTTTGCAAAAATTTGATCAGCACATGGTGCATGATATTTAATTAACCGTTTCACATTGGTATTCCAAGCAAAAAAATCTTCCTCATGCGCACTTTATTTTTCAGAACTTTTTTTTAGCTTCTGGAGTAATCATTTTCCTTTGAGACTATCATTGCCACAATGAAACCCTGACTTGTAGGCAGTGGATACTATTAGTAATTACTCAAAGTATTTATTAGCATAAAACCTTACTTGGTAACAAGTAGGTGGGGAGCTGTTGATAGTATTAAACACTGTGAGAAACGGCTCCCTCTGAAGTAACGTAGTTTTCGAGAAAGAAGAAATTTTCCACGAATTTGATTTCAAGACCTCAGAATTAGATTTTGAGGTCAAGAAATCAAGCATCTGAAAGCACATAACTTCGTGTGACAAGGGTGTTTTTTCTTTCATTATTATCTCGCAACTTCGACGACCGATGGAGCTCAAATTTTCACAGGTTTGTTATTTTATGCATTTGTTGAGACACACCAAGTGAGAAGAATGGTCTCTGACAATTACCAATAGTGTCCAGTGCCTTTATAGGAAAGACAACAAAGGTTTTAGAAATGAGGCAATATGACAATTTTTGAAAACAATTATTTACTTTTATCGTTTTTAACAGGTCTTGGAGGAACTTGTGTGAATGTTGGCTGCATCCCAAAGAAACTAATGCATCAGTCGGCAGTTTTAGGTAAATAGTTGATAATCTGATCTGTAATAATCAATATATGCAATGCAGCGACTGATTTTTCTTCAAAAAGTTACACAAAATGGTACGGATGCTACTCAAAAATCAGCATTTGCTACTCAATATCATCATCCAATGTGCACAAAAAAATGTTTGGTCTAAATATTTTGTAATCCATAGTATAAAATCATTCCCTGCCATGATCAGCTAATCGTTGATTATGCCTAAATACAAATGTAACCAATGATCAATAAAAGGCTGCTAAAGTATAGGATTCAAACTGCCTTTGACTACAGGGTAAGCTAAGTAGTCTAGTGGTTAGACAACTGCTTAAAGAATTAATGTTCGTTATCCCTGATGCAAATTTAACATCTGTTACATGTATATCGTTGCGGTACCCGCTGCCAAAACATAGGATTCAAACTGCCTCTAGCTACCGGGCAACCTCAGTCGTCTAGTTGGTAAGACACTGCTCTAGAATGGCAAGGGTCATAGTCGTGGGTTCAAATCCCACCCGAGTAACATGCCTGTGATATTTTGTTCACAGGACTCGGGAAAGTACTGAGTATACAGTGCTAACACACATCGGTGTAAGGGTAAAAAAAAGAAATTACAAATTAATATGCTCATTGAATGGCAAAGGTTGTGGGTTTGAATCACATGTGACGGAGTAACTCATGTAGATGTATGTCTGAAGTTTTTTGTTTTTTCTTAGGACTTGGTGGAAAGTACTGAGTATATAATATAGTGCTTCATATTATCAGTGCAAGTTCAAAGGGTCGGTAAAAACCAACTTGTTTGATCTGTAATATTTGTCAGGGCTTGCACATAACCTGTCATAAAGGGACTCTCTACACTACCTGAATGCTGCAGGCTGGGCCCAAGCAGTGGTTTTCCACTTGCTTTTACGATTCCATTCCCGATGTTGTTATTTTCTTGGTCATTCCCTGAGCGCTTTGCATCCTTTGGAAAAGACGCTTTAAAAATGCTATTATTAATATTGAGTTAGCAATATTTTGAAACTGTTTTCTTTGTTATTTTGTTCTTGTAGGTGACTCTATACGAGATGCAAAGAAATACGGCTGGAATGTAACAGACTCTGGTAAGTTACATGTAGATGACTGAATTTTATGTGTGATTTGTTTAATTCATAAGTATAAACTTAAACTATTATTCATAAATACCCCAGACACTTTCGCTACTCCTATTGGTGGAGAGCGTGTCGTGTGGGGCGTGCGGAACGCGCAATTCATAGCTATTAGCTTTTGAGCGCACAGTCTATTTCTTAGCGGGCGCGTAATCTATTTCTAAATGTGCGTGCGTACACACAACCCACGCACATCAAACAGATTCTTCAAAAAGTTTTTGAAAAAAATACTTCAAACCTTTAGTTTTCAACTGTCAAAGTGTCTATAATTGTTTTTTTTTAAACATTTTTTTTTAAGCAAAAGGGCATTTATGAATGGGAATAAAAGAGTAGTGACTCGTTCTAAACGTCTGTTTAAAACCTTGCGATAAAGGTCCTCGCCTTCAGCTCGGGCCTTAATCACTCGGCAACAACCCTGCTGGTTTTAAACGGCTGTTAAAGAACTCGTCGCTACCCTTTTATTCCCTTAGTAATAGTAAACTTGCGGGTACAACCATGTTTCATAAGTCTCTTTTGTGGGAGTGTTTGACTCTGAAAAGAGCCGGTTTGGTCTCGACGTTTCGAACAGTACTCTACTCGTCTTCAGTAGAAAGACTATTTAAAACGTCGAGCAAACCGGTTGGAGCCAACACATCATCACAGGTTTGTTATTTTATGCATATGTTGGGATACACCAAGTGAGAATACTGGTCCTTGACAACAACAAAATGTGTCCAGTGCCTTTAAGTTGAGCTTGTACCTAATTGGTATTTACGGAGAGTTAATCATTAGAAACTGAAATGCTGTGAAATGTGTAATTTATTATTAGAGCCCTGCTTTATTAGCTGTTTCAGAGCGCAGCGCAGCGAAACAGCTCTTGTTTTTTAAAATTTGTATTATTTGCCTGTTTCAGTACTTCGCGTACAGAAGACTGGTCTTTGACAATTACCAATAGTGTCCAGTGTCTTTAAGTAGGGCGCCCTCCCCTTGGGGTCAAAAGGAGGCTGCTCATTTGCTCACTCTGTGCGCTGCGCATGCATAGCGCCTTGTGTGGTTTTCTCTCTGAGATGGCAGCATAATAGAGAATTTAAAAACATACATTACTGAACTTTTAAGTTATTTTACAGGTAAGGATGCAAATTTTTAGATTGGTAAGGATGAAAATTATTGTTTGATTTTAGTGTGAAAGCTTACTGAGTATGAATTTCACACTAGAACCATTTTTCCTGCGAGGTGAAAAATGGAATGTTCAAAACTGAAGGGCAAAGCTGTGTTGAATGGATCTGTCAGTGTATGAAAATAAGCTTTAGTGCAAAATAACCATTGATTATTTTGTGTGTCATCCAAGTGGATCTTTTTAATTTCATTTTGAGGATAAATCTAACAATAAACAAACTTATCAATATAAACCACAAGGGAAACTGACTGGGTAAACTTTTGAAATGATTTTGGGGGTTGAACAAAGATACTTTGGTATCTAGAATGAGGTCGCTTTGTACTGTCATGTGTAATGGATGGTGTGGCCAGTGCAGATAGATTCTTCTTCGAGTCCATCATCTACTCTTCAAATGTTTGGACAAGGATTGGGCGCATCGCACAGTCTTCAAGCGGCACTGGCTCTCAAGGGCTGGGCACTGTAGAAGCTGTGGCATAGAGTGGGGTGATGTGCCACAATGCACCGTATTTTCCCTGATAAGGGCAACAACATTTTAATAACATTTTAAATAGGTTGCTTCTTCCCCTTCTAAATGCCATTTACTTCATCCTAATTTTTTTTTTTTTTTAAATAAACGAGCAGCTGGCTTCAGGGTCTTGGTTCAGTTTAAAGACACTGGACACCTTCGGTAATTGTCACCAGTCTTCTCACTTGGTGTATCTCAACATATGCATAAAATAGCAAACCTCTGAAGATTTGAGCTCAATTGGTCGTCGAAGTTAAGGCGAGATAATAATGAAAGAAAAAACACCATTGTCACACTAAGTTGTGTACTTGCATATGCTTGATTTCGAGACCTCAAAATCTAATTCTGATGTCTCGAAATCAAATTCATGGAAAATTACTTCTTTATCGAAAACTATGTCACTTCAGAGGGAGCCGTTTCTCACAATGTTTTATACTATCAACAGCTCCCCATTACCCGTTACCAAGTAAGGCTTTATGCTAATAATCATTTTGAGTAATTACCAATAATTGTGTCCACTGCCTTTCACAGTGATGACAGCGTATCAACAAACTGGCTGAACCTTTATAAAAACGTTGCAATAAAAATTTGGGTATGCAAACCTAAATGCAACACTAATGTGAGATTTTGTGAAAGCTCTTCGGAAGTTCGTTCCTGCTCCATGCTGAAACCATCTTCACTCAGTTTAGGAGTATGACGGCTGTGTACCAAGTAAGGTTTCATGCTGATAATTATTTTAAGTAATGACCAATAGTGTCCAGTGCCTTTAAAGGCAGTGGACACTATTGGTAATTACTCAAAATAATTGTTAGCATAAAACCTTTCTTGGTGACGAGTAATAGGGAGAGGTTGATGGTATAAAAAATTGTGAGAAACGGCACCCTCTGAAGTGGAGTAGTTTTCGAGAAAGAAGTAATTTTCCACAAAGTTGATTTCGAGACCTCAGATTTAGAACTTGAGGTCTCGAAATCAACCATCTAAACGCACACACCTTCGTGTGACTAGGTTTTTTTTTCTTTCATTCATATCTCGCAAGTTCGATGACCAATTGAGCTCAAATTTTCACAGGTTCATTATTTTATGCATATGTTGAGATACACCAACTGTGGAGGCTAGTCTTTGACATTTACCAATAGTGTCTACTGCCTTTAAAGAAAACCAACCTGAAGACTAATAGAGAGAGTCTCTGTCCAGCCTTGAGAGGCAGCTGCAGTGTCTGCCAAGGTGAAAGGTACGAGGCACTTGCTTGTTTGTAAAAGGAAATCAAGTACAACTATGCGATAATTGTATGGGGATGAACAGGAAGTGCACTTTCAATTTAGAAGTCAAAATTACGTTTGCAGATAGACCTTTTTCCTTTTGCAATATTAAAAAGTCTATGGTCGGTACCTGGCGTGATATTCGTCCTTAAAGGGAAGGTACACATTTGGTAATTACTCAAAACTGTTTTGGTAACTATGTAGCATTGGAGAGCTCTTGATAGTATAAATCATTGTGGGAAACGACTCCCGCTGAAGTAACGTAGTTTTTGAGAAAGAGGTACATGTAATTTCTCACGAAAATGTTAAAAGACTTCTAGCTAGAAGTCTTTTATTCCTATCTGAAAGCACTCAAATTCGTCCAACAAGGTTGTTTTTTCTTTCATCATTTTCTCCCACTCCGATGACCAATTGAGCTCAAACTTTTCACAGGTTTGTTATTTAATGCGTTGAGAACACTGCCCCCGATTTCACCAAGCGCTGCGACGCGTCGCAAGGGCGAGTTGCGACCTGTTACACGTCGTAAGTTGCGAACTCGTCGCAGCCGCGTAGTGTCTTCTAGGTCTGCGACGCATCGCAAACCCTACGATGCGTCGCAACTTGCGATGAGTTTCGTGAAATCGGGGGCTGGTCTTTGACAATAACCAATAGTGTATCTTCCCTTTAACACTTGACACTATTTGTAATTACTCAAAATAATTTTTAGCATAAAAACTTACTTGGTAATGATGGATGGAGAGCTGTTGACAGTATAAAACAGTGTGAGAAACGGCTCCCTCTGAAGTAACATAGTTTTTGAGAAAGAAGTAATTTCTCACTCAATTAATGACTTATGGCCTGAAGCCTTTTTATTATTTTTATTATTATTTTATTATTATGCATCTGAAAGTACGTAATTTGTTCTTCACCAAGGGCAGTTTTTTTCTCTTCATTATTCTCTTTCAACTACAATTACCAAAGGTGTCCAGTGCCTTTAATCTGATTTTTGATCTGTTTACCAGCAGAAAATCAACATTCCTGTTAAATAGTAAAATAAATAAAATAAAAATAAGGGTTAATAAATACCTACACCATATGTTTATGAAGGCCAGCCCATATCCTTCAAATTGTCAAACGATGGTTTGCTAGCCAAATGCTAATTAAACCAGTCAAAATTATCTCAAAGTGATCAAGCTAGCTACTTCACCTTACAGACTAGTGAAATTAAAAGCTTACTGGTCTCGGCTTGCTAGTCATTAAAAAAATATAGTAATAACTTTGTCACCATCACTATATGTGTGCAGCATTCTAGAAACTATTTTTTATGTAAAGTGCCTGGCAACATTATACAATTGTGGCACGCTGTGTCGGGCGTTTTGTACACTCGAGGGACCCCGAGGGTGTACAAAACCCATGGACCCCAATCACAGCGTGCAACAATTGTTTTGTTATACCTTGGTAACATTAATATTCCTCTTCTCGAAGTTCTGTTGTTATTTTCAAATATTGTTACGACGGAATATTCATTGTTTGATAAGTAGACGAACAAGAAACAACTCCTGATTGTTCCCTTGAACCCGCGGGTGTTTCATACACAGCGCTGGAAATCAACCAACACTGGGAACGATCAAGGTGATGTACACCGGTGTACATCACTTTTCATGCTACCCGACCCCCGAGCCATGTAACATGCGTTTTTGTAGCACGTCAAAGGATTGGTTCTCGACCAATGAAACTTCACAGTTTGTTACCGAGGTATAACAACACCTTAGTTTTTGCGGGGGCATGCCAAGTACAGCATTTGTTTTATCATTATAAGCAATACAATGACCTCACTTTAAACAATAATTCTTAATTTTGTAATGTTTCAAACATTTCTCTCATTCTAAAATATTTTCTCATCTGATATCATCCATTGACTAATAAATGTTTGAGAAATAATCATAGGTCAACTAATTCTTATTCTTATTCTTTATTTGGCCAATAAACAGTTACAAATACAAGCAGACAGTATGTCAAATAGATAATATAAGTACATACATGTACAAAAGTAAATAGGCACTAAAATATTAACAGATTAAAGGCACTTAAATATTTGGTAATTACTCAAAATATATATCAGCATAAAAACTGACTTGGTGATGAGCAACGGAAAGCTGTTGATTGTATAAAACATTTTGAGAAACAGTTCCCTCTGAAGTAATGTAGTTTTTGAGAAAGATGTATTTTCTCACTAAATTATTTTAAAAGACTGCGGCTGAAGGCTTTTTATTAATTTCCGTCCATAATTTTCTTGGAACTTTGATGCACACATACTTGTTATTTTTATGCATTTGTGAGGACACAACCAAGAGAGAATACTGGTCTTTGAAAATATCAAAATGTGTCCAGTGCCTTTAAAGGATTTGGGTACTTTTTGTAACATAAAACAACATTTCCACAGATTTACGTTGAACTTACATGGTTTGAAGATAATGATAGTAGAAAGCTTCCCTTGAAATATTACTTACTGAGGTGCTGTAGTTATTTGAAACAAGTCAGAGAATAATTTGCATCTCTGCAGAGAGACGAAAATTATTTTAGCATGTAAACCCATATTAACCACTTATGGTATTATACCATACCATAACATACCATAACTGATTAATATGTTTTTACATACTAAAACTGACATTGTTTTACTCATTTCTCAAAACGTACAGCACCTCAGCAAGAAATATTTTAAGGGAAGCCTTCCACTATAATTATCTTCATCCCGTGTAAATTTAATGTAAATCTGTGGACGTTGTGTTTTGTAAATAGAAAAAAGGTCCCATACCCTTTAAAGAACCTCACACCTTGCTTTGTAAGTTTCTATCTCTTTTACCCGATGAATTATTAACGAGCCATTTACCTTTCTGTATGTTCAATGGGGGGGGGGGGGGGGATGGAATTACATGCTGCTGGTAGTAGCGAATCTAAAAAGCAATGGTATAATAAAGCCGTCTACAGAAAATAGTGGATGCTTGATAGGTTATGATAGCACTTAGAGAAGCTTTGGTGAATATTAAAGAAATTGACCGTGAGTAACAAATGACAGAGCTGCCAAACTCCATCTATCAATGTAAATTATATTAATAATAATTCATTGAACTTACATTGCGCCCTCTCCAGGACCAGCCTGTTTGAGAGCGCATAACAAATTCCAGTAAGAAAATTAAAATTATGAAAATTAATCCATCCGAAAACAATCAAATGTGTAAATTTCAGCAAAAATCCATAAAAAGTTACAGCAGATGACAATCAGTAAAATTATGCATGTAGTAGAGATTAATTTTAATGCAGTATCGTGGGTGTTACTCTGTGTTATTAGTTTATTGGATGGAAGATGACCGTGCAATTTTGGCAAAGAAGAACATAGAAATCAATAGGTTAATTTGGTCTGTTATAATTTGTTTGGTTTAGAATTGAGAAAATTTAGGCCGACAAAACAGACAAGTTTTTACAGATTTTCTTTCATTACCACACTTTTTCACCAAAAAAGGGAATTTTTGAATGGCAATAAATTAGTGAATTGGTCTGAAATGGCTGTTTGAAAACCTTGCAGGGTCGTCGCCATGGGTAAAGGGATTGAGCCAAATATTCCTTTAATGTTTAAAGAGGCTGTGTCATTATGATCAAAGTAGGCCTGTGGCTGTACATTGAATTATGAACTCTCATTTCATTTAATTTCATTTTATTTGCCAGCAAACATGAAACAAAAACATTAAAAAATTGCACATCAAAGATTTGCCAGAACGTAAGCACTACAATGGTTATAATAAGAATACAATTATGTAAAAACATTAGCAAATTGCTGAGAAACCTGGCCTGGCCGCGGGCAGATACAAGGATTGTGTAGGAAACACCTCCAGTGGGGGTGAAACACAAAACACTAGAGACAAAACAAAAGACAAGAACCCTGGCAGGGAAAGCCAATAGCGACAGAAAGTCACTATCAAAGTGGTTGAACAGACCATACGGCCCCTTTAACATTTAATGGATATGTTCAAACAATAAACACAATCTACATTTTTCTTTTTCAAACATCTACGCCTAAACCCTGTCTGGCCTACACATTGTATAATGTGGTTTTTGTTTACAAAATGTCAACAATGTATCCAAGGACTCTCGTTGACTTCTATTCACTGTTGCTGTGGCAACCAGCCAAGCCTGCATTATGGGGGGGGGGGTGGGGTTAGGGTTTTTGGGGGAGATTATATTGTAGACAGGTCGCAGGGTTTTATTTGTGTACCAGGGGTGTTCATTCTTCATCAAGAAGTGTCATTAGTTTTTCACGATTTTTTTCCTCACATCTGCGCACAAAATAGTCTTGAAGTCAAGATGGTAATTGTAAAGCGCGGTGCAGTTGGAGTGTGGTGCAGTTACGGGGACGGTACGCACCCCCTCGATCCCAGTATGTGTGTGAGTCAGTCGCAGTTATATATACTTAGGCCTACAACAGGGCCTAATTTCATGAAAAAAAAGATGAAATCCAGGCCTATGGAGGTTTTTGTTTTGTTTTGTTCTTTATTTTTTTAGCGAAGCTTGTTTTGGTGGGAAACAATGGTCTCTGTCTTTTGAAAAGTCAATATGCAATGGTTAAAGGCAGTGGACACTATTGGTAAATGTCAAAGACTAGCCTTCACAGTTGGTGTATCTCAACATATGCATAAAATAACAAACCTGTGAAAATTTGAGCTCAATCGGTCATCAAAGTTGCGAGATAATAATGAAAGAAGAAAACACCCTTGTCACACGAAGTTGTGTGCGTTTAGATGGTTGATTTTGATACCTCAAGTTCTAAATCTGAGGTCTCGAAATCAAATTTGTGGAAAATTACTTCTTTCTCGAAAACTACATCACTTCAGAGTGAGCTGTTTCTCACAATGTTTTATACCATCAACCTCTCCCCATTACTCGTTACCAAATAAGGTTTCATGTTAATAATTATTTTGAGTCATTACCAATTAGTGTCCACTGCCTTTAAAATAGACATTTGTTATGTTTGCATGCAACCTTACTAAAGAAACAGGGTTTGTTCTGTTTAAGTTATTTTTATTAAAGGGGGAAGGGGGGGGTTGGGATGAGAAAAGAGATGTTGGAGAACTTACATCAAAGACAATTTGTCTGCTGAAAATTTCATGTTTATTGGCAGAAAAAAGGAAAGTTTTTAAACGCCATCGATGGAAGGGGTGAACAAGCCTTCTCTTTGAAAAAAAGCCCGCCCTAAAACCCTAGATACGAGAAAGATGATAGTGTGGCCTTAGACAAGGATTTCTGTAGAGTTCCGGCATTTGAAAAATAAATAGCTTAAAATAGACAGAAGTGCATGTTGTTACGGAAGGAGCTATTAGTAAGTTGAAAGGGTGAGTCTTGAGTGACATCGGGAATCTTACCCGTCTCTTCCGCCTCTAACAAAAAACCTTTAACATGATCAATGGAGAAAAAAATAAAACACATCACAAAGCAGGACAGTTCTTTTTAGAGCTGAGAAGTCTCTCGGATTCTTAAAATCAATTCTGCGGTAGTAGAATATAAAGCAAGATAGTTCTCTAAAGAACATAATCTACCTGGCAAGAAGATGGTGTTACCGCAAACCAAATTAAATCACAAAGAGACATCTAGAAATAGGCAGATCTATAGAAGGAGCCATTTTATAATAATATTGGAAATTTATTTTATTTTCTACAGGGGAAAGATTAGATTGCACAGGCAAAAAAATTAGCTGAGTCATGAAAATGATAAAAAGGGGAATGGTATTTTCAGATTGTCCGCCGTTTGTCCAGGACAAAGTGTTTGTTTCTATAAATACACGGATCAGGTGACTTCAGGGTCATTGGCAATAAAACATGATAATTGAATTTAACTAAAAGCGTGTATGCCATGAACAATGGTGGGACATGCGGTTGATTGTCAATAAAATGAACTTAGGATTATTGTTGACGTGTAAAATCAAATTACTAGTCCAGTGAGAAAGTGTTATTAAATATCTGGCTGTAGGGCCTATGTTTTAAAATTTCTTTCTCCCATTCTTTTTTTGTGTGTTATGCAAACAAGCAGGCTTGTAACTACCCCGCTGATAAAAATTATAATAAGTCCCCCCAAAAATAAAAAATAAAAACAAAAATAAATAAAAATGGTGCGCACAAAAACAAAAATGGCTTGAATTGGGTCTTCCCTTTTGAAAATATTTCCAACTGCTCTTGTGTCACCCCTCCCTAAAATAAATAAATGAAACAATAAAAATGCAGGGGCATTAGAAATGGAAACAAATATTGTTGAATTGAATTGAATTGAAAAAAATATATAAAAAATTTACCCAGTCAGTTTCCCTTGTGGCTTATAACAAACGATTTCTAATCTAATTAGAATCTAATCTAATAATGTTTGAATGAGAGAATTTTTTTTAATTATTACTACTATTGCATAAGACTCTGCAGAGTCCATTCTGGAAGTTGACCGTTACGTTCACATGATTGGTTCTTTTCAACATGAGCATCACAAATGCTTTAAGGTCAATTCCTGTAAAAAGTAATTTATAATAAAATCAATAAATTTAAATGCATTAAATTGTGTCTCTTGTAAAGTGAGAAATTGTACATTACTTTTATAGCATACAAATGTATGTAACCATGTACCAAATAAATTTAAGAGCCATTCTTTTTTCAAATAAACTCACTCCTACTCTTAAGCAAATTTTAAAACATCTGAGCATCAATCTTGAAAGAATTGGCCCTACACCTATCAGCAAATGGGACAATTTTTCAGGGCCTAGATGTGCTGTAACCTAGAATATTTTAAGGGCCTAAAAGGTGGTGGCACTAGAGTATTATCGCTGTATAGTTTAGTTGGTAGAGCGGAGGCGTGTCAATCTTGAGGTAGCAGGTTCAAAAAGATGGTGGCACTACAGTACTATCGCTGTATAGTTTAGTTGGTAGAGTGGAGGCGTGTCAATCTTGAGGTAGCAGGTTCTAAAAGATGGTGGCACTAGAGTATTATTGCTGTATAGTTTAGTTGGTAGAGCGGAGGCGTGTCAATCTTGAGGTAGCAGGTTCTAAAAGACATGGTGGCGCTACAGTACTATCGCTGTATAGTTTAGTTGGTAGAGCGGAGGCATGTCAATCTTGAGGTAGCAGGTTCAAAAAGATGGTGGCACTACAGTACTATCGCTGTATAGTTTAGTTGGTAGAGTGGAGGCGTGTCAATCTTGAGGTAGCAGGTTCTAAAAGATGGTGGCACTAGAGTATTATTGCTGTATAGTTTAGTTGGTAGAGCGGAGGCGTGTCAATCTTGAGGTAGCAGGTTCTAAAAGACATGGTGGCGCTACAGTACTATCGCTGTATAGTTTAGTTGGTAGAGCGGAGGCATGTCAATCTTGAGGTAGCAGGTTCTAAAAGATGGTGGCACTACAGTACTATCGCTGTATAGTTTAGTTGGTAGAGCGGAGGCATGTCAATCTTGAGGTAGCAGGTTCTAAAAGATGGTGGCACTACAGTACTATCGCTGTATAGTTTAGTTGGTAGAGCGGAGGCATGTCAATCTTGAGGTAGCAGGTTCTAAAAGATGGTGGCACTACAGTACTATCGCTGTATAGTTTAGTTGGTAGAGCGGAGGCGTGTCAATCTTGAGGTTGCAGGTTCTAAAAGACATGGTGGCGCTACAGTACTATCGCTGTATAGTTTAGTTGGTAGAGCGGAGGCATGTCAATCTTGAGGTAGCAGGTTCTAAAAGATGGTGGCACTACAGTACTATCGCTGTATAGTTTAGTTGGTAGAGCGGAGGCATGTCAATCTTGAGGTAGCAGGTTCTAAAAAATGGTGGCACTACAGTACTATCGCTGTATAGTTAAGTCGGTAGAGCGGAGGCATGTCAATCTTGAGGTAGCAGGTTAACACCTGCTCTAGTCAATTTTTCTTTGTTCAATCCACAACTATTTTAGATATACCCGGTCAGTTTCCCTTACTTGATAAATGGTGAATAGTTTGACATTTTGACCCTACCAAAGTCTTTCACCAAGACCAAAATAAAACCAAACACAACGTGTTTTAATGATGTATTTGTTGTTTTTTTTTGTTTCTTTTTCTTTTAGCTACGCATGAATGGGGTGAATTGCGGGATGCAGTGCAGAATCACATCGGGTCATTGAACTGGGGCTATAAGGTGGCTCTGAGAGACCAGAATGTCACCTACGTCAATGGATACGCAGAGTTCATTGATGAGCACACAGTTAAGGTAATGTGTTGAGACATTTTTTGTGAGATTTGTTTGCAGAAAATATTCACTTCACCCAGGTGTATAAATGGGTACCTGCGAGGGTATAAATGGTTACCTGCGAGGGTATCTGGGAGGGTATAAATGGGTACCTGCAAGGGTACCTGGGAGGGTATAAATGGGTTCCTGCGAGGGTATAAATGGGTACCTGCGAGGTTATAAATGGGTACCTGCGAGGGTATAAATGGGTAAGCCTGTAAGCACAAAAGTTTGCTAAAGCACCGAATAGTATCGCTTGGCAGAAACCAGCCAAAATTTCATTGAGTTTGCATTGTTGCTGCTGGTGCCGCATGCAAAGATGTTTGTCCAGTCAGTATTTTCTGCTTAACAGCTTTATAAAAATTAGGCCCAGAGTTTGAGGTCTGTTGGGGCTCTTAACCGTTCGTTCATGACTCTGTAGGCTACTGTTTACTTGATCAGCTTTCAAATTGAATGTAAACAATTTCTGGTGAGGAATAAACATCAGGCATGGAATTAAACGCAGGCAATGGCCTTCATTGCCCCCTGGTTTTGGCCTTGGTGCCCCTTCAAAAGTTTCCCATTGGAATTTTGATTTTCCAAATGGAAGTGCCCTTTGCAGGATGAGAATGGCCTTGCTCTTTCAAAGATGAAATTCCAGGCATGAAACATGGATGCCCTAGACCTCTGATTACCAATACAATGTAATAAGAATTCTCTAAAGGGTTTCCCTGATGGCAAAATGAAAACGGCCTTGCTCTTTTATAGATCAGATCCCTGGCCTGCACCTGTTCTCAATCCGATCCCTTTAAGTCACCATATTAGCCATTATGCATGAGATGTTTTTCAAATTCGTTTCATAACGAACAATTCTAGCAAAGCAAAAAAGACAAATACTGATTTTTTTTTTTTATAATTCATTTGGGGTTTTTTTCTGAGTAAAGTAATTTTGCAATTTTAGTTCGCCACAGCTCTATTTATATGTAGATTTTTTGTTAAATCTTTCTCTTTTTGAAATGCTGTTTGCACATTTAAATACTATCAGTATGTATTTTCCTTAATATTTACCCAAGATTGGGAAGGGAAACTATCGTAAATTAAACATTATGATAATATAAAGCTTCAGCCTAATTAAATGCACTAGACACTAATGGTAATTACTCAAAATAATTACTCAAAATAATTGTAAGCATAAAAAATTTCTTGGTAGCAAGCAACTGAGAACTTTGATAGTATCAAACATTGTGGGAAATAGCTCCCTCTGAAGTTACATTGTTTTTTGAGAAAGACGTAACTTCTCACTTAAATATTTAAAGGGTTTGAGGCCAGAAGTCTTTAATATTTTTTTAAGCATCGGAAAACTCAAAAATTTGTGCAACAATGGTGTTTTTTCTTTCATTATTCTCTTGCAAATTCAATGACCAATTGAGTAAAAATTTTCACAGAATTGTTATTTTATGCACTATATGTTGGGGTACACCAAATGAGAAGACTGGTCTTTGGCACTTTGTCTAGTGCCTATAACTGTAAATCCATGCAGCTTGAACAATATCTGAAGATTTTACAGCTAGTTTAAGGTAGGGTCATAGTTTGGTTTTTGTCAAATGTTTTTGTTATGCAAAATTTTCAAGAAATAAATAAAGTCACATGTGAAATTTTTAGCTGAGTGTAGTGTCTGTTTGTTGGAAGAAAAAAAAAACAGCAAACAAATGGTTTGTTTGTAAAAAGAAAACCATCAGCAAACAAATTGTCACCATATTGATATAATAATGTCAAAGACACTGGACACTATTGGTAATTGTCAAAGACCAGTCTTCTCACTTGGTGTATCTCAACATATGCACAAAATAACAAACCTGTAATAATTTAAGCTCAGTGGGTCAACAAAGTTGCGAGATAATTTAATGAAAGAAAAAAAACAAACCTTGTCACACAAAGTTGTGTGCTTTTAGATGCTTGATTTTAAGACCTCAAAATCTAATTCTGAGGTGTCCGGTGTCTTTAAACCCATGTTAAGTGAAGTGACAGTGGGTACCAACCGCATCTCTGACCACACCATTTGCAAACGGACACTGACCCTGAGAAATCTGAGAAAGGATTCATGCATGAATCGTTTCTAGGATTGAAGTGTTTTGCGAGAAAAATTACCCCGAACCCCAGTCATTGATTTTCATTAACATTAATAACAGACGACTGGTTGACCTTTTCCGTAAAAGGTTTGGATAATGTAGGCATCAATAATATTTGTCAATAGTTGCCAATTATGATAATGGCTAAAGCCTTTTTTATTTCACGAGTCTAATGTGCCTGTTTCAAATAGCTTTTTGGACGTCACACAAAGTAAAAGTTTGTTTTTATTACATTTGCTCAATATTGGCCTTTAAAGGATTTGGTACTTTTTGTAACACAAAACACAATGTCCAAAGATTTACATCAAAATACACGGTTTATAGATAATGATGGTAGAAAGCTTCCTTTAAAATATTACTTGCTGAGGTGCTGTAGTTTTTGAGAAATGAGTAAAACAATGTTACGTGAATATGTTTTACATGCTAAAATAATTTTCATCTCCTGAGACGAAAATTATTTTTGTGACTTGTTTTACTCATTTTCCTTATTATATCTATCAGACTAACTTAGCTATTACTGGTATTATGTTTCTAGACAAATGAAATCATAAGTTCCTTTGATTTGTATATTTAATGAGTAGGGTAGATGGCCTTAGCTTTCTATCCAAACCGGACCTATTTCAGTAAACAAGTAAAAACAAATACATATCCATTTATAGAAAGTATAGAAAATATACATTCAGTATATTTTATATATGATAACAGCTTTATGAGTTCCAAACAAATTTCATTTGATTTGTGCAATTTATAATCATAGATATTGAACCAATGTTTATATGATAGCGATTGGGCCAGCTCTGAGCTTATATCACCTTGTGGGAGCTTTGACAAGTTCCCTTTTTGGTAAGATCATCCAAATAAAAAAACAAACAAACAAACAAACAAACAAACAAACAAACAAACAAACAAACAAACAAAAAAATGGCAGAACAACACCGACTTGTACTGGATAGGTAGTAGCAGGAATTCTAATGACTTGATTTTTTCTTTAATTGAAAACAGACCGTGAACAAACGAGGGAAAGAGAAAGTGTTGAAGTCCGAGCGGTTCCTACTGGCCACTGGCATGAGACCACGGTATCCTGATATCCCAGGACTCAAGGAATACGCTGTCACAAGGTAAGAATAGACGCCACAAAACCAAATAGCGCCCTCACTGACGCCAATGAGGACTTATCATTGGCTGAGAAGAGTACGAGACATGTACAGGCCACTGGCCCAGTTTCATAAAGCCTGTAAGCACAAAAAAAACTTGCTAAGCACAGAATAACTCTTGCTGACGTCAATGAGAACTTATCATTGGCTGAGAGTTGTCTTAGAGTGTGTACAGGCCAGGGCCCAATTTCTTAAAGCCTGTAAGCACAAAAAAACTTGCTAAGCACGAGAATTTCTTGCTTAGTAAAAATAGGTTACCAACCAAAATACTGTATATTTACATGATTGACTGATTGATAGATTGAATTTATTTGGATAAAAACATTTCAACAATCGATTCCATTGCTGTGACTGGTACCCTGCTTATTTCTTGCTTAGCAAGGAAATTTGCAAAGCAGAATTTTCTGCTCAACAGCTTTTTGAAATTGAGCCCTGCCTGCGTGCCAGGCATGTGATTTCCCAGGGTTTTCCTGTTGGCCTTCAAATGCTCTTGGAAGGAATAAAGCAATCACGGAAGGGAGAAAAAAAAAGATCTGCATTGTGTCAGAAACTGTTGTTTTGTATTTCTGGTGATGCACACAACTGTTAACACCTGAATTGTAACCTCTTAAGATGACTGACTTTTCAGGATCACACTGGGCCTGAGCTGAGACCATCGGGAACTTTTCAGTCAGCGATTATTTACAACCTGAGTTTAACTGCGATGATTTTAAGAAAATCTGAAATAGTAGCCACTCGAAAAAAATTAACAGTCGCAAGAATAGAACAATTTCAACACGTACGACGTACGATTTCTGAGTTTTTGTGACCTGAGCATATTTTGTCTGCGCAATGACGGCAGTTTGTTGCGGGCGCAAGAAAATCGTAGGTTGACCTGAGGCCGGCTTAAGAGGTTCAAGGTCTAAAATTAGGAGGGGGAAATGAGGACAGCGTGCAATTTTTTCCGGAATTCTTCGAATCTTATCCCTGGATTGGTTACATCGTTTGACCTCAGCGATGGTAGCCAATACTATGGGGTAGCCAATACTATGGCTCTATAGGAGACTTCATTGGACGATAAGAGGCAGCAGGACTGGGTAAAGCCATTGTTCTTAGAATTATGCGGATGTTCAGAACTACGTTAACAATGGAAATTTACCCGGTAAGTCTGCTGCCACCTAGCTTTGGAAAGTCTCCCATTAAGTGTAGACTTTCAGGAATGCAAGCCACTGGGTGACTTCAAAACTTACCATTGGCCTTGTGGGGCAACAGTATAAACTTAATTGAATGTTAGCTAAGCTGGTTAACCTGTTTCTGCTAAGCAAGATTTTTCTGTGCTTAGCCAGATTTTGTGCTTACAATCTTTGTGAAGTTTGGCGCACATAAGTCCTCGGTGAGCAGAATCATCAAGAAACTCTTTTTCTCCCATTGCAATTATTTAAAAATATTGATGCACCTGGCACATTATCCATTAAGAACGCTTCTCTCAAGTTGTGTTTTCAAAAAACAGTTATTGGCCTTGACGTTTCAACCCTGGCAGAGTCTTTCTCAAAGGTTTTATTTTAGCAACCTGTATAAAAATGTTGTAACAAACAAGACAAAATGTAAAAAGAAACCAGGGAGTTGAGGAGTATCACCAAAAGGGATTCTGTAACAGAGAGGATATAAATGAGAAAATATTTCCATGACAACATACATTCAAAATAAAATATGAGAACATTGGAGCTGCATGTTTTACAACATAATTTTCATCCAAACTCATAAAACACAACGGATCGGGACAGAGAATGTTGTCTATGACAGGAAGTGGAACCTTTTTGCGTTTCGTATAAAAAAACAGCAGTCATTTCCTTATGAAAACAACTCTCCACTTTTTCTCGGTTGTTTCCTCGACCACATTGAAATGTGGAACCTGGTCCCTGGAAACAAAATAAATATGGTTTGCCCGTAAAGGTAGGCATTTCCAATTAAAGAGTACTTCAATCGCGTCAATCACTCCTGAATTATAATATTTTGGCTTGTACGTGTTGGTACTCAATGACTCAATGTCACTAGGCAATCTACGCTTACTTAAAGGAACATTACAGAATTGATTTGGCTAGCAAAAAACTTGCTGGCAGTGTAAGCACTTTATGTACTCCACCATATACATAAACTGACAAAACCTGTAGAAGTTTGAGATCGATCGGCCATCTGGGTCACGAGAGAATAGTGAAACACCGATTACAAATTCTGCTTTGCACCGATGCCAAAACAAAAATGAATAAAACGCTCACTGAGCGATAACTCCAAACTCAACTTAACTTGACTTAAATGCATTTATAAAGTGCTTTAACACTGTTTCAAAGCGCTGTACAGCCAAGAAAAAACATTTAAATGCAGGATAAAAAACATGAGCAAAGATAGCAATATGGTTTTAAAAATACACAACGGTTAAAAAAGAGAAGGAAAAAAAAAGAGCTAAAAATTGCATTACAAACACGAAATTATATTATTTATTTCTCATCAAGTATGAAATTTTAGACAGAAATATTTCAAGGGATGTTTTTACTATCATCATGATTAGACCGTGTAAGTTTAATGTAAAACTGTGATCTTCACAATTTTTTATTCTTACCAATTCTGTGATGTTCCTTTAACTAGCACAGAAATTTGGTGCTTGCCAAGTCGAGATGGTGATCCGAGCGCAGAATTTGGCTTGAAGCAGAGCCATGAAATTTCGCCCTGGTCCTGCTAAATAGTCACTGAAAAGGTTGAAGGCAAACCCTATACTGTAAGGGAAGAATTCTTAGTAATGTCAAGTATGCAATCGCTCAAGAATAGGTTCCTTACTAACCTATTGTACATAAAAGTACATGCCTCAGTCAAACGTGCACGGTCCGATTTTCAGCTGATTTTAACTTTTGATTTTATAGAATCTAGAAAGTTATAAGCGTTTATTGTAGGTGTGACAAAAAACTTGTCAATGATAAGTGTTAGTTAAAGACAGTGGACACTATTGGTAATTGTCAAAGACTAGTCTTCACAGTTGGTGTATCTCAACATATGCATAAAATAACAAACCTGTGACAATTTGAGCTCAATCGGTCATCGAACTTGCGAGATAATAATGAAAGAAAAAATACCCTTGTCACACGAAGTTGTGTGCGTTTAGATAGTTGATTTCGAGACCTCAAGTTCTAAACTTGAGGTCTCGAAATCAAATTCGTGGAAAATAAATTCTTTCTCGAAAACTATGGCACTTCAGAGGGAGCCATTTCTCACAGTGTTTTATACCATCAACCTCTCCCCATTACTCGTTACCAAGTAAGGTTTTACGCTAATAATTATTTCAAGTAATTACCAATAGTGTCCACTGCCTTTAACCCTTTGGTGCACAGATTAAATATTTTTAAAGCAAAAAAAAATGTTTTCAATTTTTTTTTCAGTAGCATTCCCGAACCAAACGAACGCTCAACAAACTGTTAATATGGGAATTGTATTTTTTTTAAGTTACGGCTGATTATAAAAGTCCAATTTGACATGTTTTTGGAGGTCGCTAGCGACTGCCTTGTGTACCAAAGGGTTAATTGAAAACTAAAAATGAACTATTGTTGGGATCCCAACATTCACATGCATTTTGTGCTGTTTCTGTGGCTTATATGTTAACAAATTCATTGTTTTGAAACACCCTCTTTTTTCCAAAATTAGTTCATAGAAATAATTTTACCAACAAATGATTTTTCTTCAATTATTTCCCCCCCCCAAAATGTTTTCGAACCCCTGACAGATTCATGAACTTGGGCTGAGGCTGAGGAGTAAATCCTATACATTGGTTAATGTTTGTTTTGTTGTTTTTTTCATTTGCCAGTGATGACCTTTTCTCGCTGCCTTACTGCCCTAACAAAACGCTGTGCATAGGGGCGTCTTACGTGTCCTTAGAGTGTGCCGGCTTCCTTCGTGGGATGGGATTGGACGTAACAGTCATGGTCCGTTCCATTTTACTGAGAGGGTTCGATCAGGAGATGGCTGACAGAGCTGGGGAGCACATGGAGCAGCATGGTGTTAACTTCATCAGGAAAGCTGTACCTAAGAAGGTAATGCTCGGGGCATGGGAGAAACCAGTTGCCCTGGTCTTGTCCTTTGTGCCCCCTTCAATAGTTCAATTCAATTCCATGCATATTTGTTGTTCATGTTGAATTAAATAACAATGATTATAACTATGAAAAGATGGATGCCACATAATTTAACAATAAACTGAAAGAAATTTCAAAGTTAGTATCGAGTGTAATTAACATGCTAGCGAACATGCAGGGAATACATTTAAGCATATATGCTTAAATTTGTATTGTTTTTGTACATTTCCCGGTGACAGAATACTTTCTCATAGCCTTTAAGATTTTCCAACGGAGGTGCTTCTCGTCAAAACACTGAACAAAATAATTCCTCAAATGAAGCTGGTATTTTTTACCAAAAAATCTCCCAGGCCAGGAGTTTTCTATGGCTTTTTCTGGCTTCCTGCAAGCAACATTTTGGTGGAGAAAAAAAGAGAAAACCCTTGCCATCTCCCTATTGGAAGCAGAGGCCAGCTATCGAAGCAAGGTTGTCTGTTAACAATGGCAGTGCACTGACAGTACTTCTATTATTTGAAATGAAATGTGGTTTTCATTTTTCAGGTTGTTTTTTTATGACCCACCTGCTGACAATTTTGAAAAGAGATTGAAGTTTTGAAAATTAATTATTCTAAATAACCCCTAAAAGCAGACATTTGTTGGAACTATCGATGACTAGTCCAGTGATTGATTGATTGATTGATTGATTGGTTGGTTGATTGATTGATTGATTGATTGATTGATTGATCTATAGCAGTTCCCACCTATAGAACAGACTCCCTCCATATAAGTTTGCAGTTTGACTCAATGATGAAATTCAAGAAAACTGTTCAGAGCTCATTAATTTGTTTATTGTTGATTCCTTCTTTGTTCAGCGCCTTGATCTAGCGTCTAGTATATCTGCGCTAAAAACACACTTGTTCACTTAGACTTTCATTGGGTTTTATTTAAAGCCATTAAACACTTTCGGTCCAGGAAAAAACAAAAGTTCACAGATTTACAAATAATTTAGAGGGTTTACAGAAGGTAATGATGAAAGACTTCTCTTGAAATATTGTTCCATGAACTGCTTTACTTTTTGAGAAAACATTAAAACAATATAAATTCTCGATAGCGACAATTACGGATTTTATTTATACACATGTAATGACACGGCAAAACGTGCGGAAACAAGAGTGGGTTTTCCCGTTATTTTCTCCCAACTCTGATGGCCGACTGAGAAAAATTTTCACAGGTTTGTTGTTTAATGTATAAGTTGTGATACACGAAGTGTGGGACTTGGACAATACTATTTACCGAAAGTGTATAATGGCTTTAAAAGGAAAGTGTGTTTCAGAGGATACAGAGGTCACATTTGAATCTTGAGGAGCTTCACTGAGTGTCTGATTGTGGAGATACTGCCCTCATTAATCATTTTTATTATTGCTAACTTGATTGATTGATTGATTGATTGATTGTGTCACTGTTGGCAGGTTGAGAAGATCCTTGAGGGTACGCCTGGTCTGTTCCGAGTGACCTATGAACCCACTGATGGAGGAGAAGAGCAGTTCATTGAATGCAACACGGTAAGTCAGGGGACAAGACCATTCATCAGAGCCACTGTAGAGAAATTGATAAATCAGGAAAATGTGAAATGTTAGACTTTTATTTGAATTCTGACATGTTTATGTTTGCCTTGGGACTTTTATTTGAGTTCTGACTGCAGTTATTTTGTTGGGGTAAAAACAAATTTGCTCTTTGATCTACTTCTCTGGAGAATACCATTTTCAAAATCTTATTGAAATCTAAGACTTCCGATTATCAAAATATTTCTAAAGATCTGGATTCAAGTTCAACCTCTTTTTTCAGTATTGACTCTCACCATTGATACATTTACTTCAATAGAGCATGAGGAGTGTTTCTAACCATGAAGAAAGGCGGTTCTGACTGTGTCTTATAATACCCAACAATTGTATGCAAGAATTGAAGTATGAACACAGTTCTTCTTCTCTTCTTGGAGATTGTTTAAAACTGATTTGAGCAGAAACTGGATTTCATAATTCTTAGTGTTGTTTTAGCAGAAAATATGGCTTACAAATTTTCTGCTCAAAGTAAAAATATGCAGGATACCAGTCACAGATGATACGTGTAACATGGTTGTTTGGATTGTAACCACAATCTTGTAAGCATAATTTTATTGTGCTTAGCAATTGTTCGTTTGCATAAACAGCATGAAATTGGGCTCAGGGTGCCTTTAACTTGTTGTTTGTGTATACTTAAACCATTATTGAAGTGTATTTCAAAAGGATAATTTTTTCACTTTTTAGATTCTTGTTGCCGTTGGACGTGACGCCTGTACAAAAGACATTGGCCTTGAGAAAATTGGTGTCATGACAAATTCCAAGTAAGTACGATCCAAAGAAGATTTGAGGAGAAGTTGACATGGAATCCGCCGGACTTCTACTTTCACTTAATTGTTGATAATATAAAACATTGTTGATAAAATAAAACATTGTGAGAAATGGCTTCCCCTGAAGTGCCGTAGTTACAAGAAAGAAGTAATTTTCAACGGATTTAATTTCGAGACCTCAGAATTAGATTTTGAGGTCTCGAAATCAAGCATCTGAAAGCACACAACTTTGTGTGCCAAGGTGTTTTTTTCTTCCATTATTATCTTGCAACTTCGATGACCACTTGAGCCTAAATTTTCACAGGTTTGTTATTTTATGCATATGTTGAGATACACCAAGTGAAAAGACTGGTCTTTGACAATTACCAATTGATCATGGGACTTCTCTTATAAAATACTTCCACAGAATGAGATATTTCGGTCATCTACTTGAATATTGTTTTTGAGGACACCTTCAACCTGGAGTCACTGTCCCACTTCTTGCATTTCCTTGCATTCTGACCCTTTATGATCCATAGACTGCTTGAGATTTTGGCCTAGGGTTCAGTTTCAAGCAATCTTTATTCGAGATGTGATAAGTATGTCTCCTGAGGATGTGGACTACTTCTACTTTACTACTCGGCAACGTCCCATGATGGGATATCACACCAAGATTACGCACGCGTTTGACCGATGAGGCAACTAGGGTAGATTAAGAGTGGATTTGAACTGGGAGACCAGTGGATTTGAACAGTGACAACAGGCAGTTGATTACAAGAACAAGTTAGTCGAAACGTTGAGACCAATTAAGAACTCACTCCACTAAAAACACATCGAATTGGACCTCTATAACAAGTCATAACTTAAAAACTACAACCCCCATATAGACCGCCTTCATTCGGTTGTTTTAAGCGATTGTTGAGCTTTTGTTGTGCTATTGAACCATTTTGAGTAACGGTCAAACATGTTTTTTTAATTTATTTATTTTGTTTATTTATCTCTGCACCAAAGAGTTAACATGGTGTTACCTCAGACCACATATACAAGTAGGAGCAAGTTCGAGTGGGCACATTCAGCCGACCCGTGATTGACTACTGATGACCAGCAACTTCCATGCACAGTGACGCACTCACTCGTACGACTCATTTGGAAATCTAGTCAACCTTCCGCCTTTTCCCTGTAGTGTCACTGGTTCCCTTCTGCGCTTTACACATGTCAGAACGGTACATGCTGTTGGGATCAGTGAAGAAACCATAGGCTCGAGGCTGGTTCCAAATGGTCGACCACAGTAGTCAACCACAGGTCGACCAGCCTGGGTTCAGGTGCAAAGGGTCAACCTTAAGTAAAAATTGTGCCCATTCGAACTTGCTCTTAGGCTACCTCCATGGTTGATGTGAGGATAAAATGTGACTATTTTTGTTGTTGATCTGTTAGGAATGGGAAGGTCCCAGTGGTGAATGAGCAGACTAACATTCCTCATGTCTACGCCGTTGGTGACATCATCGAGGGCAATCTGGAGCTGACTCCAGTGGCTATACAGGCCGGTCGACTACTGGCTAGAAGACTGTATGGTGGGAAAACAGAACAGGTCAGTAACAAGAATTAGATCTGGGCCCAATTACATAGAGCTGCTAAGCACCAAAATTTGCTTTGCATGAAAATTAACCCCAACCATAACCAACCAAATTACACACATAGTATTACCGCAAACCAAATATACATTGATACCTCACCATGAAATGCCTCAAATCCTATCCAACCAAATTTCCATGTGATTTTCAGGATAAGCAAACAGCAGCTGAATACCAGTATCAAGCAATATGCAACAAATGGAAATTTTGTTGGTAATTCTGTTTTTATCACGGAAGAAGTTTCATGCTAAGCAAATTGTGCTTAGCAGCTCTATGAAAGTGGACCCTGTTGGATTGGTAGTTAAATAACTAATAAATTTGAGTGCAATGGTGTGAATGTGTTCATAAATTGAAAGTCGGAATGTTCCATTCAACGGGGCAGACCCAAGTTGAATAAAACTTGGTACTCGAATGAAAATAAAATCTCCGCTGCACAAATGCAACATCAATCAAGTGAGTGGTCGTCATTTGGAGCAAAAAAGCAACACAATTTTCAAAATAATGTAGGCCTTTCTGCCATTTCCTTTCTCAAATTATCATTCATCGTGCCGAGCAAATGTTGTGGTCTAGCGTGCACGATATATGCATCAACGTGTGTGATGCGTGTGATCCCAGGTCAGCGCGTAGTGGTCTAGCATCCAATGCTGCAAAAAGAATAGTACCACAATTGCATGCTGTACTAGTATCCAAAAAATGCATGCTCAGTGACATGCCATGAAATGGTGTGAATAAGGACCTCCAATCCTCCAAATCAAAGATTTGATAATTGACAGACCTCAAATCCTCGAGTCAAATGATGTTACTGGGATTTGCTTTCCCAGAACCATTGTAATTTGCTCCTCTTGTTTTGTTATCTTTTGGCCTGTCGTTGTTCTGTTTTTGTTTTGCTTTTGTTCTTGTGTTGCCCTCCCTTTGTTAGGCCCTCTGTTCTTTGTATAGCGCCTTATAAATGCTTTGTATTATTATTGTTATTTTTATTATTTAGTGTTGTTAAACAAGTTGTGTTTATCACATTTTATCAAAGCACCCGGTCAGTTTAAGAAGCATTTGTTTATTTCATCTCACAATGCAGTGCGACTATGTGAATGTTCCAACAACTGTCTTCACCCCTCTGGAGTATGGTAGCTGTGGCCTGGCAGAGGAAGATGCCATCGCACAGTACGGTGAAAGCAATATAGAGGTACATGGCGTAAAAAACTTGACTCGTAAACATATTATTCATTTTTTAAAGGCAGTGGACACTATTGGTAATTACTCAATAATTATTAGCATAAAACCTTATTTGGTAACGAGTAATGGGGAGAGGTTGATAGTATGAAACATTGTGAGAAAGGGCTCCCTCTGAAGGGACAAAGTTTTTGAGAAAGAAGTAATTTCTCACAAATTTGATTTTGAGACCTCTGACTTTGTGTGACAAGGGGTATTTTTTCTTTCATTATTGCACCTTTGATGACCAATTGAGCTCAAATTTTCACAGATTTGATATTTTATGCATATGTTGAGATACACCAAGTGAGAAGACTGGTCTTTGACAATTATCAAGAGTGTCCAGTGTCTTTAATCATGTTTGTAAATCTTGTTTTTAAAAGTTTGCATTTTATATTTGATTGTTTTGTTGCATTTTTAACTCTTTGAAATGTGTATATTTGTTATCTCTTTGTTATTTGACTGCAATTCAGCCTATTGGCCTGCGATGGACGTTGTTTTTAATAAACCATTTCAAATCAAATATAAGGCCAAACAACAATAAACAAAAATTTAGCGACCCCGTCCGCTTTTCTTTTAGACGCTGCCTCCTTTTCTCTCTCTTTTTTTTGTGAAAAAAAAAGGAAGAAAAATTTTTACAATCCAAGACAAGCAAAAACAAAAACAAACCTGGCCTATTGAAAAAAAGGCCAGGTTGTGTTAATAATTGTATCAGACGGTTATTTTGAAAAAAAAAGAAAAGAAAAAAAAGAAAAGGCCCTCCTTCCTTTTTTTGAAAAGGCATGCACTAAACATTTTTTTTTGGGGGGGGGGGGGTGTTGGGAGCTAAAAAATAAGCCTTATAGAAAAAAAATATACATTTTATTTGTTGTAGAAGTTCCTTGCAAATATAACGGCATATTACATAACACCTCTGACCAGGACCCAATTCCATAAAGCTGTTCATCTAATACTGTTTGACACAATTCTTTGCTAAGCACAACACTGGTTGGAACACAGTTGCAAGAATTGTGATTTTTAGTTATTTCTTTTGACCCACCCACCAACAATTTTGAGTTTTTTGTTTTCTTCAACATTGACATTTCTGAATGGCCATTAATCCTTTTTGACTTTGGTTACTTGCAGGTCTACCATTCCATGTACCAACCCCTGGAGTACACAGTGGCTGACAGGGACAAAGAATCGTGCTATGCAAAGATCATCTGCAATAAGAATGACTCGGTAAGAAAGTTTGTGTCTTCGTGTCACAACACACCTTTGTATTGACCCTCTTGCACAAAAATAAAACCTTGCTTCTTCTGTCTTCCAAACTCCCTATATATTTGGGAAATCAAGTTGCACTTCGGCAAGTCGGAACCATTCGATTGTTTTTATTCTTAAAAAAATGTGGATGTAAAAAATAAAAACTAACCTGTAAAAATGTCCTGAGGATGTGGACTACTTCTACTTTACAAAAGGTAAAAGGTAAAAGGTACCTGCAAAAGGTGGTCACTATTTTGAGATATCGGCAAAGTCCGGAGCAAATAATGTCCACACAGGAATACACAATCTAGTAGCTCTTCTCAAATTCAAATTTTTGGGGGCATAAAAACTGATGTCTTTTTTCTCAAAATGCTTTGTACTCTTGAAAGCTACTGTAGGCTTCCAACCAACAGTTTGTATTGCCATTAATTATAAGAGTGATAACCAAACATATACATTCCTATTAATGACACTTATTGGTAATAAGACCAGTCTTCTCACTTGATGTATCTCAACATATCAATTTGAGCTCCATCGGTCGTCGAAGTTTCAAGATAATAATGAAAGGAAAAACAACCTTGTCACACAAAGTTGTGGGCTTTCAGATGCTTGATTTTGAAACCTCAAAATCTAGTTCTGAGATCTCGAAATCAAATTCGTGGAATCTTACTTCTTTCTCCAAAACTATGTTACTAAAGAGGAAGCCGTTTCTCACAATGTTTTATACTATCAATAGCTCCCCATTACTCATTACCAAGTAAGGTTTTATGCAAATAATTGTTTTGTGTATTATGTTAATTTTGTTAATTATTTTGTGTAATTACCAATGGCGTCCACTGCCTTTGAATGCATCAGGTTATTTTGCTCAATACTATTATGGGACATGACTTGACAAATTTGTGTTAACTGTTCATAAGGAATTTAATTTTGACAAGTACAGAAATTTCCTCTGTCATAACCTTGTTTGCTTTTCTTGTCCATTGGAGCTTGGAAATATTTATTCTTAGCCTAGTTGTGCTATTGTATGTCACTGAAAGAATGATTTTGTATTGTGATTTGTTTGCATCTAAAATGAGTTGTTTACTCTTAACTGCTATTATCTATTTGTTTGTAATTTGACAGCAGTCTTGGTTGCTCCGAAGGCCTTGTCCTTCTCTGGGACGACATCCCCATTCATACCTATTTATTCAATTTTGGACTCACCTAGTATACTCTAATGAAATTATTTGTTGTATAAGTAATAAAAACAAACAAACGAACAAACTAGAGGACTGGAATGAACGACTCGTAGATAACAAGATAACAATCGATCCACTATTCTTGTGAATATTTCAGGAGAGAGTCGTTGGTCTTCATATCTTGGGTCCCAATGCTGGAGAAGTCATGCAAGGTTACGCAGTGGCCATGAAATGTGGAGCTACAAAGGCGCACTTTGATTCTACTATTGGCATTCATCCAACTGTGTCCGAGGTAAGAAAAGACTTGAGTCTCATTTATTGAACGGGGATATTTTCTGATCATTCTTTTTTACAAAATGCTGTGCCGGCCCACAGAGCTTTTGAGGTAACGTTTTTCAAAAATATTATTGCTACTATGAAACCCTGACCTGACAAAGGAAAGACGACTAAGATTCTTATAATTAGTTGAAGGATTTGATGTTGTCGTCCGAGATAATTTGTTACGCACTTACCTCCCAACGAGTTGAATATAATAACAGACATTTGTGGCAGCTTCCATTCTTGCATGCTAAAAATTAAATTGGGTCTCAGAATCCATCACTGCAATAACCTATTTTTCTGAAAGAGTGTATATACTCAGCGCCTTGAGTACCTTGTTTGGTAGATGCGTGCGCTATATAAGACTTCGATATTATTATTATTATTATTATTATTATTATTATTATTATTATTATTATTAAATTTGTACAAACAACCAAGTACAGGTCTGGAATCGAGGGTTATGCAATAACCCCCAGAAAGGGATTTTACAAGGCATGCTTTCCAGAACCTGTTGCTCTTTGTTGGGGTGAAATGAAGCATAGCATGGTAGGTGCCTGCCTGTGCATGCTTAGCACTAGAAAATCCATGCGATTATAAACGTCAGCCCAAAAGGGCAAGGTCATCTTTATTTTGTTAAGGGTCACCCCCTCTGTGGCCTCCCGCTAAATTCCTGGTCTGACAGGGCTCGCTACGCTCAGTACTATGCGCGTAGGTCTGAGCAAGCGCACTACTAGCGAGAACTGTGAGAAAAGGACCCAATTTCATAGAGCTGCTAAGCACAAAAATGTGCTTAGCATGAAACTTCTTCCTTGATAAAAACAGGATTACCAACCAAATTTCCACATGATTTTCAGGATAAGCAAACAACAGCTAAATACCAGTAACAAGCAATATGCAACAAATGGAAATTTGGTTGGTAATCCTGTTTTTATCAACGAAGAAATTTCATGCTAAGCAAATTGTTGTGCTTAGCAGCTCTATGAAATTGGGCCAAGGACCGTCCTAAAGTCTCCCATTGATGTTGTCTAAATTAAAACCTAAATTTTGTTTTCCCCCAAATCAGGTGTTCACCACCCTACAGACCACGAAGAGATCTGGGGTTAGCATCAAAGCTGGAGGTTGCTGAGGTTAAACCCTACCATCAACACACCCAAAGTAGTCTCACTAAATACAAGTAAAGAGAGAGCCGAAAAGTAGTGTTTTAAAATTATGCCAAGTATCCATCGTTTACTAATCACTATTTTGTCGTTAAACATTAAAAGTAGGTTTATGAGGAAAGCGTGACGTGGTTGAACAATTATGAGTAACAAATTGTCTATAAAAGAAGAGACGCTCCTTTTAATTTGAAGGGGTACTGTACATACAGAATTTATGTTACTAGAAATTTGAATGTTGCATATTTTTCTATGCATGATTTTCTAAAGTTAATTAAAACCACAGTCATCAGAACTTAATTCAACAAGATATTTAGGTATATATTTTGCGAGATTAACGTTGATGATGGTATTAAATAGAATGTTATCATGATACTTGGCATAAATAGTGAAGCCTGGTTTATATTTCACAGAAAGATGAAAACAAATGTTAACGTTGGAAAAGATAACTTTTCAGAAGTTACTTTTTCTCGGGTGGATCAGTTTGATGTCAACTTTTGTTTTGACTTAAGTGAAATATGAACCAGTAGTTGTAGGCTCTTGATACTTTTAGCGGACTACTTGATTATGGGTGTAAGATGGTGGGGTGACCACGGACTGAGAGAGATGGAGGTAGAATGGTTCAACCGCCGCAATTGGTAATGTGACACCATTGCATGATGACGGACTCTTCCTTAAAACCCACATTGCTGGGCGGGAATTGACTTGACGGGGCGTTGCATCGTTCTACTGAATTTTAGAAAACTCTGTCTGAAACCAAAATGCAAAATAAACTCCTAAAGTCGCTGGACACTATCGATTACCACTCAAAATAATTGTTGGCATAAAAACATACTTGCTTACGTTAAAGCGCTGAATTTCTGCACTAGCCTTGTAAGCGTAGAACGCCTAGTAATGGGGAGTATGCACACGCAGAAGCCAAACTTCGCAGCCAACCCGTGAAATACGCTTGCCGTAAGCACATAATTCTCTGCTTCTGTAAGTGCCGATTCTGTGCTGACAGTAAGCAGAGCCGTAAGGACACAGATCCATAAGGATTGAACAGGAAATCAATGCATTCCTGATTGCTAACTTTTTTGTTCTTTTCTTGAGTTTTGAGTTTTGCGTGTTCAGACAGAGTTTCATATAAAATGGGGGTAGATACCCACCACAATAATCATAAGTATGAATCACAGAAATTACAAAACAACTAAATACAATTTCAATCCATTTGATGATGGCTTAAGGATTTGATAGAGTTTGTTGGTACATGTCGGCTGCCATTTTTAAATATGGCCGCCGTTTTCTACTTTATGCAAGTTCTCAAATCTGATACAGAATTATTTCATTTGTGATTTCTACTATTTTGGTGAACGGTAGTCTGATTCAGTTTACTTTTGATTTATTGTGCTGGATATCTATCCTTGTAAATATAAGAATTTATTCTTCTGCTTTTTTTGTATCTTTCTTCAAGACATTGATTTGGAAAATTTCTTCCACCCCCTCCCCTCTTAGATGAGCTACAATGCAATCATTTGAGAGTTGTTTAGTTTTTAGTCTTAATAGTAAAGAAGACAACTAATCGAATAACATTTTTGATGATAGTGCAGCTGGTTACCTTAAATGCCTGCAGCTGTTTTTATGAATACTGGCCCTGTATCTAATCTAATTAAAACACACATAAAACTCATTTTAGTCAGCGAAAAAATTGAAACATAATTTCATTTAATAGTATCAAAAAGCTAATCCGTTGTCACATTTTAGATTTATACAGCGTTATTCCTTTAAGATCATATCACATAAAATAGAACTTAAAGTGCATAGAGGTGATTCTTAAGAGCTTTAAGAATTAGAGATAAACTAAAGAGATTCCCTAATGATGAAGGAAGATTGTTCCAAATCATTGTTCCAGCTACACTGAATGCTTTCTGACCAGAACTTTGTTTCCTCGGGAACATTCGAGTGATGTCAAGTGTGGACTTAAGAAAATGTTAAAATATAGGAAGGTGTAGATGTACGAGACATTGTATGAAGTAACATCTTGAGTGCTTGGGTATCATTCTTAAAAATACACACTGCCTTATTTCAAGTACATTGTAGATATATTTTTTTTCAGTGAGCAAGTGTTTGGCTGACGGGACAGAAATTGCCACTCAATGAATCGAAAGTGATGGGCAGTTCCATGAAAATGAACCTTGACACAGCTATATCATGGTTTTTTCCTTTCTTCGTCAACACTAATTATAAGGATCATTTTGTCACATTTGGTTCAGGTAATTACTAATTTGACATTAATTAATCTTGAGTGATTGTTAACTTGACATTAATTATTTCTTTTGACAATCCATTTTGTCGGTTAACGAGGGAGTTAGAACTAACTTCTGTCAGGTTTAAAAGATCTTTTCAAACATTGTGAGTGTTGCATTGAATAAGATTTAATATCGTGTGACAAAGGGATATAACCAGAATAAATTCATTCCAGTATTGCAGGTCTTCTCAGCAAGGCTAGTGTTCGTTGTGAGTAAACTGATAGGGTAACTCAGCTTTTTTGTTCAACAACAACCCTAAGTAATAAACATACTGTTTGTAATGGGATGTTTTTGGTTTATGGAAACAAAGACAGAGAAACACTAAGACAAATCTAATTGCCTAATTTTCTTCACAAATGCATTACACTACTGCCAAAAATGTTGTTTTCCCCAAATATTCAAAAAAACAAAACAAAAAACAATGAGAGACCAAACCACAGATTGATTTCTGAATACATATTTATTCCTGATCATAAAGCTACATTAATTAGCTATTTTTACACAGAATTTCTTAACTAATAAGGCAGTCAGTTTCCCATGTGGATTATAACAAGATTTTAATCTACGTTAATGGCAACAAAACCTTACCCAAACCCAAAGTCAATCAATTTTCTGGAACAATTCACAAGGGGACAACAGTATTATCAGATTTAGGCCTAAAATTGATAAACCGACTTGGGCCTAATATTGAAAAAACGACAAGGGGTAAGTCCAGCAGTTTCATCAAATTTTTGCCTAAAATTGAAAAAAATCACATGGGGGGTAAGTCCGGCAGTTTGATCAAATTTATGCCTAATATTGAAAAAAATTACAAGGGGTAAGTAAGTCTAGCAGTTCATCAAATTTGGGCCTAAAATTGAAAAACGGACAAGGGGTAAGTCCAGCAGTTTCATCAAATGTTGGCCTAACTTGAAAAACGGACAAGGGGTAAGTCCAGCAGTTACATCAAAGGTTGGCCTAACTTGAAAAACGGACAAGGGGTAAGTCCAAGAGTTTCATCTAATTTTGGCCTAAAATTGAAAAACGGACAAGGGGTAAGTCCAGCAGTTTCATCAAATTTTGGCATAAAATTGAAAAACGGACAAGGGGTAAGTCCAGCAGTTTCATCAAATGTTGGCCTAACTTGAAAAACGGACAAGGGGTAAGTCCAGCAGTTTCATCAAAGGTTGGCCTAAATATGACAAACAGACATGGGTAAGTCCAGCAATTTCATCAAATTTTGGCCTAAAATTGAAAAACGGACAAGGGGTAAGTCCAGCAGTTTCATCAAATTTTGGCCTAAAATTGAAAAATGGACAAGGGGTAAGTCCAGCAGTTTCATCAAATTTCGGCCTGAAATTGAAAAACGGACAAGGGGTTAGTCCAGCAGTTTCATCAAAATTGGCCTAAAATTGAAAAACGGACAAGGGGTACATGTAAGTCCAGCAGTTTCATCAAATTTTGGCCTAAAATTGAAAAATGGACAAGGGGTAAGTCCAGCAGTTTCATCAAATGTTGGCCTAAAATTGAAAAACAGACAAGGGGCAAGTCCAGCAGTTTCACCAAATTTTGGCCTAAAATTGAAAAACAGACAAGGGGTAAGTCCAGCAGTTTCATAAAATGTTGGCCTAAATTGAAAAACAGACAAGGGGTAAGTCCAGCAGTTTCATCAAATTTTGGCCTAAAATTGAAAAACTGACAAGGGGTAAGTCCAGCAGTTTCATCAAATGTTGGCCTAAATTGAAAAACAGACAAGGGGTAAGTCCAGCAGTTTCATCAAAGGTTGGCCTAAAATTAAAATCAGATAAGGGTAAGTCCAGCAGTTTCACTTAAATTTTGGCCTAAAATTGAAAAACGGACAAGGGGAAGTCCAGCAGGTTCATCAAATTTTGGCCAAAAATTGAAAAATGGACAAGGGGCAAGTCCAACAGTTTCATCAAATTTTGGCCTAAAATTGAAAAACGGACAAGGGGTAAGACCAGCAGTTTCATCTTATTTTGGCCTAAAATTGAAAAACGGACAAGGGGTTAGTCCAGCAGTTTCATCAAATGTTGGCCTAAAATTGAAAAACAGACAAGGGGCAAGTCCAGCAGTTTCATCAAATTTTGGCCTAAAATTGAAAAACGGACAAGGTGTAAGTAAGTCCAGCAGTTTCATCAAATTTTGGCCTAAAATTGAAAAACGGACAAGGGGTAAGTCCAGCAGTTTCATCAAATGTTGGCCTAAAATTGAAAAACGGACAAGGGGTTTTATCCAACTCGGCCCAATTCCCCTGACCAACAGCAACTCAAACCCTTACCAATGAACTTTGACCCAACCTCAATACCTTGTTCTAACGGCAACTTCAACCCATACCAAACCAAAACTCTAAGCATAATGTCTTAAACCACTGACCCAAACTCTTGCCCCAATCCTTTGTACTGACAGCAACCCTTACTCCAACCAACCATTCTACGATTATGAACAATTATTATCAATTAAAATTTGTACATTATGGACGGAATCATTTTGTACAGAAAAACATTCTTTCCTCTTTTTACATATCTCTTAAATAGAAAATCTACAAAACTAGAAAATATATATAAAAATGCCTTCCATCTCTTTCTACATGATAAAACAACTACATTAAACAAAAGATTTTAAAGTTGCATCAGAAATAAAGAATATTACTTGTATTGTACCCTACAGCAATGTGTATTAAGCACTGTATACCCAGTTCTTTCACTTTGAATATAATCCAAAGGCAAACTCTAGTGGGATTTCATCCATGACATTGCCATTTCAGAGGCAGTTTGAATCCTATATATTAGCACAACAAAAATAAAGTGATTAAAGGAACACGTTGCCTTGGATCGGTCGAGTTGGTCTTTGCCAATTACTTTGCTGATAGCGTAGACTTTATTTTATAACCATTATTTCATTTTGATTTCTGAGCTGTATAATAATAATAACTTGATTTTTTTATAGTGCGTTTTACAATAGCATGCGCTTTACATTAGTGCATTGGGCCAATAACATTTTCTCAGCTCCCTAGGGAGTATACAACCACAGGCTATCGTGGCACTCAGGAGGCATTTTCAAAAACAGTACCAACTTCCTTCTCACAGGTACCCATTTACACACCTGGGTGAAGGGAAGCAATTATAGTAAAGCATCATGCTCAGGGATACAAGTGTAATAACTGGGATTTGAACCAACATTCTAATGACTTAAACTACCAGAACTTGAATGTTATGCTCTAAACTCCTCGGTCAAGACACCCCATAAATAATTACTTTTTGTCGCTGTTGCTTTTACTTGAGGAAGATGAAGATGAAGATGAAGATGAGGAGGAGGAGGAGGAGGAGGAGGAAGATGTTGATGAAGCTGATTTAATCTTTTTCTTATTACCCTTTGACCCCGGTCTTATCACCTCTGCCGATCCTCTATTGTCAACACCTTGTGTGTTCTGTTGAGATCTCTGACTATCACTGTCCGGTGGTGAGCTAGATTGCGCTACAGCTTCAAACATACTCACCGACGATCCAGTCATTCCTTTTGCGCCTTCAAACATCGGTAGCGGAGGTTTCTTGAAGGAAAGAAGCGAGCCCATATCACTCTCTGGTCCGGGCACAAAGCTGCTAAAGAGAGCGTTATCGAAGGTTGTGATCCCCTCGTCTGCCATGTTCCATGCCTCACGATCGTCAGCGTGGCCACGGATGTAAACTAGAATCTCTTTCAAGTTCAGCTCCTTGGCCTTCGCTCTGTGCAAATGAAACCATTTTTTTTTTAGTGGTTTATTATTTTCCACAAATGCACTTCAGAGATGTTGGTCTTTAGTAGCCTTAATTTTTTTTAAATATTTCACTTGTAGATAATTGCAAAGTAAAACCAAGAGCAGGAAGTTGAATCTCTTTCCGTAGCCTTCGTTGTGTGGAAATGTTTTTAGTGGTTTATTATTTTCCACAATTGCACTTCAGAGATGTTGGTCTTTGGAACTAACCCGTTGTTCATTTTTCATTTGTAGATAATTGCAAATTGAAACCAACCAAATGCAGATACTTAGCACAGTTCATCTAGGGTCAACCACTTACCAGAAATTCAAGATGTTAAATTTGTTTAAAATATTCAGATAAGTTTATGAAAAATGACACCGTCATGGGCATGGTCATTTCTTTGGAACTCCGATATGAAGAGATTAATATTAAGTGACCATCCCTTGAATTGATAAACAACCATAAACAAATTTCACTGAATTTAGCACAGACGCTTACTTCAGAGTATAAGCTTTAAAGCCATTGGACACTTTGGGTAAACAGTATTGTCCAAGGCCCACACTTTGTGTATCACAACTTATATATAAAATAACAAACCTGTGAAAATTTAGGTCATCGGAGTCGGGAGAAAATAACAGGAAAACCCACCCTTGTTTCCGCAAGTTTCGCTATGTCATGACATGTGTTTAAAATAAAAGCGGCATTCTCGATTATCATTGTTTTAATGTTTTCTCAAAAAGTAAAGCATTTCATGGAATAATATTTCAAGAGAAGTCTTTCACCATTACCTTCTGTAAACCCTGTAAGTTATTTGTAAATCTGTGAACCGAAAGTGTCCAATGGCTTTAACTGTCGAGCATTTTATTGGGACAATAAAAAGACGTGTGGAATGGATGCAAAATATACTCACGCAAGGGATCTCTCCTCTAGAGTGCACAGAATCACTTTAGCAACCACCTTCTGCAGAATGGGATCACCCGTTTTGGCAAATTGAAACAGTGTAGTCTTCAAGTTCTGGGCAGCCAGCATTTTGACACAAGCCTGGAAAAAGGGGTGTCACCATTAATTGGGAATTAACACATGCTTGATCAGGTGAATTATTGAGCATTGCTTATACAGTTACTTAAACCATTTTTTACTCAAGGAATAAGATAATGATGAATTATTTTTTCCAACAGTTAAGAAGGCCTTTATGTTATGGGATTTTACCCAAACAAAATATTTGTAGGTAATTAATTAGAACATTATTCAACACTCAAAAACATGTTTCATGAAGTAGTCATGGTAGTGTTTAAAAAAGACATGCCACCCCCCCCCCCAAAAAAAAACACATTTATTTATGAATGAGTTTTATTATAGGCTAAATTCAGAGCTACCAACATTTGCAACTTGCAATCGGGGAGATTTTGATCAAGTACCAGGAAGATATGTATGATTTGAGTCTCCTGACGATGACTAAAAGCAAGCTAGTCGAAACGTTCAGACTACTTTAATAACTCCGCAGTGATTCAGTCAATAACGATCATATAAGCTAAAGTAGTAGTCCCAGCTAATTTTCTATACCATCCGCCCAGGTACGTGTAGAAGTTAAAAAGCAGGTCAGTTCTTTTCAGAACTGTGAAATCTCCGGAATAAATCTACTCCGCGCTCATAGAATATAGAAAGACAGTTCTCTAAAGAACAAACTCTACCTGGCAAGTAGATATACACATGGTGTTACCGCAAACCAAATATATAAATCAGGAAGATATTTAGAATCACACTTGACATAATAAGGAAACAGTTTCCTTAATCAGGGAGTTTTAAAAATTTGTTCATCAGAACATGGAAAGAGTGCATTATTTTCAGGAAACCTTCTGCAGAATCAGGGCGAGTTACATGTAGCAGGTCTGCTAAATTATAAGAAAAAGGAATTATCACTGATGAGGGTCTAGGTTGTGAGGTGATGTAGGGGAGGCAAGTGAAGGACGAGTTTGTTTAGCATACCTCAGGACTCTCAGCAGAGTAGAGTAAGATCTTGCCAGCCAGAAGGAAGATTTCTGAATCCTTGGTGAGACGAGGGATGTTCAGAAGACGATCAAGGAGGTCCTCCTTCAGATAAAATATACAAATAAGATAAAGGACTTGTACTTTCATTACTTAAAGGATTCATGAGAAAGTTCTACTTCAGGAGAAAGATCTCCTGAAGACTTTCAGAGCATACTGATCAAAACATTGAGTTGTCATCTACTGAAGACGATCACAGCATACTAAACGAAACATTGAGTTGTCAACCGTGGGTTCTTTTAGGAACCAACACCACTCTAAAGAGATTTACACATGGTGCTACCACAAACCTCACCTAGCAAATTAACTATTTTCAAAATCAGGCAAAAACTCTTAAGGTACAGTACTAGATGTAAGCAAGACACTTAACCATCGCTTCGTCCTTTGGATGGGACGTAAAGCTGTTGGTCCCATGTGTTGTGTAACCCATGTTCCAGTGCACTTATCGAAAAGACAAGGGGTTTGCCCCAGTGTTCCTGGCTGTGGCTTCTGAATGCCACGTAGCACCTTGTAAATTAATTTAAAAGGTGCTTCATAATTGGGTGTCATAACTCATAACTTCAATAACCCTTCTTTCTGTATATTGTATATAAACATTCAGCCTTGAGTACCTTGTTTGGTAGATACATGTGCTATATAAGACTTCAATATTATTATTTATATAATAAGCAGGGTGGATATGTGCGCATTACAAGTCTTATTATTATTATTATTGTATTATGTACTGACCTGATAAAGGATAACCTCTGAGCTCTCTATAGCGAGTAGTTCAAGAGCTTGAAGGGCTAGCCTAAGCGTCTCGTTGTCTGGTGTTGTACATAGTGACACTAGGGCTGCAGCTGGATTCAATCAACAAAAAACAATATGTCATGATCAATAGACTCTTATCAAGCTGCCTCCATCGTGGTCATGTTCATCGTATCGAATAACACCAATTAATAACAGTTTTGCGAATAGGAACCAGACTAATTTTGTTCTTCCAGCCTCGGTTTGGTAGCATTGATATCAATGAGAGAAATTCAAAATGACTGCATCATGATAAAGGTTTATTCAGATGGAATATATAATAATACGCAAACATCACAGATAACTCTTTTAATATGCGAGAATTGAAACGCAACTGTTCACAAGGCTCGAATTCAGGTCCAAGGCCAGTGTTTGTAGTGTCAGTTCAGTAAACTTATGACCGGACAAATCAAATGGTCTTGTGTTTTTAAATTGAATAATCAGTGTATTATCTTGAACAGAAACAAATTTTGTTAAAAGGCAGTGGACAATATTAGTTACTACTCAAAATAATTATTAGCATAAAACCTTTCTTGATTACGAGTAATGGGGAGAGGTTGATAGTATAAAACATTGTGAGAAACAGCTCCCTCTGAAGTAACGCAGTTTTCGAGAAAGAAGTAATTTTCCACGCGTTTGATTTTGAGACATAAGAATTAAATGTTGATGTCTCGAAATCAAGCATCTGAAAGCACACAACTTCGTGTGACAAGGATGTTTTTTTCTTTCATGATAATCTCGCAACTGGGGGAGGGGGGGGGGGGTGGGGGGCTCGCAAGGGTGTAAGCATCTCCAATAATTTGTCTAGTGAGCATTTTGGGACTGAGGGTTGGCAAGTCATCAAGTAGAACAAAGGCATCAAGGCTAAAATCATTTTACAGACCAGAACAAAATTTGTCTACCTTATAAGCTCAACAAGATTTTTGTCACTTTCACATTATGAAAAGGTTAAGGTTCCTAGCTGGGCGAGTTGGCATTTATTGAAATAGTGGAGAATAGTGGTAGTTGGTAATTTGGTAAGGTGGAAAACCTGTGTCCATACAACCTTTTCCCCCCAAAATGGCTAAAACCTCACTATAACGTTTCTCTGTTTGGATATACAGCATTTTTGTTGTGTTATTCATCAACAAACTAATTTTCAGTACGATCTGAATGCTGTTAAAAAAAAAAAAATTCTCTCCACAAACTATATAATGTGACAAATGAAATAATCTCTAACTACAAGGTATGTTTGACCATGGACCTTTATCACGCTGTCACCATCTTGGTCATGTTCCATGTTTCCATAACAGTAATGAATGCTATAATGAATGCTAACATTCATTGCGCAAACATGGCACCAGACTATTATTTCATCCAACCTCAGTTTGGTAAAATTGAGTTGGAATGGAGTAAAATCAAGATGGCCAGACTGTGATAAAGGTCTATGGAGGTAGGTTCGATGTTGTTGTTGTCAAACTCTGACATTGAGGTACTTACTTGGGGAATTACGTGAAGCCATCTGAGCCCTAACGCTCGGGCTGAAGGCCAAGTCAAGATAGATCCCAGCTATGTTGCGCTTAGTGACCTCGTTACCTTCCTTAGCTGCATGAGCAAGGTCATCCAGGCCCCGGTCAGCAATAACGGCCTGCTTGTTGTCCTCAGAGTCGACCACGATGTAAGAGATGGCAGTGACCGCCTCCTGGACTAGGCGTGGGTAGCGGGAATGCAGCAGGGTAGTCAGGGTGGAGATGCCACCCAACTCCACAAACTGATCCTGGTGGTGGAGGGGAATAAATGAATAAACTTCAAGAGAATTCAAGAGATTTTCAAAAGATGGTTGCATTTTTGAGATATCGCAAAAAATCCGAAGTGAATGTATTTACTCCTAAAAATAATTAATAATAACAAAAAATAGTTTGGGAGGCTAATCATCCTTACTCGCAGCTAAGAGCTGAATTGTGAAGGGCGCCTTTGGCAAGGGCGCCTTTGGCTGCCAGCCACATCAACACATATGACCACGGAGCACAGCCAGAGATCAAAAGTGTTTGACTTTTCCTGAGGGAGGAAAACCGGATGGTTTGGAAAACCCACGTGGCACAGCTCAGAGAACCAATGCACAACTCAACTCACAGTTTGACTTGGCTGGATATCGAACCAGGGTCCCCTTGGTGAGAGGCGAGCACTTTATGCACAAGCCAACAATGCCCCCAAAATAGGATAATAGGAATACACATTATCTTGGAAGCGTAACCCATAATGCTTCCTATATTAAAACGTTCAGGGATAACAAGTGTTGTATTTTTCGATCACCATAGTAGTAAAATGGGTACACTTTCAAGGGTTAAAAGTAGAACACTGAGTATTCTACTTCTAACCCTTGAAAGTGTGCTCATAAAATGGGCTAATAGTTCTGATTGGAATGAGTGGAAATGGTTAAACAGAAGTAGGACAATTCTTGAAATAGCTTTGAAAAACTTCCAATCTCCTCTTATCTCAGAAGAGTATGATTCGTACCTGAATAGCTGGAACTGTAAGCAACTCAGCCATTGCCTCTGTGGAATATTCTTGAGTTGCTTCATCAGTGGATAGACCAAGAGAGATTAGGACCTCCAACCTATGGACATGACCAAAAAAGAACCAAAAACATTCAGAAAAAGAAAAAAGTAAAAAAAAAAGGTTAGTACTCTTTAAAAAACAACCTGTTTTTTTTTCCTTCAAATTCCTGTTGGGATACATTCAACCAAGATATTAAAATGTGGATTGTCATCGCGAATGTTATTGAACGCAGTCAGACGGTGAGGTTGTTAAATGTGCACTATTATTGCAGGTTGGCAAAGTTCATCTATCGTTCAAAACCAAAACTAAATGGTCAGATAGTAGGGAGATGAACCCAACAATTAGTTCAAGTAGGATTTGAAACTTTGCATGGTGGAAATAAGATATAGAAGAGTTTGCGGTAACACCATGTAATGACTACATCTAAATGAGTTGGGGTGGTTCTGAAAAGAACCGTTGGATTAACTCGACGTTTCGATCAGTATTCTCTGATCGTCTTCTGGAGAAGACGTTTAGTTCAAGCTTTGCATGGTGTGAATAATAATTTTAAAAACTTTCAATGATACTGAACTTGCGGGTACAACAAGGTATGAGGGCAACGACTCCCAAAATGACACAACCAAGATCATTCGTCAAGAGGGTTTGAGCCAATTATTATATGTAATCAAAAATATGCAGTACCAAACCTGTTCACAAAATGTGCGTTTAACTCCTATTGCAAATTATCTACGTCGAAAATAAATGGTTGTACTCGTAAGTTTAAGATCATTTATAGTTTATTCTTAGTTCAAGGAGACTTACCCTCCCTCAGCGACGATCCTGAATTTGCTGTCATCTCCAGTTGTTGCTAGAGTGGCCAACTCAAAGGCAGCTTGTCTTCTTTCCTTTATTCTGTTAACAAGAAACAATGTATAAAATACACTATCAGACAGAGCTTAAAACAAAAACCCATTAGACCACCAGGGCCCATCACAAAAATGTGCAAAGCATGCAATTTCTTCCTTGAGAAAAACAGAATTACCAACCAAATTTGTATGTGGTTTTCAGGATAAGCTAACAACATGCTGAATAGCAGTAACAAGCAATATGCACAAATGAAAATTGGGTTGGTAAGCATGTTTTTATCAAGGAAGAAATTTCATGCTAAGCAAATTTTTGTGCTCTGAGCAGCTCTATGAAATTAGGCCCAGGTCTTTTTGATCAAACTCATCAAAGGTGAAATATTTGCAACTCGGATATGTGATCAGTATGCAAATTAGGTCTGCGATGTTGACCAAAATATGGCTTCTTATATAGCGATCATACCCATCACTCAGTGACGCTTAAAGCCATTGGATACTTTTGGTACAGAAAAAAAATCACAGATTTACACATAACTTACAGGGTTTACAGAAGGTAATGGTGAAAGACTTCTCTTGAAATATTATTGATATCGAGAATTACTGATTTATTTGAAACACATGTCATGACACGGCGAAACGTGCGGAAACAAGGGTGGGTTTTCCCGTTATTTTCTCCCGACTCCGATGACCGATGGAGCCTAAATTTTCACAGGTTTGTTATTTGATATAGAAGTTGTGATACACGAAGTGTGGGCCTTGGACATTACTGTTTACCGAAAGTGTCCAATGGTTTTAAGGCGCTTCAACATTTAGTATTTTCTTGCGAGGTATTGTGGAGCTGCACTTTTGAAGTATGCAATTCCTTTTACATAACACAAGGTGCTGTAAGCAACATGGAGCCAATCAAATATCTGAACCCCTTCTCTTTTCAAAAAGTGCACATGGTTGTTTTAATGTGCATTACACAGCACACAGAACCAACGGCTTAACGTCCCATCCAAAGGACGTAGTAATGATGTTTAAGTGTCTTGCTTAAGTACACAAGTGTCACGACTGGGACCCAACACTCTCCTTAACAGAAACACCAGAGCTTCAGTCCAGTGCTCTTATCGGCTCGTCCACGACACGCCCTAGTTGAGTGTTAAAATACGTACTGTTGTCTTCAAAGGATTTGGGTACTTTTTGTAACACAAAAAGCTACAGCACCTCAGTAAGTAATATTTTAGGGGAAGCTTTCTTCCATCATTATCTTCAAACTGTGTGAGTTTGATGTATATATTTGTGGACACAGAGTTATGTCTTACAAAAAGTACCCGGACCCTTTTAAAGAATGGCACTTCAGATATTTCTTAATAAATCAGAGCAAAAGAATCACAATAACTATTTTAAAGGTTTTAATGGATGTTAAATTGGCATCAGGAATCAACAATATCAACTTAAGTTTTTACTCTTACACCGATGTGTGTAAGCACTGAATACTCAGTACTTATGCCTGTGATTTTGTTTTCATAGGACTTGGGAAAGTACCGAGTGTAAAGAAGGTACATTAGACTTGAGTCAGTCTGCTAATGGCATACGTAGCATACAGTGCTTACACACATCGGTGTAAGGGTAAAAACCAAAATTCAAATAACTAGGAAATGTTTTTTGGGTGAAAAGTTAACGATTGCTCCTTGCCGAGACCCACCTTCCATTTCTCGCCGTCTCAATCACCTTCTCCACATCCCTGGTAACCACGAGGTGTTCCTCCAGGAAATCACCGATGCTGAACTTGAAGTTGTAGAGCAAGGACATAGCCATTGACCAGATGATGAAGAGATAGATAGAGTGCAGAGAGAAGTAAATGGCTAAGAAGTAGGACCAGAAACCACGCACTGTGCAGGAATCAGTCGTCTCATCCGTCAGACAAGAATAATCCTAAAAGAAAAAAATGTTTAAAATCCTTTGAAAAAAATCTTAAAATGTAATATTAATGGGCAGTGCTGTTAACATTTCCTTAGACACGTATTAAATGTCTTTAAAGGCAATAGACACTATTGGTAATTACTCAAAATAATTATTTGCATAAAACCTCACTTGGAATTGAGTGATGGAGAGAGGTTGATAGTATAAAACATTTTGAGAAACAGCTCCCCCTGAAGTAGCATAGTTTTTTAGAAAGAGTAATTTTCCCTGGTTTTGATTTTGAAGTCTCAGAATAAGATTTTTAGGTCTCGAAATCAAGCGTCTGAAAGCACACGTGTGACAAGGGTGTTTTTTCTTTCATTATTATCTCGCAACTTCAAACGACCAATTGAGCTCAAATTTTCACAGGTTTGTCATTTGATGCATGTATGTTTAGACACACCAAGTGAGAAGACAATATTACTAATAGTGTCCCGTGTATTTAAAGGCATTAGACACTATTTGTAATTACTCATAATAATTATTAGCATAAAACCTTACTTGGTAACAAGTAACGGGGAGCTGTTGATAGTATAAAACACTGTGAGAAACGGCTCCCTCTGATGTAAGTAGTTTCCGGGAAAAAAAGTTATTTGAGTGATTGATTTCCAAGTTTCACAGGTTTGTTATTTTATGCATGTTGCGATACACTGAGTGAGAAGACTGGTCTTTGACAATTACCAGAGGTGTCCAGTGTCTTTAACCACTAATGGCCATTTTTCAGAACAATAAAAATAACCTAAAAAGTATGATGACTGAACATTTTAACTTTCTAACTTAAGGTTTTATACAGGATCGGCAAGGTTAAATAACATCAATGTTAAATTGTAGTCTGAGAGTTTACGAGTTTTAATCAGTCCTCTAAACTTAAGTAAGCCATATCATTTAAGAAAATAGTATATGGAAACCTAAAAACACAACAAAAATCCCTTGCTCAATGCCAAAATTAAGGAAAATGTCAGTATTTACATGCTGGAAAGTGTGCACAGTTTCTCATTATTTTTTCCTGACGAGTCACACTGAAGACTTAAAGCACAAATTCTCTCAGATTTATTAATTCATTAATAAGAAGTACCTCTTCATAACAATGCTCTTTATAATGTGTTTACACTATACCGGACATTTTGAAAAATTGCCATCATGTTACAATAACATTTCAAAAAGAGTTCCAGGAAAAGCAAAATGTTTTAACTTACCAGGATGGACAGAATAAACCTGATGGTCAGAAAAAGCGCTACACCCCAATTCACCATCGTCAAAACGGAAAAAGTCACCAAGAAAAACTTGGGCCTGCAAAAGATAAAAAAAAAGATAAATTTGTGGGGAATTATTAGAAAACACTCGTAAAAAATCTCAGGATTGCTTTGTTGTAAAGCAAAGCTCATCCTCCGAACAATCATCGTAAAAAAACATTCTCCTCTGAAATGGTTCCATTTTGAGAGAGAAAAAAAAGCACAATTTGAAAGATCAGTATAATATAAAAATATCACAAACATTTTATTCATTTCAGGATCATTGAATAGTTTCATTGAATGAACTCTTACAGGAGAGAAATTATATTCTATCCCTTTAAAAACATCATGTCAAACACACAGAACTCAAGCTCTGGTGTCGCTGATCAGCAGAGGGTGGGTTCAAGTCCTCAATATTGCTTTGTCCTTCTGATGGAGGTTGTCGTGTGTGTGTATTACGCCAAAAAAAAAACAGTTAAACTAAAGGCCGATTTATAGTCAGTCGCAAGATGGTCGCGCGATGGAAATCTTGATGTGCGATCATAAAAAACACAGTCAGCCTTGACTGTAAACTGTGTTTTTTTAGGATTGCGCTTAAGATTTCCATCGCGCGACCGACTATAAATCGGCCATTATTGCTAAGAGGAAGGAACAATCTCCCGGAACATCTAAAAAACCATTGACTCCATTATTAGGTTTAAGGCTGATTTAAAGACGCACTTATTTAACATTCAATTCATCCATTTTTGTTTGTTACCCAGTACATCTTGTCTTTGTACTATGTTGTGTTTTTCTCAAGAGCGCTTAGGGACATGTTTAATTACTTTGTGTTATGCGCTACATGTATACAAGAATGGTTAACTACTATTTTATTATGTACTTTCTTTTCAGAGTCCTGGGTAAAAGAGTCCCGGTGTGACGGTTTCAACTTTCCGCCGTGTTCAGTTTTCCGAATGACCAAATACGGTAACATTACGTCATGCCACGCCTGCACACAGCAAGCGAAAGTAGTCCATTTTTAGTGCCGTATTGAGTCATCCGTGTTACTCTCCGATAGCTGTCATGACGGCGTCCACGAGTACACCGAGCGGCGAATGCGTGGATCGTATGAGAGAGTTTGGTGTGAAGACCAAGCAAATTATTCTGTATTTAACCAGTGGTACATATACCGAACGAGCGTCAGAGAATCAGACGAGATTTTTTATTTTTCTGGTTTAGTTTATTAAATTTATTTATTACCGTTTTTTATTTTAGTTATTTAGTTATTTAGTTATTTTTATTTCACTGAACTACAGTTCTCGCCAGGGTACTCGCGGCGATATTTTTGTCTGGCTATGTCACCCGGAAAACTGAACACGCCGGAAGACTGAAATCGCCACACCGGGCAGGCCTGGCCATCCACCGTGGCTACAACACTCACCATAGACTGGACGGACCAGTAAACCCCGACCTGTGAGTGTATGACGGACATTTCTCCATGGTGTACAACGTAATCAATCCCACACCCACACAGTAGATCAACATGGCCCATGGGAGGAAGGAGCCATACTGCCAGGGCTGGTACGGTGAGATGAAGTACCATAAGAACATCAAAGCAGCAAACAGAGTGAAGACACGATTCAGCGACAGGATGCCCTGATAAGTCAAAAGGAATCAAACGCTGAAATAAATTCTGGCATTCAAGAAAGGGTCGATATGACAGATCATTAAAGGAACATAAAAGAATTGGTTCTGCTAGCAAAGCAGTTGCTGGCAGTGTAAGCACTTTATGTATCCACCTATACATTAACTGACAAACCTGTAGAAATTCATGATCGATCGACCATCTGAGTCAGAATAGTGAAAAACCGATTACAAATTTTGAATTGCATCGATGCCAAAACAAAAATTAATAAAACGTTCGCTGAGCGATAAACTCCAAACAAGAAATTAGATTATTCTTTTCTCATCAAATAAGAAATTTCAGACAGAACAATTTCACGGATGTTTTCTACTATCATTATCATTAGACCGTGTAAATTTTATGTAAATCTGTGATCTTCACAATTTTTGTTTCTTACCAATTATGTAACATTCCTTTAGGAATTTTGTGCAGTTTTTAAAATTGTAAATCGTGAAAGTTTCAATCATCAAAAATTGAGGTTTATACCATACTGGACTCTACTCACCTAACTACCGAGTTCCCTAAGGGAAAATTAAGCAATATTGATGTATCTCATGTTGTCCTATGTTTATAATGTTTTTATTGACTAAAGCCCGGTTCATACTTCCTGCGATTGCGAACGCGAAGCGAATTTGACGTGAATTTGGCGTAACACCCCTTCTTTCGCAGCGATACTCGCAAGTGAGTAGAGCAGAGTTCAACTGCTGCAAATGAATCGTTGCAAATTTGTGACGTCAACATTCGCTTCGCATTTGCATGATGAACCAGGCTTTATTGTAAATAATTATCAATTTTTAATATATGGCCAGGGATATTGGAACTGAAGGCCTTCGGGTTACAGTTTTTTGGGTAAAACCTTTTTAATTCTAGGCATAATGTCCCTGGTTTTTGTTTTGTTGATGTTTGTAGTTAGTATGTGTTTTTATGCCAAATAAGTAATTATAGAAATTAATTGTGAAAAAAGTACACCTCTACCATGCCCCCTTTCCTCCATTTCAATTTTCCTTCCCTTGCTTCATCTGACTTAATTTTGCTTCCTTTAAAGGTAGTGGACACTATTGGTAATTACTCAAAATAATTCTTTTCATGAAACCTTTCTTGATTACAAGTAATGGAGAAAGGTTGATAGTATAAACATTGTGAGAAACAGCTCCCTCTGAAGTGAAGCAGTTTTCGCAAAAGAAGTTATTTTCCACGAATTTGATTTCGAGACCTCAGATTTAGATTTTGAGGTCTTGAAATCAAGCATCTGAAAGCAAGCAACTTTGTGCGACAAGGGTGTTTTTTCTTTCATTAATATCTTGCAACTTCAACGACCCATTGAGCTCAAAATGTTCACAGGTTTGTTATTTTATGCATGTGTTGAGATACACCAATTGTGAAGGCTAGTCTTTGACAATCACCAATAGTGACCACTGCCTTTAAACTTGTCAATGTTTATGTACATACACTGAAACCGGACATCATCTGTTCTCTCCATTTCAACATGGCCACTTCCTTGATCAGAGCAAACTTGATCTCATCGCTCTGCCCTGCACCCAGCTTGGCCTTCTCGGCTCTCACATCTGTGAAGGACTGCACAAACAAAATACAATTAAACTTTCAAGCGATAAAATGCAAATAAATATTTCCATGATGGCATGCATACAAGCAATTTTCTACAGACTACGGATTGGAGAAAAAGTGTGTCTCTAAGGACAGAACAGTCTGGGCTTTTTTAAGTAACTCATATAATAATAGATGTTCAATAGAAGTACCTCATGTTTTTTAGCCAGCGGTACCATCTTTAGCACACAGTGGTCTCCGATGCGGTAATCCTCCAATGTGTACGCGTCTCGTAGATATTGACCTTTGTACCTCATGCGGAATTGATGGTCCTCGTGACCCATCTGGTAGAGGATGTGCAAGAGGTTGGCCCTGACACGGGCCAGCGTGTCCCCAGGGAAACATTGCAGAACAAAGGAGTGAATCTGGTAAAAAGAACAGCATGTAAATTGAGAAATAAGGAGATTTATATAAAAAAAAGAGTTTATCAGAGTCTTTTACGTACATCCACATGATGTTGGAAGACAAGTTGGTCTGATCCATTCATTCATTCAATTTAATTCAATAAAAGCATTTAAAAAAAGGGGCAAACACAATAAACATTGCCGTAGCTATTGCATTCTTTTTTATAAAGTAGTTAACCACAAGGGAAAAAAAGAAGCCGATTGAATTGGGTTGGATAGCGCAGTTGAAAGAGCAACATCACATTAATCCGAAGGAACTGGTACAAATTCCCCTCTAGACATGTTTATTTTATTTAATTCAAACCCGAAATGAATATTTTGGTACTCATAATCAACAATTAAATAGCTCCATGGTGTTTGAAAGCAACAACTTAATTATTTTTCCCTCCTATATTCCCTCCCTCCTATGTGAGTAAAGACACCATGCAGTAGACAATTACAAACGGGTACCAGTTCGGCACCTTGCAAACCTGGCAGTTTTGGCACTTACAAACTGAAAACTCGGCACCTTCCAAACTCGGCACTCACAGCGTTAACAAAGCTATACTAAACTAGATTCAAACCAGTTTTTATTGTGTAACTATACACATTGAGAAGTCAAAAAACGTGTGATGCTTCAGGTGTGTAGTACAAAGGAAATTTTAGTTATTGATGGCGAACGGTCCTAAACTTTCACCGATCAACGCCGGTTTTAAAAACATATAGCGTTAAGGGGGTCCAAAATATTAGACCATTATTATAAGGCTCACAGGGGAGCCTTATAGTTTCTAGAAGTAGGTGCAGAGTAGGTTTGCGGAGTTTGTGGATGCCGAGTTTGCAGGATGCCGAGTTTGCGGATGCAGAGTTTGCAGGATGCTGAAGTGTCCAGTATTCTTACTTACCTACCCTTTCTACCTCCATGCCTACCCCATCCAAACAAAGCCCAAGCCAAGCTATAGCTTACGACTGCTAACTCAAAGTCCTTTTTTTACAGGATTAAAGTACAGCTCCCAGTCATTTGTTCTTTATTGAACTGCTAAAATTTATAGAGCATAAATAATGCCCACTCACATATTCTCAAATGATTGTTCAATGGTCTGATCAATGAAAATGATCTCTCCAGCTATGTAGAAACTTTGGAGAACTTTACAATCTTGGATTTTTCACGAAACTGGTTAAGTACATTCATACCTTTTTAGTATCTGACATTCTCCCCCCTCTCAACGAAAATATTAACTTACCGCAAATGCGCTGCTTTCCACGTAAATCAACATGGTTGTGTGGTCTTGTCACGGTCAGCCTAAGACAAAGCCACGATGAAATCTCACATTTTACTCACAAAGGATTTGGTTGAATGACGAACTTGCGCTAGCTTGCTCTTCCAAAACAAATATCCGTGTTACAAACTTCACGAAAAGACAGGTACATGCAGGTGCAACTTCATTTCTTATGCAAATTACCCTCCAAAACGTCAGAAGTGCCAAGGTAACGCGTCTCACCATAACTGGACACATGAGGGCGCTAATTAAAACTTATTCTGTCGTGCTCACATACGTAGGTTTTATTCATAGAGCTAAAAAAAAAGAGCGCTTTGTGGTTTTATTATGTCTGTGGTCGTAGACGCGCACCCCACCCACTAAAACAAAAATCCTTTAGAAATAGAATTCACGCTTGAGGAATACTTTTTTGTTTAAGGCAGAGGCAGTGGACATTAGTGGTAATTACTCAAAATAAAACCTTTCTTGATTACGAGTGATTGGGAGAGATTAATAGTCACACGAAACAGCTCCCTCTGAAGTGACATAGTTTTCGAGAAAGAAGTAATTTTCAACAAATTTGATTTCGCGACCTCAAGTTTAAAATTTTAGTTCTCGAAATCAAGCATCTGAAAGCCCACAACTTCGTGTGAACGTGGTTCGACAAGGGTGTTTTTTCTTTCATTAATATCTCGCAACCTCGATAACCGATTGAGCTCAAATTTTTACAGGTTTATAATTTTACGCGTATGTTGAGATACACCAACTGTGAAGACTAGTTTTGGACAATCACCAATAGTGTACACTGTCTTTGAACTCCAAAAGTAGTTACATAGGAGTCTCTCATTCTTTTGAAAAGGGGAAAAACAACTGCAGTTAAAACCCTGTACGTAAGTTTCGTATTTTCAAATTAATGGGGGAGCTGTGGTTTGGATGGGAGAATTGCTAAGCCGCTATAAAAATGTTGATTTTCAAATAGAGAGCAGGCGTCTAGAGAAAAGACAAATTAAAAACGTGCTCACTTTTTAAAGATTTTAAGGTGTAAAATGCAAATAAACTCATACGGAAAAGTTGTTTTATTGTCTGCTAAAAAAGGAAGAAAATGTCGGTGTACACAATGCTTTAACGTGCACTGGAGTCAACACATGACAAATACAGAACTGTATGGTAAAGAACCAAAACTATCCATCAAAATACAAAATCATCGTCTGAGACTAGCAGGGCATTCATACAGAAGCACCAAAGAACCTGTCTCTCAGCTAATCACCTGGTCACCGAAACATGGAAGGAGAAACAGGGGAAAACAAAGGCTCAGTTATACAAATGTAGTTGCCAGGGACATCGGGGCGCTTCCAGCTGATCTTCCCAACTTAATGAGAGATCGACATGGATGGGCAAAGCATAGCATGATTCCGACCTCGGTCGACTAGGAGAGAGAGACACATGGAGGTAACGTGTACACAACAGCACGACTGCATGCAAAAGTGCATAACAAGCCTTAGGTGTTCAGGTATCTGAAGTTCTGAACACACTAGTTGTTCACTAACCCTCACAATATTCTCAGATTTTCGTCTTTTAGAGCGACGAGTCAACAAAATTGCTAGAGGATAAGTTGTAAGGAAAGTTCTGCAAACAAATCAAACCATTTTTAGTTTCTAACAGAGTTTTAGGTGAATTTAAATTTATTTTGCAGACTATTATTATTTACTACGCAGTGTGAAATTTTAGTGACAGTCATTTATTGGAATTGCGCAAATAAAACAATGCGTTGATTGGTCAAGAGTTAGCAATGATTTTGATTGGATAATCACTGTTCGTACATCTGCATACTGACAAAACAAATGCCCTTGTATGGTCATGGTTTTCTCGCAAGAAGAGGATTCCAAAAATAGAAATGATCATGTTTATCATGTTGAACAACGAAATTCCCGTTACTACTTGGGCCCTTTTCGAGGACACGGCTTCGGCGTCTGTACGCAAAACACGCGCAGTTTTGTTGTCAAAACAATTACGGGCCAAGCAAGCCTGAGCCGAATCCATGGTTTCGAAAAGGGCCACAGGCTTTATTTAAATTCCGTCCTCGATCGTGTGAGAGGTTTCTATAATATTATCCGTCGTCAAAATGTAGCTGTATGTGGTACAGCTCGACTCGCAGGTTCGGGTTTGGGCGAGCCTTCTGGATTGTTAGGCGAGTGTGCAACATTTTTTTTGTAGGGGGGGGGGGGCGGTGGGGCACTTTGTTAGTGTAAACAAATATATCTCTGCGAGTAATTGGAAAAATAGTTTCAATTATACAGAATTGTATGATGTTTTATTATAAAGATCCTTACCACCAGTACCCCGAGACAAAAAGAACCCTTAAAATCTCCCCATATAACCTGCAGGGGGCTGGCCCATTCCGGACTTCTGAACAGCCAAAATGAACCTTCAAATTCCACTAAATTCAAGTTCTTGGAAATTTGTTTGATGAATTAAAATTGAGCTGAAGTTATGTAAACAATAATGCACGCACAAGACAGGGCAATAATTAACGTCACAAATAATCACATTTATAATAATCACGTTTATTGATGGTTATTTCTCTATATATATATATTAACATAAAATTTAGGCCTATTTTAATGAGATGCTATGCACTGTAGTAAAACAATAATTATTGCATATTAAAGAATTTAAAAAGAAAATAAATAATAAATTTCAGAAACAAAATGAAGAGAGAAAGAATTGGTTTCTCTCTTATGTTTGAATCTTTTGGCTGTGTGTATTTGCATGATGTATATTTACAACATTATATTTATTATGTTTACTGAAACAAAAAGTGAGCTCAACTGCAAACAAAAAAAAGATGAAGAGAAACAAAAACGTAGTGTGAACCATTTCTCTTTTAAACGGTAAATGTTCCGAGACCTGCAAGGAATGGTGCACATGATGTGAGAAAAATAATGTTTATGTTTGCAGTCATCAAAGTTGCACACTGTAATTTTTTCATTCAAATCAGAGTTGTCGTCAGTTGACACAATATACCATATAAAATATTCTTATAAACATAATACTGCTCTTCATTCATTTAATATAATTACAAAAGACAAAATATCAAACTATAATCTGCCTTTGTTCGGTGGGAGTCAATAGTTTTTTTTTTTTTTTTTAGTTTACAATAAATCTCAATACACCATACAATCATCTTGGCCTAAAAGAGTAAAATAAAGTCTTGGCTATATTTGCAGTTTTGTTTGCGAACCTTAAGGCCAAATTCACAATGAGTTGATCTTAACTGTCAGCAGTGTGTGCCACAGTACAAATCACTTGGTTATATCGACAATAGATGGATCTCAGCGCTTTGTGAAATCGAGCCCTGGGTCCAAATATTGCTTTAAAGGAACACGTTGCCTTGGATCGGACGAGTTGGTCAAAACAAAAGCGTTTGTAACCGTTTTTTATAAAATGCATACGGTTGGAAAGATGTTTTAAAAGTAGAATACAATGATCCACACAAGTTTGCCTCGAAATTGCGTGGTTTTCCTTCTACTGTGCGAACTAACATGGTCGGCCATTTATGGGGGTCAAAATTTTGACCCCCATAAATGGCCGACGTGTTAGTCGACGAGGTAAAAGGAAAACCACGCAATTTCGAGGCATGTTTGTGTGGATCATTGTATTCTACTTTTACAACATCTTTCTCCCCACATGCATTCTATAAAAAACAGTTACAAATGCTTTTCAAAGACCAACTCGACCGATCCAAGGCAACGTGTTCCTTTAATCTGTGAAAGAAAGCATTGTATAGAGATCGAGCGTTAGATTGCAAGTGCAAATAACAGTCACCCACACAAACGCGCACGATTCCACAGAAAAAAAGCACACAGCATTATAGACTATTCGTTAATCTATATATTTTGTGTCTTTTTTATTTACATGTTGACAACTCATCTAAAGATAAATCTAGGTGCTTTGTGATACCGAGGCATGTGTCCACACGTATATAAATCAGTATAGAACCTTAGATTGCAAATGCATAAAAATTAATAACTGTCACACACAAATGCACAATTTCACAGAAAAAGCACATGGAATACAATATATATTTGTGCGTTTGCTTGACATAAAAGTTGAAATTGTATTGGCATTGAGTTTATATAAAATAAAATTGTTGTGCTTCTGCCAACTTCAAGTCAATGCAAAAAAAAACCATCTGGAATGAATACATAAAATTTGAATCATTTCACTTATTGCTATCAATTCTCTATAGTGTTACCAGCTGCTTTATAAAAAAATATACATTTAGAAGTTCAACAGTTCTGTTCAAAATGATGTGGATTTGTAAAAAAGCCACCTTCAATTATAACTAAATAACAATCTCACGAAGTGTGTTGATTATAGACCCATTGTTAAAAACCTGGTACTGTGGTAGGAAGGCGGTTTTAGGAAGCACAAATTTATTCAAACCTTTGGTAAAAAAAAAAAAAAAAGATTCAGCACCATCTCGTCCAGAAACTAAAAACCAACTACCTGTAGGCCTAAATACTGAAAACAGCTGGCCAGTTTCTCTCACTATAGCATGGCCGCAACATTTCTGACCAGCAGCTGCGTCAATTAATTATTAAACTTAAATATCCGCCATTTGTTTTGACAATTTCTACTTGATAATTGCACTGACTCAGAAGGAAACTTTAAAACTCTCAGCATTCAAAGATGTACAGAGAGAAGTACAGTATAAACAGAGAGGTCTTCAATATTTGATTTTTTTGGAAGTGTGTATACGTGTGTATACATTAATGGTTGCATTATGGGATATCGCCAAAAATCTTGAGCAAACAACCAGTAAGACAATCCTCTACAGGGACAAACAACCTAAGAAACTTGACTGAAAGTAACGCTTCTTAGATTCAAATTTAAAGGCATAAAAAATACATCTCTTTTTAAATAACCACCTTACTTTGATGTGAAATGTTTCTCATAATGCTTTATACTATCAAATGCTGAGGTAGGTTTCTATCGAAAAGTTTGTCTAGCAAACTAATCGTATACCCACCCTCCCTTCAACTCTTCTTTGGAAAGACATTTTACAATATATTTAATTATATTTTATTATTTGTTATTCTTCTGTACATGCTGTTAATGCCATATGTCCATTAAAAACCATTATTATTTTCCATGAAATCATAAAAATAAAGATTGTCAAGAATTCAATTTTATTTCAAATTGCTTTTAGTTAAAATAATAAATTAAACTGGATTCTTCTGTAAAGGAATACGGGTGAGGAGTTACTAAAATGAACAAGCCATAAAATTTATTTCTAGCTGGGTTTGGCTGGTACTAAAAGCCACAAAACAATGGGAATAGATGAAAATAAAGTAAGATCCATACACAAGTTTTCAGATGTAAAAAGAATAAAGGTTAGGTAGTCTCGGAATACGATATCAACATGTTTTCTCCGGTCAGCAGGAGTCAAACCCGCCCACAGAGATAACAAGTGGAGCACAGCACCACTTACCAACCAAGGGCAAATTTCATAAAGCCACTCGGCAACAAATTTACACTAGCACTGACAACTTACTCAGCAGAAATACGTTACCAACCATGTGAAGATTCTGGTGACGACTAGAGCAAAGCTAGTCAAAACGTTGAGACCAATTAAGAACTAATAATATAATAAGACTTGTAATGTGCACGTATCCACCCTGCTGGGTGTTCAAGGCGCAAGGTGTTCAAGGTGTTCAAGAACTTCAGAATTCGCAGGAGTGAAGTCAAATAAAGAGAAGTCCCCTTCTTCCACTAAAGCGAAAAAAGTAATCCAGACCGATTTCCTACAAAAGGCAGGACGGTTCTTTTTCAGAACTGAGAAGTCTTGCGAATTCCGAAAATCCACTCTGCAGTAGTAATGAGTTCCCATAATCTACTCCGCGCTAGTAGAATACAAATCAAGACAAGTTTTCAAAAGAACGTAAGTTACCCAGCAAGTAGTTGGTGTTACCGCAAACCAAATTATACATCGATATCTCAATCACCATGGGATACCTCAAATCCCATGCTTGATACTGGTGTTTCTGATCAGCAGAGTGTCGGTTCGAATCCCCAGCCGTGACATTTGTGTCCTTAAGCAAGACACTTGACCATTGCTTCGTCCTTCGGATGGGACGTAAAGCCATTGGTCCCATGTGTTGTGTGACACATGTAAAAGAAACCAGTGCACTTATCGAAAAGAGAAGGGGTTCGCCCCGGTGTTCCTAGCTGTGGCTGCTATATGCGCCGTAGCACCTTGTAAACCCTTATAAGTGCTACGCAATTGGGTCTCAGAATTCATCACTGTAATAAATTATCTTTCTGGAAGTTTGTATACACTCAGCGCCTTGAGTACCTTGTTTGGTAGATACGTGCGCTATATAAGACTTCGATATTATTATATTATTATTATTATTTGCAGAATTAAACATACTTTAAACGTATTGACTTATACCACCTTAATTTGGGTAAATTCATGAATAAATGTATGCATAACCCACTTTCTCCGTCTGAATTCTTGTTTTACATAACTTAAAATATCCATGCATATAATATTTGTTGTAGCGCTCAGGATAATTGGCTCGTCCATATTAATAGATTATCTTAGTCCAAAACAATGTTGTCCATCGAGGCATCTAATACTGGAATAGTTTAAATGATTCTCTTAAATATTCACCCTCTCTTTTTAAGAACTTGTAGGTTGTGTTGGCCTTGTCTCATATTGTCTTGTCTGCTTCCTTTGTGTCCTTTGTCCTGTCATAAGGAATCCGTGATTTTATGTTTGTTTTGTCCATATGTTATGGTATTAAAATCCTCCATTTTCTGTTATTGTTGCTGTGTTTTTTTATGTTAAGGTCTGAACGAATAAATAAAAAAACGTTTGGGAGTTACCTTGATCTATAGTCTCAAAAGTGACTGTCACTTTAGGCCACAGTCAAACTCTGGTCAAACTCGATGTCCAAATTTGATTTGATAAACAAACACAACCATAGTACTGATTATAACAAAATATATCTTTGATATTCATTGATAATTATATGTGATAGTATACAAATATTGACTGCTTTGAGTGCTATGGTTGAAACTAAGACACCAGAGGTGATCCCCGGAGCGTTCTTTTTTCCTGAGGCGCAGCCAAAGAAAAATGGAACGGTCCGGGGATCACCAAGGGAGTCGTAGTTTTAACTATAGCACGAGTTAAAGCAGTCAATATTTGTTTTATAACGCCCCAACAGACTATTTATCATATCCGTACACGTAACGTTCAGACACGCGTTTCAGATACACAGACGCACAACTGATTGGGTCCGGATGGGTAAAAAGACGTGTGGGTACTGCACCCTGTGTGATAGTCGTCGGACTACCATACGACAAATGATGCACCATCACACAGCAAACGATGCACTATCACACGTACACCGTCTAGGAAACCTAAGACACATCATGTGACACGCTCTAAACCAATGAAAAGGCAGAATATTTCTAAGGGGTGTTATGTTGGTAGAGGGGCAAGACATTAATCAAGGCCATAGGTTCAAGTCCCACTCTAGTCACAGCCTGTAAGCATGAAAAGCTTGCGAAGCACAAGAAAATCTTGGTTTACAGATACTGGTTACCATCAAAAATTCCATAAAGTTGACATTGTTGCAACTGGCGCCCCGCTCATTTTTTGCCTCAAGGCTATTGCTAAACATTTTTTTTTTTTGCTAAACATATTTATGAAATTGGGCCCAGATCTGTAAAAAAATAAAGATTTGTCGTACTTCAGAAGAGCGCTATGACCCATTTCAATCTACGAGTGTCACATCATATTGCTTATTTTTTTGTCTGTTCATTTTTACTCGTTCATCTCTACGTGGAGTTGGTCCCTATCAGCACCCTTGTCAAGATTACAAAGATCCTTCATTTCGTAAGAAGCATCACCACCTGGTGCTCCTGAAATGTGTTCAGGGGCAAACTGTGGAAACAAAAGGAAAAACAAGACAAAAATAAAGTAAGGTCATGGGTTCCAGTCCCACCAGAATGATTTGCGAGTGGAATATTTTTCACAGAACTCGGGGAAGACAGAGTGCGTAGCAGGAAGTCAATCAGAGCATACTGTGAGTGTTGTAGTTGTTAAACCCACGGTTGTTTTAAGGACCACCATCACTCAGAGAGAGGGAAAGTCTTATGTAGTCGAAGTCTCCCCAAACCTCGCTAGATTGTACTCAAGAAGGATATGAGTTCTATATGAGAAGCTACTATTATTTTTATTACCTTGTTTACTGAATGTCCTTCTAGATCAGAAGAAATCTGCTGGATCGCATCATGTAAAGTGACAAACATTCGATCTAAGCCGACTTGTTTCATGAAGCCACTCTGCAGTAACATCTCACGCACGTTTTCTACAAAACAAATTATAACCAAATGAAATATTATAACAAATTACTCTGATGCATTTTTCTGAAGAGCTGTGATACTTTTATGTGATGGTAATCAGAGTCCGGTGCTCTTATCTGCTCGGCCACAATACTATCTCCAAGAACTCAAACACAGCTTTAAAGGCAGTGGACACTATTGGTAATTACTCAAAATAATTATTATAATAAAACCTTTCTTGATTACCAGATGGGGAGAGGTTGATAATATAAAACATTGTGAGAAACAGCTCCCTCTGAAGTGACGTAGTTTTAGAGAAAGAACTAATTTTCCACGAATTTGATTTCGAGACCTCAGATTTAGAATTTGAGGTCTCGAAATTAACCTTCTGAAAGCACACAACTCCGTGTGACCATGGTGCGACAAGGGTGTTTTTTTTCTTCATAATTATCTCCCAACTTCGACGACCGCTTGAGCTCAAATTTTCACAGGTTTGTTATTTTATGCATTTGTTGAGATACACCAACTGTGAAGACTAGTCTTTGACAATTACCAATAGTGTCCAATACTATCTCCAAGAATTCAAACACAGCTTTAAAGGCAGTGGACACTATATTGGTAATTACTCAAATTAATTATCATAAAACCTTTCTTGATTACCAGATGGGGAGAGGTTGATAATATAAAACATTGTGAGAAACAGCTCCCTCTGAAGTGACGTAGTTTTAGAGAAAGAACTAATTTTCCACGAATTTGATTTCGAGACCTCAGATTTAGAATTTGAGGTCTCGAAATTAACCTTCTGAAAGCACACAACTCCGTGTGACCATGGTGCGACAAGGGTGTTTTTTTTCTTCATAATTATCTCCCAACTTCGACGACCGCTTGAGCTCAAATTTTCACAGGTTTGTTATTTTATGCATTTGTTGAGATACACCAACTGTGAAGACTAGTCTTTGACAATTACCAATAGTGTCCAATACTATCTCCAAGTATTCAAACACAGCTTTAAAGGCAGTGGACACTATATTGGTAATTACTCAAATTAATTATCATAAAACCTTTCTTGATTACCAGATGGGGAGAGGTTGATAATATAAAACATTGTGAGAAACAGCTCCCTCTGAAGTGACGTAGTTTTAGAGAAAGAACTAATTTTCCACAAATTTGATTTCGAGACCTCAGATTTAGAATTTGAGATCACGAAATCAACCTTCTGAAAGCACACAACTCCGTGTGACCATGGTGTGACAAGGGTGTTTTTTTTCTTCATAATTATCTCCCAACTTCGACGACCGCTTCAGCTCAAATTTTCACAGGTTTGTTATTTTATGCATTTGTTGGGATACACCAACTGTGAAGACTAGTCTTTGACAATTACCAATAGTGTCCAGTGTCTTTAAGCATTTACCTTTACAGTGCGCGATCACCACGTTGATCCCGATCTTCTCATAGTCAGCAATGATGCTCTTGAGGGCGCTAATCCCAACGCAGTCGATGAAGCTGACCGAGCCGAGGTCCAGAACGAGTGAGTGGGTGCCATCCTCCAGTGTCGTCTCTATACTCTCAACATTTCCGTTGTCATTGTGATGATTATGATTTTCTACCTGGTTTAACTGTTCAATCAAGTCTTTTTTGTGGTCGTTGACAATGGTTGTATTGTTAGACGTCATCTAATGCACAATGGAAGAAGTGAGGTTTTTTTTTAGGGACGGCACAAAGGTAAGTTTGATCAATTAATACTGCACTTTGTTTGTTTACCTATTTATTTATTTTATTTTATATATCTTTTCTTGGGGGTGGGTAGATGGGGATTTTTACACCATTTATGGTAATCCCTGAAAGATTAAGAAAATGGAAGTGATAGTTTAGCTTTTAATGACCCAATCTGAAATTTAAAAGAGGACGTATTAATTGATAATTCCATGTAAAACCTATTAACCTGTTAAAGTTTAACCTCAAACTGCTCAAATTGTCACCTACACTTAAAAAACCCCACAGTTTTTCTATTCGTTAGGCCTAAAAATAATTGTACGTTGACCGAACAGGCCAAGAAAATTAGAATTTGTTTATTTTGGTCAACTTTTATTCTTAAAAAAATATTGTGAAAACTTGGGTTTAATCCGTTATGTAAGGCGGGAGAAAATATGGAAAAAAAATCATAATCCACAATTTTCAACATGTAAATAAATTTGAGTTGCAAAAACCCAAATCAGCAGTTGGTATTTATGCTAGATTTTCAGATACAGCTTTCTGGAATATGGAGGGATGTGATTGCTTGTCTTAAAAAAAGCCTGAAAAAGTTAAACTGTCTGGAAATGTGAGTCCTATCCTTGCAAGCGCAAGCTCGCCCCTTGCGGCATGGGGTGTTCGGGGTCTGCCCAAGGGCCACAGAATATTTTGAAGTCAAGATGCTCTGTGTGACTAATTCACAAGGAAACATTTCACAGAAAATAAATTGTTCTAGTATGAGTGTCACAATCAGTACGCTTTCAGACTAACAATTTAACCATTTATGTTTTTCTATCCTGACCAATCCTTATGTAATATCTGTAAGCCTGGGGGATTTTAGTTTTCCACATTAAGCGCTATAATAATAAAAATAATTTCTTACAATAGTGCCCTGGTAACTAATTCCTCTATTCGTCTTAATGTGTGAACTTTAAATTGCTGCTAAAGCAATCACACAACATCGGGAAACAGTTTTGTCCAAAGGCCCACACTTCGTGTATCACAACGTACATATAAAATAACAAACCTGTGAACATTTAGGCTCAACAGGTCATCGGAGTCTGGAGAAATTAACGGGAAAACCCACCCTTGTTTCCGCACGTTTCGCCGTGTCATGACATGTGTTTATTAAAAATAAATCTGTTATTTTCGATATCGAGAATTGATAATTGTTTTAATGTGTTTTTCAAAAAGTAAAGCATTTCATCAAATAATATTTCAAGGGAAATGGAATTTTTCACCATTACCTTCTGTAAACCCTGTAAGTTATTTGTACACCTGTGAACTTTAAATTGTTGTTCGGTTCAGAAAGTGTCTAATGGTTGGAAGTTTTATACTTTGTAAAAAACAAGGCCCAGGCTCTATGGACCTTTTATTTATAATTGTGATGTCACATGACCTCACCTCATATTCTTCATCTAGTTTTGGGTGTTTAGACATCTTCTTCCTCCGTCTGACTTCCTTTTTCTTTGCTCTGGTCTCCATTTTGATCCTCTTGGTCTCTGCCTTGGCTCTTGTTCTAAGAATCTCAGGTGGGTTCAACTTGGATTTACCGTATAAGGTACTCTTAACGTAGTCGGAGTTTGCATAGTACAGGGGGCTGTGAACACGGAAAATCTTGATACCTTGTATCGGCTCAGCCTGTGGGAAATCACATTATAGAATGATTTGATGAATAGAGATTAAAGGTGCTGGACACTATTGGTAATTACTCAAAACAATTGTTAGCATAAAAAGTGACTTAGTAACAAGCAATGGAGAGCTGTTGATAGTATAAAGCATTGTGAAAATCAGCTTCCTCTGAAGTAACATAGTTTTCGAGAAAGAAATAGTTTTCCACTAAAGTATTTTAATTTGATTTTAAGATCTCAGAATTAGATTTTGAAGTCCCCAAACCAAGCAGCTTCAGGTGACGAGGGTGTTTCTTCTTTCATTATTTGTCTTGCAACTTCGATGAGTTCAAATTTTCACAGGTTTGTTATATTATGCACATGTTGAGATACACTAAGTGCGAAGACCGGTCTTTGACAACTACCAGTGTGTCCAGTGTCTTTGCATGGTGTGAAGGACAATAATAAACTATACAAAACTTGCTTGTACAACTATATAATATTCTCCTTTGAGGGAGTGTTGGCTCTAAAAAAAAAAACGGTTTAATTTTGATGTTTCGAACAGTATACTCTGCTTGTCTTCAGGAAAAAGCTTGTTAACATTTTAAAGGGAATCATCAACCATGTCTAGGACAAAATCAGAGTTTGCAAGAACAATATGCTACAATATTCAGGATGGTATTTCAACATTGAAAAACACACTTTCAATAAGACACTGGACACTATTGGTAATTGTCAAAGACCAGTCTTCTCACTTGGCGTATCTGAACATATGCAAAAGATAACAAACCAGAGAAAATTTTAACTCTTGTTTGGTCTTCGAAGTTCCGAGATAATAGTGGAAGAAAAAAACACCCTTGTCATACGAAGTTGTATCTCTGTACTCTTTTCTTAAATTTGCCTTTTTAACACTGCCTTGGAATATGTTCGGTCAAAGAAAGGTGGTTCTTGACAAACCTTGTATTATTTCTATTTTGTAGGTATATTAATATATGAAACTATTATTTTTTGTTGGCACAACTTGGAAAACAAGTTGACCATTCAGACACTCATGGTTCCCTTTGGAAGTGAAGAAAAAATGGAAACAATTTGTTTGACGTACATCTTTGTAGTAAGCAACATCTCTGTAGATGTCAGTGCCAGGTATTTTTCCCATCAGGGAACAGTCCGGCTTCTGGGTTCTCACGACGACCGTCATGATAGCAAAGACCACACCCACTGCTAGCCCTAAGTCAACGCCCAGGAGAGCTGTGGAAGACCATGTGACTAACCATATCATCTGTAATTGAGAGTGCATTCATAAAAAATAAATTAATGCAAAAAAAAAAAGAAAGATGAAAGGGCACTGCAAGCGACTTCATGAAACGCCATTAATCCTATCTCGAGTTAGGACGAGTAACTAAGTCCTAACTTAGGGTGGGTTCAATGCATCCTAACGTCCATGGATACGGAACTTAACTTCTCATAAGTCCCAAGATTAATCTTAAGTTAAGTAGAGTTTGGTGAACCAACGACTGGACACGTTTTGGTAATAAGTCAAAGACTAGTATTCCCACTTTAGTCCAGTCGTACTCCAGCTTGACCTACAAAAAATTGCAACAGAATTTATTTCAACTGTTATGGGGTCTATAGACACCAAAGTTTAACATATCAACAGTCCTCCAAAATCAATGAGGCGGAAAGTGATCAAATTTGCATAATTATGTTAATTAGTTTCCGCCATTAGCTGAAAATGAAAAAACATGCATTGAAGGCTAGCATGCTCAAAATAGTGTCTATACCCATGTTTTCATGGTCAAGCAGTCCAATGAAGAAAGGAATAACCTTTAAAAGTGACGAAAAGTCTTCAAATTTGCAAAATTAACTAATTGTGTTAATTAGTTTCTGCCATTAGCTGAAAATGAAAAAACCATGAATATCTTGACAACAAAGAGGGCTAGCATGCTCATACCCATGTTTTCATGGTCAAGGAGTCCAATGATGAAAGGAATAACCTTTATAATGTTGCATAATTGTGTTAATTTTCAGCTAATGGCGGAAACTAATTAACATAATTATGCAAATTTGATCACTTTCCATGCATATCTTGACAACAAAGAGGGCTAGCATGCTCAAAATGGTGTCTATACCCACGTTTTCATGGTTAAGACGTCCAATGAAGAAAGGAATAACCTTTTAAAAGTGTTGGAAAGCTTTCAAATTTCCAAAATTATGTTAATTAGTTTCCGCTAATTAGCTGAAAATGAAAAAAAGGCAAATCTTTAAAACAAAGAAGGCTAACATGCTTTAAATGGTGTCTATACCCATGTTTTTATGGTCAAGGAGTTCAATGAAAAATGAATTACCATTCAAAAGCCTTCAAATTTGCACAGTTATGTTAATTAGTTTCTTCCATTGGTGGAAAAACATGCATATCTTTCATTAGCTGCAGGTGGCAAGTCAGTTTTCACTGGCAACAGGTTCTGTTTGACCATTGCCAATTCAGTTGAGCGAGAGGTTGTCTCGGGAAACTCTGATGATCATGTTGAATCATTCGTCAGCTGATCTACGAATGTTAGTCTCCTCCTGCCCTTGCTGTTGTTTCCATCCATGGTTTCCCAAAGAATAAGGGTGCCAACAGCTAGCTCTGGATGGCGGACAGAGTGGCCAGTCATCCTCATCCTTCGTTCTCAATTGACAGATGATTGACGATGCCCTTGGTAGGGCATTGTAGGGCTTGGAGTTGGGCATGCGGTCCTCTTAAATATAGTGCCTCAGTAGGTGCCAAATTGCTAGCCTCAACATATTTCGAGCTCTGTCAGTCTGTTAAAGTCTTGTCACTGAAGTTCTTCAATCGCAGTTTATTAAGAACAGTGTTTTGATCTCCGCTGTAGAGAAATGCAGTACCTTTTCAGCAGCGTGGATGATCTTCCTTTGGGCTCTCCACCATGAAAGTATCAGCCACTTTTGACAGTCATGCCCAACAGCGATCCATGCGACGAACGACACCCTTCCAGGAAGTATTTGTTGATGAATGGGTGCTTCTACAAAATGTCCAAGAGGCCATTGCAGCATCCTTTGTCCAATGACACTGTGCTTGTTGGGATGACAGCGACCTGTTAGTGCTACTTCTCACCATGCATATACTATAAGGTAGATCCTTATTCTTCATGCCAAAGCCGACACAAAACAAAAATTGCATGTGGAACATCCGGAAGGAGGAGCTTGGCCCTTCTGTGTGCTCAAGGCTACTTTTTGTACTTGGGGGGTGTGACACCACACCAAGGCTGTATGGCATTGGAAAGCAAGTAGGCCTGTCCACAAGATCTGCACCAATGAATTGTCAAAACTGGCTGATACTTTCATGATTGAAAGAACAAAGAAAGAGGACATCATCCATGCTTGTGAAAAGACCCTTGCAATCCTCTTAAGTGAGATCAAGACACTGGTCTTAGCAAACTCTGATTCAAGAACTTCTATACACGGGTGTAAACACCATTTTGAACATCCTAGCCGTCTTTGTTTCAAAGATGTGTTTCATTAACATAAAAACTAGCAAATTTGAAGGCTTTTTGACACTTTTGACTCCTTGACCATGAAAACACGGGTATATACACCATTTTTAGCATGCTAGCCCAGTACCTTCCCTTTAAACCAAAGCTCTATACACAGATAGGTGTTATTATTCAATTGAACAACAAAAGAGAGAGTGTTGTAGAGTGTCGCGGCTGAGTGGTTAAGAGCATCGAATTCAAGTTCTGGTGTAGTCACCGGAGTGTGGGTTCGAATCCCGGTCGTGACACTTGTGTCTTTGAGCAAGATACTTTACTATAATTGCTTCTCTTCACCCAGGGGTATAAATGGGTACCTGGTTGGGTAGAGGTTGATATTATGAATGAAAAGCTTTCGGAGCACCACGGCAGCTCGGGGCTGTATACTCCCTACTGGGAGCTGAGAAAGATTAAAGGGATGATTATTGGCCCAATGACCAGGAGACTAATGTAAAGCGCATTGATACAGTTTATTGTAAAATGCGCTATATAAGAACTTGTTATTATTATTATTATTAAAAGAAAGCGGAACTTTCTCGGACTGAGTTTACTGGCCTGGTTCCAAACTCAGTAGCCTCTGCATGCCGTGCAGTCCAGTAAAATGAAGAAAATGATTCAATATTGAAGAAAATGTTCTCATACAACAAATGTTTTAAAGATCTGATTTGATTTTTTTACATTCTTGAAATTGAACTACAAATTCCTTCTAATTCTTAAAAACTTACACAGTCTATTTTTGAATACTTCCATAAAACTTTGATATCTTTAAACTGACGGAACATTCCCCGAAGCGCTACAACAACAATTGCAGCAAGACAGCTCTGTAAGACAAGAAAAAAAGATTGAAAAAAAAGTGAAATTTTGTTACAAACACATTGAGACTTCATGATGATGGATTAGCGGTGCACAAACGCACATAGCAACAGGTAGCCAGCTGGCCACTGCAACCCCAGTTTTCACTCGTGTTAGGAAGATTAAAGGAACACGTTGCCTTGGATCGGTCGAGTTGGTCTTTGAAAATCGTTCTGTAACCGTTTGTTGTAAAATTTATATGGTTAGAAAGATATTGTAAAAGTAGAATACAATGATCTACACATATACGCCTCGAAACTGCGTGGTTTTCTTTTTACCCTGTCGACTAACACGGTCGGCCATTTATGGGAGTCAAAATTTTGACTCCCATAAATGGCCGACCGTGATAGTTTGCGACGTTAAAGGAAAACCGTGCAGTTTCGAGTGATACTTGTGTGGATCATTATATTCTACTTTTAAAACATCTTTCTAACCATATGCATTTTATAACAAACGGTTTCAAACGCTTTTAATAGACCAACTCGTCCGATCCAAGGCAACGTGTTCCTTTAAAGAATTCAGACATAATGAAAACTCAAAGCCAAGTGACAGTGGTAAATTTGCACCTTCTTTTAAGTAAAAGTCTTCTACAAATATATATTTTAGCCCATGGGTTCTATCAAGAAATGTAGATAAAGACGGACAAATTAATATGGTTCGTAAACCAATAGTGTGATTGTGCTGCATGTATATACGGTGCCTGCAAAGGGAATACTATTCATACACGACAATAGATGTGGCGGGGGCTGTACAGATCTTCGGATCAAAGTCTGTATTTGTTTTTGTACTGTTATGGAAAATTAAACAATATTATTAATTGTAATCTAATAATAATACACACAACTAGTATTAGTAAATAGACTGGACTCAAGTATTAAAGAAGAAGAAAAAAGAAAGAAAAAAAAATTGTTTTCTTTCTTGGCATGGGTTGACATGTTCAAAGTCTGTAACAAAACAAGAGCACATACAGAATGGTTTTTGACTTGTTTTACTTTCAAAACCTTTGCCAGCCAATGGGTATCTATAATTTGCCTAAAGGCGTGACATACAACTCTTTGATTACGAGACAAAATCTGACGCACATCTAACACGAACAGATGGTTCATCTGTTATCGAATTTGTGTCCCTATCCCTTTGCTGATCGTCAAACCCCTCCTCATCTAGCGTCCGGTACCATGAGTTGATTAATTGGACTTACAAGACTAAAGACGAGAGTTGATGGGTCACATTGTTTGAACAAGCAACCAGTTCATTGTTTGTAAAACAACTGCTAAACAAGCAAAGCTAGGTACCGTCCTGTCATACATCATTCAGTACTGTGACAGGGTGTTTGCTCTACAACGTTTCAGACAGGCGCTCCAGGGTCGCTCCAGGGTCGAACCAAATTCAGAATTAAGTACATGAAAAGTTTGACGTCTGAAACAGATCGAGAGATCGACTGTTGCAGTTGTTCGGAACAACTCTTACGCACCTTGGTTTCAGACGTCATGAGCCGAGCCATGTTGCAAAAAAATATATTATTATAAATAGCTTATTAGTGTTATGTCATAAAAGGAAGGGAATCAAAACGGAATAATTAAAAAAAACTAAAAGATGCTCGGTTTGACTTTTTGCCAATTTGACCCAAACATTTATATTGAAATTTGAAATGGCTAATAATAGAAATGAGAAAATTTCAAGCTTTCATTAAAGTATTGCATGAACAACTCCAGTCAGTCAACGATAACAGGAAATTCTGTAAGTATAACTAAAAACACAAATATGAATTGTTGTCAGGATCACATCCAGACAGCAATGTACAAACAATAATGCATGTTACATTGTGCATATTATGCATTGTCTGTGGTAAATATGCAAAAGTTTTTGCATAAATAAACATACATACAAATTTTTTCTGTAAATTTTGGGTCATGCAACTTTAAAAAAAACAGTAATTTTTGTATTTGTTTTTAAATTTAAATTATAAACAAGAAAGAAAGCCCATACCTTTGGCAATGAGTAAAAAAGTGGTGCTATAAAAAGCAACACAATTAGAATGAATACACAGGAAAACAGACTCGTCAACTGCAAGGAAAAATACAATAAAAAATACAATCAGTATTGAATTATCAAAGTTGAGGAAAAATTTGTTGGTTTCACTTTTCAGTTAATGTTTCTAGATTTCCTCACAGGACAAATATGACAAAAAAGACAACTTTATTTTTTATATATTTTTCTTTCAAAAATAAATCAAAACATTTGAAGTTTTTAATCTCAAAAACAATTTTCAAGTAATAAACCACAAGGAAAACTGACTGAGTAAATTTTAAACAACTTGAGGTTGAATAAAGAATATAATAACCCCCCCCCCCAAAAAAAAAAAAAATAACCAGAGCTTTTTATTAGCATTTATCATTCTTTTTAAAATGCGGAATTCCGCGGAAACGCGGAAGAGTTGCATGCCTGGCTGCGGCCTTCAGATTAACATGCTCACGCTCTACCAATTAAGCCATCTAGCCCTTTACGTTGGCGATCTTTCTATTTTGTCAATATCTTTGTTCCAAGGGTGCTAGTCAGAAGCCGTACAACCGGTAACTGCTGTGTAAGCCAGGGATCACACCAAGGTTTACCCAGGTTTACCAAGGTTTACCCAGGTTTAAGTCTTGCTCTGGTAAATGTTTCTTTGTTCATGTCCAAGTTAAAAATATATATATATAATTGTCATTTTGTGAGGAGTCTTACAAAACAAACCAAAAAAAGAGGGGGGGGGGGTTATATTCTGAATTGGAAAAGAGGAAGTGGTTGATCCCACTTAACTTTTGTACAGTGTGTTTCAGTTTCTATTGTATTGTTTTGAAAGGAAACAGGAAATCAGCTGATGATCAGCTGAAAAGTTGCATGCCTGATTATATAACATATGGTTTCTTTTTAAAATTGAATATCAAAATCAATACCTCAAAGCATTTATGAAAATCAACATTGTTGGGAAAATACAAAAAGCAGATACGCACTTGAGTCTTGCCTCCAGATATTTCTTGGAGTAGTGATCGAGACAATGAGGTAGCAGCTGGGTAACATAAGAAGAAAGATCCAACGACACTCATAGAACCTAGAGCAACCAACTCCTGTAAAGGGGGAAACAGTACAAGTGAGATATTTCTTGGAGTAGTGATCAAGACAATGAGGTCGTAGCTAGATAACATAAGAAGAGAGATCCAACGACACTCATAGAACCTAGAGCAACCAACTCCTGTAAAGGGGGAAACAGTACAAGTGAGATATTGCTTGGAGTAGTGATCAAGACAATGAGGTCGTAGCTAGATAACATAAGAAGAGAGATCCAACGACACTCATAGAACCTAGAGCAACCAACTCCTGTAAAGGGGGAAACAGTACAAGTGAGATATTGCTTGGAGTAGTGATCAAGACAATGAGGTAGCAGCTGGGTAACATAAGAAGAAAGATCCAACGACACTCATAGAACCTAGAGCAACCAACTCCTGTAAAGGGGGAAACAGTACAAGTGAGATATTTCTTGGAGTAGTGATCAAGACAATGAGGTAGCAGCTGGGTAACATAAGAAGAAAGATCCAACGACACTCATAGAACCTAGAGCAACCAACTCCTGTAAAGGGGGAAACAGTACAAGTGAGATATTTCTTGGAGTAGTGATCAAGACAATGAGGTAGTAGCTAGGTAACATAAGAAGAGAGATCCAACGACACTCATAGAACCTAGAGCAACCAACTCCTGTAAAGGGGGAAACAGTACAAGTGAGATATTTCTTGGAGTAGTGATCAAGACAATGAGGTAGTAGCTAGGTAACATAAGAAGAGAGATCCAACGACACTCATAGAACCTAGAGCAACCAACTCCTGTAAATGGGGAAACAGTACAAGTGAGATATTTCTTGGAGTAGTGATCAAGACAATGAGGTAGCAGCTGGGTAACATAAGAAGAAAGATCCAACGACACTCATAGAACCTAGAGCAACCAACTCCTGTAAAGGGGGAAACAGTACAAGTGAGATATTTCTTGGAGTAGTGATCAAGACAATGAGGTAGTAGCTAGGTAACATAAGAAGAGAGATCCAACGACACTCATAGAACCTAGAGCAACCAACTCCTGTAAAGGGGGAAACAGTACAAGTGAGATATTTCTTGGAGTAGTGATCAAGACAATGAGGTCGTAGCTAGGTAACATAAGAAGAGAGATCCAACGACACTCATAGAACCTAGAGCAACCAACTCCTGTAAAGGGGGAAACAGTACAAGTGAGATATTTCTTGGAGTAGTGATCAAGACAATGAGGTAGTAGCTAGGTAACATAAGAAGAGAGATCCAACGACACTCATAGAACCTAGAGCAACCAACTCCTGTAAATGGGGAAACAGTACAAGTGAGATATTTCTTGGAGTAGTGATCAAGACAATGAGGTAGTAGCTGGGTAACATAAGAAGAGAGATCCAACGACACTCATAGAACCTAGAGCAACCAACTCCTGTAAAGGGGGAAACAGTACAAGTGAGATATTTCTTGGAGTAGTGATCAAGACAATGAGGTAGCAGCTGGGTAACATAAGAAGAAAGATCCAACGACACTCATAGAACCTAGAGCAACCAACTCCTGTAAAGGGGGAAACAGTACAAGTGAGATATTTCTTGGAGTAGTGATCAAGACAATGAGGTAGCAGCTGGGTAACATAAGAAGAAAGATCCAACGACACTCATAGAACCTAGAGCAACCAACTCCTGTAAAGGGGGAAACAGTACAAGTGAGATATTTCTTGGAGTAGTGATCAAGACAATGAGGTAGTAGCTGGGTAACATAAGAAGAGAGATCCAACGACACTCATAGAACCTAGAGCAACCAACTCCTGTAAAGGGGGAAACAGTACAAGTGAGATATTTCTTGGAGTAGTGATCAAGACAATGAGGTAGCAGCTGGGTAACATAAGAAGAAAGATCCAACGACACTCATAGAACCTAGAGCAACCAACTCCTGTAAAGGGGGAAACAGTACAAGTGAGATATTTCTTGGAGTAGTGATCAAGACAATGAGGTAGCAGCTGGGTAACATAAGAAGAAAGATCCAACGACACTCATAGAACCTAGAGCAACCAACTCCTGTAAAGGGGGAAACAGTACAAGTGAGATATTTCTTGGAGTAGTGATCAAGACAATGAGGTAGTAGCTGGGTAACATAAGAAGAAAGATCCCTTACCCTTACACTTGTTGCTTCTTTCCTGAGTTCTGAGACAAAAATCCCCAGGCACTTTGATTGGATTCAAACACAAGACCTTTGCATTGCTAGAACAGGGCCGAATTTCATGGCTCTGCTTACCGCCGAATTCTGCGTCTACGATCACGATTTTCTGCGCTAAGTGTCAAATTTCTACGCTTACCCTGGTAAGCATAGAATGCCTTGTAACATGGAGTACGCAAGCGCAGAAGCCAAAATTCGCAGCTAACCTGTGAAATACGCTTGCCGTTAGCACACAATTCCCTGCTTCTGTAAGCACTGATTCTGTGCTTACAGTAAGCAGAGCCATGAAATTGGGCCCAGATGTCTTACGACTACACTACTCAGCTAGTCCAGCGGATAGAGGCAGTTTGAATCCTGTTTATTAGCAGTTGGTACCACTATGATTTTAATTATGCATCGGGATAAATAATGTTTCTTCGTTTTTTGCCCAAACACCAATGTGTATTTTTTTCAACGGGCTTACACACCGGACCTGCCCATTATTGTACTGGTTAAAAACCAAATACGATCTATTAGGTTTTAGAGCCAGTGAGATTATCTTTGGGACTTGGGTTGAACAGAGAATATTCTTGCCTGGAATTTTCCTGCAATGCAAGAACAGTAAAACCCCCTTTCATTAAATTTGTGTTGGATGGGTTGTGTTGGGTTTGTGGTTTAACTTTGTATTTTTGTTTTTGATGAACAAAATCTCCTAACAAAAAACCAAAGGGACACTTAAGGGTATGAAAGAGTTATCTCAACAACATCAGACAATCACCTATAGTACATACTTAAAAACATTAATCAAATTGCATCAGTTTACAAGAGATTACTGTACAGCGTCATGAGCAATGATTGTTTGAATATGGCGCCAAATAAATGTTACGGTTGATTGATTGACGACTACAATAAAATATAAAGACTCTAAAAGCTTAAACAGGAAAAGAATGTCAGATGTTGGTAAACACGCTACAGGTAGGGATTTCCAAAGTGCAGCAGTACGAGTGGATAAGCTATTTGAATATCTCTCTTGAAACGGATACAATGAAGCGATGAGAAAGTGCGGAAAAGTGCAAGTGCTTATTACAGTGCTTGCTCTTTTAAGAAAAAATGTTTATGACATATTAATTCAGTTGAAAAGCCTAAGGAACTTTCAGTACTCCAGGCACTCTTTTAGGCCTGCATTTTGTGTCTTTAAGATTGTTAATTTCAATTACCATATCTGTAAAGATCAAAAGGTAGTTAAAGCCATTGGACCCTTTCGGTTCAGAAAAAAAAAAAGTTCACAGATTTAAAAATAACTTACAGGGTTTACAGAAGGCAATGGTGAAAGACTTCTCTTGAAATATTATTCCATGAAATGCTTTACTTTTTGAGAAAACATTAAAACAATATAAATTCTCGTTAACGAGAATTACGGATTTAGTTTTAACACATGTCATGACACGGCAAAATGCGCGGAAACAAGGGTGAGGGTTTCCATTGTTTTCTCCCGACTCCGATGACCGATTGAGCCTAAATTTTCACAGGTTTGTTATTTGATGTAGAAGTTGTGGTACACAAAGTGTGGGCCTCGGAAAACACTGTTTACCGAAAGGGTCCAATGGCTTTAAATACAAAATTTGCATAAATTTGAAAAAAATTAATACAAAAATCCTCAAATGAATGTTCTTCTTGAAGTTTCTTATTGCTAAACAGGTACTATGGTAATAACTTTACCTGGTTTGCATCGATTTCGTAGTTGTTTTTCTTTGCGAAGATGTAGCTGACCGAAACCGAGACGGAGAAAGTGACGATTGCTATGACGATTGCATCCATTATCATGGACTCCATGTAAGAAAACACCGGTAAACTCGGCAGTGGAAGACTGGAATGACACAAGAGATACATATAATTTAATACAGAAATTCAGTCTCTTTGCACAGTGTAAAGTGTCTTTGCTTAGAGGTGTCAGTCCGAAGTCATTCAACTTGTACCTGGTGTATATAGCCAGGAATCAAACCCAGGTTTATGGTACAACGTAGAAAGTGCTAGGAAACCCAGGTTTATGGTACAACCTAGAAAGTGCTAGGAAACCCAGGTTTATGGTACAACCTAGAAAGTGCTAGGAAACCCAGGTTTATGGTACAACGTAGAAAGCGCTAGGACAGGGATCAAATAGCCTGAATAATCTAATTAAACCTACACCATATAAACAAGGTCAGCCCTTGTGCTCAATAAAATTGCCCTGTTTTCTCCCAAGGGGCAAATGTCATGCCTGCTTACAATCAATGGGCTAAATTAAAAAAAGGAACTAGGGTACCCCAGTTATATCTTGACCTACATTTCAAAACCATTTATTTATTGAAGGCGACAAACAACTGAAACTCTACGATTTCTAATAACAGTTTTCTAACTACACTGTTTTTTTTTTTTTTACACATTATAGAAGCAACACACAACTGACACTAATTACTTGTTACAATTACACTAAAACTCATTACAGGTTACACAGGTTACATGTCTCCTGACGATTACTAGAGAGGAAGCTTGTCGAAACGTTTGAGACCATTTTCAGAACTGACCTCTGCGGTAGTACAGTTAATCATGATCCTATAAGCTAAAGTACATTTTTCTATACCATCCGCCCGGGTAATAGTTTAAAATTAGGACAGTTCTTTTCAGAACTGAGAAGTCTCCCGAAACCCCGAACATCTACTCCACGGTAGTAGAATAAAGCAAAACAGTTCTCTAAGAACAAACTCTACCTGACTCTACCTGGCTTAAATAATAACATCCACTAAATAGTACAATTCTGATTCAAAGAAATATAAAACCTTATCTGTAATAACTGATTGCACATCACCACTTATCAGAACTACCATTTACGGATAGTATAAAGTAACAAAATACAAAATCAATCACCAAGAGGCATTTTACATATCAACTGAACAATGCACCCTGAGAAAAAAACACCTGTTCCTGTTTAAATAAAAAAAAAACAATCATTATTTTTTTTCACCTACAATATTAAAAGACACTGCTTTAAAAAAAAACACCTATAAGAAAACACACCTCGCCTCGCATTAGAAACTTGGCACTGATACATCACGTTTGGCACTAAAAGCACTGTTGACTCGCATTACTTGCATCAAAGGATCTTTTATATATAAACTCGGTCAAGTCTAAAAGGCATGGAGTGAGAGGAAAGTTATATGAACAAACCCTTTTAGCAATCTCCGAGTGAGGCAGTGGTTATAAGCCAAATTGCACTACTCTTGACACATAAGATAGAGCTGTATATTGCTTTGATCCCTCATGGGAACTTGATAGTCATATCGTCACCCAGGAAAGTACTGAGTAAACAGTGCTAAAGTACATCCGTCGACGGGAGAAACCAAAATGAATATCGCCACTGCTTTTTAACGAAGAGTAATATCTTAAAATGACAAATTATTGATGACTACGGGAAGGGGCCTTTATCCCAATAACAGACCGATCCATTAAGCTCCGCCAAATTGTGTATTGACCAATGGGCAACCGAAGGTCCGTCAAATTAAGTCCGACATGCGTGTGTGTATGTTTGAGGCGCGCGGCAGAGCGGACAGAGCCTAATGGATCGATCTATTTCATTTTGCGTGTTCAGAAAAGACGCAGGCCCCAGAATTGCATTGTACTACATTGCAACAGAAGAGAGTAACATGTACCGGAAGGTCAAAGCATTTTTCAGGTTTCACCTAGCGTGATTATGTGACATACGTGCCCTTTTCCGATGTAAAAACACGTTTAAGGTTTCATGAAGAGACACGTATCTTAAATTGATTAGCCAATATGTATAGGATAATGCCCGAGGTGCGCGCCATTCGTGGGTAAGAACGGCCCGAGGGCGAAGCCCGAGGGCCATTTGTACCCACGAATGGCGCGTTCACCGAGGGCATTATGCGACTTAACCCACACCTGTGACGTCATGCTATTGTTAAAATCGCTCCATTATTTCGCACGAATGGCGTGATATTGTTTAATTTTTAAGTCAATTGTATGTACTACGTAACCTTGTTCACTCCAGTGAACACCACTGGTGATATGTGAACAATGGACAAAGACCAACATTTAGGAAATATGCTAGTTTCTTCGATAGTGGCATCATAGATCGGGAGCGAAAGTGGCAGCAGATAAGATATTTTGTTTCTTGACTTTAAGTAAATTTATACAAGTTAGTGATAGAAACAGACTATCAAATGATGTTGTTGCCCGCTCGGTCTACAAAAAACCCAAAAGGTGAAGATAAAAGAAGTGACCTACCCGCGTACAAGCCTGTAGTTTCAGATTTGTTTTTAATAAACAAATTTAAGCTACCTTTATGATCAACAATTTCAGTTGAATTCCTGTTATTTTATGATGATATTGAAAAAAAGTATCTTTGCAATCTTAAATTTTAGGGACTTTACTCACTTACCATGTATGTGTATGATAAATTAAGCATTTTGAATTAATAAAAACAAAAAACAAAAATACTGGTTAAAATGAAATTGATTTATCTGACTTTAAGACCTGCTTAAATTACTGTTCTATAGTTATTTTTTAACATCTCAGCTAAATAATAATTTAATAATGTAGCTGTTCACTTGTGGAAAGTGTTAACGATCATTTTGCAATACATGTGTAGCTCTATTAACCTGTGTTAAAAACCATTAAAAACAAAATAATTTATGGTCCATGGCGTCATTGACTTCATTTACTTTATTCCCTTACTCTTTTATGCACAATGGGTGAATAGATGTACCCATCGCGCCATTCGTGCAAAATAATGGAGCGATTTAACAATAGCATGACGTCACAGGTGTGGGTTAAATTTAAAGAAACTTGACACTATTGGTAATTGTCAAATACCAGTCTTCACAGTTGGTGTGTCTCAACATATGCATAAAATAACAAACCTTTGAAACTTTGAGCTCCATTGGTAATCAAAGTTGCGAGATAATAATGAAAGTAAAAACACCCTTGTCACACCAAGTTGTGTGCATTCAGATGCTTGATTTCGAGACCTCAAAATTTAATTCTGAGGTCTCAAAATCAAATTCATGGGAAATCACTTCTTTCTCGAAAACTACGTCACTTCAGAGGGAGCCGTTCCTCATAATGTTTTATACTTTCAACATCTCTCCATTAATTGTTACCAAGTAAGGTTTACGCTAATAATTATTTTAAGTAATAACCAATAGTGTCCACCACTGCCGTTAACAAGTAAGGTTTTATGCTAATAATTATTTTGAGTAATTACCAATAGTGTCCACTGCCTTTAGAAAAGCTAACGTTAGTCAATGAAGAGGTTAAACTTATACAGATTCATATATGAGGTCTTCAAACCATGACCATGGCTTATAAGTAATGCAAATTTTGCAGTTTTAGCACAATGAAAAATGTAAATCTCAATAAAGGTTTGGTCATCAGTGGCTCTTCGTAAAAACGGTGAGAATTTATTACCCGGTAACCAATAGCAACTGTACCAGACACTAAGAAGCACTCAGAAGTCGTGTTTTGGAATACAGAGTAGACCATAAGTATTTAATCCTCAACCCATTAATACGACTGAACAGGTATATGAATTGTACTGGGGCAGCCATTAAATGATCACAGTGTGTTAAGTCAGTTAAATTAAAGGAACATTACAGAATTGGTAAGAAAAAAACTTACAAAGTCTAATGATGGTAGTAGAAAACATCCCTTGAAATTTTTCTGTCTGAAATGTCATATTTGGTGAGAAATTAATAAAACTAGCATCCCATTTGGAGTTTATTGCTCAGTGAGTGTTTTGTGAGTTTTTATTTTGAATTGATGTTTCTACAGCTTTGTCAGTTTATGTATTTGGTGGATTACTTAAAGTGCAAGCAACTGTTTTGTTTGCAAAACCCAATTCTGTAATGTTCCTTTAAAGGCAATGGAAACTATTGGTAATTACCCAAACTAATTATTAGCATAAAAACTGGCTTGGTAACAAGCAATTGGGAGACGTTTATAGTATGAAACATTGCGAGAAACGGCTCCCTCTGAAGTAACGTAGTTTTCGAGAAAGAAGTAATTTTCCATAAATTTGATTTCGAGACCTCAGGTTTAGAATTTGAGGTCTCGAAATCAAGCATCTGAAAGCACTGATTGTGTGACAAGGGTGTTTTTTTCTTTCATTATTATCTCGCACCTTTGACGACCAATTGAGCTCGAATTTTCACAGGTTTGTTATTGTATGCATGTGTTAGCATAAATCAAGTGAGAAGACTGGTCTTTGACAATTACCAATCCTGTCCAGGTTCTTTAAGTGAGATCTTAAGACTAACAAGGCTTGATTTATATGCAGCATGAGAGTACCTGCGTGCTCAGAATACAGCGGGCAAACCCATTCATATAAAAACACATGATATTGAACCTTCCTTCGGAGTCAGATACAATCTGAAGAAACTGGTGAAAAGACGCAGGGCTTTTTCAGCCTGGTAAGATTGTTTTCTACATCTACAACTATTATTGTCAATTTTTTGTTTTAATGATAGTTGTCGTAACACTGAAAGTCATCTTAGAATAGGTCTGAGTGGCAAGGAAGGTTTATCTTATTGAAAGGAGTTTTTGATGGAGCTTTTGGTTTCATATGGATGCAGAGGAATTGTACATTCTAAGATGTCTGGTTCCCATCTTAAGAAATGCTAAGTGTTTATGAATGGTAACATGATGGAAACAACTTCAATGTCACTCATGCATTGACTTTTAAAGGCAGTGGACACTATTGGTATTTACTCAAAACAATTTTTTAGCATAAAAACTTACTTGGTAATGAGCAATGGAGAGCTGTTGATAGTATAAATATTGTGAGACACGTCTCACTCTGAAGTAACAAAGTTGAAGTTTGTGAGAAATAAAGCATCAAAAATCACACAATTTCTTGTGACAACAGTGTTTTTTCTTCCTCTATTATCTCGCAACTTCAAACTTTCACAGGTTTGTTGTGTTGAGATACACCAAGTGAGAAAAATGGTCTTTGAAGAATACCAAAGGTGTCCTCAGTTTCTTTAAAGGAGATTGGAGACACAAAGTGGAGACCCAGGGTAGAGGTATATGGAAAAACTGAGAAATTCTACATCTACATGGGAAAGACGAGAAGACCTCTCCACGATCTTTACACGGCAGACAGACGCCGTTTCACACATTCAGAGCCTCGTCACTAAATATTTACCAGTCCTTAATGGAACCACAGTAAATAACTTTTGTAAATAAATCGCACTTTCCAAGTCTGAGATGATCTCAGGATATGGTTATTTGATTTCAAGTGTGACTTTCTAAATAGGATGGGCTCTGGAGTGGTGAACTCACACAGTGAAACTTCTGTGAAGTTGTCTATATTTGTAAATTGATGTGTGATTATTAAAGCCATTATATACACTTTCAGTACAGAAAAAAAGTTCACAGATTTACAAATAATTTACAGAGTTTACAGAAGGTAATGGTGAAAGACTTCTCTTGAAATATTATTCCATGAAATGCTTTACTTTTTGAGAAAACACTAAAACAATATCAATTCTTGATAGCGAGAATTACGGATTTATTTTAAACACATGTCATGACACGGCGAAACGTGCGGAAACAAGAGTGGGTTTTCCAGTTGTTTTCTCCCGACTCTGACGAGACAGGTTTGTTATTTTATATATAAGTTGTGATACAAGAGGTGTGGGACTTGGACATTACTATTTACTGATTTTTTTGCTGTACCGAAAGGGTAAACAAAACAATTCTGATACAAAGAAATAAAAGGCCTTATCTGTGATAACTGATTGTACAATCACCATTTATCAGAAATTCCGTTTACGGATAATATAAAAATAAAAAATAAAAAATCATCAATCAACAAAAAACATTTTACATATCATCTGAACTGTAACCCTTCATCTTATTTGAAGACCTGATTTCATCTATCAAGGACACGGTGTTCAGGAGAAAAGAGTTTACAGTGGGGACTAATGTGATAACAAACTGTAAGAGCGCCAGTCCAGAGAGGAAATGTTCATCCAATAAGTCTTCAAACAGAAAATGAAAAGGACTGGATTTAAATTAAGCTTAAAGGCACTGCCGTCGATTTCACACAACTCTTCCTTACTTAAGACTAATCTTAGGACTTAGGACGAGTCCAAACCCTGCACTGTAGCATGCAGACATTAAGATTAATCCTAAGTTAGAACGAGATTACTCGTCCTAACTCGTCCTAACTCGAGATAAGACTAGTCCTAACTCATTGTGAAATTGACCCCTGGACACCTTTGGTAATTTTCAAAGACCAGTACTACATATAACAAACCTGTGCAAATTTGGACTCAATTAATCATCAAAGTTGCAAGGAAATAGCTAAAGAACAAAACACCCTTGTTGCACAAATTTGCATGCCTTCAGATGGCATACTAAAAGAAAAAAGACTTCAGCTGATGTATTTGAGTGAGAAATTACCTCTGTCCCCAAAAGTGTGCTACTTCAGAGGGAGCAGTTTCTCACAATACTTTATACTATTGATTACTCGTTACCAAGAAAGTCTTTATGATAATTATTATTTTGAGTAAACACCAAGTGTTCAGTACTTTAAATGCTTGATCAGAGATAATTTGAATGAAAAACAGGGGGAAAAAATCACTATAAAAGCATGCTCACAGTGACAACAAATGAGATAGCATCAAATTGACTGATCTGCCGTGTATATCCCTAGGGCAACTTCGCTTGCTGAAAAGTCAAAGTATTACCGCACCTTTATAAACTAGGTTGTGTAAAGCATAAAGGAATCTGCACTGAATGTCAAGAGAATTAGAGAAAATTTACTAACAAGATGACCTATTTTTCTTCTACATTGACAGGGTGGAATTAAGTGACTCTGCACGCCACATCTAGATCACTCCACATGGCACTAACGTGAGGTCTCTATTTAAGGCACATCTTCAACCCGCCCCTTTCAATCAAAGCTACTACACAAGATCAATGAATGACGTCAGGTTTTTTCTTTTCGACGAAGTGTCACTGCTTCATTTCAACGAACGCAAATTGGAAATTTAGTTTGCTCTGGTGACTATGACAACCTTGGTTCATCAAGTACAGTCTATTGGTCTATAGCACGATGGAAAGCATATGTTACGTTATATGCCAAGCTATATACATGGCCATCATTAAACCACCTATGCTTCAAGCACCAATGTCTTAGTAGTTAGTAGAAAGTTTTGCAGAAATAAAATCAATGATTTTTTCCCTTTATTTTCTTGATCAGCCAAGGGTGTTCGAAACGACACTTCACTTTGAAGCTGGACAGACAAGTGAAAACATTCCCCATCTTGCAACATCAGGGACATTTAGAAAGAAAACTTGCGGTCGGTCGATAAAATCAGGAAATCTTTAGACTATCCTCCTTAGAGGACTACTGTTAAGAATAAACATCTGTACACTTCAATTTGGAGCTGGAAATACAAGTGAAAACATTCCCCATCTTGCGACATCAGGGAAGTTTGAGGAAAATTTGCAGTCGATAAAATCAAGACTTTTTTCAGACTATGCATCTTAAAGGACTACTTTCAAGAATAAACATCTGTACACTTCACTTCGGAGCTGGAAATACAAGTGAAAACATTCCCCATCTTGCGACATCAGGGAAGTTTGAGGAAAATTTTCAGTCGATAAAATCAAGACATTTTTCATACTACGCATCTTAAAGGACTACTTTCAAGAATAAACATCTGTACGCTTCACTTCGGAGCTGGAAATACAAGTGAAAACATTTTTCCCCATCTTGCGACATCAGGGAAGTTTGAGGAAAATTTGCAGTTGATAAAATCAAGACATTTTTCAGACTACGCATCTTAAAGGACTACTTTCAAGAATAAACATCTGTACGCTTCACTTCGGAGCTGGAAATACAAGTGAAATTACTCTCATCTTCGGACATCAGGGACAGTATTGAGGAAATTTGCAGACAATAAAATCAGGACGTTTGTCAAGAGTTAGTCTGTCCTGCTTAAAACTATTTTTTTATGAATAAATAAATTATTGTCGGATGGATGTAAGAGTGATGAAAGACTGCTTTCAAGATAAAATAACTGTTTCTCAGGCCATTTCATTTACAGACTTCAACATTTTTGCAGTTGTATGCTGCATTTTAACGCCTTGTTGGTATCAATAATTTTAACTCACTATGCTTAAAGAAGTCTGATACCAATTCCACTCACAAAAAAAACAAAAAAACCCAATGGAGTCTACAAATTTGAGCATATCTTCAGGAGGAAATGAGGTGGAGAAGTCAGTCGCATTCAGGGTAATACTGACAACTTTGTTCGCAATGATCACAACTATTGCAATTCTTGGAAATGCGATGACAATCGCTGCATTTATTCTGGAGCGTAGTCTCCGCAGAAAAGCAAGGATGCTCTGGATTATTAGTTTATCCTGTGCAGATCTGATGATCGGTTCAATTGTCTGGCCACTACTGACAATTAATGCTGGTTACGGGCACTGGCCACTCGGGGAGGCTGGTTGCAAACTTCGAGTTCTGTTCTCTAATATTGGAATCACTACAGGGATAGCCAGCATCACGGCCATCAGCATCGACAATTACCTCCTGATGTCGCGTGAGTATGCCAATTATCTTTCCATCCAGGCTCACAACAAGATTGCAAGAATGATTGTGATCACCTGGTTAAGTTTGATTGCGTATAGCATCGCTGAACTTGTACTCTGGGACATTCGACCGTATGCAATGCATGAGGGCCTAAACTTTGATCACGAATGCGTTTCTCCTGTCAAGAAAAATCCTGTCACATCAGTGGTAACCACGACATTGTTCTTTCTCATCCCACTGATCATAATGACAGTCTGCACCGTTCGATTTCTGAGTCTTCTGAGAAAACGTCTTGAGAAAGTTCAGAGAACACCAACTCATGGTTACAGAGCTCAACTATGCAGTGAGTCCGAAGAACCTTCCCTACACCAAAGTAGCCCCAAACCAAAAATGAAATCAGCAAATGCGGGAATTCCAGTGCATGCCTCAAAATTACAAAATGTTGAGGAAATGTCTAAACCACTGAGCCAATCAACAAACCATCTCCTTGTACCGCACACCAATTTCAAAGTTGATAGAACTGGTGGCAAAGAGGAAATTCAGCCATCGCAAGGGATTCCTAAACGTAGACACCAAAAAGAAACAAATTTGGATCTAGAACAACGAGCGCCTTCTTTAGACAGTTCGACTAACGTCACCAAGAAGCAATCACGCAGTCAGAAGGATTTATTTAGAGGCAAAATTATTGGGAATGATCGACGATTTCATCATCGTTACATCCGCCCGACAATAACCCTAGTTGTACTTCTCAGTGTATTTGCTCTTTGCAATCTCCCATACTTCTTCTTCACTACTGCGGTCAGCTTCTATGGATGCGTCTGCGAGGACTCAATGCGGGTCATGCTCTCGCAGCTCATCTTTGTTAACTCCTTCCTCAACCCCTTCCTCTATGTGGCCACGAACAGAAAGTTGAGGAGTTTTTTCATGACAAGGCTTCTAAGAAGCTGCAGGAAAAAACACTCTCTTTGTTTCAGAACATGAGTGTTATGTTTGAAAAAAAGAAAGAGAAGAGAGATCATGCTCATTCTGAATGAAGAAGGACCTACACTGTCGGATGGACTGCGTACCAACGGCAACATTGGTCTGTTGTACTGACGTCTCTTAGAATTTTCCAAAGGTTTAGCGGGTTTTGTTTAGCATCTTTCATTTTTAAAACAATTTTTGTCTTTCAAGTGTTTTGTTAAAATGTCAAAACCAGGTATTGCCTAGGTAATTTTAGCTAATTTCTTTGATATATGATAATAGAAAGCTTACCTTAAAGACAGTCGACACTATAGGTAATTACTCAAAACAATTATTAGCATAAAAACCATACTTGGTAACGTTACAAGTACCAAAGAGGTGAGAAACGGCTCCCTCTGAAGTGACGTAGTTTTCAAGAAAGAAGTAATTTTCCACAAATTTGATTTTGAGACCTCAGAATTTCTTTGCTTACATGTAACTAATATATTAAATAGTTATAATAATATTGACTGTTAAATAGTGCAATTCCAAAGACTGATCATTGCACTACAAACATTATTACCGCTATACACTGGGCCATATATCTCATTCCTTAAACCATCTCAGCTCCCTGTTGAGGTGAAACAACAGCCTGTGATGCAGAGTTAGTAGCGTACTATGATAAATCAACCACAAGAACCATCTCTGCCCTTACCGGTACAATTCAATTTACCCATGGGTGAAGATAATCAAATTGTTTGACCACGACACATCACTAATTAAGTTTGGGTTTTTTATTGATTAAATTTGGTTTCATCCACCATTGACAATTGACATACTTAATATTTTGTACATAAAGCCCTCTTCCAACCAAATCACTCCCTCTACAGTGATGTGATAGGCTGCTGAGAAAGAATTTTTTTTTAACTCTAAGCACAAAGTGCAAAAGCATGTGAGCATAAAAACTTGCCAGCATGAAGCCAAATTATTAACATTTATCTTTGGTTTTAAAGACCCTACTCTGCATCATGGGGTGTAATTCTGTAGTTATATATCCATATTTAAAAGAAATTATTTTCAACCTAACATTTTATGCTCTTCTGTTGCAATGTATTACAGTGCATATTTGGGCGCTGTGGCTCATTGTGACAACGCAAAATGCCATTACATGACATTTGGAAATTTTACACTCAAATTGCAGTATTAGGTCACATTGAGTAATATTTAAAGGTAAAACATACCTTAGGCCTTTGGCACATTTTGGTTGTTTTAACCAGATACACACAATAAATCTAACATACAATTTTTTGAAAAGCTTGTCGTTTTTTAATTATTTTTATATGCCTTAAAATCCAGAGCGAATATGTCCTTGCAGAAAGCATTCCTTTATAGGAGTTTATACACAATCTAAGAAACGTTACACAGCTCAAATTCATGTTTTGTAACTAGAAATTGAAATCTTTTAACATATTAAACCATACTATATTGAAGTGAATTGTCTCTAAAAATGCTTTATAATATCAAAAGCTGCGGTGGGCTTCTAAAACATAATTGCCCGCCTTTAAAAGTGATTACCAAACATGTACATTCCCTTTAAAGGCAGTGGACACTAATGGTAATTACTCAAAATAATTATTGGCATAAAACCTTTCTTTGTGACGAAAGGGGAGCGGTTGATGGTAAAAAACTTTGTGAGAAACGGCTCCCTCTGAAGTGCTATAGTTTTCGAGAAAGAAGTAATTTTCCACGAATTTGATTTCGAGACCTCAGGCTTAGAACTTGAGGTCTCGAAATCAATCATCTAAATGCACACAACTTCGTGTGACAAGGGTTATTTTTTTTTCTTCATTATTATCTTGCAACTTCGATGACCGATTGAGCTCAAATTTTTACAGGTTTGTTATTTTCTGCATATGCTGAGATACACCAACTATGAAGGCTTATTCTTTGACAATTACCAATAGTGTCCACTGCCTTTAAACACCTCCTGCATTATTCTAAGACTTTATGCAATTCAAGGCCACATCTGTAGAGTGGTTTTGACATCAGATATAACTTAATCCCACGAAAGGTATCTGGACATGCTTCTTTGAAAGTGAAAAGGTCTCTCACAATGCTTTAAACTATCAAAAGCTGCAGTGGGCTATCAAAACCAAATTGCCTTTACTTTTAAGAGTGATTACAAAATGTATACCTTCCCTTTAATTCTAAGACTTGAACACAGTTCAAGGCCACCTTTGAAAAGTGTTTTTTGACATCAGATACAACTTAATCCCCTGAAAAGATATGTGGACGTGCTACTTTGAAGTGAAATGTTTCTCAAAATGCTTTGTAATATCAAAAGCTGAACAAAAAGTTGTTAAATTGCCTTTACTTTTAAGAGTGATTATCAAACATATACCTTCCCTTTAAACAGTTCCTGCATTATTCTAAGACTTTAATACAATTCAAGGGTACATCTGAAAAGTGGTTCTTGACATCAGATATAACTTAATCCCCACAAAGGGTATGTAGACGTGCTTCTACAAAGAGAATTGTTTCTCAAAATGATTTATACTATCAAAAGCTACAGTGGGCTATGAAAACCAAATTGCCTTTTACTTTTAAGAGTGATTATCAAACATATACCTTCCCTTTAAACAGTACCTGCATCACTCTAAGACTTTAATTCAATTCAAGGCCACATCTGAAGAGTGGTTTTTGACATCAGATTTAACTTAATCCCCCAAAGGGTATGTAGATGTGCACAATTACATAAAAGCATCAATCAGAAAAGCACTATATAGTCATATAAGCCTAAGGCTCAATTTCAGAACCCCCCCCCCCCGATTTGTTTGATATTAAGTGGGTTGTCAGTTTTGTCATAGCAATTAAGATTGATTGGTTTCAATATGAAGATTAATCATAGCTCATAAAATCCAGGGCTCCTCAAAACGTTCAAATGCGCACGAGAGGAGCGCGCACAATTCTTCAACAGTGCATTTTGATGTTGTCTTTTATTTGTTTATAGTGATTGTGACAACAAAGCAAATTAATCTGAAAAATCAAAAAAATTAATTTGGTGCAGAGGCGCTAAATTTGTCTTACACAATGGTGTGACTTGGTTTACTCTCTAGAGAACATTCAACGTCCAGACATGGCTTATACTGTTCAAATTATATCAGTAAAAATGTCAAAGATATTCCCAAAAAAGAAAAAGAAAAAAAAGAACAAAAACAATAAACAAACAAACAAACAAACAAACAAACTAGAAAATAAATGTAAATGGAAAGTCAATACTTTTTAGATAAGAAACAATACTTCATTATGATAATTTTATGCAGCGACTACTGCCCTTGTCAAAATACATCAAGATTGAAGCAAAAAACCTCATCTGAAATTTCTGAATGCATGGCAGCAGCAGGACAAGTTTAGCAAACAACAGAGATAGTTGGAAAGCCATCTCCAGGACCTGGGACCTGCCTCGGGAGGACGACTGTAATTAATTATTTAATTTATCGAAGCAAATTGACACAGCTGACCTTCAAAGTATGCATTGATGAGAAAAAAAAGATTGCCAACAAGTCTGAAGATGTAACCCTTGACTATTATGACAAGTCTTTCATTAACATCAAAATGAAATTTTCAATTTGTCCAGCTATGGTTGATTTGCTACACACGTGCTGGCATCATGCATGTATGCATGAGAGATTATATTTCCAAGAAAAGGCCTTTTGAATTCCTTTGGATTGCTCTGTGTAATCGAATGCAGCAGGGACAAAAACATTTGTAAATAATTAGTGTTAAGTACAGGGTTACAAGTTTTAACACGCCCGGGACCTGACATCAAGCACATCACATCAAGCTTTTTCCTGTGGGTTAAGAATTGTTTTAATCTATAACTATCTTGCCTTGGTTAACTTAATCTTACTTGTTTGCTGAATTAAGTGTTTGGTTTCATTAAGGTTTTGATTTACATTTTTACATTTGCTAGTTGCTCCTGGTTCAATGTATATTGATGGACTAATTTCTTGTATTTTTAACATTTCCATTTGTATGGGTTTAGGCCCTATATACATATCTAGGTCTGTTGTTTCTAATGTTTAACTTTGTACCTACTTTTGTTTGCATTGTTGAATCTTTTTTATGTCGGTTATTTTCCGGTTTATTAGTTTTTAGCCAATATTTTAATTGGTCTTGTTTTTTGCCTTTTAGTTTTTATTGTTAGGCGCATTGAGGAATCTTTGATCATAATGCACCTTATAAATGCTGTTTATTATTGTTATTATTGACAATTGACAAACCGATGAACACGAAGGAGGTATATGGATTTATAACACACCTCTTGCTTGTACTGTATTCTGGTTGGCTGAAACACGGTCACATGGGATGAACTAATATAGTCTAGTGCTCGTGCACGCATGTTAGTTCCCGAGCGGGCACTAGTCTTTGAAAAAAGTGCTCGGTTACAGCGCCCTCTCTTGACTTGAACCGTGAACAGCAACTACAAAACTTCCTTTCTTTTCCAGATTTCTGTTCTTATTTCACATTAAGATCGAGCTGTGTTACAAAACACATATTGACTGGCATAATTCGGTAACTAGTGTACGTCTACTGTGAGTGACCAGAAGAGGGGCCTATAAATAGGTCGCTCTTCTGGTCACTCAAAGTCTCTCTGGAGTCTAGACAAACACTAGTTACCTCATTTCCAGTCAATATGTGTATAATAGTTATTTCCTTCCCCCTCCTGACCAAATCACTAACCCATATTTATTGAACTGGCAATATATTGTGTTGGTAATTTGTAATTTTGTCTTTTATATCTGTATTGAAAAGAAAAAAATGTTTTTAGTGCACACCTGGAGTGTTATTTTTCACTCTTTACTTGTAAACTGTGATGAAACAATTTAATTTAATTTAATTGATCATGACAATTGAGCTGACCAGTGTGTGCGATGTGGTTCAAGACACTGGACACTATTGGTAATTGTCACAGACCAGTCTTCTCACTTGGTCAGCGAAGTTGCGAGATAGTTATGTGAAAAAAATACACTTATCACACAAAGTTGTGTGCTTTCAGATGTTTGAGTTCGGGACCTCAAATTCTAATTCTGAGGTCTCGAAATCAAATTCGTCAAAAATTACTTTTTTCTCCGAAAAAATAAGTTACTACAGAGGGAGCCCTTTCTCACACTGTTTATACTATCAAGAGCTCTCCATTACTAGTCACCAAGTAAGTTTTTAAGCTATCAATTATTTTGAGTAACTACCAATATTGTCCAGTGCCTTTAAGACAATGGTAAACTAAATTATGCAGAGCAGCCCACGTATTGCAACTTATCATCAGGGAAATTTTGTACAACAATCAGGGAGATATTTAGAATTACAACAATGTAATAGGAACACAATTTTAATAGTCAGGGAGATTTTCAAAATTTGTTTGTTTATCAGAACATGGAATGAGGGACTCAGGGCTAGTTGGCAGTTCTGAGATTGAGCTTAAACTAGAAGTTTTTAAAAATATGAAAGATTATTTCATGTGAGATTTTATTTTAAAGACAATTTTGAATGTCAATGGATTACTTTGTGTCATTGTATGCTGCAGAGACAGACACATTTGTAATTAAAAAGAATGAAGTAAAGGGTTGAGGATTGGTTTTTAAATCTGAAAGTTATCGAAATAAAAGTAGAATGTATATTTGTGCAGAACTTCCATGGAATAAAGATGCTCATAGTGGAAAACAACCCTTGAAATAGTTTTGCCTGAAATGCTTAGTTCTAGAGACATAAGTCAAACAGCCATTTTTTAGTTAAAAACCTGGAGCGGATTGCAATAAAACGGTCTTAGTCAGGCGTCTAAGACCAGTCAGTTATAGCAGGCTATCTGCCTTAGACAGTCTTAGCTTAGTCAGTCATTAAGCCTGTTGCAATAAGCCGGTCTTAGATAAGTCCGCGAAAAGTAATGCAATACGAACAAATGTCCCATTATACTTAGCACTTCTGCAGTCACTGGCGGTACGGCATTCTTCTTATTGCTTTGGTTTAAATCATTGGATATCAAATCTGTGAGTTGTATCATATTTTACTCTTGGGAACAAATATTTACGATACACTGTATCATCATCATAATGCCTCTCATGTGTGTAATCTATTTCTAAAATACAATCTCGTCGTAGAGCTCTTTGCATAAAATCATCAACAACTAACAAATGCAGCGCCATCTTAAAAAACCAAAACAAAGACCGATTATAGCCAGCTCAGAGCAGGCTTAAGATTTAAGAATGTCTATAACTAAAGACCGCGCTATTGCAATCTGTTTATAATTAAAGACTGTCTAAGTTTCAAGTTAGCCAGCTATAGCGCATAGACTGGTTTAAGACTGCTTGGTGCAATCCGCCCCTGATATTTGAAAACAGTGCTATTATTTCATTACTTTCTCATGACTCTGGTGACTGAGTGAGCTCAAACTTTCACAGGTTGGTATTTCATGATGCTGGACCACATAAAGAGCAGAAACTGGGCCCAATTTGATGGCGCTGCTTACCGCCGAATTCGGCACTTAGGATCACGATTCCCCCTTAACCGAATTTCTGCGCTAGCCTTGTAAGGGTAATATCCCTAGTAACGTGGAGTACGCACGCTGCCGAAGCCCAAATTCGCCGCTAACCCGCGAAATATGCTTGCCGTTAGCACAAAATTCCCTGCTTCCGTATGCGCCGATTCTGTGCTTACAGTAAGCAGAGCCATGAACCTGGACCCTGGGCCCAATTTCATAGAGCTGCTTAAGCACAAAATTTTGCTTAAGCAAAAAATTCATTGCTTAGTAAAATCAGATTACCGGCCAAGACTCCACTCAATTGTTATGCTAAGTAAACAACAGCTAAATACTAGTCATAAGCAATGTATATGGCATGAAATTTTGGCCAGTAACATATGAAAAATAAGCGAGCTATTTTCGTGCTTAAGCAGATTTATTGCTTAAGCAGCTCTATGAAATTGGCCCCTGGTCTTTGACAATTACCAGTGCTGTTCTAATCTACACTATACACACATTTCTAAACAAAATTTAACATGTGAAACTCCTAAATTAATTCAAAAGTCCAGCCGTTCAAAATGATTCAGTACAACATGCGATAGGATGGAATGCTAACCAGCTGGTTTTTCAAAATAAAACTATTTTGTCATTGGTATGCCTTGATCAAAGCAATGTTCTCCAGAAGGCGATCAGAGCATACTGATCAAAATGTTGAGTTGAAACCAATGGTTCTTTTCAGAACCACCCCTACTCATTTAGAGATTATCATGACATGGTGTTACCGCAAACCTTACTATATCAAGTCAATGGCAATCATATATGGATTATTTTTTATATCCTCCTTTGCAGTTGACTCGCAAAAATTTAACGCTAATGATCAAGAAACTATGAAGCTCTTTTAATAGCACTACCCTCACTTGTAACAAAAAAAATTAATTTTCTTTCATCAGGCTGATGTTGTTAAAAACTAATGCCTCTCAGCAATTAATCAAAATGGAGCTTTGATGCCGGGTAAAAGACTTCAAAATGGGTATTTGATGCCAGCGAAAAGACTTTCAAAATGAGCACTTGATGCCAAGTAAAAACCTTTAAAATGAGCACTTGATGACAGATAAAAGACTTCAAAAACGATTGTATTTTAATCTTCTAAAAAACAATCACCATAAAAAGTTACTGGTAGCCTTTAATGAGGTGCACGTATTGTTCTCATCAAGGGACTTCCGATGAGATCATTTGTTATTCAATGACAATTTTAACAAAAAAGAAGAAGTCCTGTTTGATTGCCGTTCCGGTTGATCTTTTCTTTGTCCTTTCCAAAAATTGTATCAAAATAACAGCAATATTATTATTCATGGTTTTATTAAAACACTGCAATACAGCGGCTAAAAAAGCGGAAATGTACAGTTTACAAAAAACAGTCAGTAAAAATACATTAATGAATGGATTTTTATCATGCAAAATTACCGCCAAGGCACTTCAACAAAAAGTAATCTACAGTTGAAAAAGGAATTTTGTTGACTACAGCGTGGTTTGAGCCTGCAACCTCCCAGATTAACTAACCATAAATTTTGTAAATGTCATAGCCAGGAATTGAACCCAAAATCGATACAACCTGCAGTCGAAGAATGATCACCCTAAGGGGATGCGCCACCACCAAGATATGAAGGAAGCACATGCTAAGGTGGTTTGCAAAGGTGAAGAGAAAAGAGGATGCCAACTGGGTTAAGAGTGTACAAGATATTGTGGGTGGGCTCACAACCGTTGGCTGACCGTGCAAGACGTAGCAGAGCTCCGTGTCAAATGACATGGAACGGCATGGAGTCAATGCAAGGGACACGACGGACAGAGCCAAGGGAAGGAGAGCCATAGGAGAAAGTAGGCCCAACCAAGAACAGACTGGACAACGACCTTTAAACGTACATGATGATGATGATGATATCCAATATTAAATAAAAAAACACAAGAGAAACTTTAAAAAAAAACTTGAATTTAACAAATAGTGAAACTTGGGCCTTTGGCCACACAGTTTAACGTGCCGGCACTCTACCAACTGAGCTATTTAGCCCTAATGTTTATTAATTTTGGTTTTTACCCATACACCGATGTGTGTTAGCACTGTATAATCAGTACTTTCACCGAGTCCTGTGAAAAATATCACAGGCATGTTACTCGGGTGGGATTTGAACCCCTGACCCTTGCAATTGTAGAGCAGTGTCATACCAACTAGACCACTGAGATTGCCCAGTAGCTAAAGGCAGATGGAATCCTATTTTTTTTGGCAGCGGGTACTGCAACGATATATAATAGATATTAAATTTGCATGCTGTGTGCGGGATGGTTCTTTTTACTGATCATCGTTTTGTCAAAACATACTTTTTCCCTAAAACAATGTTTGGTAAAAGGTTAAAAAAAAATGCAAATATTTTCTCAAGGAAAGTGGAATGTGATACCATCATCAAAAACATTAACAAAACTCTTAGTTATAAATTTCTAGGAAACAAAAATGAACAAAAATAAGGAAATCAATGTGTGGTGAAGTGGTTTTCAACTATTGATAATCCTGGTTCTTGATAATTTTACCGAGACGTATGATTTTACCCATTCATAAATACCTTTTCGGTCAAACAACATCAACACTTGAGTTCAAATAGTAAAATAAATGAAAAAATTGTAATTTTTCAATGATTTCTTTCAACACAAACCCCTCCAGCTATGAAATGGTAAGGCCAGGTCGAGGCCCTCGGGTAAACAACTCCTTTTAAGGGAATGCTATGCGCATCGCATGATGTGGCAAAACTGTCTCGGCCGTTGCTCTCGACCAATAGGAATGAAGAAACTGTTTTATAAGCTCAGGTGCAAACTTGCGTGTCACGCCCATGTTTCAACACTTTCTATTGGTCATAAACAAAAGTTTATACACACGTGACGCGCTCTCCACCGATAGGAATAGCGAAACTGTCAGAGGTATTTGTGAATAGTCAATAAAAAACTTAGGGGGACTAATAAAGGAAAGGGGAGGAAGAGAAAACTGCAATAGAATGTTTCAAATTGAAAGAACTCAATTATCCTGGTTGGGTAATTAAAAACCAATTGGATTGCATGATGCATTAATAATAGTGCTTTTAAAATTCTATGAATAAATAATTAACAAATGTGCAGGGAAATAATTCTGAAGTCAGCTGAGCGTTACAAAGAGATATGTCTGACCTTGGTCATGCGCTTCCTTATGGCAAGCCATAAAAGTGTTTATTCTTTACGTAATGGGGTAGAATATTGAGGTTAAAAATATTTTCTAAAACAAATATATTGGTACCTACCCTGTAGGAATTTTACCAACCACATTGGTGCCATATCTTTCTTCTAGCCGTGCAAAATGGGACACCAAAGTTGTCAAAACTATCTGAAAATGCAATTATATCAATTATAAATATATCTATCTTATACATGTATATTAATTTAGTAGTAAACCACCATGGAAACCGACTCGGTAAATTTGTATGAATGTTTTGGTTGAACAAAGAAAAATTGACTGGAGCGAGACATGGACCTGGGACCTCCAGTTTAAGGTGTCACGCTCTACCAACAAGTATCTAGCCCTTGGCGGTCTCCCCATTTTGTTTTTAACAAAAAGTAATAGACTTGTGGTATCCCTGTTGAATGGCTTCTGACACTCACCCATGAACAACGATATGGACATAAAAGAGAGGCTGTAAACGGTGTGTTCAATTAGCTTCCCTGTGTCGACCCCGCGGTGCTCGCTCATGTGAGCCCCTGACAAGAGCTAATTGAACAATCACTCACCCTCTCGTTGTGATGTCAAGCACCTGGGGCCAGCCCCCGAGTGACCCACTCTACAAGCAGGGCATTTGGGGCTGACCGGGTGAGCCCCTGGAATGATGTCGAAGCTATTTGAACGTACCGTGGGCAGACCGGGGTCGACCCAGGGAAGCTAATAATCAAACGAACCCATTCATTGAGCCATCAGCAGGGCCCAAGTTCATGGCTCTACTTACCGCCGAATTCTGCGCTTACAATCACGATTCCCTGCTAACGTGCAAGTGACAAATTTTTGTGCTAGCCTTGTAAGCGTAGAATGCCTAGTAACGTGGAGTACGCACGAGCAAAGCCAAAATTCGCCGCCAACCCGTGAAATACACTTGCCATAGGCACAGAACTTCCTGCTTCCGTAAGCGCCGATTCTGTGCTTACGGTAAGCAGAGCCATGAAATGGGGCCCAGAACTTGAGTCTGATGAGCTAGACAGCTCAGTCATGACCACGCCCATATAAATTAAACCTAAGCCTGGGCGACTAGTGTGATGAGTGTCGGACTCACAACTTGCTTAGTTGAGTTATAAAAGTGATTCTTGGAAATACAAAATTAGCCCGATTAGTGTCAAAGTCGCAACTATTTGAGGCGCTATTAGTCAAAAAATAATTTTCGCTAGTCTCCCAGGCCTTTTGAAAACTCTAACGAAAAACTAAAGAGAGCAAGAGAAAATTACACTTACTGAGAAGAGCTCCAGTGGTATTGGGTACTTCATTTTGTCTTTATATTTATCTTGAAGTTCCTTGACGGACACCAAAGCGATTAAATTAACGAGAGCTATAATGAGCTCTGATAAGTTGGTAGATGCTAGATTGGAGAACAAATCAATAAATGTCTGTTGGAGGAAGAAAAGATAGACCAATATATGAGCTGTGGAAATGATGTTAAATCTAATTCACCCCTTCAATAAAACATATAAAGTTAGTGTATTTGCTCTCTCAATTATTGGTTTTTTTTTCTTCTATGCAAGTAATTTTTTGCATCTTGGTTTTTTCGTTAGTTAACGCGATTTTTAATAACGTACGTTGTAACATGTTTTTTTTTTGGTAGTTAATGTGATTGTAATAAAGAGCTGTCATTCTGTATTGACATCCCATTAAAAGCAATGCACACTATTGGTAGTTGTCAAAGACCAGTCTTCTCACTTGGTGTATCTCAACATATATGCATAAAATAACAAACCTGTGTAAATTTGAGCTCAACCGGTCGTCGAAGTTGCGAGAGAATAATTAATTTTAATTTTAACTTTGATACGTGCTGTTAATTAGTATTACATTTTCAACAAAATATCTAATTTGCATGTTCACAAACTATGAAATAATGGACGAAACTAAATCTTCCCAACGTAAAACTCAATAAGGTTGGGACCATAATGGTCCCGGATGAGTTTGAATGAGCGCGAGACTTGCAGTTTATTCTCACCTTAATGATGGCGAATGGTCCACTGTACCTCATCACATCTATACCAAACAAGTACTTGAACTGACTGTTGAAGACGTAGAAAGCTGCACCGGTAGTAAAACCCCGTACCAACGGCTCGGCAAGATATGTACTGACAAAGCCTAGCCGAAGTGCTCCTAGCACAAACTACAAGATAAGAATAGAATACAACAGTACTTTGTTGCAAACTGCTTACTGACCAAAAGGACCTAAACAAAAGTTAGTGGCCTGAGGTTTAGACCATAGCACAGCAGAGTTTTTCTTAAAGGCTAATATAAAAAGGCTCTGCTCAGGTCAAAACATCAGGGCTCAATTTCATAGAGCTACTAAGCACACAAATTTGCTTAGCATGAAATTTCTTACTTAATAAAAACAGGTGTCAACCAAAGGTCCACGTGAATTTCAGGATAAGCATACAATAGCTGAATACTAGTATCAAGCAATATGCACAACATGAAAATTTGGTTGGTAATCCTGTTTTTATCAAGGAAGAAATTTCATGCTAAGTACATTTTTGTGCTAAGCAGCTCTATGAAATTTGGCCCAGGCCACTAACTTACATTTGCAACAGTATTTATTTCATATTATTAAAATGGTGCTTGGCAAATTAAAATTCAAAGAATACATATGGGAGACAATAAAACATGAAATTAAGAATATTTTGGAAAAACAAAAACCCGGAAACGACAGATGATTTTGAAAAAAAAAAGAGAGAAAAAAAGTGGTTACTAAATATTTAAAAAAACATCACATGCAACAAAACTTAACATGTTACAGACATCTTTGAACAAAGCATAGCCTTCAAAATCACATGGGTCAGTACAACTTTAATTAAAGAGGGATATTACAAAATCACTCTCCTGTGAAACATTCAGAAAAAATTGCCGACATTAAAAATCTCCAGGGATAGTTTGATGATTGTATGGCCGAGTCCAGTCTCAATTGTTAACCTTGCATCATATTCAAGTTGTATTAAGGTTGCCTAAAGTCATAAAATCATCCTAAAACCCTTAAGGTACCATAAATTTCTGTATTATATACCACCCCCCCCCCAGAAAAAAAAAAAAAAAAAAAAAATCAAGGTGAAATTAGATTCAGGACTTCAGAGTTTGCTCTTGCATAAGTTAACCTCTGTTTAACCGTACTCTATATAATCAGCTTATTCAAAAAACCAAGGACGTATGCTTTGTTTTTGAAAGGGAACCTAGGCATTTTCTCCTTGGTAAAGGGTACCCTTTGAGGAAAATGTTAGTTTCTACTGAAACATTTTTAGGGGCAATGACCAGTGGCAATCACCTTTGTTGCCTCCTTTAAATGAACGTTATAGAATTGGCAAGAAACGAAAATCGTAAAGATCACAGATTTACTTAAAACTTCCACTGGCTAATGATGATGATAGTAGAAAATATCCCTTGAAATATTTCTGTCTGAAATGTCACATTTGATGAGAAATAAATAATCTAATTTCGCGTTTGGAGTTTATCGCTCAGTGAGCATTTTATTCATTTTTGTTTTGGCATCGATGCAATGCAAAATTTGTTGTTACCGGTTTTTCATTATTCTCTCGTGACCCAGATGGCCAATTATTTTAAACTCCTACAGGTTTGTCAGTATGTTTATGGTGGATACATAAAGCGCTTACACTGCCAGGCAACTGTTTTGTTAGCAAAACCAATTCTGTAATGTTCCTTTAAAGCCATTATACACTTTCGGTAAACAGTATTGTCCAAGTCCCACACTTCGTGTATCACAACTTATATATAAAATAACAATCCTGTGGAAATTTAGGCTCAATCGGACATTGGAGTCGGGAGAAAATAACGGGAAAACCCACTCCTGTTTTCGCGCGTTTCGCCGTGTCATGACATGTGTTTATAACAAATCCGTGATTCTCGCTAAGGAGAATTTATATTGTTTTACCGTTTTCTCAAAAAGTAAAGCATTTCATGGACTAATATTTCAAGAGAAGTCTTTCACCATTACCTTCTGTAAACCCTGTAAATTATTTGTAAATCTGTGAACTTTTATTTTTTTTCAGTACCGAAAGGGTCCAATGGCTTTAAGTATCAGGCCTGCTGTTTACAAGAAGGCCTTACCTGTATCATGCCAACAAGAAACGCTAGAGATGATGCAATCTTGGCCCTCTCTAAACCTTCATTATACGGTCCTTCTTTAGGTCTGGTCTCCTCTACCACCCTGTCCACAGCTACAGCTGTCATTATACTGACCACAGCAAAACTTCCTGGAAACAACAACAAAGGGGTGATAAATCATTGGAATTCAAGAATAAATTTAACTTGTTTCAATATGATCTAGGTTTAAGCAACTACATTAATAAAATCAACATGTAATTAAATAAGGTTTGTGGAAATACTTATATATTTGTAATTATTTCAAGTGGTTGAAATTCAGACACTGAAGTTATGCAAGTTTTGCAAGAGGTTAACTGCATATTTTTCCTGATCTCTGATGCATTTTTTTGATACACTTGTGGTGAATAATCAAAAAATTAATTACCATTAAAAGAGCCGCTGTTATAATAAAAGCTTATAAAAAACCCAATACCCAATGAAGTAATTTAGATTTAGAGAAGAGGGTAAATATTCACCAACAAATATGAATCTGAAAAAGTCTTCAGGCATGAAGCCTTTCTCCAGGGACCCCAAAGCACACAATTCCATGCAACAAGGGTTACTTTTTTCATCTCCCTATTTTCTTGCAGCTTTGATGACTGATTGAGCTCAAATTTTCACAGGTTTGTTATTTTAAGTTAAGCATATGTTGAGATACACTAAAGCGAGGATACTGGTCTTTGACAAGTACCAGAAATAAACCCTGCCTGTAAAACAGACACTGTAGTATTATTATAGTTGCCAACTTCCCAAGTCAACCATAATACGACAAGAGAGGATGAGACTGACTGACACCAACAGAGGGCAGTCTTCAAGATCGAGTAATTCACCAGAATACTTGACGACTGACTACACACAGGCCCTATATGCCTTCCTGGCACTTTTGACCTTCAAAATTGTACCAAGACATTAAAAAAACAATTAATAAGGGAATCAATTTATGGTGAAGAGGTTTTCAACTAGTGGTTTAATCCCAACAAGGCCTGGTTCTTGATAATTTTACAGAACTGGTGTTCCGTTTAAACAACCCCTTGTGATGGCCTCTCGACCAATCAGAATGGATAAACTGTCTTAGGTTTTTAAGAATGTTTATTTAATTTTGCAAATCCTTAGCATTCCTGAGATCAAGGTTGTTGACGTATAACTCTTTGAATGCACTGAGGTGTTCATTATTAACATTTATTATAGATTTATTATTATTAGTCTTTTTTTTTTTGCCTCCACAAACAAACCAATAGTATCGAAACATCCACATGCAGGAAGAATAATCCATAATTGGAAACCACAGTCTAGGAAGCGTTGAGCACATCTCAGATTCAAATTAATTTGGAGGCATAAATACTTCTTTGTACATTACCACATTGTTTCCTAAAATGCTTTATATAATCAAAGCTGCTGTCGGCTTTAACATAAACTTATCATTATTACCACATACAACACAGAAACAGATTGGTTTGATCAACAGAGTGGCCCGAGTTGACTTCCAAATGCAACAGATTATACTACAGGTATTACCATTATTTGGGTGTATATTGTTGCATTAAGCATGGTTCATGTTAAACTGGTTTAGAGCGCTTCCATATACATTTTTTGACGCTACATGTTTAGAATGTTGGCAACTAAAACTACCTGAGGGCAAGTAAAACGCACAAAAGTTTACAATACAATAATACAATGGGTTTTTATGCAAAGTTTACACGCCTGGTGGGCAACTACTACAAAAAGTTTACATGAAGCAATGTGTTTCTAGAGGGTTTTAAATGTGTGCATAAAAATGATACACAACTTTTTAGTAAATACTCTCTGAATTTTTCCTATGAAATTGTGGGCGTCCATTTCAATGTACTGCAGATATTGAGGGCATCCATTTCAGTATACTGCAGATGTTATTTTGTGATTGTTCATTGTAGTAAGATAATACACAGTGTTTGTTTAAGAAAAAAAAATGAGACGTTTTATTTACCGCTTACACGACAGCACCCTTCTACAATTCTACTTAATTAGTTAAATAGCTGACATCAACAGGATGCACACAAAATGGTGGAATGGTTGGTTAATTGAATTCATTGTTCAAAAAGCAAATATTTGTTAGTGCGGTTGTGTTCATTTCAGTTGCATGTGTCATCTTTAGGCCAGCTGTGCCTAAATGTTGACATGGAAATTCCGTTTTATTAAAATTATAGCTGAGAAAACAGAATTAGCTGTTGCAAACCCACTTCACTGCTCATGTTTCACTTATCTACCTGTTCATGTTTGTTGTGTTATGTTTGACTCTGCTAGGGTCCAAACGTCAGGCCATTAACTATTTTTTTAAATTATAGCTGTAACATTTAAGGGATAGCTACCTTTTGGTTTGTGGAACCTTGGAATCGTTTTAATCCTGTAAAACTAAAAATAACAAAGTGAAAAAATTTCATTTTGCCGAAAATCCAGAAGAAATGTCCCATCTTTTGAAATGAAATATTCATTTGTTAGTTTTATTGTAAACACCTAAAATAGGACTAAAACAATCAACTGATTAAAAAAAAAAAAAGATACATTTTCCTTTAAAATTTGACGCGGCTTAAAGCAACTGGACACTATTGGTTATTGTGAAAGACCATTCTTCTTACTTGGTGTATCTCAACAATATGCATAAGATAAAAAACCTGTGAAAACTTGAACTCAATTGATCACGAAGTTGCGAGATAATAATGGAGGAAAAACACCCTGGCTCGTCGCACAATTTGTGTGGTTTCAGTTTTGAGACCTCTGAGGTCTTAAATTAAATCAATATATTTCTTATTGTCCGAGCAGGAAGTCCCTCCCATTAATGACAATGTTAACCCCCTCTACCACAGGGAACTTTTGGATGTTCCAACATCTCCAAATGCATCGTCTGTAGACAACACATCAGGGAATCGGACTCCTTCACCAGTAACACCGGCGGTACCACCCATAAGACAAGGGGTCATGTCACCTGCACCACCACTAATCTCATTTATCTCATATCTTGCAGAGTCTGTGGTGTTCAATATATAGGTGAAACAAGAACTACACTCAAGAGGCGTTTCTACGGCCACAGATCTACAGTCAAGACCCAAAAGCTGGATACACCTGTAGGTCATCACTTCAATCTTCCTAATCACTCAATTTCTGACATGATCTTACAGGGCATAGAGGCACTAGGCAACCACAGAGAGACTGTGCGTTTGAGTAGGGAGAAACTCTGGATTATAGACGCCTCCAGACCATTCAACCCCATGGTCTGAACATCCAAGAAGGTAAGGACTAATAAACCATTTGTTTTGCGGTCTCCTTTTTCCCCACACATATCCCCCTTTTAGCCTACGCCTCATTCACTAATTAATTACTTTTTTTCCCTTCCTCTTCCCACCCTTGATATTGTCCTTTGTGTTTCAATCTTGTGGTCAAGCAAGTCCCTTCCCTTCAACCCCCCCCCTTTTGTCCCCCTATTAATTGATTGCCCCTTGCTTTTTTCTGCATGCTTTCTAACCCAATTCATGTATTTCCACTTCACTGCTTATGTTTCACTTAGTTACCTGTTCATGTTTGTTGTGGTGTCATTTAAGATAGCGCATGTCCACCAGTTAGTAAACTAGATATCTACACTGTAACTGGAATTAGGTATTCTCTAAAGGTTTTGCAGAGATTGTGTTTTGGTCTACACAAATGAAATAAATATCATAAAAGTTGATTACAGAGTATTTTTATAAACAGTTCACTTATTATATTTTTCTATAGCCAATAATTTATAATATAACAAACTGTGATCGATTATTAAAAAATGTGAAAACGCCCTGTGGAAATGTAATGTTGCTAAAGTTGCTGGCTGTCAGTCTCAATAAAACAAAAATTGAGAAAAATGTCAACATAAATCATGTTTATCCTAGACTTATTTTAAGATGATGTGTAATGTGCAATTGCATGATGCGCGGCAACAACTAATTAAATAATAAATGTTACGCACACGAGTCCTCACTCTGCCTGCGAGCTCAAATTGATTGCAACATCACACTTTTAGAATAGAATAGAATAGATTTAGAATAGAATTGTGAGTTCAATGAGACTGCTGATGCAGTTTAATCAGAGTGCAATCTTGCCCAGTGCTCTTTAACATTAATTAGACCTAATTCTCCATAATCCATGCCTTAAGTCCTATAAGCCACTTCAGAATTCCAGCTGCGCATGTCTCATTTTCCTAATGACACCTGCATTTTGTCTATCTCACGTAACCTTTTGACACTACCAGCGGTTTAGGGGAGATAGACAAAATGCGTTGTCAACAGTAACAGCCATGTGCAGCTGGAATTTCGAAGTGGCTGATTAGGACACTGAAACAGTCCTTTGTTCGCCATCTTATAATAGAACATCAAACAAGGCTCCTATATGTATCCTATAGGCCACATAAAAAAATGTCCTATAGGAATTCTATAGGAATGTTTACGTCCTTTACATGCCCTATAGGAGTCCTATAGTAATATTTACAGTCCTTTACATGTCCTATATGAATCCAATAGAATCCTATAGAAATGTTTACAGTGTTCTAAACATATCCTATAGGAATCCTATAGGATTCTATAGAGTCCCATAGGATCCTATAGAATCCTATAGGAATGTTTACAATCCTTTACATGTCTTATAGGAATCATATAGGATTCTATGAGTCCCAATGGATCCTATAGGATCATATAGGACTCCTATAGGATTTTTTTGTAAGGGACCCTTGTCACACGAAGTTGTGTGCTTTCAGATGCTTGATTTCCAGACCTCACAATCCAATTCTGAGGTCTCAAAATCAAATTCGTGGAAAATTACTTCTTTCTCAAATACTACATTACTTCAGATGGAGCCGTTTCTCACAATGTTTTATACTATCAACAGCTCCCCATAACTCATTACCAAGTAAGGTTTTATGCTAATAATTTTTTTGAGTAATTACCAATAGGGTCAAGTGCCTTTAAATTAAAAGAAAAAGCCATGAGTGAAAAGAGCAAACGACCTTTGACCTACCTACTGAGATGTGTCTTGATGTTCCCATCATTGCATAGATAATAGCTGGGAAGAACACAGTGTAGAGTCCATAGACTGGCGCCAGGGTTGCCAAGAGTCCGTATGCCATACCTTTATAACAATGAAGTACAGTTAGTCAATTTTGTATAAATGCATAATTGCTTATACTGATAACCCGAATGTGTAACATTCACAGCAAATATTTCATCAAATATTGATATTCAAATGGTTTTGTCATTTTGAATATTGGTGGAGAGTTCTAAGGCAAAGGAAATATTGACTTCCCTCAAAAGAGAAAGGAAAAACACCCCCCCCCAAAAAAAAAAAAAACAAAAAAAAAAAAAAAAAAAAAACCAGTTCAACTGTTAAGTTCAACTTTTATTTGAATTTGAATTGGACACTTTCTAACTTTAATTATTGGTCCCAAAAAATATCTTCAACATATCTAGAAACAACCTTTGATGGATCAATTTTTAGAAAACAAGTTTCAACATAAAAATCACAAGGCATTTATTATTTGTAAAAAATTGCCACAGTATACAACAATAACCACAAGGGCATTTTTTTTCTACCAACAAAATATTTATCCATGATTAGTTTTTTTGTATAGGTTTTGTAAGTTGAAAAGAACCAATTTACAAAATACACGTAATTCCCGCATGTCATTGTATGGTATACCAGTTGAAGTTTACTCCAATTCTACAGCAATTTGTTTGGATCATTTCCCACTCTCAGAAAATCCAATTCAGTCCTACAGTACCATACCTAATGTTTATCCTTAAATGCATAGAGCATCTGGGAGCATACAAAAGTGATTTGGTGCAATGGTGCATTGGTAGGGGGTTAGGGATTAGCTTGGGTTTTAATAAAATATTATAGAGCCAGAGGCGCAAGATGCGGAACTCGGACTGAAAAGTGAAATACCTCTGGACGCCATTTTAACAAGTAACTCTTTTGATACAACAATAGATCAGTTAAGATCAGCGCAGACAATGACCATTCTTATCAATGGGAAACATAAAACATTTACTTGCTGAAATGCCACCCGTGCGTATTTCAAGTTCTAACAATAGATAAAGCTTCAGTTCCGCATCTTGCACCTTAGGCGCTCTGTAATTTTTGCTTTTAATATCCACAGCACATAATATGAGTATTGTACCAATATATTGTCCCAAAATCTAACCCCCTTTTATTCAAGTATTGTTCCTTTGTTTTTATGATGGTTATTGGGGAAAACAGTTAATTTAGGCACTGGATACATTTGATAATTGTCAAAGACCAGAGTATTCTAACTTGGTGTATCCCAACATCCATAAAATAACAAATCTATGAAAACTTGGACTCAATTTGTCATCAAAGTTGGGAGAGAATAATGAAAGAAGAAACACCCGTGTTGCACAATTATTTGTGTGCTTTTCAAATCCAAATAAAAGGCTTCAGGTCTAAAGTATTTTATTATTTGAGTTAGAAATTAGCTCGTTCTCACAAACTATGTGACTTCAGAGGGAGCCATTTCTCGAAAGGTTTTATACTTTTAACAGCTCTCCATTACTCACTTGACTACCAAATAAATGTTTATGCTAACAATTATTTTTAGTATCTTTAAAGGCAGTGGACACTAAATGGTAATTACTCAAAATAATTATTGGCATAAAACCTTTTTTGGTGACGAGTAATGGGGAGAGGTTGATGGTATAAAACATTGTGAGAAACAACTCCCTCTGAAGTGCCACAGTTTTTGAGAAAGAAGTAATTTTCCACAAATATGACTCCAAGACCTCAGATTAAGATTTTGAGGTCTCGAAATCAACAATCTAAACGCACACAACTTTGTGTGACAATGGTTATTTTTCTTTCATTATTATCTCGCAACTTTGATGACCGATTGAGCTCAAATTTTCACAGGTTTGTTATTTTATGCATAATGTTGAGATACACCAACTGTGAAGGCTAGTCTTGGACAATTACCAATAGTGTCCACTGCCTTTAAAAGTACATTTAGACTTCTCTTTCTTTAGTTGTCAATAAGTCTGGTATGGGTCTTTTTGCTGGCATGTTCTTGCAACTATATGTAAAATCTAATAATTTTGCTGGTAGTCTTAATAAAAGATAAGGGTAGGAAGGAGTGAGACACAGGAATTATTAAACTCAATACTATAAACCACCATGCTGGCAAGCCTCTTCAATTACAGTGAACTGAAGGGAACTGATGTCAGTGTCTCGCAACCGGGCAAGTCCGGTGATTTTATAGAGAGTAAAATATGCCTGTGAATTTTGTACACAGAGCTTCGAAAGTACCAAGTATACAGTGCTAACACACAAAGTGTAAATTAAGAACCTTCTTTCTCATTTTGATTCTGGCAGTAAAAATAAAATTAAAAACTTCCTGCACGTTTTCTGCGAAAAATGAAAAGATCCTTAATCTATAACACTAATCCCAATTTCCGAAGGAGCTATTTACTGAGGAAAATAATCGACTTCCTTTTTTTCTTGTTCAGCATTGATGTGAAAGTGAAAGACCAAGGAACTTTTGCCTTGATGAGGAATTTGTTTGTCCACTATAAAATGGTTTTAGAGTAATCGAATGGGTATAGTTAGAACTAATACCAACAAAATTACTTGAAAAAAATATTAAGTAAAATTCTTTTACAAATGAATATTTTTGAGTTTTGTCCATACATCAATGTGTGTTGTGTGTTAAGCACTGTATGCCTACTCAACTGTACCTACAACTTCCGTCCAGAGGAACAAAAAACACACTGGCACATTACTTGGGTGGAATTCCAACCCACAAACTTTGACATTCGATTAAAGACACTGGACACTATTGGGAATTGTCAAAGACCAGTATTCTCACTTGGTGTATCTCAACATATGCATGAAATAACAAACCTGTGAAAATTTGAACTCAATTGGTCATCGAAGTTGCGAGATAATTATGGAAGAAAAAACACCCTTGTCACATGATGTTGTGTGCTTTCATATGCTTGATTTGGGACCTCAAAATCTAATTCTGAGGTCTCTAAATCAAGTTCGTGGAAAATTACTTCTTTCTCGAAAACTACGTTGCTTCAGAGGGAGCTGTTTCTCACAATTACAAGTGATTCATTTATTCCTATTTGTTTTCAAGCTACATCTTTGGCTTTGTTCATAGTTTCAGTAGGCCTAAAATAACACCCATTATTTACAAATAAAAGTAAATTTTAACGGTCGTGGTCATGACTCACCCTGGGGTAACCTCATAATTCCAACTGTAAGTCCTGCTGCACAGTCCCCCATTAGGTCACGCTTAATGTCATATGCTGGAAGCCAATCAAGTATTGGAATGACTCGACGGAAGAAGCCCTTTAAGCTTTGACTTGTGCACTGCTGCCGACCGACAAACCTGATCAAAATAAAGATAGGGTGCATGACTCAAAACTTGTCTGTGCGTTTTTGTTTTAAAGTACATCATTTCCATCAATGATGCTCAGATAGCTCCGTCGCTGCAAGCTCGGAACTTAGGGATAATTTTCGATTCATCTATGACACTTTAGCCACAGATCAACAACATCGTCCATCTGTCATCATACAACATAAGGATTATTGGTAAGATTCACAAGTACTTAGACAAAAGTGCCACTGAAAAGGTCGTTCATGCATTTGTTACTTGTGTTTTGTTTGTTTTTGGTTTTTACTGCGCCTTGTACAAAAGGTAGAACATTGAGCAGGAGAACTTTCTTTGGACATTTATTATAATCAGACAATCAACCTACTAATAAAAAGCGAGGAAACTGCCCATGGTTGCTATGGCGAAAAAGTACCCAAAAAAGAGAGAAATCAAGTGATTTGCCAATGTGCATAGGCGAAACTTCATAATAGACAGTTAAAAAAAACTTAGAACCAAGATTAAAACAAAGTAAAAACATAACCAAGATTATAACTTAGTTTTGAACAAAACTAACACTAAATAAAACACAGTACAAACAAAACCAACACAGTAGAGTTCTTTTTAAAAAAATAACCCTCAGGTTAAAACAAAAAGAAACTCACTGAAAAATTTACATGTACGTAAGTTATCTGTCATTTATTTTACAGAAAGTTGTGGGTAACTAAAAAATCAGTATGAACATTCACTTGTAACATGTTAAAACCCTTTTTGCTGATGGAAGCTGAATTTGAAAATACTTTGTTAAAAAGACTATTGGAGTTTAAAGAGAAAGTTGTGCTTCTCTATTTTGGCCAGGTTGCTGTTAGAGGGGTCTACATGTACGAGATTGGTCGCTTCTGTTTTCAAGTAAGCTTGGGCGATATCGATTTATTTCATTCACGATGTATCATTGACAATATATCGCGATATTCGATATAATCGCGATTAATTAAATTTGCCATCATCAGTCTTCAAACTCCCAGTGAAAGTGGTAGAAGAGACAGTCATTATAGCATTAGAGAGGTGTTCTTATGACCTATTCTTCTGGTTTTACTCCAAACCTATGGGGTGCAAGATGTCTCAGCTAAGAAATACATGGCAATATTGCGATACTTAATTGATATTGCGATATATCGCGATATATCGACATTTCGATTAAAACCAAATCAATCCGATATCGCAATCGTTTCCAAATTAGTATCGTGATATTCGATAATATCCGAATATCGCCCAAGCTTATTTTCAAGCAGGGCTATGTTCTTCATGTAGTGTACCTTACGGGGGAACAGGCACTAAAACTAGTGGCAGGGGAGCAACTCCTTTAATAAGAATGGGTAGTATCTATTTTTTGGTTAGATTTCAGAAAGCGTTTATGGTGCTCGAAATGGAAAATCTAAAAATCAAATGTCTAAAAATTGCATTTTAAAATTATAATTTTTTCCCCGCCACAAATACCTTGAAATTTTTGTCCCCAGTGACGTTTTCTCCTTAGTACTCTCTTCATGTATCTCTTGGAATTGTAACTCGTTGAAGGACGGACGGTTGATCCAAATACTGTGTCGTTTTCGAGGATGGACAATATCCGTGTCTGGAGGCTCCTCGTAGGCTGCCATAGCTACTGCTCAGATTACGCTGCAGTAGACAAAAGTCGATTAGAATTTGCATTCCATATTTTAAAGGACAGTTTCCTAAAAGATTAGTTTGTTAGTGAATTTGTTTATTCTTATTTTAAAACAGAAAAAGCCATAGCAACGAGAAATTGATCACTCGATGACCGTAACAAAAAAAATGGGTAAATATGTTTTAATTAGAATTTTCTGATGTTTAGATGTCTAGTTGGTTCTGTCTAGTCCTTGGTCTTTTTGCTGTCCCTTTTTGTTTGTCTTCTGTCCATAGTTTTCTTGATTACTGCCCTTTTGGCATTTTAGTTTAATTCTGTTGGTTGCTTTTTCTATGATTTTTCTTTTTGTATTTGCATGTTTTTTGTTGCAGTGAATAATAATAATATAAAAAGAAAGAAAAAAAAGTGAACTACTTATATAGGATTCGAGGCATTGCATGGTGAGGTATCAATCTATATTTGGTTTGCGGTAACACCATGTGTCGTATCTACTTGCCAAGTAGATTATGTTCTTTTGGAGAACTTGTCTCGCTTAGTGCTAAAAAAATCTACTCTGCAGTGGTAGAGAAGTCTTCCGAATTCTGGAAAGAAATCTACTCTGCAGTGGTAGAGAAGTCTCCCGAATTCTGGAAAAAAAATCTACTCTGCAGTGGTAGAGAAGTCTCCCGAATTCAGGAAAAAAACTACTCTGCAGTGGTAGAGAAGTTTCCCAAATTCTGGAAAAAAATCTACTCTGCAGTGGTAGAGAAGTCTCCCGAATTCTGAAAAAGAAATCTACCGGTACTCCTGCAGTGGTAGAGAAGTCTCCCGAATTCAGGAAAAAAATCTACTCTGCAGTGGTAGGAAGTCTCCTGAATTCTGAAAAAAAATCTACTCTGTAGTGGTAGAGAAGTCTCCCGAATTCAGGAAACAAACTATTCTGCAGTGGTAGAGAAGTCTCCCAAATTCTGAAAAAAACTACTCTGCAGTGGTAGAGAAGTCTCCCGAATTCTGAACAAAATCTACTCTGCAGTGGTAGAGAAGTCTCCTGAATTCTGAAAAAAAATCTACTCTGCAGTGGTAGAGAAGTCTCCCGAATTCTGAAAAAATATCTACTCTGCATTGGTAGAGAAGTCTCCAGAATTCTGAAAAGAAATCTACTCTGCAGTGGTAGAGAAGTCTCCCGAATTCTGATAAAAAAATCTACTCTGCAGTGGTAGAGAAGTCTCCCGAATTCAGGCAAAAAACTACTCTGCAGTTGTAGAGAAGTCTCCCGAATTCTGGAAAAAAATCTACTCTGCAGTGGTAGAGAAGTCTCCCGAATTCTGGAAAAATCTTCCCAACGGGTACTAGAATTATGACAAGTTCTCAATAGAATGTTTTCTACCCAGCAAGTAGATACACACACATGGTGTTACTGCAAACCAAAAAGGCTATACAATAAATTAGTTAATAGATGTTAAATTTGCATCGTGATAAAGAGTATTATGTCCTGGACAATCTCCTACCTTTCGTCCAGATAGTACAATGTAGTTAAAAAGCTATCAAAACTTTAAGACAATTTTCTTTGCCAAATTTCCCACAGATATTTCAAATAACAAGCAGACTTTAAATTGTACAGCTGTGTGGTTTTGGACCTGGCATGTAGGTAACCAAATCAATACACTGACACAGAACAAACAATGAATTATTCAAAAGAAAATTTTACCATACAGATTAAGCATTACACTAAATGTAAATGAGTATTGTTTGAAGCTTTGCATGGTATGGAGACATTAGAAGAAACTATAAATAACTAGTAAACTTGCGGGTACAACCATGTGTAAATCTCTTAGGGCGAGTGTTGGCTCTGAAAAGAGCCAGTTGGGTTTAGACGCTTCGAACAGATACTCAGGGTTGCAGTCTGGATGCGATAATAACCCGAGCCTGAAGCGAGGAGAAGTATCAGCATCCAGACTGCAACCCTGAAGAAGAGCAGAGTATACTGTTTGAAATGTTGAGACCCACCTGGCTCTTTTCAGAGCCAACACTCACCCTCAGAGATTTACACATACGGTTTGCACCCGCAAGTTTACTATTTATTTAAAGTTGCTTCTTTAGCCCTTTTCAAAGGGCCAAAATGTAGCCAGGGTCCCTCGCTACAAAATTTACAACCGGGATTGTTTATTACTTATCATCCTGTGTGACTGTCCCACTGCAAAGTTAAAAAACTAACAACCCTTGTGTGATGTGAGAGTGATTTGACGCATTGGTAATCCTGATCACCTTGATGGGACAAGTTAGCACCCACAATAGCATATGCTGTTCCTTAGATGTAGCCCACATCCCTGGTCAAAACTTCCGCTAGCGTAAGATCTTGTCATAGGCCTGGACCTCTGACAAAATGAAGCAATGCTGGACAACATTTGACAAGGGACCCTGGACACTAAATGATTGTCGTTTCACAACAGGTGCATTTTGTACAATCTTACAACCATGCTAGAGTTTAGCAAAGGACCCTTGCTAAATTGCTCTCGTGTGAAAGGGGCTTTAAATGTAAATGATTAGAATTAAACACAACAGACATGTCCATTAAAAAAGATGTGTCTATTTTAAAAGGAAGCGTGTTAGGGCACATCCGTTGACACAGATGACACAGATAATACTCACCAGGGAGTGAGTATTATCTGAAATCTACTCTATGTATAGATCAATGACACCTTGGATGTTGGATCAAATAGTCTAAAAAACCCATTTGGGGCTTGCATGTGCGGTACCTTGATCTGCTATGGTGTATTTCATCCCTCCCCCATAGAAAAATCTAGTATGACCCTAGCTGAAACCATGCTGAAACCACTCAAAAAGTGTTTCATATATATGCTAAACATATTGAGTTTATTAATTTGTTGTTTTATTCGAAAGTTTTATTATTTAAATCATTTTCAAGTTTACATACTTGCCAACTTTTGCTCAAATTTTTACTGCAATTTTAGAGTGTTTAATGTAAAGTAGGCCTATATAAATGTGTACTTTTTATGAGCTAGGTCTGGGAGGGTACCTTTTTTTCATGACAGTTTTTTTTTACTTTTGCCCTTCCCTGGCCGGCCTGTGCTTGTTTTATTTTTATTGTTTTGTTTTGTCTGAAAAATAAAATAAACAAATTACAAAAACGGGCTGAAGAGGTGCCCTCATTTATCTGTCAATTTTTGATTGAAATTTGATGGTTACTAAAAAATTCATACCACTTAATTTTTTTTTCTCTAGTTCACAATTATTGTGGTATTTTGTAAAGCATGTGTGCATGGTGTGAGCATGGTAATACCTCCATGGTGTGAGTAAGTCCACTTGCGCAACTTTTATGGCGTCAATAAACGTGGCCAAATTGGACTTACGCAGTTAATAATAATCATAAAATAATAATTACAATATGTATAGAGGGCTAAATACGGATGTTTCTTAGCGCTATAACCAGATTGACAAAACAGATGGGTTGTAAGTTGAGATTTGAAAGTGTCAAATTTGTGAAAAATTACTTCTTTCTCGAAAACTATGGCACTTCAGAGGGAGCCGTTTCTCACAATGTTTTATACCATCAATTTCTCCCCATTACTCATCCCCAAGAAAGGTTTTATGCTAATCATTATTTTGAGTAATAACCAATAGTGTCCACTGCCTTTAAAGCTTCAAATTTCTCTAAAAATACTCAATAAATAATTTCTTTGCATTAAAGATGGACATCATTAAGTGACATTACACAAACTCATTCATTGCATTGGCATGGTCTAACTATTTTCTGTAGTATATTGTTATGATTGTGTGTCATTATTTTGTGTATTGCATGTATGCAAAGAAGTTTTCCTCCTTGGATGAACCAATAACAGATGAATTGAATTGAATTGAAGTAAAGATCTTTTCTGCTTTTTAAAATCAAATCTAACCACAAGACACTTGTTCATACTGGTTAGGCAAAGTAAACAAAAAACACCAGTTGATCCTCCAGGTTTTTCCAAAAAGAGAAAGATGAGGGCCTTTTGTTTCTTCAAAGGGGGCTGCCAAGGATTTGTACTCAAACTGTGGCCACCAATTATTCAGTTTGAAGTCAGCACTTACTTTATATTTTAAGTTCTTAAAAATTTAGTAAGTTTATTTAAAACAAATAAAATAATGTGTCTTAAAAAAAAAAGTAATTTCACCAAAAAGGTTTAAAAAAAGGATGCGGCCTCAAAAAAGAATGAGGGAGGGGACGATCAACTGGTATTATTTGGCCTTATACAGCAGTTTTAGGCATACATGGATCCTCCACAATGACTATGTGAATTTCAGATTCAGACCAGTCTAGTAATCCACTATGTATACACTGCATGTGTTTACTGAACAGTTTAGTTTGTAAACCAAATATGAAGGCTAAAGCCTTTGCTGATTCTGTACCCCTCCCTGCTCAACAACTGAGGTGGTGCATAGAGCAATTGCTCCACAGGTGGTGCAAATCACCAACATCTACATAGAAAGAGAAGACACAGCGTTTTCAAACCCTTAGCAAGCCTGCCACGTGTAACAAAATGCAGTAGGTTTGGTAAAGGTTTGGTTTGTGGAAGTGTCGTGGCCGAGCGGTTAAGAGCACCGAATTCAAACTCTGGTGTTTCTGATCAGCAGAGAGTGGGTTCGAATCCCCAGCCGTGACACTGTGTCCTTGAGCAAGACACTTAACCATTGCTTCGTCCTTCGGATGGGATGTAAAGCCGTTGGTCCCATGTGTTGTGTAACGCATGTAAAAGAACCCAGTGCACTTATTGAAAAGAGAAGGGGTTCGCCCCGGTGTTCCTGGTTGTGGCTGCTTAATGCGCCGTAGCACCTTGTAAACCCTTATAAGGTTCTAAATAATTGGGTCTCAGAATTCATCACTGCATAACCTATCTTTCTGAAAGTTTGTTTATACTCAGCGCCTTGAGTACCTTGTTTGGTAGATACGTGTGCTATATAAGACTTCGATATTATTATTATTAAAGGTCAAAACGTATACTCTAGGCCCCTCTTGCATTACATGTCTGTCCACAGCAAACTTCAGTGCATCCTCAGTGCATTTAGCAACTGCTGTCATCCTCAAATTTCTAGTGCCTACCCCCCCCCCCATCTGTTGCCCTGGTCTTGGCATTGATGCTCCATAAACTTGAATACTTTCCAATGGAAGCCCACCTTTCAAAATGGAAATGCCATTGACCTCTCAAAGATGAAATTCCCGGGGAGAGCCCTAGGTTTGATGACCTTATGGTACTGCTGCCTAATTGTTATTACAACACATTCTGCAACAGATAACACAACAGTCACAGTGTGATTATACCCATGCAATGGTTGTAGGTGGGTAACACATGTTAATTGCCACTGACTCACACAAACATACCTACTGGGAATCAAGGATGAATGTGCCTTCCCGTAGCTACACCCCGCTTAAAGCCATTGGACCCTTTCGGTAAACAGTGTTGTCCAAGGCCCACACTTTGGGTACCACAACTTCTAATATCAAATGACAAACCTGTGAAAATTTAGGCTCAATCGGTCATCGGAGTCGGGAGAAAACAACGGAAAAACCCACCCTTGTTTCCGCACGTTTCACCGTGTCATGACATGTGTTTCAAATAAATCCGCAATTCTCGTTAACGAGAATTCATATTGTTTTGCTGTTTTCTCAAAAAGTGAAGCATTTCATGGAATAATATTTCAAGAGAAGTCTTTCACCATTGCCTTCTGTAAACCCTGCAAGTTATTTGTAAATCTGTGAACTTTTTAATTTTTTTCTGAACCGAAAGGGTCCAATGGCTTTAAAGGCAGTTGACACTATTGGTAATTACTCAAAATTATTATTTCCGTAAAACCTTATTTGATTACAAGTATAATGGGGAGAGGTTGATAGTATAAAACATTGTGAGAAACAGCTCCCTCTGAAGAGTCAAAGTTTTTGAGACAGAAGTTTTTTTTCCACGAATTTGATTTTTAAACCTCAGATTTAGAATTTGAGGTCTTGAAATCAAGCATCGGAAAGTACACAAATTTGTGTGACCATGGTGCAACAAGGGTGATCTTTTTCTTTCATTAATATCTCGCAACTTTGATGGCCAATTGAGCTCAAATTTTCAGGTTTGATATTTTATGCCTGTTGTGAAATACACCAACTGTGAAGACTAGTCTTTGACAATTACCAATACTGTCCAGTGTCTTTAACAATTACCGACTTGATTTTAAGACTAGTATAAAGCCCTTTTTTTAGCAATCATGAGCCAATTTCAAAGACTGGCTGGGGAAACACAAGAACTTTTTGAGGTTTTTCGACCCCATCACCTAAACCCGTGTGTATTTCACAGTTGCTACAATTTTCCTGTGAAAAAAAAACCCACAAAAACACTCCGTGATTGTCTGTGCTCTGCTCCCAAAAAGGGCCTTAAATAATGAGGGTACTATGCATGCTGCACGTCTTATGGTTTAAAATTTGCAGTGGTTTGTGCACTAAAAACAAGACAAGAATAACAATCTGGTAAGATCCAGCATAACTGGGGCGCTGTATAATATAGTGGGTTGATTTACTGTGGGTCCGCCTGACGCTTATTTTTTGTATTTTATTCTGTATTATAATATGAATGTTTATATGCAATGTTTTACTAAACTTTTACTACCTCTTTAACTGTTGTGTATTTTTAAAACCATATTGCTTATTTTTGCTCATATTTTTTATCCTGTATTTTAATGTTTTTCTTGGCTGTACAGTGTTAAATTAAAGCATTTTATAAAATTATGCATTTATTTTAAGTTTAAAGTTAAGTTAAGTTAAGTTTAAGTTAAGTTTGTATTCCTTTTTTCGAATCTGGTCAAAACAATTGCTTATGAAAAACTGGCGGTCAGATTTAGACATATTTTTCCCATGTTGATGATGAAAATCACTTGTATTTTGTAAAGCTACATGTAAAAAAAAAAACACCTGATCATGTTTCATTCCGCAGTTGGTCCACAATTGATTAATATTTGACAGGCAGAAGTTTAACTCGGAGGTTAGGGTCCTTTAGTTGCGATAACATAACCCTCCTACCGACGGCGGGCCTCCGGCTGCGCCGTCGGCAGGAGGGTTACGTAATCGCAACTAAGGGTCCTTGCTCTAGCGCCACAACCACACTGTCCCTGTACTGTGTGGCAGTGTGGGCAGAATCAAAACAAAATCATGCAACATTCAAAACTAATTCAACAGGTTACAGGGACATTCAATTAAAATTCTCAAAGACCACTTTGGCACTTCTCCCATGGAGGTAGCTCCATGCTTCTCCGAAGTGCTAAATAAAAGAACAGAAGAACTATTTCAGTTCCGATAGCGGACGAAACCGAAATAGATCTAGGAGTATTTGACACTTATTTTGTTAATGATTGCAATTGCATTGGGGTTACATAATAAAAGGAACTGACTTGCTTGACACTCACCAAAACTTGAAGAAGAAATTTCTCCCAGCACGGGCGAGTTTCACACAGGCTGCTTGTAGTTGCACATCTGCATCCACCGCTGTTGTTTTATACCTCTGCTGGGCGGTACCACCCACTCATATATCACACATTATAAACAACATAACCACGTGTGCTCTTTAATAAACAGTTATAAACACCGGTGCTGCACACATGTTGCTCATGCTGCAGAGATTACGATGCTTGAGTGATCTTGCACCCAGGCCCATTGTTCGTCTTTTTATTCACGCTGTCTAGACGAATGCGGCTATCTGACTAATTTGCTACTAGACTGGTGCACCAACTGGAACTGTGTGTGAGTAATGTGATGTGGTATAGGTTCCATGCAGTTGTAGTGATGTGGTGATGTGTGCATACGACGCAAATCAACTGGTGGAACTTCCTATTTTTGTATTTAGATTATCAACGATCCGAGGCAAGACTCTTCAAACTCCATTTGCCAGTTCAAGTTTTGGTAAATTTGTTAAATTTAAACATTAATTTCGAATATTTTAAAGGAACAGTTGAGTCAACCATAGAGGAAGGACAACTTTGTTAGATACTAATTAACGACTAAATGCCATTGTGATCCACACTCTCTATTTATTTAATGATTTTTTTTGTTTGTAGCACCCACACAATTTATTTCATTCATAGTTTAAGTTGTTTTTTTAGGATTGTTTTATCATGGAGGAACCGTGTATAAAGTTATTAATAGCATTGGGAGACATGATTCAAATATTTAAGCTTATTATTATAACAACTAGCTTGTATGGAGGACATTCTCCCCACCAAAAAGAACTGTTGTGGAAATGGTGGCGCTGTCAATGATTTTTATAAAATTATAATAATATTTCACCCATGTATAAATTTATAATAACTTTACAAATTGTAATCCCAACAACCTTGATCAAAAATGATGTATCATTAATGTTGGCTTGTTTTTACTTATTTTTCGCCAATGTTAGTGTGGTATTTAATCAAACGTTAATGTCTTAATGAATTATAATATTATGAGGATCCCAACAAATATCTCGCATTCATCTGCCATGTCGAGATTAGTTGCGATAACATAACCCCCCTCCCTCCGGCTTTGCAGTCGAGAGGAGGGTTACGTTATAGCAACTATGTCGAGATATCCTCCACATCAGGAGGATCACAATTACAGCCATGTTCAAGATCAAGCGGTCCATTGTTTTTCTTCAGATGTTCCACTAACAATCTCAAATTGCACAAATTTCCTGATACTAGAAGCAGCAGTTGGACATGGATGCTATGATGGATGAAGACTTCCAGTATGATAGTTTAGAGGATATTCCTGAGGACGTCTTATATCAGATGATGCAGCAGTATCAAGATGAGTACGGAGGAGATTTCAACTTTGGGGATTCACAGCCGCCTCCCTTCTCATATGCAGGGCATCTTGAGAACTGCTTCTTACCAACATTGACTCAAGGAGTTCAGATCATCACGCCCTTGGTGCTTGTGTGTTTGACAATGAGAACCGTTTCATTTACAGGTAATAACTACTTGTAGATTTTCATATGTGGAAGTGTTGTGGCTGAGCGGTTAAGAGCACAGAATTCAAACTCTGGTGTTTCTGATCAGCAGAGTGTGTGTTCGAATCCCAGTGTGCTTATCGAAAAGAGAAGTGGTTCGCCCCGATGTTCCTGGGGCCGATTTGCCGAAATTCATCGCAACACAAATTTTCAGTATCACCATAGTGATTTGTATTGTGACATCACACTTTACTAAGCAACTACGATTGATTTGCAGTTACGATCAATTTTAGATCTTTGTGAAATCGGCCCCTGGTCCGATTGGCAGCAAATTGCGTCACAGCACCTTGTAAAACATTACATGAATTAGGTCTCATAATTCAAACGTAGTCCCAAATCTTGCAAGAAATACTGTATGTTACAGCCCCAGGAGCGTCACTAAGTGACGGACATGTGCGCTATATAAGAAGCCAGTATCATTGTTATTATATTTGAGAGGGTAAGGCCATTTTCATTTTGCGAAGGGCGATTTCACTGGAAAGTCTCAAAGTCTATAGGAATTATTTGAAGGGGAATCAAGGCCAACACCGATGCCTATGTGTCGACCTCTGTAATAACCAATAGATGTGTAGGCCTAATTCCTGGCCTGTCTTTGGTTTTAAATTTGAACTAATTGCAGGTGTATGTTCCTGAAATTTAATCTGCTGAAATTTATTGACATTGTAAGGTGTCGTAGCCGAGTGGTTAAGAGCGGCAAACTCAAACTCTGGTGTTTCTGTTCAGCAGAGTGTGGGTTCGAGTCTACGTCATGGCACTTGTGTCAATGAGCAAGACACTTAACTAAAATTGCTTCACTTCACCCAGGGGTAAATGGGTACCTGTGAGGGCAGAGACGGTTCTTGTGATTGATTTAGCTTAGTGCGCTACACATTTGGCAGTATGAGCTGTATACTCCCCAGGGAGCTGAGATGGTTTAAGGAGTGATTTAAGGCCTCGTGACCAGGGGCACTAATAATTGAAGTGCCTTGAGACGTCCTTTAAGTGTATAAAGCAATATAAAAAACCATTATTATTGTTATTAATATAATTGACAGGTTTACCTGCAACCATCTACCATCTACTGTCCATGACTGCCGGCCTGACTGCCCTGTCTTACTTCTTTGAGAATCTGATCATCCAGATTGTTGCTCTTAGTCTTCTTGGTTATTTCTTGCTACAAGTAGCGCAGACACTCGGTGCCATTAGTAAAGGAGCTTTCACCTCCGTCGTTTTTGTGTCTCTGCTGGTTGCTTGGTAAGTGTTGTCTTTAAAAGATTCAGGTACTTTTTCAAAATGGCCACAGATTTACATTGAACTCGAATGGTTTGAAGATAATGATAGCAGAAAGCTTCCCTTCAAATATTACTTACTGAGGTGCTGTAGTGTTTGAGAAATGATTAAAATAAGTCACAAAATAATTTTTTAGCATGTTAAAACGTATTAACCAGACATACCATAACTGGTCAATACATTTTTAGATGCTTAAACTACGACAAAAATTATTTTTGTAACATTGTTTTACTCATTTTTCAAAAACTACAGCACCTCAGTAATGTTTTAAGGGAAGCTTTCTACTATCATTATCTTCAAACTGTGTAAGTTTAATGTAAACCTGTGGACATTGTGTTTTTTTATTAGGAAAAAGTACATAGACCCTTTAAAGGATCATTGCAGAAAAGGTTTTTGTTAACAAAACAGTTCCTGGCAGTGTAAGAACTAAATGTAATCCACCTTCATAAACTGACAAACCTGTAGAAGTTTGAAATCAATCGGCCATTTGGGTCACAAGAAAAGATCTGGGTCACGAGAACAAAAGTGAAAAACGATTACACTTTTTGCATGACATCGATTAAACAAATTTCTCATCAAATCCTACAACGTTTCAGACAGAAATATTTTAATGGATGTTTTCTACTATCATTGACATTAGTTTTATGTAAGTTTGTGATCTTAGTTCCCATTCACTCTTATGAGGCACCCTCGATCCAATAAGGCATTTCACTGGACCAGAATTGGTTCTATTTTTAAAAGCTCTCTTAAAGGTACTGAACACTATTGGTAATTGTCAAAGACCAGTCTTCTCACTTGGTGTATTTCAAACCTGTGAAAATATTGAGCTCAATTGGTCGTCAAAATTGCAAGATAATAATGGAAGAAAAAACCACCTTGTTGTCACACGAAGTTGTGTGCTTTCACGCGCTTGATTTCGAGACCTCAAAATCTAATTCTGAGGTCTCAAAATCAAATTCGTTGAAAATTATGTTATTTCAGAGGGAGCCATTTATCACAATGTTTTTATACAATCAATAGCTCCCCATTTCTCGTTACCAAGTTAGGTTAATGATTATTTCGAGTAATTACCAGTGCCTTAAAATAGATCATATTATCTGTGATGCGATATCAAACAACACAAGGCCAGATGGTCACTTAAGGTGAAGCGAAAAAAATACAAAAAATTTAAGGGAAGCTAGAAGATGTCTATCTACATTTCTCGTGAACTCTTGAACTGCAATATTTCATCAGATAGTAGAAAACAAGATAAAGATAGGGAGTTCTAAAGTGCAATAGTGTAGGAGGAAAGAAAGATAGCAGGCTGTCTTGCAGTCCTGTGCCCAATTTCACAGTGCTGCTTAAACACAAAATGCAGCTAAGCACAAATTAATTGTGCTTACTAGAATAGGTTTGCCAGCCAAAATACCATGTCACTTGTACAACATACGACTGGTGTCCTGCTCATTTTTGCTTAGCAGAAAATTGTTAAGCAATTTTTCCTGCTTGAACAGCTTTATGAGATTGGGCCCTGGTCTTTAAAACAGATACAGTGAAGGGTTGAGAAGATCATGGCAATATGTGTGCCATGAGTAAGACAAATTCTAATGAACCGGTGATCTGAGATTTTGTATTTAAACCAATTTTATTTGTATTTTTATGGCTCAACGTTTCCCCAAAGAACCGTTATTTGTATGGATATTGTGGTAGTGCATTTATACGAACCTATAAGCTAAAGTAGTAGTCCCGCCAATTTTCTATATCTTTCGCCCGGGTATTAGAACTGAGAAGTCCCCCAACATCCGATAAATCTGCTCTGGTGGTAGTAGAATAAAGAAAGACAGTTCTCTAAGAGAATAAACTCTACCTGGCAAGTAGACACACACCATGGTGTTACCACAAACCAAATATAGAAAAATTGTAAAAAAAAAAAATATGTTTAGCCATAGAAAAAGACTCTGCTCAGGTTAAAACGCCAGTCCATTAACTGGATATATGTACATAAAAACAACTTGATTAAGAATGTTAGAACAGGAGCTCAAATATTAAAATTTGTGGACATTCGTTTTTTCATCAGGGAGTTGACTATTGCAGATCCAGTTGAGTGGAACAGAATAAGAGGTAAGCATAAACTATTTTTAACTTTTTCCCCAAATAAAGACAGTTGCAAAAAAAGGTCCAAGACTGAAGAGGATTTTTTGATTCAGCAGTTGAAGTGACTTGTATCCTGCTTAGTATTAAGCAGAATTGTTTAAAAGCAATATTTTCTGCTTAAAGGCAGTGGACACTATTGGTAATTACTCAAAATAATTATTGGCACAAAACCTTTCTTGGTAAAGAGTAATGGGGAGAGGTTGATAGGATAAAACATTGTGGGAAACGGCTCCCTCTGAAGTGACGTAGTTTTCGAGAAAGAAGTAATTTTCAATGAATTTGATTTCGAGACCTCAAGTTTAGAATTTGAGGTCTCGAAATCAACCGTATAAAAGCACACAACTTCGCGTGACAAGGGTGTTTGTTTACTTCATTCATATCTCGCAACTTCGACGACCATTTGAGCTCAAATTTTCACAGGTTTGTTCTTTTATGCATATGTTTAGATACACCAAGTGAGAAGACTGGTCTTTGACAATTACCAATACTAGTGTCCACTGTCTTTAAATGCACTGGACACCTTTGGTAATTCTCAAAGACCAGTACCTACATGTAACCTAATACTTGGTATATCCCAACATATGCATACAATTAAAAATACTCAAAGTTGCAAGAGAATAATGAAAGAAAAACACCCGTGCTGCACAAATTTGTCTGCTGATGCCTTATAAAAGGCTTCAGGCCTAAAGTCTTTTAATATATGAGTTAGGAATTACCTCTTTCTCAAAAACTACCATACTTCAGAGGGAGCCGTTTCTCACAATGTTTCATACTATCAACAGCTTTCCATTGCTCATTACCAAATATTTTTATGCTAGCAATTATTTTGAGTAACTACCAATAGTTGACCGTGCCTTTAAGCATCTCCATGCACGAGGAGACTGTTATTCTGTTATTCATACAATCTTACCCAAGATTTTATAAGGAGAGCCTTAACATTGAAGGACTATTTTCCTGATATGAGATTTGATATGTTTTGATCCTCCTAGGAGCGCAGATGATCTTGGTGATGAAGATTATCTCCTTGGCCTTTGACCTTGATCAAGGGGTCGTTTCTGAGTTGCCAGACTTCATGGCGTACCTAGGCTACACCTTTAACATCGGAACTGTTATATTCGGGCCCTGGATTAGCTACTCTAGTTATACAAGTCTGCTTCAACCTGGTGATATTGTGAGTAGCATATTCCAAGCATCTATGCCCTTGTCTTAAAGACACTGGACACTATTGGTCATTGTCAAAGACCAGTCTTCTCACTTGGTGTATCTCAACATATGCATAAAATAACAAACCTGTGAAAATTTGAACTCAATTGGTCGTCGAAGTTGCAAGATAATAATGAAAGAAGAAAAAAAATTAAGAGCTATTATAAGAACTAGTTATTATTATCATTTTTTCCTCTGAGTCACTTCAACAAAACCAAACCCAGGCAACAAGGAAAAATAGTTGGGCTTTTTTTTTTTATGTTAAAAATAAAGTAATCATGACTGTCATGGTGTAATGTAGGAGACAAGACAGAGGATGAAATATACTAGGGTGTTGTGGCCGAAAGGATGAGAGCACCGAATTCAAACTCTGGTGTTTTTGTTCAGCAGAGTGTGGGTTTGAATCCCAGTCATGACACTTGTGTCCCTGAGCAAGACACTTCACTATAATTGATTCTCTCCACCCATGGGTAAATAGGTACTTGTGAGGGCAGAGATGGTTCTTGTGATTGATTTAGCCGATTAGCGCATTTGTTGCACAAGGCTGTATACTCCCCCAGGGAGCTGAGATGGTAATAAGGAATTATTTCAGGCCCAGTGACCAGGGGTAATAATGGTGGAGTGCCATGAGCGTCACTGCATGATGGACCTGAGCGCGATATAAGAAGCCATTATTGTTATTATTATTATAAATTCTGGTTGCTATGTTTCTACGTAGGATATACGATGGATTCTAACATCGCTATTCAAGTACATCCAATCACTACTGTGTCTCTTGATATCAACGTGTGTTGCCTCAATTTTGTTTATTGACTCCGACCAAAAGTGAGTAACAATAAAATAGTGATATTTTCTCATTGACCTTTGTGTTATATAAGGGAACAATTTGGGTGTGGGCTCGAATCTTGGTCATGACACTTGTGTCCTTGATTAAGAGACTTCACCATAATTTCTGGTGCTTTAACTTTTATTTTTAGTAGCTATTTTTGTAATTGACTGAGCATTTCAAGTTTAGCCACTAGTATTTAATAAACCATTAATGATAAAGATAGTCATACAATTTTGAATGATTGTTTCTCAACAGATGGCTCGATGCGTACAAAGATGCTATGGGATTCCGATTCAGTCATTACTTTGTTAGTTTCGTGTCTGAGTGTACTGCAATATCATCTGGTCTTGGCACCCCACAGGAAGGGGGGAATAAACACTGGTGAGCAAGCAAACCCACATCCCCTGGCTTTATTTAGTAAGGTGTTTGAGCTTCTCTGCAGTATAACTTGAGATTGAAATTGACAATTGAACTTCAAATAATGTAGACGCACGGTTTTCATGACTCATGCTGCCTCATTAGGTATTGAACATGTTAAATAAGAATCCTAACTCCTGAACCACACATTACAATCTATACATAATTGGGAAGGACAAACACTGCACATAGTGTGACCTTATTTAACCTTGACTTCGGTTCAAACTCATCATTTAAAAACTCATTTGAAATTGAAAACTCATCAGACAATTGAACCTCAAATAATGAAGACTCACGTTTTTTATGACTCATGACGCTTCATCAGGTATTGAATAAGAATCATAAATCCTGAACCACACATTACAATCTATACACAATTGGGAAGGCCTTTAAACACTGAACAAACACTGCACATAGTGAGACCTTATTTAACCTTGACTTCCGGTTCAAACTCTGATTTAGTAGACCTAAAGTCTAACTGCCCTATATATAGCTCATAGTATATTAGACTTCAAAGGCACAAACTGTTGAAAAAAGTTGTAACTGTTCAGAGTTTGCATGGAGTGAGTATGACGACTAGTTAGCCCTGGCGGCCTCACACTTTCGTTTTGTACTACAGTGACGTCCTGGACATCAGGGTACATTTCTGGGGCGGACAATTTTCACAGCTTCATAACTCAAATCTTACCTGCAAGAAAGTACCAATTTCAACAGATTCATATTCAATGGCAGCATATGTTTTTCTGCGGTGGGTTTTGATCGTCATATATTCTTCACAAACCCGTCATTTTCATGAAAAAATGCAGCTCCCAACGTTAAGGAATTCCAATTTTTGTTCGTACTCTCACAGTCTGCCGTGTGTACGCAAGACGCACGACGCGCAAATTTTGAATTGTGTTGTTAACGCTGTGCAGTCAAGATACGGTGACCAAGAATTCATGCGTCTAAGCTTGCATCATGCGTCTTGCACGCGAATGTATACGCGTACGCACGACAACAGACAATACTGTGAGAAAACGATCGAAACGGGAATTTTTTAGCGTTGGAAGCTGCATTATTTCACGAAAATGACGGATTTGTGAGGAAAATATGAGGACCAAAACCCACCGCAGAAAGATGTATGCCGCCATGGAATGTGAATCTGTTGAAATTACTGGCCTGTTGCAAGTAAGATTTAAGTTATGAAGCTGTGAAATTTTTCCGCCCCAGAAACGGGCCTCAATAGTTAGGACTCTGTTCCTGTGTACAGAGAAAGAGTTCTATATAGGGCTAGACGACTAGTTATAAACAAGATCCAGACAAAGTTTTGGCCATTATGAAAAGTGTATATTGAAAGTTTGAGAAATTCATATCTCAAGAGCTACTTATCATATCATCACAATTTTAATAATAAAAAGAAAATAATAATAATAATAATAATAATAATACTAACAATAATAAGGACAATTTCAATTGCGCATGCATCCACCTAATAAGGTGCTCAAAGCGCATGAAAAGAAGAAAACATCAACAAATCAACAGAAGGAAGAGGGAACATCGGGAAAACAAATTGAAACAAATGAAATTTCAATTTGTCTTTAAAATTCCCAAAGTCCTGGGGATTTCAACCTTCATTGTGCTCTGTTGTACTCTTTGTTTTATTACTTTGGTTCTGTTTCTTTCACCCTAAGGGAATTGAGTGTTGCAAGACCCTGGCATATTGAGTTACCCCGCTCTCTGGTTCAAGTTGTCACCAATTGGAATCTACCGATGCACATGTGGCTGAAAACATGTGAGTCAAGTGCCAGTTTAGTTTTATTTATAAATTTTCTTTTTTTAATGCTGATCTAAACCACGTCGTAGATTGGGAACAAGCTCAAACCATAGCTCCAGAGAAACATTGCAACATTGATACACCCATAGTATTAGAGAAACCATTGAGCCCAAGAAAATAACTATTTCATTATCGGCAGTATTTGGCACTCAATCCTATCACCCTACTCTTCTCATTATAATTATAACAATTATTGTTTTTATATAGTGCCTTTACACTCGAAGGGCATCTCAAAGCCCTTCCAACATTATTACCCCTGGTCACTGGGCCTTAATTCATTCCTTAAACCATCTCAGCTCCCTTGGGAGTATACAGCCTGTGCAACATTAATTATGCGCTACTCGGCTAAATCAATCACAAGAACCATCTCTGCCCTCACAGGTACCCAATACCCCTGGGTGGAGAGAAGCAATTAGAGTTAAGTGTCTTGCTCAGGGACACTAGTGTCACGACCGGGATTCAAACCCACACTCTGCTGAACAGGAGCACCAGAGCTTGAGGTTTGAATCCCGGTCGTGACACTTGTAAGTGTCACGACCGGGATTCAAACCCACACTCTGCTGAACAGAAGCACCAGAGCTTGAGGTTTGAATCCCAGTCGTGACACTTGTAAGTGTCACGACCGGGATTCAAACCCACACTCTGCTGAACAGAAGCACCAGAGCTTGAGGTTTGAATCCCAGTCGTGACACTTGTAAGTGTCACGACCGGGATTCAAACCCACACTCTACTGAACAGGAACACCAGAGCTTGAGTTCGGTGCTCTTATCCGCTCGGCCACGACACCCCATATGAGATATATCCCACAGTCTACCCCTCCAGTAAACAAATCTGCACAGCAAAGTAAATACACAAATGTAATTTGTGTTTCAAAAAAGTCAATTGATGAAATGGAATTAAGAATGATGTATTATTCGTAACACTCCAATCCAGCATCTAACAGATTTCACTTTTTTCTTTGAGCAGATGTATTTAAGACGAGTCGTAAGTTTGGTAACTTTGCGGCCGTGCTGCTGACCTACGCTGCTAGCTCCCTACTGCATGTAAGATTCCTACTCATTTTAGTTCAGTTTTATTCAAACTCACATTTATCTCCATACTTCATGAACATTTCTTGACTCTACTAAAAGGCAGTGGACAAATTTGGTAATTACTCAAAAATATTAGCATAATAAATTACTTGGTAGCGAGCAATGCAGAGCTGTTGATAGTATAAAAACGTGAGAAATGACCTCTTTGAAGTAGCGTAGTGTTTGAGAAAAATTTAATTTCTCACTAAATTATTTTAATCTGAGAAACACTTCAGGCCTGAAGCTTTTCTCAGGCATCTGAAAGCACGAAAATTTGTGCAACAAGGGTGTTTTTTTCTTTCATTATTTTCTTGCAACATCGATGACCAATTGACTACAAATTTTCACAGGGTTTTATTTTATGCACATGTTGGGATACAGACAGTGATGACACTGGTGCTTTTCTGAGAAGTATTGGTTTCAAAATCAGAATTAATTAATATCTAAATGGGTTTATATCTCCTTGATGAGCTTTTCATTTGTCTTCTTTTTTTCAGGGACTGAATTTCCAGTTAGCTAGTGTGCTCCTATCATTGGGATTGTATTCTTACATTGAGCATGGTGAGTTAAGGCAAAGTCACGCTGCAGCGATAACGAAAACAATAACGATTACGTCGCAAAGAGAAAGCATTCTATTGGTTGAATTGCTCCACGCAGAATCTGCCCACGCCAATCAAGAGCTAGCATTTTTAACGTTCTCATTTTCGTTCTCATTATCGAGGCCTATGTGCCCGGGCCTTCAACATTATCTTATTACATAAAATGACAATGATCAAAAGTAACTTGATTTTTGCCACAGCGTTAAAGCTTGATTTATTCACAAGCACAAAACTGTGAAATGTTCCCCTCGCAAACTTCAGCTGTGACAAAAGTGATGATAAAATTGCTCATTGCAAACTTTCAGCCACTGTAAGACCAATCCTTATTAGTCACTTTATTAGTCACAGATAGAGGGCGTTACTGTAAGCTACGATCCCACCAGCAGTTGTTTTGTGTGTGGTCTGGTGGGGTGATCTGGAAGTTTTTCAACAGCACCTGCTATCGTTTGATAGTCGTGTGCGCGGCGAAGTGGGTTGAGATCACGATAGTTGAGTGATAGTGAATAGCAATGTCTTGCACCTAGTTAAGCTACAAGGCAGTGTACAGTGCCAAGTATAATGCATTTTGTTGTTTACTCAACAAAATGTAAAAAGATATGTCTAGAAAGAAGAACTATAAATCCCAGTTGCTAAAATTAATTGATAGTTGTGAGTTATTCATTCTTAAAGCCATTATACACTTTCGGAACAGAAAAACAAAAAAAAGTTCACAGATTTACAAATAACTTACAGGGTTTACAGAAGGTAATGATAAAAGACTTCTCTTGAAATATTATTCCATGAAATGCTTTACTTTTTGAGAAAACATTAAAACAATTATCAGTTCTCGACATCGAGAATTATGGATTTATAGTAAACACATGTCATGACACGGCGAAACGTGCTGAAAGAAGGGTGGGTTTTCCCGTTATTTTCTCCCGACTCCGATGACCGATTGAGCCTAAATTTTCACAGGTTTGTTATTTTATATTTAAGTTGTGATACATGAAGTGTGGGCCTTGGACAATACTGTTTACCGAAAGTGTCCACTGGCTTTAAGTTATTTTGTACTTTGTCTTCAGTTTTTTGTCAGAAGTTAGCAAACAATTTTTCCCTTAAAAAATTTGATAGTTCTGAGTTATTCATTCTAAAGTTATATTTTTCCTTTTTCAGTTTTTCGTCAGAGGTTAGCGATTACATTCAACGCTTGTATTCTTGCCAGGAAGTGTAAACCTGACTGCCAGCATTTACATAAAAGTGTAAGGATTAATTTCAGAGTTTGTTTTTTCTTTTTAAATGGAAGAGTCAAATTTAATTGTCACTATTTAGTTTTCAATGCGAGATCACTGGTCTAAAAAATAAAAAGTTGGAATTTGCATTTTTTTTATAGAGTTCAATGGGAAAAAATTGATGTTACTCTTGAAGAACAGAGTTATTGGCCTACTGGGATAAGGACAAATTGTGAAAACTTCATGGAACGACGATCCCTTGTCAAGAATATGATGTATAATTTGACATGTCTGGCATCAAGGATGTAACTGGATTCTACAAACAAAAAATATCTCGTTATTTGTGGATTGATTTCAGTATCTTTTGTTAAATTTGTTTGTCTCAGAACACACCTCTAGTTGCTCTGACCAATTTAGGATTCAGTCTGCTGGCAATATTTCATCTGGCGTACCTTGGTGTCATGTTCAACTCGGATTCAGAACTTGAAGAACAGGTGAGTACAAATTTGTGAAGTAATTTCTGCAATTTTAGAGTAAATAAATACCTTAAGTAACGTCCTGTTTTACGGCAATTATGATTGCAGGTGATGCTAATAGTTGTGTCTCTCATCACTTTCTAGTGAGTGAGGCATAGTCCAATAACCATTATCTCCTTTCTTTTCTTTTTGTTTTTTTTTTATCGTGGGATGGTCTGTTGAAATAAGCACTTGGCTATCCCTATGGGATAGTATGCTTGTTTTTCATGGGGTACTCCTTGAAAAAAAAATAAAAAAATGTAAGGGTCAACAAAATAAGGACAACGATTCACAAAACGAATGCCTCAGTTAATACCAGTTGTCGTGCCTGTGTTTTTATTTTTTACTTATAAAAATAACTTGCGTTCTTTCACGTCAAAATCTGATGTAGTAAGTTGTATATGTTTTCAGTAGTTGTCAATGACTTGGTTTAATTCAATTTTGACAATATTTTATTTGTTCAGTCAGCAGTATTTGTATGCTCTGGTTTTTTTTCAGTGACTTTTATTGTACAGTAATATGTGAGTGCTTTTTCCCCCTAGGGTTATGGTATGGAACACACCTTGAGCAAATGGTCCAACCTAAACTACGCCAGTCACTACGCAGCAGCCGGTACATACGTCTTTTATTGGCTTATCAAATAATGCCAATTCGAGAAGTTGAGATTGACATTTCAGAGGGTTGGTGCTCGATCGCGAATGCTGTGGCCAGAGATGCGCTTGATACCTGCATGGGTGGATTCTAGGGACTGGAATTTTATCTTTGATACTTCCATTGGAAAATCTTATAGTCAATTGGAAACTTTTAAAGGGCACCAAGGCCATTACCAGGGCAACATAGACCAGGGCAACATGGGCGTGACACGCGAGCTTGCACCTTTGCTTATAAGACAGTTTCTTCATTCCTATTGGTCGAGAGCAATGTCTGAAACAGTTGTGCCACATCACGCGATACGCGGGACGCGCACAGCATTCCCTTATAAGGAGTTGTTTACCCGAGGGGGGCAGAGGACCTTACCATTTCATAGCTGGAGGGGTGTTGTGTTGAAAGAAATCATTGAACAATTATAATTTTTGCGTTTACTTTACTTTTTGACGAAAAAGTGTTGATGTTTTTTTATCAAAAAGGTATTTATGAATGGGAGTCAAAGTGTGTTGGATCAGTTTTCAACTAGTTGTTTAAACCCGCCGAGGCCTGGTTCTTGATAATTTACCTCGACTTCGTCCCGGTAAAATTATCAAGAACCAGGCCTCGTTGGGATAAAACCTCTAGTTGAAAACCTCTTCCACCACACATTGATTCCCTTAATCTTATTCTGTTAGCAGACATTCGTCTTAGTAAAAAAACAAATTAAAAAAAAATATATTATTGAGTACAAGGGCTGAACTACATGTACCGCTAATATACACTTTAGGCTATTTAAATACAGATTTTGCTAAGGATAACAAAATCAGAAAACAGACAAGAGACGGGAGAATATCATGCCTGTAGTTAGCTTAATTTTGTTGTGCTGAGCTGCTATTCATGCTCAAGCTGAAACTGGGCCAGAAAAAAAAAGGATTTTGTAACAAACTTATTTTTTGATGATTAACAGATTATGCTTAACACTCATTCCAGCATTACAGTATTCTGTTCGGAACATTTTGCTATGATCAAATCAAAAATATTCAAAATGCATGTAAGTATTTGTCATCTACAACAATGTATAATGCTGAATTCGTCATTCATAGATCAATTTGTTTTTATTTTGCATTATATATTATACAATATCAACTCCGGTGAGATCCAACTAATATAATAGTGAAAACACACCCATCGTACTGAAGTGGATCAAAATAGACTCTCATTTGAAAAAAAAAGACAACTTCAATTTTGTCCACGTACTTCAATTTTGTCCACGTACTTCAATTTTGTCCACGTTCTTCATAGACCCTTTTCGACACCATGGCTTGGGTTAGTAAATGTGTTTAACCTCCTGTTAAATAACAGATGGAGCTCAAGCTGGGACACAGGACCCAAGATTGGGCCTGGGCCCCAGTTGTGGTTTCCCAAAAGGGTCATAGATGTTCCCTGTCAACAAATTGTGTATATTATTTGCATTAATTTGTTTTCCGGTGGATGTATTTCTTTCCACTTTGAATTTTTGTTTCATTTGAAAAACATACTTTTTATATCTTCAAAATTTATCTAATACCCAGTATATTCAGATCAAACAGGGTTTTACTTTTCAACATTTGGCTTAATGGTGCAATAAAATGGGCATGGTCAGCATTCAGCAACATTGTAATTTTGTTAACATTGATATTTGTACAACACATCAATGAAAAGATGCATTCTTGTGATTGATTTAAAAATAGAGGAGGGACTACAGTTTTTTTTGAGAGGTTGATTTGCCAAAACATATCTGTGTAAAACATTGATGTTAATGACGACAATTTGTAATAATGTTTGTAGTCAAGATTTGTATGCCAATTGTGTTGTATTCCAAAACTTAAAAATGGCAAAACGAGGTTTACTTTAAATTAATTTGGTTTATGTTTCAGTTTGTAGTTATTCTTGAGTCATCAAGTGCCTTAAACATCCCTCCTGTGCTTAAGCATTGGATATAATAGTTGTATATTTTTCTAGACTATTTTGTAAGTTATTAAATGCCATCGCTACTAAGCTTAGAAAAACCCTTTGGAGAACTTTTTTTCCCATTATATTTTCTTACAAGCTCAGTGAAATAAAACGTTTCAAAGAAAAGCTAACATGTATCTGTGTCCAGTTCTTGGTTTTGTTATTGAAAAATAGAACAAGCAATTTGTAAAAAGCTTGGACCTCAGAACAAAGATAACAATATTTTGTCTTACATGTTGCAGAGAAGCTGTATAGACCGATCCAGTAGGCTCCGCCCACGACGCACGTGTGAGTAAGAGCACACGGGGCTCTCCAATGCCTTTCTGAACAACTTTGCCGTGCGCGCCAAGATACACGCACGCATGTCGGACCTTATTTGTCGGACCTTCGTTGCGTTGTGATTGGTCAATACGCAATGGGCGGAGCTTAATGGATCGGTCTGGGAAGGATGCTGCTACAATGTGTTTGAGCCGCCCTCTATAGGCATGCCCCTTTGAAAGCCAGCCACATCAACCGATTAATAACCACCGAGCACAGCCAAGCAGAGGGCCCGAGGAAAGAAACCCTCACAGCATAGGAAAGAACAACACACAACTCTAATCACTATGGCCTAAGCCAGGTATCGCACCAGAACCAGATTGGTGCGAGGCGAGCGCTTTACGCACAAGTCATACATGCTACCCTCTGGGTCTGGACCTACACAAGGTTTTCACAGAGTAGATTTTCTCATTTTTCGTTATTTTTCTTTCTTTCTTTAAAGTGGAACATGTAGTCTCAAAGGGATGTAGATTGTGTCGGAGATTGCAAGAGCATCTCAAACACGGAAAAAGATTTCTAATGGAAATGGTATTTGTTGTTTGTTTGAATGATCTTCCCATCAAGGGAACTCGGCAAACTCCCACAAAGGGATATAAACACCAAGCTGGCAACAGTCAATCTCTCTCTCATACAAACATTGGTTTAACATTGGTTTAACATCTATGATTATGAATTACACAAATCAAGAAATTGTGCTTCAGTAACTAGACCACAAGATTTATTCTAGTCATTGTGAAATCGTATTGGTTTAAACGATTTAGAGGAATATCAATGGCGAGTGTGTAAAAGCAATTATTAATAATATTTCTTACTATATATTTTTGGTAATGAAACAAAGGATGCCTCGTAAGTGGAATCAATCACTGTAGCTCGCAAGCCTAAAGAAACCTGTTAAACAAGGGTGCTTTCTACCTGAACCATAAACACTGGGGTTAACCCATAGTCTTATGCCCAGGCTGTATACTCCCCAAGGAGCTGAACAAGACTAAAAAAGATACATTACTGGCCTAATGAATCATATAACCAGGGTAGTAAATAGAGCGCATTTTTTATTGTGAAATGCACTATATGAGATTTTAGTTATATGGATTCTTTAAAGACACCGGACACTATTACTCAAAGTAATTATTAGCATAAAACCTTTCTTGGTGACGGGTAATGGGGAGAGGTTGATCAGGTATAAAACACAGTGAGAAACGGCTCCCTCTGAAGTGCCATAGTTTTTGAGAAAGAGGTAATTTTCTACGAATTTGATTTTGAGACCTCAGGTTTAGAACTTGAGGTCTCGAAATCAACCATCTAAAACGAACACAACTTCGTGTGACAATGGTGTTTTATTTCTTTCATTATTATCTCGCAAGTTCGATGACCGATTGAGCTCATTTTTTTACAGGTTTTTTTATGTATATGTTGAGATGCACCAACTACGGTGAAGGCTATAGTCTTTGACAATTACCAGAAGTGTCCACTGCCTTTAATGTGCACTACCAATCCCATCCAAAGGACAAATCAATTATGATAAAGTATCTTGCCCAGGGACACATTAATACACTATGCTGATCAGTAACGGCAGAGCTAAAATCCCCTGTTAAATAGCTCGCTGATTTTTTTAACAGAGGGAGTGAATCATTGGGAACATGGCTATAAAAGGTTGACACAAAGTTTAACAAACCAGCAGCTGATTTCACAAAAGTAGTGCGTAAGTTGTGCCATGTTGGCTGCGGTTCGTACTGTATTATTTTCATCATGGCACCTGTTTTTGTTTGTCTCGAGAAAATAACGGGAAAACCCACCCTTGTTTCCACACATTTCGCCGTGTCATGACATGTGTTTAAAATAAATCCGTAATTCTTGATATCGAGAATTGATATTGTTTTAATGTTTTCTCAAAAAGTAAAGCATTTGATGGAATCATATTTCAAGAGTAGTCTTTCACCATTGCCTTCTGTACATGCTGTTAACCCTGTAAGTTAATTATTTGTAAATCTGTGAACTTTAAATTTTTGTTCTGTGCAGAAAGTGTCCAATGGCTTTAGGTGCACTACCAATCCTAGTATGTACACTGGACCTATGGCTTGATGTCCCATCTCAAGGACAAATCAATTATGGTAAGTATCTTGCTCAGGGACACAAGTGTCAATACTGGGACTAGAGCTAAAATCCCCTGCCCTTAATCGCTAGCTGATTGTTTTAACAGAGGTAGTGAATCATCACCTCACCATTGTTTGGAACATTATGGCTAAAGGTTGAAACAAAGTTCAACAAACCAAACCAGCAGCTGATTTCACAAAAGTAGTGCGTAAGTTGTGCATATGTTGTAAAGTCTTGTGACATCAGCAGCGGTTCGTACTGTGTTATTTTCATCATGGCACCTGTTTTTGTTTATGTCTTGCTAGCTGGGCCCAATTTCATAGAGCTGCTTAACAGCTGATTCGGGGCTTACTGCAAACCGTAAGCTTATGGAAAGACATGCTAACCTTCCAGTGCTTGCTGCTCGAAAATTAGTAACAATACAAATCCATAGTGACCGCGCAAGATGGCCGCCTAACTTTTTTGCTAATCTGTGAAATGCGTTCATTATTATTATTATTATTATTATTATTATTATTATTAAAAAGATTTATATAGCGCATTTCCAAAAGAGACCAATGCGCTACAACAAAAATTGAATTTAAATACAATAGAAAGCAAGCAAATTTATGCACACACATAAAAAGCACAAGAAACAGCACATTAGAAGAATATTAAAAATTTGTTACATATAAAAATCTATGGGAAAAGCTTTGCAAAGAAAAAAATAAAATAAACCAGCAACATTAAAATTCCTTTGGAAAAAGGAAAGTTTTTAAAAACTTCTTAAACATTTTTACACTAGGGGCATTACGAAGGTTTACAGGGAGACTGTTCCAAAGTCTGGACCCTGAAACAGAAAAAGACTTGTCCCCGAAAGATCTTTTGGTTGACGGTATTGCAAGTCGTGTGTGATCATGGGTTGATCTAAGCCCTTTGCGACCAGAGTTGTATTTATTAAAAAGCTCTTGTAAATAAATAGGTGAAGTACCATAGACACTATTGTACACATGCACTAAAATCTTAAAATCAATCCTCTGCTGGACTGGCAACCAATGCAACTCACGAAGAAGAGGGGTCGCACTTGTGCGCTTGCCGACCTGGTAAATGAGACGCGCAGCGCGATTTTGCAGTATTTGAAGACGCTGAACATCAGTGACAGACAAGCCACCAAGCAGAGAGTTGCCATAATCCAGCCGTGAAAGGATCAAAGATCTAACTGCATGAGCACAAGTGGACTGATTAATATAACGACGAATTCTACTCAGATTACACAAATGAAAATTCACACTTCTACACAAAGAGCTAATGTGTTTTTTCATTGACAAACTATTGTCAAGGACAATGCCAAGATTCTTGACAGAAGCTGAGGGGGAAATCACAGACCCACCGATCCTCAAATCAAAGTCAGACAGAGAATCAGCATGCCTAGTTGATGCAATCAGGAAAAGCTCTGTTTTCGTTTCATTAAGTTTCAACCTGTTCACAAGCATCCAAGATCTTATTTCAGTAATGCAGTTGGTCATTCTAAGCTTTGCTGACGCTCTGTCTGCCTCAGACTTAGGATTGAAACTGGTGTACAGCTGCGTATCATCAGCATAAATATGATAAGATATATCAAAACGCCCGATGATGTTCGCAAGTGGTTGAGCATACGCAGTGAAGATCGGCGGGCCTGCAACTGAGCCCTGTGGAATGCCAAAATTTAATGGATAGTTTTCAGAATAGTCACCGAGTACACAAACCCTACTTGTACGATTTCTAAGGTAACTGTTGAACCAATTGTTGGCAGACCCAGTTACACCATATTCCCTCCGCATTCGATCAACCAGAATATCATGATCAATTGTATCGAATGTAGAGGAAAGATCCAAAAGAACAAGCATAATTGATTTACCCTTATCAAGTTCGTTGAGCATGTCATTCTTGACCCTCAGGAGAGCTGTTTCTGTACTGTGACAGGCTTTATAAGCTCACTAGTATGTTTCAGTGAGATTGTTATTCTGAAGATGAGTATTAAATCTAGATACAGCAGGGTACTCCATGATCTTACCCAGCGTGGGAAGATTAGACACAGGACGGTAATTACTGAGTGAATCTGGATTGAGAGAGGGTTTTTTAATTATAGGTGTAATAACTGCTTGACGGAGAGTAGAAGGAAACAAACCAACTCTAAAGGAATTATTAATAATGGAAGTAATTATTGGCAACAAAGAATCAATACAATTTTTCAATAACCAAGTAGGAAATGGGTCAAGAGGACTGGTCTTACTGGTACCTGCGGTTTAACGTTTCACTTTCAATAAACTTCAATTTAACAGCATTCAGATTGCAATTTGTTTTCATTTAATTTGTTATACCTGTAATTCAACTGAAAATCTGTACATAAATGTTCCTTTCTTCCTTTCGAATAAATTATAAAATTAGTAAACTTTATTGTCAAATTAAATACTGTAACAGTGCATTCTCCCTTATTTATTTTTCAAAGTTTGGAAAGTTTGCTTCCATAATTTATACAAAAATAGAGTTCAACTGGAATTATTTATTCATTCAAATAACCCAAATGTCTATATTTTCTAAACAAAAGTTAATTTTTGTATATGAGGTTGAAAGTTTGCAAAAGTTCTTGTTTAATTTTTTTTGAACGAGAGTGGTGATGTATAAAGTGTTGTAACCAGGGGGGGGGGGGGGGGGGTCCTTCAACAGCCCTTTACCCTTCCCCATGAGATCATAGAAAAAAATTAATAAAGGTTTGTTTGCTTTTTCGCTAAGACTAAAACCACCATTATAAAATTTTAGTTCGTTTACCCTTACACCGATGAATACTACTACAAAGGTCTGTATTCTCAAACCAACAGGTAAATCACAGAGGTGGGATTCGAACCCACGACCTTTGCATTGCTAGAGCAGACGCTGACCTCTATAGAACACTGAGCTAGCCAGATGGCTAGAGGCAGTTCAAATCCATTCCTTAGCAGTGTGTATCGCAACAATTTAATAAATGTAGATGTTAAATTTTGCATCAGGAAAAGGAATATCTTTGGTTCAAATAAAAAAATAATTATGCATATAAACATGTCTAGTTCTGCCAATGGAGGTTATCGTGTTGGAACTAACGCCATTGTCAATTATATCGTACAAATACAGAAGTGCTAGCTTAAATAGAATTATTTTTGGTATTAAATATAGACTTTCTCTGTTTATCAGCATGACCACCGATCGGTATTGGCAAATCAACATGCAACTTGTTACAAATATTCTGCCCCCATTAACAGTTGAATTCATTTTTCATTTGCAATGAGTTTCTTCGTTGCAATTTTGGCAAGTGTCTTTTGCAGGCGTGGAATTTCATTTAAAGGGACAGACACCAAGGCCAAAACCAAGGCCACATTTGTGTCCATAGCCTTTGTATCCAGGCCTGCTTTTGAACTGACGGGCCAAAACCGCCTTTAAAACCTCCTTTTAATACAATTATATTTATTTATTTACCGTTATAGTAATTTAGTGTTTATGATTTCTTTAGCACTGATTTATCCCATTTGTTTGCCTCTGTCGATTAATACAAATGATAGCGGTGGATGCGAAAGGCTCAAAATTATTGGCAGGAAGCTGAGCATCTCTATGACCTTTGAACTTGCACACCTGTTGTTGTCACATTTCACAGCTTAGATTTCTGTCCTGTCAACAGTGGCTTCAGGTATTTGCTGTAAGTCTCATGGATCTAAATAAAAGAAAACAAAATGATACAATAGATGAAAAATCAACCAAATGAAGCCCTCTCCCCCACACTATTGAGGTACATAAAAATTGTTTACTTTAATAAAACTTAAAAACAAAATTAAACTATTAGATACATTTACACTTATGTTAAAAAAAGTTCATCAAATCAGAGTGACCTTTTCAAGTCAATTTTGATAGACTAATCCATATTTTAAACTACTAAAAATAAATAGAACTTATGTAGTGCCCTACATCTAAAGCATATAACTTCAAGCTCTTAACAATAAGATGATAATAATAATAATTATAACTTGTAAAGCACAATCTATGTAAGACTAAACTTATAAACTTAAAAGCAACATAAAAACAGAGAGAGAGCAACAAAAAAGATAAAAAATTAAGTAGCATGGAAAGAAATAAGAGTAAATTGAATAAAACAGAATTACATAAACGTGTTGGCAAAAATAAAATGGTAAAATAATCGCAACATCTGTTGGTCCAGTAATAAAAATAATACAGAAGAATAAAACACTTTTATATAGCGCCAAATCCACTGTAAAAATGCTCCCAGGCACTTTTCTATAACAGTAAGATTAAACCATGAAAAGGTCCAAAATAAGATCCACAAAATGTGATCATTCAAAGACACTGGACACTATTGGTAATTGTCAAAGACCAGTCTTCTCACTTGGTGTATCTCAACTTATGCATAAAATAACAAACCTGTAAAAATTTGAGCTCAATCGGTCGTCAAAGTTGCGGGATAATAATGAAAGAAAAAACACCCTTGTCACACAAAGTTGTGTGCTTTCAAATGCTTGATTTCGAGACCTCAAATTCTAAACTTGAGGTCTCGAAATCAAATTCGTGGAAAATTACTTCTTTCTCGAAAACTACGTTACTTCAGAGGGAGCCGTTTCTCACAATGTTTTATACTATCAACCTCTCCCCATTACTCGTTACCAAGTAAAATATTTTGCTAATAACTATTTCGAGTCATTACCAATAGTGTCCACTGCCTTTAAAAACAATGAAGGTTAAAAGTAAACAGATATATATATATATAAGCAATACAAGGTACTAAGACTCACATGCCCGATTCCTCATGGAGGTAACAAAGGAGATTGCCTCCGTGCCCCTGGACATTGCCTTGGTGCCCTTGAAAGGCTCCAGTAAAAATTTACAATTTTCTCAAAGGGTGCCCTTTAACTAAGCCTTGGTGCCCTTCCCCTTTCAGAAAACGAAGCATATAGGCCTGGACTCACCTCTGTTTTATTCTTAGGGTCCCTTAAGGCATGTTCATACAGTCTCTCATATGCATTACCATCGTAGCAACCAAGCACTGAATGAATGGTGAGGTCGGTAAAGTCAAACGCATCCACTAAGGGGACAGCTTCCGGCCTGAAGGAAAATGAAAAGATAGAGTTGAATTCCACAAAAACATTTCTTGAGTGATGTTTGAAGCTTTTCATGTTGTGAAGGATAAGAATAAATTTTAGATAATAGTAACTTGCAGGTAGTACAACCATGGGATGATTCTCTTTTGAGGAAGAGTGTTGGCTTTGAAAAGAGCCATTCGGTCTTGACGTATCAAACAGTAAACTCTACTCATCTTTAGAAGACAAATTCTTTACACTTTTATTCAACAATAGAGGGATATTAATAGGAATTGAATTTCATCTTAAAGGCCTGCAATTAACACCACGGTCAGTATGAGGCCATCAATGTTTTTAAAGAGGGACTCCAAGATTCAATTGAGTTTTGAGATCCACTCGTTTTCCAATAAATAGAGCCCTTATGAAAATTGCAAACAAAAGTTCAAGTCTCTAACCTCGCATCAAAATAGTGTCCAATGCCACTGTTTTTGATACAATTCAAGTGGAATTTTTGTCAAAATGTGAAACGTTCTAGTAAATGCATAGTCTGTATATTTTTGTGCAGAGAATATTCTGTTCATATCTGAAATTGGACGATACTCAATCAAGACAACATTGAATATGAGATGATGACTTGCACAAAGATTTCTCTTTGGAATGCACAGACCAGTTTGTTTTTGATGTATGCAGTGTGTTACCTGAGGTGAGCCAGTAGAGCTAAGTATTGACTGTGAACCATCTCAGCTTGGTCTGATGTCACATAACCATCCTGGTACAAAGGGATAAAATAATAGATCACAAAGTCAGCATAACAGCATTAAAGACACCATGGCTAGAATTTTACATTGAACCATTGGCCCTGAATGCAGTGATTTCAATGTCGGTGCCAGTAAACTCAAGACAGAACAAGTCCCCCTTTTTTTTCTTCTTTTTCACTTCAACACTTTCAACTCAACATTGTTCAAAATAAAAACTTTTCCATACGACCAGTGCAGTATCTTGCCTGCCAGAATACCCAAAGAATGTACAAGGTCCCACTTATTGTATACACAGTTCACATGGTCTATAAGTTGGAGGGTACAAATATGAACTTATGAGCTAGAGAAAGTTTTACCTGCATAAAGTCACCAATGTTCTTATCCATCAAGAACACAGCGTAGAAACAGCTTAAGGTTTGAAGAATCTTCAAGATGGTTGGGTCTGCCGATAACGTCTTAATCACATCACAGAAGGTAACCACTGTATAGAACTCGACATGGGCCTGAGGAGGAAAACAAATACTATTTTTAGTTAAAAAAAATAATAATAATAGTAGTGGCTTCTTATATAGCGATCAGGTCAATCACGCAGTGACGCTCATGGCGCTTCAACACTATTACCCCTGGTTACTGGGCCTTAAAGCATTCCTCAAACCATCTCAGCTCCCTTGGGAGTATACAGCCTGTGCCGCCAAATATGTAGCGCGCTAAGCTAACCAATCACAAGCACCAACTCTGCCCTCACAGGTACACATAATTACCAATGGTCAAGTGTCACGACCCGGATTCAAACCCACACTCTGCTGAACAGAAACACAAGAGTTTGAGTTCGGTCCTTTTATCTGCTCGGTCACGACACTAACTATTGGTTTATTTCGACAAGTAAAAAAGTGACCTGGACAAACTTCAATCAAGTGAACAAAAGATTTGTTTTGTTCGTTCGGACAAAAGTATAAATCAAGGTGTTTGCGTTATTTCTTAGTAAATGTTGGGCGTTGGATAAAAATTCCAATGCATTCTTTCTTACATTTCATCGGTTTGTTTCATTCAGAGGGGACCTGAATCATGGTCATTCCCCCCCCCATGCTTTAGAATAAAAATATGGATGATAACATAAATCAATTATGTCTTTTATGATTTGTTGCTGACGTCTCATTAGAACGAAACTGTTTTTCACGTGGATAAGCGAAGCAAAGGAGCATGTAAACTAGAAATGATTCAAGAATGCTGAGCTACTGTTTGTGTTGAAGCAGCTCTATGCGATTTGGCCCTGGGCACTGCTTAACACATAATTCTGAGTTAACAACCTGCAAAACTATGTAGGGTGCTGTAACGTGTAGGTGCGAAATTCTGAGATAAGCAGAGCCATGGAAGTAAAACAAATGAGTCTAAAGTGACTAATCACAACAATTTACCAGATAATTTTATTAAAATATAATAAAACTGTTTGCCTGCAGGTATTTTCTGTTTAGTTGATTTACCTTAGCAGCATGCACAAGGTCTATTGTAGAGTTATTCCATGCTGTGCCTTGACTGTGCCCTTCTCCCATCAGACGAGCAACACGCTGACCAACATGGTTGACCAGCCTAAAAAACACAAAAGTTGAAAAGATAGTTAGCGTTACACTCTTCAAATCCTCTTTTCCAAGAGATGCCTGAGTTTGTTTTAGTGTGCACAAGCAAACCAACCAGAAGCAAGTTTGAGTATGAACTAAGGTTACGAAAGGTTGACTTCTTTGACTTAAAGCCATGCTGGTTGGCCAGTGGTTGACTACTGTGGTCGACCATTTGGAACCAGCCTCGAGCCCATGGTTTCTTCACTGGTCCCAACAGCATTCAGGCTACAAAAATAACAACGATAATAATAATAATGGCAACAAAATAGAATTTTAACTTACAGAAAAATACATACAATACAATTCACATAAAAGTACATACAATACATCACCAAAATGCACCAACTACATATATATGCGGAATAAAATAACACAAATAGATATAGCAGACAATGAGAAGATAGTGCAGTGCAAGGGATAAATATACGGTACAACAATCTTATAAGATATCAGGTAACACCATTTGGTGCTGAAATTACACAAAACATTCAATGATAAATATATAACAAATACTAGAAATATGAAAACAATTATAACAATGAAATAACTACCATGATCAAATGAGACCATATTTAGGGAAAAACGGAATACTGATTCTACATGGCACATGTTGAACCTGCCAGTCCAAGCATTTGAACCTGCCAGCCAAAAGCAAACAACATTACTATTTGATTTACCTGTGTGCCCGATGCTGGAATGCCTTGATGAGTAAACTGGTATCCCTCACATCACTCTCTGTACATGCTGACCATGACTCACCACTGGTATCCGCAGCTAAGTATGCAACAGACTCAGCGAGGACTTGACCATTCTGTGCCGAGTAGGCGCTCTTCAGCAGGTATCTAGAAAAGGTCAGGAATAAAGTGTCTCAGATTGTTGTCATAATCTGCTTTCAGAGGAAGATCTTTATCCATTGATGAACATATACATCACTTGAGGAAAATATAAGCTTGTAATATTATGTTATTTTAACTTGGGAGTGATTAGGTTTTATAGGCCGGTCATGCGTTGTGCGTAGTGCATAATGCGGGATCCTTTATATGAAAACACAAGTCAAACATGCAAATTTTAAATTTTCTGATACCGCAGTACGCAATACGGAGGCACGGAATTGTGTGTGTTGCTTGGCGTGTACTTTCATTTATAGGCATTGCACACAACACATAACGCAAAACAGACACATGGGTATCCGGCCTATTGCACGGTTCATACTTCCTGGGAATGCGAAGCGAATTTTGACGTCAAATGGCTGTTTTCCGCAGCGAATGTTTCCCAGGAGTTGAGCACAAGTCAACTGATGCAAATTATTGGTTGTGAATTTGTGACGTCAAAATTCATATCGATTTTCACATTCACAGAATGAACCTACATGTAGCTTAAGGCTATACAGGCTCAGAGCTTCAACACACCTTGCAACTTGTAACATCATGACAGTGTTCTCGCCCTCATACGTACAGCGTCCCGCAGTTCTTGAGTAGGTGTAAGATTACCAGGGCCCAATTTCGCAAAAGCTGTTTAGCAGAAAATTCTGCTTGACAAATTTCTTTGTTATGCAAAAATTGCTGAGTGGGCCACCAGCCACAACAGTGTAAACTTGATGTAATTTTGGCTTTTAACCGATTTCTGCCAAGCTTAGAAAGTTTTTGTGCTTCAAAATGCTTTATGAAATTGAGTCCTGAGCTTAGTAGCTGGTTTAGGGTGATATTAGACTAAGGTTTTCAACGCACCTTGCAACCTGTAACATCATGACAGTGTTCTCGCCCTCATACGTACAGCCACCCACAGTTCCCTAAGTAGGTGTGAGATTACCCGAGCTTAGTAGCTGGGTTAGGGTGATATTAGACTAAGGTTTTCAACGCACCTTGCAACCTGTAACATCATGACAGTGTCCTCGCCCTCATACGTACAGCCACCCACAGTTCCCTAAGTAGGTGTGAGATTACCCGAGCTTAGTAGCTGGGTTAGGGTGATATTAGACTAAGGTTTTCAACGCACCTTGCAACCTGTAACATCATGACAGTGTTCTCGCCCTCATACGTACAGCCACCCACAGTTCCCTAAGTAGGTGTGAGATTACCCGAGCTTAGTAGCTGGGTTAGGGTGATATTAGACTAAGGTTTTCAACGCACCTTGCAACCTGTAACATCATGACAGTGTCCTCGCCCTCATACGTACAGCCACCCACAGTTCCTTAAGTAGGTGTGAGATTACCCGAGCTTAGTAGCTGGGTTAGGGTGATATTAGACTAAGGTTTTCAACGCACCTTGCAACCTGTAACATCATGACAGTGTTCTCGCCCTCATACCTACAGTCACCCACAGTTCCCTAAGTAGGTGTTAGATTACCCGAGCTTAGTAGCTGGGTTAGGATGATATTAGACTAAGGTTTTAAACGCACCTTGCAACCTGTAACATCATGACAGTGTTCTCGCCCTCATACGTACAGCCACCTGCGGTTCGTGAATATGTGTAGGGAATACCTGAGCTTAGTAGCTGGGTTAGGGTGATATTAGACTTAGGTTTTCAACGCACCTTGCAACTTGTAACATCATGACAGTGTTCTCGCCCTCATACGTACAGCCACCTGCGGTTCGTGAATAGGTGTAGGGAATACCTGAGCTTAGTAGCTGGGTTAGGGTGATATTAGACTTAGGTTTTCAACGCACCTTGCAACTTGTAACATCATGACAGTGTTCTCGCCCTCATACGTACAGCCACCTGCGGTTCGTGAATAGGTGTAGGGAATACCTGAGCTTAGTAGGTAGCCATGCCCGCCACACGCCAACCGTACACTCTCAATGAAGCCGACGGCTGTACCAGTGGTGAATGACTTCAAGCCGCAGCACAGTGCATGAAGCTACAGCAGCGAAAGAAAAAGGGATTGTTAAATGGTGTTTGAAGCTTTGCAGGGTGTGAAGAATAAGAAGTACTGAACAGTAAACTTGAGGGTACAACCATCTTTTTAGTGTCTCTTTAGAGGGAGTGTTGGCTCTGAAAAGAGCCAGTGTGGTCTCGACGTTTCAAACGATATAGACCGTTATCACGCTGTCACCATCTTGGTCATGTTCCCCATTTTCAATAACAGTAATGAATGCTAACATTCATTGTGCATGGCACCAGGCTATTATTTTGTCCAGCCTCAGTTTGGTTACAATGAGTTTGAATGGAGTAAAATCAAGATGACCACACCGTGATAAGGGTCTATACTCTGCTCGTCTTCAGGTCTTCATTCACCTGCATCTTGAGTATATTGTTTGAAACGTCGAGACCACACCAGCTCTTTGCAGAGCCAACACTCCCTCAAAAGAGATACTATTCATGGTTGTACCTGCAAGTTGGTATTTAGTACTTCTGAAAAGGAATTGTGCTATCCCAACTGATCCCGAGCGCCCTCTTCTGATTTTGTCTGAGTTTTGATGGATTCAATATTTGCTAACAAATAAACTATAAAACAAGGGAGTATGTAGACTCTTTGGTTAAGGGCGTAGTAGAGGGGGTGAATTTCCCCCCTGTTTTTTGCCCGAATTAGGGAGGGCTCACCTCTGGTAAACTGCTGAAGTGCTCCCTAGAGATATCCGCCTGTACTTTATTAAAGACTTGTTGAAGGCGTTTACCGACAGCGTTGAAGGCGTAGGCCGTTGCCAACCCTGGTAATAACTTCTCCTGCTGGGTCTGGTAGTCGAGAATTGACACCTCAGGTCCCCTGAACAACAACAACAACAACAACAACAAAAACTTTAAGTAGGATTTGAAACTTTGCATGGTGGTTTAACGAACTAGGTAAGGTTTGCACTAACACCATGTAAAGAATGCTCGAGAATGCATTCTCCAGAAGACAATTAAACAAACTGATCGAAACGTCGAGTGGAAACCTACCGTTCTTTTCAGAACCACACCAACTCAATTAGAGATTATCATAACATGGTGTTACCGCAACCTTACTAGTACAAAAACATTATACAATGTAAAAACTAGACTTTTTGTGATATGGTGGACCCTTTAGGAGTGTCGGGCAACTATTTTTTTGTTTTGGACTTTTGGACGTTCTCAATGAGGTAATCAAGATGGCATTTCTATTTGCACAGGAAGCTTATTCCACATTTATGGGCAAAATATAGAGAATGATCTATCTGGAAAAGATGGATAGCGAGTTCTTGGCACAACACCCCTTAGAGCGTATCAAAGCGTTCAGTACTTTGTCCTGCAAGGTATGTAGAGCTACAGTTGGAACCTCTGTATATTTATTTAGCCGGTTTCCTACTCACCCTCGGTCCATAGGTCCCTGTTTCCTGATAGCACTGTACCGGATACCAGTCACAAGGGCGCGGGCTATTGATTGCCAGGACTCCTGTACAATCTTGAGTCTAACCACCATCATTGTACTGTACAGCACCTTGGGGTTACCTTGTTTGGTGTAGACACCGTCTGACGACACCTGGAGAAAATGAGGAGTCAAACATAAAAGCACTGTACGTGAGGGGGGTATCTACGGTGCGGTTGGAGCCCTTGGCACCATTCAGAAAGCACTGGGGAAACATCTAGACAAAATAAGGACAAATGTGAGGATATGTCTGTTGCAGAAGGAAGTGCTTTTGGATACAGCAAGGATCCTTATAATAGATGTTAAATTTGAATCGAGGATAAAGAATATTAATTTTCGTTTATACCCATACACAGATGTGTGTTAGCACTGTATACTCCCCCCCCCCCGAGTCCTGTGAAAAAAATACCACAGGCATATTACTTAGGTGGGATTTGAACCCTTGCAATTCTAGAGCAGTGTCTTACCAACTAGACTTCCGAGGTTGCCCGGTAGCTAGAGGCAGTTTGAATCCTATGTTTTAGCAGCGACTACCGCAACGGTATAATAGATGTTAAATTAAGTCAAAAGGATCCTGAGAACAACCCTTAAGATCTAAGGCTACGCTGCGATAAGATGAAATAATAACAATAGTAATAATAATACAGCTTTTATGTAGCCTCAACCCAAAAAAGGGTCTCGAGGCACTTTCAGAGGAAAACAATTTAAGGAAGTTAAGAAAAATACCAAACAATTTAAGATAAACAGACTAAGAATACTTAAGAAAATTACAAATGTCCAATAACAATGATTGAAATTTTAAACAAGTTTAGTAAAATACAGGTTAAGAATGGTTAAAAAAAATTACAAAAGTCAAATAACAATAAAATAAAATGTGAATCAGGCATATTGAGAAACTTTAAAAAGAATTAAGAAAATTAAAGAAAATCTTTAAACCCAAAAATTGGATTAAAAAAAGGAAGACAGTAGCCACTCTGTATAAACCTAGCTCTTTCTAAATTCTTGCGGCTAACCTGGAAATACTTCATGAACATGTCTGCCCTTGGAATACGGACATTTCTGAGACGAAGGTAACCATTGTCTGTTCCGGCATAGTTCCATTTATCTCCGATTACTCCTACTGATCTACCTGGAAAGACACAAAAAATAAACAAAGTTTTACAAACACAATTTCAATCTGCAATGTATTGACCCCCCCTTGCAGCAACGTCACTCGTCCAGCATGTGGACCGTTCTCATATACCGAGTGCATGAGATAGCTCCGCGCTCAGAGAAAGCTTTTCCCACTAGGCCCTCAATGTCAACACACAGTCCAGATGATGAGCCCAAGTGGGCAAAGCGCCCTCAACGCGGAGGGTTTCCTTGTGATCAGGAGAGAAAGCGCCGCTAGGGTTGAAACGTCAGGCCATTAACTATTTCTTTGCCTTTATATCATTATTGGTTGTTAAGCAGTTTGCAACAGCTAATTCAATTTTCTCAATATATGTTATGTACAGTACAACCTGTCGTCGATTTCACAAAGAGTTAGGACTCGTCTTATCTCGAGTTAGGACGAGAAACTCTTCCTAACTTAGGATTAATCTTAAGGTCTGCATGCTACAGTGCAGGGTTGGGACTCGTCCTAAGATTAGTCTTAAGTTAGGAAGAGTTTTGTGAAATCGACGGCTGGAGTCATTCATGGAAATGTATTGATGAATATTTGAGGAGGATTTACCTGGCAGAACGCTGTGATCTTGAAGACTCCTGAGTTGTACCATGAAGGCATGCGGACCATAATTCTTGCCACCGATAATCAGCTGAGCCAGCACTACGGCATGAGTTGATGTTTTGCCCACTGAAAACATAGCATAAATCATTATCCTTAATCTCATACCACAGCATTTTCAGGACAGTTTCTTCTGATTTGTGCAAAGATTGATCCTAGTGAGAATAAATATGTTTCTGGTAATGAAACCCAAGAATGGCTCCCATAAACTCAGCACATGCATAAACGCAGTCAGAAGCCATACAACCGTTAATAAAGACACTGGACACTATTGGTAAATGTCAAATACCAGTCTTCTCACTTGAAGTATCTAAAAAAAAAAACCTGTGAAAATTTTAACTCAATTGGTCGTCGAAATTGCGAAATAATAATGGAAGAAAAAACACCCTTGTCACTGGAAGTTGTGTGCTTTCAGATGCTTGATTTCGAGACCTCAAAATCCAATTTCGAGACCTCAAAATCTAATTCGTGAACAATTACTTCCTTCTCAAAAGCTACGTTATTTCAGAGGGAGCCGTTTCTCACAATGTTTTATACTATCAACAGCTCTCCCTTGCTTGTAACCAAGTTTGTTTTTATGCAAAAAATTATTTTGATTAATTAACAATAGTGTCCACTGCCTTTAACTGCCAGGGATCACACCCAAATTTCTACGATAAAACCTGGAAGCAGCAGCAGAGGGATCACCTTTAAGGGACACAGCTTTTTAATTTCAAATTTCCAATAAGAAGGGTCATTATAGAAGGGTCTATTAACGTACGTGCTCCAGGCCACCATTTCATTGATGTCAGGGTGGGTGTGTTGATAATAAACTCCTGCGATGATGGGTCGTATGTCGCTGTGGTCTCAAGGCCTGGAATGTAGGTACCTGACAAGATAGAGTCAACAAAAACAATCATTAATTGCAGCTAATTTTAGGATGAACTAAGAAAATATGACAGAAGTGGGACTTGAATTTGCGGCGTCCAGATTAGCGTACCCGCACTCTACCAACTAAGGGACCATGGATAAATTAAGAACGTGGTCGCCTGCATGCAGTCTCGTCCCAGAATGCGGTTGTTCCAAAAATAACATCTTCACAAGGTCTCATGGTTTTGATACTCGGGAAACCAAGCCCAGGTTGGACTCCTCCGTTATACAAAGCATGGCACTGATGTCCTACCAGGGCAGGTTTTAAAGACACTGGACACCTTTGGTAATTGTCAAAGACCAGTCTTCTCACTTGGTGACGTATCTCAACATATGCACAAATCAACAAAACTGTGAAAATTTGAACTCAATTGTTCGTCGAAGTTGCGAGATAATACTGGAAGAAAAATCTAATTCTGAGGTCCCGAAATCAATTTCATGGAAAATTACTTTTTTCTCAAATAAAACGTTACTTCAGAGGGAGCCGTTTCTCACATTATTTTATACTATCAACAGCTCTCCAATGCTTGTTACCAAGTTTTTATGATAACAACTATTTTAAGTAAATTACCAATAGTGTCTATGCCTTTGAGCACTGGTGGAGACCCTCAAGACTCCTTTCATCTTACCATGGCCAAGTTCCGTCTGGGCGTACGTCCCCAACATCCTCATATTCCTTGCTTCATCCAGCCAGCGAACCTTCTGCTCTTCAGTCCCTTGATTCTCAATGAACGTGACAAACATCAAATCATGAATCCCAAACGTCTGCTCATTACTCAGGGCCCTAGGAGAGAGAGAAATTGTCACTATTTAAACCAAGAACAAAAAAATTACGCATTTTCGAATTTCGAGCCTGGAATATTGCCTCTGTTGCTTTGGTCTCGGCCTTTCTGTCCCTTTAAAAGTTCCCACAGACTTTAAGGTTTGTCCAATGCAAAATGCAATTTCAGGCCTTCAATTCTCAGTTATATTAATGCACCTTAATATTCAATTAATGGAAATTTGGTCATGGCGGTGCAAAAAAAAGGACCCCACCTTCAACTCCGTTCTTTATCGAACCGCCACGACCCTGCGCCAGTTCAGTCTAGCGCCCTCTTGAGGTCGCTCTTGGTTCACTTCATGTTATGACATCTCTGTATTAGTTACCGATTATTCCTGACCTGTTGGCAGTATTAAAAGCCGTAGTTTCTCATGAAAACGAGTTCTATTTTGATCGTGTATGTTTAGACATCCAACTACTACCCCTATAGTGGCGCTGCAGGTATTTAACGGTTATTTTAGACCTTATCACCACTCTGTTATTCCCTGCGTAAAACTAGCAGGTACTCACCTGTAGATTATATCCCAGATCTCCGAGAAGGTGATGCTGTGAGTCTTCTTGAAATCAATCATTCGTAGAGACCTCTTCACACCAAGGTCAAATGTTTCTGCCGAGGTCCTGAGGTAACGATCTCTCTCACTGAACAGAGGGTCTTGGAATAGACAGGATTCTAAGGACAAGAAAATAAGAGATACATTTTTGCACCTGGTTTACAACTACTCCTAGAACTATGAGGTTCGTTCCGCTATCATTCCGCGAAATGACCTCATAGTTCTAGGAGAAGTTAAACACATTCACCAGTGTCAATCAAAGAGAAATCAATTTAAAACCTTACACACAAGTTGTATCCAAAATAACTTATGTGGCTGCTGATAAGGAAAGGCTTTAGGCCTAAATATTTTGTTTAAAGGCACTGTACACGTTTGGTAATTATTCAAAATATGTATAAGCATAAAACCTCGATTTGTAACGAGCAACGAAGAGCTTTGATAATATAAAACATTGTCAGAAACGGCTCCCTCTGAAGTAACCTAGTTTTTTTCTCACTAAAATAATAAAAGACTTCTGGCCAGAAGCCTTTTATTTCTAGCTGAAGGCACTAAATTTTGTACAACAAGGGTGTCTTTTCTTTCATCATTTTCTTGCAACTTCAATATGACCAATTGAGTACAAATTTTGACAGGCTTGTTATTTTATGCAAATATGTTGGGATACACCAAGTGAGAATAATGGTCTTTGACAATTACCAAACGTGTTCACCAGCGCCTAATAAAAGTAATGATTTTATGTATAAGAATCATGGGTGAGAGTCATAGCTATCTGAAACAAGGATCCACATGGAGATATGTTGAAATGATGGCGTTTCCGTCTTTTTGAAACCCCTAGAGTTTAGATTTAAAACAGCTTTTGCGAACAGTGTTCTCGGCATTAAAGAAGTAGATCAAAGAGTAGAATACCTATGTGACGTCTGCGTTCGGTAAGCTCTCTTCCCCCATCGATGATGTACGTCATCTGAGTAATGAGTTCCTTGGTGAGTGTTGCATTGTCTCGCTCTCGTTGAATGTCAGGATTTATGGAGTCTGGGATAATACCAGCATTGACATCAGCTGTAGACGTGCTACGAGAGTCCTGCTGGGTCTGGGCCATGGTTCTAGATGAATAAATAAAAATGGTTGATTAAGAATGTACCCTTGCTAACGAAAGGCTGATAAAAACCTGAGTAACAGTTTAGGTCAGGTTGCTTGCTTTATATTGCTTTGTGATTCCATCATATTTTGGCATTATATACGGGCAAGACGGGGCTTTAAAGCCATTATACACTTTCGGTAAACAGTATTGTCCAAGTCCCAGACTTCGTGTATCACAACTTATATATAAAACAACAAACCTGTGAAAAATTTAGGCTCAATCGGTCGTCGGAGTCGGGAGAAAATAACGGGAAAACCCACTCTTGTTTCCGCGCGTTTCGCCGTGTCATGACATGTGTTTAAAATAAATCCGTAATTCTCGCTAACGAGAATTTATATTGTTTTACTGTTTTCTCTTAAAGTAAAGCATTTCATGGACTAATATTTCAAGAGAAGTCTTTCACCATTACCTTCTGTAAACCCTGTAAATTATTTGTAAATCTGTGAACTTTTTTGGGGGGGGGCTTTAAAAAAAATCAAATGTTTTAAGCAAAAAACCCAACTAAAAAAACACCAGTCACTGCACATGTTCAGTGCCGTTACTAGTTGCGATAACTAAACCCTCCTCCTGAAGGCCGTCGGATCGGGAGGAAGAAACTGTCATGAAAATGTTTAGCAACTTCGACGTACGGCTTTACATTTACTTCAAAAGTGGGATATGGATAATTTTCTGCACCTAACTTGAATCCTTACGCCACCAATTTATCTGCCCTAAAATAGCTCAAATTTCCGACCGATAATGCCAGTCCACCACTTTGTAAATTTCTACATGGGCACAAGGGCCAAGCATTACGATAAGCATAGGCCAATCAAGGCATTAACCAGGGGCGCAATATAGAGGTCTTGCCTGCGTTGGACCCAGTGACTGGGGCGCTAGATTCCTTTTTTCAAAATTTTGACATTATCGGTCATCTAGATGACCGATATTGTCAAAATTATCGGTCATCTAGATGACGGATAATGTCAAAATTTTGATTCCTTTTTTCGAAATTTTGACATTATCGGTCATCTAGATGGTCCCGATAATGTCAAAATTTCGAAAAAGGAATCTAGCGCCCCAGCAGTCCTACCTCCATGGTCTATCATGTCAATGCCTTCGTAAACTTGACGGTAAAGTATCAGTCATGCACTACAGAGTTAGCCCCACTTGTGTGGCCAAGGCTAGCTGAATCTATCCATGGAGGTAGCTCCTAGCCCACCTTGTCGAGCTGTAATGGCTCCGCTTTTAACATCGGTCTCATCACTGTCACCATTACAATGAGACCGATGTTAAAAGCGGAGCCATTAACAGCTCAACAAGGTGGGCTAGGTAGCTCCATGATCTATCCTAGGATTCAGCTAGCCTTGGCCACACAAGTGGGGCTAACTACAGAGTATTCAATAGACTGTGCAAGTCTCGCGCGCACCGGAGCGAGAAAACACGACAACTGAAGAACTTAATTTTTTTATGAATCAAATCTTTGCTTTAATTTTTTTTTAATGCCGAATTTGAACAACAAAAATACCTATTAGAGCTTTTTAAATTAGTTTTAGCTTTTTAAACAAATATACAATTATCATTTAAAGTCTATGTATAGACAAAAGTAAAACTCTGGGACAAGGATGTTTGTTTGATCTTAAATGTTTTTAAACCCCTTTTGTAAATCTACGCCCGAATGTGAAACTACTGAAAGCTGGTTTATACGCGGACGCACGTTGGTCGCAAGGGCGTTAGATAAACGCGTGACGCATTTTAAAGAGGAAGCCGACGCCTAAGCGACCAATGAAAAGGCTTTCAACCCCGCGCGGCCAAAACAAGCGTCTGCGTAAATTTCGTGATCGGAGATGGGCACAAATTCTTAATTTGTTACAAGTAACCTGACCTGAGGTCAAGTTTAAATATCGGTTTTTCTTCGTTATTATTATTATTATGTTGACTTTTTTTTTACTTTTATATATGTTGTTATTAGTAATGTATTACATTTTTAACAACATATGTCATTTTTATGGTCATATACTATATTAAGCTAAAGTAATGGACGAAACAAAATCTCCCCAACGTAAAACTCCATAAGGTTGGGACCACAACTTGCACAGTCTATTGTAGTTGAGAAGGGTTACGTTATCGCAACTAATTCAATTGATGTTATTATTTTATTAGCAATATGAAAGGATAGCTTCATGTGCTCAAAACATGCTCAAACTATCACTCGAAGCAAACCTACTTACTTTTCAACTAGGATCTGTACACAGCAGCCAGGACCGTTAGCAATTTATCAGACAAAAACAGACCGTGTGTGCCGTGTGGAACGGGTGGCCATTTGCAATGTGATACGACGGCTGTTTGTTGTAAGATGAGTATAGTGACGTATAAAACAAGCACTGAGATCTGCTTTGTAGTGAACACCAAACAGCCTTTGATTAATGTGTTACTTTTCGGTACGAAATCAGGAAGAACTAGAGCTAAATTGCATTTGTGCACAAATGCAGAGCTGTTTCGTCATTAAAAATTTCAAATTTCTCAACTGAGTTTAAACTTGTTGGGTATTCAAAGCAAATTGCCCAATGTGGCATAAATAAATAAAATTATTTGGATTATACCATGTTTAGACAGCAATTTATGTGTTAAAGGTGCAAAAATTGAAAAAATCATACAAAATTATGTAATGACGTCATCATGACGTCATGTCAGATTTCAAAAGAACTTGTCAATATCCAACAACTTACCAAGTCTCAACATGATCGCATAATCACTTAGGGAGTTATATTAGTTCAAAAAGTGCACCTTTAAGGCCGCGTCACGTGACCCCCGACGACGTCATTGATCTGAAACTTCACACATATGATGGCTGCTTGTAATCCCTGAAAGTTTCATTGCAATTGCTCTTTATGAACTATGCAAAAAATTGCGAGTACTGAAACAGACAAATAAAAAAAATAATAAAAAAAACTTTAACAAAAACAGGAGCTGTTTCGCTGCACTTCGCTACGAAACAGCTAAAAAACTTTAACAAAAAACAAGAGCTCTTTTGCTGCGCTTCGCTACGAAACAGCTAATAATAAGATGGGCGTGGCAGCATCCTGAACGCTGGGGGGGGGGTTGTATATGGTTGTGTATAATATTCCCATTGACTTGTGAATGGTTGTGTAGTTTCCCATTGACTTGTGTATGGTTGTATAGTTTCCCATTGACTGGTGTATGGTTGTGTAGTTTCCCATTGACTTGTGTATAGTTGTGAAGTGTCCCGTTGAGTTGTGTATGGTTGTGCAGTTTCCCATTGACTTGTGTATGGTTGTGTAGTTTCCCATTGACATGTGTATGGTTGTGTAGTTACCCATTGACTTGTGTATGGTTGTGTAGTTTCCCATCGACTGGTGTATGGTTGTGTAGTTTCCAATTGACTTGTGTATGGTTGTGTAGTTTCCCATTGACTTGTGTATGGTTGTGAAGTGTCCATTGACTTGTGTATGGTTGTGTAGTTTCCCATTGACTTGTGTATGGTTGTGTAGTTTCCGATTGACTTGTGTATGGTTGTGTAGTTTCCCATTGACTTGTGTATGGTTGTGTAGTAACCCATTGACTTGTGTATGGTTGTGTAGTTTCCCATTGACTTGTGTATGGTTATGTAGTTACCCATTGACTTGTGTATGGTTGTGTAGTTTCCCATTGACTTGTGTATGGTTGTGTAGTTTCCCAATGACTTGTGTATGGTTGTGCAGTTTCCCATTGACTTGTGTATGGTTGTGTAGTTTCCCATTGACTTGTGTATGGTTGTGAAGTGTCCATTGACTTGTGTATGGTTGTGAAGTTTCCCATTGACTTGTGTATGGTTGTGTAGTTTCCCATTGACTTGTGTATGGTTGTGTAGTTTCCCATTGACTTGTGTATGGTTGTGTAGTTTCCCATTGACATGTGTCTGGTTGTGTAGTTACCCATTGACTTGTGTATGGTTGTGTAGTTTCCCATTGACTGGTGCATGGTTGTATAGTTTCCCATTGACTTGTGTATGGTTGTGTAGTTTCCCATTGACTTGTGTATGGTTGTGAAGTGTCCATTGACTTGTGTATGGTTGTGAAGTTTCCCATTGACTTGTGTATGGTTGTGTAGTTTCCCATTGACTTGTGTATGGTTGTGTAGTTTCCCATTGACTTGTGTATGGTTGTGTAGTTTCCCATTGACTTGTGTATGGTTGTGTAGTTTCCCATTGACTTGTGTATGGTTGTGTAGTTTCCCATTGACTTGTGTATGGTTGTGTAGTTTCCCATTGACTTGTGTATGGTTCTCTAGTTTCCCATTGACTTGTGTATGGTTGTGTAGTTTCCCATTGACTTGTGTATGGTTGTGTAGTTATATACCCATTGACTTGTGTATGGTTGTGTAGTTTCCCATTGACTTGTGTATGGTTGTGAAGTGTCCATTGACTTGTGCATGGTTGTATAGTTTCCCATTGACTTGTGTATGGTTGTGTAGTTTCCCATTGACTTGTGTATGGTTGTGTAGTTTCCCATTGACTTGTGTATGGTTGTGTAGTTTCCCATTGACTTGTGTATGGTTGTGTAGTTTCCCATTGACTTGTGTATGGTTGTATAGTTTCCCATTGACATGTATATGGTTGTGTACTTTCCCATTGACTTGTGTATGGTTGTGAAGTGTCCCATTGACTCGTGTATGGTTGTGTATGGTTGTGTACTTTCCCATTGACTTGTGTATGGTTGTGAAGTGTCCATTGACTTGTGTATGGTTGTGTAGTTTCCCATTGACTTGTGTATGGTTGTGTAGTTTCCCATTGACTTGTGTATGGTTGTGTAGTTTCCCATTGACTTGTGTATGGTTGTGTAGTTTCCCATTGACTTGTGTATGGTTGTGTAGTTTCCCATTGACTTGTGTATGGTTGTGTAGTTTCCCATTGACATGTGTATGGTTCTGTAGTTACCCATTGACTTGTGTATGGTTGTGTAGTTTCCCATTGACTTGTGTATGGTTGTGTAGTTACCCATTGACTTGTGTATGGTTGTGTAGTTTCCCATTGACTTGTGGATGGTTGTGTAGTTTCCCATTGACTTGTGTATGGTTGTGAAGTGTCCATTGACTTGTATATGGTTGTTTAGTTTCCCATTGACTTGTGTATGGTTGTGTAGTTTCCCATGACATGTGTATGGTTGTGTAGTTTCCCATTGACTTGTGTATGGTTGTGTAGTTACCCATTGACTTGTGTATGGTTGTGTAGTTTCCCATTGACTGGTGTATGGATGTGTAGTTTCCTATTGACATATGTATGGTTGTGTAGTTTTCAATTGACTTGTGTATGGTTGTGTAGTTTCCCATTGACTTGTGTATGGTTGTATAGTTTCCCATTGACATGTATATGGTTGTGTACTTTCCCATTGACTTGTGTATGGTTGTGAAGTGTCCCATTGACTCGTGTATGGTTGTGTATGGTTGTGTACTTTCCCATTGACTTGTGTATGGTTGTGAAGTGTCCATTGACTTGTGTATGGTTGTGTAGTTTCCCATTGACTTGTGTATGGTTGTGTAGTTACCCATTGACTTGTGTATGGTTGTGTAGTTTCCCATTGACTTGTGTATGGTTGTGTAGTTTCCCATTGACTTGTGTATGGTTGTGTAGTTTCCCATTGACTTGTGTATGGTTGTGTAGTTTCCCATTGACTTGTGTATGGTTGTGTAGTTTCCCATTGACTTGTGTATGGTTGTGTAGTTTCCCATTGACTTGTGTATGGTTGTATAGTTTCCCATTGACATGTGTATGGTTCTGTAGTTACCCATTGACTTGTGTATGGTTGTGTAGTTTCCCATTGACTTGTGTATGGTTGTGTAGTTACCCATTGACTTGTGTATGGTTGTGTAGTTTCCCATTGACTTGTGGATGGTTGTGTAGTTTCCCATTGACTTGTGTATGGTTGTGAAGTGTCCATTGACTTGTATATGGTTGTTTAGTTTCCCATTGACTTGTGTATGGTTGTGTAGTTTCCCATGACATGTGTATGGTTGTGTAGTTTCCCATTGACTTGTGTATGGTTGTGTAGTTACCCATTGACTTGTGTATGGTTGTGTAGTTTCCCATTGACTTGTGTATGGTTGTGTAGTTTCCCATTGACTTGTGTATGGTTGTGTAGTTTCCCATTGACTTGTGTATGGTTGTGTAATTTCCCATTGACTTGTGTATGGTTGTGTAGTTTCCCATTGACATGTATATGGTTGTGTACTTTCCCATTGACTTGTGTATGGTTGTGAAGTGTCCCATTGACTCGTGTATGGTTGTGTATGGTTGTGTACTTTCCCATTGACTTGTGTATGGTTGTGAAGTGTCCATTGACTTGTGTATGGTTGTGTAGTTTCCCATTGACTTGTGTATGGTTGTGTAGTTTCCCATTGACTTGTGTATGGTTGTGTAGTTACCCATTGACTTGTGTATGGTTGTGTAGTTTCCCATTGACTGGTGTATGGATGTGTAGTTTCCTATTGACATATGTATGGTTGTGTAGTTTTCAATTGACTTGTGTATGGTTGTGTAGTTTCCCATTGACTTGTGTATGGTTGTATAGTTTCCCATTGACATGTATATGGTTGTGTACTTTCCCATTGACTTGTGTATGGTTGTGAAGTGTCCCATTGACTCGTGTATGGTTGTGTATGGTTGTGTACTTTCCCATTGACTTGTGTATGGTTGTGAAGTGTCCATTGACTTGTGTATGGTTGTGTAGTTTCCCATTGACTTGTGTATGGTTGTGTAGTTTCCCATTGACTTGTGTATGGTTGTGTAGTTTCCCATTGACTTGTGTATGGTTGTGTAGTTTCCCATTGACTTGTGTATGGTTGTGTAGTTTCCCATTGACTTGTGTATGGTTGTGTAGTTTCCCATTGACTGGTGTATGGTTCTGTAGTTACCCATTGACTTGTGTATGGTTGTGTAGTTTCCCATTGACTTGTGTATGGTTGTGTAGTTACCCATTGACTTGTGTATGGTTGTGTAGTTTCCCATTGACTTGTGGATGGTTGTGTAGTTTCCCATTGACTTGTGTATGGTTGTGAAGTGTCCATTGACTTGTATATGGTTGTTTAGTTTCCCATTGACTTGTGTATGGTTGTGTAGTTTCCCATGACATGTGTATGGTTGTGTAGTTTCCCATTGACTTGTGTATGGTTGTATAGTTTCCCATTGACATGTGTATGGTTCTGTAGTTACCCATTGACTTGTGTATGGTTGTGTAGTTTCCCATTGACTTGTGTATGGTTGTGTAGTTACCCATTGACTTGTGTATGGTTGTGTAGTTTCCCATTGACTTGTGGATGGTTGTGTAGTTTCCCATTGACTTGTGTATGGTTGTGAAGTGTCCATTGACTTGTATATGGTTGTTTAGTTTCCCATTGACTTGTGTATGGTTGTGTAGTTTCCCATGACATGTGTATGGTTGTGTAGTTTCCCATTGACTTGTGTATGGTTGTGTAGTTACCCATTGACTTGTGTATGGTTGTGTAGTTTCCCATTGACTTGTGTATGGTTGTGTAGTTTCCCATTGACTTGTGTATGGTTGTGTAGTTTCCCATTGACTTGTGTATGGTTGTGTAATTTCCCATTGACTTGTGTATGGTTGTGTAGTTTCCCATTGACATGTATATGGTTGTGTACTTTCCCATTGACTTGTGTATGGTTGTGAAGTGTCCCATTGACTCGTGTATGGTTGTGTATGGTTGTGTACTTTCCCATTGACTTGTGTATGGTTGTGAAGTGTCCATTGACTTGTGTATGGTTGTGTAGTTTCCCATTGACTTGTGTATGGTTGTGTAGTTTCCCATTGACTTGTGTATGGTTGTGTAGTTACCCATTGACTTGTGTATGGTTGTGTAGTTTCCCATTGACTGGTGTATGGATGTGTAGTTTCCTATTGACATATGTATGGTTGTGTAGTTTTCAATTGACTTGTGTATGGTTGTGTAGTTTCCCATTGACTTGTGTATGGTTGTATAGTTTCCCATTGACATGTATATGGTTGTGTACTTTCCCATTGACTTGTGTATGGTTGTGAAGTGTCCCATTGACTCGTGTATGGTTGTGTATGGTTGTGTACTTTCCCATTGACTTGTGTATGGTTGTGAAGTGTCCATTGACTTGTGTATGGTTGTGTAGTTTCCCATTGACTTGTGTATGGTTGTGTAGTTTCCCATTGACTTGTGTATGGTTGTGTAGTTTCCCATTGACTTGTGTATGGTTGTGTAGTTTCCCATTGACTTGTGTATGGTTGTGTAGTTTCCCATTGACTTGTGTATGGTTGTGTAGTTTCCCATTGACTGGTGTATGGTTCTGTAGTTACCCATTGACTTGTGTATGGTTGTGTAGTTTCCCATTGACTTGTGTATGGTTGTGTAGTTACCCATTGACTTGTGTATGGTTGTGTAGTTTCCCATTGACTTGTGGATGGTTGTGTAGTTTCCCATTGACTTGTGTATGGTTGTGAAGTGTCCATTGACTTGTATATGGTTGTTTAGTTTCCCATTGACTTGTGTATGGTTGTGTAGTTTCCCATGACATGTGTATGGTTGTGTAGTTTCCCATTGACTTGTGTATGGTTGTGTAGTTACCCATTGACTTGTGTATGGTTGTGTAGTTTCCCATTGACTGATGTATGGATGTGTAGTTTCCTATTGACATATGTATGGTTGTGTAGTTTTCCATTGACTTGTGTATGGTTGTGTAGTTTCCCATTGACTTGTGTATGGTTGTGTAGTTTCCCATTGACTTGTGTATGTGTAGTTACCCATTGACTTGTGTATGGTTGTGTAGTTTCCCATTGACTTGTGTATGGTTGTGTAGTTTCCCATTGACTTGTGTATGGTTGTGTAGTTTCCCATTGACTTGTGTATGGTTGTGTAGTTTCCCATTGACATGTGTATGGTTGTGTAGTTACCCATTGACTTGTGTATGGTTGTGTAGTTTCCCATTGACTGGTGTATGGTTGTGTAGTTTCCCATTGACTTGTGTATGGTTGTGAAGTGTCCATTGACTTGTGTATGGTTGTGTAGTTTCCCATTGACATGTTAAGGTTGTGTAGTTACCCATTGACTTGTGTATGGTTGTGTAGTTTCCCATTGACTGGTGTATGGTTGTGTAGTTTCCCATTGACTTGCGTATGGTTGTGTTGTTTCCCATTGACTTGTGTATGGTTGTGAAGTGTCCATTGACTTGTGTATGGTTGTGTAGTTTCCCATTGGCGTGCGTATGGTTGTGTAGTTTCCCATTGACATGTGTATGGTTGTGTAGTTTCCCATTGACTTGTGTATGGTTGTGTAGTTTCCCATTGACTTGTGTATGGTTGTGTAGTTTCCTATTGACTTGTGTATGGTTGTGTAATTACCCATTGACTTGTGTATGGTTGTGTAGTTTACCATTGACTTGTGTATGGTTGTGTATTTTCCCTTTGACTTGTGTATGGTTGTGTAGTTTCCCATTGACTTGTGTATGGTTGTGTAGTTTCCCATTGACATGTGTATGGTTGTAAAGTGTCCTACTGACTTGTGTATGGTTGTGTAGTTTCCCATTGACTTGTGTATGGTTGTGTAGTTTCCCATTGACATGTGTATGGTTGTAAAGTGTCCTACTGACTTGTGTATGGTTGTGTGTAGTTTCCCTATGACTTGTGTATGGTTGTGTAGTTTCCCATTGACTTGTGTATGGTTGTGAAGTGTCCATTGACTTGTGTATGGTTGTGTAGTTTCCCATTGACTTGTGTATGGTTGTGTAGTTTCCCATTGACTTGTGTATGGTTGTGTATGGTTGTGTAGTTTCCCATTGACTTGTGTATGGTTGTGTAGTTTCCCATTGACTTGTGTATGGTTGTGTAGTTTCCCATTGACTTGTGTATGGTTGTGTAGTTTCCCATTGACATGTGTCTGGTTGTGTAGTTACCCATTGACTTGTGTATGGTTGTGTAGTTTCCCATTGACTGGTGTATGGTTGTATAGTTTCCCATTGACTTGTGTATGGTTGTGTAGTTTCCCATTGACTTGTGTATGGTTGTGAAGTGTCCATTGACTTGTGTATGGTTGTGAAGTTTCCCATTGACTTGTGTATGGTTGTGTAGTTTCCCATTGACTTGTGTATGGTTGTGTAGTTTCCCATTGACTTGTGTATGGTTGTGTAGTTTCCCATTGACTTGTGTATGGTTGTGTAGTTTCCCATTGACATGTGTATGGTTGTGTAGTTTCAATTTGTGTGTGTATGGTTGTGTAGTGTCTCATTTGAATTGGTTCCAATTTGTATATATCCATACCATCTAAGATATATCCAAAATTAATTTGTGTGCATTTCCCAACTATGTTTACATGAAAAGACTTTTTTATGCCCAGATTTTGTCTAGAATTATTTGAGCCCCCTTTTTCTTTGTTTAAAGCCATTATTAAACACTTTCGGTACAGAAAAAAAAGAAAAAAGTTCACAGATTTACCAATAACTTACAGGGTTTACAGAAGGTAATGGTGAAGACTTCTCTTGAAATATTATTCCACTCTTTGAGAAAACATAAGTTCTCGTTTTTTTCTCCCGACTCCGATGACCAATTGAGCCTAAATTTTCACAGGTTTGTTATTTTATATATAAGTTGTGATACACGCAGTGTGGACCTTGGACAATACTGTTTACCTATAGTGTCCAATGGCTATAAAAGCAATCTGGCCATAGCTTATATTGCTGAAGCTGTCACATAGCCTACTGACACATCCTGAGAACAAAAGTACACTCACATCCAAAATTTCATTTAATATCTCTTTAATATTTTATTATTTCATTATGCTCAAGTTACCTGTTGAGCTGTGCTTTTTAATACTACACTCAGTTTAACACTTTAAAACATTGAATAATCTATATTGTAATGAGTTGTGCCCTTTACATTAAATTATAAACATTCTGCACTCGACAAAGGTGTCTCAGTTTTGCTGTTAAAAAAAGACATAATTTCTGATTGTGAGACGAAACAAACAAAAATGGCTGACTTAGGAGATGAAGGGATGGTAAAAAAAAATATTAAAAAAATCTACCAACACAAAAATCTGAGAGTCCTTCAGTTTGATAAGTCCACTGAAATCTTTCTTATTTACAATCGCAAATAAATTTGAGTAAATAACCATTGATTGAAATCTACCAATCGAGAAAAAGAAAATCATTAGAAAAGTCATTTTGTTGTCTATTCACACACCTTTTCAAAATAAGCTACCGATAAAAAACAGCCGATAAAGATACAAATAAATAAATCAAAGTAATTGTGTGAAATGTCTTCATATTATATACAAGTGCATGTCAAGTTTTCACTTTCTCTTCACATTTTGTTCAATTTAATCAATAAACCCGATCCTCTATGAAGGGATATGTAAATAAATTTATATTTGTACACGATGTCATGTTATTAAATCTTAAATAGGCACAATTTCATTAGTTATAATTAACACAGACCAGGGTCTTAGTTTTAAGTACGAAGCCACGAGCCCAACCTCACAGAACTGCTTGAAATTATAAGACCAACTTGAATGGAAACAGCAACAAGTAATCTTTGCTGAAATTAATTTTAAATGTTTCCAATCGACAAGAAAATTTAGTTCTAGTTCCTATGAGATTGAACAGATTTTAACTGAGAAACCCCCAATCATTTTGAATACCCTTCCTCAGAAACATTCGTGAAAAGCTGTTACGTCATCACTCATGTTACCTAATATGGGAGCTACGTTTTGTAAATAGGCCCTTTGTCGCAACATATCGAGGTATAACAGGACCTCGACCACTCGACTACATCGATGTGATCGGGAGAGATACGGAGGCTGAAATTGTGGACCTTCCAAACATGATGAGGGATAAACACCTCTGGAGTAACGTTGTCCATAGAATCTCGGTTGCGACCGCTAAATGATGATGATGATGATAACAAAGCAGCATTCCATAAATGACTTTAAAGAATTGTAATTTATGCACGTCGTGAACAGCAGAAGTTTAGCTATTTTTTTTCAACCTTGCGGTTGGGGCCCAATTTTTTTATAGATAATTTCGATAATTTCAGAAGTGTAAAATTGCCAAAATTACATTTAAATGACAAACAAGCACATTATGAAAAAGTTAAAATATTCCTGTTGAATTTTTTCCCGCTCATGCAGCCCTGTAAGCATTAAAATTAGCAAAGCACAAGATAATTGTACTTTCTAGAAAAAAGTTACCAGCCAAAATTGGCAGTAATCATTTACATGTAAATAATTCCTGGTATTGCAACAGAGTAATGATGTCTCATTTTCAAAGCAACTCTATGACATTGGACCCAAATACAAATTGTCTTAATGTATTAGATTTAATTACATTGTTTGACTTATTTTTTTGCACAGTTGTGACCATCATTACCATTCTGTAAAATTCCCAATATTTTGTATATCCGTAAACAATGTTAAAGACACTGGACACTATTGGTAATTGTAAAAGACCAGTCTTCTTTAATACTTGGTGTATCTCAACATATGCACAAAATAACAAACCTGTGAAAATTTGAACTCAATTGGTCGTCGAAGTTGCGAGATAGTTATGAAAGAAAAACACCCTTGTTTGCTTTATGATGCTTGACTTCAAAACCTCAAAATCGTATTCTGAGGTCTCAAAATCAAATTTGTGGAAAATAACTTCTTTCTCAAAAATGTTTTATACTATCAACCTCTCCCTATTACTCGTTACCAAGTAAGGGGCCTAAGCTTTTATGCTAATAATTATTTTGAGTAATTAACAATAGTGTCCACTGCCTTTAATTGCGCTACTTTTCATAACTGTCCAAGCTTTATATTTCACATGCAAACCCCTTGAGAAATACACATATGTATTATATGACACTTGATGGCTTGTTAGTTGGTGGGGTGGGATAGGGGGTGTAAAACACACTACACAGTGCCACACACAGCTGAAATAAATACAATGAGAAGTCCACATATAACTCTATGGGGGTCAATGGCGATTGGGTCAAACAAGGTCGATGACCCTCTAGAGTCGACCCCAAAACAGATGAAACTAATCTCACTCTTAATCTGCCTCCCACATCCAAGCCCCCCCCCATGACAAAAAGTGAATAATGAATAAATTAAAATAAAACTAAAAACTAACAAATAAAACAAAAATAATAGAAAAAAAAGAAAAAACAACTATTTAAAACTAACTGTATTTTACATATTTTTGACTGCAAATTGTACACATATTTGTCGAATAGTAGCAAATATTTTGATAAAAAAGCGATTAAACACATGTGGCAAGCCAAAATGACATCATAAAAAAGCTACTGTTATAGCATTGTCTGACCTTTCATTATTTCCCAAAGCACACAGTGAGTATAACTCCTCAACACATTCGGTGTAGGTACATGTATTAACGACAATAATTTAAACTGTACACACTTACACATTAGACCTTGATCATGCTGCCACCATCTTGTTCCCTGTATCCAACAGCCGTAACAAATGCTAGTATTCATTGTACAAAAAGGAACCAGACTATTTCTCCTTCCAGCCTCGGTTTGGTTACATTGAGTTGAATGGGAGAAAATCAAGATGACCGCTTCATCATTAAGGTCTTTGGGTTCAGATTTTTAAAATGGGGATATAAAATGCAACATGGAGGCCATTCAAGTCTATGCAGAGCAATTGTATACACAAAATAAATAACAACAAAAGCACTCCACAAACTTATTGAAAGTGGTTTATGAATCATTCATAGCAGTCACATATGAATAATTCATATTGTCATTAAGGAGTAATTCATTTTTCATGAACTTGTGGTAAATGTTGGACCCTGTGGCAATAATTTAAGCATAAATAATGTGGGCGCTTGGGATGGAAAATTCAACCAAATAACTTGAAAATGTGTTACCATATTTTCCCGAGAATATTACTATGTCATCAGCCTTCAAAATAAAGACTTACTTCTTGGTGTGGAAGGAAAGAACAACAAAATAACAGTCGACAACAATAATGAATGTCTTCTTGGATTGGATAGGGGACTGTTTCAAGACGCATCTGAGGTGAGATACATGCAAGGCTCAGACACACTCTTTATACTCCTGGGTCAAAAAAACCCAGATTCTGAGTCCCAGGGGGTCAGGTTGACCCAGACACTGTTTGATTTTAATATTGGATTTTAACTTGGATTCTGAGCCAGTTTGACACAGTTTCAGTGGACACTATTGGTAATTACTCAAAACAATTTTTAGCATAAAGCCTTATTACCTGGTAACAAGTAATGGAGAGCTACTGGTAGTTTAAAACATTGTGAGAAACGGCTCTCTCTGAAGTACATTTTGAGAAAGAAGTAATTTTCAGGGAATGTGATTTTGAGACATCAGAATTAGATTTTGAGGTCTCGAAATCAAGCATCTGAAAGCACACAACTTCATGTGGCAAGGGTGCATTTTCTTTCATTATTATCTCGCAACTTCGATAACCAATTGAGCTCACATTTTCACAGGTTTGTTATTTTATGAACATGTTGAGATACACCAAGTGAGAATACTTGTCTTTGACAATTACCAATAGTGTCCAACGCCTTTAACTCAGATTCTGGGCAAGTTTGACACAGTTTCAGCAAGGCCTCTGAAACCCGGGATCCTAATGAAAGACAGACATATCTCAACTCTGGTTATTTTCAGAATCACCTCTTCTGTCGAGAAGACATTAAAATGGCCAGGTGTCAACCATTGTTTCCTCTTGCGTTTAAGAAGACAATTTTGTTTCCATGCATGATTATCCCAGCTTTTCCATGAGTAAATTGATTTTATAGTAAGCATCCACATTTATGTTTTGGTGTCAACACCTCGCATACGACGTCACAAGTGCAAACAGCGCCCTCAATGAAATCAAAGCATGGTCTATCATTGGCTGGTAGTTGTGCATGACATTTTCATGTTTGACCTCAACAAATGGCAGCTTATAGAAGGGGTCTATTGCAAACAGTTTCCGTTTCATAACCCTGTCACATTTATAAGTTAAAAAATAATAAATAACTGAGAAAACATCAACAAAACTTAAGCTGGACAGTTATACATTTACTTTACATGAACTGTAAATGTGACCTTAAAATAAACATTGTTTTTCCAGAAGTTTGTTATCCCTTGTGATTATAATAAACATTCATATAATTATTTACATTATTCACACAAAGATTTGTTACATGTCCAACAAATCTACTTTCATAAACAGTTCCTGCTGTCAAGGTTTGTACACCCATGTTTGGTTTTTACTTCTCAAATATTTACCTTAAAGGGTATACATGTATGTACTTTTTGTAGGACAAAAAACACAATGTCCACAGATTTACATTAAACTTACACCGTTTAAAGATAATGATAGTAGAAAGCTTCCCTGAAAATATTACGTGCCTAGGTGCTGCAGTTTTTGAGGAATGTCAAGAAAATAATTTTCGTCTCACTGATCATGAGACAAAAATTATTTTAGCATGTAAAAACGTATTTTCATGACATTGTTTTACTCATTTCTCAAAAACTGCAGCACCTCAGCAAGTAATATTTTCTGGAAAGCTTTCTACTATCATTATCTTGAAAAGGTGTAAGTTTTATGTGAATCTGTGGACGTTGTGTTTTGTGTTACAAAGAGTACCCAGACCCTTTAAAGAAAAAACCCTACACAATCACCTCATTGAAAAATGGAGAAATAAATTTAACTAACAAAAATATATATTATGCATTATTTGATAAAAGGAAGAGTAGCAACAGAGTAAAAAATTGAACAGCATTTACATGTACGAAGTATGACTATTATTTTAATTTTCTTTTCTTTACAGGAACATTCCAAGACTTTGAGTCAGAAAGTTACTTTTCTTCTTGTATTAAGGAGGTCGTAGGTTCGAATCCCACTCTAGTCAATTTGCCTTTGTTCAACCCTCAAAATAATTTAAAATTTACCCTGTCAGTTTCCCTTGTGGCTGATATTGATATGTATTAAGAAATGGTAACTTTCTGAAGCAACAACAATTATTTATCTTTATGACATTCTAATACGTGTGTCTTAACTTTAAAATTGCCAAGTTTTAATTGTTATGAAATCTGAATTGTATCTCTTTCGAACAATGTTCTTAATCCTCACCCAAGGGTTTTAGTATCAAATATTTGCTCTGAAAAGAATTTCATTGTGGACTTTGTCGAGAGAACAAAACTAAACCATATTTATAAATTCATCTTAATCGATCACACACTAATATTAATATTATTATAACACACAGGAGTCACTCTAATATATGCCATATCATTTTCATAAAAAATAATAAAAATCACAATTTTGACCTTAATCATTGCTCAGTCAGCGTGTTTCTCCCTCCATTCAACTAAGCACATCCGAATCATGGGCCATTGTATCACAGAGCTGCTTACAAGTAAATAGAAATTTCTGCTTAATAACTTTCTGCAGGATACCAGTCACAAATGGTACACCTGACTAGACATGTTGGTGACCTAAATCTAATAAGCATAATTGTTTTTGTGCTGCTCTACTTTGTGTGCTTTAGACAGCTCTATGAAATAGGGCCCAAGTGAGAAGGATAGTCATGTCCCTCTATATGAAGTCTGAGTTTGAATTTTTGTCGTCGGTGTGTATACAGGGAACTTGACAAAGATGGCAACAGCATTAATGACAGTTATGTGTGCACATTGCCTGATCCTGCAATGCTACGTTTTCAAAAATTATACCTTTTAAAAATGACATGGCAATATAAAAGAGTCTGACACCCTCTGACATGGAACTTCAACAAATAAACACATACAGTCTAAAACACTCTCCAATACCGATGGGGTTCAGGATTAACAGACAATGATACAATTCATCTGGCGGTCAAACATCAACTTTAAAACTTATAAATTACACATCAGAAACTAAACAAAATAGTTTTAAAACCACCAGTGAAGGTCAAGTATTGATGGTGCAACCTTCCAATGAGGTACCTTTATCTGTGCAATGGGCTTCTTATAAGTACAATGCCCTTAGCAACACCCTTTTAGCAACAACTGTAGCCGCCATTTTGGATACAGCCCAAGGTTACAGGTCATACTTCCAGTGTCATGAGCACTACAAAAAAACATTGAGAAATAATCTTTTTAAAGAGGAAAACTATTATTTTTCCCAACAAATAAGCACCTTTTTTCAATGAAAGTTGTAAAATCTAGATAAGTTACATAATCCTAGAAAGCAGGGAAATTCACATAAACTTAAGAAATAAAAGCTACCAATGCTGTGCCCTGCAGTAAGACCCTGTTTAGTAACTTCTGAACAGACTTTGAGCTCATAACAATTATGCATTTTTTTAAACGAAAACCTGCGAATAATCCTTAAATACTACATTAGACATGGAATGATTGGCTCACAACCTCTTCAGGAGTTTCTTTGGTATGATATCTCTCATTGGTTGAAAAACAAAAACTTTCAGAGTGTTTATCTTTGCATATTTTAAGCGATGGATCTCATCATTCTTTAAACCTACTGTGTAGAATTGAGAGATGAGACATTTTTTTTACGTCATCATCGTGGAAATTATTCAAAACAAGAGTGGCAATTCCTTCGCATAGTTAATGATTGTGACATTGAAAATCAACACATTTTGTTTAAGTTTGAACAAAAAGCTTTTTCAATTAAAATAGTTCATCAGTTAACTGAAATAAGTTACATTTATCATGACCATTTTGGATTTAAATGAAACTAAAAGCTGAAATATTTCTTGCCATATTAACAAATTAATTTAAATCAGCATTTTGTTTCTTTCTGCAGACAAAAAATAATCTTGCTCCATAATGCAAATTAATTAATACAATTTTAGGACATCAAATCCTCATAACTGGTTTTTAAAATTGTGTCCACACATCAACAATAAAAAAACCCAGAATCGTCACTTTATATTAAAATAATAACAGGGAAAGCAGTTGTCAAGTGATGGACAATACAACGATGCAGTCACATGACAAATCACATGACTTCTGACATGACCTATCACATACGTGTCTCCTCAGACTTGGTGCTGTGATTTCCAAGTGACTCCCTGCTGCGCGATTTGAACTTCGTTGAGCCACCAAACCGGTAATCCGGCGTGGACATTTCAGTGTTTTCGTAATTGGCGCCTGGCGCAAGATGGCCCATGAGGGCGATAGTCTCTCCGTCCTCCATGTGAACCGAGTTGTGCTTATCATTCTGTAAATGATCCTGCAAATTCAAATGGATATCTGGAACAACTGTGGTGTCGGAGACCGTGCTGGGGGTTCCGTTCCCTAACCGTGCCTCAGGGTCCATACTTGCGTCCACCTCCGTTCCGCTGAGCCCTTTGTCGTACTTCTCCGCGATGTCGTACACCTCGGGGTTAGAGTCCTTGGGGGAGTCATTAGGAGGTGTAATCTCAAGGGCGTTCGTGTTGGTGATGCTCAGATTTGTCGGTTTGCGTTTCTCAGACTTCGTCCGCCGATGCCAGAACTTTAACGGGCGCTGGTTACGCTGTGTCCCCGTGCTGGCTAGAGTCTGGCTGCGGGCTCGGTACCAGTTGTCGCTGTCGAGTGAACTGTTTCTCGCTGAGTCTGACATCTGTCGTAGATTACTGCTTTCAGGCACAGCCGTCATGTAGCGCGCATTTTGCCAGTCCTTGTTGTTTTCTGTTTCGTTACCAAGACGAGGCATAGATTGCACCTTGAAGCTTTTCATTTGCTGTTCTGCGAGATACACACTCTGAAGTGCACGGTACACAAAATGGTATTCATCCTACGCAAAATCAAAATGGTACACTTATTAGAAAAAAATGGTAAATCCAATTTTCTATAAAGATACAAAAAGCTACTAGCTGCACAGCCATTGGTAGGATCCTTTTGGGGAACATGATACAAAAACAGTAAGGTGAACAAATAAATGTGATGACACAAGGAGCAGAGGGTGCTGGATGAAACAAGGCAGACAAAATAGGCACAATTCATGGCTGGTTGCTAACGGATGCCATCTTGGTATTCATCTTCATTGAGGGCGCTGCAAATCAATATAGACCTTTCCATTGTTGATAAACAAACCAAACTGGGACGGCCAAGTGTTGGTGTAACACTCAATTGTGTTAACAGATGTTTTAACAAAATTCAATATTTTCTGGTGTTTGTTTCATTCGCATTTTACTCAAGTTTCACCTAAACACTAAGGACCTACCAACCCAACTTCGACCCATTACAGTATCCCCTGTGTGACAAAGGCTAAAGATCAAAGGTCACTTAAATACCCACCTTAGCTGTGAACATCCTGGGTCTCTTGTTAGCATAGAGTTTGATTGTTTTGTACACATCAACACTGCCCTCTATGGTAAGCTCTTGATGCAATGTGAAGAGAGCGCAGAACGTTCCTGCAGTTCGACCTCCATATCTAAAGGTTGATAAAAAAAAAGTAATGTTACCAACCAAGATTGCCAAGATGGAAACCAGTGAAAGATTTGTATAAACAACATGACCGTGTTGCGTTAACAATATTCAAAAGACATTATATAGCGTGTTATAACCTAATTGTAAACAGGTATCAGTATAACTAATTTTGTCTTTCCAGTCTGATCAGCAGAGTCTGGTTCGAATCCCCAGCTGTGACACTTGTGTCCTTGAGCAAGACACCTCACCATTGCTTCATCCTTCGGATGGGACGTTAAGCTGTTGGTCCCATGTGTTAATAACGCATGTAAAAGAACCTAGTGCACTTATCGACAAGAGAAGGGGTTCACCCCGGTGTTCTTGGTCGGATCGGCAGCAAATTGCGCCATCGCACCTTGTAAGACATTACATGGTGCTATCAGAATTAGGTCTCATAATTCAAACGTAGTCCAAAATCCTACAGGAAATACTGTTTGTTACAGCGCCAGGAGCATCATTGAGCGACGGATATGTGCGCTATATACACCATAGATCTGTTTATGATGAATATGATGTACATATATTATATGCAGTACTACTACTACTAGTACCTGGTGTGGTAAACCATAGACTTGATATAAGAAGCCACTATTATTTATTATTATTATTATTATTTATTTTTTAGATACCTGTCGTGCACTGTGATTGGGCCGACTACGTCTTTGTTGATTTGTGCCAGCATCTTACTTCTTTCCTCCAGTGCATATATGAGGTCAAAGGCCGTATGGAGTGGGGAGCAGCTGTCTGGCCAATAGCTACAATGGTACTGCTTCACTGTTAGCTGGTCCTCATCCTAGAAACAATGGAGAAAACGATATGAATAAGAAGATGATAAGGAGTGTGGGTTTGAATCCCGGTCATTACACTTGTGTCTGTGAGCAAGATACTTGACTATATAATTGCTTCTCTTCATCACCCAGGGGCATAAATGGGTACCTGCGAGGGAAGAGGTTGATATTGTGTATGAAAAAAACCTTTGGCAGGGAGTTGAGAAAGAATAAAGGGATGCTATTGGCGCAATGACCAGGGCACTAATGTAAAGCGCATTGAGACAGCTATTGTAAAATGCACTATTCAAAAACACCTTAGTATTATCGTCATCTGTCAAAAAACTTCTTATCATTTCTAAACAACATGTGCATTTTCACGACCAAAGTATGACCCTATATTTATTCTGATTTACCTGTGAGCAGCTGAGTAGAAATTCCCTTGTGATGAAGGACATGTTGGAGTGCTCCTCATCGCACAGAGTTACTTTCATCGTTCCGATCGTCAACGATTCACCCTTATTGGTCGGCCAGTAGATTGGTGTATCCTCCTAGAAATTACACAAAAATCACATTTGACTTTCCAAGTGCTTTCTATACATTTGTTACCATTTTTCATACAAGAAATATATATCTTTGTTATTCCAATTATATAATAGTATTGGAGATAAAGATTTTGGTTTGATCCATACACAGATATTTGTACAACACTGTATTGTGATTCGATTTTCCCTATCATGTTATCAAGGTGGTTAAGTTTGGCGGTATACAGGTGGCGTTTAATTTAACCCCAACTCCTTGGGTGGTTTACCAGGATCCTTCCTCACTCTATAAGTAAATCCACTGCCATACGATAACTCAACACCCACACCTTTGGACAACAGCTTTGCACAGAAAACTCTTGATGACCATAAATTAGTTACCAGCCAATATGCCGTACATTTACTATTGCTGTGGCTGGTACCCCACTTATTTCTTGCTAAGCAAAAGGAATTTGCTTAGCAGAATTGTTTGCTCTAAAACAGCTTCATAATAATGGCCCCTGATCCTATGTTAACTTCCATGTACATGTACTTGACTTTACCTCGTCTTTATCTGTCAGCATGACGATGGTAGTGGAGTTACCTTCCCACAGCATCCTCCAGAATTCACACATGGTCTCCTTCATTGGGTACTGGGTTACGATGAACTCCTTGTTACGACGATAACCCTAACAAAGACAAATCAACATCCTCTAATTGGTGGATATCACAAAAATGTATACTTATTGCACCAGAATTTGAACCAATAGAATTTGAACTTAAACACATTGAAGTGTTGTGCATACATTTTTTTCAGACCACTTTGGTCCGATGTACATTGCTTGTACTAACCACTCCCACAGTGCGGGACGCACTTACAAGCGCCTCTCATTGTCTCTATTGGGGCAAGTAAAAAAAAGACAAACGATGAACTCCTTGTTTCGGCGATAACCCTACAAAGACAAATCAACATCCTCTAATTGGTGGATATCACAATCATTTTAGAACCCCTCAACAGAACTAGAGCTTAAGCACAAAATCGTTACTTACTGAACCAAAATATACACACATTGGAGCGCTACATGTAGGTAATTTTTATTAGATTGTGCAAGTCTCAGGGGTATTTGTACGATTTTTTGACCACTTTGGTCCATAGAACATTGCTTGATCTGACCCCTTGCATAACGCACAGCGAACTGACACACGCCTATCCTGTATACCATTTGGAGAGTCTTAAAATACCTGAAGGAATTTAAATCCTCAAAATGCCAGAAATGGTAGACATGCATTTTCCAGAGGTGCGATCCGCATCGTGCAAGGGGTCAATACTCCTTTGTTCTTTTACACTGCAGCCCAGCCTCAAGCACGCTTTTGTGTGGAGCATGTTCTCATTAAATTCTCATTATTAGTTGATACGACATAGTATTTGGAACAGCTTTGTGTTTGTCCTTAGGACAAACACCTAATAATGTCTACTAATTATTATCATAATAAATAAATAATAATAATAATAATAATTTATTTTTGATAAAGCGTCTGTCATAACAATTTTTTTTTTTTTTTATACATATTATAAACGTTAAGCTAAAAAGATATAAGCAAAATAGAGCAAGATTACATTGTAAAATAAGAAAAACAAAAATACAAACAATGAGATAAAAAAACAACACAACAAATAGATACACCAATACGAGTCAATCAACAATATCACACCACAAGAAAATGCAATAAATAAAAAAGATACAAAGATTCAATGATAATGTCTTATAAAAAGAAAAGTTTTGAAAAATACCAAAGTTGAAGTTTTATTCTTCTTACCTGTAGGAAGGAAGCATTGATGTAGTCGGAGCTCTCCTGTCCAGCAACCCCGGAGATGGACACTCGATTCCTCTCAATTGGAAGCAGCTCATTCTTACGGTTCTTGCCGCGGTTCAGAACGTGACGCGCTTTGGCAAACTCATAATCGCGGATCTTCTGATGTGTTATGAACTGCAAAGTGAGATGGGTGAAAACAGAATTTTAAAAGCGATTGATGCTTAACTGTTACATAAATCACTCAATAACGATTGGAACATTCCCATAAGTTAATACGCCTCTCTTAATATTTATGCATGAGGTACGTCACAATGCTAACTCAAAACGAGGCGATGGGCGCAGCCACTGCAAGTGATAGGGGACATGTGCCCATAGCCTCATTTTGGGTAAGAATTATGACGTCATGCATAAATATTAAGAGAGGCATATAACAATTATGTAGTTAGGTAAGAAAATCTCTATTGAGTAGTGTTGGTTCTGAAAAAAAAACCAGCGGATGACTCAATGCATTGATCAGTATGCTCTGATGGTCTTCAAGATGGTGAAGAGGATAACGAAGGATAGGTGATTCTATGTGACTGTGGCGTGGCAAACATCGGTGTCGACTCAAGCATGTGGCAATGCGACAACTTGGGTTCACTGAGATAGATAGATGTTGTAACTCACCTTAAAGTGATCGTTGAGTAAGACCTTCCCATGCTCATCAGGGAGAGTCATCCTGTCCGTGTATTGTCTCAAATCACACGCCTGTACCTTGGTGTTGCCAGCTTTTAACCACTCGAGGAGAACGTCGTGGATGAACACGTACTGTTCCTATTTAGGCATGACAACAACAAGATTAGCAAATTTAATATGTACATTCTGTAAGAGCAACCAAAACATTGTCAACATAATACTAGTAAACAATAATAATAACAACCCAACTTTATACAGCGCTTTTCACACCAGGGGGTTCACATTATTACCCCTGGTCACTGGGCCTCAAATCATTCCATAAACCATCTCAGCTCCCTGGTGGGGAGTATACAGCCGTGTGCAACATTAATATGCGCTACTCGGCTAAATCAATCACAAGGACCATCTCTGCCCTCACAGTTAACCAATTACCCATGGGTGGAGAGTAGCAATTATAGTTAAGCATCTTGTGAAATTAATAAATGAAATGAAATGAAATGAAATGAAAGTGTGTTTTAAAATGCTTATTGAACTGGGAAATGGAAGTCACATTGGCCAATGAAGGAGGTATTGAGATTTCCTATTTACTACCTTATGGAGACCAGGGGTGGATTTCACAAAGGTAGTCCTAACTTAGGACTAGTCCTAGGCAATGCTAAGAGATAGGACTGGTCCTAAGTTAGGATGAGTTACTGGTCCTAACTTAGGACTAGTCCTATCTCTTAGCATTGCCTCGGACTAAGTTAGGACTACCTTTGTGAAATCCACTCCAGGGACAAAACAAAAAAGGGAAAATAAAAGGACTCCATAGGGTAATTCTAAAGACCTGGGTGCTCCTCAAGGAATTTTATGTACAAATTCTATTGGAAGATCTACCACAGGGACAATGGAAAGAACAAAAGATGTCTCAACAATGATGCAAAAAAGGGAATGTGTGTTTCAGAGTGTAGGAGCAGTCCATGAGAAAGAACAAGACGTCATTCAAATTGACCACACAAAATGTCCGATTGAAGATGTGTACCAACCTCAGTCTGCACCAAGTAGTTCCTTTGAGTACGTATCCTCTTGAGGAACCCAAAGACATTGACTTTATGCTCCTTCTGCATCTGCTTCAGCATGCTGTCAATCACGATGTATGTGCCTGTACGACCAACTCCAGCACTGTAAGAGCAGGAAAACAGGTGCAAACAACAGGTATATTTAATAGATGTCAAATTTGCATCGGGATACAGAATATCAATTTTGGTTTTTACCCATACACATACATCATGTGTGTTAGCACTGTACACTCAGTACTTTCCCGAGTTCTGTGAAAAAAATTGCAGACATATAACTCAGATGGGATTTGAACCCACGACCTTTACAATTCCATAGAGCAGTGTCATACCAACTAGACCACCGAGATTGCTTGGTAGCTAGAGGCGGTTTGAATCCTATCTTATCAATTCTAAAACCAGAATGAATATAAACCACTAAACTAGCCAAGAAACCAATGGAGAGAAGACGGGGAAGGTAGTTTCAGTTTAGGAAAACCCAGAGATTTATTCACGCGAAAACCCACACAGTCAAAGGTGTACAGACTGAAAACACATTTGACATAGTGCCCCCGATAAGATTTGAACTGGGCTCCTAGAAGTGAAAAGCAAGGAAAGCTACCACTACACCAACACGACCACCCAAAGTGACGTGGTGCAATCTGCCAACAACCATGTCAGAATCAAGTGCTTGTAGGGCGCTTGTAATGCGCTAAGTACGCGCGTGTTGTTAAAAGTAAAATTTTCTACGCAAGCAACTTTAAATGAATCATGTTTGTAGAAGGTCACCTTAAACTGAGTACAGTTAGACATGGTACAAGATCAAAGAAGAATAAGAGGGGACCAGTTGTTCTATGGTTGATGACTGTTTTGATAGCACACACTGCGTACGTCTCGTCAGAATCTGTCTGTATCTGTACTTCGCAGAAACCAAAACTAGCATAAACGCGGCGAGTGAGAGAGCGGGTGTACGTGTAGATTGCTTATTTGGAGGAGAGAGGACTGCGCCTAAGGAGGGACTTGAAAGAGTCGACTGACTCAGCTTAATTGAACGACATTTGAATGGATCTACTACAAGCCTAAAATACCAAATATATTTGGATATGTCAAAGTCACACTTCCAGGGGTTATGACTGAGCAATGCTTTCTGGTGCGGTGAAATCATACACCACTGGGAATGAGGTTAGCAATCCTCCATACCTGCAATGGACAACCATTGGGCCCGCATCAGGCGGATTGGTAGCAGATGACTTCTGAACGAATGCAAGCACTGGTATGGTATACGATGGTACTCCATGGTCTGGCCAATCGGTGTAGTGGAACTGGGTTATTCGGCGCTCAGGGGCCTTCCCATGCTGTAAAGGAACAGAAAACAAATTCCTTATTAAATTTTGTTCAAATAAATAATCAAATTAGAACAATGAAAGTAAGGTCTATGGACTGTGCAAGTCTCGGGCGAGTCCAAAACAAGAAAACTAAAAAATTAACATTAAGTCATTTTTGGCTAGAAAACAATTACTTTTTTTTTTCTATGAAATAAAATATTATTTTCAAACTCTTTTTACACAAAACTAACACTGACACAAAATTAAAGGGAAGGCCCGCGTTTAAGGTAATTCCTCACTAAAATATTAAAAGACTTCTAGCCAGAAGTATTTGATTCCTATCTGAAAGCACACACATTTGTCCAAATTAAGGGTGTTTTTTCTGTCATCATTTTCTCGCAACTTCGATGACCAATTTACATTGTAGCTCAAATTTTTACAGGCTTGTTATTTTATGCTTATGTTAGGATACACCAAGTGAGACGACTGGTCTTTGACAATTACCAAACGTGTACCTTCCCTTTAAAACTTGGGGCCAAGATGCTTCTTTTATAGAAACCCCGGCTGTCAGTCAAGTTTAAATACGCATGAGACTTGCACAGGCTACATGTATATATTGTGTATAATGAATGGCACATGCTTGGTGTGGCTTGCCTTACAAAGATGTGCCTGTTTCTACATGATGAAATTACTAGATATTACACTCAAACCTAACTCAAACATTGGTATAAATGCAGCTCCTGAATCAAGATTAAGAATTAAAGTTCATTCACAAGAAAAGTAGATTTTATGAATAGAAAGGGTATTAGACATGATTTCATTCACTTTCTGAACAGTCAATTCACTTACGGCTACACTAATTCCAGGGTAAATGTCACAATCGTCTGCTTTATACCCTTTACAGACTTAACCAGTTTTCCAAAGCTACTGACATTGTAGCATCACATTGTGATTATATGAACTCTTCAGAGAAATTAACTTTCTGAGATCTCCATACACAAAGACAAGGGTGAATGCAGGAAATATCATACTTTTATTTTAATTTTTTTAAATTTATTTAAGTTTTTTGTTTAAAAAAAAAAAATTCAGAAAGAAAAAGAAGAGAAATAACCCTTAAAATAAAATCCAATCGATTCTCTAAAAAAAAAAAAAAAAAAAAAGAATTAGAAATAAAAAGCCCCCCCCCCCATAAAATTTAAACCAAAACACACAACTCTGAAGCTGCAAGTTATCTTAGAAATGACAGAGAACATGTCATCGTGGAAAAGATTGTCAAATCATCTTGACCCAATCCCTGCAATGACCTTTTTCAGACTGAAAGGTAACTATAGTTCAATCCAAAACAACAATCGCTTATTGGTAAGGCCACTTATTAAAAAGGTTTAAAACATAAAAGCTTACGTTTTCCCATCATACTCTAACAAGGAAAAGGAAATATCAATTAGCAAACATACATGAGTACATGGGGGGACAATGACTAGTACAACAAAGCACATTCATCGTGGCTCAACACTAAATTGACACAGCGACACACATGGAAATTACATCTGACAACTCACAACACATGCTTCAGAAGTGCACTGCCTGATCATTTTACTACAGTGAGGACAAAATCTTTACGTTTCCCTTTAGAAAAGAGCGAGGAGTTGGGAGGATTATGGACGATGGGGAAGGAATTATGGGAGGGGGTATGGGGGGGGGGGGGGCTTACAAACACCCATGCAGTACTGAAAACCACATTAAACATCAAGACCTACTGTATTATTTAAGTCCTGTTGGTAGTGATTGAAGCAAGGGGAGAAAGGGGAAAAAAAGTAGAATAAATGTTAAGATCAGAAATTGTTTGAGAGGGGTGGAAAGGTAATGAAGTCTCTTCAACTGGTACCAAATACCCAAAACTGTGCACAAAACCCACAGTTCCACCCAATAGTTCCTGTCATGAGTTGTCATTTCTTGTACACTTGTTATATGAGGCGGTAAACCACAAGGGAAACTGACTGGGTTACTTTTCAGTAATTTTGAGCTGAACACAGAATTATTTATAGGCCAATCCATTAGGCCTCTCCAATGCCATTCTGGACAACTCTGCCGTGTGCCCCAAGCATACGCGCATGCATATCGGACTTTATTTGTCTGACTTTTGGTTGTGCAATGGACTGTGATTGGTCAATACACAATGGGGCGGAGCTTAATGGATCGGTCTATTAGAGCAGGACTTGAATCAGCGACCTCTCAATAAACTCTACCAACATGGAGCAAGGTTGAGTGCGCACATTTAGTCCACTAGTGGTCGAGAACAGACTAGCAACGCACATGCGCAGTGACGTACTCACCCAAACGACTCGTTTGGTAGTCTAGTCAACCTTCCACCTTTTCGCTAAAGTGTGACTGGTTCCCCTCTGCGCTTAACACATGTTAGAATGGAACATGCTGTTGGGACCAGTGAAGAAACCCTGGGCCTGAGGCTGGTTCCAAAAGGTCGACCACAGTAGTCAACCAATGTTTTACCAGCCTGGGTTCAAGTCAAAATGGTCAACCTTTACTTAACCATTGTGCCCACTCGAACTTGCTCTGCGCTATCCTTGCCCTAATAAAGAGACCACCAATATTAAAACTAGCTAGCTAACTCAGTTGGTAGAGCACTGGCGAGTTAAAGTCTAGCTCTAGTCAACTTTCCCTTTTTAAACCCCAAACTTGTAATTTGAGAGCTGACACAATAGATTTCCTTTCATCATAACCTTGGTTTGAGAGAGTAAATTCAGGTAGACTAAAAGTATCGAGTGGGGGAGTTTGAAGCAACTTTTGTAACCATGCGAAAGACAGCAACAATACTTTTTAGTCTGCGGAATTAAACTTTCCCTGTGATTGAGAAAATCAATGCACTAGACTTTATTGAAACATAACTGGCAGTCGTCATAGCTTCACAGGGAATTTAAAAATCCCTGGTAAACCTGAACATACGCAAATCCACCACCCATTCAACAAGGTCCAATGATTCACTCCCTAATGACACCAGTATACACGTACCAGACAGTTTCGAAGTACGTCCTTTGACGTCACAACTCAAAAGGTCATAACTCTATTATTACACTATACCTACAAATGTACACGAGGTGTGGCACCCATTCTACCTTAAACCCAGACACTATACCCAAAGTGGGTATATTCACAATGGCATGGTAGAACATGTCTAGACTGGTCCCCTGTTCATATCCTGTCGGGCACATACATGTGTATACAGGGTCTGGGTGCAGCACGTAATGAATACTGTGAATCAAATGGCCTTGCGCGTACATATACCTAAGTCAGTTGCGTACATGTAAGTCAGTCGAAGAGTCATTTTTTTTTTTTTTTAATTTCAAAACTGAAAAACCCATGCCTTAAAGTAGGTACTATAAGCGTATTCCACATAGCATACCCCTGCGATGGTGAGGAAAAATACCATTCTGCCAACCCAATCGCAACAGATTACTCACACACACATGTACATGTAGGTGCAAAAGAGTGAATGTAATTTATTTATTAGCGTTCAGTCACTGCTTCAAGAATAATCTTAACCCATCATTGCCATATTTTATTTAGGTAACCCAACATGAACTGCAAAACCTTCACTAACCAAATAGCTCCAAGCAACTAACAGACAACATTGAATTAAAAAGTAAATTAAAAATTTGAATTGGTATAAAAACAGATCATGCAGGTTTATAGCATTCATGCTCTTCAAGTTGATTTGAAGAACTCATTGTTTTGCTTGTGGTTTATACAAAGACAAGACAAGGAATTGATGGAAGGTTAAAGGCAGTGGACACTATTGGTAAAGTGAGAAGACTGGTCTTTGACAATTCCCAATAGTATAGTGTCCAGTGTCTTTAAACACGGTATTTCCCCTAAAGTATCATATCTCCATTAAGACTTGAAGAATTTTGAAGATTGAAAGCAAAGCAGGTTTAGAAGCTTATAACGTAGTACATGTACAGGGTACTACTTGTACACAAAGATGGATACGAGGAGATTATGAAGGTGAATCTAAAGAAGCACAAGTCTTATATACAATTTATTTAAACGAACTTAGGAGCCAGGCGAAGATGTAAATTCATGCCAAGATTGTATTTATTTCCATGTTTAAAGGCCTGGTCACACAGGCCTTGATAACGAGAACGAGAACGTTTAAAATGCACGCCCTCGATGGGTTGAATGAGCGTGGGAGTATTCTGCGTGGAGCAATTCAACCAATAGAATGTGTTCTCTTGGCATTGTGATGGTTATCGCTGCAGTGTGACGCAGCCTTAAAAATCCAGCCTGATTGTCATTAAAAAAAAAACCTATCGAAATAGCACAAATTTCAATTTTCAAAGACTTTTCGGGAAAATGTCTTAACTTTTGAGTGTAAAAAAAAATTGACCTGAACAAATGCTTCTGAAAATGAAAACTACATCAAGGAAAAAATCTAATGGTTGTTTACGCATGGTTGGGACAAAGAAGAAGATCTAAGACCAGGATAAGACCTTCCTTCAACAAAATAGAAAGTGCGCTTATAAAGAGCCATGCATACCCTCTGGAAAAATACTGCAGCGTAAAGACAACATCAAAGCAAAACCGAAACTACTCGCTCAATACCAAGCAGCTCTGGGGCAACTTAAGACAAAAACAACACGACAGACAAAAGGGCGGTAAACAAGAAGATAACGTCACATTGAATATGAGCATAAAAGTGGACCTACTGTTTGGATATCCTGAAAGTAATGTAGTCAGTTAAGTACGAAGAGAAAGAATGAAATAAAGTCAGTCAAAGAGAAGACGATAAAAGGTATGATAAGTGGATGATATCATCATTCATAAATCAAAGATAGGTTTTCAGATTACTTTCGATAAACTTGACAACAGTACCTACTCAGTCTTGACAACTATTTGCGGTTGAAATGCTGCTATGAGCCTGAAAATGGTGCTACTTTCTTATGTTCAATCGCCGAATGAAAACATGTTTGTTATAAAATCGGTATGGCTAGAAAGATGTTGTAGAAGTAGAATACAATGATCTACACAAATATGCCTCGAAATTGCTTGGTTTTTGTTTTACCTCGTCCAATAACACGGTCGGCCATTTATGGGAGTCAAAAATTTGACTCCCATAAATGGCCGACCGTGTTAGTTTGCGACGTAAAATGAAAACCGTCCAATTTTGAGTGATACTTGTGTGCATCATTATATTCTACTTTTAAAACATCTTTCTAACCATATACATTTCATAACAAACGGTTTCAAACGCTTTTCATAGACCAACTCGCCCGATCAAAGGCAACATGTTCCTTTAATCTGGTAACTGTCTGTTCTTAAAAACAAACACACAACTTATGAAGCTATCACGTATGCCACATGCCACCTATCCCCATGCGTCTAATGAAGTCCACAAGACGCCTGTAAAAAGTAACAAGTGATAATCCATGTCTGAATTGGCGGCTTTAGCTAAATTTTCAGCGGCATCGTGCGGTGAAGTATAGGTTGTCCTTAGAAACACCCTTAGCAACAGCCGTAGCCTTAGCCAACAATTGGCCGATATAGCCATATTGGGAGGAAGTCTTCAGAGACTAGTTCCAAATGGAAAGTGTCTCCATTAAATGCAGTCAAATAATAGTCTGGAGTTATTTAAAGACATTTTGGACGGCGACTGCTCTGTGGTGAGGCATCAAGCGGTGATGATGTGCGTCATTGGGAACGGTCTCTAGGGGGAAGTCTGCTAATTACACAAAGGAGTTGACAAGTGTGGGTCGAAAACAAAACCGGTACAGTAAAAACAACCATGATGAGTTCAGAGAAGTTTTTTTGGGAGTGGTGGTTTTTAAGATAGAATATGCTGCTTTATATGAATAACATTTTGGTGATGGTGTTGGGAGGGGGAGGGAGATCCCTTGTCGTAGCATATGCGATTGAACATCAACCTGTAAGAAATCTGATAATCGGTTCATGCATGAATCGTTTCTCACATTCAAATATTTATTGATATTTTTCATTCAGACAATCTACATGTAACTTCGCATGATGCTTACTACCATAAACATCTTCATAACAAGTAATTAGCTTTTGGATAGGAAGAGCAATTTCTTTTTTAATATATTTGCTGAGCACAAAAATCTTGCTTAGCAAACATGGGCTACCAGCCAAATTACCTGGTTGATGTACACTGCTTGCATTTTCTGCTAAACAGCTTTTAGAAAGTGAGCGTTTGAGACAAAGGTGTTGTTTTGAAGAGGGAGACAGTAAACATTGCAGAAGACATTTTGATGGTTCATTTAAAACTGGGAGATCTCATACATCACAAAAGGTTTCTTAGACTCTTTCAGTATACTTTGTCTTGAAGAAGGTAAAGAACAAGACCAATTAAAGGCAGTGGACACTATTGGTAATTACTCAAAATAATTATCAGCATAAAACCTCACTTGGTAATGAGTAATGGGGAGAGGTTGATGGTATAAAATATTGTGAGAAACGGCTCCCTAAGAAGTGATGTAGTTTTCGAGAAATAAGTAATTTTCCACATATTTGATTTTGAGACCTCAAGTTTAGAATTTGGGGTCTCGAAATCAAGCATCTGAAAGCACACAACTTTGTGTGACAAGGGTGTTTTTTTCTTTCATAGTTATCTCGCAACTCCAATGACCAATCAAGCTCAAATTTTCACAGATTTGTTATTTTATGCATACATTGAGACACACCAAGTAGGAAGACTGGTCTTTGACAATTACCAATAGTGTCCGCTGTCTTTAAGTAGTGATTTCAGAAACCTCAACGATGCCCGTGCACGCGAACAAACATATTTCAAGGCCATACAGATTCTAAAATAGCACCATCAATAGGGTGCTTTCCTGACAACTGACAGGATTTCAGAGAAAGTGACATACATGTATTGAGACTTAAAGCTTCTGAAACTATTTGGAAGGTTAATTGGAGGTCAGAAAGTAGCATCGTATAATCACTTGTAAGTCTTCATAATAACTCACTAAACCTCTCCAATGTATGAGAATCGTGAACCATATTGTCTGCTCAACTCTAGGACTATAAGGTCATCAGTGCAATTTCGATGAGTGTCATAAAATTGCTTGTGTATATTTTAGAGCTCTTGGTAAATTGAGTTTATTGATCAAATGCTTCAGAGTATTTGTTTGACGAAAAACAGTAAAACATTTGATTTATTTGTTCAATTTTATAAGCATTTTTTATTATTTTATGAATATGTAATTGTAAACGTGATGTAGGTTCTATTAGACCTTCAATGTGTTATTAAAAACAATATTGCTGATTTCTCGGAGAGCAAAAAAAAACAAATAATCGGGAAACAGACTAAAGTGGATGGAATATCATGCCCGAACAAACTGAATTGTGCCAAAACAAAGTTTTTTTTTCAAAAATCAGAGAACTCTGACAGAGATCAAGTCCTGTAACAATGAAAAAGTGTAATTACGTTGTGTTAAACGATGATTTTATATTCACTACCTCATGGAGACCGGCAACAAAATGGAAAAAGGGAACACAAAATTTCAAAAGGGAATTCAAAAGGCTGGGTTTCTCCACAAGGAAATTTGTGTACAAAGTCTACGGGATGTTCTGAACTACAGGGAAAAAGGATACAAGAAAAGATATACAAACAGGGATGCACAAAATAACAGGTGTGATCCCATCAGAGTAAAGTAACCAAATCATGGGGCCAATTTAACAAAGCAATAAAATTCACCGCAAGACAAGTTTTCAGTGTCACCAGAGTGACTTGTGTTGTGACATCGCACTTTACTAAGCAACTACGATTGATTTTCAGATCATTCTTAGATCTTTGTGAAATCGTCCCAGGGTAGCTAGGGATAAAATAGTCAGACATGTCTTTTAGTATATGAGAGAGAGTGTTCGTTAACAATACTATGCACCCGGGGAACATGACGAAGATGGCATAAAAGGTTACCTTTCTGTGTTTGTGTTTGAGTAGGAACGTCCGGACAACATGGCTGGCGTATTTCTCCTTGGTTTCTAGTGTGACTTCAAACTCTCCATAGCGCTCTGGCACACCCTTAGCAGGCCAATAGCGATCACACTTCCGCTGTTAATAAAGGAGATCATTTTCTTTAAACTTGTAACATTTAAATGTTGTGGATTACAACGTAAAGGCATTTTAATTGCTTTTGTTTTGTAAAATAAAAAATGCAAACCCAAATAACTCAAAACCTGTTTTCTTTATGTCGGCCTATTATTATTATTATTATTATTATTATTTATTGGTTTATTTCCTAAAAACATTACAAAGGAACGAACAGTATGACAACCGATCTGGTTGAATTGCACTAGAACATGTACAGTATAAACATTTCTTTAAAAAGAGCTAAAAGTTTAAACAGCCTATGTGACCCATGAATGAAAATATTTCTTGGTTCGGAGTTAACACTAGAAAATGGCCCCAACCAAACCGTACAGCCATCAGAGTCAAACAGTTTGAAGGTTGAGTTAATAACCGTATATTGAACTAAATCAGAGGGGTAAAAGGAACTTAAAGGAAACACCATTAAATATTCCAAAATTGAAATTTGACGTAGAAGGGCGATGCAGGTTTTTTATATTTTTTTTTAACATTTACTATTTTATAGATTATGAGTTTCCCTGATGATCTAATAAAACAGCTACCATATTTTCAAATAATCTATATCCCTACTTCTGCTCTGTGTTTCACGACACCATTTTGTTAAATCACACAATTGGAAGTATTAATATCAGGTCCTAATTGGTACACTTTGTAGTAGATTAGAAAAACATTGTTGCAGTTACACAGATTGTATTTCTAGAATCATTTGTGTTGACCCAATGACATCAGTTGTTGCCCTCAGCATACTCCCCTCAAATGTCAAAGCAGAGGGTCATGTTTTCCGGGGTACAAGGGAGACACAAAAAACACCTAATTTTTGCCACCCTCTACTTCGGTTGGTATTGTATTGCCATAGGATATGAGTGCACTTACCCTTCCCCTTTCCTCCAGCTTTGTAATCATGACAATAACGATGGTGTGTTGCTCCCACACCATCCTCCAGAAGTCCTCAAAGGTTGTCTTGAGAGGTCCCTGGGCTGCGATGTAAGCTTTCTGCCTGCCGTACCCCTAGAGATTCAGAACAAGGTGCTTCAGATTATTAAAGGCACTGGGCTCGATTTCACAAAGAATTTAGGAGGAGATATGAAAAAATTATGGCTATAAGTTAGGACGAGTTACTCGTCATAACTCGTGATAAGACTAGTCTTGACTCTTTGTAAAATCCACCTCTGGATATGTTTGGTAATTACTCAAAATATATACTAGCATAACATTTTACTTGGTAACGAGCATAACGAGCAATGGAGGGCTCTTGATATGTAGTATAAAACATTGTGAGAAGCAACTCCCTCTGAAGTAATGAAGTTTTTTAGAAAGAGGTATTTTGTCTCTAAAATATTTTAATCTCAGAAAGACGTCAGGCCTGAAGCCTTTTATTAGGCATCTGAAAGCAAACAACAAATTAGTGCAACACTTAAAGGGTGTTTTTCTTTCATTATTTTCTTGCAACTTGAACATGGCAAAGATCTCGTAGAGTTAATGTATGCTGATTGGTTAAAGACTTGTCATGGGAGGGTGGATTAATACATGTGACATAAAGACTGGCTCTGTGAACTAGCAAATAGATTGCCCCTGAAATAGCACAATAATGAGTACAGGTTCTGTACGCACTGTGCTGGCATGAACTATCAAATCAACTGTTTTCTTTGTGCACATTGTTTTTGGTTGGTGACTGGGCCCAATTTCATGGCTCTGCTTACCGCCGAATTCTGCGCTTACGATCACCATTCCCCGCTTGACATGCTAGCGCCGAATTTCTGCACTAGCCTTGAAAGCGTAGAATGCCTAGTAACGTGGAGTACGCACGCGCAGAAGCAAAAATTCGCCGCTAACCCGTGAAACAAGCACATAATTCCCTGCTTCCATAATCGTCGATTCTGTGCTTACAGTACGTAAGCAGAGCCATGAAATTGGGCCCTGGTCACTGTTAATGGGCCTCGCCTTTGACACGGTCCATTAACAGCCACCAGCCCAGTCAGTACCACACAGTGAAGACATGCTCCTCATTGCCTATTAGAACTATAAAAAATGTTTCCCATTCATTCAATACAATTTTGAGAACTGTGTGTCTCATCCTTACACACACAGTGCTGTAATCCTGGGTGGTGTATTCATTACAAGAGACTGTTACTGGATATGTATACGGGAAATCACACTGCTCACATGGAAATGAGATAGAGGAAATCCCTCTAAAGAAATAGACACATGGACACTCCTGTCGTCTAATCATTCAACATCGATCTGATTTTAAACTTTGAATTGACTTGGCTGCTTAGGACAAGGTGTCCCTTGGCTTCCTTGCTGTGTCTCAGGAAGTGGGATTTGGACATCTTCTTGGACTTGATCTTAAGAGCCAACTCTCCCTCAAAACAGATTTTGCACATGGTTGCACCCACAAGTCTACTATTTATATTTATATTTATCGACCCTAACCTCCCTAAATCCTCCATAATCCATTGCCAGGATTTGCTGTTCATGAGTCCGTGATGCATATGAATTCCATCAGAGTCCAAAGCATGCAGGCGTGGGAACTTGATCAGTCTTGTTCATTTCTGTCTTTCTTCTCCCATTTTCCTGCCTTACTATGTGTGGAATAACATACTTCTGAACAACAGTAGTTTACTTTTGTTGTCCACGATAGTCCTTTTGTTGGATAATATACATTTAAACATGGTGTTGACTTTAATACACTTTTGTGGCTGTTTAAAGATGCTATGTCAGATTTTTTGCCCCAAACATTAAAACTTTTTTTTGAGTGAATGGTATTTCAAAGAGTATCACCCGCTCTTACGAAAAAAAGTGTAACTTTTACTTTCAATGGTCAGGAACCATGACAAAAATTTAAAATGTTTCTTATCAAACACATAAGAATTGGTCACGTGATATATTGTCGTGATCCCGACAAAAACTAATTTTGAGCACTTTATTTCACTGCTACTAATAATTGGCGGACTTTTTCGAACAATGGCTCAAATGAAAGCTTGCAACTTTCTCGACCCCCATCAAAATACCTATTGAGTTTTAAATCAAAATCTTTGGGTAAAATCTGCCAAAAATCTGACATACACATGTAGCATCTTTAACAGTGTTTCTAATTTTAAACAAGGGCAAACAAAACATCGTAAATCAGACTAAAGTAGAGAGAATATCATGCCTGTTTCAAGATAAAACACAGCAAGAAATAAGGGAATAAAAGGGTAGTGACGAGTTCTTCAATAAGGGTTTATGGTCTACTTACATCGATGTAACTGGCATTAATGTAATCTGATAATGGCTGATTGGGCAAGATGCTCAACTTCACTCTCGTGTGGTCATCTACAAAAAGAACAACAAATAACAAAATTATCTATACTGAATTTCAATAATAATAATAATTCAAGGAAATTCAATCCGAATGGCTGACCTGAAAGAAACTTATTGGTAAGTGTATAAGCACTTCCATGATAAACTGTATATCAAATTTACTATGTTGGGTTTCAAAGATTACAACAAAGGCATAATAAACAAATGCACTGATCTAGCGTTTATTTTTTCAATGATGGAAGAAATTATTATGGTTTTTATTTGCTCGGCACAAATAAACACTCATCAAAGACTCAATTAAAATGTCAAATTCTGTCATTAGAATCATTTTAAAGGCAGTGGACACTATTGGTAATTACTCAAGATAATTATTGGCATAAAACCTTACTTGGTGACGAGTAATGGGGAGAGGTTGATGGTATAAAACATTGTGAGAAACAACTCCCTCTGAAGTGCCATAGTTTTTGAGAAAGACATAATTTTCCACTAATTTTCTATCTAAACGCACACAACTTCGTGTGACAATGGTGTTTTTTTCTTTCATTATTATACCGATTGAGCTCAAATTTTCACAGGTTTGTTATTTTATGCTTATGTTGATACACCAACTGTGAAGGCTAGTCTTTTACAATTACCAATAGTGTCCACTGCCTTAAAGCTGTGACTTGAGGGAATGTATTAAATAGATGATACAATAAATGCATCAAGGATTAGAGAACATCATTTCGGTTTTACTCCACAACGATGTGTAATTAGTGCTTTCATGTTTTTTTAACAAAAATGTATATAGGCAAGGCGACCTTCTAAGTTGGGGTTCAAATGAAAAATTTTGGCACAACTACTTCCCCATTCATAAAGAACGAACCAATCTCAAGTATGATAAAAAATTAAAAAAAATAACCTGATGGTTTGATAGAGCAATTTCCTTATTTAAATGACCTTAAAACAACAATTTATGTAAACCACTGCCATGTATCACATTTTTTACAATTCAAGACCACATTACCACAAGTTTTAACCAAAGATCTATAACAAAGGTATTAACTGACCACAAGAATACTCAGCAATAGAAGACAAAGTCACATGGCTGTTTAGCGCATGACAGTGACTCTGGTTTCAATTTCATATAGTATGGTTGTAGTAGCTCTTATAGACCAACTAATTACATAAAAACTGCATAAGCTTTTGTGGCAACAACAACTTCATTGGATGCACAGGGCAAACTTGTGTGTGCAGTGTTTTCAGTTCCATATCGCACCATTTAAAAGCAAAAAAAAAAGAAAGACTGAATGGTTCAATTTCATGGCTGTACTTACTGTAGAATTACGCTCTTACAGATAGACAGAAACATATTAAGCCTTCGAGAAAGACTCTGCTAGGGACGAAACGCCAGGCCATTAATTATTTCTTGCAGAAACAACTTAAAGGGGAAGGTACTAAAAATAATACTCACATGCTACAATGTTGGTGTATCTGTTTTTATGTTTGAGAGAGAGGTCTGTGCTTGAGAGTGCTGGGTAGGCTGTACTGACGTGCTGAATGTCCTGCAGGAAGTAAAAGATGTTTCACGTCAGTCTTAGAAATTCAAGAAATTGTCTAATTCATCGACCAACTCAAAAATGTAAAAAGCCATTGAGCACCACCTGCCCCCAAAATAAAATAAAAGATTCAACCAAAATATAGCTAACTGAAATGAACCCTAAACCATAAAAATCACCTCCCCCACCCACCTTCAAAAAAGGGGGGAAAAATCTTGGTGCTGAATGAATGCACACTGGATCCTCATGCCTTGCCATACATGTAGTTCTTATACTATTATGAAACATATGAGCACCAGTCTACTTACAACATTGTGCAACGATGTCACATAATTTTCACACTTACAAGAGCGGGTAAAGCTTACTTGCTGACTTTCAGACGCTTTTGATTCGTCAAACATTTCTCAATTAAATTACGAACCATTTTTTATGATCTACTTTTTAAAAAATTTGTTTAACATCAAACAAACAATTGACTTAATTACGTAAACGGTAAACCAGTATGCTCCTTTAGATATTGTCCACTTAGCAGGATACCATTCACAGACGGTACACTTGACACAGTTTTTTGGCTGGTAACCTCATTTTTGCCGTGCTTAGCTTCACACTGTGCTGAAGCAGGTCAATGAAATTGGGCCTTGATGTCAGGAATAGACTCTTAGATAACCAAATATAGGCTGAGGGGCTCCTGGATGAACCCACTCGCCCCCCTTCTCCCTCCCTCCCTCCCTGCCGACCTTCCTAACAGACTGTCTGCTTCTGTATCCGTTAATATTCTTCCTGTCCTGATGACATGATGACCATGTGCTGTATGACCAGTGAATTTATATAGGTCAAAGGTTATATTCATTGGAGTAAACTGTTGCTATACAAAATTACAGGGTCAAAAATTAAAATTAAACTAAAAAAACACCTAAATAATATAATTGAAGTCATAGCGTATGTATCTAAGCAGCCGGATTGTGCGTTCACCATGGATTGTTATGTCTTTCATTTTCACACAGTAAGCACCAGAAGGTTAGCATGCCTTTTTTGTGTGCTTATGGTAAGCAGAGCAATGAATGAAAATGGCATAGTAAGCACAAATTTTGCCGTTAAGCAGCTCTTTTAAATTTGGCCCATAACAGCACCAGGGCCCAATTTCATGGCGCTGCTTAACGTAAGTACAGAATCGGCGCTTATGGAAGCAGGGAGTTCTGTGCTGACGGCAAGTGTATTTCACGGGTTAGTGGCGAATTTTGGCTTCTGTGCAAGCCTACTCCGCATTACTAGGCATTCTACGCTTATAAGGCTAGCGCAGAAAGTCGCTGCTGCAAGTATGCGGGGACTCGTGATCGTAAGCGCAGAATTCGGCGGTAAGCAGAGCCATGAAATTGGGCCCAGTTCATTTACCTCATATTCTGTAGCAAAGCCGCCATCGCTGTCAGCATGGTTAGCAATCACATGTGCCTCAAATTTACTCAGTGGAATAGGCGGCTCTTCTAACTCATCTGAAAAAATCATCAAACATTGAATAAATTAATAAGTTGGTACATGTCTCTTCGACCCCTACTGCCAACACAACTTGAAGATGAACAGAGTATACCGTTCAAAACGGTTCTTGCACTACATGTAATAGGCACTCATTATTTGTATGCTTTTGACAACAGAGACTTCCTCGAAGACTTAATGAGAAAACAAAACATAATATCTTGCAAAGTTTGTGTCTGTTACACCATTATACATGTACCTAGTCAAGTGTGTTGTGCTATCAATTTAGCCTTCAAGAAAGACTCTGCTAGGGTAGAAAACGTCAGGCCACTCTCTATTATTTTTGCATTTATACAATAGGTCCTTATGGTTGGTAAAGAAGTTTGCTTATTCTTTTATATATATAATTCAACAGCATTTAAAAAAATTTAGTTCAGACAAACATCATCGCTGTTACCTGGTTTAGCAAATGCCGGAGGTACTCCGTTTTCCTGTTTTTCAAACTCAAGACGGTCCTTCTTCCGCATCCTGAAAAGCAGAAGAAAAACAAAACCACAAAACCACATTTACTTTTAAAAAGTAACAAACAGGAAAATAACAAGAAAACATTGAGACACTAGCGTCAAATCTCATCCTCAGAAAGACACAAACATAAGGAAAACATACATGTGGCTGTTTAATACTAACTTAAAGAATTGACAATGTATTTTGTTGTTTTACGGGTTCCTTTAAAGCGTTGATCCGTTCTCCCCCTAGACACGGAATCAGGTCGGTGTTTAAATCAGTCACACAGTGACCTTTAGATGTAACTTGATGACATGCTCAGGCTGCATGTTTACAAGAAGGAAATGAGTGTCACAGAGTAATTATTCGTTTCCAAGGGTATTTGGGTAATTATCAGCGTCAACTCCAGAGAGCTAAGCTTGGTTCATACTTCCTGCAAATGCGAATGCGATACAAATTTTGACTTGACAATGAATGTTTTCGCAGCAGTTGAGCACAAGTCAACTGTTGTGAACTATTTGTTGCGAATTTGTGCTGTCAAAGTTGGTATCGCATTCGTATTCGCAGGAGGTATGAGCCGGGCTTAAGAAGATGGAACATGGTTTAACGACTAAAGACAACAGCTTTGATTCGTCGTCTATCAACACTAACTTGTTAAAGAATAACCTTAAGACATCCATGAGGTCTTTTACCAGGAAAAATGCCTCATGATGACACAGGTTTTTATGCCCTAGTTATACTTCAGACATCCAGAATCAAGTGACCAAATAAAGTGACTGTAAAGATATCTTTACTAGCCGAGGCAAAACATTAAAATTCTGACGCTTTTAAGAATACAGGGGGGGAAATCAAACCCCTTTACAATTTATCCACCAGAGATATCTTGCTCTTCCTACCACAAGACAATTGAGCTCAAAAGTGAAAGATTTTGTACAGAATACTTTGAGAGTGCACCACGTCTTAAAGATTCACTCAATACGGTTTAATTTCTGTCAGTAATAAACGTGGTTTCCAGTTGGTTCTACATCTTTAAAACTTCCAAACGGGAATTTCTGACTGTGATAGTTTAATAACATCACAGTCGACTTCCACCTTTAAAAAAATTCCAGAGGTTGAAAAAAGTTGTGTTTAATGTGAAGGAACTCGTTGTACGATTAAACACACTCCACCAGGAAAGCACTCTTATTACAAACAGTGTGACTTGAATTTATTACCCTATGTCCAAAATCAAGTTATTATTTAAAAAGCTATAACTTTCTTATTAATGTTATTAATCCATACAAGTCCAACTTGTTACAAAGTACTAGCAACAACTTTATAAAGTAACTGCCAACACAGAATACAATTTTGACAATTTTAAGAAACATGGTTGATCTTTAAGATGTTGGACTTTAGAGGTAGGCCTACTTCTCTCCTTCGCCATCCAGGGAGGCCCAAAACGATTGGACATCTTCCAAGGATTCTCACACTTCTAAAATTAAGTCCCCTCGGCCCTCTACCCTCCCGAGCGGCTATTTTTGGTACTGTCATCTCGATAGCTTGGAAGGTTTCCAACAAGTCCGGATGGTACAAAGGTCATAGGTCACGGTTGACACAACCATCATGCTACCAGCCCCCATGATAAGCTTAATATATATTTTTACATGTGAGCTGAGGAGAGAATGCTACGCCCACATTACAAATTATCGGATAACCTTTTACAAGGTTGATTTGAGCCTCCAAGAAACACTCTGCTAAGGTCTAAAAGTCAGGCCATTTACTGTTTTGTTTTGCATTTATACTACAGGTCCCTTTTAGTTGGTAAGCAGTTTGCAACAGCTTATACTATTTTTCAACCTTTTAGTACAATGGTAGTCATCAAATGCATTTTAACTGGTAATAACTTATGCTCATTGAGCCTACTAGCAATGGCTGCTGAATTACTAGCCCGAGCAGTTGTGGTTAAACATCAGTTTGAAATCGGCCAGCAAATCAGTGAAGTTTGATTTCATGTAAAATTAACCTTGCTATAACCTTGATTTGAACACTACTTTGAGAATTGAGAAGTAAGTTTTGGGAAGTAAGAATTAGAAAAGTAAACCACAGGAGGATAGGCAGCGTGCCAAGTTATTTTTTGTTTCTTTTAAAGAAACAAAATATATTTATATGTCTACTCTTGCACCCCACCCCAAATAGTTGTTACTTCCTTAAATCCAAGATTTACTGATTATTCCAAAATGAATATATGTTTTCTGAAAGGCAAGATAGAATTTCACAGCCGTACTCTGTCAGGGAGAACAATAATAGATTTTCTAGTCTAAACAGGAATACAATTGTTTAAAAAAATAAAATTTATAAACTGCTCAGTTCCTTGAGACAAAAGCTACTTACTTGTTTTTAAATGATAAATGGTTGGGTTCTCCAATGTGAAAATTTTTGTGTTCATTGTTCTCTGTTTTTTTTTATCTGGCTTGATACTTCATCAGTTTGTCTACAGTTTTCAATGTTTTAAGTTATATTCATGTTTCCAACCATGACGCTTAGGTGCAGGAAGGGAGGGTGAGGCTGTTTTACTCTTGCCATATTCTTAATGTTGTATTGCACTGTTTTGTTTAAAAAAGTTTCTATGTTTATTTTTATTATTATCCATCTCTCAATCTGACATGAAAAACAGTGACACTATCCCTCAGAACACTTTGCAACTTAGATGAGATTGACAAATTGGTCAGACACTCAAAAACATTTCACAATGTCGTACTCTCAGGTGGCTTGTCTTCTTAGAACTATGAATCTTATAATGGTCTGACCACTGCCTGCAGGCTGCTCTCCCTGGTAGTCCGCCATTCGTTAATGGATGAACAACAGGGACAGATGCTGAGCTGTGTTCCTACGACAATCTCAGCTCGGAAACTCAGTTCAAAGACACCGGACACTTTTGGTAATTACTCAAAGCAACGATTAGCATAAAAAACTCACTTTGTAATTAGTAATGGGGAGAAGTTGATAGTATAAAACATTGTGAGAAACGGCTCCCTCTGAAGTAACAAAGTTTGCGAGAAAGAAGTAATTTTCCACGCATTTATTTTGAGACCTCAGAATTAGATTTCAAAGTCTCGAAATCAGGCAACTGAAAGCACACAACTTCGTGTGACAAGGGTGTTTTTTCTTTCATTATTATCTTGCAACTTCGACGACCAATTGAGCTCAAATTTTCACAGGTTTGTTATTTTGTGCATATGTTGAGATACAAGTGAGAAGACTGGTCTCTGACAATTAAAAATAGTGTCCAGTGTTTGAAAGGGAGGATGTATGTTTGGTTTTTGTCTACAAAAAAATTTAAAAAAAGACTTCAGGACTGATAGCCTTTTAATATTTAAGTAATAACCTCTTTCAGAAAACCTCATTACTTCAGAGGGAGCCATTTCTCACAATGTTTGTTTACTATCAACAGTTTTCATGACTCTTTACCAAGTAAGTTTTTATGCTGACAATAATTTTGAGTTATTATCAATTGTCCAGTGTGTTTAATAAATTTCAGTGTACAGATAAAACACATACACACATTTCTGAACAATCATTTGCTTATAAGCTTGACACTATTGGACACTGAAAAAGATTAAACCAAGAACTTTTTCTTTCGGAATGTCTTTCCATTGAAATGAGTTTCACATCAACTTATAAATCATAATGCAATTGCTTATGCACACATGATCATATTCTGTTGTGTTTTTGTCATGACGGCCCTGGATCTGTTGTATCTTGTTTCAGGACAAAATCGGGAAAACATCTTCCTGTATGGATAATTTTGATCACTATTTTAAAATGAAACTTTCAGCTTTTCCTGTCATAAGTTTGTATATACTCAGCGCCTTGAGTACCTTGTTTGGTAGGAGACCAGACAACTCGTCCGTTCGGACAACTTGGCTTGGGCTTGGCTTGGGCTCTGGACTTGGCTCTGGATTGGGCTCTGTCTTGGGTTCTGGATTGGGCTCTGGCTCTGTCTTGGGCTCTGGCTTGGGCTCCAGCCACGCTATTTTGAATACGCTTGCTTTTGGTATGGGACTTCAAACAGGCTCACAGACAAAAGTCACAGGTCACAGTCAAAGCAGGGGTTTCAAGAAGGGCCTTAGATTAAAAAAAACCTATAAATTACTTGATTACCAATTTTGTAAAGTTTGTTTAAAATGGAACGCACGATGAGCAGTAAACTAACGAGTGAGTAGTTCTACTCATTATTCAATTTCAAGCACTACACGGATGGCTTCATTTAGCCACACGAACGGAAGGGGGAAAGGACCTGACAGCTTATCTACTCTTCCACCGGTACAGTTCAATATTCATGAGGGTGGGGGTGGGGGCTGAGGTAAGCATGGAGAGAGGAAAACCTGGGAGTGGTGCCATCATTTCCCATCCCTGGAGATATCAAATGGATTTCGCTTCACCACTCGGTAAACCTTGGCATGACTTATTTTTATAAACAAGTCAAGCGTTTCTGAGGCAGGATGTCCAGGATGGAGAAAGTTTCTTAGTACAACATTTGCAAACAACAAAATTGACACACAGCTAAAGAGCAAAAGGTTCAAGGCATATTTGACCTTTTACAGTTTCACAAGAAAAAAGGAACAACAAATATCTTTGCAAAATTTCGCTCAACAAAATCTGACATGTATCCATCGTGAATGGATGGTTATCGTATCTGATTATGTATCCAGGCCTTGAATTTCCCTCTTGAAGGGGCATGGCAATTCTCCTCTGGTAAGGGGCACTCTATGAGGAAAATGTAAATTTGTATTGGAACTTTGCAAAGGCATGTTCTGATACTTTACGGAGGCAACGAAGGTAATTGCCTCAGTTCCCCTATGGTCATTGCCTTGGTGCCCTTGAAATGCTCCAGAAGTAATTTTTACAATTTCCTCATAAGGGGTACCCATTACCCAGGAAAAATAGCCTTGGTGCCCTTGCCCTTTCAAAACAAAATATACAGGCCTGCAAAGGGCACCACAGCAAAAGCGCAGGGCACCACAGCAATTGCTGTGATACACATGTGAAACATCTCTATAAATAAACAAAAACTTTATAGTAAGGTTTGCAGTAACACCAATGGTTTCGAGTTGAAACCAACGGTTCAGAACCATCCCAACTCATTTAGAGATTATCATTACATAATGGTGTTACCACAAACCTTTCTATATTGTATTTGCAACATGCAAATTTTCAAATCCTACTTGAAAACTTACTTGATGAACATGAAGGTGAGGCCAGCAACAACCAACGCCAGGACATAGATCATCGCAAACACCACTCCAACGATGGTACCGAGGGGAGGGCCATCGTCGTTGATGCCCATGCCCACAGTGCTGTTGGGGGTCAGCGTGGTCACTGGCGACTCCGCCGTGGTACCTACTGGATGAACAAAGATTTAAAAAACACAATGAGTACCATGAGGCAGAGGCCTGAGAAGAGCAGGAAGAGACCAGGTGATGTTGGCGACTCCAGGAGTGCGCCCCCATTACAATCTGAGGACGAAGCAGCCACGGACGCAAGTCTATGCCAAAATATGATGATGACCGAGATTGTGGGTATATGAAAAGCGTTGTAACCGTTTGTTATTAAACGCATATGGTTAGAAAGTTGTTTTAAAAGTAGAATGAGCCAAACAAATATGCCTCAAAATTGTATGTTTTTTAAATTTATTTACTTTGCGAACTAACTCAGTGAGCCATTTTATGTAGTAAAAAATTTGACTCCACAAAAGAGCATGCCATTTTTCTTTTTAAATTTGTTCGCTTCCTGCTTCCCTTGAAGGGACGGCCAAATGAAATCATAAATTATGGTGGAAATTCAAAACGATTTTCAAGACTTCCCACAGAAACTGAAAGATAAAGATTGCTTTCCTTGATGATGAGTTTGACCACCAAACATAAACAACTAAGAGAAGGTACATTCACTCAAACAGACTGTTTTGTTTACTGGTTTTTCATGAAATGACATCGAACCAAAAATTCAGTTCACTTTTTAAAGCTTTCCTACAAAATGTCATGGTGTTTGCCACTAGTTTTCTTACAGGTGAGACTTGATGCTTTGAGTTTTGTGAAATATGGTGCTTTTTAGTGCTTTTCGTCCTAAATAATAAGTTTTTTGCTTTTAAATTAATAAGTAATAAAGTAAGAGGTTTGGGTCAGTTTATCGTGTAAACGATTTCTGTAATTAGACTTTTTCCGTTTTCAAAACTGACACCAACCATGTACTACAATGCGAGTGGGTCTGCTCGTAAAAATTTAGGTAAAAGTGCCCTACATGCAAGGTCAGAAACACCAGGGTCCAATTTCATAGAGCTGCTTAAGCAGAAAATACTGCTTACTTCTGCTTAGCAAAATAAGGCAAGTTTCCAGCCATAGATAGTACTTGTGAGATGGTATTTTGGCTGGTAACCTTTTTGTGTAAGCATAATTCTGTTGTGCTTAGCTACGTTTTGTGCTTGAGCAGCTCTGCCCCCGACTGCTCCCCCATGTAACCCGTAAAAATCTAAAATGATGGCTTAATTTACCTGGTTTGTCAATTGTAAAGACAACAACTTCGGAGGGATTGCCTTTGTGGAGATCTGTATTGGCAATACTCTTTGTAGCTGCTCTTACTGTCACCTCATACTTAACTCCACCCTTTAGATTCTCCACGATGCGCCACAACTTATCAACCTGTGTCGAAGGAAAGGAGAGATATTGTTAATATCTAATATCACAAGGTCGGATGGCCACTTCAAGGTGAGGGCTTCACTTTGATTTGGGCTATCGACCCAAATCAACTGTCACCAAGAGCACGCTGCCACCTACTCATTGGGCTTACCCCCAAAACCATGAAGCAAAGCCAGAGATCAGAAGTGTTTGATGTATCCAGAGAAAAAAACAGGAGAGACCGAAGCGGAGGACCACCAGGAGAAAAACCCCTCGTGGCACAAATTTAAATTTCATCCAGTATAACTTCATGATCGGTTCTAGCGAATAATCCAACATTCCCTGCAGACAAACAGAGCAGATTGATGGAGAAAAAAAATTATCAAGATTTTTCTCAACCACCCTCTCTTCCAGAAGCACTACACGGTTGTCGTCAGTTACTTTTTAAATCCAGAATTGTCAACCTGCACTTCTTTTCAGCATCAACACAATTCAAAAGAGACTTACACACGAAGGTACCACAAACCTCACCTCATGATACTCCCACCATGCAAAGTTTCAAATCCAGCTTTTAAATCCAATTTCATTCATGCAACACACTAGAGACAACTCCATAGCTTTCCATTCCCTACCTTTTCACATAAAACAATCAGAAACAACAGGAACTAAGCAGACTATTTCTATGTACTTGCCTTTTAGCCTACCCAACTAAACTCGTCATAAAAACTACCCGTAACAGAAACTGATTTCCTCAACCAATGCTACAAATCCTGCTTTTAAATCCAATTTCATTCATGCGACACACTTAAGTTGTAACTAAGAGACAACTCCATAGCTTTCCATTCCCTGCCTTTTCACATGAAACAATCAGAAACAACAGAAACTAAGCAGACTATTTCTATGTACTTACCTTTCAGCCTATCCAACTAAACTCGTCGTAGAAACTACCCGTAACAGAAACTTATTTCCTCTACCAATGCTACTCTAATTTCAATCTTCACATTGGAAGTAAAAAACCATGTACTTCTTGTCGCTCTCCAAGCTACTGCTGTACACACAAAGTTTTAATATTATCTTAACTGACACAGTGAATCTAGGATGGTCCACCGATGCCAAGTCATGCATGAAGCACTAAGGTCACAGCCACACAAAGAACACAATGGAATAGAGTACACATTGCCCTTTTCTGCTGAATATTTATCTGCTGAATGTTTTTCCTAAACTCCCATTTGAAAGAATGAAAGAGTTTTTTATTTTATTTTATTTTTATGGGTGTTGAACGAGGAAGTTAAAAACAATTAATGTGTCACATACGACATGTACAATAAATGAAGCCATCAAACACATCACAGGATACAGTAACAGGACGACATACTCAAATTTCATCGCGATCAATTGACAGTTGATCTTAGAGTTACCATAAAAGGCAGTGGACACTATTGGTAATTGTCAAAGACCAGTCTTCTAACTTGGTTTATCTCAACATATGCATAAAATAACAAACCTGTGAAAATGTGAACTTGATTGGTCGTCGGAAAACTACGTCACTTCAGAGGGAGCCGTTTCTCACAATGTTTTATACTGTCAACCTCTCCCCATTACTCATTACCAAGTAAGGTTTTATGCTAATACTTATTTTGAGTAATTACCAATAGTGTCCACTGCCTTTAAATCAAAAAGATAGAATCATGTTGAAGGCAAGAAACTAAAAAGAACCATTTTGCATGAAATTCGTAAGAAGATTTGGTAGACCTTTTTACAACTGAACAGCCAAAATTGGCAAACTCAAGAGAAATAGCTAACCCAACATTGGATTAACACAGCCTGATGAAAAGGATGATGACATGTTAAGCGCACAGGCCTGTACGCTTTGTTTTTAAAAGGGCAAGGACACCAAGGCATTTTGTCCTTGGTAAAGGGCACCCTCTGAGGATATTTCTACTGGAGCATTTCAAGGGCACCAAGGCAATAACCAGGGAGCACGGAGGCAATTGCCTTAATTAAGTATCAGGCCTAAGCGAAACTACAGGTACATAACCCTGACATACTTACATGTACCACAATCCTTTCCAGAATCACAGCAATGGCTTCTACAGGTATTCGGGAAACTGATCGCTTATAACCGAGACTACGAAAACTTGCAAAGAGTATTACTGCAAGTGGGCGTCATGGTTTAACCAAAGACCCAAAGATAAATATATGTCACAACATTCCCTTTAAAATAAACCTCTAGCCTACCTGAGATAATAATTATCAGGTTTAGTACCTCCATGGTTATCTCATCTAAAAGCTGTGAGAATGAAAACCTCCACGGTATTCGTCCCTCTGATCGCTGACCGTCCTCCGCAAAAACCAGCCGTTGTTTCTTAACTCAAGACTCGGGACAGACCCGTATGATAAGCTAACAACTCAATGTGAAGAAGTTTATTTTGGTCCTTTTCATCAAAGATATCATTCCTCTGGTCACTAGTTATGACAAGACATTCCAGAAGAAAAAAAAACACAGAAGAGAAAAGGCAAGGAAAGAAAATCACAGGCAGGCCCCTGCCAAAATAACAGAATCTTGCGAATAAATCCTGCAACGTGAGTAGATGGCTGTTGCGTGGAGACTGCAGACCGCTAAGGCAGCATTTAGAATGGTGTTTGACATTTGACAAGAGAGAGGGAACAAAATCCCAATTCCCTGGATGTTCTCAGTACTTATCTTCAGAGCTTAAAAGCTTTTAATATTATTGGGTTCTTGTTTGTGAAAAAATCCTTTTGTGCATAATAATTCAAATGGGATTGAACCATGGAAAAACACGTGAAATTTGAAACTTTTGGTGATGTTACCTTGAAAAAAACAACCATAATTAGCAAATGCTTAATTTTATTGCCACAATTTAATGATTGTCTAATGACATATTATATTGGTAAATTTTAATCATTTTATTTTATTTGAAATTGACAGCCATAATGCCAACAACATGTGGCCTCCTAATAGACCGATCTAGTAGGCTCCGCCCACGACGCACGTGTTAGCAAGAACACGTGGGGCTCTCCAATGCCTTTCTGGACAACTCTGCCGTGCGCGCCAAGCAGACGCCCATAGTGTCGGACCTTCGTTGCGTTGTGATTGGTCAATACGCAATGGGGCGGGGCTTAATGGATCGGTCTTTAGTAGAACGGCTCGGTACAAGAATAGTTGCATTCCATCCCTCATTGAAGCAATCAACAAAAATACGAAATTTGTTTAAGTCTTTCTTTATACTTTTATTTATTTATTTTTTTGCTCTATAAGTGTGTTAAGTTTACTGTTTGTCAGTGTCTTTTTTGTTATTGGACAGTGGTAGAATTTCTGCCTTTGTATTTTTCTTTTTAGACTAAGCCTTAAAAAACTCTAAGACTTTATTGTCCCCCAATTTCTATTCCGCAGCCAACAGATCACCTTATAATAGGATGCGACTTTTAAAACAAAAAGAGGACAAGAGAAAACAAAACAAAAACTAGAATGGCCAATTTTAGGGCTCTGCTAACCACCAAATTCTGCACATATACTTTCTGAGTAAGACCCGAATTTCTGCGCTAGCTGTGTAAGCAAGGAATGCCTCGTAAAGTGGCACCGTGCACAAGAAAAAATTCCCCTCTAACCCGTGAAATACCCTTGGCATAAGCACATATTCCCTGCTTCGGTAAGCATTGATTCATTGCTTACGGTAAGCAGAGACATGAAAATGGGCCCAGTACTAGCAGTGAACATAAGTCCAACCATCTGGGCCCAATTTCATAAAGCCTGTAGGCACAAACATTTGCTTAGCATGAAATTTCTTCCTTGAGAAAAACAGGATAACCAACCAAATTTCCACGTGATTTTCAGGATAATCAAACAACTGCTGAATGCCAATAACAAGCAATATGCAACAAATTAAAATTTTGCTGCAAATCTTGAATTTGACAAGGAAGAAATTTCATGCTAAGCAAATTGTTTTGCTTACAGGCTTTATGAAACTGGGCCCAGTATACTTAACATGTACCTCGCTTTCATCTAAACATAGGCAGAACAAACATCTCGACCTACCTCTTGATTCTCTTAGCACAGATTCAAATCACAAGATTGAAATCCATCAACTACTTTATCGTTTCAAGGAATAATGTCCCTTTTTTTGTTCAACATCCATTCCAACCAGGCACAGCATCTAATCCATGTCAATCTGCTTTCACATTGTACCATCTAATCAGACTTTCTTGATATTTTTATAACATTTTTAAAAGGAAGGGCGGACTTATTAGAAGGAGGAAAGGAGGCTACTATTTTTAACTTTTTTTACAGTGAGTTTTGAAATAAATGTCGACCTTTGGAAAAAATCATGTGATTTTATGGCTGGTATTACCCTTAAAAACGTGATGCAAATAATAAACCGCCAGGAAATTTCTGGGAAATTATAAGGTGCCGCAACGCAATATGCAGCCAATTAAAAACGGACCACAGGGGTGAACCCCTTCTCTATATAGTAGGTGCACTGGGTTCTTTTACATGCGCTCACAACATACAGGACATACAGATTTACATCCCATCTGAAGGACGTAGCAATACAGGTCATGTGTTACTGCTAAAGGACACAAGTGTCACGAACTGGACTCAAACCCAAACTCTGCTTATCAGAAACAGCTCAAGTTCGCTTGACCATGATGCTAACCCTGGGGCTATCTCATGAGCAGGGTTAGCTACATTATTTCCTCAGAAATGTAAAAACTTTGTTAATTTGAATGCTGTCAACCTTTTGGTTGTTTTTTATTCAGATTAAATGAACCAGAAATAAGACATCTCTTAGAAATGTCATTAGGTTAGTGATTTAACCACTTCACATCGAATGACATATCTATACAAACAAACATTTTCTGAACTGATGTACAGCTGGGGTGCGGCAGACGGTTTATTACGACCGGAACAACTTTAGAATGCCCTCAAATTATTTGCTGGCAGCCAGACGGCCAAAGGAAATGTCAAACTTTTCTTTCCATTGTGTCACGTTCACAGGCAAACACCTACTGTATTAGGTTTATTTCGTTCAACAAAGAGGGACATCAGGTGCTGGAACACATGCCCTGTAATATACTTTTCCCAGAGGTTATTGCAAAACCCTTGATTTCCGGGGGCAAAATAATGGACAGGTAAAAGTTAATAAGCAGGACAGTTCTCTTCAGAACTAAGAAGTCTCCCGAAAGCCCCGAAAAATCTACTCCGCTGTAGTAGAACATTTTGCAAGTTCTCAAAAGAACATTATCCACCCAGCAAGTAGATAAACAAATGGTGAACTACCGTAACCAAATTTCACTGGGAGGTATATAAAGTCAGAGAGTTTTTGGGATTCCAGCATACAATAGGAGCGTATCGACAGTGGCTCTTGGCCGAGGTTCTGCAAATCACGGTGAGTACGTACTCATAATTTCTACAATGGGAGATTATTCGCAGTGGCTCTTGGCCGAGGTTCTGCAAATCACGGTGAGTGCATACTCATCATTTCTACAGTGGCTCTTGGCCGAGGTTCTGCAAATCACGATGAGTGCGTACTCATCATTTCTACAGTGGCTCTTGGCCGAGGTTCTGCAAATCACGGTGATTGCGTACTCATAATATCTCACCCAACATCAAATCCCTGAGCTAATTATGAGAGCCTTTGTTGTCATTCCTTGTGAAGTCAGGGTTTCATTGTGGCAAAGATATTTTCAGGAAAACGACTACTCCAGAAGTTCACAAATGTATAATAAATAAATAATAAAAAAATAAAAAACCTTGGTTGGACATGGACAAAATGTTCACAAAACCTAAATGATGCGGCTGTGAGAGACTTACAAAAATGTACATATACCGAAATTAGAATTTATCCGAAAAATTTCATCTGGTGTGAAAAAGGGTTTAAAACAGATTTGTTGTGCTCTCTTTTTAATCTAAAGTGCATTACACACGTGGAAAATCACAGACAACCAGTTTCAGGCAATCTCCAAGAAGAAAAAAACATCCATCTATATTTCTACAAAAACAACTTTGGGCAGTAAGATAGTCAGTAAAATGTCTGCTGTACAACCAAAGTATTCACTTTGCCTGTATTGCCTCCAAGTTGGCTGTAAAAATTGCCCTGTGTGACCAGGGCCCAATTTCATAAACTGCTAAGCACAATTATTTGCTTAGCAAATCTTCCTTGATACACAAGGGTTACCAACCAAATTATAATTTGTTGCATATATTGCTTGGTACTGGTATTCAAATGTTGTTTGCTTATCCTAAAAATCATGTGGAAATTTGGTTGGTAATCTTCTTTTTATCAAGGCAAAAATTTCATGCCAAGCAAATTGTTGTGTTAGCAGCTTTATGAAATAGGGTCCAGGGCCCAAATTCATAAAGCGTGTAAACATGAAAACCAGCTAAGCACAGCAAAATCTTGCTTTACAGCAACTGGTTACCAGCCAAAATTCCCTTAGTTTGTGACTGGTGTCTCACTCGTTCTTTGCTTAATTTAAAGCAATGGACGCTATTGGTAAATGTCAAAGACCAGTCTTCTCACTTGATGTATCTCAACATATCCATAAAATAACAATCCTGTGCAAGTTTTAGCTCAATTGGTCGTCGAAGTTGCGAGAAAACAATGACAAAAAACACCCTTGTCACACAAAGTTGTGTGCTTTCAGGTGCTTGATTTTGAGAGCTCAAAATCTAATTCTGAGGTCTCTAAATCGAATTTGTGGAAAATTACCTCTTTCTCGAAAACCGTGTTCCTTCAGAGGGAGCCGTTTCTCACAATGTTTTATACTATCAACAGCTCTCAACTGCTCGTTAGCAAGTAAGGTTTTATGCTGATAATTATTTTGAGTAATTACCAATAGTGTCCAGTGTCTTAAAATAGTATTTTCTGCTGACTAGCTTTTATGAAATCGGGCCCAGGTTTTGGTTTGTAATAAAGATCTTACCTCCACTGCATCCATAGTAGCATTCTTGCCGGACTCCCAGTATTTGATCGTATAGCTATCAATGCTTTTATAAAACACCTCAGGAACCATCCATGACACTCTAGCCTGTCCGCTACCCATGTCGGTTACCGTCACATTCACTGGTGGACTGGGGGCTAAACAAATAAAATCAAAAGTTGATTAATAAGACTTCCAATAATGGCCAATGTTACTAGCGATATATCAAAAATGCTACAACCCTTTTGAAAAGAAATTTGTACAGATTAGTTGTATTGAATATCATGTACATTTAAATGTGATTAAAACAAATGAAGGGTTTCAAAAACCAACAGCATATGTTCTCTTTAAACCATATCTAAGGTGCCACAATGTTGAGGAAAGTGAATACTCTTTTTCTGAATCTAAATTTAACAGTTTCCTGTTGATCGTTGTGTATTGTACTGCCGATTTAATACAAATCTGCACAGACCTGTTACATTGCAAAATTCATTTGTAAACAAGGAAATACACCTTACATTAAAATAAGAACCAACGATAATCGCCGAATATAAAAGTACTTTTTTAAATAAGGTAAATAATCAATTTAAAAAAATAAACAGTGTTTTGGGGTTTTTTTTTGGGGGGGGGGGGGAATAATTGTCTCTCTACTCATGAGGGTAGAATCATCAAATCAAATGTTGAGACCAATTTAAGAACTGACTGCGCGGTAGTTGAGTTAATCAAAATCATATAAGCTAAGTAGTAGTCCCAGACTACGTGTATTTTCTATACCATCCGCCCGGGTAATAGTTACAAAAGCAGGACAGTTCTTTTCAGAATTGAGAAGTCTCCCGAACCCCCGAACATCTACTCCGCGATAGTAGAATAAAGAAAGACAGTTCTCTATTGAACAAGCTCTACCCAGCAAGTAGATACACACACGGTATCAAACAAAATATATATTGATACCTCACCATGCAATGCCTCAAATCCTATATACAAATTTACACGTTCTCATTCATTTTCCTCAACTACAAATAAAAATATTGTTGTTTAAGAATTTCGAACACTCTGTTCTACAATTTACCACACCTTCGGAAACCCTTTTAATTTTAGCTAAAATACTGCCAATGTACTACAAATATGTTAGCGAAAATATGAAAAGTGACAGTTAGGTTTCCCAACAACCACAAAATTACAGCGGTGACATTGCAAAAACCAAAAGATTTCTAGTCGTCAACTTACAAGCCTTTTTCTCGCTGCTTCTCGGCGCATGCATCAACAAACATTGTATATGAAGAACACACAGGCTCATAAATAAAATGAAGAACGCTGTATCCCATCCCCCTATCTGCTGAATGCAGAGGTCCAAAAAGTCCAAGCCAATCATGTTCACGGATCCATCAACTGACAGTCAGTCACAAGCCAATCAGATTAGGCTATTCCACGTGCTTAATCGACAATTGCAACTCTGGTATCTTTAAAAAGCGTTATCGATTAACACAAATTACTGATAATCAATAATCTAGTAATAATTATTGCTATCTCTGTAGCTTTCAATCAAACAGCCGCTGTCCACAAACGCTCCACAAGACACACTTCATAAATTCACAACTCTTGAATTACTGTTCGATGGATAGAGCCCATCCATTCCATAAATAATAGCCGCCATTAACTGCAAAAGTTACATATTCAATCCACCCAGACTTTGAAGAGTATTTACAAAAACGAAGTCCCACACTACAGCAGGACAGAATTCAAATCGTAGTCAACAGTTTATGGGGGTGCAGCCCTGACAGGCTCGGGTACACGAAAAAACCTCTGGGCTACGATGGGTGGCTCCAAAGAACCCAGACCAAGCATTGATCGTTGGGATAACACGCAGCTGGAAGAAATTAATCTCCCTTGATGGTCAGTAGTCTACATATATGCATCACGTTTCGCCACAGGGTCACTACATCAAAATGAACATGATGGGCCAAACACTCGTCCCTGAGGAACCTCCTCCTGGTAAAGTTATAGTCTTCCGTCTGTCAGTTGAAATCGCAAAATAAACAAAGTGATGCCAAATGGAAAAATCAACCACTTGTAAACTTTCAAGTGCCGTGTCAATCTCTCATCCCATGTCCAAGAACAGACTTCTTAAGAAACAAGACAGCTACTGTAAGCTAGACTGAATGTGTCTGCTAGGTCTTAACCTTACTGGGTTGCGACAACGGGAAACCAGGGCCCTCGTGAGGTGGCAATGTTCATGGGGATGAATCATCTGTTTGCATCCCTCTATAAAAACCTTGGATGAGTTGTGTATTTTAATGGAAATAACTCTCTCTTTTACAATTGTCATTATTTATGAGTTTTAGAACACCAAATGAAGGTAATAGATAACTCTTCAAAATAAAATTAATGTAATATTTACCTTTACCAAATGAAAAAGAGCAATGGTGTTACACTTTAGATTTAGAAAATACTAACAAACCTTCAAACTTCTTTATTTTAAAGAACATCCTAAACAGAGGAGACCCAGGAAGTAAGCCATTAACAGTTTATTTTAAAGTCTGAAGACAATAAAATCAGTATAAATTTCCCCACTTTCAATAACTCCTCTATTTTGCAAATACTTCCAAGCAAAGGAGTCTACACTGGTATCAATGATTATAATATACTACATACATTGTATACCTAAACATATTAAAGGCTACTAAAAAAATAATTATTTGCATAAAACATTACTTGGTAAAAAGTAATGGCGAGCTGTTGATAGTATAAAACATTGTGAGAAACATCTCCCTCTGAAGTAGCATAGTTTTTGAGAAAAAAAGTAATTTTCCACGAATTTGATTTTGAGACCTCAGATTTAGAATTTGAGGTCTCAAAATCACGCATCCAAAAGCACACAACTATGTGTGACAAGGGTGCTTTTTCTTTCATTATTTTCTCGCAACTTTGACGACCAATTGAGCTCAAATTTTCACAGGTTTGTTATTTTGTGTATATGTTGAAAAACATCACGTGAGAAGACTCGGGTCTTTGACAATTACCAATAGTGTCCAGTGTCTTTAATTAAAAGACTATCGCAGATTTCTAACCCCATTCAAACGCTTACATGAGATAGTTTTACATGGGTGAGAGTCACGCTGCTGCCTGAAACTGGGATCCAGATCTTAGGAGTGATGCTGAAATGATGACATTTTCAACTGTTGATATCCCCTATAGTGTTATATTGACCCCTGCACCCACGTTACATGCGGCGACTGTGCCACGCTCACCAATTGGTTGGCAATTAGGTTTACGTGTAAACGCCGTGTCGCCTAAAATGCACACTTGACTGAATAACACACAGTGACATTGCCCACCAATATAGCGTTCCGAGATTATTCGATGATGATGTCAGGTGAATTGGGTCAGTAGACTCTCAGGAGCGTTTTGGAACAGTATTGTGTGAAGCCCATTGGACGCCTTTTAGGCGGATTCTGAGATATATAAGATCTTTTTATTATTATTACTATTCGTATTATTATTTAAAGTGTCTTCGTATTTGTAAAACATCTTTGACAGTCCGCCCCTTAAAACAGGCCGGACATAATGGGTCTTCAGCTAACTGATTTAAAGCTTACAAGGAATGACAAGGCTATGATTCAATGTAGCTTGTTATTTCATTCTGGATTGTCTTGACCCGACCTTCTCTACAACTTAAACCTTCCTCCTTAATCCAGGATTGACTTGACATTGACGTTGTCCAAGTCACGAGACAATAGACCTTTGGAAGCAACTGTCGTTTTACATCAGAGTGACGGACACTTTTGGGTTATCTTGACCAATATAACCTTTTCCCTGCCTATTGCTACATCTTAGGCAAAATGTCATAGAACTGCTTCAGCAGAAGATATCGCTTAACATTTGTCTGCTTAGCAGAAATGAGCTGGATACCAGCCACGTTGTATTTTGGCTGGTGACATTGTTCTGGTAAGCACAGTTTTGGTATACTTAGTTACCGTACTTTGAAAGATTCTTGTGTGGTCAAATGCAATGTTTACACTACAGTAGTACACATATTTTTAAAGATTGTGCATTGTGCTGAAGGTTGTTACCCTGATTTAGTAAGTAATCTTTCCCCTGACCCTAACTTAATCTGAAAAATCATGGATAATTTAAAAGGCACAATTTCATGTCACTGCTAACCATGGAACTCAGCCCTTACTGCAAATTTAATCACAAACTTTTACAGAGCAGGTTCTTTTTTATGTTTTCATCAGGTTCTTTAAAAAAAATCCACTGATATGCGATTAGCAGTACGACAGATTTGTCCCCCCATGGATGGACTCCGCACAGTTCAGGAACAGCAATCTAGTCAATATATATAACTCTATGGTATGACGTCATCAGGAACAAGGTGGGTGCCGGCCCCTCGTATGCAATAAACAAGTTATGAGTAACAGCTTCCTTACTGGGGACCAGTAATTAAGTAAACTTTATTCCTATCGGCCAGGTGTCTCCCCACAGTAAACCAGGGACAGACTTATGCCCCCTGCCACCCTCGCCACACCACCCCTCCCCCCAAAAGGCACCGAGGGACTGTAAATACACCTTGATTCATATTATTTATGATTTATTTTTTCCTGTAATCAGACTATCATGAAAGCAACAAATCCATTCATTTTTATTGTTTCGCCATCGTTTTACCCCTAAGATGGTGGCTGCATGACGTCAATGCAAAAGGTCTATTCACAGTGCGTCAATATCAAATTGTCTTCATAGAGAAACAACCATTCCTGATGCTTCAAACATAATCTCTGTTCTATTGGCTTTGCCAAGTCATGGTTTCTTTGTGCCATCGATGCTCTCAAAGCAAAAATTATTCCAGCAGTTCCAAGAAAGTTATCCCACCAGGGCGGAAGTAAAGAAATATTTGATCCCGACTTTAATTTGTTAAGAGCTATTATGCCTCATTTCCCCTCAACTGACAATTTCAATTCACAAGAGGGCAGTATTTCATTTGTCTAAGTACCGCTAGTACTATATAATCTGAGGTACAGCTGGGATTAATCCTATCTCGAGTTAGGACTAGTAACCTGTCCTTGCTTAGGATGGGTTCAATGCGTCTTAACGTCTATGGTTACCGCACTTAACTCTTTGTAAGTCCTATGATTAATCCTAAGTTAGGAGGAGTTTGGTGAAATCGACGGCTGGTCTTCTACAATAGTGGCCAGAAAACATCACCCACTCATTTCCTGAAAACTCTATTATCCCACTTCCCTGGTAGCACATGTTCATTTGTTTACTAATTTTGTCATTCAACGCAGTCCTATCTCCGAACCACAAACAACATGTCACATGTACTCCCTTCCCTCCTCACTTGGAACAGCAAACCATTTCCTTCCAATTTTGGCAGGGAAATCCTCTCGCGAGTTGACACTCGTGGCAGAAGTCCAAGTTCTAAATTTTGACCACCCCAATCGGCTGCTCATTTTATTCATTTTTTTCCCCTTACTCATGACAGCAAACCATTTCCTTCCGAGTCTGACAGAAAATTTTAAAACTCTCAAGTATTTTAAGACCAGCACACCGGATCCTTATAATTTTGATTGATAACATATCAATTTCTTTATCAACTATACTAATTTCTTGTCCAAAGTGTAAGGCTTGTTTCATACTTCATGTGAATGCAAATGCAATACGAATTTTGACGTGACAAATTCGAAACATTTGCTGCAAAAACAGCCTGTGATGCAATAATTTGCTTCGCATTCCCATTGTCAGGCAATATGAACCGGGCTTTACTCGATCTCTCAAAGTCGAGTCTTAATGATGACTCCCAAGTTTTTGTTTTTTTGAGGGTTTTTTTCAGAATGGAAACTTAATACTCAAATCAATCACAGTCCATCACTAATTGGCAACTTTAGCCCTGTGTTGTGAGTATAGTACTCTTCCTCTATGCTGTGTACAGAGTCCTATGAAGGAGGGTTTGATTACAGGCAGAAAGTTTTCAGAGCTCCACAATCTCACCAGATTAACATTCCATGGCCACATAAACTTTTGGGTCATGGGTTTCGCAAGTCAGATATTCCTCACAAATTTCACTAATTCATTGAATAATTCAGCTCTCAAAGCTTAAAATTTCAGTTAAAACACAGTTCATCAATTAGAAGAATTTGAAACTTTGCATGGTAGAAATACGATATGGAAAGGTTTGCGGTAACACCATGTAATGACTATCTCTAATGAGTTGGGGTGGTTCTGAAAAGAACCGTAGGATTCATCAGTTCATCAAGCAAACCAATTTTGTGTGTGCTTCTTTGTGAGTGCATTGCACCAGTATTCATAGCTCAAATGAATCTTCTCTGCCAAACAGGCTAGTGTATGCGTACCTGCAACATGCATATTTGACAGAAATTAACAAAGATAAAGCTTGGGCTGAATTGTTTCATCAAATCGACAAATTTATGAAGAATAGCCATCATTCAAAACCCACTGTCAAATAATAGTAAAGACTTGTAATGCGTAGATAAAACCAAAATCCAAAAACTTAAGGAAATTTGGAAATATTTCCATGTTTGTTTACAGCTTAACGGTTAAACGGTAAGCCGTAGTAACCCTAGTCTACTTCTAGACTCACCTGCAGTGTCTGTGGTTTCAGTCAGCATTGAAGAGGGAGGTCCTTCTCCTAATGAGTTGACTGAAGTCACTTGGATCTCATACTGGGTAAAGATATCTGGGGGAAAAAAATGAAAAATCTAAATAAACATCCACATGTACTTTGAATCACACTCACAAAGTTAATAGTAGAAAAACATGAAGAATTTAGTCAACAGTATACATGTACATTTCCAAAATCTATGGTGTAAATCTCTAAGATGCAAAAAAAATGTTATTGGCCTGGCGTTTTGACCCTAGCAAAGTTTGTTCTCAAAGAAAGACTCTGAGAGAAAGAATCTGCTAATAAATAATAGTAATAACATGCATTTATAAAGCGCAGACAGTGGACACTATTGGTAATTGTCAAAGACCAGTCTTCTCACTTGCTATATATCTCAACATATGCATAAAATAAACCTGTGAAAATTTGAGCTCAATCGGTCGTCAAGGTTGCGAGATAATAATGAAAGGGGGGGAAAAAAACCGTGTCACACGAAGTTGTGTGCTTTCAGACGCTTGATTTCTAGACCTAAATTTTTAAATCTGAGGTCTCGAAATCAAATTCGTGGAAAATAACTTCTTTCTCAAAAACTACGTCACTTCAGAGGGAGCCGTTTCTCACACTGTTTTAGACTATCAACAGCTCCCCATTGATCGTTACCTAGTATAGTAAGGTTTTATGTTAATAATTATTTTGAGTAATTACCAATAGTGTCCACTGCCTTCAATACCAGTTATAACCTCGGGCAAATAACTATTTTTTGCACTTATACCATCGGTCCTTTCTATTGGTAAGCAGTTTGCAATAACTTTCAGAAAGATAGGTTATTGCAGTGATAAGGTCTGAGACCCAGTTATTTAGCACCTTATAAGGATTTACACGGTACTACGGTGCATACTGTATAGCAGCCACAGCCAGGAACACCGGGGCGAACCGTTCTCTTTTCGATAAGTGCACTGGGTTCTTTAACATGCGTTACACAACCCATGGGACCAACGACTTTACGTCCCGTCCGGAGGATGAAGCAATGGTTAAGTGTATTGCTTAAGGACACATGTGTCACGGCTGGGGATTCGAACCCATACTCTGCAGATCAGAAACACCAACGTTTTAATTTGATCACGACACTTCCACAAATGACTAATGACTAATTCTACTTTCTCTCTTTTAGGATATTCAATCTAACTTTTCTCAAATCTTTACATTCCCACCCATGCAAATATTTACGAAGACCCAGCCCTGGAATTTCAGCTCTGAGAGGGCATGGTCATTTTCATGTTTCAAAGGGCATTTCCATTGGAATGGCACAAATGCCAAGACCAGGGGCAACATGGCCCAACTTCATGACTCTGCTTCTGTGCTTACGACAATCCTATTTCACAGGTTAGCGGCGAATTTTGGCTTGTGCGCGTGCGTACTCCACGTTACTAGGCATTCTACGCTTACAAGACTAGCGCAGAAACTCAGCGCTAGCATGTCAAGCGGGGAATCGTGACCATAAGCGCAGAATTCGGCGGTAAGTAGAGCCATGAAATTGAGCCCTGATGTCATGTTCTCATCCATGGCCTCCATGCAATTCCAGAGCAATGTCATAGATGTAACAACAGAGATTGCCCGGTAGCTTCGTCAGTTCGAATACCATATTTTAGCAGCGGCTGACTGCATCAATTTAACAGACTGAAATTTGCATCGGAAATAAAGAATATAAGATTTGGTTTTACCGATATGCGTGTAAGCACTGTATACTCGGTGCTTTCCCGAGCTCTGAGGAAAAAAACAATCATGTACAGGCATATTACTCAGGTGGGATTCGAACAGGATAAAGTTAGTGGTTCCACTTACCGAGGCCGTTTAGCAAATGGTATTGAATGTCGCCGACTATTTCTGGTTCAGACCATGCTGTCTCTCCCCTCTTCCTATAGTAGACATTGAAGCTGATGGATTCGGAATGTAGCGGCACAGGCTTGTCCCAAAATAGCATGATGTAATTCTGCTCTTGAGTGATGCTCCTAAGGCCTGTTGGTGCCTTATGAACTGTGTAAGACAAACATTAATACAGGTATGGTATAATAATAATGGATAAAGTGCACGCGTGTTTGCACTAAGCTAACTCTCAGCCAATAACAGCTCTTTATGCCTGTACAATTCATCAAAGATGGAGGTCAATAACGTCTATTGCAATCCATCTATAGACCTTTCAGGGCTTGTGTTTTGTTTGTTATCTGATTTTTCAGAGTGCAAAAAAACCCACCACAAACATGTCGTGCAAACGGCCGTGTTTGCGTGGTCTTTGCTCAATGTGTTGGCTTTTTTTATAAAGATTTTAGAAAAGCGCCCTCTATTAGTGGTAAGTGACGATGACATGGTTAAGTGTGATGGCACATCCCGCTTAACGGAAAATGATAACAGTAGCTTCAATCAAAGACTAATGTGGAGCATCTTACCGGGCTAAGCCCCCAGCTCCAGGATCAAAATCAAATCACGAAGGCCGTACTGGAGGAATTTCGGGCGAGCGACTAGACTAGACCAGAGACTTTGCCGTAGCTCTCGATGTGACCATATTGAACATGCTCCAGTGCATGCTTCGATATAGTCCATCTCCCTGTGCTCTATGATTTTCGGTTAGTCAAGTCTAGTCGCCACCCGAACTTGTTTGAATATTCTTCCCAGCAAGGGAACTTGGCAAACACCCACAAAGAGATATAAACGCCAGCTGAAGAAATTGTGACTAGCAGTAAACTAGACAACAATACTTATTCAAGTCATTGTGAAATCAGTGGTAAGCTTGGGGATTCGAACCTACAAATTTGTGATTGCAAGTCCTGCAGTCAAACCACTTGGTCAGGGTTACTTGCTCCAGGTTGAGCTCTTTAGCTGGTGTATGGCCTTACCTGCTTCAAATGTTTGAGCAGTGACAGGTTTGCTTGAGGGTCCTATTGCTGCTATCCCCAGGGCGTTGTTAAACACAGAAACACTGATGGTGTAGTTCGTGAAGGGATGTAGATTATTCACTAATGCAGTCTGTAAGAAATTGTATACATTAAAAATGATGTCATTTATGAAGATGAGCTTTACAAACACTAGAGGGCAGCAGACAAACTAGTTTTTTTAACACAACCGTAGGACAATATTGCAAGTAATAATGTCTGTTGATGTGGCTTGTTGGTCACCATGGCCCAGTTTCATAAAGCTGTTTTAGCAGAAAATGATGCTTAACAATTTTCTGCTTAGCAGAAATGGGCAGGATACCAGCCACAAATTTTACACAGGACATGGTAGTTTGGTTGGAAACCATTTGTTCTGGTAATTAGCTATTTTTCTTGTCTTAAGGAGCTTCATGAAACTGGACCCTGGCATTACATCAGGCCCCTGGAAAACAATATAAACCTCTACCCTCGCAGGTACATAGAACATAGCATGCTCACCGTTTCAGTAGAAATGACTGTGATGACATCATCGCCCGGACTTAGCATAATCTTATGACCGACTAAGTCTCCGTTCAGTGATGTGGTAGGGGGCGCTGTCCATGTGACACGAATACTGGTAGCGCTGATAGCCTCTGCAGTGACACCCTGTGGTGCTGTGGTTGGCGCTGATAGTAAAACATTGCAAAATAGTTACATATCGTTTATTCAGACTGATCTCTTTAAAGGAACACATTGCCTTGGAGCGGACGAGTTGGTCATAACAAAAGCGTTTGTAACTGTTTTTTATAAAATGCATATGGTTGGAAAGATGTTTTAAAAGTAGAATACAATGATCCACACAAGTTTGCCTCGAAATTGCGTGGTTTTCTTTCTACTGTGCGAACTAACATGGTCGGCCATTTATGGGAGTCAAAATTTTGACCCCCATAAATGGCCGACGTGTTAGTCGACAAGGTAAAAGGAAAACCACGCAATTTCGAGGCATGTTTGTGTGGATCATTGTATTCTACTTTTACAACATCTTTCTACCCATATGCTTTTTACAAAAAACGGTTACAAACGCTTTTCAAAGACCAACTCGACCGATCCAAGGCAACGTGTTCCTTTAAGTTGGAGAAGCTGAATACATTTTTTATAGAAAAAATGATTTTCCTTGGAATCAATCAGAACAAACCTTTTATTAGTATTAAACTTACTTGGTAATGAACAATTGAAAGCTTTCGATAGTATAACACATTGTGAGAAACGGCTCCCTCTAGCGTAATGTAGTTTTTTAAAAAGAGGTAATTTCTTGCTAAAATATTCAAATCTGAAAAAAAGACTTCAGGCCTGAAACAATTCATCTCTCAGTCATCTGAAAGCACACTCATTATGCAACAAGGGTACACCCGTGGTGGCTGTGTAGAGAATAACATGTATGAACTCTCACACAGTCACTGCACATGCTTTCTACAGATTAGATACAGAGGAAGGATGCGGGTCTCCAGTAACTGGGTGGGAGGTGGTTTTTTTTTTGTATGCAAGTTCACCCAAAACAAGGCTAAAAGCCACTCTAGGTTAAGGGCTACAAGGAAGAAAACATAGAAATGTTGTAACTCAGTGGAGCTGAAGGTAGGAATTGATATTCCTCTTAAAAGATGGCAGATCATAGGATGAAGGGAAACATGCACCAGGCAAGGAGTTCCAAAGAGATGCAGTACGAGGGAAAAAGCTACTAGAGTAGCTCTTTGTTCCACATCTCGGCACAGCCACAGTATATGGATGAGAACAAGCAGAAAGCCTGGTCTCACTCTCAAACACCCTGACAGGAGGAACAGGAACAAGGTTGGATAGACTGGTGGAACATTTACCATGAAAATATCTGTAAAACAGAGAGAGGCTGGCTAAAGACCTTTGGTAGTTCATACTTGCAATTTCATGTACAGCCACAAGCCTGGTTTGATCATGATGAGTCGTCATACATGTAGCCCCTTTAAAGGAACACGTTGCCTTGGATTGGTCGAGTTGGGTCTTTGAAAAGTGTTTGTAACGGTTTGTTATAAAATGCATAGTTAAAAAGATGTTGTAAATGAAGAATACAATGATCCACACAAATAATTGTTATGTCTCGGAATTACACGGTTTTCCTTTTACCTTGTCGACTAACAAGGTTGTGTTAGTTCGCAAAGGTAACGTGGCAACGTGTTCCTTTAACCCTAACAAGAAACGATTGTTTTAGTGATAGATCTAATGGACATATTAATTGTTTACTTGTTTGTTTTTTATAAATGGCAGCTCTTAAAAGGAAGGTCACAATAGTACCTTTAAGAGTCCTCTTTCCTATTCTGCAAACTGTGTGGGCGTGTGATCTTTATTTTTGCATTTTACAAAATTTGTTTACTTAAGGAATGCAAAGCGATTGCTAGCAACCAGTCTGCGAAGAGTTAAAAAAAAAATTGTTTGGTTTATGTTTTAAACAAACATTCTGCACTTCATATCTTTGTTTTCCTCTTTGCAACTATTTTTCTGAAGGAATTTAAACCACTTGCTAGCGACCGGTCAGCTCTTGAAAGAGTTTTTTCAAAGTTTGTTTGGTTTCTTATGCGGTAAAAAGATGTTTTCCAGGGCCCAATTTCATACAGCTGCTTAAGCACAAATAGTGGCTCAGCATAACAAAATCAAGCTTACCAGAATAAGGTAACCAGCCAAACTACCATGTCACAGTACAATTTGTGACTGGTATCCTGCTCATTTCTGCTAAGCAGAAAGATGTTAAGCAAAACTTTCTGCTTAAGCAGCTCTATGACATTGGGCCCAGTTAGTACAGGTATCTTACTTCCAGGAGCTGTCTTGAAAGACGACATTCCACTCATCTTAGTATAGTCCCCTCTGTACCTGGCCTCGATCCAGAAGCTGTATTCTGAGAAGACGTCCAGCCCTTCCACCAAGAGGGAGCTCTCCAGTCCAGGGGGAGCACTGAGGGGTGGGTCTGCCGAAGTGGGCGTCTTCTTCCTGGAAGGGAAAAGAGAACATTTCAGATCAGGACACGCTACATCAATTCATAGCTTCCTTTATGCTATTTATGCACAAATGTATAATATTACCCCGGGCCTTGCTCCTAAGCTTGCTCTAAAGCTTTTTCGAAAAAGTAACCAACCGGGCTAATAAAATAAACTCAGGGAGTTACAGATGTAACTTCCCAGGTCAAAATTCTAGTTGAACCTGTGTTTAACTGGAACTAGTTGAAAACCAGTTGATAAACTAGGTAAATACAGTTAAAACCAGTTGGTTTCATAAGGAAAATGGACAGCCACCAACTGGTTTATAATTAAAACCTAGTTGAACACAGTTAAACCTAGTCCAAACCAGTTGGTTAATATGGAAAATGGACGAGTTTGGTCACTATCCAGTTGAATCAGTTGACCCCAGTTAACTAGGTTCAACTGGAATTTTGACCTGGGTTGCCCCTCAGGAAGTTGCAGTAGCCCTGATTTTAAATACCTTGTCATAAACGTATCTTTTGATGTATTAGTGGTAGCAATCACAATCAGTAAATAAGCAAATACCGGGTAAAGTTACATTCAAATACCTAAAAATAAATTTACACATTTTAAAAATTGTATTATTCAGATGGAATGGAAAGCTTATGAGCATCTTGTAACAAGTGTAGGTTGTACAGATTTAAGTAGCCCTAAAGGGCAAGTTAAGGTGGTTTTTTTTACTTGACAATGTATGCCCGGCTAGTGTTAAGGGCAAGCCCTGTTATGGATGCATGTGTGTGCATTGTGTCGCAAAATATAATCACGAGGTAAAATCTGGACGATTATTCCATGAAATTAAGAAAGACGACTTCATTGATGGAAATTATAATGGTCGCAGACAATGCAGGAACAAAATGAATTCAATCTTTGTTTTATGTAACACATAAGTAGATCCATGTAGTTAAAAAAAAAAAGTCACAAAAAAAGTCAAATAGACCAGGATCGTATCCAGCCCACAATCTGAAAAAAATAATATATTCTAAACAACATGGATGACTCCATGTAGACAACAGCCTTGTCCGCTATAGACGATGTGACCCATGTTTACATTCAAACCGCCCTCTGTTGACAAAACACTGTACATTCATGTTTCGCCGGGCAAAAAGACACATAGTCATGGTAAGATTGACTGTACTTTCTTACTGGCTGCCAAAACACAAAGGTTTTGCCCGGTGGTATAATGCGCGCGAATCATGTTAAATGGTTTTTGAGTGACAGTCAGAGGTCACATCGTCTATAACATGACAGAGTTTCACTGAGACAAATGGGCAGACCAGCTATTTTGAAGTCACTGTGAGGATCACTGTGAGGTGTCCCATCTACCCTTTTTTATCATATAGGACTTCTATGTTAAATTTAAGAGCATCACGCATCGCGGCAGTGAATACATGGCAAAGGACGACTACTGATGAGTTCAGTTCAAACATAATTTTAACATAATATGTTAAAGGCACTTGACACTGTTGGTATTGTCTTCTCACTTGGTATCTCAACATATGCATAAATTAACAAACCTGTGAAAATTTGAACTCGATCGGTCGTCGAGGTTGCGAGATAATAATGGAAGAAAAAACACCATTGTCGCACAAAGTTATGTGCTTTCAGATGCTTGATTTCGGGACTTCAAATTTCAATACTTACCATACTGAAGCTTAAAGGCAGTACTGCATAGCCTGGCGGCTCTGAGCAACTGACCTTACAATAAACCAGGATGTTTGGCTTTTTATACTTTTTATACTATCAACAGCTCTCCATTTCTCATTACCAAGTACCGTTTTGCTCACAACTTTTTTAAGTAATTACCAATAGTGTCCAGTGCATTAAATACACCCCCAAATGACCAGTCTATGACCAATCAGACAGAACATCAACTCACCAATGTGTTTATTAATCAAAGTTCTACAGTCAACATTTATAACTTATTTTCAAAGCAAGCTTTCAATACTTACTAATACTCTACTACCGAAGCTATAAGGCAGTACTGCTTTGCCTGGCGACTCTGAGCAACTGACCTTACAATAAACCAGGATGTTTGACCGGGAAAGGGAATCTGACTATTTCCCCTCGATGGTCACGTGCCCGGGGATCTAGTACCCAGACTCCTTCCTTGTTGGTTAATATTGCCCGGCTACATCAACAAGTCAGTTGCAAGTGGAAGTCGTAAAGTGAACTACTGATACAGCTTTAATCTAATCATTAATGACATCAGTTTCCCTTTGTTTTTGCTATTCATCCTAAAAGCCATTGGACATTTTTTTGAACCGAACAAAAAATTTAAAGTTCACAGATTTACAAATAACTTACAGAGTTTACAGAAGGTTATGGTGAAAAACATTAAAACAATTATCAATCTCGATATCGAGAATAACCGATGTCATGACACGGTGACACATGCGGAAACAAGGGTGGGTTTTCCCGTTATTTTCCCCCGACTCCGATGACCGATTGAGCCTAAATTTGCACAGGTTTGTTATTATACAGCGCTTTACAAGAAACACTACAATACGCAAATAAATAACAGCACTCACAATGGGAAAACATGCACAGTACTATATGATAATCGATATGAATAGATCTCTAACATCCACTGTGTGCTGTGTGGTTGTTGGCAATGCTTGACATGTAGATTCACTTAAATATATTCTGTGGATTTTGTTTGCGCAAAACGAATTTGGAGTAGAATTGTATTTAAAGGGAGTTATACTTGTGCCGTTTTGTAGCACCAAAGTTTGGGATTGTGTTAGTTCACAGAGGAAAAGAGATATCATATCATTTTGAGGGATATTTGTGTAAATCAATATTTTGTTTACATATTTCCAGCCATATTCATTTCAAAACAAAGGCTTTAAACGGTCCAATGTACCTATAAGTAATCTGAAGGTAATGTATTATCCTGATGTTTCCATTTTTAAGTTTGGATTAGCAGACTTTTGGGTCACAGTGTTTGCGTAAACTTTTTCAATCCTGGGCCACTTGATATGGGCCAGCCTTGTTTTGAATGTACTCCCCCTTTTTTCCTACATATTTGTTCAACCCTCTGTGCAATGAGACTATTTGTAAATTGTTTGTTTGTAGTTTGAAGAAAACAAAGTTGCATCCCCTTATAAGGTGATCCCTCTGCTGCAACTTCCAAGGTTGTATGGTTTGGTAAGCTTAGGAGAGATCCCTGGCTATACAGCAGTTAAAGGAACACGTTGCCTTAAAATCGGTCAGTTGGTCTTTGAAAAGCATTTGGAATAGTTTGTTAAGAAACGCAAATGGTTAGATAGATAATTTAAAAGTAGAATATAATGATCCACACAAACATGCCTCGTAATTGCACGATTTTCCTTTTACATCACAAAGAAACACGGTCTGCCATTTTGTGGAGTCAACATGATGACTCCATAAAATGGCCGACAGTGTTAGTTTGCGACGTAAAGCGAAAACTGTGCAATTTCAAGTTATGCTTGTGTGGATCATTATAGTCTACTTTTATAACGTTTTTCTAACCATTTCAAAGACCAACTTGACCAATCCAAGGCAACGTGTCCCTGTAAAGGTTGAAAAGCTTCTGCTGCTTGGCACACCCCCCTCCCCTCGCCCCACACAAAGCAAAGACATTGACAAAGGTAGGGAAACTGCCAATGTTAGGTTTGATGAGAGCTCAGTTGGTAGAGCTCTGGCACACTTATCTGGAGGATGCAGGTTCAAATCCCCCTCTAGGAAATTTTGCAATGTCAACAAATTCTCAAGAAGCCCTTTTTAAAAGTTTATCTGAACCGTCTTAGTTCAAATCCCCCTTTAACCCCCTACAGCTGACTGACACAGGGGCGCTTGCACTGTGTTCAGTGTTTGTTGCATTTATTCCCTGCCTAAACTAAGTCTTATCGGCTTATAATGTAACCCTTCCACCGTAGACATGACAGCCCTCCATAGGTCACTGCAGCTTGTCAGTTAAATCTAAACATCTCCACTGCTTATCTGCTTAACATGTCTGGAAAAATATTTTAAACCTTTAGATATTCCGCAGACACTGTTCATGTTTTGTGTGAATGGCCTTGTAAAGTAAAAAAAAAACTTTGAAAATTTGGGCTTTATCCGTTGTCTCAGAACACAATAGTGTAAATAGCATTTAAAAACATGTCCTAATTTTTTGTTGTAACAACCGAATTCAGATGTTGCGTCTTTCAATCAATCAATCAAACGTAATTTGTATAGCGCCTAAATCAAAAGTTTGCTCAAAGGCGCTGAGGCACAGAAGAAATTAAAAAGTCATTGATGGTAGGCCTCCTGAAACAAGTGGGCTTTCAGAAGTGCCTTGAATGTGTGTTGAGTGATGGTTTTAGGTTTTTTAATATATAGTTTTTCAGATGAAGTTTTTCTGGAATATGACGATCGTTTCAAAGAGAAACATTTCACAGAAAAAAATGGTTCTTGTAAGAACTTCATACTCAGCGAGCTGTCTGACTAAAATTAAAGGAACATGTTGCCTTGGATCGGTCGAGTTGGGCATTGAAAAGCGCTTGCACCCGTTTGTTTTTGCATATGGGTAGAAAGATGTTTTAAAAGTAGAATACATTGATCCACACAAACATGCCTCGAAATGGCACGCTTTTCCATTTACCTCGTAGACTCAGTTGGCCATTTATGGGAGTCAAATGTTTTACTCCCATAAATGGCCGACTGCTACTTTGCAAAGTAAAAGGAAAACCACACAATTTCGAGGCAAATTTGTGTGGATCATTGTGTTTCACTTTTAAAATATCTTTCCAACCATATGCATTTTATAACAAACGGTTAAAAACTCCTGCATAACACCTTTAAACAGTCCTATTTCTATCAACAAGTCTGTTTTTTGTTGAGATATTCCATTTAAAACCAAAGCCTTAGGAAGGCTGTTAAGCTGTGCTGAAAATAAAATATCTTGAACTTCTTATCTGCAACAAACAGCCAAACTCACAACACCTACGCTTAAAACAGATCAACTTCTGTCAACAAGTCTGGGGAAAAACAATATTTTCTTTAGACCCAGATATTCCTTTTCACTCCTACCTTTTCCATAGTTTTTTAGTTGTGCTGAAATTCTAATAATTACAAAGACGAATCTACAAACATTAACCACAGGAAATTATATAAATGGTTTCTATACAATTTGCTGAATGATAATCATATAAATGATGTGGGTAGCTGAGGCGTTTTTTCAGAGTCGGAAGAAAATAACGGGAAAACCCACCCTTGTTTCTGCACGTTTCGCCGTGTCATGACATGTGTTTAAAAAAAAATCCGCAATTCTTGATGTCGAGAATTGATAATTATGTTAATGTTTTCTCAAAAAGTAAAGCATTTCATGGCATAATATTTCAAGAGAAGTCTTCCGAGATTACCTTCTGTAAACCCTGCAAGTTATTTGTAAATCTGTGAACTTTTTTATTTTCTGTTCTGAAAGTGTACCGGTATATTGGCTTTAAGCAGCTCTATGAAATTGGGCCCTGGCATTATTCATTGGGGAAAGCCTGTTACCAATATTTTTCATTATTTTATTAATAATATAACATGCTTATCAATCGCCTTAACATCCATACCTGGATCTTAAGATGCTGTACTAATGAAAACTGCACAACAAAAAAGGATGAAATAATCAAAGAGGCGTGACATGTTACATAAAATGTCAAACCAAAAATTGGACCAACCAATAGTTAAACCCCTCTGTTGAAATTATTTGTTTAAGGAGTTCCACGAGTCCTAGACACTTCATATCGAGAAAGTCGAGTGCATCCCGCATAGAGCCCAACTGCAGTCAATATCGTTGAGTAAACCAAATTTCCAATTTGTGCGGTCAATGTCACATAATTGTAGAATGGTCTGTGATTTTCTTCAAGTGCAGTAAAATATAATCACAAAAATAAAATAAATAGATAAAGACTTCAAATGATTTGATTTGTGTTTCAGCGATATCAACGAGTAATTGAATTTCACCCATCGCTGGTTTTCATGTGCCTGTAGTTATGAAGAAGAAAGCAGTTGTAATCAAGCAGAAAAGCTATTTGTTGATGATGAGGACAAAATAACTTAAAGGGTCTATATACTTTTTGTAGGACAAAAAACATACATGTAATGTCCACAGATTTACATTAAAGGCAGTGGACACTATTGGTAATTACTCAAAATAATTATCAGCATAAAACTATTTCTTGGTGAGGAGTAATGGGGAGAGAATGATGGTATAAAACATTGTGAGGAACGGCTCCCTCTGTAGTTTTCGAGTAAGAAGTAATTTTCCATGAATTTGATTTTGAGACCTCAGATTAAGAACTTGAGGTCTCGAAATCAACTATCTAAACGCACACAACTTCGTGTGACAAGAGTGTTTTTTTTCTTTCATTTTTATCACATCTTTTCACAGGTTTGTTATTTTATGCATACATGTATGTTGAGATACACAAAATGTGAAGGCTAGTCTTTGACAATTACCAATTGTGTCCACTGCCTTTAAACTTACACAGTTTGAAGATAATGATAGTAGAAAGCTTCCCTGAAAATATTACTTGCTGAGGTGCTGTAATTTTTGAGAAATGAGTAAAACAACGTCATTAAAATAATTTTTGTCTCAGTGATCATGAGACGAAAATTTTTTTAGCATGTAAAAACGTATTTTCATGACATTGTTTTACTCATTTTTTAAAAACTACAGCACCTCAGCAACTAATATTTTAAGGCAAGCTTTCTACTATCATTATCTTCAAACGGTGTAAGTTTTATGTAAATCTGTGGACATTGTGTTTTGTGTTACAAAGAGTACCCAAACCCTTTAAAGATAGGGTCATAGATTGGTAAATACTCCACAAACCGATGACCATAAAAACTTACTAACATAATACTTGCTTATAAGCCCTGCAGCTGATTTTGGAAAAAGGAATACCTTTAAAGTAATGGCTTGATAATTTTTCACCCCAAAACATTTGAGTCTGAGAATTGTTTCATACATGAATCATTTCTCAGATAAATGAGGGTTTGTGTCCAGAGATGTGGACCCAATTTCATAGAGCTGCTAAGCACAACAATTTGCTTGGAATGAAATTTCTTCCTTGATAAAAACAGGATTACCAACCGATTTTCCATGTGATTTTCAAGATAAGCAAACAACAGCTGAATTCCAGTACCAAGCAATAAACAACGAACGGAAATTCAGTTGGTAATCCTGTTGTTATCAAGAAAGAAATTTCATGCTGAGCAAATTTTTCTGCTTAGCAGCTCTCTTTAATAGCTACTTTTTGTGCTTTGATTATTGGGTCCTAGTTGGTACTCGCTAAACTGGGATGCATTTGTAGGATTTGAAACTTTGCATAGTGGAAATACGATAAGGAAGGGCTTGCGGTAACACCATGTAATGACTATCTCTAATGAGTTGGGGTGGTTCTGAAAAGAACCGTTGGTTTAAACTCGACGTTTCGATCAGTATGCTCTGATCGTCTTCTGGAGAAAACGATCAGAGCGTACTGATCAAAACGTCGAGTTGAAACCAACGTTTCTTTTAACAACCACCCAAACTCATTAGAGATAGTCATTACTTATGGTGTTACCGCAAAACCTTTTCATAGGGATGCGTTTGATGTTCTTGTGAAAATAGTTTGACAGTTTTTTTTGTACTGTAGGTACTGAATTCAGCTGAAACATTCACATTGTGTCTTTCTTGCATATAAAGTAGCATGTTGCATTCATATAAATTAGCATTACATTGACAAGAACCAAGTGTCTTGGCCGAGCGGTTAAGAGCACCGAATTCAAACTCTGGTGTTTCTGATCAGCAGAGTGTGGGTTCGAATCCCCAGCTGTGACACTTGTGTCCTTAAGCAAGACACTTAACCATTGCTTCGTCCTTCGGATGGGACGTAAAGCCATTGGTCCCATGTGTTGTGTAACGCATGTAAAAGAACCCAGTGCACTTATCAAAAAGAGAAGGGGTTCGCCGCGGTGTTACTGGCTGTGGCTGCTGAATGCGGCAGAGCACCTTGTAAACCCTTATAAGGTGCTAAATAATTGGGTCTCAAAATTCATCACTGCAATAACTTATCTTTCTGAAAGTTTGTATATACTCAGTGCCTTGAGTACCTTGTTTGGTAGATACATGTACATGCGCTATATAATACTTCGATATTTTTATTATTAACCAAGCATCCATCCATGATTAGCAAGCAGACTGTTAGCAAGGTTAGCGGTACCAACCGCATCTCTGTGAGGAGATGTGTTTTACTATGAACTCTTGTATCTCTTATGTCTTCTAATGGAAGAGAGTCTCCTGCTGACTTGATGAACTCAAGCATGATACAGGGTAAGCTTCAATGAAAACTTAATAACCCTTCACATTTAACGTACCAACCAACCCTCCGGGGGGGGGGGGGGGGGGGGGGAGCCCACAAACTATTCATAGATACTAGGTTTATATTAAAGAACTTTAAATAACTTAAATAGATATTGTGGGTGAAAATTATGAAGGCATGAGAAGGAAGTCCAACACAAGCAATGTCTGCAGACCAAATTTTGGAAGAAAAGAAGGTGAGGTGGAGGCAGGAACCGTTGGAAAATTATACATGTATTTTAATCCTAACCATACTAAATATAACAAGATTAAACACATGTAAAGGTTGTTAGATACTGCCCTCAATTCTTTTGTTTGAGCCCAGTAGCCCTTTTCACACTGTGATCCCTAGGATTCCCCGAGATTGCCCCAGGGGAATAACGAGCGGCCATTTCACACTATGATCCCTTTAATGATAATAATAATAATACTAATAATAATATCAAAGTCCTATATAGCGCACGTATCTACCAAACAAGGTACTCAAGGCGCTAAGTATATACAAACTTTCAGAAAGATAGGTTATTGCAGTGATGAATTCTGAGACCCAATTATGTACATGTAGCACCTTAAAAGGGTTTACAAGGTGCTTTGGCACATTCAGCTGCCACAGCCAGGAAAACCAGAGCGAACCCCTTCTCTTTTCGATAAGTGCACGGGGTTCTTTTAAAGGTGTTACACAACACATGGGACCAACGGCTTTACGTCTCATCCGAAAGACAAAGCAATGGCTAAGTGTCTTACAACACTGTTGTTGGCCAAATGACCAGAGTCGATTTCACCAAACTCTTCCTAAGTTAGGATTAATCTTAGGACTTATATCCAAATACGTAGGATGCATTAAACCCATCCTACATGTAAATTAGGACACCACTCGAAGCAAGCAAGCAAGCAAGCAAGCAAGCAAGCAAGCAAGCTCGTCCTAACTCAGGTTAGGATTAATCCGTGAAATTGGCTGCAGGGCACAAAATGCAAAGCGCATTGATCAGAAAGGAAACTTCCTTCAACACTTTCAAGAACCAACTCAAGACCCACCTCTTCACACAAGCTGCTTCTCCTTTTGTTTATTTTGTTTAATTAGTTCTTTTAGTTGTTAGCTTTGTTAGGGTTCCTGCGCCAGGAGCGTCACCTGTGACAGACATGGCGCATTACAAGTTTCCTTTATTATTATTATCACGTTGATACGATGTTGTACAATGGGCTGTATAAAAACTAGTTCTCATTTAGCCATAGCTACTAACCTGTAGAGAACCTGGTATGATTCAACAGGTCCGTTACTTGCTGCCCAAGCGACGTCTATAGAATTCTTGGTTATTACCCTGGCAACTGGGTCACCTGGTGGGACTGGTTCTGAAAGTATAAAACAAGAGAGAATGCAGATACATGATTATTATATCTGCCATTTATTGACAGTGAAAGGTGCAACAAATATAAATGCAACATTCTCTGTTAGCACCTTTTTGTTTCTAAACACTTGTATGCAATTATTGTTATAAAGTACAAACTCAATTAAATATTAGTTTCCCCTTTATACATCGGAGAGGTTGAGTATTAACTATTGATAAGTAAACAACAACAAAACCAGATGAGGAAAAAGTGATTACACATGTACATATATTAGTCAAACAACATTAACCTGAAATCCCTTTATGTGATATACCGGGGTCCTTCCATACTGTACAGTAACTCTAACGTCATTATGGTAAGTAAAGAATATACAGCACTGAAGGCGTAAGATGGGAACTCAGGCTGAAATGTGCACTGGGCGCCATTTCAGCAAGCAACTCTTACAATGCAACAGTGGAGACAATGAGCATTGCTATCAATGGGTGTGTTTGTTTAGCTTCCCTGGGTCGACCCCGCTCTGCCCCGGTATGTTCGAATAGCTTTGACGTCATTCCAGGAGCTCACCCGGGTCAGCCCCCAGTGCCCTGCTTGTGGAGTGGTCACTTGGGGGTGACTCGCGGTGCATGGCATCACCACGAGAGGGCGAGTGTGATTGTTTGATTAGCTCTTATCAGGGGCTCACCCGAGTGAACACTGCAGGGTCAACCCAGGGAAGCTTATCGAACGCACCCAATGATATGAGGACATATTTGCTTGCTAATATGGCACCCATGCAAATTTCCCATTCCAACGATAGAACTTGCACCTTCAGCGCTCTATACTATTTGATGCTAACTCAGCACCCATACTGAAGGACCCTGGAGCCCAATTTCATAGAGCTGCTAAGCAGCAAATGTTGCTGAAAAAAAAATTCCTGCTTAGCAGAAATTAGCAGGTTACCAGTCAAAAAAAGAGCATAGGACCTGGTATTTCGGCTGGTAACCTTACTCTGGTATAAAGCTTATTTTGATATTCTTAGCTTATTTTTGTGCTTAAGCAGCTCTATGAAATTGGTCCCAGGTATGCCAAATCCCACACAAAAACGCATATTAGTGTACAGCAGTCCCCAGTCCAACGGACTCAAACAAATCAAGTTGCTGGATTTTAACTGGTTGGCGATGATGGTTTTGAGAGAAGGAACGAAGGTCATTAAGAGTGCAAAGTAATTGTCTTGAATGATTCAACTCAACATCAATGTGAAGTGTCATCACAGGAAACTTGAAATGATGCATGAACGTTTAGAGGTTAACATTACCACATGAGGCTGTATCACATCCATGTGTTATGTAAAGGGAGGCTGTTTCTTTGGAATAGTCTTCCTGTGCCTATTCGCCAAGCTAATTCTTTGCAATGTTTTAAGCCCATGTGAATATCATTTGTTTGAAGCCAGTGGACACTATTGGTAAATACTCAAAATAATTATTGTCATTAAACCTTACTTGGTAAAGAGAAGTGGCGAGAGGTTGATAGTATAAAAAAATTCTGAGAAACGGCTCCCTCTGAAGTCAAATAGTTTTTGAGAAAGAAGTAAGTTTTCATGATTTTGATTTTGATACCTCAGATTTAGAATTTGAGGTCTCGAAATCAAGCATCTACAAGCACACAACTTGGTGTGACAAGAGTGATTTTTCTTTCATTATTATCTTGCAACTTCCGACAACCGATTGAGATCAAGTTTTCACAAGTTTGTTATTTTGGATATATGTTGAGATACACCAAATGAGAACACTGGTCTTTGAAAATTACCAACAGTGTCCAGTGTCTTTAAAGCTGCTTTTTGTATCTTGTATCTTTCTCTCATTGTTTATTGTATTGTTCATTTTATGCACTTAAGAGGCATTTTGCATTAGGCGCTTTACAAATGTCTCATCATTATTATTAATTATTAATAAATAAATAAAAAGTTTTGGTGGGAGTAAAAAACAACAAATGATTTCCGAATAAACAAAGAGAAATCACATCACGAATGTACAAGACTGTGCAGATATTGTCCCCAGTTAACAAACAAAATGTATACTATGCATCACTCATTTGAACAATTTTGCAAAGAATTAGTACAACTGTGCATGTACAGGCAGGGCTGTACAGTGTTTGTGTCAACAATCTTGACACAGTTTGAGCAAGTTCGATCAAGGACCAAATGATTGATTCAAGACGTACGTAGTGCAAGTGTTCTGTTCAAGATGTACATAGTGCGTGCGCACTGAATTGGTAGGTCGAACGGCTCTTGTCTTGTCATGTTAATGGGATGCCACAACCATGAGAAAACTAACTTTAAGAAAGAGACGGATACACACAAAAACCACTAGGACCACAACTAAAACATGCTACATGTACACTTGTAACCACAATTATGACAATACATGCAACAATAAACATTGTGAAGCTATGGTGAGAATTTATTTGTTACAGCTAACACTAACGTCAACAAATCAAGAATTAAGAAAATTGTTAAATAGCTGGATTACACTAAGCGTCAACGACCACCATATTATAGCCTTAAACGCGTCCACATTCATCAAATATTGCGCTCGGTGACGCTTATTGCAATCTAGTCAGAAAGACGATGCATGTCTATGTTAAATCATAGTTAGAGACACTGGACACTATTGGTAATTGTCAAAGACCAGTATTCTCACTTTGGTGTATCTCAACATATGCATAAAATAACAACCTGTGAAAATTTGAGCCCGATTGGTCGTCAAGGCTGCGAGATAACTATGAAAGAAAAAAACACCCTTGTCACACGAAGTTGTGTGCTTTCAGATGCTAGATTTCGAAACCTCAAATTCCCAACTTGAGGTCTCAAAATCAAATTCATGGAAAAATACTTCTTTCTCGAAAACTACGTCACTTCAGAGGGAGCTGTCTCTCCCCATTAGTTGTTAGGAAGTGAGGTTTTATGCTGATAATTATTTTGAGTAATTACCAATAATGTCCACTGCCTTTAACGACCCCCAGACCATAGCTGGCGGAAATGTTGTGTTTATAAAGAATTTAAAAAAACAACAGTAATAAAAAAGTAAATCCTGATGAATTAGTGGCCAAATTTCTTTGCCCTGGTACTCTGATTTCATTAGTTGGTTTCCAAATTGCTAATAGGCTATCTAGCATGGTGACATCAACCCTCTGGAGAAAATTAATCTTTCATCCATTTATTTCATTCTATGCCAGACCTCTGATACGATCAGGACATTAATTTCACTTTCAGACCATTTCAGAGGCAGACGTTTCTCCAAAATCATTAAATATGTCAACAAGTACCGTCAGTGGAAGCTCTTAACCACTTAATTGAATTTTAGCTTTAATGCATACTCTGTCTGCAGCAATTGAAGGTCACTAATGTTGATCCAGTTGGGTTAAAATTATCGAGTAGTGTGTAACATTGAAAACAACAAACAGCTAGGAACAGAGTCACAAGAGGGCGCTGTAACAATAACCTTTCTGATAACAAATAATCAACACTCTTCATTCAGTGTTAATTTTTTATTTATTTTTTCATTTTTGAAAGCTATTATTGTATTTTTCGAATTATCACCTGTTTCGCTAATAAGTTTCAGCTTTGAAGGCACTTAACACGTTTGGTAAACTTATCCCAACTTCAGGCTCAATTGGTCATTGAATTTGCAAGAGAATAATGAAAGAAAAAAACACCCTGCTTGCATTACTTTGTTTGCTTTCAGATGCATAATAAAAGGCTTCAGTTGAAGTCTTTTACTTTTTTAACAAATACCTCTTTACCAAATTGAACTACTTCAGAGGGAGCCGTTTCTCACAATGTTTTGTACTATCAACAGCTCTCCATTGCTGGTTACCAAGTGAGTTTTCATGCTTTAACAAATAATTTTTAGTAATGACCAGTAGTGTCCAGTGCCTTTAAAGTAATCTATCGTGCATTTTTGCAGTTGATAACAAGCATATTTGTCAGAAAGGTAAATAGAAGTTACAGCTCCAAAACGTACCCAGAAGTGGCATTTGTCTAAGAAAGGAACAAACACCCATAACTGTTATGAAGACACTGACAGCACGTTCCACAAATTATTTCACAACACCAGCGTTTGACAAGAGCAGAGTTAAGCCTGAGGTTAAAAGCTTGATTAAAATCTGAAACACTAAACACACATTAAGAGAGAAAAAATATGCTGGATCAACTGCACTGGCACAGCTTCAACACCTTACCTTCTACAGTTAAGTTTAGATTGGACTCCATGGTCAAAATGGTTGCTAGAAGAATAAGGTACACATGTATGAACGTTCATTAGTAAACAATTATAACACAAAATAGTAAAAGTGGTAGATGTATCTGGGGGCATTCTGGGTAATTTTCGTTTACATATTTTCCTGAAAGAGCCCCTTTTTAGAACTCTCTCTATTATTTGGTGTAAGATTATGTGCCAGGGAGGTAAAAACAAATGCTAATTGTCTTCATGTGAAAAAAATACAAAATTGTTATAAGAACATTGATAAACTATTAATGTCACTTTTTATTCTAGTAATTTTTTATCTAAACTTTTATCAAGATTTCAAATAGGGAGGGGAGCTCTATCAGTGGTGTCACAGGGGCAGCACCCTTGAGAGAGGGGGAGGTGAGGGGCGGAGGTAATTTGGGAGGGAAGGCCTGTTTTGCCACCGGTAAAGCTTGCAACACAGAAAATTGTTTAGCAATTCTTTCAACACTTTTTTTTTTGGGGGGGGGGGGGGTTGGGGGAGGAAAAAATTACAGATAGCAAACACCATCTACATCTACAATCTACAAGTAAAATGCATGGCTTGAACAAATTATACACAGTATTGTGAATAATTTGTTCAAGACATGCATGCTACTTGACATTTGTGACACTGAGTACCCTTAGGTAATTTGATTAGATTGGTGGACTTAACCTTTTGGTTAAAGATTAATCAGTTTTCCTCCTCAGTTTAGCCCTCTCTGCATCTGTTCTTACTTTACTGTGTTGTTTGTTATTGTAGATTTTATGTTCATGTTTGGTGTGGAATAAAATAATACAAAATGAAATGGAACAGTCATTTGCCATGTATGTTGATTTCAAGAACAGAAATGAAAAATATTTCTGTATTTATTTGCTTTTAGTGTTTTATTTTATCTTTAACCCTTTTCATTATTTCCTCAACCCCCAACTTTCATCCAAACCCCTCAACATTAGTTTCAGGGGAAAGTTCTACCCCACATGATCCCCACCCCAGCCAGCCGCCAATGTTTGTCGCTCTGGATTACACGACGGGATGCATTCAGGCTAATCGAGGCCAAATGAAGCTTCGTAAATATCTGACAGCACATATTAACCTTTCAATCTCTTCATAGCGGCTATGTATTATGTCATCCCGAGTACACTGCTGCTGCACTGCTCAGCTAGCCGATTACTTCCTAACGGGTTGTTCTTCATTTTTTAAAGGGGCGGTTAGATTATGTCCGAAAAGCATTGATGTTAATTTTTTCGCCCTTATCGCTGAGGTTGTTTATCGTTGATAAGGTTCATTAGTTACAGTTTGATCATCGTCTGTACTGTTATCTTTAGGTTGTAAAATTCGGCAATCTGCGACTACGTCCTTCCATGTCAAATTAGCCCAACTCAAAAAACAAACAAAAAATTATAATCAGGTCATTTGTTGGTAAATTGACGATGATCTTCCCATTTCAAAACTTTAAAGGCATACCATGTATGGATGTGAATATAACATGTTTTATAATGGGTGTCAATGTTTTGGGTTTTCAGATACAGTTTTCTCAAATATGACTTTATTTTCAGAATACTTCGTATTAAGTCTTTCGAGATTTTATTAACTGCCTAAGGGTTGAAATGTCAGGCCATTAAACAAATTTTTATTTTGCATTTACACCATTGCAATGGCGTAAATGCAAGGACCGATGCATTGGTCCTCTTGGTTGGTTAAGTTGTTTGCAACAGCTAAGGAAATATTCCAGAGAAAAAAAATTGTTCTAGTATGAACATTATCAGGATGCTTTTTAGACTAATTAACATAAACGTTTTTAAACCAAGAATCCTATAAAACAGTAATACGTTCAAAATACACCATTCTCGGGAAACAGTTCAGGCAAGTAAAGCATTAAGCATTAATTATACCATTAATATGTAGAACACTTATCTGAGTATCTGTGGAGTCTCCTAAGACATAATCATTTAATTAATCTTTCAGCATCACCGTGGTACATGGTGCACTGAGCGGCCATTGAGAAAGAACACTAATTACTTACACTATGTGGAGATGATATGCCCATAACGTATTATTAAGGAGTCCGCCATGTACATGTACATGAACTGTTCAGAGGCTAGCCAACAAAACTGCACAGTGCAAGTTTTTACAGACACTGTAGTGCATGACTCACTTTAAAGGGAGAGTGTATAATAAGTTTTTTTTTTAGGATTCAACTGATTCCCATCCACCATGATCACTTGTATTCAATAAACTCACCATAGTAAAGAGAGAGGGTCAAAATTATCACAATATGGTGTTAAAGTGACACCAATGTAAATAGAATTGTGTTGGCAGAAATTAGAGTTATACATTTATTAACACCTCCATTTTGATTCTGTTAGTGACCAAACCCATGGTGTAAATTTTGACACCCAGTTTTTGCAGTACAATAAAAACTTACAGACTTGTTATGCTTCTGCAGGGATTTGGTTAATGATGGTATTGTTTGGTTTCAATACTAGCGAGTACTCAACTTAAATGAAGACTATATTTTTTCTATATTATAATCAACTATTCTTTTTCAATTAAAATAACATGAACGTAACTTGGGCAAATTTCTTTATAGATAACAAAACCGGAAACGAAGACCCAGTGTTATTCTCAGGTTTTCTTTGAAGATTTGTGGTTATACAATACAATACAATACAATAATCTTTATTAGATCCCAAAAAGGGTAATTCAAATGCTCGCAAACAGATTTTAAATACAGATTTTAAATATATATATTCTGCTTTCATTTTTTCATGGCCATATGCAATCTGGGTCATTCTAAGTGGTTTTATATTTTTGATTTTTGTGAATTTGATCTGAAGTCCCCCCCTCAAGTTTCTTTTTCCTAGTATCAACCACAATTTGCACAATACAAGTGATAGGCTCTCTCGCTTGTCCATGGTTTAAACCTGCTTGATATGGTGCGAGCATAAGTGAGCTTTCACAGTTCAATATAATATTATTATAAAATATTACGTCCTGTTTTGATATTTACCATTCCTAAACTTTTGTCTCCAACTGTCTTGTAAGAAGGATATACTGACTAATAAGAGAGACCCACAACACTGGGCTACACGTACATGTCATGTACACGTATAGTTCAGTTGGAAGAGCCCTGGAACATTAATCCAGAGGTCACAGGTCAAATCCTGTGGTAGTAAACTTTTCCCAAGTACATTCCAAAATTATTTAAGAGTACGTTTCCTGAAACTTGCGAGTGAAACAATACACTCTGCTTGTGTCTCAACACTAGTCTCAGTCTCTATTTTGATTTCTATTTTTGCTGGTTTTGCTATCGATCTTGGAATTCTGTAGTATGTTTATGTAGTTTCGGTCTTCAATTGTTCCGTTCTGAAACTTAGGTCTCAAAATTAGTTTCTTCTTTGTACTTGTTCACATCACTGGCTACCAATCACAAAAGGACTGATGAAGGAAATGAATTATAGCATTCACCGAATCCAAACCTTTGTTTAGAAAGCAAGATTGGAAGCTTTGAATGTTGGTGAAAGTTTCGTTGAGTCCCAGAACCTCATCCAAAGGTGCAGGGATGGGCTTAAGTATGCGCATTGGACTATTCCATGACCTCATAATGCCAGGGACCAATTTCATAGAGCTGCTTAAGCACCAAAAATGGCTAAGCCCAACAAAATTATGCTCACCAGAATAAGGTTACCTACTAAAATACTATCTCACATGTACAATTTGTGACTGGTATTGTGTTCATTTCTGCTTACCAGTCAAACGCGTAGCAATATTTTTTGCTTCAGCAGCTCTATGAAATTGGGCCCAGGTCACCTCAATTTCCTGTTTATGAAAGATTCGACTATCAGTTATGTAGCTCTAATGTGTAAACCCATTGCGAATAAATATTGTCACTATTTGCCTTACAGTTGTACTAAAAATTGCCTTTTTATTTTGTTGAGCAAACTTGAATCTGATTGGTCGACCCATATCACACCCTGAAGTATTGCACTGTTTGAAACTCTGCATACTGCGTTATTTTTAAGCTAACTTTACGCAAAACACAAATAAACTGTTATTATACACGTGCCCGTGGAATACAGAAAATACGGGCGTCTGCGTCCCACGTACAACTCAGCCTTCGACCTATTTGGATATGGTAAAATGGGATGCAGAAGCGCTATATTTTTCCATATCTCTCTCGCACTTGTGTCATAACAAATAATGTACACAGCTTAAAATAGTCTCACTAAATGTGATTGTGATTAAATTTGTTCGAATCAGTAATAATGAAATTCTACCTCTAACTGAATCCCTTAAACTATGCAAGAGATGCACAGTAGTCTAAAAAATAACCCCTCGAAAAACTAACCTCTAGTTTAAAATCTAATTTCAATTTTGTCAGTAAAACGCCGTCGGTAAATAACCTTTAATTTGATTTATAAGAAATCCCTTCACTGCTGATGTGTTCAATAAGGTCGTTCCAATTCTTGGATTATCCCTTGTCAAACACATCGGTGTACTGTTACATGCCCAAGTACTCTAAGGAGCTCTCGGGAAGAAGGAGGGGGGGGGGGGGTGGTAGGAGAAACTGACATGTTTGAAACTTTAATAATTCAGGGTACAGATGTACTGTACATAATAAGTATGTGTACACTGTACTGTTTACATACGTGTACATGCAGCCTTTGAATTTTGTTCTTGAAGGGCGCAGCAATTTCCTCTAAGGGGCACTTTACGTGTACATGCAGCCTTTGAATTTTGTTCTTGAAGGGGCGCAGCAATTTCCTCTAGTAAGGGACACTTCTATGAGAATATGTAAATTTGTATTGGATATTCCCAAAGGGCACCACAGCACAGGGCATCAAGGCGATTGCTGTGGGTGCTGTTGGGGTAACTCAAAGGCTGTTTTTGTTTACATTGATTCCCATAGACTTATTTTTACTTTAATACTAAAAAGAAAAAATTGTCAGTGAATTCATACAGTACAGTGTTTATAGGGCCTATATATTCAACTTTTTTAACCTTAGTTTTTGGTGAAAATCTTTAACAAAGTGAATCAAATGATGACGTGTATCACATTGTACATTTACTCCAGCCTGTTCCCCTTTAACCCAAGTCTCCGAAATAATATTGGAATGCTGAGATTGAAAACTCACACTCAGAGTCCAATTAAACCATTGATATATCCTGATAACTGTGGGGCCAAGCACGACGACGAGCACCAGCCACTAATATAAGCACTACTACGACCCAAGGGGGTGGGGGGGGGGGGGGTTCTTGATACGAACTCCTTGGGTGAATCATCCAGGGATTGCAGTTGAAATTACGGGGCACTACTGTCACTTTGGATGAAATGCAATGAAAATAAACCTTGGGTGACTGTGTTAAAGGTTTTCTACACTGAGAGAGAGGGAGAGCGGGCTGCATGTACGTGTTGATAATTTAATATCTGTAGCAGTGCGTGATGTCGTGGAGGTACAGGGTGACAAGTTTTCTCTAGAGTGTCATCGTAAAACATCATTTTGTCTCGATAACAAATTTACTTTGAGAGCCTATCATTAAAGGAAATCTCCACTTGCTTCATTACATCACGAAGGAATACTGTTTCCTCTTAAATGTGTTTTGTGCATCTTGCAATTCACATAGTTTTGTATTGATTTTTGTTTCAGATTTGATCTATGTTGTCATTGTAGAATATAACATGTATAGGCAAAGATATTTTTCAATAGATCCTTGTAATTTGATTGGTGAAAAACCATGTCACGTGTAAAACTTTATTTTGCCATTGATTGAGTCTAAGGCTGTATAAGATTTGGCGGCTACAACTACGGCTCTGGCTGTTGCTATAAGGGTGTTGCTAAGGACAGCCCATACTTCAACACACGATGACGCGGAAATCTAGCCGTAGCTGTAGTCGTAGGCACCATTTTAGACAGGGCCCTATATTGATAAATATAGGATGCTTGGGACGCTTCAAAGGCTAAGCTTTGCAAGTACTAACAACATGAACTCTGTCTCTGACTATTTTGTCAGCTCAACCAATCCTGTGTATTAAAGCCATTGGACACTTTCGGAACAGAACAAAAATTAAAAGTTCACAGATTTACAAATAACTTTGTAGAAGGTAATGTTGAAAGACTTCTCTTGAAATATTATTCCATGAAATGCTTTACTTTTTGAGAAAACATTAAAACAACATAAATTCTCCATATCAAGAACTACAGATTTATTTTCAACACATTTTATGACACGGTGAAACGTGCGAAAACAAGGGTGGGTTTTCCTGTTATTTTCTCCCGACTCTGATTCAATTAAGCCTAAATTTTCACGGGTTTGCTATTTTATATATAAGTTGTGATACACTAAGTGTGGGCCTTGGACAATACTGTTTACCGAAAGTGTTCAATGGCTTTAAGACTGGGATTTTTTTTTATTGAATACGAGGCCTAACCTACATGCATAGGCTTTACCCAAATATTTAATAAAATTCTTAGTGATTCTCTGAGAGCAAGAAATTTAAAAATCAGATTAAAATAAGAGTATGAGTCTCAGTACACACTGTCTGACATAATTTCATGTTTGTAAATCCTATTAATAATTCTTGTGCTGGCGGCAATGAAACAGCATGAATAAACCATTCCAGGTCGAGATGAGAAGTTTGTATAAATTACATTTCTTTAAAGAGCTATTCCAGTATGTAGGATTTGAGGCATTGTAAGGCGAGATATCAATGTTTATTTGGTTTGCGGTAACACCATGTTTTTTACTTGCTGTGGTGTTCTTTTGAGAACTTGTCCTGCTAAACATGTATCTACTGCCATAGAGTTGAGAGAAGTTTTCCGAACTCCGAAAAAATGTATTCCGCGTTAGTAGAGCAAAGACAAATATACATGTGGATTGGTTTGCGTTAACACCATGTGTCTACTTGCTGTGTAGATTATGTTCTTTTGAGAACTTGTCCTGCTAAACATGTATCTACTGCCATAGAGTTGAGAGAAGTTTTCCAAACTCCGCAAAATGTATTCTGCGTGAGTAGAGCAAAGACAAATATACATATTCCAGTGTACATTATATTTCAGGCCTTGGACTTCGCTCTTGAAGGGGCACAGCAATATTCCTCGGGTAAGGGGCACTACTGTTTATTCAAATATAAATTTGTATTCATAAATACCTCAGACAGTTTCGCTATTCCTATTGGTGGAGAGCGCGTCACGTGGGTGTGTATAAACCTTTGTTTATGACTTGTAAAAAGTGTTAACTCATGGGCGTGACACGCGACCTTGCACCTGTTCTTATATGACAGTTTCTTTATTCCTATTGGTCGAGAGCAACAGCTGAAACAGTTGTGCCACATCACGCGATACGCGCGGCGCGCACAGCATTCCCTTATAAGGAGTTGTTTACCTGAGGACGGCGGAGGGCTTTACCATTTCATAGCTGGAGGGGTGTTGTGTTGAAAGAAATCATTTAGCAATTATAATTTTTGAATTTATTTTACTTTTTTACCAAAAAGTGATGATGTTTTTGACCTAAAAGGTATTTATGAATGGGAAGTGTGTTGAATCAGTTTTCAACTAGTGGTTTAAACCCGCCGAGGCCTGGTTCTTTATAATTTACCTCGACTTCGTCTCGGTAAAATTATCAAGAACCAGGCCTCGTTGGGATTAAACCACTAGTTGAAAAACCTCTTCACCACACATTGATTCCCTTATTGAAACCTTGCAAAGGGCACCACTGCAATTGCTGTGGATGCCTTGGTTAAATTCGAGGCATGATTTTTTTTTTCTAAAAATCTGCGAAAAATTAGCTGCTCTGTGAAGTGGGCGTCTGGCTAGCAAGCAGAAAGCATTCGTTGCTTTAACAATATTCTAGTCCATTTTTAGAACGCTCTCTTTGTTCAACACTTCAGGTGGTCTGATCGTTTCTAAACAGCCAGCGTAAGAAGACTGCTACATCGACAATGCGCCACTGTACGTTGTCTGCATTTTAATTATTTTAGAATAGAGTCTGTGCCCTAGACAGGGATCTAATATCATAAATCATCCGTAGGATTTGAAACTTTGCATGGTGGAAATTTACAATCTAGTGAGGTTTATGGTAACATGTACGTACATGAATCTCTAGGTGGTTTTGAAGCTTTTTAACGTACAGGCCTTGAATTTCACAGAGGCTACAATGTATGGAGGCCAAGGAGGTCTTGGCCTTTATGCCCTGGCCTCTGTTGCCCAGGTCTTGGCCTTGGCACCCCTTCAAATGTTTCCAATAGACTTATTAAGACAATCAAATGAAAGTGCCCCTTGCAAAATGAAAATGGCCTTATCCTCTTAACGATAACAATTTGTAGATTTCTACCAGCATCTATCTTTACAACATTATTACATGTGTTTTGCAATTTGTTTCCAGTAAATACCTTTGACAATAATTTTCTTCTTAAAGAAAAGCATCTTCATGATATTTTAGTCAAGATTGACACCACATCAATTCCGAGCCGTCGTACCGGCTCCCATTGAAAAACAAAAACTGCGCTGCAACAGCAGGTTGCTAAATTATCGCTAGAATAACGACGGGAGACATCCAGTGTTTCGTCAAGTAGACAGGGGGTTAGTGTAGCTGCAGATTGAGGCAAGCTATACGTACAAGAAAGGTCTAAAATAGATCCTAATCAATAGCATCAGCGTGTACATGTACAGTGTCTACCCCTGGGAAAGAGGTTGCTGAACCTGTGGATTTTGAAGAAGCTGGTTTTGTTTCACTTAGATTATTGCTTCGCACACTGCTCTCAGCGTTTTGTGCATTACTATTTCCACCCCTATTTTTCATACATTTCACATGAAGATTAGATTTTGGGAGGGTCAACTGCAGCTTATGCTCGTGTTTCTGTGTAACTTGAGGCACAGTGAGTATTTGGAGGGTTATCAATCACTAGAAGAAAATATCAAGAATACATAAAAATAATGGACAAGTAGGTAATCAGAGATAACTTTACGGGGGGGGGGGGGGGCTGAAAAGTCATAGACAAGAACAAGCTTATTTGTACACCCACCTAATGTCGTTAGTGAAGCCGATGTTGTCATTGAAACCGATGATGAGGTTACCGTTGATACCGGTTCCCCATCGGCTCTACAAGTATACACCCCGTCTTCAGTCATAGCGGCCGACGAGATGGTCAGACTGTACTGGGTACTGGTATCCAATCGGAATCGGCCGTTGATCATCTGCATGTGTGAATCGACCAATGGGATGGAATCTTTCTGCCATTCTACCACGACCGACGAGGGGATGACTGAGGGAGAGATGGTGGTGTAGGCTAGACACGGAATTGAGATATCGTTACCACGGATAACTGTCTTATAGGTCAGGAGTGCCTTGGCTACTGTCACTGAAATGGCTGGAAAAAAAGAAGAAGCAGAAAAAATAATAAATGGTGTTTGAAGCTTTGCATGTTGTGAAAAATAAGAAGTGACTTTTAATACTAAATAGTAAACTTGCGTGTACAACCATGTATAAGAGCCAACACTCCCTCAAAAGAAATCTTGTTGTACTCATAAGTTTACTTTTTAGTATTTTTAGTCACTGCTTAGAAAAAAATAATAAAAAAACAATCCAGTTTAAAAAAATTAACCGAACTAGAGATTCAGTTTTTGTCAACAACAAAAACCAGGTGCTCGTGAGCGATGTCATCAAACTTTGTGACGTCGTTTCACCTGGTTCAATGGTTATATGTTTTCCAATATAAAGCTCTATTTTAAGGGGTGGATTATAAATGTCCTATGTGTGGTTCAGGAGTTATGAATTTTTTTAATTCTCAATTTATTTACAGATATTTACGAGAGCACATTACATTGTTAAATGTAAAAGATTTATGTGTACAATGCACCTATACAGACATGCACAAGAAGATTATCCAAACTATATCACTTCAAAGGGAATCCTTTCTCAAAATGGTTTAAAACCTATCAACATTTGCAATGCTTCTCACCAAGTACGTTTTGATGATCACTTATTTTTATTTGGGGGGGGGAGGGGACCTGCTAAGAGGGCTTTATGCACAGTACCATTGCAAAAAAAAAAACAGTTCTCATATTTGTAATGCGTATTATTGTATTATAAGTATGAGTTTACACTGCATTTTCTAAATGAACATGCATGCTTATACTACATGTTACTCAAGACGTTTGAGCAAAGCGTTTTAAGACAGATTTTTGATTTTGTTAGTTATTGAGACTGATGGGGTTGACAAGGTTTAAAAATTTAGCTTCTGCTGCCAGAATCACTGGGGCAAATCCTTTCTCTTAGCAAGTGTAACTGGGTTCTTTTACGTACAACCATGGAGGTAGTGGTACAACACACTGGACCAACAGCTTTATCTCCCATTAGACTAGAAGGACAAACAATAATGGTTAAGTGGTTAAGTGCCTTGCTTCAAGAACACAAGAGTCAAGACCGAGACTCAAACCCACACTCTGCTGATCAAAAACATCAGAGCTCGAGTCCAGAGTGCTTGAACCACTGCTTGGCCGTGACACAAATGTCATACATTTGTACATGTAACACTTCGTTAGAATATAATGCATGATGATCAGTGAGTTAACACACTATTATGGTTATGTCAGTGTAAAATCGTTGTGGCTCCTAAAATAGCACTTACGTTTCTATGCGCAAGTTTAAAATTGTCAAAACACTGTATCTTGCTTTTAAGAAATACTGCGTTCACCGCTATAAGTATGCAGTGATGTTGCACAACATTTTAGCACGAGGCATGTTAGCACGAAGCATTTTCACGCGAGATAAAACATTTTTGCGAAATCCAGATACAATGTTTTGCACTAATGCGATGTTATTTGACATTGGTATCTTAATTTATTCTGTATGTAATGAATTCATAATGCGCATATTAAAGAAACTCTCAAGAAACATATCATTGATATCTTTCAACTATTTTTAATTGAGCCGTCATGAAGGAAATTAACCAGCGCAACAAGACCTCACCTAAAGCACCAAACCTAACTACAGAATGCGGAAATGTAACAACAGTGAGTATATCGGGTGGTAATCAACGTGAGGTGTGTATTGCAAAGTGTAACGGATACCAGCTATTGCAGCCCACCAAGTTCAGCCGATAATCAATTAGAGGTGTGTGAACCTTATCATATGCACTGCACGCCCTGGGACATGTGGAATAGCCAAGCACGCTGTTGTTAAATCAAGCTGAAAACTTTCATTTTGGTGCCGTTAATGATTAAGGGAAAGCCACTATGTACAGGGAATGCTTAAAATGCAGACATGATGGGAAAGAAAATAATTTGAATGGTTTCTCAATCTGTTAAGGTTTAGAAAGTATGATTTCAAGAACAGATTTAATAACTGATCTGAAGCGTACATGTATTTGTATTAACTTTGCATCACTGCCAGTAAATTTTTCATATTCTTTTCACAAACTAATGTCTCATTCAATTTTTCTATTTTTTTTTTTTTTTTAAATGCTTGTAATTCCTTGGCCCTTTGTTTCACTGAAAAGTTTTTGTAGGATAATTAAGAAACAAATTTATAAACAAATACAATACATAAAATGTTCTGTAATTTTGGTTTACATCAATTAATTACAGTTTATGACAGTGTTCCAACTGAATAACATGTAGCTTCAATCACAAGTGAACGACACATGTACAAATGTACAAGAAAATGCAGGCATGTACTTAAAGACAGTAAACACTATTGGTAATTGTCAAAGACCAGTCTTCTCACAGGTGTATCTCATTATATACATAAAATCGGTCGTTGAAGTTGCGAGATAATAATGAAAGAAAAAACAACCTTGTCACACAGAGTTGTGTGCTTTCAGATGCTTGATTTCGAGACCTCAAGTTCTAGATCTGAGGTCTCAAAATAAAATTCGTGGAAAATTACTTCTTTCTCGATAACTACCCCACTTCTGAGGGAGCCGTTGCTCACAATGTTTTATAACACCAACCTCTCCCGATTACTTGTGACCAAGTAAGGTTTTATGCTAACAATTTTTTTGAGTAATTACCAATAGTGTCCACTGCCTTTAAAATGTGAGTTGTATGGTCACAACATGGAGGAAGACAATTCTTCCTCCATGGTCACAACCAGTTCAATTGGGTGGGTTGTATGGTCACAACATGGAGGAATAAAATTCTTCCTCCATGGTCACAACCAGTTCAATTGGGTGGGTTGTATGGTCACAACATGGAGGAATAAAATTCTTCCTCCATGGTCACAACCAGTTCAATTGGGTATAACAAAATGCTTTGTGCAGAAAGCAGTCATGGATGAAATGACATCATAATATACCTGCCACAAAAATAAGTAGGTACTCCCTTTATGTTACCTCCCTCTGGAGAACATGTATAGGACATGTACTCTTCAACTCTAACCATCTAGGTGGTTAACCACCCCAACCACCTTGGGGTATTGTTTGATTTTTAATGGATTGTAACTGAAACCATTCTGAGCTTTATTGCATGGGAATGAGATGGTGTGATGTAAAGATTCATAGTCTATGGACCATGTAACATGTGACGTCAAATAATCTCCGTTTTTGAGTGTAATACATGTAGTTTTTACGCCATTTTAATTTTGATTGTAATGTTTTACTCATATGTTTAATTATTAATTTTTAGTTACTGTTCTCCTCCCTATAAGAGTGTACAGTACTTCGCCCTCTCAGTTTTTCTGTGTAAGATTTAGGCAATTTTAAAAAGTAATGTAATGTTTTACTCCAAATTTTTAACTATGTAACTGTTCATGTAATTCTGCTGCTGGCAGCGAATTGAATAGAATTTTATTAAACCATTGAATGAATGAAATGAATGAGCCAGGGAGCCTGGATTTCCTTAGAGCATGATGTGTATACAGTTCAATGGAAGGCAAGATACAAGTTATAGAAAATGCTTTCAGGCCTGATACTTCACAGAGGCATTGAAAGCCTCCATGCCCCCTGGTCATTGCCATGGTACCCTTAAAATGCTCCAGTAGAAATTCCCAGTTTCCTCATAGAGCAGGGGTCGAAATTAAGTGTATTCCATGGTAGTCAGCAGGGCTAGTGACCAATAATTTTTAGTAGCCCTGATTAGAATTTGGTAGCCCGAAAGACACATTATGTCTCGCGTCACGGCTCAAACTTTACAATACACCAATAACATAGTTCTTTATTGTTTGTGATGATGATTTTTGCATTATTTTTCCACTAGCCTGTCGGGCTATCAAACTGGAAAAATGAGTAGCCCGGCTGTAAATCTGGTAGTCCCGGGCTAGCGGGCTAGTGGCAATTTCGACCCCTGTAGAGGATTTTTTTAAAAAATATATCCTTGTTTTTCATGAAAGAAGTTCATCAGGCTGGTAAATTATCAACTTAATAAATGTATTTTCTAAGAAACACAGCCAAATACTCACGTAATTTTGTTTACGTTTCGACTAGTTTCACTAGTCATCCTCAGAACCTTGTTTTAACAACAACAACAAAACGGCTGCCACTTAAAAGGAAGCGGGCATGGACGCTAAACATGTTTTTATTTTATTCGGCCTGATCTCATCTTTATTTCATCAAAGATGTTATAAAAATGACGACACAATGCCTCCAATCTATTTCCTTCCATTGGGTAATCATACATGTACATTTAGGAAGTGTAATTGTAAATCTACAGGTTTGATATGAGTGTATCCTTCCTTCTTCTGTACTATTGATTACAACAGGATGACTACATTGTGTGGTCATGAGATGAACCTCCAGGTTCGATTTCAAAACTTCACGATGCTGTGTTCAATAGACCCTTCCTATGAAATATGTAAACTGCACATAACGCGTGCGCACTAACGTTTTGGTTGGCAAAATGAGGGAACATCGCGCTGTTTTGTACACGGCTAATGGGTGCGTGACGCAGACGTGATTGCGCGTCTGCTTAGTGCACAACTCTATGGCGTTTGCCAACCAACAGGGTCTGTACGCATGCGTGAATGTGATTAGCATATTTCATGGGAAGGGTCCATTATGCTGTGTTTTATTCATGAACTCCAGTGGGCTGCAATGATACACAATACAAGCAGAGCTTGAATGGTGAAAAAAATATCCACAAAACTGAAGGGTTTGCAGCGAAAAAAGTTCACTGTGTGCAGAATTTAGTTTACAAGACCGGAATCAAAATGAGTCCTAAAGCAAATGCCAAGAAAATCTCTCTTAGTCTTATGGGTAAAAGTATACTTCGATACTCAACAGAATTGAAAGACTCAAGGGCCCTTTTCGAAACCCTGGCTTCGGCTTCGGATTTGGCTTCAGGCTGTAGCACACGCAAAGCATGCTCAAAATGTCAAAACAGTCACGGGGCCAATCTAGTCGTAGCCGAATCTGGAGCCGAAGTCGTGGTTTCGAGAATGGCCTTAGTCAACTATTGTTTTCGCAAAGATTACATAATGAGGTAGCCTATTATTATCCAGTCATGAGTTTATACTGGCCCAGAGCTAAAACCACTGACCTGTGGTCCAGTGTTAATTTCAAGCCATTGACATGTAGCATTGCTTCTCATAATCACCAAATTTGTCAGAGCTCTGTCATTATTTTGTTACCTGTTGTAATTTTGTTTCAGCTAACATTTCACATTGTGTTGTTGTGATCCATGTAATGATCCAATGTTTTATATTTTGAACACTGTTAAAAGGTAGGGTCATAGATTGTTAGAAGCTCAAAAAATGAAGAGAAAAAAATTAATATGAAAAAATATGTATGCATGAATCGCCTGTTAGGTTTCTGAGGACTGTTGTCCAATTGACCGATCCACTTAGCTCCGCCCCATTGCGCATTGACCAATCACAACGCAACGAAGGTCCGACAAATAAGGTCCGACATGCGTGCGCGTATCTTGGCGCACAGCAGAGTTGTGCAGAAAGGCATTGGAGAGCCCCACGTGTTCTTGCTCACACGTGCGTTATGGGCGGAGCCTACTGGATCGGTCTATTGTGAATGCTGTGCCAAAGAGATGCTGAATACAGTGTCTACTTATTGAGAAAACAGCAATAAAACGTAATGGTAATTTTTTACAAAAACGCCACATCATTTTACGCTCAGCAAGGTGACAGCGGATGTGAATCTTTATAATTCTGATTTAAAAATAAGCATATATATGATTATGTTGACAAAAACAAATCTATGACCCTTTAAAAAAATCCCAGGTTCTTCACTTGTATTCTGTTTTGCTGTTGCCCAGAGCACCTTTTTGGGTGCACATGTGTTTCTGCACTTTCAAAAAAACCATTTCATAACACACACTGTCACTTGTTTTTGATTGTTGAGATATTCAAGGCACACAAGAACACCTGTTGCCATGGTTATCAGTGAATGCCTCAGACAATACTTGCTGCAAAACATGTTATGTTGGTCAACTTCAATTCAGCGTACACTGTACATGGAGCTTCTGCCCACGGCAAGAAGAAAAAAACACGCTCATCGAGGACACCTGACCATCACAGAGGTGCAAGCAAAGAGAGATATAATTGGTTTCATATCTTGACATTCTCAGGTACCTGGAGGCCAAAACATCTTACTCTAGGAGTGCGAGTTAAAAGGGGAGTTTTCTTTATGTTCTCAAGCAGTGTCTTGACCTCAGCTGTTGAATAGTAACACAGCGAGACGAGGGAAAAACAAATAGCGGGAGAATAACTTGTAATCTGGGGAGTGTCCTGACAGGATGAGAGAGATTTCAAAAGAGTTGTTGATTCTAGCTTGCTGAGTTTCAACAGGGTCTTGTAACTGACAGGTCATTGTATGTGAATGACTGATACTTGGGAATGTTTAGTTTCATGGAACAAGTGGTTGTACATACCAAAACTATGAAAGACTATAAGTAGTTTAATAGCTCAATACTAGATGTATTATTACAGTGAGTGTACCCTAAGTTCAACTCAATCCACTACAACCTGCCAAACAGATTCTTGTACCCTTTCTCTAAGAGCAATTTGATTTCGAGACCTCAGATTTAGAATATGAGGCCTCAAAATCAAGCACCTGAAAGCACACAACTTCGTGTGACCAGGGTGTTTTTTCTATCATTATTATCTCGCAACTTCGACCACCAATTGATCTCAAATTTTCACAGGTTTGTTAATTTAACCAAACTCTGCTGTTCTAAAACACCACCAGCCGATTTAAAAAAAACTTTACGCAACTGCGTAAGTCTACTTGCGCAACGTTTGTAGAGTAACTTGCGCCATAAAATCTGGAGGCAGCAATAATGGAGATAAGTGTCCTAGCAGGGACTCAAAACCAAACTCTGCTGTTCAAAAACACCAGATCTTTAGTCCAGTGCACTTGACTGCTTGGACAAGATGTGCCACTATGTTCAGTGCATGCTCTGAGCATCTTCCAGAGAATCTGTGCTATGGTCTGCAGGCATTCAACATCATGTACATGTACATGTACAATAATGTAGCATGGAACATTATTAACTACATACATGTTTTAATGGAAATCATCAGCCAAAAATTGATGATGTTCACTTAATCATACATTAATGGATCAGCCTTTACTAATGGCATAATGAATTTGCACGCATGATTAAGTATCAAGGCCTTATTAAATTCCCAACATTCAGCGCCAGTTCGCCGCCAACTTGAACATACTGTATGCAAGAGCAGAGCAGTCAACCACAGTAGTCACGTAGCACTCTCACAGGTTGAACTTCAGCCCTCGTGTGGTGTAGGACATAGCGAAAATTCCTCGCTCTCAGCTGGAAATCCATAAGTCCTTCATGCATTGTGCCCAATGTGCGATGCGTAAAAATTAAAACTCATGCAAAACAATGCACACCGTTCCATGTATCCATATTGCGTACTTTTCTATCCAGAATAAATGATGTGCATTGCTTGGCGTGTATTTTAATTTGCATGACAGACACATGGATTGCCGACCTTAAAACAACCCAACACCCAAACTGGTCAGATCAGTTTACCAATACCAGTGAAATCTTTCATTCAGAAGACACAACAAATTGTTGGCTTTTGATGGGTTTTTGATGGGTTTCGAAGGTTAGGGCGTATCACCTCCATGAGTAAATGTAAATACAGGCCTGGAAGTACACAGAGGCCATGTTGCCCCTATTTTAAAAACATTTTCCCTTCAAGTGCCATATGCAAAAGGAAAATGGCCGCCCCTTCTCAAAGATGAAATTCCAGGTCTGAGAATAGTTCTTGCTTTTGGTGTTACCATAGTTCCCTACAAGGTATAGACTGAGAGCCAGCAGGACATTGTACTACAGTTTCAATGCCGGATGATTTGCCTGGAACATCTGAAAACTAAGGTCCTTCAATATCAATAACTAAACAAAATGTGACATCTGACGACAGACCTTACGACTAATGCATTTATGACTAATCACATGGCATCTACAAGTAGGTCGATCCCTCGAGAATGAACGATTTTCCTGCAACCACTGGAGGCCTGAGAAGGTTTAACTGCAGATAGTCCAACTATGTGGAGTGTAGTGGCCGAGCGGTTAAGAGCAAAGGACCTAATGCTCTGCTGGTGTTTCTGACGAGCAGAGTGTGGGTTCAAGTCCCAGTCATGACACTTGTGTCCTTGAGCAAGATATTCCACAACAGTTGCTCTGTCCTTTCGGATCCAACATTATGCCATACATGTAGGTTGGTTCAGCAGAGTATGGGTTCAAGTCCCAGTCATGACACTTGTGTACTTGAGCAAGATATTCTACAACAGTTGCTCTGTCCTTTTGGATCCAACAGTAAGCCATACATGTAGGTTGGTTCAGCAGAGTGTGGGTTCAAGTCCCAGTCATGACACTTGTGTCCTTGAGCAAGATATTCTACAACAGTTGCTCTGTCCTTTCGGATCCAACATTAAGCCATACATGTAGGTTGGTTCAGCAAAGTGTGGGTTCAAGTCCCAGTCATGACACTTGTGTACTTGAGCAAGATATTCTACAACAGTTGCTCTGTCCTTTCGGATCCAACATTAAGCCATACGTGTAGGTTGGTTCAGAGTACTAGGATTAACAGTGCTTGTAAAAAAAAAAACACCAGAAAACTAATCGAGGAAGTGTAGGGGGTTCAAGACCCTGGTCTAGGTTCACCCTTGTTTATAGGTTTCCTCATGCTTGCGAACTACAGTTTACAGTGATTGGGTTTATCTATGAGACATCCTTGGTTTCATTCCCAGAAATACATAATAATAGTAATGGGTAACTGTACGGTTACCAGTCCATCTCTCTCATCACCGAAATTTTTTCGTTTGCACACTCACTGCCAGGAATTCAAAGAGCAGTGAACCACGTAAAAACAAAGCCCTTGAAATGCTATCTCTGCTGACTTGGGATTGTTGGATCTGTCAATGTGATTCATAGTTGGCATGGTAATGTACATATATCCTTTGTGCCTGAGTGTGTACATATACATACAGACACACACTGAGTCACATCCTATCCTTCCAACTGTATTGAAGCTGCATAATGATAATCACAGTACTCTAGCAATAATATGGAGTCCATACATAATCATCTTCTTAAAGGGGTAGTACATCGGAGATGATATTTCTTTGAAAAAAAGTTGATCTGTTCCAAACCAGGGCCCAATTTCCTAGAGCTGCTTCTAGGCAGAAATGATTGCTTAACAATGGCTGCTAAGCAGAATTGAGCAGGATACCAGTCATAATTTTTACATGTGACATTGTAGTTTCACGGGTTACCCAAGTCTGGTAAGCTTAATTTTGTTGTGCTTAATTTCTTTAGTGCTTTAAAAAAGCTGCCCTAGGAAATTGGGCCCAGACCTTGCACTATACAAATATTGGATGCATTACTATGAGTACAATGATGGCATAATACATGTATAATAAAGGGTGAAATTTTGGACTATTCCATTTCACTATAGGCAATGCGTCCCAAGCATCCTATATTTATCAATATAGGACTCCTATTTGCGAGTGTTGGACCAGCATACAAAGCAAAATAAATTATGAAACATGACACATGGTCTACCAAAAGGGCAACACAATTTTCAACTGATGACTGGCACCTCTGTACGAGAAGCGCATACGGTTGTACTGGAAAAGCTTAAGGGGCACCAGGGCAGTTAACCAGGGGCATGGAGGCATACGTGTACATGTATGTTCCTTTTGCCTCCGACGGCGAAATACAGAATCACGACTTGCCAATAGATGCACTACTTTTAAACATTAAATCATAAAGATGTTCATTCAGTATACCTTTGGTTTCTAAAGAAAATTAAATTGTAATTTTCATCACAAATACGTATCGTTTTGTCAAGTTTGTGATTATCGTTTATTCTAATCCTCTGCTGTTATAGGTGTTTTTTCCCTTGTAAAGGGCACCTCCTTAAGGACATTTTAAGGGCACCAAGGTAATGACCGGCAATTGCCTCTTGCATTCCTTCACAGAATTGTTGAAACTATTTAGGGACTGATTCCGTCCAAAAATGCTGTGCAAATCAATGCTAATATTGTGTAGCAAATTATAGAAGGGAAATCGTTAGAGATGAAACAAACACACAAAGTTTGCCTCTGCTAATTGAAAACATAGAGCAAGAATTGGATGTAGGTGTACACATACATTAGCTGCCTGTTTGTCTCTTCTCATGGCTTCCTTACAATGCATTTAAACATGAACATGAGGGGGTATTGCCCTCAAGGTGAAGACGTGTGTGTGTCACTGTCCAGGTAATTCCAGCTCTGTCATTACGCACCTCCAGAAAAACATCTCTCAAGCGCTGAGAGGAAACCTCGACACACAGGATGTTCAGGTTTATTCCGCCTCCGTAGTATAAACTAATAATTTCTTCCGTTGTGATATTTATAATGCGCAATGTTTGTGAAGATTAATAATTTTCAGGTTAAATTTTTTGTTTCTCGTGGTATAAACCATCTCTGACTTTTATACAACTTCAACCACTACAACCCTAACAAACCACACAATCCAAATAAGCAGTGCGAACCACCCTAAACACGCCAAAGCTTTATCCTCAACCCAAACCACAAATACTTGTAAAACCCCAAACCTAACCCAATTCCCAACCTCCAAACCACATTATTTCATTCAGTTCATTCATTCTGGTTGTGAAGCCAAGGGCTATCAGGAAAAAAAGGCACACTTAAAATGTTATACTATCCAAGAAACCGATGAAGAGAAGACAAAGATGGAAGTTTAAGTTTTACATGAGGAAGAAAACCCCATAGAATCATTCCAGGAAAAACCTATTTTATATGCAATCAGGTAGGGACTGAAAACCCAATCCACATGGTACCCCCAACAGGATTCTAACCCACGTCCCAAAAACCTTAGAAGGTGAAGAAAGATACCACTACGCCAACCTGACTGCTATATCACTTCCTTCAACATTGGTCAACAGGTATCTGCTGAAACATACATGTACATACCCAGGGGTGGATTTCACAAAGAGTTGGGAAGAGTTACTCGTTCTAATGTTGGACTAGTCTTAAATTTTCACTACATGTTTCTCCTAGGACTAGTCCTTAGTTCTTTGTGAAATCAACCTTATGAGTTCCATCTTCGGTAGCAGGAAATGTGGTCTATCTTGTCTGCAAAAGCCTCTATACCGCTCCCAAATCCACCCAAATCATCCAAAATCCCATTCAGGAAGTTGTCTGTTTCTGACACTATAAGATACTGTAGCCCAGATTGACTAATCTTCTGTAATCTAAATTTAATCTTCTCAATTAGTTTGATGTCCAATGCCCATGGAGTGGATGATTTTGGAGGATACATAGGGGTGGTTTCCAGACAGCCAAAGACAGTGAAGGTTACTGACACACGTAGTTCAAAGAGAATGATTGCAAACCTTCAACGTTCATGTGTATACACACACTAATCAAAAACGTCATGTAATGGAATGTCTAAACTTGAGGCAACTCCTACACCAACCAATTTGTACTCGACTCTTGCTCATTATTTTCTCAACATAAATTGGTCTTTAAGTGTTGCGAATATTTGCCTTAAAATCTCTCAACATTTGGCTGTTTAGAATTGCTCTCTAACAATGATTTTTTTAAAGAGTTTTGAGGCACAAAAAACACCTGCAGTGTTAACTAGTGCTAGTAGTAGTTAAAACAAGATAAATTTGCCTCTTACATTACAACCAGTGATACATAAACAGTCTGCCATTTCGTTCCAAAAAATTGCAGACCATGCTCTGTCATGAAATTACACGAAAAACAATACAAATTCAACAGACATGCCTACATTGTACATACATGTTCCATTTGGTTCTGCCAATCATTCATTTTTAACACTAACTGGATGTGTTTTGCGTTTTTTTTTCCTTCCTTCTACTTCTTGTTTTTGTTCTGATTTGGCTCACTCTTGGCTCAATCATTTAAAAAAATTGTGGCTACCATACCATGGTTTGCCCCTTTATTCCTTTATTTTCACAGGCCAGTCGGATTTGCTTTCATACACAAGCCTGCATAAATTGTCACTGATGTTTATCTTGTCTTAAGTGTGTAGTACGTGTCCCCTCAGCCTCTTGGTTCATAATGAATACAAACTTGGGTCAATGTCTTCCATGATGACATTTCAGCATCATTATGTGAACATTGTATATGAAGCTTTCAGTTTTATTGCCATCTATGTGAACTCAACATACAAGTTGTGAGTGCAGAATGACTTTTCAATGTAGACACAACCATGTACACGTAGGACCTCCATGTTTCTGTGAAACACATTGTCCTGCGAAACACTGATAGACAGGCAACATTGTAGGCCTACATGTAAATGTTGCTCCCCCTTAACCCCCAATAAAAACAGACTAGACACCATGAGGAAATTGCCAAACCAGAACACTTGATGTTGTACCTTTTTTTAAGGTACTGTTTTTCTTTTCTTTTTAAAAAAAATGATCAGCAGATTTGATGAAAAGTTGCATGCCTGGTTTAAAAACAAATCATACAGAAGAAATATTTCCTTCCTTTAAGGTTGGTTGAAAGAGAACATTGAAATGCAACCTGAATATAAATCTTCTTTCCAATTGATTCATTTTGCAAATAACGTTTCCTAGTTCCGTTAACTTTATCAATTTTGTGTACATATGTCTTTGTTAGTCATCGTAAAAAAAAACTGTTACAAAGTAAAAACGTTTAACCCCAAATTCCAGGCATCCCCGAGCAATGACCCATTGTTAAACTGAGCAAACATACATCGTGTACAAAGAAAATATCTGAAGTGAGTGATCTTTCCATTGAACTGTGTTCATGACCTGAATATGAACAAATCTAACACAGTGCACTGCCTTGGGAGGTGATTATCATACGGATCACAACAACTGTCAACACATTCAGCATGGCTAACACACACTAAACAAACCCTTCAAAAAGGAGACAAAAAAATGCTCTTTTGTCGGTTGTACAAATGTACATGTACATGTATTAAATTCTAAGTAAAGAAAATGGGAAATGAAAATTGTGCGTTGATGTGGAAACAAAGTACAATGAAACCAACGTACTGTACACTGAATAAGTAGGACATCATCCACGAAACAATTAAAACTTCATTGTATTTAATGTACAATGAAATGAGTGTACATGTACATGTACTGTGCACTGAGTATGTAGCATGTCATTCACTACTACTATTGCTTTAAAGACACTGGGCACTGGACACCTATTGGTAATTACTCAAATAGGTCTAACTTTTAGCATACAACCTCATTTGGTAACATGTAATGGGGAGAGGTTGATGGTATAAAACATTGTGAGAAACGGCCCCCTCTGAAGTAACATAGTTTTCGAGAAAGAGGTAGTTTTTGATAAATTTGATTACGAGACCTAAAGTTTAGCACTTGAGGTCTCGAAATCAAGCATCTGAAAGCACACAACTTCATGTGACAAGGGTGTTTTTTCTTTCATAGTTATCTCGCAACTCCGACTACCACTCAAGCTAAAAATTCAACATGTTTGTTATTTTATGCATATGTTGAGATACACCAAGTGAGAAGACTGGGCTTTGGCAGTTACCAATAGTGTCCAGTCTTTAAATGTAGCGTGCACTGAGTATGTCAGACATCATTCACAACCACCATTGTTAATGTTAAGAGTTTTAACCTTCAATTTTGCACATTATGGTGTGGGCGTAAATCGTTTGTTTGCAAAAGGTGAGGGAAATGTCACGGACAATGTGCGGTATTTTTCAGCACTATACACGTGCAGACAAGGCACTTTCATCTTGTGTGATTCCAAAATCAATGTTGACATTAATGGTTCCATTGCAATTTATCAGGAAAAAAACTTTTAATTAACAAACTACAAACTGTGATTTTTTTCACAAGACTCGGTAAAGTACAAAGTAAAAAGTGTTTAACCAAAAACCAAAATTAGTATTCATATCCCGATGTGAATTTAAAGGCAGTGGACACTATTGGTAATTACTCAAAATAATTATCGTCATAAAACCTCATTTGGTAACGAGTAATGGGGAGAGGTTGATGGTATAAAACATTGTGAGAAACGGCTCCCTCTGAAGTGACGTAGTTTTCGAGAAAGAATTAATTTTCCACGAATTGATTTCGAGACCTCAAGTTTAGAATTTGAGGTCTCGAAATCAAGCATCTAAAAGCACACAACTTTGTGTGACAAGGTTTTTTAAAATCATTATTATCTCGCAACTTTGATGACCGATTGAGCTCAAATTTTCACAGGTTTGTTATTTTATGCATATGTTGAGATACACCAATTGTGGAGGCTAGTCTTTGACAATTACCAATAGTGTCCAGTGTCTTTAACATGTACATCTATTACAAACAAGTTTCTTCCAGAGTTTATTGAATTCCTTGGTAAAAAAAAAACACACAAAATATTTGGCCCTGGATTGTTAATCAATTATCTTGTATCCTCATGCTTAATAATCAGGAAGTTTGTTGGGCCTTCCAAACCTTTAGTTTAAAAAAGTAAAAGAGCTGACAGACTTTAAATTAAAGGAAGAATAATATGTTAGTATGCCTGAATTCTACACATTCCATAATTGATTACATTCTTTACTGCATATGATGTTTTTATGGTTCATTGTTTCATAGATGAATACAGACTTTATAGGCCCTTTACCACATCTACAAACTGCCGTAGATTTCACAAAATTCTTCCTAACTTAAGACTAATCTTAGGACTTAGGACGAGTCCCAACCCTGCACTGTAGCATGCAGACATTAAGATTAATCCTAAGTTAGGACAAGTTACTCGTCCTAACTCGAGATAAGACAAGTCCTAACTATTTGTGAAATCGACGGCAGACATGTTATCTCCAGGACAGAGTTGGTCCAGGACCAAGTTGGTCCCAAACCAAGTTGAGTAAGTTTAACATGTCTGTCGTTTCTTTCAAACACTTTAGTTACATACTCATTGTGAAAAGGCTTAAATGTCTATAGACAACTTACATTACATTGTTGGAAAAGTAAAAGTTTTACCTAAAGTATGTGAAAGTAAAATAAATTTATTAAATCAAGAAAGAAAACCATAGAAAAAGACTTGACCTCCAATTCCGGTTCGTGACTTGAAAAACAATTTAGAATTCTGCCCAACTGACGTTCATGTTGTCATTAAACCAAAGGGCTTTTACCAAACCTTGGCTTAGGCTACACTTCCAGGCTTCACTTGACGTTGGAAACACCACGCAAAATACACACTGCTCTAAGATTGATGACGTAAGCCAGAGCCCTAGCCGAGGTAAAGGAATAGCCCTGGAATGGTAACACAATTTCATGCGTAATTGTCAAATAGGGTTTCTAAGAAACACGCATCCTTATCCCAAGCTTTAACTTTAATTCAATGTTAATTCCCGCAAATAATTGTTATTTTTATGTAAAATTTATATTTTATAACAAATTGCTAATGGTGGTTTTATCTTTAAGAATATTGTATAATTTAAAATGCAGATTTGGTTTCACAGAAAACCAATATCCTCTTCATTTGATATGCACAAGACTTGCACAGTTCATTCAATGACAGCGAATTCCATGTGGGAGGAGCTCTCTAGGAGCTTTGTGCATGTTTGTTTGTAAGAATATTCTCATAATAGAGCAGCTGATCAGAGAATTAAGAAAAGGAAGAAAAAAAATGCTACTAATTTTCTATTCAAGTGTGTTTGCGTCTGTTTTCTCTGTTTTGCTGTGGGTGGCATGTGTGAGAGTCTGCATACAAGATCCTGTATTAAAGATGCCACATTTACCTTTTGGTCGATTTGACTTGAAAACTTAGATTAAAATTGTAAATAGCAAATATTTTTTATAAATTTGAGAACGATGAGATTTTACTGACCAAAAAACGACCCACAAGGAAAACTTTTAAAATAGTTACATGTTTTACATGATTCAGGGTTGAAAAAAGCAAAATTGACTAAAACAGAGTTTGAACCAACAACCTCCAGATTAAGAGCTGGGGCCCAAGCTGAAGCCATGATTTCCTTAAAGCAACTGGACACTTTCTGAACAGAACAAAAATTAAAAAGTTCACAGATTTACAAATAACTTACAGGGCTTATAGAAGGTAATGGTGAAAGACTTCCCCTGAAATATTATTCCATGAAATGCTGTTCTTTTTGAGAAAACATTCAAACAATCATCACGAGAATAACAGATTTATTTACATGTCATAATACGGCGAACATGCAGAAAGGAAGGTGGATTTGTCAGTTATTTTCTCCCGACTCCGATGACTGATTAACCCTAAATTTTCACAGGTTTGTTATTTCATATAAGTTGTCATACACGAAGTGTGGGCCTTTGGACAATATTGTTTGTTGATGTTTTGCGATTGCTTTAAAGCCATTGGACCCTTTCAAATTTAGGCTCAATCGGTCATCGGAGTCGGGTGAAAACAACGGAAAACCCCACCCTTGTTTCCGCGCGTTTCGCCATGTCATGACATGTGTTAAAAATAAATTCGTAATTATCGTTGACGAGAATTTATATTGTTTTGCTGTTTTCTCAAAAAGTAAAGCATTTCATGGACTAATATTTCAAGAGAAGTCGTTCACCATTGCCTTCTGTAAACCCTGTAAGTTATTTGTAAATCTGTGAACTTTTATTTTTGGGTCCAATGGCTTTACGGCCCATCGCTGTCATCACAGAGTATGGTATGACTACATACATTTACATGTAACATACAGTAATCAGCATAATAACAAATCTTGAACATGTCGAAATTGATCAATTGCATTCGACAGTGTATCGTAATCGTCGACTTAAATTACAGCTAAATAGTTTGTATACAGACCCCAGTGACAAAAATCTAAGAAAGCGACGAGCTTGATCAAATTTATTCAGATGGTCCAAAATGTCTCTGAATACGGTTGTTAAAGATTCTAGGGTTTTAATTTGCTGAAATGCCCGCAGTGAAACTGATCGTACAAATTGCCTCTAGGCCAAAAAGAGCAACTGGGGAATATTTGGTAGCGAATTACGGGCAGCCCATCCGGTGAAGCACTAGAGGCAAAAATCCCAGGAGGTTCTGTGCTAGACACCCGGGCAAAATGTAATAATTAATCACTGGGATTACTCAATTACACAATTCTACAGTTCTTACCTTCCTAGAGCCTGTGCGTACGAACTCTGGGTTGGGCTGAAAATGTTACGAGATGAGTTTGCACGATCAATTACACACAGAAAAAAAACAACATTTTGTGAACATTTTATGCTAATGTTCATATTCTGTACAGCGCTACTCTCCAATATTTACAATGAACAAAAAATATGTAAAGTAATTTATAAAGATAAATAATGTATGCAAGATTGCAATTTAAGTACTTTGCACCATTACAGAGCTTGTGTGACACTAAATTGCATTCTTCTAAAATTAATGTATTGCATGTTCTTGTAGATCTTTTGATTTGCAATTTTTTAATGTGATTGTTCATGTTTGATGGCAAATAAAATGAGATGAAATTAAATGCTTAAAAAAAAGAAGCTTAAATGTAAAATTGTGTAGATTGAGTTCATCTTATTTTGATTCCAATGCAAAACAAATGCTAGGGTCAAGTAAAAGTGTTTTGCTACAAGCCCTGAAGTCTTGTTCCCCCCCCCCCCCCCCCAAATTCAAGCCCTGTGTTTATACACTATACTTGACTCTGTACTTTATTTTAAAACACTGTTTGTTGGCCTGGTCAATCAAGTACATTTTTTGTTTCTCCCATTGATTGAGACTTTGTTCAACAATTTCTCTAATAGTTTTGTACAAGAAAGCAAAGGGAAGGATGCTACTGAGCAAAGGGAAGGACATCTCCACTCTTGTTAATTAACACATGGATCCCTTTTGTTGATGTTCTTGGCTTTCAAGGGGTACATGACCACAATATGTGTACATTTATACTTGTTGTAGTGCATGGGAAGTACAAATTACATGTAATGATGCATGATTGCAGCAGTTTAGTTGTAGCACTAAGACTTCATCTTTTATATCTAATTTTAAAAGATGGACAAGAGTGTGAGGGGGGGGGGTAGAGTTGTGGCAATGAGCATAATCATTCAAGGTCTAGCACTCGGATACAATTGGTATATTTGTCAATACCTCATTTTTTTGTTTTATAGCGAACAATTGCTATTTATTGCAATAACCTTACTGTTGCATTGAGTTTCATAGTGTGACAATTGAACGATAAAAAATTACAGCGATATTACGCAATACCATACGGCAATATGAAATATATCGGTAATGTTAGGCATTATTTAAGAAAGCAATATCATGGGATAATACTGCAACAGTAAAGCGATGTATAATGCAAAGTAAAGCTATTTTGACGCAATGGTTTAGCATAGCAACAGAATGCAAATTGGCAAACATCACAACGTATGCCAATATAGGCCTAAATGCTATAAAATCCAGTGGAAGTCAATACTACGGCATTAAATGCAATATATGCGATAATGACGCAAATGACAGTGTTAGTTCTCTAGGAATGAGTGAAATTTGGGCCACCGTAGATAATGTCATTGACACACCTTGATATTTATTCATTGGATAGGCCTATTACGTTCCAACTCAACATTCCTTCGCGGGCTTTGGTTACAGTTCTAAATTGATGCCAGGAGCAGGGGGTTGGGGGGGGGGGGCGTACAGGTTTGTACTGGGTTGCTCATGGGACTATTAAACAAGTACAATGTCAAGTTTGATGTAAGTATCAACTTAAAGTCAACATTCCTCTGCCAGGTAACGTTACAGCGCTAAAAGTAATTGCTCATTCAAATATCCAGCCCCTGGTGTTCACACACTGTTAGGTGACTGAAGAGCATTAAACTGATATCCTTCTGTTAGCCAAATACCAAGAATGCCGTCTTGCTTGAAGATTGATCTTATGTTACAAAATGAAGATGTCTGATAATGCGCACTTGAAGATGGTTTAAAGATTTGTTTCCCGGTTTTAATATTTAGTTACAAGATAATGACACAGTGTTCTCCTGGGGTCCGCTGGACAAAATGCTTGTTAAAACACCGCAGGACCAAAAACATTTCACCAAATAGGGTGAAAAGCATCTAAAGGCCTCTGAGTAGTGGTGGAACAACAGCAATGCGCAAATTTTGGACCGCGTGAGGGCGCTCTCAATAGGATTTTTTTCACTTCCGTGGGTAAACGCGATTAGTCCTGTCCTACACAGTTTTAATAGGCGTTCTGTCACATTTGTGGCACCGTAGTTTAAAGTTGCATTAGAAGTGGATTAAAATGGCTTCTTTAAAAGTGTTATTGTCCGTGACGTATTAGACATCTGGGGTGGTAATGTGTTCCAGTATTTAATAACTGTTTTAGGTATGAATAAAAATATACCCCCGGTAATGACTGAGAGCACCCTCACCCGGTCAAAAATATGGCCCATTACAAAGCTAACTACAAAGTCCTCCTGCTACTCACTGAAAACATTGAAAACAAACGAGCCTAGATTTGTTTTTACTTTTGAGAAGGCATGGTCGCTTTCTTTTCATTTTGCAAAAGTGCATTTCGGTCAATGGAAAATTCTAGAGAGGTACCAAGACCAATTATACAAGGGCAACAGAAGCAATTCCCTCTGTGAAGTATTATCAGGCCTTGCACATTAACATCTTAGGTCGGAATTACAACAAATTATATGTTTTTAGGAGGAAGTTTTAAATTCTACACGTGTACATTTCTCTATGGTGCACTGTAGCCATCCATTAATCGTGGTTGTACATGATACATCTAATAGAAGTAATTGCAAAATCCTAAAACACCACAGCAGGAAGGAAAACTGAAAAAAATGATGTAATGTATACTCTGGCACTGGCAGTCCACATCCGATCATGTGCACATCCGTATCATAACACTGAAATAATCTGAAGTATCTGGAGTAAGTATACTCAGGTGTGGTTGCCATTACGATTATTCTTCATATGAAGAAGAAGAAAAAAGTCTGATGTGCAATGTAAGATTTCTTCCATTTAGCTGAATTCCAGGTTCTGTTGCTCTTTTTGTACACATGTGATGTCAGGTGCTACATAATCTACATATTTTATGTATTCCCCAAATAACACATGAAGAGGTATCCTTTATTTACCAAGGAATAATTGCCTTGCACTGGCACCGCATGCTGAGGAAAGTAATGGAAGCGCCAATTTGTGATTGTCGAGTTCCAACGGCAGCCATGAAACAATATCCAGGATGTTGACAACTTTCAGTAAGCTTCAAATAGGATTCTGTAAAGTCCCTTCAGAGCCCCCTCATGCATATTTACTTTTCAAACTTCCTTCCTATGTGGTTGGGATTTACCGATTTGGAAACACTCAATATTATCTATTTCCCTCAGTGCCCTACATTTACTGACGTGTAATAAATAAAACAAACTCGGGTGCTTTTACGGGGAACGATTTCTGTGAGAAATTTTTCACAGCCAAATATCAAGTAGAGAGTGAACATGCTTTGAGCCTACTGAATGCTGATAATGAGGATCAAAATGATGATTTTTGAGTTGGCAGTTTATACATTTTGTGCAGCATTTTACTATATACCAGTACATGTACAAATATGTACTAGGGAAAGTGTTCACTGTATTGTACAATACATGTACAATATGTTTTTCACACATTTGTAAGTTGTAATTTCATTTGCGAAAAAGGCTTGTCCTTTACTTTGCCATCCTATTTATTGCTGCGACATTGGACTGCCCACAACCACCGTACAGTATGGGAATAAATATAGGACGGGTAGATTTTCGATGCTTAATTCTCAGCGTCATTCCACAAATAACAAACCGAGTTTGTTCAACAGAAGAAAGGGGGCAATTTGTGTCATGGTTGACAAGGTTGGTGTCTTCATGCAATCATCCACATGGTACACTGCTGCGATGCTCCAAATTTCAATAAGGCGCTTTGCACTGCCTTTACCAATATATGCAGTCATGTTTTGTAAATAATTAATTTATAAAGTGTCTCACTTCACAGTTCATTACGTTTCGTGCATTCTATTGTTGTGTTGTCATTTAGCCATCGAGAAAGACTCTGCTAGGGTCGAAACGTCAACCCATTAACTATTTTTTTGCATTCTATTTTTTATGCAGATATGGGCACTACATGTTAACATTGTGAGCATTTAACATTGATGTAATATCAGTCTTGCCAGCCCATAATAAGAAAATCTCTGAAAATGTCGTCACTGTCAGTCCCTTGGGTGTATTCCATCTCAATGCCCCATTCCCAGTATGCCATAGTTTATCAAAAGGGTTGACAAGATTTAAAGGAACACGTTGCCTTGGATCAGACGAGTTGGTCTAACAAAAGCGTTTGAAACCGTTTGTTATAAAATGCATATGGTTGGAAAGATGTTTTAAAAGTAGAATACAATGATCCACACAAATTTGCCTCGAAATTGGGTGGTTTTCCTTTTGCTTTGCGAACTAACACAGTCGGCCATTTATGGGAGTCAAAAATTTGACTCCCATAAATGGCTGACCGTGCTAGTCGACGAGGTAAAAGGAAAACCGTGCAATTTTGAGGCATGTTTGAGTGGATCATTGTATTCTACTTTTTAAACATCTTTCTAACTATATTCATTTTATAACAAACGGTTACAAACGCTTTTAAAAGACGAACTCGGCCGGCCCAAGGCAACGTGTTCCTTTAAAAGCATGTTGTGAGTAGGAGTGAGGAGTGAAATTGCACCATGGGGCTTTCCCAGGCCAACAAAATGTAGAATTTACAGTCTTGCATTATGAAACATCCTATCAACAAAATATAGGGCCAACACACTCACTATTATTACTATTACTACTATAGGCCTCAATTACAATACGCAGGCATTACGAAGAGTGTGCGAGCACAGACAAATATTTTAAGTAGGTGTCGTGCACATCATACTTATAAATGCGTTTCTTGTATTTTAATGATTGATGAGTGCTCACCTCGACATTCAATATCAAATTTACCAGGTTGCCATGGCAAACATTTACACAATACATGGTAGGGGTTTCAAACTATGATGTACTGAGCATTAGCGATGTTTCTGGTAAATTATTCCTTTTTATGCCGATTGCGCCGTCCAGGCATTTTCTTTTCAGTGAGCAGTGAGCCTGCTTAGAGAACTGGAAATTAGGACTTGGATATTTTCACAATTAGCTCATAAATTGTGGTTAGAACCGCTGTGTGTATCAGGTAACATTTCACTTACAAATTGAGAATTGAAAAATCACTGAAGCCTTCTATCAAGGCCTACATACACACCCCTACGTAATTTTGTTTTTGTCAATAACTAAAATCTAATCAGAATCGGGACTGAGTTTCAGAAAGTTCTAACAAAAGTAAACTAGAGAGAAACCCTGAGGGAACTAAAACTACATATAGTGACTCATAGGCTGGTGGATCATCCTTGAAAAAGGGTATTATACATTTAGTAAGTAGGCCTACATCATGTAGGCAGACATAAACCCCTTGCACGTCTCCTGTGCAAGCAGCTACATACATGTCTGCCCAACGCCATTTTGAGAGTGTAATGGCACACTACAGACTGCATCTTTGCTTTTGAAACACTAAGCAGCTCAGCACAAAATCATTTGATTGATAACGTTACCAGCGAAAACACAACATATTCAATTTGTGACTGGTAGCCTACCCTGGTCCTTTTTGCTTAGCAGAAAATTGTTTTTTAAAGCAATATTTACAACATTAAAAGCAGCTCAATGAAATTGGGCCGTGGTGAGACACTCTCACAGTAACACCGACTCCCTAAATGACGCAACCAAGATTTATTGTGGCAATTGGAGAAATAGTATATACTGCACAGTTCCAGGCTTGTTTCAGACAGAGCAAAAACAACAGCTAAGAATTTATTTACGTACATGTAGTCAGGTTTTCCTTTCATTATTGACAATACAAACATCATGTTTCCTGACTGAATTGCTAAAGAATGAAAGTAACACCAAGTCTGAATTGGCGGCTAAGGTTGCGGCTACGGCTAGATCAGAGCTTCATCATGAGCTGTAAGTATCACAACATCCTTGGCAACAGGATTTAGTAACAGTTGCAGCCATCTGCAATTGAGTATTCAGATGGACGCAGTCTTATAGTATCAAGTTCTAAATAATCCTTGCATACCATGTAGACCGACATTGATGGTCATCGAACAATGAAAATGTGCACCTGTATGGTCATCATGCCCTACACACCTCTCAGCCAAGATGTCTTCACTTTGACCTTTGTGAGGTCACTGATGAGCATGTGACATCACAATGCAAACCGGTCCATACACACTGAAAGTCAGTGTCATATTCAGGATAAAGAACAAACATTTAGAGAACGAATTATGATTTGTATTGAAAGTGAATTTGAGTTTTTATTAATTAATTTTTTAAAATGTCAGTTTTATTACTTGTATTCAGTTACTTTCCTTTGAACATCAAGCTATTAATAATTTTGTGCACTTCAGCCAAGATGTCTTCCTTTGACCTTTTTGAGGACGACCAAACATTTAGACTGATTTAGGAATATAATATTGAAAGTGAATTTGAGTTTTGATTAATTAATTTATGTCAGCTTTATTATTTGTATCAGTTACTTTTCCTTTCAACATCAGGCCATTAATAATTTTGTGCACTTCTCCTGTCAGTGTGAATTTGAGTAATATCAAATCAGTACTTGAAGATAAAGTAACCAGATATCCACGAATGCATTGTGTGTAGGCTTTCACAAGTTGTACACCGAAAAGTACAATGTGCCCATCGGACATAGCTTGGTTACATGTACGTCGTTCCTTCTCCTAACATAAAGACTATCTTTCTAATCTTTCTACCAAAAATATCTTTCTAATCCTACAATGTAGCATTCTATAACAAACGGTTACAAACGCTTTTCAAAGACCAACTCGACCGATCCAAGGCAACGTGTTCCTTTACAAAATAGCTGTCTAGGTACCGGAGGGAATTAAGTATAATTTCTCCTCTAGATACCTACATACATGTGTACAGGGCCCAATTTCATACAGCTGCTAAGCAGACAAATTTGCTAAAGCATGAAATTTCTTCTCTAATAAAAACAGGATTACCAACCGAATTTCCATTTGTTGCATACTGCTTGTTACTGGTGTTCAGCTAATGTTTGCTTATCCTGAAAATCACGTGGAAATTCGGTTGGTAATCCTGTTTTCATCACGGAAGAAATTTCATGCTAAGCAAATTGTTGTGCTGAGCAGTGCTATGAAATTGGGCCCTGGTCTCCATTTGTAGCTTGTTTATTACATTTTTCTTTATTATAGTAGGCCTTTTCGCCCAACTGTTATTATTTTATGTATGTTTCAAGTTGAGCAAATGGAAATAAACCAAAGGAACAAAGCCTTACAATGCACAGTAGCACAGTTACATTGTGTGTAGGATATAAAGAGCAGGGCCCAATTTCATAAAGCCTGTAAGCACAAAAATTTGCTTAGCATGAAATTTCTTCCTTGAAAAAAAAAAACAAGATTACCAACCAAATTTCCTTATGACTTTTAGGATTTGTAAGCAAACAACAGCTCAATACCAGTAACAAGCAATATATGCTACAAATGGAAATGTGGTTGGAAGCCTGTTTTTATCAAGGAAGAAATTTCATATTTTCGTGCCTGCAAGCTTTTAAATGAAACTGGGCCCAGATTGTGTCAAACAGACTGCCATGCCTAACAACTAAATGAAGATTGTAGGGTATGATGGTAAACACTGTGGTCATACTTTATAACCTCACAACAAGATAAAAAAGGTTGCACTTTTAAAGCGTGTCATGGTCACTGTGCTTTAGAAATGAGTAAATACCAGTCAGGACCTGGCCTTCATACACAGTAACCTTCATCTAGATCAAGGCTCTGTTAAAAAAGGTCACATTTCATTCCAATCCTCTACATTCAGTTTTCAATATTGCCAACCGGTGACAACTTTGACTAACTAGATACTATCTGTACATTGTGTACAGGCAGGGCCTTGTGTTTTAAAGGCAGTGGACACTATTGGCAATTATTCAAAATAATTATTAGCATAAAACCTTTCTTGGTGACGAGTAATGGGGAGAGGTTGACATGGTTGATGGTATAAAACATTGTGAAAAATCGCTCCCTCTGAAGTGCCTTAGTTTTCAAGAAAGAAGTAATTTTGATTTCGAGACCTCAGATTTAGAACTTGAGGTCTCGAAATCAACCATCTAAACGCATACAACTTCGTGTGACAATGGTGTTTTTTTCTTTCATTATTATTTCACAAGTTTGATGACCGATTTGAGCTCAAATTTTTTTCACAGATTTGTTATTTTATGCATATGTTAAGATACATGTACACCAACTGTGAAGGCTAGTCTTTGACAATTTCCAATAGTGTCCACTGCCTTTAAGGAAAATTAATGATACACTTGGGCCTAATTTTTTTTTATAAATTCTTTTGTGCAAGGCGTTCATATTTTGGGCTTGAACTTTCAATCGCCGAAATCCAAATAACAATATGAAGTAATGCAACGGATCACTGCAACTTCAGAAACAAACAAATATTTGGCTGGAGGATAATACATGAATCAATGATCATTCAGGTGTTTTCTACCTGTAAGATTCTTTTAAAGTACATTATAAATCTGTTGGGTACTTTTTGTAACACAAAACACAATGTCCACGTATTTACCATAAACTTATACACAGTTTGAAGATAATGATACATGTAGTAAAAAGCTTCCCTGAAAATGTTACTTGCTGAGGTGCTGTAGTTTTTTGAGAAATGAGTAAAACAATGTCATGAAAATACGTTTTTACATGCAAAAATAATTTCCGTCTCATGACCAGTGAAACAAACATTATTTTCATGACATTGTTTACTCATTTCTCAAAAACTGCAGCACCTCAGCAAGTAACATTTTCAGGGAAGCTTTCTGCTATCATTATCTTCAAACTGTGTAAGTTAAGTGTAAATCTGTGGACAAAGTGTTTTTGTCCTACAAAAAGTATGTATCTATAGACCCTTTAAAGGGGCTGATCATAGCAGGCTTGTGGCTATTGTAATAAACTCCCACCTACTTAACTGCACATATGTGTGCTAGTAAAAACTGTTCACCCTACAAATGTAATATATGTACTTGTTTAAAATGCATTTTCTTCAATTCAGGTGAATAATACATTATTGAATGTGTTGAATTTACTTTTAAGTGTTGGAGTTTAACTTTATTTGCTTAATTTAATACTGGTTATAATTTACCTACCAGATGCACCAGAAAGATATTTATGACAATACTGCTTTTAAAAGGGAAGGTACACGTTTGGTAATTGTCAAAGACCAGCCTTCTCACTTGGTGTATCCCATCATGTGCATAAAATAACAAGCCTGTAAAAATTTTGGCTCAATCGGTCGTTGAAGTTGCGAGAAAATGATGAAAGAAAAAACACCCAAGTTGGACGAATTTGTGTGCTTTCTGATAGGAATAAAAGTCTTTTATTATTTGAGAGAAATTACCTCTTTCTCAAAAACTACATTACTTCAGAGGGTGTCGTTTCCCACAATGTTTTATACTGTCAACAGCTCTCCAATGCTCGTTACCAAGTCAGTTAATATTAATTATTTAATATTAATTATTTGAGTAATTACCAAACGTGTACCTTCCCTTTAAAATCAGGGCTACTAAAACTTCCTGGGGGCAAACTACATGTAAGCCCAGTTTGCTTTTAAGAGCAAGGCCTGGCATTCTTAATCAAAGATGCTTGTAAAATGGCGGTCGTTCAAGCGAGACAAAACTTTACAAGTTTTGAACAGGGGTCTACATGTAGAAACAAAATATGTTCACTACAATGTATTCCCTTGAATCACGAGTTTGACCTTAAACCTGTTTATGTATCATGTGTTCTGTTGTCATTTAGCCATAGAGAAAGACTTGCCTGGGGTCGAAATGTCAGGCCATTATAAACTCTTTTTGCATTTAATTTAAACACCACAAATGTCAATTTTGTTCGTGAGCAGTTCGCAAACGGCTTATTCTATTGTCTCATCTTAAAAACAAAAAGTAAAGTTGAACTTACCGAGCCAAAATCCAAATCCGAGGACAAATCTCTGATGTAATATCCCAGCAGTTTTTGCCATCGTGCAGGTTCATCAATCGCTCGTTGAGTAGTTCCACATAAAAGAATTCACTCCGATTCACCCCTCGTCACTCACTCAAAAACTTTAAGTTCTCACTATGACTACTAAAGGTTTCCGAAGAAGAACAGAAAAATGTCAATCGCTTCAGTGAAGGAAGAATTGAGCATCTGTTAAACTCAACCTTCGAATAAAAATCCACAGCTGAAGAGGAAGTAATAAAAACGCGGTGGATTTCAGTCCTCGATCCGCTTTGTTGTAAAACTCTACGTTGTAAGTGATTCCTTTGGCTTGTTTGATGTCTCACTGATAAACTGTTCTACTTCTGGGTTGGACTCATCACATGCCTGCAGTATGACGATAAACGGAAAGAGTTCAGGAAGGAAAGAGGGTTCGTTCATTACACTGAGATTTCCCAAAGCAAAAAATAGACATTGCTACATCCCTATGTTATTTCATCATGTTTCAAAGGCACTAAGCAGGGTACTCCCACCAGTACTGCACAATAAATTACAGCCAATACGCAAACAAAAACTTAAATAACAAAGTTTGTTTTATTTTTTTGTTACTTCAGATCAAATGCACAATAAACCTCAAAGCAAATTAGACTGCCCCAGATTAAACAGAAGGGAATTTCAAACCAACTAATATACACCAAGTAAAATACATTCCGATGACCTTGTTTCAATTCTGCGTGCTTAGCTTCCACAAATTATTGATCCAGAAAAAATGAGAATGCCCCAACAGTTTTCAGAAATCGTGGTGTAGGCAGTGTAGGCAGAACACTCATTTAGACCGTCATCGAAAAAATATTTGGAAAGAAAAACTTACAAACAGAGACTTCCCGTAATGCCCATGGAGCATAGACAGACGTCCGGTTGATGTTTTGAGCCTGGCCCTTTTGTTACCTCGCAGCATCTCGACCAATCAGTGTAAACCAAACAGCCGTGTACTAAGTGCAATGCTGTCTTTATATGGTGGACAGGTAATGTATTTTTGCACAGTCTGTAGGTTGCGCCACTTGTTTGTGAAATTGGCATACTGGAATGCGCGCTGTGATTGTGCAAATCAATGAAATGCGCCGAACATGTTGTCTACAACAAGCATTTGGGTTCATGATGATTGGTCGAGATGTTGCTAGATGTGCATTAAGTTTCCACTGTCATTGACATTTCGTTCAGTCTACTGGTAAGTTTTTGTAAATTTTCTTCCAAAATATTTTGTCAATGACGTTTTCAGTTTCGTTAGTTTTGTTTAAAGCTTTGCATGGTGTGGATAAATAGGAAGAAACTATAACTAAATAGTAAATATGCGGGAATAACAATGTAACTTGTTTTTGTGGGAGTGCCGGCGTGGTGTCAATGTTTCGTACAGTATACTCATCTTTGAAGACAAGCAGCTCCTGAGTATACTGTACAAATCGTCGAGACCACACATCTCTTTTCAGATTACTCAAAAGATGGTTGTACTCTTCCTCCAAGTGGTTGGTTGTACACACCGCAAATTTACTATTTATTGATGCTTTCACTTGTTGTCTGTCTGTCCCTACATCATGTATGTCTGTATGTTTTTGTCTTTTGTGACCGTTGTCTGTCTTGTCCTGTCCTGTATGGCATTCCCAAATCAAGCAAACGCTTACCGGGGATTGCCAACATTTCACCTATTCTGCCCTTTACCTACTATTACTTAGTGTCATTAGTCTATTCTGTTTTAATGTAAATCATCATTTTGTATGATACTTTTGCACACATATTTTGTGGAATGGAAATAAATGTTGTTGAATTGAATGTATTCATTTACACTTTAAGATAAAATCTGTGGTGATCCATGATGTACCCACACTCTGTAATAATATAACATTAATTTTGACAAGATATATTTAAGCTAAATCCATCTTAATTAACTACCCTCTCGATCAATGCCAAGCTCATGTAAAGCATTGCAGTAGCACACTGCGCTTCCATTGCAGCTGGTTATGGAAAACAGTGTCACTGAAATTTGTTTCTCCATTATTTGTTTACAATTACATTCAAATGAAAATTAAACCTAGGTAAAACACCTGAAATAATCAAATTTTAACATGTATGTACTCACCGTCAACTTGTATATCATGGGACTTTCATTATGGGGCCATCAGTATCATCAAAATTCGGTAAATCATGCGTAAGAATTATTCATCGCTGGACGATCAAGCTTTTGGGTGGGAGACACACACACCTTCTTACACGTCGTTTAGTAGTGCTGAAGAATCGTCGTTGAGACGAGTTGGCTCTATGTGATCTCTCTGACAGGAAATTGTTTTGGCAAGTGTGTGTAGCGCCCTCATGTGACCGAACTGAACCATGCAGTACGAGAGGTGAACAATATGGCTCATTTCTGTCGGTAGGGCCTTAATCCGTTATTTTAAAAAGCAAGAATTCTTACCTGATTTTGTTTGTTTGTATTATTTATTCATTTATTAAAACAAACATGACCAACTCACCCAGGAATCGAACCGGGACACACAACACATAAAGTCAGTCTCATCTTCACCAATACTGCACTATCAGAACAAAATGGAAAACCCATTCGTGCATCGAAGTACCAGAAGCCAAAGTTGGTATACACATTAGGTTTTGGGTTATTTCCCGTAAAATATAGTAGAAACTCAAGTGTTAAAATGAATATGAGAATAAAGTCACTATTATAATTATTATTATTTTATTTGCCATAACAACACAAAACAAAACACTAGACAATGATACTCAAAGATGAGCTAGGGACAACATAGTTAACAATACCATGATCCGTAGCCGCACATATACACAGAAATACAAATAATATAGATAAATATTTTTGCAGAAAAAGCAATAAAAAGCAAATAATTATACGAAGCAAAATTTCAGAATTTTGTATGCAATGAAAACAAAAATTACTAGTAGGAATAATAATATAAAAAATGGCTTACCCCGAAATTACCCACAAAGTCATAACTCTGATTTGTATCTATTATTTGCTTGTGTCATTGCAAAACATGTCCTCCATTTTTAGTGCCACAAACAAAATTTATCTTGAGGTTTGTGTCGTTCCAAAATACCCTGTTAAGTAAAAATTTGGGAGAATTTTCTTTTAGTATCACATTCCATCACTAAAGGCCCTATATATATATATTTTTTTTACAATAACAAATAATATATATGAAGATAACAACTACTCAAATTCAAATGTAATAAGGTGTTTCTATACACTGAAAACAAAATTATTAAACAAACACATCGAAAACATTTCATGTCTTAATACAAGTTCTGTTTGAAATTCCTATATCCATCCCCTTGTCAAGAAACAGGTCCTTGAGATTATTACATAAATAAACTAACCTCTGAGACAAGGTAATAAACAAGAATAAAAAATAAAACGTTCATGCCTAAAACAAGTTCTGTTTTAAAATTCCTGTATCTATCCCCATGTCAAGAAACAGGTCTACTCAAATTTAAATGTAATAAGGGGTTTGTATACACTGCAAACAAAATAATGAAACAAGCACACAGTAACTCAAACAAGCCAGCAAAAAAAAAAAAAAAATATATATTTTTCAAGTAAAACATTTCAAACGTGTACATGTAGTTATTTCTTTTCTCTCTCTTTTCAGTTTTGGTCCCGTTAAATAAAATTATAGTCCAGTAAAAATTTTGAGTAACAAAAGTGCATGGGTCTAAATGATTTTTCTTTCCGGAATTGGAGCAAAGAGGTTTCAACTCAGCACCTCAATGTATAAATGAGAAATGTCTTTTTGAGGTTGCCATTGTTTTAGCTAGTTCAAGTACAACCACTGATTACATTATATACACACGAGTGTCACTCTTAATTTACAATCTCTGCAAGTCTGTTAAAAAGAGTTGGTGATAAAATACTACGGATTGAGATTTGATCTTTAACAACATCCAGGGAGCGAAGTTTCGCCTTTAAAAATGTATTTAAAATAGTTTCTATATTGTTTCAATCATTTGTTTGGAAGTAAACAATTCCAATGTACAAGAAATGTACCTTTCTTTCCAAAAGGTAATGTGCATTAGTTTCAATGAATGTTGAAAATGTTGTCAATTTTCTAAACAAATGTTTTTTTGGGAACGAAAGAGCAAACAACAAGTGAAAGTATATGGAGGGCCCAATTTGTATGGCATCGTATACCACAGTTCCTTATTAAAATTACCCTCTTACGGCACCAGATGTAATGTATGACTATGTACTGTTAGTGCAGATTTATGCATTTTTAAAGTCACCTGGAAGTGGTATTTTTTTTCAAAATAAAGCTTTTGTCACTAATATATGTGTGTTGATGAGTTGAATGTGAATAAACAGTTAACTAAGGTTTTAAAAAATCAGTTCTTATGTTATTTACAAATTTAAGAGTAGACCCCGACCCGAGAGGGCGCTGTTCGTGATGTCAATCGAGGCAGACTTTGCCTGTAATGCGTAGAGTAAACACAATTGTAAAGCACATGTACGGACCAAGTCGTGAGTTTCTACGTTTCCAAAAAAATATATATATATTTTTTTTTCCGGCAATGCCGACCAGGTGTATTGCTGCTGAATGCAGAAAAACACTTTTTGAAATGTACCAACTCTCGACTTGGACGTACATGTACTTTGCACGTATGTTTACTATACGCATTGCAGGCAAAGTCTGCCTCGATTGACGTCACAAAAGGGGTAGGCGGAGTCAGCCCCCAAACAACTTTATATATTCTTTAAACATATAAATCGTGACAAACAATTTCTAAAAAAATGGTTTTATTGTTCGTAAGCATATACTCTTATGTTTGAAAAAAAAAATCTATTTCCAGGTGACTTTAAGCAGTGCCATTAACTTCTAGAAACATGTAATATAAATCCAAAGGAATAAATAAAACACTTAAAATATAATTATGTTGGGGAAGATGAGTGGTCCAAATTTGTCAGAGCTTTGGGACATATTGATTAAAATTCAAAATATGGCGTTATTCCCGGAAAACAATCTGATTGAAAATCAAGGAACTCCACACCAGAAGTGGTCCTGTGGTCAGACTTCAGAACTTGTAATCACAAGGTTGTAACTTGTAGGTTTGAATCCTACCAAGCTAACCGCTGATTTTGCAATGACTGAAATGAGTGTTGTTACCGAATCACAATTGCTTGATTTTTGCAACTCATAACCATAGCCTAAAATGTTAAACCAATGTTTGAGCGAGGTTGGCTGTTGCCAGTTTGGTGTTTTACCCCTTGTGGGAGTGTGCCAAGTTCCCTCGATCATCATTAGACAGCCATGTAGCCATGACCCTGCCACAGATTCCATACTCTGACAGAGACATAAACCCTTGTACCCAATCATAAACTTGACTCTGCAGACTCCCATTGTATTCAAATGATTTATTATTTGCAATATTGTGTAAAGTGCACCATTTGGTGTTGTGTGCTATGTGCTTAGCAGAATGACACACACAACAAAGGGAATGGACTAAGCCGAAGTAAACACTTTTCAGCATTCATAACTATGAACCCTGATGACTTATCTTTCAAGTTTCTGAGCATTTACTCCTGTATTGGTTTATTTATTTTCTGCTGAGCACTTTGAACTTTGACCAAAACAAAGTAAACCATGGATATATACAATGCAAGCTTTGTCTGCGTAACATTATTAAATGTTTTCTGAGCTTGTTTGTGTGTATGGTTGTTGACTCTCTTCTGCAAAGATGAAGTCACTCGGATACTTCGCTCTGATTTTGAGCTGGGCAGCTTTTTCGTCTGCTACTGTTTGCAAATGTGAGTTGATAAACTTGTTTTTGGTTTGAAAGAGAAAGTGGTTCATTTATGTTACTGTTTTCGAATTGAATGCTGTAGTTATGGCCGTTGACTGTTGCAAATGACGGCCTCTAACTACTAATTATTTGGCATTACTACTATCCCTGAAACTTGCGAAATAATCTTATATTGCCGCAATAATTCGAACTGGCATCTGCTGTAGAATGGCTAAAATCGCGGGTTCGAATCCCACTCGAGTAATTTGTCTGTGGATTTAAAAACAAAAATCACAGGGGGATAGTAGGCCTACTGAGTAGGTCTATAAAGTGATTTACACACATCGTGTTATGGGCAAAACCAAATAGTATTCTTTATCCCCAATGGCAATTTTAACCCAATTATTTCTTGGTGGGTGCCTGGGTGTGGGTGTCTCTCTATACTATATAGAAAGGTCTGTGGTAACACCATGTAATGACTATCTCTAATGAGTTGGGGTGGTTCTGAAAAGAACCGCTGGTTTCAACTCGACGTTTCGATCACAGTGTGCTGTAATCGTCTTCTGGAGAAAGCTGGACTCTGATGCTGCATGCTGCTTAAGTACTGTGCAGGCGGATATTAAGAACCATTATTTATGCTGGAAGTAGATTTGTATTCGTATTCATTTCAAATTCAACTTCAGCAAATAATGCAAATATAGATATCCAGTGTTGAGGAGGGGTTTTCAAAAGCAGCCCCGGGATATTTATTAAAAGCTTGAATTTCTTCTTGACAACAGGCAGAAGCTCTCCCCAAGTGAGCCTTTAGTTTTGGGAACGTTGCCAATTCAATGTAACATTTTACAGCAGGCTACCCTACCATATATTATGTCCTGCCAAATGTTTGTTCCTTCTGCTAACGTGTTTCCTTCTTATAATGTTTTTCCTTCTTGTCACTCGAAACAATTCACTTGTTTAAGTTTTGGAAATGTTGGCAAAACTGCTGTCGATGATACCCACTGTTGCTGAAGCTGGAAAGATTAAACGCATTATTTTTAGAAAAGCAGAAGCACAAGGTATATGTGTTCTCTTTGTCATGAAGATAACCAGGTCAAGTGCTTTTCATGTTGTTATATATCAACATTAAGTAGCTATTGAGGTTTTTGTTTAATAGGTTTTCAGATAGTTTTCTCGATATGACTTTATTTCATAGAGAAATACTTCACAGAAAAAAAAGTTTTTTTGCACAAACTTTATAATCACATAATAAGCTTTCAAACTAGACCTAAATAATCATTTTTGTATCCCTTTCTGTATAATAGGCCTACCTTTGAATTTATAAAGTCAGTGGTAGTTTAAATGTTCACTACAAATCATATCTTTCATGATATCATGATAAGATACCTTAAACAATTGCTGGACTTTTGCCCAAGGAGGCGAGAGATCAGATTTATGTCAATTTATAAGTAACTTAGTAATAAATCTATTTAACAGAGTATTGCAGAGGTTAAGATTTATCTAAAAAGAAAATGGATGTCAATAACAATGACAACCAGAACATCAACAAGCATAAAATATCACAAGAATTAGCTTATAAAAACAAAAACAAAAACTAAAAAGAAGACAGCATCCTAAGTTTTGCAGCAGCTGTGCCACGAGTGATTGAAGAAAGAAAAAAGAAAGAAAAAAAGATGAGATAATCATGATTATGGCAAATGAGGCAGAGGAGGACATCCAGTTAGAGGGGTCTGACAAGTGATCGAAATTACTCAAACATTTCATGAGCATAACAATTTGCTTGGTATAAAGGATGTGGACAATCATGTATAACGTTTAAAGAATAGTTTCTCCTCTATAAGGAATGTGGTTTTAGAGTAAGGAATGTGTAAAATAAATCAATCTGAGAAACGTTTCATGCATGAATTATCGTTTCTCAGTTTGTGTGTTCCATTTCCGGGTTATTTGTCCTGTGTGGACATAGCCACTACAGATGGAAATGGAATGTTCACAGATTAGTTTAGTGTACATCTACATTTATATAGGATTAAAACATTTCAACTGTTAGGTACTTGTGTATTTTATCTCCCGTCGGCCATGTTTGTTGTCTTTACCTCAGCTGATGTGCATAGATATCAAGCAGTCCCCCAGTCATACAAGATAGATACCAAACACGCCCTCTACGGTGTCCTCAAAGCTTGCCCTCCCGTCGGTGCCGAACTTGATGAGAATCTACAATATGAGATCCTGAATGAAAATTTGAGACGTGGAGTAAGACTTCTGAACTCCAGAACCGGAGAATTCATCTACGAGTAAGTTTGCCCCATCATGAGCCCATTTTAAGATACATTTTCCAGGAAAACTTCATTGAAGGAAAACGGCCAGAAAATTCTGCCTAAAGATAACTCTAGGGGTTAACATTTTGAATGTTAATTTCCCCCAAGAAAGTAAGTGGCTGTACATTCATCGTTCTTGAAGAAAAGTTATATATTGTAGACACAAGTATAGTCGCTGTAATCAGCAACAAAATTCACATATGACATTGTATCTGACTAAATGATAATGTGATCTGTAAAATAATATAAGAACTTTAAATCCCATACCAGGAAAATTAAAACTGCCTTGATTCAAACAGTGCAAAACACTAAAATGCTATAGAACAAACTATAAAATCAGTATCAGTGATAACAACCAATGTGTATGACACAATCGTATCGACCCTATAAAACATTATGCTTAATTTTGTTTCTACAGGCCAGCTGGTGACATTGATGGCATAACCACGTTCTACTATCTGGTCTCAGATAGCCAAGGAAGAGCCAGCCTTCCGGCAAAGGTCACCATCAACATTAGGAGTAACCCCAGCCTGCCGCTGTTGGAGGTTCACAATATCACCTCAGTAGAGGGTACCTACGTGCAGCTCGGGGTCCAGGCTTCATTAAGTGCATCAGACAGCAATGGTGAAGCTAGTCTGAAGGTTTCATTGTGTAACTGCAATCAGGCGTTGGAGTGTAACGAGGATTCGGGTAAGATGCAATTATTATCATGTCAACAAATATTACGGAAATATCCGAAACGAAACAATGATAAGCTGCTACATCGAACACCCCAATACCTTTTAGAACTGTGCACAGCTTCAAAAAATACTTGAAAAACCTACTTATAACTAGTATCGTTTAAAATGACACCACCCGTCTACACGATTACCATGATTATCCATTCCAGTTTAACGAGTTTTGTAATTTCTTAAGTAATTGGGTTCCTGTAATTTTCCTTTTTGTTATCAACTCTCAGTATGTATTTAAGGCTGCATAGCAAACAAGTTGTGTAAAACAGTTTAATTACAAACAAACATTGTTTTGTGTTATTTTTTGCTGCATGTATTATACCTTTCACTGTACTTTTATTTCATCAATCAAACATTGCTATTGTTATAAACTAAAACCAATTAGTTTATATTTTAAAGGGTCCAGGCTCTGTACAAGCCTGGGCTTTTTCCTGGTGCCCTCCTCTTACCACCCTTTGTTCTTTTTTCTTGTATGTTTGATGATTATTTATTGTGATATTTGGAAATAAAAAACAAAACAAAACAAAACTTTTTTGCCAGTAGTATTTGAAATTTCCTAATGCTCACTTCCATCCTAACCACCGTTTTAGACTCATAACTAGGTCGACTCTCATTTATCTTCGCTTGGCACCATCTTCACTAAACAATATCATAGACCTTTTCGCAAATATCGGGGCGCGCGCGTAAAGCTTGGAATTAGGTGCATTGTGGTCTAGCTGGTAGCAAAATTTGATTCATATCTATCCCACAATGCACCTCATTCAACAGTCTGCGCTTGCGCATTGGTATTTGCGATAAGGTCTATTATCATGTATGTATAGCAAGATGTGAGTGCCTATTGACGCTGCCGACTGGATGGGTACTAGCCGATGGAATACAGCGACGATATGAAAACGATGAGCTGAACGACTTGGACGCCTCTCATCTCAACCTCACCCTGAAGTAGGTGCCGAATGTCATCTCATTTTGTTTAAACTTATGTTTCAGTTTAACTAAGACAAATTGAATAGAGCGGGGTTTGAACCTGTTACCTCCGGATTAACAGGCCGGGCGCTCTCTCTAGCCCTATGTTGGTGGTAGTCTCCCTCTATTTTGTCCATATCCTTTTTCGGGGTGCCAGTCAGAAGTCATTCTCTGACTGACGATCACACCCAAGTTTTTGAAACAACCATCAAGTAATGGTTGAACAAAGACATTTACACATTTTTTTCCCCCAATTAAAAAAAAATTATAAATTAACCAACACATGCATCATGTGTGATGAACGGTAGTATGCTACTCACCACTTTCATAACCACTAGTAGTAGTGTCCATGAATATTTGAGAATGAAGTGTATACATCGATGTGTTTTTGCAGAACCCAAATGCACAGTCATGGGTTGCTTTGCCTTGATGTACACGCTGTCCACTGGAACATCTACTTGCAACCTCAGCCCGTCTCGTCCGTCCAGCGTAGACTCCACATCAACATCACCGCTACGTCCCCCCAAACCACCGTGCCGGGTCGAGAGGCCCATGAACCGTTGCAGTTGGAGACCAGCGAGGGACAGGTCATTCAGTTCGGCGGTTTGCGGATACGGGATAGTGACTCCACCGAAGGAATGTACCGTGTTAAGGTTTCAGTGGACCATGGAGGCATGCTGAGTGTAAAACAAGATGAAAATTCAAACGTCATTTTCTATCCAAAGGTATCAAAGAACCAGATTGATAAATTATGAAAATAGAACCATTATAAAACGCCCACCGCATGTTTGCAGATGAGGACTTTTTAAACGCAAGCTTTCGCGCTTTGTGCTCCACAGTTCATTTCTATTTGTTCAACGCATATCACATCCAAGACTTTTACAAAAGCTTGGAAATGCATTATGATGAAGGCCACTTTGCTAGTCTTTGTTAAGCAAAAACATAATGTCTCAAGGATATGGGTCACTATATAGACCAACACTAAACGAATTTATTTCCTTTCTTAGAAGATGTTTATGGTTAAGATTTTCAAATTATAGCATTTTCTTGAAATGTGTGAGGAGAAACACACCTTTGAACACAAATGAACACCAAAGCTGCCAACTAAAACTAGTTATGCAGAAGGCAATCTTTCTGTGTGTCCTAATGAACAGATCTCACAATCTCCCGGATTATGGAAATAATATAACGCAATTCTAAATATCTGCCTGATTTTTGTACAAAATCTTCCCGATGGCAGGATGCAAATCTCTGATTTGCACAAATGAGAAAAAAAAAAACAGCATTTTGATCAATTTGGCAAGAATTGTAATTTTTCTTGATAGGAATCCGGTAGTCCGGAGTGGGAACCTATAGATAATCTGAGAGAATATGAACAGCTGGATCGCTTTGAAAACTTCTATGAACACTATGAAGCTACTGATGACGAACAGTCAAGAAACAACGGGAAGAAAAACCTGATGTTTGTTGGTGAGTTTTCCCTCTTGATTCCAGAACTTCTGATGAACATGAACCTCGCCAATTTCCTACCCCCCACCCCCCCCCCCCCCCCATCACAGATAGTAGTTACAGGCACTAGACACCTTTGGTAATGGTTAAACACCAGTCTTCTCACTTGATGTATCCCAACACATGCATAAAATAACAAACCTGTGAAAATGTTGACTCGATCGGTCATTGATGATACAAGAGAGTAATGAACAGCTTCAGGCCTGAAGTATTTTATTATCTGAGTGAGAAGTTAACTCTACGTTACTTCAGAGGGAGTTGTTTCTCAAAATGTTGTATAATATCAACAGCTCTCCATTGCTCGTTACCATTCAAGTACGTTTTATGCTGAACATTATTTTCAGTAAGTACTCCCCCGATTTCCAGGACATTAGAATAAAAAAAAAAAAACATTCTTAAGGATCGAATCTACACAGCAAAGTAGATGACATGGTTTTACATCAAACTGAAATACACTTTTAAGTTGTATCACTGTTTGTGTTTTTGTTATAGGATCACTGGATGGTATTAATCGAGTCCTATCCAGTATGGTGTTTGTGCCTTGGTGTCCACAATGGCCGACCCCTCCAAACTGGAACATACCAGAATCATCTTGGATGGACCCGTCAAGCCTTGATCAAATGTTGAGTGATGAGCCGTTGAAACCTGCCATCTGGCCTCAGTGGTTAGTTACACAACTTTATACTTATCTTCTTATTTTGTATTCTTCATCTGTCAAGTTGTTTGCGTCATCGCTGAGCCGTCAAGTGTACCGGACTCGAAACTCTGGTGTTTCTGATCAGCAGAGTATGGTTCAAGTCCCGGTCTTGACACTTGTGTTCTTAGGCAAGGACGCTTTACAGTTTTATTGCTTCATCCCTCAGATGGGACGCAAAGCCCCTATTATGTTGTGTTATTCATGTAAAAGAACCCAGTGTTTACCCTGGGCCCAATTTCATAGAGCTGCTCGGCACAACAAAAACTGCTTAGCATGAAATTTCTTCCTTAATAAAAACAGGATTACCAACCAAATTTCCATTTGTTGCATATTGATGTTACTGGTATTCAAGTTTCAACTGTTGTTTGCTTATAAATCCTCAAAATCACGTGAAAATTTGGTTGGTATCCTTTTTTTTTATCAAAGAAGAAATTTCATGCTAAGCAAATTTGTGTACTTAGCAGCTCTATAAATTTGGCCCTGGTGTTTCTGGGTGTTTCTGGGTGTTTCTGGCATGGTTGGCAATTCATGTGCAACTACCTGACACTGCCACCAGAGCTATAGAGTCTAGTGTGCTTGACCGCTCTGCCAGGAACAGTCACAGTAGATCAGGCCTACATAGAAAAGTGTAAGACCTCGTGTTTATCTCCACCGTACAAAGCCTCATACCACAGAACTACCTTGTTAAAATGTTTTTCAAATCCAGGTATCCTCGCTTCTGGTATCCATTCCCGCAAAAGACTTGGACCTGGTGGCCTCGAGTCATGCCTCCATGGTGGATGAATCAAAGCTGCTCTGATTGGACGAGCCGTATTCACGTTGAGACCCAAGAAATAACACCAGAGACATGTGATGCAGAGAACGAGGATGATCAACCGGACGTCTCTCATTGGTTTGCTGATGTTCGTGTCAATACGCGCCACTCGGAGCCCAAGAGTCTGATCACAGAGTAAGGAAGTTTTCCTTGGCTGTCTAGACGGTCGGGTTGGCGTAGGTCCCTATACCCTCACCCTCAACCTGTATAGATCCAGCTGGGGCACTATGTGGATTGTTTGTTTTAGTCCCTACCTAATTTCGTTGATTTTCTCAAAGAAAAACTCTATGGGGTTTTCCTCTTACATCCAAAACTGAAATTTTCCTTTTTATGGGGTTCTAAGAAAGTATATAGATTGAGTTCGACTATTTAAGAATCCAATTGGCTTTACAACCGGAGTTTAAAAATTGAAGAAAAACAACGAAAAGAAGTATGTTTTAGGGAGAACTAATTATTATTAAACCTGGTTTGACATTGCAGATATAAACCAATTACTTTTTACACCAGGCCAGGCATATCAATGTTGACAGCGGCTAAACATGTTAGAGTGGTCTTGTTGGTGATAGGCAAAATCTCCAAATTCTTTGCAATGTAAAAAAGGGATTAATTTTCAGACAGCTTCCTATTTTTCGTGGCTGAGCGGTCTTGGCGGTGGACTTTAAATCTGTAATTTACAGAATTTGGGTTTAGGTCCTGACCTGGTGAGTCGTATCACTTGTATAAGCGATGCTCTTTATCATAATTGCTTCTCTTCACCCAGTAGTACAAATGGGTACCGGTGAGAGCTGGGACAGTAACCTACGATAGACTGGCATCTTATCTAGGCCACGGAATAAAAATATTCTTAGTTGTTTAATGCCAAGGAAATCGGATATGGCCTGTGCCTGATGCCTTATTGGCATGTGGACAAACACATTTTCTTTACTTACCCATTTTCCCTAACATTCCGCGGTTTGTGTTGTTTCTTTGCAGTAACTTGTTCACCTACTTCCCTGACAATGCTCGCTCCTTCCTCGTCAAAAACCTCTACATCCGATCCAAGGAAGAATTCTTCCAACTCAGAATAGATCTTGAGGTTGTGGAGAAAGAGGTGAGACAATGTTACTTCTTGAGTTGAACAATTTGGAACTACGAAGTTACATCAGGAATTTTGACGATTGAATTTCTCTCTCCCCCAGCTTGCAACTATAAGGAATACAGGCACGAACAGGCCATCGTTCTCTTGCAGTAACGTCGCAGAATGTACAGAGAAACTGCAGAAGATTGAAGTCACACTGCGCGATGGTGTACGTGTACAAGACGTCTGTAAGATAACTATAGAGGTAAGATCGGAGGTGTTTTTGTAGTGTTTTTAGTCAAACCTTATAATTTAATTAGTTAAAAAACTACTCAACTATGCAGGATACGTCGAAGGTGCACAGAAAAGACAATTACTAAACACTTACTACTCTAGCAAAATAATGTTAAGTTTCTGTAAAACTTTGTGATAGGCCTACTATCTAAGAACGATGTATTGCCAACATTATGGCTACTTCATTGTTTCCACCTTTGTTAAGACTGCCCTGGACTGATAAACCTTGGTAGAAGCTGTTTTTCTTGAATCTGATGAAGTTGTCGTTGCTACAAAACTTTATGCAGATATTGTTACTAATATTCCATAATTAAAGTGCTGGAATTTATTTTCCTTTCTGCAATTACCCGACTATAACCCACCACTTGTTTTGAACTTTGTGGCAGATCCGCATGTATAAAGACAACTCGGAGAGACTATCTGATTATATGATGCTATGGGGTTATAAGTCAGTGTCGGAGTGTATAAACTACATGCATCATGACCAGGCTACGACTATCGCAGCGCCTGAACTACCAGTTATTGCCAGGCAGGGGGAAGCAAACATTCCGCTGGGTATAACGTATTCATCGTTACGTATGACACCATCTGGTAAGAATGAGACTGCAATGTCTGGGGCCCTTCTCATTGTAGTTCAAGTTAGATTATTTTTACACAAGCAGAAAATAGTATTGTGTGTATTGGGGTCAAAGTAAAATAACTGACAATCGAAATTTCACACCCATCCCATTGAAATCCCATTAATCCCATTCAAATTTTCAATGGGATCCCATTTAATCCCATTGACTTTTTTACACTGGGAATGTCTTTCTGGGAATTTGCAGTTCTAAAAATGATTCCTTTCACTTGAACTAAAGTGTACAACATTTTATTATAGTAATTACCCATGGAATTACATGAAGACAAAACCATGCACATCTCCTGTTCAGGTATTCTTCACGCCAAAATCTATGCCGAGCATGGTCTGGTAAGCGTCACAACCCAGGACGGCCTACGTGTCTACATGGACCACATTGGACAACATGAGAGGATACCAACCTATTTATGCATTGCTGGTCCGGCTGACATGGTCATTGCGGCGCTGCTCAGTGCTACATTCACTCCGTTTAAGAACTTCAAAGGACGGACTTCGGTGAAGGTAGACTACAGGATACCATCGACGGCTATGAGAGAAACATTTAGACTGGGTTAGTGTTCTTCTTTGGTAAGGTTGAACAAAAAAAAAATCACATAATATTCCGACATGACTTTGTTGAGATTGTCATGGTGGGAAATTTGCATTAATTTTTTCTTTAAAATGCTTTTAGGAAATCAGGAAAGGAGTAAAACAATTGTTGGTTACCGCGCGCGTCCAGCTAAAGTGATGTTTGAAAACAGTATAACATTTAACGGGGTACAAATGTTTCACATGTACTTTAAAGAGGGGGCTTCCAGGTAATTTTCAATGTTGTGATCCACTTACTTTCAATAGAGTCTTAATGAAAACGGGGGGGGGGGGGGGGGTGGGGGGGGGGGGGTGGGCGACAACTTTCTGAATACACCCCTTGGTTCTCATCTCACAGTTCTGGAGATTAATTCAACGATTTTTAAGAGTTTGTTTTCTTCTTTAAAAAATGACCAGACCCATAAAATAGTAATCAGTGCACAAAAGACACCCCAACTTAAAAGAGAGTAATCAGTGCACAAAAGACACCCCAACTTAAAAGAGAGCAGAACACTTTTTCTGTAATTTTGCAATTTGGTTTTCAAGCTTTACCTGAATTTTCTTTTTCGTACCAAGACGTACCACCCCCAATGAAGCGGTTGACAGTGGATGTTCAAGTAGTGAACGGTGAGCGCCCTCTGTTGCCGCTTCTCCTGATGCCAACCAAGGTGTGCATCTCTGAGATGCAACTTCTTCCTCTGGATATGATGAGAATTGAGGGAAGATACAGAGAGGATGAGTTTGTCACAGTGTCACTGGTGGCATCCAAAGGACAACTGCTGTTAGAAGAGCAGAGAATACCCGAGATATGTAAGCAGGACTTTTGTCTATAAAACTATAAAGAATACTTGAGATATTTAAAGACAGCGGACACCTTTGGTGTTATTGTCAAAGACCAGTATTCTCACTTGGTGTGGCCAACATGCCTAAAATAACAAATCCCTTAAATATTGGACTCAATTTGGTCATCGAAGTTGCATGAATATAATGAAAGAAAAACACCGTTGTTGCACAAATTTGTGTGCTTTCAGATGCATAAATTATTATAAAATACTTCAGCTGAAGTCTTTAATAATTCTCAAAAACTACGTTACTGTACGAGGGAGCAGTTTCTCACAATGTTTTATACTGTCAACAGCTCTTGATTGCTCTTCACCAAGTACGTGCTTAATAAGCTAACAATTATTTTGAGTAATTACCATAGTGTTCAATGCCCTAAGTGGTTGCTTCTGTCTGTGTATAAACTGGAACACCTGGGATATGTTAATAGGACCGTGTCCAAAGTAGAATACCTGAGATATGTAGGTACGACTGTGTTAACTTAAATAAATGAGATCTATATAAGTATTGTGTATATTTACTCAGTCAGTTTCCCTTGTGGTTTACAGCCTAATATTTAAACGAGAATACATACGATCTAAAGTAGGACTGTGTCTAAACTAGAATACCTAATATGATATCAACAGTTCAAAATATTTTGTAGCAATGACTTGTCTTCATAAAATTTTGACTGTTTTGAATCTATGCTGCCCTGAAATTCGCCCTTGTCACTTTTGTGGCCTTGCTGCTTACTTTGTGACCTTGTGGCCCTGTAGTAGACATTAATTGAGCTTATTTGATTCATTCCTTCATATAGATGAATGTCCAGCTAAGAGCCCCCACCTTGACGATGAGGAATCACTGTGTACTGAGGAGTGTAGTTACCATACAGCTTGCCCTGGTACTAAGATGTGCTGTTACCAAGGATGTAGTAGGGTCTGTATGGAACCTCAAATGGGTCAGTATTGCCAAGAAATAAAAAACAAAACAATTTAGGGTACAATGGACACTGGAAAATGTTTATAGTTACAAGAAATGAATTTATTATTAATGGTTTATTTTAATCTGAATAAAAAACAAAAACCAAAAGGTTGACAACAAGAGATCTTATCTATTGCTTTACTGTTCAAGTAATTGGATGATTGTTTTGTGCCTTATGCAAATACGCAATTGATAGATCAACTGTGCCAGCCTGTAGTGTGGTATTATTATTGTTAAATATAGTCTTCCTGTGCATTGAAAACTCATTTGTTTAAAGCTGCTTTTTTTGTAATTTGCTTATTTGTATCTTGTATCTTTCTCTCATTGTTTATTTTATTGTTCTCATTATGCGCTTAGAGGCTTTTTGCATTAGGCGCTTTACAAATGTCTTATTATTATTATTATTATTATTATTATTAAATACATCTACACAGCATACAGTCAATCCTTCTACTTTTTGACCATTGATATCACCCACTGTTGGTTGTTAATGGTAGATAAACTATTTCAGCCTGTATGATATCAGGTGGTGAATGCATATACACATAGTACACAGTCAACCCTCCTACTGTATGACCAGTTCTTATCACCCACATAATTAGAATAAGGGTGCTTTTTGTTCGGTGCTCTTAACCAGTCGGCCATGCACATTTGATTTTCCTTTTGATTTCCCTTTTTTTTTTTACGTTTCCTCAGCGGCTACAGTCAATGCGTTACCGAACTCTACCAATGTATACATGCATGGGAAGATCAGCACACTGAACAGAGTACTGGAGGCTGAGAATTTGTTTTACCTACCAAAGCCATGTCAGACTCATGACACTGGGCCGATAATGACAGAGCATGACACCATCAGAATTGAGGTGAGAATCATTCACGGAGACTTTCTGGCACTATTTGGCAGCACTAACATACCCGCTAATTGTTCTCATTGTTCTCTGAGCACGGCACACAACTTCAAGTGCAGTGTTTATTTGCTGATTTATTTATACTGGTTGTGAAGGCAATGATAAGAAAGCGAACTTAATCTCCATACTAACCAAGAACCCCATGAAAAGAAGCCCATCAAAGGAGGTTCGTTTTAGGTGTGTTATAGGAAAACCCATAGATGGTTTCATTAGAGTGACTTATACATGCAATAATGATACTCATAACTGGATTTATATAATGCTAAAGACCAATATAGTACAAGCATTAGGGCCTACAGCATAAATGCATGACAAATTAAGTGAGTCAAATGTACATGTATTGTCTGTTCATGCCACCAGTAGGCTCTATAAACCGGTATCTGGAATTATTCACACATGCCCTTGAAAGTGTGACGTCATCAGACCTTTAGGCTACCTATTATTTGTGCAAAATGCTTTGATTGTCCAAAAACTTCTTGGAAGTTAAATTATTTTTTGAAGTTGTTATTGTTATTTGTAGATTATATCTTCACGTAACCCAGAGGGGAATTCACTTCTGCAAGATTTATCTGTGGATATCGTCTGCAAAGCACACATTGAGAAAGCAGCCACCAGAGGTATGTAGTGGTTAGATTAGCACCAGGATTCAGTTGCATAGAGCTGCTTAAGCAGGAAATTAGAGTGCTTAAACATATTTTGCTAAGCAAAAATAAGCAAGGTACCAGACACGGATTGTACAAGTCACATTATACTGGTAATCCTTATTTTGGTAAGCATAATTTTGTTGTGCTAAGTTTTCGGCTAAAGTAGCTCTTTAAAATTGAGCCCAAAATGGCACTTGATTAATGCTTTACATTACATTGATTAAAAGAGAGAACAATTTTATGTAAATTTTCAAATGATAAATTTTCAAATGATATACTGAAATGATTTTATTGATTCAAATACAGTAAGCATTATATACCACAAAGGAGCAGTATACTGAGACAACTTCCACCCTATTTTATGTAGATCTGAACCAAGGCAAGATTTAAAAACAAAAAGTCAATCAAAAATGACTGTCAGACAGAAAGTAAGCTTTAAAATTATATTTGTGTAAAAAAACAAAAAAACTTCTCACTGTCTGAAATCCAATATCACCTGCACCATACCATCATGCAATCTGGTATCACATTCACTTGGTCATTGCCTCTGTGCACACAGTACACAGACACAGATTAGAGTGCAAAGTTGGTCCAACACACAGTGTTCTACCATACACAACCGAAGCAGTTGAATGATTGGTTTAAAATGGTCTTGCTTGAAAATGTTGGAGACTTTTACTCTTTGTTTGAACAAAGACAAATTTACTAGAGTGGGACTAGAACCTGCGAAGTGCGAACTCTTTATTAATGTGCCAGCGCTCTGCCAACTTAGCTATCAAATCTAGCCCTACTATGTGCGGTCTCTCTATTTTGTCGATATATTTGTTTGGAGTGATGGTTGTTAAAGATATATACCACATCTTTCAGCAGAGGAGAGTTCAGAAGAATGCACCGAGGAATGGGGTGACTGGTTGGACTGTGAGCTTGAAGGGGATAGGATGTGTGGGCGTGGCTCTCAGATTAGAAGGGGGCGGTGTGGATTACAAACTCTGACGCAACCGAGGCCATGTTTGGTCTGTGGTGAGTACTACAGAATAGTAATTACTACAGAATTTAACTAGAAATTCAGTATTGTTACGTTACAAAAACGAAATGTAAGTGAATGATGTCATCAAATTTTACATTTCAATCTGAATTTATTATAAGGCCTATGTGTTTTCTTTTTAAGTTTTTCCTTTCAACTGCTGGTTTGAACCCGCAACTTTAGTATGTTCTGATTTGTTATATTCGTTGAATCTTTAAAATGTAAAATATTATGCCTGGTTATAATGATTTCCCTACACTTTTTGTGTGTGTGTGTGTGTGACATAGGATGCAACCCTGTTGAAACAGTCATCCCTTACCCCGTTGCCCACGTGCCAGACTGTGCGGCATTGGATAACCCTGTTATGCGTTGTCCTCCAGGCTGTGACGTAGAAGCGTCTCATATGGAAGATCATTCCTTCAGGTGTTTTGAGCCTTTGGACGGCATGGTACAAAAGATCAAGTCTATTGAGGTCCATGATATCTGTATTTGTGAAAGTTGCCTTAGGCACAGAAAGTAGTAACAAACACCCCATTGGGACAGCACTTGTGAAACAACGGGAAGTGTTAAAGCGTCTTAAATCAGTATTATAACATAATTAAATCTCTCAACAAAATTTTGTCTTGTATACGGTGACATCCAATCAAGGTAGAATTAATGTGTAGAGTGTTAATTTGTTTTTTACAATATGCTGCTATATTTCCTGATATAATTGTGAGTAATGTTTTTTTTTGTAAAACGTGTGCTGTTATGTTGATCAGCAAGTGAACTAGCTTTATGTTGACAAACATATCTTCAAAAGCAGGAATTAGTAGAAGCTACAACAAGAACCTGTAGCTTGGACAAACGGTAAGTGGTGGAATGTTTGTTTAACAGCAGGTTATTTTTTATTAAGTTAAAGACACTGGACATTATTGGTAATTGTCAAAGATAAGTTTGATGGTAATAATTATTTTGAGTAATGACCAATAGTGTCCACTGCCTTTAATGTGACGAAATGAGTATGAAAATAACAAATTGTAGAAGTTTATATTAAATTTTAAGTATAAAAATATGAAAAATTCTGAGGATAGTGGTTTAGCAAAGTTGGGTGGGTAAGGGGTAAAACGACATAGAATTGCAGGATGTTTTTTTTTACAGCAACAAAAATAGGGGGAGTCAAAATTTATGCCTGACTCGGTGTGTGATAAGCAATTCATGTGGAGCTTGTTGATTGACACTTGGCTGACAATAAAAGGCCCTGGATTAAATTCAATAGAGATTGGGTTAAGCTTAATGATGAAATCGTGAGCACAAGATTCTCCTAATTGCTATGTACAGATGTACGAACGCGTATAATTGTAAGCATAATGTTTAAAGCGTGGCTTTTTATAGGTATATTTTGTGTGCAAGTTTTTGTTTCAGCAAGATTTTCTGATAACTGCAATGTTTGTCATTATAACCTAAATGATAATAAAACAACTGACATGCAGAATCATAGTATGTTCTGTTTGTTGTTTTTTTCTTGTAAAATTGTTCCTTGCAATTATGGTTTTTCGGGTGTACATTTAGTAATGACATTCCAAAGTTTTTGGCTAATCTCAAGTACAAGGGGACTGACTGGGTACATTTTAAACAATTTTGGTTTTAACAAAATGATTGGCTGGAGCAAGATTGGAACCAGTGACTTACATATTAATATACAAGCGCCCTAACAGCTGAGCTATGCAGCCCTATAATGGTGGCAGCCTACCTGTTGTGTGAATATCTTTGCTTGGTGTTGCGGGGGCAGTCACAAGCCGTACAGCTGCTAACTGGCCAGTGATTGAACAAGCAGAATTTTAACCGTTTAGAAATTGGCTAATCTCCAAATTCCTTTGTATAGACTACATTTACTCAGCTGAGAAGGGGCGGGTCGGATGTGGAATTTATGCAAAAATGTTGACTATTTACATTGGAAAGGGACATACCGTCGCGCGAACGGAACACAAGCAACTATATAATGGCGTTCAACATGTATGCACTGTCGAGACCACCGTACAAAATTACTTTGTATTAATTCAAAGTAGCTGGTCATCTGTGAATATATTTTGTAACCTTCCCAAGAAAATATATTTCAACAAATCCTATGAAAGTTTGTGTCGGGTATGGTATTTTCGTGTCACAATATGCCCTATGTAGTTTGAAGAAAGTTTGAAGAAGAAAGAAGACATGCAAACAAAAACCCGACAAATCACATACGGACAGTTGGAGGTTGACTTCTTCTACTTCTACTTCGCTACTCGGCAAAGTCCCATGATGGGATATCACACCAAGATAACTAAACCTCTTCAATAAAAATCAGTACGCTTAGCATTCATTCAGTGATCCTGGAGTTTTCAAGAAATGCAATATTTTTACGCGTTTTTAATAGAGTTAAATTGTAAATGCTAAAAGTAACCTGTTTGTATGACTTGATGAACACAATTTATGAACTGCCATATTTCCAGGGTCATTTAGATCGTTTAATGTGAACGATGCCGATGATTTGTTTCACTGTGAAAATTTCAACCGAGTACAATGACAGTGTCTACTTTGTGAAATCTGCAACAAAATGTCCAAAGTGTTTTTACACGAACGTCGAATCCCGTATCAACCGCATACGTGGCCGCAGCATTAGCGAATGGACCCTCAGAAAGCTGCGAAACGATCTTGCATAAATAATTTTGTTCCAGATTCAAATATATTTTTTATAACTTAATGGGATGCTCCGTAGGGTAACGTAACATGGAGGTAGATCTATTTCTACCTCCATGATGCAACGGAGGAGTCGAGCATGGGCTTTGACCCTTCATTACCGTATCATGTCAAGTTAGCTTTCGGATAGACATTACACAATTTGTTTCGTGGACATTAGCACAGTATGACCCTACATCTTAAGTATTATGTTTATGATCTGCAACTTACCCATGCTTTTGGTTACAGCAGCAAGGTTTTCTTCTGTCACACCCAGGTCAAAAACACCAGCGCATAGAGCCCTTCACCAAAATACTAGCAGGTACATCACTATTGCTCCATTACTTTGTAAAAGAACGCCTAGCAGACTGTGTGCACATGTTCATTTGAATTTGGCTCACATGGCCTGGGTGTGCGGTTAACAAGAGATGGACTGATGCACGCCCTGCCAGGGGGTGTTGAGGATGCGAGGGGCGGACCGTACCAAACAATCAGGTGGGTAGAAATAAGTCAGAGGTAAAACATACAACAACAGGATGAAATTTGAATTGTTGTTGTTTAATTAGGGCAGTTGTCTACCCGAACATTTTCGCCTGGGGGCAAGCGGGGAAATACACAATGGTAAAAAAACAACTTTACTTTTGATTTATATATGTTTTTTCTTGTGGAGGGTCAAAACAAAAAGTATAAAATAAATTCATTAATACCTCAGACAGTTTCGCCATTCCTATTGGGGGAGAGCGCGTCACATGGGTGTGTATAAACCTTTGTTAATGACCAGTAAAAAGTGATGAAACATGGGCGTGACACGCGAGGTTGCGCATGTGCTGATAAGATAGTTTCTTCATTCCTATTGGTTGAGAGCAACGGTCAGGACAGTTGTGCCACATCACGCGATACGCGCGACGCACACAACATTCCCTTATAAGGAGTTGTTTACCCGATCGGGCCTTACCATTTTTCATAGCTGGAGGGGTGTTGTTTTGAAAGAAATTAGCGAACAATTGAAATGTTTGCATTTATTTTACTTTTTGACCAAAAAGTGATGATGTTTTTGACAGAAAAGGTATTTATGAATGGGAATCAAAGTGCGTTGAATCGGTTTTCAACTAGTGGTTTAAACCGCCGAGGCCTGATTCTTGATAATTTACCTCGACTCACATCACGTTGATTCCCTTATTAAAAACTAATGGGGGGGGGGGGGGGGGTCATAAGTAAGACGATTAAATTTGACCTAAATTTCACCACAAAAATATAAGTCGAGACAAAAGGACACTTCCAGGTAGTTCTGTTGTAGAAGCAAAAGGTTTATTTTTTGACAAAAAGATTGTGAAAAAAAAAAAACACTATGAAAGTCACTATTAAAGAGCATGCTTGTTCAATTCAGTACAAAAGAGTATTGAAAATGGCACCAGGTATCAATTTATATACAATTTAAGACAGTTAGATTTTATATATTAGTACACTAAATAGTAGAGTTATTGCATAAAGCTATAAGTATAGTGATCAAAAACTTGTGTCAATGCAGATTGTGCGTCCATCCAATAAAAACAGACTGAAACGTAAAAAGGAAAACTGAAATAAATAATTTGAAATCTTTTAGTTTAAATCATTATTTTTTTTGAAAAGAGTATTAAAAACAAAACTGTTTTCTTACAAGATCAACATGAACACTCCATAATGTATCTGGCAAGAATCCATTCGGATTTGGGATCAGAAATGTATTGTCATTCTAAGATTACTCTGTAAGATTTGAAACATTGCATGGTGGAAATATAAGGTGTGCAAGGCTTTCTCCAGAAGACGATCAGAGCATCCTGATCGAAACGTCGAGTTGAAACTAACGATTTCTGTCAGCACCACCCCAACTCATTAAGAGATTATCATTACGTGTAACCGCAAATCTTTGATCGAAACGTTTTTACAGACAAAATTGCCTGGTAGTGTTTTTCGTAAGAATCCTTATACAATCAAACAATGATTTTATATTAAAAAACACCAAAATAGGTTGAAATGTCATCATTTTCTTAACAAATTAATGGCAATTTATAATCATTTAAATTTAGGTCATCAAAGTATCTGTGTAATAAATAATCGTTATAAGCTTAGTTTTTCTGGTAATTACAGGAACATACAATCGGCGGCATCACTTTACTCTAGCACACAAAACACCTAAAGGCCTACAGTTCAAACCAAAAGCACACAATATTGTTACAATGATGAACAAACAAAACTTAAAGACCATTTCTTTCTAGGACCTAATGGTCGTGGGTTCGATTCCCACCTGAGTAACCTGGGATTCTTCCCGGACTTCCAGCAGTAGGAAAGCACCGAGTATACAAGCTGAACAAGCTAGAAATCACTTAAATTGCCTTTTTTCTATATTAATAGAAAATTTAACCTAATAATAAAATTTTTGATCGTAAAATTGTAAAAACTAAACAATGGAATGTGCAATTACAATAAAACAAACAACACTGCAAACATATTCTACACTTCTTTGTGGATCTACCACACATTCTATGTTTGACCAACTGCCCATGGCTTTGTCTGATTTTGCAATTAGAACACTTCAAAACTGATAACAGTTTGAACTTTCAGCTTGTGTTGATTAAATCGGTGGTATGCATTGATTGCAGGTAATATGTTTGCATATTTAGTTCAACCAGCTTCTATTAAAATGTCCTTCTTATTAACACTAATACTGTCATGTGAACATTTTCATTTGCAATTTCTATACAATTACAGGCAAGATCAGTCAATGTTTTTCAAGATTACTTCAAAGTCCATGTGAACCGTTATATCGGTTGGTATGCATTGATGAAACTGCATGATTTATTTGCAATTTCAGTAATAGACTGGTTTATATGAAATTTTCTTTCTGATAAAAGAATAACAAAAAATAGTTTTACAATTGTAATTTGCAACTTCTTAACAACTACAGGCAAGATCAGTCAATGTTAATTAAGAACATGCGCTTAATAGTTTATCAGAACCAAGATCAGTGGTGTGCATTGATGGTACAATATGTTTTCAATTTCCAGTCCGTGCGTGGGTTTCAATCAAACTTCACCCCCATCAAAGAATTAATACTGTCACTTTGACTTTTGTCATTTCCATTTTCTTAATTTTAGGACAAAATAAGAAAAGTTATACTTAAATGACATAAATCTAAATGTCTAAATGTTAGAAGCCGTAATCAGTACGTGTTTCGGTCATTGGCCAGTGTTTAACCAATGGCCACCGAGACAGTTATTGGTTCTGACCGCGAACACGCACCCCTAGGTACAGACGCAAGGCCCAATGCTTTGATTCACCCTTTTAAAAACTGCATAAAACAAATACTCTGCCTAAATTAACACGACTGCCACACAAACTATTCAAATGCACTAAAGAATCCAAACCATTATCGTCTCCATCAACTACACATATAAGTTCTATAAAACACTTCATACAATTCATGAAAAAAAGAAAAGAAAAAAACAACAACAACATATCTTTGACATTTTAAACAAACGTTGGCATGCATATAAACAAACAGACCCTGTCATACAGCTCCAAAAATACTCAAATGTTAGTGGCTAGCTAATCAAATACAAATACTTCATAAACTTCTACTATTTCAATTATACTTTATATAAAATATCTTTACATAACAGTTATGTCATTCTAATTACTTTATAAAGTACTGCACCTATGTTTGGAAAGTTCAGTGGCTCTTGATTCTATCAAATCATAAGAAGAAAGTTCATCATTCAGTTAAAGGGTGGGGGGGGGGGTGGCAGTCACGAGTTGTATATATTTGTACAAAAGTACCATATTTTCCAGTTGGTATGACACTGCTCTAAAATTACAAATATTGTGGGTTCAAATCCCACCCGAGATGCCAGTGAATTCCTTCACAAAACCCGGGAAAGTACTGAGAAAATGTGCCAATACACATCCATTGCTTCACCCTTCGGATAGAACGTAAAGCCGTTGGTCCCATGTGTTGTGTAACGCATGTAAAAGAACTCAGAGCACATCGAAAAGAGAAGGGGTTCGCCCCGTTGTTCCTGGCTGTGGCTGCTGTATGCGCTGTAGCCTTGTAAACCCTTAGAAGGTGCTAAATAATTTGGTCTCAGAATTCATCCCTGCAATAACATAATTTTATCTTTCTGAAAGTTTAAATACACTCAGCGCCTTGAGTACCTTGTTTGGTAGATACGTGCGCTATATAAGACTTCAATATTATTATTATTATTATTATTATTATTATTATTATTATTATTATTATTATTATTATTATTATTATTATTATAACTATGTGGGTGAAACCAATATTAATACTCTACCATATAGTCATCGCATGTATCGTGTGTTATGCAAAATTGTAAGGTGGACATGGCCAGCTGCCTTTTACGACACGCCTGCCTGATAAACCTTAACTAACACTGGAAATCCTAAGATCCTCAAATTCAACCCCACACTCCTGTTTAGACTGATCCCTAGAGGTTGACCAGTGCAGTTATATAAAAACCCACTTCAAACCCAAAATGTTCTATCCTGTCTATCGTAATCTTTAACCCATGTTGGACTGCTCCACTGTTTTCGTTTGCAGTCAACAACAGGTTAATTCCTCCAAATTCAGTGTGGTAAGAGCGCTAGATACTTTGGAAGAATTTTTTTCTTCAAAATAAGTTGTCACTTTCCATTTCATATTTCTCCTACAGATGACCGAAGCAATTAAACACTTATAACGTTTTCAGATTTGGTGTTATATTGGCAAGAGAAAAACAACTTCTGGTTTAAAGTTAACTAAACGTCAAAGTCATAATTGATCTAGAATTTATCAGACAAGGATGCCTCATAAATGAATTTATGAAGTCATGTAATCAAGCATTCATTTGTTTTGGCTGATTGTCAATACTTAATACCCTGCAATCAACAAAGCACTTAATTTCAAACTCGAGTTCCTTGCGGATTTGTAAGTAAAACACAGATTAGTAAAAACATTAAGTAAACATTCTTGTGACATATCGTACACTAAAAATAAAAGTAGTAAATATTTATACAGTACATCAAGCTAACTTTTATTCTAATTCATTATAACTAGAAAAATAAGTTCTACTGTTATTCTAATTCATTATAACTTGAACTATAATAAGCTCTAGAACTTTCTAGAAAGTGGAGCACATAGTGGTTTATTTTCAAATACAAAGACAAAAGCACAATGTGACATGACAAGATTTGAACACACGGTTTAATGACTAAAAGACCCAGACTGGAACGCGGTGCATAAGACTACCAGAACAACGCTCCACTATAATAAGTAAACGGCAATATGGCAGTCGAACATTCAGTGAGGTAACTTGAACATTTGGCAGATAGAGAGAAAACAAGGTTTGAGTTGAAGGCAATGAGCTGACAAGTTTCAAACCAGTTGGTCATTTGGCTATCATTTGTCAAAGGCAAGATTCTCTTGGTCAATATATATTATGGATGCGTAATAACAACAACAATTATAGTAGTAATAAAATGTAATAAAATATTAGTAATAATAAACTTTATATTGCATAAAATACTTTTGTTAAAAGGTCACAGGCGCTTTATAAAGTCTCAAGTACAAATAAAATAATTTCTTTTGGAAAATACATACATATACATGTACAAGGTGTAAAGACGCTGTCACCATCTTGGTCATGTTCCCTGTTTCCAATAGCAGAAATGAATGCTTACATTCATTGCGCATGCTGACACCAGACTATTATTTCGTCCAGCCTCAGTTTGGTTACAATGAGTTTGAATGGAGTAAAATCAAGATGACCACACCGTGATAAAGGTATACTCACTCAATATCTGTGCATCAAATGTAAGTAATAACAGATAGCTTACAAAGTACTGAAAATGTCATAGTGCTAAAAATGTGACGAACAAACGTGCATGAGGTGTCGATGATGATGTCGTAAGAAAACCTACACGGCCGGTGGCTAGTGGGAATTGTCCTCTTACTCGTCTTGTAAGATATTTTCCACTTGTTCAAGCTCGTAAGAAAGATTCTCTTGCTCACAGATGTCATCCTCTTCAATTGCCCTGAGAAGCTAAAAAAAGAAGGCAAATATTTGAGGTTACTTGAAGCTTGATTAAAATAATAATAATAATAATAATAATAATAATAATAACAATAATAATAAGACTTGAAACGCGCACATATCCACCCTGCTGGGTGTTCAAGGCGCAGTAAAAACCCAAAAAACAAACAAAAGAAGAAAACAAAGAAAAAAACTGACACAAAAGAATTTGTCCACGAAAACCTGTGACATAAGATAAGTTTTGAGAAGAGATTTGAATTTTGTGGTACAAAGACAAGATCAAAGATTAAGCTTGTTTAATCAAATCATCGTTTGAATCTAATCTAGTGTTTTATTTTTTACATTTTTGTTGATTTTAAGTGATCCTTTTCTTTACTCTTCCATTAAAAAGTAGCAATATTGCGAAGGATAACTCAACACTAAATTCAGTTAAAAAATAACAATCACACAGTAGTGTAAGAGATAAACAAATTATAATTCTTTACCACTGATGCATTTATTATTTTTTAATCATACAAAGTGCCTTTTATTTAAGATCTTAAGATACATCTGAGAAACGATTCATGCATGAATAATTTCTCAGATTTATAAGTTTTGGTGTGAATATTAATTACTTCATGAAGGGAAATCCTTTCTCAAAATAGTTTATTACAATCAACAGTTGAAGTGCTTCTCAACGAAGAAGTTTGTATTGGTCATTGATTTTTGGAGGACTTAACAATCTAAAGCTCTACTTTTCATGATCACTTTGTTGGACTAGAAGCCTAACTTGCCTCAGACCCAAATGCCAAGAATAATTTCTCAGATTCATAAGTTTTAATTAATTACTTCATGAAGGGGAATCTTTTCTCAAAATAGTTTATACTATCAACAATTGAAGTGCTTCTCAACGCATAAGTTTGTATTGTTCATTAATTTTTGAAGCTCTACTTTTCATGATCACTTTGTTGGACTTGAAGCTTAACTTGCATCAGACCAAAATGCCAAGACTTTATAAATACTAGCCAATAATGCAAAGTAACAAAGGGAAAGTAAAGTAACGAATGGAAAGGAGAATGAAGGATGAACTTACCAAATCTTTGTTGCGATTGGTGAACTCATAAAGCTGCAACAAGGTACTGAGTTTGCTGAACAAACCTGTAAAGTTCTGTTGATTAAATACAAGGAAATCACAGATTAAAAGTCAGCTGCTTAAAAAAGAAAGCCTTGATGAGTGTGTATGAGTAAGTGTTTTTTGTTTTGTTTGCTCTAATTAATCACACCAACTTATCTCATCAATTAAACCAGGCAGAATATTTCGTAACAATTCTCGGCAAAGTAAAACAAATGAGCAGGATGCCAGGTGCAGATGGTACATCTCTGGATGTCAGCCCCATTCATACTGTATTGTACTGTTGTACAATTTATGATACATTTTGTATTGCTCATTATGTCATTTTTTATCTGTATGTATGAAAGTATGTATGGAAATAAAACAACCAAACAAACACCAAACATAACAAGCTAAACAATGGTTCTAAACTGGTAATGTAAAGAGCTGGGCCCGATTTTATAGAGCTGCTTAAGCACAAAAGGAGCTTTTTTAAAAAAAGGATTACCCGCCAAAATGCAATGTGTAAAATGTGTGACTGGTATCAAGTTAATTTCTGCTATTAAGCAGAACACTCTTAAAGGGTATATGTACTTCTTCCTAAAAAAAACCCTCAATGTCCACAGATTTACATTAAACTTACACAGTTTGAAACTTATGATAGTAGAAAGCTTCCCTTGAAATTTTACTTACTGAGGTGCTGTAGTTTTTGAGAAATGAGTAAAAGTAATAATTTTTGTCTCAGTTTTAGCATGTACAAACATATTAACCAGTTATGCTATGGTTTATGCTAAAATAATGTTGGTCTCGTGAGACTAAAAATATTTAGTGACTTGTTTTACTCACTTCTCAAAAACTACACAACCTTAGTTAGTAATATTTGAAGTAATGCTTGCCACTATCATTATCTTCAAACCAAAAGTACCCAATCCTTTAAGCAGTATGGAATTGGGCTCTAGGGATAAGACAGGTCCCTGAAATGAAATTATCTCATTTTGGAACCAAATTTCTTTGTGAACTAACCTGACACGTCTTATCAAACTCCCTCTGTAGGTCACTAGTCTCAATCCTCTCCATGTCTGCAATGCCTTGGTAGTAAGACTCAACCTGACCACGGTATCTAGTTACTTCACGGTTATACAAAAGCTTATTGACTGAGGATTCCTGGGGGAAAAAAAGAAGAAAAAAAATTAAAAATAATAATAAAACAAATAAACAAGCAAGCAGTAAACCACTAAAACCATAAAAATACTTACAATCAGAGCCAAAATTGTTAGGACACTTGACCCAAGAATACCCTCCCAAATCCCCAGCCGTGACACTTGTGTCCTAAAGCAAGACACTTAAACATTGCTTCGTCCTTCAGATGGGACATAAAGTCGTTGGTACAAATGTGTTGTGTAACGCATGTACCAGAACCCACTGCACTTATCAAAAAGAGAAGGGCTTCGCCCCGGTTGTTCTTGTTGTGGCTACTTTATGCGCCGTAGCACCCTGTAAACCCTTTTAAGGTGCTAAATAATTGGGTCTCAGAATTCATCACTGCAGAACCTATCTTTCTGAAAGTTTGTATATACTCAGTGCCTTCGTGAGCTATATAAGACTTTAATATTATTATTATTTGATTATTATTATTATGTGGGTAAAACCAATATTAATACTCTACCATATAGTCATCGTATGTATTGTGTGTTACGCAAAATAGTAAGGCGGACATGGCCAGCTGCCTTTTGCGACACACAAAATTATTATAATAAATCTCCACCAATGTCATCTCATATCCTGAAGCACAGACCGTGCAATGAGCACAAAGACCATCTACCTCCATGCAGTGACACAGAGCCAGGATGTCCAGCCTGCAGGCACGATTTGTGCACACAGCTCAATGGAAGATACCGTTAAATCTTAAATTTGATGGAGATTGCAGTCTGTTTTTTATCAACTTTTGTTATAAAGAAAGTGGGCAAACCACAAAACTGTTTTTTTTTTATAGCTCCTGAAATTATGTTGATATCATGCTACTAAATATTAATTGTCCACTAGTGTACTGTACTTCTTACTGTAAACTTCCAAATGGGCTTTCATTTAAACAATGTTTATCTTACAAAGTTACTTACCCATCCAAGCTGATGGTCAGATTTGTTACATGCATCATAGAAGGCTTGACCTACGACCCCTAGGCTGGACTCAACAGATGGTGTAGGTCGGATGTCAAAGATGTAGTTTGGGTGTGTGATACTGCTCACCCAAAAACGCAACGGAAACCTGAACAAAATAGCGGAACAAGAAGCATCAAAAGTATAGCATTTCGGGGCAAAAATATGTTTAAAAGAAGTTTTTAATCTGTTTACAATGTAAGTCATATGTAAATCTGTGGACATTTTAATATTTGATATTGAGCTTTAAAGACAGAGGACACTAATAGTAAATGAAAAAGACAGTCTTCTCATTTGGTGTGTATCTCAACATATGCATAAAATAACAAACCTGTGAAAATTTGAGCTCAATTGGTCGTCGGAGTTGCGAGATCAGAATGAATGAAAAAACACCCTTGTCACACGGAGTTGTGTTCAGATGCTTGATTTTGAGACCTCAAATTCTAAATCTGAGGTCTCGAAATCAAATTCGTGGAAAATGACTTCTTTCTCAAAAAACTGTGTCACTTCAGAGGGAGTTGTTCTCACAATGTTACTATCAACCTCTCCCCATACCTCATTACCAAGTAAGGTTTTATGCTCATAATTACTTTGAGTAATTACCAATAGTGTCCACTGCCTGTAACAGAAAAACATGTTTCCCAGTCAAACTTTCTTTAATGCTTTACTTATAACAACTTTTTTAAAATACCTTTCATTGTTACTCCTTTTATTAAAAATTTCAGTCATTGTTTTTCTGTTTATTGATTTTGCTACAGTAGTTTGGAACAGCCAGGTCATTAGTGTGTTTTACTTTTACGTCCTTTTATTTAATTAATTACTCCTTTATTTAAAGAGTTCTTTTACTAATTTGCATTGTCTGAATCCATGAGGTGTATTACTGTTCTCCTTCTACTCCTTCTTAGGACTCCATTTTTAATAGTTCCATGTTTTTGAGGGGTTCATGAACTTCCTGTTTCTGTTTACAGTTCAAGGTTTATATTTATCGCATGTTTTACATCTTTTAAGGCGGATTTTGGCACCAAATGAGTACAGTTTATTTTGCATTATTATTTAATATCTAAACTGGCGGAAAGCCGTTAACATTTTTGATTGATATTTTTAATTCTTTAAATACATACGTGTTACTCTTCCAGATATGTACAATATCTGGGTCTTCCATATCATGACGACTCGCTTGACTATCAAAGAAATCAAAGAGATACTTGATGGCCATTGGAGTGCTCTCTACAGTCAGGATAGCCTGGAACATGTTATCTACGTAATCCTGGATGATACCCTGGAAAGGTCAAAGATCAAAGGTCAAATACATTATCATAGGAATTTGAAAAGATGATTTTGACACCAAAAGTGAAAGGGGAACCATTAACTTGTTGATTTTGGTTTAGTTTTTTGATGTATCCGCATGCTTCATATAATGACCTTTTGATCATACGTACATGAAATTGCTTTAAATGACCATATACAATGTAGCTCTGAGAACAAGGTTTCCTTGTTACCAACCTCATCCACTCCCACACACATACCTTCATGGTGAGCAGACGAGGGAACGTAATATCTCTGCTCTTCTTGTTTCCTGTCAGGGCTAGTTCCTTCTTCCGTTTCTTCTGCTGCTTCTCAGACTCCTCAACATCATCTTGAGGTTTTTCCTGCAACAGTCAAATCAAAACTTTGCATTTTAATAAGGGAATAAAAGAGTAGGCGACATGTTCTTAAAAGGCCATTTAAAACCGGCAGGGTCGTGGTCGTGCGATAAAGCCAGCCAGTCTTAAACAGCTTCAGCTGTGTCATTATCAACCGTTTAAACACCCCCAAGTGACATGCTCTCCACCAATAGGAAAAGCGATTAAGAACTGCCCGGGGTACTTATGAATGTCACTTTATGATGTTCTTCAGTTTTCTTTTGCGTCTTTCTCTGTTTTACCTTCTTAAAAACTGGTCTAACTTCAGGCTTTGTTAAGATATATTTAATTTGTGTACCTTTGATGTACATGAACATGTTTTTGTTTAAAGGGAAAATCCAGGGACTAAAACCCAGACCATGCAAGGCTTCAGGGATGGTATCGAACCAGGTTCCACAGAGGTGAAAGCCAGAGACAGAAACCACTGAGCCAACCAAAATACCCAGTATCGTTTGGTTTTGATTTTATTCCAAACAGTTATTTTTAAAAATCGTTATGTACACTTCTTTCTGTGGTACGCCACTGGTTTGTGGAAAGGTACATGCATACCATTCTTCCAACTTTCAAGAAAAAAAACCCAGATACATTTTCAAAACATAGTTGTTTACTTTATTTTGTGTAATGTTTTATGATTTATGATTCAATTATTCAAATTGTATCAGGGTTTTGCACCGTAGTTTCTGGCAATGGATTCTGAATGCCTCGCAGCACCTTGTAAACCCTTTTAAAGTGATACAAATGGGTCTCAACGTTCAAAAACTTATAAAACCTCTTTAGAAATATCATGTTGATACATTATAAGTGTGTTGAGACACCATAGATAAAGCGCTGTATAAAAACTACTTATTGTATTATTACTAACAGGTGTCCCTCAAAGCAAGTTGCTTACCAAATGCCAGAGGACTGTACCATTTTCCTGTTCAGTATCTCGAGGAAACACGTTTGCGTCATTTGGTCCATAACCTTACGTAGAATGGAAAGAAATTAATTGGTAAAACAAGTATTGGAGCAATTTCAGCTCTTTATGAAATCTGACCAAGTGCACCTAACCTCGATTGTTTCAAAAGACAACTGATCACAAAGGGAATTGAGTCCTAAAACAAATACATAACAACAACAAAAATCAAATATTGAAAATCAATGTTTTATAAAAAAATAAATACATTAGAATACTACTGTAAATGACAAGAAACTAAGCACACATTAATTACACAAAATCAGGAAAATTATTAAATTGAAACCAGCCTGAACACCAACAGTCAGCCTCACATTTGATATTCCTGATGTTTTCAAACTCTGAATTTTAACACTTTTTATAATTACTTCTGTTATAATTTTTATTTATTTCTGATATAATTTTTATTTATTTGGCCTTGACAAACCATACAAATATTGTAAAGAAAAAAGTACATGAAGATAAAAAAAAAGAGGTAAATAAATGTAAACAACTGTAAACATATCAATGAGTAATAAAAACGCGTAATAAAAACTGTGGGAAAACAAAAAATTAAATAAAAGGCTCTTGGTTGACATTTTGTTGAATTACCTGAGGTAGCTTCATTGATGGAGGTATGGAGCGTCTCTTTCGGGACAAGCGCCATGAGTGAGTTATCTGGAATCTAAAAGAGAATAATACACAAAGTAAGATTTTAAAACCTTGCATGGCAGAGACAACATGTAATATTTTTTAGAGCTGTGGAAAAAACTGATTTTCTTCAGGAGAACGCTCATCAGCCCATACAGCAGCTAAACCAGTCCTCCTCCTTAGTACTTAAAGGTTTTTGATACCTTTTGTATATCAAGTTTTTGAACCTGACATGAATCCCAAGACTCTCACTTACATGTTTTAATGATAGTATAGACAGCATAAAATATAACGTGCTGAGGTGCTGCAGCTTTTAAGAAAGTAAAACCATGTCACCAAACTAATGTTCTTCTCATCAGGAGACAAAAAATATTTAAGCATGTACTGCGTATTTACGCACTCTTCTGTGCTCAATGATTTTAATAATTTTTGTTTTCTTTTCACAAAACTTGACGACTTATGAAGCTGAAAATTCTACAGATATATTGCATTACAAACATGTTAATTGACAGTGAGTATACAATAGCTGTGACTACTCACTCCAAGTTCTTTGAGTGTGTTGAGTTTCTGCAAGTTCTCAGTCTGTTTGTCATCTCCGAGAGCCATTTGAGGAAGGGCTGCATCTTGCAAGACCAGACGCCCAGATCTGCCCTGCCGCCATTCTGTTCAGATTGAAAAGGATTTTTTTTAAGAACCAGGATGAAAGGGTTAATTCATGTATCAACTTTAAGGCACTGAATACCTTTGCAATTGTCAAAGACCAATATTGTCACTTGGTGTATCCCTACATATATGCATAAAACACCAAGAGAATGAAGTTGCAAGAAATTAATGTAAAGAAAAAACACCCTTGTTGAACCAATTTGTGTGCTTTCAGATGCCGATAAAAGGCTTCAGGTCTGAAGTCTTTTATTATTTTAAGATCTTGGTGATCCCCACAGCAGAGCAGCCAATCTTCCTGAGGCAATGCCCCACGACGAACGGCTGCTCCGGGGATCACCTCGCGTGACTGTTTTACTACCCAACTCGTCTTCTTCTTCTTCTGTAAAAGTACAGTCCACCATCTGGAGTATTACGAAGTGCTGTTGTTGTGTGCATGCGAGGGTGTCTAAGCAGTCAATATTTGTTTAGCTCTTCATCGCTCATTACAAATTAAGTTTTTATGCTTGCAATTAACTTGAGTAGTTTACCAATAGTGTACAGTGCCTTTGTAAAACTCCTAGGTTAAAACTGATAAACAGAGAAAAGACAAACACTTACAAAAAAAACAAAACAACATCACAAGACCAGACAGCAACTTCAAGGTGAAGGCTACACATAATTGCCTGTAAAAGTTGCCCCAAGTGACAGAAATGCCTGCCCTTTATAGATTTTGTTCTGTAGAGAACTGTCTTGCTTTTTATTCTACTACCGCGGAGCAAATTTCCGGAACTCAGGAGACTCTTAAAGGAACGGTCCTGCTTTTTTACTACTACCTGGGCAGAAGGTAGAAAAGCTGTTGGGACTTACTTAGCTGAGCCCCACTATTAAAATATTTGGTCTCAGCTTGCACTAGTCATAATTGTCAGGAGAATACCTCTGTAAAAATTTTGACTTTGTTATCTAACATTTGCCTTACCAAGGTTGACTGTAGATGCCCTCTGTCGATTAGAGTAAGGTTTGTTGCGATACATTGAGTCTAGAATCTTCTCCTTGACCTGTGGGATTGCGTCTACATCCATCACTCGTACCTCCTTCTTCTCTCCATCTTCACTGTCCACTACAACTTTCAATGTCTGAAAAATATATAGATAAGAATTGAGTTAAACGGGATTCATGGTGGTGCTTCATTCACCGAGGTGTGAACAGATTTTGGGGAGACAGTTGACTCCTTGAGGCTTCAAAATTTCATTATTTATTTCCCCAGAAGGAGGAATTTTATTCAATCTTCATTAAATTCTTTAAGAACAGTAACTAATTACTTTTAGAACAATATTTATTTCCCCAGAAGGAGGAATTTTATTCAATCTTCATTAAATTCTTTAAGAACAGTAACTAATTACTTTTAGAACAATATTAAAAAAAAAAAAAACAGAAAATGGCAAAAACACAAACAAAGTTGGCTTCAAAAGTTTACCCATCTTCACGGGATTGGGTAAACCTTTGAAGCCTTGAGGTTTTATGTTTGCCTGAGCGCTGTGATCTTTATGACAGCATGACTTACTTATAAGAAATAATTGCAGGCCTTGCTCTTATAAAGGCAGTGGACTCTATTGGTAATTATCAGCATAAAACCTCACTTGGAAGCGAGTAATGGGGAGAGGTTGATAATATAAAATATTGTGAGAAACGGCTTCCTCTGAAGTGACATAGTTTTCGAGAAAGAAGTAATTTTATACAAATTTGATTTCGAGACCTCAAGTTTAGAACTTGAGGTCTCAAAATCAAGCATCTGACAGCACACAACTTCGTGTGACAAGGGTGTTTTTCTTTCATATTTATCTCGCAACTTCGCTGACCCATCAAGCTCAAATTTCCACAGGTTTGTTATTTAGTGCATATGTTGAGATAAACCAAGTGAGAAGATTGGTCTTTGACAATTACCAACAGTGTCCAGTATCTTTAAGCTTTTTGTTAAGTAGGCAACCGGGTTTATAAAATCACTTGCGCCCAAGGAGTTTTAATTGCCCTGATTTTAAAATACATATTGTCACAACTGCATTTTGCTGGTGCATTAATAGTAGCAACCACAACCAGTATAATAGGCAAATAAAGTTATACTCAAACTCTCGAAAATAAATTAGCACATTTAAAAAATTGTGTTACTCTTATCTGAATGGAAGAAATATGAGCATTTCAAACAAGTAAGTTGAACTGTTTTAGTAGGGCAAGTTGAGAAGTGGTAGCAGTTTTTACTAGACAATGTACGCCGTAAGGGGAAGGTAGTGTTAAAGACGAGCCCTGTAATACCTTACACAGGTATTTGGTTCGGGCTCAAGGGATGTATCTGTCTGGGACTCATGCTTATAAGTTTTTCTTCTTAGTGAGCCCCCCCTGCAGTATCATAAAAGTGTATTTTTTCCTCTTGGCTAAACTGTATTATTTGGAACATGTATATATTATTGCCTGTTTTACAACGTTACGGTGGAAACAATAAACTTTTAACCTTACTAGTGACTTTTATTATTGTTAAGAGAACTAATTAGTAGGTATCCTGGCAAATGAGGTGATAAATAAAACACCGGCCAAAGTATAACACACAAACAATATTGATGGATTGACCTACTTACCATCTCCTTGAAGTCAACACTTCCTCTCAGAAGACGTTCCTCACTGAGTGAGAAATGAGCTTGCCGAGTAACAGCATCGACTGGCCCCTTCTCTGTCTGGACCTTAATTCCACTGTAGAGAAGGAAGAGGGGGAACGCTGTGCGGTCCTGTCGAGATAATTTTTTTTAAAATTTAGTACAAGTGATGTGGTAATACAATACAATGATTAAACTTTATTGTCCCTGCATAGGCAATTCAATATAAAAATATGTTTATATGTTAAAAATGAGGCGTACATTAGAGAAAGAGTAGGCCTAAATCATAGAGTTATTTATAAGAATTTTGTAAGATGTCCATCTTACAAAATGGCGCACTTGTCTCCTTGAGTTCCCACCGCATTTGTGCATGCAGCATCACCAGAGTGCCATCTAGTTCTTATAAATAACTCTATGGCCAAAATAGTTAAAAAGTTAAAATGGTCACTCCGCGCTCGCCGATTCTCTGGAAAATCCAGGACCCTTTGGAAAAAATGTGCTCTCGCAGGCCATGAATTAAAGGGCAGGGAATACTTTTGGTAAAATGAATGGCAATACAAACTATTGGTAAGAGAAGCCTACGACAGCTGTCAATAGTATAGAGCATTTTTATGCGACAGGGCTTTAAGTTTTTACCTGAAGTTGATCATAAAGACACAGTGCGATCCAATTGGACAGAAGCTTCTCAACAATACTCTCCGTTCTAATTGGAAACAGAAAAGAGTAAAAATTTACAAATCAATCTAAATCTAAAAAGAAATGATCCCTTCACCCCTGCCCCCCCCCCCCCCCCCCGAACAAAAATATGAGGGAAACTCTGTAATGTAGAAAAATATAAACACCACACAGACAATAAAACACATTTGCCCAAAAGCAAATTGGAGAGGAAAAACAATTTCCCACACAACTAACTCCAATTAATAATAATTAGTAGTGACACATTCAAGCTAAAAATTATCACAAATAACTTAACAAATATGAAACCTAAGTTCAGAAAATCATTGACTCCTAAAAAAGTGGGAATGGCAGTTGCAATTCTTTTAAAGGGATGCTGCAGTGAATTAAAATAAAACAGTTAGTTTTGCTGTCATTTATGTCTGATATATGTATTGAACATCAATAAAATGTGTTTTGTTTTTTCTGCCGACATATCTGACTTGCGTAACTAGCGAATAAGTCATGCCCCTCCTTTTGTGGATTGTTACCGCCCCCTACCATCGACGTCACGTCGGGAATTCAAACATTATCGTCGGCAAAAAGAGTCTGGTTCCTAATTACACGCGCCTAGGTACCAGGCCACACAATGCAATTCAATTCAATTCAATTCAATTTATTTATTTCATCACAGATTACAAGTAAAAAGTGAAAATTGCTTTCCATGTGTGCACTAAAAGATTCAAATTCAATGCACACGTCTCTATATGCACACAGCCAGGGGACCCGACGGCTCGGGTTCCCGACATGACATCACATGAAGGCTCCCTTTTAGGGGCAGGGTGGGTTCCCCTAATCTCTTGAAAACCACTTTTAAAATACTTCCGCATTAAATAAAAAAAATAAAAACATATTTCAGGTTTAAAAAGTCATGTTTAATCGTGTAAATTAAAAAAAAAAAAACACTGCAGCCACCCTTTAAATCTTTTTATTTTGTTGTCATGCAAGTTTGCCCAAAACATGGCTAATAGCCACTCACGGTAAGGGGCTACAAAAAGAGCAATGTTTAAGATGAAAATATCTCTCTTAATGAAGCATTCGCCAAGGGTGGAGCCTAATGGATTGGTGTATTAGAGTTCTTTAATTCCCAATTTCTTGATATTACATACCTTCTGAACAGCTGCTTTGGTCTGTTATTATCTACAGCCTCCCCTACTTGATTTGACATCAGCGTTATCATGATGCTGAAATTAAAAATCACATAGGCCAAACATAAATTCATTGGATGGAGCACTTGAATATACCAGGGGTAAGAGTCATTGTTATAACAAACAAGTCTGAAACTGGTATACAAATTCTAAGGTTTGTTTGAAATGATGCCATTTCTACCTTTTGGTAAATAATAAATAATAATAACCAATTCTTATACAGCGCATCAATGCGCTTTACATTAGTGCCCTGGTCATAGGGCCAATAACATCCCTTTTTTAATGTTTCTCAGCTCCCTTGGGAGTATACAACCTGGGCAACAATTTATATCGCTCCAAAGGCTTTCTCATTCACAATATCAACCTCTACCCTCGCAGGTACCCATTTATACCCCTGGGTGAAGAGAAGCAATTCTAGTAAAGTATCTTGCTCAAGGACACAAGTGTCACGACCGGGATTCGAACCCACACTCCGGTGACTACACCAGAACTAAGGAGTTATAGATTCAGAGGAGCTTTTGGGAACAGTGTCCGCAGCACTAGAGAAGTAGATCAAACAGCAGGCATTCTTTATATATGTGGAAAACATTCCGCGTGATTTTATTCACAAAGCCGACATCAAAAGTCTGAATTCAGATAAAAGACTGACAAATCTCATCCCTGATAGACAGACAGGGCAGAGATGCCAAGTCCAGAGGCCAGCGTGCGCAATCTGCTAATTTGCGCTCTGTTTGTGCGGCAGCTCAAGTTGATGATTCTGATAAACTGTGTGCAATCTGAAGATTGTGCAAACATTGTAGATTGCGTTTTTGTACACACGAGCGCGATTTGGAAATGCATTGTCGTTAATTTTTATTTTGTTCCTAGTCTGGCCCCAATGCGTGAGAAAATGGTTGCTGTGCGTGTGAGCGTGAGACAGAGGCCAAATGCGTGAGTCTCACGCCTAATGCGTGAGACTTGGTAGGTCTGACAGGGTCATCACAACCACACAAACCCTGTAATTCCCAAACGGGGGCATTTGTGAGCTAAATTTACATTGTGCAATTGATAATCTTTTTTAATTTGGCTCCTGATACAAAAGAGCAGTCAATATAAGCTACAACTAATATTGAGATGCAAGGAAGATAGTTGAAGATAAGGCACACACAGTCCATTGGTTTATTTCCCTTATGTGGGTCTGTACTGTGTAGGAATATACCCTAGATTTGTACTAGTCCTGCGCCATAAACCACTTAAAGAGCAAGGGAAATGTCAAATTATATTTTTGTGATATACCTCATGTGGGTGGTGAAGTATAACAAGAAAATAAGTACATCAAATTGAACTGTATATTTCCTTTCCTCTTTAGAAGAAAAACCCTAGAAGCTTGTTTGAATTTTTCTAAAAAATGAAATTGAAAGTTAAAAAAATATTTATTTGTTCAGTATCGATTGCCAATTCAGGATTTCCTGTATCTTTTGATTCTTTGTTGTTAAAAAAAAACAATGTTTTGTGGTTTATTTATTTAAAAAATTGCAGCATACTGGTGAATTACTAAAAAATCAAATTTCCTATAAAAATAATTAAGATAGTTAAAAAAAAAAATACAATAGAAAACCACGATGAAAACTTAATGAAAACACAAAACAAAGACCTGGCCAAGATTGTACGAACACGAAAAGTCTTAAAAACTTGAAAGTTTTCTGTTTGTGTGAAGTTATAAAGCGGATAGAACAACCAATAAATATTTGAAGTGGTTTACAGATTCCCTACATCATGTTCAATAGATATCTGGTATGGTCAAAAGGGTCAAGTATGTTTAACTCTGTGATGGTGAATTTTTGTTTTCTTTAAAAAAAAATGTGATAGTGCAGGGATAGTGCAAAAACCTTAAATCGGGTTAAAGCCATTGGACACTTTCGGTAAAAAGGAATGTCCAAGGCCGACACTACGTGTATCACAACTTTTAGGCTCAATCAGTCATCGGAGTCGGGACAAAGTAACTGGAAAACTCACCCTTGTTTCTTTCTGCAAGTTTCGCCATGTCATGACATGTGTTTAAAATAAATCCATAATTCTCGATATCGAGATTTGATATTGTTTTAGTGTTTTCTCAAAAAGTCAAGCATTTCATGGAATAACATTTCAAGAGAAGTTTTCACCATTACCTTCTGTAAACCCTGTAGGCTATTTGTAAATCTTTGAACTTTTAATTTTGTTTCTGTACCGAAATTGCATTATGGCTTTAAATCTTGATAAAAAAACACATGCCTTATCCTACCAGTGACATAATTATGAGAAAATAAATAATCTGTTGCAAACTGCTTACCAACCAAAAGGACCAATGCTATAAATGGAAAAAATAGTTTATGGCCTGACAATTCGATCCAGCAGATAGGGTCGAAACGTCAGGCCCAAACTATTTTTTGCAGCCTATAATTATATAATGTTCAAGAGTCTCTGCCTGTAAGAATGTACCAGGTGGTGATTTATGGGTTCTCAGATCTTCTTCTAAAAAATTAGAGTGATACATTATCATACCAAATGAATAAATCCAAAATATTAGTTTGCTGACGCTTTCGGTTTGGGAGTTATCAACTATCAAAGTTTTTGCCAAAAAGCCCCTGTGAATTGAGAAATATATTCCCTGTAAACATAAAAATTTGCACCAAGCTCGTCCCAACAAAAGTAAAAAACTTTTTCAACCTCCAGTTGGGCTAATATAAAAAAATAAAATAAAACATACTTACTCAGTTAGATATCCCAATTTGTTCTCCAACATCATAATAACAGTCAGAAGGGATGCTATAGTTGACCTGAAGTTAGACACATATAAAGTTAGTCAATTCTTTGTTGAACCCCAAAAATCATTTACAAATTTACCCAGTCAGTTTCCCTTGTGGTTTATATTGATATATGAAACAAAAAGTGGCATCCCCTTAAAAAATCCCCTTAAGGTGATCCCCTAGCTGCCGCTTCCCAGGTTGTATCGTAATTTGGGTGTAATCCCTGGCTACACGGCAGTTAACGGTTGTATGGCTTCTGACTGGCACCCCCGAACAAAGATATTGACAAAATAAAGACACCGACAACATAGGGCTAGATAGCTCAGTTGGTAGAGCACCGGCTCGTTAATCCGGAGGTCGTTGGTTCGAATCCCACTCCAGTCAATTCTTTGTTCAATCCCAACAATCATTTACAAATTTACCCAGTCAGTTTCCCTTGTGGTTTATATTGATACATATCAAGTTAAGTAAATTATTTGATAAGTAAATTATGTTTGGTGTTACCCTTACACCAATAAATAGCACTGTATACTCAGTACTTTCCCGAGTTCTCTGAAAAAAATCAGCCAAAATACTACGATAGGATTAGATCCAACAACCTTTGCTATTCTCGAGCAGTGTCTTACCAACTAGACCACCAAAATTGCCAGGTAGCTAGAAACAGTTTGAATCCTATGTTTTAGAATCATGTACGCAAATGATCTAACACATATTAAATTTGCATTGGGGATGAAGAATATTTTACAGATTTGTAATAGATCCAATGTTTGCAAGCACGGTGCTTTGAGTCTGTTTGTAATAGCATAAGGAGTAGCATAAGGAGTAGTAGATAGCTCAGTTGGTAGAGCATCATCACATTAATAATGTAGGTTCCAGATTCAAGTTTTGATCTAGTAAAATTGTCTTTGTTTTACCCCAATAATCTGAGTTGCGCCAGTTTAATGTGTGTGCGAGGCATACACTAAAGTATGCATTTTAGGGGAATGACAACATGCTTGCCATCGTACTCCAAAATAACCAGCATGTCAGACATCAGTTCAAGGCTTTTGATACCTTTTGTGGAACATCTTTAAAATTTTGGCCACCACATGAATCCCAACTCACTGTGAATGACGATGTGAAGTTTAAGCCTTAGTACCGGTAGTTGTCAAGTTTAAAAAGTGAAAATCACAGAGCAATGTTTTCAGGAGAGTCACATCAATACATTGTACATTTTTGCGTCATTGCTTTACTCATTTAAAAAAAAAAACAGCAAGTTATATTTGAAGGGAAACTTTCTACCACCATTATCTTCAAACCATGTAAGTTTGATGTAAATCTGAGGACATAGTTTGTTTGTAGATACCCCAACCCTTTAATGTACTTTTTGTAGGACAAAAGAAAATGTCCACAGCTGTCCACTAAACTTACACAGGTTGAAGATAATGATAGTAGAAAGCTTCCCTAAAAGTATTACTTGCTGAGGTGCTGTATAGTTTTTGAGATATGAGTAAAACAATGTCATGAAAATAATTTTTGTCTCAGTGATCATGAGAGGAAAATTATTTTAGCAAGTAAAAGCGTATTTTCATGACATCGTTTTACTCATTTCTCAAAAACTACAGCGTCTCAGCAACTAATATTTTAAGGTACGCTTTCTACCATCATTATCTTCAAACAATGTAAGTTTCATGTCAATCTGTGGACATTGTGTTTTGTGTTATAAAAAGTACCCAAACCCTTTAAGTTGTGTGTGACATTTGTGCAAGAGATCAATAAAGACTTACTTGTCTTTTACAGTGATCTTTTTATCCTCATCCAAGGCTTGAATGAAGGCTAGCAAGAAGGTTTTGTTGACAAGTAGTTTATTGAACTGTACCATGGCCCTCTCTGTTCTCTCTTCAGGATTCTAAAAAGAAATAAAAATACACCAGAAAGAGTGACATCAGAAACATTGCATTCCACAAGCATTCACAATATTCTCATTTCCATTTTGCACATTAATTTTTTCAACCCAAACTTGAACACAAAATATTAGTTATAAAGAAATGACTAGATATTGGTTTATTTTTTACTAACCTCTGGGTCAGAGGTCATAGGTTGGATGTCAAGACCAGTGAATAACATGTTGGTGGCGTACTGTCGGTGACTGACAAACGGCATACCAGTACCAGCTAGATCATGGGTTAAATCCGTTACATTGGTCTGTAGCTCAGCAAAGGCTGTCAGGGAAAAAACATAAATATTGTAAATAAAACAGCCGGATTCCTTTTTTAAGCAAAAGATAGTTTCAATGTATCCTCCACATTTTGCAGATTTGTACTCACAAAATATCTGGAGACACCTATTTCAATTATTACATTGATTTAATAGTTGACGCTATCCATAAAGTGCTCATCACATTTGGGTTCCATTGTGACGACAACATTTTCATCGAAAAATTATGCACAAAAAATGCTTAAAAAACTAAAAACAATTGAATTTTCACTTTCTTGGTTTTTCACAATGTTGCTAACTTCCGAGATGAAATAACACAAATAAGAGTCCAAGCAGCAGTTCTTACTACTCCAGCAGTACAAACTGACCTATTCTAAGATCCTCCGCCATTCCTTTCTCTAGATCATCCATCTGGAGCAGAATCTCTCCAATCTCCTTCCGAGAACCTCGTAGTTTGCGCCACAGGAATATTGCAACCGCAACGATTGGTAGGAGCAGCACTGCAGCAGCGATGCCAATATACAGACCCAGGTCAAGTTCTGTATTATATCTCACATAGCCAATCATGACTTGTTCCTCACCATATTGGACCTGGGGATAATTTAGGTTCATTTGGTTATTGACTCTTTCCACGAATGTCAGACACAGCGACTGTGCCACGCTTACCAATTTGATGGTCAAAAGGTTTACAAGTAAACGCGCGTTGCCTAAAGTGCGCACTTCACTGAATAACGCACAGTGACATTGACCACAAATGGCCAATCCAAGATTATTCTGGTGATGAAATCAGGTGAATTAGTTTAATACCATGTGTGTATCTACTTGCCAGGTAGATTTGTTTTGTAGAGAACTGTCTTGCGTCATATTCTATTGCGGCGTAGATTTTCAAAATTCAGGAGACTTCTCAGTTCTGAAAAGAACTGTCCTACTTTTTAACTACTACCTGGGCGGAAGGAAAAACATCTGGTGGGACTACTACTGTAGCTTTTAGTGGATCCTTATTAACTTCACTACCGCGGAGTGAGATCTTAATTTGTCTCAATCTTTTTACAAATCTTATAAACACTACAATTACAAATACCTGAAGGTGCCTTCAGATAGGTCTTCTGCAACTCCTTGTTAGTCCGATAAAAGAATAGTGGCACTATTTGATTATGCCCAAACTTTAGCGTTCTCTGTGATTGAATTGGTCCCCCACTTTTTTAAAATCTTATAGATCAACTATAACTACAACTGCTGACAAAATTTAAATGCACTTCAAAATCCTGGTTGATCGATTAAACATAGATATAAATCCCCCCCCACAGTAGTGTGGATGGGGTCTACGAACGAATACTTACCGGTAGAGTCGAATTACTAATTTGCATATTCCCTATGCCGCGAGGCAGAATGCTAAGACTTTTACACACAATAGCGCCCTCCACCGTCCTACCCATAACGCCCCGCGACATGCCCGTCACGGAGTCGTCCTCTTTTCGATGAGCCCTACTAAATGTAAGCACCCAAGGACCGAGTATGTGGGGAAGGAGGGAGGAATACTCTACCGGTAAGTATTCGTTCGTAGACCCCATCCACACTACTGTGGGGGGGGGGGAGTCTACTTCACTCTACTTACCGGTAGAGTCGAATTACTAATTTGCATAGACTCGCACCGAGGAAAGGCGGTGGGTATACGCGGTGCTACTGCATGTCTTAAGTGGGGGGGCGTAGGACCCCGGCGCGCTCAAAATTCAGAGAACGCTTCGCGGCCGCTAGGCCCGATAGTGGTCCATGCCCAAAACGTACAGGGGGTATCGTCCCACGGGTGAACAAAACATTATAAGTATTGTTAGCACTGTATTACCAAGGAAAAACTCACCTAAACACGTGACTGCCGAGGTGGAGCTTGTCCTGGCTTTGCAGCTCGGCTGGCCGCCTGTAAAACCGCTCTACCCGCTCTCCCATCCACCTGTAGAACGTCCTTCAGGTAGCAGTCAGAGAACATGGACGGGCTCTTCCAGGAGGCCGCCCTTGTAATGTCACTCATGGAGACCCCTTTAAAGAAAGCCCATGAGGCCGACACTCCCCGTACTTCGCGGGCATGAACTGGACCATCGGACGCTGGCCATCCGCCCGGCACCGAGCGGATGGCTGTGACTATCCAACGCGCGATTGTATCGCGGGACGCTGGTCGGAATGGTGGAACCGTGGAAACGAACAGCTGTTTGTGGCCGGTTCGGATTGACTTTGTGCGATCGATGTACCACTTTAGCGCCCGTACCGGGCACCAAAGCTTGTCCCCCGCGACCGCCGAAAAGGTTTTAAGGTCGGGAACAAAAATATCCGGGGGTTCGAAAGCACCGGATTGATTTTTGGCTAAAAACCCCGCCGCAGGGACCAGGCGGACACCTCCGGGTTCCCACCGGATGTGCCCCGCCGCCACCGTAAGGGAGTGTAGCTCGCTACGTCGGCGAGACGTAGCGACCGCTTACAAAAAGGCCACTTTGACCGTTAGATGTAGTAGCGTGGCCCCACTCAGTGGCTCGAAAGGGGGTTTTGTTAGTGCTGACAGCACGCTAAAGAGGTCCCAGGATGGGACCAGTTTGCGCACCGGGGGACGGGTGACAAACATCCCCTTAGTCAGCTGTCCAATCGCCCGGTTATCTGAGACTGTCGAGCCGTCGGTGAATCCTCCGTGGACTGCCGCAATGGCCGAACGGTAATTTTTCACCGTGGCCGTCGCCAGCCCGCTATCAAAAAGATATAGGAGGAAATCCCCGACTTCCTCTACAGAAGTATCGGCGGGATGAATAGCTCGCCACCTACACCATTTAAAGAAATGGCGTAGTCGGCAGTCATAAACTCTTTGGGTTGAGGCCCTTCGGGACTGGGTGGCAACTTCCGCAGCCCGTCTCGAAAGGCCCGCTGCTCTGAGGGATCTTGTGACAGCACCCAGCACGTCAGGTGCAGGTCCCTCGGAGTCGGATGCACTACTCTGGACCCGGGCTGGTATATGAGGTCCGGGCGCTGTGGGAGAACTACCGGCCTGTGTACCAGGAGCCTGACCAGCCGTGGGAACCAGGGCTGTCGGGGCCAAAAAGGGGCGATCAGGAGAACTTTGCAGTGATCCTGCTCGATCTTTGTCAGCACCCGTGAAATGAGGGAGATGGGCGGGTAGGCGTATGCCAACAGCCCCTCCCATCGCATAGTCAGAGCGTCGATCCGCCATGCCCCGGGGTCGGGGCCCCTGGCGCAGTAGATCGGCAGTTGATTGTTCGTCCGAGAGGCGAACAGATCCACATGAGGTCGGTCGATAAGCAGGAAGAGCGACTGGGCCACACAGGGGCGGAGGGACCATTCTGTCGGGACGATCCAGCCCCGGGAAAGAGCGTCGGCCGTGACATTCTCCTTCCCCGAGATGTACACCGCCGACAGGGCGATCCCCTGCTGTATGCACCAGTGGATCAGGTCCCACGCTAGTGCACACAGCCGGGCCGACCGGGTGCCCCCCTGGTGATTGATATACGCTACCACTGTAGCGTTGTCGGAGCGCACCAGGACGGCCTGCCCCACTAGCTGTGCCCGGAAATGCTGGAGGGCATTCTGGACCGCCAGCATTTCCAGGACATTGATGTGGGTCGAGTGGTGTTCCGGGCCCCACACCCCCGCTATCTGGCGGGGGTCGAGGGTCGCCCCCCAGCCGTACAGAGACGCGTCGGTGACGACGGTCGCTGATGGTCGGGGCGGGCGGAACACCCGACCACGTGTAAGGTTGGCGTCCTCCACCCACCATTGAAGGTGGGGGGTCAGCCACGGCGTGGTAGGCACCAGGAGGTTGACCGAATGACGGCTGGGCCGAAAGTAGGAGAGGAGATGGAGCTGGATAGGTCTCATCCTCAGCCTGCAGAAATCTACTAGGTCTACCATGCTGGCCATAAGACCGAGTAACTTGAGCCAGGCTACCACTGGCGCCACCGTAGCCCCCAGGAAAAGGGCCACGCACCGCTGTAAGTTCTGTACCCGTTCCGCCGAAGGGCGGGCTAGCCCCCTCTGAAGGTCGAGAGCCGCACCGAGAAAGGTGGGCACCTGAGAGGGGATCGGGTGCGATTTCTCGGAGTTGATGAGGAACCCCAGGCTGGACGTGAGGCGCCAAGTAAGTGTAAGCACCGCGTCCGTTGCCTCCCGTGATCGGCCCACAATCAGCCAATCGTCGAGGTATTGAAAAATCAGCAGTCCTCGTCTCCGAAGTGCTGCCCCGATCGCCCGTACCACTCGGGTGAAAACCCGAGGGGAGGTCGACAGCCCAAAGGGGAGCACCCCAAATTCGTATAGCGTTCCGTTGTAGAGGAAGCGCAGGAATTTGCGGTGTTCGACCCTGATGGGGACATGGAGGTAAGCGTCCCGAAGGTCCAAACCCCCCATGCAGGCGTTTCGATTGATTCGAGGATTGCCCGCAGCGTTTCCATGCGGAAGCGCTTTGGGCGGATAAATCGGTTTAGGGGCTTTAAATTCAGGATCGGCCGCCAAGCGTCCGCCTCCTTCTTGGGAACTAAGAAGAAAGTGGACATGAACCCCGTCCGTGTCCCCTGGTCGGGGACAACGCGTATTGCCCGCTTGAGGAGAAGGGAACTGATCTCCCCTTCGAGGGCACGGCGCTTGAGAGGGTCGGACGGGGTGGGCGTTGGCCGTACCAGCATGTCCAACGGGGGGGTCCTCGTGAACTCGAGTGCGTAGCCGCACTCGATCGTCTCGAGGACCCATCTGTCGGACGTGATCTGAGCCCAGGACCCCAAAAATTCCTGAAGGCGGCCTCCCACGGGTCCGTCGGCGGGAGGTCGCCTGGAGACCGGGAGGTCACTTCCGCCACGCCCCGGGATACCGGGGGGCGGACGCACGAAAACCACGGCCCGGCTGGGCCCGCTGTTGGCCTTGGGCCGGCGTGCGTGCGTTCGGTGGTCCTTGGTTCCCACGAAAACCGCCACGGGCGGGTCTCTGTGGGCGCCTACGTGGAATCACAAAGGAGGCTTGTTTGCCTTTCCTTGCCGCCGGTACAGAGGTCCGCGGCTTCCTTAAGTTGATTTTATCCGTGGCCTTGAGGCGCCTGGCTTCGGCCTCCATGGACTCTTGGAATTTCCCTGCAAACAGGTCTCGTCCCGTTAGGGGGAGCGCATCAAGTCGTTTGCGAGCCCCGACGGACGGGAGGAACAGAGCGTCTAGGACGTTTGACTAACGTGCAGATGTTGCTAGGGTGGAAACCCTCGTAAACTGATCTAGGACCGTGCGCAGGCCATTATCCAGGCAATGGAGGGCCGCCACCATCATGTCCGCTGGGATTGCCGAGTCCTCGTCACCGGCAAGCATGAGGTACTCGGACAGAAGGAGCAAAAAAGACGATGTTCGCATGCCAAAGCGCGATGCTGCTTCTTCCTGGCTGCTTCCTCCAACTTCCCCCGCGCTTTGTCGGCGAAGGGAAGTTTAGAAGAGGTTGCCCCCCTGTCTGCGGTCAGCTTGTCTGCCGCGGAGTCCGGCAGGACTGGGGTCGAGAAATATTTATCAAAATCCCCGGGGGGAAATCGGTAATATAAATCCGCCCGCTTGGGGTAGGCCGTCCAAGAGGATGCCGACATAATGCCTTCGATGCGGTCAGCGCATACACGGTCTAGCGGCATCGCCGGGAAAACATTCCCACTCCTCGAAGCGGGGCCAGTCCTCCTCTTAAAAGACCGCCGTTCATCGGGGGCGTCCCCCGCTTTCTCGGCGGGGAGACCTAACACCCGGGCCATGTTCGGCAATCGAAAGCCGTTGAACTGCCGTGGTCAACTCGTCCTCTTCCGGGGACGAGTCGCCGGACCCGGGGGGGTCGGATACACTCACTGATTGTTGACCCAAAGGCAGGGCTGTGCCTAACAAATCATGGTGTTCTGCATCCCGATCGGATACAAAGGATCCAGAGGGGTGTATGCTAATCCCCGTCTGGGACTGTGGACGTGCACCCGTGCGTGACCGCACATCACCCTGTTCCATCACACCCCATGCAACCTCCTGTGTGGTGACCGTGGGACGGTGGCTGGGAGGGGAGGCCGGTGGCCGGCTGACCGTGCACGGCACGCCGCCTCGATCCTGGCGCACCCAGCCATGACCGGACTGGTCGGGCTGGGTGTACGGTCCCGAAAATTGGGAAAATTCCTGAACCTCGCGCCGGCCGGATATTGAGGCCGCTAAGGTTTGGAAAGCCGTGAGGAATTCGTCTCGGGAGAGCGGCTCGCTACCCCGATGATGCTTCCTATGGCCGTCAGGAGAGGAGTCGTCAGACGACCGAAGATGACGGTCTTTTCTGGTCCTCTGCCGCTTATTCGGTACCCGCTCACGGGACGAATCCGAGGCTCTCTCTGAGGAAACTTGAGTGACAGGGATGCCCGAACAACGGGTGAAACCCGAAGACGAGGGCGGGCCCTGTGAGTGGGGTATCCCGGGGGAGTCCCAGGTACCCGACTCCGCACCCATAATCCTTCTCCCCATGGCCAGCGCCCCACATGCTATGGCGTGGGCAGGTGCCTTGTGGGTCTTAAAACCTCGCAAAAGGCCGTCACCAACCGTCATGGGGGAATCCATGGTGTCGGTGCGGGCCGGGTATTCTGAGCCGTGCGGAGGGGGATGCCCTCCGGCTGCAGAGACCCCGAGGCGGTGCTGGGAGAGTGGGCGGTGCGCTTCGGAACGGAGCCACCTTTTGCCCTGCCTCTCTTGGTCGCTGCCCCGGCACCGGTTTTCTTGGCCTTGCCGGGGCGTTTGACCTTCGACTGGGTCGACCCACGCACACTGACCGAAGAGGGGGAGCGGGAAACAGAGGCTGAGTGGGCCGGCAGGAGGACTGCAAGCCGGGCGACGGAGTGTCGCCGGTGCAGCCCCCCGAGAGCTCCGACTGTCCCGGGGAAACGGACGTAACCCCAGTAGCGACAGCCGAAGCCCTCCCCAGTTTCTTAACACTACTCATTATCTTATCAACGAAATCAAACTATAGTTTATTTCACAACTCACTACAACAACAACGACTACAACTCTACAAATTTTTCAAGTCTTTTTAAGCACTCTTAGCGAGGAAAGGTTTAGATAACGGTTGAACTGTGAAACAGATTTAAAACACAACCTCACCCACTCGCGGCTAAGAGAAAAGAGGACGACTCCGCGACGGGCATGTCGCGGGGCGTTATGGGTAGGACGGTGGAGGGCGCTATTGTGTGTAAAAGTCTTAGCATTCTGCCTCGCGGCATAGGGAATATGCAAATTAGTAATTCGACTCTACCGGTAAGTAGAGTGAAGTAGACCCACTAGTTGTATGTAAAACAAACTTTCTAGTTGTGTTTACAAACCTGCTGTTGGCAAGACGGCTCTTTTAAAGCCCTTATACACTTTCGGTAAACAGTAATGTCCAAGTCCCGTGTCTCGCTACCCAGAATCGATATTGTTTTAATGTTTTCTCAAAAAGTAAAGCATTTCATGGAACAATATTTCAAGAGAATTCTTTCACCATTACCTTCTGTAAACCCTGTAAATTATTTGTAAACCTGTGAACTTTTTTTTCTGTACTGAAAGTGTATAATGGCTTTAAACTTTAACATTAAACTTCCATTTCCCCATCAGTAAAAGTTTTGTTCCTACACAAATCCCAAGCAGTAAACAAAACCAAAGAAAACAGACACCACAAAATTAGTCCTTGAGAACCTAGTGACATCAGATCAATTTTGAGAAGAGATTTGAAATGGCTAAAAGGAATAAAAAACACAAAATAAAAACGAAAAATGGAAAGAAGACTCACATATACAGTTGGTAGTAAGTTATTGGTATCTTTTTCACTGATGGAGTCTATGGGTCGAGGTTGATTCTTGGGTGGTGTACATGATAAGATGGAGTTTGCCAAGACATCTACTGTACAGTTCGCACTACCAACAAACACCTTCACTTCGGATTCAGTCAGTGCATCATCCAGTCTCTCCCCCTACACCATGTAAGAAAAAAGTAAAAAAAAAAAAAAGTTACAGAAAATACAGAAAGAACTATAAAATGCATATAGTAGCTCATAGTAGACAGGCACTTTTGTTATTGACTAACGCTAGCCTGGCGGTCGGTGAACCAAACCAAGAAAAACAGCAAGCTGCCTCATCAATGGATGGTGCCATCCTCGGCCAATCACCGTGCAGGAAAACCATGCTGTTTAATGGTTGATTTTTTTCGTAACGGGGCTTTGGACTACTGGTGGAAATCACTGTATCCTGACTGAACTAGGTACAATCCGGTCTCGCTTTTAACATTTCAAGGAAGAATATAAAATAATCTATCCTTGTATACTATTTTTGGACTGTTGCTGACAATCATAACAGGACATTTTGTCGTGTTTTTGTGACTTGTTTTCTTTCTTTATAAAGCCATTTTTTTAGTACAAATTTCTCTTTTTAAAATTTGTGTTGCACCGATTTGTTTCATACAAAACGACAGATATGCTCTTTATTTCAGTGTACTGCTACATTTTATCTGTCAATACTTTTCAGACAAGGCCGAAAAAGACTGAATTTCAGGAGCCCTTTGGACTAATTAGTACTCAAACCGAGGTCACACATAAATAACCACACCAAACACTGCAGATAAAACCGGGCAAAACTCATTAAAACGCATGGGCTGCGGGTAAACTGACCCCAACCGAGTTATTTGCCTGCGATTTTTGTTCACAGAAGACACTGCTCTAGAGTTGCAAAGGTTGTGGGTTCGAACCCCAACCGAGTTATTTGCCTGCGATTTTTTTTCACAGAAGACACTGCTCTAGAGTTGCAAAGGTTGTGGGTTCAAACCTCAACCGAGTTATTTGCCTGCGATTTTTGTTCACAGAAGACACTGCTCAAGAGTTGCAAAGGTTGTGGGTTCGAACCTCAACCGAGTTATTTGCCTGCGATTTTTGTTCACAAAAGACACTGCTCTAGAGTTGCAAAGGTTGTGGGTTCAAACCTCAACCGAGTTATTTGCCTGCGATTTTTTTTCACAGAAGACACTGTTCTAGAGTTGCAAAGGTTGTGGGTTGGAACCTCAACCGAGTTATTTGCCTGCGATTTTTTTCACAGAAGAACTCAGGAACGTACGAATTATACAGTGCTAACACACATCAGTTTGAGTGTAAAACCAAAACCAATACTGCTTTTGCAATTCCGACATAAATGTGCACTATTATATTGTAAACAGCATTGAAATAAAAGTCACTAAATAATAAACTAACCTGTATTTGTAGTTTAGATCCCTCCAAGTCATGGATGTTACCATCTCCTTCAAATCGGTAAAATACTGGGTCTTTGACATAAGTAAACGTGTCTAGCTCGATGAAGAAGTTAATGGCCAGCATGAAACCCACTGTGAATCCAGCATCTTGGGTGTCTGTAGCACTCCTTGATCCGTTAAACGCTGAGCTCACGTTGGGGGTTTTGCACATTATCAGAGTATCTGTTTTCACAGTGCAGTTCTATCAGTGGGAGAAAAAAGTAGATTTTGGTTTTTATTTATTTATATTTATCTTCCAGTGACCGCAAATCCTCCAATCAGATGCTCGAACCGGAGTGTGAATAAAAAGCTAAAACCTACTCCCAGTTTTTATATTGCACTTTTTGCGTAGTGTGAGTGTCACTACGTCACACTTGGCGTACAATCGGTGCAAACTTTCTGAACTTTGAGCATGGCATGTTGTTTGTCATAAAATAACGCTCTAAAATTTTAAACTTTGCACCAAAAAATCTCTTATAGTAGAGAGGTAATTTCTACACCCAAATATTCAAAAGATTTTAGGCCTGAAGCCTTTTATTAGCATCTGAAAGCATTTAAATTTGTGCAACAATTGTGTTTTTTCTTTTATTAATGATGATTCTCTTGCAACTTTGATGATCAATTTAGTCCACTTTGTTATTTTATGCATTATTGGGATACCAAATTGAGAATACTATATCCATGTGTACTGTAAAGGGGGGACACCCTGTTTCAGCCCTAGGAGTAGGTGGCACTGTGCCCCTGGAAATTTTATTTGTATCCCACACCTTGAAGTGGCCTTCAGGCCTTGTGTGTCTTGCGGTTTGCATAAAATAAAATAAAAACTGGTCTTTGACAATGGGTGGAATTCACAAAGTGTTCAGACTAGTCTTATCTCGACTTTAACTTAAGACTATAGCTGTACGTTTTTGATATCTCTTAGAACTAGTCCTAAGTTAGGACTAGTCCTAACTCTTTGTAAAGTCGACCCCAGACCTTTAAGTGGGAAGAATACCATGTCTGAGCCTCCATTACCTACGTACCTCGTCGAAAAATTCACGATCTGCACTCATTCTGATTATTGGCGACTGAATCTGCTCGAAATGCACACCTGTCACATTCACTAAACGTCCACCTCTGGCAGAGATAAAAAAGAAGAGACAGCATTTTGAATGCCTTATTGTCAAATGTCTCAATTCTTGGTGGAGGCAAAATAAACCCTTACAAGAGAGATTTGAATTTTGTAGTACAAAGACAAGATCTAAAATTAAGTGGTAGGAGAGTTCCAGGATTATGTGGCGCAGCTGAAGAAAAAGACCTGTCACCCCCAGGAGTGTTGAGACTTTGGTTTATTGAGGAGACATTGTACATTTATTTATCATTTGTACTTATATTGCCTTTCTATATGTATACTGATCAATTCTCATGATTTTCCAACAAGAGTACGGAATAAACGTCTTATTAAATTACAGTATTGAACTGTATGAGAAACTTACGATTCAACACTTTTTTGAGGCTGTATGGCAGAAACCCTTGGATTAGGTTGGTAGGTGAAGCTCTCCTGCGAGTTCCTCTCTGCTCCGTCAAATGTCACAGAGATCAAACCACTTCTGCCCACTGTCGAATTTCCACTATGGCACACAATCTGGGAGTTGGTTTTACTTTATTAAAGACAAAATTAGAAGATTGTTACTGTAGTTTTGGTATTGTAATTTTTGATTCAATTCAATAAATATTTATTTCATGATGGTGGTAAGACATGTACAGATTATTTTCAATGAGACGTTTGAGACGCTGGCGGCAGCAGCAGACAAAAGAAAATTTACTAGTACTGGTGAGAACTATGAAAAAGGACTGTCTAAAAGTCTCCCATTACATTATTATTTTAAGTGTAGATAATAAATGACTGCAACAAAATTTACAAATCTTTTAAAATATAAAGAACCCTAAAGTCATACAGCATTATACAATCATACCCAACATGATTTTGATGTTGTTCTTGTCAGTGAAACACCCCTAAGTCATATCACCCTTCATCACAACTGGTCATTACAAAACGCCCTACACCTCCTGTCAGAGTTCGTCTATCAAAATAGGGGGTGGGGAGCGGGGTATGGGGGGGGGGGCACTGTTGCTGCTACACCACCCCTAACCCTGTGGAGAGGGATGCTGGACCACACTAAACCGGCAGGGCATTAATACCCTCTTTTTTTTCTCTTTATTTTTATTCAAAATTAATTAAACATGGGATAGTGTGGTATCTTTATTGTCATGCATTTTTACATGCTAGCTCGGTTGCACGGCCAAGGCATGTGCCATGAATTCTGTAGTTGTATCATAAATTCCTCTTTCAACTAACACTCCGTTCTCATCGTGTCATATCTTTAATACAAAAAATTGGTACAATATGGGGTGCGTTAGATTAGCTTCCCCGGGTCGACGGTCTGCCCCCAGTATGTTCGAATAGCTTTGACGTCATTCCAGGGGCTCACCCAGGTCAGCTCCCAGTGCCCTGCTTGTGGAACGGGTCACTTGGGGCTTGCCCAAGGTGCACGACATCACCTCGAGAGGGCAAGTGATCGTTTGATTAGCTGTTGGGCACACCCGAATGAGCACTGTTGGGTCGACACAGGGAAGCTAATCGAACGCACCCTACATGAAGCTGACATACTTTATTACGTCACATGCTACGTTTGTATCAATCATAGCTTTGATGTCTCTGCCGGTATTCATATGTTGGCCCATGATCGCAATCCGAGTTCCCCCAGCAGCTGGTCCAACCACCGGCTCAAAGCTCGTTATTTCAGGATTCTGTCATCAAGGAAGACCAACAAAATAGCACACAAAATAAATCATGAGGGTGGTCAGGTGGGCTGGGCATCTTTCATGGCCTTCTACCTCTAGGAACCTGGTTCCCATCATGCCAAGGGGGGGGGGTTGGATTAACAGTCTCTATTTACCTGACTGTGTGGATTTTCCCTGGACTAATTCTCGGTTTCCTCTCACATCTAAAACAAAAACTTCTTCCCTTGTTTTCTCTCTATTGGGATCTTGGCTAGCACAGTGATTCAGTTTGCTTTACTAAGAGTCGATAGCATAACAACCAGGGTGAATGTTCTCTCTCACAGGACTCAAAAACAGTTCTTCTCGATGAGAAGCTTATAGATGAGGCACTTCACCATAATATTTTGAGGGCCTACACAAACTTTTTAACGAGCTCACACAGTGTTTTCTCCTTATTTTAGTGGGGTGCACCCCTATTCATAGATTTGACATCAACTCACCCTGTAATTAAACGTCACCGTTCCCGTGCTTGCAAGGTCTGCACCCCCGTCTACCGAAGCCACTGCGATGGTAATAGTCTGCTCAATGTCACCGTTCATTGGAGCAGTCAGACAGCTCACACTAAAAAGGAGTTGTAAAATAATATCATCAGGAAAAAAAAAACCACAGGGAAATGTCATAGAAGCTGTGTTACACACATTTCATGCTTTTTTTTATTTAAGATTTTCTCTAACCAAAAAGCTGACATCTTCAGCCATACAAAACTGTCAATATGGTTTTTGATCTTTCAACTAATTTTAAGGTAAAGTCTTTAACTTCTAAGTGAATAGCCTAAAAAAAGCCCCCCCCCTAAAAAAAAAAATAAATAAAATAAAATAAAATAAATAAAAGATAATAATAAAAGCCTAATTGTTATGACACTGCTATAGGTCGTGGGTTCGAATCCCACCCGAGTAATATGCCTGTGATTTTTTCCACAGAATTCAGGAAAGTACCGAGTATACAGTGCTAACACACATTGGTGTGTATTGGTAAAACCAAAATGTATATTCTTTATCCTCGTACAAATTTAACATCTATTAAATATTAGGAGTAAAAAGAACAGATTTGTTTTTATCTGAAGTCAGCTCACATTATTTGTATTTGTATTTATTTGCACACATTTATTTTATTGCTGCCCTACATTTAAACTTACACATTTTACAAAGTTTTATAAATATATTCAAATTATGAGTAGTTTACAGTATTACTTAGTATCTTAGGATATGAAAGTTTACAATGATTTAGATAGTTATATATTAGGAAGCTTTTAAAGTAGGACAACAATTAGGTTAGGGTGAAGCAGAGGCTTTTGTGCCTTAACCTATGGACAAACAAACAACATAAAATACTATACAGATGAAAGAAAACACAAGACAGACTAGACAAACAGAATACACGACAGAGGCTAATATACGATGGTGAGTAAGTTAACAATATACTTAAATAAACCTACGAATAAGCATCAGGAAGTTTTTTTCTTTTTTTTCTGTGAATGCAGGAAGAGTGATTGAAGATTTAATATAAGTAATATCAGTTATTATAATATCACAACAGAATTTACCTGTGACCAGTGATATACTGAGCTTCCAGTCCAGTCAGGTCACATGCCTGTTGGCCAACCATAACACTTTGCACATCTTGAAATTGCTGACCAATGTTGGTACCCATTACTGCAATGACAGTATTGCCTTCCAATGGCCCAGTTTTTGGAAAAACCTATCCAGAAAAAATCAATCAATCAATCAATCAATCAATCAATGATGGTATCAAAAAAAAGGAAATGTTCCAACGCACTTAAAAACAAAATTCAAAACAAGGAAAACCGAAACCATCAAAGTGTTGTCTAGTTCAATATGCCAATATATATATATTTTAACAAAAATAAGATATATATCTTAACAAAACATTGTTCAAAGACCATTAAGATAATTGGTAAGATAAGATAAAACATTAATATCCAACACTAAAACTTGGCTTGATTAAAAAATACAGAAAAGAAAAGAAAAAACCCCCAACTTAGATCAATAAACAAACTGACAGCTGGATTAAACCGATAAATGAACCAGAATATAAAAAAGTATAATAATAAATATTTAAGGTAGGATAAAAAAGATTCTCAGTTATTGACATACAGAGTTAAAGGAACGTTACAGCATTGGCAATAAACAAAACTTGTCTAAGATCACAGATTTACATAAAACTTATACGGTCTAATGACAATGATAGTAGAAAACATCCCTTGAAATTTGTCTGTATGAAATTTAGCGTATTTGATGAGAAAGTAAATAAAAACAATTTCCCAGTTTCAGTTTACCGCGCAGTAAGCGTTTCATTCATTTTTCGTTTTAATCGATGTCATGCAAAATGTGTAATCATTTTGTTGCACTATTTTCTCATGCCCCAGATGATCGATCGCTCTCCAACTTCTACAGGTTTGTCAGTGTATGTGTATGTGATGAACGCTGTGAAAATGAGCCACAGTTCTATACATGGCTGATAAAAGCATACAACAAGCTTCATTTTGACATATCTTAAACACTTGTTTTTCCTGGGGAAATAGCCAGTTTAATAAAAACATCAACTAAAGAACAGTATGATTTGAAACTTTGCATGGTGGAAATAAGATATAGAAGAGTTTGCGGTAACACCATGTAATAACTATCTCTAAAAAGAACCGTTGGTTTAACAGTTAAACCGTTCTTTTCAGAACCACCCCAACTCATTTAGAGATAGTTATTACATGGTGTCACCGCAAACTCTTCTATAACTAAAGAACAGTTTTATTCACCTTCATCGATCAAAACAAGTTTTTATTAAAAAAAAATGATTTTTGGGGTTGAACAAAGAATTGACTAGAGTGGGATTCGAACCGACGACCTCCGGATTAACGTGCCGGCGCTCTACCAACTGAGCTATCTAGCCCTTTATTGGGGAAGCGACTCGCATCCCCTTAAGGTGATCCCCTAGCTGCCGCTTCCTAGGTTGTATCGTAATTTGGGTGTGATCCCTGGCTACACGGCAGTTAACGGTTGTATGGCTTCTGACTGGCACCCCCGAACAAAGATATTGACAAAATAGGGACACCGCCAATATAGGGCTAGATAGCTCAGTTGGTAGAGCGCCGGCACGTTAATCCGGAGGTCGTTGGTTCGAATCCCACTCTAGTCAATTCTTTGTTCAACCCCAAAAATCATTTACAAATTTACCCAGTCAGTTTCCCTTGTGGTTTATATTGATATTAAAAAAAAATGTGACAATATAGCCTGTAAGAAGCATAAAACCACATTAAACATTTTTATTTAAGTAACTTTTTTTTCACCCTCCCATCACTCAACAGCCCTGTACTGAAAGGTGGATTGTGCGACAAGCAACTCATTTTTGTAGAGCCCATCACATACGGTGGATTAAATAAAGTGCTGACACTGCCAGTAAATGTGTTAGCAAAAACCAATTCTGTAATGCTCCTTTCTAAAAGTATTCATAAAACTGAAGACTCGGTACCTGTTCAAGCTTCGGTGCTGGACACTGACTACCTGGTTCTAAAGCACTATTTGAACACGCTGCATTGTCAATGTGTGAACATTTGGTACCACACCAACGACATTCAAGCTCAGGTCTTGCTGTCTCCACTGCCAAACATCGACTACAATCCCGCCGGTCTACATAGCATTTGTACAGTGTAACTAAAAAAAAAAAAAAAAAGTATAATAATAATAATTAAATACAAAATTTATAAAGTGCACAGATTTTTTTTTAAAGAGCCCATGGTGCTAAATACAAACAATAACATACACAGGGTATTTTCAGAGCCACCACTCCTTCAAAAGAGATTTTACTCATGGTTGTACCCGCAAGTTTACTATTCATATTTATAGTTGTTGTAGTTGTTGTTGTTGTAGTTGTTGTTGTAGTTGTTGTTGTAGTTGTTGTTGTAGTTGTTGTTGTAGTTGTTGTTGTAGTTGTTGTTGTAGTTGTTGTTGTAGTTGTTGTTGTAGTTGTTGTTGTAGTTGTTGTTGTAGTTGTTGTTGTAGTTGTTGTTGTAGTTGTTGTTGTAGTTGTTGTTGTAGTTGTTGTTGTAGTAGTTGTTGTAGTAGTTGTTGTTGTAGTAGTTGTTGTTTTAGTTGTTGTTGTTTTAGTTGTTGTTGTAGTTGTTGTTGTTGTAGTTGTTGTTGTTGTAGTTGTTGTTGTAGTTGTTGTTGTTGTAGTTGTTGTTGTTGTTGTTGTAGTTGTTGTAGTTGTTGTAGTTGTTGTTGTTGTAGTTGTTGTTGTAGTTGTTGTTGTTGTAGTTGTTGTTGTAGTTGTTGTAGTTGTTGTAGTTGTTGTAGTTGTTGTAGTTGTTGTAGTTGTTGTAGTTGTTGTAGTTGTAGTTGTAGTTGTTGTTGTTGTTGTTGTTGTTGTTGTTGTTGTTGTTGTTGTTGTTGTTGTTGTTGTTGTTGTTGTTGTTGTTGTTGTTGTTGTAGTTGTTGTTGTTGTAGTTGTTGTTGTTGTAGTTGTTGTTGTAGTTGTTGTTGTTGTAGTTGTTGTTGTTGTAGTTGTTGTTGTTGTAGTTATGTAGTTGTTGTTGTTGTAGTTGTTGTTGTTGTTGTTGTTGTTGTAGTTGTTGTTGTAGTTGTTGTTGTTGTAGTTGTTGTAGTTGTTGTAGTTGTTGTTGTTGTAGTTGTTGTAGTTGTTGTTGTTGTAGTTGTTGTAGTTGTTGTAGTTGTTGTAGTTGTTGTAGTTGTTGTAGTTGTTGTTGTTGTAGTTGTTGTAGTTGTTGTAGTTGTTGTAGTTGTTAGCTGTTCCGACGTAGTGGTCGGAACAGCTATTGAAATCGTCAAGATTTTTATTTGTTATTATTATTATTATTATTATTATTATTATTATTATTATTATTATTATTTGTATCCGTCAAAAGCCCATAGGTTTAACCAGGGCATTTTGTTAAAGCCAAAAATCATACTTGGCTTAGTATAAAAGAGTCAGACCATATATCATATTAAAGCTTAGGTCTTGAAGTTGTAGTTAAATGTAATTTGCATAAATTAAATAATTAATTAACTAAGTTATAACGACATGAATATTTAATTAGCCAATCTTTAGATTGCCATATCTCACAAACTATTCGCCGATCGCAATTTTTTTTTCAATTTTGTACTTTGTGGGTACTGTATAACTATTCCATGGCCTTAAAATCCGGACGACGTCACCATGACGTCATGTATTGCACGTTTTGTGTCTGTGCACAAACACAATGGCTCTTCAAATGTCAACATTTAAATGATCAAAAACTTAATAACTTCAAAATTATTTATCTGTTTGTTTCCTGAATTTGATATTTTGTGTCCAAAAATACACTGATTCTAAAAATAATGGTTTCCGTTCATTAAAACCAATCAAGGGACGTCTATCATTAACGAATAAATTAAAATCTTGCCGTCATCGGTACAACGTAGTACTTCTGGATGTAGTCACTAAACTGCGTGCAGTCGCTTTCAAGTGGCTGTACATTGTCTCTATGGGTGGTTGCAATACAGTGTGGACCTGTTTGCTTTGAGGACTTACTTGAGGGGAGTCTACCACGCTGTCCTGATGTTGGCATCGATGTATTTTTTTTCCTAACCGTGTGGTGGACATACTCCATTGGATTTGTACACAACCAATAGGCATACATTGGAATCCTACGATGGTTCAGGGTTTTCGTTAAAACGATGTACGTTCTAATAGGTTTTTTTAAAAAGGCATTGGATTGGGGTAAGTTACACACTATCGTGTACCTTATGAAATTTGTTAGTATGAAAAACACAATTTTAAAACTGTGACGTCATCACGTGATAATTTATGGTAATTAGAAGCTTTAATGAGTTTTTCTTTGCAGCACTATATCTCAAGAAGTGAACGGCAGAATTCAAAGTTGTTTTCAGTAAAAGACTCCTTAGGCATGATAGATTTGCATTGGATAACCGTGACCCCGATTTGACCTCTACTTCCGGGTCAACCGGAAGTGAGACCATATTTCAAGAGTTACACAACCGATTTAATTTTTTTCTTCAGTTATAGACTCCTTAGGCATTAAATTTTGTTGGGGAAAATCCGTGACCCCATTTTGACCTCTTCTTCCGGGTCAACCGGAAGTAGGACCATTTGTCAAGAACTACACAACCGATTTTCAAACTTTTTTCAGTAATAGACTACTTAGACATTAAACATTAACTTAGAAAACTGTGACCTTATGTTGACCTTTATTTCCGGGTCAACCGGAAGTGAGATCATTTCTCAATAAGTACACAACCGATTTTCAAACTTTTTCAGTTATAGACACCTTAGGCATTAAATATTAACTTTGAAAACCATGACCCCCACGTTGACCTTTCCTTCCGGGTCAACCGGAAGTGGGACCTTATTTCAAGAACTACATAACCGATTTTCAATTTTGTTTTGGTTATTAACTCCTTTGACATTGGACATTCGCATTGGCTAGCCGTGACGCCATGTTGACCTTTACTTCCGGGTCAACCGGAAGTTGGACCATATCTTAAGAACTACACAACCGATTTTCAATCTTTTTCAGTTTTAGACTCCTTAGGCATCAAAAATAAAATTAGAACAACCGTGTCCCCAATTTGACCTATATTCCTGGTCAACCGGAAGTGAGACCATATCTTAAGAACTACACAACCGATTTTCAAACTTGTTACTCTTATAGACTCCTCAGGCATTTAAAATAAACTTTGTGACCCCCATATCTCAAGAACTACACAACACGGAACAGCTTTGTGTTTGTTCACAAACACCTAATGTCTAGTTGTAGTTGTTGTAGTTGTAGTTGTTGTAGTAGTTGTTGTTGTAGTTGTTGTAGTTGTTGTAGTTGTTGTAGTTGTTGTAGTTGTTGTAGTTGTTGTAGTTGTTGTAGTTGTTGTAGTTGTTGTAGTTGTTGTTGTTGTTGTTGTTGTTGTTGTTGTTGTTGTTGTTGTTGTTGTTGTTGTTGTTGTTGTTGTTGTTGTTGTTGTTGTTGTTGTTGTTGTTGTTGTTGTTGTTGTTGTTGTAGTTGTTGTTGTAGTTGTTGTTGTTGTAGTTGTTGTTGTTGTAGTTGTTGTTGTTGTAGTTGTTGTTGTTGTTGTAGTTGTTGTAGTTGTTGTAGTTGTTGTTGTTGTAGTTGTTGTTGTAGTTGTTGTTGTTGTAGTTGTTGTTGTAGTTGTTGTAGTTGTTGTAGTTGTTGTAGTTGTTGTAGTTGTTGTAGTTGTTGTAGTTGTTGTAGTTGTAGTTGTTGTTGTTGTTGTTGTTGTTGTTGTTGTTGTTGTTGTTGTTGTTGTTGTTGTTGTTGTTGTTGTTGTTGTTGTTGTTGTTGTTGTTGTTGTTGTTGTTGTTGTTGTTGTTGTTGTTGTTGTTGTTGTTGTTGTTGTTGTTGTTGTTGTAGTTGTTGTTGTTGTAGTTGTTGTTGTTGTAGTTGTTGTTGTTGTAGTTGTTGTTGTTGTAGTTGTTGTTGTTGTAGTTGTTGTTGTTGTAGTTATGTAGTTGTTGTTGTTGTAGTTGTTGTTGTTGTTGTTGTTGTTGTAGTTGTTGTTGTAGTTGTTGTTGTTGTAGTTGTTGTAGTTGTTGTAGTTGTTGTTGTTGTAGTTGTTGTAGTTGTTGTTGTTGTAGTTGTTGTAGTTGTTGTAGTTGTTGTAGTTGTTGTAGTTGTTGTGGTTGTTGTTGTTGTAGTTGTTGTAGTTGTAGTTGTTGTAGTTGTTGTAGTTGTTGTAGTTGTAGTTGTTGTAGTTGTAGTTGTTGTAGTAGTTGTTGTTGTAGTTGTTGTAGTTGTTGTAGTTGTTGTAGTTGTTGTAGTTGTTGTAGTTGTTGTAGTTGTTGTAGTTGTTGTAGTTGTTGTAGTTGTTGTTGTTGTTGTTGTTGTTGTTGTTGTTGTTGTTGTTGTTGTTGTTGTTGTTGTTGTTGTTGTTGTTGTTGTTGTTGTTGTTGTTGTTGTTGTTGTTGTTGTTGTTGTTGTTGTTGTTGTTGTTGTTGTTGTTGTTGTTGTTGTTGTTGTTGTTGTTGTTGTTGTTGTTGTTGTTGTTGTTGTTGTTGTTGTTGTTGTTGTTGTTGTTGTTGTTGTTGTTGTTGTTGTTGTTGTTGTTAATGTTGTTGTTAATGTTAATGTTAATGTTAATGTTATTGTTATTGTTATTGTTATTGTTATTGTTATTGTTATTGTTATTGTTATTGTTATTGTTATTGTTATTGTTATTGTTATTGTTATTGTTATTGTTATTGTTATTGTTATTGTTATTGTTATTGTTATTATTATTATTATTATTATTATTATTATTGTTATTGTTATTGTTATTATTATTATTATTATTATTATTATTATTATTATTATTATTATTATTATTATTATTCGGCCAAGATTTCAACAAACAGTACAAGATACAATATTACTGTACTAAAGAATTATAACAGTATAAGAAACAACGAATGTAAACTTATGACATCTCGAAGAATTGTAAACCAATGATTGAATGAGACAGGGCACTGGCAATTAAGCAAGGCAATTATAAAAACAGACAGGACAAGCCCATTCTAAGATGGTCAGGATAAATAAAAGTGAATTAACCACTATGACTCGAAAGCCTATCAATCCAATCTTAAAATGGGAATAGAATCTTTAACAAACATTTAAAAACAGTAAAGATAAACTTTGGAAAATATTAAATATGAAGAACAAAATAAATATGTTTAGAAAAACCTATTTACATGAAGCAAGAATATTTGGAAGTGCACATTTGAGATTTAAAAAGCTGACCTAAAAACAATGTACAAATGAGGAAATAAAAATATAGAAATTATGAAAAGGGCTAATCTTAATCAACAGATAAATTAAAACCAATTTGGAAAAAACTCTACAGGTTCTGGAAGTGCTGACACAGGTATCTTTTAAAACAATTGTATGAATCGAGGGTTAATCGAGGTACAATAGCCAAAACTGAAATGCAAGCCTGAGCTAATAAGAAGGAAGAATACAATACATGTGGTAGAGAAATACAAAATACACTAACTATAAAAACATAGAAGGGAAAAAACAAACCATTTACTCCATTACTATTTCATTCAAGGGGTCGATTTCACAAAGAGTTAGGACTAGTCCACAAGATAAGACTTGTCTTTAAATAACTGGTCTTAACTCTTTGTAAAATCCACCCCTGTGCCATTAAGAAGTAACCCTCACTCACCATTAAATATGTTGAAATCATCAAATTCCCTGGTATTATTCCAACTGATGGACAACTGGGCAATCAACTCATTCATATCGTTTGCTTTATAGGTGTACTATGAAATTAAAATCATCAAAATTAGAATAAAGAAGTTTGTTAATTTGACGCATTGGTTTTGTTTGCGTTTTTTTTTTCTTGGGGGAGGGGGAGAACAAATTAATGTCTTGATTTGAGTAGAATTTTCTATAAATTTTTGTACTATTATTATTATCATTATTACTTTTATTGTTGTTTTAAATTGTTTGTGGTTTCCTCTCCATTTTCAGCAAAAACAATTATTTCAGTTTCCTTCACACACATTCAAATTTGCCCATTTCCCCATAACTCATTCAAAATGTATTCTAGACGAAGCTTCATATAATAATCCATATAGGACTTCTATATTTAGTTTTGAACATCGTGTCAGTAAACATTGCCAAAAACAAGATGACATGTTATGCATGTTCGACCAATCATATGGCATGGATCTGTGTGTGCAATAAAACCATTATCAATATATACTTGGTTTGCAGTAACACCATGTGTGTATCTACTTTCCATGTAGAATTTCTCAGAGAACTGTCTTTCTTTATTCTACTACGGCGGAGTAGATTTATCGGATGTTCGGGAGACTACTTAGTCCTGAAAAGAGCTGTTCTGCTATTTCACTACAACCCAGGCGGAAGGAATAGAAAATTGGCGGGACTCCTACTTTAGCTCATAGGATCAAACTGCACTACCACGGAGTCAGTTCTTGAATTGGTCTAAACAGTTTGGCTAGCTTGCTCTAGTCAACGTCAGGAGACTAAACCCCATTATCATTATCAACTCATATTATCAACTCATATTATCAACTTATATACTCACCGCTTTGCTATTACATTCGATGACATTTTCTGATATTTTGTTTGCCCTGACTGACTGTGGTACACCTTCTACTAATAAGGAACACTTGTAGTTGATCTGCCAGCAAAGAATAAAGATTATTTAAAGGCAGTGGACACTATTGGTAATTACTCAAAATAATTATTAGCATAAAACCTTACATGGTAATGAGTAATGGGGAGAGGTTGATAGTATAAAAGATTGTGAGAAAGAAGTAATTTTCCATGAATTTGATTTCGGGATCTCAGATTTAGAACTTGAGGTCTCACATTCAAAATCAAGCATCGGAAAGCATACAACTTCGTGTGACAAGGGTGTTTTTTCTTTCATTGTTATCTCGCAACTTCGACGACCAATTGAGCTCAAATTTTCACAGGTTTGTTATTTTGTACATATGTTGAAATACACCAAGTGAGAAGACTGGTCTTTGACAATTTACCAATAGTGTCCACTGCCTTAAAGTTAAATCCTGTATTTTGGTTTTACCCTTACACTGTACTTAAACACTGTATACTCAGTGTGTTCCAAAGGCAACTCACTCCTGTGGGATTCGAACCCATAATGTACTTTTTTTATAACTCCATTATTATTGCGTTTACCCTTACATTACAACGATGTTTGTAAGCACTGTATTCTCTTTAAATGTAAAAGAGTGAAAAACACCACTTTTTACATTTCAAGCTGTCCCTTATATGAATCTTTAAAAAGAGTGGTGGTTATTTAACTCTTTTAGAGGAGTTTCACTCCAGGACGGAGTGAAAAATCACTCAAAAAGATGCAAACTTCAATCTAAAAGAGTGGAAGACCACTCGAAAAAGAGTTGTCCTTCATATGGCTCTTCAAAGAGTGGTTTTTCACTCATTTACATTTAGTGAGTACTCAGTACTTCCCAAGTTCTGTGGAAAAAAAATCACAAGCATATCACTGGGTGGGATTTGAACCCCTGACCTGTCCTGATCTAGGGCAGAAAAAATCAGTCAGTCAAAGGGTAAAACTAAATAATATTCAATATCCCTGATGCAAACTTAACAGCTATGAAAAAAAAAACATTGATACTTATTTCATAACTTTGTATTTAAGAAAACAAAATGTCATACCATGTCAGTCTCTGGCAAGTTGGAGACATTGACAGCTATTTTTCTTGAAATGTCGACTGGAACAAGAACCTCTCCACCCTGGGGTTGAATCTGAGGGCAGAATTCTGGTCCTCGGTTTTTGCCACCAGCCGTACTCTGAAAATTAGAATTAATCGTCATCGTGATTAGTTAAAGACACTGGACACCTTTTGTAACTGTCAAAAACCACTAGGTTTTTTCTCAACATATGCACAAATTAACAAACATGTGAAAATTTGAACTCAATTGGTCGTCGAAGTTGCAAGATAATAATGAAAGAAAATTCACCCTTGTCACACAAAGTTGTGTGCTTTTAGATGCTTGATTTCGAGATCTCAAAATCAAATACTGATGTCTCGAAACCAAATTCAATTTATTTAGTCGAAAGTTACTTCTTTCTCGACAACTACGTTACTTCAGAGGGAGCCGTTTCTCACAATGTTTGTTACTATCAATAGCTCTCCATTGATCATTAACAAGTGAGTTTTTAAAGTTTTTATGCTAATAGTGATTACCAAAAGTGTCCAGTGTCAATAAATCTGATTTCATGAGTTTCAATTCTTATTCTTATTCTTATTCTTTATTTGGCCATTAAACAATAACAATATACCAGCGGACAGTATGTAAAATAAATAATATAAAAACAAAAGTAAATACAAAGCAAGACAAACAGTTAAGGGCACAGGAAATTACAAAACAACCCTTATGTGTTTGCCAGGATCAACAAAAGTATAATTAAACACTGTAGCTCGAAAGCCTGTTAATCCAGTCACATAGGGAGGCAAACTCACTATACTAATATAATATAATATAGTAATATAATATAATTCATTGGGATGGGTTGGGATGGGTGGGGGGAGGGGGGTTCTTAAATATCTATTGTTCTTGTACGACTTGGGTCTGATGAAACAGTCTATGCAGTATAGATTCTGACTAGCACCTCCAAACAAAGACATCTATGACTAGGGATCATCTCAGTTCAGTTGAGCTTTGGTATAAGCCATCTAGCCCGAGTTCAAGTCCCGCTCTAGTCAAAATGTATTTACTCAACCCAAAATTTTCAAAATTACCAATGGAGCCTGATAGCCTTAGCCGAGTTTTTCAAAATGTGCTTTATATGAATGAGATAAAACAAGAAACTATGCATGGTGGGAGTATAATCAGGTTAGGTTTGCAATAGCACCATGTGTAAATCCGTTTTTAAATAGTGTAAAAAAAAAAAGGGATAAAGAACGGAGTGAAACTTGCATATTTTCCAGTGACGATGGTTTCTGCAGCTCTGCACTCACTGCTACGGTGGGTGCATTTATTGTCAAATACACACCAATCACAGTCCCAAGAGCTTTCAACACACTCACCGCACCTGAGAATTGAAATCAGTTACAAATGAATAAATGAAAAAATTTCCACATCCTCAAGAACATAGTAGAATCATTGTGGCGTGTTGTGGCTCAGTGGTCAAGTGCACTGGACTCAAGCACTGGTGTTTGGGTGGAGTGTGGGTTCGCCAGTCCCGGTTGTGGCACCTGCATGTACTTAAGCAAGACACTTATTTTTTAACCTGTTTTAAATGTTTTGATTGTTCAAGAACCTTGAGTTCCTTACTGGTGGATGCGTGCGCTATTACATTATTATATTTATTAAGATCTTTCTTGTTTAAAGCCATTGGACACTTTCGGTAAACAGTATTGTCCAAAGGCCCACACTTTGTGTATCACAACTAATATATACAATAACAAACCTATGAAAATTTAAGCTCAATCGGTCATCGGAGTCAGAAGAAAATAACGGGAAAACCCACCCTGGTTTCCGCCGTGTAATGACATATGTTTACTATAAATCCGTAATTCTCGCTGTCGAGAATTGATATTGTTTTAAGGTTTTCTCAAAAAGTAAAGCGTTTCATGGAATAATATTTCAAGAGAAGTCTTTTACCATTACCTTTTGCAAACCCTGTAAGTTATTTGTAAATCTGTGAACTTTTACTTTTGTTTTCTGTTCCGAAAGTGTATAATGGCTTTAATAGGGGTATGAACATTACCAAGCAAACCTATACTTGGAATAATGGCTTTTATCATGTTATCAGTTCAATGAAACTTCAGCATCCAGGACATTTTGAATTTAAACAGTATAACTTTAGAATCTTGGCTTTAATGCAACCAACAAAGAGTTTCTTTTGTCATTTTGGATTTTGAGCATAAATATTTTAATATTTAAAAGAATAAACATTGCAGGACAAACAAAACAAGTATGACTGATTTCCCCGTCTTCTCTTCTGCAAAAATTATCTGTGGGAAAAGTTGGAACAACTGCTCAAACTTTGCAACATTAACTTATATTTGTTTTATTTTATTGACCATGCATTCCCCTAAACTTTGTGTTGAACCTTTTTCACACAATGAAAACAAAACACCGGAGACGAATTTTCAGAGTGTGTTTGTTTTTTTTCCTCCAAGGGAAAATAGTTTTTTTAGCTTGCTGAAAGTGCCCTGATCTCTATGGGACTTGCCACTGAATAAAAACAGTTAGTTGTTTTTATAATTGGCTTGCTCACACCATTCCCACTGTTCATTGTTCCCCACAGTGCACTGAGAAATTTGGTGTTTACAGACCTACCAAGTCTCACGCATAAGGCGTGAGACTCACGCATTTGGGCTCTGTCTCACGCTCACATGCACAGCAACCATTTTCTCCAGAATTATGGCCAGACCGGGAATTTTTTTTAAAAATTAACGACAATGCATTGCCAAATCGCGCTTGTGTGTACAAAAAACGCAATCTACAATGTTTGCACAATCTTCAGATTGCACGCAGTTTATCAGAATCATCAACTTGCTGCCGTACAAACAGAGCGCAAATTTGCAGATTGCGCACGCTTTTGCTCTCCCAGCAGGTTAAGCTAAAATTCGGCAAAACGCTTATTGCGCACAAGTTTTTCCCGATTCGTTTAGCAAATTCGTTAAATGTGCTCCACTAGTGAAGACACAACAGGCAGAAGAAGTGAGCGGAGGATTTTGGACATCATTTTTAGTCGATTTTATTTTAATTTTATGGTGGTGAGCTTTGAAAAATCTCACGTAAAGCTGGCCTCTGGACTTGGCATCTCTGTGTTTACATACCGCAACAGTGGGATCAGAGATTAATCAGGCACTCATGACACCAGATCTTGATCTGTGGTCATGAGAAAAAATCTTTCTCAACCTGCTGTGCAATAAATAGATGGAATGAACAAAAAATCACTACATTTACAGCTTTAAAGGGAAGGTACACATTTGGTAATTACTCAAAACAAATATTAACTTAAAACTGACTTGGTAACAAGCATTGGAGAGCTGTTGATAGTGTAAAACATTGTGGGAAACGACTCCCTCTGACGTAACGTAGTTTTTGAGAAAGAGGTAATTTCTCACTTTCTTTTATTGTTATCTGAAAGCACACAAATTTGTCCCATTTCATCATTTTATCGCAACTTTGATGACCAATTGAGCCAAAATTTTCACAGGTTTGTTATATGATGGTTATGATGGGATGCACCAAGTGAGAAGACTGGTCTTTGACAATTACCAAACGTTTACCTTCCCTTTAAAACTTAATTGAATTTTTTTAAATATTATTTTTTACTTTGTAACTCATTGTAGACCCACGTGCCTTTCTGGCTTCCGTAAATGCCCCCATATTGTTTTCCTCCGTATCCATTATATTATTTGCATTTCATTTTCATCATTTTTTTACTGACCAGTTGTTGACTATTTTTGACTTAAATAATTTTACTTAATAAGTTTATAGGTCCTTCCTCTATGGTTTAATGGTACTGTACATGTTTGGTAATTGTCAAAGACCAGTGTTCTCCCTTGGTGTCAAGCCAGTGAACATTTGAGCTCAATTGGTCATTGAAGTTTGGAGAAAATGATGAAAGAAAAAACACCCTTGTTGGACCCATTTGTGTGCTTTCAGATAAGAATAAAAGAATTCTAGCTGGAATTCTTTTAATATTTTAGTGAGAAATTACCTCTTTCTCAAAAACTACGTTACTTTAGAGGGAGTTGTTTCCCACAATGTTTTATACTATCAACAGCTCTCCAATGCTTGTTACACCAAGTCAGTTTTTAAGCTAATATTTTGTTTTGAGTACAGAGTCTTGGTTCTACCAATAGCCACCTACAGCTCCGAAACATGGACACTAAAGAAAGCAGATGAGCAGAGATTAAGGGTTTTCGAGATGGCCTGCTTGAGGAAAATACTGGGGGTCACCAGAAGGGACAGACTTCGCAACACAAGAGTACGTGAACTGCTTCACTACTATAAAGATCTTCCAACTTCAATTAGGAAAACTAAACTCATATATTTTGGGCATGTGAACAGAATGGGCAATGACCGATACCCCAAAATACTTCTAGAGGGCCACATTGCAGGAAACAGACCCAGAGGAAGACCAGGGAAACGATAGCTTGAAGACATCAAGCACTTCTGTGAAGAGGCTGAGATACCATCTGTGGCAGCAGCAGGACACCTAGCAAGGAACAGAGACCTATCAGGAGACTCTTAGTTGGGAAGCCATCTCTGGGATCTACCTCGGGAGGACGGCTATGATGATGATGATGAATTACCAAACTGGACCTTTCCTTTAATATTTTCCTTTTCTCTCATTTGATTGAATTGAATTGAAATCTGTATCTCTCCTGCGCCAGGAGTGTCTTTTAGACATATATTGCGCAGTAAAAATGACCACTGTTATTATTATCATCATGAAACAATAGCAAGACACAAGAAAAAATGGTGTAAATACGGAACTGGTTGGTTTTCAGTAACATTACACTGAAAAACATATTTACAATTGTATTGATTCAGTTCTAATCAGAGTGCACATTGCAAAATAAAATAAATGCAGAATGCAATTTGCATAGATCCATTTCATTGTGCATGTGGGCTTCAATATCCTATCAATATCCTATATTATAATCAGAGGTGTGTTGCAGTACATGTTGCAAGGATTCATGTCATTGTGTATGTACTATCAGAGAGATATGGATTGAAACATGATCAAACATAACCGTATGTTACTTTCACTTTCACAATTCTAATGTTTTTCTTAAAGACACTGGACACTATTGGTAAATGTCAAAGACCAGTTTTCTCACTTGGTGTTCCTCAACATGTGCATAAAATAACAAACCTGTGAAAAGTTGAACTTGATGGGTCGAAGTTGCGAGACAAAAGAAAAAATACCCTTGTCACACGATGTTGTGTGCTTTCAGATGCTAGATTCTCACAATGTTTTATACTATCAACAGCTCCCCATTACTCATTACCAAGTAAGGTTTTATGCTAATAACTATTTTGAGTTACCAATAGTGTCCACTGCCTTTAAGGTGTGTGGAAATACGTTTAGTCTACCGGACAGAAAAAGAGATACACAGGGCTCGAATTCTACAATGGAGCTCACGCCGAAGGCTAAAGGTTTTAGTATAGCATCAGGCCAAAAATCTTATGAATGGACAAGTGGTCCTGTGTTATTCCACTCAATAACAACACCTTACTGTGTAATAACTTGAACAGAAACAAATTATGCTCTATTGTTGCCTAAAAGCACTGGACACTATTGGTAATTACTCTAATAAATGTTAGCATAAAAACTTACTTGGTAACAACTCCCTCTGAAGTAACATAGTTTTTGAGAAAGAAGTAATTTTCCACTAAAATTTTTGAATTTGATTTCGAGACCTCAGAATTAGATTTTGAGGTCCTGAAATCAAGCATCTGAAAGCACACAACTTCTTGTGCCAAGGGTGTTTTTTCTTCTATTATTATCTCGCAACTTCAAAGATAATTTCGTGTGAGTGTCTTTAAGTGTGAAAATTACCTTTCAATTCTGTTCAGTGATGAAATGAAAAACTTAAATGTTTGGTAATTTGAACCCACTGTTTGTACAATCCTATATGGTTGAAGGTATTACATACCGTTTAACTAACCAGTGAAAATCACATTTTAAAAGGTGGCAGCATCAATGCCGAGATCCTAAAATCTGGAATGGTTATGTCCACAAAGGAAAAATAATCAGCAATTCGAATACACAATCTAAAAACTGTAATGCCATTAACGCTTCTCAGATTCAAATTTTGGGGGATAAAAAGTGGTATCTTTTTCCATAATTGCAGTACTTTGATGTGAACAGTTTCTCAAAATGCATGATACCTTCCAAAGAATTCTACAAGGATTCATACCTTCCAAAGCTGCTATACCTCTTTTTACCAAATAAAGTTTTTATTTTCAGGACTCTAGAAGATCTTTCTCATTGTAGTTCCCAATCTTGTAAAAAGATTTCTGTTCCCAAACAGAAAAGCCCTACAGACTTGTACATTTTTCCCTCAAATTTACCCCCTAATGAGTAAATAATTTCCAACCTACTTTTGATGATGAGTACAGTCATAGAAGTTGAAGTCCGCAGAGACAAAATTCATCGAAGTCTCTGCTGAATAGACGCTCAGTGTCATTTTAACATTGTCCTCTGTAAAAAAAAAAAAAAAACCATCAATCAATTTACAGATAGGCAACTTTCAATTGCTGGATCAAAAGTAATTGTTTCTTGTCAAAATAAAACATTTTTTACACAAAATATGACATAGGCCAGAAGAAACAGCCAGTGCAGCAAACGGAGGGGGATATTATTCATTTATGAAGACCATGGCCCACTTTCAACGAGCTTCCAAACACAAAAGGTAGCTACTGACACCAAAACGATGCTTACCAGAACATGGTTACCAGCCAAACTAAAATGTCACATGCACAATATGTAACGGTATCCCGTTAATTTCTACTTAGGAAAACCAAAATATTAAGCAATATTTTCTGCCTAAGCAACTCTACATGCCCAGAGGTAAATAGATTAGAGTAAGCGGCTAGCTGTCAGATTAAGACAAGGCTTGGACAACCTAGACGGACACAATTACAACATGGAAGCTTAGGGGGAAACGAAAGAAGCGAAATACTGTGGACGTGCTGCGAGATGTTTAAGATCGATCAAACACAAAATAAATACAGAAAAACACCACAAAAAGAGGGGAAATAAAGGACAACTTAAAGCCATTGGACCCTTTCGGTACAGAAAAAAAAAAAAAAAGTTCACAGATTTACAAACAATTAACAGGGTTTACAGAAGGTAATGGTGAAAGACTTCTCTTGAAATATTAGTCCATGAAATGCTTTACTTTTTGAGAAAACGGTTAAACAATATAAATTCTCGTTAACGAGAATTAGGGATTTATTTTAAACACATGTCATGACACGGCGAAACGCGCGGAAACATGGGTGGGTTTTTCCGTTGTTTTCTCCCGACTCCGATGACCGATTGAGCCTAAACTTTCACAGGTTTGTTATTTGATATAGAAGTTGTGGTACACAAAGTGTGGGCCTTGGACAACACTGTTTACCAAAAGGGTCCAATGGCTTTAAGTAACTGAAAACATATTGGAGTACAAGAAAGCCCACATTAACTCTGGGCCCACACCCTGCCTATTCTAGACAGCTGTGTGAGAAAAGGCTTGGCTAGAGTTAGGCCTAGTACTTCTGGCACATTTGAAGCAAAATTCAAACAAAATACTTCATTTATCACCTAGTCTACATGATGGCAGGCCATGCTTGCTGCCACACAATGGTTGTAGCAGCTTATGTTTTCAACTTTGCTGTCAACCAAACCTTCCAAACAGATATTTCGGGTTTCAGGTTTCAGTTTTTCAGGTTAAGTTTTTCAGGTTTATTTCCATTACATCAGGCAGTAAAATATAAAGGAAAACTCCTTTTTGGAACTTAATGGCAGTGAACACTAATGGTAATTACTCAAAATATTTTGTTAAGCAACTTACTTGGAAACAAGCAATGGAGAGCTGTGGATAGTATAAAACATTGTGAGAAACGACTCCATCTGAAGTAACGTAGTTTTAGAGAAAGAAGTAATTTTCCACGAATTTGATTTCGAGACCTCAGAATTAGATTTTGAAGACCCAAAATCAAGCATCTGAAAGCACACAACTTTGTGTGACAAGGGTGTTTTTTCTTTCATTATTATCTTGCAACTACGACAACCAACTGAATTCAAGTTTTCACAGGTTTGTTATTTTATGCATGTTGAGATACACCAAGTGATGAGAAGACTGGTCTTTGACAATTACCAATAGTGTCCAGTGTCTTTCATGGGCAGGTCAGAAAAGAAGCCTAAAGTTAGTACCTTGCCTCTTCAAAAAGAATACACATGATGTGCAAGAGTAAGAGTTTTTGTTACCTAATGCAGGAATTGGTGGTCGAGCATTTATTTCAGGTATTCTGCAGTTGACAGTATTTCCAACCGTCGTCCCTTGAGTTCGTTGGAGATCATTGAATTGACAGCTATATGTCTGGCCATCTTGAAGCACAGGTAGCTGCTCTACAGTCAATGTGATCTGAAACAAACATACAAATAGTTTATCAATCTATGTAGCTGCATTTATCTACAATGTTTAATTTTGACAACATAATAATAATAATAATAATAATAATAATAATAATAATAATAATAATAATAATAATAATAATAATAATAATAATAATAATAATAATAATAATAATAATAATAATAATAATAATAATAATACATTCCGATGGCATTGCTCTGCCTGATGGTGCACAGTTGAGGGCTTTGGGTGAGGAGGAGAGTTATCGGTATCTTGGTGTTCTTGAATCGGACCATGTCCTTCACGAGGAATCAAAGGTAAGGCTGAAGGCAGAATACATCAGGCGTGTAAAGAAATGTTTGAAGTCTAAACTAAACGGGGGGAACATGATTAAGGCGATTAACACATGGGCCGTGTCTTTGATGAGGTACAGTGCGGGTATTGTCGAGTGGACTAAGGAAGATCTAGATGTCACTGACAGGAGGACAAGAAAACTAATGACCATGCATGGCATGCTACACCCGCGGTCAAATGTTAGTAGACTCTATCTTCCGAGGTCAGAGGGTGGAAGGGGGTTGTTTAGCGTGGCGGACAGTGTTAACATCGAGCGCAGAAGCTTGCATTGTCATGTCAGGAGGACCGAGGAGAGCCTGTTGAAAGTTGGACAAAGGTACACGAGGGCAGACGAAGTTGGGCCGAAGGAATACAAGAGGGAAAGGAAGGAGGAAAGACATAAGGATTGGAGGAACAAACCACTTCATGGCCGGTTCTTGAGGTGTACTGAGGAAGTGGCCAGCAGCAAGTCATGGAATTGGTTAAAGAGTGGAGAACTAAAGAAGGAAACAGAGGGCTTGATTACTGCGGCGCAAGACCAGTCTCTAAGGACAAATGTAATGAAGGCAAGGATAGAGAAAGCAAACGTCTCTCCTATGTGTAGAATGTGCAATAAAGCAGAGGAGACTGTATTTCATATTGTTAGCGAATGCAGTAAGATGGCCCAAACGGAGTACAAAGGAAGACATGACAAGCTGGCCAAGGTGATTCACTGGGATCTGTGTAAGAAGTATGGTGTCAAAGTGCTTGCGAAATGGTACGAACATGTTCCGGAAAAAGTTGTAGAGACCGACCAGGTCAAGATCCTTTGGGACTTTAACATTCAGACCGATCATGTTATACCACATAGGCGTCCGGATGTTGTGCTATTAGATAAGACGAAGAAGATGTGTCATCTCATTGACATAGCTGTGCCAGGTGATTTTATATAAGGGTAGCTTCGAAGGAGATGGAAAAGATCGAGAAGTACCAGGACCTGGCTAGGGAACTTCGTAAGATTTGACAGGTAAAGGTAAAAGTAGTCCCCGTGGTGGTTGGAGCACTTGGCACCATTCCCAAAGCACTGGGGAAACATCTAGATGAAATAGGGACAAATGTGAGGGTAGATCTGTTGCAGAAGGCAGCGCTTTTGGGAACAGCGAGGATCCTGAGAAAGACTCTTGAGATCTAAGGCTACGGGACGTAGCCCGACTCGAGGAGTTACCGGCACAAAGGAAAATGACATCTTTCTTTTGCATGCTGTGATAAAATGAAATAATAATAATAATAATAATAATAATAATAATAACAATAATAATAATGACGTCCTCTATAGCGTCGGTATCCACAAAAAGGTGCTCATGGCGCTTGCTCCAATAAAAATATTCCCCCTTGGTAGTTCTCCAGCAGTGCAAAGAACAAGAACAAATTCCAATTTCTAGTGAATGTTACTGAAATGTCTTTGAAAAAGATGGGTCTTCAGGGTTGATTTGAAAGTGTCTATTTTCTGGATGGCTCTGATGGAATGTGGTAGACCATTCCACACCTTCCCTGCAATTACCTGGAAAGAACATAGGGATAGATAACTCAGTTTGTAGAGCGCTGGCAGAATAAACCAGAGGTCGCTGATTCAAATCCCACTTCTAGTCAAATTTTATTTGTACAACTCCGGAATGGTTTTTTTGTGTGACTTATGGCGGACATTTTCTAATGCCCGAAATAACTTCCGATCTGTTCCTCATCACTTTGCTGGAAGCAGGAAAGTTGACTACACTTGCCAGTGTAGAGTGCCTACTCATGTTTCTCACATAATAAAATTAAATATTTCAAAAAAAAAAAAAAAAATTACTCAAGAAGCTCAAAAAGTTCAAAAAAATAATTCTTCAATTTTTTTTTAAATAGATTACGGGTCCTTCTTAACTACTTCAATTACATTAATATACATGTCGATGTGTGTTGTGTTGACATTATCCATTGAAAAGTACTACTGGTATGGTTAACATTTTTAGTTTGGATAAGTAGGCCTACTAATTTGTCATTAATATTGGTAACGAATTAACGCCACAAGCTTGCAGCCAGTAGCCAATACGCCAGTAGCCGATTAGCCAACAGCCAAATTATCCAGTAGCCAACTACACATGGTAGCAAATTAGCCAGTAGCCAATTAGCCAAAAAGCCAGTAGCCAATAACCAATAACCAGTAGCCAGACATATCCAGGACAGACTCGGTCAAGCACCAATGCACACCTATAACAAGGCCATATTGGTCACAGGCAGCTGGGTAATGCATCATCATAATTACATCTTGACTGTTCTTAGCAGAGAGTGTGTGGAAGGGTTTCACACCATTGATCAAGATTTACCTGTCACTGAAATACAGGGATTGAGTCTTCTCACCAAATCTGGGGTGCGTTTTGGCGGGTCTTAATTTCGATAACTGTTTCGGTCATTGATTAACCAATGGCGAACTTTAAACAAACTTGCATAAAAAAATTAAATTAAAGTTGTATGACAGAAAACTCATGTTACCTTTAACCTTTTCGTTTGTCAGAAAAAGCCTGAATGGGTTCTCATCAATTTATCCCCCAAATACTTTGTCGCCGTTTTCACGAAGTGGCGAATCCGTCCAAAATGTTGCGTTGGGGCATTTGCGTTTTGTGTTTTTACATTTTCTTTGGTCTCCTCAACATGCTAACAATTATTTTGAGTAATTACCAGTAGTGTCCTGAGGTCCATTTCACAAAGAGTTAGGACTAGTCCTAACTTAGGACTAGTCCTAGGAGATACAAAAAAGAAATAAATCATTATTTTGTTATGGAAAAAAATGATCTTTGTTAAGAATAACAACTTAGACAAGTTCAATACCAAATTGGAGCCTTTTGTATTGCTATGTACCAACTAAATGCCTTGCATAATCATCAAATTTCCTGCTTTTGCCATCTGCCTTTTCTATTTTTGTACCGTTCCATAAGTAGTTGGTTTTACCAGTATTTTGTGTAACTTTGTACATTGAAGTAACTTGAATAAAATTCCCCCTCCAGGGAAAAAAGAGAGAAAAAAAAGGCATGGCTAGTCCTATGTTAGGACGAGTAATTTGTCCTAACTCGAGATAAGACTAGTCCTAACTCTTTGTAAAATCCACCCCAGTGCCTTGAAAGCCCTTGGAGCTGTAAAAAAAAACTATAAAAAAAAAAAAACGGTGGCAGCTGTTTGTGACAAAAAAGGGAACCGTTCATCCCTTCCATAAATCCTATCCAGCAGAGATAAGATCTTGATCTGTTTAACAGGCCTTGGATCCCAAAGTCACGGCCATGGGTTTGTAGACCGATCACCAGACTGCTGGGGGCTGCTGAGGCCGTGGGTGGTACTTCCTAATTACAAATTACTGCTTGGGCATGCTTATATGCACACAACGACAACAATATGTAGCATTCCAAGATTACATGTGGATTCCAACCATATGTCAAGTTTCTCACTCAATAAAATCACACTCAAGTTATTTATTTACCCTCAAATAAAAAAAAGAGGGGAGGGGAGGAGGTTGACAAATTGTGTTTGGTATCATTATTTTAAGATTTGTATTTTACTTTTTGTATTTTGCTAAAAAATGAAGTTAATGACCTGGGCCCAATTTTAGAGAGCTGTTCAGCAGAAAATACTGCTAGACAAATCTCTTTGCTAAGCAAAACATGGAGTTGAACACCAGCCACAACAACACAAAATTAATGTAATTTGGGCTGGTAACTTGATTCTGCTTTTCTGAATTTAGCAAGTTCGTGCTTGAAAGTGGGCCCTCTTGTTTCCATTCTAGCAGAGTGACTCTTGCTAGGGTGAAATGTCCGGAAATTAATGATTTTTGTGTGTGCATAAAAAGGTCCTTTGGGTTGGTAGTCAGTTTGACAGCCAATTCTATTGTTCCACTTTTTTACTCTGAGAGTCCTACACAAACCTTACCAGGTTATGAATTTATTAAATTTAATAACAAGAGCATAATAATTAATGCTTGCTTAATTTGAAAACTCATGATTGTAACTTATTATTTACATGTAGATGCCAGAAGAGGCCAGACCTTGTAAAAGCTTAGGCTTTTTGTCTGAGACCTCCCCAAAACTTAAGTTCCGATAAGTAGTTTTCCCTTCTATTGTATTGGCTTATTGGTATGGAAATAAACCCAAAACCTGAACCTTTTTGGAAATGTTATCTGAGTTCCGCAGGTTGGACTATTAAAATAATGGCGTATAGGAGTCAGGTTCCAAAAGATCCAAGAAAACAATAATCGATATTTTAAAAACAAGTACCAGTAATATGAGTGCTCAGATATTCAACATATCGCGTGTCTATCCCGGACCCCCTTCAAATGCATGTAACTTCCTGATTATGATATCAAATAAACACACCTTTCATGCCTTTATCTGGCAGGAAATACAACATTTCATGTAAATAAACAATTATGCCGAATGTACACCGATACTGATTGAATTGACTTTTTTTTTCCACCACAAAACCTTACATATGACTGATTGAAGATCCTTGTATATTTGGGATAATTTTAACCTACAACTTAAAGCAATATGTAAAATAAAAGCAGATTGGTTTCGGTTTCGGAGGGGGGGGGGGGCCTAGATTCACTTACTATTCGTCACGGACTAAATACAATCAGAATGATTAATGACTTATATAAAAGTCATATAAAAATTAATAAATCATGTTTGAACCACAGGACAACGTCAAATAGGACACGGATAAAACAGATATGAAATTTGTAGTACGAGTACTACATACAGCACATGGTGTCGGCTTTAGTAGACTTGTTAGGCATTAATAACAAGAATTGATATTGTTTTCCAAGGGTTAACAAATAATACTTAAAAAAAACAGACAAATATGAAAAATATCATGCCTGATAAAAATACAGTGAGTTCTTTGCTGTTTTCTTAACAAAAAATATAAACTTTTAAGCTGAAACCTTCAAACGTGACTTATCTTTATTGACAACTGGGCCACACTACTACAAACTATACCTATGACGCTATACATGTACCTTAAAGTCTTTTCATATTACATAGACATTATTATGTGTTTATTTGTTATGTGTTTGGGGAGAAATGATAAAAAAAATACTATGTATATACATGCATATTTTATGTATGTTTTGTATAAACCTGTTGCCCTCACCCTTTAATATCATTCACCTGAAGACGAGCAAAGTATACAGTTTGAAACGTCAAGACCAAACTGGCTCATTTCAACGCCAACACTCACTCAAAAGAGATTTTACACATGGTTGTACCCGCAAGTCTACTATTTTTGTTTACATTTATAGTTACTCCCACCCTTTTATATCACTTTAATTTTCATAATTTTATGCTTCTTGTTGTCAACCGTTGTACATGTCCCAAATTGTATTTAATAACCTTGAACACCGGGAAAACAAATTTAATATTTTTGTATCATGACAATAAATAGTTTGACTCTTGGAACAGTCTCTAAAGACTAACCTCTCTTTGTGGTTCTGTAATTGGTAAGCTACTGAAGGGAGTTATGGCACTAATCTCGACACATTGAACCACATTGTACGAGAGCCACCGCCGGGTTTCATCCGCCAGTTTACAGTCATCCTGTCTGGAGCATCTAAAATCGAGAATGAAAAGCGGAAGAGAAACTTAATAACAACAAATACAAACAACAAATTCTTATATAGCGCATTTCGCAATTAACCGTATCAGTGTGCTTTACACTAGGGCCCTGGTCATTGGGTCAATAACATCACTTTAATCTTTCTCAGCTCCCTGTATAGGGAGTATACAGCCCCGAGCTGCATGCTGTTGCGCTCCGAAAGGCTTTTTCATTCACAATATCAGTCTCTACCCTCGCAGGTACCCATTTGTACCCCTGGGTGAAGAGAAGCAATTATAGCAAAGTATCTTGCTCAAGGTCATAAGTGTCATGACCGGGAATTCGAACCTTTACACTCCAATGACTTAGCATCAGAACTTAAAATTTGATGCTCTTAACCACTCTACCACGACACTCTACAAAGTAGAGCTTTATTGACCCAATTCACCTGACGTCATCATCAGAATAATCTTGGATGCGCCATTTTGGTGGCCAATGTCAACTTGTACTATTCAGTGAACAGCGCATTTTAGGCGACACAGCGTTTACACGTAAACCTATTGACCACCAACATGGTGAGCGTGGCATCTGTCGCCGCGGTGACGCGCGTGCAAGTGGTCAATACACAAAACTGATGTAAAAATGCTTCAATGTACGTTGGAAGAAGATCAGAGCATATACTGATCGAAAACGTCAATTCATTCATTTTCCACATCAATGCACAAAATAAGAAGATGAGGTACATTCTCTATTATTACCTAACAAGTAAATTATCTATGACTAAACAAAAGATCTGGAGGGGATTCGCAAGAAGCAAGCTTGTCGAGTGTGAAGTGTCATTTATCTTATTTGTGATCCAAGTCTACTTACAGACACTGGACACCTTTGGTAATTGTCAAAGACCAGTCTTCTTAACATATGCACAAAATAACAAACCTGTGAAAATTTGAGCTGAATTGGTCATCAAAGTTGCGAGATAATAATGGAAGAAAAAAACCCATTGTAACACGAAGATGTGTGCTTTCAGATGCTTGATTTCAGGCCCTATAAATCTAATTCTGAGGTCTCAATATCAAATTCGTGGAAAATTACTTCTTTCTTGAAAACTATGTTACTTCAGAGGGAGCCATTTCTCAAAATGTTCAACAACTCCCCTTTGCTTGTTACCGAGTAAGATTTTGATGCTAACAATCTTAATGAGTAATTATCAATTGCGTCCACTGCCTTTAAATCGCAAAAATAACAAAAACAAATATTTCAAGTTATTAAAATGAGGATAAATATCAAGCACATAGGCCCTATGATGAACAAAATACAAGCACTGAAAAATGTGATAAAAACCAAAATGTTCTCAGTTAAAGTTTTAAGTGTGGGCAGTAAAAAAACATCCAATTCACCATTATTACTTGGATATTGAAAACAGTTTTTCGCTTTCAACAGCTGTAGTGGTCAATACATTTTAGAGTACTTACCAATCTATGACCCTATACCTTTAAGGACAATAGCTATTCTTCTGACCTACTATTGTCAAGGGGGCAAAACAGAATTCATTTTTGCTTACACATGGTTGTACGCGCAAGTATACTATTTGTTTATGTAGTTTCTTCGTACCTTCTAATTTTTGGCCATTTTCATCAGGAACATGTATAACAATGCCACTGCCACTGATTGTTTGTGTGTAGTTTGTACCCACTCACTTCCTAAGGAAGCTGTTCTCAAATGTTTTTGTTGTGGCCAGTGTAGGCACTCAATGTAATCCACCATATACATAAACTGACAAACCTGTAGAAGTTTGAGATTGATCGGCCATCTCAGTCATGAGAAAATACGGAAAAACCAATTACAAATTTTCCATGACATCGAAAAGAAAAGAAGAACAAAAAAAACGCCCACCCTGAGCGGGAAATTGGTTTTATTTATTTCTCATCAATATGACATTTCAGACAGAAATATTTCAAGGGATGTTTTCTACTATCATCATCATTAGACCGTGTTAGTTTTATGCAAATCTGTGATCTTAGACAAGTTTTTTTCTTACCAATTCTGTAATTTCCTTTAACCGACTGGAAATTGAAAGTAACAAAAACAACAACCAGAAACTGAGAGTAGTGGCTTCCTTTCATTTCCAATAGCTGAAAGAGGTCAAGAATGATAGCCCAATCTGGCAACAACAAAAACATTTGAGAACAGCTTCCTTAGGAAGTGAGTGGGTACAAACTACACACAAACAATCAGTGGCATTGTTATACATGTCCCTGATGAAAATGGCCAAAAATTAGAAGGTAGGAAGAAACTATATAAACAAATAGTAAACTTGCGGGTTACAACCATGTGTAAATCTCTTTTGTGTGAGTGTTGGCTCTGAAAAGAGACAGTTTGGTCTTGACGTTTCAAACAGTATATCCTGTTTGATGGTGTTTCGCTCAACGCCCTTTAAAAAAAGACTCTTCCTAACAGGTGGGTCTCATTTCAAATAACAAGCATTTATACTAAAACATGATCCTTTTTGCCAGTCATTGAAAAAACACCCTCTTCTTCAATCTAAAGAATTAGCAGTATAAAGAAAAGAGAGATCATCAAAACAACCCAGCACACGGAGTATGGTAAAAACTAGAAGATGGAAAACTGTTCATCAAAGCCTTTTTCTTGGCTCCTACCCTTTGCTTACTTCAGTTTAAGTCGGGGGAAAAAAACGTGCACGAAAAAAGAAGACGAAATACATCAAGACAGCTGAGCTAAATTGAATAATAATTACTTTTCGCTAAACCTTGTGCCTCCCACTGAGGCAATTTTAAACAACAATTCAAGAATTTGAGATGTTAATGTTAGGCATACGTAGGCCTTTTTTTTGTTTTTAACTGTCTACAATTAAACTCATTTCATTGAATTTATTCAAGTTGTGAAGCCAAGGACTCTCAGAAAAGCATAGTTAATCACTGTACTAGCCAGAACCCAATGGAGATAAAAAAACGGAAGGTAGTTTTAATTTAGATGTGGTAGGAAAACTCCAGTAAACTATTCCAGGGAAAACCCACGCAGTCAGGTAGGAACTGAAAACCCAATAGTGCCACCAACATGATTTGAAACTGATTTTGTCCAAGAGGTAAAAGGCCATGAAAGATACCACTACGCTTATCCAACCACCCCATATGCAAATCTATAGGTGCAATTTTAAATATTTGGTCTATTCCTATCTTCTTGCTGGCCCAGATTTAAAAACAGTTTGTGAATACAGTTTATTGAATTTATCAACCTTGTCTCAATGTCTGTTAACTTAAAACTTGTTTGTATTCTCTGTAATACCTTTGCTCATGTATTCTCTGATGCAATGTGCTATTTTGATATTAATGAACCCAGTTGCAAACAGCTTTTCACTGAAAAGTTTCCACATGACAAACAAGAAACAAATAAATCAATCAATGCTGAACCACCTAGTAAAGATGACAACACTTGCACAAAAGCGATCATACCCCTACTTGATAATTTTTGTTGAGATCAGGTTGATTGCAGGATTGTAAGGTCGTAATGCTGTGCTAAGGGGGTATTAGAAGTGAAACTCAACTACTAAAATTATATGTAAGTAACTACATAATTTTAGATTTGTAAAAACGAATCTTTTAATTAAATGCTGAACCACCTCTTTAAGGATAAATAATGTGACTTTGCAGAACTCTGCCATGTCTGATAAACAGTCCACATCCTGATCGGGCAGGAAACAGCTCAGGAAGAAGCCAAGGTTCCTATTGCATTCTCTGTAGATAAAGTTTGTCCCAGATATTTGCAAGATGGCAGACCCTGTACGCCTACCAACAGAAGAATAAATGCCCAAACCAATCTCTGGTCAGCTTTTTGACCTCATTACATCTTTTCAAGTTATTTTGTTGTTTTTGAAAGTTAACTATCAAGCCCAGTTCACAAGAAAGCAATTTAGCAAGGTTCCCTTGCTTAATTGTTGCATGGTTGTATAATTTCACGAAATGTACGTACATCGTGAGAAAGGACAAAAACAAGTCTACTGTATAAGTTCTCTTGCAAAGTTTGTCAAACACTGCTTCATTTTACAACCATGCTAAAATTAAGCAAGGGACCCTGGTTAAATTGCTATTGTGTGAACAGCACTAATGTGTGTCCGTTGTCTTTTTGATATGTTATCACTTTGGATGAAATACGTATATGGAAGTCACTTTTGACAATCTTATAATGCCAAAGATCAGTATCCACAACTTACATAAACCACGGTTGGGCCTACATAGTAAACCTGTGAAAGTTTAAGCTCAAATCGGCCATTGAAGTCATGATAAAGTAGTGAAAAACCACATCACTGTTTCAACCATCGGATAATCAGTTTCGTGATTTTCTGTATGATTTTTCAAACAGTTTTGTTAAAATTCTGAATATTAGTCTTACTTGTTCTCCAGTGTGCACCATCCACAGTACGGGTCGCTGTCTGGCATCCCTATGCAGGTCTCGCACGTTAGGTACTGGCCGCAACTTTCCACTTTAAGTTTCAGAAGCTGAGTAAGACAAGATAAGTAATAGTACAAGACACTTAAATAGAGCATAAAGCAGGAGCCTCTATAAGAGAAAAACAAAACATAAGGCAATGAAATGTGTGAGAAAATTTGTTACAAAAACAGAGATATAGGATTTGAGGCATTACATGGTGATGTATCAATATATATTTGGTTTGCGGTAACACCATGTGTGTATCTACTTGCCAGGTAGATTTTGTTCTTTAGAGAACTGTCTTAGGCTTTATTCTACTACCGCGGAGTAGATTTATCAAATGTTCGGGAGACTTCTCAGTTCTGAAAAGAACTGTCCTGCTTTTTAACTACTACCTGGGCGGAAGGCAAAGACAATTGGCTGGGACTACTACTTCGTAATTAACTGCACTATCGCAGCTATTGGTCTCAACGTTTCGACTAGCTTGCTCTAGTCATCATCAGGTCTCACAGCCAATTTTCTCTATACCTTCCACACGGGTATAGAATCTTAGTCAGGACAGTTCTTTTCAGAACTGAGAAGTCTCCCGAACATTGATAAATCGACTCCGCATTAGTGGAATAAAGAAAGAAAGTTCTCTGAAGAACAAACTCTACCCTGGCAAGTACATGTAGATACACACATGGTGTTACCGCAAACCAAATATATATATATAAAAACAGAGATTCAAACACGTCGGTCTGTAACAATCCCTAGGAATTAAGTCAGCCTGGCAAATATGAACTGGTATCTGTAAGCATGACCTTGCTGTATATATGTCGTTTCATAATGCAACCCAGTGGAGTATGGCAATTCATCCCAAGAGTCTTTATGAAAATGGAAGGAAAAATTAGAAGTCAACCTTAAACAGTGTTTGTATCTTTTAGGTGCAATTTTTTGTCAAAAACCAATAATATTTGATGACAACCCTTTTTAGATATTGGTCTGTAAATTTTTTAATTGTATGATTTTCAGATAATTTCTAAACTTTGATGATATTCAATCACAACCACATTGGATTTGACCATTTGATTGGAACAAACAATTCCTCTTTGAATTGTATAAACCTATTTGTTTTGATGTTTGATGAGTGTCAGATAAAATGACATTTTACAACAGTTTTAGGTGAAGTTATAATTTAGAGACTATTATAAAAAGATGTTTTTTGCTTTTTTTCAAGTGTGAGATGAAAACTAAAGGACACCACAAAACTGAATTTGACATTGAAGCCTCACTTAAAAAAAAAACTCAATGTAATTCAGCCTTTGCTGAAATTTAATTAAAATAAAAATATATTAAATCTTGAAGGAATAATACACCTATAAGAATAATTAATGATAATCCTGAATTTTCACATGTTGTAATAAATAAGCAATAAGAGCTTTAACTTGTTTTCTTAGAAAACTATTAATGGTAATACAACCAGAGCTGCAACTTTCAATTGGCTTGAGTTTCACATGCACCAAACTTCATGACTTTGAACAAACTCAGTGTAATTGAATAAGAACAAAGAGGAAATGTAACCAGTTCCTTTTTTTAAGTATCACCTCTGTGAATCCCATATTGAATTTTGTTTAAAACCTGTTAACCAAAAACAGCAACAAGTGCTTTGAGATGCCAGTGTATAAAGCACTATTCATAAATACCTCAGACAGTTTCGCTATTCCTATTGGTGGACAGCGCGTCACGTGGGTGTGTATAAACCTTTGTTTATGACCAGTAAAAAGTGTTGAAACATGGGCGTGACACGCGAGCCTGCACCTCTGCTTATAAGACAGTTTCCTTATTCCTATTGGTCAAGAGCAATGGCTGAAACAGTTGTGCCACATCACGCGATACGCGTGACGCGCACAACATTCCCTTATAAGGAGTTGTTTACCTGAGGGCCTTACCATTTCATAGCTGGAGGGGTGTTGTGTTGAAAGAAATCATTGCACAATTAAAATTTTTGCATTTATTTTACTTTTGACCAAAAAGTGTTGATGTTTTTTTACCAAAAAGGTATTTATGAATAGGAATCAAAGTGTGTTGAATCAGTTTTTAACTAGTGGTTGAACCCGCCGAGGCCTGGTTCTTGATAATTAACCTCGACTTGGTCTCGGTAAAATTATCAAGAACCAGGCCTCCTTGGGATTAAACCACTAGTTGAAAACCTCCTCACCACACATTATTTCCCTTATATAAAAACAAATTACTATTAATTATTCCTCAATCCATTCAAAACTAATAATATTTCTTGAATATGTGACTTCATTTCAGAGGGATTTATTTTACAGACGAAAAAAATGGCTCTATCATGAACTCCATAATCAGTAAGCTTTCAGGTTAAACTTCAACAACAATGTTTTTTTATAGGATAAACCCTACACCAGGAACAACAAACAGAAAGAACAATACCCATGATATTGTTTTTTGGGAGTGACCTGTGTACTGGCATCCTGAGTGTGATGTTACAACTTCCTGTTTTTAACAGCGGGATTGGGAAGTGGTTTTTGATTCAACGGAACAATGACATGTTAAAATTTTCCTGTAAAGTTAGGTACCACTGGGCATTTTTTCAAACCTCGTTTCCGGCTTACAGGCACTGGACAATTACCCCAAATAATTACTGTTAGCATTAAAACTGACTTGGTAACAAGCAATAGAGAGCTGTTGATAGTATAAAACATTGTGATAAACTGCTCCCTCTGAAGTAACATAGTTTTTGAGAAAGAAGTAATTTCTCACTAAAATATTTGACGTTATAAAGAGACCTCAGCTAAGGTCTCAAATTCAAGTCATCTAAAGGCACACAACTTGTGCAAAAAGGGTGTTTTATTATTATCTTGCAACTTCAACAAACAATTGAGTCAAAATTTTCACGTGTTTGTTGTTTTATGCATGTCCAAGTGAGAATACTGGTCTTTGGCAATTACCAAAGGTGTCCAGTGCCTTAATAGGGTCCCCAGGAAGTTTGGAGCAGTGTTAAATTTTACTATAATTGCTTTTCTTCACCTGTGAAACTTAGTATATATGGGTACCTGCGACGGTAGAGAATGATGTTGCGTATGTAAAAGCCTTTGGAGTGCTATGGTTGCCCAGAATGTATACTCCCCAGGGAGCTGAGAAAATAAGGAATGTTACCCAATGACAGTTATTGTGAAATGCGCTATATAAGAACTTATTATATTAGTTGTTTGTTTGGTCTCTCCAACATAAAATGAAGCCCAGAGCCAGAAAGCAGAGGTTTGGAAAATGCACCTTTTTATACATTTGACTCCCATAAATGGCCGACCGTGTTAGTCGACGAGGTAAAAGGAAAATCATGCAATTTTGAGGCATGTTTGTGTGGATCATTGTATTCTACTTTTAAAACATCTTTCCAACCATATGCATTTTATAACAAAGGGTTACAAACGCTTTTCAAAGACCAACAGGGGTGGATTTCACAAAGGTAGTCCTAACTTAGGACTAGTCCTAAGCAATACTAAATGATAGGACTGGTCCTAAGTTAGGACCAGTAACTCATCCTAACTTAGGACTGGTCCTATCTCTTAGCATTGCCTAGGACAAGTCCTAAGTTAGGACTACCTTTGTGAAATCCACCCCTGGACTGATCCAAGGCAACGTGTTCCTTTAATGTAAAAGAGTGAATACACACCCATTTTACCTGCCAGACCCCTCTTGCAAAGAGCCCCCCATATGGCGGACAACGTCTTTTAGAAAGACGGGTACTTTCAAATCCATTTAGAATGAAGTTCATTCCAACTTCACTCAAAAAGAGCAAAACTGACACCGTTTCAAACAGTATATACTCTGCTCGCCTTCAGGAGAAACTGAAGACTGAAGGTACTCTACTTTGCCTTTAATGCTAATCTACTCCAGTCACCCGCCCAAACTTGCTTTACTATAACCTACATGTAACCCACTGATGCTAGTCTACATTAGGGCATTTCAAGATGGTTTATCATTTACAAACTTCTCAGACAGTGTCACTTCTTTAGTATAGAGAGATAAATCTCAAGAGTTAAATTAATTAGCTTTTCACCAGTTTTTCATTTGCAGTCAGTAATTAATTAAAATAAAGGGTGAAAATTGTGGTAAATTAGTTTGCATCCTTTCCCATTAATTTCCCAAGAGAATGAATCATAAATTTTGTGAGAGTTTGGACCCTACATCGCCAATGCCTAAGGATTCGCTTGACAAACATGGGTTAAAACCCTGATGTACGAAAATGATTAATAGCAACAATATGCAATCATGCATAGATGATCACAAATACACATTCAATGCTATTGCATGCTGATTAACAGACCATTACACATGACTTGGACGAGCATTTCTTAATTGTAATGAACATTCACAAAACTTGGTATTCGACTGGCTACCAATTTTATGTCTAGATACCAAAGCTTCAACTAAACTTAGGGTGAACCAATAATTTTTTTCTAGAATAACAATAAAAATAACAAATTCTTATATAGCGCATTTCACATAACCGTATCAACGCGCTTTACACTAGGGCCCTGGTCATTGGGCCAATACCATCCCTTTAATCTTTCTCAGCTCCCTGGGGAGTATACAGCCTTGAGCTGCCGTGGCACTCCAAAGGCTTTTTCATTCACAATTTCAACCTCTACCCTCGCAGGTACCCATTTATACCCCTGGGTGAAGAGAAGCAATTATAGTAAAGTATCTTGCTCAAGGTCACAAGTGTCACGACCAGGATTCGAACCCACACTCTGGTGACTTAACCACAAGAACTTAAATTTGATGCTCTTAACCCCTCGCCCATTACACTCTACATGGGATTCGAGCCTTGGACCTCTGGGTTTATGCACGGGTGATCTCAGTGGTTACAACGTGGATAAGACAAGCACAAAACAGAGGGAAATGGGACGCAAATGAACTGGGCTACATCCTACATCCAGCACTCTAGCCCTAGTTTTGGTGGTCTGAGTTTGTCAACATCTTTGATTTAAAGGGTTTGCAAAGACAGAAATCAGTTATAAGCTAGTATTCCCAGCCTATTTCTATACCATCTGCCCAGGTAATTTTTATTTACAATTACAATTTTTATGTAAACTATTTTTATTGATATACATTTTTTAATATTTATGCAAACAGAAATTATCTGTACGAAAATGTCTCAATTCACCCTTTGGCTGTGAAAACAATAAAAACAAAAATCCATATACTATTTCAAATCACATCAAATGAAATCTTGGCTTGGTAACAGTATAACACTGTACTTCTTCATCTCGTCTGTTTCAATTACCATGGAGAATTCTCATTAAAGTATTTGATCTCCTATATGCCATATGTCATCTTTGCCTGTCACACTTCACTGACATTCTAATACTGTATATTATATTTCACCATCATATATACATGTACGAATGTAAACACAATACAAGATGAAACATTGTATTTTCAACAGATAATATGCACATTTTGTTTCACACATTTTGTTAACCCACAAAGTGATTTATATGTTACCCGCACTCAGTTTTCCCATCGGTTTATTGTTTCAAATTTAGAAGAATTAATTTATCTTCAAAAGGGGATTGCCTTACAATGCTGTTTCCCAGGTTGTGCATTATAAAGCCCGGTCCCACCCCGATAACGAGAACGATAACGATAATGACGCCAAGAGAACGCATTCTATTGGTTGAATGAATGTGTGCGAATTCTGCGTGGAGCAATTCAACAAACAGAATGTGTTCTCTTTGCGTCGTGATCTTTATCGTTATCGTTATCGCTGCAGTGTGACTCAGCCTTTATGGTGGCATGATCCCTGACTATCTTGAAGTATACGGTTGCACGACCTCATACCATTACTGGCATCCCCAAATTCACCATCCCCCTAACAGAGACGTCCCCAAAATAGGAAAGACTATCAATACAGGCTGGGCCAGTTAGCTCAGTTGGTGGAGCCCCGGCACAAAGACCTGAAGATCACGGGTTCAAATCCCACTCTCGTCAACTTGCCTTTGTTTACCCCCAGGCCTGGAATTGATAGGGTAAGGCCATAATTAATTTTGCAAAGGGCACTTCCAATGGAAATGTTTATAGTTCTAGGGGAACAGAGGCCGTAGCCTCTCTAGACTCCATTTAATTTGAGGCATGAATCCCCCCCCCCAAAAAAAAAAAAAATAAAAATAAAAATATATCAATAAATAAATAAAATCAATAAATAATAATTAAAAAATCCACAAAAGTAAAATAAAATAAAAATCAGAATAAAAACAAACAAATAAGTAAAATAAAAATATATATGGAAAAAACCAATAACAACATAATGATAAATAGATAAATAAAATAAATAAATAAAAATAAATAAATAAATAAATAAATAAATAAATAATCGAATAAATAAATACAAAACACAAATCAGTCCTTAATGACATATCTAACTGTAAACCTAATCCTATTTAACTACGAGGGAGATTTGTTATTATTGGATCTCACACATGCCATATGTCGCATGCCAGTCATACATGAGTGACATCCTAATACTGGCTCATAATGTATTATGCATTCAAAAATAGATCGGAATCAAAATAAAGTATATCGATAGGTTTTCAAAAAAGGGGCTCCGAGGTCAAAATTAATTTTTGTAATGCATTCATTTTCAAATAAGATGGAGTCTTCATAAAGTTTGGGAAAAATTATTGCTCTACACCTCGATGTAAAATAAAATTATATTTGAAATTTGAAATATAATGTCATCTTGGGTTTGTACTTCCAAAAAGGGATTTCAGTGCCAGTTAGAAGCTCAAGATAATTCCATACTGTTTTGATTGAGTATCTTCAGAATTTAGCAGTGAAGGCCTACTAAGAATTCTCCGTACAAAATTGTACAGACCACAAGTGGCATCATTGAGCATTTTTGGATTTTCGCAAAAAATTTCCCTGTAAGGGTATTAAACACAGAAGCAATTAACACCATTTTAATGAGAGGTATGAGACTTTCATTTTTCCATCTATTGGAAATGGAGTGCATCACAAAACTAAAATTTTGACCGTGGAGCCTCACTTTCAAGAGCTATGCATTTTCGACTTTTAGCTTTCTTATGGTAATAAAAATACATCATCTGTCCAAACCTGTGCTAGACTTGTGGACAAGTCATTAATGGTTTGTCGCGGTGTGAGAGTCAAGTCGTGGTGGTTTAAGTTTCCGCGATTACTGCTCTCGCGAGATCACTGCTCTTGCGCAAAGCTGCTGGCTGCCGACTCTTAATGAACCTGCATGCAGGGCCAGTAGTCTCGTGTGAATATCGCCAGTGAATATCGTGGGAATCCCGGAGAGAGTCGGAACGCTATCAACCCGACGACGCCTGAAGGCTACTTCAGTTGAAGTTTAGTTTAGTACATGTTTATTTTTTAAGTATCAAGATTGCGGCAACTGATATAATCCATTATGACAGATTTTCATATATGCTACTTCCTCAAAAATCAGCAGAAAGAAATATTTCCCTGGAGGATTGTTACTCTTGAACATAATCACCATCTTAGACAATACTCCTCATATTTTTGCTTTTATTCAACAATTACAAATATTGTACTTTGCATTTAGACGAAGGTTATACCTTTAGAAGTTTCTCCAACAATTTATAATATAAAAACAATTTCCTTCGAAGGAATTTGGTTTTAGAGATATGAATTCAAAAACATTTCAATCTGAGAAACGTTTCACTCATATTGTGTGTTCAAATTGCAGATTATTTTTTCTGCACGGACATAACCACTCCAGATTTTCGCTGGTATCTCAAAAACGCTACCACCTTTTGATTTTTTTTCACAGGTTAGTTTTATTGTATTTATCGACATTTATATTTCTATAATATTTTCAATTAGGTGAGTCCTTAGAGAAACAGGAAAAACTTAAAATGTTGTATTATTATTATACTTATTGCTTGCTGATAGAAAGTTTCTAAGAAAGTTGAACAACAGAAGTGTTCCTCTTGCAAGAAGTGGTGAGTAGGTATATACATTCAAACCAAGGACTATAATAACAAAGGAAGACAACAGGGTCCACAGTTCGGGAAAGGTCCACAGTTGGGAACACATGTACAAAACCAATGGGAGCTGTTGCAAAATAGTTGGAGTACAAACAAAAGAGGGACAAGGAGTAGGCCCACGGTTTCAGGCGTATAACAGTTGGTCGTCTCTACAGTGCCAGTGAAAAAAAAATTGCCTCATGCGACGAGACTCTAACTAACATACCTGTTGTTCGGTGAGTATGTTTATCTCTTGCTTTGTGTCATCAAATGAAATGTCTCTCAGAACTGGGGCATCTCCAAGATCAATACACTCATAATACCGAGCTGATGTTCCATTCTCGATATGCACCTGAAAGTAGGAAGTATAACAGTTTGACTTTAAGAATTTACACAGCGAGTTTCTCATGAGGTTTATTATGTGCTTATTTGAAATAAAAAGTTACATCCCCTTAAAGGTTTCTAGGTTGTATCTTACACAGAGTGTGATCCCTGGCTGTAGGGCAGTTACAGGGGAGTGCTTCCGACTGGCACCCTCCAAAAAAGATAGGGAGACTGACATACATATATAGAGCTAAATTCAAGATGCATGCTCAACATTTTCCTTTGTTCAACCCAAAATTAGTTAAATAATTTTACTAAATGCCAGTTTCCCTTGTGCTCAGTGGCGTAACCAGAGGGGGGGGGGGGGGGGGGGGGCAGGGGGGCAGGGGGGGCAGGGGGGGCCTCCCCCCCGCTCAGAACCCTTACCCCCCTCTTGCCCCCCCCCCCCCTCATATGAAATCACGTTTAAGGCTGCATAAAATGCTGCCGTAAAAAGGAAAACGTTTATTCATATCAGTATGTGGACTATAACGCATGAAAATTGCAAACGCGCGTGCGATCGTATTGGCGGTAAATGTATGTTGTGGTTTTGCGGTTACAGAGAGTGCAGGAAGCCACAAAGTTCTGTTTAATACGTGGTGGTCTGAACGCAGACCAATAGCTCCAGTAACACAACTTAGTCAGATGCACTACGGAGAAATTTACTACAGCACAATGGCCAGCGAAAAAGGTTGCTTAGACCATTTCTTCTCCTTTGAAGCAAGCGGTGCAATTGAGAGGTAGGCCTATTTTAAATATCCGTTTCATAACTAAAATGTGATTATATTACACCCACAATTTCAATCCTGTATTTTGTTTTTGATTTTTTTTAATGGCTTACACTTGTCACAATAAGGCCGAGTAAAAAAAGAAACATGTTTAGCGTCCGGGTTTCTCAAAAAAAGGAAGGAGGGGCTTTTTATTTTTTATTTCAAGATGGCCGCCATTCATTGTTAAAATGTCAAATATCCATTGTTTTTTCTACTGCTGAAACACACAAAACATTAATGAAACATTTTGGTCAAGGCATTCAGACAACACATTCAGATTGTTTTTGCTGAGATCATTTAAAATAACCCTTTTTTAAAACAAAAACAAAAAAATCATTAAATTTTTTTTTTATAAATGTGCATAAAAAAAAAAAATAAAAAAAAGGAGGCGGCCTGTAAAAAGGAAGCGGGTGGGGACGCTAAACATGTTTCTTTTTTACTTGGCCTAATATTATGTTTTGGGTATTTACACTTAAATAAAACATATAAACAATAATTTAATTCGTACCCACAGAGCCTATTTGAGAATGCCGTGTACAACTCTAAATTGATACTTGGTAATCACTGTTGGTAATTTAATGCTTGTATACAGTCAAAAAAATTTATCTTATACAAATGACAAGTTCTCTAAGATTTGGTATGTTTTCGCAATCTTTTGTTACCTGCTGGCTATGTAGACAGTTCTAGAACTGCATTGGTGTGTATCAACTATCAGTTAACATATTATTTAATAATAATCTTGCACTTCTTTGGCCCCCCAAAAATTTAATCTTTGCCCCCACTTGCCCCACCAAATGAAAATGTCTAGTTACGCCGCTGCTTGTGCTTTATTATTTGTTTTTTTGTGTGTCAACTAATGCTAGTAAGTTTCTTTAAATGCTTAATCTTCAACTTATATTTGACATTGAACTTTTTTATATACTCAAATCCCAAAATTTCATAAGGATTTTTTTTAACAAAATAGGAACTTTGTAATAACCATTAAGATTAGGGCCCAATTTCATTGCTCTGCTTACCATAAGCGCAGAATCGGCGCTTATGGAAGCAGGGTATTCTGGCAAGCATATTTCAGGCAAGCATATTTCAGGTTAGCGGAAAATTTTGACTTCTGCGCATGCGTACTCCACGCTACTAGGCATTCTACGCTTACAATTGCACGTAATTGCTTGTAAGCGATGAATCCTGATCGTAAGCGCAGAAATCTGCGGTAAGCAGAGCCATGAAATTGGTCCCAGATGATGTGTACATCAAATTTGTAACAACTGGTTAACGTATGACGCTTTTACACAACTGTAACAACTTCAGAGCAAATAAATGTTACGATTGATCGATTGGTTTATTGACGGATTGATTGTTGTCCAAGGGGGCAATTGCAAGACTTTATTCCAGTTGTTTTTAGGGATGTGTTGCCTTGGATCGGGCGAGTTGGTCGTTTGAAACTGTTTGTTATAAAATGCATATGGTTAGAAAGATTTTCAAGAGTAGTTTATAACGATCCACACAAATATGTCTCGAAAATGCATGGTTTATCCTTATACGTTGTAAACTAACACGGCACGCCGTTTTGTGCAGTCAAGCTTCAAATGCTTTTCATAGACCACGATCGCTCGATCCAAGGCAATGCGTCCCTTTAACCATGGGTCTTAGTCTACATTGTTATGGGTCCTGTCTCACCTTAAGAAGATCTCCACTTGAAGTTCCAATGAAAGCAATGGTATAATTCATCTCAATGCTTGTAGCTATTGATGACATCATAGTCCCTGCTTGCTCAAGTAACGGTGTGGCTTCAACTGCATTAGGATTATCTGCGTATTGATACAGACCACTGGTGTCACAGAGATATGGAGTGCTACCTCCAGGAGGCTGTGAAAGGTTGAAAAGTCAATGATGTAATTGTATTTAAAGGCAGTTGACACTATTGGTAATCACTTAAAATAATTATTGGCATAGAACCTTACTTGGTGACGAGAAACGGCTCCCTCTGAAGTGACATAGTTTTCGAGAAAGAAGTAATTTTCCACGAATTTGATTTTGAGACCTCAGGTTTAGAATTTGAGGTCTCGAAATCAACCATCTAAACGCACACAACTTTGTGTGACAAGGTTGTTTTTTCTTTCATTATTATCTCGCAACTTTGATGACCGATTAAGCTCAAGATTTTACAGGTTTGTTATTTTATGCATATGTTGAGATACACCAAGTGAGAAGACTGGTCTTTGACAATTACCAATAGTGTCCACAGCCTTTAACAGTAAAAAAAAGAACAACAAATTAAACATTTTGATAAGCTGATGTGATTATTATTTTTTTAACTGGCTAATAATAGTAATTTTTAATACCTGTGTGAGGGCACTCTCAATTGTATCACTTATGGGGGTATTACCGCTAGGGGATATACGCAATTCAATGCACATTTTTAACATCGGCATTCTGTCATGTCTGTGCGTCGTAGTCTTAAGTTGATTTTGATGTGGATTTTTTTTACGGCTCCTTTAAAAGTGTTATTGTCCATGATGGGTATATGATGTGTGTGGTGGTACCTTGTGTTTGAGTCTTCAATGGTTATTTTGGGTATGAATGATTATTCCCTCGGAAGTGATAACAATTTTTCGAGAGCGCTCTCACATGGTAAAATATACGGGCATTGATGATTTGAATACTTTCGATTAACTTACAGTTACAGAACCACATCTATTTCCTTGCAGAACGACGACACTGACTCCCTCATTCCCCTTAACGCAGTTATCAACAGCGGTAAGAAATGCATCTTCGATGTCAGTCATACTGAACATACAGAGAGCTGAGTTGTCCTCCTTGGTGAAGACTGCGTACAACATCAAGTCACTTGAGTCAATTCCCAATGACGTAGCGATGTTGGGTCCTGCTGGTCCAACATAAGCTGCTTGGGCTAAGGGATACTCACTCGATCCTTGGCCACATTGTATGGTAATCTCTGTATAGGCTTCCAAGTTTGGCCCAGCCTGACAAACCCGTACCACTTTCGACAAACCATTTTGATGAGTGACATAATAAACAAAACCGTTATATGAAAAGCCATACACATAAGTTATGTCAAAAGGGTCACTCTTATAGCCGTTATTGAAATTGACTGTATCCACGCCTGTTCTTGCAAACAGTAGTTGTGCAACTGGTACTTCCAGACCCAAAGTTCTCCTCGATACTGGAGGAATAGAATTTTTGGGAGAAGTACTTATAAATGTAGCAGCAACATACAACCAGTCTATGTTCCCAGGTCCCGGTGCCAAGATGCCAATTGTTGTCTTGTCTTCATTTGATGCTACAATCGTATCAATCTCATCGGTAACCGTCAATTCCTCTATATGTCTCAGCTGACATTGCCCAGTGTAGCTCCCACAAGTAATCAATGCATTCCTCAACGGTTCAACAAAGAGTATTTCATTGTGATTTACACAATTCTGTTCATCTTCGCAAGTGGACAATATACTGGCGTTCTTCTGATGTTCTAAATTATTGTCAAGACGATAGATTGTATTAACCGCCCCTACGTACACATTGCCCGAGGTGCTATGAAGAAGAACATGATTCAGTTCGCCTTTGATGTCTGGGTTTTGGAAGGATGACGTCTTGTAAGTAGCAATATTTCCAATCATTTCAGTTGATGCAGACTCAAATAAGCAGAAGTAGGTAACTAATACAAGCGTTAACATCCAACAATGATCCATGGCTGTGATGACTTTAGAAGGAACTTTTCAGCATCAGCAAATAATCTTAGAGAGCGCTATGTCCTAAAAAAAAAATGAAAAAATTACAAATAAAAGTGTTAATTGGGGGAAGCACCCAACACAACAAGAAACAGTTGAGCTTAGGATGCTGATATGCTGGACCGGGATGCTTGGTAGGCGACCATCAGAGTTTCCCAAAATGGCGTCTGCTGAAAACAACCTCTCGCTCAACTACTACTCACTATTTATCTATTACTCCTTCCCTTGGGTGTCATTTCAAGGTATGGTCCTACTTTGGTAGAGACCCTGAGAAAAGTTGGTGTAAATTTTACCCAGTAGCATATACTTGTTATAACATGGAATAGTAGAAATGATTTTATTGATTCAATTCATTTTATTTAAATTCTTCGGACAATACAATTAAAACAAGCACATGCCATCCAGGGGAGAGCAAAAACCTGTCATCAAAAAAGATGTGCCCTCCCAGACCAACATGTATATTTTGCCAGACTTCTTGCCCCCTAAGATTAGAAATCAACATCTAGGCCTAGATAAGAAATACATGTGATGGAAAACTTAAATCTCCAAAGGTCCCCTAAAGTGAATTTTTTGAGATAACACATTTCCTGTTGTCCGTTTGTAAACAAGGTTGGTATACTCGCTGCCACCTCGTTTTTGGATGGGTTTGACATTCTTGATGAAATTTTTTGCTGTATTCTCAAAAGGGTTGACAATGAATTCTGCTTAAAATTTCCAGACTTAATTCGCATCTTTGTTGATAAATTGGCCAATATACCAGCATACGTTCACTTAAACCAATCTACAAATTTCACTGTTGGACCCAAACATTGAACAAAAAAAAACACAATTCCCTGAATGACTTTTAGAAGATGTTGCACTGTTTCAGAATAAAAGTCATTGTTCACAGCCACACATAATAAGTGGAATGAAATTATATTGTAGCAATATGTTCACCTAGCTTCAGTGTTGGCTCTAGACAACAACTAATAAATTTTTATGTTTCAACTATTACAAAATAGAGGCCCTTTTTTTCATTGAGTGTCTGAAATTATAACATTTTTGTTTTTTCTACTCTTTGTTTCCCTTTTTGTAATGTCGAAAGACGTCCAGTTTTTGAAAATATAAATTTTATTTTAAATATTCTTATTTTTTATTTGATTACACAACGGGCACAATAAGCATCAATAACATGATGGACAGGAAACAAGAAGAAATGTTTGAGATTGGTGAGGAAACCCCAAAGGGGGAAAACCCAGGTGTAATCAGGTAGGGACTGAATTTAACCCAATCCACACAGTAAAAATAGTAAGATTTGCATTGTGCACGTATCCACCCTGCTAGGTGTTCAAGGCGCAGTAACAACCAAAAAAACAAACAAAACAAACAAATCAAAGAAAAACAGACACAACAGAATTAGTCCTTGAAAACTTGTGACATAAGATAAGTTTTGAGAAAATATTTGAATGTTGTGGTACGAAGACAAGATCTAAGATTATGCTGAGGTGGGATTCGAACCGGGGTCAACTGAGGTGAAAAAAAAAAAAAAAACCACTGAGCCAACCTGATCACCTGAGATGACTACCGGTACATGTATTCAATAAGTCAACCAATTAATAAATCAATCAAAAAATTTATCAATCAATCAATCAATTTATTTCCACTCATATATTGCAATCAAAGTGAAAGTAAAAAAAAAAGAAAAATCTATCAAATGAGTACCCCTTTTTTAAATAATGGAAGCGAAAAATGAGGCTGCCAAATTTGCAGGCTGCATGTTTCAGATGAGTTTGTGTTTCTTTTCGTTAATATTTTTTTTTTTACTTTTCAAATCTATGACATTATGTTCCATAAAAATTAGAAACAACACATTTGTAGTATCCAAAACCAAACACTAAACAAGTTCAACAACATTTATCACAATAAAGAATGACACTTCAAAAAAGGACAACAATTAGCAAACAAACTAGTTCTGTACACACGATTGATTCAGCAGTCTTGAGCAAAGTTCAGGATGCCACGTTTGACTTTGAACACTACAAGTGAAACAAGATTTCTTGTATTCGAGAATAAAACTTTTCAGAAAAGACTTAAAAAAGTACAAAGGAAATCATCAAACTTCTTGTGCACGAATTGTGTGATGATCATTAAGTTTTAAGCCCCCTACACAACTTGAAAGGGAAACTGTAGATAAAACTAATTCATTACGAATATTCCTGTTGGTCGTGGGCTACGAAGACAAAAATGTGCTACCTAAAACAAAAGAATCATACAAAAGTTAAAATTTACAATAGCGCAGTAGCCCCACTTGTGTGACTCTCAGAATCCTTGGCCACAGAAGTTGGGCTAAAGTTGGGGCTACTTTGACCCAAGGCCAAGTTCTCATTATTGAAAAACTTCAACTTCCATGAGTATTGGCCTGTTTAAAACTGAATACAAATTCATTTACCTTCTACAGCCGTGTCCTCCTGTGAGCAGTTTAGTCCTTGGAGTTTAACACTTCATTTCAAATTCCTTGGTCGATCCAACAACCTTGGAGCGCTAGTTAGTTATGACTTATGACTATTGCTCCCGTACACCAATTAATTAAATGTTGGTCTGCTGTGATGTGCCAGTAGCACTTGCACTTGCAGGTTGTGTGTTAATCGTATTTCCGTGTTTGGGCGATTCCATTGTATGAACACAATGAGGGACCGGATACGAAGAAAAGAAAGATGACGTTAAAGAAATAGAGGGGTTTCCCCTCCAGAGGGCGTCGATTTCGAAACTGCAAGGAGCTAGTACATCGTCAAAGAATCGTGATTCTTTCGAAATGTCAAATCACCGCCGGTTGTTATTTGAACTTTTTTACCTTTTTTATTTTCCTCTCGTTTAGGGTAATCTGTCTGCAAATGTCACAACATAGAATCCTACACATGTTTTATTAACATAAAACCTTTCTTGGTGACGAGTAATGGGGAGAGGCTGATTGTATAAAACACTGTGAGAAACGGCTCCCTCTGAACTGCCATAGTTTTCGAGAAAGAAGTAATTTTCAATGAATTTTATTTCAAGACCTCAAGTTTAGAACTTGAGGTCTCGAAATCAACCATCTAAACACACACAACTTCGTGTGACAAGGGTGTTTTTTCCTTTCATTATTATCTCCCAAGTTCGATGACCGATTGAGCTCAAATTTTCGCAGGTTTGTTATTTTATGCATATATTGAGATACACCAACTGTGAAGGCTAGTCTTTGACAATTACCAATAGTGTCCACTGCCTTTTAATGACTGCATGGGCCACTTCCAGGACATAATTACATTGCATTTTTTTAACAAAAATTTACCTCTTCTCTTTGATTTCAAATTTCTAGCTTTTTAACCTGGTTTGTTTCTCTATTTTTATTTCTCTGCCCCTATGATAAATTTTGTTTTTGATAAATGGCGCTTTCGGAAATAATTGTTAACATGTTTCACAACTGTTATTAAAATGTAAATTCATAGTGAGCGTTCATTGTTGACGGAAAATGGATTTGCAGCGCTAGATCCCCAAAATGGTTTATTTTCTGGATTTTAACACTTTGTTCTTTGTTTTAAAGCCATTATACACTTTCGGTAAACAGTATTGTCCATATCCCACACTTCTTGTATCACAACTTAAATATGAAATAAGAATCCTGTGGAAATTTAGGCTCAATCGGACATCGAAGAGAAAATAGCAGGAAAACCCACTCCTGTTTTCGCGCGTTTCGTCGTTTCATGACATGTGTTTATAACAAATCCGTAATTTTCGCTATTGAGAATTTATATTCTTTTACAGTTTTCTCAAAAGCATTTCATGGACTAATATTTCAAGAGAAGTCTTTCACCACAACCTTCTGTAAACCCTGTAAATTATTTGTAAATCTGTGAACTTTTTTTTTTTCTGTACCGAAAGGGTCCAATGGCTTTAAGGCAATGCATTTGGTACACTCCTAAAATGGCAATAAATCTTTACTTGGTAAAGCATTTTAAAAACCGTTTCCATTCTTTGGCAGTGTCTGGACAAATATCAATTTGATCTTCCAAACTTTGATATATGTATTTGGTATACTACTGAAATAAATGGCAATACATCTTACTAATTGGTTAGAAGTCCAACAGCTTTCAACAGCATAAAGATTTTGAGAATCATTTCACTTTGAAGTAATGTCAATATGGAAAAAGACATCAATATCTATCTCCCAAAATTTGAAATTTATTCAGATTCTGCATAAGAGTTTTCAAATAACATATCTAAATGAGGGCTGTAAAGACACTGAACACCTTTGGTAATTGTCAAAGACCTGTCTTCTCACTTGGTATGGTGTATCCCAACATATGCATAAAAAACAAACCTGTGCAAATTTGAACTCAATTTGCTGTCAAAGTTCCAAGATAATAGTGGAAGAAAAAAAACCCTTGTCAGACGAAGTTGTGTGCTTTATGATGCCTGATTTCGGAACCTCAAATTCTAATTCTGAGGTCTCAAAATGATATTCAAACGATTTAGTGGAAAACTACTTCAACAACTATCAACAACTCTCCTTTGCTCAGTATCAAGTAAGTTTTGTATGCTATCAATTGTTTTGAGTAATTACCAACAGTGTCCACTGCCTTTAAGGATTGATCTGAAGGTTGATGTTTCATGCTCATTTGTCATTCCTTTCAGTGCCCTTTAACCATTTCCCAGTAGTGTCTAGGCCCAATTTCATGGCCCTGCTTACTGGTGAATTTTGCGCTTGCGATTACCATTTTCTGCATACTGCACAACATTTTCACCACTATGGCCATTTCAGAACCCCCTTGCGGCCATTTTAGAACAAGCCATTTTATGGCTACTATAGTGTTTCAGAAAAACTTGTAGCCACTACAGCCATTTCAGAAAAACTTGCGGCCACTACAGCCATTTTAGAACAAGCCATTTGTGGCCACTATGGGAATTTCAGAACCATTTGTGACTCCTTCAGCCAGTTCATAACATGCCATTATGACTTTGATGCATGTGGTAATGGCCAATTCCAGGCAAGGTGGAAAAGAACTCATGCTATATAACTTAGAAATAAACCAATTTCTTCCATTTTCTTCCGTTTAACTTCACATTGAAAAAGGTATTTATTCAATATTTTTAAGGAGTCTGAACTTTCATACATAGCTTTTTTAAATTCAATACATTACTAAGAGTTTCAAGTTTCATAAGAAGGCTTGAACGCAGTGTCAGAGCAACCAGGCTAAATCTCCTTAAATTCCTTTCAAATTACACACTAGTTTGAAAGTGTTGAAATATTATATCTCATCCATTAACCGGCATGTACACACAAAACCAACAGGCGCTGAGATACAATGTTTTCGCACAGAGCATTTTCAGCATTTAGTGCGAGATACATCATTGCACAATTGAAATATGATGCTGTTGAACTGATGAGACAATATATGAAGGTGTTGCCGAGCACTCTGTACTAGTAGTGTGCAGATAAACCATTCAAAGGCAAAAATATTGTTATTAACAGTTACTCCTCCCAGCAATTCAATTTGATATAATTTCAATGTCTGACCACTTTCAGAGTTTTCAAAGGGACATCTGCAGTTGCAATAATCTAAAATTTAAAACAAAATCATATCTGAACGTCCGGGTAGAATTACAATCAGTTTTCGATCTGGTTGTAGTCAAGTTTACTCAAATCACATCAAAAAACAATGAAGTAATATTGTCCCACAAAAAAGATTATGTAGACTGGACATTCTTTCATTTGTAGACGAGTCTTTTATAATTTCTTTATAAATAAAAATCTTTTCCACAAATTATTGAGCAAACCAAGAACACAACTAAACTGGACAGTATTCTGGGGCCCGTTTCATAGAGCTGCTTAAGCACAAAAAGTAGCTTAACACAACAAAATTTACTTCAAGAATAAGGTTACCAGACAAACTATCATGTCACATGTACACTTTGTATCTTTGATCTTGCTCATTTTTGCTTAGCAGATACTTGTTAAGCAGTATTTTCTGCTTAAGCGACTCTATGAAACTTGGCCCTAAACAGCTGCCCTGTACTGTACACGTAACAGGGCCTTGTCGCACGAGGCAACTTTAACAGGCAACTTGGAGGCAACCAACTGCAGTGAATGCTACAGAACCACTTCGGTAACACATGAGTAACTTCTCAATCAATATCTATGTGAACATTCGGATGTACATGCCTTTACCTCTTGGAGATTGCCTGGAACTGGTTGCCTGTAAATTGCCCCATGTGAAATGGGCCAAAAGGCCATGTCCAACAGAACATTTTTTCAGGCAATTGGAGGCAACCCACCGCACTGCACATACAGGAACTCTTCTGCCACACAATAGACTGTGTCTCCAGCTGTACAAAATACTCAGAAAACCAAAATGTGAGTGAATTTCCTTCTTGGATATTGCCTGGAACTGGTTGCCTGTAAATTGCCTCGAGCGGCATGGGCCTAATAAGGATATTACGATTGAGTGCATTAGAGTATCGTATCTGTGTCGTTACAATCTCATCCAGTACATGCTTCCTCTGATTCTGTTGTAGTCCGGAAGCTGCTCAATTGGACCTGTTGGTTAGTAAACAAACAATGTCAAAATATTAAAAAAACGCAATTCATGAAATACACTTTGCCATACATTGGGCAGAGGGTAAACCAACCACCAATGTGCCCCTAGTTTAAAACAATATTTTCAGAAGTACCCCCGCCCCAAACAACAACACTTCTAAAGAATTTGTGAGCATCCAAGTACCGAATGAAGCCAAATTTGGAGGGGGGGGGGGGGGGGGTTCACCATGCCCCATATGAATCTGATAACTCTACACAGTGTTGTTGACCCCATGTGGCTACTGCCAGTTGCACTTTTGGGAGTCAAATTGCATATGTTCATATTATGGTAAACGTGTAAATTCTGCATTGCCTGATAAATAAAAGTTCACTTAATTACAGTGAATATTATGATGCGATTGTAAATATATAGTTGTATCTGTTATTTACATTCGAGCAAAAAATGCATGCGGGGGGTTATGCATCCTGTGAAAACACAAGGTGTTGACATATCTGTATCCCTTCATACAGGCATGATAGTTTGTTGTAGGGAAATTTCATTGAGTTACAAGGGATGACCTACATATGTGCATGTACGTATGGTGTAGGCTTTTCAGACTATTTAATCACAGTTTTTAAGATTTTTCCAAGGGCAAATAAATCGGAAATCAAACTAAAATAGGAAAAATGTTATGCCTGCTGTGTAGACCTTAGACTTGTGGAAGCTCTCTAATGCTACAAAAAAAAGATTCCAGAAATGATCAATGGTGTGTAGACCCTTCAAATGAGTTATTAAATCACAATAACAAAGTAACATTAACTCTGTGGTAGTAGAATATAAAGCAAGTTCTCAAAAGAACATAATCTACCCAGTAAGAAGACCGCAAACTAAATATACATTGATACCTCACCATGCCCCAAATCCTATCACTTTAGTTTGTAACAAATCTGCAGTTAAGCATAGATTTGTAAAGAATCAGTTGTGTGTAGATTCTTAATGAATCTACAGTTAAGGGCAGATTCGTAAACATAATCTACACTTTTATCAATAGAGTGGCGTCACAGTAATAGTGTAAAGTAAGACTCACCGATTCCTGCCACTGCTGGGCACTTATCGTAGATATGACGGGAGCAGACATCTCTGATGACCTTGGCATTGACTGCGTCGATGCGTGCGTCTAACTCTGGTAATGGGATACGACGATTATAGCACAAGGCCTGACGCCCAACATCCTCACAGATCGGGGTAGAACCTACGCATACAATCAAGGAAAAAAAGGGATTTTTATTTAATAAAGTAGAGGGGGGTCTACAAGTTATAGGAGCAGTCAGAGTATGGGTTTGTACTTTACAATCAATGAAAAAAAGAAAAAGAAAAAGAAGAAACAAATGGATTTCCACATACAATTTAGCATATCACAGCCAGGTGGTTCGAGACGTAGTTAACGTCCGTCGATGTCGGTTTTTTCCCATAACCGATATATCGAAAATTTAATATCGAGTATACTCGATATATCGAGTATTTCCCGCGCGCAAGATGGAAGCCTAAAAACAGCACTTGGTATACTCATGGAGGTAGAAAGATATATACCGTAGACTGACAGTTTAATAGGGTTACATTTCAACCTGTTTTTGTCTGATCCCCCGAACTTGTTTGTAGTTCAAACAATTTCAAATTGCGTAGTCCCGCCCCGATTATTTCTGGTTTTACAACAAAGTATGATCGCCGCTACCGCTGGCTTGGCCATTTGGTGAACGCTCACCACAATTCTCGATTCGTGATTGGCCATGATTGGCCGTCTCAAAATGACACAGAGCCTTTGTGAGTTGCGTGACTCGCCGACATTAAGGTGTCAGTTGCCGATGCATTGACGTAGAAGTGTCAATCAAGTTGTCCGACGGGCGCCCGGACTACCTTTACGGTTGAAAATGGTTGAGATAATCATCGAAACAAAAATCACTAGAAAGTCCCGCAAAACACAGACCTACCACTCCGCAATCACAATATACAACGCACGCAGCATGCAGTCACATAGTCTCCAATAAAGGCTCGTAGTCTTTTTACTTTGCATTCTATAACAAAGGCAAGAAACATTGAATGCTAGAACGCCCTCTATTGTCGAAATAACGCAGTGCATCACGCGTTACCGCCTTGACCAAAGACTGCACGTGTCTGTGCATGCTTGGGCAAACGGGTTTTCCCCCCGAATTGCAATAACCATACACGCTGGTGTGCACGCTTAAACCGTACAAAAGCATAGTCTTCGCTGGTACGCACGCAATAGCCGCCGACAGCGTGGTCTGTGCTGCGAAGCATAAAGTTCCTCGGAAATGTTAGCTTGTTTACCGAAAACAACACAACGTGTAGGCTTTATTTGACCAAAATGACGCCATTACGATACCTTGGATTGTTAGAAAGATTATTTTACTGTATAACGTAAGATTGTTTTCTTCCTTGTTTTGTTTTGTCTTGTTGATTTGGGGAAGTTTTTGCGGGGTGAATACGCATTGATTTTGATCACATGCGCAATGGGAAGTTGCATCTTAAACAGCCGATGGGGCAGCAGCGGCGGTTTCTTTTGAGGTTTTACCGAGCGCTCGCCGCGGGGTCGTGAACTTCTGCGGCGGGCCGGCGGCTGATGGCGAAAACACAAAGAACAAGCAGACATACTTGGTTGTAAAACGTATTTTATTTAATAGGGCAACTCAAAATGATGAAACTACATAACGACGACGGCTTTTCTAATACTCAAACACAGATTTCTTTTAAATAATCGGACACTCTTTTGGTATTTTCGATATCATTTAGGAACATCGAAATTTTCAAAACATCGAAATTATTTTCGATATATCGAAAATCCGATATTACGATATGATTATAAAAGTGACATCGGCGATTTCGATGTCAAAAAAATATCGAGTTTTTGAGTATTTTCGATATATCGACGGACGTTAGACGTAGTGCACTGCACACAAGTAGTTCAACAATTGTGTTTTTTTGTTTGGTAGTTAACAAATTTAATTATAAATGAGGGGGGAATTTAGTTTAGTCATGGTCGAGTGGTTTAGAGCATCAAATTTGAGATATAGAAAAGAGTTTTGTCATACAGAATTTCAACCTCTACCCTCGCATGTACCCATTTATACCCCTGGGTGAAGATTATAGTAAAGCACCTTGCTCAACGACACAAGTGTCATGGACGGGACCTGAACACACACACATTGATGACTTAACCACCACAATTTGAATTCGATGCTCTAAACCACTCGGCCATGTCACCCTAGACTAAGCTAGTTCCCCCCCCCCCCTTGACTTAATTACATTTTTCATGTAAAAAATAAAACCCACAAGTGTTGTCAACTTATCACACCCAACCCTTTAAACTTCCTCAGTACATCTCCGTTCATCATCCACAGCACACTTACAACTAGCTCCTGGTCCCCGTTCCAATACTCGCTACAAGAGGACAAGCCTTTTCCGTTTGTGCCCCTTAACTTTGGAACAATCTTCCCATCATCATCCGCAATTCCCCAACTGTCAACACGTTCAAAACTAGATTGAAAACTCACCTATTCAACTCATGATTGCTCCTTTGTTGTTTGTTTTATTATATTATAAATGTTGAATTACTTTGAGAGCAACAAGTCTTACCATCTAGTTGTAGCAACATGTTAGTCTTGAGTAGATTCTTAGCGCGGGTAACTTCACTTTCAGTCACACTGGTACACAGATACATCCATTCTGACTGGGCATGGTATAGCATATCCTCAATGGACAGACCATCGCAGACCATGTAGAGACCCCTGTAATATTAAAGACAAACTAGTAATCTCTTTGGAGCAGTGTCCCATTTCAACTTAGATACTTCTTCTCACTTTAAAACGATATCTAACCATATCTATTTCAGAAACCATAGCTTTCAAAACTTTGGTTGTCTTTGCGTATAAAGCAGAGTTCTTGTTTTCTTCTGGCGTCACGAGTATCATCATTGACAGACATGATGCCCTAAAAATGTTCAACATTATTATTACAGAAGACCTCTTTAAAGGCTTATACTTTGCTATTGACCCGAAAAGATGTTATTTCTATTTGAAAGTTAACTTGTTAAAAGGATGGTAATGTATTAAGCATCCTGTGAAATTACTTTGTCTGCAACTCCCCCATACTAGAAATCAATATAAAACATCTGAATCTGAGTTAACAGCTTCCTCAGGGTTTGTGTCAGTAATGCAGTTGATACCCATTGTCACATGGCTAAATGAGGAAGGGTTTGATATTTATAGGAAAGTACCAGAACAGTTTTTTGCTGTACCAGATCACATGTGTACAGTATTACTGCAGTACCTGTAATTGTTAACAAACGGTGTCCTTGTTACTTTGTAGGAAAACCAGAGAAAACATGTTATCCAAATTTACTAACAGAAAATAGAATTATTGATTGCAAAACAGCTGAATAACTAAAATGACTTGTGGTTTAATTACAAAAAGGGGCAATTGCCTTAAACTTGACCATAACCTGCCCCCGATTTCACGAAACTCATCGCAAGTAGCGACGCATCGTAGGATTTGCGATGCGTCGCAGACCTAATACCCATCGCAACTTACGACGTGTAACCGGTCGCAACTTCGTGAAATCGGGGGCAGGTCTTTCTCAAACTATAGATTCCACTTACCAGAGTCCGGTGTCTGTGTAGCAAGTGTTAAAGGACTGGAAGGAGTGACACAAATTACCCTCATATGAAGCCTGCGCTAGTCTGCTGGCTACATTCTGTGAAATCGTTCGAAAACATAGACAAGTTTATTAAAAATGCCTCAGTTAATTAAGTTATTTGTGTAACAATAATTAGTTTTTAAGAGTGCTTTGTCTATGAGCGTCTCAGAGTGCTTATCATTATTTGTCTCCAGAAAGGTCATTGAAGTCTTTGGGTTTGAGACCCATTTACATACCACCTTGTTTACAAGGTGCTGTGGGGTCTTCAGAAGCCACTAACAGAAACACTGCAGCAAAACCCTTCTCTTAGCAATAAGTTTAACTACTTTTAGTTTACACGCTTTACATAGACACCAGAGACCAACAGCTTTACGTCTCATCCGAAGGACAATAATAATTGAGTACTTACAGCACCACCACCGAAAGAACGATCCCAGCTTCCAATCAACTGCAATATAAACAGGGGTGAGAATTAGTTAATCAATGTACATATAATAAGTGCCTTTGACTTCTGTGATGAACAGTGCAAAAGTCTGTCTGTCTGTATACTTGCAACAAAAACTTGGTACAAAAAGAAATGTAATTTCACACTACCATAAATTCTATGCTTGAAACAATGCAAACTAACCATTAATTCAAAATTTCTGTTTGAACGAACTTGTCTAGTAGGTAGTCCGGCTAGCTAGTTATACATAAGCACCCAACCTCTTTAAAAAAGATGTGTTTTAACACAAAAATCTCAAGACACTGTCAAAGTTGATGAAGGCTGCAAGGCTAGTCAATTGCAGGGCTGACTAGAAAACTAATCAAAAGAGACGGTAAGCACCAAGTCCTGTTATAATAACAATAATAATAATAAAAATAATAAAGCCTCTAAGCGCATCAAGAGAGCAATAAAATATACCATGAGAGATTGATCGATTACAAATAATCAGATTACAAATAAGCAGCTTCAAACAGAGACTTAAAACATTGTAAAGAACTAGCCTGGCGAATATGCCCAGGAAGACTATTCCAAAGAAACAGTGCGGCATATGAAAATGATCTGTGGCTATAAAAATGGAAGAAGCTCTAGGCTACAAATATTGACTGCTTTGAGTGCTATGGTTAAAACTATGACTCCCGAGGTGATCCCCAGAGCGGGAAAATAGAACACTCCGGGGATCACCGAGGGAGTCATAGTTTTTAACCATTGCACGAGTAAAAGCAGTCAATATTTGTTTTATAACACCCCAAACATTTCTAAATACTGTACTATTATTATTAAGTTACAGACCTGAATGCTACAATCCACGGACGACGCGAGTACAGATTGCAAACACTTTTACTTAACGTGTTGCATGTAGTGTTATGCAATCCGAAATGGTTACAGACTATTAATTTATCATACTCGTACACGCAACGGATGTCTGGGTACTGCATGCCATGCGCTAGTCTGTCGGACTAGCGCACGGCGCCATGTGCTAGTCTTCGGACTAGCGCATGGCAAACCGACGGCCGTCATCTAGCAAAACTAAGACATGTCATGTGACGCACTCTAAACCAATGAGCAGGCAGAATACTTGCAAGGGGTGTTATAATAGTTGATAGCAATGACTGTTGAGATGATCATAACAGATCAGATAAATACAATATAATACAATAATAATAAAGAACAATAAATTTATCAATCGCAAAACAATAGCAGATCGACTCCGCCTCAAGCGTGGGAAATAATTATAACAGATGGATACTCACCGTGTTGGCGACCATAAGGGGGATGTTATCTGGATGAGCCCAACCTACACCTTCTACTGCAATGGCAATGTGAGCCAAGGGCATACCATCATCTCGAACACGGATCTATGGAAGATAGCATCGTTACTTAGTGATGTGATGAAAGAGTTGTTGCTACGAAAGGTCATGCAGTTTTTCTAATACTAGTTAGTCTTTAAGTGCTATCAATAACTTTTGTTTTCTTCCATCTATTAGACTAACACAACTTACATCACTGCCGGTGAATCGACACGGTGGTAAGACTGGGATTTCATTCTCGTAGTCAGTACCCAGTTTGCCGAAATGCTTCTCGGCCAAACCAACCAGTTGGTCATGATCAATACCACCAGCTGCGGCCAAGACGATTCGGGGTCCCTTGTAATGGGTTGAGATGTACTCAACAAGGTCGTTACGGTTGATTGACCTGAAGGAGAATCAAATACGTACAATAAAATCATCTGTCAAAGCATATGGGATTTTAAATATGATATCAATAAATACTTGCTTAACTCTTTAAAATGTGATTTTGATTATTTTAAAGGTAGTGTCATTATTTGTTAATAATGTAGAAATCAATTTAATTGTTTTTTGTATAAAAACAGAAATTTGCTTTGTCGAACATGTTCATAACAGTAAAATTATTTCAAACAAATTGCAGAGTAACAAATTATGCTTAAGTAAACAAAATGTACACTATTGTTAAATGCATTGTGGAATTTGTGATTCACAATGCACTCTGTCTATTATTTTTGTTTTTATTTGTCATCAATATCTTACTTGATGTTCTCAGTAGGTCCTAGGATGGTCCTGCCAAGAGCCGTGCCTTGGTACGCCGTAGCGTGAAGATGATCAAAGATAACTTCTTGGAGGTTGGTCTCCACCTCCTGCATCTCTCTTAGGATCACCCCTCGTTCCCTCTCAATCTCTGCCTCTCCAAGGGTGCTATTCTGGACAATGTCGGACAAAATCTCAACAGCTGTAGACAAAGAAAATACCAGAAACCCACTCAGTGAAACCTTCAAAGCTCCATTGGGACTAGACTGGTCTCTTGTCTTTATCCGTGAGGATCAAGACAGGTACTGGTTTTACAGAACCACTGATTTCAGTAGATACAATGAGTTCATTGGAGAAAACATGCAGTGACATTAGGTTTCCTTTTCTGTGTTTTTGATTGGTTCGGGGTGATGTGGATTTGACTCAATTCTGCATAGGTGAAATGAATGTAGGTGACATGGTGTGGCTGCTGTATGCGCCATAGCACCTTGTTAATCCTTGGAAGGTGCTAAATAATAGGGTCTCAGAATTCATCACGGCAATAACATATCTTTCTGAAAGTTTGTATATACTCAGTTCCTTGAATACATTGTTTGGTAGATACGTGTGCTATATAAGACTTCGATATTATCATTATTATTAATGTATTCCCACTTGACTGCTTCCGCTACCCTTACGTAACAGATTATTGTGTGTGTTGTTGTAAGGCTCTGTTAAGAGTTGAAACGTCAAATCAATATTATTTTGTGTCTTGTAAACAAGTCACATAATAATATGAAACCTACCTTTGGGTAGATCATTTGAGAAGCTCTTGGCATAGTACACAGTCTGCTCTCTGGATGTATAGGCGTTGAGATGAGCTCCCATGTTCTCGATCTCCAACTCTAGCTCCATCTGTGAACGATTCTTTGTTCCCTGTTTACAGTCAAATAAAACAAAACAAATGCTGCATTAGCCATAATACTATTTTATATTTAAGTACAATTTAAGATTCTTCATATTTGTGTCATTTTAATATCAATGTTTAAATCTGCACTACATTTGCAGTCATTGCCTCTTTTATTCACATTTGAGGCTTACTAGCTCTAATATAGTTTATATGTGATGTCTTCAAATAATGTTGCATTTGTCTGCTTTTAATTTGACATTCTAGTCCAATTATTTGTTTGTTTTCTTTTCTGTGGTTGCTGCATTTTTTTAAATTATTTATTTTTAGGCTTTTGTATTTTAATGAGCAGGAAGACACTTTTCAGGTTTCACAAATAATAAAGAAAATCTATTCGAAAATCAGGAATATGATTTTTTCCGTCAAACTCATCATGGTGATGTGTTTACTTCACTTAAATAATCTGCACAAGTTGTACTTTTAATAAGATAAATAAATAAAAAGTGCACAAATTGAATGTACATATAAGTAAATGTTACTTTACCTTGAACGCCATGTGCTCCAGAAAGTGTGCTGTTCCGTTGTTTTTCTCATTTTCATATCTGCTCCCTGCATCAATCCATAATCCAACCTGATACAAACAAATCAAATCATATTATTGGTCAATAGTGAAAATCTTTTCAGCTACAGGTAAATGATCATGAGAAGAGAGAAAAATAAAAGTGGAGGCCTGCTGTCAATTTCACAAAACTCTTCCTAACTTTAGACTAATCTTAGGACTGTAGCATGCAGACCTTAAGATCCATCCTAAGTTAAGACGAGTTACTGGTCCTAACTCGAGATAACACGAGTCCTAACTCTTGGTGAAATCGACCCCTTGATTTACAAGAAGCCTGGTATCACACAAAAGCCTCTTTCAGTATCTCTTATCCTCTTGGAATACATGGCCAAGGAAGTCCCAGGTCTTTTTGTTCACCCCATTGTTACACAGGAACACTGTCACACTGTGTCTCTATTCCACAGGTTTCTGGTAGTACAGAGGGTGGCTATTCCCTGGGTATGCTCATTTGCCAGGGCAGACCAGGGATAAGCAACCCAGTGGAATAGAGTAGTGTGAAAACGGCTCAAGTCCGTGGCTACTGTTACCCTCAGCTTAGCCTCTGTTGTCCCCTTAAACAAAATTCACAGAGCATAAAATATGAATCAATTGAAGTACCCTTTTGCAAAATGCCAACGGCCTTGCTCTTTCAAAGATGACATTCTAGGCCTGTACATGACCAGAAAATTCACAGCTCTTCTCACTTAGCTGATTATCCCGAGGTGTTCATTTCCCTTCCAGGCTGCCTGCCAGAGGCTGAAGTACATAACCCATACCCAACAAACAGGCGTGCAACTGTAACTTCACCAAAACAATTGCAAAATTTAAATGATTTTTGATAGAATTTCTTCTTTTTTCAATGGTAAAACTGAGATTAAGATATGAGGAAATCAGCTGATCCAAAGAAAAAGTTGCATGCCTGAACAAAATTGAGTTGTTTTTTTGTGTCTTAATCCGTCCGTCCACATATTTATGTCCCTCAGTGTGTTACAGTCTAGCCTACCCGAGTCTCCAAAGAATTTTTTAAGTTGGCATCTTTTTTTCTCGAAGAAGAAACAAGATTCTGAAGTCATGTGTACAATGTATACAAAAACCTACTTACTGTGCATGTAGGAATCCCTGAATCTTCAGAGGCGATACGGAATCCATTGCTCAATGTTGAAGTCTTGGTTTCTGGTACATTGACAAGAGTTTGCTGATATGCAGCCTGTGAGGAACGATGTCTACGACAGACAGTCACACTGGCTGGACGTGCCTTCAAATAAAGCAGTCAGTAAGAGTTTTAAAGTCTGCAGTCAGTTCTTTATTATATTTTTTCCACACACGCATCATCCAAATGATACAATAAGAGCAATCATAGTCTTATATACATTTACACTTGCACTTCAGTTTTTCTATGTAAAATGGCCCTCTTGTCTAATATAGGCTGCAACTGTGCATTTTACTTGCCCCCCAGGAAGCGGACCCCCAGGAAGCGGACCCCCAGGAAGTTTTATTAACTCAGATTTTAAACATTGTCTAGACCCAGTAACTGGGGCGCTGTACTCTTTTATTCAAAGTTGTGACATTCTCGGTTGAACTAGGCTGAACTAGTTCGACCGAGAATGTCAAAATTTCGACAAAGGAGTACAGCGCCCCATGTTACTTGGTCTTAACATTGTCATAATTCACAAGCCACAAATATAGCTTTCTGATGTATTGCTGATACATGTAGTTATCACAGCCGGTTTAAAGGTAAAATAAAGTTAACAAACATTCACACACCCAAAAGTAAATTAACATATTTACAAATGGCAATATCTGAAATGGAAGAAACATTGAGCAATGGTGAGAATTAGTTTTACACTTACAAGTTACAGTTATGATGATCAGAACATTAATAATTATTCAAGTTGTCTGAACGGTCAACTTGTCTCAACAAATGATCTGTAGTTGTACTCTACACTCTATAGTATTAGAAACAAGTTACTAGTTTTTTATTTAGCTATTTTAACATTAATAAGTCAATGTTTACTGCACTGCATCCTGCCACCGCTTTTTAATTTGTTATGAAATAAAATAGTATTATTCAGTATTGAGAGTGAGACTAAGTCTTGAGTAAGGTGATCCCTATCTATTTGTTTTACTCAAATGAGATAGGCATATCCTGGCGACGACAGGTTACCGAAAGTTTTCCAGAGGTCGACATGGTTGTTGGGAAAGTTTCCGTATAGCCACCACTTTTTCGGTCGATACGAATTAATATAGTATGTGAAAAAGTGGTGGCACCATACGGAAATTTATCCTGGTCGATCGAGGAGTTCGAATTTGTCACCTTTTCTGACCAACCAAATTACCGCAACACAAATTTAACCGGACGTTGGTAAAACGCGGAACGATTGCGGAACGACGGAATGGCGGAACGCTTTTATATGCGATGTAACAGATTGTATTGCACGTATGTACATACGTACATACATACGTACGTGTATCCATGAAGCATGGAGGTAGAAATATGGAGGTAGCTAGATGGCAAGACGACTGTAGAATTTGTTGCATATATTCCAGTGTATAGAAAGTCTTTGGAATGATACTTTGTACTTACCAGTGCGTTCTTTCATTGGACAACTTGGCATTTCAAGATTATTTTTTAGAAAGGTTCTTCGTGCATGATGACATTATGCATTAACATGGAGCGCTGCTGAACTCCATGGCTGAACTACAACGAGTGTACAACTGTGTGTAATTTGTATGCATGACCCACACGCGCATACTGTGTATGTACATAGGCTTCATCCCCCTATTATGGCTGATTGATGGTGCATTGCGCGAACGAAATATAAAGGGGGGGCATGATAAATGAGCAAAAACACCATCAAGGACGGGGTGCTCCACCAATTGCAATATACCAAAATATTCTTTAAGGACTCCTCTTTCATAATAGCTATCCAAAATAGTGGAGCACCCCGTCAATGAGGTCGAAAAAATTAGTTCTTTTGGCGGAACGTTTTTAAGCCACCATTAACACGTACAGTGCATTGCGCGAACTGAAACAAAATAAGGGGGTACATCGACGGACAAAAACACCATCAAGGACGGGGTGCTCCACCAATTGCAATATCCCAAAATAGTCTTTGAGGACTCCTAATTCATACTAGCTATCCAAAATAGTGGAGCACCCCGTCAATGAGGTCGAAAAAATTAGTTCTTTTGGCGGAACGTTTTTAAGCCACCATTAACACGTACAGTGCATTGCGCGAACTGAAACAAAATAAGGGGGGTACATGGATGAGCAAAAACACCACCAAGGACGGGGTGCTCCACCAATTCCAATATACCAAAATATTCTTTAAGGACTCCTCTTTCATACTAGCTATCCAAAATAGTGGAGCACCCCGTCAATGAGGTCGAAAAATTGAGTTCTTTTGGCGGAACGTTTTAATGCCACCATTAACACGTACAGTGCATAGCGCGAACTGAAACAAAATAAGGGGGGTACATCGACGGGCAAAAACACCATCAAGGACGGGGTGCTCCACCAATTCCAATATACCAAAATATTCTTTAAGGACTCCTCTTTCATACTAGCTATCCAAAATAGTGGAGCACCCCGTCAGAGAGGTCGAAAAAATTAGTTCTTTTGGCGGAACGTTTTTAAGCCGCCATTAATACATACAGTGCATTGCGCGAACTGACACAAAATAAGGGGGTACATCGACGGGCAAAAACACCATCAAGGACGGGGTGCTCCACCAATTCCAATATACCAAAATATTCTTTAAGGACTCCTCTTTCATACTAGCTATCCAAAATAGTGGAGCACCCCGTCAATGAGGTCGAAAAAATTAGTTCTTTTGGCGGAACTTTTTTAAGCCGCCATTAATACATACAGTGCATTGCGCGAACTGACACAAAATAAGGGGGTACATCGACGGGCAAAAACACCATCAAGGACGGGGTGCTCCACCAATTCCAATATACCAAAATATTCTTTGAGGACTCCTCTTTCATACTAGCTAACCAAAATAGTGGAGCACCCCGTCAATGAGGTCGAAAAAATTAGTTCTTTTGGCGGAACGTTTTTAATACACCATTAACACGTACAGTGCATAGCGCGAACTGAACGAAATAAGGGGGGTATACGGATGAGCAAAAACACCATCAAGGACGGGGTGCTCCACCAATTCCAATGTACCAAAATATTCTTTGAGGACTCCTCTTTCATACTAGCTAACCAAAATAGTGGAGCACCCCGTCAATGAGGTCGAAAAAATTAGTTCTTTTGGCGGAACGTTTTTAATACACCATTAACACGTACAGTGCATAGCGCGAACTGAACGAAATAAGGGGGGTATACGGATGAGCAAAAACACCATCAAGGACGGGGTGCTCCACCAATTCCAATATACCAAAATATTCTTTGAGGACTCCTCTTTCATACTAGCTAACCAAAATAGTGGAGCACCCCGTCAATGAGGTCGAAAAAATGAGTTCTTTTGGCGGAACGTTTTAATGCCACCATTAACACGTACAGTGCATAGCGCGAACTGAAACAAAATAAGGGGGGTACATCGACGGGCAAAAACACCATCAAGGACGGGGTGCTCCACCAATTCCAATATACCAAAATATTCTTTGAGGACTCCTCTTTCATACTAGCTAACCAAAATAGTGGAGCACCCCGTCAATGAGGTCGAAAAAATTTGTTCTTTTGGCGGAACGTTTTTAATACACCATTAACACGTACAGTGCATAGCGCGAACTGAAACAAAATAAGGGGGGTATACGGATGAGCAAAAACACCATCAAGGACGGGGTGCTCCACCAATTCCGATATACCAAAATATTCTTTAAGGACTCCTCTTTCATACTAGCTATCCAAAATAGTGGAGCACCCCGTCAATGAGGTCGAAAAATTGAGTTCTTTTGGCGGAACGTTTTAATGCCACCATTAACACGTACAGTGCATAGCGCGAACTGAAACAAAATAAGGGGGGTACATCGACGGGCAAAAACACCATCAAGGACGGGGTGCTCCACCAATTCCAATATACCAAAATATTCTTTAAGGACTCCTCTTTCATACTAGCTATCCAAAATAGTGGAGCACCCCGTCAATGAGGTCGAAAAAATTAGTTCTTTTGGCGGAACGTTTTTAAGCCGCCATTAATACATACAGTGCATTGCGCGAACTGACACAAAATAAGGGGGTACATCGACGGGCAAAAACACCATCAAGGACGGGGTGCTCCACCAATTCCAATATACCAAAATATTCTTTAAGGACTCCTCTTTCATACTAGCTATCCAAAATAGTGGAGCACCCCGTCAATGAGGTCGAAAAAATTAGTTCTTTTGGCGGAACTTTTTTAAGCCGCCATTAATACATACAGTGCATTGCGCGAACTGACACAAAATAAGGGGGTACATCGACGGGCAAAAACACCATCAAGGACGGGGTGCTCCACCAATTCCAATATACCAAAATATTCTTTAAGGACTCCTCTTTCATACTAGCTATCCAAAATAGTGGAGCACCCCGTCAATGAGGTCGAAAAAATTAGTTCTTTTGGCGGAACGTTTTTAAGCCGCCATTAATACATACAGTGCATAGCGCGAACTGACACAAAATAAGGGGGTACATCGACGGGCAAAAACACCATCAAGGACGGGGTGCTCCACCAATTCCAATATACCAAAATATTCTTTGAGGACTCCTCTTTCATACTAGCTAACCAAAATAGTGGAGCACCCCGTCAATGAGGTCGAAAAATTGAGTTCTTTTGGCGGAACGTTTTTAAGAGTCAGTTCAGGTAAATAGTTGACATAGTTGCTCACGGTCAAAAAATGAATTTTTTTTATACTTTGTTGGTGGAAGGGCCTTGGGGTGCAAGTAAACAAAATTGCATTTTCAATTCTATATATAGCCCGTTGCCATGGTTACGGCTCATTTTGTTTTTTGGCCATTTTAGGCCGATTTTGGGGTCTGAAAAACTGGTTTTTAGCTCATATTTACAACTCCACCCCACCAAAACGCAATATTATTTCAAAAAACCTTTTATATCACTACAAAGTATCATCCTTGGCCTTCCTTGAGAAAAAAAATTATTGCTTTAAATATCACCCTTGTGCTATTTTTGCATCATGCATTACAGTATGTTTTTAGCACTTGCAAAATCGACATTTTTACCCTATTTTTGGACCCCAAAATGTCAACTTGCCAGGGGTCTCAGAAAATTTTCTTTTCGTCTGTGATTAGGGCCAACATTGGTCTTTCCATATCTGGTGTCAAAAACTTGGGCAATTGTATCCTGTTGGGCCAGTACTGCCTCAAAACTAGACTTTTTTCCCCAAAACATGAAAAATGCCTTTTTAAGGGTCTTTTCACATAATATCGACATACGTGTCCATGGTAAAAGAAAAGGAATATTTTTCTTATACTTTGTGGATGGTAGGGACTTGGGGTGCAAATAAACAACATTAACATTTCAAATCATAATATAACACGTTGCCATGGTAACTGTTCATTTGTGTTTAGGCCACTTTGGGCCGATTTTGGGGTATGAAAAACTGTTTTTTTAAGCTAATATTTACAACTCCACCCCACCAAAAAACAAAAATATTTCATAAAACCTTTTACATCACTACAAAGTATCATCCTTGGCTTTACTTGAGACAAACAAATATTGCTATAATCTTCACCCTTGTTCTATTTTAAGAACGTGCATTACAGTATGTTTTTAGAGCTTGCAAAATCAACATTTTTACCATATTTTTTGCCCGCAAAATTCCATTTTTCAGAGGTCTCAGAATAGTTTCCTTTTGGTTTTGATCAGGGCCATAACTTGTCATTTTATTTCTGGTAAGAAAAACTCGGGCAATTGTATCCTGATGTAACAGAACTGTCTCAAAAATAGACCCTTTTCCCCGAAAACATAGAGAAATGCATTTTGAAATATTTGCTTCATTTTGAATTTATAACATGAAGAAGTAAGCAATAATTCCATCAATCTGGCAGCTTTTTATAAGCACTTTGTAGGTTTAGTGCATTACCAAACATTGATCAGGACTTGTTGATGACCTAAATCTTATAATTTGCCCCACCCCGGCCCTGGCCCAATCATATTTCTTGACATTGCATAAAATAAAATAACAGTTTTGTGAACAGCGCCTCTTTTTTGAAAGTCACATTTTTTAATTCCCCTTGCACATCAAGAAAGTTTGTACTGTCTTTAATGTTTTATTGGTTCTCAGAATATTTCCCTTTTTTGTTTTGATTGGGCTATTATTATGGTTTGCATGACTACTGGGGAGAAACACTTTGGTTTATTGTATCCTGTTGTGACACTTCTGCCTCAAAAATGGTAATTTTTCCCAAAACAATAAAAATGCATTTTGAAGTTATTCCTTAGTTTGAATTGATAAAAAACAAAAACGAGCATGCTTGTTAAAATATATGGCACCGTTTCCATGCTCTTTAAGCCACTGAGATCTTGTTTTGTCATAACTACTTTACCTAGTTGTACAGGTATGGTACACATTGCAAGAAGAGAAGTAGTGCGATGAGCAATCTTTACTGTTCTTGTCTTTACATGGCCTTATAATAGTCTTCTTGGTCCCCTGCCCGCTACCAAACTAAACATTTTCATCCCAATCAGAACAAAGAGGCTCTAAAAGTGAGCAAGTACTATATCCAAAGTATAAATGGCCATTCACCTGCTTTGGCCTTCTGTAAGCAGTTCCCCCATCTATGGTGGGGTTCCTTTCAATTGTACTGTTGCAAACAATGAAAGAGTTGGTTTATTTAACGTGATAAACAATTCAGCAGGTAATGTTTGACAATGTTTTTTGTTGATCGTTCTCAGAGACATATATAATAATTATGAATTAGTAAGATAGTGAATGGAAATAATAATCAAACTAGCCTGAATAGACTTTTGTTACTTATTTATGTTCAGCAGGTGCAAGTCGTTCAACACTCTTGCGTTGAGTTGGCTCTGTATTGCTGACGCCGGGTGGCAGTTAACACAATGTTTGGCACACTTTATGTAGATCCAAAGGTTTTTGTACTGACATAATCATTGGCTTTTGTTGTATACCACTATAGCATGACAGCAATAACAATCGTGTCTCAAGAAAGGATTAACATACTTGTGTAAATGAGTACATGTCTGTCGCAGGTTTTTACCTAGGTTGTTGTAAACAAGTTTGCTATAAAATAAAACGCAATGGACAGCAATTAATTTTGAAACGCTTCTCTCAGTGATGGTTACTATTATTATAATATTTCAATGAGGTCGTTCACACGCCGTACTAAAGTTGGTCTAAGTCCACTTAGACCGGTTCGGGTTCAACTTTTGTGCGTGTGAACGCAAATAAAGTTAGACCGGATCGGGTTTAAACCCCAAAACTTAAACCGTCCAGCGAGGCGGTCTAAGTCTAAACCGGTTCGGGTTTATCTTTTAACACTGCGTGTGGACAGAATGACATCCGGTTTTAACTCACAACGGACGACCCATTGTGTGGTTCAATGCACACGCCCGGGACCCGGAGTGCTTGTATACGGTTTCTGTTGCCTCTGATGCTGAAAAGCACCGAGTATTTATATTACTTTCTTGCCGCTTACCGAGTTGGCGAAACTCTCTCGATCAGTGTATGCAGTTTAACACAGGCCCACGCCCATGATTTATTAAATTCTGAAACAAAATTATATTTTCCAAGCTTTTTTGTTGAGTGTCCTACAACAAATTGAAACTGTTTTTTATGCGTATACTACGAGCGCAGCGAAGAAGCATATTTTGTATTGCTTCTCACATGTAGAGCGCTGCCATCCCATAGTGATCACTCTCTGATATCCCATAGTTATCATCACCGATCCCGTGGATGTGCCTTTCTATTGCCGACACCGTTACTAGCGTGCTGTACTTTCAATCTAGGAGAATGAACTGCAGTGGGCGCGAGGCTGTGTGTAGGGGAAATTCCCTACGCCAGCAATATCACCACGTTGTTGGGAAGTTGGGAAAATACTGCAAAGTACATGTCGTAACTTGCACGTGTGTAGTTGTGTTTATGAACGAATTGGAATAAAAATCGCGGCACCAGCTTTTGAGAGATCGCAACTTCCAATCGATTGAAGTACAAACTAAAAGTATTTATTAAATCGGAAACAGTGGTATAAAACAAAACACAAAAATGAAACGTGTTCTGTTTCATGGAATATGGACAATATTTTGGTGAGTTTTCTCGGCGGTTTGTATCAATATTTTGTTTGTTTAAAAAAATAATTTCGAGTCGTGTTCATGTTTGTTTTAAGTGCCCATATCCTCCCAACGGTAAAACTGTTACCGCGTTCGATTGAGCCATTTGTATCCAATAATTATGCCCTGTCTGATCATCCAGGGCATGGAGCACTCGGTATATCGGCATACTCGGTGCGTGAATCTGATGAATAAAACCGGATGTTAGAGCAACGGGGTCGCGTCTACTTTGACCTCTTAAAACCGAAGATAAACCGGATCGGGTTTAACTCTGTGCTGTCTGAACGCAATGGGTTTTTATTTTTACGACCACCCCCCGCTGCTCGTAAAAGTTAGACCGGTTCGGGTCTAAGTTAGTACGCTGTCTGAACATACCCAATATCACAACAGTTGGAATGAATTTAGGTACAAGGTTATCAAATATACACGTCAATGGGTTACTGTGAAAGAACAAGTGCAACAACTCACAAGAAGAGCAAAGTCACAAATCAGGTTTGTTCTGACTTTCTCCTTCAAAGAATAAAATCATACAGTACACTTTAAACCACTTATAAAGACACTGGACACTATTGGTTATTGTCAAAGACCAGTCTTCTCACTTGGTGTATCTCAGCATATCCATAAAATAATAAACCTGTGAAAATTTGAGCTCGATTGATCGTCGGAATTGCGAGATACTATGAAAGAGAAAAAACACCCTTGTCACACGAAGTTGTGTCCTTTCAGATGCTAACTTGATTTCGGGAGATTTTAAAAATTCTAAACTTGAGGTCCCGAAATCAAATTCGTGGAAAATTACTTCTTTCTCGAAAACTACTTAACTTCAGAGGGAGCCGTTTCTCCCAATGTTTGAAACTATCAACCTCTCCCCATTACTCGTTACCAAGTGAGGTTTCATGCTGATAATTATTTTGAGTAATTACTAATAGTGTCCACCCTTTAAATTTCAATAAACTGAAGTTGTACAGTACATTCAATTTAGCAAAATCAATAAAGGCAATAGTAAAATTCGTTCTAGCTACTTCAACAGTAATTACAACTCTGCAAAATGACACCTGATCAACGGCAATTAACCACTGCAACAAAAAGTTCGTAGTGGAGCAACGGCCACGATAGTGTTTTTACAAGTGTTTTTTTTTTGCTCATCCATACCCCCTTATTTTGTTTAATTTCGCGCAATGCATTCCGTGCTAATAATGGTGGCTGAAAAACGTTCCACCAAAAAACTTATTTTTTCAACCTCATTGACGGGGTGCTCCACTATTTTAGATAGCTAGTATGAGAAAGGAGTCCTCAAAGAATATTTTGGTATATTGGAATTGGTGGAGCACCCCGTCCTTGATGGTGTTTTTGCTCATCCATGTACCCCCCTTATTTTGTTTCAGTTCGCGCAATGCACTGTACGTGTTAATGGTGGCATTAAAACGTTCCGCCAAAAGAACTAATTTTTTCGACCTCATTGACGGGGTGCTCCACTATTTTGGATAGCTAGTATGAAAGAGGAGTCCTTAAAGAATATTTTGGTATATTGGAATTGGTGGAGCACCCCGTCCTTGATGGTGTTTTTGCCCGTCGATGTACCCCCCTTATTTTGTTTCAGTTCGCGCTATGCACTGTACGTGTTAATGGTGGCATTAAAACGTTCCGCCAAAAGAACTCAATTTTTCGACCTCATTGACGGGGTGCTCCACTATTTTGGATAGCTAGTATGAAAGAGGAGTCCTTAAAGAATATTTTGGTATATCGGAATTGGTGGAGCACCCCGTCCTTGATGGTGTTTTTGCTCATCCGTATACCCCCCTTATTTTGTTTCAGTTCGCGCTATGCACTGTACGTGTTAATGGTGTATTAAAAACGTTCCGCCAAAAGAACAAATTTTTTCGACCTCATTGACGGGGTGCTCCACTATTTTGGTTAGCTAGTATGAAAGAGGAGTCCTCAAAGAATATTTTGGTATATTGGAATTGGTGGAGCACCCCGTCCTTGATGGTGTTTTTGCCCGTCGATGTACCCCCCTTATTTTGTTTCAGTTCGCGCTATGCACTGTACGTGTTAATGGTGGCATTAAAACGTTCCGCCAAAAGAACTCATTTTTTCGACCTCATTGACGGGGTGCTCCACTATTTTGGTTAGCTAGTATGAAAGAGGAGTCCTCAAAGAATATTTTGGTATATTGGAATTGGTGGAGCACCCCGTCCTTGATGGTGTTTTTGCTCATCCGTATACCCCCCTTATTTCGTTCAGTTCGCGCTATGCACTGTACGTGTTAATGGTGTATTAAAAACGTTCCGCCAAAAGAACTAATTTTTTCGACCTCATTGACGGGGTGTTCCACTATTTTGGTTAGCTAGTATGAAAGAGGAGTCCTCAAAGAATATTTTGGTACATTGGAATTGGTGGAGCACCCCGTCCTTGATGGTGTTTTTGCTCATCCGTATACCCCCCTTATTTCGTTCAGTTCGCGCTATGCACTGTACGTGTTAATGGTGTATTAAAAACGTTCCGCCAAAAGAACTAATTTTTTCGACCTCATTGACGGGGTGCTCCACTATTTTGGTTAGCTAGTATGAAAGAGGAGTCCTCAAAGAATATTTTGGTATATTGGAATTGGTGGAGCACCCCGTCCTTGATGGTGTTTTTGCCCGTCGATGTACCCCCTTATTTTGTGTCAGTTCGCGCAATGCACTGTATGTATTAATGGCGGCTTAAAAAAGTTCCGCCAAAAGAACTAATTTTTTCGACCTCATTGACGGGGTGCTCCACTATTTTGGATAGCTAGTATGAAAGAGGAGTCCTTAAAGAATATTTTGGTATATTGGAATTGGTGGAGCACCCCGTCCTTGATGGTGTTTTTGCCCGTCGATGTACCCCCTTATTTTGTGTCAGTTCGCGCAATGCACTGTATGTATTAATGGCGGCTTAAAAACGTTCCGCCAAAAGAACTAATTTTTTCGACCTCATTGACGGGGTGCTCCACTATTTTGGATAGCTAGTATGAAAGAGGAGTCCTTAAAGAATATTTTGGTATATTGGAATTGGTGGAGCACCCCGTCCTTGATGGTGTTTTTGCCCGTCGATGTACCCCCCTTATTTTGTTTCAGTTCGCGCTATGCACTGTACGTGTTAATGGTGGCATTAAAACGTTCCGCCAAAAGAACTCAATTTTTCGACCTCATTGACGGGGTGCTCCACTATTTTGGATAGCTAGTATGAAAGAGGAGTCCTTAAAGAATATTTTGGTATATTGGAATTGGTGGAGCACCCCGTCCTTGGTGGTGTTTTTGCTCATCCATGTACCCCCCTTATTTTGTTTCAGTTCGCGCAATGCACTGTACGTGTTAATGGTGGCTTAAAAACGTTCCGCCAAAAGAACTAATTTTTTCGACCTCATTGACGGGGTGCTCCACTATTTTGGATAGCTAGTATGAATTAGGAGTCCTCAAAGACTATTTTGGGATATTGCAATTGGTGGAGCACCCCGTCCTTGATGGTGTTTTTGTCCGTCGATGTACCCCCTTATTTTGTTTCAGTTCGCGCAATGCACTGTACGTGTTAATGGTGGCTTAAAAACGTTCCGCCAAAAGAACTAATTTTTTCGACCTCATTGACGGGGTGCTCCACTATTTTGGATAGCTATTATGAAAGAGGAGTCCTTAAAGAATATTTTGGTATATTGCAATTGGTGGAGCACCCCGTCCTTGATGGTGTTTTTGCTCATTTATCATGCCCCCCCTTTATATTTCGTTCGCGCAATGCACCATCAATCAGCCATAATAGGGGGATGAAGCCTATGTACATACACAGTATGCGCGTGTGGGTCATGCATACAAATTACACACAGTTGTACACTCGTTGTAGTTCAGCCATGGAGTTCAGCAGCGCTCCATGTTAATGCATAATGTCATCATGCACGAAGAACCTTTCTAAAAAATAATCTTGAAATGCCAAGTTGTCCAATGAAAGAACGCACTGGTAAGTACAAAGTATCATTCCAAAGACTTTCTATACACTGGAATATATGCAACAAATTCTACAGTCGTCTTGCCATCTAGCTACCTCCATATTTCTACCTCCATGCTTCATGGATACACGTACGTATGTATGTACGTATGTACATACGTGCAATACAATCTGTTACATCGCATATAAAAGCGTTCCGCCATTCCGTCGTTCCGCAATCGTTCCGCGTTTTACCAACGTCCAATTTAACCCAAGCATGCCAAGCTACCACCCACCAGTTCTACCAAATGCCTACTCCAACCACAAGCTAAGCTAGTAATAACAGATTAAATAACCAAAACTGAGAACGTTAACACTTGGTAGTTGGTTTTCGTCGTGAAACAAGCAAAAATAATATATTTTTACACGCTTTCCAGCACAACCAATGTCCGGAAACTGGGCAGAATATATATCGACTACACATTCGATTCGGCTTCAACTTTCGTAGAACTTACAAACAGAAAATTACTGTGAAGAACATCATAAAACTTGTTGTAACATACACATAAAAGCTTTCTAAAAGTTTCATGCCATATTTCTTTTAAAAAAAATACAAATAAGGGTTACATACCAGCGCTGGTGATGTCGAAATTCGTGTGAGAAGAGGTGCTGTTCTCGCCAACCACGACGCCATTTTTACGGAGACCGGTTAACTCATGAATATGCATCATGACGTCACAGTGAATGAATTATTTTATGGAAGGCATTCACCATGTTCACTTTGGAGATCATCGTACAATTCTTTGAAGTAATTTATAATCAGGGAAAAAAAACACCTTTTATTGGAAATTCCTCTTCAATAATTTCAGTGGCTTTAAGTGGAAATTAAGTGGTTTATTTTGGCTTGTAAAAACTGGTGTAAGTTAATTAAAAACGGGTTTAAATTAATTAGAGTTGGTGACCGTACACTTCGAAAATGAAATGTGCATGCGGTCTACCACAAAATCATCTGTGCTTTTATGACAATCTCCACAAAGCATTATAAGAATATTCATTTTGGTTTTATCCTGATATACACCTGTGTGTGTTGCACTGAACTCAGTACTTTCCTGAGTTCTGTGTACAAAATCACAGGCATATTACTTGGGTGGGATTCGAGCCCACGACCTTTGCAATTCTAGAGCAGTGTCATACAAAAAGTGACCACCGAGATGTTTTAGCAGTAGGTACCGCAACAATATTAAATTATAAGAGTAGAATTTTGTGAATCAGCAGCACATAAATAAGTCAAAATAATATATTTTGAGGTACTTATATAACATTGGAAAACAAAAGCTACATAAAAATACAAATGCACACCACAGATATGGTTGCTCAAGTTGATTGCTCAAGTTTATTTGGAAAACCACAAATGTAATCAAAGTAAAAAAAAAAAACCAAGAATTGTAAAATGAGGTCTTTAGGTATCAGCAACCCTTCACATAAAATAAAATAAATCCTAGGACATATACTTACATAATTATGTGAAGTACACCTAGCTAAGCACAATAAGGTTACCGGCCAAGCTACCGTACGTCAAGTGTACAATTTGGACTGGTATCCTGCTATTTTCTGCTAAGCAGAAAATCGTTAAGCAATATTTTCAATGAAATTGGGACCAGCAATAAACGTCTCTAAAGCTCTTAAAGTCATCATGGCTTACATTGTAGTAAAATTAGATTACCAGCAACATGTGTAAAATAAGCAAGCTATTTTCCTGCTTAAGCAGATTTTTTCTTTAAAGGCAGTACAATATTGGTAATAACTCAAAATAATTATTAGCATAAAACCTTACTTGGTAAAGAGTAATGGAGAGCTGTTGATAGTATAAAACATTGTGAGAAACAACTCCCTCTGAAGTAACATAGTTTTTCTCCTGAAGGCGAGCAGAGTATACTGTTCGAAACGTCAGTACCACACCAGCTCTTTTCAGAGCCAACACTCCCACAAAAGAGATCTTATAAAAGGTTGTACCGGCAAGCTTACTATTTAGTATTTATTGTTACTTCTTATTGGTCTTCTTACAGCCCCATACCTAGAGTGGTATTAGCCTTGTTTGTGGCAAACTTGCTTAAAAAAAAAAAAAAAAAAAAAAAAAATACTGTAGCCATTCTTTTGTTTATTTCTTTAAGAAACAAAGCAGTTACAGAAACAGGTTGCCTTGGATCGGACAAGTTGGTCTTTGAAAAGCAAAATTTTGACTCCACAAAATGGCAGACCGTCTTTGTACGTGGCATGAAAGGAAAACCATGCAATTTCGAGTTATGTTTGTGTGGATCATTATATTCTACTTTTAAATGATCTATCTCACCATTTGCATTTCAAAACAAACACTTTCAAACGCTTTTCACAGACCAACTCAACCGATCCAAGGCAATGTGTTCCTTTAATCAACAAAAATGTGGAGTTCACCCGTCAGTATTTCCCTACCCAGAAACATAAAAAAGCAACCAACGGCAAAACTAAAGTTTGCTAAAGTTTTGTGAATATTGACTAGGTCCCAATGCCCATTTGGTAAAAATCAAGTTTTGAAAATTAAAACATTTGTACACTCATCTAACTGATAATTTCATTTTTAATTGCATCAGAGGTAAATAATTTTCTAGGTTTAATCTTGTTATCCGAACACCAATTATGTAAAGAGAGGACTGTACTGGCCATTATCACCTGATGTCATCACATGACAAATATTGCTTGCGCCACTTGGGGTCAGGTTTCCTGCAGTTCAACTACACAATATCTTTACATGATTTTTTACTATTACAAAGGCAGACTATATTTTAAAGGTATGATCACAAAGAAAAAACAATTGAATGCTTAAGAAGTGTTCCCTTTAGACTTTTGTTTGTTAAAGTACCAAGACTTTTCTGTAGAATGACAACATTTAATCCAATGTGGTAAACTGACCTCCCTGTCAACTAACCGCGACCATGATGTAAAACTAACAGGCTAAAACGAGCTCAAGCAATACTTTCACGCAGAGCTGTAGAAGTACAAGGGAACAGCTCCGAGCTGTACTACTGCGACCACGCTATGAAACACGATGCAATAGCCGCAGAATATAAGTCCAGGGGGGAACGCACGGTAGAATTAAACGAAAGTCAGTCACAGTTACTTTCCCCGTGGCAGCGTCAGAAACAGTCCATTGGAAACATGGCTTTAGAGTGACTGGAACCAATGATAAACAGAGCCTTTTAAAGTACGTTTTATACCCTATCGCTCCTGATCCTCTAAAATCCTTCTTCATTAATTTGAGAATTATGGAGGATTGAGGACTGTACATGTAGGCCCTTATAACAAAAGACCTCTGTCACCCTGCCTCCATCTTGGTCATGTACCTCGTATCGAATATCAATAATGAATGCTAACAATCATTTTGCAAATAAGAACCAGACTATTTTGTTCTTCCAGCCTCGGTTGGGTAACAATGATATCAATGGGAGAAATCAAGATGGCTGCACCATGATAAAGGTCTATTGCTTAACATCGGGTCAGACATTTTAATCTTAATTGAAGAGAACGGTACTCATTTTCAAAAAGATAGAAGACCTCATGTGAGTCTCTAACACCACGTTAAACTTGCCATTGTTTTTGATACTCTTCCATTCAACATCCAAAACATCAGGACCCAATTTCATGGCTCTGCTTACCGCAAAATTCTGCCCTATTGATCATGATTCCCGCTTACCATCAATCGCTGAATTTCTGCGCTAGCCTTGTAAGCGTAGAATGCCTAGTAACATTGAGTACGCACGTGCAGAAGCCAAATTTGCCGCTAACCTGTAAAATACCCTTGCCGTAAGCACAGAATTCCCTGTTTTCGTAAGCGCAGATTCTCTGCTTATGGTAAGCAGAGCCATGAAATTGGGCCCTGGTGACATCATTCTGAAAAAAATAGGTCTCTACATTTGTGTAAGGGGATGTTTCTTGTTTACAGCTTAATTTTTTATAGCGAAATTTGAAACATGACGTTATTGGATTTCAACAACCAATGTATCTTAACAATCCAAGGAGGATTTTTTTGTCAGTAAAAATGTCAAATTTAAGGCTGTATTGATTAGATGTTAATGTTATCAAGTCAGGAATGGACTTAAACAGCCCCGTACGAAAATGTAGAGACCCATTTTTCTCAGAATGATATCATCTTGGATGTTGACAAATTTTTGCACATGGAAGGGTATCGAATACAATGGCTAGAACCCCCATTTTAACTTGAGGTTAGAGACCTGTTAATTTAGTGACATACATGTAGGAATGAGGGATATTGGATGATTGAGATAGGTAACCTGTCAGAAAGAGGGCTAAGGGAATGTTTCAGGCACTGTGAGGTATTAATGACAGTGGACACTATTGGTAATCAGTCAAAATAATTTAAAACATAAAACCTTACTTGGTAACGAGTAATGGGGAGCTGTAAAACAGTGTGAGAAACGACTTCCTCTGAAGTAACATAGTTTTCGAGAAAGAAGTAAATTTCCACGTATTTGATTTCGAGACCTCAGATTTAGTATTTGAGGTCTCAAAATCAAGCATCTGAAAGCACACAACTTCGTGTGACAAGGTTGTTTTTTCCTTCATATTATCACGCAACTTTGACGACCAATCGAGCTCAAATTTTCACAGGTTTGTTATTTTATGCATATGTTGAGATACACCAAGTGAGAAGACAATTACCACTTGTGTCCACTGCCTTTAAAGACTATTGTCCCATTTGAGTCTGCTCTGCCTCTGCTTCCGCAGGTACAGCCGTTGACTCCTCTTTAAGATGACTTGCATTCCGTAGTGACTTCCACGCTATCATCTTATGGCGCTTAGCTGCCTTCAACGTGTCTCCAGAAGACTTTCCGAATGTATACAGCGATGAGACCAATGCACTATCTGAGTCCAGGTTCTCAAAGTTTGTAACAAAGGACTTGACTGCTCCTCGATAGGTCCCAGGTTCACTCTTGATCTTCAGTTTGATAATATCGAACACCCTCTTGAGTCTTTGATCCAGAGGCAAAAGTGATGACCTCTTTGGGAGGAAAGGTAGACACGAGTTCTGTTGGAGGAAAGGTAGACACGGTTTCTGTTGTCGAATCACTGATAAGATATCGTACGAATGATCTTCATGATCTTGCACAGTCTTTGATGTATCTTCAGTTGGTTTCGGAAGAGCCTTTAAGTTTGTAGCAGCGGCTATGATTTCTTGAGCTACTGTGATCTCCACAGAATCTCCTGCGGTGGGCGTCACAGGCATTGGGAAGTCGTCATCAGCTTCCACTGCAGCAGATGTTGCAGATGAGGGAGGTTCATCCACAGGTTCAACCTTGAAGATCGGTTTTCCTGTAAAAAAAAAAACCCAAGGGATCCATGATAGTTATAAAATAAGGGAATAGTCTGAAACTAAACGGCTGATAAAGACATAAATGGAGCTGTAATATAACCGGCTGGCTCATGTCGATGCGTATAGCTATTGGTACCAGCGTGTAATCTATTTTTACAGAATTACAGGCTCATACACTCAACCCAATGAGCCCCAAACAGAATTGTTACCAAGTTTTTGAAATCGCACAAAATTAAAAAAAATCGCTTTGAAGTAGATTGTCATAATTTCTTTCTCACTTTTTAACAAAAGGGCATTTATGAATGGGAATAAAAGAGTATTCATAAATACCCCAGACAGTTTCACTACTCCTCTTGATGGAGAGCGCGTCACGTGGGGGTGTTTAAACGGTTGATAATGACCAGCTGGAGCTGTTAATAACTGGCTGGCTTCTGCGTGTCGGGCACCCGCGTACGCCAATACTATCACGCGGAACGCACAATTCATAGCTATTAATAACAACGCGCAATCTATTTCTAAGCACGCCACAGTGGTTTAAGACCCAGACATCAGGTCCGATTTCTTTTCCTGAGATAACTACATATCTTTGGTGACTTGAACAAAAAGAACTAATTTGTTTAATAATTTTTATTTTTTTGAAACTTATTACCCTGGTTTTTTAAGGAAATTGTAGTTCGTATATTGTGACATACGTTTATATTCAGCAAAAATCACAAACCCTTATGTTACAAAAAATACCTGGGTAGGCATATAAAAATTGTTTGAGAAAACAAATATTGTTTTTAAATTACCTGTATAAGTGACCTTTCGCACTGTAGAAAATTAAATACGGACCGAAGTTTTGATGATACGACAAAAATGCTTTGAAATCTTCGACTAAAATGTCAAAAAATGCTACTTATAAAAAAAAAATAGCGCCACACATCTTTAAAATAAGCCATTAAGGGCCTGGACGAAATGCTAAAAATATGTAATAAATTAATAAAGTTACCATTCGTTGTGGCTAGAAATTCACGGTAAATTAGCGAAAATGAGTTTTTACTCCTGAAAATGAGATTTTTCAAAAAAGCAATTGTTTACACCTCAAAATTAAGGAAAATAAACAAAAATCAAAACGTTGGATATTTTCCCAATCGGCCACCAACGGCCAACATGTTTTTGGTATTTGTTTCCATAAAATGATAGAGTGACTACTTAGCTTTGAAAATAAAATAGCGCCGAAATCCCGCAAGATCGCCTTCACTCCCCAAAACTAAGTTTTCAGAACGCTGTTTTAACCAAAAACATCGTGTACATTAACATTACACTCAAAAGATATAGCGCCCTCTGTTGACTTCAAAACCAAATCATAAAAATTGTCACAATAATTCGTGAATCACGACACGGATCGATAAATTGTGGATTATTTTAATGGACAACCACGTTTTATCTACCTAAAGATGACATTGAGACATGCTTGAGATATTATAAAGGTATTTTGACCGATTATAAAGGTATTTTGAACGATTATTGAAAAGAAACTTGTCGATGTCGGGGTCACATAGGGTTTTAAACCACTGTGCACGTGCGTAATCTATCTCTAGGCGCGCGTGCGTACACACAACCCACGCGCATCACACAGATTCTTCACAAAGTTTTTGAAAATAATTCTTCAAACCTTAAGCGTCTATAACTGTATTTTTGACGTTTTTTTTAGCAAAAGGGCAATTATGAATGGGAATAAAAGAGTAGTGACTCGTTCTTATTGTCCGTTTAAAACGTTGCAGGATCGTTGTCGTGCGATAAAGGCTCGGGACTTTATCTCAGGTCAACGACCCTGCCGGTTTTAAACGGCCGTTAAAGAACTCATCACTACCCTTTAATTACCTTAGTAACTTAGTAAAGGCTGTTGAAAACCGACAGGGTCGTGGCCCTGCAATAAAGGCCCTTCGGCTCGGGCCTTTATCGCACAGCCATGACCCTGTCGGTTTTTAACAGGCGTTTTAAGATCTTGTTGCCTCTCTATTACTCTATTATATCTACCATGATCTGATGCAATGACTCCATATACGCTCTTCTGCTCTGGTGGTATTGGTGTGCCTAAATATCCAGAGAGTTTGAATTTCTTGATGACAGCATGCTGGTGTTTGCATGGGCCACCTTTCATTCCTAGTGGGCAGGTACACGTTCCGATGTCCATGTTGACCAGATGTTCCTGCTGGTCAGACAGACTTGGCACGGTGTAGTGAGAGCTATCAACCTGTTCAAATTAAAGTTTCACAATCTTTGAGTTTAGCCCGGTTCATACTTCAACAATAATATTTTTGGAGCAGCGTTCTCCTCGTAAGTGGTTGTGGCCAAATGCTGGTTAAAACATCGGAGTACCAGTTAAATTTCTCTGCAAGTGGTGTGCCTGGCTAGTTTGGTTTTGAATTGAAACACACCCCCCATTATTATGAAATATGGACAAACCTCCGAAATAGAGAATAGGCTTGCCAACTGGTCCTTTAAAGCCATTGGACACTTTCGGAACAGAAAAATAAATAAAAGTTCACAGATTTACAAATAACTTACAGGGTTTACAGAAGGTAATGGTGAAAGACTTCTCTTGAAATATTATTCCATGAAATGCTTTACTTTTTGAGAAAACATTAAAACAATCACAATTCTCGATATCAAGAATTACGGATTTATTTTAAACACATGTCTTGACACGGCGAAACGTGCGGAAACAAGGGTGGGTTTTCCCGTTATTTTCTCCCGACTTCGATGACCAATTGAGCATAAATTTTCACAGGTTTGTTATTTTATATATAAGTTGTGATACACGAAGTGTGGGCCTTGGACAATACTGTTTACCGAAAGTGTCCAATGGCTTTAAATGTCAAGGGTAAGCCCTGGGGAGGCTTAACATCCTTACTGTCAACTGAAAGAAGGACATGGCATGTACATGGAAAGCGCCTTATGCAGTCAGCCACATTGACCCATCCCAAGCGATATGACCACATACATTTACGTGTAACAGAGCCAGTGATTGCAAGTGTTTGATTCGTTAGGAGGGAAGAAAACTGCTTGACCAGGACAAGCCACACTTGCATAGGATTATTTGGGGCATTTTTGTACAGGACAACTTTTTGTACAATTTTTGTACAAGGTAATCCAACCGCTACATGTATGTGTATTCTTGCTGTCAAAAGGAGTGTTTTGTGAGAAGCTGCTTGCTGTCATAAGGGGCATTTTGTGAGAAGCTGCCTGCTGTCACATGGGGTATTTTGGTACAAACCGCTTGCTGTCAAAAGGAGCATTTTGTGAGAAGCTGATGCTGTCACAAGGGACATTTTGGTACAAGCCGCTTGCTGCCACAGAAGGCATGTTGGTAATACAAAGTTATAATAAAAGTGGCTTCATGTATTGCGCACATATTCGTCACTCAGTGTTGCTCAAGGTGCTTCATCATTCAGTATTTTCCTGCAATAACTATACTGTATGACTATAAGGATTATGGTACAAGCTGCTTGCAAACGCTATATGGGCATAAAAGCTTAAGTTATTGTTGTTGCTCATTTGCTTTTCCGTCGGTGTTATGTGTACATTTTTTTTCTTTTTTTTTCTGCCCTGCACTGTACCATGGCCAACTTTGTTGACCATGATAAATGACCTAGGTTAAGTGTGCATTCTTTATCCTTTATCTCTTGATATTTTTTATATTGATTTGCTCAATAAAGATTGATTTAACTCAACATACACCTGTACGGTCTCTACAGGATTAAGAACTACAATGTAAAATTACCTGCGCTATAGCTTTACAGTCCAAGTCCCGTCCCAGAGGTACGTATTTGGAATTCAGTAGGCAAGTTACTCGTTTGTTGATCACCTCAATCAGACGGCGCTTATAGACTACATCAAACCTTCCCAAGATGAATTCCACTGCTTGGCTTAGAGTGTAGTTCTTCAGTTTATACAGGATCTTATCCTTAAAGACGTGCATCGCAGCCTTGGAAACTTCAAGTGTGATCTCTGGAAGTACTAGCAGCCGATCGTAGCAACATGTTTCCCACCCGTTCCTTCTCTTAAACACTTCAGCTAAATGCACTTTGAACCCGGTGTACTCCTTCAAGGAGTCGTCACTCTGAGCGGCAGTGAATTTCTCCATGAGCTCCGCACTCGAGTTACTGTTCACCATTGCCGTCGTGGTGGCCAGTAAAGCTGGCCGGTCGTCTGGGAGGATTTTATTGGCGTCGTTCCACAGCCATTTCCAAGTTGACTGCAACAACTGAAACTCACAGAGCATGAACTCCGTCATCGGATACACAGCGTGGATTGCACGCTGAAGAGGGAGACAATCACTCATTATAGCCACCTCCGGGCCGTGAGTGCCCCGCCCACCAAACGCGCGATCTGGTAGCTGCGTCTTAAGGAGTTCAAGCCCTGCGGTGAGTGTCGACTCCTTCTCTGAAGATGTGATGATCACCCCAAGTGGCAACCCACCAGCCGTTGAGTGCGCTAACAAAACAAACAGGTAACACTTGGTTTCCTCTTTGTTATACGATGAATCGATAAACAGCACCTGCTCGCAGAGATCCAGGTGAGTGTGTACCCTTTTGATGAGTGGGGTGCAGATGGATATGACTACTTCACCGTCCTTAGTTTGTTGCATCTTGGCACACTCATCAGTATATTCCTCATTGTAGGAGGCGAGTCTGGCTTCCAGATTGACGTAGATGTCTGCTCCTGAGGCGCCTTTAGTAGCTTGCTTAGCCAATCTGTAGTACAGCCTATAAAAACCATAACAAAAACAATTGAAAATAGTGTAAGAAACCAAATAGACATTCATCATGGTGCTGTAGCCTTGATCTTCTTCAGTCTGAAGCAACGTAACCAAATCGGGCTGGAAGAAGAATTAGTCTCATTGCTTTTTCACTGCAATGAATACTAACAATCATTACTGCTATTGAATACAGGAGACATGAATTTAATTACGAGCAAAGTATCTTAACAAAAACCTACAAAAAACTGTTTAAACTCAAACAAGCGCTATTGATTTATTGAAAATTTACCTTATTTGTATTAAGGGTATCATTAAGTATTCTTCATTACCATACCTCATACATATATTCATGATCGAGAGTCGAGTTCTTACTGGTCCATTCATCATCACGTACCAGGTGCTAATTTTGATATTACTAAGCGTGCACGCGAGTAATCATGCACATAGTTTATGCGCATGAGAAGTAAAATAGTGCCCAGGCAGCCCAGGAGCTACTCTACTTGTCATGCGCAATACCATTGTGCGACTTCAGACCCAGGCGTTATTCTACTTTTCATGCGCTTTACCTGTTACGATGGTGGTACTGTTTTGTATACATGCATGAACATCGCTACGTAACATCGTTACAGTAGCTGAATATGTATAAAGTATAGTAAACAACATGGTTTATTTTCGGGTTACTAGTCGATATCAGCTCCATCGGTATTAGTTGACAAACTAGTTCGCCTCGGGAACTAGTTTTTCAACTTCCAATCCCCTCGAGGAGCTAACATTGACTAATCACCCTCAAACTATGTTGTATTTTTATAAAACTTGAAAGCACAGACTTCGGCAATTAGCAAAGCAATGAAGTGGTGTTTCCTGGTAACTCACAGACAAACAAACACAACAAATGTTAGACAAACCTGTAGCAATAATTCAGATCTGGACACAGTGATCTGTCTCCTAAGACGTGACTGTAATTCGCAGAGAATTCCTCACGTAGATTATGTTTGAGAATCTCCAGCGCCGTGGACGGGGTGTGTCCTTTCTGATACAACGCCTTCAAGTTGTCCGTCGTCTCTTTGGAAACGTCCCTGTTCCTCAGCGAGGCTGAGCTGAGTAGATCATGATTGTGCTCATTCCGAAGGTTGATGATAAACATGAAGCCATTCTTGATGTGCTCATCTCGGGATCTGAAAGAGAAATATTAACGAACATACAAATTTTCTTTAACACACAGGAAAAAAGATTAGGAAATATCTTTAAATGAAAATGATAATAATGCTTTGCTCAGGTATATCACAATACAATAATACACACATTATGTAAAACATACAAAAGTGTATATGAGAAAGACAAAAGTGAAATAAACCTCTAGTTCAATGCTGAGAATCATCCCTATCATTTGAAAGATTGACTTGTGTAAAAACTGGTGGACAAGTGGAAGGACAAGCTAACTTGTCCTGCTGTCAAGTCTTTACAAATGTTATATCTAAACACAGACCGGGGTAAAGGGTTCATACCAATAATTAAATAATAATAAAATAATAATACCAAAACTTGTATAGCGCCCTAATCATGTGTAAACATGCTCTAGGGCGCTGAACATCGAAAAATAGACAAACTAAAACATAAGAAAATACTGAATTATAACAACGGGAGTAAACATTCTTAAAAACATTCAACAACAAACTTAATCAATAGAAATCCTAAAGTATTAAAAAGCAATTAGGTCTAAAATCTCAAATGCAAAACATTGTTACACATTGCAAGCATTAATAGTAGGTTAAAAAAATACATGGATTAATGACAATTTAAAATTATTAAACCATTCAGTGAAAATATTCAACTTTAAATAGATGAGTTTTCAGTGCGCTCCTAAATTTGTTCAGTTCTGTTAAGTCTCTTAGGGATGTGGGCAGAGAGTTCCAGAGTGTAGCAGCCGCCTTTCCAAACTGCCTATCACCATATGTGGCAGTTTTAGTGAGAGGTACTCTTAAAGAGGTAGTGCGTTCAGACCTCAATGACCTGCCTGGTCTGTATTTGTCGATCAGGTCACAGATGTACGCAGGTGATCCTCCATTCAGAGCATTGAAAGTGTGCACGATCACTTTGTACTCGAGACGACGCTTAATAATTGCACTATGCACAAGGCCCTTTAGGCCTAACCCGCAACGCACAACAATCACTGGATTCCCTGCCTAAAATGAGGCCTAGTCTAGCTGTACTGACCTGGACTTTCGTCTGCGAGTAACTTGGGATCTCTTAACAACCAGATACATCCTGGCGGGACACTGGGTGTCTTTCCCAACTTTCTTTCTCGTTGTCCCTGCTTTAGGACGAGAGAAGTGCTGGCAGCGTAGATCCACCTACAAGCAAGGTACCAAATCAACAACAAAATTAATTGTAGGCTTGGCACTGATCCCGCAAAACACGCGCGCACGATCACTAGATTATATTAGTTCACCCCACGTGACCATGTTTCAGCCACCCAGAATACAGAACAAGCAAGAGGTGAGTTATAAGTTGAACTAGTATACAGTATGTAAAAACTGTTGTTTTAAGATTATTATTTTTTTATCAGGGACTTTTCTGCAGAATCAAGATGATAGAGTTGGCAGCTCAAGTAGTACACTCGAATACCTTTCCCCAAAACAAATTAAGTCTTGACATACCCTATAAGAGTTGAACCGTCCAGCGTCTGGATAGGTCTTAAGAATTCGCCATGTCATGAATGATGCTTCTTGGAACGCCTGTAGCCATTTTTTAGCCTCAACCTCGGTCGTTAGTTTCAGTCGAAGGATACACTTAAAGTTATTTCCCTCCAGTGATTCGTTGGAGCACAGGTTGTGTAGGAAATCATTTGGGAGAATCTTCTGCAAGTATACAAACAACAGCACAGAATGTTTAACCCTCTTATACCTACATGTAGTTGCGATAACGTAACCCTCCTCCCGACGGCGTTGACCATTTCGCCCTGTTCACTTCGCTGTCGTGAGAAGGGTTTTGTTATTGCAATACCTCATACCACATGTACCATGCTTACTTGTATACTCCTACTCTACATTCCCAGCGAGTTGGCGAAACCTTTACTGTACTACTACTAGTAGACCCAGTAACTGCGACGCTGTATTCCTTTTTTTGAAATTTTGACATCGGATCCGATATTGCGATAATGTCGAAATTTCGAAAAAAGGAATACAGCGCCCCAGTTACTGGGTCTATTACTGTACAGATTCAGGGCTTGACCAGTTGACATTAATAACATAACACTGGACCACAGTCCCGCTTGAGGCCAGTGATTTTAGCTGAGTGCCGGGCCAGTAAACTCACGACAGGAAAAGCCTGGGATAGTGGTCTAACGATTCATATAGTTAACTACATTATTTTGTGTATTTTTTTGTAAAATTTGTTTTAAATTATTGCGACGTTAAAAAACTTCTTTCGATTCTGTTCATATAAATAGAATGAAGTACACAGTTTTAAGTTTATTCTACACATTCATGTCATTGTTTATATTAGTTGCGATAACGTAACTCTCCTCTTCGCCATCAGGAGGGTTACAATATCTCAACTAGGCTATGTTTATATGTTCTTTTTTAGTTTTCTCACATATGAATAAGTAATCCTGAAACTAATTATTTTATGAACATTTTTTTTTCATTTTGATTGTCTCTCTTTGAGTCAACAATAGTTTCAAAAGAAATCAAGTCGAACTCCAAAAAGCTCAAAAAACAAAGAAAATAATTACCAAACAGACAATGTTGTGCTTTTGTGGATATTTAATTTTTATTTTAACTACTTATTTGTGAAGCTAAATATCACAAACATTGTTTATTTGTTTGTTTTTAAAATTCATTGTAATGTAAATTTTTGTAATGTAAGGCCAAGTAAAAAACAAAATGTTTCGCGTCCCGCATGCTTCCTTTTTCGAGGCTGCAAAATTGATTTATGTTTTATTCATAGTCATACCATTATTACCAATTCCAAACAAATGAGATTTAAAAACTATCAAATATCAACTGAAACATATCAGAAAATGTCGCTTGGTTACAAAATTACATGTTTTCTTGTGAAAGTGAGATACAAATGGGTTTCAATACCAACAAATATTTACAGGTAATTCCAGGCAGTTAAAAAATGGTCAGTGTAATGTCTTGTTGTTTTCAGTTTTCACTGATGCGGGATGTTTGGAACTTTTAAAGTTTTTGCAAATCAACATGATCGAGGGATGACCTCACCTTTAACTGAGTAAGCCTTGCCTCTTGCTCTTCTTCTACTGGTCCTGAAGGACTACAAATAGTGCATAGTTCTACAGGCATTTTGCTCAACAATCTAACTATCACTAGAGATTAGGAATTCGTGACTAAAATTCAAACCAATTCTCCCACCCGAGAGTACCGCCTTTTGTAGATCATCGATGAACGAACGAGCTGAGAGAAGAAGATGTTCATGAACTGAGCTCATTCTCAGGGATACGCACCACTCTTTGACAAAACACGTATTTTATTTTTTTGAGAACGAGGATGGAACAAAGTGGATTTGGTACCTGTACTCCTGAACAGTTTATTTTGAGATAAACTGTATCGGCACCAGTTTATTTCGCAAGTGCTTGACGTTGCGTTGCACTGACAATCAGTGACAGACACTGTTTCCTTGGGTTAGTTTTAACTTATTTCCACCGAAATCAGATCGTAAAGAAAGAAAAGTTCGCTGTAAATTGTTGCAGAAGGGTAATCGACCTTAATGTTTTGTTCATTATAAATTTGATAATTAGAATTTGTGTCAATCTTGCAATTGCACAGTTTTACTTTTTATTTACACTCCAGAGTCAGACTGAATATGATTTCAGGTAATCTTGTATGTACCATAGACCCCTTCACAGATAGGAAAAAACAATGCATTCTGGGATAGGAAGCGATGTTTTAGGATGTTCGTCACGCATAAAACGTGCGTAGCTTACTCGTAAACTCTCCCAAAATGCATCATAATCACCACTTCCGGCCTATCTGTAAAGGGGTCTATAGAGTTATATATAAGAACTAGAGGGCGCACGAGTGATGCTTCATGCACAAACGCCACGGGACCGCAAGATGACAAGCGCGTCATTCTGCACGCGCGTTGAATATGAAATACACATTTGAGGTTTTTTTTATTGAACGCTCACGCGATGCTGTTTGTTCAACTTACAAAATCGCCGCACAAACACACGCTGTGAGATAGCTGTTTTGTCAACTTAGAAAATGGCCGCCTGCGCACATACCGGGGCGCATATATAGGCCAGTGCGCTCTCTAGTTCTTATATATAACTCTATGTCTTGTACCTAAGTCAACTCGTACCTAAGTCAACTCGTACCTAAGTCAACTCGTACTCGATACAACTCGTACCCAAGTCAACTCGTACCCCAGTAAATGTTTACCAAATTTTTGGGTGTCAACTCGTCACTGATAAATATTGTATTGTAGTTTAACTTTAATTGATTGAATGATTGAATCGAAAAACGATAACTTACATGTACGCAAATGAATGAATTTTTACCATGATATGACATACTCATTCTAGCTAGGTTTGTAAAAATTGTACTCTTTTTGGTGATCCCTTTTTTAACAAATAATTTGTCAAAAACAGTTGAGGTAAACTAATCATCCTGCCCCCTTAATATTGAGGACCTAGGAGGATAGAGGGTTCCATCATCGCATTGATCTCCATGCACAAAGTCACCCCATGCAAAGTCGCCTCCTATAGAATTCTATACCCCTCTCCTAAACCCAGTAACTGGGGCGCTGTATTCTTTTTTTTCCAAAATTTGTCATATGTCATACTAGTTCGACCGATAATGACAAATTTGGAAGTAAATGAGTACAGCGTCCTCTCCACCCTCCTCAAACAAAGTTTCCCCCTCCTGGTACTTATGAGTAACTACAAAACAAAACTGAAACAATAAATACCAAATTGAAAACAATCATTAACCATTACCAAAAAATATAGACATAGCCAAAGAAGTTTTCTTGATTTCTTTTCAATTCTTTTCTTATTCCAGAAACTGAGAACTGAACTGACGATGGCTTCTAAACTTGTGGAGTGGTTGACAGCGTTTATGTTATTTGCTAGTATATGGATTGCCTTCGTCTTTGATATGGTTCCTATTGAACTAGACCCCAGAATAAAAGAAGTCATTGTTCCTGTGAGTACTATATATACCACAATAACATGGTCTATTTCGGGTGGCTAGTCGGTACGAGCTCTCCGAGGTATTGGAAGTTGACAAACTAGTTTGCCAACTTCCAATACCAAGTGGAGATCATATTGACTAGTCAACCGAAACAAACAATGTTACATTTGTCTAAATATACTTCATACATTATTCAGTTACCGGAACATGATTTGGAGCAAGGGAAAATAATGACTGAAAACTCCGGTATCCGTTTTTAACAGAGTATAATATCCAGATCCAGAAATAAAATGCACCATGATAAGTTTGTTTATGTGTTGGATCATGGAGGAATAATTTTTCCTCCATGGTTGGATGTCTAGAGTGATGTTTGTGTGGCGTACAAGAACAGTCATAAAGCACATGAAAAGTAGAATAGCGCCCAGGCTGCCAGGTCACGCACATGGTAAATGCATGTGACAAGTACATGTAGAATAGCACCCGGACTGCCGGGCGCTATTCTTTATTGTCATGCTAGTTTTACTGTGAGCGTGAATACTCACACACATGCTTGGTAAATAGCGAAAATAGCACCTGGCACGTGATGATGAATGGACCAGTAAGAACTTGACTCTCGATCATGAATATGTATGAGGTATAATAATACAATATACCTCTCATTGTGCCATCTTTTACTGTGATACATATTTGACATTTGACCTCACTGTGACTTTGGTCTTTCCTTACGGTTCAAACAGAAAGTTCAAAGAGTTCCTTTGGTGTTTTCGACCACACTTAGCATTATTTATTAATAATAATAATAATTTATTCATTTATATTGCACCCATTCCATAAAATGTACACAAGCGCATAACAAAATAATTATAAAAATATAACATTTTACAACAGGAAAATATACAGCAATCCAAAGCAAACTGAAAATACAAGAACCTTACAGGACAATCCGAAGAGTTAAAATTGCAAAACATAAGACAGACCAAAACAAACTAGAAAAGGAACAATATATTTTTATTGATAAAAAAGTTTTTTTTTTTTTCCCACCAACCGAAACCCCCAGTGGTTGTTACATGGCAAACACAGTTTTTCATTGTCATTAAATATTTATTTGATATAAGTGACATTTTAATGAAATTAATTACAAACTTTTTTCTATTCACAGCTGCCAGTCTATTTGGTGATAGTGTTTGGGGTAAGTTGAAACATTGTAAATGATTAAAAATTCAGTGTTGATCACAATGTATTGTACATTGTATCTTTATAGACTAGCTGCACTCAAACATTTGGACAGCTGTTGAAACCATACAACATCAGCAGGGCCTAATTTCATGGCACTGCTAAGCACTCAAATTTGCTTAGCATGAAATTTATCCCCTGATAAAAACAGAAATGGCAACCAAATTTCCACGTGATTTTCAGGACAGCAAACAACAGCTGAATACCAGTGAGAAAGCAACATGCAACAAATATAAATTTGGTTGGTAATCCTTATTTTATCAAGGAAGAAATTTCATGCTAAGCAAATTTTTGTGCTTAGCAGCTCTATGCAGTTGGGCCCAGGTGATGACATTTGTAAAACTTGGTTTACTGCTAAGTTCAACAGGAAGCAAGATGTAACACGTCACATTTCAAAAGCCCCCCTTAAAAGTATTGTACAAGATTGTTGTTTGAGTTTTTTAATCTGAAAGCTACCGATAGCTCATCGCTAGAACAATTTTTTCGGAGCTGCTAATATTTCCATCTGAAATAAAATGATATTTTTACAAAATTGCAACAGCATATTCCCCCCCCCTCATGATTATGTTTTTATTCTGGTCCAGTCAAGCTATAAGCTCAGGTCTGTATGCTTCATTTTTGAAAGTGGAGGGGCACAAAGGCATATTCTCCTTGATAAGGCGTGCCCTATGAGGAAATTGTACTTTTTTACTTGAGCATTTTAAGGGCATAGAAGGCAATGACAATGGGGCATGGAGGCAATCGCCTTGGTTGCCTTTGTGAAGAATCAGGCCTGCAAGCCCATTGGTCACTCTCATTCTGTATAGAATTTTAAGTTGCACTTTCTATAACAAGTAATAATTTACAGTTTATTTATATGGCATTACATACAACACATTGACAATGATAGGACTATTAAGTCGCGCCCCCTTCTTCTTGCACTGGCCAAGCACACATTTCATAGATTGACCAATATTTGTTATGATTCTCCTGAAGACGAGCAGAGTATACTGTTCGAAACGTCGACACCACGCCGGCTCTTCTCAGAGCCAACACTCCCTCAAAAGAGATTTTACACATGGTTGTACTCGCAAGTCTACTATTTATACTTATATTTATAGTTGTTCTTAAGGATTACTTGTTTTTCTTAATTCCGATTTCTAGTGCTTTTCTTTAGCAACCATTGGTTACCGGGTTGCAACTTTTAATGACTGTGAGGAAGCAGCTGCATCACTTAAAAAGGTAATTTTTGAAATTATTTGTTACTTTTTTTATTTTGTTAAATATTATTTTACGAGAGATTGCTTAACACCTGAAGACCACGGATGGCCACTTCAAGGTGAGGGCTGCATTAAAATGATTTGGGCTAGTGACGGACATCCACTACCACCAGGGGCCTGTTTCTGCCTACTCCTGGGGCTGGAATGGGGCTACCCCCTTTACAGTCTGTAAGAATGTAGGCATGGGTATCATCCACTAGGAGCCCGGCTGGTAGAGCAAAATGCACTACCTTCCCAACTTTTTACGAAGCAATTGTTGTCAAAGTGCCTTGCTTAAAGGCACACGTTGCCTTGGATCGGTCGAGTTGGTCTTTGAAAAGCGTTCTGTAACCGTTTGTTATAAAATCGATATGGTTAGAAAGATGTTGTAAAAGTAGAATACAATGATCTACACAAATATGCCTTGAAATTGCCTGGTTTTCTTTTTACCTCGTCTACTAACACAGTCGGCCTTTTATGGGAGTCAAATTTTTGACTCCCATAAATGGCCGACCGTGTTAGTTCGCGACGTAATTTGAAAACCGTGCAATTTTGAGTGATACTTGTGTGGATCATTATACGAAGGTTAAAAAATCTTGGTTTCGCTCTGGCACCGAATTGTGAAGTAGGTTTGTGAACAATTGTTGTTTACTTTGCCATGATTTGGTCAATCATTCTCAAATTCCACAAGTGCTGTTCAGCACTGAATTCCGCAGAGCAAAGCCATGAAATTGTGTTCATCACAAAGTATGACCTGAATCTGACCAAATCAAATTTTATCTCAATTTGCAGGAAGTAGAGGAAGCAAGAAAAGATTTGACAAGGAAAGGATTCAAGTTTACGTGACACTCGAACAGCTTTAGACTCCAATGGTAATCCAACTAGAATCACAATTTTGTTGCCAAATATTTAGACACAGGTAACGTCTTGTTTAATTTAGGATACGTGCAAAGCACTATGTTTATTTTGCACTTTTTATTAAGCAAATGCTTCACGACCATTAGTGTGCTGCGTAACAGGAGTTTTTTAACTCCTACTTTTGGACTCAATATTATCTACTGTGGGCTTGACTGATAGATAAAGGTCATGGGTTTGAATCCCACCCGAGTAATATGCCTGTGATTTTTGTTTGTACAGAACTCTGGGGAAAGTACTGAGTATACAGTTTGAGCTACACAAGTTTCTGCCCAAATTCGAGCCCTAACACCCATACATAAATTAGGTTTGAAGATTTGTATGGTTTGGGTTTTAAGAGGTAACATCTTGTGGGTACAGTCATGTGTACATCTCTTTCTATAGAGAGCTGTTGGTATGGGCTTGCTGTTTTGAACCATATTATCTGCTTGTCTCGAATCTTCAATAATGATATGCCAGGGCCTAAGTTTGGTCAGTTTGACAACACCAGGGTAAAGATTGGGAGAGCTCAGGGCAGGGTAGGATGATTTTATTTGGAATCAGTAGGGCTTGTTTTGTAAAGTCTATGTTTCCGTCCCTCAAAGCTATCATTAAACACGCACTTCAAAATTCAGTGATGTAAAGCTAGTCTTGTGAAATGAGTGATTTGGGACTTAGATTTTGAGTGGCATAATGACTTGATTGGTCACAAGTGAACACTCAAGTTGGATTCCACAGACTAAAGACAGTGTTGCTACATTATGGTTTGGTACAACTTTTATGAAGCAAACTCCAGATGACAAAGCATGTTACCATGGTTCCATACACATTCATTCAGAATTGTGTATTTGTGGTTACTATCTCTTAAGTATGCAAAAGCTTGCACCAAATCAAGGACATCGCAACCATCTTTAGCCTGATATTAGGAATTCAAATTAAAGAAGTTACTTGTGATTAAAGGCAGTGGACACTATTGGTAATTGTCAAAGACTAGCAAAATTTAAGCTCAATCGGTCATCGAACTTGGGAGATAACAATGAAAGAAAAAAGCACCCTTGTCACACAAAGTTGTGTGTGTTTAGATGGTTGATTTCGAGACCTCAAGTTCTAAACCTGAGGCCTCGAAACCAAATTTGTTGAAAATTTCTTCTTTCTTGAAACTTATGGCACTTCAGAGGGAGCCGTTTCTCACAATGTTTTATACCATCAACCTCTCCCCATTACTTGTCACCAAGAAAGGTCTTATGCTAATAAATATTTTAAGTAATTACCAATAGTGTCCACTGCCTTTAAGCAAGTTATTCCAAGTATGATGTAAATCTGACTTGATAGGATTTATAAATATTTGACTTAAACAAGTCACGAAAACCCTTTGTAACCTTGATAAAGGCAATAACTCAAAGATTTATATAAAATGTTGAATATTAAAATAAAGCAAATTAGTAAAGACCCCATGTTTCAACCCTAGAAGAGTCTTTCTTAACGTCTACATTACATGATGACTTAAAACAAGTATATAAGTGTAACAGAAGGAGTCAATTAATAGAAAGGAGTGAAATGTAGGCAGATGCACTCGGAAGAAGCATGAGAATGAAGGAGACAAGACGGGGGGGGGGGGGGGGGGGGGGGGGGGGGGGGGGGGGGGTACGGTCTAACCAATGAGCTTGGAAACACAAAAGACAACAATAAAGTTTATGTAATTATAAAACAAATGTTCAGTAGTACTATAGAGAGAAGAGACAATAATTTGAAATTTTGGGACACTAGGGTGTGTTTTGGCAGCGGTAACCAAAAATTGTTTCAGTTGTTGGTCAGTGGTTCTGCTGTTCAGACTGAACGATAACCGAGCCGTGAGCTCGGTTATCGTTTTGGTTATGACGTTAGAAACAATTATTGGTTACAGCCGCCAAAATGCACCGTGACAGCAGCCATACCACATTGTTTTTCTTCAATCAATCAATCAAATCATTTAGGCATTTTTAACTTGTGCACATTTCTGAGAACAGTGGACTTACCTGGTAAGTCTGCTGCCACCAAGTGTCCTCAAAAGTCTCTTCTTAACCCTGTGCATGCATGTCAGTACAAGCGGCAGCTATGCAATTCCCACCATTTTAGGAGTCAACATGGTGCGCATAAATTTTGCTTTGCCTTATATTATAAATGTGATATTTACTCCCAAAATGGCACAGCCAAGCTAACTTGATGACAACTGGGTGGGGTGCACTTTTGCTCAAAATACCCGTATGAACTTTTTGCTTGGGTTTCCCTGAGATATTTCTGTTGGGTTTTCCTCCCACACTAGAAACTGAAACTTCCTTCTTTGTCTTCTCTCCATGGGGTTCTTAGCTAGTGATTATGTTTGCAAAACTCTGAGAGTCCCTGGCTTCACAACCAGAGTGTCATTGTGATGGAACACTCACACTATTATTCCCACAAATTATAAAACTAAATCATTCCACAATATTATTTTCCCGTAGGAAACAAATTTTATCACATGATCTCAATAAACACAAAGTGATCATGGCCGATTTCATTAAGCTGCTGAAGCAGCAAATATTGCTTAACAATTTTCTGCTCTAAGCACAAATATGCAGGATACCAGTTGCAGATGGTGCTTGTGGAAAGGTATTTTGGCTGGTTACTTTAATCTGGTAAGTAATGGTATAATGTTAATGTGGTTAGTAACTTTTTATGCTTTATAAGCAGCTCAAAGAATCTGGGCCCAGGTCCTTATTCCATAAAGCTGTTAAGCAGAAAATACTGCTTATCTAATTTGTATGCTAAGCAAAAAATGGGCGGGGTGCAGTCAAAACAATGTACACTTTATTGGTTTTAGGCTGGTAACTGGTTTCTGCTAAGCAATATCTGTCTGTGGTTAGGAAGTTTTTGTGCTCTCAGGCTTAGCAAAATTGTGCCAAAGTCTAACCATCCATTGTAATTAGCAATTTTACATGTTAGAAATGCTAATTAGGATGATTTTTGTTTTTTGAATACAATATGAATACACACTTCCTGTTCAGTGTACTCGGAAACAAATCCATATCCAGATGGTTCTGAAATCAATATATTACGGTGTGTGTCTATTGATGTGGATGGCATGGTTGGTGGTTTTCTGACGTGAATCCTATCAAATAATAGGTAATTGATATTTAGGTAGCTTGAATCATTATCAGAATACTGGCGAGTCTATATTGGGATCAAGCAAAATGAGTTGTTTGGCAGAAATATTGGTTTGGGTTGGAGAAACAAGACAAAAAAGGCCAACAGCTGGGTGAAATTTTCAACAATATTTTTTTGATAAATTTGAATTAAAAAGAAATAAATTATATATTTTAGTTGATATTGGCAACTTCCTTCCTGATAACCATCATCAAAGAGGGGTCAAAATTAGCATTGAAACTGTTATTTGCTGATGTATTTTTCAATAAACAGCTTGACTTTATAAACACCTTTCTCTCAGTTTGATTCTCTCGCATTTCTTGGTGTTTCTACTTTCACAACTTTTCACCAAAGGTGGTACCAACATTGGGTTCAAGCATGGATTAATGCTCTTTTTAAATGTATAAAAAAAATGTAAAATTACCCAGGGTCGACAAAGGAGTAATTTTGCTTCATCACATCACATATTTTGAGTCTTGTATCTAGTCTGCAGTAGTGGGGAGTCGAGAACCAGACTGGTTCTGTATAATTGACTTTTTCATACTGTTGCCGTCTCTTTTAAACCATAGCATCTGAAACAATTAAGCTCACATGTGCAATTCAAGCATGTACTCATTACGCAAACCAAGTCATTGAAATATCATCTTGCAACTAATCATACTTCTGTCATTTTCAATTTTGTCTGCTTAATTTCAAGTATGATGTCAGATCAATTACATTTTTCAAATTTGTTTTTTTAGCAATGAATTACTATTTTGATGCTAGTTTAAACATGTTAAAGGGAAGGTATAAGTTTGGTATTTACTCAAAACAAATATTAACTTAAAAACTGACTTAGTAACGAGCATTGGGGAGCTGTTGGTAGTATAAAACATTGTGGGAAACGACTCCCTCTGAAGTAATATAGTTTTTGAGAAAGAGGTAGTTTCTCACTAAAATATTAAAAGACTTCTCGCTAGAAGTCTTTTATTCCTAGCTGAAAGCACACAAATTCGTCCAACAAGGGTGTTTCTTTCATAGTTTTCTCGCAACTTCGATGACCTAATGAGCCCAAATTTTCACAGGCTTGCTATGTTATGCTTATGATGGGATACACCTATAGTGAGAACACTGGTCTTTGACAATTACCAAAGGTGTACGGTGCCTTTAAATACAGTTCTTGTTCAAAACTGCCATCTTTGTTTTTGGTCAAAATACATGATTGGATACCTGTACGACCCACAAAATCAGATACTATTAAAATTTTATAAATAACACAAAAATCAAACTTGTGTTTTCTTTTTCTATGTGCATTTTTATTTACTCATTTGGTTCTCGTTTTCAAGCAAACTATTTATGCAAACAATACAACAGTTTCCACTTTGGGTTTGGGGATTATTTTAGTTACTGTCAACAGTTGAAACATAGACGCTAATAAAACAATGTCACACAACCTTAAGGTCTAGGATTGGAGCTTCCGCTAACTATACAGACCACCAGGCTGACAAGACGTATCATATTAGTAAACGGCAAACATGTTTGCTTAACAGCAATGGTTACCCACCAATCTGTCATATGACTATTTTATTGTCAACTTTCTCGGATCATTTCTACTACTGATCAATCAAAGGCTTGAGCTCTGCTGGTAATTTTTATCGGCAGAGTGTGGGTTCAAGTCCCCGTCATGGCACTTGTGTCATTGGGCAAGATACTTTACCATGTCTTTTGGTTGGGACATTAAGCACGTAGGTTCCATGTATCAGTGCACCTAAAAAGGGTACTACTGACCAATCAAGGACTCGAGCTCTGCTGGTGATTCTGATCAACACAGTTCAGGTTCCAGTCCCGGTCTTTACCATAATTGCTTCGTCCTTCAGGTTGGGACATTAAAGGCAGTGGACACTATTGATAATTACTCAAAATAATTATTAGCATAAAACCTTACTTGGTAACATTGTGAGAAACGGCTCCCTCTGAAGGAACATAGTTTTCGAGGAGGAATTTTCCTCGAATTTGATTTCGAGACCTCAGATTTAGAATTTTAGGTCTCGAAATCAAGCACCTGAGCGCACACAACTTTGTGCGACAAGGGTGTTTTTTTATTTTTTATTATAATCTTGTAACTTCGACGACCAGTTGAGCTCAAGACTGGTCTTTGACAATTACCAACAGTGTCTAGTGTCTTTAAAGGCAGTGGACACTATTGGTAATTACTAAAAATAATTATCAGCATAAAACCTTACTTGGTGACGAGTAAAGAGGAGAGGTTGATAGTATAAAACATTGTGAGGAACGGCTCCCTCTGAAGTGACGTAGTTTACGAGAAAGAAGTAATTTTCCACGAATTTGAGTTCGAGACCTCAAGTTTAGAATTTGAACTCTCGAAATCAAGCATCTGAAAGCACACAATTTCATGTGACAACGGTATTTTTTCTTTCATTATTATCTTGCAACTTCGATGACCAATTGAGCTCAAATTTTCACAGGTTGGTTATTTTATGTATATATTGAGATACACCAAGTGAGAAGACTGGTCTTTGACAATTACCAATAGTGTCCATTGTCTTTAAGCAATACATGTACATGTAGGTCCTGTGTTCTAGTGCACATTAAAAGAACCCCAAAACACTTATCATGGAAGTGTAGGGGCTTGCGAGATACAGTAATGAAGTTCACTTATGAGACATCCTTGGTTTCATTACCAGAAATATATAAAAGTAATAATATCAATTTTAATAATAGTAGCCGTATTATTCCTCAGTACCTTCAGGAAGCAATATCACCTTTAAAATGAAACAATTTTTTTAATGAATTTGCTGTCTTTGATAAGATTAATATGCCAAGTTTGACTTTCAAGGGTAGAATTTGACTGACACATTGAGTTATTAAACATAGAATCTTGAAGTCTCATGTAAAATTCACATTTGAAGTGTTAGTTCCCTCAAATATTTTGACACTTTAAGAAGCCTATAATCACTCTTAAGCACGCTGTCTACCAGTAAAATAAACATAGAAGCTTCATACTTGACTTGCAATAAGAGCTAATGTCTTTTCCATCATTGAGTGCACATATTTGACTAGCATTAGCAATGATAGTCCAAGCATATGTTACACACACTCAATCCCAAGGACAAAGTTTGCATCATCAGAAGCGGGTATTTAAACATGCTATCAAGCAATAGACGTTACGCGGGAATTTAAACAAATACCTTTTAAACAAAGGACGTTGGTTTGAAATTGTGTATTAATAGGTGTTTGTGCATGAGTACAGCCAGAAATTTGATTTTCCTTCAAAGAGGTAGGGGAAAAAACTAACTTTTACATCATTGACACAACTTTAGAGGCAGCGGACACTATTGGTAATTACTCAAAATAATTATCAGCATAAAACCTTACTTGGTAACGAGTATTGGGGAGACATTGATAGTATAAAACATTGTGAGAAACGGCTTCCTCTGAAGTGACGTAGTTTTTGAGAAAGAAGTAATTTTCCACGAATTTGATTTCGAGACCTCAAGTTTAGAATTTGAGGTCTCAAAATCAAGCATCTGAAAGCACACAACTTCATGTGACAAGGGTGTTAATTTCTTTCATTATTATCTTGCAACTTCGACGACCAATTGAGCTCAAATTTTCACGGGTTTGTTATTTTGTGCATATGTTGAGGTACACCAAGTGAGAAGACTGGTCTTTGACAAATACCAATAGTGTCCACTGCCTTTAATATATGGTTTTGCTTCTGTTGCTTAATACAATAAACAGTACCTACATGTTGCACCAGTTGTTCAATTTCAGGGCTCAAATTTGTTGTGGAAAACCCTACAAGTCCGTAGGGCTTGTAGCTTAAAATTCGAGCCCTGAATTTGACTTTTGAATCCAAGCTCAAATTGACAAAAACCTATGTTAAGCTATCAGATGTTAGAAAAATAGTGAAATTTAAAGACACTGGACACTATTGGTAGTTGTTAAAGACCAGTCTTCTCACTTGCTGTATCTTAACATATGCACAAAATAACAAACCTGTGAAAATTTGAACTCAATTGGTCATCTAAGTTGTGAGAAAATAATAGAAGAAAAAACAAAGTCAAATTCAAATATTTTAGTGAAAAATTACTTCTTTCTCAAAAACTATGTTAAGAAGGAGCCGTTTCTCTCAATGTTATGTACTAACAACAGCTCTCCATTGCTCGTTACCAAGTAATTATTTTGAGTAATTACCAATAGTGTTCACTGCCTTGAAGGCTGTTCATATCTAGGAACCTGTGAAGGAAGAGATTTTCTGGCGATATGCTAAATTGTAGTCATGATGTTCTTCATTCACTAATCTTATTTCAGTTGTGTTTTTATTTGTTGCCCTCAGAAATATCAATTGTCAAATGATGCATTGTTTTTTTTTTGCAGCAGATTGTAAAATATTGTCTAAAACTGCAGCATAATACACTGATGTTCCTTCAGATTGGAATGGTTTTTCAAAATGAATGGGCCATTTCCCAGTTGTAATTTAAATAGTCTGGAATAATGACTTGATTGGTATTAATGCATTCAAATACAAGAAATCTTTTGTAACTAAACACGTCATACTTGTACCAGCAAATCTAACTCACAAATCTAACTCACAAATGACTTTATCAAAACTGGACGAATCCAATATATTATTCAATATATATTATTTTGAAATTTCAATTTTACTGTCATTTTATGACAGAAGGGTCCAATTTCATAAAGCTGTTTAAGCAGAAAATCCTGCTTAGCAATTTTGTTTTGCCAAGCAAAAATAATCAGGGGGCACCAGTCATCACAACATAATAAATTTCATGGAATTTTTGCTGGTGCTTTGTAAGTTTTTGGGCTTACATGCTTTATGAATTTGGGCCCATGTCTTTCCTTCAAATCTTATCCAAAATATAGTTCCGATTGTTTAAATATACAATTACTGTTTTATCAATATGATAAAAGCAAACTGACAAAACCATAATGAACAAAAATAGATATCCTAAGTTATTCCTATAACATTTATATATACATACATATACAATGCACCAAAAGTGATAAATTATCAAGAAGTAAAGGATAATATATTCTATAAGTATTCACAAGTTTAAAAGAAACACAATGTACTAAGTGGAACAACACAATAATGTAGCAAGAGACCGTTATCACAGTGGTGTCATATTGCATGTCTCCCATTCAAACCAGTGGCACCAAAGCGAGGCTGGAAGGGAAAATAGTCGGGTCCCTTACTGGCAAAATAGTGATAATGATAATAATAAAACTATTGTAATATCAATAAAAATAAGCATTCTGTTATGTGATAAATAAATCTAAAAAGATGTTCAAGGCGGCAGAGGAATTAAAGCAGACAACGATAACATTTAAAAAGGGTGAACTTAACACTGGAACCCCTCTTTATTCGAAAAGGCACACAGGGAGCTAGTCTGGTGCAATGATATTTCTAAAGGTGTTGTCAATGTGACGTGACTTCTACATTTTATTGGTTGCAACAATATTACGACAATGATGGCAACAATTCAGGTCTAAACTTATGCAATACATGAAGAGAAATATATTTATTGATAACAAAAATACTTTGTTGGCAATACAATCTGAGGTCACTATAGAAATCCTATAGATCTGCATTGTCATTTTAATCTATTTAATGGGAAGAATTTACACTAGTGAATACCGTCATTTTAAAATAACAGATTGTCACTCAAGAAATTAGTGATTCACATAAAACAGAGAAAACATCATCAAGTAAGAAAACCACAAGGGAAACTGAAATGGGGGTAAACTTTAAAATTTACGGTAAACTTGGGTGTGATAAATGGCTTCTGACTGGCATCACAAACAAAACGATATTGACAAAATAAGAAAGCCGCCAACATTAAGGCATATCTATATAGCTATATGTGCTGGCACTTAGTGCTGGCACACTAACTTGAACGTTGCAGGTGTAAGTCCTGCTCAGAACCACCCCAACTCATTAGAGTTAGTCATTACATGGTGTTACCACAAACCTTTCTATATCAACTTATCGTTGTTCAACCCAAAACTAAATAAAATTTACTAAAATTTACTAAGTGGACTTCCCTTGTGACTTATTTTTTTACATGGTAAAGGATTATCTTGACCTTTGTTCTGTTTTAAATTTTTTTACTTTCCATTTTATTGCCAAAAAACCCCCAAACTATTATTGTTTTTTTCTTTATCAAGCAGTGATGACATTTTTAAAATCTACTAGAATTTTTATTTATTGCATGCTAGCAGGTATCTAAAAAATAAAATAAATGTCTGATGATAAAACAAAGAACTGACTTTTGGCACTGTATAAACAGAGGGAGAAACAACACTTTGGCGATAGTAACCACACATGTGATGTCATTTTAATCCATAGACATTTTCATGTATTTCAGAAAGTTACATGCACTTCTAGCAATCAGAGATATTTTAAACAATGATCAGAGAGATTTGTAGAATAACACTTTTAACATCGCAGGGAAAAAGTTTCTGCAATCAGGGAGAGTTTTAAAGACACTGGACACCATTGGTATTTGTCAAAGACCAGTCTTCTCGATTGGTGTATCTCAACATATGTTTAAAATAACAAACCTGTGAAAACTTTAGCTTAACTGGTCGTGGAAGTTGCAAGATAAAAGATGAAAGAAACAACACCCTTGTCACACGAAGTTGTGTGCTTTTTTAGATGGTTGATTTTGAGACCTCAAATTCGAAATCTGAGGTCTCGAAGTCAAATTCGTGGAAAATTGCTTCTCTCTTGAAAACTACGCCACTTCAGAGGGAGCTGTTTGTCACAATGTTTTATACTATCAACCTCTCCCCATTACTCGTCACCAAGTAAGGTTTTATGCTTACAATTATTTTGAGTAATTACCAATAGTGTCCACTGCCTTTAAAGCCATTGGACCCTTTCGGTAAACAGTGTTGTTCAAGGCCCACACTTTGTGTACCACAACTTCTATATCAAATAACAAACCTGTGAAAATTTAGGCTCAATCGGTCATCGCAGTCGGGAGAAAACAACGGAAAAACCCACCCTTGTTTCCGCGCGTTTCGCCGTGTCATGACATGTGTTTGAAATAAATCCGTAATTCTCGTTAACGAGAATTCATATTGTTTTGCTGTTTTCTCAAAAAGTAAAGCATTTCATGGAATAATATTTCAAGAGAAGTCTTTCACCATTGCCTTCTGTAAACCCTGTAAGTTATTTGTAAATCTGTGAACTTTTTTTTTTTTTTTTCTGAACCGAAAGGGTCCAATGGCTTTAAAGTAGTTCACCAGAACATATACAGATTTGGTTGATTTTCCAAGAACTTTCTGCAGAACCAGGAAGAGAGTTTGCAGCTCTGTAAATGCCCAGAATTTGTTATTTTTAATGCAAGTACAAAGTGTTAAAGTGAGGTCATTGATTATGATAACAATATGGGGGATTATTGTAAGAATAGATTTTCTCCAGGTGACTGAATAATGCTTTGTATTAACCATGTATGAAGGACAACAAAATATTAAATTGTTCATAATCCCAATTGTCAACACATATTTATAGACCAACATACATTGTACACCCACCTCTCTCCTTCACCAAAATTTGCTTTTGGATTATGACATCTGCTCAACATTTATGAAGGTTATGAGTTCAATTCCAGGTAAAAAAAATTCCCCAAAAGTTTTCTATGAACATGGACTCCTTGGTTCAGGTTCACAAAGATGCTTATAAGCAGAAAATATTGCTAAAGTTCTCTGCTAAGCATGAGCGGGCTACCAGTCACGATTGGTACATATGACATGACATATTGGCTGGTGACCGTTCATAATAGTAAGCAAAGTTGTAATAATTGGACCCCAATAACCACAGCACCTATATGCATGTACATTCCAACATGTACAGTACACTACAATAAACATTCACTGCTTTAATGTTAGCTTAAAATGTCAGACTAAAGTAGCAATGATCAATCCCTGATAATCACATGAAGTATGCAAGCACAAACAAGTAGCAAATAATCCTTACTAAACTCATTGAATACATGATTTGTCTCTGCTATCTGCAAGTGCCGATCATCATCTAATGGGCACCGGTGCCTCGTAACATTGGTCTTCCTTCAACTGCACACTAACAATAATGCCTTCCCCCTACGCAAGACATTTTTTGAAAAGTGGTCATGGCGACCTGGGCCCAATTTCAAGGCTCTGCTTCTTGTGGAAGCAGGGAATTTTGTGTTTTACGTCAAGCCTATTTCACGGGTTACCGGGGAATAATTGGCTAATTCCACATTACTAGGCATTCTACGCTTACACAGCTAACCGGAGAAGGGTGATCGAAAGCGCAGAGTTCCGAAAAATGCAGAGCCATGAAATCGGTCCCAGATTTAAAGGCACCTAACTGAACAATCTCCTACACAATATCTACATGATCCATTCAATAAAAACAAAATATTAGATAGAATTATTTCATGGTGTCATATTATGCTGTACTTATAATTATTTTAACTACTTTCCCTATTAGTAAACATTGCAAGTTATTACAGCTGTTTGAAACCAACACAAAGATGCTTTATAAATATTATCTTTATCATTATTTTAATTATTATCAAACTTTTCTTAAAGGCAGTGGACACTATTGGTAATTACTCAAAATAATTGTTAGCATAAAACCTTACTTGGTAACAATGGGGAGAGGTTGATAGTATAAAACATTGTGAGAAACGGCTCCCTCTGAAGTGACATAGTTTTCGAGAAAGAAGTAATTTTCCACGAATTTGATTTCGAGACCTCAGATTTAGAACTTGAGGTCTCGAAATCAACCATCTAAACGCACACAACTTTGTGTGAAAAGGGTGTTTTTTTCTTTCATTATTATCTCGCAAGTTCGATGACCGATTGAGCTAAAATGTTCACAGATTTGTTATTTTATGCCTATGTTGAGATACACCGACTGTGAAGGCTAGTCTTTGACAATTACCAAAAGTGTCCACTGCCTTTAAAACAATGTAAAATTCTCCTGAAGACGAGCAGAGTATACTGTTTAAAACGTCGAGACCACATTTCTCCTTCACCAAGAGTTCACTAGGAATTAATTTAAAGAAACAGTGGTCATTTGTTTGCCATTTCAAAACTGAATTCCTAATGTTTGAAAAATCCCCAAATATTGCACTGTTAAAAAAACAAAAACAAGATACAATATATTGTCAAAAATAAACCTGCACAATATAACTTCACAGATTACCTTTAAATATAATCTACATGACTCCAGTTCCTATGTACAGTGTTAGAACTCTGAACAAAATGAAATATCTAAGTGCACTGCTTAAGTATTTAACGTACAAAGCCGCTAGAGGGCAATGATATTAAAACACAAAGAGAAGGGTGTTAGCTTTACTGGTGTGGGACGACAATTGTAATGCAAATATATTGTATAATAATTTAACATCGCTGCAGTCATTTCGATGGCGTGGGTTCGTATCCCACCGCTGCCACCATGAAGTGATATTTGTTTAGGAAGTAATTAAGGGGATTACGATGGTTGATTTCCTAGCTCCTGACCAACAGTCTTTATTCTTTCATACCACTTAATAGAAGGGAAGATAACACAGTGGTGTACGATATACATGAGCAGGATAAAGTAGTCCCATATCACAACAACTCTCACTTAAAATATTTATATTGCAAATAGGAAATTGTCATAAAAGGCTTAACATTTTTGTTATAGCCTCGTAGGGACAGAAAAAGAAAGATTAAAACTTGAGCCATTCTACTAGAGCTGACTTTCGGTCACTGGTATGATACTCAGTAGGGGCATGGAATATGGATTCACAAGCTTGTTTCCTTCACACAAAGCAATGACCAAAAGTGGTCCTTAAAAGGTTCCATTACGAGCGAGACTTGCATGGTCTACAATAGTCTTGGTGCAAGACTTTTCTCTCTTCCCTTTCACGCACATCGCGGCCAATTCACCAACAGCGCCCGAACCGACTCTCCTGACTTATTCCACTCACCACCCGAGTGCAGGCGATGTCGGTGAATTGGCCGCGGTATGCATGAAAGGGAAACGAGAAACGTCTTGCACCGAGACTAGGTCTACAATGGTGTCTGGTGAAGTTTGCAGGGACACTTCAATCATCAATTGAACATCACCACAAGTCTCGGCTTCTAGATGATGCCTCCATACTTTATTAATATATTCTCTGCCTTGTTTTAAAAGAGAGCCTTGTTTATTGGTTACTTCTTTATACACTATTGTTATGGATTTGTACTGTTCTCATGAAGTATGGAAATAAATGTGAGTTTGATATGAAAACACAAATATTAGAGGTATAGAGGTTTTTAGTCAAAAGGGCTAGAAGACTTCCTTCCCTGTGACGGCAACTTTGCCTCTTTCAATATTGCCTCTTTCAAGATTATCTTAAGATACAGCAACTTTGCCTCTTTCAATATTGCCTCTTTCAAGATTATCTTAAGATACAGCAACTTTGCCTCTTTCAATATTGCCTCTTTCAAGATAGTCTTAAGATTTGAAGACATTGAAAGGAGACCGATAGACCTTTTTTTGTGCTACCCCCATCTTGGTCATGTTTTGTTTTTCCAGCCTCGGTTTGGTTACATTGTTATCAATGGGGCAAAAATGAAGATGGCTGCACCATATAAAGGTATATTGAAACATCTCAACATCAGGAGCAACTCCTGAATAAAACAAGACAAATTACACGATTGTCCCTTTCATATTGACATTTATATTTTAAGGTGGATATAAGCTTACCCAAGATACATATTATAATTGAATTCAAATCTACCACGGATTACACAGAAAGGCTTAAACCTCTGGGTACACAAAATATGATCTCTTCCACATCGCCATGGGAACATCACCACATCCGTCATCATGTTTCCTTCTTGCTCTCCTCGGCAACCGTTGCTGTGGAGACGGGAACGTTGTCCAATGGGATCTGCTCCGGCGAGCCAACCACGGTGTAGGCTTTTTGAGTGTCGGCCAGGCTGGTGAAGAACATGGAATGGTCGGCCATCGGACCTTGGGATTTGCTGGTGATGCAGCAAGCACGACACCACATGTAGGCATTCTGGGCCTTCTCCACAGCTGTATCATCAAAAACAGTAGTGGGTTAAAGTCAGGTTTTTTAATTCAATAAAAGCAGAAATTGAGAAGGAAAGGAGAAGTTAAAAAAAATCAATTCACCGATATTTTGCAGGGAAACATAATAGTTCCAATGTTCATCATGCTTTGTGTTATTCAAACCTAATGAAAGTTGTTCAAGAAAAAATTGTTTTTGATTCTTTAGTTTTTTCTCTCATTTTTTTAAGGAAGGACATATTGCTCTGGATTTCCAGTGATATCAAAAAAAGGCAACCACCTTTTGAAATGAAATTGTTACACGTTAATTTTATTCTGTGCATCTACAATCAAGGTATACTTTGCCATTAAATATCAATCACATTTGCTGAATATTCAATGCTGTACACAAATAATCTGTGCTAAAGGCTTACCCATCCTTGCTCCCCCATCGACACACATTTTATCTCTTAATAATGACAACCCCACTCCCAGTTTCTAATAGGGCATAGGCTGAGAAAAAATAGAAGTTGACCGGGATTTTAGTGATGTTTTTCAAACAAACAAATGACACTCAAAAGTTCAGTTAAGCATAACAAATTATATTTAACAAGCACTCTCTCCTGCTTATCAGAAAAAAAAGAATGAAAGAAATTGATCATTCCTTAAAGAGGTAATGTCTGTTTTAAAGGTACTTATTTTTCAAGGAGTCCATTGAATACTTGACAAAACAAATATAATGTACAGTAAGCATTTTAGCTGTGGACTAAAATTAATGCCCTGCCCTTGGAAAGCTAAAAACATGAGTGTTTTCAGTAAAACAGGCATAACTTCTCTTATAAATGATCAATTTGATTCATTCTTTTTTTAAGATAAGCAGGAAAGAATGCTTGTTTAATATGTGTTTCACTGGGGTTTTGAGTGTCAGTTGTTGTTGTTTTGTTTAGTTTTTAAATCATAAATCTCGGTCACCACTTCATTCGACTCGCCCTGTACAAGCAACTTTAAGCGCTAGTGGAATGCCAGCCTCAGAGGAGTCTAACCTAAGCTAACAAACAACCAGCCTGGCATGGCTACATCTGAGACGTGATGCAATCACCCACTTCAAACATCTAAGAAGATTAATACGGTCTGCTCTCTATAAGTCTCCTCGGAGGCCATTTACTCATCTGTCTTATGTTTGCTTCCTTTTAGACCCATATACTACCCCCTGCGTCTCAACCACTCTAGCATGGCTTTCCGACGGGGGAACATTAAGAGTCTTTCCGGCCATGAACCAGTTGGGATGTGTATCAGCTACATACTGGGATGTGATAGGCTGTTGGAAAAAACACCTGAACTATGAGCACAATGGGTGAAAGCTTGCGAGCGCCAAAGCTGTATGTAGCCTGCTTCCATGCAGATATCTTTGGTTTTGAAAAAAACCTACTCTGCAGTCGGGGTGTTCCATATATGGTTTTATTTTCAATTTCTTATTAATTTGATCTAAGTTATTGAATAGTTTTATAGTTATATAAAAAAATAAAAAAACATCACATCCCTGCACATATATGCGCACTGCAAGGTTAGTCAATCTTGTCAGAGTGTCAAACTCACAAAATGTCAAACACGTCTCTTAACAAAACAAAACAACTCAACTGTGTTTGTTTTTTTACAAAGGTGTCACTCTTCCCACAAAAACAAAATCATCAATCGCATTAATACTTCAGTACTGTATAGAATTGAAAGGTATTTTATGACACTCAAAGTCAACATTTGAATACAGTGACTGTGTTATTATTCAAAGTACGTAATGTTTGCGATGACACATTGTACAATCTCTTTGTGAGTAGTGTTGGTTCTGTAATGAGCAGCGCTGGTTTATATACTGCTCAACGTTTTGATTAGTGTGCTCTGACTGTCTTCAATTGAAAAAAACACAAGACCACCAGACTTTTCCAGTCACAAGTTTTACTGGTCCGGCCTATAAAGTTATTGGCCTGAGGCATGTGGTCCAATAGAGAATTTGAGTCCTGTTTAGTCTTATTGTAGATCATGGCTGTCTGAAGCCAAGAACAAATTGAGATAGGCCTAATTATTATTGTTGTAGGCCTTCCAATGTTTTTAATGAGCTTTTAATGTATTTCAATATTTCGTTGTTTTAATTGAGTACCAGTATTTGTAATAATTATGTAAAGTATATTGAACTTATTTGTTGATTAAATGAGCTATTAACAAATTAAATACTACATGTAAAGTATGTAAAGTATATTGAACTTATTTGTTGATTAAATGAGCTATTAACAAATTAAATACTACATGTAAAGTATGTAAAGTATATTGAACTTATTTGTTGATTAAATGAGCTATTAACAAATTAAATACTACATGTAAAGTATGTAAAGTATATTGAACTTATTTGTTGATTAAATGAGCTATTAACAAATTAAATACTACATGTAAAGTATGTAAAGTATATTGAACTTATTTGTTGATTAAATGAGCTAACAAATTAACTAACATTACTAACATTATTATCAATATCTGCCAGATGAAAATTGGTATTTAAAAACACACAGCAATCACTACAAACTCTATTAATGTATGCTGTATGCGTCATAGCACCTTGTAAACCCATATAAGGTGCTAAATAATTGGGTCTCAAAATTCCTCACTGCAATAACCTATCTTTCTGAAAGTTTGTATATACTCAGCGCCTTGAATATCTGGTTTGGTAGATACGTGCGCTATATAAGACTTTGGTATTATTATTAGTAATATGTATTTCTCCAGGAAGTTTTTTAGTGTTAAATCTTGATGTAATAGTGCCTTAACTCTTAATTGTTATGTTATGAGTGCTCAGTGAAACATCAAACTGGAACGCTGTATGTGGACAGATTGGAGGTATAAAGCCTTACCTGTTCTAACTGGGTCGTATAAGTCATTGTCTGTACCAACAAAATTCACATATTTGGTGTTTGGTTTCAAGATTATAATTTAGAGTTAAGTTTTCACCTCGTTTTAATTTTTCGAATACACATGTGTGTACACCCTGTGTAAATGGAACCCCTTTGCTTAATCCTATATATTGTTTTAAAGTGCATCCCTCTGACTACACTTAAAGGCAGTGGACACTATTGGTAATTACTCAAAATCATTTTAAGCATAAAAACTTACTTGGTAACAAGTAATGCGGGGTAGTATAAAAAAAAAAAATGTTGGTAGTATAAAAGATTGTGAGAAACAGGTCCCTCTGATGTGACAGAGTAATTAGATTTTGAGGTCCTAAAATCAAGCATCTGACAGCACACAACTTCTGTTTTTTCTTCCATTATTACATCGCAATTTACGATGACCAATTGAGTTAAAATTTTCACGGGTTTGTTATTTTGTGCATATGTTGAGACACACCAAGTGGGAAGACTGGTCTTTGACAAATACCAAAGGAGTCCATCCAGTGTCGTTAAGTTTGCATAGAGTCTTTTCTGTATGTTAAATATCAAACCTATTAACACTATACTTGTTCTAGTCCAATGTGTTTTTGTTTGTCTGGGCTTGCCTACGACAAGCTGTGGCCTTTCTGGTTATGTCGCCATTTTTAATACAAGTCACATTTGCAAGCCGAAGTGAGTTTCACTGTATATGTATAATATATATATATATATATGTGTGACAATAAAACAATTGAATTACATTGTATTGAATTGAATAGTATACAAATATTGAGTGGCTCAGAGTGGAATGGGAGGAATATTATCGCAAGGTAAAATTTGGGCTGTTCCATTTCACGAGGCGAAGCCGAGTGAAATGGAACAGACAAAATTTTACCGAGCGATAATATTCCTTCCATTCCACGAATTAAAGCCACCCAATATTTATTTTATATAACTGACATATAGATCCTTGTCATTTGATGTATTTTAAAAGTATAGCATTATGAAAAATCACATAAATTACTGGTTCGGAACAAACAACAAAAAATCATATAGCGCCGCGTGGCGGCAACAATGCACAAATTTAATAGCAATCGGATCACAACCTTTTGCACAGGTGCTCCTTTGTTTTAGCAGCGGCGCGGCGGCGCTGTACTGCTCAAAACATTGGGAACAAGGATGATCCTAACTGTTGAATGGGAAATGCTATACCCCATGGGCGAATAGGTCTTTTTGATCGCTGGTGCGGATGGGAGTAATAGTGAATGTCGCGTGAAGTAAGTTCCACCAATCAAATGACAAGGATGTATGTCGGTTATATAAAGCAAGCTAGTTGAAACGTTGAGACCAATTAAGGACCCGCTCTGCGGTACTGAAGTTAATTAATAACGGTCTTGAAAGCTAAAGTAGTAGTTCTACCTTCCGCCCAGGTATTATGGTAAAAAACAGGAAACTTCTTTTCAGAACTGAGAATTCTCCCAAAAATCTGTAAATGTACTTTGCGGTAGTAGAATACATAGCAAGACAGTTCTCTAAAGTCTTTAAAAGAACAAATCTACCTGGCAAGTAGACACATACATGGTGTTACGGCAAACCAAATATATAGCAACAAGAATCTTACCTGGAAGTGTCTTGGGAAAATAACCGAAGAGAAACAGCACGATGAGAACAATGATGCCGATTACACTAACTATCTCACAGAATATAAGGAAGATGTAAGGCTGTATAGGGAAGAAAACCTGCACAAGAAAATCAAACAACTTATAAGTGTTTATCATCATGGCGAATTTAAGTTTATCAAAATATATTAAGTAAATAGTTTGCCTTTTTTTTCCCAAAACACTCACAAGTTTAGGTACAATTTTCATTTTTTGTTTAAATTGTATTTGAGTTTGAATACAATTGGCAAACTTTGTGACCCGAAGGTCAAACTACAAAATCATTGCAATAGTTTTAAAAATAGAAAATGGCATGTACATTTTTTAAATTGCAAAAATAAATAATACAAAAGATATACAAAAGATACAGATTGCACCCTCTCCTATAAAATAAACAAAAAATAACCACATTCACCAAAAGAAACACTGTAATAAAAAAAGGCAAATTGCATTTTAAGCTGATAATCCCCCCCCCTCAATTTTTTTTTAATTTAAATTAATTAATTAAAAAATAATTAAAAATACCAATAACATGTAGGCCTACATTGAAAAGATTAAACAAAATTGAAAGCAATGAAACTAAGAACAAAGAAAGACAGAGAATTAAGTTTTCATTATTTGTATCATGAAAAAGTGAAAGGTGGGCATCACAGTTTAAAACTTCAAATAAACTGAAAATGCAACACACCTTGGCAATACAAATACAAAATGTTAAAAACTGAAACACTCCATCTTGCATTAGACTGGCTTCCCAAACAAAAAAATCTTTATATGTTTTGATAATACAATTATTGAATCAATATTGGATTAAATATCAATTCTGATCCATTCCATCTGTTTGAAACAACAGCATAGACCAATATTGCCTAGCCATGTTTGCTCAGGTGCCCCCCCCCATCAGAACTGGGTCATAAATATTAGTTCATGTGGGACATTGGACAGCTTCATCAAGCTCCCTCAAGGAAACACCTGCATTCTGCAAATTGGTTTGGAAAGAAAATACAGCTGCTAAAACAGAACCAATATTGAATCCGAGTCTGCTCCAGAAGTTGACGATGTCAGTTTGAATTTGACTTCAGGAAAAGGTTCGGGCTTTTTTTTCATTAATAGAGGGAGGAGGTATACCTTTTTTCCTGTGATAATAATGGTTAATAAGGTTTTAGTACATGCCAGTGCAGCCAATAAATTTAGAAGTGTTAATTCAAGACCGATTCCAGATGCAAAACTTAAATGTGACGGGCTCCGTAAATGAGTCGCCTGTCGCAAAGCTCTCTTTCAAGTGCAGTGCTGTTGGGTGTGGGAGGGTGAACAAAGTTAAAAATGAGTTTTTTTTGTGACTGTGACTTATGTGGTTTCCTGATACTAAGGGTCTACATTTTAATATTTCCCTTTTTTTCAACAAAGATGATAACAATTAGGGTTTATTTCAGACCATTTTTTACCTGTGTACTTAATTGTTTCCTTTACACTATCTGATGTTTTTATATTATTAAACATGTTGTTTCTCTATAACAGGTCATTTCAGGTTATAGTTTTTTCTTCATCAAAAGGTTATAACTTGATTACAAAAAAAATGACACAAGTATGTAAGATGTCAAAATGTAGCTTGTGGTATGCTCTTTTCAGCCAAGTAAAAAAAAGGTTATTGCCCCCTGTGACTTTATTACACAGGGCCCATCACCATTTGTAGAGCATTTTAATTATTTGGGTTACACATTACTTTCAGAAGCTTACAGAGCAACTAAGTCGCGGTTACAGTTCTTTGCCTTTGGTAGGCAGGGCTACAAAGTTGGGCCACATTGACAACACATTGATAAGATGTTGACAAAACACTGATAATATATAGATTGTACATTTATGATATTTTGTGGCATACTAATAAGATATTGATAGCACATAAAAAGATACCAATAGCAAAGTAATAATATATTTGATAGCACATTAATCAGATATTGATAGCACATGGATAAGATATTGATAAGATATTGATAGCACAAGTGTGGGTCGAACCCCGGTTGTGACACTTGTGTCCTAATTGAGCAAGATACTTTACTATAATTGCTTCTCTTCACCCAGGGGTATAAATGGGTACCTGCGAGGGTAGAGGTTGATATTGTGAATGATAAAGCCTACGGAGCGCCACGGCAGCTCGGGGCTGTATACTCCCTATTGGGAGCTGAGAAATATTACAGGGATGTTATTGGCCCAATGACCAGGGCACTAATGTAAAGCGCATTGATACGGTTTATTGTGAAATGCGCTATATAAAAATTTGTTATTATTATTATTATATTGATAGCACAGAAGTAGTACATTGATAGCACAAAAATAATAGCACAGAAATAACATTTTGATAGCACATAAATCAGATATTGAAAAGATATTGATAGCACGTTGAATTGATAGCACAGAAATAGTATGTTGGTAGCACAAAAATAGTAAATGAATAGCACAGAAACAAGATATTGATAGCACAGAAGCAATATATTGATAGCACATTTATCAGATATTTGATAATATATACTGACAACGCATTTCATAAACTACAGACAATGCCTTAATTAAGAGAGCTGCAAGTCTGATCAGAAATGTTCAACTCACCCTTCCTACTAAGACAGGAAATGCCATCTCCCCAGTGGCTGCTCCAATCACCACACAGCTAGTTACAAATCCTGGTCAAGATAAAAACATGCAGTTTAAAGGCACTATACACTACTGGTAAATGCTCAAAATAATTGTTGATCAAAAAACTTAGTTGGTTAACGAGCAATGGAACATTGTGTTAATAGTGTATATCATTGTGGGAAACGGCTCCCTTTTAAGTAACACAGTTTTTGAGAGATAGGTAATTTCTCACTTAAATATTAAAAGACTTCAGGCAACTATGATGACCAATTGAGTCAAAATTTTACAGATTTTTTATTTTGTTCATATGTTGGGATAAACCAAGTGAGAATACTGGTATTTGGCAATGTTACCAACTGTGTCCAGTGCCTTTAAAGGCAGTGGACACTATTGGTAATTACTCAAAATAATTATTAGCAAACCTTACTTGGTGACTAGTAATAGGGAGAGGTTGATGGTATAAAACATTGTGAGAAACGGCTACCTCTGAAGTGCCATAGTTGGCGAGAAAGAAGTGATTTTCAACAAATTTGATTTCGAGACCCCAGATTTAGAACTTGAGGTCTCGAAATCAACCATCTAAACGCACACAACTTCGTGTGACAAGGGTGTTTTTTTCTTTCATTATTATCTCGCAAGTTTGATGACCACTTTAGCTCAAATTTGTACAGGTTTATTATTTTACGCATATGTTGAAGTGAAGGCTAGTCTTTGACAATTACCAATAGTGTCCACTGCCTTTAAACAAAGTCATTCAAACAATCATTCATCAGAGAACAAAACAAGCATTTCAGGGATACGTCTTTACAAAATCAAGAAGCTCAAGGGATCTTCAATTCCCTGCAAAGGGCAAGGCCATGTAAACTACAGCCTGGGCGATTTTTAATGGCAGAATTAACCATGGAATATATTTTTTAAAAGGGTACCAGGGTAGCGACCATTGCCAAAGTGGCAGTAGAAGCTCTTAAAGTTCAAGGTTTTTCTGTATAGGTCAAGAATGTTCAGATAGCTTTTCAACGCATCCTTGGCAACCAAGAGTAGTGACTCTTTCATGTGATTTTCAAAGTTTGTAACAAAAAAACAAAACATTTCGCATAGTTTTGTATTGGGAAAAATATGACCATCACTCTCACAGTGACAAAAAAGCAGAATAAAAACTTAAGAATAGTCTTTGTGAGGTGACAAAGTCAGACCATATGTTTGTGCCATCCGTAAACTATAAAGCTAGAGTACATTTATGTAATACAAACCACATGGCTGAACTAACATAAAAACAGTAAAAACAGCTTTGTTAGAAAAACTTCCAAAATGTCATGTATGTTTATGTTTTGCCAAAGCAGATAGGTTGAGATTGCAGCTTGGCTCAGTTGTTTCTTCCATTAAAGCCGTGGACATCAACACTATAAATGACACTACCATAGGTTGGGGTAAATTTCTTTATTTACACCCAAACCAAACAGTGCACTCCAAAAGTGTCCACCATTCCTGGAAAAAAACTAATGCGGATGTGGATAAGGTTTTCAAAGTCCCTCTCTGATTACATGGGTTTTCCCCATTTGGGGGTTTCCCTCAAACATCTAAAACTGATCTCCCTCATTAGGTATCTTCAGGCTTACAGGTCCCTGTCCTAGTCACTCTTGAGAGTCCCATGGTATAATTACTGGACAGATATAACAGCTGCAATAACCAAATCACCAAATGTGACGCAATTATTGTTTGTTTTAATCCTCACCAGTATCTGTCAAAGGGAAACATAATGGTCACGCAGCACCCACACAATTAAAGGAACACGCTGCCTTGGATCGGTCGAGTTGGTCTTTGAAAAGCGTTTGTAACCGTTTGTTATAAAATGCATATGATTAGAGAGATATTTTAAAAGTAGGATATAATGATCCACACAAGTATCACTCGAAATAGCGTGGGTTTCCTCTTACCTCGTCGACTTACACGTCGGCCATTTATGGGAGTGAAATTTTTGACTCCCATAAATCGCCGACCATGTTAGTTCACAAAGTAAAAGGAAAACCACGCAATTTCGAGGCAAGTTTGTATGGATCATAGTATTCAACTTTTAAAATATCTTTCTAATTATATGCATTTTATAACAAATGATTACAAACGCTTTTCAAAGACCAACTCGACCGATCCAAGGCAATGTGTTCCTTTAAGGCAATAAAGCAAACATGGCAAGTATTAACTTCGTAGCCAACACAGATGTTGTAAATATCTGATGATATCTCTCTGCTAATATTGACACTGTCTAACAACAGCTGCATTTGTCATTTTGTCTACATATCCTTTCAGCGATAATATTTCCAAACAGAAAAAAAGAACTTTGTTGTTTTAGGATGCCTCATTCTGTTATTTGGTGTTTCAAGAGAAACATTTCAGACAGGTCTTGTGCTTTAGCTTTTACAACTAGAAACTGTGCGTTTATTTTGCCCCCCAGGAAGTTTTATTAGTCCAATTAATATTCAGAACTTTATCTTTCTGGTGTACTTATGGTAGCAATCACAACCACTTTATTTATTAAAAGGAAGCTACACACACTCACTCCAAAATATATATATATATATGTATATATCAAATAATAAACCACAAGGCCAAAATATGCTTCCTGTGACATTTATGGGGAAATTTGGTTGCTCATTTCACATTTGAATGGCTTACCCTGAACAAAATTGCTGCCCGCATGAACTAACAAGCCTGAATAAGTAACACTTGAACCAAAAAAGCAGGGGTTCCCATAATTATATAGAGTGCTAAATTTTTAAGGAGAATTATGTGGAGAAAAGTGTGGAGTCTTTCCTGACGGTGGAGTTTTTCATGGGCATTATATGTCCAGCAAGGAATTGGCTCAGTCGTGTGACGAGGGTTTAGGAGATGGACACTACAGTATTTAGTTTCTTTCAAATCACTGAATAAATAAACGCAAGAGTTCTACCTGACATGTGAATGTACTGTTCAGCAAGAGCGATGACTGTGGGGTAGACACTGCTCAAGGATAGACCGAAGATGCTGGACGCGATGTAGACGACTACATAGTTATCACGCATACACAAGAGGAGAGTCAGAGCACCGAAACACCCAAGCTGCAAAGAATCAGATGTCAACATGTTGATTAATATACTTAAGACAAACTGCTTTTATTCTTTTGTACATTGAATGTGACCTACCTACCCTACGTTTTGAAGACATCTCCCAAGTGAGATTTTGGTTTTTAGACCAATTACATTATAATAATAATAATAATAATAATAATCGAAGTCTTGTATAGCGCCGGTATCCGCCAATGTAGGCACTTGCTCAAAAAATCTGCACCCTAGTCAGCTTAGCTCCAGGTGCACTGCTCGCGATATCTTATTATAGGTTACCAATAAGGGGGGGGGGTTGCTGCGCACCACTATCAACCAATCATAAAAGGTCAATCATTGACCTCAGCAAAGGCGCTGTTTGAGCTTGCGAAGTCTTCTGCAAGATGTCTACGTGACGTGAAAATTGAAAATGTTCCCAAAATACTTTTTAGAATTGTTGTTTCTGAAATCAGAATCAAGACTAAAACAAAATCTCTTTGCAGAGTTTTGAGCTTTTCATAGCCATTATGTATTTATGATAAATACTGAGAAGTTTGGTTGGGCAAGAGTGGGTCTCAAATATTCCTACAAAAATCTTGTGTCACCTTCCTGACAAATTTATAACGATGGCTGTCTTAAGGAAAGTGGTGTCCCATAATAAAAACAGCAAGCCCAATAATTATATGACATTCAGTAACGGAAACTTGTCTGACTTTTAAGACTTTAAAGTGTTTGTGAACAAAGAATCTCCACCACCTGTGACCTCCTGATTAACGAGCCGGCGTGCACAAAATTGCATACAAATTTACCCATATAGTTTCCCTTGCAGTTTATTACTTGACTTTTTAAACCCAATGAAAAGTTTCAAATTATTTGGTGGTCCTGTGAAAAACTGCTAAAATACTCCCACGCCCAGACTTACATAAAAATGGACTCCCTCACTACAACCCTCAATGTGATAAATCATGCGGAATACATCATTGAACAAAAATCCTTCACAAGTACGCCAACGCAAAAAAACAGAAGCACAGTTTTTGACCAAAGTACGCAAATAAAAACCTCTCCATAATTCATGGAGTTACAAGGATCTGAAGACGAGGAAAACGAAGAGAAACAGATCTTGAGTGAACTTATCAGATTTAAACATGAAGGTTTGAGATGGCTGATTGTGATTAAGGCGTAAGATTTTGCCTTGGGCAGAGATTACTGGATACGTTACATGATATTGCAATAGTCCACGTCGAGTCAGATACGGATGGGAAAATAAAAACCCTCCTCCTATAATAGTTCACAAATAAAAGTCAAGAAATTGGAACTTAAAAGAAATGCTTGGATGAGACCCATTGGATTATGTTAAACTCAAACATAAAGTCATCTTTCGATATATAAGCGAGGATTTGTCTTCTCAAAGAATTAAATCTTCACTGATCCACAGGTCTTGTAGCTGAGAACTTGAACAAACACATTTTTTACAATATATTTTCTTTCCTTTAATAAAGTATTTTACTTTTTGCTATATAAATTCGACCCTTCCTTTGGTCCTAATAGGATTTGCAACTTGACATAAAGAGAGGTTTGCGAAGTCACCATGAACATCAATCTGTAAGTGAGCTGTGGTGGTTCTTGGAAGAACCGGTGTTTGAACAACATATTTAGATCAGTATTTTCTGCTCGTGTTCAGGTGAAACTTCTCCTGGAGACAAGCAGTTCCAAATGTCAAGACCACATCGGCTCTTTTCAGAGCCAACACTACCACACAAGAGATTTACACATACCCGCAAGTTTACTATTTATTTGTAGTTTCTTCCTATGTTATCCACACCATGCAAAGCTTCAAACAATACTTGCTCTACTCTCTTAAAGTAAAAGAGTGAAAAACACCACTCTTTACTTTTCGAGCTGTCCGTTATATGGCTCTTCAAAAAGAGTGGCGGTTATTTCTCTCTTTTAAGAGGGGTTTCAACCAAGGAGTGAAAAATCACTCAAAAAGATGCAAACTTCAACGTAAAAGAGTGGAAGACTACTCGAAAAAGAGTTGTCCTTCATATGGCTCTTCAAAGAGTGCTTTTTGCCTCATTTATACATTATGAGAGTGTGAAAGAAGGTGGGTAAGACATGGTATTTAGACTGGTAACCTTATTTTTTCTTTTGCTTCAGAAGCTCTACGAAATTGGGAGGGTAAGAAATGACAACTCCTTGTAAGAGGCTTTCATCAAAGGTGAGATGACAGTGCATTGTACTATTCATGTGAATGTGTTGTGACAGCCGCTAATGCAAATAGTCCCCTTCCTCCACCCCCACTCACCAGATTACACATAAGCATAGCTCCTGGGCTAAGCTTAGTCGATATAGGGATTGACACTAGCCTGCCCAGGGCAAAGCTCCCCCAGTAGACAGACGTAATATACGCACTGTCCGTAGCAGATAGCTCAATGGCTTGATTCTTCATGGCGTAGGCAAAGATGAAACCTCCATAAGCTGCCTGCAAAGAGTCAAATTAAGTTGGTCATGTCACTAAAGTCAAGCATAACATTCAGCCTCCATTAACCAGACACTTAGCGGTGCCATAAGAATTTCCTTCTTTTTATTGGTGAACCTTTTATACAACACAATACAAAACAGTTTTATATACCACCATTTCATCAAGATCACAACAGTTTGTGATATGATAGAAAAAAAGACATGGCAAATTAAAATCATAAACGAGCGAACAATTTATTTTGTGCCAAAATAGCCTTGGCCCTAGTTAAAAATTGTTTGTTACCCTTGTCATTAACCATGACCCCTAGGTTAAGCCTACACATTACCCTCAACTTTCTCACTTCCTTCACACCCAAAACCTGTTGACTGCTGACGCATCATTGCATTTCTAAAGATTAGACATTTTTTGTATGAACAGATTTTCACGTTCCCTCCGGCATTTTGAAGGTACTTGTTATGCACCGTTAAACATGACCCTGGTGGTTTCGAACAAATTTTATACCATTGTAAAACCAGTTCAAAAGAAATCTACAGAGCACCAGCCACAGCTCGGGGTGTACAAGAAAATGATGATGATCCTCTCAATAAATATAAATACTATAATAACTCAATAAATACAGGAAGATGGCAATCATTAAGGGCCCAATTTCAAATACTGCTGAAAAATCCCTGCTTAGCAATAATGAGCAGGATACCAGTCAAAAATTCTACATGTAACATAGTAGTTCGGCTGGCAACCTTGTTTTGGTAAGCACAATTTTTTTGTACTTAGCTACCTGTTGTGAATGGGCCCAGAACAAGCAGATACTCAAATTCATAAGTCCCCAATATTCCATTTGTCTACCTAATGATCAGAAAACAAGTTAATATTTTGTATCATTCTTTTTATCACCTCCCTTGCTCGCCCCCATCTTGTTAAGATTGTTTGTCTTTGATAGTTGTTTCTAAATCAAATTTTTGTAATTGTACTTAACATTACCTGTTTGTATTGCATACTTTTATATCAATAATGATCTTGTTGCAAGTAACAAAGCCATTTTCATTTTTTTTATGAATGAATCCGTTTCCTACAAAACTAACATACCCTGTAAGTTGGAAATTAAGTTAAGTACCGCCCTTTGAAGCTCGAAATCCGTTTTAGTGAAAAATTAATTTGGTTAAACGGATGTTGATGACTGCCTGGGGGTGTAAGCCAACAGCCAAAGAGTATAGATGATAATTAAATCACACTATAATTTGGTTTTTACCCATACACCAATGTGTGCTTAAAAGCACTACACTCAGTCAAGCATAACATTCAGCCTCCAGACACTTTTAAAATAACTTTGTGGTGCCATAAGACTTTCCTTCTTTTTATTGGTGAACCTTTTATACAATACAATACAAAACAGTTTTATATACCACCATTTCATCAAGATCACAACAGTTTGTGATATGATAGAAAAAAACATGGAACTTATGATACAAATTAAAATCATAAACGAGCAAACAATTTATTTTGTGCCAAAATAGCCTTGGCCCTAAATAAAAATTGTTTGTTACCCTTGTCATTAACCATGAACCCTAGGTTAGGCCTATAACAAATAACTTTCTCACTTCCTTCACATACAAATACCTGTTGACTGCAGATCTGACACATCATTGCATTTCTATAGATTTTATATTTTTGTATTAACAGATTTTCACATTCCCTCCGGCATTTTGAAGGTACTTGTTATGCACCGTTAAACATGACCCTGGTGGTTTCGAACAAATTTTACACCATTGTAAAACCAGTTCAAAAGAAATCTACAGAGCACCAGCCACAGCTCGGGGTGTACAAGAAAATGATGATGATCCTCTCAATAAATATAAATACTATAATAACTCAATAAATGCTTGACAGGAAGATGGCAATCATTAAGGGCCCAATTTCAAATACTGCTGAAAAATCCCTGCTTAGCAAAAATGAGCAGGATACCAGTCAAAAATTCTACATGTAACATAGTAGTTCGGCTGGCAACCTTGTTTTGGTAAGCACAATTTTTTTGTACTTAGCTACCTGTTGTGAATGGGCCCAGAACAAGCAGATACTCAAATTCGTAAGTCCCCAATATTCCATTTGTCTACCTAATGATCAGAAAACAAGTTAACATTTTGTATCATTCTTTTTATCACCTCCCTTGCTCGCCCCCATCTTGTTAAGATTGTTTGTCTTTGATAGTTGTTTTTAAATCAAATTTTTGTAATTGTACTTAACATTGCCTGTTTGTATTGCATACTTTTATATCAATAATGATCTTGTTGCATGTAACAAAGCCATTTTCATTTGTTTTATGAATGAATCTGTTTCCTACAAAACTAACATACCCTGTAAGTTGGAAATTAAGTTAAGTACCGCCCTTTGAAGCTCGAAATCCGTTTTAGTGAAAAATTAATTTGGTTAAACGGATGTTGATGACTGCCTGGGGGTTTAAGCCAACGGCCAAAGAGTATAGATGATAATTAAATCATACTATAATTTGGTTTTTACCCATACACCAATGTGTGCTTAAAAGCACTATACTCAGTACTTTCCCGAGTACGCTAGTGAGAGAAAACCCCCCAGCAAATCATTCTGGTGGGATTCGAACCCACAACCTTAAGTGGTGACATCTGCTCCATCAATGCAAAGGTCATGGGTTAAAAAAAGTAAAAAAAAACAAAAACAAAAACAAAGGCAAATCACTCTGGTGGGGTTTCGAACCAACAACCTTACGGCATCTGCTCTAGCAATGCAAAGGTCATGGGTTAAAAACCAACAAAGGCAAATGCAATCTGGTGGGATTCGACCCCACTACTTTTAGTGGTAAGACCTCTGCTCTAGCAATGCAAAGGTCATGGGTTCAAGTGGTTCACCTATGGTTTTTCTGTACAGAGCTTGGGAAAGTACTCGGAGTAGTGTAAGGGTAAAAAACAAATTATATTTGTTTTTATCCAGATACAATGTACATAAATTAACATCTATTCAATGACATTCCATGTTCATACCTGAAGTCCATCATAAAGGAAGAGGAGTAACGAGGAGAGGAATGTGACGGAGATGACTTTAGAATGAGTGGACGCGCAGCATAGACTCGCCCTGGTAGTCCCTCCTTCTTTGGCTTTAGTCCCAACCTCATCTGCTTCTGCATGACATAGACATGACAACAAATTAGCTATGCTTTGTCATACGATTGTTCATTACATTTCATGTATTAATGATTACACAATATTGTAAGAAGTAAAACCTGCAGACTTTAAAGCACGCTTTTGGAAATTTCCAGAGATTACGCAGCTTGAATTATTTATGTTTTTATGGTAAAAAGGTCAACACTTTGAAAGCGGATCTATTCTGTTTTATTTAAAAACAAATAAAATACTGCTTTACTATAGTGTCTTCCATCCAATGCAATCTGATGAATTCTATTAACCTTTGGTTGGGTTTCAAGAGTTGTTCAAGACACTCCAGTAAGAGGTGTGCAGTGCGATCAGCTGCACAAGGATCCTCAGCATCATCATCTGAATGGTCCAATGTTATTCACTCCTGCTGTCGTCGTTCACCATCGACCCTTCCTCAACTACTTTCACACCGGCGGCTCACAGCCCCATCAAATGGCCGTTTGAACCTCTTTGGATTTCAAGCATTGAGCGTGAAAACGCCTCCATTACTGCTTTTGTTACCATGGCGGCATAATTGAAATATGGCATGGGTACTGTACAAGTGCCCTCTATTCGTCGCTGTTCAACGGGGTGTGTTTAATTACTACAAATGATGCAATGCCAAACCTCTTAATCTGAGGAATGTGTTTACTAATAAGAATCTTTTTGGGGGGTATTTGAGTGAATTTAATAAATCATGATTTGGTTTTCTAGAAGACTTATCACAAAGTTTAGGGATGATTTAAACTCGATCCTTCGCCATTGATTGATAACTATTGGAAAACAATAATAATAGCTGGATAATTTTTGACGTTTCATACAAAATAAAAGCAGGCTACACTTAACAGATGCTCATTAAATTTGCATAGTGGATGAAGAATTTTTATTTCACCCTTACAGGCTAAACATGAATGGCTCTGGCAAAACCAGATTTAGCTTACCAACCAGAAGAGCAAGTTGTGTGTATCCACTTGTAGCTGCATGGTGTCCTGCTTATTTTTGCTCAGCAGAAATTTAAGCAGCTCTATGAAATTGGACCCTGAAGTAAGTTGTTCCGCGGGGAATTTCTCTGTTTTGTTACCAAGTTTATAGATTTTGCCACCCTGGGTGTCATATCGGCACATCCATTTAATCAAATGAGTCCCCACTCCCTTTACAATGTTGCTTGACTCTACAGTTATCATAACAAGACAATATTGTCCAGTTCTCCCACAAGTTATCAAGTACTTCAAACGTGGAATTCAGCTTTCTTCAAAACAACAACGCCGAGCTACAAAAAAACACCAAAGTCATGCCGCACCGCGAGAGGATGAAGAAATCTCATCCCCAATTCGCATAGAACATGATCATGCCTGTATAGCGCTTGCCGAAATTGAAAACCAGGGAGTCAATATTGCCCCAACATCTCAGCTCAAGTTGTCAAAGTGATCTGTTCCCCCATTATGCGCAGGCAGCGCCAACGGGACGACCCGGAGTAAACCCTTACCTCTATCTAGATCCTCGTACATGGACCTGTCCAGGTTTGCCATGCTGGGATCACGGCCTAGTAGTGGATCCAGACACTTCCGTCTCATCAAAAGTAAAAATACCATCATAATTATCGGAATCTGAAAAGAAGAAAAAATTAATAAAAAAGATTGTCGAAAATTTGTTTACTTACCACGTGCAACATAGGTCTTATAACTAAAATTTCCAATATTTGTCTAAGGTTTTTCTGTTTGTTTGTTTATTTTGTTTGTCTGAGGTCTAAGTTTTTTCCTGTTTTTAGTTGTTTTGGACATCAGGTTTTGGAGGGAGCTTTCTGAAAAAAATACAAGGAATAATATGCTGAGAAAAAATCATGCATGCATTCATACATGTTAATTGTCACGTTGCCCAAACATTTTTTGTTGATAAACAACGACCCCTGCTGGCATGGTCAGCCGAAAATTAGTAAAAATTTTATAAATGATTTACTAACATTCGACTGAGCCGAGCTGCACGGCCTTAAATTCATGCTAACAGATGATAAGACCAAATTCAAATTTTTTTGCAAACTTTCAATTGAATAATAAAGATACCTCCCATGTTAGGCTGCTTTGTTTCCAACAAGTTCAACACTATTTTTGAATATTAGTTTGTTTGTGTAATATTGGTAGAAAATGTAGCCTTCTGTTTTTCTTTTTTGGCTTTCCATAATTTTCCCCCATCAGTTGGCAAAAACTTGGGCCATGACGTTGCGATAGAAAGGTCTATTGTAGGTTTTTACCATAGAGTTATGTATAAGAACTTGAGGGCGCACTGGAATATGTACATGCCCCAGCATGCGCGCAGGCGGCCATTTTTTAAGTTGGACAAACAGGCATTGCTTAGCGTGTGTTTAAGTGGCCATTTTGTAAGTTGACAATACAGGATCGCGTCAGTGTTCAATAAACACAAACTCCAACGTCTACTTCATATTCAACGAGCGTGCAGAATGGCATGCATGTTTTCTCGCGGTCCCATCGCGTTTGTGCAAGAAGCATCACCAGTGCGCCCTCTAGTTCTTATATTTAACTCTATGGTTTTTACCTGAATGGCAGCCATGATCCAGAATGCAAATCTGACTCTGGTGTTATCCTGGGCCTCTTCCAGGGTCGCAATGGACACCGAGGGGAGTTCAGTAGCGTCTAGGGACCGAGCCTGGATGGGCACAACCGGATCGTTAGTCGTTGTGGTGTTGTCAATGAATGGAGAACAGTCTTCATTAAGTAGAAAAGGCTCGGCTACAATAGGACTGATGAAAGCTCCGAAGCCGTAGCAGAAATGGAGCGCCTGTGAGAAGAGAAAGATATATTCATAAACATTGTCATGAAACTGGTTCATCCCCAGGGGAAATCATGCAGTTGGCTATTAATTGTTTTATCCTGATCTGAATTCAAGTTCTGAGAAATTAAAGTGAGTGTAACCATATTGGTTTCACCCTGTAATAAGTATCTGGAGAATTAAACGCATGGCCTAGAACATCATCACTATCAGGAACCTCGGTGTCCTTTTCTTGCCCATGTAATAATTATTTTCTGTTGATAAGCATAAAATGGGTAGAAATTCTGAGAAATAAAAGTAATCTCCGGATGTTAAAGGAACACATTGTCTTGGATCGGTCGAGTTGGACTTTGAAAAGCGTTTGTAACCGTTTTTAATAAAATGCATATGGGTAGAAAGATGTTGTAAAAGTAGAATACAATGATCCACACAAACACGCTTTTTTATGGGAATCATAAGTAAAAGGAAAAACCACGCAATTTCGAGGCAAATTTGTGTGGATCACTGTATTCTACTTTTAAAACATCTTTCCAACCAAATGCATTTATAACAAACGGTTATAAACACTTTTTATAAACCAGCTCGTTCGATCGAAGGCAACGTGTTCCTTTAAAATAATTATTGGTTTCACCCTGTAAAGTATCAGGAGAATTAAATGCATGGCATAGAACATCGTTATGTTGTATTTATCACTATCAGGAACTGGTGTCCTGTTTTTCTCTGCAATATTTTCTGTTGAGGCAGGGCAAATAAAATGGGACCAGGTCAGAAATTCTGAGAAATAAAAGTAATCTCCGGATGTTATCATAATGGTTTAACCCTAATTAAAGGGAAGGTACACCTTTGGTAATTGTCAAAGACCAGTGTTCTCACTTGGTGTATCCCATCATAAGCATAAAATAACAAACCTGTGAAAATTTGGGCTCAATCGGTCATCGAAGTTGCGAGAAAATGATGATTACTCTTCGTTAAAAGAAAAAACAGCCTTGTTGGACGAATTTGTGTGCTTTCAGATAGGAATAAAATACTTCTAGCTAGAAGTCTTTTATTATTTTAGTGAGAAATCACCTCTTTCTCAAAAACTACGTTACTTCTGAGGGAGTCGTTTCCCACAATGTTTTATACTATCAACAGCTCTCCAATGCTTGTTACCAAGTCAATTTTTAAGTAAATATTTGTTTTGAGTAATTACCAAACGTGTACCTTAATTCTCTTTAAATGCATGGAATAGAACACCAAAAGTGGTACACATAACTATCACTATCTGGTATAGGCATCCTCTTCATGTAAGCAACATTTTCTGTTTACATGGCTTTTTATTAGGCAGAGCTATGAAAATGGGCCCTGAGGTGAGACATTCTGGGTATATGCCATATTGTCAGAGATTGGTGACGAGTGAAAGTGAAAACCACATCAGTGACCACATTAGCCTATATCCATGACTCATCGTTAATATGTGTATGCAATGACTAACCCAAATCCTAACCACTCCAAATCTTCCGTAATCCATCTCAGTTGTGCCTTGAATTTGGTGGATTCAGGGTTTCAAACTGACCGGCATTCTCGAACCAAATTTAGGAAGTTTGCTCTAAGCATGCTTAACTGAAACAAGGTCCTCACTCCAGAATACATTTTACTTTGTGTTTTTCTTTTATTGTAAAAGTCCAACTTTGCAATATGGCACACTTTTTTTTTATTTGTTATGAAAGTGCTCTCATTTCAAGAAAAGTTGTTGTGCCTCTGTAAAAATGGTAAGTGAAGGTAAAATGTATCAATATAGGCTTTCGTAGATTTGTTTTTAAATAGTTGTTATTCTACCCAAAGTACACAGTTTCATCCGGCTACATACTCGTTTTTCACAAAACAACAAAATCACTGTCAGCATCTACCCTTGTGTGAAATGCTGTCGTGCAATCCAAAGACAGAGAAAAAAAAACAACGGTTAATAAAAATTCTACAAACTGCACAAACAGGTCTGAATCCGAAGCGTATGACGTAAATGTGTGAGTAATACGATGAGATAAACAGATAAGAAGAGAGTATTATTGACTGCCGATCTCTACATTTGCACAATCCAAGGCTAGATAGCCGCGAGGCAAACCAACTGATTTACCTACCCATTAAGAAAGTACCACCTGATGTTTGATCCAACGCTAAAAGAGCACTAATGACCATGGTTGATTTGGTGTTTGTCTTATTAGCTTACTCACAGAGCGTTAAGTAAGTAGGGGGGTACCATTAGTCAGCAAATGAAGTAAAAATTAACGGGGGCTGGGGTGGATTTCACAAAGGTAGTCCTAACTTAGGACTAGTCTTAGGCAATGCTAAGAGATAGGACTGGTCCTAAGTTAGGACCAGTAACCCATCCTAACTTAGGACTGGTCCTATCTCTTACATTGCCTAGGACTAGTCCTAAGTTAGGACTACCTTTGTGAAATCCACCCCTGGTCCAGAATATAACTAGGAAGAAGTGTTTTAATGCGATTTTTAATTTGTAGTGTGGATATGAAGCTTAAAGCCATTGGACCCTTTCGGTACAGACAACAACAAACAAGTTCACAGATTTACAAAAATGGTCACATATAGGTACTCGAAACCACCATGTGGACTTACACACATCCACACAGTGTTTTTGAGGAATAGGATTTTCATTAGGTGTACACAACGAAGGAATGTCCACAGAGTGAATGCAACACAGAGCTGTGTGGGTTTGCCAGATGTGAGCGACCGAATAAAAAAGGTTGAGGTTGCGAAAATGTTGTGGTTGTGGTCTCTCAGCTTATAGACCCTATGCACATGACCTTATTTCAGTAGGGTGCCCTCACCTAGAGGTCAAAAGGAGGTTGTTTATTGGCCAATACTGTGCGTTTCGATTGTTTTGTCACCGTTTTACCTCCAAGATGGCGGCTGGATAACGTCAATGCATAAGGTCTCCACTGCTTGTTACAAAGTAAGTTTTTATGCTAACAATTATTTTGAGTAATTACCAATAGTGTCCAGCTCCTTTAATTTTGTGCATGCTTATCCAAAATAAGCAGGGTATTCCTGTCACAGACATCACATGTTACATGATAGTTTGGGTGGTTACCTTAATCTGGTAAGCAAAGTTATTTTGCGCTTAAAGCCATTGGACCCTTTCGGTACAGACAACAACAAACAAGTTCACAGATTTACAAATAACTTACAGGGTTTACAGAAGGTAGTGGTGAAAGACTTCCCTTAAAATATTGTTCCATGAAATGCTTTACTTTTTGAGAAAACATTAAAACAATATAAATTCTCGTTAGCGAGAATTACGGATTTATTTTAAACTCATGTCATGACACGGCGAAACGCGCGGAAATAAGAATGGGTTTTCCCGTTATTTTCTCCCGACTCCGATGACCGATTGAGCCTAAATTTTCACAGGTTTGTTATTTTATATATAAGTTGTGATACTCGAAGTGTGGGCCTTGGACAGTACTGTTAACCGAAAGTGTCCAATGGGTTTAAAGCAACTCTAGGATATTGAGCAAGGTTTCAGGAACCTTGTAGCCTACCTGTAGGAATGGTGAGACAAGCTTGCCGTATATCTTGAGGAGCGATACATTAGCGACAGTGTCAATGATACCCATGAAGATTCCCATGATGGCCATGTCAATGATGAGGACATAAAGATGCTTACTCAAAGGAATCATCGCTATGGTAACGGCTATCATGATGGTGGAGACGAAGAGCAAAGGGTCCGGACTGAACCTGCAACGAGAATAATGAAGAATAGATGTTTACAAACTAGTGGCTATCATTCACAAAACCAAACTCTGTTAATAGAGTTTCGGCCGGAAGTGTTTTGTTAGGGCAGAACATCACAGTTTAAATGTTTACAAATTAATGGGTACATTACTAAAACCAAACTGTGATATGCTCTGCTCTGAAACAAAACACTTTGAAACTCTAATAATAATAATAATAATAACAACCGTATTTCTATAGCGCCTAACACCTCCAAAAGAAGGTCTCTAAGCGCTCTAAACAAACTTTAATTGTCAAGTAAGAAACCACAAGGGAAATTAATCGTGTAACATTATTGAATTGTTCAAAATGACACCGGTATGTAGTTATGGCCTAAAATTTAAATCCCCCCCCCAAAAAAAAAAAAAGTTTTATTAGTTTAATAAAGTAGTAATTGGTAGTAAGCTAGATAATAGCAAATTTGCATTTAGATTAAAAATTTTACAAAAGAAATTGTTCACCAACACACCTAATGTATACTGAAAAGAGGGTTAACCTTCAAAACACAAACATTATTACAAGAGAACCAGCAAATCATTTTAAACCAGAGACAAACCAATAATATTTGTTTATGTTTGTTAAATTCACAACAAATAAATAAATAAAATCATTATAAATGCTTTAGATTGCATAGAAGAGGATATAAAACCAAACATTAACATCAAGTGAAGAACATGCTGAGGACATGTTTCAATTTATTGGGCTTCAAGTGAAGTTGAAAATTTTGGTCCTGAAAAAACCTTGGAAAACTAAGCATTTAAATGTAAGGGACAAATCTTTAAACATCCTCTTTTCAAACTTGAGGACAAAACAAAAATACTGAGTTACATAGCTACAAATATCGAATGAAGTCGAGCCTTGCGAAGACTGCAAAAGCCCCAGACAAACTTGAACTTGAGAAAATATAGTTAGCTGTTGCATACAGCTTACCAACCAAATGGACCGACGGTATAGATGCAAAAAAAGTAGATGTTTCGACCCCAGCAGAGTCTTTCTCAAGACAGCCTCCTAGAAAGACTCCGCTACTAGGGTAGAAAAGGGTAGAAACGTCAGGCCATTACTATCTTTTACAAACTTGAACTTCTGGGACAATTTTTGGGACCTTGTATACAGTGAGACTAATTACTTATTATGCACTTGAACATGTCCAAATGCTTGAATATGGCCAGGGCGAGATTTGCACCCTGACTAGTTGTGATAGAACCTTTTGTCTGTCTGTATCGATTGGTCACATCTGGTGAATTCAATTGACAGGTCTTTCAGTACAGTGAATGTTTCTGTTGTACTCGATGATAACCTTTAGAATGCCATTATATTCATGTAAATGTACACTCTGTATGTAAGTGGCTGTTACTTGTTTACACTGCTGTCATTAGGCCCATAGTTCATCAGGTTTGGGTGGGTTTTTTGGGGGTAAAGAAATATTTCTTTGTTTTTTAATTTAATATATATAATTAAATTGTATTAATGCAACTGTCAACTGTTCATTGCGTAACTTATTTGGTCCTACTTCGTCTCTTTGGTTAAATATTCAAGATTCAAATTATTTATGATAATGATAAAATATGAATTTTTTCCCCCTTATTTAAAAAATAAATATATTAAATGGGTTCTGTTGATAAGGTTTGCTAAAACATTTATTTAAATGGTGTCATATTATTGTTTGGAGTTTTCTATGTTTGGAACTGTTTGGAATTCGTTTGTTAAATTGTATTTGTATCTTTTTTCTTTCGCAAACATCAAAAGCCAAAGAACATATTGGTATTTGAAGACATGGACAAGCAAGTCACACTCTTCAAAACCAAGGCCAGTCATCTCGACAGTTGCCATCGCGGTCTCCTGCGCCACTGCCTTGGTGTACCCGAGTCTAGTATGACTATGCAACATTGACTTGTGCGCTCGCACATGCCTAACACTTGCCGCAACCACCCTGCTGAGAAGTTGTCTTCTCTTAATTGGCCATGCACTGTTGAGACTTGATGAGGTGCCCCTCGCTGTCTTCTTGAACCCACAAAACCAACCATCAGATTCCTCTCAACAGGGAAGACGCTTGATTGAGCCACACTTACATCTCAGATCAAAATATTACAAAGTCAACTCCATCGGCATTTTACTCAAGCAGATATCTAAAAAGTATATCATTCAAATAAATATCCATTCAAATTGCAGAGGTTTTAAATAAATCACATGACAGAACACTGCCTGCTAGTTGAACAAACTTTAATTCCACAAAATAGGGGTCCGTATGCTCCGCTGGTCGTACTTCAAGAGGCAAGGTTTGGATCTTTTTAGGCACTACTCGCTATTCCAAAACAATGTACTGTAGCTGTTTAAAGGAACACGTGGCCTTGGACCTGACGAGTTGGTCTATAAAGAAGCGTTTGTAACAGTTTGTTATAAAATGCATATGGTTAGAAAGATGTTTTATAAGTAGAATATAATGGTCCACACAAGTATCATCTGAAATTGTACGGTTGTTCTTTTACGTCGCGAACTAACATTGATGGCCATTTATGGAAGTCAAAAAAATTTGACTCCCATAAATGGCCGACCGTGTTAGTCGACAAGGTAAAAGGAAAACCATGCATTTTCGAGGCATGTTTGTGTAGATCATTGTATTCTACTTTTACACCATCTTTCTAACCATATGCATTTTATAACAAACGGTTACAAACGCTTTTCAAAGACCAACTCGACCGATCCAAGGCAACGTGTTCCTTTAAGTACACGAACAGCTCATGAAAAGGATAAGGAGTAATTCCACACATACATAATTTGAGAGACTTGAAGGCAATACCACAGGAAGAGGCAAACATCTCAATAATTGCATTTTGCGTTTTCATGAAGTGCCACATATCCCGGAAGATGCATGTAAGAAATTGCGACAGAAGTAGATCAATTATTTTCATAGTTCCATAAAGAGCCACAAATGTCAGTGACAGCATGACCTGACGATGCTGTTCCTTTCAGATGTAAAAACATGTTATTCAGATGGGCGTTTTAAAAGTAGGCCATAACACTCATGAGGTTTCCTAGAAACAGACGCATATCTTAGACCGAAAATACCATCAGCCACTATTTTCAAATAAGAACTTAAGTTTATGTAGAGGTTAAAGTTTACAGAGTTATTATGAGAGGTCTGCAAAGTCTGCAGTATGAATAGTAAGTCTGGATCATGCATGTGTTGATATTATGTGGCGTTTCTTGAAGACAGTTTCAAAATATTTTGACTTACTGACATACAAAAATGCAATGACTTAAAGGAAAAGTTTACCCCTGGTTATTTTGACTGTTCAAATGTTTTAATCAATGCATGTAAAGGTAGCTTTTTACACTAAAACTAATATTAATTTGAAATTTTTTATTCCAAAAGGAGGTTGGGCTTTTGTCAATAGCTGCAGCGATTCTTCCAAATTAAGTTTTGATGATCATTAATGTTAGGAGTAGTAATAACCAAAGGTATATCTTCCCTTTAAACCATCAACCTAAAATTATGTTTCCCTTTTACAATAGATACATGTACTGAATGGTAGACAGGTAATGTATCTGAATGGTAGACAGGTATTGTATCTGAATGGTAGACAGGTAATGTATCTGAATGGTAGACAGGTAATGTATCTGAATGGTAGACAGGTAATGTATCTGAATGGTAGACAGGTAATGTATTCAAGATGACAGCCCTTCAAAAATTCTTTCTCCATGAAATAAAAAACACAAATTCCATATTAGTGCTCGAGTCCATCGCTCCATCACTTTGAGATAACATAAAGTTAAAGAGCCTGAATCATCAATTAATTTGTGATGATCTTTAATTTTTGCAGTAATAACCAAAATGTATATCTTCCCTTTAAAGGCAGTTGACACTATTGGTAATTACTCAAAATAATTATTAGCATAAAACCTTTCTTGGTGACGAGTAATAGGGAGAGGTTGATAGTATAAAACATTGTGAGAAACGGCACCCTCTGAAGTGCCATAGTTTTTGAGAAAGAAGTAATTTTCCACGAATTTGATTTCGAGACCTCAGATTTAGAACTTGAGGTCTCGAAATCAAGCATCTGAAAGCACACACCTTTGTGTAACAAGGGTGTTTTTTTCTTTCATTCATATCTCGCAAGTTCGATGACCGATTGAGCTCAATTTTCACAGGTTTGTTATTTTAAGCATATGTTGAGATACACCAACTGTGAAGGCTAGTCTTTGACAATTTAAACCAGTAACCTAAGTTTACATTTTACAATGTATCCAAGATGACAATCCTTCAAAACAAAAATTCTAAATCCACAAAATAAAGAAACAAATCCTCAACATAAAGTTAAAGGGCTTTATTCCTCCAATTTAAGTTTTGATGATGATGGTGAATATTAGAAGTAGTAATAACCAAAAGTATACATGTATCTTCTCTTTAAACCATCAAACTAAAGTTTCCACTTTACAAAATATAAACTGAATGGCAGACGGGTAATGACAATCCAAGATAACAGTCCTTCAAAACCCAAATTCTCCCTCCTCAAAATAAAAAAACAAATCCCCTATTAGTGCTAGGGTCCATCGCTCCATCACGCTCCATCACTTTGAGATAACAAAAAGTTGAAGACCCTGAATCTTCAATTAAGCGGAACACTCACAATACCTCCAGGCTTTCACAAGGATGACAGGGGACCATTGATAAAAGAGAATTGAAGCTGATAGAAAGATGAAAGGTGTCTGGGGACCAACTAGGAAGGCAGCTCCTAGGATCGGATCATCACTCAAAATACAGACGGAGAAATCTCGGGAGATTAAGGCCAAATAACACAAAAAACAGTTGATCGTCCCCTCCCTCATTCTTTTTTGACACCAAATCCTTTTAAACAAACTATTTTTTATTTCACTTTGTATTTTTCACAGATTTTCTTTGTATTTCTCATAAATTCTACCGATCTTTTAAGAACTTGAAACTACATAAAGGAACTGGTGACTATAAACTGAAGAATAGAATCCATTAGGCTTGCCAAAGACGCACAGGTGAGCAAGAACACGTGAGTCTCTCCAATGCCTTTCTGCACAACTCTGCCGCGCGCGCCAAACATACGCGCACGCATGTCGGACCTTACTTGTCGGACCTTCATTGCGTTGTGATTGGTCAATACGCAATGGGGCGGAGCTTAATGGATCGGTCTATTGGTGGCCAGTTTGAATTAAAATGCTTGCCATTCTTCTCCTCTTTTTGGAAGAACCTGGACGATCAACCTGTATATATTTTTTTTACTTAAGACCCAAGCCATGGCTTTAACTTTCAGATGTAAGACAGAGACGATTTAGCAATGACAAATTGGAGAATCAATCATGCCTACCTAAACACCCCTGTCATATTACATTGAAGAGAAGAGGGTGGACGACGCTTTAGGGAAATACATTTGGGTTTTAGGAACGCCGGACTATTTGTTCAGCTATCAATTGGCGAGAACTCTGGGACCATCTTGTGATTATTTGTCGTGTTTGTGTAGGAGTATTATAGAGTAGCCATACAATTGGTATGCTAAGCAAACAGAATAGGCAAATGGGTCAATACTGGATGTAAATGGTCTAATGCACCAGACACAAATTTGGATTAGGGGCTGCAATATTTTTGAAAACAAAACCAAACACTTGCATAGCCAGAAAATAAATGAACTGTAAATCTTTTGAGAATGTGGTTTTGATAAAATGAAAAACATTGGTAGACCTGCACCAAGCACTAAAAAAGCCATTGCTTTTTACTGGGACTGAATCGAGTACGGTTGATGCAACAGAGAGTTTGGACAATAGTTCAGGTGGCCTTGACTGCATGCACGGCCTTGACTGCATGCACATGCAGTCATTGTTTCTAGAATAGTAAAAAATTCAAGATATTACACATATTTTGCACAGAGCACTGCTTCATGTGGGGTTAGGGTTTAAAATAAACTGAATATCGGCTATAAATTCGTAACGATGACAAGCTGAATTGTAATTGATTGTTTACAAATAAGTTATTATGCCTCCATTTCAGGAAATAACACAAATACCACAGGGTACCAGAAGTTTTGTAGAATTCAATGTATTTTGGTCTATATACAGATGGCTTGGTAAATTGAAAATAACCTAGAATCTACCGATTTAGCAAACTGGTGTCCATGATGCATACTATTGTCTGCTCCCTGGGTCGATTTCACAAAGAGTTTGGACTTAATTCCTAACTTAGGACTTAAGTCCTAGGGGATATACGTATATGGCCAGTCCTTAGTTGGGAAGAGTATTAACTCGTCCTAACTTTATTATTATTATTATTATTATTATTATTATTATTATTATTATTATTATTATTATTATTATTATTGGTTTATTGTAAAAAAATCTGTTTGTCACAGTCCAAAGGCTAGATTAAAATACAGATTTACATTTTTATATAACATTTTTAAAAAGCACAGGAGAATATTTATACACAAGAAACATTACAAATTTAAAAGCGAAAGTCAAAAGAGACGTTATGAGAACTACTAAAATTAGATAAAAAAAAGACAATAAATTTTAACAAGCACACTTAACTAACAAACCCAACTGAGATCAACCAAAAATCCACAAGAACTTGAGATACGACTAGTTTTAACTCTTTGTGAAATCCGCCCCAGGACTAGTAGCTTGTTAGTGCAGTTTGTACGGGTTTTTACATAAAATTGCTTTTTGATACTTTAAGATCTCCTGGTAATTGGATTCTGTTGAAACAATTGTTTGGCAAAAAGAAATATTTTGTTTTTAATAAAATCACGCAGATTGTGGTTTATTTTTTCAGACTTATACACATTTTTCACTCAGTGACCTTTTGATTATTAATTATATGAAATTGCAGTTGACAACCTTAGCACTGAGTTGATGTGAAGCATGATGTTTAGTGTTAGTAGACAAAGAGATTTTTTTTTTTCCCAAATTTTATTTGGTTTTCCGCACACTGCCAACATTGACATTATGTACGTACTGAAAGTACAATAGTTCCACTAATCTAAATGCTGTTCGCATTTTCTGAACAGCTGGCTGATTCCCCAATGGCAGTTATATTTGTAGCAATTAATGATTTTAAAGGCACTGGGCACTATTGGTGATAATTGTTGGCACAAAAACTTACTTGGTAACAAGCAATGGAGAGCTGTTGATAGTATAAAAACATTGTGGGAAACGGCTCACCCTGAAGTAACAAAGTTTTCGAGAAAGGAGTAGTTTTCAAATAAATTAATAAAGTTAATTTGATTTTGAGACCCCAGAATTAGATTTTGAGCTCAATTTTCACAGGTTTGTTATTTTATGCATATGTTGAGACACACCAAGGGAGAAGACTGGTCTTTGACAATTACCAATAGTGTCCAGTGGCTTTAACGTAAATGTAAAAAAAAAATTATCACTAAATGTGTTCTTCAGTTTGCCATCTGGGAATTGCCATTTCTTTATTTACAATGAAGCTGTACATCAATCTAAATAATGATAATTGCTGTTATGTCAAATATTGGATTACTAAATGAAGCTATTTTTTTCCCATTTCAATACCGTGATCTTGTGGTGAGGCTCTTGGATCACAAGCAATGTATGAATTTTAATCTACTCAAAATATTCACATATATTTCTACATCATACTGTCACAAATTTGTTGCCTGTGTGTCTATATGTTTTTATTAACAACTATTTGATATTTCATTCTTTTTATGTAGGCCCAATATTTGTCATATTTTTTGCTGACTGTTATTTGTAAATGCTTTATTTCAGCTTTTAAAGCAGTATTTTAATAAACCATGAATAATAACAATAAATGATTTTAATCTACTGAAAATTATACAAATTTCTACATTAAACTGTCACAAATTTGTTGCCTGTGTGTCAACTATTTGATATTTCATTCTTTTTATGTAGGCCCAATATATTCTTTTGCTGACTTTTATTGCAGTATTTTAAAAAACCATGAACAATAAAAAATAAATGTGGAAGACCAGACACACTTTTTGTGCCCCATCGTAAAGTGTTCTGCTATTTATGTTTGGTTGTGACTCTGAAAACTAAGTGGCTTTGGAGCATTTTGAGGCACTTTTCAATTCAAAGTACTGCGGTTATGCAACAATAATAAATCACTTCATAGGCCTAACCCTAAACATTTGAATCTCTGGCTTAGTGCACTGTGAGTTTAATTATGCTCTAACACAACACACGAGACCATCAGCTTTATAAAATTACGTCCCATCCAAAGGACAAAGCAATAATTGATATTTTAGAGTCTTGCTGAGCCATTGGACTCTTTCGGTACAGAAAAAAAAAAATTAAAAGTTCACAGATTTACAAATAACTTACAGGGTTTACAGAAGGTAATGGTGAAAGACTTCTCTTGAAATATTATTCCATGAAATGCTTTACTTTTTGAGAAAACATTAAAACAATATAAATTCTCGATATCGAGAATTACAGATTTATTTTAAACATGTCATGACAGGCGAAACATGCAGCAAAGGCAAGGGTGGGTTTTCCCGTTATTTTCTCCCGACTCCGATGACGCCTAAATTTTTCACAGGTTTGTTATTTTATATAGAAGCTTGTGATACACGAAGTGTGGGCCTTGGATAATAATGTTTACCGAAAGTGTCCAACGGCTTTAAGGACACAAGTGTCACGACTGGGACTCGAACCCACACTCTGCAGAGCTGAAATATTTTTAAATATTATATTATTGAACAGCAGAGCTTGAGTCGAATGCTCTTCCCGCTCGGCCACGACACTCCAAATAAAGAAGGTGACATAATCAGACAACCACATCAATAATGCAATAGCCAAAGGTGAACAGAGTACATAAAAAACAATCACCTTTAAAAACCCAAAGGGAGAAAATGTACTTAGTCAAACATTAACACGATTCTCAGAGATAAAAGAGTCTTCACGAAGACAAAAAAACAAAACGCAAAGTCTAACAACATCTGACACTATAGCCGGGCTCCGGTGTGCCCTGGATAGACTCTTGAGGTTGTGGGAACACCAAGACGACAGAATAAAAAGGAAGGCATGTTTGTTTGTCAGCTGCTTTTTTTTCGCATTTTAACACACAGCGTGCACGTGCTAGTGTGTGTGTGTGAATGCTTGGCAACCATTATGAATTATTGTGATCACAACTGTAATTTAAGATCAGGTGCCACAGCCATTATGGCAACTTCCATTTCTCGTTTTTGCAACTACTTCACTCTTTCTGGGTCAAGTGGCGAAACGTTTAGCCTAGATATACCCCCAGTCTAATCTCAACCAACCTATTATTACATTGTAAGTCACTTGAAAGCAGAATCAGGGTTTGTAGTATGTCTCTTGAGATGATCAGTAAAATCACTGGATTGGATTTCCTTCCACCGTGCTATGTAACATGTGTAGGCTAGCTCACAAGTGATGAAACTAGAAATTGTCTGCAAACAGACGAGATTCTTTATACAGGGGGTCAAAAGGGGGTTGGCATAAAACAATTCCAGAGGGCACTTCAAATGCCTGGCCACTTGTATCTAGTTTCTATACATTATAGAAGCCCCTTTTCATCACTGTGCCATTTTTTGGGGTGTCATTTTATACGATCATTTGATTTGAGTCTGAAAACAAACAATATTGTCTCCATGTAAATGGGAAACTAGTTTTTTTTTAAATAATGAAATTATCACATAATCCCTAATATTTTACTTTGGCAATGTCTATTCTCAAAAGTCAAGTTTCAAAATGGTAGGGTACCCCCCCCCCTTAGTTAAGCCACTGCGAGTGACATACTAGGCAAGAAACAAATAAAGCTCTGATGTGCACTGTATGGGAAGGGAACATAGGGAACTGAGACGCAATGAAGGGAGCGTGTTAAGAAAGAAGTGCATGGATTGAAAAGGGAACACTTAACTAACACCAGAGGGAACCGCATTTCATACATAGGAAACACTTGACCAACACCCTCCTATATAGAAGGACCTGCATTGAATGAAAAGGGAACACAACACCACATGGGGACTGCAAAGGGAACACTTCAGTAACACTTGATAGACCTGTTTTGTGTACTTTCCGCGTCTTTTCATGTGTTACTAGTTTGTGTGCCTTCAATTTTTTCACTCTATTCTTGCATAGTTCTTTCTCAGTGTACACACATTTGGGGGGGGGGGGTCCATCCAACAAGCTTGCTTTTAGGAGACCCTTTTCTATCCTTTAAAGATGCTATGTCGGATTTTGGGCCCCAAACATTAAAAAAAAATGGTATTTCAAAGAGTATCACCCGCTCTCATGCAAAACAAGTCTAACTTTTACTTTTAATGGTCAGGAACAATGAAATTCTTTTAAAACGTTTCTTATAAAACCCATAAGAATTGGTCACGTGATAAACTAATTTTGAGCTAATTTCACTGCTACTAATAACTGGCGGACTTTTTCGAGCAATGACTCAAATGAAAGCTTGTAACTTTCTCTACCCCCATCAAAATACCTATTGAATTCTAAATCAAAATTTTGGGTCAAATCGGCCAAAAATCTGACATACATTTTTGTAGCATCTTTGTTGTTATATTTTGCCATATCAAACGATCGATTGGAAATAAATTGAACTATTAACTATGAACCAGAGAATTGCCTTTAAGGTTGTCTAAAGGAGACTTGAAAAGCAGTTGTTTGGTCTTGAGTGCCTGGAATTGGTTGCCAATAAATTACTTTGAGTGACGTGGACCATGGGAAAATTGCTGAACAGTCATCTATATGTAGATAAAGAGCGAAGAAACCTACAACGACATCATAGAAAAAGACTATGAGGAATTACCATAAGGATGAGCTGGGAAGCTCCAGATTCATTTCATGCATGAGTGAACACCCAGCAGGTTGATACACAAGGTTCTAGTGGTAATATAATAACCAGGCGCCCGATGATTGGAGACACCAGGCGTTAATGAATAATGCATGGTGTAATCATTTGAAGAAGTCAAGGTGATGAATGCATGCATTTCATCAAGATCTGCTGATAAAACTGATCCCGCAGGTAATCTCTAAAATACACATCCTGACAAAACGCTGTGAATCATTTCAGGATCCGACCCAATTTCTATAAAGCTGCTTAGCAGTCAGCGGATATCTTAGTTTACTTTTAGCAGAAGATCGAGAAGTTGACAGCACATGCATGCTCACAACAACTTTATATTGTTGCATCACCCATCTGCTCACAAGAACTGTTGGCAAGTAAGCGTGCCTTTAGATCTGCTTACAGTAAGCAGTGTTTATGAAATATTAATTTTACTTTCATAAAAAAAGAATCTACACACTACAAAATTATGCTTATTCCAGAACAAAATGGCTGGCCAAAATACTATGGATAATTTCCATTTTTCCAGGTTTTTTAATGAGAGTAAACTGGAAAAGCCACCAGGGCCCAATTTTGGGGTGCTGCTTACCATGGATTTCTGCGCTTACCACAACCCATAGACAGACGCGCTCATATAGGGCACCATAAGCACAGAATATTTTGTGGTAAGCAGAGCCATGAGGTGGGCCCAGCTGTGTTCAAGTGCGATGCCATGTAGGGCTACTTTTGATCCCGGCACTTGGTCAATATTTGCATTTAATAGCAAATACTCCAAATACAAATATTGTAAATTGAAAGAGCAGTATGGCAAGGATTAGTGCTCCGATGAGTCCACCCTGCTGGCAAAATATGGGGGAGTTAAGGGTATGCACTACCTGTAAATAGCAGGGTTTAAGCAAACGTACATTTTTGTTATTGCAAAGTATCGCAGTCAGCAGCACCATCATTTTATTGGGTGCTGTGAACTTTTCACAGTTGTTGTTAAATAAGTTATCTCCAAATCTACTCTTATCCCCAAAAGTACAAAATTCTCTTCCAAATTTCGTCACAAAGCAGAATTTATTCTATATTTTTTTTTTAAGGTAAACTTTTCTGTAGAGCTACCGATATTTTATCTTGAGTCAGGATGTGTCATTAATCCCTGATGTCATAATAAAGTCGCACAGTTACTGAATCACAATTTCTTGGTTTGTGCAATGATAAAAAAAACTAAAAAACAATTGTTTATTAGAGAGATTAAGCTATTAAGAGATGTTAAATTTGCATCGGGGATAGAGAATATTAATTTTGGTTTTTACCCATACACCGATGTGTGTTAGCACTGTATACTCAATACTTTCCTGAGTCCTGTGAAAAAATATCACAGCTTGGCGTTTATATCCCCAGTTGTGGGAGTTTGCCGAGTTCCCTTGATGGGAAGATCATTTAAACAAACAAAGAAATAATATAGAACAATAAGCACACTAATCCTTGCATGTTTTCCAGAAAGCTTTTTTGGCCAAGACAGCTTAAAAGAGGACAAATCTGAGAACTCAAAATCAAATTGAACTGCACAGTAATAGGAAACTCTTGGCCTCAAACACTATAGGTTACCTTGAGGCTAGAAATCCTATCTGCTGTATTGCATTTACATTACTTGGTGAAGTTGATAAAATCGGAAAGGCTGAGTGTGTGCCACAAGGCAGTACCAATTTACAATGTCTTATTAATATTCTTTGTGTTTTCTCCCAGGTGAGCCCGCCGACTGATTTCAAGAAGTCACTGTATCCAGTTCTTCTTGGAAGTTAACCGCTCACGGCCTCTCAACAACTGCGTTTTAAAGGTAAAGAGCTAGCAAACTAATCACAGACAGTGCTCATGTTTAGTGTGATCAACCATAGACATAAAACAAATAAACCTGTAAACTCTTGGGTTTAAAGACAGTGGACACTATTGGTAATTGTCAAAGACCAGTCTTCTCACTTGGTGTATCCATGGAGGTCTCCATGGTGTATCGAAACATATGTATACAATAACAAACCTGTGAAAACTAGAGCTCAATTGGTCGTTGAAGTTGCGAGATATGAATGAAAGAAAAAACACCCTTGTCACACGGAGTTGTGTGCTTTCAGATGCTTGATTTCGAGACCTCAAAATTCTAAACTTGAAGTCTCGAAATCAAATATGTTGAAAATTACTTCTTTTTCGACAACTATGTCACTTCAGAGGGAGCCCTTTCTCACAATGTTTTGTGCTATCAACCTCTCCCCATTACTCGTCACCAAGTGAGATTTTATGCTGATAATTATTTTGAGTAATTACCAATAGTGTCCAGTGCCTCTCATCCACTGAGTGAGTCAGGAGAATAATAGAGAGAAACTATTGATGCACAATTTTGAGCGTGTAAACACATTGTCCTGAACTTTGGTTGAAAAACCAAAATCATCTGTTGCATTTTTCAGATGAGTTTTTCTCGAATATGACTTCATTTCAGAGGACAATATTGTGGGCAACTCTTTAAAAAACTGAAAGACGGGTATTTTCAAGCAACACATTTTTCCGAATTCCGTTCCAATTTCACTCAAAAAGAGTGACACATATTGAATTTCACTCTCAAAAGAGCGAAACTGACACCACCTGGACAAGAGAGTGAAATCTTCACTCTTTTACAGTGAGTAATACCTTTAATCTTGATTCCTGGGAGCTAGGTCGCAGCATTTTTACCACTGATCATGGACCCAAGTAAACCATCCGTAATAAGAAATGAAATTTCCCTGAAGGTGCTCGCGGCCATAATAAGGCAGCATTCAACAACGGATTAAGTTGCCTTTCCATCTACGGTATCTGTAATGCACGCTCGTGGACTTGTGAGTCCCACATAATATCTGGCACTGTGTACTTCCTTGATGATGCCCCTATTTGTACTAATGAAACCCTTGCAAGATATACCCCCCCCAAGACTGCATGCTCCCTCCCTTATATATGCCTGTGGACTATAGTCTTTATCCCTAATGCAAATTTAACATCTAATAAACTACACAACTTGCAGCTCAAGTTTCCTTAGCTTCTAGCTACTAAACAATCTCGATTGTCTAGTTGGTGAGACATCTGCTCTTTCACATGGAAGAGTTTAGTATTAAAGTAAAGTCTCAATAAATCAAAATGCTGTTTATCATGCACTGAGTGCAATTTTAACACTGTGTGTGATGGTGCGCAAGTGCGGTTGTATATGTATACATTGTAATACAATGTTAAAATGTCTGGCATGCACACAATTCACGTCTTTCCGAACCATGGTGTGAAGTTACACCGCATTTGATTGGACTAAAGTTTTGATGTTTTCACTGTTTTCTCTTGTCTGACAAAAATATTCAGCCAATCATAGTGAGGTACCGAGCACCCTGTTCGTGTAAATCTTTTTGATTTTTAGTGGCCAAGCATTTTGCGTCGAGATACTGATTTTCAGAATGTACTTTGAGTGCATGTTTAATTATCGAGCTCAAACGAGACTACTTTTTCATATAGACAAGCATTGACTGTGGGTTTCGAATCCCACCCAAGTAACAGGCCTGTGATTTGTTCACATAACTTGAGAAAGTACAGAGTATACAGTGTTTACAGAAATCGGTTAAGGGTTACACCAAATGATACATTTTCTTTACTGTACAAAGCAAGAATCACAACGAGCAAACAAACTTTCTCCATAGTTAAATGATGCAATTTTTATTTTTTATTTGAACAAGCACTAAGGTTCCCTTCACACCTCCAACAAAATTTAGCAATGTTAAAATTTCACTGGTGACCTTAGACAGTCCAAACATTGTTACGCTTTCACAAAGCGCTATTTGTAAAATTGTACAACCATGCTTAAATAAAGTAAGGGGTCCCTGCTAAATTGCTCTTATGTGAAAAGGGCTACAGACAATGTTTATCTCATTTGTCTCATATATCTATGCATCAATAAACAGAAGGAAAAAAAAAAAGGAAAACAAAAGAATTGGTGTCTGCCTGACTTGTAAAGTCCCGAGTTTACTGCCCCAACACTAAAATCACTGGCCACGAGACTGTGGTTCAGAGGTTTTTTTTCTACACTTTCACAAGAACATAATTTATAACTCCTAAGTACATTTCCTGTTCAGTGTACATGTAGTACCTTTGTTTATTTTTGTTCATCGCTTGTTATTGTCGTTTCATTTATTTTCTTACCAAACACTCTTCACAAAGCTGTACACTTTACTTCAGTGAAGATCGTCTCTTTGAAGACGATCCCCCTTCTAGAATGTTTCCTGAAGACCGTCTCCCATACACTAATTATCAAACGGTGCTTGCTCGTGAATTACAATGTAAACGTGCGTTACCTGACATCCCAGAAAAACAAACCATTTTGGTCGGACAACCGCAAATTGCCTGTTGCCACGAGGATGAATAGCCGGATACAGCCAGCTAGATATAAATTTGAAAGTAAATAAACGTTTTTGGACAAGCGCAATTTGACTTGACAGCGCTGATATACATAAACAGTTTGGAGAGAAACAGCCAGGATTTTCCAAGTGTCAAATGGTCAATAACTGAACTAATAACAGTTCTTATCGTGTAAGGAAATACAATTAATGGTATTAAAGCTTTGGCAATTATCATCCATAAATGCAAGAATAACCTTCTTAAAATCTCAAAGTGTTTAATTACTTGGTACAAGTACAAACCGGCCACTATCAGGATGTCGTGTTTAGGATCTTACTTATCAATTGCCATGCCTCATGGCAAGAAAAAAAAAACATGTAGTAAGAATAGTCAAACTATACTAAGATTACAGGGCTCGCGAACAGTGGTTAAAACAAAACATTACAACCCTGGACACTATTGGTAATTGTCAAAGACTGTCATCTCACTTGGTGTGTCTGAACATATGCATAAAATAAAACTGTGAAAATTTTAGCTCAATTGGTGGTCAAACTTGTGAGATAATAATGAAAGAAAAAAAACACCATGTCACACGAAGTTGTGTGCTTTCAGATGCTTGATTTGACCTCAAATTCTAAATCTGAGGTCTCAAAATCAAATTCGCAGATAATTACTTCTTTCTTGTAAACTAAGTCACTGCAAAGGGAGCCGTTTCTCAAAATGTTTTATACTATTAACCTTTCCCCATTACTCATTTCCAAGTAAGGTTTTATGCTAATAATTATTTTGAGTAATTACCAATAGTGTCCACTGCCTTTAATGTCTGCTTTTCGTTACATAGATCTTCTATTTATGTGTGCCCCACTTCTATTGTGTCTTCATGATACTCTTCTTTCTTTTCTTTTCTTTTCTTTTTTTTGGGGGGGGGATGGTATTCTTCTGTACAAGAGGAGAATGCATTGTGTAAGTGTGCTCATGGAGGAAGGAAAAAAGTCTGACAATTCTGGAAGGACGTTCCCTCTGATACATATCAGGCTGGGTCTCTGCTACTCTTTCAAAAATGTGAGCAATCAATTTCAATAATCAGGCAGTTGTAAGAACAAGTTGTACAAGTAATCAAGAAATCCAGATGTTTAACTAATAATTATACAAATAACAACAATCTGGGAGGCTAATCATCCTTACTAAGCAGCTGAGAAGCTGAATTGCGAAGGACGCGACTACAGCGTGTTTGAGCCCCAGTCATGCAAGGGCGCCTTAGGCAGCCAGCCACATCAACCCATATGATATAAGAACATGGAGCACAGCCGGAGATCGAGAATGTTTGCATTTTCAGGAGGGAGGAAAACTAGAGGGTTGAAAGGGAAAAAAAAAACCATAGAAGAGAACCAACATAAAACTCTGCTCACAAATGCCCTTAGCCGGGTATCAAACCAGGGCCAGTACATTAGTGAGAGGCGAGCACTTTTCGCTGCTACGCCACCCATGTATGTATGCAGCATAGAGCAAAGACATGCACCAAGGACCACCATTATGTCATCCATCTTACCTCAATTATGCAAACCACCAGATTTTGAATTGGGTCCAAATTTCAGCTCTGCTTCAGCAGAAAATATATTTTTTAATAGTTTGCTGTTCAGCAAAAGTGACCAGGATACCAGTCACAGATGGAAAATGTGACAAGAGCATTTTACGCTGTTAACTGTAGTCTGTAAGCATCCATGTTTATGCTAAGCTACTTTTTGTCTATGAAACTAGACCCAGATCAGATGTGTGCAGTATTCCAGCAGTACCTGGAAATGTTTGTGCAAAGTGTGTCGTTTGGTCTTTTTAAGCAAGACCTGGCACTAACCTACACTTACATACTTAAAATGTACACGGGTCTGGAATCAGCAGATTTCAGTCAGCAATGGGGAACAAAAAGGCATGTAGAACCTTGATGCTCAAAAAATATGTTGCTTAGATGGAGCCGTTTCTCACAATATATATTTTTTTTTTTTTACTATCACAGCTCTCCATGTCTCGTTACCATTTAGGTTTTTATGCTCACAATTTGTTTGAGTAATTACCAATACAGTGTCCACAAATGCCTTTAAGCAAGCAAGCAGGGAATACCCGAGAAGACATGATCCCAATCAAAGGGATATATTGGTATAGAAGCAAAACTAGTTAATGCCCCGACAGTTTGGCACCGAGCAGAGTCTTTCTTGAGGGCTAGACAACACAACACATTACCACAAACATAGTGTGTGGTGTGTTATCATTGGAGAAAGACTCTGAGTTCATTCCAAAAAGACTCTCAGACCTTATCAAATCTTGAATAAGGGAGGATTTGACTTGGGTAGAATCCATTGACACCAAACAGTTGAAGAATCCCTAGATTTCAATCTAGAATACCAATAAAGACTCAAGCACCACAAAGAGATTTCTAAACACTCCTGCCACCCCTGCTTTTCATCCTTGTCATGTAGCAACATCTTTTATCCTCGCTGTTTGAGAGGAACCAGCGTGAATGCTTGAAAGAGAACTTCTTGCAGTATAACGCTTGTCATCAGGGACTGTATAAATATTGGCAGGTATTAAAGCAGGTAATCATGAGATGGGAACTGTGCAGTGGCGAATCACTTGCCCGGAAATCAATTGGATCTAAATCTAAGTACATTTCCATTATGCATTGAGCTTCAATTGGATGAGGTTTCGAAAGCAAACAGCGTTTCGGCCTTGTGAGTAGTGTAGCTACACTGAAAACAATATACCTGTTACTACAAACCTAAGTAGATTGTATCTACATCATGCAAAGTTTCAAATCCAACTCAAGTACAAGTACCTGAGGCCTTTTCAGAGACGTTTCTTGGACCCTTTAACTTCGTCTGAAATGACTTAAAACTAATACAAATAATCCAGTAAAAGTTTGTGACCAAAATATTGTTGGGGTATTCCTGGTACAGAAAATTTAAATGGAGAGGCATTTTTCCTCTTGCCTTTTTTTCTTTTCTCGTCCCTTTTTTATTGTTTGTACCCAGGGGTCACATGCCCCTGGGCCTCCCCCTGGATCCGCGCCTAGTTTGACCATATATATTTTCCACAACAGAAGTTTCTAGATTCTTTACATAAATAGCTGTCAGCTTGGTAAATCAAGTTTTACATAAAATAGGCCCCCTGTATTAAATAAAAGATTTTCAGGCATAAGACGTAAGGTATTTTATGATGACTAACAAACTGAAAGATTTACAAGTTAGCAAAGATTTTTTTAATAACAAAGAAGTCGTCTCTACACTTCTATATATGATTAGAACCTTACACATATTATTTGTCCGGTGATAGTTTAGTGTCTGCAAACTACTCAGTTTGTCATTACACGCAAGGTTGTAATTCATCCCACGTTGAACCATTGGATATGCTGTTTACATTACTCTTTGTGAAATATGATCACCAGTGAAACATCTATAGTGCAAATGGGTCCCTATCAGTCATTAACAGTGTTCTCTATTATCAGGGCTATGATGATGGCCAACATTGGTTATTGTTACCACTTCTTGTGACCCATAAATGAAATAACAAACCTGTGAACATTTCAATTTTTTTCTTTACAAGAACATTTAAATTTTTTTTTTTTTGTGTGTGAATGAAACTTTATTTCAGGACCATGAGGCCAGGCATACAACTTGGGATGAGGATGCTTATAACAAAACAAAAACACTTTTGCTAATCAAGCCCAAATTTGTGGGACCCAGGGATGCTTATGAAAAAACACACACAATTTTGCAAATCAAGCCCAAATTTGTGGGACCATTGTTAAACTCTGTTATAACATAAGTTAACTGTGAAATATATTAAAATTTTACCATGACTCATGGCCACATTTTCTTTCAAAATTGCAATTAGTCAGTCCTAATCGTTATGCTTATGATTAATGACCAACTTGTTCATGGAAGTTTGAATATGCACGAGACATGCCATAGAGATGAATTGTAAGAAGCTTTCATAACAAGTCATTGATATACAGGACGACAGTAGTAATGAAGATTGATTCCTCTATTTGGCTACATTATCCTGTTCGGAGGTACCATCGTCATATTTCATATCTGGAAAATTACACCGTACTTTTGACGGATGTCTTATATACAAGCAGTCTGTAAAACTCAAGGTTTATGGATCATGGTAATAAAACAACTACAGTCATTATTTGAGTCTCCCACAAGGCATCCCCATTGGTCTAGTGGTTCAGGCATCTTTTCTAGAATATGAGGGTCGATTAATAAAGGTGCAGGCCTGAAACTTCCACAAATGTGATTACCTTCATGCCCCATCGTCATTGCCTTGGTCCCCTTTCAATGTTCTAATAGAAACTTACAATTTATTCATAGGGTGCCCATTACAATGGAGAAAGTGCCTAGCCGCCATTACCCATTCAAAACCGAAGCAGTACAGGCAATACGAGCAGCAGTATTTTAAAGTGTCGGGCATTGTCTGCAGACTCTGTGGGAGACGGGCGAGTTTTGTTATGGAGCTGATCAATGAATTACACAAGTCTAAGCGAGATGAAATGAGAGCATGAACATCAGTTTCTCTGTAGCTGAAAGACTTAAAAGAACACGTTGCCTTGGATCGGTCGAGTTGGTCTTTTAAAAGCATTTGTAACTGTTTGTTATAAAATGCATTTGGTTACTACTAATAGTAGAATACAATGATCCACACACATTGAATTTGCGTGGTTTTCCTTTACTTTGCACACTAACCCAGTCGGCCATTTATGGGAGTCAATGGCCGACCGTGTTTGTTGAAGAGGTAAAAGGAAAACCACACAATTTCGAGTAATACTTGTGTGGATCATTGTATTCTACTTTTAAAATATCTTTCTAACATATATGCATTTTATAACAAACGGTTACAAACGCTTTTCAAAGTTAAGCTTAAATTTCTCAGTTGATATCGGACAAAATACCAGAGGGAATCGAACCGGGGTCACCTTGGTGAGAGGCGAGCACTTTACGCACAAGCCAACCATGCCACCAATTGGACTTGGAAAGCACTTAGCACAACAGTACAGGCCTGATGGATGCTTCATTCATGAAGGGAAGACTTTTATTTCTCAGGAAAGGGCACCTCTATGAGGAGAATTGTTTTGTTTTACTGGAACGATTGAAAAAGGGCACCACAGCAATAACTTGGGAGGGGGGGTGGCACGTAGGTAAATGTCTATTTGGTTGGTTTGTTTGTATTGGTTGAATAAATAATAATAATAACATTTAGTATGTTGCCTTTGTGAACAGACGAGCAGTATTTATCACACATTGGTAAACTGAGCATCCCAAAACAAAACAAAAGAGAGAAAAAAAAGAGGAAAATTCTCTCCGGTGAGTTACCAAACCGGCCACTACAACCCACTCTCCATACCTATCTAGTAACAAGATTTATATAAACACTTCCCCGTTTGAGAGCCAGGCTGCCAACTGGTTTCCCTAGTGTCCCAGCACAAAGCGTGAACACTATGGCAAAGTGCTTTGGTTGTCCCTGGATACTGCGGAATGACACATTACAGCATTTCAAATCAATACACACATTGATTTGATCATTTGTTGAGAATGGAGCGTGTATACAGGGAATTAGCGACAAATTCAATTATATACACTGCCTCGCCTTATCTGCTAATCAACTGAATTATTCAATCAATACTTTAATACAATTAAAAATTTGATACTACATGTAGGGGAACTACATGCAGGGGTGAGTGTCATTGCTGATAAATAGGTATGAAACTAGAATGAGAATTTAAGGAGATTTATGATTTATGAGCGACAAGCATGATTTTCTTGTATCTGAATTAAAAAAAAACAGCTACTGATTTTATACTCCTCGGCAGAAATAAACAAATTTGAATTCAGACAGACCTCTTGGCTTGAGAACATTCTTAACAGTTCTGGGGTCGATTTCACAAAGAGTCAGGACTAGTCCTAACTTAGGACTAATCCTAGGAGATATCTCAAACGTACAGCTGGACTTAAGTTAGGACAAACAACTTGTCCTAAGTCGAGATAAAACTAGTCTTAACTCTTTGTGAAATCCACCCCCAAAATCATAAAAAAACATATCAAACTTGATGTTCAATAGTTTTCAAGTTGCAAACTTTCCCTTGTGGTTTGGTACCCAGGTTGTATCAGATAATCAGGTAAGATCCCTGGCTATATGGCAATTACAGGTTGAATGGCTTCTTACTAGCATCGTTGAACAAGTCCTGCCCTAGTCAAATTTTTTGTTCAATCTTAAATTAACAACATATTTTTCATGACGGGCACTTATCGGCTGTATCAATGAGACAAAATAATAAAATGTGCACTGAGCCCTAACAAATTAATCTTCTTTCAGTGCTCGCTATGACTGATAAAAAGTTTTTCAACCTCAATAAGAAAATTAAAAGACAATTATCACCAGGATAAGATGTGTTTTAAGCCTGTCTCGGCCACAACACCGAGGAAGGAAGGAATTTCATCCAGCCACTTTTGTTTCTAGGTAAACTTCCTGTGAAGGTTTGTTTCCACACGAGTAAACAGTAATTAAACCACTGTCTCTATCACGCAAACTTGGTATCAATAATAGATGTAATCAAGGGTTGCTTTCATTTATTAGTGGGATGAAGCACGTCTTCCCCGTCTCCCCTAGGGAGGAATTAGGAGCAGTCTCTTGTCACTCTGTCTGGCACCGGGTGGAGCAACACTCCGGGACAAGCAGGGATGTCATTAGCTAATCAGCTGGTGTTTCCATTCTAATTAACCATGGGAAAATGTAATGGATGTGGTCGGGTTTATATGCATCTAGACAAAATGTTTGAATAGATGGATTGCACATGACATCATATGACCACCATCTTTGATGAATTGTGCATGAGTGCAAGGCTATCATTGGCTGAGAGTTGTGCATGCAGCGAGTATGTGTTTAAACATCCTTATTGTTAAGTTCTATTTGATGTATTTTTTAACATGTTTGATGTTGGCATGTGCAGCTGCGATACATGTTTTAATGAACCATTTTGGGAATGATATTGAATTGAATTGTACACGCAGGCACTTCTCCATCGTTATTTATATCAAACATTATGGTGGTCGATGCACGCTATTATGTGCAATCTGTCAACAGTGTGCATTTGGTGCATGCACGGACAGAATTTCATTGAATGTTGAACATCTTCCAAAAGTCTGCTACGTGTCTACTTGAGGGCGGGGGGGGGGGGGGGGGGGGCCGGGGGGAGGGAGAATTTAAAAATAGGTAGGGTCGTGACTGCAGACTTGTAATAATTACACTAGTAATACAGGTTCTTTGGGACATTAACCAATACTATCATTCAATAGGCTCTAAATTATCGCCTGTGGCCATTATGCTAAACACATTCCTGTGGTCTTTCTCCCTGAGGAATTTACAGCTCTTTTGAAAACATTTGACTTTTTTGACAAATAATGTCAAGGCCAACAATAACAAATAATCATAGTAAACATGCAATTTAGCATCTGCTTTGTCATAAAACCAAGAGAGTGTGAAACTTCTCGATGAGTTTCTTTTTATGTTTTTACAATAACTTCTGTACCTTATTGGTGTTAACACCAAAAACTGTGCCTGACTTGAACCATCAAAGGTTTCAGGAACAGTTCCAAGCAAAAGAGATTTGACAAATAAAATAAAAAAATCCTGATAATTTCCTAACGGCCATCAATGGTGTATCCCTTATTCTAGACCTATGAACATCCCAGATGGTATAATTCAGGAGGTTGAAAGACTGCATCACCAGAAATACAATAACTACGGGTTTGGACACAATGTGGACTATTTTGGGGCCCATTTCTTCCTCCCATTTTTAGATTTGAAGGCTTGAGGGGATTTTTTTTTAAATCACAAATTCAGGAGGAAAAAAAACCTGAGAAACCACATACCTGAGTAAAGGGTATCAAAATAGGTCTGTTTGGCAGGTTACCGTTAAGTCAAACAAATAAATAAAAGGGTATTAAACCACAAAGGAAACCGTCTTTTCAACCCCAATGCAGACCTACCAAGTCTCACGCATTAGGCGTGAGACTCACACATTTGGGCTCTGTTTCACGCTCACACGCACAGCAACCATTTTCTCACGCATTGGGGCCAGACCGGGAAATTTTTTAAATTAAAGACATGCATTGCCAAATCGCGCTCGTGTGTACAAAAACGCAATCTACAATGTTTGAGGGGTGGGGGTGAGCTTTGAAAAATCTCACGCACAGCTGGCCTCTGGACTTGGCATCTCTGCCAATGCCCCCCTCACCAGACCACACTGACTTTTTTTAAAGTCGACACTGGTAAGAGTTTTTATTTTACACACGGTTGTAACCACAAGTTTTATAGTTAATTTGTATATTAACAATGTCTGTCCTATACCCTGTGCATAGATGATTTGAGAAGACCACATTATGTGTTGTTACTGTTGTACACTGTTTACAATAACTATAATCTATCTGTTTACAATAACTATAATCTATCTGTTTACAATAACTATAATCTATCTGTTTACAATAACTATAGTCTATCTGTTTACAATAACTATAATCTATCTGTTTACAATAACTATAATCTATTGATAATCAATATCATACATAAAGGGGATTGCCTTGGACAACCATAGAGAGGTCCATTTAGACCGTCTCTATTGTACAATCACGGAGCTAATGGTAGCAAACCATTTCAAATCAAGGCCTGTAAGGCCAGTAATTTTTTTTTTAAGTTGATCGTTTCCTCCCTCATCCTTTTTTGAGGCTGTATCCATTTTTGTATTTCTCATTAAAATTAGCAATCCTTTCAGAACTTGTAACCACATCAAGTAAGTGGTGACTTTAAACTGAAGTATCCAGGGCCAATTTCAAATAAAAAGCTTGGCGGTCACGTTCGAAAAAAAATAAGAAAATAAAACAATAAAAAGGCACCCAACCTCCTCATTTTTGAAAAAAACCCTGACGACCAACTGTTATTTTTTTGTTACTTGGTCTAAACCCAGTGTGTCCTCAACAGGTTCACGCTTTGTAAACACACACACAGGTAAAACATAATGGGTGCGCCAAGCATGTGTGTGTGTGTGTAAATGGGTGCCTTTCCTCCAATGATTCAGACTCTTCAATTAATAGGATACATTTCAACACCTTCTCCTTTTGCCCCTGGAGTTTTACAAAATTGAATTTTGATGAACATTCAAATCACTTGAAGGAAATTGAATTTTTTGTTCTCTAATGAAGGTAAAAGAGTGTGTAGGCCCTATATAAATACAATAAGTAAAACTCATAAAAATTGTGCCATAATACATGTAATTGTCAAGTGTCAAGCTTGGCCCAAAAAAAATTTCCCCAGGATTTTCCGGATAAGCAAACACCAGCTGAATACTAGTAACAAGCAATATGCAACAATGGAAATTTGGTTGGTAATCCTTTTTTTATCAAGAAAGAAATGTCGTGCTAAGAATATTTTTGTGCTTAGCAGCTCTATAAAATTGGGCCCAGGATTCCCCCCCCCACAGATTTCAGAGTGCTTACACAAATCGGTGTAAAGGTAAAACCAACTGGTATTCTGTATCCCCGATGCAAATTTACCATCTAATAAATTATTTCTTGTTCTCAAAGTTCGCATTAAATATAGCTCAGGAGCATACATTTCGGAGTAGTTTGTGTTTCAAAAACAAATAAAAACTGATGCCCAAGTTCTCATAATTAACCAGAATGACGTCTTTGTTCTTATGCCAGAGAGATAGCGATCAACAAGCCAAACATACATACGTCATAAAGGGTATGCGTTTATATTTACTCTGGTAGTTAATATGTGTCCAGCAGGTTAGGTCTTCTTGATTAGTTTTTAAAATTAATTTGCGACAATCTAATCTTTTTGTTCCAAATTGGGCCATGACATCTGTGTGCATGCTCAATTTCACCAAGAGATAAGATTTGAACTTCTAGGCAAATCTATCTTAATTGACCAGTTGAAACAGGCCTATCAAAGAAATAAATTTATTCCCTGTAACATGCTGGGGAAAAAGGGTCAGTAGTTTTTTTTATACATATTATGCATATGTACAATACAGAGTTAATTGACCAGAAGAGATGGACCCGTGCACACAGTGCTTTTGATATTTTATTTTATTCATGAAAGCGCAATATGAAAAATTTCTTACGTTTTATGGAATCAGACTTGATCAAATATTTTTCAAAAATAATAAAATAACTCAAGTAATTCAGTTTAATTCATTGAGAGTATACAGCAAACTTGTACCATCAGCAAACAAAGTTTTTTTTCTTCTATTTTTTTAATAATTCATAAACTGGTTTCTCTGGATGGTTGGTCAAGTTCTGGCAACAAACTTGCTTTTTTGTTTGGCAGAAGAAACATGATAAGAAATACCTGTGCAAGGTAGAGCACGCCAGTTTAAAAAACATGGACAGAAAAGAAGAAGACAATTCTAAAGGTCGTCAGTTGCTTTTTAATTGTTCCACCCACACAGGATTAAAAATGCCATGTTTGGTTTAGAAAATACATTTACGTGACTGCCACATGTGAATGCCTTCTTAATGTAATCCAAGGAAATCCCTCTTTTATTAAGCAGCTTTTCTTACAAGATACTCCATGAATATAGCTCCATCCCCACCCCCCCCCCCCCCACCACCCCCCGGCTGCCCACTCCTTTGTAAAATGTTAGTAGTCTGTACGAACATGACTATAGAATTGCTCTCCATACTTTCACAACTAGTCAAACAGCTTTTTAACTAGTCCATACTTATGCAGGCATGATACTTCACGAAGGCAACAAAGGAGATTGTCTCTGTTTTTGAAAGGGCAAGGGCACCAAGGCATTTTCTCCTTAGTAGGGCACCCTATGAGGAAATTTGTAAGTTTCTACTGTAGCATTTCAAAGGCACCAAGGCAATGACCAGGAGGCATGGAGGCAATTGTCTTTGCTGCCTCAGTTTCAGGCCTGCATGCTGATTGCTGATAAAGTTTCACAAATTCTTGCTAATGGGACAGTTAATCATTTGTAGAAATGGTCCCATAAGAAGAAAAAGAGCCCCCAAATTAACTTAATCTCCACTTTAAGAAATTGTCCATATTTGTTCTGAAAGTACAACACAAGTCCTACCACTTCACCCTCACGGTAAAGCCCAAAATCCATTTTACAACTTCACTTACAAGAGTATTATTAATTACAATCAAAGTATAAGGAGCTCCAAAAGCTAAACTGATTTGACTGCCCTTGGCCACCATATACCATTAATCAAACTCGACTAAATGGATTCAACTTGCTGTCAAACCAACATTAATTTTTCAGGAAACGAGGCAGGATCACTGATGTCTAGAGAAACGTCGATTGGCTTGCGTATGAAAAGCTTTTATCAGATTAAAGTCATCTACAGCATTTAATCAAACAGTCTTTCATACTCAGTGTCATCTTGACTGAGAACACTGCGGACAAACTGTCCCCCCCCCCGCCGTAAATCATGGCAAGCACTGCTAATAATGCCTGCAGGCATACATACATAGTCAGAGTAGTCTCAAGCTGTAATTAAAGTTGGTATTACCCCCCCCCCCCCCTCTACATCCTCGGGAAATCTTCTGATCAAAATTGCTGAGGGTTCATCAATCATGAGTGTGACACAGATCAAACCAGTGCATCATTTAAAAGGCTGTAATTGTGAGCATTAACATTGTATGCTTCAAATCACGAAAGTTTTTGTCAGCAACTCAGTTTACCCAATGGTTTCTCCAAGCATTTATAATTAGATAGATCTTCAATTACCAACTACACTCTATAATTTACATGGTTTTGTATGACACAGATGTACAAATACTGACATGTTTTTATGTCAGGGCTTAAATTTGGGGTAAAAATCACGTTCAGTAGCTTAATATGGGCGGCATGGTTGGCTTGTGCGTAAAGCGCTCGCCTCTCACCAAGGTGACCCCGGTTCGATTCCCGGCCGGGGTCATATGTGAGTTGTGAGTTGGTTCTCAGCTGTGCCGCGAGGGTTTTCCAAACCATCTGGTTTTCCTCCCTCGTGAAAAAAAAAATCAAACAGTTTGATCTTTGGCTGAGCTCACTGGTCATAATGAGTTGATGTGGCTGGCAGCCAAAGGCACCCTTGAATGGCAGCTTCTCGAACACGTTGTAGCCGCGTCCTTCGCAATTCAGCTCTTAGCTCTGAGTAAGGATGATTAGCCTGCCCACATTATTATTAATAATTAATTATAATACGTTCATTGGACTAAAAGTTCTTTTACAATATACTAGAACCACAATGAGGCAAAACTTTCTCCCTATTTTTAAAAACATATAAACAGGGACTAGCAGCACAAATTGTACAGACGGTAAAATGAAGTGTGTATAAGGAATGTGTAAAAGCCACTTTTAGCAAGTTAAAGGAACACGTTGTCTTGGATCGGTCGAGTTGGTCTTTGAAAAGCGTCCTGTAACCGTTTGTTATAAAATCGATATGGTTAGAAAGATGCCTCGAAATTGCAGGGTTTTCGTTTTACCTCGTCAACAAACACGGTCGGCCATTTATGGGAATCAAAACTTTGACTCCCATAAATAGCTGACCGTGTTACTTGAGTGATACTTGTGTGGATCATTGTATTCTACTTTTAAAACATCTTTCTACCCATATGCATTTTATTAAAAACGGTTACGAACGCTTTTCAAAGACCAACTCGTCCGATCCAAGGCAATGTGTTCCTTTACATAGAGCCACATTAATGTACATTCAACCCAACATGGCCGACCACAAACACACGGTAATAATCCTGCATCCGTCTCTTTGGCAAGCGTAAAGAGTAAATGTACCTACCTAAAAAATAACACTCTGGGGATTAAGAGTTGTTATCATTATTTAAGTTGTGTCTCCTTAATGTTGACATGAGGAACAGAAATCAACTTGGGGATATTTTCAATATAAATGAAGTAAGTCCAGTTTCCTGTACATTTTGTTTGTGTGCTGCTAATGTTATTTGCAGAAGCTACAATGTATCCACAGAAAGGAAATGGAAGAAAACATCTTGTAGTTTGATTTGTTCCCTTTCATTTTGTATACATTATTTTCATCAAGTGGTTTAGAAAGTACCTTCTTTAAAATTCGTCCTCATAAATTACTTTTTCATTTTAAAAATTTGTTTTTACAAGGTATTTATAATTACAGCCTTTTAAATCCCTAGTGCCATTATAGTATGGCAATTAGTTATGCCTTTGATAGCATGGAGTTTGGCATACAGTCAGAATATGTCATGAGAAACACATTTCGTTAAAGACAATGGACACTATTTGGTAATTGTCAAAGACCAGTCTTCTCACTTAGTGTATCTCAACATATGCATAAAATAACAACTTGTGAAAATTTGAGTTTAGTTGGTCGTCGGAGTTGCGAAATAACTATGAAATAAATAAACACCCTTGTCATATGAAGTTGTGTGCTTTCAGATGCTTGATTTCGAGACCTCAAATTCTAAACTTGAGGTCTCTAAATCAAATTCGGGGAAAATGACTTCTTTCTCGAAAACAATGTCACTTGAGAGGGAGCCATTTCTCACAATGTTTTATACTATCAACCCCTCCCTGTTACCAAGTAAGGTTTTCTGGTGTTAATTATTTTGAGTAATAACCAATAGTGTCCACTGCCTTTAAATGGTTATATTGCACATTTGTATGAAGAAAACGTGATGAATAACAAGCTATTTTCAAAATGTTCATAATAGCTACCACTGTTTGTTATTCTAGCTACATTTTCTCAAAGGACAAGTCTGCAATGGCCCCATGGCCAAATGTCTTTCTCACGACGACGTGCCAAATTCTGTGCTTAAGTATCATTTGCAGGCACAACTCACCTGTCCCCCAACCTGCCTCACTACTGTCTTAAAAGCACTGTTATAAATTGGTTTAATTTATCCAGTGAGGTATGATAAACATTTAAAGGCAGAGGACACACTCAAAATCTTTTTTTGCAGAAAACCTTTCTCAGTGACGAGTAATGGGGAGACGTTGATGGTATAAAACATTGTGAGAAACGGCTCTCTCTGAAGTGCCATAGTTTTCGAGAAAGAAGTAATTTTCCACGAATTTGATTTCGAGACCTCAAATTTACAAACTTGAGGTCTCGAAATCAACCATCTAAACGCACACAACTTCTTGCGACATGGGTGTTTTTTTCTTTCATTATTATCTCGCAAATTTTCACAGGTTTGTTATTTTATGCATATGTTGAGATACACCAACTGTAAAGGCTAGTCTTTGACAATTACCAATAGTGTCCACTACCTTTAATCAATCCATATATCTATCTATTTTTATCTATCTATCTATCTAAAGAGGTTCTGCTTATAATGAGATGAGTACATTTTGAAGTCCCAAATTTCATTTCAGATTTGTGTTTCTTTGCCTTGCTGTCACTAACAACAGATGGATGAATGTTTATCATTCAATCTTTGATAAAAAAAATGGTATGATATTCCACTTTTAAAAACCACAAACTCATATGCAGTATAATAAAACTAATACAAAATGCAATGATTTTTATGACTGGATTCCTTTTGAATACAAAGTGTACATGATGGTTTTTACATGCATATAGACAACTCAGTAAACCCCTCCCTCACTGCATCATATCGCAGAAGATATTCACCTTTTTTCCCTCAAGAAAAAATGAATGGACGTTTTCATGAAACATGGCACTGCAGCATTGCTAGGGTTTCTTTGTTGATTTTGTAACAACCATGTACTAAGGGAACACAACTCTCTCTATCTCGCTGAAAGAAATCCTGCTCTTAAAGACACTAGACACTATTGGTAATTGTCAAAGACCAGTACTTGGTGTATCTCAACATATGCATAAAATAACAAACCTGTAAAAATTTGAGCTCGATTGGTCGTCGGAGTTACAAGATAACTATGAAAAAAAAAAAAACACCCTTGTCACACAAAGTTGTGTGCTTTCAGATGCTTGATTTCAAGACCTCGAAATCAAATTTGTGGAAAATTACTTCTTTCTCGAAAACTACGTCACTTCAGAGGGAGCCATTTCTCACGATGTTTTATACCATCAACCTCCCCCCATTACTTTTTGCCAAGTGAGGTTTTATGCTGATAATTGTTTTGAGTAATTACTTAAAAGAAAGGTACACCTTTGATAATCACTCTTAAAATTAATGGAAATACAAAATTATACTTGGTTAGAAGTACAGCAGCTTTTGGTAGAGTGAAGCATTCTGTGAAAATTTCACTTCGAAGTATCATGTGGTTATGGAAAAAAAAAATATTAGTTGTTATCTCCCAAAATTTTAATCTAAGAAATGTCACTGTCAAAAATGCTTCTTAGGGTGCGTCTTTTCAATTATTGATTATTCTTCCTGTGTGGACATAAACCCTGGATTTTTGGTTAAATGAAAAAAAACTCTACCTTTTGAAACAAAATTATCAGAAGTTGTGAGAAACAGCTCCCTCTGAAGTGACATAGTTTTCGAGAAAGAAGTAGTTTTCCACAAATTTAATTTCGAGAACTCAAGTTTAGAATTTGAAGTCTCGAAATCAAGCATCAGAAAGACGATCAATTGAGCTCAAATTTTCACAGGTTTATTATTTCATGCATATGTTGAGATACATAAACTGTGAAGACTAGTCTTTGACAGTTACCAATAGTGTCCACTGTCTTTAAAGAAGTTTCATTAGTGACAACACTTTATCAAGTTTGAATTTGATTTATTAATGTGTGTCCACAGATTTGCGAGATAAAGATGGGTTTTAAACTACTACTACAATTTGTTATAATCAGATGAAGAGTGCCCAGCAACCAACCTCTGCTAGAGCCTGTTTATTTAGACATGACTGGTAATGCTGAAAAATAGTCGCAGGATTCCAAAAACATTTGAAATGGATAATAATAAATAATAATAATAATAAGACTTGTAATGCGCACATATCCACCCTGCTGGGTGTTCAAGGCGCAGTAAACCAAAACAAAACAAAACAAAAACACAACACAAAGAAAAACAGACACAACAAAATTAGTCATTGAAAACCTGTGACATAAGATAAGTTTTGAGAAGAGACTTGAATTTTGCGGTTCTTTAAACTAAAATAAAACTTCATATAACATATAATGCACACTGGGTTCCACATGGGTTTGAGATGGAATATAGATGTAGAGATCTCGTTATCTATTCATTTATTAACTTGAAATCAACTGTCGCCAGGACTAATGAATTGCTTTATCAAGTTTCGAGAGAAAGAGGCGAAAGGTTTGTCCGACAATAGTCATACATACATGTACAATGCACATTTGATGAACATGTTGCATTATTCAATAAGTGATAGCTCCCGTTAACCGGGTCTAGACAGGAATAATTCAACAGATAATTCAAAAGGATGTTGAGCACTCCCTCTAAATAATTTAAATATAAATGAGGTTATTAATATCAATTCACAAGCGGGCCAGAGGGGAAAACAGATTTCAGTGGCCTTCATTTGTCTTCGCAAACTATGAATGGTTTGTACTCCGGGTGTTGGGGAAATGATTCATCAGACAACTTTAAGAAGAATCAGTTTTCAAAAAGATTGAATTCAGAAATGCTATTAATTATGAAACAACTCCAGCAAATCAGGATTCAGAACAGTGTGTAGGACCAATCAATCAAAGAGAGTAGAGAGTCCATGCATGAAAGATATCCAGTTGAAAAACGCACACCCCTGTGTGTACAACAGGCTCTGATCTGCTTTCAACACAGCAAGGCCCTGCCTTCCCATCAAATTACAGTCAATTAGTACGCCTACGAAGGATGTACTCTAGCATAGATTACTTCCCCAATCCGCTGGCGTTAAAAGCCGTTATTGCATTGAAACTTGCACTCAAGCGGAATACAGTATATGCCTGGTAGCCCAAGTCATCTCTGTACACAATTTCACTAGCCCTGCGTCTATGAATCGATAGTTTTTAACATCGCAGAAACTCCACTATAAAGATGAGGATATTTTAATGTCTGGGACCCAGCGATTGATGTGTAATAAGATATGGTGAGGGTACAATAAATGTCTATGTGATTGCCTTTAATGACCTGCCTAGTATTCGTAAGTGCACCTATGATCCGGCTAAATTATTGACTTTTCAGTTTGACAGAGTGACTTTGGAGTCCATGTTAGAAAACAAACCATGGTCAATATTTGTAGTCTTCCCTAGAAGAAATGAAGAGATTCTGAAACTTACTTTAAAGGCAGTGGACACTATTTGGTAATTACTCAAAATAATGATTAGCATAAAACCTTACTTGGTAACAAGTAATGGGGAGAGGTTGATAGTATAAAACATTGTGAGAAACGGCTCCCTCTGAAGAAACCTATGAAGTAATTTTTCACGAATATGAGACCTCAGCTTTTGAGGTCTCGAAATCAAGCATCTGGAAGCACACAACTTCGTGTGACAAGGTTTTTTTCTTCTTTCATTATTATCCCGCAACTTCAACGACTCGATTGAGCTCAAATTTTTTTTGAGCCTTTTTGAGTACACTTGTCCTCTCCGGAACATGTTTCCTACCTGGAGGGGTGTCTTAAAATTGCTGCTTATTTTTGAAGTATTGTGTACCCAATCATACCTATATTGCTTGTTTAATTTCGACATAAATGTACATTATTGTGTTATTGTTTGGTATGACAGCATTGAAATAAATGTACTGAATAATATTTGTATAATGCTTCAGTCAGTGAAATATAATTTGCCTCTTCCTTGAATGCTTTGCTAAGAGCCCATATCTTTAAAGTTTACTTAACAGAGCTTCCTAGTTTTAAACACATAACATGACTTAAAAAGACTACAGAAAGACCTTCTAGCGTACAATCAATACTATTGACTGAACTGTGATGTCTGCACACTGCTTTTAGAGGGTTTTACATTCTGTATAGATCTGCTCAGTTACTGAATAATGCATAATGCAGGCTGGTTAGGGTAGAAGTAGCGTGTTGCAAATTGAAAACAATGTACAGCAAAGTCCAGTGCTCGAATGATACGAATGATACGTAATGCGAGTTGTGTGTTATCTTTTCATTATAAAAAGGAATAGGAACAGTTCCTACGAGCATAAATGCAGAGCTAGTCAATAACAAACTCATCTCGGACCCTGAATGATGTTTTCCTTGTCGCTACCATGCAACCAATTGGGATTCAGACAACCATAATAAACTCAACAAGTGAACCTAAAATGGCGTTTGTGCGACCAATGGGGATTCAGACAATCACAATAAACTCAACAAGTGAGTCACCTGTGAACCCAAAATGGCGTTTCTGCGACCAATCGGGATTCAGACAATCACAATAAACTCAACAAGAGAACCCCAAAATGGCGCTTGTGCGACCAATCGGGAATCAGACAATCACAATAAACTCAACAAGTGAACCTAAAATGACGTTTGTGCACCCAATCGGTATTCAGACAATCACAATAAACTCAACAAGTGAACCCAAAAATGGCGTTTGTGAGACCAATGGGGAATCAGACAATCACAATAAACTCACCACGTGAACCCCAAAATGGCGCTTTTAAAAACAATGGACATAATTGTTCATAATTGTTCAGAGAAGTGTTGACCCCCAAGTTTAGACACATGCTGTTTCATAGCAAACAAAAAGGTAGAAGCAACTTTCATAAAATAAAATAAATTGACGTACGTGGCTGATGGATTTGACTGTGAGTTAATAAGTTTTAATTTGTAATCAGGAACCGGTATCAATGGTATATATGCCATTGATTTGTTTGTGCAATAGGGCCTACCTAAAAAAAAAATGAAAGCCTTTAACTTTCCTGAGTCTATAAATAAAGATACAAATCATCATCACGATGACAGCTTGTATTCACTTAATATGCTTTTGGTAGTCTTTAAATGCACTACCAGCACCGTTTTTGTTTTGAGTAATTATAAACGCTTCAACAAATAATTCATGGTAGTATTTTTCAATTAATATTCAATGTCACAACTCTCACTAGCACAGTCAACAGTCATTGACCCTAATTCTATTTACGGGTAGGGTGTTTTTAAGAAGGACCATACAGTGTAATTACATGGAGCGAGTCCAAGTCAGTTATCAGGCCTTGCAAATAAGTTTTTTTTGTGAAACAGCCCCCACAAGGCCAGTTAACTGCATTTTACTTGCCCCAACGAAAATGAAGTAGCCCAGATATTAAAGGCAGTGGACACTATTGGTAATTACTCAAATAAGTACTAGCATAAAACTTTACTTTACGAGTAATGGGAGAGGTTGTTAGTTTAAAACATTGTGAGAAATGGCTCCCTCTAAATTGACATAGTTTTCGAGAAAGAAGTAATTTTCCACGAATTTGATTTCGAGACCTCAAGTTTAGAATTTGAGGTCTCAAAATCAAGCATCAGAAAGCGCACAACTTCGTGTGACAAGGGTGTTTTTTCTTTCATTATTATCTCACTTCGACGACCAATTGAGCTCAAATTTTCACAGGTTTGTTATTTTATGCATATGTTAAGATACACCAAGTGAGAAGACTGTTGACAATAACCAATAGTGTCCGGTGTTTTAAAATATGTATTGTCATAAATGTATCTTTCTGATGTAAATCTCTTTCTGATGTACATCTACATTGTATGTTCAAAACCAGTTTTAAAATGGTCAAATGAAGTTACATTCACACACTCAAAAACAAAACACATTTTCAAAAAGAAATTGTATTAGGCCCTTTGTGCACTTGAAAATGAAGATTATATTATGAGCATTTTAATAACAATTGTTTTGTGGCCCATCCAAGGCAGGTTGAGAAGTGGTGTTAACTAGCCGGTAGCAGTTTTTAGCAGACAATGCTGGGATGAAGTACACCCTGCATGATGTGGTGATAGCATGTAATTCAGTCTTGTGCAGAGATTTGTGTTGTTTTTATACTCTCAACAGCATCACTTACAGATAAACAGTTATTGAATCGCCTGCCTGCTTATAGTTAAAGGAACACGTTGCCTTGGATCGGACGAGTTGGTCCATGAAAAGCGTTTGAAACAGTTTGTTATGAAATGCATATGGTTAGAAAGATATTTTAAAAGTAGAATATAATGATCCACACAAGTATCACTCAAAATTGCACGGTTTTCATTTTACGTCGCGAACTAACACGGTCGGCCATTTATGGGAGTCAAAGTTTTGACTCCCATAATTGGCCGACCGTGTTTGTCGACGAGGTTAAACGAAAACCACGCAATTTCGAGGCATATTTGTGTAGATCATTGTGTTCTACTTTTACAACATCTTTCTAACCATATCGATGTTATAACAAACGGTTACAGGACGCTTTTCCAAGACCAACTCGACCGATCCAAGGCAACGTGTTCCTTTAATTTAGAAACTTATATTCTTTTTTAGTTTTTAAGAAAATCTCTGATACAATCATACAAGTTAGTGTATTACCGATAGTAAGATTTGGGCTTTGTTTTCGCTTATAGAAAAATAAGTTAGTTTCTTTCCCTCAAAATTTGAATCTGTGAAGAACTACTGATAATAAAGTCAGTTAAAGATATAGTAGTGATAGTAACTACTACGGATTTGGAAAGGTTTGTGGTAACACCATGTAAAGCCTATCTCCAAATGAGTTAGAAGGAAGTGTTTTATACTAAATGTCTAATCAATGGGCACTTTAGACACAACTTTAACAAGATGCTTGCTTACATTGAAGTAGATTTTGGATAAAAATACATTTTCTTTTCTGTAAGAGGGGGGGGGGTGGTATTAACAAATGATGACCCTAAATTTATCCCTTACTTGATTTTGTTGTCACCAGGCATACAAAAAGTTTTGATTTCAGATCAAAGTCTGAAATTTCTAAACCCTCACTTAATCAAATCTGGGGAAAAACAAAATCTTACTCCATCTCAAAGCTCAAACACCATGGAGACGCCAGAGCAATATGGACTATGCTTTGAACACGGTGAATGACATGAGTGTTTGCTATTCAAAGCTCAAGCCACTTAGTGTAAAAAACTACATCAATGTTTTATCTCATCTGGCCTTCCAATCATGGCCATGGTAACAATAATTCAATTTGGGTAAAAAATTCATCTCAAAAAGTAAGGGTATAATTTGGATGCAAATATAGGGTTGCCTGCAATTAGGGGGTTGTTTATCATTGGCCAATAGCATGGCTCATTGATGATCACATTGAAGCTATCAGAGAATTCACTTAAAGGCAGTGGACACTATTGGTAATTACTCAAAATCATTATTAGCGTAAAACCTTTCTTGGTGACGAGTTATAGGGAGAGTTTGATGGTATAAAACATTGTGAGAAATGGCTCCCTCTGAAGTGCCATAGTTTTCGAGAAAGAAGTAATTTTCCACGAATTTGATTTCGATACCTCAAGTTCGAAACTTGAGGTCTCGAAATCAACTATCTAAATGCACACAACTTCGTGTGACAAGAGTATTTTTTCTTTCATTATCATCTCGCAAGTTCGATGACCGATTGAGCTCAAATTTTCACAGGTTTGTTATTTCATGCATTTGTTAAGATACACCAACTGTGAAGGCTAGTCTTTGACAATTTCCAATAGTGTCCACTGCCTTTAACAACACCGTTAGCACATTATACATTAGTCATACATGTCATCTATTAACTTATAAAGATATCATGCCCTAAAAGAAAAGTGCAATGGTAATTTGTCTGACTATTAATCTTGCCCAAGGGAGTTTTTGTTGTATTATCTTAAGAACCTGAATCTAAGCATGGTCAGCTCAGCAAAGCATCATATGAACTTTTTAAGTCAATGATGTAGAAATGTCAGCTGTTTGAGGAACATATGGTCCGCCATTTTGTGGATTAAAAAAGGTTGTAACTAATGCAAAATAACACAAATTCGTAGAATATTGATGTGAATGATTATCTTCTGTTTTTAATATATCTTTTCAAACATCTTTATTTCATTAAAAACACTTTGTTATACAACAAAGCACCCAACCTGATATTTTTCCAACCAAAACTTTGCAAGGGATTTGTAATACTTTTGTGATTGAATGTTGGTCTTTATTTTCCTAACTTCTTTGAATTCCTCTTGAGGAACTGGTAGCTTAAAAATGTAAGATAGTTTACCTCAAGATATTTTATGACCAAAATAAAATTGATAAGAAAGGCACATTGTTAACTGCCATTTTCAGAACATTTTCACTTTTTAGAATAAACCATAGTATAACTATTAAAATAAAATTGTTACTATAGACCGAATTAAATATGATGTCATTGTCACGCGGCTCAAATATCTGACCTACATGTACAAGATGGCTCTGTGCTTGTGCGTGCCCTGCGTGTGTGCGTGCAAGTACTGTAGAAATCAAACCGGGAATGCTGCATGCTGCATGCTTCGATGATGTACGCGTGTGGACACGCATACGGTTTGCCCTACAAGATGGCGACTTTTCATAGCAAAAAGGGGTTATTCAGTATGGTCTATTGTTGGTTTATTAAAACAAACAATCAGAACCCTAGCTGATTTATGTAAAAAAAAACTTTAACAAAAACCAGGAAGATGTTTACAAAAAACAGACAAATTTTGTTTCCCCTTCTCTTTTTATTATATGTTTAAGTCCAGCTCCATTAAAAAAACAGCATACAATATGTAGTAAAATAACCAATCAACAATTGAGAAGTCAGTCCGAGGACAGGATCAAACTTTTGTTAGCTGTTTGACGTTCAACACATGATTGGGCAAAGTTTGGTTGCAATTCCTATGGTATTGTTGAAAATGGGTGGGAAAACAAGACAGTTGATTAAACTTATTTGAACTCGTCAGCAATTTACCAAATTTGAGAGTTGACAAACCAAACAGGGAGTAAATTTCGTTGAATTACTTCATAGCCACTGAAGTCCTTACAATAATGTGGTATACTGGAGGTCCTTTCGCTGAATTTTCTTCAAACATTACAAAATAGATAAGTAGGAAGATTGCACCTCTACAAAACTCAAATTAACCAACCACACCCACCACAGCAATTCATGTGGTGCCCTGGGCTTTTGCTATGGTGCTCTGGGCTTTTGCTATGGTGCCCTTCGCAAGGTTTCAATACAAATTTACATTTTCCTTCTAGAAGTGCCCCTTGCCAGAGAAAAATTGATGTGTCCCTTCAAGAGTAAATTTTAAGGCCTGCCCTTAAGGCTTATGGCTATGCCCTAAAACTATGCAGGGGGGTACTTGCATGGCCTACCTGTCAAAAAGGTGAAACACGGGATGGGGGAAACAAGAGTGAAAAGCTGCACTCTTGATAAGCTCCTATCCCAAATAATAAACAAGAATGAATGTGATAATACACTAACCTGTCAGACAGCAACCCCCCAATCATTGAACCGATTAAGGTGCTCAGAGACTGTGATAGAAAAGCAAAACTCATACTGGCGACACTGCTCCCAGTTTGGCAACCCAAGTCCAGTAGAGTCGGCCCAAGAAGAGCCACACACATCCCAAAACTCCAGAACACGCTGCAGTAAGTTACTGTGGCCTGTAAGTGGTCGAAAAACAACGATTTGGCAGTGTGTGTTTGCTTCTGGCGCCTGGACGGTGAAGATTCCGCTGTGTTTTTGCCATCACCATTCGGTGACGACTTCTCTGAGTCCGTGCCAATGCTTGCGTAGCCTGTTGACGGTCTGCCCGGGCCTGACGTCCCAAGCCCGGTAGACGCCGTCGGTCCTTCATCGTCAACCCTTCCCGGACTTCTTTCACGCAACATGGCAGGCAAATGTCCTCTCACTCAGTCCGAAAGCATGGTCACATCTATCCTAAAATATCAACAGGCTTTCAGTGTGCAATTTTCAATCCACGCATTGCAAATTTTCAGTTCCGAAAAGATGAAATAGGAAATAAGTTAACAGTTACAACCTGTCTCCATTGAATCACACAGCACAACGACCTCGATCGTCTGCTAATGGACGTGCCACTCTATTTGCACACACTCATGTGCGGTGTGTGGGCCGTTCGTTGTGTGTTATGTCAAAGATGGTTATGTAGGTGTGTGTGGGGGTTGCCCTGATTTCAACGTAGAAGCGTGAACAATAAGAGCTATAAGAACAAGTTAACAACAACTCTGGTTTAACCCATTCTATGTCGGGGGTGATTTTCCCTAATCAAAAGGTGATAATATTGCACGGGAAGGGTGGATCATTTTTTTGTCAGAGAACTTTCAACGAAGGGGGCGGGGGGGGGGGGGATTGGGGGGACGGTAGCACATCCTCTTGCGGGAAAAACGCACACAACTGAACCAAGGCAAGCCTAATTCTTGCAGAGAATGACCCTCGAATAAAAAATCAGTAGTTTCTTAAAGGAACACGTTGCCTTGGATCGGACGAGTTGGTCTATAAAAAGCGTTTATAACCGTTTTTTTTTTATAAAAACATATGGTTGGAAAGATGTTTTAAAAGAAGAATACAATAATCCACACAAGTTTGCCTCGAAATTGCGTGGTCTTCCTTTTACTCTGCGAAATAACACGGTCGGCCATTTATGGGAGTAATTTGACTCCCATAAATGGCCGACCGTGTTAGTCAACGAGGTAAAAGGAAAACCGTGCAATTTCGAGACATGTTTATGTGGGTCATTATATTCTACTTTTACAATATCTTTCTATCCATATGCATTTTATAAAAAACGGGTACAAACGCTTTTTAAAGACCAACTCGGCCGATCCAAGGCAACGTGTTCCTTTTAGTTCCCATTGGTCGGCGGACAGAGGCGGAGGATTCAAAAGAGGGCGCTATCAAAAGAAGTTTGTGCACAGTTCGTTTGTTGGGGGGGGGGGGGGGGGGCACACAGTCTTCTGCCACACATAATCTTCTGCTAGAGCATGCATAGACCTTATCGCAAATACCAATGCGCAAGCGCAGACTGTTGAATGAGGTGTATTGTGGGATATATATGGATCAAATTTGGATACCAGCTAGACCACAATCACCTAATTCCAAGCTTTACGCTCGCGCCCCGGTATTTGCGAAAAGGTCTATAAGTAAGATGTAATGTTATAGAGCGCCCTCACAGAACAGAGCAGAGATAGGGGTTGTATGCACCACATCGAAAGCATGGCCTCTGCTTTGGCCTCAGCCTGGGCTTAGACTTGATCAAGTCTGAGATCACGATTACTTATTTGCGTCAGCCATGCAAAACGCCCTCCCCCTCCCCAAGTTGCCACTCCCCTCCTATCAGATTGGCTATCACACGCGCCGAACTCGCAACCTCAGAGGGTCATCCACAAGAGGGCGATATTTCAGTGCTGTGTAAAAAAAAGGTGCTCGACCCTACATTAACTTAAATGCACACAGCGAATGAGAGTATGTTTATGTGATAATTTTGAATCCCCGTCCTCCTAGTCCTTTCATTGCAAGTCGTTACAGTTATTGTGAAAATAAAAATGTTGTTTTCGCGGCCGCTATTTCTCAGAGTTGCTTCTATACAGCACCTTTCCACCCTTATACACTATGCACGAAGTCTCACGATGTCCACATGATGGCCAAATGCAGGGCGTTTATAGACATTTCCTGCACGCTGACCAAAACCATGTTCTCTGATTTATATTGCACCGAGTTCACTTGGAAAATAACTCTACCAATATAAGCCTAATAGATTAATTGGCTTTAAACTTTTATATCCTATATAGTCTTAATAGCAATTTCATTATTTTTAACGGCCATCAGGAGTATTCTGCTGTTCACATGTCGGACGTGGTTAAAAAAGATCGGTGTTTCCTGCCTCAACAATACCCACAGGAATTAAAAGATTATTAGAGCTCAGTATAAAGCCAGTACAGTTCGTGTTCTTCATTTTTCTTCATTTCGTACATCCGCATAAATTTACGGATACCCAAGTCAATTATAGTAACGATCGCTACCGTGGACCTCCCTTGCTTAATTAACCAATTATTCTACTCTATAGCTTGACTTTAATGCATACAACTGTGCAAAGCTGACTTTATCTTGTAGATGATTACAATATTTCACGAGTTGTGGCAGGGGAATACGGTAGTGAAGCTGCACAGCGACTTTTAACATTCTCCGAACACTGCTTTCTGTACTCGGGCTTCACAATGCTTAGCTGTCACTTGTTTATCGGAGACCAGAAACAAATATTTGTGAGCATGAATGATACTTTCTTCACTGAGACCCATATTGTCAACGTCAACGAGACAGCCAGCTTTGATTCACAGAGTCGGTTTTTATCTCCAGAATCATCTTAACTGCCAATGATGATACGAATTTTCTGTTTTCAAGTGTACTCTCCTGAAGACGAGCAGAGTATACTGTTCGAAACATCGATACCACTACCACCTGGCTCTTTTCAGAGACAACACTCCAACACAAGAGATTCGCACATGTTGTACATGATGTGACACTGTCAACTGATTATAAATGGACAGAAATTGTATAAATTGCATTCTTAGAACATGGATAACTCAACCGAGGTCACTGATTACGATGGTGGACCAAAGTATATACTCCTCTTCGTTTGTTTCTTCATAATAGTCAGCAATATCTTCTCGTTGATTGTGCTACGTCGCATTCACGACATGCATGATATCACTAAACAGCTCATGATATCGTTAACAATCGCCGACGTGGCTGTGGGTTTATTTGGCTTTCTTACTAACTTATTTGATGGTGAGTTTGTGCTAGGATACATATCTTTCTTCTTCCAGATGGTCGGACTCAATATATTATCAACCATAACTGTTGTACGATATGTAGCAGTGTCACAACCACTGCGACTCAATACGATTGTGACCAAGAAACGGGTGTTGATAACTTTGTTTTGTGAGACAATAATTAGCTTTACATTGTGTTGTTATGTAATGGTATCATTTATCAGTTATGGAGCACACACATCTGTACAGTTATTTGCAATTGCACTGGCGTCTACTGTTGTCACAATTCCTGCTTTGATTATCATAGCTTTGTACGTTAAACTGCTGTTGACTGCTCGACTTCAAGCCCGGCGTATAGCTGCAGCTGAGGTGGGTTTGAACGCCGCAGACGTACACGCCCAGCTTCGTGACTCCAACTCTAAATCTTTAAATACATTTCTGATTATCACTGGTTCTATAGCGGTGACATGGTTCCCATCTAACATAGCTTTTTACCCACTGATTTCTCAATCTGGCAATTGGAATGCATTCGCATATTTTGATATACTGAGGTTGAGCAACTCGTGGCTTAATACATTGATCTACTACTGGAGAGACAAAACCTTTAGAAAGACCGCTAAAAGACTAATTTTTCGAAATAGCGAACAATAGACCTACAAAAGCCGTCTAAAAGATGTGATCCGAGTGGAGTAATTAGGATCTACTCAGGATCTCCTTGAACCATCGATGAGGAGATAAATCATATTCATTGTTGAAGTGTAATTAATGGTTCAATTTACTTCAAACCTTGACAGAGAATGAGTCTTGTCACATTCATCAATATTCACAGATGATTCTGTGACCTTCATCTCCCGTGGATGGGACACTGTCAAGTGATAATACACGGTCTGGAATTATATCAAATTGCATTATTCGATTGGATAACTCAGCAGAGCCCGATGTTTATAATGGTAGACCAAACTATGTACTTATCTGCGTTTGTTTCTTAATAATTGTCAGTAATTTCTTCTTATTAATTGTGAGAAACATTGTTTAAATAATTCTAAATAAGTCATGAATTTTTGTTCTTGTTTTAAACTTCAAAAGCATTTTTCCCTGTTTTGGGAAACAATAACTTATTTTTGAGGCAGTGCTATCACAACAGGATACATTTGCCCAAGTCTTTCTCACCAGAAATGAAAAGACCACAGTTGGCCCTAATCACAACCGATAGGAAAATTTTCTGAGACCCCTGGCAAGTTGACATTTTGATGGCCAAAAATAGAGTAAACATTCGAATTTGCAGGTTATAAAAACATGTCCTAATGCATGTTCTAAATAACAGCGTATGGGTGAAATTTGTAGCAAAAATCGTTTTGTCTCAAGTAAACTTTTATTGTAGTGATATAAAAGTTTTTATGGTTTGCATTTTGGTGGGATCGAGTCATAAATATCAGACCCCGAAGTTGGAAAAAAAATACAAATTGAGCTGTTACCAGAGCAACGGGCTATATTATGATTTGAAATGTCGATTTTATTCACTTGCACCCCAAGTCTCTTCCACCCACAAAGTATAAGAAAAGTCAATTGTTTGACCGTGGACATATGTAAAATTATTTACGTGAAATGAATTTTAATAGAAATGAGAGACTTCAGATTCAAAGACAACAATGTTATTATTTTCAATGCAATGATTATAACAATCAAAGAATAAGTATAGGCCCTAAGCAACAAAATAATTTATGTGAATTTAATCGGTCGCGTACAATTAGGATGGTGAAGGCCGCAAGGGATTTATTTATTCGTTAATTGAACAGACTTGCCTGGCTGGGTGTGTTCAAGTGGACGTTTTTCTCATCAAGCTCTCATCAGTGTCACGAGGCAGGTCGTGAGCCGGGGTCTCGAGGCTGGGGCCGGGCCCATTCTGACGCTCTGGTGGCCCCATGTTATAGAGCGAGGAACTCGACACCCCAGCCCGTCGGAACCCAGCACACAACACATTCACCGGATGGAAAGGAAAACTAAAACCATAAACATGGTCCTCTAAAAACCTAGGATTAAAATTCTTGCGACGGAATGCTATAGTTCCACAGGTACATGTGATTAGTGGACAAAATGGTCATCACAATGAATTGTTCCTTGAACAGTAGGTTGCGAACACCGTTACATACCGTAACCTTAGATGCCATGGAATTCTTGTCATGGTGAGTGCAATGTAAAAACTGCAATGACAGAATCGACACGGATCGGGGTCCCGTGTGGTTTAACCCATTCATGAGTCATTGTGACCCATGGATCAATGGATCAATGTGAATCAAAGTTTAAAAGCCCATTATTTTTTCAAACCATTTTGAAAGGGGTCAGGCCCCCTGGTACCCGGAATCCAGTTCAATTCTAAAACGGGACTTGTCGTAACTTCAATAACCTATCTTTCTGTAAAAATGTATTATTATACTAAAAAGCGCCTAAAGTAACTTGTTGGTAGATACGTGCGCTATACATAAGACTTCGCCATTATAATGCTATTTGTTCATATTATAGTACTACATTTTCTATTATCTGAAATGTATGTGTTCGTTTAGAAAATACACCCACTCACCCCCATAAGAATAAAAAAAAAAATTAGGCAAATACTGATTTTGTTTTAGGTTAAAATATGCTGTTATCAATATAAACCACAAGGGAAACTGACCGGGTAAATTTTAAAATGATTTCGGGGATGAAAACAGAACAATTTACTAGAGTGGGACTCGAACCAACAACCCCCAAATCACTTATAACATTTTTTTTGCATAACTCGAGACACCGATTTTGTGGAGGATTATTTTTCAAGCATTAACAATAAGTAAATCAATTTATTAAAGTTATTCAGTAAAAAACCAAAATAAACATAAATATACAGACAGTACCTTATACTCCACAGTACTAGCACCCTGTTTTCAACGTACGACCACTTGTATTAATTAGTACAAGGGAGGAGCTTAAAGGGAAGGTACACATTTGGTAATTGTCAAATACCAGCCTTCTCACTTGGTGTATCCTATCATAACCATAAAATAACCAGCCTGTAAAAATTTTGGCTCAAATGGTCATCGAGGTTGCGAGGAAATGATGAATGAAAAAACACCCTTGTTGGACGAATTTGTGTGCTTTCAGGTAAGAATAAAAAACCTCTAGCTAAAAGTCTTTTACTGTTTTAGTGAGAAATTACCTTATTCTCAAAAACTAAGTTATATTACTTCAGAGGGAGTAGTTTCCCACAATATTTTATACTATCAACAGCTCTCGAATGCTCGTTACCAAGTCAGTTTTTAAGTTAATATTTGTTTTGAGTAATTACCAAACGTGTAACTTCCCTTTAATCGTCATTTAATCGTCATTGACCAAAGAGGCAAATAAACCATTCTCTTTAGCAAGAAGCTCAGCTGGACTTCCATACTCCGCCACATGACCGTCATCTAAGACAAGAATGCTGTCTGAGTCCAGAATAGTCGCGATACGATGCTGGAATGAATTTAAGAAACAGAGATACGGTTAAAAATCATAATAAAGGTTTCTTTGTTTGTTTGCTTGTTTACTCTCTCATATTATTTGAATTGCACTAGTCAAGAAACTGTGACCCAGTAAGTGTTCTGCTTATTCTAGTGAATGTGAAATCAGTGGTTAGTTTGGGTAGAACTCTAACCCACAACATTGTGATTGCAAGTCCTGCATATAACACCACTGGACTATGGTTTAAGTTTAATCAATTTATTTTGTAAAAAACTTTAAAGCAGGCCACAGATGAAAAGGAAAATCACACAGTTTTTAGGAATAGTTATGTGAATCAAAATCTTCCACTTGCAAAACATCTTTCCATCAATAATAATTTCATAACAATAAAACACTAAATTTGCCGCTTTAATTGTTGGAGAAGCTGAACAAATTAACACTTACTGCGATGGTCAAAACTGTTCTATCGGCAAATGCAGTTGCTACAACTGTCTGTAAAATCTTGTCCTGCAAATATGAATGATAAGCAATATATTAACACGGGTATAAAAGCAGACATCATGCAGAGTGTTCATTCTTAGTTTCTTCCCTAACTTGTGCGGTGAGTATCGATATTTTCCACGTCATTAAAAGTTTAACTTCAAAAGACAAACGTTTGGTGGCGCACTCTTTTGTGAAAATCAAACGCTCCAAAACTTCGTAGGAGATAACCGTACCGTCTCCATGTCGATTGAGGCGGTAGCTTCGTCCATGATGAGGATACGAGACTTCCTGAGGAAGGCACGAGCCAAGCAGAATAACTGCCTTTGACCGACGCTGAAATTCTCACCACCTTCAGTTACTGACGCATCTAAAAATCAATCATAAAAATAATATAAAAATAATAATGCAACACAGTGAATATACTATAGGGGGTGACTTGAAAATACACAAAGTAAGAGGAAATAGCACAATGATGTAGTATCCTTAAGGAAACCAATCAATGACAAACTATAGTGTTCAAGCAAAATAAATGATAAGGTTATGTATGTGGAATTATGGTGTCCTAAAATTTACCTAGTCCCCCCTCTAGCTGGGAAACGACTTCCTTTAACTGCGCAATCTCTAACGACTTCCAGAGATCATCATCAGATTGCTGCATCATAGGATCAAGATTCTTTCTGGTGAGGGTAAGAAAAGAAATTTAGAGTAGTCAGTAGTGAAGTATCGTAGTTGATTAGAGTCAGAGCAGAGATAAAGGACCACAATTTCTCTATTGGTTAGAGCATAGTGTGACTCACGACATGGTGGCTGACTTCAAAAATTAAGCATGGTGCAATCATACCATTGACAAAATGTTTTTTCTTTACCCGAGGGCAAAAGTGGAAACCTGGGTTTCTTTGTGAATGTATTCTCCAAAGAAAGTTGAGAATGAAAGATAATAGAAATTATGTCACAATTGAAGGTAAATTGTGCAACTCTTCCATTACTTGTAGTTAAATCACAAGCATTTCTGGTTTGGTACTAGAACGACCAACAAAACGACAAACCAAAGACGCGGAGAATGATATTGTGTCTAATGCAATCGGTTTTAGAAAGTTTTAGTATGTAAGATTCAAGATAATGTCTTACCGAACGGAACCTGTGAACAGTACTGGATCCTGTGGAATGATTGACAGTTTACTTCTGAGTGACGTCAGAGGTACAGACTTGATGTCGACGTCATCAATTAGTACTTGACCTTAAAATAGACATTCACCATAACAAATAAATATTTTAATGCAAGTTTGCTGAAAACAATTCTTGGTAAGAAGCTACAAAAATAAAACACTAATGATGAAAAAAACTCGGGGTATCTGAATGCAGGCACCAATATTCCTGTTAACCATGTCTAGATTGTAGGGTGGCGGGAAACAACAATACTAAAAAATAAAAAAAATCAATAGAAACAGATAAAACCCCAACAACTACAACTGTTATTTTATTCAGGATTTGGAAGGATACAAACATATTGTTTAACTTTTGTTGAAAGCTTAGTGATTATGAAGTTCATTCTAGAACAAATTTTGTGTGCGAAATATTCCCCTCTGAAATAAAGTCATAATTCGAGAAAGCTATATCTAAAAACATACAAAAACGCAACAGCTGATTTCGGTTTGTATAACCAAAATAATTATGGTTAGGAAGACATGTTTTCATGGGATTAGGTTTTAGTTATAATGAGATTAGAAACACATAATATTCCAATTGAATTGACTGTTAATCAACATACCTTCAAAGATATCAATGACCCTGAGAAGGGCAAGGGTCAATGTGGATTTTCCACTTCCGGTACGGCCACAAATTCCAACCTGAACGAAAGATTGAAAAAAAACCCCAAATGTTTAAAGGATGAAAGGGTATATTAGTGTACCTTTTGATAATGCTATGCGGTTGGACGGACACAAAAGTATTGGAATGTTAGCTCCATAAATACTGATGTTTAAGTTGTTTTTGGCATAACATCTCATATTTACCTTTGCATTGTAGTAAATTAAAAATGATGGGAAAACATAAGTACAAGATGTATTTTACCTTTTCTCCTGGTTTGAGGCAAACAGAGACTCGTTTCAAGACTGCATCTAGATCCTTAGCGTAACGAACCGATACCTCTTCAAATTTAATCTGACCACGAGAGGGCCATTCAACAGCAGGTTCTTTACCTGCAAATGAATGACAACAAAAACATTATTTACTTTGAGTAAACATTTTTTAAAGGCACTGGACACTATTGGTGTCCATAATAAAAATTATCTGGTAATAAGCATTGGAGAGCTGTTGATAGTATAAATTATTGCGAGAAACGGCCCCTTCTGAAGTAACGTAGTTTTCGAGAAAGAAGTAATTTTTCACTTAAATATTTGAATTTGATTTCGAGACCTCAGAAATAGATTTTGAGGTCTCAAAATCAAGCATCTGATAGCATACAACTTCGTGTGACAAGAGTGTTTTTTTCTTCCATTATTCTTCGACGACCGATTGAGTTCAAATTTTCACAGGTTTGTTATTTTGTGCATATGTTGAGATACACCAACGGTAAGAAGAAGGGTCTTTGACAATTACGTGTCCAGTGTCTCACGATCTGGGTTTATCGACATGTTAAAGATATGGTTTTGTAGGAGTACCCACTCCATTCCCGAACATAGCTTTTACCCGCGATGTAATGGAAACATCTTCTGAGAAATGTTGGTATCAATGGTTACTATTGAAACTAATATTTTATTTTGACAATTGTGAACAGTTCCTGACAAACCTTCATATGGCTCGTTTTCAACATCGGAGTAAAACTTGACACGTTCGACTGCATTCATCTGCAGCTCAGCATCAGCAACGCTGCGAACAAGCCAGTTTAGATAACCAGATACCTACAGGTTTAAAACAAACAAAACACAAACATCACATGAAAAAAACCCCCAAAACACATCAACAACAAACATAGATTTTAGAAAAAGGTTAGATGTTAAAAACTATAAGCATCTTGGTGTTACTCAACATTAAAGTAAAGGAGTAACACCGAGGAAGGTGTCACTACCCAAGTAAGCCAACAAGTTTGATTGACATTTTTAAGGTAAAAAATCTGGTGGATTGCTCTTTTTATGTTCATTCGGATAAACTTGACGCCCTAACGAAAATTTAAGTTAAATACAAATAAATCATACAGCACATTGTTTTTAAAGGCACTGGACACTATTGGTAATTACTCAAAATAATTGTTAGCAAACAAACTTACTTGGTAACAAGTAATGGAGAGCTGTTGATTGTAAAAAACATTGTGAGAAACGGCTCCCTCTGAAGTTATAAAGAGTTTTCGGGAAAGAAGTAATTTTCCACTAAAATATTTGAATTTAATTTCGAGACCTCAGAATTAGATTTTGAGGTCCCGAAAGCACACATCTTCGTGTGACAAGTGTATTTTTCTTCCATTATTATCTCACAACTTCGACGACCAATTGATTTCAAAATTTCACAGGTTTGTTATGTTGTGCATATGTTGAGATACTAGTAGTGAGAAGACTGATATTGACAATTACAAAAGGTGTCAGGTGTCTTTAAAGGTCGGTTTTGCAAAATGGTGGACATACCTGAAGTGAATACGTCACGGCAAGTCCCACTAAACTTGGGTCAACGCCAAACAGCAATGCACCAATCAGAGTGGACAAACCAGCCAGAAGGACAAACAACGAACCAATTAGATCCTGTGAAGAGTAAATTAGGTAGGTTAAGCTATTGAGCATATTCTGGGATAGATTTAAAATAAAACCATAAATCAATTAATAAAACCAACTATAACATACCTCTTGCTTGTTCTGTACTCTGGTTGGCTGAAACACGGTCACGTGGGATGAACCAATATAGTCTAGTGTTCGCCCGCGCGTGTTTTGCTATTGACTTTAACTGCAACTATATAAAAAACTCCCTCTATTTTCCAGATATCTGTTCTTATTTCACATTTAAGACCGAGCTGTGGTATGAAACACATATTGTCTGGCATAATTCGGTAACTAAGTCTAATTCCCCCTTCGGCCTCGGGAAATAGGTCCCTCTTTTGGTCACTCAAAGTCCCTTGGGGGAACAGACATACACTAGTTACCTCATTGCCTCATTGCCAGTCAATACATAGGTGTATAATAGAAATAAAATAGAATTAAATAAAATGAAAGATTTTGATCTTACCAGACGAGTAGCTAACCATCTATTTGCAGCTTGAAGATACAGGTAAGGTCCCAAATTAGTATCAATGCGCTTAATCAGAGTCTTGTAAAAACGCTTGCCATCTCTGCAACGAAACATGTAACGATTATTGTTGTTGTTTATTCGGCAAACCACAAAGACAATTAGAAATACACAAAGTCAACACAAAACCAACAAGACAACAAGCCATTGGCACATGTCTAGATTAAAAAAAGGAGTTAACTATAAAATAGCGGTAGTAGAATATATAGAAAGACAGTTCTCTAAAGAACAAATTAACATGGCAAGAAGATATACACATGGTGTTACCGCACACCAAAAATATACCAAACAATGCAATGCCTCGTATCCAAAATATACGATAGATGTGACTCTAAATACTTTTTATGTTCTCTGATGCCACTGGCTTTAATAAAAATAAAAAGAATATTCTTTCAATCGAACAAAAAATACGAAAAGAGAAGAAAAAAAAACAAGTTTGCAATCAACAGGGTTTTTGTAATCACTTTAAACGCAATCGTTGATTACAAGTACACTCTACCAACTCGCGGGTCAGAATTAACCTGGATTCCAGGTTCCTTTTACTCGGTCAGTAAAACCCGGAAATAGTGCCAAAATGACTAGAAGCTGTGTCAATTACTGACCCAAACTCTGTGTGAAAATCCCTTAAAATCCATTCGCTGTTTTGTTTATCTTACTTTCTTTGCGTTGTTCTTGTTTTATTTATTGTTCAGCGCTTTGATCTGCGTTAAAGGCGCTATATAAATATTATTATTATATTATTATTATTATTATTATTATTATTATTATTATTGTTATTGTTATTATTATTATTATTATTATTATTATTATTATTATTATTATTATTATTATTATTATTATTATTATTATTATTATTATTATTATTATTATTATTATTATTATTATTATTATTATTATTATTATTATTATTATTATTATTATTATTATTATTATTATTATTATTATTATTATTATTATTATTATTATTATTATTATTATTATTATTAATACTCTTAAAATACTATTAAGTACCCGATTAGTTTTGAGGATTTCGTTCTTTTTTTAGAGTATTATTTAGCCAGCTTTAAAGGCAGCGGACACTATTGGTATTAAAATTGACAAAGACCAGTCTTCTAACTTGGTGTATCTCAACATATGCACAAAATAACAAAACTATGAAAATTTGAATTCAATTGGTCGTCGAAGTTGCGAGATAATAATGGAAGAAATAACATCCTTGTCACACGAAGTTGTGTGCTTTCAGAAGCTTGATTTCGGGACCTCAAATTCTAATTCTGCGGTCTCGAAATCTCTTTGGTAATCACCAGACCAGTGGAAAATTACCCTTTTTTTCTCTCGAAAATTACGTTACTTCAGAGGGAGCCGTTTCTCACAAAGTTGTTATACTATCAACAGCTGTTACCAAGTAAGTTTTAATAATAACAATTATTTTGAGTATTGCCAATAGTGTCCACAGCCTTTAATAAAATTAATACTATTTAGCCAGCTTTGAATGTTATGACATTGAACATGGACTCTTTTCTCGTGTTGTCAACGCAGGAAGGGAAAAGGAGACTTTGCCTAGATTAAGACACCATCTTGACTCACCCGTAAGCTCGAATGGTTGATAATCCGCCGAGACTTTCTGAGAAGAATGCAAATATTGGGGATTTACTGGTACTGTCAAGACGTTGAAGCTCCCTGGGGAAAGAATTAACAAAAGGTTCAAAGGTTGAAAATAACAATACTTAAAAAGACAATGCTTACTGAAATTTAGTTGAAAGTTTGTGGTGTAAAAAGTTTGGTTCGTCAATAGTAAAATGATAATGATATAACATAATAATAAAAGTGGCATCTTATTTTGCGATCAAATCTACCACAGAGTGACACTGATGGTCCTCTAACATCATTGTATACCCTAGTCGCTGGGTCATTAATCTTAACCCTCAAACTATTTGGAGTATGCCAAACATGTAGCGAACCAAGCTAAATCAATCACAAGAATCATTTCTGCCCCTAGACACCAATTTACCCCTGGGTGAAAAGAAGCAATTATAGTTGTCATGACTGGGATTCGAACCAACGTTCTGCATGATACTTGGCCACCAGTACACGAATTCCGACGTTCTAAACTGCCCGGTCAAAACACGCTGTTAAAGACACTGGACACATCAAAGACCAGTCTTCTAACTTGGTGCATCTCAACATTATGCATCAAACAACTAACCTGTAAACATTTGAGCTCAATTGGTCCTCGAAATTGCAAGATAATAATGAAAGAAAAAACATGCTTGTCAGACGAAGTTGTGATGTGCTTTCAGATGCTTGATTTTGAGACCTCAAAATCTAAACTTGAGGTCTCGAAATCAAATTCGTGGAAAATGACTTCTTTCTCGAAAACTACGTTACTTCAGAGGGAGCCTTTTCTCACAATGCTTTATACTATCAACAGCTCCCCATTACTCGTTACCAAGTAAGGTTTTATGCTAATAATTATTTTGAGTATTTACCAATCTAGTGTCCACTGCCTTTAAGTTCAGCCGGTTCATTTTAAAATTGCGTTCATCACCGATGGGTAATGTTTCAGAGACTTCTAAGATACTTTTAATATAAATATAGAACGTGTTGAATAAAATGTGTTTGGTCATACCTTGAGGTAGCGATGAAGTATTTTTGCAGAAAGTAATACCCAATAGCAATTGGTATGACGAATATGATGAAGAATGGCATAACAATAGTGTTGACTACAACCGCTGAAAGGCATTGTAAGAAACATCCCAGAAGACTGTTGAACGTTTGAGCAAGTCTCTGAAACAGAATCACCAATCTTCATTTAAGTTAATGGAAATGCAGTTCAGAGAGGAGTATTTCAATTCAATTCAATTCACAATTGGTATATTTTAGAAATAGATGACCAAATAAAAAGTCACAGACTAAGATAATTTGGTTTACAAAATTACATTCAAAATGTATGTACTGTACAATATGTTAAATACAATACAAAAAATGAAGCAGTATTTAAAGAAAAAAGAAAAGAAAAAAACCTTTTGGACACAACAAAGGAAAACAAAGGCGAACTCAAAACAGTACAATTAACAATATGTATTTACTATTGTCGTTTTACCTCAAGTAATATTACTTCTTTCTCGAAAACTATGGCACTTCAGAGGGAGCCGTTTCTCACAATGTTTTATACCATCAACCTCTCCCCATTACTCATCACCAAGAAAGGTTTTATGCTGAAAATTATTTTGAGTAATTACCAATAGTGTCCACTGCCTTTAAAAAACCTTTCACAGGTTTGTTATTGTATGCATATGTTGAGATACACCAAGTGAGAGGACTGGTCTTTGACAATATTACCAATAGTGTCCACTGTCTTTAAAGGTGATCCATCTGCTGGTGCTACCCATTAGGTGTAATTCGCTGGTTATGCGGCAGTCACAGCACCCACAGTTTTATTTAGTCAAACATAGTGAAAAGTTCGTCAAACTGGGCGAAAATGATTAGTAATGCGAGTGATTAGTCAGTTGACGAGGGAATGACAAATTACAATTAGTGCAATACGAATCGTTTAAAGTGTTTGACTAATTAGAATAAGTTAAAGACTACTTTGAATAATGGACTAATTTGAAGGGCGGGCTAATTCGTCAATTGACAAATAAGTATCGTCACGAAACAAGAGATGACGAAGTATAATTTTTCATGACAATCCAACTGACTAACTTTTTGCGTTACGACTAATTAAGAGCGCGATCCCGCCAATTTTTTTGGGGGCGGCAATATGACTTTTGACTTATTTTTTGATGACTTCTGATTGTGCCGGGTTTCCCAAAAGCCCTCTTGGGGGCGTGGCACAGAATCGGATGATTGTCATATCGCGTTGTTGTTTTGAGATGGAGCATGACAGCTCAAGTTGACTGGTGAAGGTGAGCATTAATCATTGGAATAATTATATGATACTTGCCAGTAAAGAATAGAGTCTGTAGCCTGCGATCATAGCAATTCCATTATAATAAGATATAAACAATGATGTGTAACGTTAAACATTGCTCCGTGGAAAAGTTTGTGTTGTTTGACAAAACGTTAGTGTTGGGCAGCATACTGGCGACGTTTATCAAGTAAAATAAATTTAAACTTCTCCGAATTTCACCCTGTAATTTATACTAGTAGAATAAGAATTTAATGTAGAATATTGTGGTGTTTTTTTTATTTTAAAGATAAAACGACAGCAAAGGCAAGAGTAACAAAAGCTTGTTGAGCTAGTTTAGCTGCGTGTATACAGTGTACGTGTACGGATGCAATCACAAAAACAATAGGCATGTGTCGTGTTATAGCTGCATGATGTTTGTATACGAAAGGCCTTTCGTTTGTGTGCAATGCACACATAATGTGTAAATGTCCAAACTGTATCTAGTCAAACGACTAACAATTAGTCATGCACACTGTCTTATTTTACTTGTTAAAAGAGTCATGCCTAGGTAGTTTTTGACTTATGTGAGGGGAATTAATTTGTAATCCTGACTAACTTTAACAGTCGCGTGACTGATTAATATTCGTGCAATACTAATTAATTTTCTTGCATTACCAATTAATTTTCGTGCGTTACTAATTAATTTAATAATTAGTCAAATAAGACACTTTTTCATGACTAATTATAATTAGTCAAAACTACCTATGCATGACTATCTTTTGATTAGTAAAATAAGACAGTGTGCATGACTAATTTTTATTAGTCAATTGACAAGAGAAAGTTTTCAGTGAGGTTGAATGGCTACTGACTGGCACTCACGAATATATATAGGGATATAGCTCAGTTGGAAGAGCTCTTGCATGTTAATATGGTAAAGTTCCTTGTTTAACCAAAGCAATTTTTTTTCCAATGAATATATTGCTTTTTGCTTTGACGTTTTCCACTAATGATGTTAAGGTTCTCCATAATCTTGTTTATTGTCTAGGTCTAGCATCTATGGACCAAACAGTTTTAATTGTTTTGTCATTTAATATTGCTAAAATATATATGAATGAATTAAACAAAATCTTGATACTTGGGTCTGACACATCTAAGATGATAACAAAAAATTGTGAACGTTTGTATTTTATATCTGAAGATTAATGGCCGAAGATTTAAAATAAATAAGTATTTATAGATCATAAAGTATAATGCAAAATACTTACAGAATCAATCAGTTGGGTGTCGTTGGAAAATCTGTTGAGAACTCTGCCAACCGGTGTAGTGTCAAAGAACCTGTTGGAAAAACAATTAAGGTCGCAATGTCAAACAAAAATTTTGTAGAAATTATACAGTTGCCCTTTTTCATTGTTTTCTTCTTCTAATATTTTCGAAATCGCAATTCTGACGGTGCGTTTTCGCAGTCGTAACCAAAAACTGTTTCTTTGTTGAATTGATCATTGGTATAATCACTGGCCCAATGACTAAAACATGTATTGGGTTTAGACGCAAAAAGGCACATCTGGGGCTATAAATGAGCGGAAAATGTCGCGGCGTGATCGTACACTACTGGAAACGGGGTTGCTAGAGGATCACTCGCTTTGTCCCACATAACTCCTCTGTTCACATATCCCTACGGGTAAATTGGTAAATGGTTACTTGTTACCACACTACACAGTAATCAATAGACAATTACCACGGTGTGACCATCTTGATTTTACTCCTAACTCATAGTAACCAGTCTGAGGCTGGACGAAATACTAGTTTGGTGCCATGCGCTTTGAATATTAGCACTCATTACTGTTTTGGGAAACAGGGAACTTGACCAAGATATTAATAGGGTGAAAGAGGTATATAGATCATTATTTCAGGCACAGAGGACTTAACACTCTGCATAAAATGTTAATCGTACCTGAGTGGAACCATGATGATATTTTGGAGCATATTGTGATGCAATCTACGACCACCGATCAAAGCTGCCGTCACCAACGCCGAGAAAGCCATCAACTGACTCACAATGGCTGCTACTGATAAGCCTGCATAACCACCTAGGTATTCAGCGGTTGATGTTGCACTCTGAAGACAAAAAAGAAGAATAAGTTAATCAGGGAAAAAGTACTCTTGTTACAAAAATCTCAAGCAAGCGCTGTGATTCGTCTATAGACTGTGCAAGTCACGCGCATAATCAAACAATTTTGGAAACACTTTGGTCACACGTAAAGGAAGCAAACTCGTGCATTTTGTGGGTCCCAATGTTGGAATAAACGCGAGACTTGCAGACTCTATTGTCAGATCACCGTACAAAGTCGATACCAATACTGTCTGGTGATAACCAAAACGGGAAGCCCATTGAAATGTGGGGTGCTCGGCATATGTATTATGGCCCTTTTCGAAACCACGGCTTCGGCTTTCGAAAACCACAGCCCCCACTCAATGTTGACTCCCCCGTCCCATCACCTGCTAAATATTGACTGGAGAACGCAGAAGATCGTGCAACAACTGTGCAGCAATGGGAACCAACATTAAAAGGGGCAGGGGGCCCAACGAGATATGGCCGAGATTGTAGCTTGGTCCTGTGATTGATTTGACAATATTTGCGCGTGCTTTAAGTACGTGATCAAGACTTCAGACGAGAGAACGGAGCACTGAAGCCGAATCCAAAGCCGGAGCCGTGGTTTAGAAAAGAACCTGTGCGTTCAGGGAACATCATAAATCCCTTAAAGGGGTACTCTTGTACGATGAGTGCACAAATAACATTATTTTGTGTTAAAATAATGACAACATTTGTGGGACACACACTCTACCACTTATTAGGCATGGTATTCAATGTAAAATAATTAGACAACTAAACAAAATGCTACAACACAAATTGAAGTAAATCAATTTGCCTGCAGTGGCACTCACCTCATTTGACAAACCGGCTTCTGACCAACTGGACAACCAGAAGTTCTTGCCAACGTTTAATGAAGTTTGTGTGATGAGAGCTAGAAACACGAATGATATCAAACCCCATCCTACGTTCTTCATGTAGTATAGGTAGACCGTGTAGGAGACTGACCCTCGAGCCTGCTCTTCTTTCTCAATTAGTTTACCGCCACTCTGCTTCTCTTCTGTAAACTCACAAATAAATGACGATAATAGTTAATACAAATAGTTTCAGTTAAAGTATCCGGAGAGGCACATTTGAACTTTCTCTCCAAAAACATAAATGTCCGTGTCTATTTTGTGCATTTTTTTGTAAAGATAGATTGCACATTAAGCCTCATCGACCGCCATAATTGATGACTAACAATGGGAAATATACGTGTGAGTTTAAAGGAACACGTTGCCTTGGATCGGACGAGTTGGTCTATTAAAAGTGTTTGAAACCGTTTGTTATGAAATGCATATGATTGGAAAGATGTTTTAAAAGTAGAATATAATGATCCACACAAGTATCACTCGAAACTGCACGGTTTTCCTTTTACGTCGCGAACTATCACGGTCGGCCATTTATGGGAGTCATGAATGACAGTGTGATAACCACTGATGAAACAGTCTTATATCGATGTTATTTATGTATAAATTAACAATCGCTGTGGCCGGCAATGCTCAAGTTTGTCGAACATACGATCTGCAAAGAGTTACTGAATGTTTTATATATTGTTCATTTGGCGTATTTATAGCCAAAAGTGTGGTTGTTGCTGTGCCCATTTCATTCCTGCATTATGAATTCTTGCTTTTCCAATGCCTTGTGAAATGGAATAATCCAGATGTCACCTAGCGATGACATTTTGCGGTAGTGCATTCAATCATATGCATCTTCCAATGTATGTATAATGTTAGCAGGCCTCTACCAAAGGTAAAGATGTCCCCCAGACATTTTGCATCTACGTCACCTTAAGAACAAATTATGACGCACATACCCTTTGACATTTGTTTGACGAAGCTGTCTTTCTTGGAGAGCTGTCTCTTGAGACTTTTCCTTTCTTCCTCTACATCTTTGACTTCCTCAGATTCTGGTTCTTCATCTTCCTTAATCGCCTCTGCCCAACTACTGTACGTCTCAGGATCGGCCTTGATGACGTCATCTAAGCTTCCCGTAGCACAGATTCGTCCTTCCTTGACTTCAATGATCTGTAGCAACACAAACCAGGGTGTGTGTAAGTTATGCATACTTTGGCAAAAGTTTAGGAAAACTAACGGGAGGTTATTCATTTAAGTTACAACATTTACATGATCAGTTGTAAAGCGAACGCGATAACAGATTACGAAAAACAATGTTAAGTCAATATTCCACACAATTTTTCTGAAGAGTAATGTTTTTTCAAAAAGACTTTGCTATAATAGTCAAAAAGTTACGCTGTCCACTAGCAATTGCATGCACCTAAGGTCCTTTTGTTTGGTAAGCAGTTAGCAACAGATAATTTTTGTTGTTTTCAAGTTTTTAAAGACTTACCAAAAGATTGGAAAAAAACATTGTCTGATTTATGGTTTACTAAAATTGAACTTGCAGCCGCTGGCTAATTTTGCGTACATTTTTACACAACAATTTAAAAGCAATACATACATTGACGTGAGTGTTTTGTTGTTAAAGCCATTATACACTTTCGGTAAACAGTATTGTCCAAGTCCCACACTTCGTGTATCACAACTTATATATAAAATAACAATCCTGTGGAAATTTAGGCTCAATCGGATATCGGAGTCGGGAGAAAATAACGGGAAAACCCACTCCTGTTTTCGCGCGTTTCGCCGTGTCATGACATGTGTTTATAACAAATCCGTAATTCTCGTTAATGAGAATTTATATTGTTTTACCGTTTTCTCAAAAAGTAAAGCATTTCATGGACTAATATTTCAAGAGAAGTCTTTCACCATTACCTTCTGTAAACCCTGTAAATTATTTGTAAATCTGTGAACTTTTTTTTTTTTTCTGTACCGAAAGGGTCCAATGGCTTTAATGTGCATTTCTCACCAAATCGGCCCTATTGAGGTACTGAAGCTGATGTGTAACCAGGATAACTGTTTGTTTGTTATCCAGCAGCCATTTTACTATTCCCTCTTCAAAAAGATGGCGGCCAACATGGACATCCAGAGCAGACAATGGATCATCCTAAATAACAAGGAGAACATGGGGAAAAAACAAATCATCAACACGCAATGATAATAATGGTTTCTTGTTAGATGGAAGTCCTTAACTGTCAAACATTGATACCCTAGTTTCAAAATATAAATTCATAAAAATAACAATTTGTCTTCCCGATTACATGGTTGTTGCCACGCTGATTAACACGAACAATTCGTAACTGACATACATATTGACACCAAAGTAAAAAAAATAAAAAGGGTAAAAAAAAAATAAAAAAATAATTTGTCTTCCTGAGGTAAGGCCTACATGGTTCTTGCCACGCCGACTGATAATATATATATACCAAAGTTTCAACAAATCTGCTTACCAAAATAATAAGTTGTCTTCCTGAGTACATGGTTCTAGCCACGCTGATTCGCTGTTTCTGTCCTCCGCTCATGTTGATACCCTTCTCACCAATCTCAGTCTGGTCTCCAGCTGGTAAGATATCGATGTCTGGTTTCAGGGCACACGCCTCGATCACACACTTGTATCTAAAATGGACACGAGTCATAAACGATTGCAATAATGATTACTGGGTACAATTAAATATTAATATAAAGATAAAAATAGTTTAGGAACATCCCGTAATTTATCAGTTATAGCACCGTGCTACTTGTCATCTTGCCTTGCTCTCTACCTAACGCCACGCTCAAGCTTCTGAGACCACATGCCTAACCGAACACTCAACCATCAGAACACTCTCATCTGCTCACAACCGGACTTTCTCCTAATTTGCTCCCCGAATATGGAACAACCTCCCAGTACACATAAGACATTCTAACCCTTTGACATTGTTCAAAAAATCTCTCAAAACTCACTGGTATCAGATGTGAAAATAATGTAGTTTTTGTTCCATTAATTTTGCTTTTTTAACGCCTTGATCTTGATGTAAAGCTTTACAATTATTATTTAGATACAGGTATGTATGCTGTATGTTTTGTTGCGTGTCATTATGTTGTGTATTGATAGGGTTTACAATAATAATGTTCGTGTTAAAGCTGGTATACCCTTCTCTCAGATGAGAAGCTGAATTGCGAAGGAGCCACTAGCAAACAACACTCATTCATATTGACCCACGTTTTTTTTTAACACGAAGCACAGCAAAAACCTAAAGGTGTTTGATTGATATTTCGGATGGAGAAAAACCACAGGGCTGTTGTGGCGGTTTCAGTCTTCCGCCGTGTTCAGTTTTCGGGGACTCAGTATACGGCACAAAGAATTGACTACTTTCGCTTGCTGTGCGCAGGCGTCGCATGACGTAACGTTACCGTATTGGGTCATTCGGAAAACTGAACACGGCGGAAAGTTGAAACCGCCACACCTAGATGAAACCCTTTATGACACAGGAGGAAACCAATAAATAACTCTACCCGTCCAGTGTAATGACCCTAGCTCTTCAGAAGTTGAACACGGGCTCTATTGGTGGGAGTCGAGCGCTCTACGCATGAGACCCATATCATCCCTCACTAAGCCAAACACGAAACACAAACACAAAAGCATGTTGTTACTTTCAAAAACCAACATTAAATGCACCATAAATGTATACCGTTACCTTTTTCTGTTCATGTCTGAGGAGAAGAGAATGTTGTCTTGTAATGAGCCGTTTAGTAACCACGGCTTCTGAGCAGCAAACGCTATGCTTTCCTTTCCACTGCAACAAAACAAACAGTAAAAGAATAAAGACAACAAGTGGGCTAAATCAACCAAGAGGGGAAATCAAAGGAGAGATTAGGGACAAGATAAAGTGAGGCAAATGGTAGTTTTATGTGGATCGCTTTGTCCAACAAGTGGTCAAACTACTGCCTTCATTGACATCAAATGTGAAGACCTTTGCTGTTTGATTCAAAAGTTGTAATTCAAAATTGAAAAAAAAAGGATGAAAGCAGTGCCTTTGAATTCTTCTTTATAATTTGTTTTTTGTGTGTGTTTGTTCAAGGCAATTAATAAATACGAACCTGTTTATTTGAACGTCACCAGACACTGTTGTCATTTCTCCTAAGATGGCGGACAGAAGAGATGATTTACCACTGCCGACCTGCCCTATGATCATTGTTAGCTTCCCTGCATAACACAAACATTTCAAATGAAATCAGTAAATACATAAATTAGTAAAACCGAAACAAGATAAATAATAATAGAAATGTCACATTTCTAAGGTTTCATGTTTATTGCTAAATGAATGTTTTTGTGCCCCACAAACTCAGCATCATTAAAAAAAAACTAAAACTTTGAAATTAACACTACCAGGAGCAAGCCTTTGTGGAATTTGTTTTTCTGGAAAAGCGCCAAGTCTGAACACTTGTGCCCTTTCCAATGCGAACACTTGGTGGCGCGCTCTATTTTGAATCGTTCCTTTCTCTTCCCCATTAAAGAAATCGTGTTGAAGGTGTAAGACCCACTTACCTGCTGGTATCTTGACATTAATATCAGACATTGTATTAACATCACTTTCAGGATCCCACTTGAAGTTTCCATTAGTGATCTACAAAGAGATTCAAATTGGTAAAACATTATGATAAACAAAATTCAGTCAAAACAAAAGCCACAAGTACTACAGCTGTACAACCCATCTTAAGATGACACCAATATAGCTTTACAACCCATCTAAAGATGACACCAATATATTTTACATGTAAACATGTAAACTTATCACAGTAGCTCGTGAGCCAAAATACATCTCTAAGGGTGTTTTGCTAAATGAACGATACATATTCTGGGTGCTTTTGGTTTTACACTCACTATAACAATCTTACTCTTTGGGACCTACGGCCCAGGAAGGAGCAATTATGTAAAGAGTGTCTTGCTTTCAGAGCACAAGTGCCAAGAACCACACCTTAGCTTAACGACTATTATAACACCCCTTACAAATATTCTGCCTTGTCATTGGTTTAGAGTGCGTTACATGATATGTCTTAGTTTTAGTAGACGGCGGCCGTGTGATAGTGCATCGTTTGCCGTGTGCTAGTGCGTCGTTTGCCGTGTGATAGTCCGACGACTATCACACGGCGTGCAGTACCCAGACGTCTTTTTACCCACCTCGAACCCAATCAGTTGTGCATCTGTGTATCAGAAACGCGCGTACGAACGTTACGTGTACGAAGTTGATAAATAGTCTGTTGGGGTGTCATAAAACACATATGTACTGCTTTAACTCGTGCTATGGTTAAAACTACGACTCCTTCGGTGATCCCCGGACCGTTCCATTTGCCCGCTCCGGGGATCACCTCGGGAGTCGTAGTTTTAACCATAGCACTCGTAGCAGTCAATATTTGTATATATATATAACACGCAGGTAAACCTTACCTCAACAGCAATGTCTGATTCCATAGTCTGCTCTGGATCCGATATAAAGGCGCCATTAGGAGTTCCATTCAAACCACTGTTGACATTACTATCAGTAGAAGTCACTAACTCCATATCATCTGTCTGTATCCCGATGGCCTTCTTTGTGTACTTTGGACTGACTGTTACTTTCTCTGGCTGTCGAAACTTGACCACAACCTCCTGGCGTTGAAAAGGACAATTTTTGTCAGTAGAAAAACGTCGTGACCTTCTTTTCAAATGGTTCTTATGAAACAACAATATCACTCATGGTTGTATTTGGTATGGGTTGGGACCCATTTCTGATCAATTTCTAGGAAAATACGTCCCGTAATCGGAGTCAAAGTAAAAAAAATTGTCTAACTGACGCAAATGTTACGTCAAAATGTTGATGCATTAAAGGTATTCTAGTGTAGGATATTCAACAGTCTGTCTGTTTTCTTTTTAATTTGGACATGGTGGGTCAATCAAAATACATTTTTTCACGAATTTATCAAACAACATTGACTTCTCTGAATGACTCCCCTACCTGATCATTTGACATTGCATCATCTTCATCATCATCTAGAACTGAGCTCTCTTTTCCTTCTACCTCTGGAGCTAGTAAGAACGTAAGCAATCTCTTGGTACTGACCAAGCCATTAACAAGCATAGCTAAAGACATAGGTAGAATAAACAGCGGCATGGCCAGTTGATTGAATAATGCCAATGATGAGAAGGTAACGTCTGGAGTCAGAGGTTTGCCAGTTAGAGCGGTGTAAGTGCCGAATCCCTGAGTAAAAAAAAAATAAAAATGAGACAACCAATCAGTCAAACACAATACGTAATAGTTTTTTTTCAAAATAGAGTCTAGTTGGTAAGAACACTGGTTTGGAATGTTAAGGTTATGGGTTCGAATCCCACCCGAGTAATATGCCGGTGAATTTTTGTTCACAGAACACGGGAAAAGTACTGTGTACAGTACTAACACACATCGGTGTATGCTGGTAAAACCAAATGAATAAAAAGAGAGTGCAATGTAAAAATGCGGTATAAACATTTACCAGGATCCCGGGATCACGTGGGGCCTGACCCAATTCTTGGTCAGTTTGACCCGGAATTTGTGTCAAAGAGAGATGAGACAATTTGATGCAGAAACCGAGAAAGATTTCACTTTTAAACCATTCTCCTTGTCAGCATGAACCTGCAGAAATAGTTCAGTCCACTGAGACCAGATATCCGACCGGGAATTAGGCTCATGCAAAGCCGGGTCTTTAAAAAAAAAAACCCAAAAAACCAACCCACCATTATTTGTCTTTGTTCAATTTGGACCCCAAAGGGGAATTGTATGGAAACGGGAGACTGCACCAATAGGAGGGCTCCATAAATCCACTCCGTAAGGCTGGTTGTTGGTGGTATAGGTTACGCATTTATATTGGTTTTGATTCCCCATCTTTATTCCTTAGTTACTTTTGGTCAAATAATCCACCGGAAACTTACCACCAATGTTACCAAGATAGGAGCTGCTGTCGTTATGAGAACTGGATGAAAAAAAGGTGAAAAAGCAGGTTTACGATTAACATTAGCAGAACATGTTTAAAACTAAATGTCAATAGAAATACCCTAAAGTCGAATTAAGTTTTGTAATTTTCAATTATTTAATTTTTTTTTCTAACAGACAGATTCCTCTGAAAGTCTAAATAAAAAAACATTTAAATGTTTTAATTCGACTATTCTGATGGTCAACAAGTCTACAGGTCAAATTAAAATTCCGCTTTCACAAAATGTCACCCTCTCATCAGCCGGGTGACGTCATAAACGCGTTTGGTGTACCTGCATCATTTTCAAACGGTCCCTTTTATCTTCCTTTTTAAAACAGGACGATTCCTTTGAGAAGTACATGAAATGAAACATAGGAAGGTTTACAAAAACAGGATCTGGTTTACAAAAACTACACCTACTCGTGACAATGAGGCAATGGTTAATCTTGCGAAGAAATCCAAGTTCTCTCTTTCTGACGGCTTCGATTGCCTCACAATAGATCTGCTCCCAAGCATACAGCTTCAGTAGCTTGATTCCTTGCAGTAACTCATTGGATTGCTTCAGACGCTGATCAGAACATCCCTGTCAGTAAAAGAAACAACAACAACAACAACAACTTCTTGTCATTAAACTCTTTTCTCCAAGGTCAGAATTTACCCAGATTCCAGGTGTCGTGTAGACTTGATTCAAACCCCGTTCTCGTGCGAGAACTCCCTGGTGAGAGTCCGTCCTCAAAATGTAGCTTTTGTGGTGTCTGGAATAGGCTATGCAGAGCATCACAAAACAATAGTGTTCTCCCCTTGGTACAGGATTGAGACTTGAGTCAAGTCTAGGTGTCAAGAAGCCTGCCCATTGTTGGGGTATCAAGCTGATCCGGAAATAGTTAATGTGACTTTAACTCGAACTTCGAGACAGTTTAACCCATTCCTGGGTTAATTTGACACAGATTTGGGGTCACATTGATCCAGAAATGGATTAGCATCCACTGGACTGGGAAAAGGATAAAATTTGACCCAGGTTGTTTCAGTTGTCTTTGCTTTTCTCTTGGTAGCTAGGACAGTTACCATCCCTTAGTGCGTTTATACCCTTTAAAGCAGTTTGCAGATAAGTTTATGTTCTCATGTTAAAATTCATTTCCAGTTATTGACACTCATCCATAGAAGAAATGAACTCACCAGAACGTCCTTCTGTCTTTTGGTCATAATGGTAGCTACTTTAAGCTGGATGGGTATCAGAACCACGAACACAGCGAAACCAAGCAGTGCAGAAAAACCAAGTTGAAAGTAAAGCAGCACTAGGGTTACTGTAATCTAATGGCGGAAAATAAAAAAATTCAATTCAAGTCACTTAACAATCCACAAACGGGACACAAACGGCCTTTACATCAATTAGTTAAAATAAATTAAATCTTGATCAAATTTACCTTTTCAGTACAAACATGCATACAAACCACACAATACCTCACTATATAAAGGGAATGACACAAACCAATACCATAAAAATACATGTATAAAATTAGCAGGGGAGATGGCCTCATCTTTCGATTCAAACCGCATTTCCGTCAGATACAACAAATAATAGTTTTATATTAAATATTTTACCCATCAAGGTTTAAAACCATGCAGACAAGGGCGTTTGCTTACAAGTGCTTACACACTAGGCTGCTTCATATGCCAAGATACCATCAATTTCACTATACCACATGCCTTAGAGGGGAATGCAATCACGAGGTATATGTGATTTAGTCAGGACGGGGTAGGAAAAAACATACACAAGCATCCCTTGTGTACAGAATCGGTATAGTCAAATGGTAATGGTATAGGTGAAACCAAAACTTAAACTTATTCAGCAAACCATTCAGCTTAGACTAACCAAAGCAAAACATAAACATGTAAACAACACAAAAGTTGCAAAGCCGTCTCCTAGGTTCAAATCTGTTCGTAAAACTAAGGTAACCCTTTTCTCTCAAGTCACTACCTCATGGGTGAGGTTTCTAACAATATTTTATAGTATAAACATCTCTCCATATTTCTCTTTACCTATTTACGTGTTTTTTTTGTCGATATTTGAAATAATAACCGAAGGTAAGTATTTGGGTCTACCTACCTGAATCGGTATGGAAAACAAATAGTAGAATGTTTGGAACATGTAGAGTACAGCCATAGCATCCGTTGACATGTGGTTTGTAATCTGCCCCATCGTCATCTTACCTCCAGTTGTAGCATAGGTCGAGAGCCTCAAGGCCTTCTCATAAACCATGGTCTATTCATTCAAAAGAGATTTAGAATATACAACAGTAATTTAAAATGGTATTTGTTATTGGAGAAAAAGTATCCACGTCAAAATGTTATTTTTGTTATTAAAGATGGACAATTGTGCATATTGTCAGATATTTTAAGTTTCTTGAAATTGTTTGGACTGACATGGACAAGCCCAACTTTTGTTGGGCCCAACTTTCGAAAATGGCGTACCGTTCTAAGTTCTAAAGTAAGCCACACTTTTGCGAGGGATACCTGTGTGAATCCTCTTATATTCTACCTTTACACATCTTTTCGAACATTATATTATCAGAACGCACTACTTGTTACAGCACACAGCGCAATCCAAAACAATATGATTATCTAAGAATTTTGTCCTTGCTAAAAAAGCACTGTACCTGAAGGGAGGTTCTTGCGTCTATACTCTCTAGAATACCCCAATGGAAGCTACACTGAAGAATGATAGCCTTAGCCGAAGCCGCTAAAAACATGACTGCAACCAGAACGAATCCATTGCCAAAGTACTCCGTCACTGTGACGAAATGTGGCTGTAACTGCAAAGTACACAAACAAATTGGATTGAAAAGATGTTGGAAGCTTGAATATAAGGCCGAGTTGTCCTGTTGCCCCATATCCAAGGTATAAGTCCCTTCAAATTACGCGTATGGCGTCACAAGGAAATATTTTTTCGCAAATTACTCTATAAGAGTTATAATTTCCTGAACTACCAGAGGCCTGCTTTGAATATGGCGACACACAACACTTTCGAGGGATTTTTTAAGCGACATTTGACTTTAAAATATGGTTATTTTTTAAGTCAACCAATGTCAAACTATACCTAGTTTTGTTTCTTCCGATTACCTTTTTCATCAAAACAAATCGATAATCAAATGTCCTAAACATGACATCGCACCAGTGGACATGTTATAGTTCTTCGGTTTTAATTGCTAAACCTTTTAATGTATATTTTTTTGGGGTATTTTTCTAAAATAAAAGTGCGTCATCATATTCAAACGAAGAATCATGAACTGAACTGTAAGTAGTCACTGGAGTTAAGTGTAAGGTACCTTTCCATCATCTGATGGGTATACGATGGTGATGACATAGGAAGTCAGACCGCCAACACACACTGGTCCAATCAGGCCAAGCATATCTGCAATAATCTTCAACACCAGTGACGTCATCAACCGAAAACCATAGACTTTAATATACACCTGAGTCAGTGATGGAGATTTTCCCTTCTTGCGTGCTTTTGCCTTCAGAAAAAAAATCACAATCCATATAAATTAGTATTTTAAAACACTTTATTAGTTCTCGGAGACCAAAATTAGTTTATAAAGTTAAGGTATAGAGTCATACTTTGGTATGACCCCGGTTTTTATTTTTTACAGTATAAGTGTATCTGAATGCTTCTGGTTTTAAAAGTGGTGATGGTTAGTGAGCATTCTGTGAACTATTTTCGTCTAGAATGGCCCATTGATAACATAATCAAATGAAATAAAAGTACAATGTTAATTTCAATCTAAAACTTTACTTCAAATATACCGTGCATCTAAAAACCGCAAATCTTTACCGTACACTTTTGAAATGGTTGACGAATACAAAATAACTGATTCTGGGGGGAAACGGTTAAGACGTATGGGTAGCTTATGGATTCAACTTTCATATGACATAAAAAGTCAGAGAATAATTCATGCTTGGTGAGCACTGGTACTAAAGAGCAAGTCGCCGACATCTTTGAGTGAATTTTGTAAGCTCCAAAGGACGTACCTCTCACAAATTGGAAGGCTAATTACTGCGCAACCTAATTTTCATATATTATACCCTTTACAAAAGTGAGCAGTGCTCACCTAAGCGTGAACTATTTTCGGACTTTTTGGTGTCATATGAACATTGAATCCATAAGCTATCATACATATAAACCCTTTCCCCAGAATCATAAACTTGTTATTCAGCAGCCATTTCAAAAGCGTATAGATTTTTTTTAGACACCTTGTCTTGTACCCTGTTACCAACGCAATTGAGGATTTTCACATACCGTTTCTAACTCGAAGGCTTCCTTGAATTTCTTATGGTTGTGTCGAGCTGAGTGTCTGTTAGGAATGTCTCCCAGATCGTCTTGATCAATGGCTTTGTTGTAACCGATGGTGAAGAGCCAGTTGACCCACCAGTAAGTCAAGTAAGATGCTAGATTGACATTGTAGTTCATGAACTTCATCTTCGAATTCGATAAGTCGGCAGGAAGTTTTCTACTGTTGTAGCTTCCGCAACATTGAACAAACTATGCAAAAACGAGAGAGGGAAACACACATAATTTCGTCTGCTCAGATCAAAGGTTATTATTGCAATTAACATGGGTAAATATGAAGTTGTTTTGCTTATTTTGCAGTTCCTTGTAAACAGGGTTTATTGACCATTAGTCGCCTCAAAGCATATGTTTGGCAAAAAGATAATTAATTGTCAGAAGAAACGATCATTTGTTGAGTTTTTCAAATAAATATGCATTTTTTATTGATTTAGTTATACCTTTCGATCATTATATGAACTTGCCATCATTGACCATAAAGTTCAGAGCGAGAGATTTATGGTTGGTCCATAATACAATTTTAAAAGTATTAAAGCTTTGACTTGTGAAAATAATTGACAGCTAAGATTAAACTTTTGGCAAGATATTTCGATGGTAATTTACAGTAGCGTTGCGTGTCGGTGGCGTGACGCATTCGCGTTTGTGCGTCTGTACTGTGCATACTGTGCATAACTTTATGGCTTTGGGCAACTTATGTACGCATGCGTGAATTCAAGCATGAGGGCGCTTTCAACTGCGAACTTCATTGCATCACACTTGCAGTTTGATCTTGTGTTGACTGCCTATAATTTTATTTTATTGTATCAATGTCCAATGTAAGTATAAAGTATTTATAATAAAATAAAAAAAAGATACGAAGTTCATTTTACTTGGTTTGCATCACGTACATTTGGTTCACACACGCCCTCACTCTGCTCAAAAATACTAAGATGCTACTTACCCTAGCCAAGATGACGTAGACCTCAATCAAGAAAAGAAGACCAAAACATACGAGCAGTGCCACTGTCAGGTCGAATCGTAACACGTTGAAATCTATTTGGTTTTGGTAGACGAGGTTTGACATGCGTAAAGCCTCTCCACCTGCAGCCGTAGCCCAGTAGCCTAGCAACAAGAAAGACATGAATGGCGCCTGCCATAACTCCATATGATGATAGTAGATAAGAGAGAAGACGCAAGCCAAGAAGGCACCAGCACCGTGCATGTAGAGATGAGGCTGGGTGGGTTGCTGCCATGCTTTATACGTCTCATCAGTAAGGACGCCCTCACCGATAGATGCACCAAGTAAGAGAAGAGTCAGTATACTGACGATCCATCTCAGACTGTGACCTGGAAAGGTCAAGATATACTTCGTCTTTATCTTCCTGTAGCTGGAGCAACATCCGAAGACGAAGAGAAGGAGCGAAGATAGGGCAATGAAGCCCGCATGAGGAAGCAAAGATACCCCGTTTATAAAGCAGGTATTATTAACCCACTCGTCTAGTGGAGTATTAAGGTAAGATGTGTTCCTGCCACAGAACCACTCCCATTCCTCGGTCACCATGGTTACTTGTATAATGTTATTTATACATGAACTGAATTTCTCTGGTGCTGCAACAAAAAGAAACAATACACTATGAAAATTGGCAAAGGAAATCGAACGCAAACATAAATACAGTGAATACAATAAAAACACTACAACAACATTCATCATTAAATGACAATACCAACCACTACAACGACGTCAACGACAACTGAAACGACACTTATGACGATAATTCTTATATATTATACAGGAATGTTGAGGATAAAGCACGAGGTGTAATTTTAATCTGAAAGCTTACATGGTTATGAAATTCACACACTGCAAAAACGTTGGTTTTGAAATTATTCTCTTCATATCTTTATACGGTGCTAATTTCACCAACGAAATAATGGGGATAAATAATACCATGTTGGTGTTTTTTTTTTTTTTTTTTTTTTTGGGGGAGGGGTAATTCTCTTCTGATTCATTGTCGAGAAAACAGTGACATAAAAATCTAAAAACAAGAGCTGATGTTGGGTATTTATAAATACAACCTACTTACATGCTGAAGATTGTGCATGCTTTTTCACTATTATCTCCGGACTCGCAGATGAGATTGAGCCTATTTTGCAGATCACATAATTTTTTTTTCTGCGACCAAGTTGTCAACTTTACCATATACTTTACCATATGGCAGTATGTCAATAAAGAATAATATTAAATAGTACAGAAGTTTATGTCAATAAATGAGAACTTATATCTATCTGTCATAGAAAATGTCTTGAACACGCACCCAAATAAACTAACTACAAAACAACTAACAAAGGTCAGACAGTAATCACTGGTCATTGAAACTGGCCATAGATATGAGCTCCTTGGCAAACTGAGTTATCTATGACTGTTTGTTAGGTTTAGATTGGGAGGGATGCGATGCATTTATTAATTTTTGTTTAATCATGAATCATTAACATATTGAGATGGCCAAAAAGGCCCTTTGGACCCTTCCATAAGAACAAAACAAAATCGAAAAAGTCGTGTGGACAAGAACTTGGTATGGACGTGGATGATTTTTGCACAATTTTTTGTAAGGTCTAGAAAGGGAGCGATGAGATGCAATTCTGACAATTGAAATTGCGATGAATCATTAACATATTGAGATGCCCCCTAAATGACCTTTGCACCCTTGCATAGGTAATAGAAACAAATCGAAAATACAGTGTATAGACAAGAAGTTGGTAAGGACATGACTTCGCTTAAACGTTTTGTTAAATTCCGAAGTTTTTTTTTAACAGAGGAAAACTTTGGTTAAAGGCAAATTCTCAAAGGTTATTATGACTAAGTTTCTATGCTAACAATAATTATTTTGATTAATAATTACCAATAGTGTCCAGTGCTTTTAAAGCAACATTATTTATACACAAACTGTTCCCATAAAATACAACACCACTCCAGTAGCCACTCGCACCAACGATCCCAGTGTGCATGAGACGTGTGAATGGAACAACCTATACATTGTGTAGTATGTTTTTACTTCTGAATGTAGGAAACTATTTCGTAACAAAGCTGTTTTCATAACGAAACGATAAGTCTATAATTTATAAAAACCGGCCTATTCAAAAATTGTTTAGATAAGTTGAGACATACACCAATGAATAGAACGAAATGATTTTTGTGTCGATGAATTGTCAAATGTTTTCGGTTTATAGAGACGAAGTGAACTCTTCTGTACTTCTTTCTTGAACAGATTTTGAACCTGAACGTTTTTGGAGATCAACCAGTTGAGCTATCTAGTCCCATTTATTTAGAATGCTTTTCGAAAATTATATATCAAGCAATGCAGTCAACAGAGAAGAAACATCTTGTACAAAGAAATCGATGAGACTAAACATTAAAAACAAATCCAGAAGAACCCGGAAACAAGGTATACACGAACAAAAAGACAAAACACTGCGAATCACTGAAACAGAGATGCAGAACTTCTACTGCACCCGCTTAATGGAGAAAAACAGACAAAAAAGAAAGACAAGACAAATAATGTGGCAATGCAAAGGGCAAGGCAAACAAAAAACTGGACAATAAAAATCTAAAATTCTTAAAAGGACACAAAACTAAAGAGATTTTTTTTTTTTTTTTTTTTTTTTTGGGGGGGGGGGGTTGAACAAAGAATTGTCTAAAGAGTGGGATTCGAATCAACTGAGTATTTTGTCTGTTTTTTTCGGACATGCTAATCAGAAGCCGTTCAACCTGTAACTGCGATGTAGCCGGAGAGCAAACCCAGGTTTATGATACAACCTGGAAAGTGACAGTGGCTCACAGGGATCACTTTAAAGGCAGTGGACACTATTGGTAATTGTCAAAGACTATAGCCTCCACTGTTAAGGTGTCTCAACATGTGCATAACATAACTAACCTGTGAAAATTTGAGCTCAATCGGTCATCAAAGTTGCGAGATAATAATGAAAGAAGAAAACACCCTTGTCACACGAAGTTGTGTGCGTTTAGATGGTTGATTTCGAGACCTCAAGTTCTGAATCTGAGGTCTCGAAATCAAATCCGCTGAAAATTACTTCTTTCTCGAAAACTATGGCACTTCAGAGGGAGCCGTTTCTCACAATGTTTTATACCATCAACCTCTCCCCATTACTCGTTACCAAGTTAGGTTTTATGCCAATAATTATTTTGAGTAAATAGTGTCCACTGCCTTTAAGGGGATGTGACTTTTCAATTTCAGTATACGTATAACAAAACACTGTTTTGTAAAGGCACTGGACACGTAATTGCCAAAGACCGGTATACTCTCATTTTGGGAATCTCAACATACGCATAAAAAAAAACTTTGAACATTTGGGGCTCAATTGGTCATCGAAGTCGCAAGAGAATAAACACCCTTGTTGCACAAATTGTTTGGCTTTCTGATGCAAAAAAAAAAAAGCCCAGTTGAAGTATTTTACTATTTGAGTGAGAAATTACCTCTTTCTCAACAACTACGTTACTTCAGATGGGAGCCGTTTCTCACAATGTTTTTTTATCAACAGCTCTCCATTGCTCGATAACAAGACGTTTTTTATACTAATTGTGCCGAGTAATTAATTACCAATATTGTCAAGTGCCTTTAATTAGTCTACAATAGCTACATGTATGGGGTCGAAACGTTTACAATACGAAATAAACCTAAAACTTCATTACCTGTGTTGCCGAAAATCAGAGACGGTCGACGTCCACGGTGTCCGCAAAAGGCACTGATGAAGAAGTACCCATCATCACACTTGGCATGATGTGATTATTTTTAGGCGTGACATGGCAAGAGTGATGCAACGTACGGTGATAACACTATTGACGTAACATCTTTACAGTTTGGATATTAGTTTGTTTAGCAGCTGATACCAAGCTAGCTATCATTGCCTCGCCATGGCAACATTACTTTGAGATAAAGTGAAGGGCAAGCTTGGTTATTAATGTTATGTTCCATTTTCGGTTATTAACAGTGGTACTTGATGGCTTCGGCTTCAGCTACGGGTGTGACTGTGGCTTAGAGTACTTGTATACTATGGACATCCTTTCCTCGCAGGCTTGATCACGTGACGATCAAGCCACAACTGTAGCCACTAGCCACCAATTACAATCAGACGTCATAAACCTAATTCACAACGGCAATTATTGTTGCGCCGAAATTCCACTCAACAAGATTGTGATTTGGCGCGGTGCTAAAACAAGCCTAAAAGTTTCGACCAATTTACTCCGAAAACTTCAGAGACAGAATTAACACGCTTTCTGGGCGACAAGGCCTTCGCAATAGCTCTGGACCCAGGTGCTGGAACTCGCTACATTTAACACCCCTACGATTCTTTACTCTGTGCCTTTAGAACCCGGACGTTGGTTGCTATTATTTGGTATTTATAGTGGGAGAACAAATTAAATGAAGCTATTGTTATAATTTGGTTTTGTTTTAATAACCAAGCACGTTCAACTGAATTCAAACTTCCGAACACACATAGAAAATGCACAAAATATCTCATCATGCCCAACCTACTGTATGTACGTGGTCGCTGCTTGCGAAACGTTATTGACAATGCATCGCACATTCAAACGAGCAGGTGACAAAGCCTGCTTAAACTCGCTACCTTGCAAATGCGTTTATCTTTTCAAACGTCTACTCAAGTCTAGATTTTAAAGCTTCGGTATACAATGTACCTCTATGGACTTTACTGCCGGTCATCGCATTGCAACCATTTGAACAAAATGCGTTTTTTTACAAATGCTTGTATTATTGTCATTATTAACTCCTGAAACCACACCCCCACAAAAAAAATAAATAGTTATATCATAATCATTGCTTTCTCTTTAACATGAGGCTTAAATCCGTTAGGTGCATGTACACTGATTGGTACTGCTCATAAATTAACTATACAACTAGACAGATTGGTTAACCCCGGTGTTTCGGGTTCAAAAATTAAGAAACCTTCGTTAAGGTTAAAGTTGAAACCAACGGTTCTATTTAGAACAACCCCAACTCATTAAGAGATACTTATTACACGTGCTACCGCAAACCTTTCTAGAAGCTTCTTTACATGTTTCATTTAGGCGTATACAATTTGCTACAGTGATTATGTTCACTTATAAACTATCTTAGGTTTCACTGCAAGACTGTTATTGTCTCTCTGCATAATGTGCGCATTTTTCATTATTTTTTTGTAATTTTTTTTAATTTTAGACTCCCAAGCCGAAGTGAATTTCACTGTATATGTATTTATATGTGTGACAATAAACAATTGAATTGAATTGAAGAAGTTTACCTGTGATTTGTCTTTCACAGAACTCGGGTGATAGTCGAGTATGCAGCGCTAACACAGATCGGTGTGAGAAGGTTAAAACCGTAATGAATAATCTTTATCCCCGATGCAAATTTAACACCTATTAATACTTTATAGTAATAATAACACACTACTAACAATGACTATAAGTTGTCAGGATAATTACCCTGGTACCCACCAACACCATTGTTCAGTACAACCCATTACAAAGAAATCGTTAACACAAGTATCCATTGAATAATGTAATCGGAAAACAGATCAAAAATTCTTCTTTGGAATTCATTTCTCATGTTCAAACTGACAATGACACTTGAATAGAACATCAGCTCAAAAGAAGACATATAGTGCCTTGTCATGCATCTCCTTATAAGTATTTCTCTGAAGGCTTCACGAGCTAAGAACGCCTTGTGGCACAGAGTTCATATGGGTCTGGGCTTAGTAAAAGTCCTTTGCTTCCATCTTGTTTGGGGATCGGTTTACCATCTGGGACTGTCAAATTGAACTGCTGGAGCATGTTGACGAACAGTAAGAACAGTTCGGATTTGGCAAGATTCTCCCCCAAACAGACACGGCGACCTGGTGAAGATTACCAAACAAATTAAAGTAACTTTGAATAGAATATGAAGATGTAGAAGAAAACAAATACCAGCCGGAAATGTAAAACAAAATACAAAATGAAAGGTATAGGAACCACTTTTGTTTAACGACATATAATGTATATGTACTCAATAAAATGTGCAAACACGGGTCAGGTATTCACTTTCGCTCGTGAGAAAGATGAAACATTATCCCGAGAGAGGGCGCTACACATAACCACTAGCAGAGACCTTTTCGCAAATACTGGGGCGTGCGCATAAAGCTTGGAATTAGGTGCATTGTGGTCTAGCTGGTGATCAAATTTGATCCATATCTATCTCACAATGCACCCCATTCAACAGTCTGCGCTTGCGCAATGGTATTTGCGGGATTAATAAAACACCTGGTATTTTATTACCTGTTCCAAATGGGATGAACGATTCATGCTGAACGACACTCTTGCCATCAGCAGAGAGGAAACGGGCTGGGTTGTATTTCTCTGGATCTGTCCACGTGGCAGGGTCATGATGTACTGCCCAGATATTGACTAAAACGCCTACAACCAAATATAATACAGTCTTATTGAGACATGTTAAAATTGCAGCACACAACACGTACAGCTCCAAGAGTTATTTGTATTCTGCGATATTCCCCTTTTCTGATAAATTTGAGTACTTATGCAAGTGGGAAAAATGTAGGTATGCAACCTCTCATTAAAATGGTGTAAAGTGCCACTGTGTTCAAAACCGTCAAGATGACGTCACACTTGAAATGGTCTGCATTTTTGGAAACTAATGTTCATTCCCTCAATCATTTCATGTTACCCAATGACTGCCGCCTTCAACATTCAAAATTCAAATTAATCTAGTATTTTGTCCCGTTTTAATTTGTCTTTTTGCCGTGTTCTAATTATATGTGTGTTCTTTTTATGTTTAATTTTTTTTTAATAAAACAAATGTTAACCATTCTTCAATTGGCAATTATGCTGTTTGAAATTGTATTGAATAAAAAAAAAAAAACAAACAAAAAAAGTGCACATCTTACGTGTTCCTTTGGGGATCTTGTATACACCCAGTGTTGTGTCATTCTTCGTTTGATGAGGAACAGCTAAAGGCGCCACAGGACGCATGCGTTGTGTCTCCAAGATGGCGGCGTTCGTGTACGGCATGTTTGGACTGTCGGCCATTGATGGCTGGCGGCTCCCTCCTATGACGTCATCAATCTCAGACTGAACCTTAATAATTTAGGAATACAAGTGAATGTTTCGGAATAAATAGATGAATTGTGAAGAGGAGTAATCGGAAAGCGCAGTCAACTTTTTTTGTCTATCAATTTTTGTTTTTCTAAGCTATATTTTTTTTATAGGCTAGGAGTAGAGAACAGTAAGTAAATCATAAATTGCTTGATAATCGTGTGGACTTATTTGCCAGAGGCAATGCAGCAATTGATAGTAGAAATCTTTTCAGAACTGAATCCAGTAGAAGGAATATGGTTTGGATAACTTTTCACCCCAAAACATTGAGTCAAATCAGTCATTTGAAACGACTCATGCACGAGTCGTTTCTCAGATTTCTGAAAGTTGGTGTCCGTGTGCAAGTGTTGCGGCCAGAGAGGCTGGTACCCCTCTCACCTTGCTAGACGTGGATGGATTCGAAATAATGGTGACAACTTTTTACTCCAAACTTTTGGACATTATGAGAAACGATTCATACATGATTTTTTTTTTCTCAGACTTCTGAAAATTCGTGTCCGGGCACTTCGCTAGACGTGGATGGATTATAAGTTCTTGCGAACAATTATTTCCCAGTCAGACACTGTATTCATCTTACACTTGTACTGGGACTTTTAAAGCATTTTTCTGTATAAGTTTGTCTATAAGTAAGCATTTGGCAAAACAAGGTTATGACCCTACCGTTAGAGAGACACGTTGCCTTGGATCGGGCGAGTTGGTCGATGAAAAGCGTTTGAATACCTTTGTTATGAAATTATCATGCCTCGAAATTGCACGGTTTTCCGTATAAGTCGTAAACTAACGTGGCACTCTAATCTGTGGAGCCACATTTTTGACTCCATAAAATGGCAGACCGTGTTAGTTTACAAAGTTAAAGGGCAACCACGCAATTTTGAAGCAGATTTGTATGGTAAATTATTATCATCTACCTTTAAAACGTCTATCTATAACCATGTATTTCATAACGGTTTCAAGCGCTTTTTTGATAGAGAAACTCGCCCGATCAAAGGCAACGTGTCCCTTTTTTCACCCCCCCCCCCGTGAATTAGATTCAAACTGTCTTACCATCTTCTGTACATCGCGGTTGATGGCCATGTACAACAGCAACCAACTCATTGTGTTAGAAGTGGTGTCTGTACCTGCTAGAAATAAATCCAAGATACTGCGACCAAGAGCTCTGTCACTGAAGGCATTCTTCCCAATTTGGCCACTGTCTGTCAAATTGTCAGCCTCGGTGAAGTACATATCAGTAATGTCCCGGATGTCATTTTTATCGTAAGATTGACGGTGTTGCTGCGTAGAGAGAAAAAAACCCAGACTATTAAAAAAATTTCACCCATTATTTCGAACAACGGTTGATAAATGTAACTATCCCAGGCACAATCTGAGGGGATTGTCCGTTTTAATGTTGATAATTTCTAGCAAAACATGCCACTCTTCATTAAAGACACTGGACACTATTGGCAATTGTCAAAGACCGGTATTCTCACTTGGTGTATCTCAACATATGCACACAAGAACAAACCTGTGAAATTTTGACTCAATTGGTCGTCGAAGTTGCGAGATAATAATGGAAGAAAAAAAAAACCCTTTCACACGAAGTTGTGTGCTTTAAGGTGCTTGATTTCGAGACCTCAAAATTTAATTCAGAGGTCTCGAAATCAAGTTAAAATATTTAAGAGGAATATTACTTAATTCTCGTAAACTAAGTTACTTCAGAGGGCGCCATTTCCCACACTCAACCTCTCCCCATTACTCGTTACCAAGTAAGGTTTTATGCTAATCATAATATTTACCAATAGTGCATGTCCACTGCCTTTTACCAATGGAGCCAAAGCGTTATAAATTGCTAACCAATAAAGTGGATTTATGGATGGACATAATCCTTACCTGCACAAGTCCGAAAAGGAAATCCGTCAGAAACTGATTTGTTTCTCTCACCCGGGCATAAAATGGCGTGCGAATCATCCAACTGAACATATTGACAACATTTCCTGGACCATTGGAAGATAACTGTTCTTTGGCCCTTGCATTGAGCTCAGTAAACTTCGGATCTGAATAGTCGAACCTGTACCCGAAACAAACTTTACAAATGATGTTTGAGGAGGCATTGTTGACGAGTCGGGCTGGGTCGAATGGTTGTCCCTCTTGGTCTGCGAAACCGTCGAGGAGGTACCGTGATTCCTCGTTGATGGTATGCTCGATGCTTTTCTTGCCCATACCAAATCTTTTCAGAGCCCCGAGAGCAAAGCGACGACGCGCCTTCCATATGTCGCCGTTTTCAAATATAAAACTACCTGTATAGGGAGAAAATCACTCAAAAGAATCAAAATGTACCATAAATGTACCATTATGGTACAATCGTCGGGAAGGGGGTGGGGTATTGCGAAAAAATGGTCTGAGACTAGGGTATCAATGCTTGCGGGCATGTTTGAAGTCCGAAACCACGGCCTAATTTCATAGAGCTGCTTAAAAGGTAGCCGAGCACAACAAAATTATGGCAATATCAGAATAAGGTTACCAGCCAAAGTACCTCTAACTTGTACAAGTTATGACTGGTATCCTGTTCAATTCTGCTAGGCAAACAATTGTAAAGCAATATTTTCTGCTTAAGCAGCCCTATGAAATTGGGCCAGTTCCAAGGATAGGGGACCAGCCTAACTTGATGTGAGCATGGATTAATTGGTCACAAACACAACGCACGCACTGATCACTAATATCCATATTCATATGGGGCGCCGTCTGTCAATTAATTGTTTGGCACTTTTAAGGTATGTTTTTTACCATGGTTTATAGCAATTAGATGTAAACCATGTAAAGTGTTGCCAAATCCTTTTTTATGGTTTACATATCAGTAATATTTGTTGTATGTAACTTTATGGTTTACAAACCATGAACCTACAATAAACATTTATAAATCATAGTTCATAAACCATGGAAATTTACTCATCTTTAAAACATGGTTTATAAACCATAAAAATTAAATGTTATTTAGCTTCTGAAACATCATAGTGACCAAAGGTTAAAGCAGAGCAGGAGAGTGCTATTAAAGAGAAGATGAGAGCTGAATACGAGCATAGCTATTTAATTAAAATTAAAAGTCTTAATAATAGTATACTCAACATTCTATTGAAATACATTTAATTGTTTGAAAAATTACTTCCTCTGATTTTATGAACAACCTTAAAGCCATTATACACTTTTGGTAAACAGTATTTTCCAAGTCCCACACTTCGTGTATCACAACTTATATATAAAACAACAAACCTGTGAAAATTTAGGCTCAATCGGTCATCGGAGTCGGGAGAAAATAACGGGAAAACCCACTCTTGTTTCCGCGCGTTTCGCCGTGTCATGACATGTGTTTACAATAAATCTGTAGTTCTCGCTAACGAGAATTTATATTGTTTTACTGTTTTCTCAAACAGTAAAGCATTTCATGGACTAATATTTCAAGAGAAGTCTTTCACCATTACCTTCTGTAAACCCTGTAAATTATTTGTAAATTTGTGAGCTTTTATTTTTTTTTCTGTACCGAAAGGGTCCAATGGCTTTAATGACCGACGCATACATTTCTGAGAAAAAAATGCTGTGTTATAATTTTTCTCAGCATAAATATAAACAAAGTCGGGTTATCCTTAGCATAAATATAAACAAATTTGGGTAAAAACCATGAGTTTTTCTGTACTGTTTCTGTTGTGAAACACTGTGCGTGGGTCTATTTGGTATTTTAGTGATGTCTTTCTTTCGGACTTAAACATTTATCTTGTGAGGAATATTCATGTGACCCTCTCAATACTTAAGAGAGTCGTATAAGGATAAAGGCTAACGGCAAGTTGATTTTCTTTACACTCGGTGCACCATTTTATTTCCTGAAACAGACGAAGACAAAATACGTGTTGTCAGGTCTTCGCTGGAATCATTATCTTAATTAACTTATAAAACAAATAATCACAGAACAGTATTTATGTACAAACAGTATTAAATGAAATCGTAAACGGCTTTAAGTAAACAGGTATGTCTCAAGATCATGACATGTGATTTTCACATCATGCGCCATCTTGATTATCGATGGAAAACAACAACTTAAATGCAAATAAAACTTGGCCGATGCTCCTGATCGGAAATGTTTTAAAGAACAAATACTTATAAATAGCAACTCTTGTCAAATAAACTACAAGGGTATAGTTCAACAAATAAATAATAAACTTGTATTCAGAAAACTAAACCGGGACAAATCTTTAGTCCGGCAATCAATCGATTCCATTAAATCTCTAATAATCTCGAAATGAATAAAAATAGAATCAATAGTGGTTGAAGATAAACACCAGTTTACAATAATGTACATGAATGATGATTTTAGAGGGAAAATGTATGAAAATAAACCAAAAGATTATTACCTGAAACAGACGAAGACAAATTACGTGTTGTCAGGTCTTCGCTGGAATCATTATGAGGGTGGCGGAAGCGCGCGAAATTGGAATGCTGTCCAAGAGAGGGCGCTTCTCTTGAATAATTAAATGTTACATAATAAGTAAGTGCAATAAAAATAACAGTGGGGGTACAATTTCTATGACCGTCACATCCATAAACACTGTCATTTCTTCAGACAGGCCTTTTACTTCTGCGTCCAAGGTATAGCTCTGGTGCTACCTTGAAAAATGACCAGTACTTACTAGCATATGGAAGTAAGTAAGTGCTAAACGAAAAAGAATTTACTTTTCATTAAAAGTAGATACTTTTAACATTTTAGGTAAATACTTTCAAGTAAAAGATTTTACTTTCTTTTATTCACATTGATGTTAGTAAACACTTGAAATTGTAAAGGAAAAGAAAATACTAGTTTTTATTCATACGACCCATTATGTAGCTCTGTGAATAACATTTGACTTCGTCTTCTACCTAAAGCTCCGTGGTCCGTTTATAGGCCATGTAACTTTTACTTTAATAAATAAACAAACTTATTTTATAAGCATACCTTCTATGCCAAAATCTTTAGCGACTGCAGCTTGAAATCTATCAGAGAAGTCGTCGGCCTGCTTATGCAAAGCTTCCTTTATACACGGAATGTCATTCAAAACAACGAAAAGGGATTGACCAAGTCGTACACTAAACACACCCCCATATTTCTTAGACCACTCGGTGAACTTCAAATAAGGTGCACGGGAGCGAAGGGCCAATGAGCAACCAACTCCTGGCCAACCAGTGGGTCCAGGCGGAAGATTCTTCGGCAGGCGAATCCAGTACAAGCCAAGGAGGAAAACAATCAAGACAAAAGTGGTTGGTTGAAAACCGACATTCTCATATAGTGCACCTACAGTCCACATGATCAGGCAGTATTGGTCTTTTCAGGCTGTTTTGTCAAATGTCGACACAACGAGGAGGTGTTGCATACCATGAAGCTGAACATGCAAATTATATGCTCCCTCTGTCAGCACTGATGCGTAAAATAGGTTATACACGAGTAAGCTTTAGGTTCGTGCTCTCCGAGAAGAGCATTACTACGGTGGCCCTGAAGGGACATCGCACATCGCAAATATCTTTGCAAATATTTGCGATGTCGCAAATATCTTTGCAAATATCTTTGCAAATTATAATTTGCGATGTCGCAAATATCTTTGCAAATATCTTTGCAAATATTTGTGATGTCGAACATTTTATCGCATACTTTGTCGCATACTTTGTCGAATAGTTTGCATATTTGTGGCGATTTTTTTTTTCAAGAGCCTAAAGGGTTGTTTGGGTTCCAGCCTTCATTACATTAACATGTACACACGGGTGGATAGTCGGATACAGTCCGCGCGTGTTTTTTTGATGCCATTACAACTGGCCTTTAGTCAAGGCGCACGCGGCACACCGGATAGCACGCACAGCCCCAAAAATTTAACGCACGAAAAAAGACTATCACCGCGAGCGGCGAAGCCGCGAAGCGCCTTTACCAACTCGTTGTGTACATAGTACAACTCGCTGTGTACAAAGTAATGGAATGAAGGCTGGAACCCAAACAACCTTCTAGGCTCTTGGAAAGAATATCGGACACAAATATGCAAACTATGCGACGAAGTATGCGATCAAGTATGCAATAATATTTGCGACATCACAAATATTTGCAAAGATATTTGCGACATCGCAAATATCTGCACAGATATTTGCAAAGATATTTGCGACATCACAAATATTTGCAAAGATATTATCAAAGATATTTGTGACATCGCAAATATTTGCAAAGATGTTTGCAAAGATAACGCAAATATTTGCGATGTGCGATGTCCCTTCAGGGCCACCATACACTACAGATTTGTTTTGTCATGAAAGGGAAGGTACGCTGTTGGTAATTGTCAAAGACCAGGGCCCAATTTCATGGCTCTGCTTACCGCCGAATTCTGCGCTTACGATTGCGATTCCCCGCTTACGTGCAAGCGCCGAATTTCTGCGCTAGCCTTGTAAGCGTAGAATGCCTGTAACGTGGAGTACGCACACGCAGAAGCCCAAATTCGCCGCTAACCCGTGAAATACGCTTGCCGTAAGCACAGAATTCCCTGCTTTCGTAAGCGCCGATTCTGTACTTACGGTAAGCAGAGCCATGAAATTGGGCCCAGTGTTCTCACTTAAAGCCATTATAATACACTTTCGGTACAGAAAAGAAAAAAAAGTTCACAGATTTACAAATAACTTACAGGGTTTACAGAAGGTAATGGTGAAAGACTTCTCTTGATATATTATTCCATGAAATGCTTTACTTTTTGAGAAAACATTACAACAATATCAATTCTCGTTAGCGAGAATTACGGGTTTATTTTAAACACATGTCATGACACGGCGAAACGTGCGGAAACAAGTGTGGGTTTTCCAGTTATTTTCTCCCGACTCCGATGACCGATTGAGCCTAAATTTTCACAGGTTAGTTACTTTATATATAAGTTGTGATACACGAAGTGTGGGCCTTGGACAATGCTAATTACCGAAAGTGTCCAATGGCTTTAATGTATCTCAACTAATGCATAAAATAACAAACATGTGAAAATTTGAACTCAATTGGTCATCGGAGTTGGTAGAAAATGATGAAAGATAAAACACCATTGTTGGACGAATTTGTGTGCTTTCAGATAAGAATAAAAGATAGAAGTCTTTTATTATTTTAGTGAGAAATCACCTCTTTCTCAAAAATTACGTTACTTCAGAGGGAGTCGTTCCCCACAATGATTTATACTATCATCAGCTCTCCAATGCTCGTTACCAAGTCAGTTTTTAAGTCAATATTTGTTTTGAGTAATTACCAAACGTGTACCTTCCTTTAAACAACTGTCATTAACACGGATAACAACACAAACCTGTAGAAGTTCGATCGGCTATCTGGGTCACGAGAATTCTACCAGAAGAGTTTACAGATTAATGTTTTGTCATTAAAACAGATGCTGGTAGTGTCATGTAGTCATAAATCTACTGACAAACATGTCAATTACGAAGATCCTTGACTTATTAGTAAACTTGCGGGCAAGTTTTCTATTTAGTTATAGTTTCTTCTTATTATTTTCTCCACACCATGAACAGCTTCAAACAAGTTTGAGATCGATCGGCCATCTGGGTTACGCGTGTTCTACCAGAAGAGCATTACAGATTTGTTTCGTCATTAAAATAGTTGCTAGCAGTGTAAGCAATGTCATCCACCATAAACTGACAAACCCGTAGGAGTTTGAGATCGGTCGGCCGACTAGGTCACGAAATAGTAGTGAAAAACCGATTACACATTTTTATTGAAATCGACCGGGAACTACTGACCGGGTACTAGGTTAAAGTTCAAACGGGAACTAGGTTATATTTACTTCTCATCAAATATGACATTTCAGACAGAAATATTTCAAGGGTTGTTTTCTATCATCATCATCAAACCGTGTAAGATTGATGTAAGTCTGCGATCTTAGACGATTTTTATCTTACCAATTGTGTAATGTTCCTTTGACGACGGTTACAACCTGTCATTGGAATGAGAAACACACGGTTTTTATTGCCAGCTCTCTTAAGTTTTTTAAAGGCTAATAGGAAATTTAATAGCAATTCAAGGACGCCATTTCTACCAGCAATTTGATTTTGACACGTTTATTGTACACATTAAAATTAAAGTCTCCCTTTTGTCCACGTTCAATATGTAAAAACTAACAAATGCTGGTAGAAATCACGTGCGTGAATGTTCCCAGGTTCAAAACTGGTGCCAAATCGTCTGCACCAAAATGAGACATCATGCAAATACCAAATTTTCACTTAAACATGAGTTTAACCAGAAACCATTTCGCCCCTATCAACTAGTCCACTTAATGGCTCAAACAAAGTAATTAAACGATAGCGTATAGTTATAGATATATCCCGTCTGCGAGTTTACCGTACGAGTTACATTATACGCACAAGTACACCCAGTTTTCATTCAACATGTTAACATCATGAAATTTTGAAATTTTGAAATTTGAAAACATCCCTTTCCTTGACTTAATTGGATCATTGGATGATGAATGCACAAAACGGTATGACTGCTGAATGGCCACGGTAAATTAAAGACACTGGACACTATTGATAAGTGTCATAGACCAGTCTTCTCACTTGGTGTATCTCAACATATGCATAAAATAACAAACCTGTGAAAATTTGAGCTCGATTGGTCGTCGGAGTTGCGAGATAACTATGAGAGAAAAACAAAACCCTTGTCACACGAAGTTGTGTGCTTTTAGATGGTTGATTTCGAGACCTCAAATTCTAAACTTGAGGTCTCGAAATAAAATTCGTGGAAAAATTACTTCTTTCTCGAAAACTACGTCACATCAGAGGGAGCCGTTTTTTTTACAATGTTTTATACTATCAACCTCTCCCCATTACTTGTTACCAAGTCAGGTTTTATGCTAAAAGTTAATTTGAGTAATTACCAATAGTGCTGCCTGTTGATTCATTAAGTTTTATAATTTGTTAATGGCGTGTCATGGCCGAGCGGTTAAGAGCGGTTCGAATCCCGGTCGTGACACTTGCTAAGTAAAATTGGGGAGGTAGTGCTTTCTGCTCTACCGGCCAGGCTTCGGACTGATGATACCCAAGCCTACATCCGTATGGACTGTCAGCCCGAGGAGTAGGTGGCAACAGCCTCTGGAATAACATATTTGTAGCCTTCCGTCCTTGTGTGTCTGGCGACTTGCATAAAAAAAAAAATAGTGGAGCTTTATGGTGGGCCAATGTTACAATCGGACACAATAACCATACGTTGTCGACTACACCTGACCATGACCCGATAATGGGAATTATAACTACGCGTCCGTACGGACTAAACCTTGTGTCCTTTACTTCTCTAATCAACTGTAATAATGCTATCAATTCCATAACCTGACCTTTATTGTGATCTTTTAGTGTACCTTTCATCTTCCATTATACACTTGATTGATATATGAATATATATGGTGAGTGTTCTCGATATCGAGACACGTACAGCTATAACTGTTGCAAAATGCTTAAATACACTGGACACTTGTTAATTGTCAAAGACTAGTCTTCAAATTGGTGTATCTTAACATTTATTATGCATAAAATAACAAACCTGTGAAAATTTGAGCTCAACCGGTCGTCGAAGTTGTGAGATATAAATACGAGAAAAAACACCCTTGTGCACCATGGCCTCACACGAAGTTGTGTGCTTTCAGATGCTTGATTTCGAGACCTCAAATTCTAAACTTTAGGTCTCGATATCAAATTAGTGGAAAATTGCTTCTTTCTCGAAACTACGTCACTTCAGAGGAAGCTATTTCTCACAATGGTTTATGCTATCAACCTCTCCCCATTACTCGTAATCAAGAAAGGTTATACGATAATAATTGTTTTGAGTAATTACCAATACTGTCCACTGCCTTTAACAACTTAAGGGATCTATGGTAAAAAAAAAAAAAGCGGCCTGACGTTTCACCCTATTTAGTTGTAGGCCACGGGAAAAACTCTGCTCGTGTAGAAACGCCAGACCGTTCTATTCATGTTACTCATAGTTGACCTTTATAATCCCTGATAACATTGCATTACATAATACCCTACCACTGACTTATAACCTATAATTGTTAATGTTTGCTGGCATTGGACGTTTTTAACAAATTATGTCGTCTTTGTTTGAATAAGTTTATTATTTCTACGTTCCATCTGTTGATATCACTGATACACCCCAGTATGCACATGTACATACAATGATTGGCCCACACATGTGGTTTCTACTGTTTCATCATTGTTTGAGACAATGTATACCAAGCAGCTGTTTTGTTAGCAAAAACAAAACGTTTCTTTTAAAGTTGTCATTTAAAATGATTTCCTCTAATTGAAAAAAAAAAACCCCAAAACAAACACGTGTTACTACTTTCTATATTTTTGTTAAGTGAAGGTGCACGTACGTACGTCATGTAAGTCATTGCTTGGACCTGCAGAAAGTATATGGTATTGCACTAGGAACAATAAATCTAACAGCAATACAGGACTAGATATAAGCGTTTAATGTAGATTCCACCCGGTCGGCAAACATACCGTATGAGGAGTTTGCCCTCTTCATGAACCATGCAGGGCCCAATTTCATTTGTTTAAATATGCACAACAATGCAAAAAGGCAACACACATTATCCCGACTTATCTATGACCACTTATGAACGCCTGGTGGCGCACAGTTCGTAAGGTCTGGAGCTGAGTACAAAACCAGCTGATCCATCCTCTGACGGGATTGGTTTACCCTCTGGAAAGGTAACGGTGAATTGTTGCAAGACATTGACCAAGAAAAGCAAGAGCTCTGACTTGGCGAGATTTTCACCCAAACAGGCACGGCGACCTGTAAATAGTTACAAAATACAATCTTTATCAATGTGAGAAAATTAAACTCAAATTATTGTGGTGTGGGCACTTTAATTCTAACACTGCTGATGAGACATAATAAACGAGTGACGTTTGAGCTTTGCTGCAGAATACATGTACATGTTAAAGTTGTAAGTAAATTTTTATGCAGTCTGCGCTCTACTATGCTGGTTCCCTGTCTTTCCCACAAGGGCCAATTTTCATAGAGCTGTTAAGCACACAAATTTGCTTAGCATGAAATTTCTTCCTTGATAAAAACAGGATTACCAGCAAAATTTGCGTGTTACTGGTATTCAGCTGTTGGTTGCTTATCCTGAAAATCACGTGGAAGTTTGGTTGGTAATCCTGTTTTTATCAAGTAAAACACTCATGCTACGCAAATTTATGTGCTAAGCAGCTGTATGAAATAGGACAAAGGTGTAGGCTTTGTTTACACAAGTACGATTTAATTGTGACTCTCCAGAACCATGAAGACCTCGTGGAATGATGCGAGAAAGGTGACTATGGACGTGTGCTCAATGGCAGAGCCCATGCAAAATTCACGAGCCTCGAAGTGTGACGTCAGATGTTCAGGTTAGCGGTTGGTAGCTAGCCTGAACATCTGCCGTCATACTCAAGAGGCTCGTTTGAAACTAAAGTGAATTGTTGGACCGGAAAATGACAGACTTTCACAAGTGAAACGATAACATGACTGCACCCAACACAGCCGAAAACATATTAGCTTTCTATTTACTATTTTTAATCAAGTTACAAAATTCATGTGAGTGAACACAATTGAAACATCTGCAAAATAAATTATAAATGTGACCGAACATCGGTACCAGGTACACAAATTAGTTTTAAACGTTACTCAATTAATAACCGGTGTCGCGTGCAAATATGTCCTCTATGCAATACTATCCGGTGGACAGTATTGCATATGCAATACTGTCCACCGGACGGTTTTGCGTAGGTAATCGTGTCGGCCCGGACGCTGCTGCATAATGCAATTGTGTCCGCCCGGACACATTTGCATATGCAGTTGTGTCCGCCCCATGCAAAACCGTCCTTGCGGTAAATTAAACGCCCTTGGTCGACGGAACACGTTCGTCTTTTTTTTAAGTGCGTGTCTATATCTAAGTCATGTACATGTTCACCGGGACGTATTTTGCATAGCACCGGACACGATTGCATATGCAAAAGCATATGCAATGTCCGGAGCGGACATTATTGCATGACGGACACAATTGCATCTGACACCGGCATCATTACAAAATAATAGGTTTTTAGGAAATAGTTTAAGTCAGAGAAAAGACTCAAGAGTGTAGATTCGTGACTACAATGTATTCGCCTTCGGCTCGTAAATATTATCCACGAATCAACACTTTCCCATCAGTTCCCCTTAACGTATCAAATAAAAAACACGGGTATACTGAAAAGCAAAAACCTGTCTTTGTCATAGCCAGTCTATATCGCTCGGCTTGATCTAACTCAGAAGTAGAGGGCGCCCCAACTAAAAACAAAAACGCACGATAACATAATCAGCTTGCGGCCATCTCACATTATTTTCTTGTTACAGAAACGAAATGGTCTCCTACCTGTTCCAAATGGAATGAGTGATTTGTGTTGAATGACACTCTTTCCATCAGCAGAGAGGAACCGGGCTGGTTTGTATTTCTCTGGCTCTGTCCACGTAGCAGGATCATGATGTACCGCCCAGATGTTGACGAGTATGCCTGTTGTCGTGACATAAAATAAATTTCCTTGTTTAGCCCCAAATCAAAAGTAAGAAACCATGAAATTTTCACGAAAAATGAAGCAGCTAATCCAGTAACTTACATGTCTTTTTCGGAATGGTATACCCGTCCAGTGTCGTGTCATCCCTCGTTTTGTGTGGAACCGCTAAAGGAGCCACGGGACGAATGCGTTGAGTCTCCAAGATAACGGCATTGGTGTACGGCATGTTTGGACTGTCCGCCATTAGGGGCTGACGACTCCCTCCAGTGACGTCATCAATCTCAGACTGAACCTTTTGGGTATAGCGGTATACCGTTAATGTCAGATCAGTTATACAGACTACGTAGGGGTAAACAGAGTAATACATTTTCATGGTTTCTTAAGGTAGTTGTAGCACCTGAAGAATAACTAAAATAGTTTTTTGTTTCTTACATAGGGTGTTATTTGTTATTAACATTATTATAAAGCGCTGCACTCCACAAGTCCTGGGTCAGAATTGACCCCGCAACCAGTAACAATGAAAGATTTTGGTTAGATTGACCCATTTAAAAAAAAGAAAATTTTTGACTAAAGTTAAATCACGATGCGTCTTGAAGATAGGGTGTAGAGCCATAAAACATGGGATCATGACATTGATACACGCACGAAGCAATCTTCAAAGAAACGGTGAAACAAACAAATAAACAAACAATCAATCAACACACAGTCCGTAATAAACTTAAAATGTCTGTACCTTCTTTTGCATATCAGGATGGAGAGCCATGTACATCAAGGTCCAAAGCAGAGTGTTAGTGGTTGTATCGGTACCAGCGATGAATAAATCTACAATACTTCGACAAAGTGCACCGTCGTTGAAGATATCCGTGAAGTTTCGACCGTCGTCATGTTTTTCCTTGCTTTCTGACTGCCTGACCTCGGCAATTCCCATGTCAATAATATCCCGGATGTCATTTTCATCGTACGATTTATGATGGTCCTAAAAGTTTAAGATCAATATTACAAATTTCGGTAAATAAATGTTGACTAAAGGCAAGGTTGCTATTGTATGAAATTGTAAAATAGTAGATTTTGTTGATTTGTGTAGTAAGTCTTCTACTTGCCATATTCATCAAAAGACGGACAGTGTTCTGAACACACAATTTCAATGGCTGTTTTTTTTTTCCTTAACTATACTAATGAAATATCTGTCCATTTATATGCATTTTCATAACGATTATTTTTTTAAAGTCCCCTATCCAAAGGCAAAGGACGGGACACGATGTGAGAAATTAATTTGCATTCCCGAATGACTTTATGGTGGCGCTCTCAATATCCCAAGATGTGAGTGGTCGGTGGTCGTAAAAACTAGTTATCCTGATTAATGTTAATGCTTGATTAAAAAAAAGAAGAAAACAAAAAACCCACACAATCAATTAAATCAGCATAGTATGTTAGCAAGAGTCTTGGAAAACAAACTATCAATAAATGAATGACTTACCTGAATAATTCCACGGACGAAGTCAAAGGTTTTTCGGGCGTTTCCTATTGACCGATTCATTAATGGTGTATGCAAAACCCATTCGAAGATATTAAAGGCTGACGTAGGACCATTTTGAGACAACTGCTCTCTGAGACGACCAATAAGTTCAGCGAACTTGGGGTCCGAGTAGTCGAACCTATACCCAAAGCAAACTTTACAAATGATGTTGGAGACGGCATTGTTGACGAGGTGGGCTGGGTCGAATGGTTTTCCTTTTCGGTCTGCGAAGACGTCAAGGAGGTACCGTGATTCCTCGTTGATGGAATGCTCGATGCTTTTCTTGCCCATACCAAAGGTTCTCAGAGCCCCGAGACCAAACCGACGACGCTCCTTCCAGATGGGACCGTCTTCAAAAAGAAAACTGCCTATTATAGTGAAGTAAAAAGCCACAATGTTTTACTTCCGTGAACTTGTTCATATAATATCTGCAGGAATCGTTACCAAAATAGTTGAGTTATAAATAAAATACGGCCCACCTAAAAAAGGAGCCAATATAGGACATTCCTCAAAGTGCCTCAATCTTAAATAAGGGAATCAATGTGTGGTGAAGAGGTTTTCAATTAGTGGTTTGATCCCAACGATCAAGGCCTGGTTCTTGATAATTTTACCGAGACAAAAAAATACCTTTTTCGGTCAAAAAACATCCAATACTTTTATGTAACGAGGTATAATAAATGCAAAAATTATAATTGTTTAATGATTTCTTTCGACACAACACCCCTCCAGCTATTAAATTGCAAAGCCCTCGGGTAAACAACTCCTTATAAGGAGATTGCTGCGGCACAACTGTTCCAGCCGTTGATCTCGACCAATAGGAATGAAGAAAATGTCCCGCTCACAACCGGTTATATACACTGGTCATTATCTATTTGCCCTAATAATATCGAAATTGGACCATCCAGTAACCAACATTTTTGTCAAATTATTTTTTGCCCAACTTGTGGTGCAATGATTGATCTTAACCAACTGCCAAACAAATTTGCTTTTTAGAAAAATGCCTTTACCAACACAATTTGTTTACCAACAAGTTTGCAGTGTAGTTAATTGGTTTTCTAAAGAAGAATTACCTTTTACTCCCATTAGCTTTGTAAAATGTGGAACAAATCTGTCAGAAAATACATCAGCTTGCTCATGCAAGGCCTTCTTGATGCTGCGTAAATCATTTAGAACAATGAAGAGCTTACGGCCGAGTCGAACGCTTATCACATCTCCATACTGCTTGGACCATTCGGTGAAAGCAATATGAGTTTTGCCTTTCTGTACGTTGAATGCACAGCCCACGACTGGCCAACCAGTCGGTCCTGGTGGAAGATTCACAGGCTGCTGAATCCAGTACAGTCCAACGAAGAACACAACGAGGAAGAGAATAGCCGTTTGCCAACCAACCATTTGGAGCAAGTCTACGATTTGGTTCAACATGATTATTTAGTTTTTGTTTTTACCAATTTCAATGCTCCGGATTTTACACGTTATAGTCGATGTAGCCTTGCTCAAGGCAGTCGAATTATTCACTCCGAAAAAAGACCGCCGCTGTATAAAAACCCACCCGTATTCACTGTGCGTAAAACTCACCCGTATTCACTGTGCGTAACATCGCACGACACGATGCCCCCGTACACTATCCGCATGCGGAGGCCGTAAGGCCGACAGCCTTGTAGGATCTGTGTTGAAGCCACTGACCTCACAGTCAGTGCGCACCGTGCGGAAAAGTCCTTTATTTCATTTGCGGCGTATGGAAGACAGTCGCAGTTTTGCATATATAATGAGCTTGGAGGGCACATTTTCAAAAAATCATATCGTGAAAACCCAGCCATGTAAAAATACAACAACGTGACAGTATGAATGAGGAATGCTTAATTGTAATGACAAAAACCATAGGTGAATTTTTAATTGTTCAGAAATAAGGAATTTTGGACTATAAAAATGATCATCGTTGTACAAAAATAACGGTCTCCGAAAAAGTCCCTTTTGTAGCGTTTAACGAAATCGTGCAGACAAACCTTAATCATGTGTGTTCAGGTACATTATTCATCTACTCAACCGCTACTGTCGTTGTTTCTGACTCCACTCGAAACAGTCGGGGGCACCCTAAGTATCCGTCGCCGTCAGAGCGAACTTTCTCGGTAAAACAATCCGCCATTACTCAATGGTATAATGTGAGCCCGAACGTGATTGGTCAGAATGTGCATCAAGCGTGCCAACTGACTAATCAGCTTCTACGTAACAAAACGCAAGGCACCTTTGGTTTGGCATGATTCCTTGCTCATGTCATGCAATCACGGGGGCTTGTTTTGACAACAAAGGGGTGCCCGACTATTATTCGTTAGTATGGCGTTTGGCCGGGTTTAGCTTCAGTTATTATCTGATCTGTATCTTTACGTCTACGAAACCAAAACTGGCATAAACGCAACGGATAATTGCTATTCAGTGCCAAAATATGATGGCCTTCCAACCCAATGCTATGAATCCAAGTATATTTGAGTTTTAAAAAGAAATCCTTCTTTGTATTATATTGATTAAAATAAAATTAAAAAGGGTTCAAAACTCATTTGTTGTTTTCTTTTAACCAATGAAATGTTCAATTCCTGACCCTGGCCTTCTCCCTATTTATTAACTGTGAAATCTCAACTGAATTAGCTGGAAAGTTTGGTCAGCTTCAAATTAAAGATATTCAATATACAACACACAATAATAAACCAGATGACAAATCTTTTAACTTTGTTAATTTTACAAAACATTTATTTTAAAGTCCCTTTCAGCTGCTTACATAAAATAACGACGACATTTTGATGCGTTTCTGCACACACGACAAGTTGAAAAAACTTTAGTGACCACAGCAAAATACAAATTAAAAATTACTTGGGAAAGTACCTTGGTATATTAATATAAATTAAACAGAAATATCAGTTTTGTTCAGTTTACAAAAATATCTTGTGAGGGAGTCTCCTAGTGAAATTTATTACTCGACTAGTCGGGCCTCGGAGTCGCAACTTTTAAACTAGTTTTCGATGCCCAAGATGCCTTACGGCATATTGTTTGGCACAGGCGCAATGTATTAAAGTTAACGCTGAATGGATTGAAAGATTATGTAACTGGTGAAAAACAATCAGATTGTGTTCCGTAAAGTAAATTAAGACCCTTTTCAAAACCGCGGCTGCGGCATTGGATTCGGCTTCAGGCCCTGTCATGTCTGACACCCCACGGGGCATAAGCAAAGCATGAGCAATTGTTAAAACTACCACGGGGCCAAGCTAGCCTGAGCCGAATCTTAAGTCAAAGCCGTGGTCTCGCAAAGGACCTTTCGCTGTCGTGAATGGTCGCAAGCGATACAATAGCACTCTGCACTTATGACATCACTTTTGCTTGAAAGACCCCGGTGTCAGACAAACATTCCACTAATTTAGCAATCACGCCAAACGTGCCATATGGCACGTGTATGTAGTAGTAGTAACGCGAGTAAACATAGTGGACAAGTGTGTGTGCATATGTTGTTAGTAAAATTTTGTACGCTTGTCTGAGATCCATGTACTAAACTTGGTTTTAGCATTTAGTGCGGAGTGCTATTGGTTCACAAGCAGGTACATTGTAGTTACGACTATGCAGTGGCAGGATAACCGAGTAGTTGAAAAATGTTTGCAACTCGACTAAGCAATCAACAGTCCCGACTTCAACAGTAGTCGCCCTATGTAGTCGTCCAGGCTCGGGTCTCCCCGTCACTTTAAACCGTGGAAAATTTTCAGAGAGGTGGGACTGTAAAAGGAACACAAAGAAAGCAAATAGAGTTAAAAACATGCCCAAGAAGACCAACATGTTTCAAAAACACTTTACACTGAGCAGAAACTGACATGGACTACAGTTAGTACCAATAAATTGCAATCCCCCAGTGAAATATTTTTGCTGTCTGAAATTAAAGTTAGACATGTTTGACCGTTCCCTTTTTGATTAAGAGTTAACCAAGACTTCAATCAATAGGATTTAACCCAGTATGAATATGAACTAGCAAAAGGTATTGACCACCTGATCAAATTGAAACTCAATCAATAATTATTGTATTATTTATTTTCTCAACGTGTCCACAAATATTGAATATACTTTCAGGTAATTAAAAAAATATTATTTTTTGAATAATAATATACATGTAAAATAGAAATTAGATTCGAATCATAGAAATAGAAGACCTACTCTAAGTCTTACTCTACACATTTAATACGGAGTCTCAACCACCACGAAGAAAACGCATAACAATTCCATATTTCAATCATGCATCAAACTGCCACGTTTTGTTATTATTGATGGAAATAATTTTTGATATAATTCTTTTTTTTCTCATGAGAAATTTTATTTCTTCATGATTTTTTTTCACAACGATCGTCATCAAACAATCATGATAAAAAAAAGAACGCCGTACGAACAGTACACAAACCAAAGCCTTTTCTTACATGATGACGTCACGTAAGCTAAAACGAAGCGGCACACCCAATGATTTTTGCACATTTTTGGCACTGAAAAAAAAATATCAACGGCAAAACCTGCAGAAGTGTATGTGGTACCAAACGAAAGAACTATCCTTCGTCTATCAGAATATGGACTCCGTTTGTCTCAATCGTGCTCGAAACAGTCGGGGGCACCCTAAGTGTAAAGCCTATCAACAAAAAGTGTAAAACTTCAACCACATTTCAGACGAAGATTCACATGTGTTTGGTCTCGAAAATCCGGTAAAAATGGATTTGTTTTACGAGGAAAATGTTCAAGAAACTTACCACTCCATGCTTGACCCCACACTGCCCTCTTGCTGGGACCTGTAGTCAATTTTGCACATCGTCTCCGAGTTCTCGCGCTGTCACGCGAAATCTCGAAGGGTCCGAGTGCGCCGCGCGACTGCAAATGAAACCTGAAAATATGCTAATTATCTCGCACTCTGTGCACGGACTGTCATTACTATAATAAGCGAAGAGTTCCCACGGTCAGCTCATTACCATAATGCCCGCGAAAGACGAGACATGTTTACCTCACACACCACCACCACGGACGCATGATAGGGTCCAAAGGTCGTGATAAGGGAAGTGCGTGATTGGACGTCAAAATGAATAATTCATTTGCCTCACATCCTGTGTTGTCTGATAGGTCTGACGAACGATATACATATTCATGAGCTGCATACTAGCATATCCTAGAGCCCCCCCCCCCAATTTCGTCCACTATTGGAATTTTTTCAATACAACACATTAAAACGGGAAGATACAGACCCGACAAGGCTGTCGGCCTGACGGCCTCCGCATGCGGTTAGTGGTGTACGAGTGCGATGACTTGTGTGAACAGTATTCGTGCGATGTGACAGTTTGTATACGGGTGGGTCATTCGGTGTGATCGCACACACCATGCACAGGGTATACGGCGGGTGGGTTTACAGCTGCGTCTTTTCGGAGCGAATAATGCGACTGCCTTGAGCAAGGCTATAGTCGATGAGACTTAGCATTTAGTGTTTTGCCCTACCTATTTGAAAGCATTTGATCAATACCAGCTTCGGGCTTAGGTTTATTGTTTGTATTTATATACCTTCCCTCCACTTGGTGACTCTAACCTCAGGCAAAGTCCAAGTTCACTTTGACAAAATGTTGATTGCCCACGCCATTATCTGCTGACATTTTACCTACTTTATTTTTTTTAAATTTATTTATTTATTTATTTTTTTATTTTATTTTTTTATTTTTTTTTTTGGGGGGGGGGGGCAAATAAAACGCTGATGCGTATTAGCAGAACGAGTGTATTTTTCTTCTGAGAAATCAGCAAGGCACACTCATAAACGTCAACACTCACCCTAAGAGATTTACACGTGGTTGTACCCGCAAGTCTACTATTTAATTATAGATTCTTCTTATAAAATACATACCTGATTCATACAGCCTGTATGAGTGTGTCAGCCATCAGTGTCTGTCAGCCTGTAACTTTGGATCTTCCACCATGTTATGGTTTTTCAGCCGCCCAAGGGATCATATTAACCAATTTGAAAATAACACATACAGGCACACACACAGTGTTCAGAATTACATTAGACCATGAAGTAAGGAAGAGAAGGAGCTCGAACGAATGGACTTCAAAAGTCGAACCCGTGGTACCGCGGTCGTTTAACGACACCTCGTAATCACCAACATACCTTACACAAACAATGGGCGACCTGGCGTTTGTGAATTTGCGCGTGCGCACTTGGTTCTTCGCCAAACTATGGCGTCGTATGTCGTATGTATATAATAGAGGAAAAACTACTTTTTTGAGACGCGATAACATTTTGGGACGCTACTGTACACCTTAACGATTAACACAATTGAATACTAACCACCCTCGTGTGCGTCTCGTCATTTATTATTCAGATAATTATTTTTTTCTAAATTTTTACAATATTTTTTCCCGCTTCTTTCTGGATCCTTACCTTAATCCCTTTCCCCTCTCTTTTTCTATAAATGGATATGTCTTTGTTTGTACTTGTTTTATGCCTCTGAAGAAGGTCCAGTTTGGATCGAAAGCTAAGGCCATCTACCCTATTCATTATTTATATTAAAAAGGGATATATTTATTGTTAAAAGTATAAAAACTGTCATCTCAGATGTGTAAAACCAACCCCCGCCAATGATACAAATATAAGTAGGCCTATATGTTTATTAAAAGGACATTGAATTCAAACACTATAAAAATCACACAACAGAAAACATTAAAACACCAACAATCGGGAACCTTGTAAAATCAACACCCATAAAACACATTAAAAACAGAAGGCAGTGACAACAATATAAAACCCTTAATCCCAACGCGAATGGATTTAAAAACCCTCTAAAGCCAAATATAAAACGAATACCAAAAGAGCATCTTTTTTAAACCATGACACAGGGATTAAACAAAATAAACCATTAATTTAAAAATTAATTTTGGTTTTTACCCATACGACCCTTGCAGTGTCTTACCAACTAGACTACCGAGGTTGCCCGGCAGCTAGAGGCAGTTCGAATCCTATGTTTTGGCAGCGGGTACCGCAACGATAATATATGTTAAATTTGCACCGGGGATAAAGAATATTAATTTTGGTTTTTACCCATACACCGATGTGTGTTAGCACTGTAATTTAATTTTAAGTCACCCGGAATTTTAGAGTTTTTTCTTCTTCAAACATTAGAGTATATGTTTCTGAACAATAAAATAACTTTTTGAGTAATTGTTTTTAACGATTTATGTTGAAACAAATAAATAAAGTTGTGTGGGAATGACTCCGCAACCCCGTTTTGTGACGTCAATCGAGGCAGACTTTGCCTCGATCAAACACACGTACGTGCAAGTACATTCAAGTCCTAGTCGTGAGTTTTTACGTTTCGAAAAAGTTTTTTTCTTGCATTTTTCCGGCAATGTCGACCAGATTTATTGCTGCTGGATGCAGCAATCCGGTCCGACGTCTTTTCCAGCGCTATGCAGCAAACACTTCGAGCCGTCGTGCTTCGAGAATCCGGAATACACTACACAGTTTTACATGAAGAGGAAAGTTCTTTTCTAAAACATGACGCCACCCCAACATTTTGTCCAGCTAGTGGGGAAGTCGAAGAAGGTACCTGAAAGACGTAACGAACCTAAAGGAGATTTGCCTAACGTGAAAAAATCAGGTATTGTTTCAACTTTGAGGGCATGTTTTTTTAGCTTGCGCCAAGCGTCGCTATCTTGTGTCGGCACTGCATGCGATTCATCGCGCCTTGAATGACGTCACGAACAGTGCCTCTCGGGTCGGGCTTTTTCAAATTTGTAAATAACATGGAAATTAATGTATACCAAGCAGCTGTTTTGTTAGCAAAATAAATTCTGTAACGTTTCTTTAAGTTGTAATTTAAAATCATTTCCTCTATTTGAAAAAAACAAAAAAAACACGTTTTACTAATTTTTATATTTTTGCACACGTTTTACTATGTTACTCATTGTAACAGGCGAACGCCATGTACGTCATTCATTGGACCTGCAGACGGAATGGTAATAAGCTCGGAACATAAAACTAACAGCAATAAAGGACTAGACATAAGCGTTTAATGTAGATCCTACCCGGTTGGCAATTATACCGCATGAGGAGTTTGCCCTCTCCATGACTCAGTTCATTTTTTAAAGACACTAGACACTATTGGTAATTGTCAAAGATCGGTCTTCTCACTTCGTGTATCTTAACACATGAATAAAATAACAAACCTGTGAAAGTTTGAGCTCAATTGGTCGTCAAAGTTGCGAGATAATCATGAAAAAAACAACACCCTTGTCACATGAAGTTGTGTGCGTTTAGATGGTTGATTTCGAGACCTCAAACTCTGAATCTGAGGTCTCGAAATCAAATTCGTGTTAAATTACTTCTTTCTCCAAAACTATGTCACTTCAGAGGGAGCCCGTTTCTCACAATGTTTTATACCATCAACCTCTCCCTATTACTTGTCATCAAGTAAGGTTTTATGGTAATAAATATTTTGAGTAATTACCAATAGTGTCCACTGCCTTTAAAGGCAGTTGAAATTGTCCATATACACAACAATGCAAAAAGGCAACACAAATTATGCCGAGCTTATCCATGACCACTTATGAACGCCTGGTGGCGCACAGCTCGTAAGGTCTGGAGCTGAGTACAAAACCAGCTGATCCATCCTCTGACGGGATTGGTTTATCCTCTGGAAAGGTAACGGTGAATTGTTGCAGGATATTGACCAAGAAAAGAAAGAGCTCTGACTTGGCGAGATTTTCACCCAAACAGGCACGGCGACCTGTAAATAATTACAAAATACAATCTATATCAATGTGAGAAAATTAAACTCAAATTATTGTGGTGTGGTCACTTTGATTTTAACACGGCTGATGAGATATATAAACGAGTGACTTTTGAGCTTTGCTGCAGAATACATGTACATGTTCAAGTTGTAAGTAAACTTTTTATGCAGTCTGCGCTCTACTATGCTGGTTCCCTGTCCTTTCCCACAAGGGTAAGAACTGGGCCAAATTTCTATTTGTTGCATATTGCTTGTTACTGGTATTCAGCTGTTGATTGCTAATACTGAAAATCAAGTGGAAGTTTGGTTGGTAATCCTGTTTTGTATCAAGGAAGAATTGTCATGCTAAGCAAATTTGTGTGCTTAGCAGCTCTATGAAATTGGGCCTAGGTGTTGGCTGTATATGTTTACACATGTACGATTTAATTGTGACTCTCCAGAACCATGAAGACCTCGTGGAATGATGCGAGAAAGGTGACTATGGACGTGTGCTCAATGGCAGATCCCATGCATAATTCACGAGCCTCAAAGTGTGACGTCAGATGTTCAGGTTAGCGTTCGGCAGCTAGCCTGAACATCTGCCGTCATACTCCAGAGGCTTGTTTGAAACTAAAGTGAACTGTTCGACTGGCTTTCCAAATTGAAAGGATAACATGAGGTGCACCTAACACAGCCGTATTTTACTATTTTTAGTCAAGTTACAAAATTCATTTGAGTAAACACAGTTGAAAACTGATAACAACTTTGTACTCAATAATTATACATCAAAATTTGCAAAATAAGTTATAGATGTGACCGAACACCGTTTTACCAGGTACTTAATTAACTATATAACCGGTGTCGCATGCAACTATGTCCTCTTTGCAATACTGTCCGGAGGACTGTATTGCATATGCAATAATGTCCGCATATTTGCATATATGCAGTTGTGTCCGCCCCGTGCAAAACCGTCCTTGCAGTAAATTAAACGCCCTTGGTCGACAGAACACGTTCGCCATTTGTTTTGAGTGCGTGTCTATATCTATGTCATGTACATGTCCACCGGACGGTTTTTGCATAGCACCGGACACGATTGCATATGCAAAAGTGTCCGGAGCGGACATTATTGCATGGCGGACATTATTGCATCTGACACCGGCATCGTTACAAAATAATAGGCTTTCAGAAAATAGTTTAAGTCAGAGAAAAGACTCAAGAGTGTAGATTCGTGACTACAATGTATTCGCCTTCGGCTCGTAAATTCTATCCACGAATCTACACTTTCCCATCAATTCTCCTTAACGTTTCAAATAAAAAACACGGGTATACTGAACAGCAAAAACCTGTCTTTGTCATAGCCAGTCTATATCATTCGGCTTGATCTAACTCAGAAGTAGAGGGCGCCCCAACTAAAAACAAAAACGCACGATAACATAGTAAGCTTGCGGCCATCTCACATTATTTTCTCGTTACAGAAACGAAATTTTCTCCTACCTGTTCCAAATGGAATGAGTGATTTGTGTTGAATGACACTCTTGCCATCAGCAGAGAGGAACCGGGCTGGGTTGTATTTCTCTGGCTCTGTCCACGTAGCAGGATCATGATGTACCGCCCAGATGTTGACGAGTATGCCTGTTGTCATAACATAAAATAAATTTCCTTGTTTAGCCCCAAATCAAAAGTAATAAACCATGAAATTTTCACGAAGGATGAAGCAGCTAATCCAGTAACTTACATGTCTTTTTCGGAATGGTATACCCGTCCAGTGTCGTGTCGTCCCTCGTTTTGTGTGGAACCGCTAAAGGAGCCACGGGACGAATGCGTTGAGTCTCCAAGATAACGGCATTGGTGTACGGCATGTTTGGACTGTCCGCCATTAGGGGCTGACGACTCCCTCCAGTGACGTCATCAATCTCAGACTGAACCTTTTGGGTATAGCGGTATACCGTTAATGTCAGATCAGTTATACAGACTACGTAGGGGTAAACAGAGTAATACATTTTCATGGTTTCTTAAGGTAGTTGTAGCACCTGAAGAATAACTAAAATAGTTTTTTGTTTCTTACATAGGGTGTTATTTGTTATTAACATTATTATAAAGCGCTGCACTCCACAAGTCATGGGTCAGAATTGATCCCGCAACCAGTCACAATGAAAGATTTTGGTTAGATTGACCCATTTAAAAAAAAGAAAAATTTTGACTAAAGTTAAATCACGATGCGTCTTGAAGATAGGGTGTAGAGCCATAAAACATGGGATCATGACATTGATACACGCACGAAGCAATCTTCAAAGAAAAGGTGAAACAAACAAATAAACAAACAATCAATCAACACACAGTCCGTAATAAACTTAAAATGTCTGTACCTTCTTTTGCATATCAGGATGGAGAGCCATGTACATCAAGGTCCAAAGCAGAGTGTTAGTGGTTGTATCGGTACCAGCGATGAATAAATCTACAATACTTCGACAAAGTGCACCGTCGTTGAAGATATCCGTGAAGTTTCGACCGTCGTCATGTTTTTCCTTGCTTTCTGACTGCCTGACCTCGGCAATTCCCATGTCAATAATATCCCGGATGTCATTTTCATCGTACGATTTATGATGGTCCTAAAAGTTTAAGATCAATATCACAAATTTCGGTAAAATAAATGTTGACTAAAGGCAAGGTTGCTATTGTATGAAATTGTAAAATAGAGGATTTTGTTGATTTGTGTAGTAAGTCTTCTTCTTGCCATATTCATCAAAGACGGACAGTGTTCTAAACACACAATTTCAATGGCTTTTTTCCCCCTTAACTATACTAATGAAATATCTGTCCATTTATACGCATTTTCATAACGAATATTTTTTTTAAGTCCCCAATCCAAAAGGTAAGGACGAGACTCGATGTGAGAAATTAATTTGCATTCCCGAATGACTTTATGGGGGCGCTCTCAATATCCCAAGATGTGAGTGGTCGGTGGTCGTAAAAACTAGTTATCCTGATTAATGTTAATGCTTGATTAAAAAAATGAAGAAGAAGAAAAAAAACCCACACACAATCAATTAAATCAGCATAGTATGTTAGCAAGAGTCTTGGAAACAAACTATCAATAAATGAATGACTTACCTGAATAATTCCACGGACGAAGTCAAAGGTTTTTCGGGCGTTTCCTATTGTTCGATTCATTAATGGTGTGTGCAAAACCCATTCGAAGATATTAAAGGCTGACGTAGGACCATTTTGAGACAACTGCTCTCTGAGACGACCAATAAGTTCAGCGAACTTGGGGTCCGAGTAGTCGAACCTATACCCAAAGCAAACTTTACAAATGATGTTGGAGACGGCATTGTTGACGAGGTGGGCTGGGTCGAATGGTTTTCCTTTTCGGTCTGCGAAGACGTCAAGGAGGTACCGTGATTCCTCGTTGATGGAATGCTCGATGCTTTTCTTGCCCATACCAAAGGTTCTCAGAGCCCCGAGACCAAACCGACGACGCTCCTTCCAGATGGGACCGTCTTCAAAAAGGAAACTGCCTATTATAGAGAAGAAGTAAAAAGCCACAATGTTTTACTTCCGTGAACTTGTACATATAATATCTGCAGGAATCGTTACCAAATAGTTCAGTTATAAATAAAATACGGCCTACCTAAAAAAGGAGCCAATATAGGCCATTCCTCAAAGTGCCTCAATCTTAAATAAGGGAATCAATGTGTGGTGAAGAGGTTTACAACTAGTGGTTTGATCCCAACGATCAAGGCCTGGTTCTTGATAATTTTACCGAGACGAAAAAATACCTTTTCGGTCAAAAAACATCAATACTTTTTGGTAAAAAAGGTATAATAAATGCAAAAATTATAATTGTTTAATGATTTCTTTCGACACAACACCCCTCCAGCTATTAAATGGCAAAGCCCTCGGGTAAACAACTCCTTATAAGGAGATTGCTGTGGCACAACTGTTCCAGCCGTTGATCTCGACCAATAGGAATGAAGAAAATGTCCCGCTCACAACCGGTTATATACACTGGTCATTATCTATTTGCCCTAATAATATCGAAATTGGACCATCCAGTAACCAACATTTTTGTCAAATTATTTTTTGCCCAACTTGTGGTGCAATGATTGATCTTAACCAACTGCCAAACAAAGTTGCTTTTTAGAAAAATGCCTTTACCAACACAATTTGTTTACCAACAAGTTTGCAGTGTAGTTAATTGGTTTTCTAAGGAAGAATTACCTTTCACTCCCATCAGCTTTGTAAAGTGTGGAACAAATCTGTCAGAAAATACATCAGCTTGCTCATGCAAGGCCTTCTTGATGCTGCGTAAATCATTTAGAACAATGAAGAGCTTACGGCCAAGTCGAAAGCTTATCACATCTCCGTACTGCTTGGACCATTCGGTGAAAGCAACATGAGTTTTGCCTTTCTGTACGTTGAATGCACAGCCCACGACTGGCCAACCAGTCGGTCCTGGTGGAAGATTCACAGGCTGCTGAATCCAGTACAGTCCAACGAAGAACACAACGAGGAAGAGAATAGCCGTTTGCCAACCAACCATTTGGAGCAAGTCTACGACTTGGTTCAACATGATTAGTTCGTTTTTGATTTTGCCAATTTTCAATGCTCCGGATTTTACACGTTGTAGTCGCTGAGACTAGGCATGCAGTGTTTTCCCCTACCACTTCGAAAACATTTGATCAATACCAGATTCGGGCTTAGGTTAATTGTTTTTATTTATATACCACTCGACCTTTACCAGTAGCCTACCTAGCCTCTACTATGGAACGCCAAAGAGGCATTTAATCATCGGTGATGGTCTTTTGCAACCGGTGATCAAATTTGTCATCGGTGGTGGTCCTATGCGATCGGTTATCAACTTTAGCAATCGGTGATAAAACACGATCGGTGGTCCATTTTAGCGATCGGTCATGCATATTCATGATCGGTGATGGCTTTTTGCAATCGGTCAACTTTAGGGATCGGTGGTGGCTTTTTGCAATCGGTCAACTTTGGCAACCGGTGATGGAATTTTTCAATCGGTCAACTTTAGTGATTGGTGGTGGCTTTTTGCAATCGGTCAACTTCAGGGATTGGTGGTGGCTTTTTGCAATCAGTCAACTTTAGGGACCGGTGGTGGCTTTTTGCAATCGGTCAACTTTTGCAAGCGGTGATGGAATTTTGGGATATCCGAATTTTGCGTCCGGTCGGTGCAGGCCTACTTCAAAACCTATGATTGTGTAGATTGTGGATATTAATTGTTGTTATTTTCTAGTTCACACCACCATGGAGGAATAAATTACACGCAGCGGGTTGACTGACTTGCCAAACATTTTTAGAAGAGTACCATTTTATACCCAAATAACATACATACATTGGGCAATCAGTTATTCCAAATTATTACATTATTGCAATCAAGATTTATTAATATCTACAATTTTGGGGGTATTTTATAGCAACAAACTACATTACTTTATAATTTTTTAATTGTTTCGACAATCTTAAGACATCCTGTGCCACAGCTTTGACACCCTGCCTTGAAAATTGCATATTATGACCAATGTCGGTTCAATGCCGGCCCAATGGTGGCCGTTACCAAATCAGTATTGGCACGAACAAGTTGTTTTATACCATAATTTGCCAAAATGGTGTGCCACGTCGAAACCAGTATTGGCCCCGAAAAAGTTGTCTATACCATTTTGTCAAAATGGCGTGACGCTAAACAAAAAAGTATTGGCCCAGAAAAGATTTGTCTATGGTGCAGCTACAAAACCAGTGTTTGCCCAATAGAGGTTTTCTACCATTTTGCCAAAATGGTGTGCCGCCAACAAACCAGTAGACAGATGACAGAAAGTAAAACTTCATTATCAGACGAAAATTCAAACAGCATTTTAACTCGTAAGTTTTTATTAATAAAATAAAAATACAAACATTATATCAAATACATTAAATTTAAATGAAATTACTTTGCAATAAAAAAGTTCATTACAATAAAGTGTAGTTGTCCATGATAAACAAAAAAACATAAGAAAAAGAAAAAAACAGCAGCAAAGAAAAAAATCAAATTAAAAATGCTATGTAAAAAACAATAAAATAATTAAGGAGGTATACATTTTAGAATTTTGTTTTATTAATAGTATTCGGTTTCTCGCAATGCCGGTACCATCAGGGGTCGATTTCACAGAGAGTTAGGCCTAGTCCTAACTTAGGACATAGTCCTTGGAGATATAAGAAACGTATGGCTAGTCCTAAGTTAGGACGATTAACTCTTCCTAACTCGAGATAAGACTAGTCTTAACTATTTGTTAAAATCCACCCCAACTGCAATAACTTGCATGGGCTAATTCCTTTTTAAATATCAAGTCGGTTTAGTAATTAGAACATATTTCTTCACCGTTTTGTCAAGTCCAGTATTGGCATGATTGGCCCCGAAAAGGTTTACTATATGACACCATTTGACAAAAATTGTGTGCAGCTACAAACCAGTATTGGCTCAATGAGAGGTTTTCTGCCTGTCTCCGTAAATGGTGTGCCACGAAACCAGTATTGGACCACTGCAGGTTTTCTACCACTTTCCCAAAATGGTGCACCGCTACAAAACCTGCATTGGCCCATTAAATGTTCATCATTTTGCCGAAACGGTGTGTCGCACAAAAACAATATTGGCCAAGACAGGCAAACCTCCGTCCTAACTAAAATAGTTTGCCTCTATAAAACCGACATTGGCACAGTGTGGGCACTTTACTATCAAGGACATGACGCTTGACCGGAAGCAGGTCAGCACTGGCCCAATTCTGGCTCAATATCACCATCATAATTAACGGCACCGTATCGAAAATTGACGCCGGTACATGCCACCATTGGCCAGATACTGTATTGTTTGTTAGGCTATAACTGAACAAAAGGTTTGAACATAGGTTGTAAAGTTCTTGGGATATTGTCCCACTTCCGGTTGACCTGGAAGTAGAGCAGGGTCAATAAGGGGGCCAAATTTTGTTAAGGTTAATCCTTAATGCTCAAAGAGTCTCTAAGTAAAAAAGGGTTTGAAAATTAGTAGTGTAGTTCTTGCGGTATGGTCCCACTTCCGGTTGACCCTGAAGTAGAGGTCGAACAAGGGGACACATTTTTCAAAGTTAATATTTAACACAAAGGAGTGTGCAACTGAACAAAAAGTTTGAAAATCGGTTGTATAGTTCTTGAGATATGGTCCCACTTCCGGTTGACCCGGAAGTAGAGGTCAACATGGGGTCGCGGAAACTGGATTAAGTTTGAAATAGGTTGTATAGGTCTTGAGATCTGTTACCAATTCAGGTTGACCCGAAATTAGAGGTCAACATGGGGTCACGGTTTTCCAAAGTAAAAATTTAAAAGGAGTCTATAACTGAAACAAAATATGAAGATTGATTGTGTAGTATAACTGAAACAAAAAATGGGCCAACTTCCGGTTGACCCGGAAGTATACTTCTTGAGATATGGCGCTCTACTAAGATTTACTAATTAAATATGCAAATGAAGATCACAAGGTTAATTAATTAATAATTTAAAACAAAATTACGTTTAGAGTAAAGCTTATTTTCAAGCTTCAATTTTATATAAGATTTAACTCTTTTATCTTTATACTTTATACACCCCCCCCCCCCCCCCTAAATTAAAACTTTATACAGTACGTTTTTCGCTTTGGATTCAATTAATACGTGCCTGTCCCTTTATTACAAGGAAATATTTGTATAATACTTTACCTGGCCTTTTATAAAACGTGTTGAGTGCGTCCCGGTCTGTGTTTGTCAATCACATTCATGATGCACATAATATGTGTTTTCCATCAAAACGGTTTTTGTGTGGTCATAAAGTTCTCACCTCCGGGTCTGTTTACACAGGGCTACTTGTACGATTTCAGATTTCCCCTAACACACAAAACTATCGGTAAAGACTCTTGTTCAAAAACATTTCCCTTCACTGAATATTACTATTTGTATTTCCCCGGCATACACCATTTCCGGAAGACGACAACCAATTGTGGGACATAGATAACCCTTCCACACCCTCTCCTACCCATTTGTTATTATTATCTTTTTAGAAAGAGCTGAATAATTTGATGTTTGTTGCGTTCCCCCTTACATAGTTATAAAATGGTACTCTTCTAAAAATGTTTGGCAAGTCAGTCAACCCGCTGGTGAGTGTAATTTATTCCTCCATGGTGGTGTGAACTAGAAAATAACAACAATTAATATCCACAATCTACACAAACATAGGTTTTGAAGTAGGCCTGCACCGACTGGACGCAAAATTCGGATATCCCAAAATCCCATCACCGGTTGCAAAAGTTGACCGATGGCAAAAAGACACCACCGATCCCTAGAGTTGACTGATTGCAAAAAGCCACCACCGATCCCTGAAGTTGACCGATTGCAAAAAGCCACCACCGATCCCTGAAGTTGACCGATTGCAAAAAGCCATCACCGATCCCTAAAGTTGACCGATTGCAAAAAGCCACCACCGATCACTAAAGTTAACCGATTGCAAAAAGCATACACCGATCACTAAAGTTGACCGATTGCAAAAAAGCCATCACCGATCCCTGAAGTTGACCGATTGCAAAAAGCCACCACCGATCCCTAACGTTGACCGATTGCAAAAAGCCATCACCGATCACTAAAGTTGCCCGATTGCAAAAAGCCACCACCGATCACTAAAGTTGACCACCGATTGCAAAAAGCCATCAACGGTGGTGAATATGCATGACCGATCGCTATATACCATCACCGATCATGAATATGCATGACCGATCGCTAAAATGGACCACCGATCGTGTTTTATCACCGCTCGCTAAAGTTGATCACCGATCGCATAGGACCACCACCGATGACAAATTTGATCACCGGTTGCAAACGACCATCACCGATGGTTAAATGCCTCTTTGACGTTCCATACTCTACTTGGTGACTCTGACCTTAGCCAAAGTCCAAGTTCACTTTGACAAAATGTTGAGTCACCATATTATTATCTGCTGACATTTTACCTAATTTTAGGGTTTTTAATGTATAAGGCCGTGGATTGTTGTTTTTGGGGGAAAATATAACGCTGATGCGTATTAGCAGAATGCAGTGTATTTTTTTCTGAGAAATCAGCAAGGCACACTCATAAACGTCAACACTCACCCTAAGAGATTTACACGTGGTTGTACCCGCAAAACTACTATTTAATTATAGATTCTTCTCACAAAATGCATACCTTATTCATACAGCCTGTAATAGTGTGTCAGCCATCAGTGTCTGTCAGCCTGTAACTTTGGATCTTCCACCATGTTATGGTGGAGCATTTTTCAGCCGTCCGTGGGATCATATTGACCAATTCGAACATAAAAAAAAACAAAACATACAGGCACACACACAGTGTTCAGAATTACATTAGACCAACTACAAATACCAATGGTTGCCGAATATCCCACTTGAGCATTGAACCATATAAACTATTTCAAGTGAATAGCTGAGGTGACCGGTACACGCATCTTCTGCTTTATACTGCGAAACGGATTCATGCAATTACGTAATGAAACACTCCAACTTAAACTGTGTGAGATTCAGTATTCATGGAATTTAATACAAAGTATAGTACAGCCATAAGTTTCAAACATCTTTTTGTTTTGCGGTTGCTGTGAAAACCAGCCTTTTTATAAGGGGAATACAAAAGTCGAGCAGGTAAATTTATCAAATCTGTACGGTGCGTCTCGTCATTTATTATTCAGATAATTATTTTTTTCTATATTTTTATATTATTTTTCCCCGCGTCTTTCTGGATCCTTCCTTTAATCCTTTTCCCTCTCTTTTTCTATAAATGGATATGTCTTTGTTTGTACTTGTTTTATGCCTCTGAAGAAGGTCCGGTTTGGATCGAAAGCTAAGGCCATCTACCCTATCCATTATTTATATAGGTTTTCTCGGTCAAATTCGGCAAATGAGCAGCCAATTTCATTTTCAGGCGCTCGAATTAAAGCTATTTTGCCTCACCGGTTTTTTTTGCTACGTTTCAAATTCAGAATTCGGTCATTCAATTTCGTTTTGAGGCATTCAAGTTCTTATCACACTCATTCCTTTTCATGACACACAATCATCATTCAATTTAGCAAAGCTGGTTCGACTAGAGATTTTGCTGATTTAATCATTTTCAATTTCGTAAAGAGGCAATCAATTTCGCTCACCGAGGATTCAAATAAGTACGACTACAGAAATACGAATAAACAGATAAACTGTATAAGGCAAACCGTTTCGTACCTTCACAGGTTCAAGATGGAATGCTCCTTTCAAAAAGGCGAAGTCGAGTTGAACAATCAATCTTTCAAAACTTGAAAATTTTGTTTCTTTATTTTATGTTTCCAGTAGACTTTACCTTGGTCCCCATAAGGGTTGTTTTCTTCTTTATTTTTTCGGGAGACCTTCAATGGTTAACTGACCAAGACCTGACATTTGAATGCGTTTGAATATTTTTCGGGGTGTTATTTTTAAAGTTTTTTCAGTTTTTGATTTTTGTAAATATTCACCAACCATCTGTTGGCGTGCCAGACATCTTGACATGTTATGTTCAAGAGTGCCAAAACATTAACCGCATGCCTTTAACATTCGTATAAGGTAATAACAAGTTAACCAAGCGTTTTTAAGACTGCACAAATATCAGAATTGACTGCCTCAAAATGAAATTGAATGACTGAACACACGCCTCAAAAACACTCCTGCGAATTTGAATGCAGCTTCGATGTATTGTTAAATTGAATGATTATTTTGTTAAATCGAATGACGTAAAAGTAGATTTGACTAGTCTTAAAATGAAATCGAATGACCCATTTTTAGTAGCATTCGATTTTGTGTGAAATAGAATAGGCTGGTGGTTAAATTGGCTGCTCATTTTCCGAAATTGACCGAGAAAACCTATAATTTCTATATTTTTGCACATGTTTTACTATTTTACTCATTGTAACATGAACGCCATGTACGTCATTCCTTGGACCTGCATACGGAATGGTAATAAGCTGGGAACAGAAAACTAACAGCAATAAAGGACTAGACATAGGCGTGTAATGTAGATCCCACTCGGTCGGCAAATATACCACATGAGGAGTTTGCCCTCGCCATGACTCAGGGCCCAAGTTCATTTTTTAAAGACTCTAGACACTATTGGTAATTGTCAAAGACCAGTCTTCTCACTTCGTGTATCTCAACATATGCATAAAACAACAAACCTGTGAAAGTTTGAGCTCAATTGGTCGTCAAAGTTGCGAGATAATAATGAAAGAAAAACACCCTTGTCACATGAAGTTGTGTGCGTTTAGATGGTTGATTTCGAGACCTCAAATTCTAAATCTGAGGTCTTGAAATCAAATTCGTGGTAAATTACTTCTTTTTCGAAAACTATGTCACTTCAGAGGGAGCCCGTTTCTCACAATGTTTTATACCATCAACCTCTCCCTATTACTTGTCATCAAGTAAGGTTTATGGTAATAAATATTTTGAGTAATTACCGATTGTGTCCAAGCCTTTAAAGGCAGTTGAAATTGTCCATTACACAACAATGCAAAAAGGCAACACACAAATTATGCCGAGCTTATCCATGACCACTTATGAACGCCTGGTGGCGCACAGTTCGTAAGGTCTGGAGCTGAGTACAAAACCAGCTGATCCATCCTCTGACGGAATTGGTTTACCCTCTGGAAAGGTAACGGTGAATTGTTGCAGGATATTGACCAAGAAAAGAAAGAGCTCTGACTTGGCGAGATTTTCACCCAAACAGGCACGGCGACCTGTAAATAATTACAAAATACAATCTTTATCAATGTGAGAAAATTAAAACTCAAATTATTGTGGTGTGGGCACTTTAATTCTAACACTGCTGATATATAAACGAGTGACGTTTGAGCTTTGCTGCAGAATACATGTACATGTTAAAGTTGTAAGTAAACTTTTTATGCAGTCTGCGCTCTACTATGCTGGTTCGCTGTCCTTTCCCACAAGGGTAAGAACTGGGCCAAGTTTATATTTGTTGCATATTGCTTGTTACTGGTATTCAGCTGTTGATTACTTATACTGAAAGTCACGTGGACGTTTGGTTGGTAATCCTGTTTTGTATCAAGGAAGAGTTGTCATGCTAAGCAAATTTGTGTGCTTATGAAATTGGGCCCAGGTGTTGGGTGTATATGTTTACACACATGTACGATTTAATTGTAACTCTCCAGAACCATGAAGACCTCGTGGAATGATGCGAGAAAGGTGACTATGGACGTGTGCTCAATGGCAGATCCCATGCATAATTCACGAGCCTCGAAGTGTGACTTCAGATGTTCAGGTTAGCGCTCGGCAGCTAGCCTGAACATCTGCCGTCATACTCCAGAGGCTCGTTTGAAACTCAAGTGAATTGTTCGACTGACTTTCCAAATTGAAAGGATAAGATGACGTGCACCCAACACGGCCGAAAGCATGTTAGCTTTCTGTTTACTATTTTTAATCAAGTTACAAAATTCATTTGAGTAAACACAATTAAAAACTGATAACAACTTTGTACTTAATAATTATACATCAAAATTTGCAAAATAAGTCTTAGATGTGACCGAACATTGTTTTACCAGGTACACAAATTAGTTTTAAACGTTACTTAATTAACTATATAACCGATGTCGCATGCAATTATGTCCTCTATGCAATACTGTCCGCCCAGACACAATTGCATTATATGCATATTTGCATATATGCAGTTGTGTCCGCCCCGTGCAAAACCGTCCTTGCAGTAAATTAAACGCCCTTGGTCGACAGAACACGTTCGCCATTTGTTTCGAGTGCGTGTCTATATCTATGTCATGTACATGTCCACCGGACATTTTTTGCATAGCCCCGGACACGATTGCACATGCAAAAGTGTCCGGAGCGGACATTATTGCATGGCGGACACAATTGCATCTGACACCGGCATCGTTACAAAATAATAGGCTTTCAGGAAATTTAAGTCAGAGAAAAGACTCAAGAGTGTAGATTCGTTACTACAATGTATTCGCCTTCGGCTCGTAAATTCTATCCACGAATCAACACTTTCTCATCAATTCTCCTTAACGTATCAAATAAAAAACACGGGTATACTGAAAAGCAAAAACTTGTCTTTGTCATAGCCAGTCTATATCGCTCGGCTTGATCTAACTCAGAAGTAGAGGGCGCCCCAACTAAAAACAAAAACGCACGATAACATAATAAGCTTGCGGCCATCTCCAATTATTTTCTCGTTAAAGAAACGAAATTGTCTCCTACCTGTTCCAAATGGAATGAGTGATTTGTGTTGAATGACACTCTTGCCATCAGCAGAGAGGAACCGGGCTGGGTTGAATTTCTCTGGCTCTGTCCACGTAGCAGGATCATGATGTACTGCCCAGATGTTGACGAGTATGCCTGTTGTCATAACATAAAATAAATTTCCTTGTTTAGCCCCAAATCAAAAGTAATAAACCATGAATTTTTCACGAAAAATGAAGCAGCTAATCCAGTGACTTACATGTCTTTTTCGGAATGGTATACCCGTCCAGTGTCGTGTCATCCCTCGTTTTGTGTGGAACCGCTAAAGGAACCACGGGACGAATGCGTTGGGTCTCCAAGATAACGGCATTGGTGTACGGCATGTTTGGACTGTCCGCCATTAGGGGCTGACGACTCCCTCCAGTGACGTCATCAATCTCAGACTGAACCTTTTGGGTATAGCGGTATACCGTTAATGTCAGATCAGTTATACATACTACGTAGGGGTAAACAGAGTAATACATTTCCACGGTTTCTTAAGGTAGTTGTAGCACCTGAACAATAACTAAATAGTTTTTTGTTTCTTTCATAGGGTGTTATTTGTTGTTAACATTATTATAAAGCGCTGCACTCCACAAGTCCTGGGTCAGAATTGATCCCGCAACCAGTCACAATGACAGATTTTGGTTAGATTGACCCATTTAAAAAAAAGAAAATTTTTAACTAAAGTTAAATCACGATGCGTCTTGAAGATAGGGTGTAGAACCACAAAACATGGGATCATGACATTGATACATGCACGAAGCAATCTTCACAGAAAATGTGAAACAAACAAATAAACAAACAATCAATGAACACGCAGTCCGTAATAAACTTAAAATGACTGTACCTTCTTTTGCATATCAGGATGGAGAGCCATGTACATCAAGGTCCAAAGCAGAGTGTTAGTGGTTGTATCGGTACCAGCGATGAATAAATCTACAATACTTCGACAAAGTGCACCGTCGTTGAAGATATCCGTGAAGTTTCGACCGTCGTCACGTTTTTCCTTGCTTTCTGACTGCCTGACCTCGGCAATTCCCATGTCAATAATATCCCGGATGTCATTTTCATCGTACGATTTATGATGGTCCTAAAAGTTTAAGATCAATATCACAAATTTCGGTAAAATAAATGTTGCAAGGTTTCTATTAAATGAAATTGTAAAATAGTGTTCTAAACACACAATTTCAATGGCTGTTTTTTTTTTTTTTTTTACTATACTAATGAAATATCTGTCCAATCATATGCATTTTCATAACGAATGTTTTTGTTATAGCCCCAATCCAAAAGGTATGGACGAGACTCGATGTGAGAAATTACATTCCCGAATGATTTTATGGGGGCGCTCTCAATATCCCAAGATGTGAGTGGTTGGTGGTCGTAAAAACTAGCAATCCTGATTAATGTTTTGCTTGATAAAAAAAAAATATATATCAAAAAATCAATTAAATCAGCATAGTATGTTAGCAAGAGTCTTGGGATACAAACATTCAAAAATGATTGACCTATTGGCTAATTACCTGAATAATTCCACGAACGAAGTCAAAGATAATTCGGGCGTTTCCTATTGACCGACTCATTAATGGTGTGTGCGAAACCCATTCGAAGATATTCAAGGCTGACGTAGGACCATTTTGCGACAACTGCTCTCTGAGACGACCGATAAGTTTAGCGAACTTGGGGTCCGAGTAGTCGAACCTATACCCAAAGCAAACTTTACAAATGATGTTGGAGACGGCATTGTTGACGAGGTGGGCTGGGTCGAATGGTTTTCCTTTCCGGTCTGCGAAACCGTCGAGGAGGTACCGTGATTCCTCGTTGATGGAATGCTCAATGCTTTTCTTGCCCATACCAAAGCTTCTCAGAGCCCCGAGACCAAACCGACGACGCTCCTTCCAGATGGGACCGTCTTCAAAAAGGAAACTGCCTATTATAGAGAAGAAGTAAAGCCACAATGTTTTACTTCCGTGAACTTGTACATAACATCTGCAGGAATCATTACCAAATAGTTCAGTTATAAATAATATTAGGCCTACCTAAAAAAAAAAAAGAGCCAATAATATTGGCTCTTTTTTTATCAAGAACCAGGCCTCGTTGGGTTTAAACCACTAGTTGAAAACCTGTTCACCACACATTGATTCCCTTATTTAAGATTGAGGCACTTTTGAGGAATGGCGTATATTCCTCAAAGTGCCTCAATCTTAAATAAGGGAATCAATGTGTGGTGAACAGGTTTTCAACTAGTGATTTAAACCCAACGAGACCTGGTTCTTGGTAATTTTACCGAGACAAAAAAATACCTTTTCGGTAAAAAAAAATCAATATTTTTTGGTCAAAAAGAATAATAAATTAATGCAAAAATTATAATTGTTCAATGATTTCTTTCGACACAACACCCCCAGCTATTTAATGGTAAGGCCCTCGGGTAAACAACTCCTTATAAGGAGATTGCTGTGCGTGTCGCGCGTATCGCGTGATGTGGCACAACTGTTCCAGCCGTTGATCTCGACCAATTGGAATGAAGAAACTGTCCCGCTCACAACCGGTTATTATCAAAGGTTTAAACACCCACACGTGACGCGCTCTCCACCAATAGGAATAGCGAAACTATCTGAGGTATTTATGAATGAGATTTTCGAACTGCTGACCTACATGCATATAATGTGTTACACTTACGAGTATAGTTTTTGTGAGTTGGTCGGTTACTTTCCCCATGAGCTATGATAGCCGTGTGTGCCCAACACCATTAATTGAGTTCCAGTGTCACATTGACCACGTTATGGGGAAACTATTTGCCCTTATTAAAAGTATCGAAATTGGACCATCCAGTAACCAACATTTTTGTCAAATCATTTTGCCCAACTTGTGGTGCAATGATTGATTTTAACTAACTGCCAAACAAATTTGCTTTTTAGAAAAATGCCTTTACCAACAAGTTTGCAGTGTAGTTAATTGGTTTTCTAAAGAAGAATTACCTTTCACTCCCAACAGCTTTGGAAAGTGTGGAACAAATCTGTCAGAAAATACATCAGCTTGCTCATGCAAGGCCTTCTTGATGCTGCGTAAATCATTTAGAACAATGAAGAGCTTACGGCCAAGTCGGACGCTTATCACATCTCCGTACTGCTTGGACCATTCGGTGAAAGCAATATGAGTTTTGCCTTTCTGTACGTTGAATGCACAGCCTACGACTGGCCAACCAGTCGGTCCTGGTGGAAGATTCACAGGCTGCTGAATCCAGTGCAGTCCAATAAAGAACACAACGAGGAAGAGAACAGCCGTTTGCCAACCAACCAGTTGGAGCAAGTCTACGATTTGGTTCAACATGATTAGTTAGTTTTTGTTTTTACCAATTTCAATGCTCCGGATTTTACACGTTATAGTCGATGAGACTTAGCATGTAGTGTTTTCCCCTACCACTTCGAAAACATTTGATCAATACCAGCTTCGGGCTTAAGTTTAATGTTTTTATTTATATACCACTCGATCTTTACCAGTAGCCTACCTACCCTCTACTATGGAACGGCAAAGAGGCATTTAATCATCGGTGATGGTCTTTTGCAACCGGTGATCAAATTTGTCATCGGTAGTGGTCCTATGCGATCGGTGATCAACTTAAGCAATCGATGATAAAACACGATCGGTGGTCCATTTTAGCGATCTGCCATGCATATTCATGATCGGTGATGGTATTAGCGATCGGTCATGCATATTCACGACCGGTGATGGCTTTTTGCAATCGGTGGTCAACTTTAGTGACCGGTGGTGGCTTTTTGCAATCGGTCAACTTTAGTGATCGGTGGTGGCTTTTTGCAATCAGTCAACTTTAGGGATCGGTGATGGCTTTTTGCAATCGGTCAACTTTAGGGATCGGTGGTGGCTTTTTGCAATCGGTCAACTTTTGCAACCGGTGATGGAATTTTGCAATCGGTCAATTTTAGTGATCGGTGGTGGCTTTTTGCAATCGGTCAACTTCAGGGATCGGTGGTGGCTTTTTGCAATCAGTCAACTTTAGGGATCGGTGGTGGCTTTTTGCAATCGGTCAACTTTTGCAACCGGTGATGGAATTTTGGGATATCCGAATTTTGCGTCCGGTCGGTGCAGGCCTACTTCAAAACCTATGATTGTGTAGATTGTGGATATTAATTGCTGTTATTTTCTAGTTCACACCACCGTGGAGGAATAAATTACAATCACCAGCGGGTTGACTGACTTGCCAAACATTTTTAGAAGAGTACCATTTTATACCCAGATAACATACATACATTGGGCAATCAGTTATTCCAAATTATTACATTATTGTAATCAAGATTTATTAATATCTACAATTTTTGGGGTATTTTATAGCAAAACAAATCTCTACAAATCACATTACTTTGTCATGTTTTACATGTTTCGACAATCTTAAGACATCCTGTGCCACAGCTTTGACACCCTGCCTTGAAAATTGCATATTATGACCAATGTCGGTTCAATGCCGGCCCATTGGTGGCCGTTACCAAATCAGTATTGGCACAAAAAAGTTGTTTTATACCATTATTTGCCAAAATGGTGTGCCACTTCGAAACCAGTATTGGCACCGAAAAAGTTGTCTATACCATTTTGTCAAAATGGCGTGGCGCTAAACAAAAACGTATTGGCCCAGAAAAGATTGTCTATGGTGCAGCTACAAAACCAGTGTTAGCCCAATAAAGGTTTTCTACCATTTTGCCAAAATGGTGTGCCGCCAACAAACCAGTAGACAGATGACAGAAAGTAAAACTTTCATTATCAGACGAAAATTCAACCAGCATTTTAACTCGTAAGTTTTTATTAATAAAATAAAAATGCAAAAAGTATATCAAATATATTAAACTTAAATGAAATTACTTTGCAATAAAAAGTTCATTACAATAAAGTGTAGTTGTCCATGAAAAACAAAAAACATAAAAAATGAAAAAACAGCAGCAACGAATAAATCAAATTAAAAATGCTATGTAAAAACCAATAAAATAATAAAGGAGGTATACATTTTAGAATTTTGTTTTATTAACAGTATTCGGTTTCTCAAAATGCCGGTACCATCAGGGGTCGATTTCACAGAGAGTTAGGCCTAGTCCTAACTTAGGACATAGTCCTTGGAGATATAAGAAACGTATGGCTAGTCCTAAGTTAAGACGATTAACTCTTCCTAACTCGAGATAAGACTAGTCTTAACTCTTTGTAAAATCCACCCCAGCTTCAAAAACTTGCTTGGGCTAATTCCTTTTTAAATATCAAGTCGGTTTAGTAATTAGAACATATTTCTTTACCGTTTTGCCAAAGCCAGTATTGGCATGATTGGCCCCGAAAAGGTTTTCTATATGACACCATTTTGACAAAAATAGTGTGCAGCTACAAAACCAGTATTGGCTCAATGAGAGGTTTTCTGCCTGTTTTCCCAAATGGTGTGCCACAAAACCAGTATTGGACCACTGCAGGTTTTCTACCACTTTCCTAAAATGGTGCACCGCTACAAAACCAGCATTGGCCCATTAAAGGTTCATCATTTTGCCGAAACGGTGTGCCGCACAAAACCAATATTGGCCAAGACAGGCAAACCTCCTATGGAACGCCAAAGAGGCATTTAATCATCGGTGATGGTCTTTTGCAACCGGTGATCAAATTTGTCATCGGTGGTGGTCCAATGCGATCGGTGATCAACTTTAGCAATCGATGATAAAACACGATCGGTGGTCCATTTTAGCGACGGGCATGCATATTCATGATCGGTGATGGTATTAGCGATCGGTCATGCATATTCACGACCGGTGATGGCTTTTTGCAATCGGTGGTCAACTTTAGTGATCGGTGATGACTTTTTGCAATCGGTCAACTTTAGGGATAGGTGATGGTTTTTTGCAATCGGTCAACTTTAGTGATCGGTGGTGGCTTTTGGCAATCGGTCAACTTTAGTGATCGGTGGTGGCTTTTTGCAATCAGTCAACTTTAGGGATCGGTGGTGGCTTTTTGCAAGCAGTCAACTTTAGGGATCGGGGGTGGCTTTTTGCAATCGGTCAACTTTAGGGATCGGTGATGGCTTTTTGCAATCGGTCAACTTTAGGGATCGGTGGTGGCTTTTTGCAATCGGTCAACTTTTGCAACCGGTGATGGAATTTTGCAATCGGTCAACTTTAGTGATCGGTGGTGGCTTTTTGCAATCGGTCAACTTCAGGGATCGGTGGTGGCTTTTTGCAATCAGTCAACTTTAGGGATCGGTGGTGGCTTTTTGCAATCGGTCAACTTTTGCAACCGGTGATGGAATTTTGGGATATCCGAATTTTGCGTCCGGTCGGTGCAGGCCTACTTCAAAACCTATGATTGTGTAGATTGTGGATAGTAATTGTTGTTATTTTCTAGTTCACACCACCGTGGAGGAATAAATTACAATCACCAGCGGGTTGACTGACTTGCCAAACATTTTTAGAAGAGTACCATTTTATAACTATGTAAGGGGGAACGCAACAAACATCAAACTAGACATTAAGTGTTTGTGAACAAACACGAAGCTGTTCCGTGTTGTTTTGCTTGGATTATGTGCTTCATTGCCCAAGGAATATACAACTGAAAAAAAAGGTTTCAAAAAAGTTGTGTAGCTCTTGTTATAAAGTCTTACTTCCCGGTTGACCCGTAAGTAAAGGTCAACATGGGCCCACAGCTACCAAAGATTAATCTGCAATGCCAAGGAGTCTATAAAATCGGTTATGTAGATCTTGATATATAGTCTCACTTTCGGTTGGCCCAGAAGTAGAGGTCAACTTGGGGTCACAGTTTTCCAAAGCTAATATTTATTGCCTTAGAGTCTATAACTGAAGTTTGAACATTAGCTTTGTACTTTTTTAGATATGGGCTCACTTCCGGTTGACCCGGAAGTAAAGGTCAACATGGGGTCAAAGTTGTTTCAAACTAATCTTGAATGCCCAAGGAGTCTATAACTGAAAATATTTTGAAAATCTGCTGTATAGTTCTTGAGATATGGTGACACTTCCGGTTGACGCGGAAGTAGAGGTCAACTTGAGGTCACAGTTTTTTCAAATTAATCTCCAACCCCCAAGGAGTCTTTAAGAACAAACAGTTGAAAACTCGGCCGTGAAGTTCTTGAGATATGATGCTGCAAAGATTTCCTAATTAATATGCAAATGAGGGTCGCTGGTGGTTAATTAATAAATAATTTTAATATGTTTTATGATAGGAATTAAGCTAAACATCCTAAAGCTTCCATCTAATATTATTTTACGTGTTTAAAAACACATAATTAATTTGTAGGATACTCCTTTATTTTCCTACTCCTGCCGATAGGGGGCGCTCTTTATATGAGACATTTCAATTGCACGATTTCTGCACCGTAATGTCTGTATCTGACTCTGTATTTGTATGTGTACGTTGCAGAGACCAAAACTGTCACAAAATGTCAAGCTATAATTTCCCCTATAGAACACGGCCCAGTTTTATGGCTCTGTCTGCTTCAACCAAACTCTGCCCATTTATTATACAACCACCATTCTCCGCTTACTTTGCAGGCGCTGAAATATATGTGCAATTAGTTCAAAGCAAAGATTACATATGATAAGTTTCCCCGCGCACAAGCAAAAATATCCCTGCTAAGCTGTGAAATATGCTTTATGTAAGCGATAATATCCGCGCTTCTGATGTGTCAATTCTTTGCTTACGCAGTGAAGCAGAGTCAAATTGGACCAGTTTCACAAGATTTCCCCTCATGTACTAACAATCTTTTTTGACTTAACATGTTTGAAGTGTAGGCCTTACCAAACCTACTCACAGGGCAAAATTACATGGTTCTTATGACCACCAAAGTCAGCGCTTACGATCACCATTTTCCGCTTACTGTGATGTGCAAGCTTGGAAAATAATGTGCGAGCTTGGAAGCACACAAACAAAAGAAATCCCTGCTATAAGCAGTCTATTTCGCTTGACGTAAGCGCAGAAATCAATGCTTCAGCAGATTACTGAATCTTTTTCATTAAGCAAGTTCCCATCACGACTCGACTAGTCGCACCTCAAACCTAACTACGACACTTGTCGAGATAAAATACAGATTCTCAAGATTTGTGCCGCTATGTGCCGCAAAGGCAATATTAATTATGTTGCGAATGGGTGACTAGTGAATTTTACTACTCGACTAGTCGCACCTCAAACCTGACTACGACACTTGTCGAGATAAAATACGGATTCTCAAGATTTGTACCGCTATGTGCCGCAAGGGCAATATTAATTATGTTGCGAATGGGTGTGACTAGTGAAATTTACTACTCGACAAGTCGCACTTCAAACCTAACTACGACACTTGTCAAGATAAAGTACGGATTCTGAAGATTTGTGCCGCCATGCCGCAAGGGCAATATAAATTATGTTGCGAATAGTAGTAAGCAACACAACTGGTTCACCAATAAAGTCCGGACAAATTTTTAATTATGTTGCGAATAGGTGTGACTAGTGAAATTTACTACTCGACTAGTCGCACTTCAAAACTAACTATGACACTTGTCGAGATAAAGTACGGATTCTCAAGATTTGTGCCGCTATGCCGCAAGGGCAATATTGATTATGTTGCGAATAGTAGTAACCAACACAACTGGTTCACCAAACAGGTATTCGGGACAAATTTTGTAGTCGATGTGTGGACACGATTATAACGGAGTAGAGAAAAACAGTAGTCGCGACTCAAATAATAATTTGTAGTCACGACTTTAACACTAAAGCACACTAGTCGCCCTTGCGTACTTTTGTCTCAAGTAAAGCACGGTTTTTCTTGCGAATGCAAATCAAATTTTCAAGTCACTGTTTTCGCAGTGAAAGTTACGCAGGAGTTGAGCACAATTAGTCAACTGTAGCAAATTTTTTGATGCGAATTGTGACGTGAAGAACACATTCCCTGCTAAGCTGTAAAATACGCTTAGCGTAAGCACAGTTCCCTGATTACTTAAGCGCTGCGATTCTTTCCTTTAAAAGCCATTGGCCCAGGACCAAACTACATAATAGCTTTTTAAACACAAAAAGCAGCTTAACCATGCCTCATGTTCAAGTTGTGAATCCAGGTGTTCTGCTCAATTTCTGCAATTTTGTAAAGCAAAATGTTTTGCCTGTTTATTATAAGCAGCTCTATAAAACTGAGCCACTCAACCACCAGAGAAACGTCAGCATAAAAAAATCTCTGCTTTTGTATTCCTGTCAAAGAGTTTTTGTTTGTCATGGTCTCATTTCCGAACGTAACGCGAAATACTGGAATTAGTGTAGGCAAATGGTCCCCGGCGCGAACAAGGTGACTTTACCCGTAAATAATTCCAAATCCCGGGCGGTCTATTTTCGTCGCCTGAAACGAGCCCGGTGTCAAAGACGCGCGACGCTCAGAGCTTAATACGTTTTTACATGCTTTGCTAAAACCATGTGCCATTTCTACCTGTAGCTAAAACTGAGACTTAAATAGTTTTCGTGACATTTATTTTTTACTCCTTTCTCAAAAACTTCAACAACACGGCAAGCTTTCAACTATCATTATCTTCCATACAAGAACGTACACCAAAGATCGTGCTGCGCGAGGACAAAATCAGGACCGTTTTATTTTCCAGGAAAGAAGCTTCTCATGAGCCAAAAATTTAGGGAAAAAGAACATGTTGTACAGATCGTTTTAATGTAGGTACATATTTCTGATTGTAAAAAAATGTAAAATGTATGACTTTATATATTGATTTCGTCGAGATTCCCGGAGGATTCGAACTCAGATCACCTGGGTAATAGCACCCGCGTTTAACCCGGCCCCATTGGATCTATCAACACGGACGTTTCGATTTTATTCCTTAAATAATAACTGTAAACATTTAATAAAAATAATTACAAGATGACGTGAGGTATAAAATTTCTTCATTTTGCACATCTGCAATACCCAGAGAATCAATATATGAAGAATTTTTGAAAATCGGACGTTTATTTTGGGAGATATGCTGTTAACAAGATTGCCTAATTAAATATTCATATCTTTAATAACTCGGCTAATTGATAAAGAGATTAAAAATCATACGTAGAAAAACTAAGTTACGTACTGAGCTTCGATTTAATATAGAACTCAAGTCTGTCATTTCTACCGTTTCTAAGATTATCTCCACAAAAAAGTCGTGCGTTAAACCTATGGCGTTTTGAAAAAAAACGTTTCTAAAACGTTTTAAAAATCTCGACGAAAACAATACCTGTTCCGACGGACGGTCGGAACAGCTAATTAATCAGGTCTTTCTAAAAAGATAATAATAATAACTAGAGATTGAGAGTTTGTGAACAAACTCAAGGTGTTCGGTTTCCGGGAGTAAAAGCCTGGATTAAAAAACAAATATTACACCTTGCTTTGTTCTCAAGATTTGTAATAAATGATTCAAATTACAAAAACTGTCAAAACCACATGATTACGTCATCTAGTAAAAGTGTATGTTTGGTGACGTCATCGGTAATATTTGTTTTAAACCAGACCTTTGCCAGACTTGTATGGTGTGATGGTAAAGCAAAGGATGTTTATTTCGACCTAAAAGACAATAAACCACGCCCTTTCAAATCATTTCACAGTCACTTCCCGTTTAAACAGGTCAAAAGGTCAACGAAAGTTCACCAACATATCCATTTCTGTCAAGTACGTAAAGCCCTTTCATATGATGTACAGATTGTCAAAATAGCTTATGTAGTTTAGGAAATATGAACTTAGGAAATATTGACTGACGACTGAAGAAAAGACTGTAAGGGGCATGTATGTTTTAACCGCCTTGAACGAAGACTATTCTTCATGAAGCTTTTTCGCGCTCTATTGATAATATTTTTAAAAAGAAGTAAAAAAAGAAAACGTGGATCAAAAATAATGATTTTTTGAAATAATAATTTGAATTTTTATTACTCAAGAATGGATGACGTCATCATGACCTAACTAACACATTATTCCACTCCTAATCCATATCTAACTATGTGCGAAGTTTCAAGTTCATACGAGTTTGGGAAGTGTGCTTTTGTTCGAGGACAAGGGACGAAGAGAAGAAGAAGATGAAAATCTGGATTGTTTTATTGATTTGTTTGTACTAAAGTTTTGTTTAATCCGGCAGTTTATTTTAGCAAGACCACTCCTAATTGCTTGGGCCTTATGCTTTAACCATTCTGTTTTCTTTGAATGTTTTGTATTGTAACATCCATGTCTGTGCATGGAGGTAGAAATAGATTAGTTTACGTAACGTCCTTTCCTACTAGAGAAAGTTTGAAAGGGCTTATGTTATTTCAGAGATTTAGAGATTAACTCAAAATAACTTGGGTAGTTGTTTTAACAAATAATCAAAACAATTGATGATTATGCTAAGTTCAAGAAGTAATAGATATCGTAATACTGACGTGAATTCCGTGGGCCCAAAACGCCCTTCACCCGGGGGGAGTGGTCGATCGATGTAACGTCTCTATTCTTCTCGGTGTTTAACCAAAACATGACCAATGTTCGTCATTTTGTACTGTTGTTTTCTCACATAATTAAAAGTCCCATGAATCACTGAAGTAGGTGGCCATCTCAGCGAAACTTCGTCTTCAATTACACATTGACCACTAAGCCATCAGAAGGGTAACATTTGAACAATTTGACGCTGAAGATTGAAATGAAATCGTTTTCGCAGCGTTCTGCATAGCTATATAGCTCTATGCATATCACGCTATGGCACAGAGTACAACAAACTTGGCAGCATGCCACCAAACAAATTATGCCTAGTACACTACACGTGCACGCCACAAGTGTTACGCACAATCAATGGGGAAATTTCTTAGTTCTTTATACAAGAAATTGTGAACTTTCAAACTCAATTTTGAACCAGAAGACGAGCTCAAAATGGGATCACGTCTGCGAGGCATTTACGAAGTTTTTAACGAACTTTCCGATGATGTGTCGATTGTAACAACCCATCATGTAGATCAAAAGTTATGATTTTTTGAAATAATAAACTTTGAAAATTCATAACTCAAGAATTGATGACGTCATCGTGACATAACTCAAACGGTTTCTTCTCCTTATACATATCTAACTATGTGTGAAGTTTCAACTTTATATGTGCTTGGGAAGTGTGATTTTTTTAGCGGACAATCGCCGCTAATAAGCAGAATGGATGATCACTGGAGCGTGCTCTGCTGCACCGCTAATACACTACACGTTGTGTGTATGGCTACGTGCAATGTTTATGCACATACCAATGGGGATTTACGTTGTTCTTTAGACGTGAATTTTGAAATTTTCAACCTCTCTTTTGAGCCGGAAGACAACATCAAAATGGGGTCATGTCTGTGGGGCGTTTACGGAGTTTTTAATGACGATTCCGATGATGTTTCGATTGTAAGAATCCCTCATGTAGATCAAAAGTTATGATTTTTTGAATTAATAAACTTTGAATATTCATAACTCAAGAATTGATGACGTCATCATGACGTAACTCACACGGTTTCTTCTCCTAATAAATCGCTAACTATGTGTGAAGTTTCAAGTTCATACGATGTTTGGAAAGATGTTTTTGTAGGGGGACAAGGGACGTACAGAAGAAGAAGAAGAAGAAGAAGAAGAAGAAGAAGAAGAAGAAGAAGAAGAAGAAGAAGAAGAAGAAGTATCAATAAAAAAAAAAAACCGAACAAAAATAAGAGGTGTTCCGGGCTGTTGGCCCGAACACCTAATAACAAATGGGTAGGAGAGGGTGTGGAAGGGTTGTCTATGTCCCACAATTGGTTGTCGTCTTCCGGAAATGGTGTATGCCGGGGAAATACAAATATTTATATTCAGTGAAGGGAAATGTTTTTGAACAAAAGTCTCTACCGATAGTTTTGTGTGTAAGGGGAAATCTGAAATCATACAAGTAGCCCTGTGTAAACAAACCCGTTTTGATGGAAAACACATATTATGTGCATCATGAATGTGATGGACAAACACAGACCGGGACGCACTCAACACGTTTTATAAAAGGCTAGGTAAAGTATTATACAAATATTTCCTTGTAATAAACGGAGAGGCACGTATTAATTGAATCCAAAGCGAAAAACGTACTGTATAAAGTTCTTAATTTAGGGGGGGGGGGTGTATAAAGTTTAAAGATAAAAGAGTTAAATCTTATATAAAATTGAAGCTTGAAAATAAGCTTTACTCTAAACGTAATTTTGTTTTAAATTATTAATTAATTAACCTTGTGATCTTCATTTGCATATTTAATTAGTAAGTCTTAGTAGAGCGCCATATCTCAAGAAGTATACTTCCGGGTCAACCGGAAGTTGGCCCATTTTTTGTTTCAGTTATACTACACAATCAATCTTCATTTTTTGTTTCAGTTATAGACTCCTGTTAAATTTTTACTTTGGAAAACCGTGACCCCATGTTGACCTCTATTTTCGGGTCAACCTGAATTGGGACCAGATCTCAAGACCTATACAACCTATTTCAAACTTGTTCCAGTTTCCGCGACCCCATATTGACCTCTACTTCCGGGTCAACCGGAAGTGGGACCATATCTCAAGAACTATACAACCGATTTTCAAACTTTTTTTTCAGTTGCACACTCCTTTGTGTTAAATATTAACTTTGAAAAATGTGTCCCCTTGTTGACCTCTACTTCAGGGTCAACCGGAAGTGGGACCATACCTCAAGAACTACACCACTAATTTTTCAAACCCTTTTTTACTTAGAGACTCTTTGAGCATTAAGGATTAACCTTAACAAAATTTGGCCCCCATATTGACCTAGCTCTACTTCCAGGTCAACCGGAAGTGGGACAATATATCCCAAGAACTTCACAACCTATGTTCAAACCTTTTTTTCAGTTATAGCCTAACAAACAACACAGTATCGGGCCAATGGTGGCATGTACCGGCGTCGAGTTTCGATACGGTGCCGTTAAAATGATGATATTGAGCCAGAATTGGGCCAGTGCTGGCCTTCTTCCGGTCAAGCGGCATGTCCTTGCTAGTAAAGTGCCCACACTGGGCCAATGTCGGTTTTATAGAGGCAAACTATTTTAGTTAGGACGGAGGTTTGCCTGTCTTGGCCAATATTGGTTTTGTGCGGCACACAGTTTCGGCAAAATGATGAACCTTTAATGGGCCCATGCTGGTTTTGTAGCGGTGCACCATTTTGGGAAAGTGGTAGAAAACCTGCAGTGGTCCAATACTGGTTTTGTGGCACACCATTTGGGAAAACAGGCAGAAAATCTCTCATTGAGCCAATACTGGTTTTGTAGCTGCACACTATTTTTGTCAAAATGGTGTCATATAGAAAACCTTTTCGGGGCCAATCATGCCAATACTGGCTTTGGCAAAACGGTAAAGAAATATGTTCTAATTACTAAACCGACTTAATATTTAAAAAGGAATTAGCCCATGCAAGTTATTGAAGCTGGGGTGGATTTCACAAAGAGTTAGGACAAGTCTTATCTCGAGTTAGGAAGAGTTAATCGTCCTAACTTAGGACTAGCCATACGTTTCTTATATCTCCAAGGACTATGTCCTTAGTTAGGACTAGGCCTAACTCTCTGTAAAATCGACCCCTGATGATACCGGCATTTTGAGAAACCGAATACTATTAATAAAACAAAATTCTAAAATGTATACCTCCTTTATTATTTTATTGGTTTTTACATAGCATTTTTAATTTGATTTATTCATTGCTGCTGTTTTTTCATTTTTTATGTTTTTTGTTTATCATGGACAACTACACTAAATTGTAATGAACTTATTTATTGCAAAGTAATTTCATTTAAATTTAATATATTTGATATACTTTTTGCATTTTTATTTTATTAATAAAAACTTACGAGTTAAAATGCTGGTTGAATTTTCGTCTGATAATGAAAGTTTTACTTTCTGTCATCTGTCTGCTGGTTTGTTGGCGGCACACCATTTTGACAAAATGGTAGAAAACCTTTATTGGGCCAACACTGGTTTTGTAGCTGCACCATAGACAATCTTTTCTGGGCCAATACTTTTTTGTTTAGCGCCACGCCATTTTGACAAAATGGTATAGAAAACTTTTTCTGGGCCAATACTGGTTTCGAAGTGGCACACCATTTTGGCAAATAATGGTATAAAACAACTTTTTTGTGCCAATACTGATTTGGTAACGGCCACCATTGGGCCGGCATTGAACCGACATTGGTCATAATATGCAATTTTCAAGGCAGGGTGTCAAAGCTGTGGCACAGGATGTCTTAAGATTGTCGAAACAATTAAAAAATGACAAAGTAATGTAATTTGTTGAGATTTTTTTTGCTACAAAATACCCCAAAAATTGTAGATATTAATAAATTTTGATTGCAATAATGTAATAATTTGGAATAACTGATTGCCCAATGTATGTATGTTATCTGGGTATAAAATGGTACTCTTCTAAAGATGTTTGGCAAATCAGTCAACCCGCTGGTGAGTGTAATTTATTCCTCCACGGTGGTGTGAACTAGAAAATAACAACAATAATATCCACAATCTACAGGTTTTGAAGTCGGCCTGCACCGACCGGACGCAGAATTCGGATATCCCAAAATTCCATCACCGCTTGCAAAAGTTGACCGATTGCAAAAAGCCACCACCGATCCCTAAAGTTGACTGATTGCAAAAAGCCACCACCGATCCCTGAAGTTGACCGATTGCAAAAAGCCACCACCGATCACTAAAGTTGACCGATTGCAAAATTCCATCACCGGTTGCAAAAGTTGACCGATTGCAAAAAGCCACCACCGATCCCTAAAGCCACCAACCTCAATCCCATCCCTGTGGGACCAGCTGAAGCGATCTGCATATTCCCACATCAACGCCAACAGCTCACATGTCCCATCGTCTGCAAGTTCAGTGGAATGCCATCCCACAGCGGCAGCATGTCACCAGACTGACCAACACCATGACGGTGCCAGGCGGTCATTGGCAGGCGTGGTGGATACACGCGTTACTGACCTGTATATTTGATAAACCTTTGTGACTTTTGAGAAGAGCAGTTTTTGTCTTCCATTTGAGCTCATTCAGCCATGAATTCATAGACATCTTTCATTTTCACACAACACTTATAGGAAGCATGTCATAGAATTAGAATTATTGGTAAAATGTTTTACCTTACGATGTTATGGCGAATTGTTTAGGGGGGGGGGACTTACTTTTGTTGATGTGTTTAGATTCTTCTTATAAAATGCATACCTGATTCATACAGCCTGTATGAGTGTGTCAGCCATCAGTGTCTGTCAGCCTGTAACTTTGGATCTTCCACCATGTTATGGTGGAGCATTTTTCAGCCGTCCGTGGGATCATATTGACCAATTTGAACATAAAAGAAAACAAAACATACAGGCACACACACAGTGTTCAGAATTACATTAGACCAACTACAAATACCAATGGTTGCCGAATATCCCACTTGAGCATTGAACCATATAAACTATTTCAAGTGAATAGCTGAGGTGACCGGTACACGCATCTTCTGCTTTATACTGCGAAACGGATTCATGCAATTACGTAATGAAACACTCCAACTTAAAGCCATTATACACTTTCGGTAAACAGTATTGTCCAAGTCCCACACTTCGTGTATCACAACTTATATATAAAATAACAATCCTGTGGAAATTTAGGCTCAATCGGACATCGGAGTCGGGAGAAAATAACGGGGAAACCCACTCCTGTTTTCGCGCGTTTCGCCGTGTCATGACATGTGTTTATAACAAATCCGTAATTCTCGTTAACGAGAATTTATATTGTTTTACCGTTTTCTCAAAAAGTAAAGCATTTCATGGACTAATATTTCAAGAGAAGTCTTTCACCATTACCTTCTGTAAACCCTGTAAATTATTTTTAAATCTTTTTTTTTCTGTACCGAAAGGGTCCAATGGCTTTAAACTGTGTGAGATTCAGTATTTATGGAATTTAATACAAAGTATAGTACAGCCATAAGTTTCAAACATCTTTTTGTTTTGCGGTTGCTGTGAAAACCAGCCTTTTTATAAGGGGAATACAAAAGTCGAGCAGGTAAATTTATCAAATCTGTACGGTGCGTCTCGTCATTTATTATTCAGATAATTATTTGTTTCTATATTTTTATACTATTTTTCCTCGCTTCTTTTTGGATCCTTCCCTTAATCCCTTTCCCCTCTCTTTTTCTATAAATGGATATGTATTTGTTTGTACTTGTTTTATGCCTTTGAAAAGAAGGTCCAGTTTGGATCGAAAGCTAAGGCCATCTACCCTATTCATTATTTATATAGGTTTTCTCGGTCAAATTCAGCAAATGAGCAGCCAATTTCATTTTCAGGCGCTCGAATTAAAGCTATTTTGCCTCACCGGTTTTTACTACGTTTCAAATTCAGAATTCGGTCATTCAATTTCGTTTTGAGGCATTCAAGTTCCTATCACACTCATTCCTTTTCATGACACACAATCATCATTCAATTTAGCAAAGCTGGTTCGACTAGAGATTTTGCTGATTTAATCATTTTCAATTTCGTAAAGAGGCAATCAATTTCGCTCACCGAGTATTCAAATAAGTACGACTAAAGAAATACGAATAAACAGATAAACTGTATAAGGCAAACCGTTTCGTACCTTCACAGGTTCAAGATGGAATGCTCCTTTCAAACAGGCGAAGTCGAGTTGAACAATCAATCTTTCAAAAAATGAAAATTTATCTTCTTTATTTTATGTTTCCAGTAGACTTTACCTTGGGCCCCATAAGGGTTGTTTTCTTCTTTATTTTTTCGGGAGACCTTCAATGGTTAACTGACCAAGACCTGACATTTGAATGTGTTTGAATATTTTTTGGGGGTGTTTTTTTAATTTTTTTCCCAGTTTTTGATTTTTGTAAATATTCACCAACCATCTGTTGGCGTGCCAGACATCTTGACATGTTATGTTCAAGAGTGCCAAAACATTAACCGCATGCCTTTAACATTCGTATAAGGTAATAACAAGTTAACCAAGCGTTTTTAAGACTGCACAAATATCAGAATTGACTGCCTCAAAATGAAATTGAGTGACTAAACACAGGCCTCAAAAACACTCCTGCGAATTTGAATGCAGCTTCGATGAATTGTTAAATTGAATGAATATTTTGTTAAATCGAATGACGTAAAAGTGGATTTGACTAGTCTTAAAATCAAATCGAATGAACCTCTTTTAGTAGCATTCGATTTCGTGCGAAATAGAATAGGCTGGTGGTTAAATTGGCTGCTCTTTGTCCGAAATTGACCGAGAAAACCTATATTAAAAAGGGATATATTTATTGTTAAAAAGATAAAAACTGTCATTTTAGATGTGTAAAACCAACCCCCGCCAATGATACAAATATAAGTAGACCTATATGTTTATTAAAAGGACATTGAATTCAAACACTATACAAATCACACAACAGAAAACATTAAAACACCAACAATCGGGAACCTTGCAAAATCAACACCCATAAAACACAATAAAAAGAGAAGGCAGTGACAACAATATAAAACCCTTAATCCCAACGCGAATGGATTTAAAAACCCTCTAAAGCCAAATATAAAACGAATACCAAAAGAGCATCTTTTTAAACCATGACACAGGGATTAAACAAAATAGAACACTAATTTAAACAACACAATCCTATGTGAATATGAGTTTAGTTTGAGAAAAATAGTCTAAGGGGTCTTTTACCTCAACAAGAGGTAAAAGGTTACTTAGGTCCATGCAACGAAATTTAGGTCTCTGAAAGATTGACCATTCTCGGTGCTACATAGAGTTTTCTCCGTCAATTTCGGCAAATGAGCAGCCAATTTAACCACCAAACAATTCTATTTCGCACGAAATCTAATGCTACAGAAAAGGGTCATTCAATTTCGTTTCATGATTAGTCAAATGTAATGTTGCGTCATTCGATTTAACAAAATAATCATTCGATTTAACAATCCATCAACGCAGCATTCAAATTCGCAGACGCTTTTTGATGCGTGTGACTCGACGCAAACCGAAATTGAATGGCCGAATTCTGAATTTGAAACGCAGTTACAACTGGAGAGACAAAAAAGCTTTAATTCGAGCGCGTGAAAAAGGAATGTGACTGCTCATCTGCCGAAAAGGACCAAGAAAACCTTTATATCAACTTTAAAAACTTCATGAAAACAAGAAAAAAGGATAAAAAATATATAAATTCTACACGACAATAAGCAGACTGCACGAGGCTTGATTGACAGCGCAGATCCAAATCTGAAACATTTATGAACGTCTGATGGTGGCACACAGTTCGTATGGTCTCGGGCCAAGCATAGCACCAGCCGATCCATTCTGTGACGGGGTCGCTTTACCCTCTGGAAAGGTAACAGTGAATCGTTGAAGGATGTTGACAAAGAAAATAAAGAGCTCGGATTTAGCGAGATTTTCTCCCATGCAGGCACGGCGACCTGTAAATAATTTCAAATATAAACTGTTGTATTAGACTATGGCGAAATGTGGTAAACTAAGCCTTTACGATTACTCCACGTAGAAACGTATGCTGAATGCCAGCTGAGGGCTGAGATCGTCAATGGTACATCTGCACGCTGGTCTTGGCTGTTACCAAAGTGTTTGTTTGACTAGCCTGATTTGTCTCGTCTATACAGTCAATAAAGTCATAATGAAAGCAGATTTGAGCTATAGTCGTCAAGTTTGTTTTTCATTTTGCCTATTTCTGTGACTCTTTTGTTAATATATATTTACCGATTCACGGTCACACAGCGACTATGCAGACATTATATTTGTACAATACTATATAGCCCAAGGCTATGACCTTATTATTTTCTTCCTTTACTTTTCGTTAATTCGGAATCCCCGCTTGTCTATGTGCTTTAATCTCCCTTCCCACTTGACTGATTTTATTTCACCAGAAGTCTGTTCAAGTTTGGTGTGTTGTCAGTTAGCCTTCGAGAAAGACTCACCTACCGGGGTTGAAACGTCAGACAGTTTGTTTTAGCATTTTTGGTCTGTTTGGTTGTTGAGCGGTTTGCAACAGCTTATCGCTAGTCCATGTAAAAAGGCCATTTGCATATTAGATTTGAATATTGTAAGTTACAGATGTCAAATTTCCCCGATGCAAATTTAACATCTGTTATATCGTTTCGGTACCCGCTGCCATTACATAGGATTCGAACTGCCTCAAGCTACCGGGCAATATCGGCAGTATAGTTGGTAAGACACTGCTCTAGAATTACAAAAGGGTTTGAATCCCACCGAGTAATATGCCTGTAATATTTTTGTTCACAGAACTCGGGAAGAACTGAGTATACCAAAATCAATAATTCAAACTTCTAAGACTATACAGACAGTTGCTATGTCACATGAATCGGGCAAGCTTTAGTGTAGTTACGATAATAGAGAACTGTGAACACAGGAGATTCGGTCCCCCCCGTAATGGTAAACTGTGTACAAACCACTTATGATAGCGCCCTCTTTTGAAGTATCCTTCTCCAGCCCATGTTAATTTTCCATTTTGGGGTCCAGAATCCGTGGCGGACCGATTTCTCTGGGACACCGGCTGGTACCTCTCTAAACGTGAATGGATTCGACGTTTCTGTGAAAATACTTTGACAGTTTTAAATTGCTATCTGTCTCAATGCGTAAAGCCCCAGACATGCACTCTTTTCAGCTAAAAACATGGTCACTTTGTCTGTATCTTTCTCGATATTTTAAACTTAAAAATCAGCATTACTTTGTCCAAAAGCAATCTACGACCCTTCTTTCAATTTTATTAGTTTTGGGTTAACTCAAATTTAGCTAATTTTCTCCCATGTATAATTAATTTATGTTCGGGGGCTGTTTATGGCCGTGCATGTTTGTATAACACTGATCCCTATGATTGTCCCGGTTGAAACGTAATTTAAATCTAGTCTGAAACAAATTGAACGTTTATACTTTGCTAATTGCCATTGTGATTGTACAGTATGAGCCCTGTGTTGTATTGTTCACGCTGTTGAGATGGATTGGTCGGGCAGCGTTAGCTAGTCACGGGTTGCTACGGGGGTAGGAAGGCTGGGTGTGTCTTCAAGCCTTTGTTGTCTTAATGTCCCATGTGACCGGTTGGCGTTGTTTTGGCTGGTGCATTTTTTTTTTTTTAGTTTGCGGGTCATTTCTTGCTTTGTATTTCTACATCTCTTATTTTGTAATTTATATAGTTTTGATATTGATTGTGTATTGTATACCTGCATTTGGCCAGTGGATGTCAAGTTTCTATGTTTTTTTAACGTGGACAATAAATCAAATCTAATCTAAATCTAATCTTCTTGACGCTCACAAAAATGCATTTTTTAATCGAAGATAGCAATTTCTTTTGACCATCGACACTGCCTCAATGTCTACTACTAAAAACTAAAATAAAACTAAAAGAGTAAAAACAATATGAGTCTAAAACTCTGAATGCGATTTTGCTCTTCTTTACATTTACGCTGGTGACCAGAGTTTCCCGTACGATATCCACCAGATAAGTGTCAGTTGCCAATGCTACTCATCCATGAACCTTAATCTTTGGCACCCTCTTGCTCTGGTTCCGTCAAAGGGCCACCTGCACGTGACGTCACAAAAAAAAAATGACCGGTTGACAAATTAATATCTTCACTCCTATACTTCGCGCACAAACATTAACAGACTTTTACAGACATACCAAGATCTAATCCTCATGATAAAGTGAAACCACCAATTCTTCATTACAGGTTTCCAGATATCTTGCTTACAGACTGTGTTAGGTTGTGTAAGTTTTTCTAAAACTGGCTCTCTCTGTAGCGGTGGTCTCTCCGGAAAGCCAGTGGCTTTTGGAGCCTACCTGCATTTTGTTAAAATTCGTTGGGCAAATGTTTTTAACTAATTATACACAAAACCATTAACAAATTTTATAATTTTACGACAGTGGATTTTTTTTACGGACGAGCAATTATATATTTAATGGGCTATAAACCTTTCTAATTGCTATAGTGTGTCGAAGATCCTTTGTACCGTAAGACCAATTAAAGGCTGTGTCGTTGATTATTTCCACTTATAACGGTTTTTTTTGTACGTTTTGCTTGGCCAAGACATGAGTCCCTACCAACTGTAAATGAAGAATCGGTCTCACAACCTTAAGTTTACCAATACTTTTAGCAATCAGATGGGAGACTTCTTGGTGGCCTTATGGTGGCAGCAGACTACCAGGTAAATGACTTGTTCTTAGAAAGTGAACATGCTCAGAACGACGTAAACGGAAATTTACCCGGTAAGACTGCAGCCAACTAGCGTTCGGAAGTCTTCAATCTACTGAACAAACAATCCAGATTACTCTTAAATGTCCTTTGTTGGTTTTAATCAAATCCTTTACCTAACTTACTTACCAAGGTCAGCCCTGGAGTACCCAACTACCTGCCCACAAATAAACTAAGCCCAGCTTCGGAGGGCTTTATTCCCGCTCATTATCCATTTCAAAGTGCGCATGCGCTCCGTCTCGGCAAACATTCATATACAAGGAAAGAAGAGGGCAAAACGTCAGACGCTTGTGAGACATGCTCACCGAATATCAGGCAACTTGCTGATAATAATTATTTCCATCTCAATTCTCCTCCATGCTAACCATGCTCAACTCAATCATAACGTTGTTTGAAGCTGTCAGGTTGCAGTCGGTATTCGTGTTTTTGTTTGTGTTCCTCCTGGGATTGTACTGGACTCGCCTGCCTAAGAATCTGCCACCAGGACCGACCGGTTGGCCAGTTATCGGCAGCGCACTGGCCCTTCGCCGTGGACTATCTCATCATGTTTTCACTCATTGGTCCAAAGAGTACGGGGAAGTGTTCAGCGTTCGACTTGGCGGCAAACTCGTAGTAGTTTTAAATGATTTACGCTGCATCAAGGACGCTTTGCACAAGCAGGCTGATGTCTTCTCTGATAGACACAATTCGACCGTTAACAAACTGAATGGAATTAAAGGTAAGTTTTCTAAACAGCAGCACATCAGCAGCAAATATTCCAAAAAGTTCGAAAGTGAATTGTGATTATGTCGAAGTTAAAGGAACACATGACACAGGGGAACATGGCGTTGTTGATCGTTAACAACTTTGTCATGTTTTTTTTCTTTCACAAGCCGAGCAAAGAAATCATCACACGATTCATGTTATGTGTTCGGATGCGTGCGTGGGGTAATTGGTACTTAAAAGCACGTTGTGGTGTTTAAAGAAGAAAACACCCTTGTCACACGAAGTTGTGTTCGTTTAGATGGTTGATTTCGAGACCTCAAGTTCTACATCTGAGGTCTCGAAATCAAATTTGTGGAAAATTACTTCTTTGTCGAAAACTATGGCACTTCAGAGAGAGCTGTTTCCCACAATGTTTTATACCATCATCTCTCCCCATCACTCGTCACCAAGAAAGGTTTTATGCTAACAATTATTTTGAGTACTTACCAATAGTGTCCACTGCCTTTAAGGTAAATCTGAGGATATTGTGTCTGTTGTCCTACAAAAAGTACATAGACCCTTTAACAAAAATCGTTTGATTAACCTTCATTATTTCCATTTGTTCATAAGCTCCTTATGTTATGTCGGTAAATTTCTGACTTACTAGGCAAATAAATGAATTATATTATTATTCGGTTCTATAAACAGGTTCTGTTTCCGAAGAAAATGGTAATATTTGGAAGGTCCGTCGTCGGTTTGGTAGTCAGGCTCTTAAAAGTTTTGGTATGGGCAAGAAAAGCATCGAGCATTCCATCAACGAAGAATCACGGTACCTCCTCGACGGTTTCGCAGACCAAGAGGGACAACCGTTTGACCCTACGCTCCAAGTCGAAATTACCGCCTCGAATGTCATTTGTAAAATGTGCATTGGGAGAAGATTCAGCTTTTCGGATCCAGATATCGCGGAGATACTTGAGTTGATCAGGCAGCAGTTAAGATACGGCTCTCAAACATCATTAGTTAATTACGTTCCTGGTGTCATTCACACACCGTTTTACTCTCATTTGAAAGCAAATAGCAGACGTCTAACGGAACTTTTCTCTAGTATAGTACGGGTGAGTTTTAACATAATTTAACATTAAAGCGACTGTGATCCATCTACAATTTTGAGAATTGTTCCTTTCAACGGTGAATTGAATAATATTGTAGACGATGGGTTCTGTCAGTCGAGTAATGGTTGACAAAAAAGCCGGCCCCAGGTCCGGTCTATACAATCATCTACGGAAGTGTCGTGGCCGAGCGGTTAAGACCACCGAATTCAAACTCTGGCGTTTCTGATCAGCAGAGTGTGGGTTCGAATCCCCAGCCGTGACACTTGTGTCCTTATAAGCAAGCACTTGACCATTGCTTCGTCCTTCAGATGGGACGTAAGCGGTTGGTCCCATGTGGTTTGCCCTTGTGTTCCTGGCTGTGGCTGCTGAAAGTACCTTGTAAGCCCGTATAGTAGTAGTAGTAGTAGGCCTCTATCCCTCTCGAAAGGCGATGGACTTGTAACTGGGGGACATTGTTAGGCTAGGGATGGCACTTGCGACTGTGGCTTGCAAGGCCTACCCGGGAGTGGCAGTCGCGATGGCAGCCCCGACAGATGAACGTTGAAGCAGCAGTTGGCATCTGTTTCCTCTGACAGCGTTTTGCATTGTGTTCATCTGCTCGTGAAACCCGTATAAGCTGCTAAATAATAGGGTCTCAGAATGTATCCCTTCAATAACCTATCTTTCTGAAAAAGCGCCTTGAGTACCTTGTTGGTAGATACTTGCGCTTTATAAGACTTCGATAACATTACCTTGGTTCGCTGCAGGTCTTTTCCTTTTGTTGCAGTACTATGTTCACCCAAATGTAAAGGAACTGGGAAATTTACGTGCGAAATGTCATGAAAAAACACACTTAAAAAATACTAGTATAACATCACAAAAGTGCAGGCATTGAACCACCACCAAACCACACCACTTTTATTTTGCTCATGGGAAAAGAAAAGAAACCAGTCTTGTTCAAACTGTTGTATTTTATCAAAAGGTGTACCTGACTTTTAGAGAAAATAACTTATCTTCAATTTCTCTACCCTTGCAGGAACATCGCGATTCTAACGATAAAAATGACATCCGGGACGTTATTGACCTGCTGTTAGCAGAGGTCGAGAAACGTGAAACCTGCGGCAGAGTCGACGGTCGATTCAAAAAAGACTCTTTTGATGACGAAGCCATAAGAGGAAATGTTTTTGACTTGTTTGTTGATGGAACAGAAACAACGTCAACAACATTGCTGTGGTTGGTGATGTTTATGGCGCTCCATCCGATCATACAGAGACAGGTAAAATTTAGAACTTCTATCTGGCGTATTTATTTATGTCAATCTTGATATGAAAAGTATGGATTTAACAGAGATATCAAATCTTGCTCTTTACTTAACCGTTGACATTTGTCAAAGACCGCTATTGGCTGATCACATTACCAGTGTTTCTTAGAAGTAGACGGTTTCGAAACATACCATTTCAGATAAGAAGTGTAAAGGTTTTAAATGGGTTTGTATAACTGATTGACATCAGATGAGACTTGACTACTTACAAATGATACTCAAAAATGGTCACTCAAACAATAATAATTAGCCATCTTATTAAAAACTTCGTTAAACTGAAGTGAATTAACATTGAATTGCAACATTGGACCGGTCATTGAAATCCTTGACCGTTTATCTACGACCCTGTGACTACCTGACAAAAAGTTTAAAACTTCGGTCATTGAAATCCTCGATCGTTTATCTTCGATCATACGACTAACTGACAAAAAGTTTCGTCGAGAAGGATAAACTTATACAGAATACATCACCTTTCTATCTTAATTGCTCTCATAAGAAAAAAAACAAGTTAACTCAATAAATAAACGAAAGTTAAATATTACATATAATTTTATTACAAACATTGGGTGGGTTCTATGAGCTTCCCTGGGTCGACCCCGTGGTGATCACCCGAGGGCGAGGGCACTTTGGTGCTTTGGAGTATTGCTACAAGAGCTACGAACGATCACTCACCCTCTCGCGGTGACGTCATACACCTGAGTCAGCCCCAAGTGGCCCACTCCACAAGCAGGGCACTTGGGGCTAACTCGGGTGAGCCCCTGTAATGACGTCAGAGCTAGAGCTATTCGAACGTACCGGGGCATAGCGGGGCAGACCCACGGAAGCCAATCGAACGCACCCTATCATTCTACAGGTTCAGTCTGAGATTGATGACGTCATAGGAGGGAGTCGCCAGCCATCAATGGTCGATAGTCCGAACATGCCGTACACGAACGCCGCCATCTTGGAAACTTTGCGCATTCGACCGGTTGGTCCCTTAACAATTCCTCACCAGACCAAAGAAGAAACAACGCTGAATGGCTACATTGTGCCAAGAAACACATGTAAGAAATAGCTATCAAAGCAAGATAACAAGATGGAGAATTATACGTTGTGATCAGCTAATTATTTTAAGGGGTGACAGGTTGAAAATAAATATTATGGGTTAGTTTACCTCTGCCACTGTACTCGATGTACTGGTCGGTTAATCGCACAGTGTGGTTGTATGGTGCCTTTTACGGAAACGTTTAAATGCGTTTGGTAGTTGGACAATGGGAGACTTTTTGAAAGCTCTGCCACTAGAGGGCAGCAGACCTACCAGGTAAGGGTGCACAACTCCTATAGCAAACAATGGTAAATGCTAAACATTCAAAAATACTCAAAAAATATTTAGAAGTCTCTCAGCCTCTTGAAAATTACATCAGGTACATTGTCATACAACTAAACTTAGATTTCTTCTTAATTTTTGGTAGGTCAGCATTTTGGAATTTTTGCTAATTACCTTAGAAGAAACACTCCCCAAAACTCATGCACACCGCTTGTTATCCTTGGGGAACTCGTGTTTCAGTACGTCCTGTTCCAGAACAGTTTGGTTTATGCTGGCATTGTGTTATGAAAAACAAAATACAGTTTGGCTAAATCTAAATACAAAATAAAAAACACGCAAAACACAAGGTATTTGCTGTCAGTGACCGTCACTCATGCTTCTCCTATTCCTAAGTTGTTGACATTACCTGGTAAAGAGCGCCCTCTCTTGGTGATTGGCAGATAGTCTAAAGTTTCCCATTGTAGATAATACCGTAAACTAACCTGTGAAAAGTTGATTTGAAATGGTGGTACCTTTTTTTGAGATATTACCAAACATCTGGAGCGGTTTTGTTCACGCAGACAGAGTAATCAACTATTGAAATACATTAGAGGCGTTTTAATACTGCGTTCAACGATTCTTATACTCAGTTTTTTTTTTTTGTTCCATAACCACAGTACTTCGAATTGAAATGTTTCTCAAAATGCATTAAACTGTCCAAAAATGCTGTACTTCTTATTCCGTAACTTTGGTATATGTCTCTCATTTTCAGAGTCTTTACCAAAATGTACACCACCCCTCTAAGATTGTGCTTTACCCCTGCCCAATAGGCTGATATTGGTTTGGTGCTAAGCATTAACGATGGTATGTTAACCCTCAGGTGTGTTGATTAACACCTGGGCAGTACATCATGATCCTGCTACGTGGACAGAGCCAGAGAAATACAACCCAGCCCGGTTCCTCTCTGCTGATGGCAAGAGTGTCGTTCAGCATGAATCGTACATTCCATTTGGAATAGGTATTCACATTTATAACTCCCCCTTCTTTTGAAACAAGCATTAAGTTTCACCCCGTGTAGCGCCCTTCTCTTGTGATAATCTGTTCATCTTTCTTACGAGCGAAAGATATAATTAAATTCCCGTGTTTATTTTAATAAATATGTTTACAATTTATCGTAGCCACTAGCCACCTTCAATACTCTGGGTGAAGTTATGATTTTATAATGGTCACCAGTTAAATAACATTTTTGGAAATGTGTGTTTTAGGTCGACGTCACTGCATGGGTGAAAGTCTCGCCAGAACAGAACTCTTCCTTATTTTTGTCAACCTGCTCCAGCAATTCAGCCTCGAGTTCCCGGCAGAGAAACCCCTGCCCTCCCAGGAAGGACTGCCAGGCATCATATTAAAGCCCGGTCCATACGAAATATGCGTCACCAGACGCACCTTAAGCTCATTCTAATTTACTCTGAGAAATGTGGTAAAATATTCCTTTTAGATACTCTCTCATCAGGTAAATTATTTAGATGTCAGTCGTAGTTTAGTTACTAATGCGGATACAGCAATGTACTTTGCCAAAGCTGTTCTTAATACTAAATACTTAAACAGGGTGTTTACATGGGTACTTTTCATGAAATTGTTTTACTATTTTCTCAAAAAATACATCACCTCAGCAAGTAACAATTATTATCTTAAAACCGAGATAAAGTTTGATGTAAATCTGTGGAAACTTTCTGAAAAAAAACCCACCTGAACCCTTCAAAGACCAGCCGCAACGCCCCGGATTCCAGTAGGTTTTACTGCCCTTGTGTCGTATCTTACCCAGTATAGATAAAGGGAGTAAAGATGAATGGAACACCGGGTATATGAGCCCCTTTACCCAGTTTGTATATAAGGAAAACAGTTAAATCATCATTTTGGTCAATTATTACATCATTGTAAAAAGAAGTAGAGGTCGTCACTTAATTATTTGGTAGGGCAGTAAAGTGCAAATAATAAAGTCATCGTAAATAACGTTCGGTATGAAGTGTAGAAACTATGGGGTCAATGTGGTTGAGCAATGGGAGATTTTGAAACGCTATGTGGCAGCAGACTTACCAGGTAAATTTCCACAGTTACGTAGTTCTGAGTGTGCGCACATGACCGAGAGCAATTAATTTTACCTGGTAAGTCTGCTGCCACCAAGCGTTCAAAAAAGTATCCCATTCTTGTTGCACAAAGATCAACAATGAAACAGTTGTATGAAGGTTAACTTTTAAATAAATGCTTTATGATAGGGGTCGGGGTTCGAGACCAAATGTACCCCCCCCCCGAAAGGCCTTGGACACTAATGGAAATTACTCAAACAAAAATTTAATAGCGTAACAATTTACTTGGTAACGAGCAATGGAGAGCTGTTTATAGTATAAAACATTATGAGAAACGGCTCCCTCTGAAATAACGTAGTTTTTATAAAGAAGTAATTTCTCATAAAAAGATTCGAACTAAATTCACTATTTAAACAAAAAATACAATCCTATGTGAATATGAATTTAGTTTGAGAAAAATCGTCTTATGGGTCTTTTACCTCAACAAGAGGTACATGTACACGTAAAAGGTTTCTAAAGTATATGCAACGAAATCCATGTCTCTCCGTCAATTTCGGCAAATGAGCAGCCAATTTGACCACCAAACAATTCAATTTCGCACGAAATCGAATGCTACAGAAGAGGGTAATTCAATTTCGTTTCATGATTAGTCAAATGTAATGTTGCGTCATTCGGATTAACATGATAATCATTCGATTTAACAATCCAATCAAGCAGCATTCAAATTCGCAGAGGCTTTTTGAGGCGTGTGTGTCACGAAAAAGATACGAAGAAAGAATAACGCTACGCTAAATTGAACAGAGGGCTAAAGAAATTTGACTCGACTCAAAACGAAATTGAGTAGCCGAATTCTGAATTGGAAACGTAGTTACAACTGGAGAGACAAAAAAAGCTTTACTTCGTGAGCGTAAAAATGCATTTGACTGCTCATCTGCCGAATTGACCGAGAAAACCTTTTTATCAACTTAAAAAACTTCATGAAAACAAGAAAAAAAGGATAACAAAAGTATAAATTCTACACGGCAATAAACAGACTGCACGAGGCTTGATTGACAGAGCGCAGATCCAAATCTGAAACATTTATGAACGTCTGATGGTGGCACACAGTTCGTATGGTCTCGGGCCAAGCATAGCACCAGCCGATCCATCCTGCGACGGGGTCGCTTTACCCTCTGGAAAGGTAACAGTGAATCGTTGAAGGATGTTGACAAAGAAAATAAAGAGCTCGGCTTTAGCGAGATTTTCTCCCATGCAGGCCCGGCGACCTGTAAATAATTTCAAATATAAACTAATGTATTAGACTATGGCGAAATGTGGTAAACAAAGCCTTTACGATTACACTCTTCAGCTTGCACTCATTCGCAATGGAAGACTTTGGAACACGAAGGAGGAGCATCAGATACATCGGGAAAATTGTCATGATTTATTTGGTAAGTCTGCTGCCACCCAGCGTCCCAAAACTATCCAATTTCTGCCTGATGTGAAAAGAAAAGAAAACAATTTCCTACCTGTTCCAAATGTGATGAGTGACTCATGTTGAACGACACTCTTGCCATCAGCAGAGAGGAACCGGGCTGGGTTGTATTTCTCTGGCTCTGTCCACGTAGCAGGATCATGATGTACTGCCCAGATGTTGACAAACACGCCTTTTTACATGGATATAAGAAGAAGCAGACACATAAAAACAAGGAAAAAATGAAGAGACAATTACAACTTAAAGAAACTAGTGTCTTGTTTAAATTTTCCATTTAAATAACCAGCTAATATTTTAAAAGCTACCTACACGTGTTTGACGGAATTGTGTACCCGTCCAGCGTCGTGTCGTCCCTAGTTTTGCGGGGAACAGCTAAAGGCGCCACAGGACGCATGCGTTGCATCTCCATTATAACGGCATTGGTGTACGGCATGTTTGGACTGTCTGCCATCAGTGGTTGACGACTCCCGCCAATGACCTCATCAATTTCAGACTGGACCTGTTTGGTAATCACGATGGAGCATCCAATTATAAGCTCAATTCTACTGTACACACTATTTTGACTAATTGGATGGGGCTTCATTCGATGTTCACGAATATTACAAGCCTGGGTTCTCAAAATATAATTTTCTGCACGGGATCACGGTCAACCAAAAGGTTTTTTTTGGGACGCTAGGTGGCAGCAGACACGCCATGTAAAACCTGGAAAGTCTGCTGCCACCTAGCGTTCCAAAGTATCCCATTAAGCCCTTGGCGGTGCGGCTGGGGATGCTAATGGAGCACACGTGATAGGTGAGCTGAAACATCTGACACCAATATAACTGTAGCTAAGTTGAGTAGGAACTCAAGACATGTCAAAAGAAACAATAAAACATAGCAAAACATGATCCACAAAAAGTTAAAATGGCTGTACCTTCTTTTGCACATCAGGATGGAGAGCCATGTACATCAAAGTCCAAAGCAGAGTTTTGGTCGTCGTATCGGTACCAGCGATGAATAAAAATATAACACTTCGAATAAGTGCACCGTCGTTGAAGATCTCCTTCTCATCTCGACCACCATTATTTTCCCTGCTCTTTGACTGCTTGACCTCGGCTATTCCCATGTCAATAATATCCCGGATGTCATTTTCATCATATGATTGATGGTGGTCCTTGAAGTTTAAAATTAGAAAGATGCACATACAACAAAGTAAGATGATAAACTCTGGGAAATGAACACTGTAGACTACTTACAACATCAACATAGAGATGAAAACAAACACATGAACTGGTAAAAAATAAATCCCCGTACCCCCCCTTCAGTCAGAGAGGGGCGTCGGGAGAGACTTGTCGCGGATAGTGCACAAACTACATAATGCTATAAAAAGAAATACAAAGAAGGCAATATTTGAATGAACTAACATATACCTGGACTATTTTACGGACAAAGTCAATGATGAATTCGGCATTTCGTTTTGTCCGAGCTTTAGACGCAGCCGCCTTTAAGTTAGCAAACAGCGACGAGCTATCGGACAATTGCTCTCCGAGAATAGCAATAAGCTCTGCGAACTTGGGGTCGGAGTAGTCAAACCGGTAGCCGAAGCAAATTTTACAAATGATGTTGGAGACGGCATTGTTGATGAGGTGTGTGGCATCGAATGGTTTTCCTTGTTTGTCAGCGAAGCCGTCGAGGAGGTACCGTGATTCCTCGTTGATGGAATGCTCGATGCTTTTCTTGCCCATACCGAAGCTTCTCAGAGCCCCGAGACCAAACCGACGACGCTCCTTCCAAACAGTGCCATTTTCAAAAACGACACTGCCTATTATAAAGGAGACAATAAAGTCACAATGTTATACGTCTTTACCCATTTAATCACAAATCATCGAAATCATCCATGATTGTTGGTTGTTCTATGGTTAATACTATAAAAACCCATCTATTCTGTTATTTCATATCTATGTATTGTCATGATTATGTGAAAAATAAAGTATTGGTAAGAGAAAAGTAAAGTACATTAACAGGTTGTTTGTTATAAAAAAAGAGTGAATACCTTCCACTCCCAGTAGTTTCGCAAAATCTACAACCAGTCTGTCGGAGAAGACATCAGCTTGCTCGTGCAAGGCCTTCTTGATGCTGCGTAAATCATTCAGAACTACGAAGAGCTGAGGGCCAAGTCGTACACTAAACACTACCCCATACTGCTTGGACCAATTGGTGAAAGCAATATGAGTTTCTCCTGATTTGACTTTTAGTGCACAGCCTACGACTGGCCAACCAGTCGGTCCTGGTGGAAGATTCACAGGCTGCTGAATCCAGTACAGTCCAATGAAGAACACAACGAGGAAGAGACAGCCGTTTGCCAACCAACCATCTGAAGCAAGTCTACGATTTGGTTCAACATAATGAGTTTAGTAGTTGTTGGTGTTGTTGAAATTTGTTCAATTCTGTAGATTTTACAAGTTATAGTCGATGAGAGTATAGACTTTGGTGTGGAAAAATATAGGAGACCCACAGTGCATTCGTTTCCTTTGTGATTTATCTGCACTGATGAGCATCGTTTTTCAAGCGTGACCTCAATTTGAATATACCCACAGTGCATTCGTTTCCTTTGTGATTTATCTGCACTGATAAGCATCGTTTTTCAAGCGTGACCTCAAATTGAATATATAATTAGTCCAAACGGCTTCTGAAATTCAGTCTTTTTCGGCCTTATCTGAACCACGCATCAAAAAGAAAACGAGTGTATTATGTAAAAACATGTACTATTATTGCGACAACGTCCTCAATTGGTGCCCACGGTTATGTCGCGATTGTCTGTAGAATTAGACTGTGATGAATTTGAGATCAAGTTGAAAATCCGACTTGAGTCAAGACTATTGTTTTAACATCACGCAGTATAGCTGTGATGACACATGGCCAAAGAGCAATAAATAATAGGGAGCCCATCTCTAAGATAAACCATCATAGAGCAAACAAGTACATTTTGGTTTATCTAATGCGATAATGCATAATACCTGTTTTTACAGCCATCAGTGTACTGAAGCCGAAGCACTCAAAACAGTGACTACAGTAAACCTGAACAACACAAGTGGGTCTGTGGGTTTGAACCCAGGTTTACGTGTGCTGTTGTTGATACACAATCACACCCTTCTGTGCGATCCTTTCGCTCCAGTAAACAGAGTTCTACTGAGATATTGTTGTCAAAAAACGTATATTAAATACTACACACTTTGGCAAAAAATATTCGTTCTAACGTATGATTGAATGCTTATAACATGACAGCATAAAGGTCAAGCTTGTTTGGGTTGCACTGACTGTTCCAATAAGTGTGGCGGTCAACAGGTTATCAAGGCATTTGCAAACTAGTACATAGGCCATTTTGTTTGTGTTACACACTGGTGACTGTTCCAATTATGTCTGACAGTCGAAAAGTTGCCAAGGCAGTCGCAGCTTCGCTGACCACTGGTATCCCAGTTGCCCTCGCCTCGTACCTCCGTCTCAAATACGGACCTACGGTGTTTCAGGACATAGTTGAAATCATGAGGACAAAATCACTGGAAAGGACCCAGGAGACTCTGCAACAACGAGGAATCAAACTCATGGACTTCTTCGAGGAGCATGCACAGAAAACGCCAGAGAAGGCTTTCGTTTTGTACAAAGACGGGGTTCACACTTATGGTGACTTGGATAAAGAAGCCAACAAGTTGGCTAGATTCTTACATCGACGTCGGACGTTAACTTGTGGAGATACTGCAGCTATTTTCATGATGAATGAACCCAGTTTTATTCTTACTTGGTTGGCCTTCAACAAACTGGGTCTGAAGATTGCTTTCTTGAATTATAATCTCAGAGGGGATGCACTGCTGCATGGTATCAGAGCTTGCAAGGTGAAGGCGATTACATGTGGCAAAGGTATATTAAGTTTCAAACAAAATGACGTAATGGAAACAACCCTACTCTAGTTGACGGGGGTGTAAATAACAGAATGGGGGTTCGAATCCTGGCCTGGCCAGTTGCGACACTAATCATTGAGGAAAGCACTTTTTCATAATTGCTTCTTTCCACATAGGAGTACATAATGGGTACAAACGATAGCTGGAGGGGAGTAACCTGGGTATTGACACCGGCCCGATGAGCAAAATGAGCGGGACAGACTTTTAATAAATCTGACTGCACAAAATCACTTCATAGTGAATTAATAACTAATTTTAACGTCAAAAATTTAGCCCCTCAAGATTGGTTGGAATTGTTTTTTTATCAACGTTGTTTTTGTCCCTTGTTTTAATTATTGATATCTGCAAACTTCCAGACTAAACAAATTATAATATTCTCAGCCTTGTAAAATAGCAATGTTTATTGGTTACTTTAAAGTTATTGTTATGGCTTGGTACTCAGTTCATGAAACATATAAATAAATGTGAGTTTGAATTGAAAATTGGACCTTCAGATGAACATATCTTTATAAATATGAACTTTGTTTCGCCAAAGTGTAAACAGTACCCCTGTCAACTACAGCACCACTTAAAATGTGTATTGAAAATTGTGTTTATATAATAAATACACTGACTCATAGCATAAATTAATCTGACGTTTCTTTGTGTATCCAGACAAGCTTCTAATTGAGGCTCTAGACTCTATCATGGCTGAATTAGATGCCACGGGCGTGGAGGTTTTGGTGATTGGGAAAGTCTCACCAGAGGGAGCCCTTCCTGATCGAATGACCCATGTGGATACTTGGAACGAACGCAGCGATCCTATTCCAAGGAGTGTACGTGATGAACTACCAAACGATGTCGATGCTCTGTACATATTCACTTCTGGGACAACAGGTCAGCCATTTTGTTTTTCGTACCCATGAAAAGGCCTGGTCACACAGACCAAAAAATTAAAAATGCACGCCCTCGATTAGTTGAATAAGGGTGGTTGTATTCTGCGTGGAGCAATTCAACCAATAGAACGTGTTCTCTTTGCGTTTTATCGTTATCGTTTTCGTTATCACTGCAGGGTGACTCGGCCTTTAGGTCGTGTCTGAATAAGCGGCTATAGCTATCGGCTACGGCTAGATATCCGCCTCATTACGCGTTGAAGTATGGTCCGTACATAGCAACACCCTTAGCAACAGCCGTAGCCGTTGCCGCCATCTTGGATTCGGCCTTAATGTATTATACGCAGAGTTGTGGAGCTGACCAAACACTAAAGGACGGCCGAAATGTTCCCGTTTTTTATCCCTTTTCGTCCAGTTTGTTTTTTCTTTCGATTATGACTTCATATTTTTAGGAGAAATGATTTCAAAGGAAAACAAATGATTATTCATTGAAATTTATAAATCAATGTATTTATTATCACCAATTATGTTTAGTAACCTCACAATAAAATAATTTACTTGGACTTTGATATCAAGGTTGTGTAATGTGCCTGTTATTTTTTTTATCCGAGGGCTTCCTAAACCAGCGAATCTGTCCCATAATCGCCAGACCCGAAACTCTTTCTTGCTGTCCAAAGTGGATTTGACGCACGATGACGTCATGTACACCTCTCTACCTCTTTACCACAGTGCTGCATACACGTTGGGCCTCACTAACGTAGTAAGAGTAGGTAAGGAGGGTGATTTATATAAAAGGGTTAGCTGTTTTGCGTTTATTGGTATAGACGATGTGACCTATGTTTACATTCAAAACGCCCTCTGTTAACAAAAACACTGTACGTATACGTCATGTTTCGCCGGGCAAAAAGACGCGCACTCATGGTAAGATTACATACACTTTCTATCTGGCTGCCAAAACACAAAGGTTTTGCCCGGCGGTATGCGCGCGAATCATGTTATGGTTTTCGAATGACGTCACAGGTTTTAACATACCAGCGATAGCATTGGATAAAATCATGTGTCACATGATACACTTCGTACATTAAATGATCTACATAGATTTGACAAATGTTATGTATTGTGCATGTTATGTTGTTCATTTAAGGGCTTCCTAAACCAGCGATGTGTTCCATTATCGTTATGCCCGAAACATTTTGTAGCTGGCAAAAGTGGTTTCGACGCAAGGCAACAGTAGATTTGACATAGTGATGTTATACATATAAACATGTACGTAGAATTTGATGGCGAACTGATTGCGAGATCAACGGAACGGTACATCCATACCACGTGACCGTCATATTCATGACGTAGGCCAAATGCCACTCTCTGGCGTAATGCACGGAATGTGACGTCAGATGTTCAGGCTAGACTCTTGGGGACATAAAGATAAGTTCCCAAAAGGGTATAACCTACAAGTAGATATGCACATTGTGTTACCGCAATTATACATTGATATCTGACTTTGTATAGCCTCAAATCTCATGATGGAAGAAATTGACATCCTCAACGACAGTGACTGCGATTTGTATTAGGACAATTTTAAACAGTATTTTACAACAGAGTCAGTATAGGATGTTTACAGTCAGCTTTATAAGCTAGCTTAAAATAAATTTTACAGGAAGGGTACACTGTTAACAATAATCACTCAAAAACGTCAACATGTAGGAAACAAGCTTGCAAATCATATAGCTTTTCTTCCTTTCCCTGACAAACGGCTCCCTATTATCCCTAGATAAAAACACTCTAAACCATATCACGTTTAGGGAACTTCTGAACATCCGTGTTCTTCCTCCCTTTAGGGGGCACTATCGCTATCTCTACGTTTTCAGCGAGTCGATTCTGGGATGACATCCGCAAGTATCGAGCAACTGGCTTCCAATATATTGGGGAGATATGTCGCTATCTGCTAGCACAACCTCTGGTGAGATCACAATATGAATTACTTTACAGGACGCTGCGCACTTTTATGAACTCAGATGTCTCACGTTTAATACTGCCCGAACCAATCACAAACACTTGCAAACAAACTTCACATTGTTTGTTTGATGAAGGAACTTGATGCTGATATAGATAACACCTTAACTATAACGAAAGCTGCATTTGGAAAAAAAATCGTGTGAGAAATGATCTCCATGTTATTGACATTGTCTTAAACAATTGCAGAAGAAGTTGCATAACAGAAGTAACTGCTCTGAGCAGGATAATGAACATGGCCCTATTTCATAACGTTAAGCAGAAAATACTGCTTGACAAATTTCTTTGCTAAGCAATCATTGAGTTGGGCACCAGACAAGACAATGTGTACTTAATGCATCTTTGTGCTTAGCAAGTTGGGCCATGGCATCTCCGGGGTCACAGTACTTGCGGAGTGCCGTTAATACCGAACTGATCTATCCAACAGTTACAACACTTACGATAGCTCAGTCGGTAAAGGGCAATGTATATAAATTAAGGGGTAGAAGGTACAGATCCGTCTCTGTAGTTATTGTTCTTTTATTCTACCCAATAATAACAAAACAAAACAAACCATCCTCCCCTTTTTAAATTTATTTATAGCGTCCAGACGACGGACAACATAGAATCCGCTTTGCCCTCGGGAATGGACTTAGGTCAGATATATGGAAGGAATTCCAGGAGCGATTCAACATTAGTCATGTGGCTGAATTTTACGGCGCTACAGAGGCTCCGTATTTATCAATGAATATGGACGGCAAAGTGGGGAGTGTTGGGAGATACCACGGTATTAACAGGGTAAGATATAATGAAAGTGAAGTTCGAAGCTTTTTTTGTGGTGTGGATCGTGAGGAGAAACTGCGGTTTGACAATGGGAGACTTTGGAACGCTAGGTGGCAGCAGACGCACTTTACCGAGAACAATTGACCTTTCTTTTGTTGATAAACAAACCGCCTTGGTTGGCATGGTCGGCCGAATGTTAGTAAAACACTAAATCTTAAAAACAGATGTTTTAACCAAATTCAACATTTTCTGCAAACTTTCAATTACGTAAAATACTTGTCATAATTAATTGTTTTATTTTTAACAAAATCACCAAATTAGGTTGCATTGTTACCAAAAATAGCGATCTTTTCTTAATTTGCACTTACGGCTTTCCATAGTTTTCCAACCTGGGTTGGCAAAAACTCGGGCTGTGACGTTGCAAAAGAAAGGTCTATGGATTTTACCTGGTAAGTCTGCTGCCACCAAGCGTCCCAAAAGTCCCCCATTAAAGCCATTATACACTTTCGGTAAACAGTATTGTCCAAGTCCTACACTTCGTGTATCACAACTTATATATAAAATAACAATCCTGTGGAAATTTAGGCTCAATCGGACATCGGAGTCGGGAGAAAATAACGGGAAAACCCACTACTGTTTTCGCGCGTTTCGCCGTGTCATGACATGTGTTTATAACAAATCCGTAATTCTCGTTAATGAGAATTTATATTGTTTCACCGTTTTCTCAAAAAGTAAAGCATTTCATGGACTAATAAGAGAAGTCTTTCACCATTACCTTCTGTAAACCCTGTAAATTATTTGTAAATCTGTGAACTTTTTTTTTTTTTTCTGTACCGAAAGGGTCCAATGGCTTTAAGTATATAGTAACTTAAACTATGGAAGTTATGTATGACGCTTTGCATCGTGTTGCTCATAAAATAAGGAATTTTATAGTAGAATAAAGTGGAAGTGATGGTGGAGGCTTCGCGTTGTGTGGCAACTTGACAGTATGAGTAGGCCTAGTTTGACATAATGGAAGTGATATTAGAAGCTTTAGGTGGTGTGGAGCAAAAGGAAAACTGAAAGTCTCATGGTTTTGACAGGATAAGATAAAATGATGGTCTTTGAAGCTTTGCATGGTGTGGATTATAAAGAAAACTAGATATGCCATGGTATGGGTAAAGGGTAACAGGCCATTTGAAAGTGGTGTTGAAGCTTTGTGTGTTGTGGAGCAGAACGAAAACTAGACACAGCACGGTATGAGAGTAACATAATGGAGGTGTCGTTTGAAGCTTTACGTGGTTTGGAGCAGAAGGAAAACTAAACAATTCGTGGTTTTGACCGGACAAGATATGATGAAAGTGATGTTTGAAGCTTTGCAAGATGTGAATTTTAAGAAAAATTATTCATCATTGTTTGATAATGATAAGGTATGATGAAAGTGATTTTTGAAGTTTTGAATGGTGTGGGTCATGAGAAAACATCTTATCGTTGTTCGTGTAAGTTTATCAAACGTGTTCAATGCCTCTAATTACCCACTTCACCAAACTGTTTGTGTACCACCTTTTATCTGGCAGGATTTAACCCATATATTTGATATCGTTCGATGTGACGTCGAGTCCGCTCAACCACTTCGCGGTGTGGACGGAAAATGCATCCCAACACCTCCAGGTATTTCTCGTTTTGGTTAATTAAACCTTTTTAAGTGGTTTGAACCTGGTTTACACCATTTGTTGTTTTTAAAACCATTTAATGGTTTCAAATATTTTGGTTAAAACAAAAATAGTGGTTTTTATGTTTTATTTTTGTTTTTTTTATGTTGACAGGCGAGACAGGTTTGATGCTAGTGCGATTAAACAAAGACCGTCAATTCGAAGGCTACCTGGCAGATAAAGCGACGAATGAGAAGAAACTGGTGAGGAACGTGAAAAACGAAGATGATGTGTTTTTCAACACTGGGGATTTGATGACTCATGATGTAGACGGACAATTGTACTTCAAAGATAGACTTGGAGATACCTTCAGGTTGGTTCATGTTCGTTGCATTTTACCTTAGTTGCATAGGATGACAGAATAGGAATACAGATACAGAAGAAACTACCATAGTGAGTTGAAACCATAACCAGAAATAGACATGTGAGATTTTCTATAACCAAATTCACTCCCCTTTCCAATCTCCACTTAGCTGAGGTTGTTGCATAAGTCAACCATTTTAATTTCAGATGGAAAGGCGAGAATGTTGCCACGACAGAAGTTGCTCATGTGCTCAACGAACACCCTGATGTACAAGAAGCTAATGTCTATGGAGTGCGTGTGCCAGGTAGGAATCTTAGTAAACAATTAAGGACATGTTTTGCTGGAGCGCCCCTAGTTAATAATGTGGTCACTTTGACTTGCTGTGCGCTTTTTCATCCATTTTGTTGGGAATGTATCTTACTGTTGACATTTTCAGGTATTGCCTGGATAAGTTTTGACTTATTTGCAAGCTTGATTATTAAGTACGTTTGGGAATTATGTTCCCTCAAAGATCGACAAGTAACAAACCGATTTCATACACAAATGATTCTGGCAGAGCTCCGTCATGCCTCATCTATCATAACCAAAGGTCCTTGTTGAAACACCGCTGGGACATGAGCCACGGTCCAGTTTCAGATATCAGGGCATAGTGCTGACCATGAGTGCACAACGTGATTCAGACAGGGACATAATTTAAATATGTCAGCAGCGGCCCAGGATTTTAACAATCACAAACTTTGTCAAACTAATGTTTGTCATTTCTGTAAATTGACACACTTGATCTGAGAACGAGCATTTCGTTTATAACGAAAACAAACACATTCAGATGAACACCTATTTGAGACGAAATGTTTCAAAGCAAAGTTTATTTATCTGGAAAAAATGCAAGAAGGATTGACCTTGACTCTTCTACAAAAATGTTACGACCATTTCGCTTTCAAGCCTATTTTACATTTTTGGCCCAATTCTATAGAGCAGCTCAAACAGAAAACATTGATTGACACATTTCTGCTAAGCAGAAGTGAGCAGGATACCAGTCACTTATTGTACATGTGACATTGTTTTGAGGCTGGTAACCTTATTCTGGTAAGCATATTAACTTTTGTTGTGCTTTCAACTGCTTTGAGTGCTTGCAGCTCTATGAAATTGGACCCTGTTGGTATGCACACAGGAAATAATGTGCAATGACAGAATTGGGTTACAACACTTAAGACATTGAATAAGTACGCTCAGTACAGTCTTGTGTCCCGTTTCCTCATCCAGGGCATGATGGCAAGGCAGGAATGGCCGCCATTGTCATCATGAAAGGCCACCGTCTTGATTTGCACAATGTATACAGTCACGTGGTCAAGTCTCTGCCGCTCTACGCATGTCCGAAGTTTCTACGCGTCCTTACAGAGATGGACATCACAGTGACCTTCAAACACAGGAAAACTGACCTGGCCAAAGAGGGATTTGACCTGAATGTCATATCTGACCCCCTCTTCTTTCTGGATACAGAGAGAAAGACTTACGTCCCTTTAACCAATGACGTCATCAGTAAACTTGTAGTTGGGCAGGCGAGATTATGACTTTTGGAAAAGCTGTTTCGTTTGTACGCGAGTTTTTCTAAAAATTGCAGACTGTATCATTATTGCAAATTCACGTTGTTACGGTTTCGAAGTGCACCCTCAGTGATGCTGATCGTCGTTATTTACATACTTTCTTTACAAACTTCAAGTTTTTTTTGTTTCGGAGGCCAGCCATGTGTAGCGAAGCAATGACTTGAGGTTGTATATGTTTTTTTTTACAAAGTACAATGAACTGGGGGTCATATTCATTGCTATATATAATATCATTTATATATCTTTAAAAAGAAAAAAAAGAAAAAAAAGAAAAAGGGTATAAATCATTCCTATACAATAAAGCCTGTTCACTTGATCCTTCATGGCAATGGCGTACCGAAGAACATCCCTCTAATCTGACTAATTAAACTATTTTCACAAAGTTCCGTATGATTTTCCGCTATTTATTTTAAAGCAAAGAATCAGAGGCTTAAAGAGTCATCTCGTATGAGCTTTACTGGTGCGTCTGGTGACGCATATTTCGTATGGACCGGGCTTTAATATGATGCCTGGCAGTCCTTCCATGGAGGGCAAGGGTTTCTCTGCCGGGAACTCGAGGCTGAACTGCTGGAGCAGGTTGACAAAAATAAGGAAGAGTTCTGTTCTGGCGAGACTTTCCCCCATACAGCGACGTCGACCTGAGAGCAAGGCGGAAATTAAAACTGTTATTACAAGGGTGACATCCACCCATGATATATCTATGACGAAATTATAATTCCACTCTGCATATTGAACTTGAATACTTTATGCTGAATCTTATCAGAGGATTAAACTATTTCTGTGACGTCATACTATTGTTAAAAGTGTGGATTGTTTTTACGAACCTACACTTAACTGTAGATTTAGCCTTGCTCAAGGCAGTCGCATTATTCGCTCCGAAAAGACGCAGCTGTAAACCCACCCGCCGTATACCCTGTGCATGGTGTGTGCGATCACACCGAATGACCCCCCCCCCCCCGTATACACATTGTCACATCGCACGAATACTGTTCACACAAGTCATCGCACTCGTACTGACGGCCTCCGCATGCGAATAGTGTACGGGGGCATCGTGTCGTGCGATGTTACGCACAGTGAATACGGGTGGGTTTTACGCACAGTGAATACGGGTGGGTTTTTATACAGCGGCGGTCTTTTTTCGGAGTGAATAATTCGACTGCCTTGAGCAAGGCTACTGTAGATTACGAATCTACACTGCACTTAAGTGTAGATTCGTAACATAATCTTCAGTTGAGTGTAGATTCATTACACACCTAAGTAAATAGTCCAAACTGAAAGAAAGCATGGAGTGAAACAATACATAGCCTAAAATATGTTATCGTTTAGTTTTCAAAAATATTGTAGAACGTTTAGAAAAATCACTGTAACAAAATGTATTGTTAGCCGAGAAAAATGACCTACTCTATAACGTTGCAAGCACTACAGTATGCCTATTTTGTAAAAAAATAAAAGAAAATAAATGTCACCAACCATCGTTTTACAACGTGTATAAAATTAGATGGACTAACTATTGTTATTAAAGGAACACGTTGCCTTGGATCGGTCGAGTTGGTCTTTGAAAAGCGTTTTTGACCGTTTATTATAAAATGCATATGGTTAGAAAGATGATGTAAAAGTAGAATACAATGATCTACACAAATATGCCTCGAAATTGCGTGGTTTTCTTTTTACCTCGTCCAATAACACGGTCGGCCATTTATGGGGGTCAAAATTTTGACCCCCATAAATGGCCGACCGTGATAGTTCGCGACGTAAAAAGAAAACCGTGCAATTTTGAGAGATACTTGTGTGGATCATTATATTCTTTCTAACCATATACGTTTCATAACAAACGGTTTCAAACGCTTTTTATAGACCAACTCGTCCGATCCAAGGCAACGTGTTCCTTTAAGAAATCCAATTGAAACTGTAACATGGCCAATGGGGGAAATAGTTTAAGTTAGAGAATAGACTCTAAAGTGTAGATTCGTGAATACAATGTACTCCCCTTCGGCTCGTACATTCTATTCACGAACCTACACTTTATCGTCCGTTCTCCTTAACATAACTTTCTGGAAATGTCTTTTTAATACTTAAACAAACATATATAAATAAAACCAATTAACCGATTAAAGTTAAACACTTAAAAAAATGTTGTGTTCCTTTCTTTATTGTTTATTTGTTTGTTTGTTTTTTTTTTTTTTAAATGGGCGTGGTGATATTTGGGTCTGGCGGTTGCCGTGGTCAGTGTTGCTATTATGTTGGCGTTTTGTGAGTAGGTATACATATTAAAACCGGGGACCATTATAACAAAAGGGGACAATATGGTCCACGGTTCGTAAAAGGTCCACACTTTGAAAACGTGTATAAAGCTGTTGCAAAAAATATAAACATAGGATAACAATTAGAGGTCCACATGGTTGCAGGCGTATGAAGCATGTTCGTAAGCATGTTCGTAAGTGTGTGTATATGTAAGGTGGGGAAGGGGGAACACTAGACCACGCCCATATTCCTCTAGTAGCGCTTGCAAAACCTACCTGTTCCAAATGGGATGTACGATTCATTTTGTACGACACTCTTGCCATCAGCAGAGAGGAACCGGGCTGGGTTGTATTTCTTTGGCTTTGTCCACGTAGCAGGATCATGATGTACCGCCCAGATGTTAACCAACACACCTGCGGGTAAACATATCAACCATAAACGCTTAGTATCAAACCAATATCAGCCTATTTGGGGAAAAAGAAAACACGATCTGAATTTTGTTTTGTAACATCACAAAAAAATGCGTGTTAAAACCACCAGTCGACGAGTGTCATCAGCTGCAGTGGAAACATTTTGTATCCCAAACTAGTATACCTTAGAAGTAAGCTTATAGGCCTACTACAGTCCTTTTGCTGGACGCAGCTTTGGTAGCTATTTCTTACATGTATTTCTTGGTACAGTGTATCCGTTCAGCATTGTTTCTTCTTTTGTTTGGTGGGGAACTGCTAAGGGAACAGCCGGTCGAATGCGCAAAGTTTCCAAGATGGCGGCGTTCGTGTACGGCATGTTCGGACTGTCGGCCATTGATGGCTGGCGACTCCCTTCTATGACGTCATCAATCTCGGACTGAACCTGCAGAATGATTTTTGCAATAGGTTTTAGGTTGAAGTGGTTGAAAGATGGGTAAAGTTATCCGTTTTATGCTTAAAGTAAATACTCTTATGGATATTTTGTACATTTTCACAACAAACGGAACTACAATAAATTTAGTACTGATGAAATTATTCATTGTTACCTTTCTCTGTATATTCGGATGGAGCGCCATAAGCATCATCAACCACAGCAAGGTTGTTGATGTTGTTTCTGTTCCACCAATAAACAAATCCAAAACACTCCCTCGCATGGCTACGTCGTCAAATGAGTCTTTCTCGAATCGATCATCGACTCTACCACTTGTTTCACGTTTCTCGACCTCTGCGAACTGCAGGTCAATAATGTCCCGGATGTCATTTTTATCGTAAGAATCGCGATGTTCCTGGATAAAAAAAAAAACGTAGTTCTTGTTGGTGTTTCTGTCCCTTTCGATTTCGTACCAGAGCGAAAAAGGTCAAACTGATAATATAAGATTTTGTTTGCGCCATTTCTTATAGTGGCAGGCTGCTCTGGCAGCGTTCAACAACGACCTTATAGAGCAAGTTGTCGACTCGTTGAGATCAATTAAGAACTCACTCCGCGTTAGTGAAGTTAATAACAATCCACTTTAAGCTAAAGACTGGCTATGTTCCTAAAAATGTAGAGAATTTGAAGACAAATTGTATTATATTCAGGTACACCTCTTAATGAAATAGAATGTATACGAATGTCTTTAAGTGTACGTATTTTCATGACAGCTTTAAATGTATTAGTTCCCTTTACATTTGTGTAAACAATATTTGTATGGCATGGTAGGAATGACCGGTAGAAAACCAAGGGGAAACTTTGTCTAGACCTTATAGCTTGTCTGTTTTTATGTTAACACCCATTACTTGACTGACGGAAGCCATTGTCTACAACATTTAAGCCACCATTGAAAGAAAACTTGTTTCAAATTGTAGCTTTAATTCCAAATGTATTTTACTCACCCGTACTATACATGAGAAATGTTCCTTGAGACGTCTGCTGATTGTTTTTACATGAGAGTAAAATGGAGTGTGAATGACACCAGGGACGTAATTAATTAATGATGTTGGAGTGCCGTAGCTTAACTGCTGCCTGATCAACTCAAGTATCTCCGCAATATCTGGATCCGAAAAGTTGAACCTTCTTCCAACGCACATTTTACAAATGACATTTGAGACGGTGATTTCGACTTGGTGCGTAGGGTCAAATGGTTGTCCATCTTGGTCTGCGAAGACGTCAAGGAGGTACCGTGATTCCTCGTTGATGGAATGCTCGATGCTTTTCTTGCCCATACCAAAACTTCTCAGAGCCCCGAGACCAAACCGACGACGCGCCTTCCAAATGTCACCACTTTCTTCGGAAAATGCACCTGCAAATGGAACCGAATATTTGTATTATTTATTTTGGCTGGTGGATCAGATGACCATCCAACAATTGGAGTGAATGTATTTACAACATAATAAAGAAAATAAAATAATTCACATTGAGATGCTACAGTTTTATTGCTGAAAGTTTATAAAGAAGTTAGGGAGGTTGTGCTAGTTTTTAAGAGGGGCCTGCCCCAGACAGGGTCTTTAAATTATTACACCGTGCTTCCAACCAACGCTTATACACTTTTTTTTTTGCTAGGCTTGTGTCACAAATCTGAACAATTTAACAATTTATTTTGTTGACGTTTGGAAACAGTCACAGTTGAGTTATGTTCACCTGTGTCATGTGTTCCTTTAACTTTGACATGATCACAATTCACTTTGAAATCTTTGGAATATTTGCTGCTGATGTGCTGCTGTTTAGAAAACTTACCCTTAATTCCATTCAGTTTGTTAACGTTCGAATTGTGTCTATCAGAGAAGACATCAGCCTGCTTGTGCAAAGCTTCCTTGATGCAGCGTAAATCATTTAAAACTACTACGAGTTTGCCGCCAAGTCGAACGCTGAACACTTCCCCGTACTGTTTGGACCAATGAGTGAAAACATGATGAGAAAGTCCACGTCGAAGGGCCAGTGCGCTGCCGATAACTGGCCAACCAGTCGGTCCTGGTGGCAGATTCTTAGGCAGGCGAGTCCAGTACAATCCCAGCAGGAACACAAACAAAAACACAAATACCGACTGCAACCTGACAGCTTCAAACAACGTTATGATTGAGTTGAGCATGGTTAGCACGGAGCAGACTTGAGATGGAAATAGTTGAAGTCAAATACTAGTGACAGCGAGTTCATTGTCGGTTGAATATTTTGCTTGTCTAGAGACATCATGTTCTTTGTGTTCACCATGTGGTTCGACTGCCTTGCTGATCATACCAAACCCTCGAAAACAAGACCAACTCCTCGAAACAACCATAGGCCTATACTTGTCACATTTTGATGCAATGTTATAACTATATTTCGATATTATATGGAATTCAGCCTAAACTCTCTCTATGTATAAAAACACACCAGCAAAATGTCCTACGATATTTCCGTTCATAGTGTCAGCTGTGATGTGTGTTTGTGCACGTTGCATTGCGATACAAAGGATAGGGGAGTTGAAAGGTCAAGATCAATCATTGTGTCGCTATCCGTTGTTGCTGGTTACAAATGACATTTGCATGTCTGTCAATTGGAGCTGTATATGCCTATCCGATTTCTATACATGGGGCTTGTTTCCATACGAAGCTTTTAAAGACAGTGGACACTATTGGTAATTGTCGAAGACTAGCCTTCACAGTTGGTGTATCTCATCATATGCATAAGATAACAAACCTGTGAAAATTTGAGTTCAATCGGTCATCGAACTTGCGAGATACTAATGAAAGAAAAAAACACCATTGTCACACGAAGTTGTGAGCGTTTAGATGGTTGATTTCGAGACCGCAAGTTCTAAATCTGAGGTCTCGAAATCAAATTCGTGGAAAATTACTTATATCTCGAAAAATATGGCACTTCAGACGGAGCCGTTTCTCACAATGTTTTATACTATCAACCTCTCCCCATTAATCGTCACCAAGAAATGTGGTATGCTAATAATTATTTTGAGAAATTACCAATAGTGTCCACTGCCTTTAAAGGCACTGGGCACTATTGGTAATTACTAAAAAATAGTTGTCAGCATAAAAACTTACTTGAATGAGCAGTGGAGACCTGTTGATAGTATAAACATTGCGAGAAACGTCTCCTTCTGAAGTAACATAGTTTTTGCACTAAGACGCAATTTTTCACTAAAATAATACAAACAAAATCTTATTATTACTAGGCCCTATGCATCTGAAAGCACACACAATGTTTTCTTGCATTATTTTATTGCAACTTCGATGATCAAGCATAAACCCAACTTTTATTTTTGTTTTTGCATACTTGCAAATTTGTTGCCAACAAATATTTTTGGGTTTCATCGATGATTCACATTTCGTAACTTAAAGTCACCTGGAAGTGGTATTTTTTCAAAATAAAGCTTTTGTCACTAATATATGTGTTTTGATGAGTGGAATGTGAATAAACAGTTACCTAAGGTTTTAAAAAATCAGTTCTTATGTTAATTACAAATTTAAGAGTAGACCCCGACCCGAGAGGGCGCTGTTTGAAATGTACCAACTCACGACTTGGATGTACATGTACTTTGCACGTGTGTTTACTATACGCATTGCAGGCAAAGTCTGCCTCGATTGACGTCACAAAAGGGGTAGGCGGAGTCAGCCCCCAAACAACTTTATATATTTTTTAAGCATATAAATCGTGACAAACAATTATTAAAAAAAATGTTTTATTGTTCGTAAGCATATACTCTTATGTTTGAAAGAAAACAAAATCTATTTCCAGGTGACTTTTTTTTCTCATTTTTCCGTTTTACACTCTTAAAAAAATGGTTTTACTTTCACATATTCCATGCTTTTTATTAAGTTGTCAACCTTTGATGTACATGGAAATATTTTTTTCTAAAAAACATTATTTTAATTTCTGCTTCACATTGACCGTAAAGAGTGATTGTCGTAACCCCTTTATACGACAATGCCTAATCCTAACCCATGCAAACTCGAGCAAGTTTGTATTATACAAATATTGACTGCTTCGAGTGGTATGGTTAAAACTATGACTCCCCTATGCTTCGCCTCGGGAAAATAGAACGCTCCAGGGATCACCTCGGGAGTCATAGTTTAAACCATTGCACGAGTAAAAGCAGCCAATATTTGTTTTATAACACCCCAAACATTTCTAAATACTGTACAGACTTTACAGACCTGAATGCTACAATCCACGGACGACGCGAATACAGATTGCGAACACTTTTACTGTGCTCTGCATGTAGTGTCATGTTATCCGAAATGGTTACAGACTAATAATTTATCATCCTCGTACACGCAACGGACGTCTGGGTACTGCACGCCGTGTGCTAGTCTTTCGGACTAGCGCACGGCAAACCGATGCACTATCACACAGCCGTCGTCTAGCAAAACTAAGACAGATCATGTGACGCGCTCTAAACCAATGAAAAGGCAGAATATTGGTAAGGGGTGTTAAGAAGCAGTATATAAGTAGTAGTGCCCAAACAGGTACCCGAACAAGGTAATTCAAAGGCCTCACAAATGCAAAAAAACTAGACCTGATTGCATTTGTGCACAATTGCAGAGCTGTTTCGTTAATAACATTTTCAAATTTCTCATCTGAAATTGACATTTTAATAAACAAAGCAGTTATGACCAATCCTGGCTACTTAAAAAAATAATTTAGATTATACCATGTACAGGTAGCAATTAATGAGTTAAAGGTGCAACAAATGAAAACAATCATAAGAAATCATGTGATGACGTCATTATAACGTCATCACATAATTCACAAGAACTTGCCAATGTATACAACCTACCAAGTTTCAACAAAGTCACATTATTACTTCGGGAGTTTGTACGACTTCAAAAAGTGCACCTTTAAGGCCGCGTCACGTGACCCCCGACAACGTCATTGATCTGAAACTTCACACAAATGATGCCTGCCTGACAGTAAACGTGTGTGTAAAATTTGAAGTGATTACACTAAACTTCACCACACACATCTTCAAAAAGTCCGTTTTAAGGAGTTTTCAACCTGCCGCTAGTGGGCGCTGTTGCGTTTAGTTATGTCATCGATATTTGTTTTGAACTGCCCACCCTTGCTAGACACTATCATCGTTAAACCAACTTCATAACTTTTGCACATTTGAATTAGAGGGCACTTCCGGTTTCGACTGGAAGTAGAGGTCATGTGAGGTCACGCAAAAAAAAAAAAAAAATGAAGACCTAATTTATCCCTACCCAATCCCACAAACAAAAACCTGCGGTTTCTTGTGGCTAATTTGATATAGAGAGGTTGCGTGACCCCACGAAAAGTTGTGCGCGACGTCGGCCATGTTGAGTACTATTTCTGTTGGTAACGCGTCGTCTGCTCGCAACAGCAGACGCACGTTTGAACCGAGGAAGTTGGTTTTTCTCCGATAGAAAAAATATTTGGTGAAGGTTTTCTTTCAGTATTTTATTTGATAAGACAATGAATTACATCAAGCACATAATATTTACTCCGGATAATGCAAGTCAACGCCGGTCGATACTGTGAGAAAATACTAACGAATTTTAATTCGTTAAAACAACAATTATTGTTAAAACAACAAAGATCCATATGAATTCAAACCTGCCGACTGGTCTCCAAACATTGAACTTTTCTCATCAGTGTCGTGGCCAGATATTATTAAATACCGTTACTCTGAGTGATTTCAGTCCATTGATGCACTAAACAATCAAATTGGATGGGTGACGGAGGTAAAGGTGCACATCGAGGAAAATTTGCTCGTGAAAGTAAACAAACTTTGCAGTTTTACGCTACATTTAGCAAAATTTCGGCAATGGTTACGGTATTTGGCTGGCCTTCATCGGCACTCTGGTATATTTTAGATCCAACTATCTGAAGGGGGCGATTCACGTTGACAAAATGCATTGGCATATATTTTTAGATGGTTTGTTCACAATACAACAAAAATATTCATTTTGTACATGGTACACATTTAAAAACTAAAAGAAAATATGAAGAAAGCAAAGATGTCTTAAGCAAGTCAAAATTAAATTTAAGAGAGTTAAATTAGAGAGAGAACAACGATAAGGGCAGTGGACACTATAATTGGTAATTACTCAAAATAATTGTTAGCATAAAACCTTACTTGGTAACGAGTAATGGGGAGCTGTTGATAGTATAAAACATTGTGAGAAACGGCTCCCTCTGAAGTAACGTAATTTTCGAGAGGTAATTTGAACTCAGATTTAGAATTTGAAGTCTCGAAATCAAGCATCGTGTGTTTTGTTTCTTTATTGCTATCTCGCAACTTCGACGACCAATATTGAGCGCAACTTTTCACAGGTTTGTTATTTTCTGCATAAAATTATGTTGAGATACACCAAGTAAGGATTGGTCTTTGACAAATTCCAATAGTCCAGTGTCTTGAACAAAAACAATAATTATTTGGGACTGGAATGGAAGTTCAAACTTAAGTGTCATCTCAAAAGACTCTAAAAAAATATAAGTCAATGTTATCTTGGCTGCTCTTGCACCTGTGTGTCTACATATCCGTAACAAAAACAAGCAATTAAATTACATCGGGGCAGCTGAGTGCTAAGTTTTGTTTCTACTAATCCTACCTCCATGCTTTAAGATATTGCTAATTCCCCTTCTTTCATTTATATTTAAAAATGTCAGAAACCAGAGGGCTCGGTTGTCTAAGAAAATTGTTTAATTACAAATGTTTCCCTCAAATTGATTTTTTTTTAAATATCTGTTGACACGTGGACGATCTGTTTGTCCTGTGTTTAGGCAACTTCTTCTTTGTCGTCGAGATCTCCAAAACCCATTCCGATGTTTTATCATTTTAATTTAAGCCATGCCTTGTCGTCCTCCGCGGCTGTTTAACAGGTTCAGATTGTTTTACAGCCTTTGCTAGGCCCTGCTTGGTGCAAAATAATCGATGGTTGGCGACAAAAATATTCACGGTCTCCTGGCTTACGATTTACATTTGACTGTGATTTAACTGAGCACATAAACTGCTTTGGTTTGGTTTTTTTGCACCGTTTATGCGTTTCGTTAAATACAGCCCAGCTGATAATAGTACTCAACATGGCGCCGGGTGTCAAAAACTGACGATTGTGACGTCACGCGAAACCTCTCTATGATTTTCAAACAGTTAACATAAAACACCTTTCAGATGATGTCACGTGACCGGTGATGACGTCATCATGAAATCATTGCTTTAGGATCATCATCATAGGACCAATACCTTTCACGACGGAGCTTGCCATTGCTTGTGCACAGTTAGAATGTGCATGAGGATATTACATGTGTACAAAATGCAACTACATACGGAACACAAGCAATCGGGTGTGAACAGGGACACGGCATGGTATTTGTGTACAAATGATTACGCACATTGGCATGGCATTGACTGCGTGTACAAATGATTACGCACATTGGCATGGCATTGTACTTCGTGTACAAATGATTACATGAGGCTATGGCACGCAACCTTATGGCATTGCACAAAATAAATAGCAGTTTCGTCAATAACATTTCAAGTTTCTCATTTGAGTTTTTTTTTTTTTTTTTTTGTGTTCACAGCAATTTTCGTGGTCAAATGGTTACGCACATTGGCATGGCAATGTGTGCGTGAGGCTATGGCACGCAACCTTATGGCCTTGCACAAATACAACGTGTCATTTATTTCCACTTTAAATGTTGGGTGCATAAGGTTTATTCCATAATATTGCCAAGGATGACTGATTTTGGTTTATAGCTGGTTTCATTAGGCTATATTTCCATTTTTTTCTTTCGAAGCATTATTAAACGACTTTTTGTTGATGACTGAGAATTAATAATTAATATTTAAGAAAGATGGCGAGTCTCGTTGATCTATTTGAATCAGTCGGTTTAAAGTCTTTCATTATCTTCCTGGTTAGTTTTCTCCTAGGATTATTCTATCTTCGTCTGCCAAGACATCTTCCACCAGGACCACCAGGCTGGCTTGGTGTCAGCAATGTACTAGCCCTTAGTAAAGAACCAGCAAGTGCTGTATTCACAAAATGGGCCAATCGACATGGGTGTGTGTTTAGCGTTCGACTTATCGGGAAGCTTTACGTGGTTCTAAATGATTTACACAGCATCAAGAAAGCCTTGCATGGACAACCTGATGTCTTCTCAGACAGAAACCCTACCAAACTTGCAAAACTTTTTGGTATTAAAGGTAAGCAGTCAATTGCAGTTTTGTAAATTTTGATACTGCAGTTTTAAAACAGATCAGGAGCCCAACGTGTAAGAAGATGTAGCCTTCTTCATGTAAACGCAATTTGTTTATTATTCTTGCAAGATGTTCTTGCATACTCCTGATGTCATATCTCCATCTTCTTCTCTGCCTACCTATTTTCCTTTTCCCTGTCCTTGGTTGCCATTCCATTCGTCTTTTTGTCCAGTTATTGTCTTTTCTTCGGGCAGCGCGTGTCCAGCCCATTTCCATTTAGCTCCTGTTTTCTTGTCCTTATGATGTCTCGTACTCCAGTTTTGTTTTGTATTTCTGTTCATTTAATTCTGTCTCTAATTGACATGGATTGTCTGTATCTGCATTGCTCTTTGAGCCATGTTTCAATTGTCTTATATAAACAGGCAGTGTATCAGACGAAAACGGCGATATTTGGAAGGAACATCGCCGGTTCGGTGTTGGTGCTCTGAGAAGTTTCGGTATGGGCAAACAAAGGATGGAGTCTTCCATCAACGTGGAATTAATGAACCTCCTCGAAGGCTTTGCAGAGCAAAGGGGAAAACCATTCGATCCAGCCCACCTCGTTGAAAATGCTGTGTCGAATATCATTTGTAAAATATGCCTTGGCCACCGGTTCAGCTATAAAGATCCCGAATTTGCCCAACTGCTAGAAATGGTCAGAGTCCAGTTGAGCTATGGTCCAACGTCATTGCTCAATGCTTTTCCTTTGTTATTCCACACCCCATTTTACTCCAATCTGCGTGAGAACAACAGAAGCATTAACGAATTCTTCTCTAAAAGAATCAAGGTGTGTATTTTAAACTTCTTATCAACAGATCCATATACTGTTCTTTAGTAGTTGATTGTGTCAGTTGCCAAAGGAAAAGTTGCCATTGCATTAGGCGTTTTCATGTGTGACAAGCGTTTGATGAAATCGGAATAGTTGACAAGATGTTAAAAGAAGAATTTAATGATTCACACAAATATTCATTGAAAGTGTGTGATTTGACTTTTAGGTCGTGAACAAACACGCCTGGAAAAAATGTCTACAGGGAAGAAAAAGTAAAACCAACACAATTGCATGAGCTAATTCTATCTCTTTATTAAAAGGGCATTTCACCTTTAATCGAAACTATTTCAGGCACGTCGTGAGACTTATGATGAGAACAACATCCGGGACATGATTGACCTACATTTCGCAGAGGTCGAACGAAGGAAGCGAAGCGGGAAAATCGACGATGTTTTCGATGACGAGTCTCTAAAAGGGATGCTGTTTGATCTCTTCGTCGCTGGCACAGATACGACATCAACTGCATTGCTTTGGTTTCTTATGTACATGGCTCGACATCCTGATACACAACGGAAGGTTTGTAAAAATAACGTCAGTATGAAGAGTAACAACTTTTACGAAATAATGGGCAAGTGAAGATTTATGATGAAGCTGATAAAAAAAAAAAAAAAAATACAGAGACGATATCCGCCTGTTGTTAGCCTTTTTTCCATAAAGTTAGTTTTAAATAATATTCGGGAGCATCTTGGTTTTTATTCGTTTATGTAATTTTATCTGTTACGGTGACGTCAAGCTGTCACCTTCTTGGCCTCGTGGTGCGGCACTATTTTGTTTATTAGGTTGTAAAAGTGTGCAGACGTGCGTGTGTGTTTGTGTTTAATAATGTTTTAATTATTTTCAATTTCTTTTTATTTTTATTAAAACATGTCTCGCAGTTGAACTGAATATTTTTCTCATGCCAACATCAAATATGTTAAACAATACTTCAAATAGAAGTTAATCAACGGATATTAAACAAGAAATTACTATTATATTGTCAAAAACACAATAGTGATTTCACAAAGAGTTAGGACTAGTCTTATATCGAGTTAGGACCAGTTACTCGTTCTAACTTGGGACTATCCATGCAATTTGCACATCTCCTAGGACTAGTCCTAACCTAACTCTTTGTGAAATCGACCCCTACTCCTTTTACATAGGACCATGTAACGTTTTACATAGCCTTGTCTAAGGCTATTTACGCAAGCACCGGCTCGCTCTGAATTCAATAAAGCAGGTACTTTGAACGACGAACTGCATAGATGTATTGGCACGGTACTGGGCATTTACAGTACTTAATACTGTGGGGTCGAAGCAAGGTTTTTCAAGGTCTTTCAACCTCGTAAAACGAAGCCGAAACAGTTTTGGTTTCTGCATAGAGAAAAGACTGTGGCGCAATATGCTGACAAACCAGGATTACAACGGGGCGAATTCCCTTTTCCGATAAAATGCACTGGGTTTATTTTACCTGCGTTACACAGGATCAGTGTGGCTTAACGTCCCATTCGAAAGATGTTTTTATAATTTATTCACAATGGAAATTTACGTGCAAAGCATTTAATTTATATCATACAGGTTCAAGCAGAGATTGATGACGTCATAGCAAGGAGTCGGCAGCCATCGATGTCTGACAGTCCTAACATGCCGTACACCAATGCCGTCATGTTGGAGGTACAGCGCATGCGTCCTGTAGCTCCCACGGCACTGCCTCACTATACGAGGGAGCAGACCAAGCTGGGTGATTACACCATTCCAAAACACACAAGTACGTTAAGGGCACCTAGTGAAATTAGTGAGAAGTTCATACGTATTGCGAATGGAACTCCATAAAGTACGGAGCGTACTGCATCCACCCCAAAAAATCGTTCTCTTATTGTGTCGAACGCGATAAGTTTGTTAAGTTTTAATTTATCGTGAAAAGTTTGGAATTATCGTGTACATACATGCTAAGTTTTTAATTATCATGTACGTGGATGATAAGTTTGGATTGATCGTGTACGTACATGATAAGTTTTGAATTATCGTATACGTACATGACAGGTTTGGATTTATCGTGTACATACATGATACGTTTGAAATTATCGTATACGTACTTGGAAGTTTTAAATTATCGTATACGTACATGATAAGTTTGGAATTATCGTGACCATATACGATAAGTTTAGACTTATTGAGTACGTTTGACAGGATAAAAGAGATTTTGTTTTATTCATGTGGCGGCGATATGCTTCCGTGGTAAAGCCAGTCGAATTTTGAATTTCAATTTAATAAACCTCTAGGCCTATGTGAATGAGTAAGGAATCTCTTTATAAACTGAACGGGAAACAAATAAACGACCAGGAGAACAAACAAGGACAGGGAATTTGTTATTGTGAAGTCACTCTTTGCTTAGCAATTAAGATTGATACTAAGTTAAGATCAATCTTAGTGCTTTGTGAAATCGAAAGAGCGCATCACACAAGCGGGATCCGCGCGTAGCGCGGGTTTCCCACTAGCTGCCATAAAACGAGGGAGGGTTTGACTAGTTACTGGCTCCCAGCAAAGACGTTTGGCTGCAGGGGTAGGTGTGTCGGAAAGCTCACAACCGATATAACTGGTTGTCTGCAAGACGTCTGAAGGCCTGCTACAAAGAATTATGGCTCCACTTATCAGAGGGTTAGATATTGGTAGGTCTCCGAGTCTGCACTATTTTGTGTAAGATGTATACATGGTACAAAAGTGTGAAAATATTAATTAGTCCCTTAAAAAAAGACTTTGAATACCCCGGGGCATTGCGTTTCGGAGACACCAATGAAACAACTAACATGTGCCGTCAAACTTGGTGTATAACCAGCCCTCACCAATGCAAGTCACTCAAATGTTCTAAAAAATTACAGGGATTCTATTATTTTAATTTTATTTTATTTATTAATTGATTTCATCTTAAATGAGGGTAAGGTCCGACCAGCGCCCGGAACTGCTGTCCATGGAGACCCTCAGTACAACACATTTATTAGTAAAAAACAATATTACTACATGGGAATGGGAACTAATTGAGTTTTTTGACGAAGTGCGTGCATGAAGATTTGTTATGATTTTCTGTTTGTGTTTTAGCCGTTGTGCTGAATATCTGGGCGGTACATCATGACCCTGCTACGTGGACAGAGCCAGAGAGATTCAACCCAGACCGTTTCCTCTCTGCTGATGGCACGAGTTTCGTTCAACATGACACTCTCCTCAACTTCAGTACTGGTAAGATTTGGCTCTTTGAGTGGAATTACAATACCCATTTTATTTCTCCATCATGAACAATACACAATTAATTTTAATACGAATATCAAGAAAACAGAATATTATGTATAAAAGGAATCGAACATAGTAATTTTGTGTAGTCAAATTATGTTTATCAAAAGAAGGGGACTTTGTTGGTTCACGAACATAGTTTCGAGGAATAGTTTTATGAAATATTGTGCTTTTATAACAAAAGCAAATCCATATTATTGCTAAAACAGCACCCACAACAAAACACCGTAACAACAAGAGGAAGGGAAAAAAATACATTTTGTTTTAGCCAAACACGAATGGAATAAAACTCCTCAAAAGCCAAAATAAAACTGGTACATAGATTTTGCTTTGGTGTCTAACACCTCCCTTCTTCCTCCTGCTCTCTTCGTGACAGGTCGCCGTGTCTGCATGGCAGAGAAATTCGCCAAAACTAATATGTTCATCTTCTTTGTCAACATGCTTCAGCGGTTCACTTTCTCGTTCCCAGAGGGTAAATCGATCCCATCACTAGAGGGAGAAGGCGGACTCGTGTTGACCCCCGGTCCCTTCGAACTCTGTGCCAATATGCGACCCTGAGCTTAGGACGCACAGCTTTCACCTAGTTAACCGTTCTTTAAAAAGTCAGATTGCATTTTAAAGCTAATTTAGATGGCTGGGTATTATTAAGACGATTGAATCAAAGCAGGGGAGATGAGCCGATTTCACGAAACGCTAGGATCAATCTTATCTCGAGTTAGGACGAGTAACCCATCCTAACTTAGGATGAGTTCAATGCGTCCTAAGTCCTAAAATAGGAAGAGTTTGGTGAAATCGACGGCAGGTCACCTGCATGACAACAGGTGGGCATGCAAAACAACCAACTGGACTCCAAGAAACCGGACTAGAAAAAGAGGAAGACAAAAAAGAAGATGGAGAGATGAACCATCAGTATATATCGGGGCATTGCTTGGCAAAAGACAGTGAAGAATAGAGTAAAATGGAGAATTGGTTAAGAGACTTTCCTTCTGCAATGGAGTGAAATAGGCACGACAGAGACAAAGACGTCTGAATGGTTGACGTTTTGCACAATTGTTTTCAATTGTTTTCGTGTGCTGGATGTGAGCTATTTGGAGGTCTGGTTAGGCTCTGTTTATCTGTTTACACTGTATATATATAATTTGTTTTGTGGTTCATTATAAAGTACGTTAGATTAATGTTTTTGTTGATAGTCACTTTTATATGTATTCACTTGTATATAATTCAACCGATGTTACATATCTGCTACTCGTTTTGTCAATAATTGTATATTTCTTGCCATAATTGTTAGTTAATGTTTTCTTTGGAGCTGGCCAACTGATGTAACTGCCCATTGAGGGTGATTCAAACAATGAATTGAATTTAGTCGAATAGAAAGATGGCACATGATTATGTTTGATATGGACCATTGTGGCCGCCGAAAAGAAGTTTGAAATTTTTAATTCCGCCATTCAATAGCATTGCAACCCATTGTGTCCAAAAATCATATTGTACTACCAAGTCTGTGTGACAAACCGTTGTGTCTGACCCATCATGTTATTTTACAAGTCATTATGATCCACCTCTGTGTGTTCGACACACTGCTATGTCAGACCCTTTTTTTTCTGACTGTCTAGTATTATGCGACCCATTGTTTCTGACAAAAGATTATGTATGACCATTGTTTATAACAGTCCAGTGTTTGTGACCGATTGTGTCCGACACACCACTGCGATCCATCAAATTTGCGTTCGTATTTAAAACAGGTGATTTCAAAAAAGGTGACCAGATTTAATTAACATTTGTGAACAATCAGTGTACAACGTCTAACGTTATCTAAGGCATGTCGCGTATAGTAGGAAACCTAATGTTTACGACCGTAATGTAGTTGCTGGTATGGTATCTTAATTACATTTTGTGTAAGAAAACATCTGAACCAAAACCAAACGTTCGCAACACAAGCCATCATAGCTGCGAGGAAATAAATAAATAAAGAGGCATGGAAATTGTACTTTTCCCGTTCGCCATCAGATGGTCTTATTGTAAGGCCTTTGAAGACATTGGACACTATTGGTAATTGTCAAAGACTAGTCTTCACAGTTGGTGTATCTCAACATATGCATACAATAACAAACATGTGAAAATTTGAGCTCAATCGGTCGCCGATGTTGCGAGATAATAATGAAAAAAAAAAACACCCTTGTCGCACCATGGTCACACGAAGTTGTGTGCTTTCAGATGCTTGAGTTCGAGATCTCAAATTCTAAATCTGAGGTCTCGAAATCAAATTCGTGGAAAATTTCTTCTTTCTCGAAAACTACGTCACTTCAGAGGGAGCTGTTTCTTACAATGTTTTATACCATCAACCTCTCCCCATTACTCGTAATCAAGAAAGGTTTTACGATAATAATTATTTTGAGTAATTACCAATAGTGTCCACTGCCTTTAAGGGTTACTGTTCATGTGTAATGTTGCCATGGAAACTGTTTGACGTACAAGCACTTGAGGACTGGAGAGGAACAAAAAACAATTTGACAAATAACATACACAAAAAAATGATAGCAGAGAAATAATTAAAATATTAGGTAAAAAAAGGTTTATCGTAATTTTTCCTGGAGATTAAACCAGTTCCTAGCCAGAACGTGACAAAGCGGCGGCCAAGGTTGCTTATTACAAAGAGAGAGAAAAAAGCAACAATGGAGTCTATTTTAAATCCCTCTTCCATCAAACCCTTGCAGCAAAGAACGTGTTGCTGATAAATCTTAGCAAACCATTGTTGTTTATTTCTCATGGCTGTAACTAGTTGAGCTCGGCATTCAAGCGTCAGTCGCTGCTCCGGTAGATCAGATTGTGTTTTCTTCAAGAATAAAGCAAACAACTTTATGTGAAAACGTTATAGGTGTTGATGACTTAGTAGAGACGCATTGATTTAACAGTTAAAGTTTGAAACAGCAAATACTGTGTGGTGGACTCCAGCATGGCTCTGTTTCTACCAACTCTTACTCTCTTACTCGTTGTTACAGCTGCTATAAAAGGTAAATCTAACGTTAAAGGTAGCGGACACTATTGGTAATTACTCAAAATAATTATTAGCATAAAATCTTACTTGGCAACGAGTAATGGGAAGATGTTGTTGATAGTATAAAACATTTTGAGAAACGGATCCCTCTGAAGTGACGTAGTTTTCGAGAAAGAGGTAATTTTCCACGAATTTGATTTCGAAACCTCAGATTTAGAAATTGAGGTCTCGAAATCAAACATCTGACAGCACACAACTTTGTGTCGCAAGGTTTGTTTTTTTCTTTCACTATTATCTCGCAACTTCGATTACTAGTTGTTCTCAATTTTAACAGGTTTGTTTTTTCATGCATATAATGTTGAGAACACACCAAATGAGAAGACTGGTCTTTGACAATTACCAAAAGTGGCCAGGGTCGTTAAATTAATTCCTTCGACATAAATAAGGGAATCAATGTGTGGTGAGAAGTTTTCAACTGATGCCTGGTTCTTGATAAATTTACCGAGACGAAGTCGAGGTACATTATCAAGAACCAGTCCTCGGCGGGTTTAAACCACTTGTTGAAAACCGATTCAACAAACTTTGATTCCCATTCATAAATACTTTTTCGGTCAAAAAACTGTCCCGCTCACAACCGGTCATAAACACGGGTCATTATCAAAGGTTTAAACACCCCCACGTGACGCGCTCTCCACCAATATGAATAGCGAAACTGTCTGAGGTATTTATGAAAACATTTCAATAGGTTTTCACGGCAGATTTCAGCAAAAATTCAATAATATACAATTTTAACAACAGGCATTCAAATTGAATGAGTCTTGCTGCCTAGACAGAAAATGGATAAAACTAATTTGACATGTTAATGGATAACTAATCCAATCGAATTACTCCTCCTTACTGTTTAATGCTGATTCAAAGGAGTAATCAATTCCAAACGTAACTAAATAAGTTGAGTGTTAAAATGAATGGATTTTCTTTGAAATAAGTCGGAAAACCTTAGAAATGCCATAGAAATAAAAATGCTGTTTTTATAAATTATCGTGTGCATCTGTCTTGAAAGTATCCGTTGTTAAATACCATTGCTTTTGCTCCAATTTACAGTTTAGTAGACTTTTCTCAATACAATTTATTATAATTGAAATCGGTTGTGACGTGTGTATGATACATTGCCTAGGACTTTGACACATTTGAAGGTAAACATTTAAAGTAAAATTACATTTTTTAATTGCTAATTATTCTTATCTTGAATGAAAACAATAGACGAAATGTCACGTGACCTGAGATGGGTATCTAACATCAACAGAAAAAGCGTAGTGCAATATCAACGTGCGTTAAAAGGACATGATTGTTGTTGTATTTGTTTGTACAATCGAGGCTTTTCTTTCTCGAAATCAGCGAATAAATATTTTGGAATTTGTACCAGAGAACTTACCCGTGGCTAAACTGCCAGAAACCAAACTAAGTTCCACTAACTAGGAAATTCTACGAGAATGTTCACACGTACGATGTCAAGCGTTAAGAGCAGGGAAATTGTAGTATTACATTGCCCTCATTGTAATGAATTTGCTGCCAATACTTTCAATAACAATCTACTGAAGAAGCTGCAAATTCCTTTATTCTTGCCCATTGATTTGAAGGGGTATCTGCATCAGCTAAAGTCTGACAACTTCGCGGTTGTGTGGCAAAGCCTGACTTCACACCGTGCACAACGCAAAAAACACGGCGCGTGAGCTCGCTCAAACCTCAGTAATTTACGTAGTCTAACAATACTCTCAAACGAAACCTCTTTTGTAGTAGAATACTGGATTTACCTAACAGCAAATTTGAGAGCACATCTTTCTTACTAAACAAGGCATAATTGTAGAAACTGAAATTTGAAAAAGAAATTAACGAATTGCCATATCTTAATTAAGTGTTTACTCCACAAGTAAGTTATGACCATAAAAACCAACTCGTTGGAGAGCGAATTTGGTATAAAACGTGAGCTATAAAATTGATTATAATCCTTTTTAAAAGAAAGCTTTGGTAAAGTTGACAAAATAGTCACAAAGACACAAACATGAGTTTGCCTGATCTACCATTACTAAAATAAAAAGACCTGTGACAAATATTTGAGTTAATTTAAAAACAAATTATGGTGACAATAAAAAAAAAAAAAATAAAAAAAAAAGATGAATTGATTTTTATGTTCGGTAAAAGCTACTCATTATAATTTTGTGCTGGAGATCTTAACTCGTGGAAAATTAAGCCAATGCGCTTGCCAGAACGTGACTACATCGATTGAGGGCCAAGGTTGATTATTAAAAAAAAATCGCCATCACAAAGAAGTATAATATTGTTAATATCCATCAATCCCTTGTAGCAAAAGAACGTGTTGCTGGTTAATCTGAGCAAACCTTTTATTTTAATGGCTGTAATTATTCCTACTTGGGGCCGGCATTTAAGTTTTATGAGAGGCCGTGTGACATTCTATTTGTTTTTGAAGTCTGAGGCTAATAGGCAAGACAATGTATGTATTAATACAAACAAGTACATATAGAAGAAAAGGTGAAATAACAGAACCAATATAAAACAACAACATCATTAAACCACTGGTCACAACAGCAGAGACAACAAAGCAAAAAAAAAGAGCCAGTTAGAAAAATAAAATAAAATAAAATAAAATCAATGACTTAAACTTAATACCAGTACAAAAAAAGGTGAAAGCAGTCAAGGTGAGCTCACTGCGCAATCGCTCAAGCAAACCATTCTATACATTGAACCCCGATAATACATGTTTACTCTGCTTTCCTCAGTTCTAACTTTAGGCACACACAACCCATTGCTCTCTGGGTTTCTGGTGGAATATTTATGCCTTGTAGCCGTCGAATTACTCGGAAGAGACACATAATCCGGAGTTAAATTAAGTTATATTTGTTGGGAAACCTTTCCAGGTCCGCCTGATCCTGAAATGAGCAAGGCCTCTTTAGACACGGAGTCAGGGTCAGTTCTGATTGGGAGCTTTATAGAAGTCTTCGAAAAAACTATATACCTTATCTTCTTATCATCGAAAAAACAAACAAATTTATACCAAATACCTTAAAAAAAAGGTAGTGGAAACTATTGGTAGTTTCTCAGAATAATTGTTAGCATAAAACCTTACTTGGTAACGAGCAATGTGGAGAGGTTGGTAGTATAAAACATTGTTAGAAACAGCTCCCTCTGAAGTAATGTAGTATTCAAGAAAGAGCACCGAATTAAGAGCACCGAATTCAAACTCTGGTGTTTCTGATCAGCAGAGTGTGGGTTCGAATCCCCAGCCGTGACACTTGTGTCCTTAAGCAAGACCTTTCACCATTGCTTCGTCCTTCGGATGGGACGTAAAGCCGATGGGCCCATGTGTTGTGTAACGCATGTAAAATAACCCAGTGCACTTATCGAAAAGAGAAGGGGTTGGCCGGTGTTGCTGGTCCGATCGGCAGCAAATTGCGCCACTGCACCGTGTATTGGTGCTATCAGAATTAGGTCTCATAATTCAAACGTACTCCCACATCTTGCAGGAAATACTGTATGTTACAACGCCAGGAGCGTCATTGAATGACGGACATGTGCGCTAATAAAAAGACACAATTATTATTATAGTATTTTTTATTAATCAATTAGTTTATTTGTGTAAATTTGACATTCAAGTCATCATTGGTTACATTGTCAGAAAAAGGGAAGACAAACCGCAGATACCACAAAAGATAACGTTGTATATGACATGCAAAACAAACATAATTGAGACAACTTCTTTCATTGGTACAGGTACTTCTGTGGCAGCCAATGTCTGTGTACTTGGTACCGAACCAGATGAATCTGCAGGCGGCAGGGTACGGTTCGTTCTACCACCGGGCGACCCTTGCTCCTGCACTCAAGTCATGCTGGGCGGACACAACGCTTATGCACCGCCCAGGAAGGACCAACCCGTCTACATCGACACTCTACCAATGGACGCTGAAGGACTCCGTAGATCACAAGAATGTCTTGAAATCAGTACAGTATAAAACATAGTATACAAATATTGACTGCTTCGAGTGCTATGGTTAAAACTATGACTCCCGAGGTGATCCCCGTAGCGTTCTGTTTTCCCGAGGCGAAGCCGAGGGAAAATAGAACGCTCCGGGGATCACCGAGGGAGTCATAGTTTTTAACCATTGCACGAGTAAAAGCAGTCAATATTTGTTTTATAACACCCCAAACATTTCTAAATACTGTACTATTATTATTAAGTTACAGACCTGAATGCTACAATCCACGGACGATGCGAATACAGATTGCAAACACTTTTACTTACTGTGTTGCATGTAGTGTCGTGCAATCCGAAATGGTTACAGACTATTAATTTATGATCCTCGTACACGCAACGGACGTCTGGGTACTGCACGCCGTGTGCTAGTCTGTCGGACTAGCGCACGGCGCCATGTGCTAGTCTTCGGACTAGCGCATGGCAAACCGACGGCCGTCGTGTAGCAAAACTAAGACATGTCATGTGACGCGCTCTAAACCAATGAGCAGGCAGAATCTTTGCAAGGGGTGTTATAATATAGAACATTGTGAGAAACAGCTCCCTCTGAAGAGGAGTATGTTTTCGAGAAAGAAGTAATTTTCCACGAATTTGATTACGAGACCTCAGATTTAGAATTTGAGATTACGAAATCAAGCATCTGAAAGCACACAACTTCGTGTGACAAGGTTTTTTTTCCATTATTATCTCGCAACGTCGATGACCGATTGAGCTCAAATTTTTACAGGTTTGTTTTTTTATGCATAATGTTGAGATACACCAAGGAGAACACTGGTCTTTTACAATTACCAATGGTGTCCAGTGTCTTTAAAAACAAAAATCCACGCTGTTGTTCCATGACGGCGATTTTTTTTATTATTGTTTTTTCTCTTTAAAGGCAGTGGACACTATTGGTAATTACTCAAAATAATTATAAGCATAAAACGTTTCTTGGTGACGAGTAATGGGGAGAGGTTGATGGTATAAAACATTGTGAGAAAAGGCTCCCTCTGAAGTGCCATAGTTTTCGAGAAAGAAGTAATTTTCCACGAATTTGATTTCGAGACCATCAGATTTAGAACTTGAGGTCTCGAAATCAACCATCTAAACGCACACAACTTCGTGTGACAAGGTTTTTTTTCTTTCATTATTATCTCGCAACTTCGATGACCGATTGAGCTCAAATTTTCACAGGTTCGTTATTTTATGCATATGTTGAGATACACCAACTGTGAAGGTTAGTCTTTGACAATTACCAATAGTGTCCAATCCCCTTGAACAGAATTGACGTCTGAAGCTCCAAGTACAAATGTACTCCCAGTCTACAATGACTGCCAGGATGTTCGCAATGGGGGACACGATACTAACGGAGTGTACAACATCTTAGTTGATGGGAAAGCCACAGCGGCCTTCTGTGAATTGCAGCCCCCCACACCCAGGCAAAGTGGCGACGGATTCATTGTAAGTAAACCATCTAAGTTTCGGTTTAAGACTAAATTTACAATGTTATCTCCATGACAAGATTAACATTCAGCCCATTTAAATGAAAATGTTCTTATTAAATTAAAATGTGCATCCGTGTCGACACTTCCAGTTGATTACAATCCGAAAACTCCAAACTATCCGTTAAAGAAAATCAGTTTAAAGCCATTGGACCCTTTCGGTACAGAAAAAAAAAAGTTCACAGATTTACAAATAATTTACAGGGTTTACAGAAGGTAATGGTGAAAGACTTCTCTTGAAATATTAGTCCATGAAATGCTTTACTTTTTGAGAAAACGGTAAAACAATATAAATTCTCGTTAACGAGAATTACGGAGTTGTTATAAACACATGTCATGACACGGCGAAACGCGCGAAAACAGGAGTGGGTTTTCCCGTTATTTTCCCCCGACTCCGATGTCCGATTGAGCCTAAATTTTCACAGGTTTGTTGTTTTATATATATGTTGTGATACACGAAGTGTGGGACTTGGACAATACTGTTTACCAAAAGTGTATAATGGCTTTAACAGCCTGAATTTTCTCAGATGCTACATACACGTACAAATGATAAAATACATTACTGATGACGTAGGAGAGATGCAAAATCAAGTGGGCCTATACTTGAGCTACACGGATGCAAATTAAGCACACACATAAGTTGAAAGGGTTTGGGTACTATTTGGTGGTAACCAAACACGAAGTCCACATATTTACACTAAACTTACACGATTGGAAGATAATGATGGTAGAAAGCTTCCATTTAAAGGCAATGTACACGTCTGGTAATTGTCAAAGACCAGTGTTCTCAATAGACTGTGCAAGTCTCGCGCGCACCGGAGCGCGAAAACACGACAACTGAGGAACTTAATTTTTTTATGAATCAAATCTTTGCTTTAATGTTTTCTTAATGCCGAATCTGAACAACAAAAATACCCATTAGAGCTTGTTTAAATTAGTTTTAGCTTTTTAAACAAATACACAATTATCGGTTAAAGTCTATGTAAAGACAAAAGTAAAACTCTGGGACAAGGATGTTTGTTTGATCTTAAATGTTTTGTAAACCCCTTTTGTAAATCTACGCCCGGATGTGAAACTACTGAAAGCTGGTTTATACGCGGACGCACGATGGTCGCAAGGGCGTTAGATAAACGCGTGACGCATTGTAAAGAGGAAGCCGACGCCTAAACGACCAATGAAAAGGCTTTCCACCCCGCGCGGCCAAAACAAGCGTCTGCGTAAGTTTCGTGATCGGAGATGGGCACAAGTTCTTAATTTTTTACAAGTAACCTGACCTGAGGTCAAGTTTAAATATCGGTTTTTCTTCGTTATTATGTTGACTTTATTTTTAAATGTATATATGTTGTTAATTAGAATTACATTTTTAACAACATATGTCATTTTTATGGTCATAAACTATATTAAACTAAAGTAATGGACGAAACAAAATCTCCCCAACGTAAAACTCCATAAGGTTGGGACCACAATGGTCCCGGAAGTTCAAATCTGCGCGAGACTTGCACAGTCTATTGGCAGATCCCATCATAAGCATAACATAACAATCCTGTGCAAATTTGGTTATCCTGATCTTAGAAGTTGCGAGAAAATTATGAAAGAAAAAACACCCTGGTTGGACGAATTTGGAATAAAAGACTTCTAGCTAGAAGTATTTTAATATTTTAGTGAGAATTACCTCTTTCTTAAAAATCACGTTACTTCAGAGGGAGTCGTTTCCCACAATGTTTTATAATCAACAGCTCTCCAATGCTTGTTACCAAGTCAGTTTTTAAGTTAATATTTACTTTGAGTAATTACCAAACGTGTACCTTCCCTTTAAATATTACTTGCTGAGGTTAGGTACGTCAACCCTTAAAATATGAGTTCCGAGGCTGGTCGTAGTGACATGTCTGAGAATGAATTTCAATCCCGCGTCACGTTGGGACAGAGTGCGAGAAGGTTCAAAACTTATAATTCACTTAAAGCCCTTTATACACTTTCACAGATTTACAGGGTTTACAGAAGGTAATGGTGAAAGACTTCTCCTGAAATATTAGTCCATTAAATGCTTTACTTTTTGAGAAACATTAAAACAGTATCAATTCTCGATAGCGAGAGTTACGGATTTATTTTAAACACATGTCATAATACGGCGAAACGTGTGGAAACAAGAGTTGGTTTTCCCGTTATTTTCTCCCGATTCCGATTACCGATTGAGCCTAAATTTTCACAGGTTTATTATTTTATAAACTGCTCACATAAAGTAAGGAAACTTTTTTCAATCCAGTATATTTGTTAGTATTTAATACTCTCTTTGTATATGGTATATATCATTGTAAAGCTGAACTGTTCCTCTTCAAAATGATACCACTTAAAGAGGAGCAGTTCAGCTTTGTATTGATATATACCATACACAAAGAGAGTCTTAAATAATAACAAATATACTGGATTGAAAAAAGTTTCCTTACTTTTTGTGAGCAGTTTATACAAGTTGTGATACACGAAGTGTGGGACTTTGACAATACAGTTTACCGAAAGTGTATAATGGCTTTAAAGACACTGGATACTATTGAGTTGTCAAAAGCCAGTCTTCTCACTTGGTGTATCTCAAAATATGCATTAAATCACAAACCTGTGAAAGTTGAGCTCTATCGGTCATCGGAGTTGCGAGATAACTATGAAAGAAAAAACACCCTTGTCACACGAAGTTGTGTGCTTTCAGATGCTTGATTTTGAGACCTCAAATTCTAAACTCGAGGTCTCGAAATCAAATTCGTTGAAAATTTCTTCTTTCTCGAAAACTACGTCACTTCAGAGGGAGCCGTTTCTCACAATGTTTTATACAATCAACCTCTCCCCATTACTCGTTACCAAGTGAGGTTTTATGCAGATAATTATTTTGAGTAATTACCAATAGTGTCCACTGCATGTCTTTAATGCAAAGCTTCAAATTTTACTTTTTAAGGAATGTTTCCGACGAGTAACCTATACCAGTGTATCTTATTATAATTGATACTTTCTACCAAATGTAGGTTATTCAGAAACGTATTGACGGCTCTGTTGATTTCAATCGTACCTGGGCAGACTACGAAGCTGGATTTGGTGATCTAGAGGGTGAGTTCTGGTGGGGAAATAGCAAGCTTCGATCCCTGACAGACAACGCGGAGACGTGGGAGTTGGTGGTGGATCTGGAGGCATTTGACGGGAGCAAGGCCAGCGTTCGCTACGATGGGTTCAGCATCACTGGAGACAAGTATGATCTCACAGTTGATGGATTCAACCCCATTCAAGGAGATGCAGGTACTGAACAACTCAAAAATGTATACAAAAAACTGTGGCATATCTTTGACTTATGTTTGACTTGTCTTTGTCATGAAGATTGATTAGCTACTATTCTGAATTTAGTGTATGAATACTGCACACAAGTGCATCGAGCACTGTGAATAAAGGCATTTGAATATTTTCTGGTACAACGACGTGCTTGATCACAAGTTACCACTTAAACTTGAATTCACCAGACTATAGAAGTAGTTGCAAAGTCACATGGATTGGGACAATCTTTTGTGTAGTTACAGTGGGTGCGTTCGTTTAGCTTACATGGGTCGACCCCGGTCTGCCCCGGTACGTTCGAATTGCTTTGACGTCATTCAAAGGGCTCATCCGGGTCAGCCCCCAGTGCCCTGCTTTAGGAGTGGGTCACCACGAGAGGGCGAGTGCGATTAGCTCTTGTCAGGGGCTTACCGAAGTGAGCACTGCGCGGGGTCGACCCAGGGAAGCTTATCGAATGCACCCATAAAACCCCGTTCACACACAGACGTCGCTTCTACTACGATGGTAAAATGGCCGAGTGCGTGGACAATCGCGGACCAAATGTGGGGCAAACGTGGGAGGATCTCCATGCGCGTGGTTTGGTCGGGGTGGGATCTCCTAGATCGGGAAGCTGCAACTTCTCCTCACGCTTAATATGAACATGTTCAAAATAAGCGTAGTCGGGTCGTGGCAAACAATAAGTGGGACAAAGTCAGAGTGGGAACGCCATTATCGCACATGCAGCGTGGTAGCAACGACAACCATTTCGAAGTAGAAAACCGCTTGGTTGGCATTGGTCTTGGTGTAATTGTCAGTAATCGTAACGTGGCAGTGAGTCAGAAACACTTTTTTACGTGGAAGTGGTAAAGCTGGGCGAAGTCTTCAATTTGTCAAATATTGCTTGATTTTGACGGCGATCATACCCCGACTTGATACATTTTTGAGATCGCGGTGATCGGCATGATCTTCTCAAGGTCGTACTGCTTTGTGAACGGGGTATATAAGAGACGGAGAACACCCTTATACACAAATATGATTGTATGTGTATGGCACAATGATACCAGCATTTGCTCGTCGACGACGGTAAAAGAACTAGAAAAATCCAACAAGAAAATAAGGAGAAAAACCAAACCTTATCATAGTGTATTTTTCATACTGAAGAGGAACGCATAATAGTACACCACAAAGCTCTTTTCAGAGCAATCTTTCGTCGCCGGGAAGAAATAAACACTCGGAAAAACAGTAACGGTTTCTTCCTGTTATATATATATATATATATATATATATTTTTTTTTAATTTGAAGGCGATGGCCTGGATATGCATCAGAGGGCATTCACAACGAAAGACGAGGATAACGACTCTGGGTTGAACAACTGCGCTGAAGAATTCCAAGGTGGCTGGTGGTACGACAAATGTGACGGCATCGACAGTAATCTGAATGGCATGTACAGTCAGTCACAAAGCGTTGCTGATTACCAAGGAGTGCAGTGGGTACCATGGAAAGGCAAACATGTCTCCCTCAAAGGATGTCAAATGAACATAAGACGTAAATAGAAGTGAAATGAGATAGAACAAATGAAATAATACTTTGTTTAACTTAACTGACCCTTCAACATTTTGAAAAAGGGGTAAACAAAATCAACGATAATAATAAGATAAAGTCATATAGCGGTTGTTGTTAGAACATTTTCAGCTATTTTTATCTTCAGGATAAATAAACAAATAAATATATAAATAACTAAATAACTAAATAACTAAATAAACGAAAAACGGTAAAAACCAAAACACCCAAAACCCAAACCAAGCGTTTCCAAACAGTTTCGGGAGGTGCTGTTCCGATCCAAAAAACTGCATTAAGTTGCAATCTTGAAGAAACTAAAGTGTACTATTACCAGGAAATTCTACATCGGCTCTACATTAAACAGCGTATAACCAGAAGGGGCAGGGTGTGTCAGCCCCCAACCATCCCCGCTCATCGACTTGTCCCCTCTTGCCCCAAAGTGAAATCGAAAAAAAACATGGAAAATAAAAACGATGATTGTATTTATAAATTGGGGGGGGGGGGGTGAATTTGAAAATGAAAAAGAGCAGTAGTGCCAGAAGGGTTGGTACCGAATAAGGAGTTCATTTTAACCTTGCACTGCATGGAAGAAATTATAGCACGTCTTTTGTTTCTAAAGTCGCTCGCCAGGGTTATCGCGATATTATGTATTTTGTCTTGTTACTTGAGTAGTGTATTGTAAGTAAGTGATGTTGTTAAAGGAACATAACAGAATTGGTAAGAAACAAAAATCGTGAAGATCACACATATTGACATTAAACCTACACGGTCTAATGATGATGATAGTAGAAAACATCCCTTGAAATATTTCTGTCCGAAGTTTCACATTTTGATGAGAAATAAATAATCAAATTTTGCGGTTGGAGTATATCGCTCAGTGAGCGTTTTATTCATTTTTTTTTTGGCATCGATGTCATTTAAAAATGTGAATCGGTTTTTCAATATTTTCTCGGGATCCAGATGGCCGATCGTTTTCAAAGTTCTACAGGTTTGTCTGTTTGTTCATCTTGTGGATTACATTAAGTGCTTACACTGCCAGCAACTATTTTGTCCGCAAAATGTTCCTTTATAATTGTGATCTCATTTCGGGATGCTGTTTTTGTAAATATTTTTTGTTATATAATGCAGAAAATGTCCAGTATTACAATATAATGGCATTACAAGGCGAAGCACCCGAGATTCTCATCTCATGCGTAGACTGGGTCTCATGTGGGCCACTGTGTATAGTCCCCTCCGGATCCTGCACCCAATGATTCACATAATAATGGGCCTCTATATTGGTTGGACCAGATGTCATACATCTTGGGCCCATCTTGAGAAAATCTGGGTTATCCCATAATGTTTCACGGGCAATATGGGGTTCATGTGGGTTCAAATGGGGGATAGGGTGGAGCAAAAACGTCCCATAGTGGGCTAGCCCAGATAACGTCCAATTTATAAGTAATGGAATGGTAATTGTTTAATGTTAAAGAATAGTATACCAATAACTATATGTACATTACTTATACCACATTAGCTATTATGCAAACTTTATATAAATACGTGATGGGTAGCAGCAGTGTTATTCATAAACGCAAGTAGGAAAACAATGACTAAATAATAATAAAATGACTGCATGACCTTTCGTAGCAATAGTTTCGTCATTAGATGCAGTGAGGAATGCAAGCTGTTAGTAATAAGTCACATTAAATGCTTTATTTTATTTTCCTCCTGAAAACTATATTACACTTGGTTGTACGTATATACCTATCAAAACATGGCGTGTCTTAAAGCCCTGTTCGCATTGGACTTAATTTGGGTAAACCAACCGAGCCAATGGGTAACTTACCAATTCAAAATCCAATGCGAACAGCCCAGGAAGTTTTCCTCCCAGGTAACTTACCCGACCCGAATGGGTAGTTTAACAGAGCCAAAGTTGCCCAGGAAAATTGACCAGGTCAGTTTAACCGAGCCAGAAAGTCCAATGTAGGGACAGTGGTGCTGGATTTCTCCAAGGCCTTTGATCTTGTCGACCACAATTTGCTCATTAACAAGTTCATTGACCTTGGTGTCCGTGGCTCCATTGTTCCAAGGGCTGGTGATTTCCTTAACAATAGAACTCAGTGTGTTCGATTTAACAATATCAAATCTGATTATCTGTTGCTTAAAGGAGGAATTGCTCAAGGAACAAAATTAGCTCCAATTGGATTTAAAATTTTCATCCATGATGCAGTCCAATATGCTAATTCTAAATGTCTGAAATTTGTTGATGATCTTACTTTGGTAGAAAATAGATATATTTCTAGAAACAGTTCCCTCCATTATGACTTAAATAAGTTGGTTGAATGGTCTGACCAAAACCAGGTCAGGTTAAATCCTTCTAAGTGTCAAGCGCTTCAAGTGTGTTTTAAGAAAAACCCTCCTGTTGGTATAAGTTTAACCATTAACGATGCCGTTTTGGAATTTGTCAGTGAGGCCAAGGTCCTTGGAATTTGGCTACAAAACGATCTAAAATGGAATGCTCAAATCAACCATATTCTGAAAAAGGCTAGCATGAAATTTTTGTGCTTAGAACTCTTAAACGGTTCGGTTTTTCAATGAAAGAACTCAGCATTGTCTATTGTGGTTATGTAAGACCAATTCTAGAGTATGCAGACGTGGTGTGGCAGCCTGGTATAACCGTTAGGCAATCTATTCAAAAATGGTTGTAGAATGATTCTGGGCCGGCAATATACCTCCTATAGTGATGCGCTTATTACTTGCGGACTTGACTCTGTGGCTTGGAGGAGGAGAAATCATTGTGAACATTTTGCAAACAGTCTTATTAATGACTCTCGTTTAAAGTCTCTCCTCCCCCTACCAGAGAGAGAGAGTGTCCAGGGTAGGATTACTCGCAATGCTAAACAATATTCAACTCTTTCTATGAGAACATCCCGTTTTAAAATAGTCCAGTCCCTGATTTTATTAACATTTTCAACAAATATTTTGTGTTTAAGTTGTTTTAATAATCTTGTCTAATTGTTATATTTTAATATATTTTTATGTACAGTCTCATGCAATTTGTTTTGATAATTTTGACTAAATGTTATATTCTTAAATATATTTTAATGTACAGTCGCATGCAATTTGGTCCTTGGGCCACGATTTGTGGTTTTAGTAAAATAAAATAAAATAATAAACATTAATTTTGTTTACATTTAACTTTGACCGTTAACTTTGATTGAAAGCCACTGTACACATTTTGCACGTGATAAAACATTTTGTCCGACATGTTTGTCCGAAATTAAACAGTTAAAAATATTGACACCGTCAGTATAGTAAATCATTACATCACTAATACCTGCACCGTTAGTGCCCTGGGCCTAATTTCATAGCGCTGCTTAACGGTAAGCAAACTTGCGTGCTTACTGTAGCAGACAAATTTGCTTAAGCCTAAGCGTATTTCACAGGTTAGCAGAAAAAATTGGGCGGCCATATTGCGTGTTTACCGTGGATTTGCATTGTGACGTCATTTATTTTCGTGCGGTTATACGCACCGGAAGGTTATTAGCATGTCTTTTCGTGTGCTTACGGTTAGCAGCGCTATTAAGTAGAAATTGCTAAGTAAGCACAAAATCGGCCGCTAAGCAGCGCTATAAAATTGGACCCTGGACCCAATTTCATAGCGCTGCTAAGCACAACAAAATGCTTAGCATGAAATTTCTTCCTTGATAAAAACAGTAATGCCAACCAAATTTCCACATGATTTTCAGGACAAGCAAACAACTGAATACCAGTAAAAAGCAAAATGCAACAAATGGAAGTTTGGTTGGTAATCATGTTATTTACCGAGGAAGAAATTTCATGCTTAGCAATTGTTTTTGCTTAGCAGCTCTATGAAATTGGGCCCTGGTCATCAGTAACAGTAATTATTTCGTTCGCTCGTCGAAATATTGTTTCATTCCCCTGAAACTCTAATACATTAGGACAAAATGTTTTCGATTTGACGCTCCATCCTTTCAAAGAAGTGTATTTTTGGCAGAACGAATTACTGATTCTGTTTCATTATGTTTGACCTTACCTCACACTTATTGCATGGGCTCCGAGTCGTAGTGATAGCGACATGGCTACTAAACTAACAAAAACTAATTTTTCTCAACACTTCTTTACAGTCTTTCCTGAATCGTCTATTCGCCAGTCCGTAAACTAAAGGGTTAAACGCGTTGTTGATGTACAAGAGTACGTGCATAGATCTTAGCAGTGTGAAATAATTCGGATCAATGTTTAGACATACACCGAGGGATAGCAAACTGGTGAGTAAGATGAGGATCCAATATGGCAGCCATGTCAACAGGAACAACACGCTGGTAATGAAAAGCATTCTCGTTGTCTTGCGTTGCAGATTGGGATTTTTTTCATTTGTCGGAACTGTTCGTATAATTGTAACATCAGGTTTGGTCGTTATGTCAGCCTGGTGTTCCCTTATTGGTGAAGTTGTTCGCAAGAAGCCCACAGTCAAATCTCCCCCACTCTGTTTCATCGGTTGTGATGACGTCTTCGATATGCTAGGCATCCGTACATGACTGGTGAACGTGTGGATGTCTTTAGTTTTGCTAGAACATGGCACAATAGCCGAGTTAATTTCCGTATCAAGTCCAATGTTTTGTGGTCTGCCTGTGTGAATTGGAGTCCTATTGATGAATTCAACTTGCATGGAAGGTGCTTGGCCAACTCTAACGTGTCTTCTGATAGCGGTGTAAACTTTCGTGTAACACACGGCTATCACCAGAAGTGCAATGGCAAAACCAACAGTTTGAGAAAGCAGTTGGATATAATAAGGCACAGCGATGAAGCTAGGGATCGAGATGATGACTGAGACTACTAAAGACACCACTAGCGTGGCCTTAGCTCTCTTGAGGGTGAAGAATCGCTTACGATGACGGCAGATGCAGTCGTACCGGTCCGCTGCGATGAGTGCGGTAATGAACACCGAGGTGACAATAATCGCTTCTTTCAAGGTCATGATAAACTCCAAAACGTGCGGAACGCGCGTCTTGTAGTTATTCGTCACAAGCACAACCAGCACATTGAAGATATGCATTAGACACACTGTTAGATCGGCTGCAGCCAATGCCATGATGAAGATATGGGTGCTGGTCTTAAGTGTCTTAGTGCGGTACACACAAACGATGAGGACATTTCCAGTTACTCCAAAGAAGAACATGACACCATAAACAACAATTCTGAATATGTGTGTTGAGCTAGTATCACCGGAGAATTTCTCAAGTGCATACTTGGTAGACATGCAATATGATGTGTTTTCCATGGTAACATCCATCGTAATCACAAGATCCCATCAGCTGAATGTAAAATTTCCGTAACAATTTGAAAAATCCTCTCTAATATAACGACCTTCATAGATCAAGTGGATGGATGGCTGTAGTAAAACCTCAGAATTAACATTGTACGTTTCCTTAAAACTCGTTATCCAGTGGGGTAAAGTTTTTGGCTGTTTCTACAAACACTAAATCACAAGAAGTGCCAACCAACATGTATCACTCACTACACCATCGCTCCATTGTAGTGAAATAAAAAACACAGTCGACTGAGTTTTTTCCCGCATAATTCCAAATAAGGCCAACCATGTGCATTAAAACGTTTATACCTTTTGGGGGCTCTAATAGGTAATGCAATAAGTCTAGAGCCTTTTAGAGTAGACCCATTTAAAACGGAGGCTTGAAATGTAAGACACGATTGTTGTCTTAGCTTCGTATACTTCATAATTCACTGGCTCCTTTCAGCGACCCATTTATAGGAAAAGCTTGAGTGTTTTTTACGAAGGACGTTTCGTATTAATAGGGTAATGCAATAGCACCGGCACACTCCCACTCAATAAAACCTTTATCAAGCCTGTATTTTCTACATAATTGGTCAAATGTTGTTACTGTCTTCATTGAATTACAACACACTACAATTATAAATTATGCCTGGGTTATTCGCTTTCATCAACCTCTAGCTTGCCTAAAGGATTCGGTGTCTCGTAAGAATGAAACAAAACTTGAACAAACTGCTTTTTTTCTATAAGGATTTATTAGTTGTCAAATAGGTTGAAACTCTTTAAACTGAATGATACACGTACAAAACACAATACTGTCTAGGTTATTCGCATCCAATAGGTTATCGTTTGCCTATATAGGCTTCGGTGTCGGAAATGAAACAAAACATTAAAGGCAGTGGACACTATTGGTAATTGTCAAAGACTAGCCTTCACAGTTGGTGTATCTCAAAATTTGGGCTCAATCGGTCATTGAACTTGCGAGATAATAATGAAACAAAAACACCCTTGTCACATGAAGTTGTGTACGTTCAGATGCTTGATTTCGAGACCTCAAAGTTCTAAATCTGAGGTCTCGAAATCAAATCCATGGAAAAGTACTTTTTTCTCGAAAACTACGTAACTTCAGAGAAAGCTGTTTCTCACAATGTTTTATACAATTAACCTCTCCCCATTACTTGTTACCAAGTAAGGTTTTATGATAAAAATTATTTTGAGGAATTACCATACACTCTTTTTCTTTCTATAAGTTGTCCAATAAATTGATACTGTCTTAAATGAATTATAAATGTACAAAACATAATCGTGCGCGCCTATTATTGGCATCCACGTTACCTTCTAGTTACACCAGAATGGAATCTCCTATCAGCTGACATGATACAACCGTCTTCTGTACTTCAAATCCAGACTTGATGTCATTGACCTAGGAAATCTGACCCCAAAAAGATATTTTTTTAAAATTTATTTAGGAAGCATGCCGCATGCATGCCAAACTGCGTTTTCATAAAGTATACTTTTCTGAAGGTTCTGAATTTTTTTACTTTTCTTTAGGACTCTGTGTCTTGTACGAATGAAGCGAATAACCCTTCTTTCACTATGAGCTCATCCGGTGTTCCGTACTCGACCAATCTCCCATCATCAAGGACCAGGATCTTATCGGAATTCAAGATGGTCGTAATGCGGTGCTGTGGAAACAATGAGAACGGGTTGTTATTTATTTATTTTAAATCTTCCGACAATAAATCAATTCGATCAGGAGTAGTCCAAGGAAGTACACTTGTTAAAATAATGTAATAAAAAAATATGAGTCTTCTTGCAATATACTAAAAACATTTTTACAAATTATTAGGCCTATGTAGTTAAACAAAATCCAATAAATCATTTTGAACAGTAGTCCTAAAAAGTACACAAGTTAAAAAACTGTAATAAAAAATACAAGTCTTCCAGCAATTTACCAAAAACAGTTTTTCAAACTAACAGGCCTATGTAGTTAAGAAAAAAAAGAAGAAAAAAACTAAACCTACAAAAAGCAGACAACAGCATAACATTAAGTAATTGAAGCAGCAAGTAAACAAAATACCAAAAAGGAAAAGGCAAACGACGCAAACCAAACCAATCAAACAAACAAAAACAAGCAGCTTCAAAACAAACACAAAAGACAGACAGACAGCGGGAAGACATGACCAACAATCAAATTAACAAACAAAATATTCCTACAACCTAGACTAAATTCCATACATGTAAAAAGGCATACGAAAAAAAGACAAAAGCTCAAATGGGAGCTGTTTAAAGGAACACATTGCCTTGGATCGGTCGAGTTGGTCTTTGGAAAGCGTTTGTAACCGTTTTTTATAAAATGCATATGGCTGGAAAGATGTTGTAAAAGTAGAATATAATGATCCACACAAACATGCCTCGAAATTGCGTGGTTTTCCCTTTACCTTGTCGACTAACACGTCGGCCATTTATGGGGGTCAAAATTTTGACTCCCATAAATGGCCGACCGTGTTAGTTCGCACAGTAGAAGGAAAACCACGCAATTTCGAGGCAAACTTGTGTGGATCATTGTATTCTACTTTTAAAACATCTTTCCAACCATATGCATTATATAAAAAACGGTTACAAACGCTTTTGTTTTGACCAACTCGTCCGATCCAAGGCAACGTGTTCATTTAAACAAGAGAATGACGGTATAATAAGGCATGTATTTACATTACATTTAAAAGATGGCTGCTACACATGTATGTTATAAACGGGGTATAAGTCTATGTTATAAACGGGGTATAAGTCTATGTTATAAACGGGGTATAAGTCTATGTTATAAACGGGGTATAAGTCTATGTTATAAACGGGGTATTAGCATGACTGAAATAAAAAAGCATTGTTATGTGAATTATCATAATACAAGATTCTAAACATGTTAGAAGGCTGAAGCGTCACTGTATACTAAGTATACATGGCTATCTGAAGTAAGGGGTCGTTTCTTAACTTTGTATCCGATCGGCGTACCCCTTTAATTTCATGTCGTAATAAAAAAGAAGATGGTGTTCGAAGCTTCGCATGGTGTGAGGAATAAATGTACCTCTAAGTACAGTGTAAATATAAATACTGTTTGTACTTATATTTATAGCTACTTATAAAAAAGAAGAAGAGGGAGAAAAAACAGAAAAACAGGCTCTTCTTGAAAATAGTGAAGCGGCATTGAAAGTAGCGACCAAAGAAATATTGGCATTAATAACAAAAATTGATGTGATGTCTCAAACATTCTGAGAAAGATTTACACTAGGCACTTTGAGGTATGCGTTCTCATTCTATTTAAATTAACAAAATTAACCCAGTTGTGAATTTTGGACAGTGTAATGGAAAAATCTGCTCCTAAAAAGTCGATATAGATTTGGGAGAGTAAACAATATTATACTTCTCATCATTATTGTCTTTATCTTGTCTGTCTGTGTTCTAATTGTTAGTCCGTACGTTATTGTCCATGTGTATGTTAGGTTTGTCTTGTATTATTTTCATGAAGTATGAAAACAATTGTAAGTTTGAATGAACGAATGAACGAACGAATATACTCCACATTCAGACTTACGGCAATCGTCAGCACAGTTCGATGCGCAAAGGCTGTGGCCACGACTTTCTGGAGAATTTTATCCTGTAGTTAGAAGCATTTCAAGACAACACAAGTTCAAACTGTATGAGTGATAAACTCGTATGTTTTTAGTGGTGAAGACATGGGAATTATGAGGGGATTTTGATTTGGTAATACAAGCAGGGAAATTGGCACATAGTCAGCGTAAAAGGTCAACCGGTATTAACCTGCGTCATTATGAGAAGAAAAAAAACTATTTTTTGTTGTTGCTTATAAATGACCATTGCATGATGAATTAGGAAACAATATTGGTAGAATAAAGAGCGATTTCAAAGTTTCAAAATGGCTGTCATTACTTGTTTGAATACATTTATTTTTTTCAAAAATGGCGGTGGCCCGCTGCCAAATAAATTTCTTATGGCACACTCCGACTGTGTGCGAAACTACAAGTTCAATGTCAAGATTCATCAAATGCACAATTCTATCATTTTGCCTGCCATTATAGTCCAATTCATCATGCTAATGGTTTGCTTATACTTTACAGAAACAGTATACGGTTTGAACATTCTTTGGATTAACAAACCGATAGTTTTAATAATGGTTGTTTCATCAGTATGTTAAGGTGTCTTACCGTTTCCAAGTCGATTGAGGCGGTAGCTTCATCCATGATCAGAATGCGAGTCTTTCTCAGAAAAGCACGAGCCAAGCAAAATAACTGCCGCTGACCAACGCTGAAATTCTCGCCTCCTTCCGTCACAACAGAATCTAGTTACCAAAAAAATGCTTATAATTTTACAGACGTAAAGCAAACATCGCTGCGCTTTCATAAGGATAGCGTATAATAGAGACAGAACAATGTAATTCTACATATGTTGGTAACATTTCCAAAGTTGTCATGTCTCCTCAAGGCCACCGTACAACAAGAAAGCCGCAAACTTACCAAGTCCCAAGTCAAGAGATTGCACCATTTCTTTCAGCTGTGCTATTTCCAGTGCTTTCCATAGATCGCCATCGCTGCTACTCCCAGCTATGGGGTCCAAGTTCTTCCTGTAAATTAGTCACCAACAAGTTAGTAAAGTAAAGGGAAGGTATACGTTTGGTAATAACTCTCGTATTTCAATTAGTTAAACGCATGGGTGTAAATATAAGTAGGATTTTAAACTCTGCATGGTGGAAATACGATAGAGTAAAGGTTTGCGGTAACAACATGTAATGATAATCTCTTTGGGGTGGTTTTGAGCAGAGCCGTTGGTTTCAACTCGACGTTTCGATCACTTTGCTCTGGCGTCGTCTGAAGATATCCCTATGTGATAAAAGTATAGTGCTGTTTGTACTCAACTCTGAGAGTGTGTTTTAGGGCAGGCTTTACATGGATGCGTAATAGGGCACAACCCGATTGGGGTGTTATGCGTAAGAAAGTGCCCGGAATGGGTAACAAACCGAGGCCAATTTTGAAATAATGGCTCGGGCTTGTGCTCCACCTGTGTTTTAGTAGACTTGTAAACAAGCCGACTCTCCCCACGATTCCCGCGGTATTCTACTACTGCTGTCACGACTACGGTCTCATTTAATGGGGAGTAGAAGTCGGCAACCATCAGTTCGCAAGAGAGCAGTGATCTCGCCATAGCACCGCCAAAACTTGACTGTCTCACCCCGTGGGACCATTAACGACTTGTCCACAAGTCTAGTGTTTTAGTGCAAGCTTTACTTGGATGTATACAGAGCACCACCTCTTGGGGTATTGTGCGTAGGAAAGTGCCCGGAATGGGTAACAAACCGAGGCAAATTTTGAAACCGTGACTCGGGCTCGTGCTCCTGCCCATGAGGACAACACATTTTTTATAAACTGACGGAGCCCAAAACCAATCCATGGTTTCAAAAACGGTATTTAATAGATAAAAAAAAAGCTGGTCACCTGACTGTCCCTGTGAAAAGCACAGGATCCTGCGGTATGATTGATATCTCACTTCGTAAAGTCGTCAGGGGAACAGACATGATGTTAATCCCATCAATTAAAATCCTACCTGCATAAACAACGATATTAATTGTGATCAGAAAATAGGGGGGACGAGGTTGTCAAGCTGGTACGCTTTCCTGCACATTATCTTTCAACAAATCCCACCTCAGAACAGATTGTAATTATTATTGTTTTATCTAAGAACCCATGTTCCCCGATATGACTCAATCAATGCAAACCTTAAAAAATGACAGCAGTTTGTCGTTTTCTGTTCTAAGAAAATTGTGTATGACAGTGAACATACTATAGGCCTATTTGTAACTGCGAAAATATCCACCTTTGGTGGAACTTACCGTCGAAAACGTCAATGACACGTAGCAAAGCGAGAGTCAACGATGACTTCCCAGCCCCAGTCCGGCCACAAATACCGACCTAAACCAAACGAAACAAGTTAAAATCGTCCTATTATAACTGTAACATTGAAAACGGTATAGGCGGTGCGAAATGGTGACAAGAGTAAAATGGGCGATGCACATGTGACCAAAGTGTTCCAAAGATTTTCAGCATCCGCGCGAGACTTGCCTGTTGAATACAGAAATATTGCATGAATAATTTACTTCAAACCTGCTAATATCAACAATTGTTGAGAGTGTTTCAATATATATCTTTTGTGTTTACGTTTTCTCCTTCGTGGAACGTAACCGAGACGTCATTGAGAACGGGTTCGGTGTCTTTAGCATACCGTACAGAGACGTGTTCCATTTGTATCACACCACGCATTGGCCAGCCCTTTGGTGGGTCGGTACCTATTAGGGGTTGATCAAAGTAAAATTTAAAAATACAACAGAGAATGATAAGTGGACATATTTCTTCATGACATTTTCATTTAAATTCTAAACAAGTATCATATGACATGATAACATTTAGCTTCCAGAGTTGTTTTTGTTAAATACTTGTTTGCCAACTGCAATAACCTTAACAGCCATCCGGCATCTGCTTAGAGGGTTTTTAAGATGTTCATATACCAACCGAATACCAAGCCATCAGGGCTTAGCGTGCGGAAGCCCCCCTTCCCGAACCTCCCAGGATGAAGTAGGCCTATGAACCGCCTTATTTTGTTTCTCAACACAGACTTTAATACAAATAAATACTTGAAAATGCGTATCATTGATATCAATGTTTTACCTTCATACGGTTCATTCTCAATGTATGTATAATGCTTTACACGTTCCACGGCATTCATTTGCATCTCCAACTCTGCAATACCACGTACCACGAAGTTCAAAAACAATGAAACCTGAAGAAGAACAAAAAATGAACCAAGTATCCCCCAAGTCATTGCCAATGCAGGATGAATCGTTTTTTTTTAATGCAAAATTTTGCGTTTGTTATTAATTAGATGCAGAAGTCGGTGCTTTACCATTCAGGAATTTACTTCGCAAAACCGATGGCGTTTTGCCTACATGTTTTTTATATTTACCTGCAGAGAGTAGGACACTGCTAGTCCAACAAGACTTGGATCCAAATCACTCACAATAGCGCCAACTAGTGTTGTCATTCCAGCAAGAAGAACCACTATAGAACCAATGAAATCCTGAAAAGAAAATGGTCGTTCATTTAAAGAAAATAAACAAATTATACAACCGTTTTTTCTTTTCTTGTGAGTTTGCATTGTCCAGTTCTTCCAGTCTTGGTTTTTCGCTAATTATGCTTGTGGTGACATTTCGATGATTCAAAATAGTTAATAAAAAAACAAAAAACCAACATGCTCGTTTGATATTCTTAGTGTTAGTTAATGCACAATGCAAAAAAAAAGAAGAACAACAAAAACAAACTTTTTGAAAAGTGCAATCAGCCTATCACCCATTCAGGTATTTCCTAAGAGGGTTTGTAAGATGTTCACATACCAAGCGAATACCTAGCCATCGTGTTGCAGCTTGTAGATACAGAAATGCTGATAGATTCACGTTGATACGCTTAATGACAGTGCGGAAAAAACGGTCTGATGCCCTAATGGAGGAACACAAGGACAGAGAAAATCTTAAATGAAAATAACTTTCGATCTCACAGTTATTAACTAAAGTTGTTAGTATACAAATATTGACTGCTTCGAGTGCTATGGTTAAAACTATGACTCCCGAGGTGATCCCCGGAGCGTTCTATTTTCCCGAGGCGAAGCCGAGGGAAAATAGAACGCTCCGGGGATCACCTCGGGAGTCATAGTTTTAAACCATTCCACGAGTAAAAGCAGTCAATATTTGTTTTATAACACCCCAAACATTTCTAAATACTGTACTATTATTATTAAGTTACAGACCTGAATGCTACAATCCACGGACGACGCGAATACAGATTGCAAACACTTTTACTTACTGTGTTGCATGTAGTGTCGTGCAATCCGAAATGGTTACAGACTATTAATTTATCATCCTCGTACACGCAACGGACGTCTGGGTACTGCACGCCGTGTGCTAGTCTGTCGGACTAGCGCACGGCGCCGTGTGCTAGTCTTCGGACTAGCGCATGGCAAACCGACGCACTATCACACGGCCGTCGTCTAGCAAAACTAAGACATGTCATGTGACGCGCTCTAAACCAATAAGCAGGCAGAATACTTGCAAGGGGTGTTATAATAGCACTGATTCGTTCTTGGGAACAGGCTAAATAAAAATTGATGTTGAAATAATGTCATTTAAATAAATAAAACGTTTTTTAATTTTTTTTTTATTAGTGACGGTTTGGTGGTATTTTGCCCTGCATTTTGTATCCTTGGGTACTCCGGTTCGAATCCCACCTTGGAAAACAAAGAGCCTCGCCTGAAGTTAATTGGTGCTAAGATAATGTTTACATGTCATTTATAAAAACTACGTTACTTCAGAGGGAGCCATTTATCACAATGTTTTATACTACCAACAGCTCTCAGTTGCTAGTTTTTCTGGTAACAATTATTTTGAGTAATTACCAAGCGTTCTTCCAGGGCCTTTAACGAGACCATGACGCTCTAACCAAGATGTAATGTGTACTGTTACCCTTTTACTGGAAGTATTTACATCAAATAAAATACAAGAAATAAGAAAGGAGGCGGCTCACTTGTAGGCTCGAATTGTTGTTATTCCACCGAGGCTTTCGGAAAAGTAGGCAAAGATTGGCGACTTGCTGATGCTGTCCAGTCGTTGTAACTCCCTGCGTTGTAGATCAAGTTGTTGAATTAACAAAAGTGGACGCAACAATTAATCAAAGAACTGATAACTGATTACCTTGAGATACATTGTGGCAAAGTACGATGACAAAGTAGCAACATAAAACAGTACTTTAAAATCAGATTATATGAATTAGAAATACAAATAATGCACGGGAAATATAAAGAAATGCATTTTGAAACATAAATAAATGCATTGAAAACATAAATAAATGCAGTGAATTATATAAAATACATGCAATGAAAATATAAACAAATGCATTGGAAATTTAAACTATTTATAAAATATAAATACATGCATTTGAAATATAAATAAGTGTATTGAAAAAATAAATAAATGCACGGGAAATTTAAAGAAATGCATTTGAAAAATAAATAAGTGCATTGAAAACATAAACAAATGCATTGAAAATATATAAAATACATGCAGTGAAAATATAAACAAATGCATTGGAAATATAAATGAATGCAATCACAAAAATTAGTAAATTCAGAACCAAAAGTTACTAAATATAGACCGTGTGTCATTACGGCCTTTGCTAAACGGGGTCGTTGAACTATCAGGCCTGCATTCGATGTTGTACTTGGACCTGCAACCCAAACTTGGTTTCGTAAATTGCCTGACAATTCTGCTCCGGGAAATAAAATGAGCTGCAATGAAAATATAAATAACTGCATTGGAAATACAAATAAATGCATTGGACATTATAAATAAATGCCTTCAAAGTTGATATAAAGATGGCACTAACGGGCTTTGGTACGGACTAGAGACATTTTAATTGTGTTGCCGCACTCAACCTCTCTTTAGCAGAAAAATATTGCTCATACTTTTCAGCTGAGGAGAAATTAGCAGGATACCAGACAAACATTGTACACATGACATGGTGCTTTGGCTGGTAACCTTATTCTGGTAAGTATAATTTTGTGCTTAGCGAATTTTGTGCTGAATGCAGCTCTATGTAATTAAGCCCACGACAGTAGATAATCAAATCTGAAGGTCTGTTTTTTTGGAACAAATTGAATACTTATTACCTTGATGACGCCAAGAAGTAGGTTTGTAGGAAATAGTAACCAATGGCAACGGGAATGAAAAACGCAATGAAGATTGGCATGACAACGGTGTTTACTACCACTGCTGAGGCAACTTTCAGAGAAGAATTCAGGAACATATTGATGGTCTGAGTCAGCTTCTGGAAATGGATGATAACATAGAAAATATATAGCAAGATATAAAAGTTATTAAACTATTATTAAAGACTGTATAGATTTCATGAAAACGTGGAGGAGTTATTGTTTATGTTTTTGTAAAAACGAAGTTAAAAGTTAGTGATATCAGTTGACAGGACAAAATCCATAGTAATTAATTAAAATTGCAATAAAATATATATAAATATAAATACGTCTTTTGGCCTGATGTTTTTTTATAGTCTAGAGAAACAGGAAAATCTTTACTTGTCTGAACATTTTGTTCAGCTTGTTCACTTCGTCCCAATGTGTCTCGTTAAAGAATCCCTGGACATACCAAACAAACATATTCTTAGCCTCTTGTGAAGGATTGGGGAAAATAATAGTTCATGCTTTAACATTTTAGTTTTAAAACAATTAACTTGAGGAAGATGTAAATTGTGTTAATGTTCCACTGAAGTTGTTTGTACTTTGTTTTCACTGGTGACGAATAAACGAAGTCTTAGAGCTCCGTTCAAAAGAAGAAAAAAACTGTGTGTTGAAAAGTGTAAATAGTATTGGTTTTCTTTTTCGTGTCGGTGGCAGCACACCCTCTTAGATAGTAACATTTGATATCAATATATTTCATTTCATTTTACTTTTCAGCAAACATGAACAAAAAAACATTAAACAATTTGCACATCAAGGAGAACAATATTTACAAGAACAAGCATAGTTAGGAGTTAAGGGGGGGGGGGTCATCGCCTCACCATATCAATCAGCTGAGTGTCGTTCGAAAAGCGGTTCAAAACACGTCCAACTGGCGTCATGTCAAAAAACCTGAAGGTTTTTAAATGAAAACAAACAGTTTGAAAAGTACACTTTCATTTGTCCTATATTTTCTCCCAAACCATCCAGATTACTGAAAACATGTCACGACTACCTTGTTAAAAAAAAACTACGTGCGTGAAATAAGTATCACGGTCCATCGAATGTATCACGGTTTGTCATGGAACTATATAGAAAGGATAGGCAAATGGTATTCTTCGTTGCATTACCTGAGTGGTACTTTAATGATATTTCTCAGTACACGTTGATGAAGACGTCTAGCTGCTACGAGTATCGCCCATACCAGTGTACACATGGACAGTAGTCTGGCAACCAAGTATGAAAATGACAATCCAGCATAGCCACCAAAGAACTGAGCAGTCAGGGCATCCGTCTGATGGGTAAGAAACGGAAGTCAGTTTAATGGGGCACAAAACATATTTTGTTTGGGTCTAAAATTGCCGGTAGGCCTACCGATAAATAATTAGATTCAAATTTTTCAGACGAAAGTTTACATTCACAGCATAAATGTAATGAAACGAGACAATGATGGGCCTTTTGGAATACAAAATTAAAAAGTTTGCTTTGAAAACAGAACAGAACTTGTGTAACTTTGTAATACGCTGAAAAACAAATTGTTTCCTACGTTTCAATAAAGAAATAAACCGCAAGGGAAACTGACTGTGTACGTTTTATAAATATAGGTTGGGTTGACAAAGAAAAGTTGAGTGAAGCGGGACCTGAACTAACGACCTCTGGATTAACATGCTCTAACTCTCCGTAATTAGCATGTTATAATATTTCATCTGCTTCTTATTGCCAACAATGGTTTTAAAACAACTATCAAATTAAAAGAAACGTTCACCAACTTCATTTGCGAGTCCTGCCTCTGACCACGCCGACAGCCAGAAACTCGTTCCGATTGATAGACTGGTATCCAGAACTGCCATAATGAGGACAAGTAGTAACATGCACCAGCCTACGTTTCCAGCATAGTACATGTAGACCGAGTAGGACACCGAACCTCGCTCAATCTCTTCCTTCTCAATCAGCGCCCCCAAGGTTGGTTCACTGCCATCTTTTCAAAACGAGAAGAAGGAATGACATTGTCATTAAAAATGGAAGACTGACATACATTTCAGGAAAAAATTGGACAAGTACAATTGAAAATTACTTGACGTTTTGTTTGACGTTGATGAGGTAGACCATACAGAGCAGTGGAGTATGTTTAGAAAATGTTACGGTGGGATAAACCATTATAGTATATACCAAAGTTTCCGGAGGGGAGCTTTCCGGCAGACAAAACAACTGCTGATTGCGTATATGCAGTTATTAAAACAAGATATTACTCTAAGCAATGACAAAAAAAAAACAGTTTTAAAGGTCAAGTTTTCAAATGGGGGGGGGGGGATATTGAAATCCTTGTGTGTGTCCACCGCGTCTCCCCCTTTAGTTACGACACTGCACATTAGCTTCCAAAACCTGGTCAGACACCAAAATTATGTTGGCTGCATCTTCAACCCGAAGTAAGTTGGCACTTTGTCATTGGTCATACCTTTTGAAATCCTGCTGGACATAGACATCGCTCTTTTCTTTACTTCACGTTGCAGTTGTAAACGTTCTGCTCTGGTAGACTCAGACTCGTTCCCAGAGAGTTCGGCCTCAACTTCGGACTCTGTGGCTAGTTCCACTGCCTTGTTGTACTCACTGTACATATCTGGATCGGCAGCAATGATGTCGTCTAAAGTTCCCTGTGCGGACACCTTACCATCCTTCATCATTACAATCTAAAATCAGATCAGATAAATGCATTGTGATTAATGAGAAGTCTCTAACAATGTACATTCGATACCATTTAAGTGAAAACTTTGTCAACATACAAAACAGGGGATGACATCTTTCTCAGAAAAAACAAGTTCGCATGTTTTGTACGGGGATGTTTTGGTTCATTACTTACCTCGAAGCAAGACATCACACTTGATGTCAGCGGATTTCACCAACCATTGCATCTTTGCATTTGAAAGAGTAACTGATTTCATCAGTCAATATCAAACTCAATGCCACGTGATCAAAAATCAATGCCGTATTGATCAAGGTGTCATGGAAGGTTGGGAATTGAACAAATCCCAATAAACAAAATTATGTTACCGAGAAATATGTTTCTACTAATTTTGTCATCTGTTGTTTGTGATATTGGAAAAGTTTGCCCTGGAAGGGTTTCGAATACAATGGTTACTTATTCCATTTTGACTTGAGAGGTTACATTTTTTCCCCAGCCACATAGTTATGCGGTCTATATCTATTGGAAATTGAGTACTTGGAGAAATTGAATTCGACATTTTCCTTTCCCTATAATTTCACGCGAGAATCAATCATAATATTACGTTAAGTCAATGTTGCACAAAACACAGTAATACAAAGTGAATAACACAGAATGCAAAAATATGGTCAAATTGAAAGTACATATATACATTTTATAAAAGTGATAAAAAGGGGAACTTTTAACAAAAGGCAACATCTAAGTCCAGGGAGAACCAACATGCCAGCTTTTGTTCTCCAACCCATGGACGAACAGACAAAAAAGACAGAAACATGTGAAAAGACAGGACACAACGGGTGTAAGACAGAACTAAGACCGTTATTACTTCCATGATATACAAAACAAATACTGTCTTGTTGTTTGGCACTTTCCTTTCTAAGTTAACTCACACGACGAACCTTTGCACGGGATATCGTCTCACAATGGCTTGTTTGTTCAACTAAAACATTTAATTCTTTGTTTATGTTTCAAAGACAAAAAAACTCACCAGCTCTGCTCTGTTGAGATACTGCAGTTGATGAGTGACCAGCACGACTGTTCTGTTTCTTTTGACCAATAGTTTCATAATGCCATGTTCGAAGAGATGTCGGCCAACATGAACGTCTAATGCGGAAAGAGGGTCATCCTAAAATGAAATAAGTTGCTAGATGAAAAGTTGGAGAGATAAAAATAACTTCAAGATTGAGTGATATTAACACTCAACTCGGTGATCCAAATACATTACACTTGGTTGTATGTTTGGTTTGGTTGTATGCCTGTATACACATTCTTGTTCAAGAGTGTTGACTTGTCGATGTGCTGCACAACACAACTTTAAGATGCACATTGTTTTTCAAAACATTCTTAGAAAAGGGAAAAGCTCACAAACCGTCCGAACGGTCTGAGTTAACCAACTTTGGCCTTATTTTATTTTATTTTTATTATAGTACCACGATGGTTTCAAAATATTGTTGTGACAATGTTCAGCTTAGTGAACGAAACACTGGATTGCACTTTCAATGGAAAATGTATGCCGGTGAAACTCTAAAAAGAAGTCCCTGGTCAAACTGACCCAGACTCCGGGTCAAGTTGACCTAAATTTCGGGACAAGTTGGGTCTGACCCATTTCTGGCCCCGTGAGACCCGGTATATGTGTCAAAATTACGTAGAATCTGACTCAAAACAGCATTTTTAAAAACCCGTTTGTGGGTCAGGACAACCTGACCCCAAATGAGTCAGTCATGGACCCTGGGTCATTTCCCCCCAAGGATTGCTTAGAGTGACTCAGTTCAGTACCTACCAGAATGATGATATCCCTGTCTGAGAACATAGCCCTCCCTACGCTGACTCGTTGTTTCTGCCCACCGCTCAAGTTGATACCCTTCTCTCCAATCTCAGTCTGGTCTCCGGCAGGTAAGATATCAATGTCTGGTTTCAGGGCACATGCATCTATTACACGCTTGAATCTGGTGATACAAACATCGACATTGAAAAAGTAATTCTAAAAGAATGTTTTTTTTTTAAAGGTGAGTTTACTCAAACTTACCAGTTTGCGGTCCAGTGACGTGTTTCCTTGTGCACTCTTTTAACAACTCCCGGTCAGATTTTACCCGGAAGTTTTTAGAGTGTAGGGGACTGGCCCATTTTGGGGGTGAAGCTGCGATCCTTTAATAGTTATAAATTATTGAGTTTTTATTTAGCGCTTCTTCACTCCCGAACGGGTGTATCAAAGCGCTTCAAATTATTACCACTGGTCACTGGGCATTAATTGACTCCTTAATTCCCGACCATCTCAGCTCCCTGGGGAGTATACAGCCTTGTGCAACAATTGCGCTACTCGGCTAAATCAATCACATTAAGAACTAGGAAAAGCATGCACTGGATTAATACTTTTGAGGAACCTTTGTAACTGCATCTATAATTTATGACATTGAACTTTTATCAAAAGTACCTTTTTGATTCGTATGGTTCAGAGAAAAGGATGTTATCTCGTAACGTAGCATTCAGTAACCACGGCTTCTGGGCTGCAAGAGCAACCTTCGTTCTATCCCTTTGGAAATAAAAAACAAAACAAACAACAATATTTTAAACTTTCTCGTTACCGATTGATGACTTCACCTACATTGAACCATCTGGACATAATGTGGATAAACAATAACGAATACTCAGATTCACTTACCCCCGCCTTTGGGCCCAATTTCCTAAAGCTGTTTAGCAGAAAATACTGCTTAACAAATTTCTTTGCTGAGCAAAAATTTAGTGGGGCAATAGTCACAACAATGTAAACTTAAAATAGTTTTGGCTCCCTGGTAACCTGTTTTTTTTTTTGAACAATACTTTCCTGCGCTTTGCAAGTTTTTGTGCTTAATGTAATTTTGGCTGCTAACCTGTATCTGATGAGCAATACTTTTCTGTGCTTAGCAAGGGTTTGTGCTTGACTAAGTACCCATGTTTGGGTTCCATTTCTTTTGGAATCTCCTGTATTCTGCCTTTACAAATCAACATATGTTGCTTGAACGAGGACACGTAATTCATGATCCACCTATGCTATTCAATCGATTCATCGTCACTGGACGTTGGTGAAGAATAAGATCTTATAAATGCAAAGCGATAAATGCAAGCAATTTAAACTATAACAATGATTCACCTGATTTGTATGAAGCCACCCATTGTTGTCATTTCTCCTAATATAGCAGAGAGTAAGGAAGACTTGCCGCTGCCTACTTGTCCAATCACTATGGTCAGTTTACCTAAAATGTGGAAATGACGACGAACTTCGTCAAGTCAGTACAATCCTGTACATTCAGTCTGCTGTACATTTTATTGTGTTGTTTTCAACTTTGCTCTGTAGATTTGGTATCTTGTCTTGCCGTTTGTATGTTGAACCCATACATGTACATGTGTTTTATGTTAGTCAGTGTTGTGATAGTTTGTTGGTGTGTTTGTTTGTGTGTTCGTTTTTTTGTCTGTCCGTAGGTACGGGAACAAAGCCTTGCTTCACCCTATGCCTAGATGTTGTTCTGTTTGTGATTATTTACTCAACTTCGTGTAAATTGTTATTGTCTTTCCTACATCTGTGGCACGGTTTTCCATTATTTATTCATTATCATGTATATTAACTTTAATGATGTACACAAATGTAACTTTATGGCAACAATGAAATAAATGTATTAAAATCAAATCAAATGTTATAGATGTGGAGTATATTTCGGAATTTGGGCCACTTAGTCAGAAAAAGAACTGTATTTTGTATTACATTGCACTCGCTCCTGCATATTTAGGCATATCATATCCTACTACTACAAGACAAGTGGAGTTTACAAATCGGCAGGGATTATACTTTCACCTATTGATTGAGATGACTTCTTGTTATTAACCTAGAGTATCAACTCGGGTGTCAACCTGTTGGATGTGTCGGGGCAAGACACATCTTCTTAATCCATTCATTGCAACGCAATTCAATATTCAGTGGAAGGAATTATTAAATTAACACAATTGCATGCGTTTACTAAATGGTAACGCTCAGACAGTTTGTAATAATCTCTGTCGGTAACTTTGCTACAACTGCATTTCATAATAACAATAATGGTATGGGAGTTGGTTGGTTGCTTACCTTCAGGTATTTCCAGGTTGATATCATTGAGAACCGGACACTCTGATTCTAGATCCCATCTGTAGCTGCCATGAGATATCTAGACGGTTAAAATACAAAAGTTTCGATAACTCTCAAGTTTACCTTACAGAATTTTCGATTACTCTCAAGTTTACCTTACATAAGTTTCGATTACTGTTAAAGAGAGGGTTTACCTTTGGTAATTATTCACGACAAATAATGATATTCAAATCTTACTTGGTAGAAAAACTTCATCAGCTGTTAATGTGTAACATTTTGAGAAAAGAGTCCATTGGAAGGATTGTGGTTTAACAGAAAGGGATTTTAGAAAATGTACAGTCTTAAAAAACACTTCATACAGAAAGGTTTCTTAGATTGTGTACTCCAATAACAGATTATTCTTCCTGCGAGGACAATATATTATTAAAAATATATCGGCAAAAAATATATCTCAAAAACGCTACTACCTTTTGAAATTAAATTTTGACAGGTTAGTTCATTGTATAATTATGTCATCTTTCATAAAGGGTTACAAAAATGGATCAGATTAAAAAAGAGTATTCTTTAAGTGCCTTCAACAAACTGATATTATACAAGTCCACAATTCACAACCACTTTCACTGATGAAAGTCTTACAGCACTTCCAGAGATTATACAAAACATTAAGAAGGTTTCGAATGCAAAGATCAGTGTGTATTACTTGAATAGCAACGGTTTTCTTGAGCCTAGTTGAAGGTCCCGTTTTGAACTGGTTCTTCCTGGTTCCTGCTGCACCATATCTTGCCTCCTTATTTACAGATTTCCGCTTCTTAGCGGCGTTTCCATTAAGCAGGGTTGTCTTCTCTGTGCCTGGGTCATCTTCCAATTCACTAGCGCTACTGATGATGGTGATCTGGCTTGAGTCTTTACGGAATCCAACCGAGAGGTCTTCCTATAGAAGAACAAGAAGTGTATTAAATTTGATGTTTACACACACACCGATGTGTGTTAGCACTGTATACTTCGTACTTTCCCGAGTCCTGCAGAAACCATCAAAAAGGAGAGTGTTATGCATGTCCATTTCATTAGTGTTGACCGAATGCGGATAAGATGTTGGCTTTGAACCGAACTCGATGACTGTTGGCTGAGAAAATTGCATATTTATTGTATTATTTCATTTTTACCGTTACGAATTATTGTGTGTTAGCAGAGGGGGGGGGGGGGAGGGGGTGGGTGGGTACTGGCCCGATTTAATAGATCTTAGTTTTACATCGGGGATCAAGAAATAACAAGTTTTTACCCATACACCAATAGCGTTATATACTCAGTAACTTCGAGTTCTGCGAGAGAATCCAAGGAATGAATTCCCCAAACTCGACCATGGACCGCTGAACTCACCTCCGCATTCTGGTAGCCGGACACGGAACGCGGTCTGACTATACCCCGACCGTCAGAATCTTCAATCTCCGGGGCAAGAAGGAACTTCAGAACCCTCTGGCCGCTGACTACACCATTCACTACGTACACTAGAGACATCGGTAGCATCATCAATGGCATAGTGAGCATATTGAAGAGAGCAAAGGCTGAAAAGGTCACTTCGGGTGTCAAGGGTTGGCCGGTGAAGGACGAGTAACTTCCATAACCCTGAAACAAGTAAGGAAAAAGTTGTACATTTATGTCCACATTGTTTTTCTTTCAAAAACGCGTCAAATTGTCTCACTGTGTTCTCACATGTTTTTCGTTTTCACATTATTTCATTCGCCAGCAAACATTAACTACAAGCATTGGCAATATGCAAATAAAGGATCGAAAAGAGCAAACAAAACATTTTGTTAAAGAGACTAACTTAAAGACACTGGACACTATTGGTAATTGTCAAAGACCAGTCTTCTTACTTGCTGTATCTCAATATATGCATAAAATAACAAACCTGTGAAAATTTGAGCTCAAATTTAAGGTCGTCGGAGTTGCGAGATAACCATTTTGAGACCTCAAATTCTAAACTTGAGGTCTCGAAATCAAATTCGTAGAAAATTACTTCTTTCTCGAAAACTACTCCACTTCAGAGGGAGCTGTTTCTCACAATGTTTTATACTACCAACCTCTCCCCATTACTCGTTACAAAGCAAGGTTTTATGCTAATAATTATTTTGAGTAATTACCAACAGTGTATACTGCCCTTAAAGCCATTATACACTTTCGGTTAACAGTATTGTCCAAGTCCCACACTTCGTGTATCACAACTTATATATAAAATAACAATCCTGTGGAAATTTAGGCTCAATCGGACATCGGAGTCGGGAGAAAATAACGGGAAAACCCACTCCTGTTTTCGCGCGTTTCGCCGTGTCAATCCGTAATTCTCGTTAACGAGAATTTACATTGTTTTACCGTTTTCTCAAAAAGTAAAGCATTTCATGGACTAATATTTCAAGAGAAGTCTTTCACCATTACCTTCTGTAAACCCTGTAAATTATTTGTAAATCTGTGTCCTTTTTTTTTTCTGTACCGAAAGGGTCCAATGGCTTTAAGGCGGGTTGCATGTCGAAACACAAACATGTCCAAACACCACATTGAGAACCCCGGGAAGACAGACATATAGATGTATAAATCTCAAGCCTGATGAGTTTCAATGTAAAACTGAAAGAATGAAGTTCGTTACCTATACCTTGTTAACACTAGTTGACAACATGGTAGGTCAGTTTATTTCCTTTTTTAGTTAACAAGTAAAATACGAAGTCATCAATACATACCACAAGTGTTACCAATACTGGAGTAGCAGAAACCAACAAAACTAGGAGAGGAAAACACAAACACATATCAATTGCAAAGTGTAAACTCAAAACCATAATCAACCTTTGAAGCAATATTTTATAGATCTTATGCTTCCACAATTTGTTAGTGTATTCTGTTCTGTTTTTACAAAAACAAAATCTTTATCTTTTTGTTTTCTAGTTGACATTCGATTGAAATGACACATATGCTGCGGTAAAGCAAAATTTTTAAGAACGCATTTCTAACCTTTTTGTTAAAATAAAATGTGTTCTGTTTTAAAATTCACAAAAACAGTATATTTAATTGACTGTATACTAATTGACTATTGAAAATAAATACACACTTGTTGCGATGAATCCCAGATTGATCTTGAGTAAGACGTTGAGTTCCTTTGCTCGGATTGCTTCGATGGCTTTACAGTAGAGCCCTTCCCATGCATTCAGCTTAAGTAGTTTGATTCCTTGAAGAAGCTCATTGGTTTTCTTAAGACGGTTATCGGAGAAGGCCTGCAAAGAAAACAATTCATTTATGACTGCATGATAATGATTCTATGATGCACATCGTTGGGCTCACTTTAAAACAAAAATAGCTAAGCACAACACATTTCGACTTACCGGTTTATAAAGGTTACCAATCCACTGCATTAATTATACCGTCTCTGAGAGATACCCTGCTATTTTTGCTAAGTAGACAATTGTTGAATATCGTTTTCTGTATCAGCTCCATCAGTTTTGGTAAACAATAATTGTTGAAATTTTAAAGCCAGCAGTGATAATGAGTTAATTTTTATGGGGCCGACTTTATTGCAGAAATGGTCTGACTGAACTTTAATTGAGAGATATTATTATAATGTGAAATGTTGATCGTTTTTATAGCAAAAGAAAACGCACACATGTTGGTATGTCTACATATCAAGGAAATGCACATGTACACAAAAAGTCATGTCCATGATTTTAAGATTTCAAAGATTCACATTCACCCATAAACCTCTTACACTTAGGATAAAATCAACTGAGTGTTCTGTATTTAATGTGGCCTGTTTCACAAAATTTTATTTTATTTGCACTTGTCCATGCTGCTTTTGTAGGGGAAAGTAACCTTACGAGGCAAAAGCGACTTCATGATGAAAAAGATAGAAGCATAAATATACCTTTGAAAACAGCGGATAATAAATTTAAACTCACAAGCATTTCTTTCTGTTTCTTGCTGATAATTGTTGCAATTTTGAACTGAATTGGACTGAGGACGAGAAAGACGACTGTACCGATCAGACCAGCGTAGCCCATTGCGAAGTATAGCAGTATTAGGTTGACGATTAACTGTGGGGAAATAACAACAACTCGTCAATTAGAAGTTATAAGGTCAATTCAAAACTTCCTGAAGCATTTGGTTCATCGATATCTTACTTGAGAAATAAACCAAATATTTAAATGCGAAATATAATTTTTTGTTTGTGTGTAAACGTTCGATTGTTTAAATCTATATAAATGTAGATGTATCTATTTAACTGACACGTGAAAATTTATTTTCAAAGGGTGGTCGCATTTTTGAGACATGGTCGAGAATCCGGAGCGGTTATGTCCACGTATAGGAAAAATACTCTCTAATAGGAATACATTATTTTAAATGATTTGGATACTTTTTGTAGCACAAAACACAATGTCCACAGGTTTACATGTAATTACCAATAGTGTCCAGTGCCTTTAATATCACATCACAGAGGAACAGACGAAGAACCCTCTAAATTGACAGTTCCAATTAGAGACTGCATCTGATGGTCTTATTGACAGTACAGATGTTGTCAAAATGTTCCAGAACGGTCATCAGAGTTCATGGGAGAAAACCAGATATGAGCATAATCTGACTCATGCTATATTCAATGATTTGCTTATGTATTACTCAATTGAAGATTTAACATTAGCTTTTTGGGATCCCCGTTTTATTTATTCAAATAATAAATTTGATCAGTTGATAATGGAAGTGACCAAACAGCCCATTTTGACCCGATTTGACCCCAAAAAATGATCGACTTTGCCAAAGTAGCGATTTCTGTTAACCCACCTGCACTGGAACACACCACAGGTTATTGAAGTTTTGGAACATGAGTTGGATAGCGTTAGGGTCTACAGACATGTGGTTCGTGATTTGACCCATATTCATTGAGCCACCTGTAGTCGCTACTGTCGACAGCCTTAGCGATTTCTCATACACCATTGCCTGCAAATAAGAAGAGACAAACAATTATAGTGCAGACACTAAATATATTGCTGACACAAAATCAATGAAATGCAAGTTACAGTAATTTGCTTGCCAACTCAGATCAAGATGGTTTTGCACAAACTTCTTTCTCTCTCTTAATTTAATATTAAAGGGAAATGAAAATCGTAGAGAAACAAAATACTAGTCGTATCCAATTAAAAATAATAATAATAAACACGTTTATATAGCGACAAAACCATTTAAAAATGCTCCAAGGCGCTTCAGAATAGGAAAAACTACAACATTAAACCACAAAAGTAAAATCATGAAAAGGTTAAAAATACGACCCTCTAAGTGTGCTCATCAAACAATAAAGGTAAAAGTACACACAATATAAATACACAACCAATCATAGCAGTGAAAACCACTTGGAATATAATAAAGATCCGGAAAATATTACCCCAAAATCTGGAATAAATACTCAAGACTGTTTTTCAACACCAAACCGAAACGTCGCATTCGATCAGACTATAACCATACCTGTACAGCAGCTCGCACGTTGACTCCTTCCATGATACTGAAGTAGAAGTGTGTTTGTAAACAGAAGAAGTTAACCAAGGAAGCTAGGAACATAACTACGACTAACACAAATCCATTCTGGAAGAATTCATCCACGGTCACATGATGGCCAGGGACGGGCTGGATAAACGAACAAAAAATATATTATATTATTGTTGTTTTGTTCGTTTGTGGGTTCGTCTGTTTAGGTGTAAAATGGTGTTTATTTTTGTTTAGCTGTTTGTTTGTTTTTTTGTTGGGTTATGGAAAAATTGGAAACAACTTTCTGCAGTGTTTCTAGTAAACTTGAACAGCCAAAATCATGCGCATGATGGTACTGTTAATGTCACAATGGTATTCTAGTGAATTTGTAAAGAATAGCAAACACTTGTTTTATTATAGGCCAAAAGCTACTGATTATATTTTAAATGGATCTTTTCTACACTGCAAAAACGTTGGTCAAATCATTTGTTGGGCAAAGTAACTTCAACAATTATTGGTCGATAATTGCCCAACAAAACAAATAATTGGTCTTGTTGGGCAAACATTTTGTTTGCCCATTCTTTGTTTAAAAAGCGGAACAAAAGTTGGGCAAGTGTTGGGAAAATATTTCGTAATCTGAATTCATCATAACTGTTGGTTACACTTTTGCTTATTTAATGGGCAACTTTTTGGTAATTTTAATTAATTTCGATTGTTGGTTAAAGTTATGTACATTAGTTGGTCAAAATCGTCCGATCATGCGCACTACGATTAAAGAGTTGCCAAAAAGTTGGGCATTAAACAGTACAACAAAGATATTTTCCAACATGGCGAGTGGAAGAGTGGCTGTGACGAGCGGGGTTGTCCAGTGGATATAGATCCAATTTGAAGGTGAGTTTTTAACTAAATATGAAGTTGTGTTTTCTATTCAGTCGTACATAGTCGTGACAATTGCAGAGCGAGCAACACATTGACACTACTGTGATAGTTTCAGTTTTATCATGCCATTATGTGCAACGCCGGTTGTGCCATGTATGCGTGGTTGTTGTGTTGCTTTGTGTATGAAATACATGCATGGAACTATCACTGCATTGCTTGCGCTGCAACTGTCACGACTGTGTACAACAACTGAACAGGAAACAAACTGTATTTAGTTAAAAACTAACCTTCCAAAGCATCTACAAACCACTGAGCACCCTCACGATTTTGAGAGAGATGCCAAGGTCACAACTCACCACCGTTTGCCATCGTGGAAAATATATTTTATATGCCTGGTTGTATGACGTATCACAGGAGAAACTGTAAATCAAAGGGTTAAATACATTCACCATTTATTGGGTAACACCGAAAAAGGTTAAACATATTAACTAGATCATGAATAAAATCATCGCCCAATAAGTGGGTAATTGATAATTATTAAATACCCAGAAAATGGGTAAACAAAAAATTACCCAACTGTTGGTTACCAAAATATACCCAACTATTGATGATGAAATATTACCCAATTATTTGGCAATCAGAGCGCCCAACTTTGATGGGTAAAACTTTGCCCAAAAGTTGGAGGAGTTCACTATTCGCCCTTAAATGGGTAAAAAGTTGGGCATTTTTTTACCCAATTTTTTTACAGTGTAGATCCATGTTTTCTGTAGAACTGTTCACTCTGAAATAAAATCATTTTCGAGAATAATGCATCTGAACAAAATAAAACCCCACAATAAATGACTCACTTCGGTGTTTGCACCAAGCTTTCACGGATTCGTTATTCAATGTGTATAACTTATAGTTGATCACATACAACATAACATTGTCAATGACTTTTAAGTTAGACCCACCAACTTGTACGGGAACTGAAAATTAACTATACACACCACATCATCAGAGGGATTATACTTTAACGTCGTGACGTAGGCCGTGAGGGCTCCAACTGCAAGGGGGTTAATGAAGGCGAACAGTTCACCAATGAGCTTGAGTACTGCAGCAGCTAACAGCCGTCGACCGTAAACCCTTCCATAGATTTTCAACAGTGAGGGTTTCTTTCCTTTCTGTTTCGCTTTCTCCTGAAAAATAAGCCGAATAGGATTTCAAGTAATATGATGAGACACATCCTGCAGACATACATGGTCAGAATGAACTTACACTTTCGAAAAGCCGCAAATACCTTTACGTATACTTTTACGTTTCATTGAAGAAGGAACACAAAACGAAAACAAACAATAACAGCAGCAACAACGACAACAACAACATCATCAATAAATGTAATTTAACACATGTACAATTTGCTTGCAGAGATTGAGAATTATACTTGTACTTTACCCATACTCAGATGTACTAAGTACTGTATGCTGTTTCCCTCCCGAGTCCTCCCATGAAAACATAACTGCAGGCATAGTTCAAACTCATGATCTTTGCAATTTTGTGCTCATGTCAACTTTAATTACACACAAGCGCAATGTGCATACATATCCATCCACACCCCTTTAAAAACAACACAATCCCTCTTTTTACCAATCCCAATCCAATGTATATCATGTTCTATACTTTAATCCTAACCATCCCTTCTTACTCATCCTAATTCTCAACTTCTCACCGATTCTTGGATGAAGGCTTTCCGAAACCTCTCATGGTTGTACTCGGCCTCATGTTGCTCAGGGACCACACCCAGATCACTAAGCTCCAGGTGTTTCTTAAACCCCAGAGACAGGACAGAGTTAAGCCACCAATACACAAGACTTGAGAATAGGCTGACGTAGTACTGCATGTACCTCATGTCTAAACGCTTCAAGTCATTCGGGAAGATGTCTGGATTCCGATGGCAGCGAAGAACCTAAACGAACAAGAAAATCAAACCCCGGTACTTGTACGATTCAATAAGCTATGTTGAGATATGGTGGACACATAACTAGTATGACACGTTTATTTAGTTCAGTGAAACTTGTCGTCTGTAGTGTATACCTCAGCCAAAACAGTGCACTCTCACATAGTTTGTACTTTCTCTCAAAAATGCACTGTGACTTGATGGCATTGTTGCACACCGAGTAAAACGAGCTTGGCAAACCCTTTGTCCTCTTTCTCCAACAAATCCCCAAAAGAATGTGGTGCCCGGTGCAACCCCCCCCCCCAGAATTCCAGGGATGTTTGTGCTCTGCCAATCAGCATGACATGTTGGATGTAATGTTTTCATTTATTGAGGGATATGTGCACTTTTTGTCAACAGGTGGTCAGATTTGGTAAGCATGATGTCACGAGAACACCACCTATTCAGACGCTACCTTTGTTCTGATGACGTTAGCTTCAATGCACAGCAAGACGAGGTAAACGACTAGCTTGACGATGGTCAAGTCAAATATGAGCCTTTGAATATCGTCTTCCTCCTGGTACGTCAAACTTATCAGCCGAAAGATCTCCACTCCAGCAGAACACGTCCAGTACACCAGCAACACCACAGACATGCCCGGTAGCTGCCATTGCTCCATATGATGGTAGTAGACAAGAGACGAGACGACTGCGACGAAGGCTACAATGCTGTGAACGTACAGATGCGGTTGCGTCGGTTGCTCCTTGTAAGTGTCATCGGTCATCACGCCCTCACCGGCGGAGGCAAGAATGAGGACTAGCAGCAACACCGATAGGAGCCATCTTAGACTGTGTCCAGGGTACACGAGGAGGTATCTAGTGTACACTCTTCGATATGTACAGCATCCAATGAACAGGAGGAGAATGGAATGGACGAGTAAGAAGACACCCTGTGGAAGTGCGGCGACACCGTCTAACAAACAGGTGTTATTGCGGACGTCATCGAACCAACCTTGGCCATTATCGATGTACACTGAGTTTCTTCCACAAAACCACTCCCATTTTTCATCCATGATGTTTGAGCTTACCGTGACGTTGGCTGAAAAAAAATGGATGTGCTATGATTCTTGCTCCGCCTTTTATCATCAGTTACAGTGTTTAATATTGTAAGTATTTTGTATAAATTGTTCATTAATATTATTATCTTTATAATATACATGAACAAATTAACAATCATAGAGTACAGTGTTGTCAACCTGTACCCGTACATTTTAAACTACAACATTTAAGAGTCCTTTGATCATTAGTAAAATTCATTTAATCGCTTTACTGGCGTGCTACTCAACTGCGTAAACTTGTTGCTTTACAAAGTCGTTCAGATATAGAGCCCAGGATGGGGTCTCAGATTTTTTGCTTCAAACAGACAGACGGAACCGTCAACGGAACTTCTGTGTATACCAGTGTGTTATCATCAAAAAGCCATCATCTTTCACAACATTGAGCAGGTACAGAAATTTACCCCAATTATTATAAATCATAGACAACCAAACCTAGGTCTACTTACGTCAGAAGTATAGAGAATACACTGCGTCAAGATTCACGCACAATGCAGTGCAGAGAAGTCGTGTAACTGTTTTGGTTAACATAATAGTGGGGAATAGTTCGTTTGATTGAACTTTGGTGTATCAATGAATAGTGCTGAAGATTATGTTTACAAATTCATACAGACATGTGATCAAATAATTCACTGACCTTAATAAAATTGATGGACTTTGAAGTTGTTCAAGGCGTCTCATAACTCAACCTACCCTGGTATTCTTGATAAACATCAACAAGTGTAAAGGTCACTGGTTGCGAGCACTAAAGGTTTAGGACTAAAGATACCCTATGTAATTTTTTGTTAATTTTCCCCTCGTCGCCATCCATATGTCCGCCCTTAAAGGAACACGTTGCCTTGGATCGGACGAGTTGGTCTATAAAAAGCGTTTGTAACCGTTTTTCTATAAAATGCATATGGTTGTAAAGATGTTGTAAAAGTAGAATACAATGATCCACACAAGTTTGCCTCGAAATTGCGTGGTTTTCCTTTTACTGTGCGAACTAACACGGTCGGCCATTTATGGGAGTCAAAAAATTGACTCCCATAAATGGCCAACCGCGTTAGTCGACGAGGTAAAAGGAAACCCGTGCAATTTCGAGGCATGTTTGTGTGGATCATTGTATTCTACTTTTACAAAATCTTTCTACCCATATACATTTTATAAAAAAACGGTTACAAACGCTTTTCAAAGACCAACTCGACCGATCCAAGGCAAAGTGTTCCTTTAATTAACTCCAATTCCAATGATTTTGTTTTCTTGGAAGGGTTACCGCTGCGGGCACAACTATATACAATCTGTTATCTCTTCTTACAGGTTCGAATCCCGGTACTGTATTGTAATACTTGATTGATTGCTAACTTTCCTTTCATTTCTTCCAGCATAGATAATACATAGAGACTGGCGAGAGAGAAGGCAGGATCAGGGAGAGAAAGGAGAAACGGGACCTGTGGAAAAATCACGATTTATTTATATATATATTTTTTTATATTTCAGGATTTAGCAAATTAATAATTTCTGGAAACCGGTCCCCTATGAAAACCACTTTTGGTACATTTATTTGTGATTTTTTTCCTAACAAAGAACCAATATTCATGCTTGGTGTTTACATTTTGCACCAAGACAATGTTCATTGTATGAAGATTGAGTTGAGCTGAACACGATCAGAGCATACTGATCGAAACGTTGAGTTGTCAACCACCGTTTGTTTTCTTTGAAACCAGCTCTATCTCAATTGAGATTATACACATGGTGCTGCCATAAGTCTCACCTTGGTATATCTTTTCTACAGTTCTACAGGTGTTAAACAACCAAATGGCATGCAGTCACTCCCAGGGTAGACTTGACTCAAGTCCCAATCCCGTGCCATCTCCAGGAAACTACTGTTTTGTGATGCTCTGCATTCCAAAACCTGTTCCGCATGCGGGACAGGCATTCTCGGGACCACATTTTGACGGCGAGCGCGCACTGTATACTGTGTGCTAGTGCTACGGGTTGTTTCATAGTAAGTTGAGGTAAAAGCTTAGGGACCTCTCACACGAGAATGGGACTTGAATCAAGTCTACTCACAGGGAGACTGCTATTTTGGATAAGTTTTTTGTGTTGATACATACCCTACTATACTATTAACATTTATGTCTCTTTTAACTATTCCATTTCCCTTGTCAAGACTGAGTTATTTCTTTAGGTTCTGTTTTTGTTTTATAGGCGAGGCTGCAATGTGTTTCTTTTATAATATTTATTGTTGATATTTTGTGTGTGCCTTTTAAAAATTCTATGATATGTCATATTTGTTAACTATTGCAATGATTCTTTAATTTGACCTCAGGTCATCACGAAGTGTGTCAATTTTAATGAAATTTAAATTTTATAATTTTCTATCACCATTCTGGTGAACTTGCCCCTCCTATGCACGTCTAACTTTCCTGATAGATAGAAACCGGTGATTATGTGAATTCGTCGCAATATCCGTTTGTTTCACCAGACAAGGAAATCAGAGCTTCCGTTGATTATCAGCAAAATGATAACAGAACACCGCTTTGTGCACACGGATGGCGAGATTGCATTTGATTTGAAAGTGTGGACTTCCCGGTGACCTTATCTACTTTTGTACGTTTCAGGGATCCGGAGTATTTCCTGGCAGGTAAATTTTACATGTCAATCAAAAGTACAAAAGGCAGTTTTCTGTTGTACATTTTAGACTTCGAAGACGGGTGGACATGGCACACGGTGCGTGTATTAAAAAGCGCGTTGTGCGATGTGTTAATACACACTGAGCAAGTGTCGGATTGACCCAACCTTGTTCCCAGGGTTGATCGATCTCTTCAGCAAGCAATTTGTTGTTTAAAGATGTTTTAAAAGTAGAATACAATAATCCACACAAGTTTGCCCAAAATTTGACTCCCATAACTGGCCGACCGTGTTAGTCGACGAGGTAAAAGGAAAACCGTGCAATTTCGAGGCATGTTTGTGTGGATCATTGTATTCTACTTTTACAACATCTTTCTACCCATATGCATTTTATAAAAAACAGTTACAAACGCTTTCCAAAGACCAAATCGACTGATCCAAGGCAACGTGTTCCTTTAATATGATCTGGAAACTGGTTTAAAATGGGGGACTTTTTTTTTTTTTTTCAGATTATGCGCCAGTTTGACATTATTAGGGGTCAGTTTGACATAGACTGACTGGGTCAATACTGATCGGGGAGTTTTTATAGAGTAGACTATAGCTTTTCATTATTATAACTCTTTGTTTCTCATCCTGTGCTACATTTTTATTTAAACTCTTTGCTATTTAACAATGGAACCGTTAGGGTAATACTAATACTGACTAATAATAGAAGTAGGCCTATATATTATACAAACTAAAATGGTGCGTGAAAATAAGTAAACTTTAATTGAGATTACAGTGTATATAATATGACCACACCCTAAATTGAGAAAGTCACTGGAATCCACCTACGCCTAACAATCACAATGCTCTTTTGTGTCTTCTATTTTCCCCAAGATTTGCTCAACATCTGCTATACGCATCGAGAAAAAAGATTAAAGGTTTTGTTTGCTTCAATTTTGCTACACAGTTTTAACGAAGTGATAGCTTTGAGAATGTTCCTGTAAATGACGATGATTCTTTGTAAGTATTCTGACTCATCAATATTAAACTGGAACATGAACTTGGTGTTGATGATAAGATCGGTTTCGTTTTCACCAATGTTTTTTTTTTTTTTTTTTATTAAGCCGTTCAACACTTTCGATAAACAGTATTGTCAACGGCCCACACTTCGTGTATCACTACTTCTATATCAAATAACAAACCTGTGAAAATTTAGGCTCAAGTGGTCATCGGAGTCGGGAGAAAATATCGGGAAAACACACCCTTGTTTCCGCATGTTTCCTCATGTTATGACATGTGTCCAAAATAAATTCGTAATTCTCGCTATCGAGTATTGATATTGTTCTAATGTTTCTCAAAATGGTAAAACATTTCATGGAGTAATATTTCAAGAGAAGTCTTTCACCATTACCTTTTGTAAACCCTGTTAGTAATTTGTAAATCTGTGAACCTTTTTTGTTTGTTTTTGTACCGAAAGTGTATAATAGCTTTAAGGATTTACGAATAGCCGCAACATATCTATTAAAGTAAGTAAATTACCCACAAGGGTAACTGACAAATTGCTGCTGCTTCTGGTTGGACCATAAACTTGGGCTGGATCCCTCCCTCGCTCACGACAGTTACAAATTGAATACACAGAACAGAGATATTGACAAATGTAGCCGGCCGACATCGGAGCTAAATAGCGTAGTTGCTAAAACGCAATCACGTTATAACCCGTTGGCATAAAATAAAATAAACTACTTTCTTTACTCTATATGCCCTGACTCAATCTTATAGCATTATTACACTTTACATCACCAGAACAATGACACCTTGGTAAATACGTTTCCATAAAAATCACGGAAAATCGAGTCTAATTTCCCGTTATTATGTTCAATAACATAACCGTTTTAGAAGTAATTTACATTAATTACTCGAAAGACAAGTTTTGATCCACATAAGTAAACATACGTGGTAGCTTTGTAGATCTTTGTGTTTACCATTGCAACGAATTCTTTGTGAGGTGAACTATTAATTATTATATTGAACGTGCGGACACTTTTGATGCGGTATTTTAATTATCTACAAAGGCCAACATAGGAAGAAAAAGGTTGTTTGAAACAAACACATGACCTTCTTTACAAACTTCTTTGGAACAAAAGAAAGGAGTACATGCTTTAGCTCGATAAGTGTGAGAGTCTAGCACCTTTTGCAAGGAGCTGTAAGTTTATTCTTATAAAACTGCCAGATCTTCCTGTGCATGATAGCATATAGGAACGGATTCAGTCCAGAGTTTGACAAAAGCAAGTTCGACAGATGATTCCTGACTAGTCTTGCGGGGCAGTCTTCGCAGCCAGAGCCAGGGGACAGGACGATGAAGATGGGGTACGGGAGCGTGCAAAGCGCAAACACACCCAGGAGGATGGCTAGACGGACGGCTGGTTTTCTGTAACGATTGCGTAGATTATCCCGTGTGGATCCTGAAGTTCCTACTCGACGCGCCGCGTCACCGAAACCAAAGAAGGATTTCTTTCTTCCTGCTCCACCGAGGCTTTTCCGTTTGATTGGACGAGCGGGTTGAGCGGTTTCACCGTCGGTATTGGTTGAGGCTGGCACGCTGCTGAGCTCCGTCGACTCCACACCGCTAAGGTTGTTATCAGAACTAACTGTAACACTTGTGACGGGACGGGGTGATCCATCCAGCGCAACCTTACGGACTAGTTTGTTATTGACGGAGTCTACTGATGGGTGATGGGTGCGGGTTGGTTTGCGAAGGCGCCTCCGTAAGAGAATTGAGAACCGTAGGGTTGACAGGAGCATGACGAGGAACGGGACGACGAAGAGGAGGAAGAAGATGACGATGACGAAGCGAGGGTCACTCCGGACAGGGGAGAGGCATTCGTGGCTGTAATCAACGCTGGAGTAGTCTCCAGCGAGCCAGAGTACGACCTCAACGGAGCTGATGAGGGTGGCGATTATCCAAGCCGCAGCGATGGTTAGTTTCACATTACGGGATGACTGGAGCTTCAGGTAAGCTGGGTACTCTCTCGACACCAGAAAGTAGCGGTCAAGACTGACTGCAGTGATGGTGTACATCCCAGCAGATACTCCGATGACGGAGAAGTAGGCGTTGATCACACACATGGCCCTTCCTAGAGGCCAGTAGCCGAGACCAGTGTGAATGGCAGCCACCGGCAAGCCCGTAGCGCCGACCATCAGGTCGCTAAAGGACAGGCTAAGCAGGAGGAGATTACTGGGTTTCTGGCGGAGTAGTACGTTGGACACAAAGGCAGATATGGTCAGGATGTTTCCAGCTATAGTTATAACGACGAGTACGAGGAGCACAAGTCCAAAGAATATAGACCCAGATCTAACCGTCTCATCTGGAGTAGGTGTCGTCAGGTCGGGAAAGGTGCCATTATTCGTGAAGTTATCCATGTTTACCCTAACCGAATTTGTTCGTTTAGAGACAAATCTGTAGTTTAATCAGTTTTGCGGAAGGCCAAAAAGTATAGCGTCCTTTCCCAAACAGAAGCAGTACTAGTCAATGTAGATGCGGGACAAGGACTTGACAGTGCAGTACAACCATTGGAAAACAACCGACTGTTATTGGCCTCCAGTTGGCCTCGTACCCAGAGAGCAAATTAATTGTATTTTCGCTTTGTGATATCCGCCCTTCGTCATACCAACCAATTAATATTCCCTTTATCTGATAGCTCAACACCTATTCTTTACATAACAACAGGTTAAAGGAAGTCCGGTCAATTGTAACACTATAGCCACTGCTCCAAAGTCATCACTCAGGATAATATGCTACCAACTGTATTCCTTCTTTTTAAATGTCAGTTCTTCCTGGTTTATAGTATAAAACAAAGATCAATATCCTTTTAAGGAAGGATTGACGTTGCTTGATATGGCACTTGGTTTATCGAAATACAATAAAAGACTTTTATGGGTGTATGGGTAAAAACCAAAATTAATATTCTTTATCCCCGATGCAAATTTAACATCTATTATAAAAGACTTTTCAACAAAACAAAATATCTGTGAAAATATTTATATAAAAAAATAGTAAAACCCCTCATCAGCCCTACCACATCTAACTAAGCACATAACAAAAGATATCACCAAACTGTGTTTCCAAAACTGAGCATGGCATTGACATCTTACCCTTATAATTACCTCATTCAAACGGGAGGGGTAGGGGTGGGGTGGATGGATGGGGGGGGGGGGGGGTTCGGGCACGGACATTGCGTGTGTATGTGGTGCTTTTCAATTCAATTCAAGTACACATTCATTTTCATAATTCCATACAAAAATAACGTCGTGGTGGGGGCGGACACAATTTGTTTGTGTGTTTGAGTGGGGGGGGGGGGGGGGCACGTGCCCCTAGTCGAACGTGTCCCTCGTAAGATACACCACTGGTTGTTCCAAAGAAAGGGGACTATATAAACATTGATGTATTAGCAGCTCGGTGAAAATTGACCCCCCCCCCCCCCGGAATTTCGATCAAACTCCCCTGACGTTCTGTCCGATCCTCTTAGCAACCCCCCCCCCCCCCCCCAGCCAACTCCCTCCAACAAACCAAAATCGTTCCACGTTAGTTCAAGAAATAGAGGTAATTCAAACTTAGTTTGATCTGCAATGTGTTTATAAACCTGTACTCATCTTGAGTATTGGCTTTAATAATTAACAGTTCTTTTTATTGTAATAAACAGTTTGCAATACATTTGGCACAAAGTTTCTCAATTTAAATAGCATGGTAAGTATAATGCTGATAGTAATAGTGTGATATTTACACGATAGAATTTTTGGTTGAATTTCACAAACACAACTTGCATACACTCTAAACAAACCCGGGTCAGAATTGACTCGTTTCCGGGTTCCAAGCCGACCGGAAACTGGCCAGTGCGTCAACTTGATCCTCATCTGGGTCAAGTTGTCAAAGATTCCGGGTCTCATTGACCCATAAATGAGTGAGGTCCCGTAGGACTCGGGGATGTCGGTCAAATCTGACATATTAAATATGAGTTTTCAGTGTAGTTTTGTGCTTTGTAACAGTACATAAAAAATAACATTGAACCAAATTTAAACAAAATCATATTGTGTTCATAGTTTCCTCTTTACGTTCACATGAATCGTTTTTCAGACCCCCCCCCCCCCCTTCCCGAAGAGAGCACAAACTTCATTAATAATAAGTGTACGAGGGCCAGTCACACGAATCAACCAATACTGCACTGCATGCGACAGGACCACTTTTAAGTAGCACGAAATGAGCACTTTTTAAAACAGTGTCTTCCGATTCCTAAAGAGAAATACGAACAAATTTAAATAATGGTTGTATTATCTTCTTTGCCTCTTGTGACATGACCTCGGGTCGATTTCACAAAGAGTTGGGACTAGTCCTAACTTAGGATTAGTCAAAGGAAACATTAAAACCTTATGGCTAGTCCTAAGTTAGGACTAGTAACTTGGGTTTATTTTGCTGACCCTGTATAACTCTTTGGTTCTTCCGTGTTTAAATTATTCCATTCTTACTTGGGGTGGTTCCTTAACACAAAGCAGTAGACTTCTCACCTTGCAAAAACGAGCTGTTCGTATTATTTCTAATGCGGGTGCCCGTGACCATACGGCTCCATTATTTTTTAATCTTAGATTACTACAAATTATTGACCTTTACAAATTAAATTTGGGTAAATTTATGTATAAAGCTATGAATAACGCACTGCCAAGTTGCATTAATTCACTTTTCACACTTACTTCCAACATCCATTCACACTATACTCGTAGCACTGCCAAGAAAAACCTGCTCGTTTCCCGCCAGAGAACAACATTATACCAAAATAGTCTTGTTCAACGAGGCGTTATGTTTTGGAATAATTTGAGTTATTTATACCCAATTAAATCTTCAACCACTCTCCCTGCATTCACAAAAAAAAAAAAAAAAAAAAAATTCTTGATGCTTATTCGTAGGTTTTTTTTAAGTATATTGATAACTTACTCACCATCATACATTAGCCTCTGTCGTGTATTTTGTTTGTCTAGTCTGTCTTGTGTTTTCTTTCTTCTGTGAAATATTTTATGTAGTTTGTCTGTCCATAGGTTAAGGCACAAAAGCCTCTGCTTCACCCTAACCTAATTGTTGTCCTACTTTAAAAGCTTCCTAATATATAACTATCTAAATCAGTGTAAACTTTCATGTCCTAAGATACTAAGTAATACTATAAACTACTCATAATTACTCTTAACTCTTTGTGAAAGCCACCACGGGTCTCTTTAAGTGCTGTTCTTCTATTAATTGATTACAAACGACATGACAACAATAGTTCAACAATTGATGTGGGATTGTGCGATAAAGCGAAGTTTTGATAAATAGAAAGGGAAACTTGAGCTCAGTCAATCTTGATTCATAACGATACAATTTAATACAGAACTGTAATCATCAAGCACATTATACTTTAATTAACTATATATATTTTACAACAAACAAACAAACTAATTTAATCTTAGTTTTTTTTTATCGCAACACATGAATATAAGAAATGCAGATAAAAGAAGTGTGCCCCGTTACGTCAAATTATTTTTGTGCTGTAGAGGCCTATTAGTTGTACAATATACAAAGGGGGACACTACACTTCTTTAATCCATATAAAAAAAGTGTAATAATGACGTCACTGTTTGAAAGGATAAGTACATTTTTGTACGGGGATGTTTATTAGTTTTGTTTAGCTAATCCCTGAAGTTACATCCGAAAAGTGTACATCAAAACAGCTATATGAATTTGACCATGAAGGACGGAAATGATTTGCATTGATATGAAAAACAAAAAATACATGCGTTGAATGTAGTTCTACAGACCCATGTTTGTTGATGACGTTCAGTTAGAGATCAGGGCCCAATTTCATAGAGCTGCTAAGCACAAAATGCTTGTTACTGGTATTCAGTTTTTGTTCGATTATCCTGAAAATCACATGGAAATTTGGTTGGTAATCTGTTGTTATCAAGGAAGACATTTCATGCTAAGCAAATGTGTGTGCTTAGCAGATCTATGAAATTGGGCCTTGGTATACTTTCAAAGGGCCTCCTATCTTTTGGGAAAACGAGTGCATCACAAAACTGCACTGCAATAACCAAATGCATTGTTAAAACTTACACAGTATGTGTTGTTGTACAATTATAGATAAGGGCAAACAAAAATTAAAATGTGAACCACTATTTTTAAAAATACACTTATTTCTCACCATTCAAACACATTGGTGGTGTTACTTTTACAATACAATATGGCGTTAAATTAATTCCCTCGTGGTTATATATTTTGTGACAACACCCAGTTCTCCAAGTTTATGATAGCACTTTAGTGTCCAATCTGCACTCCACTAACCATTAAGCACCCTTGGCTTATAACGTCCTCACTCAAAGGCAGTGGACAATATTGGCAATTTCTCAATCGAATAAACCTTTCTTGGTAACGAGTAATGGGGAGAGGTTGATAAGTATTTACACTGTGAGAAACGGCTCCTTCTGAAGTGACACATATTTTACGAGAAAGAAATATTTTTCCACGAATTTGATTTCGAGATCTTAGAGTTAGATTTTGATGTCTCGAAATCAAGCATCTGAAAGCACACAACTTCGTGTGGACAATTTTTTTCTTTTTTCATTATTATCTTTCAACTTTGACGAACAATTGAGCTCAAATTTTCCCAAGTTTGTTATTTTATGCATCTGTTGATATACATCAAGTGGGAAGACTGGTCTTTGACAATTACCAATAGTGTCCAGTGTCTTTAAGGATCCTGCCGAGTTATCAATGTAATCGTAATAATTTGTGTAAACTTTAACCCCCTATAACTATACAGTTTTGCATTGTGAATTTGGTCATAACCACTATTAAAAAAAATTGACAAGTTTCACGCGTATTCGGTTTCAAACTTCGGAAACCTTGTACCAAAAGTCTGACCCCTGCATTAACGTCAATCGCAGCCACTGTCTGCCTAGTCTTGAAGTCAAGACGGTGATTGTTAAGCGCGAATGTAGTTACAGCGCGGTGTAGCTACGGGGACGGTACACTCACCCTCGATCTCAGTATGTGTGTGAGTCAGCCACGCGCTACCTACGACCGATGCATGTGTACAATCGCACTGTGACTGTTGCATGAACGGCAGACAATTAATAGGCGGCGCCTAACGACTTGTCATCAAGTCTACTGTCTGCTACGCCCACCATGTTAGAGTCAAATTACGCATTGGAAGCCAAAACTGTGGGTGTGTTGTTTAGCTTGCCCGGGGTCGACCAGGGTGTGCGTATCCGGGTAGCAATGTCTGTACTTAAAATATTGGCACTGTCGTAGTGCTTTTTAAGGGGGAATTGTTTGTCTTCTAAATCGAAAAAAAAAAAGGAATCCTGAAACAAATAATTTAGGATTTTTTTTTTGTGGATGGCAATTTAAACAAAAAATAATGCGTCGGGGTAAGTACATGGAGTAGGAGAAACAAGCATAGCGACTTTGTGAAAACATTCTATGAGAGTTTAACAAAAGAGGTATAGTGTACACATAATTGTGAATTGTGGGGGTCAATGACCCCGAAATTTGTCCTGTTTTCCAAAACGTGTTGCCCTTTTTCAGTATCAAAATTGAAGCTAAAAATATCACAATAAATAGGGTTTTAAAAGTTGTTTATAGTCTTTAAAATATTACAATTCTTTGTCTTATTAATTACAAATATATTGATGGAGTTTGATCCATAAGCTTTTCACACAATCAAACTTGAATATTATACGATGTCATGAAAATCAAACCGCATACAATGAATTTTCAATTCTAATTTGTTAATTACAATAATTGCATCTAACCTCAATTGAGAGTGTTGTTGGCACATACAATGAAGTTTACACCAAACTGTGAAAATTCACCTCATCCCGCAAAATCTGCTTGGTAGTTATTTCTTTACTTAGCAGCCCAAACGCTAAAACCTGGAAGAAATTCGTTATGTCAATTGGTGCAAGTATTCCAACCAGCATTATATTATGTATCATCAATTTTGTATTAGGGCCGTGTTTCAAACAGCTGCTCTAAGTAACGCATACCAGCCAAACATTAAATTCCATGATATACTGAAACCGACTGTGGCTCATTTCCTGCTTATTTTTGCTGGCCAGAAAATTACTCAGCAAAACGTTCTGCTGATGAACTAAACAGCTCTATGGAATCATTAAAGACGGATATATTTACAATGCACACATTTAAACTCTCACTTGCCTATAAAATGGTTCATAAATTACCCAAACCTCTGGTTCAGATTTACCCAAACCCCTGGTTCCGTATTGACCCAGACAGCAGATCACAGCAGGCCAGACCCAAAGTTCGTACCAGCATAACCATAAGTCTCGTCGTCACAATGACTAGGGTTTTTAAAGGTTACCAAACAGGATTGGTAGGATCGTTGTTTAATTTTAGTCTGAAATTTATTCATTGAGAAAACCTTTTATTCATCTAAAAAACACACACAACTCAACAGCAGATGTTGATTGTTGCAATCAAGTTTGAAAACAACGTGTTAACATTAAGTTTTGCATGTTTTCACACTGACTATTTTATCCAGACTCAGGCAACGAATGGTTGATCACAAACATTAACACTTTCTGTGACTTATTTGCCAGCTCTACCAATCCTTTACAAAATACATTTACCTACTCCAGTCAAGTGGACCTAGAACAAATTAATCATGTAATTGAACCGGGTTCAGTTCTGACCTATTGAACATTTTCCCCCAGGTGAACTCTGATCCGGGACGTTTTTGAGCATAAAATTATAACCAAAACATTGGTAACAAATTATTGTTTCTGATTTTGATTGACGTAAACATGTTAGATCAATATACTCGCAACTCACATGTTCCTTTTCCTACAACATGGCGACGTTAACTTGTTGATATAGAATAGTCTAATCTTCCTGTGCATAATTGCATATAGGAACGGATTCAGTCCGGAGTTGGAGAGCAGTAAATTAGAGAGATGATTTCTTGGCCCTTCTAATGTCTCATCAGTAAGGATGATAAAGATGGGATAAGGGAGAGTGCACAGAGCAAACACCCCAAGGAGAATGGCTAGTCTAATCGCTGGCTTCATGTACCTGTTCTTCATCTTAATGGCTCGCCTTCCCTTGGTTGTAGACGCACCATGAGAAGCATCGGAACCAAGACCAAAGAAGGACTTTCCTCTCCCGGTCTGGCCGAGGGATTGGTGTTTAACCGGCTTAAGGGTTACGGCAGTCGTGGTATCACTGGTGTCGGTGGGTGGTGTTTTCTTGTCAAATGTAACACTTACTTGCGAAGCTACTTTGGGTTTTTCGGAGGTGTTTGGTTTTTTACTGGGGTCATCAAAAGCTTTGTTATCGTAAACTGAGTTATCGACGGAACTTGTGGCGGGTGGTTCCCGCTTTATGTTAGCTACGACATTGATGGACGAAACGATGGACATGTTTCGTCTTTTACGGGACTTCCGGAGACGTCGACGCAGCAGGACTACGAACCGCATAGTCGAGATGACCATCACGAGAAATGGTATCGCGAACAGGAGGGCGAAAATCACCAGGGTGAAGATGGGATCGCTACGAACGGGTGATATACACTGCAAACTGTAGTCTATGGTTCCCTCAGCCATGGACTCATTACTGAAACTCTGGACTACCCATAGGATCGTCTCACAGGAACTGATCAGGATCGCAGCAATCCAAGCTCCGGCTATCTGCAGTTTCACATTCCGGGATGACTGGATTCTCAGGTAAGACGGATACTCCCTCGACACCAGGAGCCAGCGGTCTATACTGATTGCAGTCACGGTATACATCGCAGCCGACACGCCGATCACCGAGAAGAAAGCCGAAATGATACAAACCGGCTTGCCGAGTGGCCAGTAGCCCAGCCCCGTGTGTACAGCGGCTACGGGTAGCCCGGTAGCCCCTACGGCCAAGTCACAACATGATAAACTTAATATCAACAGGTTACTCGGTTTCTGACGTAGGAGAATGTTAGATCTGAACGCCCAGATAGTTCCGATGTTTCCAGCCACTGTCACAATAGACAGCAGGACAAGGAGTACTCCAGTAAATATAGAAACAGCTCCAATTATTGGAACATGAGATGTCGGTGCTACCGAAGTAGCGTTAGTAACATTTCCAAAATCATACATGTCATCCATGTCTGTGTAGAGACCTACACTCATGCTTCAGCTTCTGAACCCGGTGGCAAAGTCGACCTTTACAACAACAAAGACCGAAAATGTTTCTTAGTCTGGAACGCTGTTCTCAAAGGTTATCAGTCCTCAAATCCTCTGACACTGAAGTGTGGAGTCATGGTGTTTGATTTGCAAACCATGATAAACCAAACCTCACGTTCTCATCACCGCTTCCGCAAGGAAACGTTTTTATCAGCCGGATGGTATTATGGACGATACGTTTCGTAGCAGTGCCTTGCATGTATGGTACATCACTATGGGGCGCCGTTTGTCCATTAATTGTTTGACAATTTTAAGGCATGTTTTTACCATGGTTTACAGCAATTAGATGTAAACCATAAAAACTGTTGCCACATCCTGTTATGGTTTACATACCAGTAAAGTATTTGTTGTGTCTAAGTTTATGGTTTACAAACCATGAACATACAAAAAACATTTACAAATCGTGGTTCATAAACCAAGAAAATTTACGCATCTTAAAAACATGGTTTATAAACCATAAAAAATAAAGCATCAAATTCATGGTTTACAAATCATGGTTTACAAACCATGAAAATTGAGACATCTAAAAACATGGTTTACAAACCATGAAAATTTAAGATAAAAATCGTGGTTTACAAATCATGGTTTATAAACCATAACAAATGAACCATAAAATCATGGTTTGTGACAATGGTTTATAAACCATGAAAATCGAGACTTCTTAAAAAACATGGTTTATAAACCATGAAAATTGAGACTTCTTAAAAAACATGGTTTATAAACCATGAAAATTTACACATCTCAAAAACGTTGTTTGTAAACCATAAAAAAAGTGCACTTACAAATCATGGTTTACAAACCATAAAAAATGTGCACTACAGAAATCATGGTTTATAAACCATAAAAACGTGCACTCAAAAATCATGGTTTATAAACCATAAAAACGTGCACTCACAAATCATGGTTTACAAACCATATAAAATGTGCACTCAAAAATCATGGTTTATAAACCATAAAAACGTGCACTCACAAATCATGGTTTACAAACCATATAAAATGTGCACTCAAAAATCATGGTTTATAAACCATAAAAACGTGCACTCACAAATCATGGTTTACAAACCATAAAAAATGTGCACTCAAAAATCATGGCTTATAAACCATAAAAACGTGCACTCACAAATCATGGTTTACAAACCATAAAAAATGTGCACTCAAAAATCATGGTTTATAAACCATAAAAACGTGCACTCACAAATCATGGTTTACAAACCATAAAAACGTGCACTCACAAATCATGGTTTACAAACCATAAAAAATGTGCACTCACAAATCATGGTTTATAAACCATAAAAACGTGCACTCACAAATCATGGTTTACAAACCATAAAAACGTGCACTCACAAATCATGGTTTACAAACCATAAAAAAACTCCACTCACAAACCATGGTTTATAAACCATGAAAACGTGCACTCACAAATCATGGTTTACAAACCATTAAAAAAATGTGCACTCACACAAATCATGGTTTACAAACCATAGAAAAGTTGCGTACACAAATCATGGTTTACAAACCATAAAATTCTATTACGATCGTCTCTAAAACCCCCTTCCCAACTCTGATCGGTTCCCATTTCACCCCCATTTCCCCCCATGCCACGTGCGAGCCAGCAATAGCAATTCACCGTGTGTGTCAATGCTGTGATCAATGCACCGTGTGTGTAATGCTGATGCAATAATTATGGTGGCCCTGAAGGGACATCGCATATCGTAAACGTGTGCGCATACGTATGCAATGTCGTGAAACAATTCGCAAATATGTGCGCACACGAATGCAATGTCGTGAAACAATTCGCGAATATGTGCGCACACGTATGCAATATTGTGAAACAATTCACAAATATGTGCGCACACGTATGCAATGTCGTGAAACAATTCGCGAATATGTGCGCACACGTATGCAATATCGTTAAACAATTCGCAAATATGTGCGCACACGTATGCAATGTCGTGAAACAATTCGCGAATATGTGCGCACACGTCTGTGAATATTATTTGCGATGTCGTGAATTTTTTTGCATACCATGTTGCATACCTTTGAATAAAATATCTAATAATCTGGGGGGTTTCTTTCCAACAGTGAGATAAGTGGTAGTCATTGCAGCAGTAGTCTTTGTTGTGAGGCAAGCGAGGCGGGTGGTCTTCCTTGGCCTGGTGCCAAGTTCCTGGGTATACACATGCTTTACAGAGGGAGCCTGCTGTAGCGCCACAGTACTCCCTAGTTCGGTAACAAATTATCCACAACTATGACATCATCCTAATGGTATGCAACATGGTATGCAATAAAATTCACGACATTGCAAAACAAATCGCATTCGTGTGCGCACATATTCACGATTTGGTTCACGAGATTGCATACGTGTGCGCACATATTTGCGATTTGTTTCATGACATTGCATTCGTGTGCGCACATATTTGCGAATTGTTTCACGACATTGCATACGTATGCGCACACGTTTACGATATGCGATGTCCCTTCAGGGCCACCATAATTATTGCATCAGCATTACACACACGGTGCATTGATCACAGCATTTACACACACGGGGAATTGCATATTGCTGGCTCGCACGTGGCATGGGGGGAAATGGGGGTGAAATGGGAACCGATCAGAGTTGGGAAGGAGGTTTTAGAGACGATCGTAATAGAATTTTATGGTTTGTAAACCATGATTTGTGTACGCAACTTTTTTATGGTTTGTAAACCATGATTTGTGAGTGCACGTTTTTATGGTTTATAAACCATGATTTGTGAGTGCACGTTTTTATGGTTTATAAACCATGATTTCTGAGTGCACATTTTTTATGGTTTGTAAACCATGATTTGTGAGTGCACGTTTTTATGGTTTATAAACCATGATTTCTGAGTGCACATTTTTTATGGTTTGTAAACCATGATTTGTGAGTGCACGTTTTTTATGGTTTGTAAACCATGATTTGTGAGTGCACGTTTTTATGGTTTATAAACCATGATTTCTGTAGTGCACATTTTTTATGGTTTGTAAACCATGATTTGTAAGTGCACTTTTTTTATGGTTTACAAACAACGTTTTTGAGATGTGTAAATTTTCATGGTTTATAAACCATGTTTTTTAAGAAGTCTCAATTTTCATGGTTTATAAACCATGTTTTTTAAGAAGTCTCGATTTTCATGGTTTATAAACCATTGTCACAAACCATGATTTTATGGTTCATTTGTTATGGTTTATAAACCATGATTTGTAAACCACGATTTTTATCTTAAATTTTCATGGTTTGTAAACCATGTTTTTAGATGTCTCAATTTTCATGGTTTGTAAACCATGATTTGTAAACCATGAATTTGATGCTTTATTTTTTATGGTTTATAAACCATGTTTTTAAGATGCGTAAATTTTCTTGGTTTATGAACCACGATTTGTAAATGTTTTTTGTATGTTCATGGTTTGTAAACCATAAACTTAGACACAACAAATACTTTACTGGTATGTAAACCATAACAGGATGTGGCAACAGTTTTTATGGTTTACATCTAATTGCTGTAAACCATGGTAAAAACATGCCTTAAAATTGTCAAACAATTAATGGACAAACGGCGCCCCATACATCACAGGTGTATACGCACGCTTCATCACATAAAAAGGTGTATACATACATGTATACAATGGTGCACCTAACAGCAGTAGTTCATTAGAATTATTACATTGAAGGGAAGTCATGCGTAACCATAATACCACACAGGACTCAATCCAACCATGATCAAAACATCGCATTTGAGCAGGAAGCTGTGACCTTGATCAACCACCCGTAGTTATCCTCCACACATTTCCCTCCAAGTGACAGGTCATTTTCATTGTTCCGGCTCGGGTCTTTATTCACGTTGCAATTTTTTAACGAAGAGTTTCAAGTTATCCATGAATGAATTACATTTGTTCCCTCCCCTCCATGAGTTATCCCAATTTACACATCACTAATGCGTTCCCCTTTTGATAAAAGGGTGGACCATGTATTGCTCCATGGGTGAACTGTAGTCAACCCTATTCAGTGCCCAGTGGTTTGCCGGCCAAAACAAACACATGACGGGCTACTTGTATCTCAAAATGCTACTACTGTTCTGTTGAAGTTTTTAATTGCTTCTCAAATGTACAGAGATATGACAAAATGTCGTGTGACATGTAATGTATGCTAGTCTACATATGCTGCTGAATCACTTTAACAAAAATGGAGAATGCCTCAACATGGGGATTTTGTCTATTTTGAATATCGCGATCATTCGATCAATATATTTACGCTTGGCAGGGCACCGACTCGTGAATTATGTCCCCAATACTGACATGCACAACTCGTAAACATCGGATTTAATATTCACGACTTATAGAGCACAAGTTGTGAATATTTGTAATAAATAATATTGACGAATATGTTCGATGTACCTCGAGAGCCACCATAAACCATACTACCATTGTGGGAGGGAACAAGATCACGCACTTTAGAGGGTCTAAAGCGTTTCAAATGAAAATACGGGAGACTTCATGCCCAGATACAACTGTGAACTCAGTGAGCAAGTTTAGGCCCAAAAGTCATGTTTCTAAAATACTGCCTCCACTAAAGAAATATATTTGTGTTTACAAGCATTTTGTGCATGTTCACGTTTGAGCCCATTGTTTTTATAACCGCTTTAAAGGCACTGTACACGTTTGGTAAATGTCAAAGACCAGTGTTCTCACTGACTTGGTGTATCCTATCATAAACATAAAATAACAAGCCTGTAAAAATTTGGGCTCAATTGTTGGTCTTTGAAGTTGCGAGAAAATGTTGAAGGATAAAACACCCTTGTTGGGCGAATTTGTGTGCTTTCAGATATGAATAAAATACTTCTAGCTAGAAGTCTTTTATAATTTTAGTGAGAAATTACCTCTTTCTCAAAAACTACGTTACTTCAGAGGGAGTCGTTTCCCACAATGTTTTATACTATCAACAGCTTTCCAATGCTCGTTACCAAGTCAATTTTTAAGTTAATATTTGTTTTGAGTAATTACCAAACGTGTACCTTCCCTTTAAAGAATAAGACCCTCGATGTTTCCGTTGCGGAAATGCTATTAAAGGCACTGGACATGTTTGGTAATAAGTCGTCTCACTTGGTGTACTTGGGTTCAACTGGTCATCTAATTTGCAAGAGAATAATGAAAGAAGAACAACAAATCTTGTGACATTACAATGTATGCTTTCAGATGCATAATAAAGGACTTCAGCTGATTCGGAAGTCTTTTATATTTATTTTAGTGAGAAGTTACCTCCTTTCAAAACTATACTTTTCTTCAGAGGGAGCCGTTTCTCACATTGTTTTATATTATATAACTGACATACAGATCCTTGTCATTTGATTGGTGGAACTTATTTCACGTGACATTCACTATTACTCCCATCCGCACCGGCGATCAAAAAGACGTATTCGACCATGGGGAAATAGCATTTCCCATTCAACAGTTAGGATCATCCTTGTTCCCAATGTTTTTGAGCAGTACAGCGCCGCCGCGCCGCTGCTAAACCATAGGAGCACCTGTGCAAAAGGTTGTGATCCGATTTGTGCATTGTTGCCGCTACGCGGCGCTATTTGTTTTTGGTTGTCAGTAATTGTGATTTTTCATAATGTTATACTTTTAGAATACATCAAATGACAAGGATCTATATGTCAGTTATATAAAACAAATATTGAGTGGCTTTAATTCGTGGATTGGAAGGAGTAAAATTTTGACTGTTCCATTTCACTCGGCTTCGCCTCGTGAAATGGAACAGTCCAAATTTTACCTTGCGATATTATTCCTCCCATTCCACTCGGAGCCACTCAATATTTGTATACTATCAACGGCTCTCTTCATTGGTCGTTTCCAAGTAAGTTTTCATGCTAACAATTATTTTAGGGAATTACCAATAGTGTCCAGTGCCTTTTAAACACAAAAGTCTGGTTGTGTTTTAAGTAAAATCAAAATTTTACATGCGTGTCCATTTACCAAGTATCCTAAACACAGTTTGTCTTTGCCTTGTTAGTTCAAATTACACTCACAGTAATAATGTCTATTTTGCACTTTGAAACTGTTCAAGTGAAAATATTTAATTTATTTTATACAGTTATCGTTTACATACAGCAATTAATGACACTATAATGTGCACACTTTAAACATTCAAAAAAAAGTTAAGCGGAAACTGAACTATAATAGCAAATTTTAAACCACCGAATGTATGTTTAAACGATGTAGAGCGAATTATATTATTAAAGGGGAATGCGTTTGGTAATCAATCTTTAAATTGGTGTAAATAACAAGTTTTGATTAGAAGTGAACATCAGCTTTCGGTATGGTATACATTTCGAGAAAAAAAAACATCACTTAAATTATGGTTATTTAAAAAGTCATGTGCTGTAAGGCCCAAAATATGAATATGAGAGAGCGTTACCATTCGATTTGAGTGTAGATTCGTAACATAAATCTACACTTTCATCAATAGAGTGGCGTCTCAGAAATAGTTAACATAACGGACCCAACTTGCAATTTCCGGATTAAATATTGCTGGCGCTATTCTTTGTTCGACATGGTTCGACTTTACTCTTTGAGAAGCCGGGTGTGAAAATTGCTGGTAAAAACTGGTTATTATTTATATATAATATTTAAAAAAAACAGTCAGTTTACCTCGCGTTGTTTTTTAAAACTTGTTTTTTTTCAAGACCTTGTAACCAATCTCTACAACAAAACAAAGAATGAACAATTAACAGCTATTTGTATACATATTCTTCACATTATTACACACTTTCTAAAAGGCAGTGGACACTATTGGTAATTGTCAAAGACCAGTCTTCTCACTTGGTATATCTCAACATATGAATAAAATAACAAAGCTGTAAAAATTTGGTCTGTCTTCTCACTTGGTATATCTCAACATATGAGTAAAATAACAAAGCTGTAAAAATTTGAGCTCTATTGGTCGTCGGAGTTGCGAGATAAATGAAAGAAAAAACACCCTTGTTACACGAAGTTGTCTGCTTTCAGATGCTTGATTTCGAGAACTCAAATTCTTAACTTGAGCTCTCGAAATCAAATTCGTGGAAATCTACTTCTTTCTCGAAAACTACGTCACTTCAGAGGGAGCCGTTTTTCATAATGTTTTTTGCTATCAACCTCTCCCCATTACTCGTTATCAAGTGAGGTTTTATGCTGATAATTATTTTGAGTAATTACCAATAGTGTCTACTGCCTTTAAAAGTTGAACAATTAATTAACTTTTAGTCTATTGTATGACAAAAAGACTCAACAGAAAGTAATGCGTAACTTCTCTAGGCTTGGAGTTGTGCAGGTATACAACAATTAATTAAAACGAATTCAAGCATTGACTTGGCTGGTCATACCCTGTTCTGGCAATCATAATTGTGTTGTGCTTAGCTATGTATCAGTACTTAAGCAGCTCTATTAAGTTTGGCCCAGGCACTAAAGCTGTTCGAAGCACGTGAATCTCTGGATCAGCAGAGTCATGATATTGCGCCCTGATTTGCCACGGTTTTTATCCTAGTGGGTAATATAATGTTAATGATTCTTAAAATCTAATTACACCTTCCTAGATGTGTTAACACAATTAAAAGAAAATACTACTACTGTGTATATAACAAAATACATTACAAGTTGAGAAACCACATTTGTGACAAGTGAAATACTTCTTTAACATCAAACTATGACAAAGGTAAAGAGTTTTACTGTCACATACTATTTACTAAAAACACTGACTTATTAGATTTGTTTATATATAAATATTTGTTTTACTGACACTGGTCCCACGAAATAAACTATGGTCCACAAATGTGTCTGGACAAAATTTTAGTTGATATTGCAGTTTTAGAGTCTGTTTACTTATGTTTAATTGTTTCCTTATTGGTACGTAAAATGTGACTTTTCAATTCGTAAAGAACCCACATGCAAGGGGCAGGTTCCTCTGTACATTGGACAGTTATCGGCTTTTAAACTTCTTAGGAACCATGGGTACATTTGTCTGAACGAACACTATGGTATACATCGAGCTAAACGTTTCAGTTATTAATAGAAAGGGATTTCAACTTGCAATTTCCAGATTAACGTGCCGGCGCTACAGGCCTACCAATTAGTTGTTAATCAAAAGGTCGCACGTTCAAGTCCCGTTCTAGTTTTGTCTTTTTCGTGGGACCTCACTGCTATACAAGTTTAAGCAGTCAGTTTCCCTTGGTCTTTTTGAACACTAACTATTAGTTTCTAAAACATTATTGATTTCACAAGTTCATGTAAAACTATGTCCTTTTAATGGTTCCGTTTGTCGTCAAATGACGATTGAACGAATCGAGTATCTCATGAATATTTAATAGTAGCCTTGAATAATATGTTGCTTCAAATGTTTCCTCATTCAAATACTAACAATACTTTTTGCATTAGGAACTTTAAATCTCAGTTTTGTTTTCTTTCTTTAAAGATGGACTATAACGGTACTCCTACATTAAAATCACTATCAGAACTTGTTTATGTTGTGTTCAGCTATCAATTCATTGTTGTGGTCATGTTTTTCTCCAAATAATTTTGCTACAATTTGACCGAAAAAATTTGACCTCGATTCTTCGATTTTGAAATTTCCCGCCCTGTACTGGTTCCCGGCTATTAAACCAACACTGAAATCCAAGCGGATTTGTAAACCAGCGGACGTCATGAACGCGGTCAAAAAATGGTGATGTCATACCCATGAAGCAACAAGAGTAAACAAAGATTACGCCATGTTACTCTATGGCGTGTCAAACGTTGCATTATTCGATAATGTACAATATATGTGCGATGTTTCTCATATATATGCGATAATTGTCACATATGTGCGATATTCATTTGATGTATGCAATAAATGTAATATATATGCAATAAATGTAATATATATGCAATAAATATAATATATATGCAATAAATTGTAATATATGTGCGATAAATTGTAATATATGTGCGATAAATTGTAATATATGTGCGATAAATTGTAATATATGTGCGATAAATTGTAATATATGTGCGATAAATTGTAATATATGTGCGATAAATTGTAATATATGTGCGATAAATTGTAATATATGTGCGATAAATTGTAATATATGTGCGATAAATTGTAATATATGTGCGATAAATTGTAATATGTGTGCGATAAATTGTAATATATGTGCGATAAATTGTAATATATGTGCGATAAATTGTAATATATGTGCAATAATTTGCAATATATGTGCGATAATTTGCAATAGATATGTGATATTTTTTAATATCTGTTTGATAATTTTGTAGTATATTATATGCGATCATTTGTATGCGATGTTTTGTGACGGTATACATATGCGATAATTTAATATACATGTGCGATGTTCATTCTTATATATGTGCGAAAACGGAATTGTGGGTTATAGTATGGCTTCCTGTCCGCTTGATCCCCGTATCCGTAATGTTTTAGATCGGGCCAGACTATACTCTGGACGGTATAGTATGGTTCCTATGGTTCAATGAGATTGGCGTAGGGTTTATAGTGATGGTCAGGGTACGAGACTCGAGCAGCGTATTTCCGAAACAGCCAGCCAGCCGCGTATTCGGATAATAGAACACATACAGTACAGGGAGGTGACAAAATGTTGCATTTTGCTCAAATCTGAAGGTGAAGATCTGTTTTACTCGAACGAATTCTGCAATATTAGCATAATTTAGAATTTTTAATTGATAATATGTCAATTTCATAGATTCACATGATTAAAAAATAATTTTTAAAAAGTGAAAAACATTAACAAAACGTCAAAAAATGACCCGCAAACGAAAAGGCAAACATTTTTATTTTGTATTTTTTGCATTTTTTAATATGTCAAAAAAACATCACTGTGAAATACAAAACCATAACTTGAAAAGAATTTATACCCTTCGTTAAAACAAAACATTTAATTTGTAATCCAGAACTTTCAAGACTAATATAGTGGGCGTATCAAATTTTGGAGCTGGGTAAATTTGGTTCACTATCTAGTGGTTAATTAACCACAGTTATTCTGACGCCATTGTCAATGTACATTCCGCCCAATTACATAGACGGTGCACTTAAACACAATTTGAAAAGAATTTGAACCCTTCGTTAAGACAAAAAGTTGCTTTCTTGTTCCAGAACCTTGAAGGAAGATAGACTGGACGTATCAAATTTTGAGCTGGCTAAATTGGTCAACTATTATTGATTCTGCAATAAAAAGAAAATGTTTAAAGAAAATGTTTAAAGAAATTGTTTGTCTTATCGAAGGGTGTCACCACTTTTTGCTCGCGGCTGACATAACTATAAATGTGGTGACTAAGATTCAAAAAATTTGAAAAATGATTTTGCAAACAAGACACAGTTGAATTTTTATAGCACAAGAACTTTTAAATTTTATTGACAACAATTAAAAATAATCAATCATGAGTGTTTCAGATATAGCTCGGTAATTTACTAACTTTAACTGTTCTACGATTTAAAGTCACCTGGAAATAGAAGTGTTTTTCTTTCAAACATAAGAGTATATGCTTACGAACAATAAAACAATTTATTTAGTAATTGATAAGACAAACATTTTCTTTTTATTGCAGAATCAATAATAGTTGACCAATTTAGCCAGCTCAAAATTTGATACGTCCAGTCTATCTTCCTTCAAGATTCTGGAACAAGAAAGCAACTTTTTGTCTTAACGAAGGGTTCAAATTCTTTTCAAATTGTGTTTAAGTGCACCGTCTATGTAATTGGGCGGAATGTACATTGACAATGGCGTCAGAATAACTGTGGTTAATTAACCACTAGATAGTGAACCAAATTTACCCAGCTCCAAAATTTGATACGCCCACTATATTAGTCTTGAAAGTTCTGGATTACAAATTAAATGTTTTGTTTTAACGAAGGGTATAAATTCTTTTCAAGTTATGGTTTTGTATTTCACAGTGATGTTTTTTTGACATATTAAAAAATGCAAAAAATACAAAATAAAAATGTTTGCCTTTTCGTTTGCGGGTCATTTTTTGACGTTTTGTTAATGTTTTTCACTTTTTAAAAATTATTTTTTTAATCATGTGAAGCTATGAAATTGACATATTATCAATTAAAAATTCTAAATTATGCTAATATTGCAGAATTCGTTCGAGTAAAACAGATCTTCACCTTCAGATTTGAGCAAAATGCAACATTTTGTCACCTCCCTGTACTGTATGTGTTCTATTATCCGAATACGCGGCTGGCTGGCTATTTCGGAAATACGCTGCTCGAGTCTCGTACCCTGACCATCACTATAAACCCTACGACAATCTCATTGAACCATAGGAACCATACTATACCGTCCAGAGTATAGTCTGGCCCGATCTAAAACATTACGGTTACGGGGATCAAGTGGACAGGAAGCGTACTATATCCCACAATTCCGTTTTCGCACATATAAGAACGAACATCGCACATGTATATTAAATTATCGCATATGTATACCGTCACAAAACATCGCATACAAATGATCGCATATAATATACTACAAAATTATCAAACATATATTAAAACTTATCGCATCTCTATTGCAAATTATCGCACATATATTGCAAATTATTGCACATATATTACAATTTATCGCACATATATTACAATTTATCGCACATATATTACAATTTATCGCACACATATTACAATTTATCGCACATATATTACAATTGATCGCACATATATTACAATTTATCGCACATATATTACAATTTATTGCATATATATTACATTTATTGCATATGTATTACATTTGTTGCATATATATTACATTTATTGCATATATATTACATTTATTGCATACATCAAATGAATATCGCACATATGTGACAATTATCGCATATAATATATGAGAAACATCGCACATATATTGTACATTATCGAATAATGCAACGTTTGACACGCCATAACCGTCCAGAGTATAGTCTGGCCCGATCTAAAACATTACGGATACGGGGATCAAGTGGACAGGAAGCCATACTATATCCCACAATTCCGTTTTCACACATATATAAGAACGAACATCGCACATGTATATTAAATTATCGCATATGTATACCGTCACAAAACATCGCATACAAATGATCGCATATAATATACTACAAAATTATCAAACATATATTAAAAATTATCGCATATATATTGCAAATTATCGCACATATATTGCAAATTATTGCACATATATTACAATTTATCGCACATATATTACAATTTATCGCACATATATTACAATTTATCGCACATATATTACAATTTATCGCACATATATTACAATTTATCGCACATATATTACAATTTATCGCACATATATTACAATTTATCGCACATATATTACAATTTATCGCACATATATTACAATTTATCGCACATATATTACAATTTATTGCATATATATTACATTTATTGCATATATATTACATTTATTGCATATATATTACATTTATTGCATACATCAAATGAATATCGCACATATGTGACAATTATCGCATATATATGAGAAACATCGCACATATATTGTACATTATCGAATAATGCAACGTTTGACACGCCATATTACTCCGTGTGTTGTGTATGCGTTTTCATCCACACTATAGGCGTGCGTGTGTGCTACGAAGCTTTTTGTTTCTAATGTATCAGCTATAAATACTGCCGACTATTTGGTTGTTTGTGGATGCACTAGAAGTTTCAAAGTTTGTGTAAGAAGCCTGGATCGATTCCGAAATTTAAACCTCTAAGCATCGAGAGAATTCAGGGGGATCTTCTACCACCAGGCCCCAGCCAGTGCTGCTTGTGTATGCTACGACGTCGGCGGGGTCCCTCTGCCGTGGCCCTGGTCGCAAGTGGCCGTGGAACAGCAAAAGAATCAAGTGGCATTACAGAAAAGAGAGGGAGAAAAGCCTAGTAAGTACTTGTTAATAATTTTTAAAAATCTACTACTGAGAAACTATCTCCATTATTAATTCAGGCCCAATACATGTACATGTAATTGTAATCAGAAAAATAGTAAACAATCTCTACCCTTTTCATGCAAGGAACAATCATCTTGTCAAATGACACGATGTGCATGCTCTGAATCTGACCCGACTACCATAAAATAGCTACATAGTGTATTGACTCTGTTGAGTGATGAATCCATGTAGCCACCCAAGTGCTTTAGGCATGTTTATGCCCTGGTTTACACTTTCTGGCATGTTCATGCTCAACCATGTGTGAACACTATATTAATCCATTTAAAAAGTTGATTGTTACAGTTAAAAGTTTATTGGCCTCGCTGACATGTATTTATATTGGTCTATACTGGATTGCTGGACATGTATTTATATTGGTCTATACTGGATTGCTGGACATGTATTTATATTGGTCTATACTGGATTGCTGGACATTGTTTTTGCCAAAGCTGCCTAAGAATTGTTCGCTTTTTTTTTTTTAAGGCACAGCTCAAAAATATGTTCAAACTCCCATCCATATAATTGCCCATCCATGGTCATTCAGAATTTTTCTCTCCTAATTCAGGAATTACCAATTCCAGAGAAGTTTAGTCTGAAGTTTTCCTATAGCTGTGTTTATTGGCTTGGCACGGTTAATTATGGAGTGTTTACTATATTTGCATTTGTAAAATAAGGCCAGTTCTTTTTCAGCACTAGTTTTTTTATTTATTTATTTATTTTTTGTTTTTATATTTTTTTGTACAGAAATAACTCGCAGCTCTACACTACAATGAGACTGCAGGACGAAGACAATGCAGTACGAAGACATGCTAGCCAGAACTAGAAATGGAGACCTAAGATTCTCAATAGCACTTTAGGTAAGTAGTAGGCCTATGCATGCAAATTTTCAGAGGATCAGATGATTTCTTCATTTTTAGTTTTTCAGCTGCCCCTTTGAAAACTGTTCACGGTGGAGGGGGGGAGGGGATGGGGTGTTGAATCGCAAGAACCCCCACCCCCCCCCCCCACCCCGATCTGTACCTGAACAGTTTTGTACTAGGTGTAGATCTGGGGGAGGGGGGTGGTTGGAGGTCATGTTTTCTATCAGACATAAAGAAAACCTGCCCCCTTGGTTTTGTTGCATGTGGACTCCTTTTGTACTGGTTTTGCGTTAACTCCTGTAAGGTTCTTTTCAAAACTACGCAAACTCAAAGAGAGATTGTCAGTACATGGTGTTACGTCAAACCTTCCGAGATTGTATTTCTGCCTTGTAAATTTTCAAGAAATCCCACATAACGATTATTTGGTTTTGTTTTTTATTTTTCATTAAACAGATACGCATAGAATGCATGCACAATGCACTTGTTCATTGTCAGCAGGGTGACAAGACATGAAAACAACTCCATCCGCAGCTGATGTGTAACCCCCGTGTCATTGACATCAACCTTCACCAGCCGGAAAAGGATGCAACAGCTTTTTTTTTTTGGGGGGTGGGGGTTCAAAGGTAGTGGGTTCAACTTTGTTTGAAGAAAGAATGACCCGTGTCCAGTTTCATGGATCTGTTCATCACCAAATTCTGCGCTTATGATCACCGTTCTCTGCTTACGTCCAAACGCTAAATTTCTGAGCTTACTTTGTAAGCGTAGAATGCCTGGTATAAACCAACTATGCACCCATGACCGGCAAAAGCCAAAATTCGCTGGTAACCTGTGAAACGCGCTTGATGTAAGCACAGAATTCCCTGCTTTCGCAAGTGCCGATTCTTTGTTTACAGTAAGCAGATCCATGAAATTGGGCCCTAGCTTGTACACATTGATGTGGGTTTTTATTTTATTTTTTATATATTTTTTTGTTTTTTGGGGGGGGGTAACCAGGGTAGTACAATCAACTTTGTTCAAAAACAGAATGACATGGTCTGTACACAATGATTTTATTATATTCTTTTAATGTACAACTTAATTTACAATTTACAAAGAGAACCACAGCTAACTAGGTACATAACATGGCTTAGGTTTTCTTTTTTTTGGGGGGAGGGGCGTTGACAGGGTTGTATAGTTAACTTTTTTTGATGACCGAATGTTCAGATGATTTCGCTATCACTAGGCAACCTTTTTTCAATTTTGATATTTTAAACTCAAAAATAAACTATTGTCGTTTGCAAATACATACAGTTTTAGTGTTGTCGTTATTATGGAGGTGTACATGGCTTCTGTTTTTTGTTTTGTTTTTATATTTCTGCTAACCAAGTTGAATGTTGTTACCATGTTAATCATAGTGTATTGTTGACAACAGGGGACAAGTTTATTGCACATAAGTGCTAAATTAATCAATTTGAACCACACACCTAATTTTATAAGCCATAGTAATTTACATTTTGTGTCTTTCAGAGGGGTGGGTGGTTCAAATTAAATTAATCAATTTGAACCACCCACCCATCTGAAAGAAACAAAATGAAATAATATACATGTACATTTATACGTAAATTATTATGGCTTATCAAATTATTTCTCACTCCCTCCGGATCATTATAACTTGGAAAATTGTTACGACTGAAGACAAATAAACCAAAGCAAAGCTGCCTAATCCGTTGGTGGATACGAAAATCCTTCCACTGTACTGTACACGAGGGTTTGGAAACGTCCTTCGTGTTGCTGCCATCAAACATGATGTCAGTGGCAGCGGTTGAACGGACAAGATAGTCCTAAGCTCACCACTTGCTGATAATAATCATTGCAGTGTTTTCTGTAAAACGAAACAAAAGAATTCATACAAAACACTGACACACTGTGTACAGAGCTTCGGTACGTGGTGTGACGTCACACACTGTGTATGAATGGTTCGTGGGTCACCGGCTTTTGCCGAAACTGAGTTTTCTGGGTCGGAGTACGCCGCGCGAATTTGTGTTTTTTTTGCATGAAGGTAAAGGTTTTATTGAATACTACTAAAATATCAGTCCTTATTTTACATTTCTTGTACAAAAATAGTAATATTGGCTATATCAATAATCTGTTATAGTCCATCTTTAATTGTTTTTTTCTTCTTACGTTGAACATTTTTCTATACGAGAGCTTGTAACCAATCTACAATTACAAACCGAAGAATGAACAATTAACTGCTATTTACATATGCTTTACATTGTTCCCAAATTTTCCGAAAAATGTAACCGTCATCGACAAACTTTAATTAATATTATTTTATTTTGCAATACAATTTAGATCACGACACGAGCCCAAATTTTAAGCTGCTTAAAGGAACACGTTGCCTTGGATCGGTCGAGTTGGTCTTTGAAAAGCGTTTGTAACCGTTTTTTTATAAAATGCATATGGGTAGAAAGATGTTGTAAGAGTAGAATACAATGATCCACACAAACATGCCTCGAAGTTGCGTGGTTTTCCTTTTACCTCGTCAACTAACACGTCAGCCATTTAAGGGGGTCACAATTTTGACTCCCATAAATGGCCGACCATGTTAGTTCGCACAGTAGAAGGAAAACCACGCAATTTCGAGGCAAACTTGTGTGGATCATTGTATTCTACTTTTAAAACATCTTTCCAACCATATGCATTTTATAAAAAACGGTTACAAACGCTTTTGTTTTGACCAACTCGTCCGATTCAAGGCAACGTGTTCCTTTAAACACACACAAATGCTTAACACTTGTCGGCTTAGCAGTATTGAACAGGATGCAAGTTAAAAATGGTACATGTAACATGGTATTATTGGCTGGTAAACCCCATCTGGTAAGCATATTTATTGTGCTGAGCCAGTTTTTGTACTAAAAGCAGCACTAGTGAAGCTGGGCCGACCAGGGCCTAAATTCACGGTGCTGATTTAACCGAATAACAGCGCTTTTCGAATCACGTGATTCCCTGGGATGCAAGGGCCGAATTCCACGGTAAGCAGAGCCATGCTATTGGGCCTTTATTGGCCATGAATTTTTAAAAGTTTTCTGCATTTTGATGGATACTATATATAATTTCACCTTCTTTAACCCCGACGTTTGTTGAAGGGTCAGTTGAGTCATCAGAATAACCTGCTGCGCCAACTTTTTAGTTATTTTCTTCAATGCGTCTTATCTTCATTTGACATCCTTTGAGGGAGACATGTCTGTCTTTCCATGGTACCCACTGCACTCCTTGGTAGTTACCAACGCTTTGTGACTGACTGTACATGCCATTCAGATTACTGTCGATGTCTTTACATTTGTAGTACCACCAGCCACCCTTGAATTCTTCAGCGCAGTTCTTTCCACCAGATGAGTCGTTATCCTTGTCTTTCGTTGTGAATGCCTTCTTATGCTTCTCCAGGCCATCGCCTTCACATTCAAAGAGAAAAACGAAAGAATTAAAAATGAGGTTACTGCTTATAGTAAACGTGCCGGTACAACCATGTGCACACCTCTTGTGTTGCCTCTGAAAAGACCAGTTGCAATACTCACCTCTTCGGGAAATAAAATAAAATAAAATAAATATTTAATGGGATGTTGTATTTGAGCTGTGTTGCTTTTATTGTTTGTATCGTCGTTGTCATCGTAGTTGTTGTTTTATTTACAATATTGTAAAACTGTTGAAAGACGGGACTCCTCTCTTAATGAATGACTCTTTCCACAATCGAAAGTTAGTCAGATAAATTCGCAACCAGATACATGTCAATAAAAAGGCCCTTTACCCCTTTTTGGGGTAAACATTTTCCCCGAAATTTCCCAGTAATCAGACCGGGCGCGGTGATCCTACCCTTGACGAAATGCCACTGACAAACCTGAGGACACGTTAACACTAACAGCAATGTTTATGCAGCTGAGCTGATAGAGGTTAATAGGCCTATACCTTTCACTTGAAAACTTTTAGTGAACGTCATTTCGCGTGAGGCATGATACAAAAATGGACGACGAGGCCAAACCATGTGCAGAGTATTTTGCAGAAATGCACCTTCAAACACTCTCCAAACTCTGACACCATCCACCCTGGCCTCTCCGCATCCAACCCCTACGCTAACGGTCACACACCATCACACTCTTCCCCTGCCAGTACTCCTACACCCAACCCCAAACCCTCCCAACTGACCCCTACCAATGTCGCACCCATGAAATCTCCCACTCTCACATCAAGCCACAACCTGCCAGTAATAATAGCTCTAACTATAGGTTTTCTCGGTCAAATTCAGAAAATGACCAGCCAATTTTCATGCGTTCGAGTTAAAGCTGTGTTGCCTCTCCAGTTGTTACTGCGTTTCAAATTCAGAATTCGGCCATTCAATTTCGTTTTGAGTAGATTCAAATTCCTTTAGCACTCTGTTTAATTTAGCGTATCGTCATTATTTTTCGTGGCACACACGCCTCGAGAAGCGTCTGCGAATTTGAATGCTGCCTTGATGAATTGTTAAATTGGATGATTATTTTGTTAAATCGAATGACGCAACATTGCATGTGACTAATCGAATGACCCTTTTCAGAATGACCCTTTTCAGAAGTATTCGATTTCGCGCGAAATAGAATATCTTGGTGGTTAAATTGGCTGCACATTTGCCGAAATTGACCAAGAAAACCTATATTAACCCGCCTCCGAGGAGTGGATGGATATTAAAGCAGGAGGGCTTCGTTTGGTATTAAATATTAAAAACATAGTTTGTAACGACTTTCGTTTTTTTTTTTTCGAGGGGGATGTTCAGTACCTGCATTTCCTAGAATTGGGTTGAATCCTTTGACTGTGAGATCATACTTGTCCCCAGTGATGCTGAACTCATCGTAGCGAACACTAGCGTTGCTCCCGTTAAATGCCTCCAGATCCACCACCAACTCCCACTTGGTGTTTTTTTTTTTTTTTTTTTTTTTTTTTTTCAGGGACCGAAGCTTGCTATTTCCCCACCAGAACTCCCCCTCTAGATCACCAAATCCAGCTTCGTAGTCTGCCCAGGTACGATTGAACTCAACAGAGCCGTCGAAGCGTTTTTGAATAACCTACATAAAGAAGCAGCGTCGGTAATAAAACATAGTAAACAGTATATGAAAAAAAAAAATAACTATGTGATTTTTTTTTAAATCAGAAAGTATATTGCTTAAAGGAACACGCTGCCTTGGATCAGTCGAGTTGGTCTTTGAAAAGCGTTTGAAACCGTTCGTTATGAAATGCATTAGGTTAGATAGATAATACAATATAATTATCCACACAAACATGCCTAAAATTTGCACGGACTTTTCCCTTACGTCGCAAACACGGTCTGCCATTTTGTGGAGTCAAAATTTTGACCCCCCAAATTGGCCGACCGTGTTTGTTTACGGCGTATATTTTCGAGGCATGTTTGTGTGGATCATTAAATACTCTACTTTTAAACCATCTATCTAACCATATGTAATTCATAACAAACGGCTACGAACGCTTTTTAAAGACAAACTCGCCCTATCCAAGGCAACGTGTCCCGTTGTAACAATACTGTTCGTAGAAAAGTGCAACACCAGTATTACAAGGTGTATGCATACGTGTGATAGTTTGGCTGGAAATCTTACTATGTTAGCTAGAAAATTGGCCCGAGCTAATAACGTTTGCCATATGACAAAACACACACATAGCATTATACTGGGTCAAATATCACAGAGCTGCTTACTTGAAGGAACACGTTGCCTTGGATCGGACGAGTTGGTCTATAACTGAGCGTTTGTAACCGTTTTTTATAAAATGCATATGGTTGGAAAGATGTTTTAAAAGTAGAATACAATTATCCACACAAGTTTGCCTCGAAATTGCGTGGTTTTCCGTTTATGCGCGAACTAACACGGTCGGCCATTTATGGGAGTCACCATAAATGGCCGACCGTGTTAGTCGACGAGGTAAAAGGAAAACCGTGCAACTTCGAGGCTAGTTTGTGTGGATCATTGTATTCTACTTTTACAACATCTTTCTACCCATATGCATTTTGTAAAAAACAGTTACAAACGCTTTTCATAGACCAACTCGACCGATCCAAGGCAACGTGTTCCTATAAAAAGGTTTGCTTAACAATTTTTTGTTCAGCAAAAACGTTCATTCATGTTGTTTTGAGTAGTAAGCTTGTTCGAGTAAGCATCATTTTGTTGAGCTAAGCTTAAGTTTAAGCAGCTCTTTATCAGAAATTTGATGGGGGTGTTTAGCAAAGGTTTTGAGAGCCTACAAAATGATCATTAGCTTGGCGCATGAATACTTGTCGATTTAAAGTAGTGCGTCCATATAGACTGTGCAAGTCTCGCACTAGCGAAAACGAGAACTTAATTCGAAAAAAAGTATATTTTTGTACAAAACCAAATTGTATTGAAATTGTTGTTTGTTAAAAAATTCTTAAAGATTATTATTTTTAACGTACTTTTTGTATAATTATTATTTTAATTCGTGTACATAATAATTGTTTTGTTTAAATTAACGTAAATATTATACATTTATCGGGACGAGGATCGCTGTTCGACATCGACCTGGATGGTTTTTCTAACAAACCCCGTTTGTGAATCACGTCCAATTGGTGCGATCATCACATAGGTTCAGCGATAATGGGAACGTCAATTGGGTAATATTCTTAATTGTTTAGAGTAAACCGGAAACTGGAGGTCAAGTTTTTTTCTTTAGTTTTCTTCGTTAATTTGTTGAATTGATTTTACTTTTCTGTTTTTAATTACTTATTTTTACATTCCCAAGAACATATTCACTTTTTAGAGTCATAACTTATGTTAAACTAAAATTATTGACAGAACAAAATCTCCCCAACGTAAAACTACATTAGGTTGGGACCACAATGCTCCCAGAAGTTCAATTTCTCGCGAGACTTGCACAGTCTATTGTGTTTACCAGCCGAACGTGGTTGTATGCACGCGTACATGTACTCAGCATATTTCTTCTTGGAATAAAACTATTTGTTTTTGCATTACCTAGGTTGTTGTTGCTGGTATGCGCATGAAACCAACGTTACCCGAAGCAAAAAGCTGAACACCAACAAGCGACTTTATATAGGTCTTCTCGGTCAAATTCGACAAATGAGCAGCCAATTTCATTTTCATGCGTTCGAATTAAAGCTAATTTGCCTCTCCGGCTTTTACTGCGTTTCAAATTCAGATTTCGGCCATTCAATGCTTTGATGAATTGTTAAATTGAATGATTATTTTGTTAAATCGAATGACGCAACATTACATTTGACTAATCATAACACGAAATCGAATTACCCTTTTCAGTAGCATTCGATTTCATGCGAAATAGAATAGGCTGGTGGTTAAATTGGTTGCTCATTTTCCGAAATTGACCGAGAAAACCTATAATATAAACATTGCTGTTGGTTTTGAACGCTCATAGTCTGGTTCTTGAAAATATGCATATTTTAATACGTGAGAAATTCGGTCCCATGTCAAGGTTAAGCAGCCTAAAAGGAGTGGCATTTGAACAACATTTCTAAAAGATAACGGCGGAAGAACAATAACGAGCTCTGAAAATGTGTAAAATGTTTCCGTATTTTCCGTATTTGTTATTATTTTCATTATTGAGCAATCTCATTATGTTCAAACTCTTCATCCGAGACTGAGAGATGGTGTACTTACAATGAATCCGTGACCAACGCTCCCTGATGAGTTTCGCTGCATGTCACAGAAGGCCGCTGTGGACTTCCCATCAACTGAGATGTTGTACACTCCATCAGTATCGTTTCCAGAATTGAGAACATACTGACAGTCATTGTAGACTGGGATTGCAGTTGTAGGGATTGGAGTAGTTATAGGGATTGGGGTTGTAAGAGGGATTAGGGTTGTAGTGGGGATTAAAGTTGAACTAGGGATCGGTGTTGTAGTAGGGATAACACTTGAACTAGGTAATACAGTTGAACTAGGGATTACAGTTGAGCTAGGGATGACAGTTGAACTAGGGATTACAGTACTAGGGATTACAGTTGAAGTAGGGACTACAGTTGAACTAGGGATTTCAGTTGAGCTAGGGATGACAGTTGAACTATGGATTACAGTTGAGCTAGGCATTGGGGTTGTACTAGGGACCATAGTTGAACTGGGGATTACAGTTGAACTAGGGATTACAGTTGAACTAGGGATTACAGTTGAAGTAGGGACTACAGTTGAACTAGGGATTACAGTTGAGCTAGGAATGACAGTTGAACTAGGGATTACAGTTGAGCTAGGGATGACAGTTGAACTAGGGCTTACAGTTGAACTAGTGCTTACAGTTGAACTAGGGATTACAGTTGAACTAGGGATTACAGTTGAACTAGGGACTACAGTTGAACTAGGGATTACAGTTGAACTAGGGATTACAGTTGAACTAGGGACTACAGTTGAACTAGGGATTACAGTTGAACTAGGGATTACAGTTGAAGTAGGGACTACAGTTGAATTAGGGATTACAGTTGAACTAGGGATTACAGTTGAACTAGGGATTACAGTTGAACTAGGGATTACAGTTGAACTATGGATTATAGTTGAACTAGGGGCTGCAGATTCAGTCCTAACTTCTGTAAACAATAACACACAATAAATTTCATGTAAACAGCGTGGAAAAGGTTTTTTTAAGGTGTTTATACAGTAGGCCCTAACGGTAGAACCTGGCAAAAGGGGGTTAGTTGCATACAGTTTTCAAAATTGCTGTGCTCAATCATACACTAAGTAATTTATGAGCGTGAACACATTGCCATCAATATTGGTGTACTAAACAACCGAAAATAAATGTTGCTCCTTTTTTCCAGATACAGTTTTGAATTTGACATTAAAAGATAAAAACAAACAGTTGTAGTATTAAATACATAGTCAGTTGGCTTTCCGCAGACTAAGATTTAACAAAACATATTGCGTATCCACACCCAGTCCTATATTATATAACAATTTAGCCACTGGACCGCCCAGCCACCTAAAGCGATACACTGTATTATGCGGTAGGAGGAAACCTCGCTATAGCTTTTGTTTGTAGAATAAAAAGAAACATCAAAATTAAACTAGATAGTCATTAGTAGGTCTACGGTGAATCCATCTAGTTTTTTATAGATCATTATTGATTCATCCCTTCACAGTTGACTTGTCGAAGCTAATGATGATGAAATAATTTAGCTCTTACCCAACCAAACGCTCATTAGTAAACACAAAGGAAACTGTATTTATCATTTACGGTGATATTGTCGAAAACTAACGCCTTCGCAAATAATCAGCATTGAGCCAGATAAAAGCCTTGAAAAGTTATTGTGTCCATGTTATCATTATACAAAAATAATCGCCATAAATATTACCGTAGGCGTTTAGCTAGGGAGTTTATTGTCGGTCCCCCCCCCCCCCCTCATGAGGACCTGTACAAATATCACCGAAAGGGTCACAAATTGTGCATTTATTTATAAATAATCAGCCTTGGAAAATGTTGAACTATGATTCCAGTAATTTACTGCAAGAATCTTGAAAATTATTTCGGTAAGCACCTTTAAAGGGAAAGGTATACCTTTGCCAATAATTAATGGAAAATGTCTAGCATTTTGAAAAACCATTACCTTCAAAGGAATGCGACTTGAAAAGAGAAATTGGGATTAAAAAACATTTCAATCTGAGAAACATTTCTGCATGAAACCTTTCCCAGATTGCATGTTCCGATTGCGGGTTATTCGTCATTTTGTGGACACAACCGCTCAAGACTTTCGGCGATATCTAAAAATGTCGACCACCTCGGTAAAAGTAAACTTTCACCTATTAGTTTTAATGATATTACACGCCTCTCAAGTGAAACTATCAAGCGGTTCCACAATTAAAGGAGCTCTTCGCATGTAACGCCTCGAGTCAGCTGAATAATTTACGATATGGATGTACGTTCTTAAACTTACCAACTGTACTGATTTCATGACATTTTTGTGATCTACGGAGTTCTTCAGCGTCCTTTGGTAAAGTTTTGATGTAGACGGGTCTGTCCTTCCTGGGCGGTGCATAAGCGTTGTGTCCGCCCAGCATGATTTGAGTGCAGGAGCAAGGATCGCCCGGGGGTAGAACGAACCGTACCGTGCCGCCTGCAGATTCATCTGGTTCAGTACCAAGTACACAGACACGGGTCGCAGATGACAACGCGTGTGTTGGATGATCTAAGATGGGAGTGTAAAACAAAGGGATACAATAAAGGTTCAAAGCAAGAAAAGGGAATCTCAGTAATAATAACAGCAACAACAACTACAGCGACAGCGTCAGCGACAACGACAGCGAGAGCGACAGCGAGAGCGACAGCGAGAGCGACAGCGAGAGCGACAGCGAGAGCGACAGCGACAGCCGCAGCAACAGCAACAGCGGCAACGACAGTTAAAATTTCAAGTTAACAATTCAACAAATATTAGTTGACGTTGCTGATATACTTACCAATAGAAATGATTGCAATCATTGCCAATAAACTCAACATCCACGGCTTAGTCATATTTCGTTAAACTCCAGCAGACTGCAATCTGGTGCAGAAAAGAAATTAAACAACTTTAGAAAAATATGTCGAAGACGTGTAAAGAGCCCGCCAAGAACACACAACATGCATGAACTCGATGGAACATTGCAACAACCATTTTGTTTCCTTTGATGAGTAGATGAGACAGCACTGACAACAAGGGAATAACTAAATGACACCATGGCGGTGTCGTGTCGGTGTTGACACATACATACACCGGGAAGAATAGACAAATGTATAGCTTTCGCACCCTCCCAAAAACAACTCGTTAAGTCTATATAGCGGTCCGTTTCTCAGCTAGCGAGGCAAAGGAAGTACGGAAGTCCAAAATAAACTTTCCTATATTTCCGTCAAATTCTGTCCCCTTTCGTATATCGGATTTTTTTTTTAGACACTGGACACTATTGGTAATTGTCAAAGACCAGTCTTCTCACTTAAAAATTTAAGTTCAATTGGTCGTCGAAGTTGCGAGATAATAATGACAGAAAACACCCTTGTCACACGTTGTTGTGTGCTTTCAGATGCTTGATTTCGAGACCTAAAATTCTAATTCTGAGGTATCGAGATCAAATTCATAAAAAAATTACTTCTTTCGCAAAAACTACGTTACTTCAGAGGAAGCTGTTTCGCACAATGTTTTATACTATATCAATAGCTCTCCATTACTCGTTACCAAGTATAAGTTTGTATGCTAATAATTATGTTGAGTAGTTACCAATAGTGTCCACTGCCTTTAAGGCAAGTGCGCATGCGCTGCAAATAGTGACACGTTGTTGGTATTTTCAAACCACTTTGAAAACTAGAAAGTTTCTGAGTACTTTATGTTAATGACCAATTCAGTGAAATATAACTGCCATGTTGTCATGGCGCTATCACGACAGGTCTTCAACGTAACTTCGTAAATTTTACAAAAATTGTTAAATGATCGTGACCTTCTAAAAAAAAATGTTTGGAACGATCAAAGACAAATTGACTCACTGTTACAATGTGCGAACAAAACACCCTTTATGTTGTAGGAAATAATCTGAATAGCATGACACGCCTCACAAAATGAAGCCGATGGCCTCTTTTGGGGTTAGAATGGTGCGTATCTGTTTGTTTGATGTATTGAATTTATGCGGATAAAATACAGCTGCAGGAACATGGAAAAAATACATAAACATTATAGGGAGGTTAAACAATGGAATAAAATAATGAAAATAATAATGTGAAATAATCGAGTTTGTATGCACATGGCTTCGGGTTTGTTTGTTCAATGTTTGTTTGTTGGGGTGTTTGTTCGTAAGTTATTTTATTCGGATTATACGCGGTGACGAAGGGGGTTTGTCAGGGTATCAATGTTTTGCACCATTTTCTTTTTGTTTGAATTAGGGACTTCTGGCCAATCCCCGTAGTTTCCGTTCCCGGCAAGCAAAAACAAAACAAAAAACAAACAAAACAATAAAATACACATTTATCAATCCTTACATTAATTTAAAAAAAGAAAAGAAGTTGAACATCACAACGAGAAAGAAGTGCAAGAACAAAATATGAAATTCTGACGTGAGTACGAACAATACAAAAGAAATAAATACAAGTCGAAGTAAAGGACTGTAACAGTTCATTACAAATTAATACTTAGCAATAAAAAAATGAATTTAGATGAAAATGTTTAAACTCAAAATTCAAAACACATTTCATAAAATAAAAGTAAAAATGCTGCGTACAGAAACTATTTTACATTATTAAACACACTGGACACTATTGGTAATTGTCAAAGACCAGTCTTCTCACTTGGTGTATCTCAACATGGTAATGCATAACAAACCTGTGAAAGTTTGAGCTCAATTGGTCGTCGAATTTGCGAGATAATAATGAATAATGGAAGAAAAAACGCCATTGATGCACAAGTTTTGTGCTTTCAAATTCTGAGGTTTCGAAATCAAATTCAAATATTTTGGTGAGATATGACTTCTTTCTCCAAAAACTTCGTAACTTGAGAGGGAGCTGCTTCTCACAATGTTTTTTACTATCAACAGCTCCCCATTACTCGTTACCAAGTAAGGTTTTATGCTAAAAATCATCTTGAGTAATTACCAATAGTGTCTGTGCAAAGCTTCAAATGCAGTTTGTTTTAAATGCGAAAACACCATGATCGAGATGCTCACTGCATGCAACAGAGTAGCGAATTAAACCAGCAAGTCACAATTAAAGAAACAACTCACAAATAAACGAAAACCTCAGAAATAAACGAACAACTCATATATAAGTGAAAGAGCAACTCAGAAATAAACGAATGCATGTATTTCAGAAATAAACCAACCAACAAACAGCCCACTCGTTTTTTAATGGTTTCTTCCGCGATCAAATGCTCCGTGCTCGTACTCATTAATTGCTCAGTCTAGTTTGTGATATTGTCATCATTAAAGCTAAATAATACAATAGTCATTAACAATTTACAAGTCAACTGTAACGGGGAGGGAGAAATAATGATCACAGTTTCACGATAGCTTTTACAAATAATTTGTTCATCCTTATAGAAAATGATCACCATAAAAATTACCGGTCGCCATTAACGAGATCACAAATTGTTCCCATGGGACTTATCACTTTCCCGAACCTGAAATAATATGTTATTCAATGACAATATCAGCGAAAAGGAAGGTAATTTTACGCACATAACAGTGGACATGTTTTGCAATTTGAGCCACCATTCAAGTAAATAACTCAAAGAGTCTTTAAAACTATATAAACATTCATAAACTAATCGAGCGACAGGGATGGGGTAAAACATTATCCAGACCATGAAGATCTTAAGTAGACTGGCACCCTTTGGTCACGTTCAATTAGACTGGTGAGGCTCGCGACGATAAGGACACCAATGGGCTTCTGGGCACCTCTGAGCCGCCAGCTGATGGGAAATTAACGTGTGGGCAATGTTGTGTCATTTTTGCTCTTGACACATCACTTTTGTCCACTATATTTTAAAATAACAATTTTATCAAAAGGACAATTAAAAGAAAAACTTGAAAATCTTTTAAAACGAACAAATCCTGCAAAAAATCCTGTCGCTTTGGGCGATGGGTACTTTTATGACACTGGACAGCGCATCTGCAATGCAGTTGAGGTATGAAACTCTTACCAGCTTCTTTTTTGACAGAAAAACCCATAACACATAAAATAACACGATACAGTCAACATCTGTATGACGCGTTATTCCAGATCATGGCTATCCTTTGTGTAAATCGTTGTTAATTTCCCCCTTCACAGTTGACTTGTAAAATGTCAATGACGATGGCGTTATTGAGCTGTGTGGTAATTTTCTCTCATCATCATGCCAAACAAATAATTATCTTAGCAATTAATCAGGATGATAATTTCATGCCCGGTAAAGTCCGTTGAAAACTATTTTGTCTGTCCTTATAAAAAATAAAAAAGAATGAAAAAAAGGGTTCCATAAATTACAGGTAGCCATTACGCACGTATTTTCCCCTAGCAACGTTTTACTTGAAATAATCTCATTTTTCAACAGCACGATTGTACTTGAATACAAAAGTCATGAGTTGCTTTTGAAATTTGATCTACGATTCCAGTAAACTGCAAAAAGAAAAAAAAAAAACGACCACGACGGAGTAAAGGCACCTGGAAATGGATTTTTTTCTTCTTCAAACATTAGAGTATATGTTCATGAACAATAAAATAATTTGTTGAGTAACTGTTTTTAACGATTTATATGTTTAAAAAAATGAATAAAGTTGTGTGGGGTGACTCCGCCTACCCCTTTTATGACGTCAATCGAGGAAGACTTTGCCTTGATCGAACATCGAACACACGTACGTACAAGTACATTCAAGTCCTAGTCGTGAGTTCGTACGTTTTGAAAACGTTTTTTTCTTGCATTTTTCCGGCAATGTCGACCAGGTGTATTGCTGCTGGTCAGTTTCCCAAGTTGTCGGTCCGACGTCCTTTCCAGCGCTGTGCAGCAAACACTTCGAGCCGTCGTGCTTCGAGAATCCGGAATACACTTCACATTTTGACATTAAGAGAAAGGTTCTTTTCTAAAACATGACGCCATCCCGATAATTTTTCCAGCTTTTTTTCCACTCTATTGTCTCTGGAGTGTTGTACGTTTTCCACTTTTGAGAGTGAAAGTCAATCTGTGTCACTCTTTTTGAGTGAAGTTGTAACGAACTTCTCTCAGAGTTGAGTTGAAAGTACCCGTCTTCCACTTAAGTTGCCCTTTGGTCCTTATGTAAAAGAGTGGTTAGCTGACAAAGCTAATGTTTTGACTCGTTGACATTGAAAGAGGAAGTCGAGTCTTGATAGTTCTAGATCGAGACAAATGGATGTACGGAGGGGTGGGGACACACACTCTAAAAACTCCCGGGTCAGAATTGACCCGGATTTGGTCCCAGGGAGCAGACCCATTTCTGGGTCAGTTTGACCCGGAATCTGTGTCAATGTGTCCCGGAATCCGAGTCAAAATCCCCGCTTTTAACAAAATTTCTGGTCACAATGACACGGATTCCGGGTCAAATTGACACGGATTCCGGGTCAAATTGACACGGATTCCGGGTCAAACACTGGGACCTAAATCGGGGTCAATTCTGACTCTGGTGTTTTTAAAGTGCACGTTAATACAACACTGAAAGAGTGGATGAATAGTGTAACAGGCTAAATAAAATCATAGAGCTAGGACCCTATGATAAACATACATAGTTTTGTATAGATACCTTTACGCCTCACCCAAAATTACCTATTAAATAACCGCTTTGTAAATTAAAAATTCACATAAAAAAATATTTACTCTCTCGGCCAGCTTGCCTAAATACCACGGATCTTACATGCATAGCATGTGAACCAACTTCACCATTTCACATAAACATTTGACTTTTTATTTGATTGTGTGAGGATCCAGGAGAGTTTTTAGCCTGAAATCTCCCCTCATCCCAAACGAGTAAAACACCAAATGTGTGTCTCATCCTTCAGTCCACATAATAGTCAAAATAAACGTTTACCACAATCATTAATGTGAAATAACAACTAACAACAACTAAAATTAGTTAATTTTTTTCAACGAAACAAAGTTATTCCATCACAATTAATATTCAACTACTATTGATTTTTCTTTCGTCATGCTTTTTTTATCAGATAAAGCAAAAAGAGCAGAATTACGAATGTATACTTACATCTGCGTGTTTCTTTTTAGTACCAGGTTTTTCCTCCGGCGTTTGCTACTTGTTGATTCTTCAGTTAGAGAGTTCCATATGCGTTATACGGTATCTTTGCCATGCATATTGATTAACGCGTTCAACTAAATGCTCCATTTAAAGGCAGTGGACACTATTGGTAATTACTCAAAATAATTATTAGCAAAAACCTTACTTGACAAAGAGTAATGGGGAGCTGTTGATAGTATAAAACATTGTGAGAAACGGCTCCCTCTGAAGTAACGTTGTTTTCGAGAAAGAAGTAATTCTTCACGAAACTGTTTTCGAGACCTAAGATTGAGAATTTGAGGTCTCGAAAGCAAGCATCTGAAAGCACACAACTTCAGATGACAAGGGTGTTTTTCTTTCATTGCTATCTCTTAACTTTGATGACCGATTGAGCTCAAATTTTCACAGATTTTTATTTTATGCATATGTTGAGATACACGAAATGAGAAGCCTGGTCTTTGACAAGTACTAATAGTGTCCAGTGTCTTTAAGTTGATCTGTTGGGCGTACGAGCTTTTGTGAGTCGAGACATCCGGGCATTTCGAAAAGCAGCCACACATCGTGTGTTGAGGCAAAACGGAGCAAGGTACGTTGAAAGGAGCTATATTGTGATAATTTATTATACATTGAAATGGTTTGAAGAGGACAAAAATTAACAAGCTAATTAGAAAATGCAGTGCAAAATACCGGGTATTAAAAATGACGTTGATACATTATAGACTATAGCCTGAGGTATAAACGAGAATATAAAACTTATCATTACAAATGAGTTAAAATAGGACAAACGTACTTTGTTTTCTTTCCAGAATTAGTGGTTTATTTTATCACCATCATAATTTGTAGTTTTTGTGTTTGTACTTTTGTTCAAATTTGAATGGTGTAAATTTAAACTGCACCGTTTGTAAACAGTTGAAATGAAAGCCTACATCCATATGGACTGTAAAAGGGGTAACCCTGTTTCAGGCCCAGGAGTAGGTGGCATAGACCTCTGGACAAAAAAAGGTTATGTATCAATATATATTTGGTTTGCGGTATTAACACCATGTGTGTATCTACTTGTCGGTAAGAACAAACTAAGAACAAACTCTACCTGGCAAGTAGATACACACATGGTGTTACCGCAAACCAAATATATAACATCACCTTTGATACTAAGTTATGCAAGTATTACTATGACTTGAGTCGCCAAAATATTACACCAGTTTTTTTGTTTCAACCAATATAAATTTACAACAAATCAACGATTGTACAGGTATACAAATATTGTGTGGCTCAGAGTGGAATGGGAGGAATATTATCGCAAGATAAAATTTGGGCTGTTCCATTTCACGAGGCGAAGCCGAGTGAAATGGAGTGAAATGGAACAGTCCAAATTTTACCGAGCGATAATATTCCTTCCATTCCACGAATTAAAGCCACTCAATATTTGTTTTATATAACTGAACTGACATATAGATCCTTGTCATTTGATGTATTTTTTAAAAGTATAACATTATGAAAAATCACACAAATTACTGACAACCAAAAATCATATAGCAACAATGCACAAATCGGATCACAACCTTTTGCACAGGTGCTCCTTTGTTTTAGCAGCGGCGCGGCGGCGCTGTACTGCTCAAAACATTGGGAACAAGGATGATTCTAACTGTTGAATGGGAAATGCTATTCCCCATGGGCGAATAGGTCTTTTTGATTGCCGGTGCGGATGGGAGTAATATAGTGAATGTCGCGTGAAGTAAGTTCCACCAATCAAGTGACAAGGATCTGTATGTCAGTTATATAAATAACTGATATTTACATTTTTTTTACAGTCCTATTTCACACTTTCCTACAACTTAAACCATCATCGACAGGCCGAACATAAATTATGCAACTGCGGTCTACAAGACAAGTTAAACATCAACACCAGAGCCAAAGTTCACGGAGATGGCAGAACACAATTTTTTTTTTTGCTGCAGAAATGAGCAGGGTACCCGTAACAAATTGTACAGGTGGCTGTATACTTTGCCCGGTAACCATGTTGTCGTTACCGTAATTTTGTTATGCTTGGCTACATTAGCAGATCTATAAAATTGGGCACATGACCTTAAAGCCATTGGACCCTTTCGGTACAGAAAAAAAAAAAAAAAAGTTCACAGATTTACAAATAACTTTAACAGGGTTTACAGAAGGTAGTGGTGAAAGACTTCTCTTGAAACATTATTCCATGAAATGCTTTACTTTTTGAGAAAACAGTAAAACAATATCAATTCTCGATAGCTAGAATTACGGATTTATTTTAAACACATGTCCTGACCACGGCGAAACGCGCGGATACAAGGGTGGGTTTTCCCGTTATTTTCTCCCGACTCCGATGACCGATTGAGCCTAAATTTTCACTGGTTTGTTATTTGATATAGAAGTTGTGATACACGAAGTGTGGGCCTTGGACAACACTGTTTACAGAAAGGGTCCAATGGCTTTAAATGCAATGGACACTATTGGTAATTGTCAAAGACTAGCCTTCAGAGTGGGTGTATCTCAACTTGCATAAAAAAAAAAAAAACTCTAAAAATTTTAGCTCAATCGGTCATCGAACTTACGAGATAACAATGAAAGAAAAAACACCCTTGTCACACGAAGTTGTATGCGTTTAGATGGTTGATTTCGAGACTCAAGTTCTAAATCTGAGGTCTCGAAATCAAATTGGTGGAAAATTACTTCCTTCTCGAAAACTATGGCACTTCAGAGGGTGCCGGTTCTCACACTGTTTTATACAATCAACCTCTCCCCATTACTAGTCACCAAGAAAGGTTTTATGCTTATAGTTATTTTGAGTAATTACCAATAGTCCACTGCCTTAAACGGTACTGCTTAAACCGCAGAATTCGGCGCTTCTTTACAGCGCTCTTTGAAGCGTGTGATTCCCTGGGATGAAAGCGCCGATTTCCACGGTAAGCAGAGCCAGCATTTGTTATACCATCCTAAATAGCGTTACACCATTGAAACACAAATCTATTAACTGTGCAGACTAAAGCTAATGCTGAGCCCATCTACCCTACTTATTATCTTGTTTGTGTTATATACACTTTTTTTATGTTATGAAGGTCGGTTGAGTTAAGGGGTTGTTTGGCGTCTTATCTTCATTTGACATCCTTTGAGGGAGACATGTCTGCCTTTCCATGGTACCCACTGCACTCCTTGGTATTCATTAACGCTTTCGGACTGGCTGTACATGCCATTCAGATTACTGGCGATGCGGTTACATCTGTCGTACCACCAGCCACCTTGGAATCCTTCAGCGCAGTTATTTGCACCAGATTTGTCGTTATCCTGGTCTTTCGTTGTGAATGACTTCTGATGCTTCTCCAGGCCATCACCTTCGAATTATAAAAGAAAGGACCAATGAATGAATGAATAGGAGGTAACTGCTTCTATTTAGTTAAGGGGCCGGTGTCCGAAGCAAATCTGTCCACAGGAAATTAGTGTGTCCCCCATAAGGGAAATAGTGAGCTTTCGGTTAGGGACGGTATGCACACAGAACGGAGGCATATAGCGGTGGTCCGGATGCTCTTGCTCGAATGATCCCGTCATGTTTGTTGTGGACCGGACGGTGATATAGACTTGACTGATCATCAGCCGCTGTATATACTCTCCTCCTCAGAAGAAGAATGAAAGAGAATCAATGTAAATTTTATCTCAACTGAACGGCTTTAAGAATAATGGTTGTTGTTGCTGCTGCATGCTGCTGATGTTGTTGTTGCTGTTGCTGCCGCTATTTTCATTATTGTTGTTGTAGTGTTGTTTTGGTTGCGGTTTCAATCGTCGTTGTTTTTGTTGATGTTGTTGCCGTTGCTGTTGTTGAAAGTGATTGCTGCTGTTGTTTTTGCTGTTGCTGTTGTTGATGTAGCTTTTGTCGTCGTCGTCGTTGTCGTCGTCGTCGTCGTCGTCGTCGTCGTCGTCGTCGTCGTCGTCGTCGTCGTCGTCGTCGGCGTGGTCGTCGTCGTCGTCGTCGTCGTTGTTCCCCTGCCAGTACCCCTACACCCAACCCCAACCCTCCCAACTGACCCCTACCAGTGTCGCACCCATAAAATCTCCCACTCTCACATCAAGCCACAACCTGCGAAGAACTCTAACATTAACCCGCTTCCGAGGAGTGGATGGATGTTAAACCAGGAGAGCTTCGTTTGGTATTAAACATTAGAAATATAGTCTGTAACGATTTTCGTATTTTTTTTGTCGAGGGGGATGTTCAGTACCTGCAACTCCTAGAATGGGGTTGAATCCATCAACTGTAAAATGAATGGATTTTTGTTGAACTTGTTGAAAATCTATATTAACCCGCTTCCGAGGAGTAGATGGATATTAAAGCAGGGGGGCTTCGTTTGGTATTAAACATTAAAAATATAGTCTGTAACGATTTTCGTTTTTTGGTTTTTTTTTGAGGGGGATGTTCAGTACCTGCGTTCTCTGGAATGGGGTTGAATCCCCCGACTGGTTGGATGTTTGAGCAGTGAGCTTCGTTTGGTATTATGAACAACAATCTGAAACTTGTTTTTCTTTTGTTTATTTGATGATGTTCAGTACCTGCATCTCCTTGAATGGGGTTGAATCCACTGACTGTAAGATCATACGTGTCTCCAGTGATGCTGAACTTATCGTAGCGAACGCTGGCCTTGCTCCCGTCAAATGCCTCCAGATCCACCACCAACTTCCACTGCTCCGCGTTGTCTGTCAGGGATCGAAGCTTGATATTTCCCCACCAGAACTCCCCCTCTAGATCACCAAATCCAGCTTCGTAGTCTGCCCAGGTACGATTGAACTCAACAGAGCCGTTGAAGCGTTTCTGAATAACCTAGGAATGTTAAGTTTAAGAAGCACCGTCAGTAGCATTAAAAAAAAAATGAAAATGATACCAATAAATATAAACAAGTTTTAACTTATTTGAAGCTTTGCCATGGTGTGTATTTCAAGTCATTTATTGTTTTCCTTTTATTGTAATAAACAATGTAACCCTATCTGTTTTCAATGAGCAACAAAAAGGACAAAAATACAAGGCAAAACAGCTAGAAGTAAATTATAATGAGATACCCTTCGAGGTAATTGGGATTTAGATTGGAGTTTTGGGACAACAACAAAACACAAGGCCAGTAATTTTTCTTAAATAGAGAAAACCTGCTTAAGAAGAAAATCACTGCTTTACGATATTCCGTAGAAAAGAGCAAGTCACTTGTAGCAAATTGTACTTGATACACATAGTTGTCTGGTTAGGCGCATGAAACATGTCATAATAGGCGCCACGTAAAAGTTGAACATGAGTAGAATATATTACAAAAATCACTTAAAAAAAAAACGAATTTGAGAGTTTTTACCGTCTTGTCGTATTGTTTTAATTGTATTGTAAATTATCGAGCAATCGGAAATGAATGTATACTTACAATGAACCCTTCGCCACCGCTCTCCGTTGAGTTTAAGTCACAGAAGGCCTCTGTGGAATTACCATCAACTAAGATGTTGTACACTCCATCAGTACCGTGTCCCGAATCGAGGACATCCTGACAGTCATTGTAGACTGGGATTGCAGTTGTAGGGACTACTGTTGATACTGTTGTACTTGGGAGTGCAGTTGTACTAGGGGCTGCAGAAGTAGCTTCTGTAGAACGAACGCACACGCACAATGTTATGGAAACCAGCGTGGAAAAGGTATGTTTTAAACTCGAGGTATTATGCAGGACTGTACAGAGCCTGACAATGGGTGGACAATGTCCAATGTTTTGGGTGATCAACTGTAATTAGAGGGGGGATAGCAAACACAACCGCCTTTCAAGATTTATTTTTAAGGATCGGAGTTTTGTACTTACAGGCAGTGGACATTATTGGTATTACTCAAAATAATTATTAGCATAAAACCTTACTTGGTACAACTAATGGGGTGATGTTGATAGTATAAAACTTTGTGAGAAACGGCTCCCTCTGAAGTGGAGTAGTTTGAATTTGATTTCGAGACCTCGGACTTAGAACTTGAGGTATTGAAATCAAGCATCTGAAAGCACACTACTTCGTGTATACAAGGGTGTTTTGTCTTTCATTATTACCTCGCAACTTCGACGACCAATTGAGCTCAAATTTTCACAGGTTTGTTATTTTATGAATATGTTGAGATACACCTAGTGAGAAGACTGGTCTGTGTCAATGTCCAATGTCTTTTTGGGGGGTTTTACAACCGAAAATGGACGTGTTGCCATTTTTCTGTACAGTTTTTTTTTTATATGCCATTTTACAAGACAAAAACAAACTGTTAAAATATGTACTTCATTATCAGTTGACTTTCAGACTGAAATTCAACAATGGTGGTTTTATCCGCACACATCCCGCAGGTATGTAATACCTGTACAAAAAGGGGAGGGGTACTTTAATTACTCTGTCTATAATGTAGATGTTGATAATGTTAAACATTTTGATAAACAATTTCCTAAATTAATATCCTTATTCAGGTAGTCAAATAAATGTCAATCTGAGAAAGGGTTCTGCATGAAACGTTTCTCAGATTGTGTGTTTCCAATTGCGGATTGTTTGTTCTGTGCGTGTACACAACCGCTCCAAATGTTCACCTCTTGTAACTAAATGTTAACAGGCTAGATTATATTAGTTATAAAATATATATTTATGTATACATGGTTAAAACTATCGACCGGTTCTAAAAAAAAAAAAAAAGGGAATACTTTGCTTTAACGCCGCATTTCAGCTGAATTGACCATTAGGATAATATGCATTTTAAAACTTACCAACTGTACTGATTTCAGGACATCCTTGTAATCTACGGAGTCCTTCAGCGTCCATTGGCAGAGTGTCGATGTAGACGGGTTGGTCCTTCCTGGGCGGTGCATAAGCGTTGTGTCCGCCCAGCATGACTTGAGTGCAGGAGCAAGGATCGCCCGGTGGTAGAACGAACCGTACCCTGCCGCCTGCGGATTCATCTGGTTCGGTACCAAGTACACAGACACGGGCTGCCACAGAAGTAACTGTAACAAACGAAAGAAGTTGTTTCAATGACATTGGTTTCAGTACCAAGAACACAGACGCGGGTAGCAGATGTCAACGCGTGAGTTGTAGGATCTAAGATGGAAGTGTATGAACAACAAAGGGTCCACTGTGCGGCACCATAATGTAGCCCGAGCCCTAAATGTAATCCGGACCTAAATGTAGCCCCAAACATGCCCTAAATGTAGCCCGGACCTAAATGTAGCCCCAAACATGTACCTAAATGTAGCCCGGACCTAAATGTAGCCCCAAACATGTACCTTAATGTAGCCCGGACCTAAATGTAGCCCCAAACATGTACCTTGATGTAGCCCGGACCTAAATGTAGCCCCAAACATGTACCTACATGTAGCCCGGACCTAAATGTAGCCCCAAACATGTACCTAAATGTAGCCCGGACCTAAATGAACTTAGCCACAGACATGACACTACTGCTTAATGGTGTTCCAAAAAAGACACTTCGCGTCGCTGTCGCCGTCGCGGTCGCCTTCGCCATCGCCGTCGCCGTTGCCGTCGCAGTTGTCATCGCCGTCGCCCCCGGACTCCTGAGGGCGCTGTTTCACTATCCTGCACAGAGCTGTCCAAATATTTAAAGATGTAAGGGGGACGAGGGCTGCGACCGTGACGGCGTCGGCGACTGCGACTGCGACGGCGACATTGACGGCGACGGCGACGGCGACGGCGACGCAAAGTGTCGTCTTTGGAACACCATAACTGCTAGATATCCGTATGTGGATGTTCAATCTATGGTATAAGATTTACTTGAACTGGGGACAAAGTCCATTGCGTTGTTTCCATTGTCCGACAACGCTCCCCCCCCCCCCCCCCCCCAAGACACACACACACACCCACACAAACATTCCGGATGCTGCGGTCTCAGGACTCGTTTCGGTTTAGGTAGTAAGGCAGATGACTCCTGGTGCCAAGTGCATTCGGTGGTAGTTTGCTCAGTCCCAAACTGCACTATCAACTGTGAAATAACGCTGAGTTAATATTTCTTTGTCGTTGCTCACTTGTCTATATATTCAAATGTTAAGACCTGCGAGTTAGGTATAGCCTTAAAATCCTTTTCTTTTGGTCATTTTCTTTTGTCCTTTTAAAAAAATTTTTTTATTACTTTTATTACTTTTATTCTTCTTCTTCTTATACGAGACCCCACATAAACCCACCCTGTAAACAGCTGTTGCTTTTATCTGCACTTCGAATAGTTATTATTTAAACACTTTAATAGACCGATTGCATTACAAATGTTTTCATGTGATCACGTGACCTAAGTGAGTATTGAAAAACACAGTTACACAGTAAAGACATGGGAAGACTTGTACCAATGGACCATAATTGGCTGTATTTTCGCTAAATAACCCTTAAAGGAACACGTTGCCTTGGATCGGTCGAGTTGGTCTTTGAAAAGCGTTTTGTGACCGTTTGTTATAAAATGCATATGGTTAGAAAGATGATGTAAAAGAAGAATACAATGATCTACACAAATATGCCTCAAAATTGCGTGGTTTTCTTGTTACCTCAACCAATAAAACGGTCGGCCATTTATGGGAGTCAAAATTTTGACTCCCATAAATGGCCGACCGTGATAGTTCGCGACGTAAAAAGAAAACCGTGCAACTTTGAGTGATACTTGTGTGGATCATTATATTCTACTTTTACAACATCTTTCTAACCATATCATAACAAACGGTTTCAAACGCTTTTTATATACCAACTCGTCCGATCCAAGGCAACGTGTTCCTTTAACTTAAAACGAAGCCCTTTTTGTTAATTTGAATGTTGTGATATTGATTTAAATCACATTTGCTGTTTGATATTTCCAGTAATCTACTACAAAATGCTCACGCGCCGTTTGCGTTGTGCACAGCGTCAAGTCGGGCTGAAGGGAGATTACAAAGTTGATCCGACTCATAGTTGACAGCTACCCCTTCCAATCAAATAGTCTGAGGGTGAAAAATAAGGAATTTGCAGCTCCTATTTGGTGTCACTGTGTTTACCCATTACTGGCATTGTTCAGCCACCGGTAAGGTCTCATGTTACAATCCCGGAATATTCTTCAGTGATTTCGAGAATTGAGTCTTTATTGAACAACAAATTGCAACAGTAATCATGTCTTTTTACCCCACGTATAATAACACCCACAACAGGTCACGTGACGCACGGAGCGCAATCGGTCTATTGAGTCCAGTTTATTATGCATGTTTTTATTTGAAGCGAGTCAAACAACTCGCCCTTTCATTCATTGTAGCAATCATAGTGTGTAAGGGGAGAAGCGAATCATACATGTAGCTGTGTATCCGACCATCAGATGAGACAAGTGTGATTTTTTAAAATTTTATTAGATAAGTGCATCTTTATACAGAGTTTTACTATAGATGGGAAGGCGCCGTTTGTATGATAGTGCGGGTAGGAAACGAAAATGGGTAGAGAATGCAGAGGTTGATGAGGAAAACGCATGTTTTTGGTGTGGTCCCTGGTAGTAAATCATCCCTTGGTTGCTTGGACGTTGCTTTTGGAGCTGTCATTACGGTGGTTAAAACTGCACTTACTATCTTTGATGTTTTTATATATCTCCACGGAAGAAAGGGAGTGTGAGTGAGATCGATCATTGGTGGTGCACGACAACTGAAAGACCATTCAACAACATAGTGTGTGTATGGGAAAAGAGAATAACGCGTAGCCCTTGTGCAATCAGACTATAAAGACGAGACTGTATATGTGACCAAAAAACAAAATTTGGATGGTTTTGTAGAATAATAAGCATCGTAAAGAGTGTTTGTAGGAAGGAGGACACGCACAAACAAAAATAAAGTAATACCGGAACGCACTGAAAGTATTTCCCTTTTTAATGGAGAATCATGTAAATTAAAGTTATAAAGAACGTATGGGGCGATATGTGGGTAGTCCTTACGGAATGGGTTTTTGTGCGAGGGGGTGGGGTGTGGATAGGATAGATATGTTATGGTAGTAAACGTTTCCCGACTGTTAATTGATGTTTTGGGGTGGGAGACAGATGTCTCTGTGTTCAAACACTGAGTCAATGATTACAGCAGAACTAATTTATGATGTTTTTATGAAAATCTATGAAGACAAGGGAGGTACAAAGGGAGGGGGCGGTAAAAGGAAGGGGTTTCTGGGGAAAGGGTAGTTGAAACATATAGGTCGGGGAGACATTGAGGGTGGGGGTGTTTATAGTAGCGGTGTTGAACAATAAAAACAACCCAATGGGCTTGTGCCCAAGAAACGGTTGAAGCAAATTTTCCACATACTTCCTATACGACGAATATCTAGCAGTAGGTTTGTGTTTAAGAAAAACATTTATATGAAAAAAAGGCGTCTACGTCCAAAACGAGAACGTAACAAGGTTCATTCGGTGTTTGTGAACAAAGCTGTTCCGTGGTCTTTTGCTGGATTATGTGCTAAAATTACCAATGAGTCTTTAACTGAAAAAAAGTTTGAAAAATGTTGTATATAGTGTCTTGAGTTATGGTTCCACTTCAGGTTGACCAGGGAGTAGAAGTCAACTTGAGGTCACGGTTTTTCAAAATTTATCTCCAACATCCAAGGAGTCCAAACTACAAACAGTTTAAAAAATCGGCCGTGTAGTTCTTGAGAAATGATGCTGTGATGCTGCAAAGATTTCCTAATTTAATGTGCAAATGAGGATCACGTGGTTAATTATTAACAAAAATAAAATAAAAATACGATAGGAATAAGCTTACGTCCTAAGTTTCCACTTGATATTGTTATACGTGTTTAAAAACACATCATTTTGTAGGATACTTCTTTCCTACTCTTATGAGACATTTCAATTGCACGATTTCTGCACCATAGTGTCTGTATCTGTCTCTGTATTAGTATGTGTACGTCGCAGACACTAAACTGGCAAAAAAATTTCAAGAAATAACTTCCCCATATATTCTTTTTCAATCAGTAAATTTCGCCATGCTTGGCCTGTGGTTCTGGTCAAAGAGAGACCGGTTTTTAGCGGAACTTTCTTGGCTAAATGCCGCAGGCTTTGCCTTGTCGTGGTTTTCATCTTGGTTTTTGTTTGCATTTCCTTTTTTTTGATTATTTTTCCCTGTCATTCTCTGGGCGATTTGTAACCTTATGAAAAGGCGCAATGTAAATGGTATTATACTATTATTAGTATTTTATTATAGGCCCCCTATAGAACGGGGCCCAGTTTTAATGCCTATATGCTTCAACCAAACTCTACCCACCATGTTCCGCTTATTGTGCAAGCAATGAAAAATATGTGCAAACTTCGAATCAATTATTACATACGATGAGTTTCCCCGCAAACAAGCAAAAATATCCCTGCTAAGCTGTGAAAATAATATGCTTTATGTAAGCGCTTTTAAAGTGTCAATTATTTACCTACGCAGTGAAGCAGAGTCATTTTTTTTAACCATTTAGCCACTGGACCGCCCAGCCGCCTATCGATATACTGTATGTGGTAGGAGGAAACCTTGCTAGCTTGTGTTTGTAGAAAAAAAGGAACGTCAAAAGAATCCTCGATAGTCATTATTAAGCTAATGAAGCTAATGATGATGAAATTATTTAGCTCTTACCCCCAAAACGCTTATTAGTAAACACAAAGGAAACTGTATTTATTCATTATTCATGATAATATTGTCGAAAACTCACGCCTTCGCATTTAATCAGTATAATAGTTGAGTCAGATAAAAGCCTTGAAAAGCTATTGTTTTCGTTTTATCCTTACATAAACAAATATTCGCCATAAAAATTACCGTAGCCGTTTAACGAGAGACATTTATTGTTCTCATGCGAACTTGTACTTTTATACAAATATCAAGGTTCAAATTATGCATAGAATTTAAGCTGTGGCTATCTTTTAAAATTTGAACTACAATTCCAGTAATTAACTGCAAGAATCTTGAAATATTAGTTTTCAGCAAACTCGGGCGGTGCAGGGACTACAGGGTTAAATACTTTTACATGTTTGAAGTGTAGGCCTTACCAAACCTACTTACAAAGCAACATGTCCTGGTTTTGATAACCACCAAACTCTGCGCTTACGATCACCATTTTCCGCTTTAAGTGCAAGCGCGGAATATAATGTGCGAGCTTGGAAGCACACATTTCGCTTGACTTAAGCGCATAATTCACCACTTCTGCTAAAGGCACTAAATATTTGCTTCCAGAGCAGAGCATGATATTGAGCGCTTTCGCACAAGAATTTTCATGAAGCAAGTTCCCATCATGACAGACCAGGGTGACTAGTGAAATTTACTACTCGACTAGTCGCACCTCAAACCCATTTACGACACTTGTCGAGATAAATTTTCGATCCTCAAGATTTGTGCCGCAATGTGCCGCAAGCGCAATATTAACTAGACATTAAGTGTTTGTGAACAAACACGAAGCTGGTCCGTGTTGTTTTGATGGGATTTTGTGCTTCATTGCCCAAGAAGTCAATAACTGCAAAAAGGTTTTTCAAAACAGTTGTGTAGCTCTCGATATATTTGTATGGTCACACTTCCGGTTGCCCGTAAGTAAAGGTCAATATGGCCTCATAGCTACCAAAGACTAATATGCAATACCCAAGGAGTCTATAACTGAAATAGCTTAAAAATTGGTTGTGTATATATTAATATATGGTCCCACTTCCGGTTGACCCTGAAGTAAAGGTCAACCTGGGGTCACCGTTTTTCAAAGTTAATATTTATTGCTTAGAGTATATAACTGAAAAAAGTTTGATCATTGGCTGTGTATTTTTTGATTAACATGGGGTCAAAGTTATTTCAAACAAATCTTTGATGCACAAGGAGTCTATAACTGAAAACAGTTTGAAGATCGGTTGTGTCGGTCCCACTTCCGGTTTAACCGTAAACAGAGGTAAACCTGGGGTCACGCCTTTTAAAGTTTAATTTTAATGCCCAAAAAGTGTACAAATGAAAAAAAAATGAAAATCTGTTGTATGTATCTTGAGAACCCGGAAGTAGAGGACAACGTGAGGTCACGGTTTTTCACATGTTAATGTTTTATGCCTAAGGAGTTTATAATTGAAAAGAGTTTGAAAATATGTTGTATAGTTCTTGAGATATGGTCCCACTTCCGGTTGACCCGGAAGTAGAGGTCAACTTGAGGTCACGGTTTTTCATGGAACAGGACATGGAAGGAACAGGAAAATATCAAACTGAATGTTGTATAGTTCTTGAAATATGGTCCCACTTCCGGTTGACCCGGAAATAGGGGTCAACTTGAGGTCACTATTTTTCAAAATAACCTCCATCCCCCAAGGAGTCTGTAACTACAAACAGTCTAAAAATCGGCCTTATACTTCTTGAGATAAGGTGCTGCAAAGATTGTCTAAAGATCGGCTTATTAAATATTCATGTCGTTCCGGGCTACATTAAGGTACATGTTTGGGGCTACATTTAGGTCCGGGCTACATTTAGATACATGTTTGGGGCTACATTTAGGTCCGGGCTACATTTAGGTACATGTTTGGGGCTACATTTAGGTCCGGGCTACATTTAGGTACATGTTTGGGGCTATATTTAGGTCCGGGCTACATTTAGGTACATGTTTGGGGCTACATTTAGGTCCGGGCTACAATTAGGGATCGGGCTACATTATGGTGCCGCACAGTCCACAGAGCGTATTTCTTGGATTGAACTGACTTGAATTCGTTATCACATGCCGATAACATATTGACAGTGTCATGAAGGGGTGGGTAGGGCCACACCTCATGCTAAGAAGTCTTACCTCCCCCTACCCCCCCCCCCCCCAAAAAAAAAAAAAGAAAAAAAAGAAGAAAAAAAAGAAAAAAGCAAAAGCAAACAACATACAATCAAACATACAATCAAACAAAAAACAAACAAAAATAATCAAACGAACGAACAAATGCATGTGAACACCTAAGACGGAGGACTTTAGGACGTTTCGTATGGCAACAACTTCGTATGGCAACAACGTGAAAGAACTAGTCGCTTCCCTTTTATTCCCTTGTTGCAAACTCACCGGAAAAAAAACCTTCAAAATCAACTAACAACCCCCCTCCCGCCCTCAATCCTAAGTTTAAATCTAAACATTAAGTGTAAATAGTTGACGTTGCTGATATACTTACCAAAAGCAATGATTGCAATGACTGCCAATAAACTCAACATCCACGGCTTGGTCATATTTCGTTAACTCCAGCAGGATGCAATTTGGTACGTGTAGAACAGAAACTGAAAAAAAACGAAAAGAAAATTCTATAAAGTTAAATTCCATTTTACACAAAAAAACAATAAATATAACAACACAATAAACAGTACAGTCACATATAGGACGAGAAGTTGCCTTTTGCTTATTAATAGTTAACAGACAGATTTAACATTGCTTTTTAATTAGTTAACAGTTTTTTTAACTTGTCTGCTTTTCCTGATACCTGAAAATGAGTTTGAACGTTTTGAGAAAATGCATTTTCCATTTTCTGCTTTTCTGCTACCAGGAAAGTATATTTTACTTTTCTTCTCTATGTCCGGGCCACATGGAAACATAAACAAAAACAATTGTTATACCTCGGTAACAATCTGTGAAGTTTGATTGGTCGAGAACCAATCATGTGACGCGCAACAAAAACGCATTACACATGGCTCGACGGGCCGGGTAACATGAAAAGTAATGTAAACCTGTGTACATCACCTTGATCGTTTCATTTTCATTTCATTTCAATACATTTATTTCAATGTTGCCATCAAGTTACATTTGTATACATCATTAAAGTTGATATACATGGTAATGAATAAATAATGGCAAACCACAGATGAAGTAAAGACAATAACAATTTACACCGAAGTTGAGTAAATAATGACAAACACGACAACATCTAGGCATAGAGTAAAGCAAGGCTTTTGTGCCCGTACCTACGGACAGACAAAAAAACGAACAAAACAAACAAATACACCAACAGACTACCACAATACTGACTTACATACAAAACATGTACATGTGTATGGGTACAAAGACAAACATCATCCGGAAAATATATCATAACTTTAACTAAGAATTAAGGACTGCTTTTAATTGTTTTGCAAATTTTGACAAAGTAAGTGCAGATTCCCAGCATTGGTCGATTTCCAACGCTGTGTCCGAAATAACCGCGGGTTCGAGGGAATTGTTTCTTGTTCGTCTGCTTATTAAACAATGAATAGTCCGTCGTAATAATGTTTGAAGATGACAACAGAACTTCAAGAAGAGGAATAAAAAAATTATACAAAGGTATAACAAAACAAATGTTGCACGTTGTGACTGGGGTCCATGGGTTTTGTACACCCTCGTCTTGTGACATTCCCTCCCTCGGGTGTACAAAACGCCATGGATCCCTTCAAAGCGTGCAACAATTGTATAATGTTAATTTTGACTTTTGCCAGTCGGATAGCAGATAAGCAGATGACCGTCTTTCAAAGCTTTGCCTAGCACGAAGTACCAAGAGCCCGCCAAATAAACACCATCTACAGGCTCGATGGATCACCAAAAGACAAAACTCTGTGTTGGCCTATACACCCAAATAGAATTTATTTCACCAACGATCTAGTTACAGGAATAACTAAACAACACCCTATCGGTGTTGATACTTACAGTCACGCAGAAATAATCAATGTAAAGCTTTTTTGCACCCTCCTAAAAGTGGTTTAGTTTAGTTTAAAGACACTGGACACTATTGGTAGTAGACATAGACCAATATTCTCCACACATGCATAATAACAAACATGTGAAAAGTTGAACTCAATTGCGAGATATGCGAGATATGAATGAAAGAATAAACACCCTTGTCACACGAAATTGTGTGCTTTCAGATGCTTGATTTCGAGAGGCTCCAAATCTAATGCTGAGCTCTCGAAATCAAATTCGTATGAAAATTACTTCTTTCTCAAAAACTAATTACTTCAGAGGGAGCCGTTTCTAACAATGTTTTATACTTTCAGCAGCTCCCCATTACTCGTTTACCAAGTAAGGTTTTGTGCTAATAAATTATTTGAGTAATTACCAACAGTGACCACTGCGATTGGTCCCAATATCAGCTAAAGCGAGGCAAAGGAAAATGGGAGGAGGGCGGTATGGAAGTCCAGAATAAACTCCCCTTGTATTTCAATCGACTCGTCTCCCCTTTGTTATGAATACTTTGTTTGAGGCAGTGCGCATTGTTCGCCTGTTCGAATCACTTTGATAGGAAGAGGATGTCAATTATGATAATCACCAATTAAGTGAAATATAACTGTCATGTTGTCATGACGCTGTCACGACATGTCTTCAACGTAACTTCGTAAATTTTAGAAATTATAATACTGTGACCTTCTCATAAAAATTAGTTTGTAATATGGCCAGGAAAGACACAAATAAACATTATAATAAGTGCAACATGTAAGGAAAGATCTGTATTTAGTATGATTGATTGATTGAACTTAATAGGTTAAAGACAGTGGACACTATTGGTAATTGTCCAAGACTAAACCTCCACAGTTGGTGTATCTCAACATATGCATAGAATAACAAACCTGTGAAAATTTGAGCTCAATCGGTCATCGAATCGCGAGATATTAACGAAAGAAAAAAAAAACCTTGTCACACGAAGTTGTGTGCTTTCAGATGCTTGATTTCGAGACCTCAAGTTCTAAACTTGAGGTTTTGAAATCAAATTCACGTAAAATTGCTTCTTTCTCGAAAACTACGTCACTTCAGAGGGAGCCGTTTCTCACAATGTGTTATACCATCAACTTCTACCCATTACTCGTTACCAAGTAAGGTTTTATGCTGAAAATTATTTTAGTAATTACCAATAGTCTCCACTGCCTTTAATTGGTTAAAATTCAGCAAGAACGCGGCCAAATACATACACAACATTAGGAGGTAATAATGGAACAAAACAATGGCAAACATATAAAAATAAAAAATTTGTAAGGAAAAGGTAGCGGCCAGGGATTGTACGTAAACACATTTAGTTTTTGAATGAAAGGTGATAATATATTATGTTTCCATAGTAATTATGCATTATTCTTCGCGGTGGACTGTTTTTAAAAGTGCACTCGTCTTATACTTTTCAAAGCTACGGTACTCCTCACCAATTCAGTTTATTTGCCATTAATTACCAGTAGTAATTACCAAACGTAATACAGACTTCCCTGTTCCCTTTCCACTTGCAGCACTCTTGTTATGCCATTAACTAATATTTTTAAGATAACCCGGCCCCAATTTTATAGAGCTGCTTAGCGGCCAATTGTGTGCCTACTTTCCGATTTCCATTTAATACCAATGCTTACCGTTAGCAAACGAAAAGACACGCTAACTTTCCGGTGCTTTTACTTTTTACTGCACGAAAAAAATGACGTCATAATGCTAATCCATTGTGTGAACGCGTAGCATGGCTGCCTTTGTTTTCCTGCAAACCTGTGAACTACGCTTGCACCTTAGAAATGTTGTCTGCTACAATAGGCACGAAAACTTGCTTCATGTACCAGTACTATGAAATTTTTGGCCCTGACGTGTGATGTTAAAACAAACACATTGCCTATCGTGTAAAGAATAAAATAATTTTTAAAACATTATAAAACAGTCTCAAAATAAAGCTTACACTGGAACATTTTACTCTGATAACTATTGGGTTAGGAAGGTGACACGGTCATCAATTAGGGGATGGGGCACTGCCCCTACATGCCCCACCCCAGTAACACCATGACAGGCGTCTTGCAATTAAATCTCCTGACTTGGTCATTATACACAACTCTCGCATGTCTAAGAGTGTTGTCTTAAAGTGAGGTTCGGCTGTATAGTCCATGCGCATAATTACTCTTCACAACGCTTAAGGAAACATCGGCAGAAAGCAATTTAATAGCCTTTATCATAATTATACCTAAGTATTGAAAGTACAGCTCGTTGATTTAATCACTCTGAACGTCAGCAGACAATAAAGCCGCAATGTTAAGGGTAATTAATTTTAATTATGACAGTAATTTAGAAAGCTTTTCTTTTGTTAGCATACTAAGCTTGTCATAATTATAAATTGTGATAAAAACCCATCATAAAACCGAAAAGTAAGTATAAATTAGAAGAAAAAACAACAACATTGTGATAAGTTAAAGGAAAGATAGACGTTTGGGAATCACTCTGGTTAAGCCTATAGTATAGCAGCTTTCGAAAGTATAAAACATCTTAAGAAAAATTCACTGCAAAGTAATTTGGTTATTTGAAACAAAAATGTGTACGTTTATTTTCAGCTAATTAATAATTTGTAAATAGCCTTTGTTTAAAGGCAGTGGACACTATTGGTAATTTCTCAAAATAACTATTAGCATAAAACCTAACTTGGGAACGGGTAATGGGGAGCTGTTGATAGTATTAAACATTGTGAGAAACGGCTCCCTCTGAAGTGACGTTGTTTTCGAGAAAGAAGTAATTTTCCATGAATTTGATTTCGAGACCTCAAGTTCAGAACTTGAGGTCTCGAAATCAAGCATCTGAAAGCTCACAACTTCGTGTGACAAGGATAATTTTTCTTTCATTATGACCATGCAACTTCGACGACTAATTGACAGGTTTGTTATTTTATGCATATGTTGAGATACACCAAGTGAGAAGACTGGTCTTTGATAATCACCAATAGTGTCCACTGTCCAGTGTCTTTAAATCATGCTATTGTTTGTACCACCTAGTTTATATTGATTGATTGTTCCAATAATTGTGGTATTTTGTGTTGAATTTGATGAAGCTTAAATAAATGGAGCCGTTTACTCCACATCCAAAGAAAAGAAGAAAAAAACAATGTGAAGGCATACAGTGTGCTCGTTGGTTGAGATGATATCCATAGCCCATAATTTGGGTTGTCTGTTGTGCATTAAAGAGGAAAGCAATGTGTCTGTCTCTTCTCTCATCAATGAACGTGATCACTGTCTACCTAGGCTATGGAACTTGATCATGTTGCAGCCATCTTGATTTTCTCCCATTCAAATCAATGTAACCAAACCGAGGCTGGAAGGAGAAGTAGTCTGGTTCCTTTTTGTACAATTACTACTACTGCTATCGGAAACAAGGTACATGGCCAAGATGATGGCAGCATGATAATGGACTATTACTTACGCCATCATGGTCCGAAGACTTTCATGGTCTGGTTATTAATTTCGACTGTATCCCCATTGCTCGAGTTTGCCGGAGAAGGAAAACATGTTTAATTTTCGAGACTGTTGCAGTCAATTACTAGAATCCAAATTTTAGAATTTACCGAGGATAATTTGAGCTCGTTAATGGCTACCGGTAATTGTTATGGTGATTGTTTTGTGTTTTTGAACACAATAGTTGGTTGAAGGTTTTTACCTGGCATCAATTGATCGTACTGATTAATTGCGAAGTCATTGTGTTTTTGTTTTTTGACATTTGTATGATGATGAAAGAAAATAATATTAAAAGCTAAACAAGTCCATAACTCAACAAGGGGAAGTTGATTATGACCTATTTTAATATTCATGTATTCATGTACTGCACTGACAAAAGAATTGTAATCTGTATTAGCATACATCAACTACGCACTGACAAAAGAAATGTAGATTATCTAAGCACATCAACTGTCTGCATGTTTTTTGTATTGGCTATCAAAGGTTGAGCCTGCAATTGGGTTGACGTGTTTTAATGCCACCCTTTTCTTGTTTTTCCCACAATATTGTTAATAATTTGACAACAATCTACGTAATTGCAATTAAAATTCTTTCGAAAAATGCAACTATATTGTCCCTTGCTTTTAATGTACAATTTGTTGGGGAAAAAAATAAAAAAATCCCCCCCCCTTATAAAAAAAATGAGCATAAATAAATCATAATAACATATTGGCAGAAAAATAAAATAACAATTAGGTTGTTTCCGCTGCGGCCGGGGGAGTAAGTTTGTGAAAAACAGTTCAAAATTTGTTGCTGAAAACAACACAATATAAACCGACAGTGGATGCCGTTTTGTGGCCAAATTATATAAATATTTGAACCTCTGAGGCACTGCGATAATCATGTGCTGTTCTCTATTCTCACTTGGTCTTAATACTATTTATGAATGTAACAGTTGTGCTATGATGACATTGGTAGCCATGCCAATAAGTAACAGCCTTGTCACCATTATGTCAAAACGGATACCCAATTTCAAGACTGGCTGCTAGTTTTGTGTATTGTTTTTAGCTGCCACGTCTTAACAAGTAATATAGGCCAGGGGCGTCGATCCGTCTTACAGTGTGGGGGGGGGGGGACATAACATTTACGGCGTGGGGTCCGGGGCCCGCTTTAGGGCCCCGGAGTATTTTTTTAACCCGTAGATGCTCTTTGGTGCAATCTAGTGAATCTGAGGCGTGATGTTCCCCCCTCTCAGATGTTGGAATTTAATGCCTCGTTCAAGCTTTGATGCACCTATTCTTGCTATCATGGTTATTGTACCTAAAAAGCAACTCAATTATAGCTTCGTACATATCAATATTGTTTCTGCATTCTAATGCTCAGACGGCGTTTCATCCCTATCCTAAGTTTTATGGGGCAAATCTGTCAGAATGGAACAGAACATCTCTGTAAAATGTGAGCAGCAGTATAGAACCTTTTGGGTTGACAGCATCTACAAGTGCGGACATATGCACCAAGTTTTAGGGGGTAAACCTGTCGGAGAGTGAGCTCACGAGTGCGAAACCTTTATGGCATGAGTCCGGGCCCGCTTAAGGGCCCGGGAAAATTTTGCATTCTAGATGCTTTGTGGTTCAACCTTAAGGCCAATAAGAGGCATTCGGAACGGAACAGAACATCTGTAAAATGTGAGCAGCAGTAGAACCTTTTGGGTTGACAGCATCTTCAAGTGCGGATCTATGAACCAAGTTTATGGGGAAAATATTTCAAAGAGTGAGCTCACGAGTGCGAAACCTTTACGACATGGGTCCGGGCCCGCTTAAGGGCCCGGATTTTTTTTGCATTCTAGATGCTCTGTGGTGCAATCTTAGGCCAATAAGAGGCATACGGAACGGAACAGAACATCTGTAAAATGTGAGCAGCAGTATAAACTTTTGGGTTGACAGCATCTTCAAGTGCGGATCTATGAACCAAGTTTTAGGGGAAATACTGACAAATAGTAAGCACGTGAGTGTGAAACCTTCACGGCATGGGTCCGAGACCGCTCAAGGGCCCGGGAAAATTTTGTATTTTTAGATGCTCTGTGGTGCAATCTTTAGGCCATTTCGCGGCCAAAATGGCAAACGAAACAGAACAAAGAGCTGTGTGAATATTTGTGTTCCAGTGCTCCACAATTCCTCAGTGCAAAACACGATTTTCATAAAAAATGTGGTCAAGCGACACGGGTAAAAAAATACTGTGTCCCCCACCCTTCGAAAATGGGGTGGGGTGGGGTGGGGTACACGTCCCTTACACTCTTTCAAGGGGGAGCTGCAAATCTGTCAACGATGGAGCACGCGTGTGAGAAGCCTTTACGGCCCTTGGTGCGGGCCCGATTAAGGGCTCGGGAAAATTTTGCATTTTAGATGCTCTGTGATGCAATCTAGGGCCAAAATCTAGGGCCAATTTTGAGAGGGGAGATTGTGTCATCCTTAGTTTGCCCACAGGATTAATGCCCATACAGGGACACGTTTCGTCTTACACAGTGCAAAACTTGGGCTTCATGATAAAGGTGGTCAAAAAGGTGGGGGGGGGACATTTGATATTGTGGCCCCACCCTCCAAAAGGTGGGGGGACATGTCCCCCTGTCCCCCCCCCTGTTTGACGCCCATGATATAGGCATGTAACAATAAGTACTTGGCTTCATAGACTTTGTTGCTATTTCTCTGGCAAGCCGAGGCAGCTTTTAATTAGGTTGTTTTCGTTTATACCGTGAAGAAGCTTTGTTGTTTGTTATTATTGAACACCACCGCTCTTCAAATTATCAGGGCAAGACGGTGAAGTCTGTCGCATCAAGGTTATTTCCTATAATTTACTGAAATCGCTCCATTCCGTGGCAACTTACCAAAATATACGTTGTTGGTATTTATCTGACAAGCCGCGGCAGCATATTTGAAGGCACCTTTGGTAATTGTCAATGACCAGTCTTCTTACTTGGTCGTCTTTAATTGGTCGTCGAAGTTGCGAGAGAATATTGGAAGAAAAACACCATTATCGCACAAGTTGTGTGCTTTAAGAAACTTAGTAGTCTCACTGCAAGACTGTCAGTCAAGCCTGTTGCGTGAAGATTATTAATAAAACTACTATCTTAAAGCGACAGTTTGCTATAGTTCATAAACACTTATTTCAAAGGCCAGTATAGAACACTCAGATACAAAAGGCTATGTTTTGAAATAGTCCCTTGCTGCAAAAGAGAAATTCATAATTGCCCCAAACTTTATCCCAAGTCATCGTTTTGTGTCGCTATCTTGAGTTATGTTTTGTGCTAATAAGGAAACGAAATAGTAGCCCAGCGTAGAGTAACTGAGTTTAATGAATGGTTAAAGTGTAGCCTTGACTGTCTATAAATCAAATAGAATGACTGAAACATACTTTTAATATATAAAGGAATGTAATTAGGTCTTCAATTGAAATAGTATTGCATCAGATAACTCTTTTCTGTTCAATTCAAACAAAAACCCATGACACCTCGATAACTGGGCCCAGCTGGATACATTGACACATTTTTCAACAAGATGAAAAATTCTCTGACGCGACGGACATTCTCTGACGCGACGAAAAAATCTCTGACGCGACGGAAAATTCTTTAAAAAAAAGGAAAGGGAAAATTCTCTGACGCGACGGAATTTCTTCATTTCCAAAGGAGTGGCACCTATGGAACCCCATACTCTGCCACTTGCCTATTTTGGAGGTCTACATCCATGCATAGCAGGCGATTCCAATACCCCAATTCACATCAACCGCTATTGAACTTTGATTGATTGATTGATTTGGTAAAGACCCATTAGGGTTATTATAGGGAGCAATCTTCCCACCTCCCTCGTGAGTACATGACCAAGTTATTGCCACATCTTTTCGTTCACATTTGTTAGTCCGTTAGGTTAACCCCATGACTTTTCAACATGGTTAATATCAACTAACAACTAACGTTTTGGCGACCCCAACCGAAGCCCAACCAACTCAACAAGTCGGCACCGGTTGGTCTGAACAGCATCGTCACCGCGCTCAACCGAATACGTGAAAACGCTCAACAAATGACCAATGTTTCTGGTTGGTGTCGCCAAAACGCACTCCAGTACTGATTTTCCCCACAAGACAAAGTAACTTACAATTTCATCACATTGAGCACTCAAACTACCATAACCTTTCCCTTCCCCCTCCAAGCATTCTTACTTTTAAAACAAAACGAGCAAAACAATGAATGTACTTACATCTGCGTGTTTCTTTTGAGAACCAGTGTGCTCCTCTATCGCGATTGGTACACTTGTTGATTCGCCAGGAAGATGATTGCTTCTCCGTTGTGCAGTATCCATGCGCATTATGCATTATTGAATAGGCATTCAAGCAATAGACCATTACGTTGACCTTAATATCGCACGAGCTTCCGCAGAGTCGAGACATCCGGGCACTTTGAACAGCAGCTTAATCGTGTATTGTGGCAAATAATTTTGAAAGGTACTGGAAATGTGATCATTTAAATTTTACCCATTGAATACGGTCTGAATAAAAAAGAACAAGCTAAAATTTAGAAATTGTGCAAAAACGGGGAACTTAAATGTATGTTGTTACATTAAGATATCGAAGTGAGGGTCAACATTAGCAAGGACCTCTTTTTGGTATTTGTATGTGACAACACCCATGGAGTCATTTTGAACACCTTTTGCAGTGTGTAAAATGTGAACATGCAGTTTCACAAATATTGGCGAATTATTTGTTAAAGTGACCGTTATACTCACCTTGGCGTAGTTTAACTAATATGTAATGTTTTACTCCAGGTTTTTAATTAGGTAAAATGTAATTCTGCTGCTGGCAGTGAATTGAATATATATCTTTAATAAACCATTGAATGAATAAACCATTGGATGAAATGAATACAAGGCAATCATTATTCTTGACTTACCTGTATACAAACTCTATAGCGAGGCGGTATTTAGTGGTACAGTACGGTACCCGAAACTGCGCGAAACAAGCTAATACTTCGGTTTAGAGATACATTCTGTATGTCAGCCGAAATAATTACCAAGTTTGTGGCATTACTTCACAAAGACGCTGTATGTCACACTACATTTATTTTAAAAGCTAAATACAACGTAAATTTGTGTATCTCTGGGATATACACCATTTTAGAAATTTAGTCAATATCCCATAAGAGTAACTAGAAATATAAATATTGATAGTAAATTTGAGGGTACAACGATGAGTAAAATCTCTTTTGAAGGAGTGATGGCTCTGAAAAGAGCCTGTTTGGTCTCGACGTTTCGAACAGTATAATCTGCTAGTCTTCAGGAGAAGAGTATACTGATCGAAGCGTCGAGACCAAACCGGCTTTTTTCCAGAGCCACCACTCCTTCAAAAGAGATTTTACTCCTCAAATTTACTATCAATGTTTATATTTATAGTTACTCTTATTATCCACACCATGAGAAGCTTCAAACACCATTTAATATCCCATAAGTTGTTCAGTTTAATATTATTACATGCACCAGTTTGACGAATTACGTTGTCTTGTGTTTTAAAATACCTTGAGCAAACGTTATCAGGAAAAAGTGTCAGGAAGACTTTGCAGAAACAGTCATAGGCCTACATGGTTTTGTTGTACAGTGTTGTTGATTATATTTAAGTAAATTATCACACTGTTTCTTCAATTGTATTACTTCAAACTAAAACGACTAATTTGAACAATTCTTCAGTCAACAATCAGTTCCCCCATGGCAAAACAAATAAAGGCAGTTATTCCCACTTAAACCCTATTTTCTCACAGTATTTTTGTGGTTGTTGAAAATTTTACCCAAAACGGGGCCGAATGGTGACCTTATCGTCACTAGACTTGGCCTACACGGTCTATTTTAAGTAATTACCGAACAGTGAAACATACAATGTATAGCCACAGAAACCCAAGGCAACTGTGTTTTATATGAAGCCTGCATTCAAATGCAACGAAACCTAGGCACATGAAGTAGTTTATCTGACACAAAAAAAAATTGAATGGTCTCTAATTAGTCCATAGATGGTATTTTAAAGGTAGCAGGCCTGAATGAAAACATCAAGGGAGTTTTTATAAAACGGTAATTTCACACAACTGAAACTATTATTTTTTTCATAACAGAAAAAACTCAAGAGTCATGTTTGTGTTTGTATTGTTTATAATTTCATTTTATTGGATAATTAATTGGATAGTAACCAATTGTCGAATTCCATTGTTTACTTAAGACCAAGCTTCAATGTCAAAACACAGTTAATATTATTTGATTTTTTAACCGAAAGAGTCAAAATAAAATAATAAATTACTATATCTCGTTAAAACGAATGTCGGTTTATCTAAAAAATACCCTTCAAAGCAAAATTTGAAACGAGACGTCATCATACTATACGTCTACACAATACAACTAGGTGTTGTTTGTGCCAGTCAAAAGTTGAAACCCGATGCTAATTTGATTCAATGACATACTATTTGGGAATGAACTAATCATTTATGATCCATACGAAAATGTTCAAACCATTGATTTGAAAGGTGACGTGATCGAATGTTTGGGGTTTTGACAAAAATTTACACTAGAAGGGTATTAAAGACATTGGACACCGTTTTAAAGTAACGTGATCGAACCGTTTAACGTGAGGTGGAGACTTTTAAATGCTTCCTTACACTTATTCATTGACTGTATTAAAACAATGTGTGTATCAAAGAAACATAATTCTACCTTGGAGTACCTCTAGTTGTATTAACGAACTAATTTGCTCCGCGGTTTCTTTGAAATTTATTAAAATCGAAATACATGTTTTATTACGACCTGTTTGAACTATTTGACATTACGAATTATTATAGAGTGTGAGAAAAAGTCATGTCAGAAATAACACTACCATTTGACTATCTGATATGCAAGATTTCGACCAACCTTATGGTAATTGTATATATTATTGTTTAACAGTGTGCAATGATCCTCATCAGTTTCGTCTCTATAATAAATTAAACGCTCTTGTCTTATTTTATAATAAACAAATTATTAAAAAATCGACCCATTTCATTTTACAATGTTTCCAACGGTCAAACAGACTCATTTGCACACGCACCATTTACGAATTTGTAAAGGCAAAGTGTGCCAGACACAATAGCCTTTTGTTCCGCATCACTGGCAGATCGCGTGCGTGTTAAAAGCACTGGGCACGTTTGGTAAATGGACCTCCAGTATTTTAACATAGTGTATCACAGCATATGCATAGAATAACTGCATATAAATGAGTCTGTGAAAATTTGTACTCAAGTGGTAATCGAATTTGTGAGAAAATAATGAAAGAAAACACAGTTAATGAACAATGATTTCGGATGCCTTATAAAAAGCTTCATGCCCAAAGTCTGTTACATTGTTTGTTTGAGTGAAAAATTACCTCTTTCTCAAAAACTAACGATGCTTTAAAGGGAGCCACAATGTTTTATGCTATCAACAGCTCTCGATGCTAACAATTATTATTTTTTTTTTTTTTCAATTGTGTCCATGCGCCTTTAATTTTGTTTAGCTGACTGAATACTACAGAACAATGGTAAACCAATTTTGTCTCAGATGAACTACTTTTACCATACGAAAAGGGTGTAAATGAAAGCACTTAAGAGTCAGTTCAGGTAAATAGTTGACATACTTGCTCACGGTCAAAAAATGAATTTTTTTTATACTTTGTGGGTGGAAGGGCCTTTGGGTGCAAGTAAACAAAATTGCATTTTCAATTCTATATATAGCCCGTTGCCATGGTTACGGCTCATTTTATTTTTTTGCCATTTTAGGTCGATTTTGGGGTTTGAAAAACTGGTTTTTAGCTCATATTTACAACTCCACCCCACCAAAATGCAATATTAATTAAAAAAACCTTTTATATCACTACAAAGTATCATCCTTGAGAAAAAAATTATTGCTTTAAATATCACCCTTGTGCTATTTTTGCATCATGCATTACAGTATGTTTTTAGAACTAATTTGCAAAATCGACATTTTTTACCCTATTTTTGGACCCCAAAATGTCAACTTGCCAGGGGTCTCAGAAAATTTTCCTTTCGTCTGTAATTAGGGCCAACATTGGTCTTTCCATATCTGGTGTCAAAAACTTGGGCAGTTGTCTCCTGTTGGGCCAGTACTGCCTCAAAACTAGACTTTTTTCCCCCAAACATGAAAAATTCCTTTTTAAGGGTCTTTTCACATAATATCGACATACGTGTCCATGGTAAAAGAAAAGGAATATTTTTCCTATACTTTGTGGATGGTAGGGACTTGGGGTGCAAATAAACAACATTAACATTTCAAATCATTATATAACACGTTGCCATGGTAACAATTCATTTGTGTTTAGGCCACTTTGGGCCGATATTGGGGGAATGAAAAACTGTTTTTTAAGTTAATATTTACAACTCCTTCCCCACCAAAAAACAAAATTATTTCATAAAACCTTTAACATCACTACAAAGTATCATCCTTGGCTTTACTTGAGACAAACAAATATTGCTATAAATTTCCCCCTTGTGCTATTTTAAGAACGTGCATTACAGTATGTTTTTAGAACTTGCAAAATCAACATTTCTACCATATTTTTTACCCTCAAAATTCCATTTTTTCAGGGGTCTCAGAATATTTTCCTTTCGGTTTTGATCAGGGCCATAATTTGTCTTTTTATTTCTGGTAAGAAAAACTCGGGCAATTGTATCCTGATGTAACAGAACTGTCTCAAAATAGACCCTTTTCCCCGAAAACATAGAGAATTGCATTTTGAAATATTTGCTTCATTTTGAATTTATAACATGAAGAAGTTAGCTATAATTCCATCAATCTGGCAGCTTTTTATAAGCACTTTGTAGGTTTAGTGCATTACCAAACATTGATCAGGACTTGTTGATGACCTAAATCTTATAATTTGCCCCACCCCGGCTCTGGCCCAATCATATTTCTTGACATTGCATAAAATAAAATAACAGTTTTGTGAACAGCGCCTCTTTTTTGAAAGTCACATTTTTTAATTCCCCTTGCACATCAAAAAAGTTTGTACTGTCTTTAATGTTTTATTGGTTCTCGGAATATTTCCCTTTTTGTTTTGATGGGCTATCATTATGGTTTGCATGTCTACTGGGGAGAAACACTTTGGTTTATTGTATCCTGTTGTGACACTTCTGCCTCAAAAATGGTAATTTTTCCAAAAACAATAAAAATGCATTTTGAAGTTATCCCTTAGTTTGAATTGATAAAAAACAAAAAAGCATGGTTGTTAAAAGAATATGGCACTGTTTCCATGCTCTTTAAGCCACTGAGTTCTTATTTTGTCATAACTACTTTACCTAGTTGTACAGGTATGATTCACATTGCAAGAAGAGAAGTAGTGCGATGAGCAATCTTTACTGTTCTTATCTTTACATGGCCTTATAACAGTCTTCTTGGTCCCTGCCCGCTACCAAACTAAACACTATCATCCTAATCAGAACAAAGAGGCTCTAAAAGTGAGCAAGTTCTGTATCCAAAGTATCTAACCATTTAACCGCCGTACCGCCCAGCCGCATTATAGCGATACACTGTATGCGGTACGAGGAAACCTTGCTAGCTTGTGTTTGTAGAAAAAAAAGGAACATCAAAAGAAAACTCGATAGTCATTAGTAGGTCTACGCATTTGTTAATATATCTAGTTGTTATAGATCGTTATTAATTCTCCCTTCACAGTTGACTTGTCGAAGCTAATGATGATGAAACAATTTAGCTCTTACGAAAAATAAAACGCTCATTAGTAAACAGGAAACTGTTCATTATTTATGATATTGTCAAAAATTAACGCCTTCGCATTTAATCAGTATGAGCATTGAGCCAGAAAAAAGCCTTGAAAAGCTATTGTGTTCATTTTATCCGTGCACAAAAAAAATCGCTATAAAAATTACCGTAGCCGTTTAACGAGAGGCATTTATTGTTCCCATGAGAACTTTTATTCAAATATTACCGAAAGGGAAAAAAAAAAGTGCATACACATTAACCATGGCTATCTATTAAAATTTGAACTATGATTCCAGTAATTTACTGCAAGACTCTTGAGAAATTGGATTTCAGCAAACTCGGGCGGTGCAGGGACTAAAGGGCTAAATGGCCATTCACCTGCTTTGGCCTTCTGTAAGCAATTCCCCCATCTATGGTGGGGTTCCTTTCAATTGTACTGTTGCAAACAATAAAAGAGTTGGTTTATTTAACGTGATAAACAATTCAATGTTTTTTGTTGATCGTTCTCAGAGACATATATAATAATTATGAATAAGTAAGATAGTGAATGGAAAAAATATCAAACTAGCCTGAATAGACTTTTGTCACTGCAAATGCATCTTACTTATTTATGTTCAGCAGGTGCAAGTTTTTACAACTTCTTTCAATGTTGTTTCATTAAAGGAACACGTTGCCTTGGATCGGTCGAGTTGGTATTTGAAAAGCGTTTGTAAACGTTTATTTAAAAATGCATATGATTAGAAAGATATTTTAAAAGTAGAATATAATGATCCACACAAGTATCACTCAAAAACATCTTTCTAACCATGCATTTTAAAACAAACCGTTACAAACGCATTTCAAAGACCAACTTAACCGACCCCAGGCAATGTGTTCCTTTTAAATAATCTCTTACGCTCATCTTGCAAATCGTTAGTATCATTGTTTTTAATAAGATCTTGGCAAACTTTTCCAACACTTTTAAGCGGGCTTTTTAATTTCCCACGTTTGTGTTGGACATGATTGGATGCTGCAAACCATCTGCCGCAAGCACAGAAACTACATTGTTTATGATCTCTATCTCTAAGAAAAGTTTTACATTTGGTAGCAGGCAGGGACCAAGGAGAGTAGGCCCTGTATTAAAGACAACTTGTAAAGAATGCTCATCGCACTCTACATGCAATGGGAAGAATACCTGTACAATAGGTAAAGTAGCCAAATCAAGAACTCTCAGTGGCAAAGCATTGGTTATGGTTTGGTTGGATACCATTATGTTTAAATAAAAACTTTGTATTCATTACTCAAAGGGCATGGAAACAGTGCCAGATTTTTAACAAGCATGCATTGTTTTTGGAAAAATTACTATACTTAAGGCATGATCAGTCACAACAGGATACAATAAACACAGTGTTTCTACCCAGAAGGCATGAAAACACCAATAACAACCGAACACTTTCACAAAAAGAGGCGCTATTCACAAAACATTGTTTTATGCAATGTCAAGAAATATGATTGGGGCTGGGCCGGGCAAATTGTAAAATTAAGGTCATCAACAGTTCCTGATCAATGTTGGGTAATCCGCTAGTGCTAAGGAAAAGCTGCAAGATTGATAGAATTATTACTTTTTAATGTTAGAAATTCAATATGAAGAAGAAACAATTCAAAATGCATTTTTCTGTTTGAGGAAAAAAGTCTATTTTTGAGACAGTACTGTTAACATCAGGATACACTTGCCAAGTTTTTCTTACCAGAAACAAAAAAGACAAATTTTGGCCCTGATCAAAACCGAAAGGAAAATATTCTGAGACCCCTGAAAAAAATGAAATTTTGAGGGCAAAAAATATGGTAAAATGTTGATTTTGCAAGTTCTAAAAACATACTCTAATGCACGTTCTAAAAATAGCACAAGGGGGAAATTTATAGCAATATTTTTTTGTCTCAAGTAAAGCCAAGGATGATAATTTGTAGTGATGTAAAAGGTTTTATGAAATAATTTTGTTTTTTGGTGGGGTGGAGTTGTAAATATTAACTAAAAAAACAGTTTTTCATTCCCCAAGATCAGCCTAAAGTGGCCTAAACACACATGAACTGTTACCATGGCAACGTGTTATATTATGATTTGAAATGTAAATGTTGTTTATTTGGACCCCAAGTCCCTACCATCCTACCATCCACAAAAAAATGAAAAATATTTTTTTTTTTTTTTTTTTACCGTGGACAGGTATTTCGATATTATGTGAAAAGACCCTTAAAAAGGCATTTTTCATGTTTTGGGGAAAAAAGTCTAGTTTTGAGGCAGTACTGTCACAACAGGATACAATTGCCCATGTTTGACACCAGATATGGAAAGACCACTGTTGGCCCTAATCACAGCCGAAAGGGAAATTTTCTGAGACCCCTGGCAAGTTGACATTTTGGGGTCCAAAAATAGGGTAAAAATGTTGATTTTGCAAGTTCTAAAAACATACTGTAATGCATAACGCAAAAATAGCACAAGGGTGTTATTTAAAGCAATAATTTTTTATCTCAAGGAAGGCCAAGGATGATACTTTGTAGTGATATAAAAGGTTTTTTGAAATAATGTTGCATTTTGGTTGGGTGGAGTTGTAAATATGAGCTAAAAACCAGTTTTTCAGACCCCAAAATCGGCCTTAAATGGCCAAAAAACAAAATGAGCCGTAACCATGGCAACGGGCTATATATAGAATTGAAAATGCAATTTTGTTAACTTGCACCCCAAGGCCCTTCCACCCACAAAGTATACAAAAAAATCATTTTTTGACCGTGAGCAAGTATGTCAACTATTTACCTGAACTGACTCTTAATAACAAGGTCGCTCGTTTCTATCTGAGTTCACGCGAATCAATAATACAAAATTGTAACTAGAGAATACTGAACAATCGGTCAAGATATTTTAATTGTATCTGATTAAGTGCTTGTACTTGTGTTTATAATGTGCTTTTTGAAGAGTGCTACAGAAATATTACAAAAATTTAGTATTTTAAATTGACTATAAAACCAATAAGTGACTGCATTTTAGTTTTGCTTGAAAAATCGGACCTAGCCACCTAGAATGAGATTGTCTCAACTCTGACATTATCGCCCCTTCAACAATATTTATATAGTATTGGATGGCTTTGAGGGGATACAAGAATATATTGCACGAGCTATGACAATATTGCACGAGTCGAAGACGAATGTAATATTGTCATAGGCAGTGCACTATATTATTGTATCCCCCGAAAAAAACCATCTAAATTATCATTATTATTTATATCAGGCTGAGGAATTCATCAAAGCAACACTATTTTGGCTCACCTGATTCCAGATTTTCAAATTCAATTTTATTATGGGTTTTTTTCTTCTTCTGATACAACAGTTAAATTTCAAACTTCGTTGGAAGATTTGTTTTCCCGTCAGGTAAACTCTCAGAACATATACTCTGGCTGTTTTATAGCCTTCAAAGAGTGTTCTGCGTCTTTGTTCTTCAAAAGTTATTCAAAATCCTCATCGGAAACTGAAGCTATTCTCGCGACGCTAGTAGAAGCATCCATTGTTGTTAATTATTACATGTATTATGTGCAGCTCCATTCACTGGTTAACAACAGTGAGCGCGCACTCTTGACTATAATGGAAACCAGCGAAACTTGTTAAAATGCCCGGATGCTCCATCCGGTAACTTTTACTGACACAATATTGCTCTCATGCGGGTACTTTTTTACGAAAGCATTCAATACGCTGATATATTTTTGCCTCTGGAAGCATGATATAAATAATAATCATTAATATTATAATATATAACAACAACAATAATAATAATATTAATAATGCTAAGTAGTTAACAAGTAAATTTTAATGAAATTTAAAATATATATAAATAATGTTTTCGTTTTTACATTACAGTGCAATTATCCATTCACAATTAAAAAAGGAGATGGTTAAAATGACCATCCATGTGCAGAGTAAATATTTGCAAGCAGCGTCAACTAGGAGTTTAACGATTATAACGTGTTTTGATTAAACATGGTCGACACCGAAAAAAACGTTTTGTTTGAATATTCTGGCGGTAAACCCCTGCCCGACTATCGAACACAAACGGGCCGTTTACGACTATCAAGACTGCTTGAAAGTATGTTATGAATGTGCAAGTAACGCAAGTGAATCTACGTCTTTTTGAAACCCCGGGTCCCCATACCGGTAAATTAATTTAAACGTAGAGAAGGGAATTGGCAATCAATTGACAATTATTAATCCATTGGTTTTTTATTTGTCAACGCTTCGAATGGCCAAAGTCGCCTCATGCGAACGCTGCAAGAGACAGCCTGGAATAGTATACCACCTTCATCCGCATAGCCTCCAAGTATGACGTCATATTATGTGCGCAAGCCGGGGGGGGGGGGGTACAGACAATATTAATTAATGTATCGAAATGTATTGGACTAGAAATTGATAGTCCATTAATTTCAAAAAAGTATTCCAGTTTTGCGTTTCCTCACTATTTGTTATAAATCTCACGTGTTCTCATTCTTCTTATTCTTCTGTTGTTAAACTGTTCCAATTGACATTGACAATTTACCACTTTAAAAAAAAAATTATGTAGGAAATCAGTTGAACTTTACTCAATTAGTGTTTATGTATTTTAAGCACTGCACACTCAGAGCTACTGTGAAAACCGTTCAGGTGGGATTCGAAGCCAAAATCACCCGATTGTTGGAGAGAGGCTCTTTTTTTTATATAAATAGTTTCACCCTTTAATTTTGTTAGGCTTATAGTTTGTAGTTAAGGCCTGATCATCATTTCGCATCCTTTCAGCGAGTTAGTCAAACCTGTCAATGGTGTCCATTTGATTCCCTTGTTCAAGGCAGCTTGTTGGGTTGGAGTGTATACACCATTCAAGAAACTGTCGTAACTGTTGCATTTCTTGTGCCACCATCCTCCATTGAGTTCCACGGCACAGTTCTTGGCTCCCGAACCATCGTTGTCTGCATCGGCCGTGCTAAATGCTCCTCGGTGACTATCGAGACCGTCATCTAAAAAATACAAACAAAAGTAAAAAGGAAATCGAAAGTTAGTTTAAAACTAAAGGGAAGGTACACATTTGGTATCTACTTAAAACAAATATTAACTTAAAAACTTACTTAGTATCGAGCAATTGAGAGTTGTTGATAGTATAAAACACCGTGAGAAACGGCTCCCTCTGAAGTAGCACTGATTTTGAGAAAGATTGTAATTTTTCACTAAAATAATACAGAGACTTCTAGCAAGAAGTCTTTTATTCCTATCTGAAAGCACACACATTCGTCCAACAAGGGTGTTTTTCTCTCTCATAATTTTCTCGCAACTTCGATTATTAAGCACAAATGTTGATAGGCTTGTTATGTTATGCTTATGTGGGGATACACCAAGTGAGAAGACTGGTCTTTGACAATTACCAAGCGAGTACCCTCCCTTTAAGCTTTATAAAACATAGATAATAATAATATTGATGATCGGGTTTTTATATAGCGTTTATACACCCGAAGGGCGATTAAAGCACATCAATACTAGTACCCCTAGTCAAATCATTCCTCAAAACCATCTCAGATCCCTGTGTAGTATGCAGCCTGCGCTGGCAATTAATATGTATCACACTAAGCTAATCAATCACAAGAACCATCTCTGCCCTCTCAGGTACCCGTTTGCCCTTGGGTAGTAGAGAAAAGCAGTTATAGTAAAGTGGTAAAGGACACAAGTGTCGTCACGACTATATCGACTATAACTATATTATATCATCGTGTTCACTTATCATGAGTAGGCCTACGTTGTACGTTTATGAGGGGCGAAACAATTAGATGTGCATATCACAAGTGCAATAAGCAGCTATAGGCACTAACATCTTTTTTAACAAGAAGAGGTTAATCAGCCCACTGCACAAACTGGGAAGTTCAATTGGAAACCAAGTTGTTTAAAGGCAGTGCACACTATTGGTAATTGTCAAAGACTAGCCTTCACAGTTGGGGTATCTCAACATATGCATAATATAACAAACCTGTGAAAATTTGAGCTCAATCGGTGTTCGAACTTGCGAGATAATAATGAAAGGAAAAAACACCCATGTCACACGAAGTTGTGTGCGTTTAGATGATTGATTTCGAGACCTCAAATTCTAAACTTGAGGTCTCGAAAACAAATTCGTGGAAAATTACTTCTTTCTCGAAAACTTCGTCACTTCAGAGGGAGCCGTTTCTCATAAGGTTTTATACTATCAACCTCTCCCCATTACTCGTTACCAAGTATGGTTTTATGCTGATAATTATTTTGAGTAATTACCAATAGTGTCCACTGCCTTTAATGGAGAAGCAAAATTGACGCAACTAGGTGTTAAAATAACACTCATTTCTGCCCAAACTAATACAACATTGTTGTTATTTTAACACCCTATAGGAACAAGATACAGATGGTAGTTTACATCCAAATTTAAGCTACAGGCTAGTCTTGAAACCAAGTCGGTAATTATTAAGCGCGGTGTAGCTATGAGGACGGTACACTCATCCTCGATCTCATTATGTGTGTGTGTGTGTGTGTGTGTGTGTGTGTGTGTGTGAGTCAGTGGCAATTACCACGCAAAACCTATGCCCTTTTGCATGCGTATAATCGCATGGTGACTGTTGCATGAATTGCAGAATGTTTGTTAGTAACAAATAGGCAGCACCTAACGACTTGTCATCAAGTCTAGCAAGTTAGTAACTATCCATGGGGGAAAAAGGGAACAGAGAAAACCGGGCAAGACAAAAAGAGGAATAGAGAATATTCCTTATACTTTTGTACACAGAAAGTGAAGAAAAAAATATAAAGAAGAGGAAATCAGCTGAGCCTGTGGCTACGGCTGTACGGCTTGATTGTCACGTGATCAAGCGGTGAAGCATAGGCTGGCTATAGCAACACCCATAGCAACAGCAACAGTTCAAAATCAGACACGGCCTAACTGGCTAGAGCTAAAAGAAGTGGTTTTACCCTCCCGTCTGTCTCCAAAATCGCCCACAGTTAAATCATACGATTCTCCATCGATGCTAAACACGCCGTAGTCATACGTCTTGTTTGTACCGTCAAATGCATGAAGAGATACACGCAGTTTCCATGAGTCACCTGTTTATGTATCAACATAGTTATAATGTTTAAGCAAAGATGATGAGCGATGAGATTCAGTATGGATACAGATATGGGCATCAGTTCTTTGGTTGAATGGTAGAACTGATTGTTTACTTCTTTGACATTTGACCTTAGCATACTTTTGTTAAACAATGTTGTAACAATGTTAGTTAACACGTCATTTTAAGTCTTTTAAACTTCGTGTATTTTTTAGATGTTAGTAATAAACCTAATTGACTTTAAAAAAAATATTTTAATAAAAAACAAAGTATGGAGCGCCTGTTTTAAATTATTACGATTCATGAACACTAACAATAATTATTTTGTAAAAAGTGAGTGGTGATTAAAATAACATAACATTATTGCCTCTGGAAATAGAAGCAGTTTAAATACGATCCGCCATTTTGTGGAGTCAAACATTAGGTATGGTTTCGATGTTTATAAATCTTTGTATTTTAAACTCAATTCAGCCTTTACTTGCGATGTTTGAGTGTTTTTAAGAAACCAATATTAATAGTAGTAATAATAATACAGAATGATGGAACGTGTTCTGTCGTGAATTTACATAAAAGTCACAACATTTCAAAATCAATCGCCAATTGGTCAACAATAGATAACTTTACTCACTTGCTCCAACTTTCTCTCAAGGATGGTCACATTTTGTTTTGTGTTTGTCAGACATTTCAAAATAAGCCTTTTTGGTGTCTGTAAATGCCACCAGATTTGTTTGCTCCGTATCCATTACACTATATTCGTTTCATTTCATTTCTTTAATTTGTTTTTCTTGATCTGTTTTTGGATGTCTTTGACTTCCATTGGACCCTTTCGGTAAACAGTGTTGTCCAAGGCCCACACTTTGTGTACCACAACTTCTACATCAAATAACAAACCTGTAAAAGTTTAGGCTCAATCGGTCATCGGAGTCGGGAGAAAACAACGGAAAAACCCACCCTTGTTTCCGCGCGTTTTGCCGTGTCATGACATGTGTTTAAAATAAATCCGTAATTCTCGTTAACGAGAATTTATATTGTTTTGCTGTTTTCTCAAAAAGTAAAGCATTTCATGGAATAATATTTCAAGAGAAGTCTTTCACCATTGCCTTCTGTAAACCCTGTAAGTTATGTGTAAATCTGTGAACTTTTTTTTTTTCTGAACCGAAAGGGTCCAATGGCTTTAAAGGCAGTGGACACCATTTACTCAAATAATTTTAAGCATACAACTTTACTTGGTAACGAGTAATGGGGAGAGGTTGATAGTACAAAGCATTGTGAGAAACAGCTCCCTCTGAAGTGGAGTAGTTTTCGAGAAAGAAGTAATTTTCCACGAGTTTGATTTCGAGACCTCAGATTTAGAATTTGAGGTCTCGAAATCAAGCATCTGAAAGCACACAACTCCGTGTGACAAGGGTGTATTTTCTTTCATTATTATCTGGCAACTTCGATGACCGATTGAGCTCAAATTTTCAAAGGTCTGTTATTTTATGCATTTGTTGAGATACACCAAGTGAGAAGACTGGTCTTTGACAATTACCAATAGTGTCCAGTGTCTTTAAACATTTGCACTTTTTTTTACCAATAATTTTATTGGAAATTAATACTAATTGAATTGAGTTGAATTGAATAATTATCACATACCAGGTTCGGTGAAGCTTCGAAGGTTTTTATTTCCCCACCAGAATTCTCCAGTTAGATCCCCAAAACCTTCTTTGTACTCGTTCCAATTGCGATTGAAGTCTACCGAGCCATCGAAGCGTCTCTGAATGACCTGCAGTGGGGAAGTATTTTATGTTGCGTCGTTAGTTGGTTTAAAGGGTCTATGTACTTTTTGTAAGACAACAAAACCAATGTCCACATATTTAAATTAAACTTACACAGTTTAAAGATAATGATGATAGAAAGCTTCTCTGCAAATATTACTTGCTGAGGTGCTATATTTTTTTAAAAAATGAGTAAAACAATGTCGTGAAAGTAATTTTCGTCTCAGTCATCATGAGACGAAAATTATTTTAGCACAAAAACGTATTTTCATGACTTTGTTTTACTCATTTCTCAAAAACTACAGCACCTCAGCAACAAATATTTCCAGGTACGCTTTCTACTATCATTACCTTCAATCGGTGTAACTTTAAAGGGTGGCTGCAGTGTTTTTTTATTTTATAGTTTAAACGATTAAACATGACTTTTTAAACCTGAAATATTTTTTATTTATTTTTAATAAATGCACAAGTATTTTAAAAATGGTTTTCAAGAGATTAGGGGATGACTTTGTTTTACTCATTTCTCAAAAACTACAGCACCTCAGCAACAAATATTTCCAGGTACGCTTTCTACTATCATTACCTTCAATCGGTGTAACTTTAAAGGGTGGCTGCAGTGTTTTTTTTATTTTATAATTTAAACGATTAAACATGACTTTTTAAACCTGAAATATTTTTTATTTATTTTTAATAAATGCACAAGTATTTTAAAAATGGTTTTCAAGAGATTAGGGGAACCCACCCCGCCCCTAAAAGGGGCATAAACGTGACGCCATGTCGGGAACTCGAGCCGTCGGGCCCCCTGGCTGTGCACTGTGTGGCCTGGTACCTAGGCGCGTGTAGTTAGGGACCAGACTCTTTTTACCGACGATATGTTTGAATTTCCGACGTGACGTCGATGGTAGGGGGCGGTAACAATTCACAAAAGGGGGGGCATGACTTATTCGCTAATTACGCAAGTGAGATATGTCGGGGAAAAAACAAAACACATTTGATTGAGGCTCAATACATATATCAGAAATAAATTACAGCAAAATTAACTGTTTTATTTTAATTCACTGCAGCATCCTTTAAGTGTTTGCCAAAGACCACGCCCATTGACTTAGGCTACACTTGTTTTTGTCATAAGTTGTAAATGGTTGCAAACATGTTTTAAAAAGTAGAATATATCGATCCAAACAAGGAATTGTTTCCTTTTAGTCATCGAGCTAATGTCGGTCCCAAATCATTTTGTTTTTATTCACGGACATTTTAAGTTCATTAAGTAAACATATTACCACAACATTTCGAGGAATACCCGTGTGAAACATTACATTATAATTTACAGTCTTTCATCAATATTCAGTTTTATAATAAACAATTTTTTTTTTAACCACACATCGCCAAGCCCGACAATGTCCTAACAAAAGCACTGCAGTCTCTTGGTAACCTTCACAAGTAAAAAGTCCCCCAGTTGAAAGAGTACTGTTTTAAACACAGACCGTGCAACGAGAAAAAGTATTGTTTAAAAGAAAAAGAAAAGAAAAAAAACAGAAATAAAACCGCCAACTTACAATGAAACCTTCGTTGTTCTCCATGTGGCAGTATACATCTACTTTTGTGGTTGCTCCTGTATCTACATTGTTGATTTGGACAGTGTATAAACCACTCTTAGTGTATCCAGCATCTAAAATAGCCTGACAGTCCGACAATGATGTGACAGTGGTCGTCTTGGGCAACTCTGAACAGAAACATAAAGGAAGAACAGTTAAGATTTAGAAACAACAGCAGTTATGTTAAATTCAACATCATTATTCAAAATATGCAGACTTGAAGTAATTCCACCCATGCGCACTGAGGAGGAACCAGGGTCCAAACTCATAAAGCGTGTAAGCACAAATTCTTGCTAAGGGCGGGACAATCTTGCATAATAAAGCAGGTTACCAGCCAACATTCAAAAAAGTAAATAGTTGCGACTGGTCCCCCAATAATTTTTGTTCGTTGCTTAGCGATAAATTTGTAATTAAAGCAGTATTTTCTGCTAAACAGTTTGTTTGCTTTTTTGTTCACGGAGGTTTGTATAAACCAGGGCCTAAATTCGTATTTCTGCTTACTGTCGAAATAAATGCGCCTGCGATCGCTTTTTGTGTAATCCCAAACTTCTGCGTCAGCTGTGTAAAGCGAAGATGTCCAGTTAAATGTATACGTGTAGTGAGTATGATAAAAAAGGAGCCCTCAGACCGCACACAAACCGCCGGCGGATTTCAGTCCTATTATAAAATCGGGACCGTATTGGTGATGGGAGCAGTAGACTCGCGCAGAGAGCAGCCAGCCCTCTCGCGGGGTAGTTAGGAGAGAGCCTTTTCGCCATCACCGCGACAGAATAGTGTCACGACTTGTTCATAAGTCTCGGTCTACTGTTGCATTAAAGGAGTTGCAATGAAAAAAATGGCGTGCACTACACATTTCACATTTCAGCCAGAGTTTCCCACCCCCTTCTTGCGGGCGCTCGTTAGTCTTTGGTTTAACATCCACCCTTTGGGTACTTTACTTTGCCCCCCCCCCCCCCTAGAATCAGTTTGGTGCTCGGGATATGGTATTCTCCCTATGTATTTATTGTGTGCTTGGAATTTCATAAATTCTTCGGAGGATGGGAGAGGGTACGTACAAAACGACAGGTAGTGTGTTAAAGAATTGGGATATGGTGGTGGGGAGATGCCCTCCGCCATGGTTCAAGGAAAACAAAAAATGCATCTATTGGGTGGCATTGTTCCATTGTTGCACCAAAAGTTATTCCCATTGATGCACACTCCCCGCGCCACCATACTTTAAGATGATTTGAATAAGATAATTTAAATTAAAATCTACCTTGCGTAGTTGAAACAGTCGTCGTGTCTGGTATGGGAGTGGTGGTTGCAACAGTCGTCGTTTCTGCTATGGGAGTGGTAGTTGCAACAGTCGTCGTGTCCGCATTGGTGGTAGTCATTTCCGTGCACTGATGCGATTGACGAAACGCCTTAGCATCCCTCGGTAAGGAATCCAAGTAAACCGGTGGAGTCGCTCTGTGTGGCGCAACAGTGTTGTGTCCGCCAATCTTGATCCGAGTGCAGGAACACGGATCCTCCGGTGGTAGAACGAACCGGACCCTTCCGGATTCATCTGGTTCCGTGCTGATATAACATACCCCAGCTGAGACCGCTACTACTGTAACATAACAATGGCAACAGGTGGAGGAGATATAAGAAAAACTCAAAGGTTATTATAACGGCAGCGTTTATATTAAGAATACTCGGAGTTTATTTGATTGTTTTTCCGGTAACAAAAAAAATAAAAAAATAAAACAATAACAACAAAGGACAACATCACTTCCATGCACTCGTCTCAAATCGACGTTTCATGTTGTATCTTCAAAAAAAAATTCTTTCTTTTTTTTCGTTGACTTCGAGGCATGCGAATTTGTTAATGTATACAATTAACAGGTCTATATGTCTAATTCAATTTGAGCAGAATGTTCTTTATGATTCAAAAGAGTAGACAAAACATAGTCGAGATTTCTGAGACAAGCTGCTGATAACGTTAGAGAGCATGATTAAGTTAGTCTAATAATTATCCTTTGTGATTGTCTTGACTCTACAGAACACAGCCAACAAAGTTGATTCGAATGATACTTTCAAGATGCATTCAATTTCGCACAAAATTGAATAATTCGATGTTTAAAAGTGCCAGTTTGATGATTGCTTGTATGATGAAAATATCGTTTGAGCTGCTCGCAAATACACTATCTTTTTTTTTAGCCAAAGGAAATATAAAATTAGTAAACAGATAAACGCAAACGCAAATGCGCGTGCGTTTAAAACAAATTGGTAGGTTAATTTTGTTTAGTTTATGTATGATTATAAATGTCTTTCGGCTGTTCCTTGGAAAGCACTCTGCTTTTAAAGTTAACCTCTGCGTTATCTGAACCTCTTAAACCCCTTTGAACTCGAGCCTTTCTGAAATCGGTCACCCGTGACCGATACAAGTATTAAAGAATGATATCGAAAAAATAATGGCATTGCACTTCCAAAATTCGCGTTACGCAAACAAACTATATGTTAAAGGCACTGGACACTTGGGTAATCACTCAAAATATTTGTTAGCATAAAAAAATGACTTGGGGAGCATTGGGGAGTTGTTGATAGTAAAAACATTGTGAGAAGTGGCTCCCTCTGTGGTGAAGTAGTTTTTGAAAAAGAAGTAATTTCTCACTAAAATATTTGAATTAAATTCGGGACCTCAGCTTAGGCTCGACTTCAAGTCATCTGAAAGCACATAAATTGTGCGACAAGGGTGTAATTTCTTCCATATTATTCTCTCGCAACTTCGACGACCAGTGATTGAGTCCAAATGTTCACAGGTTTGTTATCGAATGCATGTTGGAGTGCAACATACGACTGGTCTTTGAAAATTTTTCAAAGTACCCACTGCCTTTAATAGAGCTTTATGTAATCTTTATATTGGTGTATAACCTGTTTAAGAGAAGTAAACCTGTCATTATTATAACCTGAGCACATGCTGCAAGTTCGCCAAAAAGGGAACGGGTTTACAAGATTTTTAACGTTAAAATGTATGACAAATTGACTTGAAGTAATAATAATATGAAACATACGATAAAAATCGTAACAAGAAAATTAACATGATAATGTTGGTAACAAATGGAAAAATAATCATTAACAGCCCTCCAAGCGAATTATATTCTGACATTAATTTTTCCTATTCAAAGCTTTGTTGCAAACTGATGACTCGTTGGGTTTTAGCCACTGTATTGTAAATTACTTTTTAGATATGATTTTATGTTAATCAAAAGCTGGCAATCAAACGGAGTGATGAGTATGCAAGGCTGGTTTCTGTTTCCAATGGTCTGAAACAAAGTGGGGGTAATTTCCCCAGTTAGTCTGCGTATGGATGTTTATAGATGAATTGATGAATAGTGATGTCGGTTGTCATAAGTAGGTAATGCTTATATGCTGGGTAGTTTACATTATGCAGATAGATGATGATGATATCGTATGCTAGGCTGATCTCGTTCTGAGTTTCCTAAAAGATGACATGACTTTACCCCACTGACGTGGCCATATGTTGAAAAAGGGTTGATATTAGATTTGGGGAAAAAACTTTGTAATACAATTCAATGTAAATTTAAATAAGACAGATGGATGTGTTTAGACCTAGCGACGACAGGCTGCCTGATCTATGTGATATTGTTAATGACACAATAGGTGTAATTGTTGATAATATTCTCCCTGGTATTATGACACCAAGGTGCACATTTTTGTCCAATAATATTTTGGATTGTTTTTATTGTATTTAGTGTGCCAGTGATTTTAATGGTCAGTGTAATTTGTTCCATTGTTTGATTATAACGATTTTAAGGCACGGCGTGTGGCCAAATATAGAGTTCGGGAATTCCTTGACAACTGACTTAACAATTTAGTATGCACAAAAGTGTTTGTTGCCCCCCCCCCCCTCCCAGCATCTTCTTCATCAAATTACTGACCTCTGGCTTATTGACGACCTCTCAATGATGTTGAACTTGGGCCACGTGAGGATATAACATAGTATTGTTAGCATAATCGTGTGTACGATATACTGGGAGAGGCAAAGTATACCATTGGTTTTTGGTACCGCTCGATTGTGACGGTACCAAAAAAAACCAATGGTATACTTTGCCTCTAACAGTATATCGTACACACGATTCTGCTAACAATACTATGTTATCCTGACGTATAAAATAAAACTAAATTGTACAGTAACGTGGCAATTTTATTTCATAAGGGGATCGCGTTTCTGAGATATCGCCGAAAATCAGGAGCGAAAATGTCAAACCAGAAAGAAAAAAATCCTTACTGTTCCGACCTTATTTCTTACATACTTCCCCTTCCACCTGTTCCTTTTCTTTTCTGGAATGTTATTCATTGGCTACGCGCGGGTAAGTCCTTTTTGAAAGGCTCGGCCATCTTTTGTGTGGTCCTCAGTGAAAAGTGCACATGCGGGCAGTAGAATCAATGTGCGGACCAGTATGATGCAGCGGTTGGGCTTCTATCTCCTCCGTCTTCTAAGACAACTCGACCCTCTCCACTGAGGCTCCTAAGCTGCGCGTACTCATGGGTCAGCTTGTCGTAGGATGTGCTGGACCCGACGTCTGCTTGTCCCAACGACTGCTGGGCCCAACGTCTGCTTGGCCCAACGTCTGCACTTTAAACAAATCTTGCTGAGGAACTGACTAGACATCAGGCATATTCTGTATATTCTTTAAACCTCCTTTCAAAGGTAAAAACTCGACTGAGCCGATCCTTTGATTTAATTCATTTTGCCGGCTTATACCATTAATTTTTGCTTCTGTTGTGCTTTAATCCTGCCCGATCAACTGCTTTTTATTGGCGTTGCTTTACCGTCATTAATGTTGCTTTAACCCCGTGTTTATGCTTCTTGGTTTATATTTTAAATATGATTCTGAGTGTATTTCATTGTTTTCTTGAATGTGTGCTGTTACTTACAAGGTCTTCGTTATTTTCCCGATTCACACAAATTTTGCTTCCGTCCTTTCCATCACGTACAATTACACACAATCTGAGGCGTTACCGCAAGAGCACGTCTCAGGTTATATACCATGGTTATATAAAGTTTTTTTTAGTTTCAAATTTTTGGCAAACAAACTGACATATTTTAGCATAAACACATTACTTCGAAGTGAAATGATTCTGAAAATGCTCTAAACTATCAAAAGCTTCTGCAGGCTTCTGACCAAAATGTTTTTATTGCCATGGATTTTAAGAGCATGATTACGAATCGTGTGCATTGCCTATAATTTGTGTCTGCCTATTTTATGTAGGCTTTCCCCTGTAATTTAATGTATTTAGCTGTTCTTGCGTGTTGTTTCGGTTAGTTAAGTTGTGGTTGTTTATCATTTCCTTTTTATTATTCATTGCTTAATTGTAATTACGCAATTTAGCTTTTGGCTACAAGTTTGATTTTAATAAACCACCATTAGGCCTAATGACAAAAATAAAATGTGTAGGCCTAATAAGAAATTAAAAAAATATGTGTTTAGTTAGTATTGTAACGTCCCAGTTTGAGGCATTTACTTTACTCTAAAGAAATAGAGGACGAGATATGAAAGAGTTGGAGTTGAACTTAAGAACTTACCTAGAGTAATCTGTGCTACCGCAAATGAGATAAGCATTTGCCTCATGCACATCTTGAATTCATCAGTCGTCACTCTTATACAGGGAAACTGAAATAAGAAGTATAAATATTATTATTATTGTTTTACTTAATTTTTTTTTTCAAGCAAATTATGTACAAGCTAAAATAGGTTTTCTCTTTGTCGATTTCAGCAAAGACCAGCATATTATGGAATGACTTGCCGGATGACGCTAAAAAATCCTCAATCACTAGCGTTGTACAAAACTTCCATCAAGACTCACCAATATGAGGACTGCAGAACTCTCGCCTCTTGTAAAGGCACTGGACTAATCATTTGGTATCACTCAAAATATGTGTTAGCATACTATAATAAATACTATAATAACTTACTTGGTAATGAGCAGTGGAGAGCTGCTGACAGTAAAGAACATTGTGAGAAACGGCTCGCTCTGAAGTAATGTAGTTTTTGAAAAAGAAGTAGTTTTCCAATAAAATATTTTAATTTGATTTCGAGACCTGAGAATTAGATTTTGAGGTCCCGAAATCAAGCATCTGAAAGCGCACAACTTCGTGTGACAAGGGTGTTTTTTCTTTCATTGTTATCTTACAACTTCGACGACCGATTGAGCCCAGATTTTCACAGGTTTGTTATTTTGTGCGTATGTTGAGATACACCAGGTGAGAAGACTGGTCTTTGACAATTACCAATAGTGTCCAGTGTCTTTAATTTGTCACTGCGTAATGAGCATCTAAGATAAATATCGACGCATTATACATGTTATATAAGTGCAATATTCTTCCCTAAGCCCACCATATGACTATGTTATAGTGTGCTTATGCAATATTTCTATGGTGTACATAACTATTTTCTTAACCCAACTTGATATTTCTCATTATCTACTCATGCAGACTGTTTGTCTTTTTTATTGTGCATTTCTGTGTATTTAGTCTCTCCTTTTCTGAATGTTGATATTGCTTCTTTTTGTGCGTATCAATGTTGTAAGTGTCAATGTCATGTATAAATTCAGCCTGCTTGGCTGCAATGAGATTTTTGTAACCAATAAACCAATTTATAATACAAATTATAAAAGCCCATTTTTATTATTAATATAATAATTATGATATTACCTTTATGCATCATAATTACAGCGAAGAACAACTAGCTCAATGCAATTTATATGATCTTTTGTTCAAGGAGCAAGTCTGTGTGACGTTGATGTGGCTTATCAGTGGAACCACGTCACATTTTCGACGAACAAGTACAGGTTTCCCCGGCGAATAAAAATTAAAAAATAGTTTTACTTATTGGTAATTGTCAAAGACCAGTCTTCTCACTTGGTGTATCTCACCATTATACATAAAATAACAAACGTGTGAAAATTTGAGCTCAATCGGTCGTCAATTGATTTCGAGATCTCAAATTCTAAACTTGAGGTCTCGAAATCAAATTCGTGGAAAACTACTTCTTTCTCGAACACTACATCACTTCAGAGGGAGCCGTTTCTCACAATGTTTTATACTATCATCCTCTCCCAATTAATCATTACCAAGTAACGTTTTATGCTAATAATTATTTTGAGTAGTTACCAATAGTGTCCACTGCCCTGCCTTAAAGGAAGTAAGTCAACTTCACCAGTTTAGCATTCACTGCATGGTGTGAACTATTAAGTTATATAATTGAGCAATAAATATCTTTGAATTAATATTAGTCAAGTTTGTTTCAATCTTTTATCTGTTTTCGGATTCGTAACGACTATTTAAGGGCAGATAATCTGAGTTGAATTTAAGTTAAAGCGATTTTGATCAAAATATAGCAGCCCGTGGTCAGTGACAGTCCATTGAAGAAGAGTGAATAATTTCGTTATCAATGGTTGATTTAATCAGTTGTGCACAACTATCTAGAATTAGAAAGTACATCTGCTGCAATCTGACGTTTGGTATACATGCAATTGTAGTTAAAGGCCCGACGTTTCGGCCCTCTCTACCTCGAGTCCTTGTCGAGGGCTAAATGTTTATTTTTAGACAAATTCTGCCGGAGTCGAAACGTCAGACCCCAACATTATTCCTGTTTTAATAAGCATTCACGGTTGGCGTCTTCTGCAAATATTTGCAGAAATAAAGAAAACGAAATAATCAAACATTCTTAAGGATATTTTATTTTCATTTCAACGTTATTAAGACTGTAAGTTTTTATTTACTTTATTGACGGACTTTTACGTTATCATCGAGTTTAGGCATTAACTTTAATCTGGAGGTAGTCAAAACGAGTAGTTGATGACAAAACAAATTATGTTTAAAGAAATGTAGACAATACGAAAACGTCTCTTACAATTGCAACTCAAGTGCGAGGACTCATTTAAGAAGCTATTCGTTGGGCCACAACTCGTGTTTAATTTGGACGGATGAAACTTCAATCTCTCTTCCCAACAAGAAAATAATACATGTGTGCTGTGAGTCTTAATGAGTCTTAATTTCGATTCCACCAGTTATATGACAATAAATATAGGTATAAAATAAAAATTTAACTTAAAGCCAGTAATTGTCAAAGACCAGTCTTCTCACTTGCTGTATCTCAACATATGCATAAAATACAAAAAAACCTGTGAAAATTTGAGCTCAATTGGTCGTCGGAGTTGTGAGATAACTATGGAAGAAAAAAATCACCCTTGTCGCACGAAGTTGTGTGCTTTCATATGCTTGATTTCGAGACCTCAAATTCTAAACTTGAGGTCTCGAAATCAAATTTGTGGAAAATTACTTCTTTCTCGAAAACTACTCCACTTCAGAGGGAGCTGTTTCTCACAATGTTTTGTACCACCAACCTCTCCCCATTACTCGTTACAAAGTAAGGTTTTATGCTAATAATTATTTTGAGTAATTACCAATAGTGTCCACTGCCTTTAAGAAGGGTCTTGAATACCTATGAATAAAATAGAGTGGCTTAAACGAATCTGAAAGAGAAAAAATCATACATGCACGACAATGGAATTAGATTTTAAAAAAAGCTTAAAGAAACCTATAAATGAATCAGGGGCAAATGCTTGAATTTTAATGCATATGTCTTAAATAAAACCTAATTTAAATTTTACTAAAAATGAATAGAACAAAAACGTCTGGGAGGGCGGGGTTATTTAAAAGATACTTCCCAGTTCCAGTAACCAACACAAAATGAAAGCTTAGAGGTTCATTTCACAAGCTTTGCTTCTAGTATATATAATTTTTGTTTTATACAAAATAAAATATTAAACTCGTAGGTTTCAAATCGTAGGTTTCAACCTGTATATGTTTTTTTTTTCTTCAGTTAAATGAACTCTAACAAAAAGGCCAAGGTAATCATCAAATATTCATCTTTAAAAAGGAAAAAAGTCTGCACTTTATACTAGCCTGCTAATGGACTGCCTCTGTTCACTCACTGATGCTTGTATGAATTATCTAAGTTGAAGAATAAATTTATGCAAATTTATAATGTATATCGTTATCCTTTTAAAAGTCAAATAAATTATTGAGGCCCAAAATAGTTAATGGACCGACGTTTTTATACACTGGCAGAGTCTTTCTGGAAGGCTGAGAAACGGGGTGGGAACGTCAGACCAATATGTACAGTTTGCAGTTATTATATCATTTTTGTTTAGTATTGGCAAATTTGCAACAGCAATCACTATCATGGCGAAAGATAGTGTGTGTTTTCGTAAAGTTCTGCGAAACAAACGTTATTTTTTTTTGTAAATAAAATGAAATGATGCTTTCATAAGTATAATTGTATACATGTTCACTTATATATCGGATTAAAACAGCTGAACAGTTAAAGGGACACACCGGCTCACCGTGTACGCAGTTTAGGGCTGTATAATCATAAATAATGTTTTTATAGATGGTTGCTGTAAACAAAAATCATCAAAATGTCACGTAATTAGCGAAAAATGATTAAAAAACCCAAAAGCGGTAAATGGCCAGCGTAAACGTGTTTCCAGCCGTTGCAACTGTCAAGTCTTCGTGACATCGTCGCACAATATTGCAAGTAGACTGGTGCTTTGTTTATAGCAACGTTTTACTATGACGCAGCATAAGGATCCAGTCTATCCATAAAGTATAAACAACTAGCATATACGGATCAGGCAAATCCTTCGACGATGGAGGTAGTCGTGCTTCGACGTACATCCAAAGATCGTCACGAAGAACACAAAAAACTAACCCAGAATATGATGGGACAGTGACAAGTAAATAAAGCATTCCTGGCACCAACTTCCTGGTGAATTTGTGGCTGGTGGCCGACTAAATTTTTGAATAGTAAAGAAATTTTGTGAGCAGTATTTTCTGCTAAACAGATGAAACTGAGGGGCCCTGTTATTCACAGCATGGAGGAATAACTCCATGTTCACAGTGAAACATTTTATAATCTCGGGGGGGGGGTGGGGGGAGGGAATCGTGAGGGATTCAAAAGCGTCCTTGTGAGAATGTATTTTGAAATGTAAGCGTAGCTGCAAATCTTGAAACGTAAGCCTAGCTTTACTCGGGATTGAAAGCGTAATTTTTGATTTTAGCGTAACAAACCTAAATGATGTATATGGATTGTATGGATACGGAGTAGCTGCGTAGCTTGGAACGTAACCATATCTTTTGGAACGTAAGCATATCTTGGAACGTAAGCATTGTTGGGTATCTTGGAATGTAAACGTAGCTGCGTATGGATCGTGAGCATAGCTGAGAAGCTGTGTAGCTTAAAACGTAATCTTATCTTTTGGAACGTAAGCATATCTTGGAACGTAAGCGTAGCTGAGTATCTTGGAACGTAAACGTAGCTGCGTATGGAACGTAAGCATAACTTGACTCAGGATTGAAAGCGCACCTTTTGTATATATAGCGTAACTTGAGAAGGAACGTAAGCAAAACTTGGAATGTAAGCGTAGCTTGGAACGTCATATTTTGGAAGGTATAAGCGTAGCTGGATATCTTGGAATGTAAACGTAGCTGCATATGGAACGTAAGCGTAGCTTGACTCGGGCTTGAAAAACGTACCTTTTTATATTATAGTGTAACTTGAAGGAACGTAAGCGTAGCTGAGTAGCTGCGTAGCTTGGAACGTAACCAAATAATACCGCAACAATCTCAAAAATAACACTTCATTCACAGAATTAAAAAAAAAAAATTTGACAAAATTATGCTTTCAGGGAATTTTGTTATCATATTTTTTTCAACCTTTTATACAAAATTATTTTTCACCTGTTCATTTTTCGATCGGGGGCTCCGGTTTTTTTAATCCTTTTTTTCTTCTTCATAAAACATTTTTTTAAGCTACTCACACAATAACACTGTCAATATAACAAAATGCGGTATTCCTACGTTTTGACATCGTCAATCTTTTTTATTGTTTCCTGAAAACTCCTAGCAAACAGAAATTAGGAGCCATGAAACAAAACAGAGTATAATATTGGAACGTTGCGATCATAAGAAATAACGGATTTGACACGAGGTGTACCAACTGCCAAACCCACGATGACAAACATGTACTCTGATGTCTGGCTCCCAACCCCTCCCAAGCTCACGGCGAGACCCGCAAGCTGGGAGTTCATAGCGCCCGGGATTACACCTCCAGCCCCCCACGAGACACGGCATGTGCGGTACGTGATATGCCCCGAGGCTTACGTTCCGAATGTTCCACGCTGTGGGGCCATATAACAAGCTTCCGTTACACGGACTCTTTGAATGCGAATCTTACGTTAGATTTTTCACCATTATTTACATTTTGTAGCGATAATTTGAATACATGATCTTTTTCGTCAATTACTCGTTAATAATTTTGTAAAAAAAAGATTTAAATTTTATTTGGTAAGTTACTTTTAGACGGCTGGAAGTAAAACTAGCCCGGAAGGTCACGTGATTGTTTGTACCACTTTTTGGTTAGAACAATCACGCGACCTTCGTTTTTGTTTTAAAATGCTCAAAAACGGCCAAATTTGATGATTTTTTTTAAGGACTGTTCTTCTTCATTCCTGGAAACCCGTTGAATACATTTCTTAGTCTATTTTGTAGCCCAAATAGCCCAATTCGGCCGGTGTGTCCCTTTAAAACAAAATATACTTTGCATTTAAAGCGCTTGGCAATGTATTTGTGTTTACACTCGCTTAAGATTATCTGATACATAAATATTAAGCGCAAACGGAAAGTTACGCTGAACAAATGGCGCACTTTATCAACCCACGATCATTGGTTCACTGGATGTTAAAGCTGTACTGTTTTTTCAAAATTTTGTTTTATTCGTTTAAAGGAACAAGCAAAGATACAGAAAAAAAATTCATATACAAATGTGAAAATTCCGTCAAAGTTGGTTGTCAGTATTTAAGCAAGCAACATGGAACAAAACATACGGTTTCTGATGAATGTGACGTTTGCAATACATAGAGACTGACTAGACGATAAAGTGTAGATTCGTGGATAGAATGTGAGAGCCGAAGGTGAGTAGGCCTATACAAAGTGTCACGAATCTACACTTTAGGGTCTATTCTCGGACTTAACTTCCCAACTCGTATAGACGAATACACAATAGTAACGAATATAAACCTTGCAGTCTGTTCTCCGACTTAAACTATTTTCCCAACGCCATTGTTTATCTTATAGTTTCAATGAATTCGATTTTTCAACACTAATCCTCGATTAGTAAGATTACAGTTTAAATTATTGTCAATGCTCAATTACTATATCCTCGTTCATTTGGGTGACCGATCTAAACAAGAAAACAACAGAGAAGGACCTATAAAGGCATCAGCAAAGCTCTCATAATACTGCATGCAGAGTCAATCGCAATCTCGCATTCCCCATCAACTCTTCAACTCATCTAATACAGATGAGTGTAGATTCGTAAAAATACCCTTTCATAAAAAATTGACGTCACATAACCAGTTTAATATAAGATGGAAACAGTCAACGGTTATGGATGCATTGTTGTTGTTGACGATTTCTCTCTTTTGAAAGTGCTTGTGAAATTATTACTGAAATTATGAACTCACCGATTCTGTAGATGATGTTGCTGCCCAAACGTCCGCGTTGAAATGATAAGACTAAGTAACCTACGTTACCAAAAACAAAACTAATTTAGAGCAAGGTGTATGGCCATCTTCCGTGATCACCAGTGACCATGAAATGAACGGTAAAATGGACGTCAGGATAGATGATAAATTGTTTAATCATTTACTGCTGAGTGAGTTGAGTAATTAGAGCTGGAAGAAGAGAGCCATTACTTACCAATTTATTTCTTGATAAGAAAATGTCACAAAGGTGACAGGCATTCAGAGTTTTTAAAAGATCACAAAAAGTAACCCTTTAAGTTTCATCAGGTAAACCAGATTGGATAACCTTTTAGAAGCCGCAGCTTCGGCTCGAGATTTGGCTTAGGCTAGCTTGGCCCAGCGTTTGTTTTGACAATATTGCGCGTGCTTTCACGTACGTGCTCAGGGCTTCTGACGAGAGGACGGAGCCTGAAACCAAATCCAAAGTTGAAGCCGTGGTTTCGAAAATGGCCAAGGATTTAATATGTAATCATTTACTGCTGAGTGAGTTGAGTAAATGAAGCGGAAAGAAGAGAGCCATTACTTAGTAAGTAAATTCTTGATGAGAAAAGGTCACAATTGTGACAGGTTTTAACAGTTTAACAAAGATCACAAACAAGGAACTTTTTTAAGACAGAGGACACTATTGGTAATTGTCAAAGACCAGTCTTCTCCATTGGTGTATCTCAACATATGCATAAAATACCAAACTGTGAAAAATTTAGCTTAATTTATGGTCAAAGTTGCGAGATAATAATGAAAGAAAAACACCCTTGTCACACGAAGTTGTGTGCGGTTAGATGGTTGACGAAATCAAATTCGTGGAAAATTACTTCTTTCTCGAAAACTATGGCACTTCAGAGGGAGCCGTTTCTCACAATGTTTCATACCATCAACCTCTTCCCATTTGAGTAAATACCAATAGTGTCCACTGCCTTTAAGTTTTAGAAAAACCTCAGTGGTCTATATTGGTGAACTCCAAAAGCAATGCCTGCCATTCACTTTATGGCTCACCTTTTCGAAACCGCGGTTTCGGCTCCAGATTCGGCTCAACAGGCTAGCTTGGCACCGCGGTTGTTTTGACAATTGTGAGTGATTTGCGTACGTGCTCAGGACTTCAGACGAGAGAACGGAGCACTGAAGCCGAATCGAAAGCCGAAGCCGTGGATTCGGAAAGGGCCAATGGTTCCATGAAGAATAATTCAGAGCCAACACTCCTCCCAAGTAGTTTCCCAAGGCTGTGTATTAACTCGCAAGTCTTATTGTCATCCACACTATGGAAAGCTGTTTATAGCTAAAAACACCACTTTGAAAACACCAATTAAAACAACAGCACTTTTAACGAGATCTTCTTGACGAAGGTATTGATTAAGAAATTAATCGACTGAGACTGGTTTATGGCTGAAAACGACATATAATTAAAGTACATTCTGTAATGGTTACTGTATGGTACATTCACATTGGTTCAGTGTATATTGTCATATTCGCTTTGTAATCTAAATTATAAATAGGCGTACAGTAATAATTACATTCTGTACAAACTCAACCCAACACTATTGATTATTTTTGTTCTTGGAAGTAATGAATCCGATGTACCCTTGTTGTTGTACGCCTATAGTTTGACATGATAGGCATCTGTGTATTGAGAAAACATTGCAGACAATATCAGAGTTTGAAATTGGTGGGTATAGCCTAGATGAAGGAAATCCATGCAAACATGGCCCACTTTCTTTATGCCAAATTTTGCGCTTACAATCACCAGTCTCCGCTTGGTACGGCAAGCGCCGAACTTCTGCACTAGCCGTGTTAGCGAAGAATGACTACTAAAACCGTAGTCTATTATTATACGCACTAATATTATGTTTTGATTTTTAGTGATTTTCAACAGACACAAAAAACTGGAGAGCGACACCATAAATATATGGTCTAGAATACTTTATTATAAAAATCACAGCGGTACATTGCTACTGAAATAAATTAAACCGCGAGAGCCGATAGATGTTGACGGCACCACGCCCAAGACCCGACTGCCCCGAATAATGGCAAGCTGATCTCTTAAGTTGAGAACAGTCATTGCTTACGTAATAGTCGTTTAAATTGTCAGCCAAGCAAACCTGATGAGGCGCAGTACAAGAATTTAAGGAATTTAAAACGCTTCACACAATGCACCACAACACTAACACAAACTAAAAAATTCCCCCTGAAAACGCGTTATACGCTTGAGGTAAGCGCACAATTCCCAGCCTTCGCAAGCGCTGATTCTTGGCTTACAGCTTTGAAGGGGTGGGGTGGTTAGATCCCAGTCCGCAAGATGCATCATTTCGTTCCGAGGTCAGAGGCGGGATTCGAACAAGGGCCCAAAGAGGTGAAAAGCAGGGATGGACCAACTAAGATAATCCAGATGTTGTATACTTTACTAATAAAGTGGGCATAGGGTGGTGGTTTTAAGTTTTGTTTCCTTTTAAAAAATTTGCACGTAATTCCATTCACTTTTGTCTCCTATATAATTATAGTGATGGGCGACAAGGCTGTATAACGGGGCTTGTAAATAATTAAGGTCAAGTAATTAGACAACCCTAAGGTCAGCATACACGGTAAAGTACAGACTGAAATTAACTAATGATGAAACAACAATTGACAGCAAAGGCAATCTAAAAGGCATCAGGATTGACATTCATAATAACTTTAATTAATTTTACAAATAAAAAAGACCTAAAAAGGTCAACAATATTAATCACAGATGTTGTTTATTTTATCCCAAACTATATTTTGTTATCCGCGTTGCAATGATTATTAAATTATCCATCAAATTGGTTATGATACCCGTTGATATGGACTGGATTCGAACACTCTCTCATCATCGACAGGCAAGTTCGAAAAAGGGTATATTGGTTATGACAAGTAGTCTTGAATGTGGAGATGTCGAGTTTGAATCTAACTCGGATGGTATGCCCGTGGATTGCGTTTCCCAACAGGTCGGGGGGGGGGCGTTGACGCAGTGTCACCGACACGTCGGTTTAGGGTACAACTAAGTTTATTATTCTCTACTCAAAGTGAAATAATGTACAATCAAAAAACATTCATTTTCATCAATAAGAAGCAAAGATAAGATAAATTTAGAGCAGGTCAGCATCAAGCTATCGGGCTTAATTTATGTCTCAGGCTATCATTTAGGTCCCGGAAAACAACAACAAAATTTGAAAAGATCAACCGATTTGTTAAAAAATAATACAATTTTGTTTACACCTGAGATTTGTTTGCTGTTCTTACGCAGTTGGATATTTAAAAAGGTGCCAAGTTTGAGGAGACTTAAAAAAAGTCACTTGGTGTGGGCTTTAGCGAAGTGCACTTTGGGGAGTGTTATCAATGAGTAGATCACAGGTTTTGGTTTAATGATGAAGATTAAAGAAAGTACAAAACAATGTAGAGCAATATGGCAAAGTTGTGACTGGAATCAATAGATCAATATATGTTTCCCCTTATACAGTACGGTTTAGTGTCGCAATTTTTCAGTAACGCGACACAAGCAATGCATTGGTTTTTGATTAAGTGACTACATGGTAACGAACAATCCATTTTTTTTAATGAGCTGGCCCATTATGAAAAGAATTGTTTTATTAAAAAAATTGAAAGCAATTTGAAAGCAACCGTTGAAAGGGAAGGTACACGTTTGGTAATTGTCAAAGACCACAGTGTCCTCACTTGGTGTATCCCATCATAAGCATAACATAACAAGCCTGTGCAAATTTTAGCTCAATTGGTCATCGGAGTTGTGAGAAAATGATGAAAAAAAACACCCTTGTGTGCTTTCAGATAAGAATAAAAGACTTCTAGCTAGAAGTCTTTTATTGTTTTAGTGAGAAATTACCTCTTTCTCAAAAACTACGTTACTTTAGAGGGGGTCGTTTCCCACAATGTTTTTGATACCAACAGCTCCCCAATGCTCGTTACCAAGTCAGTTTTAAGTTAATACTTGTTTTTGAGTAATTACCAAACGTGTACCTTCCCTTATATTAAAGCTGAACTGTTTAACCGGTCGTTTACACTGTATACGAGCACATTTCGTGATAGCAATATTATAAATACATGTACATTAACTAACTGCGACTTCAAAAGCACATTGAACCTGCGAAGTGAAATAATTTCATGTAATGAAGTAAACTAAGTTCTACTGTTTAAATTAACTACAGGTTATAAAGTGAAATGAATCAAATTGTTATGTCCATTGTTCTCGGTAATGTGCGCAAGCTCAGAACTACGTTAACAATGGAAACTTACATGGTAAGTCTGCTGCCACCTAGCGTTCCAAAGTCTCCCATTGCACAGCTCTATGGCGTTTTGCCAAACATTATTGTCCGCGTGGTGGGCGATCGTAATTTATTTTTTGAAAAAGTTCATCGCTAGCTAGTTATAACCCCAGTTACTGAACAAACGTGCGCAGGCGCGCTTGACAAAGAGTGCCGTCATTTAGTAATGTGAAAAGGACAGAATGAGGGAACTGGGAACGGTGGTAATTTTTTCAGCCAAAGTCATGCTACGATCATGTAATTGTTTTTCCCCCGCAAATACCCATTGCGCAACAATGACTGCTAAATGCGGTGCATGCTGGTGTAGCTAGCGATCAGATTGATCTCCAGATAGACCAGCATGCACCTCATTCCACGCCTAGTGCGCACGTACCGAGTATCAGCGCCAAGGTCCGTGACAGTGATGTCAAACCACCTAACATTCGAAAAGAAATCTTCAACTATCTACCATTGTAGACCTTCCTTTATTTCCTTAACACAATTATACAATTCTTTGAGTGAAATAAAACTGGTTCAAACATGCATCGGCTTTACTCCAAATGAACCATACTTAAAGGGGCAGGGTCGTGATGATCGAAGCAGGCTTGTTGTCGTACATGGCTTTATGTGCTATAAAGAAGACTCTGTCCCTTTAACGTACCCCTTTAATAACCCCACCCAAAAAAAATACTAAATAAACAAACAAATGAATGTATTTAACACACACAAACAGTGAAAAGGGAAAAGGACAACAAATAGTAATAGGTCTACAACAATTAAAAATATATTGCCCATAATGAATGTGTAAATATTTGTTAGAATACTACACAAAATAAACACGAACCATCTGCCAGCATCTTCTTAAAAGCAAAAAGTTATAGACACAACTCCTTATTTATTTTTTTATTTTGTTTGTCTAACCTCGTCTTAAAGAGACATTTCTGACATCGCGCATAACGTTACCCCCTTATCTTCTTGTAATAGTTGTTAATGCAAAAATTACCTGCAGTTAGTTGTGGTTAAAAATAAACTTAATTTTGCTACTTGAAGTACACTTAGCGAAACCACACGGTCTGCGATTTTGTGAAGTTAGTTTTTCCAATAATAGCATTCCACGCTCTGTTATGAATTTAAGCAAATCGCACAATTTCGAGTTTTTGTTTTTTGCATCACAATAATTTACCCTTGAAGTGCCATTTTAACCAGGCCTGATTTCAACTATTCATTTCATAACAAGATTTATTTTAAGCCCAAACCACCGAAACCGAACGCAACTTATCTTTTGTGGAACTTGTTCGAGTGGACAGTGTGTCAATTAAGTTGTGATCTGTCTGATCTTCATTTCGGTTGCTTTGAGGGTTTCGAACTTCCATGTTGACCAGTATATTCCCTTGTAGTTTATGCCCCCGATACTCATAGGGGTGGTATAGTATACACCATTCAGATTACTCTGTGATTCATCACAGTGAGAAAGCCACCAACCTGCACCCAATATTTTGGCACAATTCTTGGAGTCGTCGTCGTTGTCTTTATCAAACGCCGAGAAATGTTTGGTATCAAACCCGTCACCTTCAAAGAAAAAAAATATTGACAATAAGTCATGTTAGAGGATATAGGATTTGAGGCATTGCATGGTGAGGTATCAAAATATATTTGGTTTGCGGTAACACCATGTGTGTATCTCCTTGCCAGGTAGAGTTTGTTCTTAGAGAACCGTCTTGCTTTATTCTACTGCCACGGAGTAGATAATCGGAGGTTCGGGAGACTTCTCAGTTCTGAAAAGAACTGTCCTGCTTTTTAACTATTACCTGGGCGGATGGTATAGAAAATAGACTGGACTACTACTTTAGCTTATAGTATCGTAATTAACTGAACTGCCGCGGAGTCAGTTCTGAATTGGTCTCAACGTTTGGACTAGCTTGCTCTAGTCATCGTCGGGAGACTGAAGAGGTAAGAGAATAGTGTGCTGAGAATAGTGTGCTTATATTCCTCATGTTAGAGAAAATCTGAACGAGAAACATCACTGGTCACTGTGAGTGACATCTTTCATAGCTAGACATTATGTATTTGTGTAGATACAAATGAACCATGATTAATCAATGAAGTGATTTTGGTACAAACTTATGAGAAGATTTCAACATTAGACCTACATTTGATCAAACTTTTGTTTCAAGTATTTTGGAAGAAAGCCAGCGACTTTTTGAAAATTGATTTTTAAATTCACTTTACTGGCCAAAAAGACAACGAATGAAGTTTCAGTCTTAGATGTAGGAGGAAAACTCAAGAAAATTACTCAAGGGAAAACCTTAGCTATCAGGAAGAGACTTATAAAACCCGATCCGTATTGGCCCTGAGGAAACCAAATCGTTGATCTGAGTTAAAAGAAACAGTCGACATAGTAACAGCTGATTGATACTCGATATCATTTAATGTTTGTTTTACAACGTGACTCTAAGAACATTAATTGGTGGCGATCAAATACGTCGTTAAAGTTTCGGGCAAAAATATGGTGAGGCCACATTGTGCCCCCACTCCTCGGCCGTGAATTTGTTTTGTTTTTCCAAACGACATTGCAATATTTGTTTTTCCTGCCGCTGTAATTGGCTCTTTCCGTCAGATTACGTCATCATGAAATTGCCCTGTATGCTCTTTCACCAAATCATTGCAATGTCGTTTCGGATGTTATGGCTTACCAGCGTCACCACCATCAAAGCCAATGGCAATCTCATACATGTCCTTCAACTCTTTGATCTGGAAATCACTGTATCGAGCCACGGCGACGGTGCCATCGAATGCAGTCAGAGTGACTATAAGTTCCCAGGGCAGTCCATCGAATGTTAGCTTGTGGATCTTGTCGTTTCCTAACCAGAATTCCCCATTTAGATCTCCGAAACCCTTCTCGTAATCGGCCCAGCTTCGGTTGAAGTTTACGGAGCCGTCGTTGCGCCTTTGAATCACCTAGAAAAGTGTACAGAATTAACCCATTGTGTTAAAGGCAGTGGACACTATTGGTAATTGTCAAAGCCTAGTCTTCGCAGTTGGTGTATCTCAACATACGCATAAAATAACAAACCTGTGAAAATTTGAGCTCAATCGGTCATCAAAGTTGCGAGATAATAATGAAAGAAGAAAACACCCTTGTCACACGAAGTTGTGTACGTTTTTAGATAGTTGATTTCGAGACCTCAAGTTCTAAATCTGAGGTCTTGAAATCAAATTCGTGGAAAATTACTTCTTTCTCGAAAACTATGGCACTTCAGAGGGAGCCGTTTCTCACAATGTTTTATACCATCAACCTCTCCCCATTACTCGTCACCAAGAAAGGTTTTATGCTAATAATTATTTTGAGTAATTACCAATAGTGTCCACTGCCTTTAAACATTAATATAAAAGATGACCATCAGAAAGTTCACAAAATACCTCCGACAAATACCTCGGCAAAACAGTGAAAATTGAGAGACTACACAAGAACAAATATTTAGTAGTAGGAGCAAGGAGGTGGGAGTATAGTCTGAATGCACAAAGAGTTACTGACAAGGAATAAGTGACAATAAAATGGCAATGTGCATGAATAAAAAAATAAACAAATCAGAGTATTGTGACAACAATGAGACGGGGTCAACAACCAAAGAGATGGAACACGAACTAGTATCAACACAGAATGAACAACTTTTCCAGGTAATTTTGTGGCAGGAATATGGAATTTTATTTGTTGCTGCCAGCAAAATTACCGGGAAACGTTTTTCATTCCGTTAAGTATGAAGTCCCTTAACGTGGGTTTGTATATAATGTGTTGAGAGTGGTTGTGGCTGAACAATATGTACTAACATGCACCTATTATGTGTATATGTTTAGGCAAATGTGGTTAATTTTAATTAAAGGCAGTGAACACTATTGGTAATTACTCAAAATAATTATTAGCATAAAACCTTTTTTGGTGACGAGTAATGGGGAGAGGTTGATGGTATAAAACATTGTGAGAAACGGCTCCCTCTGAAGTGCCATAGTTTTCGAGAAAGAAGTAATTTTCCACAAATTTGGGTTCGAGACCTCAGATTTAGAACGTGAGGTCTCGAAATCAACCATCTAAATGCACACAACTTCGTGTGACAGGGGTATTTCTTTCTTTCATTTTTATCTCGCAAGTTCGATTACCGATTGAGCTCAAACTTTCACAGATTGGCTATTTTATGCATATGTTGAGGCACACCAACTGTGAAGGCTAGTCTTTGACAATTACCAATAGTGTCCCCTGCCTTTAAGCTTATTAGCATAATTAATATTTGCATTTACAGAAATTCGTAAAATAATGGCGAAATTTACTGAATAATTCACTTTACGGAGTCTGTAAAATACGGATATTTCTAACAGTTCGGTCAATTCCTACACGAACGTTTCAAGAGTGAAGATGCTCAACAATAAGATGTGTAAATTAAGAAATAATGGTGGAATCAAGAGACACTTACAATGTATCCCTTCGTATTTTCCACCATATCACAGTACACGTTGAATGTTCCCTCCTTATCGATGGTATACACGCCGCTGGTTCTCTGGTCATAACTAAGAGCTTGCTGGCAGTCTGTATACACGACTTCACCAGCAACAGGTATCGCTAATGTCTCGTCTATAATTATAAGGATGAACAAAACATTACAAAAATGATTAATGATAAACATCCCTTAAGCACTTTTCATTTATCATGATCAGCAAAATAGAAGTTTAAAAACCACTTTGTGTGATATGTGACGTGGATGCACACTATCTTCAGATGTTTTCCTGAGCTCAGCAGACAAGAGCAGCGCAAGATATGCAATGGAGAGCTGTTCAAAATGAAAACAACATTGTGAGAAACGGCTCCCTGTGAAGTAACGTAGTTTTTGAGAAAGAGTTAATTTCTCACTCAAATAATAAAAATTTTCAATAACATTAAGCCTTTAGTGAGACATCTGAAAGCACACAAATTTGTGGAACATTATTTTGTGCATTTTTTTTCATTATTCTCTTGCAACTTCGATGACCAATTATTGAGTCATAATTTTCACAGAGTTGTTATTTTATGCATGTGTTGGGATACACCAAGTAGACTGCATGGTCTTTGCCAAATTAACAAGCAGCACATCCTCACAATTAAGTGATCTTTGAAAAAATGTATCTTTAAAACTGCATCATCGATGAGTGGAGGCAACATAAACCATTGATTTTGATCTTGTCGACTTGTGTTCCTCTCTTAAACCCGGATTACATTCTTACCAATTGTAGTTGACTGACGGTTCAGGTTGTCTCCTTGCGTGCTTACATCGTCGCTGGTGCTCGTGCCTTGATCATGACTACTCTCATAGTCTGTAGATACGATTGGAGCTTCAATTGTAACAGGTTTCTCGGATGTTTCGTCTATTTATATAAGAGTACATGAGAAAATGATTGGTATGTTTATACAATAATGTAATGTTTGGCATCCTACCTTTTTGAAAGGAGCGAGGATGTGGGGTCTTTTCTGGTGAATCCATTTTTTATACTAAATTTGCTGACAAGCCCTTTATTGGAATTTTAATGAATTATCTATAGATTTGTCTTTGTGCCCTTTGATGCCTTTGTTATTTTTTTTGTCTGGATCGCCTTAAGATAGTGATTATTTTTGCTTTTTGGGTTTTCCGTAGGCTTGTTCTCTGTGTAGTCATATTTTGATTGCCTATTCTTTGTATGTACTGTTTGCCTGGAAATAAATTAACAAATAAATAAATGTATCAAACAGATGTTTGACACGGAGCTCAGAAACCAATTGCCACACCCATTCTCTTGAACAACCTTCCCGTCCACATCCGTGCCTCAACTACACTGGACTCATTTAAAGCGGCTTTCGAGACCAACTTATAAAAATCCAAGTAAACTTGTTTAGTTTCAGCTATTTCATCCCTCTTAAAGTTGTCATTTTGTTGTTGCCGTGCATTTTGGGGGTCTTTATATATAAGTGTGTTTTGTTATTTTTCGTTTCAGCGCCTACAAACCCTGTATTAAAGCCATTGGACCCTTTCGGTACAGAACAAAAAAGTCCACAGATTTACAAATAATTTACAGGATTTACAGAAGGGAATGGTGAAAGACTTCTCTTGAAATATTAGTCAATGAAATGCTTTACTTTTTGAGAAAACGGTAAAACAATATAAAACAATATACAACAATATAAATTCTCGCGAGAATTACGGATTAGTTATAAACACATGTCATGACACGGCGAATCGCGCGAAAACAGGAGTGGGTTTTCCCGTTATTTTTCCCGACTCCTATGTCCGATTGAGCCTAAATTTCCACAGGATTATTATTTTATGTATAAGTTGTGATACACGAAGTGTGGGACCTGGACAATACTGTTTACCGAAAATGTTTAGTGGCTTTAAGCTACCGAAAATGTTTAGTGGCTTTAAGCGCTATATAAATGCATGTTATTATTGTACCAGCTTTGCTTGGAATCCTGAGATAATTAACTGCAGGATGATGAGATATCACCATCTCAACATGTCGGATTGCACTCTCAGAGCTCCGTAGTTATTATATTATCCAGAATTACAATCTTACCTAGTGACGTTGAAGTTTTCTTTGGGTCTTCACTTTGAGCGTTTTTGTTTGGACATCCTTGTGATCTACGGAGTCCTTCAGCGTTCATTGGTAGAGTGTCGATGTAGACGGGTTGGTCCTTCCTGGGCGGTGCATACGCGTTGTGTCCGCCCAGCATGACTTGAGTGCAGGAGCAAGGATCGCCCGGTGGTAGAACGAACCGTACCCTGCCGCCTGCAGAGTCATCTGGTTCAGTACCAAGTACACAGACACGGGCTGCCACAGAAGTAACTGTTAACCAATAGAAGAGGTTGCCTCAATAAAAATAATTAGTATGCACATTTAAACTTTTTGGGGGCTACTTCTGTTTTTCCATTCACTCAATGCAACCAAACTGATGGCATGTAGGCCAAACTGACCTGATATTTGAATGATACATGTTTTGAAAACATATATGTTTTGAAAAAGCAAATCTAAACACTGTTGTAACCATGATATGGGTGCGTTCGATTAGCTTCCCCGTGTCGACCCCGCGGTGCTCACTCGGGTGAGACCCTGATAAGAGCTAATCGAACCATGGATGTAAACTACCTCCATAATCAAACGATCAATCAACCTCTTGTAGTGACGTCATTGCACACCGGGGTCGACCCAGGGAAGCTTATTGAACGCACCCTTAAAGGGTTTAAGCTTAGCAGGATATCCAGTTTTCTTGAAGCAGCACCTTAGATTGACTTTTGGTACTCACAATAAAAAAAGAGCTGTGATGTTGACCAGAATAACAACAAATACAGAAATTATTTAAATGTTTTGTAAAAGCCATTTTCATTGGCCAAAAGATTCGTAAATGTTTTTGTAATACACAAAAAAAAAAGTGTTATAGTCAGAAAGATAAAACGAGGAAGGTAGTGGTAGCATTTAAAGGTAATCTTGACGTGATATCCCATCGTGGGACTTTGCCGAGTAGTGAAGTAGAAGGACAACAACAAAGTGAAACCAATAACAATTTTTTTTTTTTCGTCATGACTCACACAAAGGTTTAAACCTACATATTCACATGCTCGTTATTTTATGTGCATTTTGGTTGATTTCCCCAAAAATCGGAACACTATACGACTTTACCCCAGCTCTACCGATCCACAACTATTAAACTAAGTGACATGTAGAATGTACGCAAAATCATAGGTGAAAACAATTCAGCCGCACATGTTTTAAAACACAATATCGAAAATTACCCTACTGATATATATACACAATAACAAACAACGTCAATATTTTGTTAAATAACAAAATAATAGCAATACAAAATTAGGGCAAACTCTAATAAAAAATTTATTCAAATGCGCAGAGCAATAAAGTGTTAATTAAAAAATAAAAACATTAAATCACACTATAAAGACATACTATTAATATAATTAGTAAATAAATAAATAAACACTGCGCTCATACATACCCGCCGCGAGACAAATGGCAGCAGTGGTAATCCAAACCATGTTGGCTCTCATGTTCCTCAAATTAAAACGAGCTGAAAGATAAATGATCGCAAAAATAGTTACATTTCAATAATTGAGCATTGTTATATGCTATTTCATTTCCCTCTTGAAACTGTGATGACATCAAGTTGAATCTTCCGGGAAAAATTTACAAGAAGTCGTTCATCAGGGGAATGAATAAAATGTTTTAAAAAGATAATAAAAAGGAGCTATATTCCACAAAGTCATGATCACACCTCTAAAACAGATTATTTACACCAGTTTTAAAAGAATCAAACCATTAATATTCGAACTGGTTGCCTTGGAGTTTTAAAAATGTGACCATAAATTTCGTCAAGTAATTTATGGCAAATTTAAAAGGAAAGTAATACAAAAAAATCACATGTGACGTTTTTAGCTGATTACAGTGTCTAACTTAAAAAACTAAAAAACAAAAACAAGCAAAAAGTGTCACGTTTTTTTTTTACAAGAATGTCAAATCCAAACAAAGCAAGACAAGCTCTCAAAAGAACATCAAGTAGATTTACACACGGTGTTTTTGCAAACCAAATATAACGTAACTATTATAGGTGACATCGTATACCAACCACACCTCTGGCCGCACCAATCACGAACAGCCAAACCTCAGAAAACTAAGGAACGATTCATGCATTAATCGTTTCGTAATAATTTGTTGAATGTTCTGGATGAAAAAAATAATTCAAATCATACTACTTAAAAGGTAATTATTTGTTCCAAATAGTTGATACCATCAACAGCTGCAGTGCCTCACCAAGTGTTTTGCTAAGTTATTTGTTTGACTAGACACCATCTTATAAACCCACCTTTAAACTATTTTTTAAAACTTCATACGGTTAATTTTTTTGCACTGCGGGGGCTGCTATAATTACAACTTGTTCATTTTCGAAGCACAATTGAAAATCTGGTATACTGTTACTATCTAGTGCCTCATAGCCTTAAATTGGAAAACCTTTATTCTATCAGCACATCTCACATCCCAATGTCTGCACGCGGCTAATAACGCCAAGCGAATCAAAGATCCAATCATTTCAAATTAGTGATTTCGATGGCAATATTGCTCATGCCAGTCAGAAAGGTGTTATTGAACATTTGCGGCACGTGCCTCCTAAGAACATGCGATGTTCAACTAGTGTCAGTTATTTATAGAAAATGTATAGGTTTATTTGTATATTACAATTTATAGACTATTTATAGGTATTTTGTTCAACTGCATCCCTATCACGCCACCCCTGGATACCTTTTAGGGACACTATCTTGGTTTTAGATACTTTTTGAACTTTAAAATCTCAAAATAATTATTTTGTTGGATTCCATTTGCAATTTATTCACCTATATATGGCCCAAATTTCAAAACTCAAAAACATATCTGCTTTAATAGCTAAGTTAAAGAGAGCATGGTACCAGTCACAAGGATAATGTGTTAGTAAGGGTATTTTGACTGGTAATCTTATTTGAACTGCCTCTAGCTACCGGCAATAGGTTGTTTCATGCTCTAGAATTGCAAAGGTCGTGGGTTCAAATGCCACCCAAGGACTCTGCCTGTTATTTTGTTCACGTCAGAGCTCGGCAAAGAACCGAGTTTACAACACTTACACGCACATCGGTGGATGTACATGAGTGAAAACCATTAAATAACCTCGTTCTTTTAAAACTTATTATGGTTAGCAAAATTTGATTTTTCTTAGCTTTTTGTGATTTAGCTGGTCTGTGAAACTGGGTCCTGCCCTGCTTCAGCATTTTCTTGCTGAATTTATTTGAAAAACACCGGCTACTGCTGCAGGGAAAGCAATGTAAGGTCTGTGACCATTCAAGCATCGAATAGTTTATTAAGAGATCATTCTTGATGAATGAATTTTCTATGAAACACAGCCAAACACTCTCATTATTTTCGTTAACGTTCCGACGTCCACTAGAACGAGGCACCACCAGTCGGTTGGTGGCGCTGTTTTAATAAGTTTTATTAAGTTGATATTGTACCAGCCTGATGAACATCTTTCATGACATCATTCTTGATTCCCATTATCTCCCAAACAAATATGTATTTTTTTTTCCACGTGGTTCGTATACCAGACACGACATGACACAATTATTTTGTTTAACCTCATACTTATTTTCCTGTATTAGTATATCATTCTTCCCAGTAAAAGCGAAATCATTTTTTTTTTTTTACGGGGGGAGGAGTGATCTCACTCTCTCTGTCTGATGACTTTAGAGATGAACTTGTTCTCTGACCTCTAACAATTATTCACGCTCTGAAAAAGTTCAGACAATTTTCACAAGTTAATAGAGCTGTTTTTAAGAGCGCAAGGCACTGCGCAGTGAGGCTTCAATCCAATTCAGCTTGCAGTAACACCATCTAGTTAGTGCGGAGTGTTGTTTTTAAAGGGAAGGTACACGTTTGGTAATTACTCAAAACAAAATTATCATAAAAACTTACTTGGTAAAAAAGTAATGGGGAGCTGTTTATAGTATAAAACATTGCGAGAAACGGCTCCCTCTGAAGTAGCATAGATTTTGATGAAGAGTTAATTTCTCTCTAGAATAATAAAAGACTCCTAGCGAGAAGTCTTTTATTCCTATCTGAAAGCACACAAATTTGTTCAACAAGGGTGTTTTTTCTTTCATATTTTTCTCGCAACTTCGATGGCCAATTGAGCCCAAATTTTTACAGGCTTGTTGTTTTACGCTTAGGTTGGGATACACCAATGGAAAAGACTGCTCTTTGACAACTACAAAACATATACCTTCCCATTAAAATAACTTCTCTTCTTGTTTATTCTAATATCCCATACTTTCAAGTCTTTAACTAAAAACTTACTGTTCTCTCTCGCTCATAAACTGACCATTTTGTAACATGCTAAGCACCGTACTTTATTATTGGGAACGTTGCTTTAGCATAACCAATTATTGCTGATCAGAACAAGGTCACCGCCAAAGTTAAAATGGCAAATATGCACTTTCAACAAGGTACTCTACTTTGGTTTTTTTTTTTTCTTTTTCTTCTTCAGCAGCTCTGAGACATTAGAACGTGGTCGGGAGACTCTTTTCTTTATAGCATGTTGAAAACAAAGTAATATATAAGCTTCCAACATGAGTGCTCTGCCTGGTTGGTTGAAAAATAGCTTCGCGCGGCAACCCGCTAGATGATGAAAATCCTTTACACAAATATTTCGAAATGTAATGTGGGTGAGGGTGTTATACGCCTCTCTCAATATGTATGCATGGCGCCATAATTCTAACCCAAAATGAAGCTATTTCGCACGTCCGCCACTACTTGCAGTGGCTGCGCCCACCTCGTTTTGGGTTAGACGATGTACCTTATGCGTACTTCTAGAAACCAGACCTACCAAGTCTCACGCATTAGGCGTGAGACTCACGCAATTGGGCTCTGTCTCACGCTCACACGCACAGCAACCATTTTCTCACGCATTGGGGCCAGACTGGGAAAAAATAAAAATTAACGTCATGCATTGCCAAATCGCGCTCGTGTGTACAAAAACGCAATCCACAATGTTTTCACAATCTTCAGATTGCACGCAGTTTATCAGAATCATAATTTTTGTACAAACTTTGTACAAACAGAGCACAATTTTGCAGATTTCGCACGCTTTTGCTCTTCCAGCATGTGTAGTTTCCCATTAACTTGTGTATGGTTGTGTAGTTTCCCATTGACTTGTGTATGGTTGTGTAGTTTCCCATTGACTTGTGTATGGTTGTGTAGTTTCCCAGTAACTTGTGTATGGTTGTGTAGTTTCCCATTGACTTGTGTATGGTTGTGTAGTTTCCCATTGACTTGTGTATGGTTGTGTAGTTTCCCATTGACTTGTGTATGGTTTTGTAGTTTCCTATTGACTTGTGTATGGTTGTGTAGTTTCCAATTGACTTTTTTAATTTGGAAGGAAATAATCTGACACAATCGTACTTCCACATAAACCATCAACATATTCTGTGTACCTCATGTTAGTTTTAATTATTATGAAGAGGTTTTTGATGCATTTTGGAACACTTTTTTGTCCACAATTAAATTTCTGATTTTTTTTTATAGAAAAAAAACAAAATAAAATAAGAAAAAAGTTGGGCGGGGATTTCGAAAGGCCTTCAAAAACTGGCAAAAAAAATCGGGGTGGGGGGGTTGAGCTTTGAAAAATCTCACGCATAGCTGGCCTCTTGACTTGGCATCTCTGAGAAACTATAAGGCTCCCCCGTAAGCCCTTATAGGGGTCTAATATTTTGGGCCTCCTTAACGCTACACGTTTTTCAAATCAGCGTTGATAGGTGAAACTGACCGTTAGCCAGTAATAACTAAAGTTTCTTTTATACTACACTACCAAAACTTTCGCCACACACTCAATACACATTCATAATGCTTGCATTATGACTTTTTCACGTCCCACGATACATCACTATAAGTAAAGCGAGTTTTCGGAACATGCCGTATCTGCTAATTTGGATTTTTTTTCGGGCGGGGGGAGGCGGTAAGACCGTAGGCCTCTTTTAAGTTTATTCTTTTCTGAATTGGTCACTAGGCTGCTCGTTACGGGAGCACTAAACGTGAACGTCAAAAAAGTGTTTTAGCAAACTCGTTAAATGCGCTCCACTAGCGAAGACACAACAGGCAGAGGAAGTGAGCGGAGGATTTTGGACATAATTTTTAGTCATTTTATTTTAGTTTAGAAGGAAATAATCTGACACAATCGTACCTCCACATTAACCATCAACATATTCTGTGTACCTCATGTTGGTTTTAATTATAATGACGAGGTTTTGATGCATTTTGGAACATTTTTTGTCCATAATTAAATTTCCAATTTTTTTTTTTATAAAAAAAGAAGAAGTTGGGCGGCGATTTCGAAAGGCCCTCTAAAACTGGCATTTTTTTCGGGGGGGGGGTGAGCTTTGAAAAATCTCACGCATAGCTGGCCTCTGGACTTGGCATCTCTGGAATTGTGTATGGTTGTGTATATTCCCGTTGACTTGTGTATGGTTGTGTAGTTTCCCATTGACTTGTGCATGGTTGTCTAGTTTCCCATTGACTGGTGTATGGTTGTGTCAATTCCCCTTGACTTGTGTATGGTTGTGAAGTGTCCCATTGACTTGTGTATGGTTGTATAGTTTCCAACTGACTTGTGTATGGTTGTGTAGTTTCCCGTTGACATGTTTATGGTTGTGTAGTTTCCCATTGACTTGTGTATGGTTGTGTAGTTTCCCATTGACTTGTGTATGGTTGTGTAGTTTCCCGTTGACTTGTGTATAGTTGTGTAGTTTCCCATTGACTTGTGTATGGTTTGTAGTTTCCCATTGACTTGTGTATGGCTGTGTCAATTCCCATTGACTTGTGTATGGTTGTGAAGTGTCCATTGACTTGTGTATGGTTGTGTAGTTTCCGATTGACATGTGTATGGTTGTATTAAGTGTCTAATTGACTTGTGTATGGTTGTGTAGTTTCCCATTGACTTGTGTATGGTTGTGTAGTTTCCCATTGACTTGTGTATGGTTGTGTAGTTTCCCATTGACTTGTGTATGGTTGTGTAGTTTCCCATTGACTTGTGTATGGTTGTGTAGTTTCCCATTGACTTGTGTATGGTTGTGTAGTTTCCTATTGACTTGTGTATGGTTGTGTAGTTTCCACTTGACTTTTTTAGTTTGGAAGGAAATAATCTGACACAATCGTACCTCCACATTAACCATCAACATATTCTGTGTACCTCATGTTAGTTTTAATTATTATGAAGAGGTTTTTGATGCATTTTGGAACACTTTTTTGTCCACAATTAAATTTCTGATTTTTTTTTATAGAAAAAAAACAAAATAAAATAAGAAAAAAGTTGGGCGGGGATTTCGAAAGGCCTTCAAAAACTGGCAAAAAAAATCGGGGTGGGGGGGTTGAGCTTTGAAAAATCTCACGCATAGCTGGCCTCTTGACTTGGCATCTCTGAGAAACTATAAGGCTCCCCCGTAAGCCCTTATAGGGGTCTAATATTTTGGGCCTCCTTAACGCTACACGTTTTTCAAATCAGCGTTGATAGGTGAAACTGACCGTTAGCCAGTAATAACTAAAGTTTCTTTTATACTACACTACCAAAACTTTCGCCACACACTCAATACACATTCATAATGCTTGCATTATGACTTTTTCACGTCCCACGATACATCACTATAAGTAAAGCGAGTTTTCGGAACATGCCGTATCTGCTAATTTGGATTTTTTTTCGGGCGGGGGGAGGCGGTAAGACCGTAGGCCTCTTTTAAGTTTATTCTTTTCTGAATTGGTCACTAGGCTGCTCGTTACGGGAGCACTAAACGTGAACGTCAAAAAAGTGTTTTAGCAAACTCGTTAAATGCGCTCCACTAGCGAAGACACAACAGGCAGAGGAAGTGAGCGGAGGATTTTGGACATAATTTTTAGTCATTTTATTTTAGTTTAGAAGGAAATAATCTGACACAATCGTACCTCCACATTAACCATCAACATATTCTGTGTACCTCATGTTGGTTTTAATTATAATGACGAGGTTTTGATGCATTTTGGAACATTTTTTGTCCATAATTAAATTTCCAATTTTTTTTTTTATAAAAAAAGAAGAAGTTGGGCGGCGATTTCGAAAGGCCCTCTAAAACTGGCATTTTTTTCGGGGGGGGGGGTGAGCTTTGAAAAATCTCACGCATAGCTGGCCTCTGGACTTGGCATCTCTGGAATTGTGTATGGTTGTGTATATTCCCGTTGACTTGTGTATGGTTGTGTAGTTTCCCATTGACTTGTGCATGGTTGTCTAGTTTCCCATTGACTGGTGTATGGTTGTGTCAATTCCCCTTGACTTGTGTATGGTTGTGAAGTGTCCCATTGACTTGTGTATGGTTGTATAGTTTCCAACTGACTTGTGTATGGTTGTGTAGTTTCCCGTTGACATGTTTATGGTTGTGTAGTTTCCCATTGACTTGTGTATGGTTGTGTAGTTTCCCATTGACTTGTGTATGGTTGTGTAGTTTCCCGTTGACTTGTGTATAGTTGTGTAGTTTCCCATTGACTTGTGTATGGTTTGTAGTTTCCCATTGACTTGTGTATGGCTGTGTCAATTCCCATTGACTTGTGTATGGTTGTGAAGTGTCCATTGACTTGTGTATGGTTGTGTAGTTTCCGATTGACATGTGTATGGTTGTATTAAGTGTCTAATTGACTTGTGTATGGTTGTGTAGTTTCCCATTGACTTGTGTATGGTTGTGTAGTTTCCCATTGACTTGTGTATGGTTGTGTAGTTTCCCATTGACTTGTGTATGGTTGTGTAGTTTCCCATTGACTTGTGTATGGTTGTGTAGTTTCCCATTGACTTGTGTATGGTTGTGTAGTTTCCTATTGACTTGTGTATGGTTGTGTAGTTTCCACTTGACTTTTTTAGTTTGGAAGGAAATAATCTGACACAATCGTACCTCCACATTAACCATCAACATATTCTGTGTACCTCATGTTGGTTTTAATTATAATGAAGAGGTTTTGGGGCATTTTGGAACATTTTTTGTCCATAATTAAATTTCCGATTTTTTTTTTTTATAAAAAAAAAGAAGTTGGGCGGCGATTTCGAAAGGCCTTCTAAAACTGGCATTTTTTTTCGGGGGGGTTGAGCTTTGAAAAATCTCACGCATAGCTGGCCTCTGGACTTGGCATCTCTGGAATTGTGTATGGTTGTGTATATTCCCGTTGACTTGTGCATGGTTGTCTAGTTTCCCATTGACTGGTGTATGGTTGTGTCAATTCCCATTGACTTGTATATGGTTGAGAAGTGTCCCATTGACTTGTGTATGGTTGTATAGTTTCCAATTGACTTGTGTATGGTTGTGTAGTTTCCCGTTGACATGTTTATGGTTGTGTAGTTTCCCATTGACTTGTGTATGGTTGTGTAGTTTCCCATTGACTTGTGTATGGTTGTGTAGTTTCCCATTGACTTGTGTATGGTTGTATAGTTGCCCATTGACTTGTGTATGGTTTGTAGTTTCCCATTGACTTGTGTATGGTTGGGTCAATTCCCATTGACATGTGTATGGTTGTGAAGTGTCCATTGACTTGTGTATGGTTGTGTAGTTTCCCATTGACATGTGTATGGTTGTATTAAGTGTCTAATTGACTTGTGTATGGTTGTGTAGTTTCCCATTGACTTGTGCATAGTTGTGTCAATTCCCATTGACTTGTGTATGATTGTGAAGTGTCCATTGACTTGTGTATGGTTGTATTAAGTGTCCTATTGACTTGTGTATGGTTGTGTAGTTTCCCATTGGCTTGTGTATGGTTGTGTAGTTTCCCATTGACTTGTGTATGGTTGTGTAGTTTCCCATTAACTTGTGTATGGTTGTGTAGTTTCCCATTGACTTGTGTATGGTTGTGTAGTTTCCCATTGACTTGTGTATGTTTGTGTAGTTTCCCATTGACTTGTGTATGGTTGTGTAGTTTCCCATTGACTTGTGTATGGTTGTGTAGTTTCCCATTGACTTGTGTATGGTTGTGTAGTTTCCTATTGACTTGTGTATGGTTGTGTAGGTTCCAATTGACTTTTTTAGTTTGGAAGGAAATAATCTGACACAATCGTACCTCTATATTAACCATCAACATATTCTGTGTACCTCATGTTGGTTTTAATTATAATGAAGAGGTTTTGATGCATTTTGGAACATTTTTTGTCCATAATTAAATTTCCGATTTTTTTTTTATAAAAAAAGAGAAGTTGGGCGGCGATTTCGAAAGGCCTTCTAAAACTGGCATTTTTTTTCGGGGAGGGGGGTTGAGCTTTGAAAAATCTCACGCATAGCTGGCCTCTGGACTTGGCATCTCTGGAATTGTGTATGATTGTGTATATTCCCGTTGACTTGTGTATGGTTGTGTAGTTTCTTATTGACTTGTGCATGGTTGTCTAGTTTCCCATTTACTGGTGTATGGTTGTGTCAATTCCCATTGACTTGTGTATGGTTGTATAGTTTCCAACTGACTTGTGTATGGTTGTGTAGTTTCCCGTTGACATGTTTATGGTTGTGTAGTTTCCCATTGACTTGTGTATGGTTGTCTAGTTTCCCATTGACTTGTGTATGGTTGTGTAGTTTCCCATTGACTTGTGTGTGGTTGTGTAGTTTCCCATTGACTTGCGTATGGTTTGTAGTTTCCCATTGACTTGTGTATGGTTGTGTCAATTCCCATTGACTTGTGTATGGCTGTGAAGTGTCCATTGACTGGTGTATGGTTGTGTAGTTTCCTATTGACATGTGTATGGTTGTGTAGTTTCCCATTGACTTGTGTATGGTTGTGTAGTTTCCCATTGACATGTGTATGGTTGTGTAGTTTCCTGTTGACTTGTGTATGGTTGTGTAGTTTCCCATTGACTTGTGTATGGTTGTGTAGTTTCCCATTGACTTGTGTATGGTTGTGTAGTTTCCTAATGACTTGTGTATGGTTGTGTAGTTTCCCATTGACTTGTGTATGGTTGTGTAGTTTCCCTTTGACTTGTGTATGGTTGTGTAGTTTCCCATTGACTTGTGTATGGTTGTGTAGTTTCCCATTGACTTGTGTATGGTTGTGTAGTTTCCCATTGACTTGTGTATGGTTGTGTAGTTTCCCATTGACTTGTGTATGGTTGTGTAGTTTCCAATTGACTTTTTTAGTTTGGAAGGAAATAATCTGACACAATCGTACCTCCACATTAACCATCAACATATTCTGTGTACCTCATGTTGGTTTTAATTATAACGAAGAGGTTTTGATGCATTTTGGAACATTTTTTGTCCATAATTAAATTTCCGATTTTTTTTTATAAAAAAAAGAAGTTGGGCGGCGATTTCGAAAGGCCCTCTAAAACTTTTTTTTTTTCGGGGGGGGTTCAGCTTTGAAAAATCTCACGCATAGCTGGCCTCTGGACTTGGCATCTCTAGAATTGTGTATGGTTGTGTATATTCCCGTTGACTTGTGTATGGTTGTGTAGTTTCCCATTGACTGGTGTATGGTTGTGTCAACTCCCATTGACTTGTGTATGGTTGTGAAGTGTCCCATTGACTTGTGTATGGTTGTATAGTTTCCAATGGACTTGTGTATGGTTGTGTAGTTTCCCGTTGACATGTTTATGGTTGTGTAGTTTCCCATTGACTTGTGTATGGTTGTGTAGTTTCCCATTGACTTGTGTATGGTTGTGTAGTTTCCTATTGACTTGTGTATGGTTGTGTAGTTTCCAATTGACTTTTTTAGTTTGGAAGGAAATAATCTGACACAATCGTACCTCCACATTAACCATCAACATATTCTGTGTACCTCATGTTGGTTTTAATTATAATGAAGAGGTTTTGATGCATTTTGGAACATTTTTTGTCCATAATTAAATTTCCGATTTTTTTTTTATAAAAAAAAGAAGTTAGGCGGCGATTTCGAAAGGCCCTCTAAAACTGGCTTTTTTTTCGGGGGGGGGGGTTCAGCTTTGAAAAATCTCACGCATAGCTGGCCTCTGGACTTGGCATCTCTAGAATTGTGTATGGTTGTGTATATTCCCCTTGACTTGTGTATGGTTGTGTAGTTTCCCATTGACTGGTGTATGGTTGTGTCAATTCCCATCGACTTGTGTATGGTTGTGAAGTGTCCCATTGACTTGTGTATGGTTGTATAGTTTCCAATTGACTTGTGTATGGTTGTGTAGTTTCCCGTTGACATGTTTATGGTTGTGTAGTTTCCCATTGACTTGTGTATGGTTGTGTAGTTTCCCATTGACTTGTGTATGGTTGTGTAGTTTCCCATTGACTTGTGTATGGTTGTGTAGTTTCCCGATGACATGTTTATGGTTGTGTAGTTTCCCATTGACTTGTGTATGGTTGTGTAGTTTCCTATTGACTTGTGTATGGTTGTGTAGTTTCCCATTGACGTGTGTGTGGTTTATAGTTTCCAACTTACTTGTGTATGGTTGTGTCAATTCGCATTGACTTGTGTATGGTTGTGAAGAGCCGTTGACTTGTGTATGGTTGTGTAGTTTCCCATTGACTTGTGTATGGTTGTGTAGTTTCACATTGACTTGTGTATGGTTGTGTAGTTTCCTATTGACTTGTGTATGGTTGTGTAGTTTCCACTTGACTTTTTTAGTTTGGAAGGAAATAATCTGACACAATCGTACCTCCACATTAACCATTAACATATTCTGTGTACCTCATGTTGGTTTTAATTATAATGAAGAGGTTTTGGGACATTTTGGAACATTTTTTGTCCATAATTAAATTTCCGATTTTTTTTTTTATAAAAAAGAAGAAGTTGGGCGGCGATTTCGAAAGGCCTTCTAAAACTGGCATTTTTTTTCGGGGGGTTGAGCTTTGAAAAATCTCACGCATAGCTGGCCTCTGGACTTGGCATCTCTAGAATTGTGTATGGTTGTGTATATTCCCGTTGACTTGTGTATGGTTGTCTAGTTTCCCATTGACTGGTGTATGGTTGTGTCAATTCCCATTGACTTGTGTATGGTTGTGAAGTGTTCCATTGACTTGTGTATGGTTGTATAGTTTCCAATTGACTTGTGTATGGTTGTGTAGTTTCCCGTTGACATGTTTATGGTTGTGTAGTTTCCCATTGACTTGTGTATGGTTGTGTAGTTTCCCATTGACTTGTGTATGGTTGTGTAGTTTCCCATTGACTTGTGTATGGTTGTGTAGTTTCCCGATGACATGTTTATGGTTGTGTAGTTTCCCATTGACTTGTGTATGGTTGTGTAGTTTCCTATTGACTTGTGTATGGTTGTGTAGTTTCCCATTGACGTGTGTATGGTTTATAGTTTCCAACTTACTTGTGTATGGTTGCGTCAATTCGCATTGACTTGTGTATGGTTGTGAAGAGCCGTTGACTTGTGTATGGTTGTGTAGTTTCCCATTGACTTGTGTATGGTTGTGTAGTTTCACAATGACTTGTGTATGGTTGTGTAGTTTCCTATTGACTTGTGTATGGTTGTGTAGTTTCCACTTGACTTTTTTAGTTTGGAAGGAAATAATCTGACACAATCGTACCTCCACATTAACCATTAACATATTCTGTGTACCTCATGTTGGTTTTAATTATAATGAAGAGGTTTTGGGACATTTTGGAACATTTTTTGTCCATAATTAAATTTCCGATTTTTTTTTTTATAAAAAAGAAGAAGTTGGGCGGCGATTTCGAAAGGCCTTCTAAAACTGGCATTTTTTTTCGGGGGGTTGAGCTTTGAAAAATCTCACGCATAGCTGGCCTCTGGACTTGGCATCTCTGGAATTGTGTATGGTTGTGTATGTTCCCGTTGACTTGTGCATGGTTGTCTAGTTTCCCATTGACTGGTGTATGGTTGTGTCAATTCCCATTGACTTGTGTATGGTTGTATAGTTTCCAATTGACTTGTGTATGGTTGTGTAGTTTCCCGTTGACATGTTTATGGTTGTGTAGTTTCCCATTGACTTGTGTATGGTTGTGTAGTTTCCCATTGACTTGTGTATGGTTGTGTAGTTTCCCATTGACTTGTGTATGGTTGTGTGGTTGCCCATTGACTTGTGTATGGTTTGTAGTTTCCCATTGACTTGTGTATGGTTGGGTCAATTCCCATTGACATGTGTATGGTTGTGAAGTGTCCGTTGACTTGTGTATGGTTGTGTAGTTTCCCATTGACGTGTGTATGGTTGTATTAAGTGTCTAATTGACTTGTGTATGGTTGTGTAGTTTCCCATTGACTTGTGTATGGTTGTGTCAATTCCCATTGACTTGTGTATGGTTGTGAAGTGTCCATTGACTTGTGTATGGTTGTATTAAGTGTCCTATTGACTTGTGTATGGTTGTGTAGTTTCCCATTGGCTTGTGTATGGTTGTGTAGTTTCCCATTGACTTGTGGTTGGTTGTGTAGTTTCCCATTGACTTGTGTATGGTTGTGTCAATTCCCATTGACTTGTGTATGGTTGTGAAGTGTCCATTGACTTGTGTATGGTTGTGTAGTTTCCCTTTGACATGTGTATGGTTGCATTAAGTGTCTTATTGACTTGTGTATGGTTGTGTAGTTTCCCATTGACTTGTGTATGGTTGTGTAGTTTCCCATTGACTTGTGTATGGTTGTGTAGTTTCATTGACTTGTCTATGGTTGTGTCAATTCCCATTGACTTGTGTATGGTTGTATTAAGTGTCTTATTGACTTGTGTATGGTTGTGTAGTTTCCCATTGATTTGTGTATGGTTGTGTAGTTTCCCATTAACTTGTGTTTGGTTGCGTAGTTTCCCATTGACTTGTGAATGGCTGTTTAGTTTCCCATTGACTTGTGTATGGTTGTGTAGTTTCCCATTGACTTGTATATGGTTGTGTCAATTCCCATTGACTTGTGTATGGTTGTGAAGTGTCCATTGACTTGTGTATGGTTGTGTAGTTTCCCATTGACTTGTGTATGGTTGTGTTGTTTCCCATTGACTTGTGTATGGTTGTGTAGTTTCCCATTGACTTGTGTATAGTTGTGTAGTTTCCCATTTACATGTTTATGGTTGTTTAATTTCCCATTGACTTGTGTATGATTGTGTAGTTTCCCATTGATTTGTGTATGGTTGTGTAGTTTCCCATTGACTTGTGTATGGTTGTGTAGTTTCCAATTGACTGTTTTAGTTTGGAAGGAAATAATCTGACACAATGACCATTAACCATCAACATATTCTGTGTACCTCATGTTAGTTTTAATTATTATGAAGAGGTTTTTGTTGCATTTTGGAACACTTTTTGTCCACAATTAAATTTTTGATTTTTTTTTTATATAAAAAAAACAAAATAAAATAAGAAAAAAGTTGGGCGGGGATTTCGAAAGGCCTTCTAAAACTGGCAAAAAAATTTTTCGGGGTGGGGGGGGGTGGTTAAGCTTTGGAAAATCTCACGCATAGCTGGCCTCTTGACTTGGCATCTCTGAGAAACTATAAGGCTCCCCCGTAAGCCCTTATAGGGGTCTAATATTTTGGGCCTCCTTCACGCTACACGTTTTTCAAATCAGCGTTGATAGGTGAAACTGACCGTTAGCCAGCAATAACTAAAGTTTCTTTTGTACTACACTACCAAAACTTTCGCCACACACTCAATATACATTCATAATGCTTGCATTTCCTTTTTAAAAAACATCGTCAAAAATGACTTTTTCACGTCCCACGATACATCTCTATAAGTAAAGCGAGTTTTCGGAACATGCTGTATCTACTAATTTGGATTTTTTTTTTCGGGGGGGGGGCGGTAAGACCATAATAAGTCCATAATTAAATTTCCGATTTTTTTTTTTTATAAAAAAAAAGAAGTTGGGCGGCGATTTAGAAAGGCCTTCTAAAACTGGCATTTTTTTTTCGGGGGGGGTTGAGCTTTGAAAAATCTCACGTATAGCTGGCCTCTGGACTTGGCATCTCTGGAATTGTGTATGGTTGTGTATATTCCCATTGACTTGTGTATGGTTGTGTATATTCCCATTGACTTGTGTATGGTTGTGTATATTCCCATTGACTTGTGCATGGTTGTATAGTTTCCCATTGACTGGTGTATGGTTGTGTCAATTCCCATTGACTTGTGTATGGTTGTGAAGTGTCCCATTGACTTGTGTATGGTTGTATAGTTTCTAATTGACTTGTGTATGGTTGTGTAGTTTCCCATTTACATGTTTATGGTTGTTTAGTTTCCCATTGACTTTTGTATGATTGTGTAGTTTCCCATTGACTTGTGTATGGTTGTGTTGTTTCCCATTGACTTGTGTATTGTTGTGTAGTTTCCCATTGACTTGTGTATGGTTGTGTCAATTCACATTGACTTGTGTATGGTTGTGAAGTGTCCTTTGACTTGTGTATGGTTGTGTAGTTTCCCATTGACATGTGAATGGTTGCATTAAGTGTCTTATTGACTTGTGTATGGTTGTGTAGTTTCCCATTGACTTGTGTATGGTTGTGTCAACTCCCATTGACTTGTGTATGGTTGTGTAGTTTCATTGACTTGTGTATGGTTGTGTCAATTCCCATTGACTTGTGTATGGTTATGAAGTGTCCATTGACTTGTGTATGGTTGTGTAGTTCCCATTGACTTCTGTATGGTTGTATTAAGTGTCCCATTGACTTGTGTATGGTTGTGTAGTTTCCCAGTGATTTGTGTATGGTTGTGTAGTTTCCCATTGACTTGTGTTTGGTTGTGTAGTTTCCCATTGACTTGGGTATGGTTGTGTAGTTTCCCATTGACTTGTGTATGGTTGTGTAGTTTCCCATTGACTTGTGTATGGTGGTATAGTTTCCCAATGACTTGTGTATGGTTGTGTAGTTTCCCATTGACTTGTGTATGGTTGTGTAGTTTCCCATCGACTTGTGTATGGTTGTGTAGTTTCCCCTTGACTTGTGTATGGTTGTGTCAATTCCCATTGACTTGTGTATGGTTGTGAAGTGTCCATTGACTTGTGTATGGTTGTGTAGATTCCCATTGACTTGTGTATGGTTGTGTAGTTTCCCATTGACTTGTGTATGGTTGTGTAGTTTCCCATTGACTTGTGTATGGTTGTGTAGTTTCCCATTGACTTGTGTATGGTTGTATAGTTTCCAATTGACTTGTGTATGGTTGTGTAGTTTCCCATTGACTTGTGTATGATTGTGTAGTTTCCAATCGACTTGTGTATGGTTGTGTAGTTTCCCATTGACTTGTGTATGGTTGTGTATTCCCATTGACTTGTGTATGGTTGTGAAGTTTCCATTGACTTGTGTATGGTTGTGTAGTTTCCCATTGACATGTGTATGGTTGCATTAAGTGTCTTATTGACTTGTGTATGGTTGTGTAGTTTCCCATTGACTTGTGTATGGTTGTGTAGTTTCCCATTGACTTGTGTATGGTTGTGTAGTTTCATTGACTTGTGTATGGTTGTGTCAATTCCCATTGACTTGTGTATGGTTGTGAAGTGTCCATTGACTTGTGTATGGTTGTGTAGTTTTCCATTGACTTGTGTATGGTTGTATTAAGTGTCCTATTGACTTGTGTATGGTTGTGTAGTTTCCCATTGATTTGTGTATGGTTTTGTAGTTTCCCATTGACTTGTGTTTGGTTGTGTAGTTTACCATTGACTTGTGTATGGTTGTTTAGTTTCCCATAGACTTGTGTATGGTTGTGTAGTTTCCCATTGACTTGTATATGGTTGTGTCAATTCCCATTGACTTGTGTATGGTTGTGTAGTTTCCCATTGACTTGAGTTTGGTTGTGTAGTTTCCCATTGACTTGGTATGGTTGTTTAGTTTCCCATTGACTTGTGTATGGTTGTGTCAACTCCCATTGACTTGTGTATGGTTGTGAAGTGTCCATTGACTTGTGTATGGTTGTGTAGTTTCCCATTGACATGTGTATGGTTGCATTAAGTGTCTTATTGACTTGTGTATGGTTGTGTAGTTTCCCATTGACTTGTGTATGGTTGTGTAGTTTCCCATTGACTTGTGTATGGTTGTGTAGTTTCATTGACTTGTGTATGGTTGTGTCAATTCCCATTGACTTGTGTATGGTTGTGAAGTGTCCATTGACTTGTGTATGGTTGTGTAGTTTCCCATTGACTTGTGTATGGTTGTATTAAGTGTCCCTATTGACTTGTGTATGGTTGTGTAGTTTCCCATTGACTTGTGTTTGGTTGTGTAGTTTCACATTTACTTGTGTATGGTTGTTTAGTTTCCCATTGATTTGTGTATGGTTGTGTAGTTTCCCATTGACTTGTATATGGTTGTGTCAATTCCCATTGACTTGTGTATGGTTGTGAAGTGTCCATTGACTTGTATATGGTTGTGTCAATTCCCATTGACTTGTGTATGGTTGTGTAGTTTCCCATTGACTTGTGTATGGTTGTGTAGTTTCCCATTGACTTGTGTATGGTTGTGTAGTTTCCCATTGACTTGTGTATGGTTGTATAGTTTCCCATTGACTTGTGTATGGTTGTGTAGTTTCCCATTGACTTGTGTATGGTTGTGTAGTTTCCTATTGACTTGTGTATGGTTGTGTAGTTTCCAATTGACTTTTTTAGTTCACAATTAAATTTCGTATTTTTTTTTAATAAAAAAAAATAAAATAAAATAAGAAAAAAGTTGGGCGAGGATTTCCGAAGGCCTTCTCAAAATGGCAAAAAAATATTCGGGGTGGGGATGGGCGTGGGGTTGAGCTTTGGCATCTCTGAGAAACTATAAGGCTCCCTGTGAGCCCTTATAGGGGTCTAATATTTTGGGCCTCCTTAACGCTACACGTTTTTCAAATCAGCGTTGATAGGTTAAACTGACCGTTAGCCAGCACTAACTAAAGTTTCTTTTGTACTACACTACCAAAACTTTCGCCACACACTCAATATACATTCATAATGCTTGCATTTCCTTTTTAAAACACATCGTCAAAAATGACATTTTCACGTTTTTTTGAGACCTGACCGACACACTGCTCTAACCAATTTTGTGAATGGACTTATTCAAAAGGAAACTTAATGTCGTTTTGCTTAACAAGTTTGACCAAATGCAAAGTTCTTTTTTACAGCTTCAAAACAGCCTTTGTCGTACGTGTATAAGTTTCACAAACTTCCGTGATGGGGTAAACTCTGAAACTGCAACAATATACCTCCATGAACAGACCGTATTTTAAAACGGTATTCATGTACTCACTTGAGTTTCGGGCAAAAGGTAGCGCTATAGTTTAAAAACAGCAAGATACGTTTTGCATCAGTAGTGCAATTTCTGTATGGAGATTTTTGGAAGCCCGAGGTCGCCACCCACTTTCAACCTAAAGTTGTCCCACAGCGACCTCCTTCACCAAGCAACATGTGGCCTGTCTCAAAACCAAACATCACAACACTCACAATACACTGACCAGAATGTAAGGAGCGGTTATAGGCTCTTTGTGTTAGCCCCCCCCCCCAACCCAAAATGTTATTATATAAAGTTCCCTGAGACACCTTCCAACCTATAGCCGGCCCTACCCAATGTTTCCAAATTTTAAAGCTTCCGTTTGATCCCATCCTTGTCCATCATGATAATTCTCATTCCGTTTGGAAGTTTTTTTTTTATAAATACATGTATTTTACATTTAATCTTTTCAACAAATGAGTCACCTGTCAGAAGGATTTCTATGAAGTCTGATAACAACATCGACCAGTGGTTGACACATGGTCGCCTACGAATCATCAATCTGTGAGTTACTTCATTCATTCAATGAAAATTCGTGAGATTTGTTTCGGTTTTGTCCTGGCACCCAGCCTCTTCGACCCTTTCGACCCTGCGCAGCAATGAATGAACCAATCCGGAAAACCATGCTTAGTACAACATGAAAGTAACCCGACCAAAAAGGGCGGATCGAATGTGGGCAGGCAAGGGGCAATGAGTGAACCAATCTGGAGAACCATCTGCGAAACACTGTCCAATGAGTCACCCGTCAGAAAGATTTCTAGGAAGTCTGGTAACAACATCGACCAGTGGTTGACACGCGGTCGCTGCCCAAACTTTCTCCAATCAGATGGCTTGTAAGTGGGAGTTTGGGTCAGGGTTTTGTAGACTTGCAACCCGACGTCTGAAACCAGACAAACATATTGAATTCCACACACTTAATCGTGTTGATTTCCAAAAGGATGCCATGCCACTGGACCTTCTAATTTTCAATCCAAGATGGCGCGGGTTACGCTTTTAATAGTATAGATTAATTTTGGTTTTTACCCATACACCTATGTGTGTTAGCACTGTATACTCAGTACTTTCCCGGGTCCTGTGAAAAAATATCACAGGCATGTTACTCGGGTGGGATGCAAACCCACGACCCTTGCAATTCTAGAGCAGTGTCTTACCAACTACCGAGGTTGCCCGGTAGCTAGAGGCAGTAATATTGTAATAAGAATAAGTGAATATCACAAATATATTTAAAAGGCTAAATATATAATAACTGATCTCATGAGGCGTCTTTAGGTTGTCTTTTTATTCTTCTTTTCGCATGGAATTTTTTCCCGTTGCATCTTGTTTTGGTTTGCCGGCGTTTTATTTCTATTTCATTTTATATTTCATTTTTCGCGCCGCTTTTTACTTGGGCAGAAGGATGGACTGTCTGAGAGAAGGCAGAGATTTGTTTGTAGAGTTTACTTAGGCCCGATGTGAATGTGTGCTTATGCAGACAATCAGCAATTAGTCTTTACCTTATACCTTATAAAATAGTGTCCTTTGTTGAAACTTATCCTGGTTTTCTTTAAATGTTGGTTACTGTAACATTGATGTTTGTTTATTTCTGCCGGTCTATCGTTGATTCAAACCGTTTGATACAATGGGCAAGTAGGCTTAATGGCTGTGAGTTCACTACTATGTTTCACTCTAAAAAGGGAAGGTATATGCACGTTTGATAATTACTCATAAACAAATATTAACGTAAAAACTGACTTGGTACGATCATTGGAGAGCTGTCGATAGTATAAAACATTGTGAGAAATGGCTCCCTCTGAAGTAACGTAGTTTTTGAGAAAGAGGTAATTTCTCACTACAATAATAAAGGAGCTAGAAGTCTTTTGTTCCTATCTGAAAGCACACAAATTCGTCCAACAAGGGTTTTTTTCTTTCATCATTTTCTCCCAACTCCGATGACCAATTGAGCTCAAATGTTCACAGTTTTTATTTGATTTTATGCATAACATGTTGAGATAAACCAAGTGAGAACACTGGTCTTTGAAAACAATCAATAGTGTACCTTCCCTTTAATGCTTAAAAGGAAAATAAATGTTTATCGAATATTCTGTACCGTAATGCATAGCTTTGGTTAATACACTTTATGTTCAGATGGCTGTAGAGACAGATCTGCCAAGGGATAGCCCGCTGAGTTAAACTAGAAGATCGGGCGAGGAGTGTTAAAGGGTCAGGGGTGGATTTCACAAAGAGTTAGGACTAGTCTTATCTCGAGTTAGGACCAGTTACTCGTCTTAACTTAGGACTATCCATGCAATTTGTATATCCATGGGACTAGTCCTAAGTTAGGACTGGTCCTAACTCTTTGTGAAATCCACCCCTGGGTAGTTTTTGAAGGACACACAGCACAGAGTGCACAGATTTCTCACACATTTCAAAGACAATGATGGTAGAAAGCTTCCCTTTAAATATTACTTGCTGAAGTGATGTAGTTTTAAAAAAATGAGTAAAACAAGTCACGAAAATAATGTCCGTATTAGGAGAAAACAATTATTTGAGTATGTAAAACCTGTTTCGTTACACTGTTCTACTCATTTCTCAAAATCTACAGCACCCCAACAAGTTATTTTAAGGGAAGCTTTCTACCATCATTATCTTTATTATCATTGACCATTAAACGTAAATCTAAGGACATTGTGTTGTGTGTCCTACAAAAAATACCCAAATCCTTTAAAGGCACTGGACACTATGGTTTTCAAAGCTTTTGGTATGGAGAGCTTTTGATAGTGCAACACAAAATGTGAGAAACGACTCCCTCTGAATAAACGTAGGTGTTGAGAAAGATGTAATTGCTCACTCAAATATCAAAAGACTTCATCCATCAAGCCTTTCGTTAAACAGACATCCGATAGCACACAAGTAATGTTTGCAAAAAGGGTATTTTATTATATAATTATTCTCTTGCAACTTTGATTATTATGAGCTAAACATTTCACATATTTGTTATTTTAAGGATGTTTGGATACACCAAATGAGAATGCTGGTCTTTGACAATTACCAAAGGCGCCCAGTGTCTTTAAGTGCCACCGAAGGAAACAGCAAAATATCATTGAGTCGATTTCAAATAATTCTTGGAATGGAGGCTTACCTTTTTTTCATCCGGCAATGTGGAGCTCCATCGTAATCTGGCTTCGAGCTTCGTTTTATTACAACTTTCAATAAAATGGGCAGTGATAGCAGGAGCAGATTGATAATCTGAATTTCAAGTTTCCATAACAACTGAGGCATTGAATTTTTTCCTTTATGCTTTGCCTTTTGTCAGACGCAACAAAGTAGAAGCGATTTAATTAGCACCCAACTCCACGCGTAAGAAAAGGACTGTATACGATAATGAGGCCACTTATTGCCACTTTTTTTCGTTGCTAAAATTAAACTGAATTTTACCATTTGGGTTTTGTATGATGGCTTTAAAGGCACTGGAAATCTTTGGTATTCGTCAAAGATCAGTGTTACCGGTTGGTGTAATCTTTAACATAGTAACAAATCTGAGAAAAATTTGGACTCAATTGGTCATCGAAGTTGCAAGAAAATACTCAAAGAAAAAACACCCTTGTTGCACATGTTTGTGCGCCTTCAGATGCTTAAAAATGGCTTCAGGCCTGAAGTCTTTCACTAGATTCAAACATTTAAGAGGTAAATTACCTCTTCCTCAAAAACTACGTTACCAGAAGGAGCCGTTTCTCATAATGTTATAATTTTTATCAACAGTTCTCCATTGCTCGTTACCAAGTAAGTTGTTGTGGTAACAACTGCTTTGAGTTAAGAGTGTCCAGTGCCCTTTTAAAGCCATCGGACACTTTCGGTAAACATTATTGTCCAAAAGGCCTACACTTCTTTTATCACAACCTATTAATAAAATAACAAACCTGTGAAAATTAAGGCTCAATCGGTCATCGGAGTCGGAAGAAAATAACGGGAGAACCCACCCTCGTTTTTTTAGTGTTTTTTTTTTTCTTTTTTTCAAAAAGTAAAGCATTTCATGGAATAACATTTAAACAGAAGTCTTTCACCATATCCTTTTGTAAACTCTGTAAAGTTATGTGTAAATTTGTGAAATTTAACTTAGTCTCCATCTTTCAGTAATTGTTTGTCTTCATAAATCGTCATTTTGCGTATAGTCATACGTATACGTTTTGCGTATAATAATAATTATAATATTTATTATTTAAAAAACGCCTTCCAAATCACAAACATTACAAAGCGCTTATTGAAACCATTAAAAATAAAGAAAGTTTTGTAAAAACAGAAGAAACAAGAATGAAAGATCGCCTACTATCACAATACCACGGACGGTCACATCATGCGACGACTACCTTTAACCCTCTGTTCCCTGCACCGCCCGAGTTTGCTGAAACCAATTTATCAAGATTCTTGCAGTAAATTACTGTAATGGTAGTTCAAACTTTACTTTGCTTAATATTTATGCAGGATTGTTTACCCTTTCGGTAATATTTGTATATAAAAGTACAAGTTCTCATTGGAACAATAAATGCCTCTCGTTAAAGGCAGTGGACACTACTGGTTAATACTCAAAATAATAATGATCATAAAACCTTACAATTGGTATCGAGTAATGGGGAGAGGTTGATAGTATAAAACAATGTGAGAAACGGCTCCCTCTGAAGATATGTAGTTTTAGAGAAAGAAGTAGTTTTCCAAGAATTTCATTTCAAGACCTCAGATTTAGAATTTGAGGTCTCGAAATCAAGCATCTGAAAGCACATAACTTCGTGTGACAAGGGTGTTTCTTCTTTCATTATTATCTCGCAACTTCGACGACCGATTGAGCTCAAATTTTCACAGGTTTGTTATTTTATGCATTTGTTGATATACAGCAAGTGAGAAGACTGGTCTTGACAAATTACCAATAGTGTATTTTGTCTTTAAACGGCTACGGGAATTTTCATGACGAATATGTTTTCGTAAGGATAAAATGGACACAATAGCTTTTCAAGGTTTTTTACCGGGCTCAATGCTCATACTGATTAAAATAATGCGAAGGCGTTAGTTTTCGACAATATCATTATGAACGGTGAGTAAATACAGTTTCCTTTGTGTTTACTTATGAGCGTTTTGTTGGGTGAGAGCTAAATTATTTCGTCATCATTAGCTTCGACAAGTCAACTGTGAAGGGAGAATTAATAAAGCTCTATAAACGATGGATTCACCAATGTGTAGACCTACTACTGACTATCGAGTTTTCTTTTGTTGTTTCCTTTTTCCTACAAACACAAGCTAGCGAGGTTTCCTCCTAGCGCATACAGTGTATCGCTATAGGCGTCTGGGCGGTCCAATGACTAAATGGTTAAACGGCTACGCTAATTTTTATGGGGGGGGGGGGGGAATAAAATGGACACAATAGCTTTTCAAGGCTTTATCTGGCTCAATGCTCATACTGATTGATGCGAAGGCGTTAGTTTCGCCAATATCACCATGAATGATGAATAAATACAGTTTCCTTTGTGTTTACTAATGAGCGGTTTTTTTTGGGGGGGGGGGGTAAGAGCTAAATTATTTCGTCATCATTAGCTTCGACAAGTCAACTGAACTAATAATGATCTATAAACATCTAGATGGATTCACCAATGCGTAGACCTACTACTGACTATCGAGTTTCCTTTTGATGTTTCTATAGTTTCCTACAAACACAAGCTATAGCGAGGTTTCCTCCTACCGCTATCGCTATAGGCGTCTGGGCGGTCCAATGACTAAATGGTTAAAGGCAGTGGTAACTATTGGTAATTACTCAAAATAGTTATTAACATAAAACCTTTCCTGGTGACGAGTAATGTGGAGAGGCTGATGGTATAAAATATTGTGAGAAACGGCTCCCTCTGAAGTGCCATAGTTTCCGAGAAAGAAGTAATTTTCCACGAATTTGATTTCGAGACCTCAGATTTAGAACTTGAGGTCTCTGCATATGTTGAGACACACCAACTGTGAAGGCTAGTCTTTGACAATCACCAATAGTGTCCACTACCTTTAACTCTCCCCAGGAGCGTTGTAACCTACTCCTAGGACACGTTGCCACAAACGCTTTGCGTTGAAACAGGGTTAACCCCTTCACAGCCAATAGATGTAGGCATTGGTTTCATCCACCATATAATGACCATGGCTGGTATACACCAGAATACACCATCTTCTTCCCAACATCTTACTTATTTTTGAAACAATTGTGATTAGCCTATGTGCCTTGCTCAAGGGCACAAGGGGTCATGACCAGGATTCGAACCCACACTCTGCTGCTGACAATACCGGTGACCTAGGATTATTGTATATATCTTTAAAAAATTACCCCAAAAAAGCATTACGACACGACTCATTTTGTTCAGGAGATATAATTATAATAATATGTACATGTATAATATGTATCGTTCCCTTTTAGTTGATGTCTTTATTACCTTTATCACAATAGAGGAACGATACAACATAATTCAATATAAGCAAGTGTCACCAAAAACGTTTGCTTAGCAAAAAATCGTTACTCGCCAGAATACCATCCAGTTACAATTGCTGCAGGTAGATAGACTGGGCACGTCTTGTGCGTGTCGAAAACAACAACTTCTCGACTGAAGACTAGATATTTTTTCTCTATGAAATAAAATCTTATTTGTGTATTATGTTTATAAGTAGTATGAATTTCGTGAACATAAAAACATACCCGTAGCAAGTTGTATTAAAACTAATGTTATTTTATATAATAACGGACCTTTGTTCAAATTAACATTGAAACAAAACTAGAACTACGGAGACTTATTTTTAGAAACTACGTTTGTCTTTTACGCCCGATTGTTGTGCATCCATCGAAGTAAGTATAAGAACATCATGACAGTCAGTTGAGCAAACATTCATAGCAAGTGACCGAAACAAGAAGGTCGAGTAATATTTAAGACACTGGACACCTTTGGTAATTGTCAAAGCCCAGTCTCAAGCACCTGGTGTATCTCAACATATGCACACAAAAACAAACCTGTGAAAGTTTGAGCTCATTTGGTCGTCGAAATTGCGAGAGAATAGTGCAAGAAAAAAACGCCATTGTCGCACAAGTTGTGTGCTTTCGGACGCTTGATTTCAAAACCTCAAAATCTTATTATGAGGTCTCGAAATCAAATTCAAATACTTAAGTGAGAAATACCCTATTTCTCAAAACCTACGTAACTTCAGAGGGAGCCTCATCTATAACAATGTGTTTATACTGTCAACAGCTCTCCATTGATCGTTAACAAGTAAGTTTTTATGCTAACATATATTTTGAGTGAATACCGATAGTGTTCAGTGTGTGTAAACGGCTTTCTGGGATAGTTTGTTTAACTGATTTTACTTTCAAATTACTGTTTGGCATAACATTTCCATTAACATACAAATGTCATGACCATAAACTACGTTATAAAGTAAAGTATAAAAATGGTTGTGCCTTGCAGTTTACGGAGTCGGTTGTTGCGAAGATAAACTATGAGAAGAATGTTGAGGTAACAGGTGCTGCGGGAGTGAAGGCATTTTCAGAAAAAGAGCATTATTTTGAACTTGAGATGGGCACAGGGCTCTTGGGGATGAGAAAAAGAAAACAATTTTAAAGGCAGTGGACACTATTGGTAAAGACTAGCCTTCACAGTTAGTGTATCTCAACATATGTGCATAAAATAACAAACCTGTGAAAATTTGAGCTCAATCGGACATCGAATAATGAAAGAAAAAAAACACACCCATGTCACACGAAGTTGTGTGCGTTTAGATGGTTGATTCCGAGACCTCAAGTTTTAAATCTGAGGTCTCGAAATCAAATTCGTGGAAAATTACTTCTTTCTCAAAAACTAAGTCACTTCAGAGGGAGCCGTTTCTCAGAATGTTTTATACTATTAACCTCTCCCCATTACTCGTTACCAAGTAAGGTTTTATGCTAAAAATTATTTTGAGTAATTACCAATAGTGTCCACTGCCTTCAAGGGTGGCTCTTTTTTGGAAAGTAGACAATAAAAAGGGGACTGTGTAGAAAAATGAACATTGTGACCTTTGGGTTGTTGACTTCCAATTTCAGGTGTTCTTGATGACGTTGGCCCTGATTTGTTTCCGAAAGGTGAATGGAAATTTGTTTTCAAGAGTGATGTTTGGACCCTTGGAAACTAATACTGGTGTAGGGGTGTCTTTATTTGGAGGGGGAACAACCTAACGGACTCTGTGGCTCCCCGTATTAAATTGATAAGCGGATAAAAGTTCAGATCATCATGGATATCCCCCCTTTACTGTAAAATGCTGTGAGACTTCTGTTTTTTTTAGTACATGTGATTATTTAGCATTTTGCTCTGTATGCTATGGGAGTTTGTTTATCGAGGTGCAACCCCTGTGATGAAGTTTCTGTCAGTGTTGAGCGCTATCCACAAACGCAGCAAACAGACCGCCCTCTTTGACCAGTAAGTTCTGTGGCGTATCACACTCGACAACAGCTCCATCATTCAGCACTATTATGACATCCGAGTCCAATATGGTCCGTACACGATGCTGAAAAATAAAATTTTAAAATGACACAGAATAACTTCAGGCTGGAAAAGTCACGCCCCTTTCCGAAAGTTTAGAATCAAAGATCGTATCACTCGACCATTTCTTTGATAATCCTTGTAAATTAAAACCAATGTTGTTTCAGGGGAAAAGACAATTTTCTTTTCCCATTTAAACATAGTATCAGATTTTCAAATCACGTTTCCCTCTCTCCTGAAATTTGGACCAAGATCAACAGGGCCCTTTTGTAGGTATAGGCATGGCCTATTTCCTCGTTAGGCGTGGTTCTTTTGCAGGTAAGAATGGCCTATTTCCTTTTTTAGGTAAGCGTGGCCCCTTTGCATGGAGGCATGGCCTATATCATAAGGCGTGGCCCTTTTGAAGTTAGGCATGGCCTATTTCCAACAGGTCAGCATGACATTCTTCAATTGGCCTATAATAAAACATCAACATTTTAAAATGTCTGTATTTTAACAACCCTAAGATACTCACCGCTATGACAAGAATTGTCCGATTACTAAACTCCTCAGTTAAAACCCTCTGGACAATGGTGTCCTGTTAAAACACAAAAACAGCATCAAATCATAAAGATAAAGCACGTTAAAGTCAACAGCAACAGTCGTTGCCAAAACGAAACCATCCACTTCGACCCATAGTAGTTTTTCTTCACAAATATATGTAATCTAATTGAAAACAGTATTCAGTCAAGTGCCCGTAGGCTAGCTACACCCCCTATATATACAGCTCAAATTTGTGTCCGAATAGCAAACTACAAACGATCAGCCATCATGACATTGACTGCCCCGACTTCAGACCACCAAAAGGCGAGCAGGAACTCATGCCCCTCGACGAGGATACCATCAAGTGACTTTAAGTCACTGAACTATCTAGCTAAATTTCTATCTAAAAGTTTTTTTATACCTTGGTCCAGAGATCAAACGAAATGTAAATGTCTTACACATGATTGGTAGAGTTGACAAAATAGTCTCACACAGTGCTCTTGGTTTGAGTGATCATGCATGAACAAACAAACCTGTGAAAGTTTGAGCTCAAAACTGGCCATCGAGGTCAAGAGAAAATAGTAAAAAGAGACCTTATGTGTTTTATGTTTTTCAAAACCCGAGTTTATTATCAGGCGTGATAAAACATATTGTGCTACTTATTTCTCAGAAACGGAAGCTTTTAGGCAGACATATTTAAAGGAAATTACTTGATATTTGAAATTATGTAAGTTATGTGTAAATATGTGAACACTTGCGTTTTTTCGAATTTACCAATATGGTACTGGGCATTTAATATAAAAAAAAAACACAGTTTAGTTCTTGAGCTCACCGTCTCTATGTCAATAGATGCAGTTGCTTCATCCAGGATAAGAATACGAGACTTCCTGAGGAAGGCACGAGCCAAACAGAATAACTGCCTCTGACCCATGCTGAAATTATCACCTCCTTCTGATACACAATAATCTACAAATAGAAATAATAACAACATTTTTAGTAGACATCAAATAACACAAAAATATCTGCGTCAAGTAGTCTAGTGGTATGACATCAAGATAATGTTTAGCCTACAAACTTACTTGGTAACAAGTAATGGGGAGCGTTGATAGTATAAAACATTGTGAAAAACGGCTCCCTCTGAAGTAACGTTTTCTTTAAGAAAGAAGTAATTTCTCAGTAAAATAATTGAATTGATTTCGAGTCCTCACGCGAGAGGTCTCGAATTCAAGCATCTGAAAGCACACAACTTCGTGTGACAAGGGTGTTTTTTCTTCCATTATTATCTCGTAACTTCGACCACCAATCGAAGGTTTGCTATTTTGTCAGATGAAGAATCAATGAATACATTATTTTCTAGTATACTTATATAAGATGATACATTACCTATATAAGCAGGCTGACCTCCCAGTTGCCTGTTTCATTGAATATGTATTGAATTTCACGAGTCATGGTAAACTTTGTACTTTACCTATAAGCCAGCTTCTGGGCCATTTGCTGTTGCTTGGAATGCAAAATAGTTCAGACTAAACTGATCTCCTAAAGAGTTTTACTTTTACCTTTACACTTACTTGCATAGATTACATAATTATTGTATTAAAGGCAGTGGACACTATTGAGTTAACTCAACGGTTCTTTTCAGAACCACCCCAACTCATTTAGAGATTGTTATTACATGGTGTTACCGCAAACTCTTCTATATCTTATCTCCACCATGCAAAGTTTCAAATCCTACTTGGACACTATTGGTAATTGTCAAAGACTAGCCTTCACAGTTGGTGTATCTCAACATAAGCATAAAATAACAAACCTGTCCAAATTTGAGCTCAATCGGTCATCGAACTTGCGAGATAATAATGAAAGAAAAACCACCCTTGTCACACGAAGTTGTATGCGTTTAGATGGTTGATATCGAGACCTCAAGTTCTAAATCTGAGGTCTCGAAATCAAATTCGTAGAAAATTACGTCTTTCTCTAAAATGTTTTATACTACCAACCTCTCCCCATTACTCGTAACCAAGTAAGGTTTTATGCCAATAATTATGTTGAGTAATTACCAATAGTGTCCACTGCCTTTAAGATCATGAAAGGGTTCACAACAAGTACTTTACCTAAACCGGCTTCTAGGCTAGTAACTGTTGCTCTCAGCTGTGCAATCTCCAATGAAGTCCAGAGGTCTTCATCACTGCACTTTCCCAGAGGATCAAGATTAAACCTAAAGTGACAAATGAACACAAGTTCAGGTTTGAAGTATATTGGCTGGCGAATTCTAAAAGTTTAGACGCTTGCACTGTCCACAACACTTTATGTATACTGAAATGACTGAAATAACCCTAAGTTGTTGTTTTTTACCGAGAAGTTAGGTACCTACCAAAAGGATTAACAACTGGTCTTTATGGGTGACCTCTAGTAAAGTACTTAAGTGAAATTGTCTGTCCAAAGTAAAGATCTCAAGGTTCATGGCTTGTATTCAATTCACATTTTATTGTGAAAGTGAGTTAAAAAGGTACTTGAGCGGAGATGGCAAGTCGTGATGTTTGCTGAATTTCATTTGAAATGTCTCAATCAATACGGAAATCGAGTCATTATATGACTATAAATAGATTTTAATTGTGTAAAAAACAATAGTTTCGAATACCCTTATACAGTGCTTTTCTTAAACATTCTCAAAAATCTCGGTTACGCCATCAACCATGTTACTTCATTATAAACTGTGAGCTCCAATTTGTATAGCCGCTTTATTGCAACGTGGAGGTATAACAAAGCAAACTCCTAAGCCAGACGTAAAAGAGTTGTCATTTTGACAGTGTTTTTTGTTTTTTCAAATCCTTGAGGTTGGGGCCTGATTTTTTTAATCGACAATTGCGACAAACTCAGAAGTGTGCAAAATATCAAAATTTTAAGTAAATGGTAACGAACCTTATAAACAAGATTAAATAGCATTCCCGTCAAAAACATAATCGCGTAAGTGCCTGTTTAATGTTTTAATCTCCGTTGAGTCAACCTTACCTGATAGAACCACTGAATAGAATAGGATCCTGAGGAATGATGGACAGGCACTGGCGTAGAAGACCCAAAGGTAATGTAGCAATGTCTACATTATCAATCAAGATTCTACCTGGAAACAATGACAAAACAAGTTAATAAGTAGATGACGTAAGATTTAATGAGCTGGACCAATAACCAGCAGAGTTAAATTGAATTATCAACGCCTGTTTCATGTTTGCTTAAACCACAATTTTGTCTCATTCGGATGTATGATAGACAGGGTTACTGGCGTAGAAGTTGCAAAGGTAATAATTGCAATATTTACATTATCGATCATGATTCTACCTGGAAACAATGACAAATTAACAAGTAGATGACGTAAGAATTGTTGAACTGAACCAATAAACAGCAGCAGACAGAGTTAGATGTCTGAATTATTGACGCCTGTTTCATGTTCGCTTAAACCACAATTTAGTCTCATTAATTGATTTCGATTATTGGTCAATTGATTGATCGAATGATCGGTATCGACTGATCGGTCAGTTGATTAATCGACTGATCGATCATTCGGTTGATCGGTTGAACGTTTGATCGAATGATGGGTTCGATCATATTTGTTTTTGATAAGTTATACAAAGGTTTACTCAACAATAATTTATTTCACTGAAAAGACCGGGGTGGTCCTCGAAAGAACCACGTCCAAAAATCACTTGGAATGAGCACCTCATGAGGTGGATATTGCGCAATATAAATATTCAATACTTACTCATTATTTATACTTGATGAATAAAACAATTCAATTCAATTCAATTATTGATGTTATTATTAATTAGGGGTAAAACGAGAGTATTCCCTTGATTTAATCCTCTACATTAACGCAATGAATCAAGTAAAGAAACAGATGCAAGTTCATTGCTTGATTCTCAGTTACTGCAGATCTATTTAAAGACACATGGACACGTTTGGTAATTGTCAAAGACCAGTCTTCCCACTTGTGTATCTCCACATATGCATAAAATAACAAACCGGCTGGTGAAAATTTGAGCTCAATCGGTTGTAGAATTGAGTGATAATAAAGAAAGAAAAAACACCCTTGTTGCACAAGTAATGTGCCTTCAGATGCTTGATTTCGAGACCTCAAAATCTAACATTGAGGTCTCGAAATCAAATTCATTTTTTTTGTGAGAAATTACTTCTTTCTCAAAAACTACTTTACTTCAGAGGGAGCCGTTTTCTCACAATGTTTTGTACTATCAACAGCTATCCGTTACTCATTACCAAGTAAGATTTTACGCTAATAACTATTTTGAGTAATTATCAAAAGTGTCCAATGCCTTTGAAACCACACACCTCATTTGCTCCTACAAAGGGAGTGGGTTTTGGAGGGAATAAATACTGACCTTCGAACGTATCCACTATCCTGAATAAAGCTAATGTAAGAGACGACTTTCCACTACCAGTGCGGCCACATATACCAACCTAAGGGACAGTAAAACATGTGTACCACATATCCAAGTCAAAAATACAAAGTAAATTTCGCACACACAAAAATCACAAAAGAATACATGTATATATATTTCATTTTAAAGTGTAGTATTTATTAAAGTGTTGAATATATTTTTTTTTGAAGACCAAATATTTCAAGAGTCCGCACTTCGCGAATACAGGAACATGACCTCTTTCCACAGATAGCTACAAATATCTTCTTGCAAGTTCAAAGTTTGAGGCAAAGAAATTGAGATAATGTTTAAAGGTTCAAACTGAACTTATCATCGAAGGAACAATAACCTTTTGCCCAGGTTCAATATTCAGCGAGATATTGCTTAAGACTGGATCCAGAGTCTCAGCGTAGCGTACTGATACATCCTCTACTGTAACCGCACCACGCTGTGGCCATTCTGGATCTGGTGATGTACCTGGAAAAAAATACAATGGTAGCAACAGAAGATTACTTAAACTTCAAACTTATAAAGCAAAGTATGATCTGATGGATGTATGATCTTTATAAGAAGGGAACCTTCAAACGTAATCTAGAATAATTTTTTAATTAGCGGTTAGCTTGCCCGGATTTGAACCCACAACCTTTTCATTACAAGTCCCTACTGTACCACTTGAACTCGGTGACATTTCGACTGGTGACTGTCACTTCTTTTTCCTTTAACACAAGCCTCCCTGATCACATACCAGGTAAACAAGCTCTTCATATCGTCATCAACTTTAGGAGAGGTGCCCCCTTTGTCAAACAAATTATTAACAGTAATTGGGAGGGCCTAATGTGAAATTCCTAACCCGATCACGTGGATACAAAAGGAGGATGCTGCCTATGCAGGACGAAGGAGATTGTTACTTTGTTTGTTTACTTTCTTTTTTTAAAGGAATATACAGAATTGGTAAGAAACAAAAATCGTGAAGATCACAGATATACATAAAACTTACACAGTCTAATCATAGTTGAAAACATCCCTTTAAATATTTCTGTCTGAAATTTTACATTTGATGAGAAATAAATACTCTAATTTCGCGTTTGGAGTTTATCGGTCAGATGAGCGTTTTTTCATTTTGGTTTTGGCATCGATGTATGCCAAATGTGTACCCCGTTTTTCACTGTTTTCTTGTGACCCAGATGGCCGATCGATTCCGAACTTCTACAGGTTTGTCAGTTTATGTATACAGTGGGTTACATAAAGTGTTTACACTGCCAGCAGCCTTTTCTTTGCTAGCAAAACCAATTATGTAATGTTCCTTTGACTCATTCATTATATCAACATTCAGCGAAACATTCCAGAATAATTGGTAGGATTTCAGTGCAGTAAAGAGTTTGTTCTCCAAACTATCCAAGATTGACCTGTTTTGGTTTGCATTGTAACAAATTGACAGAAAGTGCTCTTGCTCGATAAAAAAAATATAGTGTTCATACCTTCGTAGTTTTCTGTTTTAATATTGCTGTAGTATTTGATTCTCTCGACAGCATTCATTTGCATCTCAAGAACACACGAGTGACGAATGAACCAATTTAGACTGGTAGATCCCTGGATATAGAAAAACAAAGAACACACCACTCATTTATACCTGGCTTCAAATGAGTACTGGTTGTCCCAACGCGGACATGTTCAACAGAAATCACAAGTACGGATTCAGCACGTGTACTGCAACTGCATAAAGAGTTACTTAAAAAAAAAAAAAAACTGAAATGTGTGGAGTTGACTTTTCTCAACATGCATAAAATGCCCCTTTAGAGTATTCCAAAGGATGATACATGGAGGGGCCTAAAGACAATGGGTCGAGATGTAGGTTTAAGGCCGTGGACACTATTGGTAATTACTCAAAATAATTATTAGCATAACACCCTACTTGGTAACGAGTAATGGAGAGCTGATGCTAGCATAAAACATTGTGAGAAACGGCTCCCTCTGAAGTAACGTAGTTTTCGAGAAAGGATAATTTTCCATGAATTTGATTTTTAGACCTCAGAATTAGATTCCGAAGTCTCGAAATCAAGCATATGAAAGCACACAACTTCGTGTGACAAGGGTGCCTTTTCTTTCATTATTATCTTGCAACCTCGACGACCAATCGAGCTCAAATTTTCACAGGTTGTTATTTTATGCATATGTTGAAATAATTATACCAAGTGAGAAGACTGGTCGTTGACAATTACCAATAGTGTCCAGTGTCTGTCACAAATCAGTAAAAAATACATGTGTTTAGAGTGCATTTCACAATATTTAACAGTCCCTCGGCACTTGAGTTTTAAGCAGTGCCCAGCAGTGTCATTGGCCACTGTTCTGCAACTTACCACAAATGAATACGTCAAAGCCAACCCCACATAGCTTGGCTCCAGGGATGAGGTAACTGCTACAATTAGAGACATCAAAACAGCTAGAAAGACACACAGGCATCCTATAAGATCCTGCCAATATATATGAAACATTTGAGATTATTGGGCTTTGAAACAATGACAATGTCATTTGTCATGCATAAGGACCATGGCTTACAAGCTATGTTTCTTATTTTAAATGGATCCCTTTGCAGTGTTTTTTTTTCTATCTAGTTCTTGATACATCTTTACTGTAAAAGTTGTGTTCTTTAAACTGATCGCTCTTGAGTGAAAAATTTAATGTTTGGGTTTTGTTGATAAGTAAATTGTAAATTAAGTAAGTAAATTAACATTGAACCTTGAACGTTGATGTTATTTGGTTCGAATCTCACAACCCGTCTCCCCATGTTTATCAGTTCTTTTCCACCACCATCATGGAATGCCATAGACCAATAGTTATAGCTTTTGTCCAATGTGTGAATGTTCGACAAAAACCCCCAAAAATCTGTGGACACATTGGCAAATTCTGTTTTACACTGCCAGCAGTTCTGTTAATATTACTAATTGAATTCAAACATTCAATTCAGGTACATTTGTGTCCATGTAACTTCCCATGCAAAAAAAACACACAAGTAGGCCTACATATATAAATTGTGGAGTAACAATGAAAATAGCATAAAGTAGCATAAAGCATGATAAATATAACAAATAGAGTTTGGGGCTGAATTTAATAATATTATTAAAAATAACTGATGATTGCATCTTTAACAAATCATTACAATCAATAAGTTATCAGTAATAGTTCATAAAACTCACCAAGGAAACACCGAGCCATCGATTGCATGTACTCAGATGAATAAAAGCCAGAGTGTTCTTATTAATAGCATCCAATAGCAACTCCTTAAATCTCCTCTCAACTCTATTAAAAAAGAAAACATTGTAAGGCAATGGACACGACTGGTAATTACTCAAAATAAGTATTAGCATACAATATTACTTTAAAGGACTAATGGGGGGCTAGTGATAGTATAAAACATTGCGAGAAATGCTCCCTCTGAAGTGACGCAGTTTTCAAGAAAGAAGTAATTTTCCACGAATTTGATTTCGAGACCTCAGAATTAGATTTTGAGGCCTCGAAATCAATCATCTGAAAGCACACAACTTCTAGTGACAAGGGTGTTTTTTCTGTCATAGTTGTCTCGCAAGTTTATGAGCTCAAATTTCCACAGGTTTGTTATTTTATGCATACGTCATGGTCTTGATGGCCTCTGTGCCCCCATAATAAGTTGTTCAATGAACTTTAAAAGTTCCAATGGAAGTGCCCTTTGCAAATAAAAATGTCAACAGCCTTGCCCTCTTAAAGATGAAAAACTGGACTTAGAAATTCAGTCTGACAAAAGTAGAAGGCGTTAAATAAATGTACTTTTTTGGACAAATCTAACCTGCTTTTCTTTCTAGTTTCTTAAAGGAACACGTTGCTTTGGATCGGTTGAGTTGGTCTTTGAAAAGCGTTTGTAACCGTTTGTTTTAAAATGCACATGGGTATATAGAAAGATGTTGTAAAAGTAGAATACAATGATCCACACAAACATGCCTCGAAGTTGCACGGTTTTTCCTTTTACCTCGTCGACTAACACGGTCGGCCATTTATGGGAGTCAAATTGTTGTCGCCCGTGGCCGACCGTGAGTGTGCACAGTAAAAACAACACGTAACTTTGAGGTAAATTTGTGTGGATCGTTGTATTCTACTTTTAAAACATCTTGTCAACCGTATGCATTTTATAAAAAATAGTTACAAACGCTTTTTATAGACCAGCTCGTCCGATCCAAGGCAACGTGTTCCTATAATGATCAGAATAAGCCATTTTATCAAATGGGACCTAGCAGGCCTACCTATATGCACGTATGGTTGACAGTCCGTTTAGACTCTCTGAGAAGTGTGCATAGATAGGTGACTTTGTTATACTGTCCATCCTTTGTAACTCCCTGAAACAAAAACAAAAGACCTTCAATGTCAAGATTAATGAAGAGTTTGCACCCCGTTCAAGTGATCCTGATCCTTTGCTGCCGCTTCCCATTGTACTATCAATTCAGTAATCTTTCGCAACGAATAATTCGCATCAGTTGACTTGTGCTCAACTCACTACGAAAATAGTCGCTGCGAAAACAGCCATATGACGTCAAAATTCGTATCGCATTTTGCATTCGCAGGAAGTATGAACCGGGCTTTTCAGGTTTAAAAGCCGTCTCATGACGAAGAGCATACCGACCCGTCAGCATCTTGAAAACATAACAACGGTTAATACCGACTGGTGGTAAACGATGACAAGTGGTCTGCACAATAATTACATTTCCTCAATTATGAAAGTGATACCAAATTTTCATGGTTCGACCATCTTGTCTTTCACCTACTCCAATCAATGTAGATGGATTACACATGACGTCATTGACCACCATCTTGAGTGTTTTTAAAAGTGCACACGTTCGCACTGCGCGCGGCTCGCAGCCAATTATATCCTTTCACGTGGGCACGTTTCATCAAAGATGGCGGCCAATGCAGGGAGTCTATTTTAACACAAACTTGAAGGGCAAATAGTCTGGTTGATTGTTGTACAATGACAATTAGCATCCATTACTGCTATTGGATACAAGGGACATAACCAATAAGTGCCAACATGATAAAGGTTTACATCATGTCAGGGCCCAATTTTATGAAGCTGTTCAGCAGAAAATACTGTTTGCAAATTTCTATCAGCAAAAATGATTGTGCACCAGCCACAATATTGCAAGCTTAATATAACTTTGGCTGGTATTCAGTTTTTGCCGAGCAATACTTTTCTGTGCTAACAAGCTTTATGCCATTGGGTCTATATGTAAGGAAATTCACTTACCTGGACGATGTGATAAAGAAACGTTGTATTCTGAAGAAGCAACAAGCTACAGGTATAACAACTAAAATAAAGAGTGGACTAATGATACTGTTAACAAACACAGCTGTCAGCAACTCAAAGGTTGCTTCAAACGTAGCCAACACTTTGTTCATCAATAACTGGAAAAAAAACAGAAAACACAATGACGGTAATAACTCAATTTAGAAATGTTGCATTGTCAGAGTAGAATCAAGCTGAAGACAATCAGAGCATACTGATCGAAACTTTGAGTTGTCAACCACCAAATAATCCTAAGATATTTACACGTGCTACTTAAAACCTTACCCGACATTAGTCAACTATGACTTGTCAACCATGTGCTCTCTTAGTGGCGTCAGTTTCACTTTTTTGAGAGTGAAAGTCAGTCTTTATCGACCCTTTTGGAGTAAAATTGGAACAAACTTCACTCTAAATCGAGTTCAAAAGAAACACGATCGGCCATTTTGTGGAGTCAAAATTTTAACTCCGCAAAATGGTCTGCCGTTTTAACTCGCGACGTGAAAGGACGTGCAATTTCGAGGCATGTTTGTGGGTCATTATATTCTACTTTTACATAATCTATCTTAACCATTTGCATTTCATAACAAACGTTTTCAAACGCTTTTCATGACCAACTCGACCGATACAAGGCAACGTGTCCCTCTAAAAAAAAAATCACCGAGTCCACAGCGTATGTATCACTTGAGAAACGGTTCAAGATCCGTCCCACTAGGGTGGTATCGAAGAACCTCATGGGTGCTTTAGAAATGACTTGAAGCATCTGTTGGTGAAGATGCTTTGCCGCCAAAATACCAGACATGAAGAGGGCAAGGGTTGCAATGAATGAGAGGGCTCCCGATGATGTAGTCATTCCACTGTAGCTGTAGATGTAGTATAGCTGACTCTCATGCATCTCTTCCTGTAGGAATTAAAGGCAGTGGACACTATTGGTAATTACTCAAAATAATTATTATCATAAAACCTTACTTGGTCATGAGTAATGGAGAGAGGTTGATGGTATAAAACATTGTGAAAAACGGCTCCCTCTGAAGTACCATAGTTTTCAACCATCTAAACGCACACAACTTCGTGTGACAAGGGTGTTTTTTCCTTTCATTATCATCTCGCAAGTTCGATGACCGATCGAGCTCAAATTTTCACAGGTTTATTATTTTATGCATATGTTGAGATACACCAACTGTGAAGGCTAGTCGTTGACAATTACCAATAGTGTCCACTGCCTTTAAGGATACAGTGGTTTAAGGTTGATTGTTTCCACAGTTACGTTGAAAACAGGCAATAATATAAACATGTTCCAAATAATACAGTTAAGCCAGGAGGAAATTGATACACTTTATGATACTGCAGGGGAGCTCACTAAGAAGCAAAGCTTATAAGCGTTCGTCCCAAACAGGTACAACCCTTGAGCCCGAACCAAATACCCACGTAACATTGGTAACGTAGGTTGGGTAAACAGTAGAAATAACACAATGTTGGGCTCAATCATAAAAGTAGCCTCGTTTAATAAATAGCACTCATATCCGATACTCAGTGACACTCATGGCGCTTCAACATTCAATATTGCCCTGCAAGGTATAAGATGAGCTAAGTACGTTTTTGAAGCAGGATACATATTCCTTGACATAACAATTACATAAGGGTTCAAAGGATGCTGTGGCGCTATATTCCTATAATCAAACCAGGAACACCGGGACGAGCTTGGTTCTTTAAAGGAACACGTTTAGTTGCCTCGGATCGGACGAGTTGGCAGTATAAAAAGCGTTTGTAGCCGTTTGTTATAAAATGCATATGGTTAGAAAGATGTTTTAAAAGTAGAATACAATGATCCACACAAATTTGTCTCGAAAGTGCGTGGTTTTCCTTTTGTTTTGCGAACTAACAACTAACACGGCCGGCCATTTATGGGCGTCAAAATGTTGACTCCCTTAAATGGCCGACCGTGTTTGTCGACGAGGTAAAAGGAAAACCACGCAGTTTCGAGGCATATTTGTGTGGATCATTGTATAATACTTTTTAAAGACCAACTCGACCGGTCCAAGGCAACGTGTTCCTTTAAGTGCATTACACACAAGTCATTGGACCCACGGCCTTAGTCCCCGTTTACAAACCTCGGTTGCGTTCGCCTGCTCTAATCGTTTTCCAGCCTCTGACCACTTGGAGAGCCAGAAGTCTCTTGCAGTCATTAGCGAATACTGCATGAGGGTGACGATGAGGACTAGACAGGCTTGTGGGTATCTCATGGCCTTCAGGTAGAAGTCAACCACCTTCCAAGAGATGACCCCTGTATTCCGTTCCTCCGTCTCGATCAGTTTCCCATCCTCTTCTGAAAAGATGCCTTGCGGTAAAACAAGCATAATTGTTGTGAGAAAGAAAAATGTAGCAACAACTTTACTACATGTGCACCTGCTATATTATGAACACTTATATAGACTACTCCTTGTTTGTAAATTGTAATTTAGGTTTGCGGAAACGAAATGTACATACAACTCTCCATTTGAGTTGAAGTGGTTCTGATCCTGTTCCAGTTTTCTTTTCAGAACCACCACAGCTCACAAATAAAGTTCTGTGCGTGGGGTACGTGAAGCCTCACAAGATTGTAATCCCACCATGCAAAGTTTAAAATCGTAATTACTAATAAGTAAGTGGTATTACCTTTCCATTCTTCTTTCTGTCTTTTCTGTGGCTCCGTTTGCACTTTCTCCACTTTATCCACACACGATTCATCTTGAGACTTACTGATGACAAGGTCATCTACATGTCTGGAAGTGATCTGGAGATCCGGATCAGCTGCCCAAACGTCACTGGGAGTTCCTTGAAGACTGATGCGTCCATCTTTCATCACCAACACCTACATCAGATAAAGGAGACTATATCATGCGGGTCGCCATTGCGCGAAAAATAGACCCTGAATCATGCTGCCACCATTTTGGTTTTGTTCCTCGTATTAAATAACAATAATGCATGCTAATAATCATTCTGCAATTAGGAACCAGACTATTTTGTAGTTCCAGCCTCGGTTTTGTAACATTGATATCAATGGGAGAAATTCAAGATGGCTGCACCGTGATATTGGTCTATAGGCTAGAATGAAACATCCTTTTAGTTCTACAACTAACACATGTTATCTCCATTGTAAATTTTTACCAAAATGTGGCTTTAATTGGATCATGTAGCTAACAGTATAGGGCTCCTGACTGCCCAGCAGATTATTACTGCTCATCCTTTGAGGGTGCGTTCGTTTAGCTTCCCTGGGTCAACCCAGGTGTGTGGCGGTTTTTTTTTCCCAGGACGAACATGTGCAGATAACTACCCACGTTCGTCCTGGCAAAAAAGTACGCCGCACACCGGGGTCGACCCAGGGAAGCTAAACGAACGCACCCTAAGTTTATGTGACCGAAAGCAAACACACCCACTGGTCCAGAGGATTTAGTTCCCCAGTTTGGGGGGTGAAAGTCGAAAATTCTTCAATGGAGCTTTTCCGTATATAGTACAAGTTCCAAATTTCAGAAGATTATTTGTAATAGTAATAATAGATGGAAAACTTTTGGAGGGCAACAAACGGTAGCAGTGAAACATAATGATATTTTCAGGGTTGGAAAGGATCATCTACCATAATTACTGCTCTCAATACAGGAGTGGATCGTGTACCCATCAGTTTCCTACCCTACTTGTTGGAGATCAGTGCCTAAGTAAAGGTATATTAACAAGTAGACCTATGCTACTGTTTCTAACTAGGAGATTAGTATGAGCATGGACACTTGACAATATTACCTTTTGTGCATATTTAATGTATTGTAGCTGATGTGTGACCAGCACTACGGTGCGTTTTCTTCCAAGAAGCTGATTAAGGATGCCTTCTTTGAAGAGATGACATCCCACGTGCACATCCAGAGCCGAGAGTGGATCATCCTAACGATAGAAACAACAGATCAAACAAAAATATATGGTTAAGAGTATTAGCATCCATTATTGTTATTCGATACAAGGAACATGACTTAAGGCCGTGTCCACATTGGTGGCTACGGCTGCGGCTTTGACCGTTGCCAGGGGTGTTGCTAAGGGTGTGATCTATACTTCAATGCATGACGACGCGGCGATCCAGCCGTAGTCGTAGCCGTAGCCGCCAATTCGGATAAGGCCCAAGATGAAGACAGCACGATAAAGATCATTTTGTTCTTACCAGTATGACGATGTCGTTCTGACTATACATAGCCCTGGCCACACTGACACGCTGTTTCTGTCCTCCACTCAGATTGATTCCTTTCTCTCCGATCTCCGTCAGTTCACCAGCGGGCAAGATGTCGATATCTGGCTGCAGGGAGCAAGCCGATACAACGGCCTCAAATCTGATCAAGTAAAACACCGAAAAGGGTTTTCGATTAGTCTATGCTTAATACAGAGAAACCTGGCAATAGCTTTAAAGACATGGACACTACTGGTAATTGTCAAAGACCAGTCTTCCCACTTTGGTCTCAAGATATGCACAAAATAACAAACCTGTGAAAATTTGTTGGTATCTCAAGATATGCACAAAATAACAAACCTGTGAAAATTTGAACTCATTTTGGCCGTCGAAGTTGCGAGATTATAATAATGGAAGAAAAAGAATTAAAAAAACCTTGTCACAGGTCTGGAAGTTGTGTACTTTCAGATGCTTGATTTCAACACCCATAATTTTGAGGTCTCGAAATCAAATTCAAATTTTTTAGTTGAAACTACGTTACTTCAAAGGGAGCCGTTTCTCACAATGTTTTATACTATCAACAGCTCTCTATTGAACGTTAACAAGTAAGTTTTTATGCTAACAATTATTTTGAGTAATAACCAATGGTAATAACCAATACCTTTAAAACAAATAAGTGTTCCGTTGCACCAAATGTTGTAGGTAACTTTACTTCCGTTAAAATCCAAGAGGGAATTGAATGACTAACACATATTTGTATTGTGCATTTTGGTGTGTATTGCATTGAATTTCTTGAGAGAAATAACTATTAAAACAGAAAAATGTGTTTTATGAGTCTACGCTTACAGAGAAACCTAGGGCAACAGCTTGAAAAGGGTACAGGGGGAGAAAGTGTTCCCTTTCATCAAAAGTTGTAGAATATTTCCAACGTCCAAAAAGAAAATTACTACAAATTTTCGTGTGTAATTAAAATTGAACTTGTGGTGAAAAAATAAAATTAGGATATAAATAAAACAAAACTTACTTTTCTTCCTCAAACTCTTGTCCAAATAAAATATTGTCTCTTAGTGAAGCGTTGATGAGCCAGGCTCTCTGTGCGCAGTATGCGAATCCGATATGCTCCCTGTATACAATGACACGATCCAAAACATGACAATTCAGGTTTGTTCAAGCCCCTTTCACACGAGAGCATTTTAGCAAGGGTCACTTGCTTAATTGTAACAAATTTTCAAAATGTACCTCGTGGAAAGAGTCAACAATTTTTCTATTGTCCAAGTACCTTGTAAATTCTTGTCAAACATAGCTATACATTTTACAACCCGTGCTAAAATTAAGCAAGGAACCCAAGTTAAATGCTCTGGTGTGAATAGCAATAAAGATATAGATTTACGTACATGGGTAAAGGAATTATTACAATAGACTTTCACAAAATTATATTATATCAGAACAAACACACAATACTGCAATCTTGGATCTTGAGAAAGAGGGGCTTTAAGTGGAATTTTGTTTGCGAGATTTTATGATGATGCTCCCATTTCGCAACCACTGATGATATGAAGGTATATTGCTGTTTGATGCATTAAGTTATAATAATGAGACAATCGGTTTTTTTAGTTACATTGTTTTGTCTACGGGCGTCTCAAAGCGAATTTAGCTTTAAAAAGAGTATAGTGGCTAATCTATATACTAAAGCTAAGAGCGACATCATGCATATTATGTACTCTCGACCATTTTCGTTCTCAAAATGTATGATGTTTTTATCATTTTAGGGAATGTCTGTGGATTGGTGTATGATGGGAAAACACAGCAAATTAACTTCGAAGAAAGTCAGCACACAGCGTCCCAACTACTGGCTCTATGGCGTAGACCTACCTGTTAAATTGGACTGTGCCCGATACAGTGTGCATCTCACCAAGTATAGCTGATAGTAAAGATGACTTTCCCATCCCAACCTGACCTATAATCATCGTCAAGCTACCTGGAGGATGCAATGGAGATCACTCTCAATCTTTGATTTCGAAATAGAGATTTTATTCTGCAGAGTTACCTTGATATATTGAAATGAGACTTTAGGCTATGGATAGTGGAAAAATACCATGTGAAGAAAGTTAGCGGTGACACCCTGTAATCTCTCTTAGTGGTGGCTCTAATAGTCGTTTTTCTGCTCAACGTTTCGGTCAGTCTGCTCTGACTGTCATCTTGATTTAAGACACTGGACACTATTGGGAATTGTCAAAGACCAGTCTTCTCACTTGGTGTATCTTAACATATGCATCAAATAACAAACCTGTGAACATTTGAACTCAATTGGTCGTCGAAGTGGCGAGATAATATTCTGGAAGAAAAAACACCCTTGTTATACGAAGTTGTGTGCTTTCAGATGCTTGATTTCGGGACCTCAAAAATCTCGAAAACTACGTTACTTCAGAGGGAGCCATTTCTAACAATGTTTTATACATCAAACAGCACTACATTGCTTGTTACCTTGTAAGTTTTTGTGCTAAACAATTATTTTGAGTTTTACCAATAGTGTTCAGTGCCTGTAAGTGAGGTAAACAAAAAAATTAACGCCTCGGATTTAACTATCATTTCTCAACTCACTTTCTAGATCAACTATTCATTGACATTATGCACATTGTGAGAATAAAATAGGAGGTGTCTTTATAATATTTTATGAAAGGTGAGGCTCTTTTACCTTTAGGAATGTCCACATTGATATCACACAAGCAACTTGATGAGGAGAATGGAGCCCATGAAAAATTACCATGTTCAATCTGAAAAGGTAATAGTAATGTTTATCTTATAATTTGTGGTGGTATTGCGCTCGCCGCTCAACCACACAGCAGCCCTGCCGTCGATTTCACCAAACTCTTCCTATAACTCAGGATTAGTCCTAGGGCTTTAGGACGAGTCTTGTTCCGTATCCATAGACGTTAGGACGTATTGAACCCATCCTAAGTTAGGACGAGTTACTCGTTATAACTCGAGTTAGGATTAATCCTAGCGTTTCGTGAAATCGGTGCAGTTTCTTTGTCAGTCTGGCTGTTTTTTAAACAGCCCCCCCCCCTATGTTTTACAATATCCTGATGTACAAGGCTACTTTAAGTTTGTTTTTGTTTGCTCTGTAAGTTGTGTTTTTCATGTAAGTGTGACACCAGGATGTTATGAGTCAAAATCAGTGGATATTGAGGATAAAGGCTTGCCTTTGCAATGTATTTATTTCGATCTGGAAAATAGAGAGGAGAGAACAGAGTCCGTTTAAATTGTTGTCTCTCTCGTGAAAGTAATTTGCAAATGTGAGTGTAAATTATAAACAGGTCAATTTGCATAGAATAAACGCTTCTTTATATACAAACTCAATCGGCGGATGGCTAAACACAAGTAAGTCATACGTTTACAAATGAAAGAAAATAGTACATGTAAAGGGAAAATAAGTAAAATATGTGGGGTATCTTTATAACCGTCACATAAGTAAATGGAAATAATCAAAATCAGAATTTAATTTGTTTTTACCTTGATAGCTACATTATCGGGCAGGTCTGGTTGAGCAGTCCCAAACTCGGTATCGTCTTCTTCTGGTTCAGTTGGCAGTTGCGTGTAATCAGTAGACAGTGCAGTATCTTTCCCATTGTGACATTTTGAGGCATTCTTACCGAAGATTCGTCTGCTTAACCTCATTGTATTTGTCTTGGGCGGCTTTCTGTCATGTGTCTCTACCTCATCAGGAGCCTGAAGGAAACAAAATCACAAAATTGCAAAATTTATCTTCTTCTCTGAAAAGGGTTTTGGCTATGGCCCCAAAATTGAGGGTGTGCACAACGTTTTTGAGATTAAAGATTTAAATGTTCACAGTTTTAAACATTTACATGGTACATGATCTTGGTTTAAATAATCAATTGAAATTAAGTTTGCTTGAAATGCTAAAACGTTTGTGAGAAATGAGTAAAACAGAAGTTGTGATCGGGCAGTATCTGTAAACCCGTAACCCAGAGTGTTTCAAAACTGTACAATGTGGATGGGGGGGTATTTTTTTTCCAACTCACCATGCTGCCGTTGCGAGCCTGTATCCCGTGCGCCTCATCCTTGATGATTCCAGTATCATCTTGGAATTCCCTCTCAATCTCCTTGGCTAAGAAGAATGCACTCAGTCTCTTAATGCTGACATGATTTGTGATGGAGTACTGGATCAGGTCGGCAACCACTGTAGAAATTTAGCAAACTTTATGTAAGGAATGCTCTCTCTTGTTGTTGACAAAAAGTTTGAGAAGCATTGTTTTCTACTTATTGTGTTCACGCTTTAACATTGTTACACTTTGTAGCAAATCTAAGCAGGGCAGGTAAGTCGATCGAAGGAACTACCGGGCAATCTCGGTGTTTAGTTGGTATGACACTGCTCTAGATTTCTAAAGGGCGTGGGTTCGAATCCCGCACGCTTAGTGTGCCTGTGATTTTTTCACATGACTCGAGAAAGTACTGAGTATACAGTACTATTACACATCGGTGTGTATAGGTAAAACCAAAATCAATATGAAATATTTGTTGTTTTAAAATAAGAAATTTAGAAAATATATTTATTGCAAACAGCTTACCAACCAAAGGGACCTATACGGTGTAAATAAAAAAATAAAAAAAATAAAAAATGGCCGGTCGTTTCGACGGCATCATAGTCTTTATCGAAGGCGAGTATCAAGCAAATGATCATAAAATTGATAAAAATGAACTCGTAATACTCACTTTTGACAAGGAAGCGGAGCTGGCTTACAATAGTGAGCGTAGTGAAGGCAATGGCCGGAGTTAAAGGCGAGCCAGATATTGCAATGAAAAGCACAAAAGTCTGCACAGAAAAGAAATATATCATTTACGTTTAGATTTATGATTTTGGAGCGTCTTCCATGTCTGAATAAGTAATTGCAAAACTCCAGTTACTGATTCAGCAGTTGTCTTATAGTACCGTGAAGCTTTCAAATTCAGAAAGAATTTAACGTTAACATATGCCTGCTGTTCACTCGCTCATTAATATTTTACTCAAAACCAAGTCTACATAGTTGTCAGCCGAATTAATTTGTGACTTCACATGCAAAGTTTTGATGTTAAACCGACTGTTGGTTAGAAAACTGTAAGATAAAGTTTCTATAGAAAAAGTTCGAAAAGGCGTAAACATGAACCTTGTATATGTATACAAATTTACTTGATTGCTCGTTATAGGCCCTTTCAAACGTGTATAAATTTGAAGAGTTACGGTGTATGGAAAAAAATACCACAAGAGAACAAAACGGCTAAATAGAAGAATCCTTATTAACGCAGGGCAAAATGATAAGACAACAAATATTATGTTATTGGCTATAGTTTTTACATTAATGTTCCATTTTTCAAAACTTACCAAGAGGGTGAACAAAGCTGGAATTGAATAACTTGTAAAAACTGTGGAGAAATTGTCAGAAACGTTTTTAGAAAAACTATTATACATTATATTGCCTCCCATTGTAGTTTGTAAAATGACTTGGGGTCGAAATGCAATAGTTTTGGTTCAGGAATTGTCAAATAAACCTACGCCTTGACATGAGGAAACTGTGTCAAAGAATTGTAACATTTGTTATTGAAATATTATACAACCTCAGGCCAGACAGTCATCAAGAAGGCCTGAGATCATGAAATGCGTGTATATTATAAGGTTTTTTTCTGGCATTTTTGGTGACCTCAGGTTTGGGTTTTTTTTGGAGGGTTTTCCTTTTTCTTTTCTCGTGCTTTTTTAATGCCTAATTCCCAGCCCAGCTTTTGCTTGTAATAATTTTGGCGTGGCGGAAGTTTCTGCCCCACCCCTCAAGTGTACAAACCTCTTCTAATAGCAACCTCTTTCGAATCCTCCTCCTCCAGCCGTTTTTTTATAGCCCTTTTCGAAACCACGGCTTCGGTTTTGGATTCAGCTAAAGGTTCCGTCCTTTCGTCTGAAGCCGTGAGCACCTACGCAAAGCACGCGCAATATTGTCAAACTAACCGCGGGCCAGACTATAGCCTGAGCCGAATCCAAAGCTGAAGCCGTATTATCGAAAAGGGTCTATGTTAATTTGACGGATGGGGTCAGAATCTCTTTAGCATGAGCAAAATTGTGTGGGGAACTCACCGGAAACAGACAAGAACACACTTGCTAACATCAACTTCTTAATTTCTCTGTTGCGGACGGAAGTGATGACATCACAGAAAGTTTTCTCCCAGCCGTAAAGTTTGATGAGTTTCATTCCTTGCAGCATCTCACGGGTCTGTTTCAGACGACCATCGGAGATTTCCTGCAAGATTGATAAATTAGAGAAAGTAACTTCGAGAAGCTTTTGCAAAATGTTTTTGGTTGGAGCATACATCATGGTTTCATTTGGACCGTTGGCATGCAGCTAATTTCCTACAGATTGAGACAAAGTATAATTTTAAAGGAACACGTTGCCTTGGATTGGTCGAGTTGGTCTTTGAACAGCGTTTGTAACCATTTGTTATAAAATGCAAATTGGTAGAAAGATGTTGTTAAAGTAGAATACAATGATCCACATAAACTTGCCTCGAAATTGCACGGTTTTCCTTTTACCTCGTCGACTAACACGGTCGGCCAATTATTAATAAAATAAAAACAGTTTATTGTTAGATGCAAGTTATTACCACCGTGAGCTTTTAGCCAGCGAGCTTTTACCTCTTGGAGCCCAAGCAAGGTCAAGACCAAAAAGGTCGAGGTCAGCTGACTTATGTGGACATGACAACAGATGAAATTTATCTACTTTGAGGGACAGTGAGATCAGGGGACAACTCTGCCGTAATTAACTTTGTCCGAAGAGGACACCACTTGCAAAATGTTGCTGGTATATTGAAATTAATAAAGGTTGTGGAGACATTTTAATACAGCGGCTGCATTAAAAGTCAACTAATGTGGATAAATTGTTATGGCTCACGATTAGTGGCAAGAAGACGAGTGTATGCTTTGCTTATTGTGAGCACACTTCATGGCGACAAACGAGCTGTTGTTCAAGGACACCACTTGGCTTAAGCAAGCCTTTTATTGGGTATCTGAAAGCACACACATTTTGTGCACAAAGGGTGTTTTTCTTTGTATTGTTTAATTGTACCTTCGATGACCAATTTATTTAATCAAATTTTACAGGTGTTATATTTTAGCGTATAATGAGATACACCAAGTGAGAAAACTGGTCTTTGACATTAGTATCAAAGGTGTCCATTGCCTTTAACTCACCAATGCATGTTTTTGTAATCTTGCTTGAAGCTTGGCGAGCTGGTACTGGAATGGTATGGCGAGAATGAGACACATCGATGCAATCAGAGGTGCCACACCAAGAATATCATACAACATTATCATAAACACAGTTATCTGAAGAAAAACATAATAATATGGTTCGGAGTATGTTAGGAGAAGTCTAATTTAGCGGGGAATAAATGTTTAAACCAATACTTGAGGCATTCAGAACCACTGTGAAGTCAAGACAGTTTGATCGAGACAAATGAACTGGTTCGTCAACACACAACCATTGACGTTGCCTTGGATCGGCCGAGTTGGTCTTTGAAAAGCGTTTGTAACCGTTTGTTATAAAATGCAAATAGTTAGAAAGATGTTTTAAAAGTAGAATACAATGATCCACACAAATTTGCCTCAAAGTTGCGTGGTTTTCCTTTTACTTTGCGAACACTGTCGGCCATTTATGGGAGTCAAAAATGGGAGTCAAAAAACTGACTCCCATAAATGGCCGACCGTGTTAGTGTGGATCATTATATTCCATGGCTTTCCATTTTCCAATCTGGGTTGGCACAACGCGGGCTCTGACGTTACAAAGGAATGGTCTATACCTGTCGTTGTGGATACAGACTGGGAACCAGTCTAAAGGCCCTGGTCAGCAGGTAATTGACTTTGTCTGATACTGGTTCATGGCTGATTTCGTCTATACACATCTCTTTGAAACCGTGCCACATGTATACTTACTATGAGAGGGATGGAGTAGGCATAGTGAACAAACTCACAAAAAACCATCATGTTCTGGATGTCAACTGATATGAAGTTGGTGATGTGACCCGTCGTCATGGCACCACTTGTCATGGTCCATCCAGAAAGACGAAGAGATTTGTTGTAGATAGCAGCCTGTAAAGAATTCGCAAGATAGCCATCTTAAAGACACTGGACACTATTGGTAATTGTCAAAGATCAGTCTTCTCACTTGGTGTATCTCAACAAAACAAAAATTTTTGCATAAAATTGAAAGTTTGAGCTCGATTGGTCGTCGGAGTTGCGAGATAACTATGAAAGGAAAACACCCTTGACACACGAAGTTGTGTGCTTTCATTTTGTTTTATACATTGTAAGTATTTTCTAGTCTAACCCAATTACGTCTTAAATTTGTAAATATATGTTTTCCTGTAGTTCAACCTCTGGTCGCCATGGGAATTTTAGTTTTTAAATAGTAATCCAATAATAAGTGAGCGAATGAGCGAACGAATGAATGAAATGAATGAAAACGAAAATGCCTATACCTGCATTCCAGCTTGAAGAAGAATACCGGACATTGTTGTGCAGTAGAAGTAGTTTTGTATCACAATGCATCGGATGATCCCGGCAAGAGTCATGATGGCTAGGAGAACAAAACCGTTGCTGAAGAACTCCTCGACAGTAACAAACTCAGAGTACTGTAGAAGACACGTTAAAATAACTAAAATAACGTTCAATGACAGTAAATACAATTACAATTAGGGCAAATTCAAACAGTAGTTTTCAAACCAAATAGCCGAGTATTTATTAATTACAAACCGTTCGCCAACCAACCTGAACAGTCACCTCTTCTTTGCCGTAGTACACAACCGAAGCATATTTGATTATAGCTCCAACAGTCAGTGGTATGATGAAGTTTGAACAATCTGCCACTACTTTAATGAGAAATGCTGTGAAGTGCCACGAGAATTGTGCCTTTAAGATGACTCGGTAGAGTGAGAAGAGTTTCAGGCCACCCTTTCTCATGGCGCGCTCCTAAACGACGAGCAGAAGGAAATAAAATCAGTTTATCTTGAGCAAAAGAAACCGTTGAGAATTATTTGATGTTTTGGGAAACCACCAAAGCCAAAATAGAAAAATAGCACAACACCAATGATTGATACTTGACCCAAATGCATTGCATTGTTCGCACGGAAACCAAAGAGCTCCCTCAAATTATGAAGAGAGTGCTGCATGGTAGCATTAGCGAGGTTTAGCTCCACGTATTATTATGCGTAACGCGAGCAAAAAACGTGAACGTGAACATCAGAAAATAATGTTGTTTCTAAGTGACGTCACCACTAATGCTCACGTATAACGTGTGCACGTACGTACCTGACGTGAAAAAAATAGAAACTTTACGTATGATAAAAACGTGAAATTTTAACAACACAATGACGTTAGGTTACTCTCGCATTTTTATAACAATATAGACCTTTGTTTGTTGTGACATACCTTTTCTTCATTGATACATCTTTCAAATACAAACTCGTTGTAGCGTGATGAGGTCATTTTAGAGAGATCCCCTAAATCGCTCATCTCCAATGGTTTCTTCCAACCCAGACGCAATAACCACAGCTCCCAATGAAATAACACCCTAGAAGGCAAACTTACATACCTGTTGAATGAACAGTGGGGGTAAAGTCAGCATGAAAAGGCAGTTTACAGGCAAAAGACAAGACATTGAATGTGTTTTTGCATAATTTTCTTTTGACACGCTGGCAGAAAAAACACACCAAAAGAGTGTGTTTAGTGTCTAAAACAGTTTCCTGCCTTTTAAAGGCAGTGGACACTATTTGTAATTGTCAAAGACTAGCCTTCACAGTTGGTGTATCTCAACATATACATAAAATAACATACCTGTGAAAATTTGAGCTCAATCGGTCATCGAACTTGCGAGATAATAATGAAAGAAAAAAACACCCTTGTCACACGAAGTTGAGTGCGTTTAGATGGTTGATTTCGGAGACCTCAAGTTCTAAATCTGAGGTCTCGAAATCAAATTCGTGGAAAAATACTTCTTTCTCGAAAACTACGTCACTTCAGAGGGAGCCGTCTCTCACAATGTTTTATACCATCAACCTCTCCCCATTACTCATCACCAAGAAAGGTTTTATGCTAATACTTATTTTGAGTAATTACCAATAGTTTCTACTGCCTTTAAAGCTGCAAGTTATCATGTGTTTTGTCACAAGGCCCTACAGAGCTGAAAAGAGGTATAATATAACACTTTAGGCCTATATAGCATAATTATAGATGGTGTCCATTTGAGATTTCAAGCTTTGCAACCAATACTCATGCAGTGTGTCAAACAGTGGACATTGTGAAGTGAATGTGAATGTGATGATAATTATTAGCATATACCATTTTGGCAAATGCTCAGACTTTGACATGGGAAATAATATATCAGGCTTATAAATAGGACTATTGCATATATTATTTTATTTAAAGACAGTGGACACTATTGGTAATTGTCAAATACCAGTTTTCTCACTTGGTGTATCTCAACATATGCATAAAATAACAAACCTGTGAAAATTTGAGCTCAATTGGTCGTCGAAGTTGCGAGATAATAATGAAAGAAAAAAACACCCTTGTCACACGAAGTTGTGTGCGTTTAGATGGTTGATTTCGAGACCTCAAGTTCTAAACTTGAGGTCTCGAAATCAAATTCGTGGAAAATTACATCTTTCTCGAAAACTACGTAACTTCAGAGGGAGCCGTTTCTCACAATGTTTTATACTATCAACCTCTCCCCATTACTCGTTACCAAGTGAGGTTTTATGCTGATAATTATTTTGAGTAATTATCAATAGTGTCCACTGCCTTTAAAAGAACAACAAGCAATTTTCAATTAATTTAAAAATTGCTGCCTTCCCGTTCAATACAGCTCGTGTTTTTACAATGGACCTTTACAATCTGCGATGGCCACATAATGTTGGCCAAACAAAAGGGAACAATCCCACCACCATCCTGCCATACTCTTTTGAACCAGTATTTACCTAATTAACTGATTGATTAAAATGAACAACATTATTATAATTTACAATATGATTATAATTTGTACCTCAGGTAAAACTTCATGGATGGATTCCGAAGATCCGGTGGAAGGTCATCCGTCATTTCATTTGAATGCCCAAGAAACTAAAACAATTCAGTTCAACAAAGTCGTATGTTAAATTGTTGTGAAATTGCGTTTAGTGAAATTTATATGACATGTGTTGTGTTTTTTTGTCTGAATAAGCTGTTAAAACTAATTTGTCCAAAAAGGTAACTTAAAAGACACAGTTCATTAAAGCCATTATACACTTTCGGTAAACAGTATTGTCCAAGTCCCACACTTCGTGTATCACAACTTTTTATATATAAAATAACAATCCTGTGGAAATTTAGGCTCAATCGGACATCGGAGTCGGGAGAAAATAACGGGAAAACCCACTCCTGTTTTCGCGCGTTTCGCCGTGTCATGACATGTGTTTATAACAAATCCGTAATTCTCGTTAACGAGAATTTATATTGTTTTACCGTTTTCTCAAAAAGTAAAGCATTTCATGGAATAATATTTCAAGAGAAGTCTTTCACCATTGCCTTCTGTAAACCCTGTAAGTTATTTGTAAATCTGTGAACTTTTTTGTTTTTTTTCTGAACCGAAAGGGTCCAATGGCTTTAAACAGAGTCGTATCTTAATAAAGCATTGTTGTACTGAGAATGATGACGTTATTCCCATCGATTGCATGCAATGTAGGTTTATGCAACAAAGTCGTATCAGCAATTTTAACAGTAATTAAAGAATACAACTTCCATATAGGCCTAATAGGTAAATAAATTTAGGCACAAAATGTTGATGTTCTGTGTTATACGTTTTTTTTTTGTTTTTTTTTTTCATTGTTAGTTAGTACAACTGGACTTGCCCTAAACTACAATTAAAAATTGTATGGTAAAGACCTGTGTTGGTAGAATATTCCAAGTCCGATTATATGCATCCCATAGGAAAGACTTACGTGGGTAGAATATTATGCCATGGCCGATGATATGGGAAAGACAAGGACAAGCCCATGGCCAGGGTTTGCAACAACCGGTATGGGTGTATCAACAACAATAATTTATGACTTAATGTTGGTAAACGAAAAGTTTTCTAACACCCAAAGCCACAACCTGGACGAATTTATGCCAAAAATATTAACGCAATTTTGTTAACTTACTGTTTCCAAGACGGCACACAACTCCAATAGCACAAACAGTCCATATAAAAACAAAGCAAGCACAATCGTACTAAAGCGAACGATTCTCCAATCAACATTACCCGGCTCTTCAATCCAACTTGCTAGTCTCAAACACTCCCCTAGTAATGCCATCACCCAGTAAGCCACTAGAAGCCATATGAAGCCAGGTCTAAGCCATGCCTCCATATGATGGTAGTACACACAGGCAAGAATGGCAGCTACACCAGCACATATAGACGGTAGGTACAGATGTGGCTGCGTCTGAGGAGTGGCAGACTTCAAGTCTGATAAGACTCCATCTAAGATGGCGAATATCATGAGGAAGATGAGTGTAAGAAGCAAGATCCATCTGCCATTGTGGAAGGTATAGCGGAGGGTGTATGGTGTCTTGCTGCGTCTGAGAGGAGGGCAGCATCCATAGAGTAGGAGGAGGAGAGATGCGATGAGGATGAACCCAAGATGCGGGATGCAGCTTGTAAGATCTCCTTTACATAGTGACGTCTTGTAAGAGGTGGCATTTTGATGTGGGCACAAATACATCATCTCACGTTGGATCTGTACAACATATTAACAAAAACAGAAGGATTGCTTTTTCCTTTTTTCAATTTCTCTCACATTGTTTGTCCAGTCAATGATTCAGTTTCCAAGGTACCAAGCTTGAGACTTTTGGATGTTGCCAGATAATATCATGGGATAGGATCGTCAAGATTTACTAAAACATTACAGAACTTGGCAGGAAAGTATGGCAAGCAGAATTTTTTTCTTGCAGTATTTTGTACGGTCTGACGAATATCATTTGGAATAATATTCCTAAAGAGTTAAAGGCAGTGGACACTATTGGTAATTGTCAAAGACTAGCCTTCACAGTTGGTGTATCTCACATATGCATAAAATAACAAACCTGTGAAAATTTGAGCTCAATCGGTCATCGAAGTTGCGAGATAATAATGAAAGAAAAATAACCCTTGTCACACGAAGTTGTGTGCGTTTAGATGGTTGATTTCGAGACCTCAAGTTCTAAATCTGAGGTCTCGAAATCAAATTCGTGGAAAATTACTTCTTTCTCTAAACCCATGCACTTCAGAGGGAGCCGTTTCTCACAATGTTTTATACCATCAACCTCTCCCCATTACTCGTCACCAAGAAAGGTTTTATGGCAATAATTATTTTGAGTAATTACCAATAGTGTCCACTGCCTTTAACATCATTAAAAAAAATACAATAAGTTTTACTACCACTATAATGGGCTATAAATGAGCTTATACCAGCACGTAATTGATTTCCGTCCGATGATGCTTTCAGTGTAAAAATGGGGGAAACAGCTTTTAAAAAAAATTACGGTTTATTCCACAAAGGCCCATTATAACCTATGGTGCCTTATTTGTAAAAAGAAAAAGAAATCCCGAAATATTAAAGGAACACGTTGCCTTGGATCGGACGAGTTGGTCAAAACAAAAGCGTTTGTAACCGTTTTGTATATAATGCATATGATTGGAAAGATGTTTTAAAAGTAGAAAACAATGATCCACACAAGTTTGCCTCGAAATTGCGTGGTTTTCCTTCTACTGTGCGAACTAACACGGTCGGCCATTTATGGGAGTCAAAATTTTGACCCCCATAAATGGCCGACGTGTTAGTCGACGAGGTAAAAGGAAAACCACGCAATTTCGAGGCATGTTTGTGTGGATCATTGTATTCTACTTTTACAACATCTCTCTACCCATATGCATTTTATAAAAAACGGTTACAAACGCTTTTCAAAGACCAACTCGACCGATCCAAGGCAACGTGTTCCTTTAAACAAAACTGTTTTCATGTAATGTTTGAGAGGGTTATGCATGGAGCATTATAAAGGAAAGGACACATCGTAGATGCAATATCAACACATTAAATTAACTGGCCCAGTCTCCGTTTTCACCATTTTTAGCTCACTTAGCAGTTGGCCTAGTTGTAATGTCGCTCAGAGGACTTATCAGAAAACTACGTTTCGAAGCGCACAAAAAGGAAAATAATTTTTAAATTTAAAAACTTATCTTGAAGGCAGTGGACACTGTATATTGGTAATTACTCAAATAATTATTAGCATAAAACCTTTCTTTGTATAACAAATTATGAGGAGAGGCTGATAGTATAAAACATTGTGAATAACGGCTCCCTCTGAACAAAACATAGATTTCGAGACCTCAAATTCTAAATCTGAGGTCTCAAAATCAAATTCGTGGAAAATTACTTCTTTCTCGAAAACTACTCCACTTCAGAGGGACCCGTTTCTCATAATGTTTTATACTATCAACAGCTCCCCATTACCAAGTAAGGTTTTATGGTAATAATTTCTTTGAGTAATTACAAACAGTGCCCACTGCCAAGTTCAATACGCATGTAGCTCTGAATCGACCTCTGGAGTCCATGGTTGAAAGAACATCCTACTGAACCGAATCCGATTTTAACCGGCTTCCTGCCTTTTCGAACAATAACTTTCAAACAAACAGAGGGCATGGATGCGACATCAGGTTAATTCCACATTCTCAGTTAAAATACTTTGTAATAGCGATTGTGTATCTTATTCCAATTAAACAAATGGAAAGGAAACAGAACAAAGTTCAGATGGTTTGGTGTTTCGGTTGTTTTTAACGTTCGAACCACATGGGGACGACACACCCACACATGTTCTAGAAAATGATTTTCATTTTTATAGTGTACAGAAGATCGAACACAGGAATTTCCACAAGATTAGTGACATCAACACAGAGCTGTGTGTGTGTTCATGTGTTTTTTTTTTTTTACCAATGGAGTAGGTCGAATTCATTGTTTTTTTACAGACAAATTATGGCCGTGTCCGAAACGGCGACTTCGGCTACAGCTACGGGGCTGATCTAGACGTAGCTGTAGCCGAAGTCGTCGTTTCGGACACGGCCTGATAATGAATCAACGTACCTGTTAGACCACTCAAGTTCAAGAATAATACGCAAACTTACCAAAATTCACCCACTGTCAGTCCAACTGGTGTGTGTTTATAAAGCGCCTCGACACTTCTTGGGCCTGAACCTCACGTGTTCGTCCACCACAATTATTATAAGGTCAAAGTCACAATTAAATGGTTACCGGACTTTAACCGGAAAAACCGAAGGAACGTTGATTGTTCACAGTTCAGAGTTCGAAAGACCATAATATTTTGTTTTCTTTTATCTATAGAAAGTACTGTCCGGCCCTAGGCCTCAGCAGATCTGCTTTAATAATAGGGCCTACCCTTGCGTGACTGGGAAAAAAACCGTGAACTGTGACGTATGCATCAGCAAACTATAGCTTGCTGAATGGTAGTTGCACGGGTACCGTCACTAACTTTGTCAAACCATGGAGGAAGGAAGAGTGGTTAAAACACACGTTGTTTTTTGAGGATCGGCACGCAGAAACCTTCAATGAAGTTGGACATTGGTAAATTTTGTTTACTCCTCCCCCCCCCCCCAAATGAATAGTTTTTGTTGGAAGCAGTTTGCGAACAGCCATTTCTGTTACCATTTAAAATAAAATCGGGAAAATTAATAAGTTTGCGTGTTGCACAAAATTAAATTGAAGATGTTGCCTGATTTTTTTTATACAATCAGAGTTGGACTCTAGACTGCATGTTGGACTCCACAATACATTAAAGTGGTTCAATAGGTAGAGCAATTACAATACTTATGCTGATGTTCTCATGATGTCAGCATCAACAGGAAGCTCCAACAACTCCGCCTCTCCTGCTTTAAAAAACACCAACATGATTTACATACGACGTGCTGTACACACACTATGTTTCAACAGCTTTCATGAAAATACAATGATCTTGTTTAATTGAATGTTAATTACTCGTTAATTAAACACGTTTGTTAACCAATTGTACAGATCTGTATGAGTTAACACAACCTACTTCCCTGACATGGAAAATTTCAAAGATAAAAAACTAAACAGTCTTAATTGGTTACACTTTTAGGATGTCGACTTCCCGAGATATGTTATCATAACAAGACGACATCCTACTTTTAGGATGTCGTCATCCCGATATATTAGGGACTTTTTGTTTTCGACGACTGATGGTTCTGCGACGGTTGTTCAGCTAAACGTTGTCGTTTTCAGCACAACGGATATTCATCCCAAGTACTGTCGTAGAAATTGAGGGACGACCGTCCTCAAAGCCGACGCATGCGCAGATGACGCCAAATGTCATCTTTACCGTCGCAGAACCATCCGTCGTCGAAAACGAAAAGTCCCCAATATTAATTATCACAGCAAGACGACATCCTACTTTTAGGATGTAGACATCCCGAGATAAATTATTGAAGGAAGACGACATACTACTTTTAGGATGTCGACATCCTGACCTAATATCTCGGTTTGTCGACTTATTTGCATTTAGGATGTCGTCATCGGGAGATTGCGCTACCAATGTTTACATGTGATCACGTGACCTATACAGTGGGTATAGAAAAACACAGCTACACAGTAAAGACATGGAAAAACTCGTACCGATGGACCACAATTGGCTCAGTGTATTTTCAATAAATAACACTTTTAACTAAAAACGGAACCCTCTTTATAAAGTTGAATATTGTGATATTGATTTAAATCACATTTACGGTTTGATGTTCCCAGTATTCTACGACAAAAGGGGTTTCTTTTGAGAGTATGGTACGACTACATAAATTACTGATGTTTGAGCGAGCTCACGCGCCGTGGATTTTGCGTTGTGCACGGCGTGAAGTTGGGCTGTGATAAGGGAGATCCCGAAGTTGTCCGACTCACAGCTGACAGCTACCCCTTCTAATCAAATATTTTGATGTTGAAAATAAAGGGATTTGCAGCTTATTAATGAGATTTTTATTGAAAGTATTGGCAGCAAAATCATTACAATGAGGGCACCCTCCGAACCACTTTTTCCGTGCACAAACACATGGCACCTATTTGTGGGACTGTGTTTACCCATTACTGGCATTGTTCAGCCGCCGGTAAGGTCTCATGTTACAAACTCCGAAATATTCAGTGATTTCGAGAATTTAGTCTTTTTTTTGAGCCATGCAACACCGGTTCTACAGCCGATTTCACGAAACGTTACAGGCTGCGTAAGTCCACTTGCGCAACGTTTATGGCGTAAAGTTGCGCCATATGAAACCCCATCTACAGTTGTTCTGCTCTGCACTTGGTCGGCAAACCAAACACGCACGATATGCACGTCAGCAATGTTGTTCTTCAGCCGGCGGAGGGCGCACTACTCAAATGACATAATTGTTTCCGTAAGATGTGTCCGCTCATCATCTAAAGGATGTCTGTATTAAGACATTTTTGATAACTTTACCATTCAATGACAATTTTTTTAACTGATTGAATGAGCAATGGTTATAAAGCTAAGTTTTGCACAACCCCACCCCATCACAGACGTCCCAGATATCCATAGCTCATCAAGGACTCCGTATTTCTGATGGCCACCTGCATGAGGTCGTTTGCTCATTAATATCACTCCGCGTGTTATTAAAATGCATTCCTCGTGTACGTTTACGTAGGAGCACGAATAAATATTTTTTTTTTTTACTTTGCTTAAATCGTTCAATATATCACTCCGCGTGTATTTTAGTACATTCTTTATGCAAGCTGAAACACAGTTTTTCCATCTTTACCCATTATTTTCAAAAACGTACACAAAATACTTTATCTTTGTCTCCGGATTGATTTCATATATAAAACTAAAGCGCAAACGGGAACTATTTTTGTTGCCAAATATTTTATGCCGAGTGTGATTTTTGGACGCCATCTTGGATTCTCCATCATCAGGAAGTGGGCAGCGCCTGTAGGTCAACTGAATTTGACGCACACATTGTGTAAAAATCTTCGATTAAAAAAGGATTTACAGACCTCAGGAGTCACAATGAATGAAGACTATGATGTTATCGTGTTGGGAACTGGACTTAAGGTAAACACAGTGTGTTTTGGTGAATTTGTTTTGCGTAAATATAAAACCTCAGCTATACAAAATAAAAACGTCGCAATTAAAACTCCATCATGATCATCATGTCCATACTGACACTGACTGAAAATATGAAGCGGTGTTGTTTCGGTGACGAGGAGGAGAAACAGTTGTATGTAAAGTGACACCACGTTTTGTACTGTACCACCAGTACCACTACCATGCACATACTCGACTAGAAGACTCACTACACAGCCCCACCCCCATACATGTTAAAATAAACAGGGCCAACCACTTTGTTACGAATGTGTGTGTTTCCCTTCCCTTTTGGCCTTGCCCTATTCGCTTGGCCCTTTTCCTTTAAAGTTTAAATAAACAAAACAACAATTGTTGAGTCCTGTACTCTAATCTCTTTGCCAGGTGTAATTGTTTTTATCTGCTCCATTCTTGATCATGAAACTTTCCGGGAGTTGTATGCAGTGGGCCAGTCAGTGTGCAGCCAGTACAATGTAAACAGCCCGACTGCTGGAACTTCACTGTCTAATCACACAATTTTATTTATTTTTTTATTTTTTTCGGGGGGGGGGGGGTCAAGAAATGCTTTCAGTTTTTGACATGGAGCGAATATTACTCAGGCCTGTAGTCATAAGGTAACAATTATTTAAAGTTGATGCGATGCTGGAATCCGTTTTCATCGGAGTATAATATCCAGATCCAGATCCAGAAGTTTCCAATTGGCAAACAAATTTGATTTCTGTTGATTAAAAAGGCACATATTGTCTTGGGATCGGAAGAGTTATGTTTTTCTTTTACTTTGCGAACTGAAGTAACACTAACAGTAACACGGTCGACCATTTTTGTTTAGTCTGAACATTTACTCCTCAACATACTGTGCTGTGTTAGTTCACGATCTAAAGGAAAACATGCAATGTTGAGGCATATTTGTGTTGATCATAACTTTCCATATGGCGCCTAGTCCTAATGGCGCCACCACCTTTTCACTTATTTTTACAAAAAGGGATATCTCATTGAGGTAAATAAGATACTATATTGTTTCATATCAAATAAAAAAGTGGTGGCGCCATACGGAAACTTGTCTCTTCAAATTGCAGCGATCCGTACCAATTACGATACAAACAGTATTTTTGCGTGCAAAGTGAAAACAAGTTTTGCAATTACTTATACATGGTACTATTTCTGTTGACTCAAAAAATCTGCAGGCAAACCACTCTGCTCAGATTCGAACCCCTAGGCCCATATCAAGGATTGACATGTAACCTACCAAGTTTTTGCTGAGATTTTGTTGTACATGTACATTAGAAAGGAGTTAGGAATAAAATAGAACAGTGACAGCTTGACACAATGGTCTTACATTATACTTTGAAGTAATCCTTCTATTTTACATGACCGTTATAATGTACAAAAAATTGATGATCGGTCATAAATTGGGTAATTGGCACATGCTTATTTACAAAGCCAAGTTAGTGCGCATCACAAGTGACAGGGTAAAGATGTGTTTTGTTATTAAAGTTGTCATTATGTTTTTGTTTTTTCTTGTCTTGTTAGGAATGTGTGCTGAGTGGACTTCTGTCTGTGAATGGAAAGAAGGTGCTTCACATGGATAGGAATGATCACTATGGTGGAGCAAGTGCTTCCATTACACCGCTCTCAGACGTATGTTGCAGTACAGTATTTGCCCTATGTCTCATATTAATAAAGAAGATAGCTCGGTTGGTAGAGCTCTTATTCGTGTGGTCTTGAGTTCAAATCATGCTCTAGTAACTTTGTCTTTGTTCAACCCCAAATCATTCAAACTTTACGCGGTCAGTTTCCCTTGGGGTTTGTTATTTGAAAACAAAAATGATGTTTTGTAAATTTATGAGTAAGCCACTATTTGTGGTCACAATGCATGATAAGGTAGTCATATTTTGCTTATTTTTTCTTTTCTTTTTTCTGAAAGACATAACACTGGCAAAACATTTCAAAACAATACATAATAAATAATATCAAAAGAAAATTGTCATTGATTTAGTTTTTCTATGATGTCCCTTAAATGGCACTGTATTTATAAAAAATACAAAAAATTATTTTAAATAAAAAAAGTTTTTGTAACCTGTTATTGTTTTACAATGTTGGGTTTTCACATTCATTCATTTCTTTTATTTTTACCTCACACAAAGAAAAGTGTTTTAAATTTACATTATTTTATAATGATTCAAGGCAGTGGACACTATTGGTAATTACTCAAAATAATTATTTGCATAAAACCTTATTTGGTAACGAGTAATGGGGAGCTGTTGGTAAACACTAACTTAATTACAACTTAGATATTGCCATAGCTAAAAAGTAAACTTGAGGTTGGATTAAACATGGTTGAGTGTGTTTTGAGTTCTCAACTGATCATATTGTTTTTTGCTTTCAGCTTTTTAAAAGATTTGGAAAGAGCGAGGAGTATGTCGACGGGATGTGCGGAAAGGCACAAGACTGGAATGTGGATCTGATTCCCAAGCTTATCATGGCCAATGGTACGTAAAACTACACACACATGTAAGTTTAAAGGCAGTGGACACTATTGGTAATTACTGAAAATAATTATTGGCATAAAACCTTACTTGGTGACGAGTAATGGAGAGAGGTTGATAGTATAAAATATTGTGAGAAACGGCACCCTCTAAAGAGACAGAGTTTGCGAAAAAGAAGGAATTTTCCACAAATTTGATTTTCAGACCTCAAGCAATGTCAAGTTTAGAAATTGATGTCTCGAAATCAAGCATTTGAAAGCACACAACTTCGTGTGACAAGGGTGTTTTTTCTTTCATTATTATCTCGCAAACTTCAATGACCAATTGACCTCAAATTTTCACAGGTTTTTTATTTTGTGCATATGTTGAGATAAACCAAGTGAGAAGACTGGTCTTTGACAATTACCAATAGTGTCCAGTGTCTTTAAGTATACGATTTCCAGTTGCATTAATTGTTCAGTCTTTTATCATTGAATTAATGGTCTGGTCAAAATTAAACTTGTGGTCGTTGGCAGCAAATTAATACGATATTCCATTGAAAGAGTTATGAAGATCTTCACAGGCGTACAACGAGTACACTTGTTTAGGATCCGTCCCCCCGCCTTAAAGCATGGACTATGGAACAACTTGATTAAGCCCTTTATGTAAGTGTAGGTCGAAGTGTATCACTGCAGGTGCCTGCCTGTTCATGCTACACAATGGAAAGTCTTTTATGGATATAAATGTCAGCCTTAAGGCGGAGTTATAGTCGGTCGCAAAATGGTCGGGCGTCGGAAATCTAGACGCGCGATCATAAAAAGACACGGTTTTTAGGCCTCAGTCTTAGGATTGCGCGCAAGATTTCCGTCGTGCGACTGACTATAAACTGGCCTTAAGGGCTGTTTGCAAAGATCAAATTCAACTCCAAAGTTGTTTTGGGCGTTGAAAAACTGAACCTTAAGGCATGTAAGACTGTCCAAAAAATAATTGCACATTAATACGTCAATAAACTATAAATCGTTTAAACTGCTAAATTGTATGTTGTTAAACTTTAATTTAGAAAGCAAACACGATGGGCCCTATACTATGTCAAACAATACAAGTATCATTCTAAAGATGTAAACCCGGATAACTTGGAAAATCCAAAATCTTAACAACGTCTTTCTGTCGATGTTTTGTTGGTCACAATTGTCAACTTTTTAATTTGATTATAATTTATATTTTCTTATTTTGGTAGGTGAGTTGGTGAAAATACTTATTTTGTCTGGTGTGACCAGATACCTCGAGTTCAAGAGTGTGGAAGGCAGCTATGTCTACTACAAAAAGAAAATCCACAAGATCCCTGCATGTGAAAGCGAAGCCTTGAGAACTGGTAAGGATTTCTGAAAGCGCTATTATATTTGGCCAAAGTTTGTCATTTTCAATTTTGGTTTTAAACCTTTCCCAGGAATTTGTTTTCTTTAAACAGCGGCTTCAGAATGCTCAGAAATATATAGTTGTTACATTTTTGTAATAGATGCAGTCCACGGAAAACAGATAAAACATAAACGAGTCTCGTACCTCTGTTAAAACATGGTAAAAATGGTTTTTCCCAAAAACACTCCAAGCAAAAATTTTGAAAAACATGAGGTCAAACAAACCCGCGCGACAAGGAGTCAAGATGTCACTTGTGGCTATTTGATGTGGAAAATAGCGCCCTCAGTTTGGCAAAGCTGGAGAACTGTGTTCGAACTGTGTTCAAACCCAATTAGGGGTAAATCGCCACTGACATCAAGGGGTCATTATAATAGATAAGCCTTTTTTGACTCTTGACTGAAAAAGCCGTGTGGAGAGGTGAATTTTTGACTTGAATTATTTATTACCAAATGCAAATTTTAAGCGTAAAATGGTTATAAATCGGTATCTACGATGTTTGTTTTACCAAATAAGGGTTACCAAATAGTTAAAATATTGAGATTATCCTGTAGCCGCTGTTTAAAGTTTAGGTTATTTGACAGACATTGACCCTGCACCATTATCAGACAGTGCATTTAAACTACATAGTATACATAGATGTCCCTTCCCTCCTGTAGACCTCACGCTGATACCATCTTGGTCATGTTCCCTGTTTACAATAACCGTAATGAATGCTAACATTCATTGCGCATGGCACCAGACTGTTATTTTGTGAGTTGGAATTGAGTAAAATCAAGATGGCCACCCCGTGATAAAGGTCTTCTGACCCAGCCTGGGAGACTACATGTAGTGCAACTAATGTCGACCCCTAACACTTGGTAGCATTCTAGAGTTGTTATGGTAGAGGCACTGTGCCAGTTTGCTTGTGTCCTCACGCAACATATAGTTCTTCAACAACTGATACTTTGCTTTAATGTCTTCAACTATTCACAGTTTCTCCAATGGAGGGCAGCTTTGGCAAATTGTCCATGGTTTGTGATTCAATACCGGTACTACATTCATATGTAACTTCTTGGCTGTCATTATCGCTCCACCTAGGACTAATATCCAGTTGTAACATGGAACACATCTAAAAACAAACAAAAAAATGCCTGTTATGCACAAGTCAAATATTAACATTCTAAATCTGGCCAGTTGCTCTATTGCGCTTATTATTTTAAGTGACGGTGAGAATTGTAAGCTCTTCATTTCTCTTTATTTCACCCTCTTGCAGATCTTGTCAGCATGTGGAGTAAGAAATCTTTTAGCAATTTCGTAAAGTTTGTCATAGAATACAACCCAGAAGACCCAGTCAAAAAGAAGGACTTTTCAAAAGATATGACCACAGAAGCTTTGTTCAAAATCTTCGGAATGACAGATGTAACAGACGTCATTGGCCATGCCATTGCTCTGCATTTGGATGATGAGTAAGTTAACTTCAACGTTGATTATGTTGTGATCTTTGACCATGTTTACACAAACTGTAGATTCTTGCAGTTCCCGATGGACCAAGTTTTAAAAGAAAAGGGCAGTTTTTACTGCTTTGTACTTGTAAAATTACCAGAGTTTGCCGTAGTGTACATGTACATGCTTCATCTCCCAGGAGTTTCCAAATCTGCTATGAACACTTCAATGAAAACCCTGTGTGACTGATGGACAAACATGTCCAGATGAGTTTTACTACTTGGTTTTTGTTCTCCCGAGTACATGTAATATTTCATACCAGTTTTTTCTTTATGATTTTAGGTGTTAAAGAAAATGAAAACATGCTGTTGGTTTACAAACTGAGCTATCTACTACGTACATGTAGCTCTTTTTTTTGACGGTCTTCCTATACTGTCAGTATCTTTGTTCAGGGATGCCAGTCAGAAGCCATACAGCCGTTAACTTGCTTTGTAGCCAGGGATCGCAGTTAATGAATTTATGGCCTCTGACAACTGGCAACCCTGAACAAAGAGAGTGAACAAATAGGGATTAATAGCTCAGTTGGAAGTGTTCTGGCAAGTTAAACCAGAGGTCATTGGTTCAAACTCCACTCCAGTCAGGTCATTTTTTCTTTGTTCAACCCAAAATCAATGAAAAAAATTGCTCAGTCAGTTTTCCTTGTTGTTTATTCCATATTTTCTATAAATAGAGAGATATTTTTGGTAAAGTTAAAGAGATTATCACCTTTCTGGATTGATATTGTGTTTTTGTCTGTTTTATTTGCACAGCTACTTGCAGAGGCCTTGTGAAGAGACCATTTACCGACTTAAGTTGTACTTTGACTGCGTCCAAAGATATGGAAAGAGTCCCTATCTCTATCCACTGTATGGGCTTGGGGAGTTGCCTCAGGGATTCGCCAGGTAAGATATCTGACATGATATTCTTCCTACTTTGTTTGACCTCCGTTTTTTTTTTACCCCCGGGTAGATTTCACAAAAAGTTAGGGATAGTACTAGGAGATTTTAAAACTTATCCTAACTCGAGATAAGACTAGTCTTAACTCTTTGTAAAATTCGCCCCATCTTGATTTCAGTTCGGTTTGTGCGCACACACATAGTGTTACCGCAAACCAAATGTGCACTGTACCTTATCAGAAAGGTCTTTAAAAAAGTTGCTACACAGGGTGTGGCTCAATTTGACCTTGTCTTTTGGCCCAAACTGGAAGTTCATCCCAAAACATTGGATCCCCTGTTGTACTTGTAAAGTACGTATTATCTTTTTAGACTGGTGGTTTAACACTTTAAATTTTTGTCATCTTTCTGTATTATCTAGATTATTTTAATATTTAATACTTTGCTGTGTATAAACTTGTCTGGTGTTGACTTTTATAGACCTTATGCACATGACGTCATTTCAGTACGGCGCCCTCGGCTTGAGGTCAAAAGGAGGTTGTTCATCGGCCAATTGTTTAGGTCACCGTTTGACCTCAAAGATGGCGGCTGGATGACGTCAATGCATAAGGTCTATTGTTGTTCTTTTCCAGCGTCTTGAAGTGGATTCTTTCTGCTATTGTTTTGCGCTTTATAAATTTCTGTGTATTATAATTGTTATTATTATGTGACCTTGTGTGTAGGTTGAGTGCAATCTATGGTGGCACCTACATGCTGAGCAAGCCTATTCAAAAGGTTATCATTGGCGAGGATGGCAAGGTGGAAGGAGTACAATCCCAGGACGAGGTAGCCCGCGCCAAAATGGTCATCGGCGACCCCTCCTACTTTCCTGAACTGGCCAAAAAGAACGGGCAGGTGGTGCGAACAATCTGTATTTTGGACCATCCCATCATGGGCCCCAAGAATAGCTCGCTAGGTTTGTCAACACAGCTTATTTTCCCATGCAGTCAAGTAGAGGGCCGTAAATCAGGTAAGCACAGTTAAAGTACATGTAACACCCAGGCATGCAACTCTTCCGTGTTTCAAGTTTCTTTTTAAAGTACATGTAACACCTGTTTTAGAGAGGCGCTCAAGAGTTGCCCCGAACCAAATTCTGAAATAAGAACATGAAAAGTTTGACGTCTGAAACAGTTCAGAGCAATTGGACCCACTAGAAGTCGAAAGATCGACTGTTGCAGTCGCTCGGACGACTCTGGAGCCCTTTGGTTTGAGACTTGTAACTATTTATAAGCCCAGCCAATATAAAATTTGATGTTCAGTTTGCCTGTCTGAAACAACCCTATTTGGGTCGACCTAGAGTCGCTCCTAATCTATTTGGATCGCTCTGACGCGCATGTCTGAAAGGGATGTAAGGGAATCCTACAGAAGCTTCATGTTGGTTGGGGCTGTTGGCATCTTGAATTTTGTTTTATTATAGCTGTTGTTGAAGCAGTAGCTCTGACTATATCATGAGTTTCAAAACTAAAACACAATGACAAACCTTGCTTCTAAAATGATATAAGTAAATTTTACTTTGAATATTAAAACCGACCAAGTTTGACCTGAGATAATAAATTATTAATGCATCAGACCCAGCACCACCACGGATGGTCAATTTCCATTTTCAACAAAAGCAGTGGAGACATGTTGCGAACATTATCACTTGTATTATTGGTAATAAATTGTTGCTGCGTTATGAGGATAGTGAGTGGTTAATAGGTGAACCATTTAATCATTCCTCCTTGTTTCTTCCCTTCAGATATCTATGTCTGCTGTGTATCGCACGCTCACAAAGTAGCTTACTGCTCAAAGGATGTGAAGTACTACATTGCAATAGCATCGTGCAAAGTGGAAACCAACAGCCCAGAGGATGAGCTAGAACCTGCCCTGAAATTCCTGGAACCAATCAAGTACAAGTTCACAAAGGTTGAGGATCTGTATGAGCCAATCAATGACGGCAAAGAAAATGGGGTAAGAATAATTGGACTGTTCTTGAGTTATCTTGGAGGGTGTCCCTCCCAATCCAAGATAAACCTCTGTACTGATTTATTTGCAACTGAGTTCTTTAAGCCTGGGCGACTAGTGTGACTCCGTTATTGAGATTTGTGTAGTCAGATTGTCTTTAGACACAGAGTGAAAAGCAGGTGAATTGCCATTATGAGATAGCTGACTTCTGGGTACCAGCTGCTTCACACTTAATACCAAAAATTATTCTTTGATTAGTACAAGCATATTTAAGGCGCATTGAAACGGTGGTTTGTGTTTGACAAAGTAATTTTCAAGATCTTTTGTCCTGGTGCTGACAGTTTTGCATAGGCGCTCAACGATTTTGTCCGGGCGCTACATTTTTTAACAGGCGCTTTTGGTGTATTGAGAATTTTGGATGGGCAGGGCGCAACCTGACTTCCATAATGAATACTTGCAAACTGAGAATTTTTGACAGGCATGGCGCAACCTGACTTGCATAATGAATACTTGCAAACTGAGAATTTTGGATGGGCAGGGCGCAACCTGACTTCCCTAATGAATACTTGCAAACTGAGAATTTCGGACAGGCAGGGCGCAACCTGACTTCCATAATGAATACTTGCAAACTGAGAATTCTGGACGGGCAGGGCGCAACCTGACTTCCATAATGAATACTTGCAAACTGAGAATTTTGGACAGGCAGGGCGCAACCTGACTTCCACAAAGAAAACTTGCAAACTGAGAATTTTTGACAGGCAGGGCGCAACCCGACTTCCATAAAGAATACTTGCAAACTGAGAATTTTGGACAGGCAGGGCGCAACCTGACTTCCATAAAGAATACTTGCAAACTGAGAATTCTGGACGGGCAGGGCGCAACCTGACTTCCATAATGAATACCTGCAAACTGACTTCCGTGTTGAAAAGAGCTCAAACAAGTTTGTTTTACTCTCCCAATCTCACCAGATCTTCATCACCAAGTCCTACGACGCCACAACTCACTTTGAGACATGCTGTCAAGACATCAAAGATGTATACGAGCGGGCTACGGGACTACCCATTGACTTCTCTAAGGTCAAACTGGACGTCAATGTAGGACAGGAATAGTTTAATCTGTCTGCAATCTGCTGAATGGTAGGAATGCAAACATCAGCCCTTAATAGTGAAAACCCTGTATTTCTTTTTTTGTGCCGATATGACCTTGTAAAAAAGAATCATGTGATGCAATACTCTGTAAGGGGAATCATAACCTGTAGTTAAAACGCAAATTGGTTGTAGAAACAGAAAATATGCATGAAATTGTAAATCTTTAAACAAACACTCACTGAGACTTTTGACACTATAAAATGCTCAAGACGGAATGTCCGCCACAAAATACACACTTGGTATCCGAACACTAATTCACCAATGATTCCATTTGTTTATTTGTGATTAATTTATTTGACCCAGTACTGTTTTCCTGTGCTGTGTTTTTGGAGGGCCAGTGTACAATGAATGTTTTTTTTAATGTTCCTTGAAACGTCCAGTGTTCGTATTATTTTGAGCAGGGGACAACGCAGTAAGTTGGGGGTAGTGAAGATAAACTTTCAGTATCGGATTTAGATTCGGAACCTCCCGGAGTGGTTTGTGTTATTGTGTAAATAATGACCCGCTATGAAATGTGGTGAAATTACATCATAAAAAGAAAAAATTGGAAATGCAGATTATTTTGCTTTCCAGTGTGTAGTATGATGACTTGCAGCACAAAGCACAAAATGAGAACTGAAATGATTTAAAAAAAAAAAAAAAAAAAAAGTGCTGACATTTGTTGCAGATGTAAATAAGAAACAATGTTGATTCTTTGATAGCAGGGCCCAATTTAACAGAGCTGCTTAAAATCACACCGTATCTTTCCATAATCTGTCCATGCAATTTGACCCACGTAGTTTAAGACCAATAACCAGACAGTCAGTAGCGGGCTGTGAAATTGGTGCAAAGTGTCTCTACTAAGCGTTAAACCACTGTCATTTGAACATTTTCATGGGGTCCCTGTAAAATATAAAGTGGTTAATATTTTGCTCTGTCTATTTTAATTTTCTTTTAGGAATCGGGAGAGTAGTGAACCTTATCCAGCACAATTCAATAATGGTATACATGTAGTTAGTATTCAAATGTGATTAAAAACTATGAAGAGATACAACTATTTAATATTATACTGTTGTAGTATCTAATATGACAAATAAAAATGACAAGTTCTTCCAGTTTAGTGAATTGGAAGTTTTGTATCTACTTGTTGCATGGCATTATCATGACCACAAAAAAGGGGCACACATAGTTCATGTTTATTGTGATCGTACATGTGTAGTAGACTAGAGTTGATGTTATATCACCATGTAATTGAATTTTGAATGACGTTAACAATGTACATGTATAATGTGAACAGCTATCTTAAAATATATCCCATGTAGAAAAATGCATGCGGAGGCTTTAATCAATCAAAATTAAAAAATAGTAAGAAAAATATTAAGTTGCATTTAACGGATTCTTGCTCATATTAAGATGTATTTGAATTGAAAGATAGATAAGAGAGTGCCATAGACTTGGGACCTAGACACTTCACACCATGTGAAATGAGATGGAGTGTATGGCATGTTCAAAAACAAGTGGCATTAAGTGGTTTAATAACATCAGAATCAACATGTGTGAAAAACCTTCTACCATAAGGAAATTTAACATCTATTACATATCGATGCGGTACACGCTGCCATAACATAGGATTCAAACTGCCTCTAGCTACCGGGCAATCATGGTAGTCTAGTTGGTAAGACACTGCTCTAGAATTGCAAGGGTCGTGGGTTCGAATCCCACCCGCGTAATGTGCCTGTGATATTTTTTCACAGAACTCTGGGAAAGTATACAGAGCTAAAGCGCATCGGTGTATGGGTAAAAACCAAAACTAACATAAAGAAATTGTTGCACAGCAGAGACTTGTACACACTTGCCATACTCATGGTTCTGTTTCTATGGGATATTCTCGAATATCTGTCATTCAGTATTAAACAAAATGAAGTCAAATTTTAAACTGTTTGTAAACTATTTGAATGTATTGCTCCGAATCCATCATTAGGTGTAAAATTTGGAGTGGGAAAGAACAGTAGCATTAACTTCTAAATGAGCTATCCAATGTGGAATTTACAGATTAACCGGCGGGATAAGTTGTTTTGCAGCATGTTTATGTACAGCTGAAACTTAAAAAAACAATGAGTTAAAGCGGACACTTATAAGTTAATCACAGGTTTTCAAGTATTTTACGTCTTGTAAAGAAAATGTGAATGCAGCTTTAATTTCTCAACTTTTTCGGACGCTGTTGTTACTCTTTGAGGTCTATTTTGAGGCTCTTTTGTTCACTTATATTTTTGCAAACGTGTACTTAATATTATTTAAGCCTTGGACAATACAACCCAATGCCAAGAAACTTGTTCCTCTTTATTATGAGGCATTAACACGAAGTGTGTTTTATAAGTGGAAGGATTGGACCAAGTCTAGCCCATGTTGACTTAACTTGGTATACAGTACATATGAAGATCCCTGGTGGGGGGCTAGATCAAGGTAGCAAACTACAAAACACACTCATGTCTTGTTTGAATTTTAAGAACCAAAAGTTATCTATGAAAACAATTTCTGCAAGGTTACCGTAGTTACTGTGTAGGTAATTCCAGTTAATTTAGGCCCAATGTTAAATTTATCATTTATTTGAATTGAACAACTTTCTAATTTTATGCAAGGACAAACTACATGCATTTATGCAGCATTACATGTACATGTATACTGTAAACCTTGACAAAGTAAAGGTGTTGCATTAATGACTGCATTCAACATACAGTCGAAGACGATCTGGCAATTCATTGGACACATTCCTTGTGACATAACTCCATGAAGCTGAATAAAATATGCATATGTGGGTTGTTTTTCTTCATTTGGTTTTAATGGTTAAAAGCAAAGGGTTATAATAATGCGATGCCAAAGTATTTAGAAACAATCAAAGAGAGTTTGGCATGTATTGTGACAGACGATAATTTCCAGTATTTGGAGCTTGATAATTTGTTTATTTCTCCATTTTGTTTTGCTATAATGCCTTATTATATGACAGTTTATTATACTTAATGGGTTGTAAAAGTGCCACATTTTGGCCATCAATGGGTTCTAATCTTGCTGACTTATGAAACTACCTTCAGTCTGTTAACTTTAATATATCAAGCATATGCATTGTGGCGAAATTAGCTCATCAATAAACAAAACTAAACAAAGCAAAAATTATTCAACATTCCTTGTTTATTATTCGTCTCCAGGCTCATTTCTTACCTCGCTGCTGTGGTTTTTAATGTTGTAGTAGTGAATGGTAGAGGGCGCAACATCGACTGGCTAGAGCGGACTTAGACTTGGTTTCAAGTCTTCTATCTTGGCAATAATCCTTTTTAGTCTAGCAGATAGCCGATACATGAAATAGCGCCCTCTTGCTAGATTAACCTCCGTCGCCTGTGCATAAGAGACTAGCGAGCTTTATGATAAAATGCTGGACTTGCCTCCAGTGACTTGTTTCACTTTTTGGCCCAATTTTGAACGAAATCCTGGACTTGCCCCCTTGTGATTTTTGTCCCAATTTTGACAAAAAATGCTGGACTGACACCTTGTAATGTTTCTCCTTTTTGGCCCAATTTTCATCGAAACGCTGGTCTTACCCCTTGTGATTGGTTCACTTTTGGGCCCATTCATCGAAACGCTGGACTTACCCATAAAGATGTTTTCATTTTTTTGGCCCAATTTTGATTAAAATACTGACTGTACATAATGCTGCTGTATGCGCCATAGCACCTTGTAGTCATTTACATGGTGTCCCACAGGTAGGTCTCATATAATGCTGGACATACCCCCTTGGGATAATTTAATTTTTCGGCCCTTTGGTCAAAATGCTTGGCTTACCCCTTGTGATTGTTAGATTTTTTTTTTTGCCCAATATTGCTCGAAATGCTGGACATATCCTTTGTGATTGTTCTACTTTTTGACCCATTTTTTGATAACATGCTGGACTTGCCCCCTTGTAATTTTTGATCCAATTTAATCAAAATGAAGGACAACTTGTGATTTCTTTCATTTTTTTGCCCAATTTTGATCAAAATGCTGGATATTACACCTTGTGACTTTTCTACTTTTTGGCTTAATATTTATCAAAATGCTGGACTTACCCTTGTAATGGTTATATCGCAAAAACAATCCGGAACGTTTATATCCGAGCACGTGATTAGTTATCCACTATTGGAATATAAAACCCGAGTTACGTTTCTGGCAGTAACGTTTCTCAAATTCAAATATTGGGGGATGAAAACTTATAGTTTACCACTTCCACATTACTTCGCAGTGAAAGTTGTGATTTGTGTCATTCAGTGGCGGAAGAATCAACCCGGATATTATGTGCCCCCCCCCCCCCTAGCGCCCTCTTTTGAAGAATCATCCTCTTCCAGCCCAAGTTTTCCGACAGAGTCTCAGGCTACGGGTGTTTCTATTTAAGACACTAGCCTTAAATACTCAACCTTCTGCAGTCATTAAAGTGGACTAGGCCTGATTGCACAACTAACGCTGTGATTCACCCAATACTCAAGTACAGATTGTATCTCAAAGTAGTCTGTATCTCAGGTGCGATTTGCAGCCAGGATTCTTTGGAGTTAGCCCGTCGTATCCTCCGCTTTTTTACCTCTAAGTGCACCGTCGTCATCACGTCAAGTAGGTTGAGCTTCCTAGCGAAAGTCTCGAGCATATTAAATAGCACCCCGACGTAAAGGTGGTAGACACTCCAAAGAGATTCACTCATTGACTCTTTTGGGATCAGGGCAAAGGTCAATAGGAAGTCATAGTCATCTGGAATCATGCTTGCATTGTGATCTTGCCTGACCTCTGCTGCCGCTGGGGCGTCACCTCTTGGAGATCGGCCACCCTTGGCGTCGCTCTCAAGGATCTGCAAGAAAAACAGCTTGGGCTTGTCGGCCAGCGTGGGGCAGTTTTCACGAGAGAAGATGTCCGTCAGTTGGAGAACGTCGACGGCAATGCCGTCTGGGCCGACGATTTTGCCTTGGGACCCGTGAGAGAGGATGCACACGATGACGCAATCGAAGTAGGAGTGGTCTTCTAGACTAAGGAAGCGTAGAGCTGAGATAATGTCAAGGGACATCAGGCCCCGCATGATGCGAACGTTGAATCCTAGCTTGATCAGGACGCTACGTAAACGATCTGACATGAAATAAATCAAATATTGGTGTAATTACTGAAATTTGTTTGGTACTGTGTCTAAATCCAGGTACTTTCAGGAAAACAAACTTACATTACCAACCCAAACATATTATACCAGTATAAAACAAAAACTTTTTCGTAGAAAACGTTTCTAACAGTATACCCTACTCGTCCTAATGATGAGAAGAGTCTACTGTTCGAAAAGCCGAGGCCACATTGATTCTTCTCAGAGCCAACACTCCAAATTCACCAAATAAATTCTTATTATCCACACAAAGAAAAAGGTTTGAACGTCATTTATTTCTGCTGGTGTAGATTGACAATGGTAGTATTCTTAACCTCGATTTTTCAATTCAACGTACCTGTACTATCTTCGACTTTTGGAAATTCTATTCCATCACTGGAGGAACACCTCGACTCCTCTCCATTCAAGAATTCTCCAGTCTCTAAGGTGCAAAAGTTATCAATAATAACTGCAACTCCCCTTGGCCTAAACCTCATACGATAGCACGGCCGCTGGCTGCCTCCATCGACATCTGCTCTGATATGAACAACAACCTTCTGCTCAGCTTTCTTATGAAGCTGGGCCTGGTGGTCAACAACTCCTGGAAGACCCTTTTGACAAGCTTCCGATAGTTGCTGGATCAGTGGACAGCCTTCCCATTCAAACACCTTGAGGGCAGTTAATTTGCTGGCTAGAAACATAGGAAGGTTCCGTAAGGGGTTGTTCTTCACCTGTAGCTCCTCCAGCTCGGTAAGCTCGCATAGAGCCTGTGGTAGCCACTCCAGTTTGTTGTCGTTGAGCCACAGCAGCTTCAGCGTCTTCATAGAAGCGATCTCGCTAGGTAGGTAGGTGATTTTATTGCTGTCAAGAAATAGTTTCTCCAGGAAGGTCAGTGATCCACCGCAGAGCACCGATGGGAACTCAGTGAACTGGTTATCCGAGAGATCCAACCACCTCAGATTGCTCAAGTTACTGATCTCACCCGGGAGGTAGGACAGTGAGTTACAGCTGAAGTAGAGCCTGACAAGGTCGGGAAGCTGGCAGACAACGTCTGGACACCTCTCGAAGGAGTTGTTCTCTAAGTACAGCCACTTGAGCTTGCTGAGACGTGCCAAGTCGGCAGGGAGGTCTTTCATTCTGTTCACATTGAGGTTCAGCCACTGCAGCTCGCTGATACTGAATAAATCCGACGGCAGCTTTTGGAGATTGCGATAGTTGAGGTCTACGCGGAGATCGTATGAGTTTCCGCGATAAGGGGAGATACCAAGGGCTGATAGTGAGCCTTGGAGGCTCCCCTGTGCCATGACTTTTGTGTGTTATGTTGAACCGGGGACAAACGGTTGTTTCTTCAAGAGTCATTTGAAAGTGCTACACCGTCGCCAGAAAAAAACATACGTACGTTCTGCAAACTACTTTGAGGTACGCTGGTTCCAAATTCATCTGTGACAAGATAAAAACATTTTTATTAACTCAAAGAAAAGAAGCGGTTGAAGACAGTGGACACTATTGGTAATTTTCAAAGACCAGTCTTCTCACTTGGTATATCTCAACATTTGCAAATAAAAAAAAAAAACGTGAATTGAGTTCAATTGGTCATTGAAGTTGCAATATAATAATAAAAGAAAAAACACCCTTGTCACACGAAGTTGTGTGCTTTCAGATGCTTGATAAAATTCTCAAATTCTAAACTTGAGATCTCGAAATCAAATTCGTGGAAAATTACTTCTTCTCGAAAACTACGTCACTTCAGAGGGAGCCGTTTCTCGCGATGTTTTATACTATCAACCTATCCCAATTACTCATTACCAAGTAAGGTTTTATGCTAATAATTATTTTGAGTACCAGTAGTGTCCACGGCCTTTCAGAAGCAATAATGACCATTGCATGCTAATGAGGATTTAGTTTTAAAGTAGATATAGGATAACTGTAAGGGGATAGCAAATAACTGGCATTGTTAAAGGCAGTGGACACTATTGGTAATTACTCAAAATATTTATTGCCATAAAACCTTTCTTGGTGACGAGTAATGGGGAGAGGTTGATGGTATAAAACATTGTGAGAAACGGCTCCCTCTGAAGTGCCATAGTTTTTGAGAAAGAAGTAATTTTCCACGAATTTGATTTCAAGACCTCAGATTTAGAACTTGAGGTCTCGAAATCAACCACCTAAACGTACACAACTTCGTGTGACAAGGGTTATTTTTCTTTCATTATTATCTCACAACTTCGATGACCGATTGAGCTCAAATTTTCATTATTATCTCACAACTTCGATGACCGATTGAGCTCAAATTTTCACAGGTTTGTTATTTTATGCATATGTTGAGATACACCAACTGTGAAGGCTATAGTCTTTGACAATTACCAATAGTGTCCACTGCCTTTAAATATACAAAATTACGAAAATGGGAATGTGGAAAGTAAAAGCATATCGCGTGGTTCTCCTCTCGAGATTCGAACTGCCTTTAGCTCGCCGGGCAATCTCGGTGGTCTACTGCTCTGCAAATTTCGTGGGTTCGAATCGCACCTGAGTATTATGCTTTACACTGCTGAGCATACTTTTTAGTAATTAGCTTCTTATGTGCTTAGTGCAGCACAATGACATTGGACCATATATGACACTTACATAAAGACTGCAAGCACTTAAATCTGCTGAGCACCGTAGCTTACCAAAAAAGGTAAGCCAGCTAAATAACACCGGGTTTGCATAATATTGTTGTGGCTGGATCCCTACTCACATTTTACTTAGAAAATTAATTCGTCAAGCAATAATGTTCTACTTGGACCTGGGCACTGGGCCAATTTTCATGGCGTGTAGTGCTTACATTTGTCCACAGGCTGAGCAAAATGAGCTGCAGGAAACCAGTCACAAATAGTACATATGAAATTTGAATTTTTGCTTGTTATATTGTGCTAAGCATAATTTTATTGTGCTTATAGGTACTCTTTGTGCTTAAGTTAAGGGCCCTATCATTAATATCAGAGCTTGAGTCCCAGCGCACTTGACTGATAGGCCAAGATCACGCCAAGTGCATTGTGTAGATATCGACTACACCCTTACTCGCTGGGACCCTTCCCTCAAATGGGTTTTGCCACGGTTTTACCTCCATTCTAGTTTTACATGGATCGAAATACAGTATAAGGCCCGTGTACGACACCCACGAACCCAGATACATAAGGGGGTCGAAAACACATGTATTTAGGCATTGAGGATGGCATGGTAAAAGATGTGATCTGTGTGACATCCTACGTTTACAAAAGAACCAGCAAGCCTGGACTTCCTGCAGGCACGATATACATGTAAAACCTTATAATTTTATGGAGCTTGATACACTGTCCAATTTTATCAACTTTTGATGTGACGAAAGTGGGCACATCTCAAATACTTGACCAGTTTTACATTCATAACTCTTGGATTTATGTGGAAAGACACAAAATGTCAAATTTCCCATATGACCGCAGTGCAGACTAGCATAAGAATGCACAAGGTCACACTTTAAGGTAAACAAAGTTCAAATGGTCTATATATAGGCACACATATCCTTGCATGCAACTGCTAGTACGGACAGAGAGTTTCCTTGGCAACGAACAAACACTTACTCCATGTATCTACATGTGCATGTACATTTACTCACCCACTTTGGAATAATCACTCCATTTGGTAACACTATAACAGCAGGTCCTAGGCCTCGCAATTAGGCTGGTAAATAGTCGGGTTGATCATGGCCGGATTGTGCATCGATCGTGTGTCTTTCCAAGTAAAACAACAACCGTCGTTCATGTAGTGTTCTATTTAAAAAATAAATGTATAGGTGGTTTACCTGCCTGTACTAATTGTGACCGATGTTGATCGCTTCATGTTGTTCTCTCACAACAGGTTCTTCTGATGTAGTTCTGCGCCATGTACATAAAAACACACAGCAGCAGCTCTTCGTGCTAAGTTGTCACATTTTTCACCGATCGAGCCCTCACGTACGAACCCTAAGGACCCATTACTTACTATCGGTCTTTTGTTCGCGTTGGGCTGCATGTATTGAATATCGACTTTTTTGTTTGCTTGGCGGGTCAAACCATAGAGCTAGGGTCCTATGGTCCACAGCACCAGACGGTATAGGACGGGGAAGGAAGGAACACCACAGCCAGCCGCGTATACAATAGGGCCCTTTTCGAAACGACGGCTTCGGCTTTGGACCGGCTCAGGCTAGCTTGGCCGGCCCCGCCGGTTGTTTTCTGACGAGAGAACGTAGCCTCAAGCCGAAGCCGTGGTTTCGAAAAGGGCTTAACTAGTATTTGCGGAATGGCCTGCAGCGTATAGGGTATTCAGGAAATTAGAAACCATATGGTACAATGAGGTGACAAAATGTTTGCTAGTTTCTCTCAGTGATACCACCTTTTAGTTTTCTTTTATTCAAACGAAAACAGAAAATATTGTAGGCCCTATATATAAGCTATAACTTTGTAATCCACACTTACCATCTCACAAGACAGGCAGCATGCTAACCGATGACGATGATGATGATGATGATAACTTTGTTTGTTTGTGAAAACATAGCTTTATATAGGTTTTGCGGTCAATTTCGGCAAATGCGCAGCCAATTTAAACACTAAGCTATTTCTATTTCGCGCAAAACGAATGCTACTGAAAAGGGTCATTTCGTTTTATGATTAGTCAAATGTAATGTTGCGTCATTCGATTTAATCATTCAACTTAACAATTCATCAAAGCAGCAGTCAAATTCGCAGACGCTCCTTGGGGCGTGTGTGTCACGAAAAAAATGACGATACGCTAATTGAACAGAGTGCTAAAGGTTGGTTTATGAATTCTGAGAACCAATATTATGTAGCACATTGTAAGGTGCTAAAGTGGCGCATTTAGCAGCCACAGCCAGGAACACCGAGTCGAACCCCTTCTCTCTTCGATAAGTACACTGGGTTCTTTGACGTAAGTTACACAACACACGGGACCAACGGCTTTAGGTCCCATCCGCAGGACGAAGCAATGATTAGGTGTCGCTTATGAAATGGGACTCGAATCCTCACACTGCTGATCAGAAACACCTGACCAGAGTTTGAATTCGGGGCTCTTAACCGCTCGGTCACGTCAGTTCCTTATTGCTTGCTCCGTGCCCATTACATTGTTTTGTTTTCATTTCATTTATATTAATTATTTTGCCTGACTAGTTCTTGACTGTCTTTGAATTCTATGTTAATTTTTAAAGCTCAATCATTTCAATCTCCAGCTTATTTATCTGAATTTGTTCGTCATAACCTCTACTCGGACTCTACGATCTCAACAACCGTAATACTGACCATAACTACAAGAGCTTGTTCCATTTTTTATGGTCAAATATAATTTGCTGTCACTGCTCTATTTCTTTGGAATAGTCTGTTTGTGCATATTCGCCAAGGCTAGCTCTTTAAACTGTTAAAGACAGTGGACACTATTGGTAATTATACTCAAAATAATTATTAGCATAAAACCTTATCTGGTGACGAGTAATGGGGAGAGGTTGACGGACAGTATAAAACATTGTGAGAAACGGCTCCCTCTGAAGTGCTGTAGTTTTTGAGAAAGTAGTAATTTTCCACAAATTTGATTTGATTTAGAGTTTGATGTCTCTAAATCAACCATCTAAACGCACACAACTTCGTGTGACAAGGGTGTTTTTTCTTTCATTATTTTCTCGCAACTTCGACGACCAAATGAGCTCAAATTTTCACAGGTTTGTTAGTTTGTGCATTCTTGCGGGGTCGTGGCCGTGCGATAACGGCCGTTTAAGAACTCGTCGCCTACTCTTTTATTCCCTTATTGAAGAACTCGTCACTACCCTTTTATTCCCTTAGTATAAAGAAAAAGTATTAACTTTGCGCGGGAGTCGAGACTCTACAATACGCCGACAGATGGCGCGATTCCTATTTTTATACCTAGTCAGATACCCCAAACCAAATTCAATGCTGAACGTATTGATGAAGTCAAGCTTGATAAATCACGTGCGGCCCATTCAGAAACGCATGCTGGATCAGAATTTCTCAAAAACATGGACGGAGAGGAGCCACAATTGCCTCTTCGAGAGAATTTTGCCCGCATTTGGCTGCAGTTTACCGTTTCCTGAAAAAGAATGGTAGTTATGAAATGCAAGACATGTCCTCACAAAGTAAATGCGAAAAGTAAGTTCGGAATATGTATATTTCTTGTGGAAGCAGGAGCTTGTAAAGTTGTGTGTCTGGACTTGTGCGTCATTTATAAAAGGGGTAGGCGGGGTCAGGACGTGGCTAAGGAGGCGGTGGGGGAGTTACTTGTTAATTTTATTTCAGAGGTTTTATCATTCTGAAAACAACAAAATTCAGTGATAAAGGTTCGCCAAGCGTAGGGAAACCTCTGGCCATTTTTTTAACTGTGTTTAATTGAAAAATGTACAACTTCATTTTAAAAGGTAGCCTTGCTCAAGGCAGTCGCATTATTCGCTCCGAAAAGACGCCGCTGTAAACCCACCCGTATACCCTGTTCTCGGTGCGTGCGATCACACCGCATGACCCACCCGTATACATACTGTCAGATCGTACGAATACTGTTCACAGAAGTCATCGCACGCGTCGTACCACTAACCGCATGCGGAGGCCATCAGGCCGACAGCCTTGTCGGGTGTGTATCTTCCGGGTTTAATGTGTTGTATTGAAAAGATTCCACTACTGGAAAAAATTGGGGAGCTCTTGGGTATGCTAGTATGCAGCTCATGAATATGTATATCGCTCGTCAGACCCATCAGCAACACGGGATGTGAGGCAAATGAATTATTTATTTTGACGTCCAATCACGCACGCCTATCATGCTCGCTGAGCGCCCGTGGTGGTGGTGTGTGATGATGTTGACATGTCTCATCTTTCGCAGGCATTATGGTAATGAGCTGAACTTTTGGCTTATTATAGGAATGAGGGCAGTGGCTTCAACACAGACCCTACAAGGCTGTCGGCCTGACGGCCTCCGCATGCGGATAGTGTGCGATGTTACGCAGAGTGAATACGGGTGGAATTTATACAACAGCGGTCTTTTTCGGAGTGAATAATGCGACTGCCTTGAGCAAGGCTATTTAAAAGGCGATTTTTTTTATAATTTGGTAGTTTTTGAAATTTCACCCCCCCCCCCAAATATTTGGTTAGAAATAGTCTCATTTCAGAGGTTTTATATTTAACTCTTAAAGGAACACGTTGCCTTGGATCGGACGAGTTGGTCAAAACAAAAGCGTTTGTAACCGTTTTTTATAAAATGCATATGGTTGGAAAGATGTTTTAAAAGTAGAATACAATGATCCACACAAGTTTGCCTCGAAATTGCGTGGTTTTCCTTCTACTGTGCGAACTAACATGGTCGGCCATTTATGGGAGTCAAAATTTTGACCCCCATAAATGGCCGACGTGTTAGTCGACAAGGTAAAAGGAAAACCACGCAATTTCGAGGCATGTTTGTGTGGATCATTGTATTCTACTTTTACAACATCTTTCTACCCATATGCATTTTATAAAAAACCGTTACAAACGCTTTTCAAAGACCAACTCGACCGATCCAAGGCAACGTGTTCCTTTAAGAAGAGCAAACTTCAGTGATATGGGTTCGCCACCCAATTAGGAAATTTTGCAAAAAATATTTTACTTCTTTTTAAACTGTGTTTACTAATTGAAAAATTTGGCACTTCATATTAGGTGATTTATCGCTTGGTAAGTTTTTATAAATAAGCCCCCAAATAATTAGTTTTATATTTTTAACTCTGAAAACAGAAGAGCAAAAATTAAGTGACAAAGGGTTCGCCACCCATAAGAAAACCCCTTGTCAATTTATTAACTGTGTTTAATTGAAAATAGCGCCTCTTCAAATCAAAAGTTGACATTTGGTAAATTTTTAAAAATAATTTAAGCCGCCACAAATATTTCGTTATACAATTGGTTCGTTTCATTTCAGAGGTTTTAAACTTACCTGTGAAAACAGAGGAGCAAAAATCAGTGACAAAGGGTTTGCCACCCGTAAGGAAACCCCTGGCAATTCCTTTTGAAATCAAATGTTTGAAAAAAAAGCAAACAAAATTTGTTGATGTATCCAAATCTTTACCTCGGATGGATTCATCGCTACTGTGACAGGGTTTTGCTTCTTTCTGTTTTCTCAGCAAGTAGAACCAGTAGACCTATTTTGCTGAAACTTTCAAGGTTTTATTTCATCTTTCAATCTATATTTTGTCAATTATTCATTGATTAATTTCATTTTTGTATCTGGTCTGGTTTCAGATTGATAGGGCATGTGGCAAGTGTGGTCACGATGGACTTCATTTCCACACCAGACAAACACGATCAGCTGATAAAGGACAAACCGTCTTCTATTTCTGCCCATCATGCAAGTAAGTCGATCACTACTAAAGCCTGGTTCATACTTCCTGCAAATGCAAAATGAATTTTGGCGACACAGCCCTGTTTAGTTAGCAAATGTTTCGAAGGGGTTGAACACAGTTCAACTGTTGCGAGTTATTCATTGCGATTTTGTGACAACAAAATTTGCTTCGCATTCGCAGGACGTATGAACCTGGCTTTAGGCTTGTAGACCCTTTTATGTTAATCATACAGTTTTCATAGATTGCACAAGGGTTAGTAGGAACCTGTGAGGGCAGAGATAGTTCTTGTGATTTATTTAGCTTGGTCACTACATATTTGGCCGCACAGGCAGTTTATTCCCAAGGGAGCTGAGTTGGTTTGATGAATGAAATAAATGGCCTAGTGATCAGGGGTATTATTGTTGAAGAGCCACGAGCGTCACTGAATGACGGATTTCAGTGCTATACGCGGGTTTATAGTGCAAGCAGAAATTCACTGTTAACATGACATGTGTGTAAAGTACAATATGGTTACAAGTGCAGCAATCAGCAAAACAGAAACAAACAAAACATGCAATTGGATCTTGAAGGATCTGCGGTGGACCTTACAAAGAGTTAAGACTAGTCTTATCTCAAGTTAGGACAAGTACTTGTCTAACTTAGGACTAGCCTTAAACTTTTAATATCTCCTGGGACTAGTCCTAAGTTAGGCCCAGTCCTGACTCTTTGTGAAACCGACCCCAGGATGGTTAGGTTCAAAGGTTCATCTTTTATGTAAAAGTAATTTTTTATTTATTTTTTTATTAATAGGCATCAAGAGATTGAGTACTCCTGAAGAAAATCAACATCTTCGGATTGGTGGCACTGGATGAGAGGAAGTCAAGACAAGAGCTCACCGGAACAAGGAGATGAAATCAACACCGACGACGACGACAACAACTGCGACCACCTGATGCCAGAGATGTCTTACTGATGATGAGGCCGATTTTTTAATTGTATTTATTAATTGAAAAATGCGGCACTTCATACTCGGTGATTTTTCATTTGGTAAGTTTTGAAAATTAAGCCCCCATATATTTGGTTTTGTATTTTTAACTCTGAAAACAGAAGAGCAAAAATTCAGTGACAAAGGGTTCGCCACCCGTAAGGAAACCCCTGGCCAATTGTTTAACCGTGTTTGATTGAAAGTTGCGCCACTTCAAATTAAAAGTTGACATTTGGTAAATTTTGAAAAATAACGTAAACCCCCTCCAAATATTTTGATATACAAATAGGTTTGTTTTATTAAAGAGGTTTTATATTTTACCTGTGAAAACAGAGGAGCAAAAATAAGTGACAATGGGTTCGCCACCCGTAAGGAAACCCCTGGCCAATTTTTTTTTAATTGTTTGGAAAAAGCAAACGTTATTTGTTGATCTTTACCTCGGATGGATTCATCGCTTCTGTGACAGGGTTTGCTTCTTTCTACTCAACAAGTAGAACCAGTAGACCTATTTTCCTGAAACTTTCACTGTTTTATTTCATCTTTCTAACTCATTGTGAAATCGACCCAAGGATGGTTAGGGTCAAAGGTTCATTTTTTATGTAAAAGTAATTATTTTTTTTGATTGTTTGTTTGTTTGTTTTTTATTAATAGGCATCAAGAGATTGAGTACTCCTGAAGAGAATCAACATCTTCGGATCGGTCAACACTGAGAGGAACTCAAGACAAGAGCACACTGGAACAAGGAGATGAAATCACCCCAGACGACGACGACCACCTGATGCCAGAGAGATGTCTTACTGATGAGGAGGCCGATTTTTTAAATGTATTTATTGAAAAATGTGACACTTCATACTCGGTGATTTTTCATTTGGTAAGTTTTGAAAATTAAGCCCCCATATATTTGGTTTTGTATTTTTAACTCTGAAAACAGAAGAGCAAAAATTCAGTGACAAAGGGTTTGCCACCCGTAAGGAAACCCCTGGCCAATTTTTTAACTGGGTTTGATTGAAAACTGCACCACTTCAAATTAAAAGTTGACATTTGGTAAATTTTGAAATATAACTTAAGCCCCCCAAATATTTTGTTATACAAATAGGTTCGTTTCATTTCAGAGGTTTTATATTTTACCTGTGAAAACAGGAGCAAAAATCAGAGACAACGGGTTCGCCACCCATAAGGAAACCCCTGGCCATTCTTTTTTAATCAAATATTTGGGAAAAAAGCAAATATAATTTGTTGATGTATCGAAATCGTTATCTTGGATGGATTTATCGCTACTGTGACAAGGTGTGTTCTTTCTGTTTTCTCAGCAAGTAGAACCATGTAGACCTATATTGTTGAAACTTTCACTGTTTTATTTCATCTTTCTAACTCTTTGTGAAATCGACCTCAGGATGGTCAGGGTCAAAGGTTCAGTTTTTTTATGTAAACGTAATTATTGTTTGGATTGTTTGTTTGTTTTTTATTGACAGGCATCAAGAGATTGAGTACTCCTGAAGAGAATCAACATCTTCGGATCGGTCGAGACTGAGAGGAACTCAAGGCAAGAGCTCACTGGAACAAGGAGATGAAATCACCACTGACGACGACGACAACGACGACGACCACCTGATGCCAAAGAGATGTCTTACTGATGAGGAGGCCGAGCATCCATCCCAGTATGGGTACTTAAATAAGATCAGGATCCTTTATCACTCACAGTGCCATCAGGATTCTCAAGAAACAAAATGAGGCTTGACATCAAAATTTAGTCTGGTTCCGTTTTTCAAACTTTGAGAGTTTCAAGCGGGTTTTGATCAGTACACGGGAACCAGAAAAAATGGCCGAACTGTGGTAAAGGTGTTTTAAAACTGTCAGTGTTGCTTACATTAATTTGTGATAACTCATGCTGTAAAGCTAGTTTCAAAAAACGAGTATCTAAAATTGAATTGTTTACCTTCATGAATTGTTGTTATTGATCGATCCTCCCCTTACCCCTGGGGTGGGTTGATCCATTGTGAGAACAAACAAGACACTTGAGTGCACACCTTCTATGATGAAAGCGTTCTAGGGCCAAATTTCATGGCTCTGCTTACCACCGAATTCTGCGCTTACAATCACGATTTCCCATTTACTTGCAAGCGCGAATTTCTGCGCTAGCCTTGCAAGCTTTGAATGCCTAGTAACGTGGAGTACGCACGCGCAGAAGCCAAAATTCGCTGCTAACCTGTGAAATATGCTTGCAATAAGCACAGGATTCTCTGCTTCCGTAAGCGCTGATTCTGTGCTTACGGTAAGCAGAGCCATGAAATTGGGTCCAGCTCTGGTTAGGATCATGGCATACTTTGTAACTTATGGGTCATGACAAGACTTAAATTCTCTTTATCCTGAGAGTTGGTCATTGCACAATTGTCATCCTCGCTACTGTTACTACGACGCGCCTGATGCATTACAGAGGCAACGTTGCCCCTGGTCATTGCCTGGGTACCCCTTGAAATGTTCTTGCATATATTCCATAGAGGTGCCCTTTACCAAGGAGAAAACGCCTTGGTGCACTTGCCCTGTTTAAATGACCGAGCTGCCCTTTTCTGCTAGGGGTTTGTGTCATACAAACTAGGAACCCAGGACTGATACTGTCCCCTGGTCATTGCCTTGGTGCCCTTGAAATGCTCCAGTATAAATGTGCAATTTCCTCATAGGGTGCCCTTTACCAAGAAGAAAGAAAATGCCTTGGTGCCCTTGCCCTTTCAAAAACGAAGCATACAGCCCTGGGAACCTATCAATGTTTTTGCTAGCAGTGGCTTACTGTTGTACCACTACCATGGTGCATGACTTCCATCCCTTTTTGCTAGAGGATTGGGTCACAGCAAACTACAATGTTGAGGGTTATATGCACACACATGACCTTTGCCCCTTCCTACCTTGGGAAATGACTGGTACTTTATATTGTGTGCGTTCGATTAGCTTCCCTGGGTTGACCGCGCAGTGCTCACTCGGGTGAGCCCCTGACAAGAGCTAATCGAACGAGCACACTTGCCCTCTCATGGTGACAGCATGCACCTCGGGTCACCCCCAAGTGACCCATTCCACAAGCAGGGCACTGGGGACTGACCCGGGTGAGCCCCATCAAAGCTATTCGACTGTACCGGGGCAGACCGGGATCGACCCAGGGAAGCTAAACGAACGCGCCCTATATTAATCCACCTGCCATGTGACCTCTGACCCTTCCTCTGTGAGGTAAGGTTACTGTAAACCTTTGCAGCTGTATGTCAGAAATGGGAACCTGTCATTTAACCTCTGCTCCTTCCCACCTGGGGTATTTGTTGAAAAAACAATGATAAATCTTGAATCATGCATTTTGAATTGTTTCTATAGACTTATTCATGATTGTGCATTTTAACTGCATCTGTGATCCAACTTGGCAAAAAGAAGAAGACAAATCATTACGTGCAAACATTTCGCTCATCATTCTTTGTGTTGGCCACACATGCAAAATAAATTGTTTCAAAGCTGTTCTTAATTTTGGCTTTAAACTTTATTTTGGGACAGGAAATGGGACATTGCAAAAAGGTTTGTCCTTTTTGGTAGTTTGGGTCACAACTGCATAATATTTGTGTATTTTACATAAATTGTCTTAAAGGCAGTGGACACTATTGGTAATTACTCAAAATAATCATTATCACAAAACCTTTCTTGGTAACGAGTTATTGGGAGAGGTTGAGTGTATAAAACATTGTGAGAAACGGCTCCCTCTGAAGTGACGTAGTTTTCGAGAAATAAGGAATTTTCCACGAATTTGATTTTGAGACCTCAGATTTAGAATTTGAGGTCTCGAAATCAAGCATCTGAAAGCACACAACACTCTGTGACCATGGTGCGACAGGGGTGTTTTTTTCTTTTATTTATATCTCGCAACTTCGATGATCGATTGAGCTCAAATTTTCACAGGTTTGTTATTTTATGCATATGTTGAGATACATCAACTGTGAAGACTAGTCTTCAACAATTACCATTAGTGTCCAGTGTCTTTAACACATTTTATTGAGACATTCCCACGAAACGAGTTCACATTACTTGGTACAAAATGCACACATTTTGTATATAGAACGTTTGACTTTACTTTCCAAAATACGGAATTTTAATAACTTTTTTTTTCTTCAAAACTCTCTTGGCAAATGTTTTTTTTTCCATACTACTTTTAATACTTTGCTCGCTTTAAAAACTCTTCTTTTCTAGATTTTCCCAGAGTTGGAATATCTTAAATCGGTTCAGGAAAACAAAAATTTCTGTAAAATTTGTTGTGACTCAAATTGTGGGAGTGCCTCTGGTTCTATATTGATACTTTGATGATTGTGAAGCCAAGTACAACTTGCACTCAATACAATATGCAAGCGAAACACATCAAAAAGTTGTATTCTTGGGACCAATCTTCATGACATACAAGTACATCATCAATTTAACCAAATGTAATCATTTTAGGCATGACATGTTTGGATAAGTGTGATGCACACCTGTCCAAACTCAAAATGAAATTGATTAAAAGTACAATATCTTTTACGAGACTGTCACAAACTTCATTTGAAAATGTTGCTTTTTCTTCTTTGCATTGCTGTGACATTAATAACAGTTCTAAATTTCATTGAGGTTTTTTTTTGCATCAGCTGATGAACAAAAAATCTAATTTCAGAGATAACTTTCATTTCAACTCACTCAAGGATAGTGTAAATGTTGTACTTGGCTGTTTTTATAATTTTAAAAATTATGTCTTAAATTATTTGGTTACCATTCATTAAATGCTATAGAAAGCACCACTGAACTGTAGAAGCAGCAGAGTTGTGCAAACGTGTGTGCTGGTTGGTGTGGCCTACTACTATCTGGAATGTGTGGCGACCTAATGATCCAAGACTTAATGGTTGGGTAAGCATTTTATTAAGTGAAATCTTGTTAATGTGGCGCTGGTAGTCTGTCTTACCGGTGTCCTACCTTACATGATTGACAAACTCTTTCAACTTCTCGATCTCCGACAAAAAAAAACGAAACCTAAGAAAGAAAGGATTTGGTTGCCTGTTGAAGTCTTTGGGGGCCTGTATCAAAAGTGTCAAGGACTGAGGACCATTGCACTTTTTTTCACTTTTTTTACCTGATCATTTTGTTATCCTAAGTTGGTACCCGTCTCTCTATACTGTTCCTGTGTAAACGGGTCTACTTTTGAGCAACTTTTCTACAACGGACATCCTCTTCTGATCTGAGGGAGCCTCTAGACCTGACGGATGGCGGAGACTTCTACCCAGATGTTGGTGCTAGGGTCGGAGAAACGAGATTCTGAACATGGCTATTCACATTTCAATCAGGTACTCGGGCTTTTACATTGGTTTCACTTGCGTTAAGAAGTTTTGACTTTATCAAAAGGAGATATCAAAGATGACATTGGGATTGTGTAGGAAGTAAACAGGGTGCTTTATTGTAGAAGAAACATCCTTGCTTAGAGAGATGCTGTCGTGCATTATGTACTTGTGACCAGTTTAATTCGCAACCACAGTAGGTAGTACTTACACTCCTTTGTAAGTTAGAATAGTGTAAAGATTTCAGAGTTAGTTAAAAAAAAAACACTGAACTGGTTGACGTTATTCAGTCTATGATGTTAACTATTGGTCTATTTCAGTGACCAATTAACTAGGTTCATTGTAGGTTTTGAGTGGTCAGCTCTATGACAGATTCTACAGTAGGTATGTTAACGACAATCAGTTGAGGAAATGACTTACAAATGATGTTGACCAATAGACATTGCTTTTTTAACAAATAATGACACTGTGCATGATTTGTATACATTTTTCATAAACGTAGTAATTTAGCTGCAGTAGGTGTTTTCAATCCTTTAGGGTATTAATTATTGATAATTGTGAACAATTTTTTCAACTAGTTAACCCTTTTCCAGCTGAACAAGGTGAAGACACTCAGGCGGTTTTTACAAAAACTCACAAAATTTGTAAAAGTTCAGCCGCAATGTTGGAATCTTGTTTCTCTGATCAGCACATCATCATTATCTGGGTTGAAGTCTTAGTTAGTCAGGCTGTTAACATGACAAAGACACTTGGTCATCAATTGTTTTGACAGGTTCTTAAAAGAGTAGGCAAGTTTATGATATTAAACCCGTAGAACTGTTGGGAACAAATGCAAGCTACTAGTTTTTGTCAGTATAACAATTGTATTTTATGTTTGTTAAGATCTCTTTGAAACAAAACAGTTTTTGTGCGATGTCCATTCGTAGTATTAGTGTAGACTTATTCAGTTCAATGACCTTTTCGCAAAGATAGTAATTTGTCACATAGCTAGGTAGTTATAGGAAAAGGGAGCATACACACTAGTCCAGTATTAGTGTAGAATTATTAAATAAATAACTTCAAAACTAAATAAGTTATTTCTCAATTCGCTTGTTAGATTGATTTTGTTATGAATATTATGCCAAAAAGACACAGCAGGAACAGTTATTCTAAATAAGACGTCACTTCTGTTACTTTAGTCGTGCACTGTTTAACTGTTTGCAGAATCACATGTGTCTTTCTGGATGGAAAATGCACAAAGTTATCAGTGATTTTATCGTAACTGATAAAACTTTAGTTGTCCGACATCGACGTCAGACTCATTTTTATGCAAAAACATTGTATTTTATAATTGGTACGAAATCATTAGCATGCAGAGGTTGGTTTGCAGATTTACATGAAGTTAATCAGTAGGAATAGTTGTTGATCCTAGATGTTCAATACTTTATTGGGACAGTATCAGCAGTTTGTAGTACCGTAGAATTTGAAACTTGGTTGTACTTAGGAGTTTAGAATTTGTTTAGAGATAGGTTAGGTTTTTTTTTCTCAGTCTAGTTATCCTCCATAACTCCAATGTCATCTACAATATCTCCTGTAATGATACTCAATGCAATGAAGATGCAAATCTGATGTTTTCGTACAACCTCACTTTTGACTTTGAAATTTGACTTTATTTGACTTCGTTTGAACATCACATCACACACACTGTTATAATGTTGCGATGTTTTAACAAATCCAAAACTTATGATTGATTTGAAGCAAAATTTATGAAGAAGTGTAGTTCTTCTATGCAAGTGAAACCAATACATTCCCGAGTATGCTGTTAATATTGAAAAGAACATGCGTATTTTATTTCTGTTTTTTGTGCTTGTCACAAAAATTCAGAAAATTGTTCAAGTTCAGCCGCCATGTTGGAATCTTGTTTCTCTGATCAGCGCATCATCATCTTGGTTGAAGTCTTTGTTATTCTGATGGTACAGGACTCAATTGGTGACGGAGTGGAAGCGTCCTTTTTCACTTAAACCAAAATTCAAACTTGAAACTTTACTCCAAGAACTTAGCGACATGTTTGCCCGAACAGGGGGAGACGTCCGATGGTACACTTGATACAGATTCATCAAACATTTTAACGGGCAACAGAATCCTTTCGACTTATGTTTTAGACTTTAAAAAGAAAATCTTTAGTTTGATTTTTGGCTTCGGACTTTTAAAAATCAATCATTTTAGTTTGTCAATCATGTAAGGCAGGACTTTGGTAAAATCTACTATTAATGAAACATTAACTTGATTTAACTTAATAAAATGCTTTCCTTCCATTAATACTTAGATCATTATGTCACTTCACTTTCTAGATAGTAGTTGCCCACACTGACCGGCACACGCGTTTGCGCAACTCTGCTGCTTCTGCAGTTCAGTGGTGCTTAAAAAAATAAAAAAAAATCCCTTAAAAATTGCCTTTTTTATATACACTAAGTCAGCCAAATAATTTTTTCGTTCCGTTGTACAATTCGAAATTAACTGCGTAAAAACTTTGGCCCTACCCCCCCTATTATCAAAATCATGATCAACCAAGTGCACCCCCTATAGGGGTGCAGAAGAGACTGTATCCCATAGTAATGTACACCAACAATGTAATCGACTAGAAATTTGCATATGACACTTACTACACAAGGCGTCAAATTCAAATTACCGTAAGATTATATTGCTAGGTACATCAAAATGGAATGCAGCCCCTTATTAAAGGTATCGTCTTATAGCTTGTTGTGACTTTAAATAACAATAAAATGGAGTCCTATTGTGGACTTAGTCATGTTTTGATCAAAACACTAGCCATTGTTTGTACTTAGTAATTTTTTGAGCAGAAACTCATAGTCAATGTTTGGACTTAGTCTTTTTTTGGACTTAGTCATTTTTTGACAAAAACACTTAGTAATTATTGACTTTCTGTGTCCTTTTGTGGACTTAGTAATTTTTTGAGCAGAAACTCATAGTCAATGTTTGTACTTAGTCTTTTTTTGGACTTAGTCATTTTTTGACAAAAACACTTAGTAATTTTTGACTCCCTGCATGGACTTAGCTATTTTTGACTTTCCAAGATTGAGATTATAAAGTCACAGAACAAGCTATAAGATGCGGCCTTTACAGAAGATACAACATTGGTAGTTACGCTATTGTGAATTGAACTGATTAGTTTAATGCGGAAAGTTAGTGAACATGCATTAGTAACCTTAAATTTTGGTAAGCATGCAAGGAAAAATTCATCTACATGTCCACTCGATGTAAAAACTGTATTGAGGTAAACAATAAATAAAGAAATTTGTTTTGAAACGCTGCAAGTCTGAGATAACGTTTTTTGTGTCAAAATTTGTGCACTCTATATGCAGTATATGAATACCAATGTTGTACCTTCTTTATAAGTAAGAAATGCAACCTGTAAACCATAAAGGAGTCAAATTTAATTAGATTTGTTTGAAAAGAAACAAAAAAAACGCTTTGATTCTGTAAATATTCAGAGTTCTTGTAAGATGAAGAAAAAGCACAAACAATTATTTTACAAGTTTGCAGAAATCATAAATAGTTAATTCATGTTTTCATGAGACTAGTTTTTTGTTAGCCATGTGGACTCCTTTTTGGAAATAACAGGTTACATTTCTTCCTTGGTTGATCATTTATATTTCTTAGCTATGATTGTCATTTGCCAGCTGATATTTCCTCTCTGATAAATTATTAACTGATTTGGGGGGTTTAAGTTGAATTTTGAAATTGTACACATTTTCAATACTTTTAATAAAAACAAGTAAAAATTGAAAGCTGTATTTGATTTTACAAATACAATTTTTGAATAGTGCGCTACAAAAAAAAAGACATTTTGAAATAATTTCAATGAGGTTTTCAAAAAGTAATTTTACATCAACTGGCATATTTCGAACCATCAATTTAAGCAACTATCAAAATGAATAGTAAGGAAACAATAGGAGTGGCAAAGCACCCCTGAAACAAAAATTGTTTTAATTAAAACATTCAGGAAACATATATACACCATAGTCATAATCAAGTTCTTGTGGTTGGGTGGGTGGGGGTTAATGTCTAACAGTGTGAATGCACTAAGTGGTGTTATTGTTTTCTTTCTTTGGAAAAAGTTTGTTCAAATAAAGTCTTGAAAATTCAAATAGACAGTCTAGTCTGGTTTGCTTGTTATTTTCTGATGAATCCTAATATTTGGACAATTATTAGTTCTATAAACAGCTTATAACTTTGATCATCCCCTATTCCCCTTCTTGGTGTTGTTGAACTAATTAAAAGTAACTTTTAGAAGGTTGGGGATACTTTTGGTAATTATCAAACACCAGTCTCCTCATTTGGTGTGCCTCAATAAATGCATAAATAACAAACCAGTGAAAGTTTTGGCTCGAATGGTCATCAAAGTTGAAAACAAATTATGAAAGAAAACCCAATATTCCATGCATAAAATTGTGTGCTTTCTGAAGCCTTTCTCAGATTCAATTTTTTGGGGGTGAAAAAAAAATTACCACTTTCCCTAAAACTACATTTTACTTTAAAGGGTGTTTTTCCAACAACATTGTTTTACATCAACATGACCAGTGCTCTAACGTTTTAATGGTAATTGATTTTTGGAGAAACTACCAAGTACACCCTGCCTTGGATCACTCAAAATGTACTCTGTGTTGCTATTTAATAGGATGCATTCAAAATTATAAAGCTAATTTTTTTTTAAAATCCTTGAGGGGGGGGGGGGTGGGGGATGGTAGAGTTACATATTCATGAACAGTAATTCCATGTTTGCAAGTACAGAAATACATTGTAATCGTTCCTTTTGGTGAACTACATGTAGAATCAGGTGTATGCAAAACTCAAAAAATGCTCATTCACAGTCTTAGGTAATGACCTCAAGGATAGTATCGAATTGACAATGCTTAGCCTGTATTACAGGCAGGATGTTTGGCTTTTGAGGGAAAAGTATGAACATTTTTTTGAGAAGAAGGGCTAACCTAAATGAAAGTTTTTAATAGAAATTTAACCGATTCTTCGGAGGCCTCACAAACAAGAAGAAGTCATAAATAATGTGGGTCTTAGGAGGAAAAAAAGGTATGAGAGAAATTTGGGCAAATGTGTTGGTATAAACTATTATGGCCCTACATCTAGTAATAGAAATATACATTTTGGTTGCCTTACAGAACGGTCGAGGCTGTGTACCTCAGTGGCTGCTGGTGTGGCTGGATGCTAAGATGCAGGGAGAGGCAGCATACACTTCTGATGAAAGGGAAACATTCAGATCCCACAAACTCTGAAAAAGAACAAAATTATATTTAGAGTATGGATGTAAATTAGTGTTCATACAATGTACATAATGAGGGGATATAGAAAGTATAAGGCATTGGGAAATTTGACTTCAGGACAGCATGTTCAGGGGCCTTTAAATTGTCTCCACATATACATGACATGTACAGTACTTCATGTCGTCAAATCTAATTCCCAACACACAAGAAAACAATTCAAAGAAAAATATGTGCGCCCTGTGAGTTTACTCTAAAACACTTGTATTGAAGGAATTGGAGACACAAAAAACGTGTAGTGCAAAGCGTTAGAATTCATCAGAAAAATCGATGTGGGTCTGTCCGTCCCTAAAAATATTTTCCTCACTTGTATTGAGCGAGAATTCAGTGGTTTAGTAAATTTTAACACAATCTACGTCTGGGGTTATATCATCAGCTGACAATATTTGAGTTGACTGTATTGCCAAGACAATCTTTAGAAACCCCCTCAAATTTCCTCTTTTGCATCAACACATGAATCACTTACCTGATTAAGAAGATTCTATGAACATCCGTGCAGTTATCATCGTGGAAGTTGTTGAATTTTGATGTCGGTTTTCGATGTAAAATGTTGCAGAAAATCTGCTTTTTCACCACACACGTGGAGCTGAACACACGATGCCCGCGCTCAGAAAGAAAATGGCCGCGGGGATCGGAGTAAATAGTCTGGTCCCCTGACCAAAGATTCCTTGACGTCTCTTGTTAAAAATCTTAGCTAAAATTTCTTGCTAAATTCGACAGAGCCTAGTCGGAGATTTTTGGGTCTGGGAACCAGACTACGGAGTAAAGGGGTGCATAAACCTCGTTCCCAGGGGTGATCGATCTCGCCGCGCCATTTTTCCCCAGCATGCCTTGCTCGATGTGCATGCGCGTGACGTAGTACGAACGGCATCCTTTTATTTGCCGAAATTTGAAAGAATCATGGGGGATGAGGCCAGCACCAAGAAAAAGAGAACATTATGAAGTAATGAAGTTTTTGAGAAAGAAGTAATTTTTCACGAATTTGATTTCGAGACCTCAGAATTAGGTTTTGAGGTCTCGAAATCAAGCATCTGAAAGCACACAACTTCCAGGGTGTTTTTCTTCCATATTACCTGCAACTTAGACGACCAAATGTTTGTTATTGTATGCAAGGTGTCCATATAGTGTCTTTCACCACAGCTACACAGACGTATCGTCTATTTCGGTCCCAATTGCTATCCTCATCAGCTCGATCGGGGGGGGGGGGCACAAGAGGGGAAGAGGTGGAGAGGAGTGAAAGATTGATTTTTATAGCTCCATGGATAAATCAAGAACTGTTAACGTCTCATCAGTTTTGTAATCCACACTGGGGACTGACGTCTGATTGTCTATACATCCTCTTTAATAACCCTTTACTAATGACAAATTTCGGCCTGTATTATTCCATTTGAATAACGAATCCCGTGGAGACTATGGCGTTATAATTATCTAGTAATCAATCTGACATTTGAAGCAATTCCCATTTTGGGATTCATTTGTGACAGTTTTCATTCTAGTTTCGAAGAAAATGTAACTTGTAAAGTATTTCCTCTGAGATTAATGTATTACTAATAAGTTATTGATTCATCTATCATTCGACTTGGTTTTCTACATTGATGTAATTGGGTATATGTCTTGTCGTGGCCTAAAGTAGTTGAGTGCACTGTTCTCAAGCTCTGGTGTTTCCGAGCAGCAGAGTATGGGTTCGAGTCCTGGTCATCCTACCATACTGTCTTTGCAATAACAGCTAAAACCAGTATTGCTGCGTCCTGCGGGTGGAACGTAAAGCCGTGGGCCCCGTGTGTTGTGTGTTAAAAGAAGGGTTTCGCCGGGGTGTTTTTTATTTGATCGGCAGCATTGCGACACACATGCAGCACATTGTATATTAAAGCAATCACCTTCGCACACCTAGCAGGAAATAATGCTGAGCGCTTTGATACATGAGGGTGTGACAAAGCGGTAAAGAACCCTTTATTACTATTCATCATATCAGGTATTTGCGTGCCTGCCAATTCAATAGAATTCCTCCCAGGATGTTTGTAATGGGCCATTGATTTAACAGTCCCCGTGGACATGATTGATAAAAACGGTACAGCCACTAAAAATAGCTAATTGGTAGGGGCCTATAATGATCGTCTGAAAGCACTTTGTGCATAATATTGTACATGGTTCAAATCTTCCTCGCAAATTGCTTCTATTAAATTCAAGCCACCTGTTGCTAATCCTACCGAAAGAATCCCAAAAAGTTATATGTAGAACTATACTCCACAGCAGTGAAACTATATATTTATACTTCGTCGTTGTTAATTTGGCACTAAACAAGATGTGTGGACATCACTTCTTGGTACAATAAACCCCATGAGAAATGTTTTCGTAATCTGTTAGCTAATTGATTTTTACCACCTCCCCTCCCCCTCGCCCCGCCCATAAATGATTACGTAAACCATAACGCGTCTATGATTGGATAATAAGTCACTTACCACCTCTGCTGGACGAGGCAATAAAACCAGCCGCACTTGATCGTTTTCTTGATTGTTTTCTTGATTGTTTTCTTGACATCTTAAAGTATAGCGTTGTGTATCACAAGAGGTGAAAACTTTCAGATTCCTGGTGGGTGATTGTGGCCTATTTCACGGGTGGGTTATTGTCCCTCGCCACGCTCTACAACGATAATGATCTTTTGACGGAGACTCCGGAACCAAGATGAAACCCCTCACCAAGCTGGTCTTCTTGACTCTTCTTGTCTTGACGCATTTTGCAGATCGAGGTAAGATATTGCTTTCTGCATACTAAGTTTTAAACTCGAAAAGGGAAAGGCTAGTTTTCAAGACAGTAGCTGAGTGCCACCATACGAAAAGTACGAAAGTTACAGGCCACTCAATCCGACCGAAAAAGAGCTTAAACTGTCCAATACTACTTTTGAGATAATTTCTAGGGTGGTCCCTTTTTCTGCATTTGCCCCCAGAGTGCCGGCAACACCCACGGACCGGCCCATCACATCACAGAATATGAACTGTTAATAGCAATGTAACTACTTCTCTTTGTAGATATGGAGGTGTGGTCCTAAATGTCAAACTCAAAACTTTAAAAATTGTATGAGTCTTTGAGCCATTTCTTCTCATCAGCTGCTTCTCCTTCTGTTTATTTTGTTTAATTAGTTCTTCCTAGATGTAAGCTTTGTTAGGGTTCCTGCCCTGGATGTGTCAGCTGTGACAGACACGGCGCACCATAAGTTTCCTAATAGTATACGAAAAGGGGAGTTATTGGTCACTCTGGAACGTATAGCACAACAAAATTATCAAATTGAAAATAATTTCACTCGATACAAATTTCATATGAAAACAGTGACAATCTTACAGTCTGAAATATTGTCCAGTCGAAGAAATATCATCAAATGAAGATTGCCAAACCATTGCTTTTTTGTTTGGTTTTCCCGATTTGAACGATAGGTTACAATTATCTCCGAAAGTAAGACACTTTTGTCGTCGTTTTCAGTACAACGTTAGGCTTACATTTACCTGTTTAAATCACACGTTTAAACATGGCTAGGTGATGGCGTGTAATGCGTGTTGATTGTAGAATGGCTGTGGTTTGTGATACCAAGCAATGTTTACGGCTATTCTGATATGGCACTTCGTTTTCATGCTCTGAAATTAGCTAGTTGATTACTCGACGTTTCGACCTAGTGGCTTTTCAATTTCAATTAATTGTTTTTCTCTTAAAAACCAGTTAACAAAGAGTATATCCATTATAGACCGGGGCCCAATTTCATGGCTCTGCTTACCGTAAGCAAGGAATCTGTGCTCATGGAAGCATGGAATTATCTGCTTACGTCAAACGTATTTCACGGTAGCGGGGAATTTTGGCTGGTGAGCTTGCATTTATTCATTTCTTCGTTCGGCTGTGCGGCACCTAAATGTAGCCCGAGCCCTAACTAAGCCGCACATTCGGCTGATGTAGAAGCAAACTTAACTCTGAAAGAACATCATCTAGTTTGATATATAAGTTCACAGTGCCTCAAATTTTAACAATAATAAAACTAAATAGTAATAGGACGTTGCGTGAGCTATATTTTACATTACACAATTCAAATTCCCATCACCCTTGAGGGGAGCATACTTGTCTTGAGATTACTTTTGATGAACGCCCTTAGCCTTATTAGTCAGTTTCCACCTTCCGTGCTTAGATATTAGGTGAGATGGAACTTGGGCGTTGGAGGCGGTGGATGCCTAGGACAAAAGGCTTTACAGCTTTAAGCACCATTTCTCTAGTTCTAGTGACAGTAATGGTCCATTGAGTTGTTACGATAAGGCCACTTGTTGTACGCACTAATCTGCGAAGTACAGGTATGGGATGAATTAGGTGGCTGCCCGATGCATTGAAGTACCGTTTGAAGCACGACAGGTCATGTTGGTTTAAATGTTCTGGCGATGGTGATATCGCTGCCCTGGCGAAATTGGTCTGTTTTAGATTTGGTGAGAGGCGTTTATCTTAACCTATCTTCTGAAATAGAGCAATCCTCTCTTGTTACGTTGCTAGTGTCGCTGTAACGTATAAAAACCGGTGTAGCAAACAAATCACGCAAACAATATTATGCGCAGATCATCTAGGCCTCCCTCGGAATGTTCGTGAGCAATGTACAAGTTTGTCATTATCTCAGGTGTCACTAACCCTTTTCTCTTTGGGGTACAATCTCCGGTAGCCTTGTGGGGCGTTTTCACTAATGAGCTGTCTTTGGGAGATGGAATACCGGCAAAACTGTGTGCCCAGCTGATTGCGGCTGATGCGGAGCTCAAAGCCGGTAACTCAATGCAAAGGTAGACTTCTTTTGAGCCCAACATCAGCCTGATTGATCGGCGCTTGGTGGCCACGTAAAAAAAGTGGATTACGTAAATAAAAAAAGTGTTAAAATGCGTTCTAATGAGTGCATGTATAACCCCCCACTTACATAAACTACAAAGGGTCACGAGAATATAGCGGAAAACAGATTACACATTTTGCATGACATAAATTTTTTAATTTATAAAACGGTCGCTGAGCGAAACCCCAAAACGGGAGATCAGTGTTTTTTTATTTATCATCAAGAATGACAGAAATATTTCAAGGGTAGCTTTCTACTATCATCATCATCAAACCGTGTAAGTTTTATGTAAATCTGTGATCTTAGACGATTTTTCCCCCCACCAATTCTATAATGTTCCTTTAACGGATAAAGTGGGATAAAGGTGATCAAAAGGAGATCAACAACAAGAGGTGTTTGTGATCATATTGCGGTACACCTTTAAACAAAAACATAATGCTAACAATAGGTTTTTGGCTGTTTGCCAAACACGTAATTAATAACAACTATCTCAAAAGAAAAACAACATCTGACGCCCTCGAAAAAATAAATTATAACTGTCACAAAATGAATCCCCAAATGAGAATTGCTTCAAATTGAGGTTTTAGGTTGTCATTGTTTTGGTCAGATTGTTGATTAGATAATTATAATGCCACAGTCTCCACGGGATCGTTATTCAAATGGAATAATACACGGGCCGAAATTGGTAATTAGTAAAGGGTTATTAAAGAGCATGGTAGACAATCGGACGTCAGTCCCCATTGTAGCCGTGTCCAAGGCTCTTTGCGTATACGCAAGCACCGAACCGCTCTGAATTCACGAACTGCATTAGATACTACACCGCACGGCACATAACAGTACTTGATACCGTGGGGTCGAAGCATGGCTTTTCGAGGTATCAACGAGGTTACAAAACGAACTGATCCTGCTTCGTTTTGTAACCTCGTTGATACCTCGAAAAGCCATGCTTCGACCCCACAGTATCAAGTACTGTTATGCGCCGTGCAGTATGTTCGTGAATTCATAACGGGCCGGTGCTTGCGTAAAGAGCCTTGGACAAGGCGATCCCCGTGTGGATTACAAAGCAAATGAGACGTTAGAGTATTTGTGACTTATCTGTCTAGATTATTTCCTTCTCTCTCTAATTTTCTTTTTTGAAGCACATCCTTGTTTTGAGTCGAGTTAGTTCAATAAACACCGTACAATCAATAAGTTGTATACACAAAATTAATAGGGTGTTTTCCCTCCACATTTTCCATATAAGGTAGCCGTGACTTGCTGTGCACGCATAAGACAGCAGATCTATCTATTGTCGTAGATGGAAATATTCTCCGACAAATTCAGTTTGTATGACCGTTATTACTTACAATCAGCGAGTTTTTAGAATGGAACATGTATTTTTTTGTTTTCATTGATAGGTCTTGCTGGTTCGATGTCGACATCAAGTTTTTCAAACAGTAAGTATAAACTGTTATTTATTTACTTATTTCATTTATTTATTTATTTATTTTAAATCTTTAGACATTGACCTACACAATGTTGACAAGTTGAACGTGGGGCTGTCAAGGTTAAAACAAAAGTATAAATACTGCCATCAAGAGACCGATGTGTATAAAAACCATAATTATATAACTATATCACACATTAGAAAATATTAAAACAAAACCAAATCCAGATTATTGCAAATACAGCACCAACAAAACACATAACAACATGAGGAAGGGAAAGCAATAAAACAAAAATGAGGGGTTTTTTTCATTTGAAATGCCATCGTTGAGCTGGTCCCAAAGGTTACACGAATATTGATATTTAAAATCTCTTTATTTTAGGTGAGTATTCATGAATTCACCAAAAGGTTCATCCAAGTTGGCGAGCATCTTTCTAGTCAAAACTTTATCATCATCACCATGTTGTTGCATATTGTCTTTTTGTTGGGAAATTTACATTTTAACAATATTCTCATGCACGTTTTTAATGTTGCTGGATTGTTTTGGGTTTTTTAAATTCTTTTTTATTGTGTGTAGTTACAATGTTGTGGGGTTTTACTGTGTTTTGTGTATTAATGGATATTTGTAACTATTTTTAATTTAGTCTATTCTAATCTAATCTAATCTAATCTAATCTAATCTAATCTAATCTAATCTAATCTAATCTAATCTAATCTAATCTAATCTAATCTAATCTAATCTAATCTAATCTAATCTAATCTAATCTAATCTAATCTAATCTAATCTAATCTAATCTAATCTAATCTAATCTAATCTAATCTAATCTAATCTAATCTAATCTAATCTAATCTGATCTGATCTGATCTGATCTAATCTAATCTAATCTAATCTAATCTAGTCTAGTCTAATCTAATCTAATCTAATCTAATCTAATCTAATCTGATCTAATCTAATCTAATCTAATCTAATCTAGAATAACTGCTTCCCTGGCCTGACAGCTTTGGATACAAAGCCTACATTCAAATACACAATATACACAGCAGGGTGAATATGTCCGCATTTTAAAGGCAGTGGACACTATTGGTAATTACTCAAAATATTTATTAGCATAAAACCCTACTTGGTAAACGAGTATTGGGGAAAGGTTGAAAATTGTGAGAAACGGCTCCTTCTGAAGAAGCCACACAAGTTTTCGAGAAAGAAGTAACTTTCCACAAATTTGATTTCGAGACTCAGATTTAGAAGTTGAGGTCACGAAATCAAGCATCTGAATGCACACAACCTCGTGTAACAATGATGTTTTTTTCTTTTATTAATATCTCGCAACTTCGACGACCAGTTTAGCTCAAATTTTCACAGGTTTGTAATTGTTTGCATATGTTGAGATACACCAAGTGAGCAGACTGGTCTTTGACAATTACCAATAGTGTCCATCTTTAAGTCGTTATTAGTGTTATAAAGAAGCTAAAGCAACTATAAGTGCACACAGTCCTTAACAGTATACATGATGAGGCCCAGGAGTACCAAAACAACCAACCAACCCACAAAAAAGGGATTATGGTACGCAAATTTAAAATTGTCGTCTTGCCCATCGGTGGTTGTTTCTTAAAATATATGATCTACACTGCATAAACAACGATTGTTAGAGAGTACAGCTGCGTGGAACAATGACACATGGGTTCCATAAGACGCATGCTCATTTTGAACTATCTAAGTACATGCATTATTACGGGTCATTGCAAAAACAAATACATTCAGAAAACGTTTTTTTGTTTTTTTTGTTTTTAAGGAAATTAAACCAGTGTATCTCACTTTTCCATCCACAGGTCCGTGGTCTTCGTCCTCACAGTCATTTCCGTTTTTTGGTAAGCATTAAGTTTATCATATGTGTATTGATATTTAAGAGTCCAGCAGTCGATTTCACGAAACGCTAGGATCAATCCTATCTCGAGTTAGGACGAGTAACCCCTCCTAACTTAGGACGAGTTCAATGCGTCCGACGTATTTGGATACGGAACTGAACCCGTCCTAAGTCCTAAGATTAATCCTAAGTTAGGAAGAGTTTGGTGAGATCGACGGCTGATGAACCAAAAATAGGAAAAAGCACAGGATTTGCGTTATACTATACCGGAAGAGAATGCACTGGTGAACCAGGCGTATTCTTCTTTTGGTGCATGCATGCCTAGCCTAACATTTTTTTAAACAACTTTTACAGCCAAAACTTGTAGATTTGTTTTAGGACGCTAGGTGGGTGTAGACATGCGAGGTAAATCCATTATTCCGGAAATGTGCGCGTGCTCAGAACAAAGGAAATTTATCTGGTACATAAAAATATACTGCCACCAAGCGTTAATCTCTCGTTGTTTTGTAAAGTGGTTCCCTGTCTTTATCAGCAGGGTATTGACAAGGACTAGTCGTATACAAACGCAGTGGTTTCATTTGAATATGCATAAAATCGAACATTATAAATATGCATAATGATGCATAATACACACCTTAAAACCGGGGACCTATAACAAAAGTAAACAATAGGTTGGAAAACATGTACAAAACCAATAGGAGCTGTTGCTAAAAAGGTTAAGATAAAAAACAAAAGAGGTACAAATGGAGGTACACGGTTGCAGGCGTACACAAACTGTTGTGTTTGTGCGTACGGTTCACACACACACAGTCCTGTTAAATGCAATGTCAATCTGGCAGAACCGCCTTGTTCTTTAAAAAAAAAAAAAAAGAGGGGGGGAAAAATTATATCTGGGGCTATTCATGGTATCTGGGGCTATTCACGAGCATCGAATTGTGACGTCAGATATTCGGGGTAGGCCCCTATATGTTTTTTGAGGTCACACGACCAAGCTCGTGATACCAGATACCAGCCTCAATAAAACATGATTCATGTACCTTCGCTCCTCTTATTTTTGATAAGCATTAATACACACACAATGTGTTAATCTGGACACAGTTTCATGAAGCTGCTCTACATTAAAGACACTGAACACTATTGGTAATTGTCAAAGACCAGTCTTCTCACTTGGTGTATCTCAACATATATGCATACAATAACAAACCTGTGAAAATTTGAGCTCAATTGGTCGTCGAAGTTGCGAGAAAATAATGAAAGAAAAAACACCCTTGTCACTCAAAGTTGTGTGCGTTTAGATGGTTGATTTCGTGACCTCAAATTCTAAATCTGAGGTCGCGAAATCAAATTCGTGGAAAATTACTTCTTTCTCGCAAACTATGTCACTTCAGAGAGAGCCGTTCCTCACAATGTTTTATACTATCAACCTCTCCTCTTTACTCGTCACCAAGTAAGGTTTTATGCTAATAATTGTTTTTAGTAATTACCATTAGTCTCCAATGCCTTTAAACACACTAAGTACCTTAGCACAACCATGATTAAAACTAACACTGATTTCTCCTTTTGTTTTTATTTCAGACAATCCCTCGGACTTTTTTTCAGGTAGGACATTTTATTCATGCTGGTTTGATGGCAAGTTGTTTAAAGCTCAATGAGTGAAATGCAAATTATACCATTATTGTCAATTTGTGAAGTGGTGGGTAACAATGTATTTCTCTTGATGTTATTTGTATCATCGATTTAACTATTATTTTGCTGTTTTTGTTGTTCTTGTGTGTTTTTCTTTACATGACTTCTTTCTTGAAAAAGACACGTCCGATGAATCAGAAGGTATGTATTTGTTGATCGTTTTAGCGAGAATGTGACTAGATATAACTTGGCATGTGTAAGCTGGGCTAGTTTATGGTCTTGATTGGCAAAGTTAACTTTGTTAACGTTAGGGTGGTCACGAATACGGTCCACGTCGCGAATTACTGGCGAAGAGATATCTGTATCACACACAAACAACTTTCGATCCAGATGTGGTAGACTTGCTACATTCCTTCCGAGTCGGGCTCTATAAAACAATCACTACGCCCTCTACCGGTAGTTATTAAACATGGGTTGCTAATCAAGACTACAAGGATGTCCTCCCTATCTCAAATCTTACCAAATGTTCGTTGCGAATTCGTGACGTCACCATTCGCACTGCATTTGCATTCGGCATGAACCTGACTTGACGTCAAAATTTACGTTAAAACTTGCATCGTATTCGGATATGAAGGAATGGTCTAGACAGTGTATTAAAGACAGTAGACACTATTGGTAATTACTCAAAACAGTTATTAGCATAAAACCTTACTTGGTAATGGGTAATTGGGAGAAGTTGGTAATAATAATATACAAAATTGTGAGAAACGGCTCCCTCTGAAGTGACGTAGTTTTTGAGAAAGAAGTAGTTTTTCACGAGTCTGTTTTCGAGGCCTCAGAATTAGATTTTGAGGTCTCGAAATCAAGCACCTGAAAGCACACTTTAGTGTGACAAGGGTGTTTTTTCTTTCATAGTATCTCGCAACTTCGAGGACCAATTGAGTTCAAATTTTCACAGGTTTGTTATTTCATGCATATGTTGAGATACAGCAAGTGAGGAGACGGGTCTTTGACAATTACCAATAGTGTCCAGTGTCTTTAAAAACTCAGCCGTATGTGGGTCAGTAAGGCCTCTTTTGAAACACTGTTGGTTTCCCAATACTCAGCTTAACTTTGTTTCTGTTATGCATTCATGCTTTGCTTGTGGAGTTATTTAATATTCATGTCTACCCTCTTCAAAACGCATTTCTCATCGTTGTTAACTGCACCTTCCTTTTTATAGATTTACAATCATATCGAAGTCTTATAACTATAGCACACATATATACCAACAAGGTACTTTTAACGCCCATATATACATTTTTACGGAAATGTTGGTTATTGCAGTGATGAATTCTGAGAAACAATATTATGTAGCACCTTATAAGAGTTAACAAGGTGCTAAAGTGGCGCATTTAGCAGCCACAGCCAGGAACACCGGGGTGAACCCCTTCTCTCTTCGATAAGTGCACTGGGTTCTTTAATGTAAGTTACACAACACACGGGACCAACGGCTTTACGTCCCATCCGAAGGACGAAGCAATGATTAGGTGCCTTGCTTATATCACGGCTGGGGTTTTGAATCCACACACTGCTGATCAGAAACACCAGAGTTTGAATTCGTTGTTCTTAACCGCTCGGTCAGGACAGTTCCATTGCTTGCTCCGTGTCCATTACATTGTTTTGTTTCATTTCATCTCTATTAATTATTTTTCTTGACTAGTTTTTGACTGTCTTTGAATTCTATGTTAATTTTTAAAGCTCAAACATTATTTCAAAAACTTATTTATCTGAATTTGTTCGTTATATATAACCTCTATCTCTGACTCTACGATCATCTCAACAGCCATAATACTTACTGCAAGAGCTTGTTCCATTTTGTTTTATGGTCAAATATAATTTGCTTACGCTGCTCAATTTCTTTGGAATAGTCTGTTTGTGCATATTCGTCAGGCTATCTCTTTAAACTGTTAAATTCTTTGTAATAAACTCATTTGTAACATGTTCACTTGGAATGTTCCTTTCATCAATTGTATTGTTTTCTTCATGCGCTTAGAAGCTTTTGCATCATAGGCGCTTTACAAATGTCTTTATAATGATTAAATAGTTCATAATTACTTCCTTTTTAGAGTCATCAAACGGGCAGTCATTCGTTATCCCGGACAAAGGTATGTACTTTAGTCCGTTTGATGAAAATTTATTAGACTCTATGATTGATTTATGACTAGCCTACCATTAATATTATCAAATTAATTAAGTGTGGGTTGGTAAATCAAACGTATCATGGCATTCTTTTGACATGTGTTTCACCAGTTTAAAGGCACTGGACACTACTGGATTACCCAAAATAAATTTCAGCATAAGAACATACTTGGTAACGAGCAAGGAGAGCTGTTGATAATTATAAAACTTTGCCAGAAACGGCTACTAGTATTTAGTAACGTATATTTTTCTTTTGAGAAAGGGGTAATTATCTCACTCAAATAATACAATACTTCAGGCCCGAAGCCATTCGAAGCACAATAATGTTTTTTTTTCTTTCGTTATTCTCTTGCAACTTAAATTACCAATTGAGTCCACATTTTCACAGACTTTTTATTTTTTATAATGTTGGGATACACCAAATGACAATACTGGTCGTTGAACAAAATGTGTCCAGTGCCTTTAACTATTGTTTATAATTTTTTTTTTATTCAGTAACATTTATTTCAATGCTGCAATTTCATTACAAAAAAAGCACAATAAGTTGAAATTACCCAAGTAACACAGTAACATGAGATAATAAATATATTTGGTGCACAATGAATCAATAATAATCGGCAGAATGACAACATTTAGGAGTAAGGTGAAGCAGAACGCTTTTGTACCATAACCTACGGACAAACAAACAAAACCACGGAACCGTGACAGGACAAAGGACACAGGAAGCGGACAAGACAATGAGACAAGGCCAACACAACTTACAAGTTACACCTTTTGAGACTATGAATAAGAGTCAAGGAACTGAGCTCTTAGGTTTTTAACAAACATAGATAAAGACGGTGAAGATTTAAAGGAACACGTTGCCTTGGATCGGTCGAGTTGGTCTTTGAAAAGCGTTTGTAACCGTTTGTTATAAAATTGATATGGTTAGAAAGATGTTGTAAAAGTAGAATACAATGATCTACACAAATATGCCTCAAAATTGCGTGGTTTTCATTTTACCTCGTGACTAACACGGTCGGCCATTTATGGGAGTCAAAAAGTTGACTCCCATAAATGGCCGACCGTATTAATTCGCGACGTAAAATGAAAACCGTGCAATTTTGAGTGATACTTGTATGGATCATTATATTCTACTTTTAAAACATCTTCCCTACCAAATACATTTCATAACAAACGGTTTCAAACACTTTTTTATAGACCAACTCGTCCGATCCAAGGCAACGTGTTCCTTTAAGAGAATCATTTAAACTATTCCAATATGAGATGCCTCGATTAACAACACTGTTTTTAGACTTTGATGTTCTATTAAATTGGACGAATGTTTGATTATATAATTAATCATATGCAGTATTGGAAATAGTTTTCGTGTTCAGTAGCTGAATCGTAGATAACATCAATGTTATGCACGGCACGTACTGTGCACACTGTGAGTTGCACGAACTCAAAAAGACGTAGCTCTCATTATTCTAAACCTTCTGGAGAACAATTTGGACAAAACAAAACAATAAGGGAAAATAAATGGACTCCATAGGGAAATTCTAAAGACCTGGGTGCTCCAAAAGGAATTTTCTGTACGAAGTTTATGGGAATGTTTTTTAAGACAGTTACAATGGAAAGAAAAAAACTGTCTCCCCAGGAATGCATATTTGAGAATGAGTGTTTGTGTGTGAAAAGTGCGCACACTGCACACTGTTTTCGCATTAAAAGTTATTCGTTAATGAGCACCGGAGACATTGTAAAACATTGTTAGAAATAACCTCTTTTGAAGTGGTGTAGCTTTAGAGAAGAGGGGTTACTTTCAACACACACAAATTAACCTGAGAAGGTATAGGCATTGAAGCCTTTCTCACAGGCATACTTATAAAAGCACACAATTGAGTTTGTCTTTCATTTTTCTAGCAAGTTCGACGACCAATGGAGACCAACATTTTAAAGGTATGTTATTTTGTGCGGGATACACCAAGTGAAGATCCTGCATGGTCTTTGCCAGTTATGGGAATTTTAGGACCCCATAATGTGACACAGCGGGCAGCGGACTTACCAGGTATAGATCCATCGCTCTCGGTAATGTGCGCATGCTCAGAACTACGTAAAAAATGGAAATTTACCTGGGGAAAGTCTGCTGCCACCTAGCGTCCCAAAATCTCCCATCCCCGTGTCTAAGCCCTTGTCGGGGCTCAGTGGATGCTAATCGAGCACACGCGATGAGTGTTAGCTCAAACACCTGACATGAAAAATGGCAGATCAAGACAATCACAAGTAGAGTGTACTTAATTACTTTACAATCAACATAGTGTCCGAGCTGTTTATGGGGACGATTCCTGAGTCATAGCATTCTTCATGGGTTCTCTGATATTATATCTCTCTTCGCAAGATTGGTAATAGACAAGTACAAACACATTATAGCGTTGATTAGAGAATATTTTTTTATTATATTTTCCCCCTGTAGGAAATTATTTAATCCAACTTAAAACAACTCCCCACTTTACAAACATTTACTGCTTATTTGTATGTGTATTTTGCTTGTTTGTACGGTTACAGTTGTATATTTCACTCATTGCATAATCATTGTTCTCTCCATGCACTTAGAGGCTTTTGCTGTGTTTTATGCACAGTCCATGTACTTGCAGGCGATGTTGTTTATTATGATTTGACTCGATTCTCCATGTAAAATGAATGTAGGTTAAAGGTGATTATGGAAGGGGATTGACGTTGACTCAACGGGAGATATCTTGGGTAGTTTAGATGCTCATGTGTTTGAGTGTATGATGGTATCCATCATTTTGCTGTGTAGTTAATAGAAAACTAACCTTTGATCGTTCTGTTATTGAAGCTGTAGCATAAGTGTTGTCATTGCAGATATTTTTTGGGCAATTTGTATGAAGTTTTTAGCTGATTCCATTCATGCATGTGCAAAGACACTTTTCGTTCGCACTGGCAGTTTGCATTATACATTATTCATTGTTTTGTTTTTTTGTTATTTTGCAACTTCCGATGACCAGTTTGAGCCCAAGTTTTCTCAAACTATTATATCATGCAGAATGAGAAAACTAGGCTCTATGGAATAACAAAACACGCCTTTTAAACGGGTAGTCCATCTGACCACATTCATTTTACAGAATTTGAAGGTGAATTCCGACTAGCCGGATCTTCATATGAAAACGAAGGACGCATTGAGTATCGCCGCAACCCGGACCAGCCATGGGGAACTGTTTGTGATTCTTCGGTGTTCTTTACAGGGAATTTGGAGCATTTCTGCCACTTGAGCGGGAAAATGAACGCCTGCCTTCAACTCGGGTTTCCAGGTCATTACGAGTACGCTCTTGCCGGGGACAGATACGGGACAACAAATGGTCCAATATGGTTCTATGGCCTGGAGTGTGTCTCGGGTACGGCCAATGACGCTGACCCGTGTATGTTCGCGGAGTGGACTCTGCAGGAAGCCAGCTGCGACCACAACCAAGATGTAGCAGTACACTGCGTCACAGGTGAATAATATTGTCTCTACTGCTTCTCAGAATAACAATACAACTCAAGTTCGACGACCAATTGAGTCAAAATGTTCACAGATTACACAAAGTTCAATTGTCGTTCACATTTAACAAAGATGTCCAGTGCCTTTAATATTAAGCAACTCTTATTAAAATAAGCTCTCGTTTATGAAGGATCATCATCTCTATGATTCGTTTTGTTTTAACATCCTGCAGACAAAAACCGCCTATCTGGCGGTTGTTCATCCCGTGAGGGTGTAGTCCAGGTGGACGTGGGCAGCGCCGGCTGGGCAAGGCTCATACACTCCGCCAATCTAGCAAAGGTGAATGACGAGAAATACAAGAACAAAGTGGGTGGAGCTGATTTAGCGTGTCGCCATTTCGGTTTCCCATTAGCCTTGGCCGACAACAACCCGTGCCTTGATGACAGTGATCGACAAGATTTCGACGTCGATGCCTTTCCGATACCCACCCTCTGCCGTCCAAAACACGGCAGTTTTTTAGATTGTATCAGCGATTCGCTAAAATACTGTGGTGATTTTTATTCTGATGGTGCAGTACGAGCGTACGACAACCTTCCGCAAGATAATTATTGGGGCGTGGTTTGCGCAACAGGTAAGATCAATCTGATAAACTCAATGATCAGTTTATGGTCAGTTTAGCAAGGTTCGGGGTTATGTGTGGACCTTCCACATAGTGTTTCATGTCCCTGCACAGTGTGGACCACTTTTCTTAGCAGGTCCACCCTTCCCTTTTTCTTAAGATCTTAGAAGACAGCATCAGTGAAATTTATTGATATTATCGATTCGAGTCAAAAAGAAAGAATGTGACATCAAAACGGTCTGTTTACGTTGATCTGTAGCCAGACTGTTTGTTTCAGAGTCAAACATTTAGTTCCTGCGGGGAAAAAAATTGATAATGATCTATACGCGCTGTTTCCATAGCTTTTTTTCTTTTCGTATCCAATGTTTACCACACAGATGATGACGTCATCGCAACTAACGTCAATGTGACCGACTTGTTCGACGTTCGACTTGTCAACGGCTCGTCGCAGTCAGCTGGTATTCTGGAGCTGAGACGCAACGGATCAAGCTGGGCACCAGCTTGTTTCTACGACGAAACGGGTAATGTAGAAGTTGCGGAACAAGTCTGCCACGAGCTGAGTCAGAGTTGCGTGGTCGACGTCAATTTAATCTTGCAGAAAAACAACCGTAACTTGGAGTATCTTTTTCGACAAGACTATCTTGGAAATATCACTTGGCTTGGAGTGGAAAACCGCTGTCACCGACACGGTGGTTACAACATGGAAGTCATCTGCACAACAGGTTAGAAACATGTTCAGTGCATGTAGTAGATAAGCTGAAACATTGGAGAGAATTGTGCATTTTATGACCTAAAGCCCGGTGTGGCGGTTTCAACTTTCCGCCGTGTTCAGTTTTTCGAATGACCAAATACGGTAACATTACGTCATGCGACGCCTGCGCACAGCAAGCGAAAGTAGTCAAATTGTTAGTGCCAATTTGGTCATTCTGAGAACTGAACACGGCGGAAGACTGAAACCGCAGTTCCTGCGAATTCGAAGGCGATACGAATTTTGACGTCACAAATTCGCAATGAATAAATCGCGTAAAGTTGACTTGTGCTCAACTCCTGAAAAACATTGTCAGCGAAAACAGCCCTGTGGCGTAAACATTATATTCCCAGGAGGTATGAACCGGGCGTAAAGGCAAGCATGGAACTTTTAGGAAGGCTCGGTGATTGGACAATGCTGTGAGGTTCATTTCAAAGGCACTGGACGACTTTGGCTATTATATTGTCAAAGACTATTTTTTCACTTATTTATTATTTATCGTTATACCGAAAAAAAAGCAAATCTGTGAAAAAAATTGGCCCAAGAGAATAATGAACGAAAAAACACACTTACAGACCTGCACAAATTTGCTCTCACAGATGCCAAATAAAATGCTTCATGCCTGGTCTTTTAACATCGTGTGAGAAACCACCTCTTTCTCATAAACTACGTTACTTCAGAAAGCGAGCCATCATTTTTGTCACAATGAGTTTGTTTCTATTTATTTAGCATATATGTTTTATTTGTTCACTGTTTTATTTGCATCATTCATTCACAATTTCACAGCTGAAATAACTCGTGCGTAAAGTAAGACTGATTCACATTGTTTTGTTCACTCTGTATTCATTATAGATGTTTCACTAAATGGGGTGACGGTTCACATCACGCCGGAGCAGACATGCCTCGGTCGCTGTGGTGACCTTCCAACTCAGCACCAATGCGGCTGTGATGACATGTGCCGCGTCTTTCACGAGTGTTGTTATGACTTTGATTCTGTCTGTCCGGGGACAAACGCAAGTCATTTAGGTCTAGGGTTTGGACACACTCTGCAGGACTCTGAAAGTTACCAATGTCTACCGTTAGATTCCGATGAGTATCCGACTTATCACATGATCAGTAGCTGCCCGGAGAGTTGGCATGATGACGTCATGAGGCACTTTTGCGAATCACCGTCAGCTCCTCAGCCAGTTCTGTATTCACCGTTGAATATCTCCTTCAAAAATGTCTTGTGTGCTTATTGCCACGAGGTTGTGCAGATGTCAACAAATGGGAACGAGGTTACAAATGGTACCGTTCATACACTTGAGCTAAATCCAGAGGTGACTATGTTCCGATTCTGTAGTAACCTGTCGAGTACTTGTGACAGGGATAACCTCACCGAGTCTTGCGGTGCTTATATAGCCCCCTCTGGTAACCAGTTCAAAAACCCACACTGTGCTTTATGCAATGATATAGACGTCAATGTTTGTGACAAGTTGGACGGTCCCATAGAAAGAGACACGGAACCAGAGTTTCGAAGTATCAGTCACGACCTTGTGTCACTTTCCTTCGACGTGTCGCAAATCTATCAAACCATTACCCTTGATGTACCAATCAAATGCATGCACAAACAGACCATTCTCAAAACTACAAGTAAGTTTGATTACCCTGGTGTTGGAGCTATGGAGTGTCTGGTCTATGCCATAGGCTATTCAAATATCAACATGGCTTTGGCATTCATCGAAGCTCTCCAATATCTGCTTAAGTCACACACCCAAGACTCTGTGTCGGGTACAACGGTGTCCATAGCAACTTCTTCTCTGTCGGATGTGGATGAATTGGAAAACATGTTGGATCTTATTCAGTCATCTAGCTTTGATATCAAGATGACGGACTGGCCAGGTGTATGTGGCTTCCTGCATATATCACTGATCGATGAATGTGTACTACAACCGCCACAGAATGGAACCAGTGGTAGTCACAACAGCACTGAATGTTTCTTATTGTCTGAGGGCGCTTGGATATCTATGAACATCAGCGGTAAGTTGGTTGTCTACGTGATTGACAATGGCACGCTCATCATTCCCGCAAGCACGTCTGCACTTACTGAGTACGAGTTAGGGAGGAGCAGTGGTAAGAAAGGGGAAGCTTTTCTTTTTTGTGGAGACATAGAGAAGACTTTAGCATGCGAAACCCTCAGTGTTTTCCACAGTAAATTCTCTGCGAATGTACCCAATCAGGAATCGATGGCTACATTGCCCAACGGGGAAACCGTAGTGTGTTATGCCAAGCCCAAGTTGGAATTTTTCTCCAGACCGGAGCAGATAGTGAACCTTGTTTGTTTCGGTTTCTCCTTGGCTGGCCTCACAGCAACCCTGATCACCTACTCTGTCTTCTCTACTCTGAGAAACGCCCATGGCTTAGCTGTCATGAGCCTGTCCTTTGCCATCTTGGTAGCCCAACTATCGTCAATCCTTTCCCAAGTTGTGATCACTTTTTCAATTCGAGGTCTTTGTACTGCTATTGCTGCCATCACGCATTATTTCTGGTTGTCGGCATTTGCGTGGATGGCGACCATCTCGTGGGATTTCATGCGCACCTTCTCCGACATGTCGTCAGCCAAGACCAACTGCAGCCTCAGGAAGTTCCGTCGCCTGTTTGTGGTAGCCTGGTGCTCACCGCTGCTGGTGATCATTCCTCATCTTGTCTTGCATTTCTGCGAGTGCACTGGGCTTAATTTTAGCTACGGCAGTGAGGTTTCCTGCTGGATCGCTGGCAGGGAGGCGATCTACATCATGTTCTGTACACCAGTCATACTCTGTATTTGCTTCAACGTTGTTTGCTTTGCCTGGACCGTTAGATGCATCCGATCGTCACATGAAGCCTCGTCAATGGTTAGGAAGAACAAATCCAAAGAAATGTGGGGAGAGCTTCTTATCTACGTCAAGGTATGTGCCATGATGCACCCCTCCCCCAAATAGTAATAATCATTTTCAATCAATCAATACAAAATCACAATCACAAATTTACGTTCTTTAACCTTGCGGATGGTGTACAAATTTGATATCAATTGTTAGTATTTTTAAGTCAAATTTTTAGGAACAGTATTATACAATGATCACTTTTAGGGCCTTACTTTACTATCACTAATTATTTTTTCGTAAAAACGTTCTAGCCATGTTTAAACTACCATAGATATGACGTTGCAGTTTGTTATGAATTAAAAACACTAGCTTGTTATCAAGCTATTTTCATTATGTTCAATCATTCATTAGCCATGCTCATCGGTTCTCTGTTTAAGTCTACTCGAAGCCGAAAATATATCACATTAATACGTACAGTTTAGTGGGGAAAATAACTCATTTTTGTTGTGTGTTTTTTTACCCAGATGTCAACTGTGATGAGTTTCACTTGGATCCTTTGTTTTGTTGGCATGGTAACAGATATTGACTTAGTGTGGTACATCTTTGCTGTGCTCAGTTCTCTCCAAGGCGTTTATGTTTTTCTGGCATTCGCCTTCTCTGGTCGTGTGAGGGCGATGTGGAGAGATAAGCTGAGACGCAAGGAACAGCCGTCGGATGCTATTCCGAGGGTGCCTTCGGATGATCAAGTTAAAGTCAAGTCCGGTTTGGAGACTCAAATGTAAAAACGGAAGTTTTATGACAACGGAATGTGAATATTCAAGTCCGTTTCAAGTCCGGTTTGGACACTCAAATGTAAAAACGAAAACCTGACAACGGAATGTGAATATTCAAACCTGTTTCGAGTCCGGTTTGGAGACTCAAATGTAAAAATGGAAGTTTTATGACAACGGAATGTGACTATTCAAATCCGTTTCAAGTCCGGTTTGGACACTCAAATGTAAAAACGAAAACCTGACAACGGAATGTGAATATTCAAACCCGTTTCAAGTCCGGTTTATTGGAGACTCAAATGTAAAATCTGATCTTTACTGCATATCAATCGTAGTTGCTAAGTAAAGTGTGATCTTATAGTAAAAATCACTAGTAATACTTATAATACTTTTAGATGAATATTGGTGCTCTGTGAAATCGAGCCCTGGACATTAAAACAAGAGAATCTAAGTTCATATTATAGGTAAATAAAATAATATATTAATGGATTGGTGTTTTTTCACACATAATGTAAATCCTCAAGGGGACGGAAGAACACGTTTCGTAATTATGTTACATCATTAGTGGGTCGTTTCCGCTGATTTGTTTTATAACTTCAGGGACTCCTCTCCCCTTCCTTTAACAGTTAGTTTATAGTGACCATCGGGATGAGCTCACTGAGAGGTTGCCAAACCATGGGAACACTGGGCTCAGCCAAGTCCTGATTGAAACACGAAAAAAAACATTCGCTTATAATTTCCGCCCGAAACGTTTACTCTGTAGCGGAGAACCAATTGGAAAATTGCCGTAACGCTTTCCCTTTTTGGCGTGATGAGTGTCCACCCGTCGATTTCACCAAACTCTTCCTAACTTATGATTAATCCTGGGACTTATGGCGATGTAAGTTCCGTAACCATAGACGTTTGGGACGCATGAACTCATTCTAAGTTCGGACGAGTTACTCGACGTCGTAACTTAAGATAGGATTAATCCTATAGCATTTCGCGATATCGGCTGCTGGACACTCTATCTACTCGTTCTAGTGGTACCGTTCCTTTTGTTACTAGCTGGAACTAGAACATTCATATATTTATTGACCAAACCAACAGCGGACGCGCCGTCAGTTACAAGAAAGGACAAAACACAACTACAAATAATATCCATACAGCCTATATAATAATATGTATGTGGAAAATGTTTATGACTGTTCTTTATAACCAGTAGGATTGTAGTTATGTGCAGCTTTACGTTTAAACAGTTAGATTATGTATTATAACACCCCTTGCAAGTATTATGCCTGCTCATTGGTTTAGAGCGCGTCACATGACATGTCTTAGTTTTGCTAGACGACGGCCGTGTGATAGAGCGTCGGTTTGCCATGCGCTAGTCCGAAGACAAGCACATGGCGCCGTGCGCTAGTCCGACAGACTAGCCCACGGCGTGCAGTACCCAGACGTCCGTTGCGTGTACGAGGATGATAAATTAATAGTCTGTAACCATTTCGGATTGTCCGACACTACATGCAACACAGTAGGTAAAAGTGTTTGCAATCTGTGTTCGCGTCGTCCGTGGATTGTAGCATTCAGGTCTGTAACTTAATAATAATAATACAGGTTTTAGAAATGTTTGGGGTGTTATAAAACAAATATTGACTGCTTTTACTCGTGCAATGGTTAAAAACTATGACTCCCTCGGTGATCCCCGGAGCGTTCTATTTTCCCTCGGCTTCGCCTCGGGAAAATAGAACGCTCCGTGGATCACCTCGGGAGTCATAGTTTTAACCATAGCACTCGAAGCAGTCAATATTTGTATACTATACTATTGAGTAGCCATTGTTTTCTATACCATTAATTGTATGTGCCCACATCGAAGCCGAACGCATTGCCTGTATTTCTTGCAACCCGTAGCAACATTTACAACATTTCATTTTGTCCCAAGTAGGCCCATAATACATGGTTGTTATGCACAATAGTTTTAGTATATTCATCTCACGTTAATGATTTTTATTTTTTAAGTTGATTGTTATTTTGTATTAATGTACACGGGTCGTATATAAATGCATATAGTGTACAGTGATTATGTGATATTCGATATATCTTACAAAATTATGTATCTATCCTTATTTAATTATCGTCTTAACATATCCATGTGTTGTGTTTTATTGTGTTTAATGTTAATTTAGTGGAAACCAGTTTGAACTATTTTGAAGAAGTGTTTTTGTAAACACATTCTCATTTTATTCTCGATTTTCAAATCTTGAACTTCACTGTTTGGTATTATATTTCTTTCCAGGTGGACTCATAAAACTAAATAAAAAACACTATAATAGTGTGGCAAGGGAATCTGCCCCTGATGCCCCCCCCCCCCCACCCCCAATACGGCGAACTGTGCACAGGTTGGCACACACGTCTTCTGACAGCGCCCTCTCTTGATTCATGCTCCTTCAATTCAGCCCATAATTCCCATTTCCGGTGACCGTTTTTTTTTAAGGACACTAACTTGTCTCCGGTTCGTTTAATTCTCCGACTGAAAGGGTTGGATACTTATGTTTGAACGCCTTTGTTCCGACACCCCTTGTAATTACCTAATGGGTGTTTATTTGAAATGTCGGAACATGGGGTTGTCGAACCAAAGGGGTGTATGAATATAGAACCGACGCACTATGACAGACCTCCCCCCCCCCCCCCGGAGTAACGTCTTGAGTTAAGTCTATTCTTTTAAACGCTGACGTTTTGTATGGAGTGCCCCACTTTGGTGGGACTAATGGTTCATTAACTCACAAGTAAAGTAAAAGTTATATATTATTTTAATATTAAAATATGTGTTAAAGGTACGAAAGTAACCTAAATTTGGGTCCAGCCCATGGGCCCCTAACTGTGTTGTTTCTTGGAGATACTGTAATGACAGTATTCTAGAAACGTATGGATGGATCTCAAATAAAAGACAATGCTCAATTAGCATTCACAAATTTATTGACAACTGTGAAGTTATTTTGTTGTTTGGTCTTTGCCCTTTACACTGATGTGTATAAATTTAACTACAGTGGGTTTAACAAATAATACACATCAGTCTGACGGCATAACAAAAACCTATCCCTGATGCATCGGGGGGAGAGGAAAGAGGGGCGACCAAAGTTACCGGGGCGTTCAATCTGGAAAGCGGCAGGAGAAGGGTCACCTATACGGGGATACAACTGGGTACATTGTATTACACACTATTCAGATCTCAGGGTCGGAACCGGTTCCGAACTGGAGATTTTGTTCACCCCGTTTCACACTGTAAAAGTTTCAACCCGCCTCCGATCCGTGTAGCATGCTTTTGCCTGGATAGAAATCAACAATAGGCCAGGGTTGAAAATCCCAATCCGGGTTGAAATTGCATATGTAGGGCAGTGGTTTGAAAGTTATACGATTCACGCATTAGCCGGTTCTCGTAAAGACCTGTGTAAATGTTGCTCATCTCTGACCCATGTCGAACAGGAACGAAGCTGAACCGGAGAGGACCCGGGTAGAAATTGAGGTAGTGTTAAAAGGCATGTGTGATCCCTGGCTACAAACACCGCGAACAAAAGAATAAATATGGGCTTTAGATAGCTCAGTTTGTCGGGCACCCTGAGGTCCCAGGTTCGAACCCCGCTCCAGTCAACCAATACAGCTAACCGTCAGTCTTCCGTGATGCTCATTACATAATATTTTCTTCCCATGATTACTTTGGCTAAACATCTCATGGTGGTCAATCAACATTTGAAAATTATGCCGCTAACTCTTGGCTAAATGTAGACCTTTATTTTTGTTTTTATTTTCATGGAAACAATTATCAATACATCGGTCTTAAATGCAATAAACAAAAGTGGGATTCGGAAAAACAAATACAAAAGATTCAGACGACAGTAGTGAAATCTTGATCAAACCCACAGATTAAACAAATCTGCGTAAGGGTAAAACCAGGTTTAATATCAATTTGTCCGAGATGCAATAATCACATCAATTCTGAATACAATACAAATACATTTTACCCATTACTTTCATTCGACCAGGCATCAATTTCATAAACCAAATAAGCACATAATTCTTCCAAGCAAAATTAAAAGCTTAGCAAGAAATGAGTGAGATACCAATCACAGCAATGTAAACTGTATGTAGTTTTTAGCTGATAAACTCTCTCAGCTAAGCATGATTTTGCTATTCAATTTTGTGCTTATTACATGCTTTATGAAATTGAACTCAGTGTTAAAGCCATCAAGAAGAAACCCGTTGCATGTTATTTTGCTAAGCAAGGAAATAACAAGGCACCAGTCATAACAATGTGAATGACATGCTCTTTTTTGTGTAACCTGTTTCTGCTTAGCAAAAGTTGTCTTTGTAAAGACTTTCCGTGTACAACAAGCTTTATGAAATCACACAATATACACCAAACAATAATGTGTACACTTTCAGGCCCTCAGAACACCACATTAATTTACATTTACAAAAAGATTATTTTTTGAAAAAGATTTAACTTTGAGAGGAATGTTTTCTTCAATTTACTTTGATCTTCTTAAAGGCAGTGGACACTGTTGGTAATTACTCAAAATAGTTATTAGCGTAAAACCTTACTTAGAATCAAGTAATGGGGAGAGGTTGATAGTACAAAACATTGTGAGAAACGGCTCCCTCTGAAGTTGTAGTTTTCGAGAAAGAAATAACTTTCCACGATTTCGAGACCTCAGATTTAGAATTTGAGGTCTCGAAATCAACCATCTGAAAGCATACAACTTCGTGTGACAAGGGTATTTTTTTCTTCTTTCATTATTATCTCGCAACTTCGACGACCAATTAAGCTCAAATTTTCACAGGTTTGTTATTTTATGCATATGTTGAGATACACCAAGTGAGAAGACTGGTCTTTGAATATTACCAATAGTGTCCAGTGTCTTTAAGGAAAGCTACGCACAACTGGAATAAATAATTTCTGTTGAAATATTAGAAAAAATGCTGTTGGAATGGATAATTTAATAAGCCACTGAGTTCATCAAATCAGATTGTATTATTTGGAGTCAAAGTTAGAAAACATCAGGCACTAATAGAAGGATCATTCAAAATTATTACTGAATATCAATAAATCAAACAATAATAATTATAATTCAAATGAAAAATGAACATCATAAATAAATCATACAAACAAACTAATACAACAAATAATGATGTGTAAAGGCATTAAAACATTTTTTAATGAACTCTTTGAATCATCAGGCACAATAGGTTGAATTAAGATTGTAATGTCTCTCAAGGCATCTTACAGAGTTCTTGACAATCGTCAACGTAGAAAACAAAATTAGCATTTTAAAGTTTCGATATATCATTTTCTTTATGATTGTAAAACGCTGTTAGTAAAGAGTCACTTGTGTTTTCGTTTTAACAGCCAGAGCATGGCCCGATTTCATAGAACTGCTTCAGCACCAAATTGAGCTGGGAAAAAAATCTGCAAAGCAAACATGAGCTGGATACCAGTCATAGATTTGATAAGAGAGATGGCAATTTGGATGGTGACCATATTCTCGTAAGCATAGTTTGTGTGCTTAAAGGAACACGTTGCCTTGGATCGGTCGAGTTGGTCTTTGAAAAGCGTTTTGTGACCGTTTGTTATAAAATGCATATGGTTAGAAAGATGATGTAAAAGTAGAATACAATTATCTACACAAATATGCCTCGAAATTGCGTGGTTTTCTTGTTACCTCGTCCAATAACACGATCGGCCATTTATAGGAGTCAAAATTTTGACTCCCATAAATGGCCGACCGTGATAGTTCACGACGTAAAAAGAAAACCGTGCAATTTTGAGTGATACTTGTGTGGATCATTATATTCTACTTTTAAAACATCTTTCTAACCATATACATTTCATAACAAACGGTTTCAAACGCTTTTTATAGACCAACTCGTCCGATCCAAGGCAACGTGTTCCTTTAAGCAGCTCCATGAAATTGAGCCCAACTGGGCCCAATTTCATAGAGCTGCTTAAGCAACCACAAAAATTGCTTAAGCAGAAACATCCTTGCTTAGTAAAATCAGATTAGCGGCCAAGACTCAACTCAATTGTTATGCTAAGTAAACAACATGTGTAAAATAAGCAAGCTATTTCAGTGCTTAGGCACATTTTTTGCTTAAAGCAGCTCTATGAAATTGGCCCCTGGTTGCCTCCAAGCTGTCTGTGCAACTCATGTGACAATGCCTAAACATTATGTAGAAAAAAAGTAAATCTTAAGTAAATCTTAAATCACTTTGATTAAGGCACAACTCATTGTAAAAAATAATATTGATTTTTTTAATTTATAATATTTGTTTATGTGAAGGCACAGCAAAATAGACATCAACAAAATTTGCCCCAAAAAGGGTAATGTTTGTTTGTCCTTCTTAAATTGGTACAAAGAGCGAATAATTATTTCATTCTGATTTATTTATTGCCATTTTATATTCATTGGTCTACAATTAATCATGAAAAATATAACTTTTTGTTTTTTGAATATGTACAATCTTAAAAAAAAAAAAAAAAAACAGTTAACAGTTCGACTAATATACAAACAAAACGTGCATATATTTATAATATATATGTTGACATATCTCACTGTGTTACTAATAAATCTGAATTTCTAAATCCTTCACTCTAGTCTGGTACCCCCCCCCCCCTCCCAAACAAAAAAATAATAAAAACAAATTTAAAAGACAGAGTCGCAGACAACAACAAAATAATACTTTCAAATACCCATAATAATATAGATAAAACATAACACGTATGCATATTTCTTTTCATTTTCTGTGAGATAAACAACTCAGTTTTAAAATGACTGGTGCTTTCGGATTGGCCGCTTTGGGCTAAACAAAGCCTCTGTATTTTTGTGAAGCAAAAACTTCTACACAAAAATGGCAGACCGTGTGGTGTTAGTTCACAAAGTAATTGGAAAACCACACAATTTCACAGGATATTTGTGTGAATCATTTTGGCCTATAATCTACTCTTTTTTTTTTTACTTTCCAACCATGGATCACCAAACTTTTTTATAGCCCAAAGTGTGCAATCAGAAGGCAACGTGTCCCTTTAATACTGTGAACCCAGTTCACAATAACTTTTACAATTAATTTTTCTGCATTTTCCTCCGAGTCAGTTGACATTGATATTTCAGACTTGTGACAGTCAATGTTGATCTTGCCAAATTCAGAAATTCATATAGTTTCAAATTACACTCAATTTAAAATTAATTCCAACGAGAGTTTTTCCATATAGAAAAGGGCACTTCTGGTTGAACCATAATTGATTCATTTATCCGGTGGACTTAAGGAGTTCATTGTAACTAAAGATATCCCTGAATGAAAAGGCGGTGTAATACTGTAAAAAAATAACAACATCCCATTGATGTCACTGTGAGTGCGTTCGTTTAGCTCCCCTGGGTCGACCCCGGTGTGTGACGTGTTTTTTTTCCAGGACAAATGTGTGCAGATAATTACCCGCAATCGTCCTGGAAAAAAAAAACGCCACACACCGGGGTTGACCCAGGGTAGCTAAACGAATGCACCCATAATGGTTAGCAGCTTGTATTGCAAAACGAAAGTTCATCTCATTGGTGTTCATCCAAAGGACAGAAGTCTGAAGAGGCGAGTAATTCTGTTCAAGTGAACAAAACTTTCATCCAACAGTAAGTTCGTAATAATAAAGCCCTTTATGTTCACGCGACAGTGTTTGAAATTGAGATTTTGTGTTGCAGTAAAGTGAATTAATTTCGCTTCCACAACTCATGTATGCACCTGCAGGCTTAAAGGCAGTGGACACTATTGGTAATTACTCAAAAATAATTATTAGCATAAAACCTTTCTTGGTGAAGAGTAATTGGGAGAAGTTGATGGTATTAAACATCGTGAGAAACAGCTCCCTCTGAAGTGCCATAGTTTTCGAGAAAGAAGTAATTTTCCACAAATTTGATTTCGAGACCTCAGATTTAGAACTTGAGGTCTCGAAATCAACCATCTAAACGCACACAACTTCGTGTGACATGGGTGTTTTTTTCTTTCATTATTATCTCGCAAGTTCGATGACCGATTGAGCTCAAATTTTCAAAGGTTTGTTATTTTATGCATATGTTGAGATACACCAACTGTGAAGGCTAGTCTTTGACAATTACCAATAGTGTCCACTGCCTTTAAAGGTATTATACGAGATTGGTAGGGCCATGTAGGGCTTACAAAATAGTTGGAGACTATATTTTGTTAAGTACACAAATTTGCTAAGCATGAAATTTATGCATTAATAAAAACAGGATTACAAACCAAATTTCCACGTGATTTTCAGGATAAGCAAACAACAGCTGAATACCAGTAACAAGCAGTATGCAACAAATTAAAATTTGGTTGGTAATCCTGTTTTTAACAAGGACGAAATTTCATGCTAAGCAAATTGTTGTGCTCAGCAGCCCTGTGAAAAGTGGCCCAGGAGTAATACCATCTTAAACAGCTGCCTCATCAGGAGTGGTGCCACCTTGAAGTATCCAACTCACCACCATTCATGGCGTATGTATTGCTGGTATTTGCCGGCTTTATTTAGCAGCCTGCAGCGTCGTGCGTTCTTGCAGGACGTGACTCAGAACCTCACTGATCAGCCGTAGGGTTATCTTGGTGATCGGGTAGTCGGTCGGGAGTTTATCCACAATGTGCGGGGATCGTACGTAGTACCTGCGTATTCAGGAAGAAGATGAACAAAAAAACGCACCTGTTATACACCTGCTTGGAGTTTTGGGGTTTAAAAAATAACTAAATTATGTATTAAGTTCCATAACGATATGTGCAAATTTGTATAACTAACTATAGTCAAAACATATTATGTTAGGCCTACTACATGTACATCTAGTAATGAAAAACATATAATATAGTAAAAAACAATATAATAAGTAGTTTTTATTTAGCGTATTTTACAATAATATCTCAATGCACTTTACATTAGTGCCCTGGACCCAATTTCATAGAGCTGCTTAAGCACAAAATTTTGCTTAAGCAAAAAAGTCCTTGCTTAGTAAAATCAGATTACCGGCCAAGACTCCACTCAATTGTTATGCTAAGTGAACAACAGCTTAATACCAGTCATAATCATTGTATATGGCATAACATTTTGGCCACAATTCCCAATAGTGTCCAGTGTCTTTAACATCATGTGATTTCAGTCGAGGTCTCTTGTAAAAAACAAACTGTCTCGTGGGAAAGGGTCTATAACAATCAGTCGGGAAACGTTGCAGACTGTTTTGATTTAGGTTATTCTCTCGGGCCCCAGGAGAAGTCGAGCTAAAGGGTAAGCGCTAATCAGTCAATTAATTCTGCATTAACATCCGCTAGTGCACTATAATGAAATTAATTGCTTGTTAAAATTTAAAACCCTGAGGACTAAAGAAATTCTGATCCGCAAGTGAATCCACGTCTGAAAAAGAAATAATAGACAAGCAATCCGGCCTCGTTTTTCAGCAACAATGCTGGTCATCATATACATCCAACAAACCACTGACAAATGAGTGAAAACAATTACCATGATTGTACAGTGTAAATGTTGTTTTTTTCACATGGATTTACACGATTCATTTGGCACATTTATACATGTATAGGCTTGTATCAATCACCGCAATCCAAAATGACGTCAAAGCATTTTTGCAAAATGCTGTGTAAATTTTCTCGGCTGCAACAATATTTAAGCTGGCTTTTATTTCTGCGCAGCCAACTGATAATGATTATTTCTCTAGAGAGAATTTATGTCTCAAGAGAATTGACAGTGATATGTGTACTTCACAGTGCCCACGTAGTCAGCTCCATAATTCAGCCACGATTTCATATCCTTTGATTGTTTCAAATTCCCACACTTTATAGGAAAGTCTTGATTACAAAATGTCGACACTCCTGATGAGTAGAAACAAAATGTCCATGTTAGTTTGGTGCATGCGGCTGGAATGCACAACATAGCTAATGTAATCAGCGAGGGAGGTAGATTTATGACTTCTTTTCAAAATAAACGAACCAGGAGAAGCCTTACTGGAAGATATATTACACGGGAGAGGAGGGTCGCTTCGTGGAAACTAATTACCAGCAAGACAGGGTATAGTCTTAGCTCAAGACGCTCCTGTTGTTTATTATCTAGGAAAGCTCTATACTGCTGTTGATTATTTCCCTCATCCATAATGGGTGCTTCAACCTAGAACCGCTACCAATTGAAGATATCAATGACAGGAGGGTCTTGAATCAAGACTAGACAGAGCAGAGCCTGATTTCATAGCGATAATCCAGAAGACAACAGCGCTTAACATAATTATTTCTGCTAAGCAAAACTAATCAGGAAACCCGTTTCGAGCAGTACATATTGACATGATATTTTGGCTGATAGATCTTACGAAGGCCAGTACCACACATGTGAATATACAACATGTGGGTCTGTACCAATACTTTTTGTACACTCTTAATTGATGTCTAATTACATTATTGGTTTTTGGAATTAAGTGAGTTCATTTCCATTCATTTGGGCTCTATGTAGTTTTCAATAAAAAAAAAACATTGTTCATCTTTCGAGTGAACATTTCCTTAAAGCCATTGGACACTTTCGGTGAACAGTATTGTCCAAAGGCCCACACTTCGTGTATCATAACTTATATAAAAAATAACAAACCTGTGAAAATTTAGGCTCAATTGGCCATCTGAGTCGGGAGAAAATAACGGGAAAACCCACCCTTGTTTCCGCACGTTTCACCGTGTGTTTGAAATAAATCCGTAATTCTCGTTATCGACAATTGATAGTTGTTTTAATGTTTTCTCAAAAAGTAAAGCATTTCATGGAATATCATTTCAAGAGAAGTCTTTCACCATTACCTTCTGTATACCCTGTAAGTTATTTGTAAATCTGTGAACTTTTTTTTTTTTTTTTTTTCTGTTCCGAAAGTGGATCCCGCTCCAGTGAAACTTACATTTACTTCATTTCCGTTTTTGTTTGTTCAATAAACATTTATTTCTAATGAGGCAATCTTGATAAGTAAAGGGGATTCTGTGCTTCTTCAAATGCTATAATATCTCGACTTTGACGGACTTCATCAGGCGAATTTTTTTTCTCTAGAGGATCCATACTTAATAATACAGTGAGCCTTCTAATTGAAACTAATTAATAAATTTGTTCTAATATACTCATGTGTTTGTTTTGTCTTTAAGTGTTTTTTGACATGACAGAGTACATGTACATGCATACGCCTGCAAAGCAAATCCTTCCACAAACTTCCCTCTTGATTCACCGAGTTTGTTAGAACGACTAAATTCACTGTCTAAATTCCATCCACTTGACCCACAATATTAAATCTTCCCCGAGCTCATTTTCAACAGCAGCCTCCCAACACTTCAGCGAGGTGGCAATCACAAAATTTGTTTAAATTGAGTTTGTCAAATTTCATCCTTTAAGTCAAATTGATCCAACCTCAAGTGAGACAAACCAGCAATGACACGTTAACTAAATTCCTCTCATCATTTTGTCCCTGAGGCGTCAAGAAACACAGATTTAATGCGGTCAATTATTCGCCGGCCCCCTGGCATAAACGGGGATCGTCTAAAAGAGAAATCCGCTTCAGACAGCAGGGTACTTTCAGCTATTAATATATCAATTTAAAGCTGATGTTGTGTTGCACTTTTGGCTAGTGCAGGTAAATGTTATTCACAGATTGTTTTCAATTTTACAGCAACCTTGGAAGGAACACAGTTTTTGAGAATGAGGTAGTTGCTTACTTAATTTCACTTGGTTTATCCCAACATATGCATAAACTAACAAATCTGTGTGAGTTTGGTCTCAATTGGTCATCGAAGTTGCAAAGTATAAGTTCCATGAGAAATGTTTTCACAGGTACCTTTAGGAAGTTTCGAAAAAAAAATAAACCTTTCCTATCTTGTTGATCTCTTTTATTTAAATGATGATCAACTAAAATACTTTTTGTACATAATGTGTGCACAAATGGTCACAAAAACACCCGTCTCTAGATCCGACACCTCTCTAGGGATCTTCAAGACAATACTCTGGGCTTATTTTAAAGTGCAAATTCTTAAGTGCAAAATCCACACAGTCCTTTTGAAGTTGGTAAAAGTCTGTTTTTGTCTCGCAACGCAATCTTATATTCTGACTGCAGGACCGACTTTAGACTCTTCCCACTTTGTCACAATTAACTTGTGCATAATTACAAACACTTGAGACACTTTCACAGGCCAAGATTGCTGGCCGACCTAAACTCAAGTATGAAACCGTAGCCTAATCGCTTTCTTCCCCTCAAGGAGAAACAAAACCCGAATGAAACCAGAAACCAGAAACCAGAACACCCACCTGAACTCCTCTGTGTAGTTACTGCGTACATGGGCCGCTATGGGACTACTGTACTGGATCAGAGTCTGCAGCACGAAGAACTGCTGAAAGAGGAGGACAGCCTGGACCGGGGTTAACGTCTCCGTGCTGGATGGCATCAGGAAACGCATGGCACGGGATATCAGCCTCTCCACAAACTTGTACTGCCAGAGGAAAGTCAAATTAATCGTAGTTATAGTAAGTCAAAATGGACATAATAATAATAAGTTCAATTAGACATAATGATAATATTATAATAATAAAAATATCTGTCTCTAGATCACTTATATAGCGCAGAATCCACCTAAAAAGGCGCCCTGGGCGCTACACACAAACAATAAAAAGTAAGAAGTTAAAAATGCAGGATGTATGACTAAAACCATACTGAAGAAAATAATCGTTAGGCCTACTTAAAAAGAAGTGAGATGTAAAGTACAAGCATTGAGAAGGGGATACTGTCAAGTGTTTACATCATAAAACAACAGAAGAATTACTTACAACTTAAAAAGTACAGTACATGTACATGTATGTAAAATACAGCAAAGACAAAATGATACAATCAAGATGTTACTTCATAAAACTTCTGAAGAATCATAAAACTTCTGAAGAATTAAACATTACTTAAAAAGTACAGTAATGTTTAGAATACAAGCCATGACAAGAGGGTACTATCAAGAGATTAATTCATAAAACTTCTTAAGATTTAACAGTTACTTAAAAAGAACAGGATTGGAAAGAGGAAGAAGTGAATGAAGAAGATGGAGAAGACAGAAGATGAGGAGCAGAGGTGGAGTCTGGGGGGAATAGAATGCCACGGTAACAATAAGGGCGGTGTCCAGTGCCGGCGACGGTGGTTCTGCAGCAGCAGTAACAGCAACCCCAGTAGTATTAGTGTTGACCTTTTGCACAATTGTCACAAACTGCCGGCCACACTCGTCGTTTTGGGAGTCAAACTAAGTAAAAACTGTGGTGACAGAGTTGGGATTTGAGGAACGTGAAAATCCCTGAGAGTAGCTTTCAGTGCCTCCATTTCCCCCTTCTCTCAACCTGGAAGCTTACACAAATTAGATTACAGATATATAAATGTAGATATATGCAACATAACTAATAAGCTGTGTAAATTTCAAAAGGTGGTATCGTCTTTGAGATACCTTTAATAAATATTAAATTTGCATCAGAGATAAAACCAAATTTTGGTTTGATACTGTACTTTAAAGCACTGTACTCCAAGTACATGAACATGTACCTAAAGACAGTGCATGCCTTACACATATTTGGTAAGACGTTTATGGAAGACATTTATGGAAGACATTTATAGTTAAGACATTTCACATAATGGACCTTCTTATAATTATTACAGGCTTTGTGGCCCTTGATCTCGTTGACCTTTCCGAAGGAGTGGTCAAGTTGGTGTAGAATATCTTTCCTCACCTTCCACCTGTAGGACCCACTGTTCCAATCACGCGAGGGGCACAATGTGGATCGGTTTTTTTTTTTCTGGAATAATTCTGTGGGATTTTCCTCCAACATCTAAAACTGAAACTTCCTTCCTTGTCTTCTCTTCACTGGGTACAGTGATTGTACATATGTAAGTTCACTTTGCTGAGAGTCATTGGCCTTACAACCAGAACGAATCAAATGAAATAAAAAATAAAGTGAGAGTGGCACGTGACACACTCTCCCTCTGCTATCAGTGCAACATTCTTACCGTGGTGGTCTGGAGCGACTCAAGCACTTTGATGAGCCAGCAGATATTGAAGAATCGCCCCTCGGAGTTACCCCAGTTAGACTGATGAGCGATGAGAATTAATTCAAACAGGACAGCGATGGACGCGTCCGTCAACTCCTTCACCAGATTAAAAACCTGCCGTGTCAAAAGAGAACAAAACAATTGAAATTGTGCCTAACAAATTAATTTGCTTACCCAAAAGAGGTTGGGTACCAGTCACAGGTAATTGACAGTACATGACATTGGCTGGTAGCCCGTTTTTGCACAAAGCAAGACTTATCTGTGCTTAGCATGATCATTTTCTGCATTGTAAAATTGGTTTGGAAGGCATGTAAAACAAACAATTATCCTAAAAATGAAATAACACAAGCAAAAAATACTCATGGTGATGCCGAAAATATAATGCATGATCTGTGCTTTGTCAAAATTTGAGCCCAGATTTCATGAAATCATCATAGAATTTTCATAATGCCAAGTAATGATTCCTAAGGCCTAAACTGACTTAGAAGTCTTCAAGACTTTTTGTATTTCCTTCATAACTTTGTATAGATACGGTATTCATTTTAAAGCCATTATACACTTTCGGTAAACAGTATTGTCCTAGTCCCACACTTCGTGTATCACAACTTATGTATAAAATAACAAACCTGTAAAAATTTAGGCTCAATCGGTCATCGGAGTCGGGAGAAAATAACGGGAAAACCCACTCTTGTTTCCGCACGTTTCGCCGTGTCATGACATGTGTTTAAAATAAATCCGTAATTCTCGCTATCGAGAATTGATATTGTTTTAATGTTTTCTCAAAAAGTAAAGCATTTCATGGAATAATATTTCAAGAGAAGTCTTTCAGTATTACCTTCTGTAAACCCTGTAAATTATTTGTAAATCTGTGAACTTTTTTCTTTTTTTTCTGTACCGAAAGTGTATAATGGCTTTTATGTAATACGTGTAAAATAAATTGCGCAAGTACATTTTCATTTATTTAATGCTAAATGCTACTCTATTTGTACTTGTGAAAATATTGTTTACTTTATTGTAAGTTTGTGAATATATAAATCATGATGAATAGAAGAAAAAGTAATATTGATTCACTGTCTACAGTACTTGTATATCTCATCTGAAGACAAAATCTAAATTTTTGATGAAAACACACCCAGACCATCCAGTGATCATGCAAGTCTCCATTACATGTGACCATAGATACGGAAACAATGTTGTGAGTACCCATGGTTACGCTAACAACTTGATGCAACCATGGTTACAAATACAGGAACAACAAGCATTCATTGCCATGGCAACTGGAAATGTAGCCATGGCATAAAGAAACCATACCATCATCGCTATGGCTACAAGACAGATCCCATGACTTTTTACATGTACAAACGTATATCTATTTACAAGTAGACATACAATAAACCCCTTGCATGTGTTTATCACATACATGTAAGCCCAAACACCACCATCAAAAAGTTGAATGTATCGGACATATCATTGGTTAAGAATTATGTGTGACACAAATCCTGTCTGTTGGGGCTTGCTACAGTGTTTGTTGTTCTGTTATTATATTGTCATCAGACATTGATCCTCAACCTCCCATCTTCTAAAAACATTCTCATTTTCTACTCCTCTAACAACTGTTGGTCTTGAAAGAGTGTCCCTTTCAACCATTGACACATGTTTACATCCACATCTACAAGGGATTTAAGAATAACTATAAATACTTAATAGTGAACATGCGGGTACAACCATGTGTATAATACCTCATTTTATGCAGTGTTGGCTCTGAAAAGAGTCGGTGCGGTCAAGACTTTTCGAACAGTATACTCTGCTCGCCTTCAGGAGGAATGATGTCGAGCAGAGTATACTGTTTAAAGTCATCGAGACCACAACGGCACTTTTCAGAGCCAACACTCCCTCCAAAGAGATATTATACATGGCTGTACATGCAAGTTTACTATTTAGTCATTAAAGTTACTTCTTGTTCTTCACACCAAGAGAAGCTTCAAACACCATTTACAAGGGAATTACTTTAGTGTACCTGAGTCATCTGAATGAGTTCACAAGTTTATTTTTACATGTTTGCCATCTAACTGACGGAATCATATAAAATTGACGTAACATAAATAATCCTTGTACACATTACAGACCATCCAGTCCGTAGCAAAGCTCTGTGTTTATGTTTTCTAAACCCAATAATCACAACGAGTATGATACATACATCTACATCCACAATGATAGACAAAATACGGTCAGCATGCCAGTGTCATGATGAAGTTTTTTGATGTCAGTGAGTCCTAAGCCCGATGATCTGAATATTGGTGAATGTTGACGGACTTTATGGATGGAAAATGTCAATCAATAAACAGGGATACTTAAGCCAACAAAAAGAACAAGTCAGAGAACACCAATGATCATGATGATGACAAGCTGTAACTTTAGGAGACATATATTAAGATTATGATATTCGCAACTTTTGATAACAACTGGAGCTAAAGATTTCAACAAGAAGGAATGGAAGTTATTGATGTACATAACCATGCACATAGAGTCCTAAAATACAACAGACAGCCTCCCATCTGAATGTTTTCTCTAATTACTAAATAAAGGAAACCATTTCATGGCTAATCCCTGGTCATTATAACAAATATTACAAATACGACTGCTTTTGGAAACACAATAACAACTTATCAATAAACTTGTTGTGATAAAAAATCAGAAGCTCTAGTTTTTGAGATAACAAGAAAAAGATTATAGGTTCAAGGGTGTATGTACTTTTTGTAAGACAAAAACACAATGTCCACAGCTTTGCACTAAACTTACACAGTTTGAAGATAATGATAATAGAAAGCTTCCCTGAAAATATTACTTGCTGAGGTGCTGTAGTTTTTGAGATATGAGTAAAACAATATCATGGAGATAGTTTTCGTCTCACTGATCATGAGACGAAAATTATTTCAGCATGTAAAAACGCATTTTCATGACATTGTTTTACTCATTTCTCAAAAACTATCAGCATCTCAGCATCTAATATTTTCAGGGAAGCTTTCTACTATCATTATCTTCAAACGGTGTAAGTTTAATGTAAATCTGTGGACAATGTGTTGTTGTGTTACAAAAAGTACCCAAATCCTTTAAACAAAAGGGAAGGTATACGTTTCATTATCACTCAAAATTAATGGCAATAATAACAACTTTTTGTTAAAAGCCTACAGCAGCTCTTGGTAGTAAAAAGCATTTAGAGAAACATTTCACTTAGGCCTAATGTAGTTGGTTAAAACGATACCAGTTTTTTGTACCAAAAAACATGAATCTGAGAAGCATTACTGTGGTAACGCTTCTCAGATTGTATTCCTGACTAGGGATTAGCCGCTCCGGATTTTCGATAAAATCTAAACGTGGCCACTTTTTAAAATGAAATTGTACATATTAGTTTTATTGTACATCTACAATGGAATGTTCCCCAAAAGCAAATGGTACCCTTTGCCTTCTAAGCTGAAGTTATACAAAAAAGTTCAACAACATGTACAAGTACACGGTCAATAGCACAAGTCCAACATGCCAAAAATATCTGATATCATGAAAAAATGAGTAACATGGACCCTGACTAGCATGCAGATGTCACTGTGCAAGCAACCATGTGCCTAATGGAAATGAGATGGTGACTGCTCTATGGTTGGACACCCCTATGTTTGGGGGTTGAGTCAGCGTAGTGGTATATTTCCTTGCCTTCCACCTCTCGGACCCCGGTTCGAATCACACATGGGGCATTTCAGGTTGTATGTGGATTGGATTTTAAGTCCCTACCTGACTGTGTGGACTTCCCTGGAATTTATAAGTCTCAGGGGTTTTGCTAAAACTGAAACTTTCTTCCTTGTCTTCTCGCTCCCTTGGGTCTCCATTGGGTTCTAGGCTAGTACAGTTAATACTAGTATTTGTCGATATTTTTCATGGAAGTATGGGAATAGATGTTTTTTTTTAATTGAATTGAGTTGTGATTAAGTTCGCTTTTCCGAGAGTCCTTGGCTTCACAACCAGAACAACTAAATGAAATGAAATGATAGGGTTCTGGTAAGGATTTTAATTAGGGTTAGGACCAGGAAAAACAAACAAGTGTCAGAACATTTGGGATGTTTGAACATGAGAGGTGTCAGAGCGTACATGTAGGGCAGTCCAGACATAGTCATGGAACCAATGAGACATGCTGTTGATACTTAGAACGATTCCGATGCAGAATTGCAGCTCAGTGGATTTCTGACATTACCTCCCTGAGCTGATTGGTCAGCACCAGATTGATATTGGTTCCGAGGCAGGAATTCCAAGGCAGGAAAAGAGAACAGGATGATGAAGAAATTCAATTCTCAAATAATGTAAACAAACTCAGAGGTTGGAAAAGAGATACTTAATAAATACCTCTGTAAATCAAGAAATATTTTTAAACATTTCTTGATTTACAGAGGTATTTATTCAAAGTATTTCTAAAAATAGTAAAACAAATCAAGAAATAATATTTAAAACAATCACCAGTTCTTTTTTTTTATATACAGGCATCTTAAAGTGATTATTATTTTTTAAGGACAGCTACATGAATGATAAGTTTATGAAATACGAGACTCCCCCCCCCCCCCAAAAAAAAGGGGGTCACAATAGCACACTTGAGAGTCCTCTTTCACACACATTCTGAGAACTGTACACAATGTACACAATGTAGGGCCGTGCAATTTGTATGTATTGTGTTAAACCATTTTTTGTTTAAGGGATTTAAACCTACCAGTCGCTAGCAAACACTTGGCACATGAAATAGTCAAGGCAGGCCTTGACCATCATCTTCCAAGGCAAGACCACTTTCACTTTGCAAAGGGCACTTTCATTGGAAATCTTTAACGTCTATACGGGAGAATCTTGAAGGGGCACCAAGGCCAAGACAAGGAAGGCCAAGGCTTCCGTTTAATTCTAGCCTTGGAAGTGAGTGCAGCTATCTGGACAGTAAAATATTCAGTGTTCTCAGTGAAATTCCAAGCCCATGGCTATCAACTCTGTATAAATTATGGTTGTGTGTAGAGACTCTGCAAACATCCTTAGATCAATAAGAAAAGACTACCCCTACAGCCAGGGAACATAACTCACTAAAAATATCAGACACGACCGTTGGCTCTCATTTATTTTCATTTGCAACCTGACCAAGAATCCCGAGGCTGTAAGCGATAGAAGGAACCAACAGAGAGAAACAAATTTGCTTAAAACCAAATATGACCCTAGGCTCTGAAATTGATCAGTTAGAGGAAGAAATTTTTTTTTTTTGAAAAGCAGACAGAAGCAGCTTCAAGGACCAAATTTGTGAAATATGAAACATGACCCTTGGCTCTTCGTGTCTACATACACAACACATTAGCACATCAGCCAAAATGCTGTCAAATGAAAAAAAAGTGTCCCCTGGGAGAATTCTGGGATTAAAGAGGGTAATGTGAGTGCTGCAACGTGTTAGAAATAGGCCACAGTCCACATTAGCTTTGTTGTGAACATCTCGATGTTACTGAAGTCTGATGATGAGTGACTACATGTATGACTACCCGTTGGTGTAGCTGTAAGAATTTGAACGTTAATACAATAGATATCTTAAAAGTTAGTTATTTTATCAAAGTCCAATAGCACAAATACTGAAGCCAGAGCTTTAATCCAGTGAGCTTTGACAGCTCAGCCAAGACAGCGCATCAAGAACACAATCATCACGACCAGGAATGGAACCCACACAAGAAATCATCACATCCAGGATTCCAACCTGATGACTCAGCCATCGAACTTGAGTTCAATGCCTTAGAATGCTTGGCCATGACCCCCCCTTCTGCTATTTTTATTAAAACGTAATCATTTGTACAGAGCGCCAGGTCAATTTTTTGCACTTAAAACTTGCCGCATCAATGAAGGTACTGAACAAACCAAAAGAAAACATCTTATGGTCTCTACACTGTGGTTTAGCAACAATCAACTTACACCTGATAAAATCTGGGGCTCTTTTTAAAAAAGAGGAAAAAAGCTTTCTTGCTAACACAATAACTGTTCATTCTCTTCATTTTGTCTTTGTTGTAATGAAACTTGCCCTTCCAGAGATCCAGAAAATTTTAAAAGGATTATTCAAGAAGATGGTCATACAAAGTGAAAACCAAAATGAAAGAAATTGAACGATACCAAATGTCAAGTTTGAACGTTGAAGATTTAAAGGGTGCCGCAATCTCATACAGCTGTTGGGCAAATTTTCTGCTTAGCAGAAACAGATATTGCCATTCAAAGTGAAGGTGTGTAACTGGTGCCCTTTTTATATTTAACAGGTACCCCGTTTATATATTGCTTAGCAAAATGTTCTGCTAAAGAGCTTTATGAAATTTTGAAAGTATGAAGAAAGTACATAGGATACTCAGGTGTGGAACTCCAAATTGACGAGGATATTTTGTTCTTCTTTTTCTCTCAGTGATGGACAAGGGGGATATTTTAAGAGCATGAGGTATTTAGAGCCAAATCAATAATAGGGCTCAATTTTATAAAGCTGATCTTCAGCGCAAAAATTTGCCTAGAACAAAAATATTGTGCTTACCAGATTGAGGTTACCAGCCAAAACACCATGTCACTTGTACTAATTATAACTGATATCCTGCTCAATTTGGCCGGCATTAAATTTGCCAAGCAATACTTTCTGCTTAAGCAGCTCCATCTACATGTATTGGGCCATGGGCTGTGTTACAATCCTGATATCTATTTGTTTGGGTTTTGGGTTTTTAGGGGTGGGGGTACATGTATCAGGTTGGTTTAAGAGCACGAGGTATTAAGAGGAATAGCTAAAACAAAGAGGTATGCTACAATCCTAACCTCAGCATCACCATACGTTTCCCAGCTGTCAGCGTCGGTCTCCAGTAGCAAGGAGTGGGCCTTGGTTCTTGGTGGACGCCATCGCTGGGGCACCTCCGGTAAGCAGGTCAGCACAACCACTAAATCCAGCACTGCTTTGCCACTGCACATCAGGATTAAAAGACATCAAGAAAGTTTCAGCAATTATACAGCTTGTATGTTTTCCAATCCCACACAGAATCTGGGAGAAACTTTTTTTGAATTGGCAAATTTATTTGAACTTAACTTGACAACTAAATCGCTAAAAATATTTTCAAGAAATAAACCAGATCAGAAACTAATGGTAAATTGTTGGAAAACTTTAGGTTGAACAAAGATAAATTATCAATGTGGGACTTGAAACTGTGACCTCCGGATTAATGTGCCGGTGCTTGGCAGTCTCCCTCTTTTGTCAATATGGTTATTCGAGGCCGCCAAGCAGAAGCCCTTCAACATGTAACTGCCGAATAGCCAGCAATCACACCCAAATCTACCCAATAGTTTTGGGTTGTACATTTAAAACTGAATATTTCCTGGTTTAGTACCAGAAATAATTATTATTAAAAAGAATGAACAAAGCACAGTGAAAATCAGAACACATTTAAACTTACTTGTTTGCTTTGACTGTACTCAGCCTCCCGGGGGCCATCTCTGTCTCTCGAAACATCAACCCCAAACTCTCAATCAGCAAAATGGCCAACCTAGAAAGAAACAAAACGAAATAGTCAGATGTTAAAAACATTTCTAAAGAAAATGTAATTTCAATGTAATTTTGCTGTATTTTGCTTACTCTTTTTTAGCTGAATGTTTATAATATGTAAAACACTGTACAGCGTTTTGAGATTTTTTATGTAAGACGCTATATTAAAAGTAAATCATTATTATTATTATTATTATTATTATTATTATTAAAGAAAAACTACACCCAGTACGGTTGTTTTAGGTTTCCCATACAACATAAGTGAAACATTTGCAGCTTGCGAATCAGGGAGATTTTGCACAACATCCAGGAAGATATTTAGCTACTTGTACACTCCACATAACGGGGACGAAGTACGCACACAAGCAAGAATTTCCTGCTAACCCATTAAACAAATTGGACCGAAAGGGCGGAATTCCCTGCTTCCGAAAGTGCCAGTTCTTTGCTGATGAAAAGCAAAGCGCAGAATACCCTGCTTCCATAAGCGCTGATTCTTTGTTAAAGTAAAGCAGAGCCATGAGTTTGAGCACTGGACCCAATTTATAGCTGCTAGGAACAAAAATTTGCTTAGCATGAAATCTTTTCCTTGATAAAAACAGAATTACCAACCAAATTTCCACGCGATTTTTAGGATTTAAGCAAAACAAAACAGCTGAATACAAATAACAAGCAATATTGAACAAATGGAAACTTGGTTGGTAATTCTGTTTTTATCAAGGAAGAAATTTCATACTGAGCAATTTTTTTGTGCTTAGCAGCTATATGAAATTGGGCCTAGATGAGCAAAGTGAGTCAAGGACATTCCCCCAATCTGAACTTACTCCAACTCATCAGCTCGATGGTGTCTTCCCCGCTCATTGTTCTGCAGGTTCAGTTCAGACTTTGGCAGGTAGCGATTGAGCTGAGCAATCATAAACTCAAACAGATCCTCGGTCTACGGATAATCAAAGATTTAAAAGGTTAACTCAAAGTTCCAACAGAAGATCTTTCATTAAAGGTCCATTTTCATAAAGCTCCTTAAAAAAAACCAGGACACGTTTGGTAATTACTCAAAATATATGTTTGCATAAAAACTTACATGTTAAAGAGCAACAGAGAGTTGAAACATTGTGAGAAACAAATAGTTTTTTAAAAGGTGTTAATTTTTTCAACAAATTATTTGAATCTGAGAAACACTTCAAAATTGTCACAGATTTTGTTGTCTTTTATGCACATTGAAAATTCTGGTCTTTGACATTACCAAGCGTGTCCAGTGCTCGTATGATGATATATGACTACACATTTTCTGCAAAGCAAAGATGAGCAGGAGACCAGTCACTTTGTGACCAGGGATTTGGGATGGTAACCTTATTCTGGTAGACATGCATATATTGTTGTGTCGTTTATGTGCTACTGTAAGTTGCTCTATGAAATTTGGCCCAGGGGTATGAGAGAGATCAGTCTCCTAAAAAACCCGTCAATTTCACAAAGAATAGAAATAATAGAAATAAGAAGACTTGTAAGGCGCAATATCCACCCTGCTGGGTGTTCAAGGCACAGCAAAAACAAAAAACAAACAAAAGAAAAACAGACCGCCAAAATTAGTCCTTGAAAACCTGTAACATAAGATAGGTTTTGAGAAGAGATTTGAATTTTGTGGTACAGAGACAAGATCTAAGACTAAGTGGTAGAGATCTTTCCTGATGCGTGGAGCAGCTGAAGAAACAGACCTGTCTCCCTATGAATGTGGAGACTTGAGTTCAATGAGGAGAAGCATGGAACTTGATCAAAGATTCCTTTATGGAGTGTAAACCTGAAGTAGTTCAGAAATATAGTGGGGAGCCTGGCCATTAAGAGCTTTGTGGACAATTAGCATCAGCTTAACCCCTCCCAGATGATTTGTTGAGAGATAGGGAGCCAGTGTAGTTGTTTCAGAATTGGGGTGATAGTCCTAGGAGTTATTAAAAAGGGGGCTTAGGCTAGTCCTAACTCGAGATAAGACTCCTCATGAAATCCACCCCAAGCAAGTCAAAAAGGGCCACGAGAGTAAGGCGAATAACTCACCTTCCAGAAGAGTTTCTTCAGCACAAAATATTTTTCTGCAGCGTTACAGAGTTCTTGGACCAGTTGAAACACATCAGGCATGGAGTTAGCAGAGTTGGTTATCTCTGACTTCAGCTGTTGGAATTGTCTCTCGAGTACCTCCCTAGATGACACACAATTATACCAAACAAAATAGGGAAGAATAAGTGATGGATGTCAGGTAGATCTTAACATTATTAATCAAGGATAATCATAGGATTCGAACTGCCTCAAGCCACAGGGCAATATCGGCAGTCTAGTTGGTGTAACACTGCTCTAGAATTGCAAAGGTTTGGGTTCGAATCCCACCCGAGTAATATGCCTGTGATTTTATTCACAGAACTCGGATGGTACTGGACAACAGTGCTTACAGACACACATCTGTGTATACGGGTAAAAAACCACAATGAACATTATTAATATCCCCATATTTTTTCTTGTATTGGCTCTTGGGGTGCCTCATAAGTGAACTAAATCACTATAGTTCACTAGTGGCGATTGTTGCAAACCAAGTGTAAATTTGATGTTGAGTATATATAAGTGCTTGCATGTTTGTTTGACGGGCGGCCGATCCGAATCAATTTTGTATTGTTAAGTGAGAAAATGTAACTCAGCCGGACCTATATTATTTATGAGTAGTGGTTGCGTGGGAGGACACATCGCAACACCCGGAACACCCGGCTCAAGGGGAGAGACTCTCGAAGCCTATATGACGAGGATTGGGTGATGTAAAACGAACTAATATTGTAGAAAGTGGGCGGTGGAAGCCAAAAGCAAAACTCATGTACATTTATACAGTAGTCGTCAAGACATTGAAAGATCATGTTTACACTGATTTGCGACATCTTAATTTAGCAACTTATTCATATTTTATTTCCCTTTATGAAATTGGTCCAAGTGTAAATATTATTGTAAATAAATAAGTGAGCATATGACGCATTAATTCAAAAGCCAGTGTTTATTTGTAATTTTGTGATGTGCTTGGCGAAACAGTTTGTTTTTATTTTATTTTGGTATTTGGGAGAACCCGGCTTTGTGAAAACTCCTTCAAGCACAGGTTTCCAGCACAGTGCTGCCTCTTCACATATTCCAAATTTTGCATAACATCATTGGTAGAAGATACCTCTGATGCATAAAATCCAAAGGGACCAACAAGACCAAATATGCACTGAATATTTGCCCACTCAGAAATAGCAACACATAATTGTTGTTTGTGAGTACATGTACGTTAAGTGTGGCTTTTACAACAATGCGCAAGTTCTACATGTAAACCCTGTAAACTGATGTACGATTCAATGCGTTTAACTGATTGATACTAATGTACCAGCCTATCCTCTGTTTATTCACTGCGTCATAAATGAAAGAAGTGTGATACGCTTAATCAAAAGTGTTTGAACAGACAACTGGGACATCTAAGTGGCACTTCAGATGCTCTGTGCAAATCACTGAATAATTCAGGCTTGAGGTGAGCGCGGTATGGTGGCGAGAGACACCAGACTGAATAACTCTGTGGTACTGTACTTTACATTGAATATTCAACATGTTCAATGTGGAAAACCAATAAAGCACATTTTGCATGAATAGGGATATGAAGTGGTTGTGTCGATTGATGAAACGGTATTCTGATATCAGATTTCAAATTTCAAATTTCAGCCTATCATTTGGAATGCAGTTTTTACAGTTTTCATCAAGTTATGAGTAAGGGTTGGATTTGGTGGGGTTTTTTTTCTACTCTTGTAATGCGGCAGGTAGGTGATAAGATTTTGCAATAATAAAAGCATTTGGAATTTAAAGGCAGTGGACGCCAGGCCTGACACTTCACGGAGGCAACGGAGGCGATTGCCTCCATTGCCCCTTGCCATTGCCTTGGTGCCCGTGAAATGCTCCAGTAGAAATTTACAATTTCCTCATAGGGTGCCCTTTGCCAAAGAGAAAATGCCTTGGTGCCCTTGCCCTTTCAACAACGAAAGCAAATATACAGGCTTGGGACACTATTGGTAATTGTCAAAGACCAGTCTTCTCACTTAGTACATTTCAACATATGCATAAAATAATGAACATGTGAAAATTTGAGCTCACTTGGTCGTCGAAGTTGCGAGATAACTATGAAAGAAAAAACACCCTTGTCACACGAAGTTGTGTGCTTTCATATGCTTGATTTCAAGACCTCAAGTTCTAAATCTGAGGTCTCAAAATCAAATCCGAGGAAAATTACTTATTTCTCGAAAAATACATCACTTCAGAGGGAGCCGTTTCTCACAATGTTTTATACCATCAACCATTACACGTTACCAAGTAAGGTTTTAAAAAGTATTTTGAGTTATTACCATTAGTGTCCACTGCCACAGTCCACAGTCAGAGTTTGTTCCAAATTTTCAAAATTTGTGCGAGTTGTTGCTTGTTATTTTTCCTATATGTTTTTCAAATCTGCGATGACTCCTTAGCCAAATATCATTCTCATGACATTCTTTGACAAATTTAATAATAAATTAATTAATTAATTAACTTAATAATGTCAAACTTAATACTTGCATCGTCAAAGACACAATGTTCCCCTAGTATTTTCCTGAACTGCCCAATACTCATTTTTAAAAATTTATTTTTTCATTACAAAGATTTTTAAGTCAATCAAATTAAAAATTCCTACGTATTTTTTCAAAGGTCAAATCTGCAGTGGCCCTAGAGCCAAAAATCTTTTTCATGACATGTACTCTGAGTGTGTGCCAAACTTAATACTTGTATTATTTAATATTTTCCATGTCTGCCCTAATACGAGTATCTTACATCACGAAGACTAAAATTTTGAAAATCAAATTTAAAATTCGTTGTGGATGCTTCACCGAAGAAGAAGATCTTTTTCAACTATGACTCAACCACTTTCTTCAGATCTCCCTACAGGGGCTGGGAAACACAGCCCTATACATACAATCACACAAAACTGACTAAATAATGTACAGGGGAAAAAAGTACAACCTCCTGAGGCTTATCTCAATCGGCACGGAGGAGACGGACCAAGAAAAAAATACTAGGTCTCAGCAGAGCGACTCCAGAAACAAAATTGCATTCATTCAACCGCCTACTCAGATCAATACAAATAAACATAGAAACAGAGTACATGTCCATTATTTATCAAGTTAAAGAGAAGGATGTCATTTTATTTTGGAATAGTGAGGCTCCATTCATAATAGTCAATGTTAAAAAGTTTTTTTTTTTTTTTTTTTTTTTTTCGGACTTGTTTTGAAAGATCCAAGGCAACTTCTATTGTATTACTGTATTTTATACAGCAATAGACCAAATCAATTAATCAATCAATCAACACGTTTGGTTTGGGGAACCGGTTCGCTTGTTTTAATCCTGAACTGAAATGAACTTAACCGTCCTTGAAAACATTGCTGTACATGTACTTGCCCTTTGAAAACTTGCAAAATGATACAAAGTCAAGGTGGAGCCCACCCACCATTCACTATTCCCTTGAAAGTTGAAATAGAGCAATCACTAAATCCCCATACTACAAAATCTGGCTTTTTCCCCTCCTCGTCAAGAGGACAGACAACGCGGCCAGCCGTACTTCATCTTGTGGTTGGCGGCCAGCTGCTCGCAGGGAGAGACTACGACCCACTTGCAAAATAAATCAATCAATGATTTTTTTGTTTCCCTCTCATCAGCCGGGTCGCTGTCAAACGGACACACGTGTATGTAGGCATCATGGAGGAAATTATAATCAATCAAGTGTGTATATACCTACCTAAATTAAATGTAACCGTAACCTGGGGGGGGGTACAACTAAACAAGCACCTTCTTTATGTAATAGTTATTAACCACATTTAACACTTTTAGTCTTTTAATTTTTAATCCTTTTTAATTGCCAAAAAACAGTACTCTCAATTGGTGTGTCCAAACATACAGGTTACGCATAAAATAAAAAATCTTTGAAAGTTTTGGTTCAATTGATCATCGAAGTTGCAAGAAAATAATGAAAGAAAAAACACCCTTGTTGCACACATTGTTGTGTTTTCAGATACTTGAGATTAGGCTTCATCATTGTACATGACTTTGAAGTGATAAGAAAATATGTTTGAAACTAAGTATATATTTTAAAATAAACGGCCTCATTCAAAAGAAATAGATATCAAAAAGTAGGTTTTCTTCAACAAATCATCATAGCAAACCCAATCAGGAAGGTTTCTTTGCAGACTTTCTTTTTCTTTTCACTCACAAAGTACAGTGTGTCATGAAATACAGGAATAAATATCACATGAAGGGAAAAAATCAAATAGAAGTGGACTTTGATCAGGCATGGGTTGTATGTTAGATGGCAGCAGACTTTACTATGTTTACAATGTAGCAATGGGTAGAGATTTTCTGCTACCCCAGCAATGTACATTACACACATGAACATGGGCCCTTAATTCATAAAACTGTGTAGCAGAAAATTCTGCTTGACAAATATCTTTGCTAAGCAAAAATTTAGTGGGGCACCAGCCACAACAGTGTAAACTTAAAGTAATTTGACTGGTAACCTGTTCCTGTTGAGCAACACTTTTCTGTGCTCAGCAAGTTGTTATGCTCGTATGTTTTATGAAATTGTGTCATGGTCTTGAAGTTTAGCATCCCATTACAAATATATGCAAATGTCACTGTAAAAGAATTTTCACTGAAAAACATCCATGCAGCAGAAATTTTGAAAAGCAAGAGCTTAAGTACAGTACGAAAAAAAAGGCCATCATACCTTTTCATCACATTTATCACTTGCTGTTCTTTTTAGGGGAAGGTTTCAACTTGGAAGCCTCTCGCAATAAATGGTCATAACAATGGGAGAGAGAAACACTAGACAGCCAGATTCCTTGATCCTGAATTTGACCGGCTCTCGAGACTTACTGGCCTCTAGTGGCGCAATGGGGATTTGGAGTTTTGTATTGAAGGAGATAAGTTACATGCATAGCCTTATGGTTTATGGTTTAGAGTGAGCTAAATATATGCCAATTTTAAAGAGGGAATAGCGACTGCGAGTAGAATATACAGCGACTATAAATATATTTCTCAAGCTTTCTGTACGTCGGAGCCTTTTTCCTTAGTGCAAAGAATCATAAATATAACTTCACTGACAATTAGGCACAAAACAATTTACCAGAAAAAAGGTTACCAGCCAAAATACCAATGATATCCATCTGGTTCCCTGCTTAAATTTGCTTATCAGAAACTTGTTTTAAGCAATTATGGTTTGTTTACACACCGCTACGTAATCAGCTGCCCCTGCCAGTACTTGAGGGTCTGGGCCCCAACAACCATCGTCCTTTGTGTGTTATTTGTAAAATATAATAAAAAGTCAAGGAACAAAAGTATGCAATTCCTTAGTTCAGCAACAGCTACTTGGAATAAGTATGCCTTATAAAAGGCAGTGGACACTATTGGTAATTACTCAAAATAATTATCGGCATAAAACCTCACTTAGTAACGAATAATGGGGAGAGGTTGATAGTATAAAACATTGTGAGAAACAGCTCCCTCTGTGACGTAGTTTTCAAGAAAGAAGTAATTTTCCACAAATTTGATTTCGAGACCTCAAGTTTAGAATTTGAGGTCTCGAAATCAAGCAGCTGAGAGCACACAACTTCGTGTGACAAGTTTTTTTCATTCATATCTCCCAACTTCGACAACCAATTGAGCTTAAATTTTCACAGGTTATTTTACCATATATGTATGTTTAGATATACCAAGAGAAAAGACTGGTCTTTGACAATTACCAATAGTGTCCACTGTCTTTAAAACTTTCATAACAGAGTGGTTACTGCTGTTTATTAAGCAACCAATAAAAACTAACTTGGATGGATTACAAAACAAACTAAATTAATAGGCCCTAGCTATTCATATTGCACCTAATCAGTTAATTGCACATAATACACAATTGCAATCAGTACATGCTTGTCCATTAAAAATCTATACCTTCATAGAAAGCCACAGTGTAGATGAACATTGTGTTACTGAACACTGTGTTTTAAAGGAACACGTTGCCTTGGATCGGACGAGTTGGTCTATAAAAAGCATTTGTAACCGTTTGTTATGAAATGCATAGGTAGAAAGATGTTGTAAAAGTAGAATACAATGATCCACACAAATATGCATCGAAATTGCGTGGTTTTCCTTTTACCTCGTCGACTAACACGGTCGGCCATTTATGGGAGTCAAGTTTTTGACTCCCATAAATGGCTGACCGTGTTATTTCGCAAAGTAGAAGGAAAACCACGCAATTTCGAGGCAAACTTGTGTGGATCATTGTATTCTACTTTTAAAACATCTTTCTAACCATATGCATTTTATAACAAACGGTTACAAAAACGCTTTTTATAGACCAACTCGTCCGATCAAAGGCAACGTGTTCCTTTAATGACATGAGAAAACAAAATTTCAACATGAATTTACCACATTAATATTACAAATAAAAACCAAGACAAAATGTAAATGTAGCAGCTACCAAATGTCAGGTAAGTACACATCACCGCATTAGACTTTCTGAATATGGAATAGGTCGCTGGTCTTAATAACAATCCAATTGTCAACACAGTGCAACTCAAAGCCACACTCTCCTCATAATAGCCATCGACAAGTCTGCCTCTCAAGAGAGAAAAAAGGGTCAAAAACATGGTCACTACATCTTTAATAAAAAACAGAGGGAATAAATCTTGCTGATTGCCAAGCACAGTCTCTGTCGTCGAGGGACGCCACTCGACTGAACTGATTTAAGCATGAGGGCAGAGAGACAGAGAGAGAGAGAAAATGAGCAATCCCAGAGCATTCACTGAAATAAGAAAGCAACCGAAAAGATTCGGAAGAAAATGGTTCCAGAAGGCTTAGGGCGTCCTTGCAGACAAATGGCTCCAGAAGGGTTTTTTTTCTTTTCAGATTTTGTTTCTTCTCATTTCTTTTAAAGTAAGCGAGTACATGTTTAGGGTGAGAGCATCATATCTTGGATTCAAACAGAATTGCCGAGAGATTGAACAGGGCCAAATTTAATGGCTCTGTTTACTCCTCCTCCCCCCCCCCCTGAATTATGCACTTACACTCACCATTCTCTGTCTTATTGTGCAAGCGGCAAATTTCTGCTCAAGCTGTGTAAGCGAAGGAATGCTTAACAGTAATGCACAAGCAAAAAATTCCTGCTCACCCGTGAAATGTGCATAGCGTACATGTAAGTACTGAATTTACCTTAAGTGCTAAGCAGAGCCATAAAATTGGGCCCAATTCACAGAGCTCTTATGCACAAAGTAGCTAAGCACAACATTATTAAATTATGTAAAGCACTATATTCTCTGTATAATTTCCTGAGTCGTGTGAAAAAGTACTATTGTAAATAGTTTATAATCAAATCAAGAGCCACATTCACAAAGCACAGTGATTGATCTTAACTTTCAGGGTTTCCCCCTTGCAAGCATGGAGAAATAAAAAATGTATTCCTCCATGTTGCAAGAAGGCGTAGGGGACCAACACGCGCGAAGTATGGGCCGATACGCGCTAATTTCGATCGATAGGTAAACCAACATATTTTTCTTCAACTGTTATCACCAGTTTCACAAATAATCATCAAAATGAAACCAGAAAGCATATTTTAAACCAAATAAACACCAAGTAGGAAACATTTTGAAGACCTCATTTTTGATTCAGCGTCATTTGGCCAAACCTCCGAAATAAAGGTCCAGAATGCCCTGCATGTAAAAAAAAATCTTGGGAAGAACACTAACTTTATACCAATGTGTGACGTCACTATATAAACTACTAAGGTATCGTTTCCAGGCGAGACAAGAAACCAAAATGTTGTTTTTGGTTAGACATAATTGTGCCAAAAATATCACACAGTCAGGTCTGAAAGTTATGCCTGAAATTATGTTTGATCCAGTCAATACGGAGGCAAAAACATTAAACTTTGGAAAGTTCAAACACAAATATGAATTTTCCTCATATAAGTGCCCCTTACCACAGGAAAAATGCTGTGACTCCTCAAGAAAGAAATCCGAGGCCTGCCAACCCTATTTGTTTTCCAGCATGATACGAGAAACCAAATTTTGTTTTCTGTTGGCCCTAACTGTGCCAAAAATATCACAAGCTCATCAGGTCTGAAAAATAAGCCTGAAATTGTGGTTTCACTGGAACAAAAGATGCTCCTAATGATGTGTTGTCTATCACTCCTTGCTTGCAATTCTCGTTTTTCATTTAACTAATTTCATCAGTTTCATAAATTTCATTTTTCACCCCCCCCCCACCCAGAAAAAAGGGGGAAAAGTAGCAAAATCTCAATGAAATAAAAACCACAAGGAGAAGTCACTGGGAAAAACTCAAATAATTTTGGGTTGAAAAAAGAAGAATGGACTAGATATAAAGCGTCCTTCAGAAAATGTCGAAACAAAATACAAGTCTCTAGTGCACTTTTAGTCATAATTCAAAAACAGTCGGTTATTTGTCACATTTCTAATAAAGTATGTACATTTTTTAGCAGAGAAATTTCAGTTATATTTTGAATGATGATTATATTGAATAACAGCGGCAATTTGACCTTTTGAGTGGTGCAAAAAATCCTCTTTGGAAAGTACAAGAACATGACACATTTTTTTTTTAATGTTTGATGACTTCATGTTTCAAATTTCACTCTGATAAAGTCTCAAATCAAATGAAGTTTGACACAATTTTCTTGACAGATATTTACTTTTTTCCTACTTTATTGAGGACTCAATCTATCGAAAAATGAGTTCATCACAAAACTCAGTTTTTAAATCTGGGAGCCCCTCTCTTAAAACTTTAAGGGAACATTAGGCTACAGAATTGGTTTTTGTTAGCAAAACCAGTTGCTGGCAGTTAAGCACTTTCTGACAAACCAGTAAAAGTTTGAGATCGATCAGCATTTGGGTCATGAGAAAATGGTGAAAAACCGATAACACTTATTGCATGACATCGATAAAAAAAATTAATAAAAAAATGCTCACTGAGCAATAAACTCCAAATGAGATAAAATATGACATTTCGAACAGAAATATTCCAAGGGGCATTTTCTACTTTCATCGTCATTAGACCGTGTAAGTTTGATGTAAATCTGTGATCTAAGACAAGTTTTTTTCTCACCAATTCTGTAATATTCCTTTTTAAAGGATTATTAAAATAATTCTACGAAAACAGACAAGATACAAACCTTGAGGGTAAGCGTTGCTTGGTACTACTCTTGCCAGTACCCATGCGGCTGGCCACCTTGGGGTCCTTCAGTAAAGTTGATCGCTGCCAAAGATAAGAAGAAGGATTTTACTTTCTTAAACTACTAAATTTACAATCTCAAAATCAACTTCTTAAAGAAAGGCACACATGAAATCAGCCCAAACCCAGACCCTGGTAACTGTCAACATTTTTTAACATTTTGAAAGTCAATTGTTTTGGGGTACAAAGTGATAACATTTTAATGCTCTCTAATCAATCATAAAATGACATTGAAAATAAATTTCAAAAAAAGGTATCAGTTCAATTGTTAAAACAACAGACCGATCCATTAGGCTCCACCCACGACGCACGTGTGAGCAAGAACACAGGGGGCTCTCCAATGCCTTTCTGCACAACTCTGCCGCGAGTGCCAAGCATACGCGCATGCATGTCGGACCTTTTGTCAGACCTTCGTTGCGTTGTGATTAGGCCTGGGCGAATTATTCGAATATGCGGTTAATGGCGAATAGGTTTTCCTATCCGTAACCGCGAATGCCTTTTTTTTCTTAACCGGATATCCACATAGGGCGCGAATACCTATTTACAAACCGGATAATTCTGTAATTACAACCGAGTAACCGGATATTCTTTAATATCCGAATATCCGCGGACGTCGGGCGACAACTGATATGAATGTTTTGTCTGAATCCTTATGAAACTTCTATTAAGACAGCATAAAACAGCATATATTAAGTATTTAACTATGCTCACCTCCGTGAAGAGTTAAAACAATGACATTTCTGACGTAATTTGTTCAAAGATTACAAAAGTTTTCCTTCACGTAGAGTCAATCACGATCAAAAGAAAAAGCAAATCGCCATCTTTAAATTAGATCCGGTCATTTTTATGAACCGAGTGACACTGTCTAAAACTAATATCAATCCGCCCATCAACGAACAGCGCCCTCTAGCGGCCAAAAAAATATTTAAATTTTTTTTTTAATTTTATTTTTTTTAAATAGCGCCCTCTAGCGGCAAAAAAAAATATTCGAATATCCGGTTAATTTCGGATAGTTGGCCAGCGGTATCCGAATAACAAAATTTCACTATTCGCCCAGCACTAGTTGTGATTTGTCAATACGCAATGGGGCGGAGCTTAATGGATCGGTCTATTGAACTGGTTACAGTAGGCTAATGCCCCATATTTTTGGATATTAATGTCTGTGGTGGTAATGTGTTCCAGTCTTTAATAACTGTTTCGGGCATGAATGAATCTACCCCTGGAAATGATACAAATAATGTTTGAGAGCATAAAAAAACTGGGAGAAGAATGATATTAAATTACACTAATCATCTGCAGGGTGGATGTTGCTGACAGCCAAAAGGAAGAGAAAAACACTGGTTTTTTTTTTACTATGATATCCCCATGGGATTTGCAGGGCTGTAGTGTGTATGAGGATTGATATTTCGTTAATCAACAAAAAACCTACAATATTTCAGTAAATCAATAATTATAGTTAGACTGATGATCATATGGTTTTCAAAAACTCATCTCAAAATTAAAATAGAGAAAGAATATAATTTGTCTGCAACCTAAACAACCGTCATTTAAAATTATGTGTGAAAGACCTGGGCCCACATTTATCAAATTTTGCGCTTGCAATCTTTTGCCAAATTTCTGCACTGGCTGGGAAATCAAAGTAATCTTTATGCCCACTTAGTAATTCCCTGCAAGTTGGTTAAAAGGTTATTTAATATCAGAAATGAGATTTGGCAAACATGAACATTGCTGGAAGATGGCTTGCTGGCGCCTGCCATGGGTACCTCCTTATTATAGGCTCTGAACCTCCCAGATGTAAAATTCAGGCGCATGTCAGAATCAGCGCATCACTAGACTTACAACACTAAAGACTTGGACACTATTTCTTTCTCCAAAAGAGAGACTAATTCTCTAAAGACAAGAAAATTTGAAGACTGAATTTAGTTTTAACCCTGAATTCAGGAAAAAAAAAAATCTGAGAAACACCCCCCCCCCAAAAAAAAAAAAAACTAATCATTCTTCACTTAGGATTTTTCACTTTTCATTAATGAATCATTCACGTGCCTGGGGGTTCCGTCGGGTGCATATTATAAAGAAAAAACCAGGCCCCTTCAAATCAGGGAATGTGACAAATCCAGCTGCCTTTTTGATGTCGGGGTGAGTAAGTATCACACCTTTCACAGTGATTTCATACATGTACATGACAAGATTAACTTAGAATACGCTCAAGGGATCTCAAGGGAGTTGGGATTCTAAGTAATAAATTATTTAAAAAGTGGATTTTCAGAGCTCAGCAACATGAGCAAATCTGCAGATCGTATCAGTGTATGTGCAACAGAATAAAATAATATTCTTTTTTTCCCCGATGCAAATTCAGCATCTTTGCTATACTTGCTGCTGACAAATGGGATTCAAGACAACTACCCGTTCTTTTCCACTTCTTGCCATGCAATAATGTACACCTCAGGCCTGGAATTTCATCTTAGAAAGGGCAAGTCCTGGAATTTCATCTAAGAAAGAGCAAGTCCTAGAATTTCATCTTAGAAAGGGCAAGTCAATTTTTTTTGTTTTGCAAAGGGCACATTCATTGTAAAATCTGAAAGTCTATGAGACACTTTTGAAGGGGCAACAAGGCCAAGACCAGGGGCATCGCAGGCCATGGCCTCCGTGGACTCCATGTCATTCAGGGCCCGACACCTGTTAACATTACTTTCAAATTTCCACACGAAAACCCTCCAGTTTGTTTTTGCCAACTACATTATTAGGAAAAAAACGTTTTTGTAGCTAGGGATGCCTATCTACATGTACATGTACTGATGTGTGTTACCACTGTATACTCAGTACTTTCCCCGAGTCCTGTGAAAAAATATCACAGGCATGTTACTCGGGTGGGACTCGAACCCACGACCCTTGCAATTCTAGAGCAGTGTCTTACCAACTAGACTACCGAGATTGCCCGGTAGCTAGAGGCAGTTTGTAGTCTAGTTGGTAAGACTAGGTAGAAACTGCTCTAGAATTGCAAGGGTCTCGAGTTCGAATCCCACCTGAGTAACATGCCTGTGATATTTTTTCACAGGACTCGGGAAAGTACTGAGTATACAGTGCTAACACACATCGGTGTATGGGTAAAAACCAAAATTAATATTCTTTATCCCCGATGCAACTTTAATATCTATTATTATCTACATGTACTTCAATCCATTATGACGTTCATGTCTCAGACTGAGCCGTTGTCCATTATCAGGGAGATTTTTTGAAATTTTGTTTGTCGGCACATGGAACGATTGGTTTATTTTCAGGGAACTTTCTGCAGAATCAGGGGAGAGCTGACAGCTCTGTTATATCAACACGTGCTGCATCTTTCTAGGGAGTGAAAGATGGCTACCTGAATGCTTTAAAAGTCCCAATGGTGCTTTAGTAAAAACAGCTCCTTATTAATGCCTTAATCGTAATTATTATATTTACTAAATGCTTCTTCACCGGCAAGTCTTTTTATGCTAATGACCTCAACACTTAATGAAAGCCTATCCATTTCTTGCTTGTAATAATATACATATTGCAAGATTTCATGCCTCTGCTGGCACTGCTTTTTGGAGTGCGAGGGGGTGTGTTGTGACAGTGAATTATGAAGTGCTCAGCCACTTCGTTAAAAAAAAACTAGTGCCGCTGCTGCTAATTATCCACATCTGATATCCAACAGGCTTTGGATGGTACATTGTATACAATGTACGTACATCAGAATGGTTTCCTATCAAATGTGTGGATCAATTTAGAAACAAACAAACAAAAATACCCTGAAAAACAAGAAAAATCTGCAATCACACACAATATTGTGTAGATACATTTTGATTTAACTCTTGATCACAACACTGGAAATAAGAGGAGAGGATGGATGAAGTAGAGGAGAGAATTTTGTGTAGTTTTCTTTTTTAGTTTTTAGTGCGCTGAAATGGACCACACGGAGAAATCAGCTAAAACATGTAACTAAAAAGCTACATATGCCTGAGTTTTTGTGATAGTACAAAGGCATGCGGGAACATGCAAGGGGCCCAGGTCGAAATTCTAGTTGAACCTAGTTAAACTGGGTTTAACTGGAACTAGTTGAAAACCAGTTGACAAACTTGTTAAACACAGTTAAAACCAGTTGGTTTAATATGGAAAATGGACAGACACCAACTGGTTTATAATTTAAACCTAGTTGAACACAGTTAAACCTAGTCCAAACCAGTTGGTTAATATGGAAAATGGACAAATTTGGTCACTATCCAGTTGAACCAGTTGACCCCAGTTAACTGGGTTCAAATGGAATTTTGACCTGGGGGCTTGGCATAATAACTCAGGCCACGTGGGCCATGGCCATGATCAGTGCTGCCTCCTCTTGGCGCCCCTTCAAAAGTTGACCACTGTCTTTAAGATTTTCCAATGGAAGAGCCCTTTGCAAAAATGAAAATGCCCTTGCCCTTTCAAAGATGAAATTTTAGGCATGTGAACTTACCACAATGAAATTGTTCCAGGAGCTTCTAACCCGCATCAAGAATGGCGAGGAGATAGTCAGCAAGTAGAGATGCAGCTCCTCCTCTACTTCTTCCATCCTCTCCTCTTGTTCTCCTTCATCTCCAACGCTGCTGCTGTCGCTCTTCGATGAGGAAGAGTCTAGACTCTTAGACTTGAACATCTTTTGCCTCTCCGCGCCATTTCTGCCTTGATCTATGGAGTTGGACCTCCGGGTTGGCTCCGGTCTTTCTGGTTTCGAGGATGGAAACTGGAATGGCTCAGATTTCTTCCGTTCACCAGCATCAGGCGAGGGAAGAGAGCGGTGTGATGTTAGGCTGCTCTTCCTTGAGGTGGTTTGATCGGGTGTTGCTAGAGTTGTTGCAAAGTTTGTGGTTAGAGTGTCTGGAATGTCAATGTTCTGGATTGTGTCGCCAGGATTACCTGGAGGCCTCTTCGGAAGCGGGCGACAGGTATCCACTTTCTTGACTTTGTTGTTGTTAAGTGCCTCTAAGTCCTCATCGTCATCCACGCTACTGCTCTCCTGGGAGCTGCTGCCCACCCTAAGCTTTTTCAGGGCACTTGTAGGCAGCGATAAAGACAGGCGGTCATGCTGCTCCTCGTCATCACTGCCCAACAGGCTACTCTCGCTACGTAAGAAGCAAAGGTCAGACTCGTCAAGACTGCGGTTGAGTCTCAAGCTCACTGCCTTCCCGTTCAAGCTGGCCCTGCGGTTTCCTTCGTCAGAGACATCACCTGTTTCACCCTTTGGTGAGGTGAGCCGAAGTATCGGTGAGCTGTTATTACTGCTGCTATTGCTCTTAACCCTGTCCTCATCGCTCCCGGTCTTCTTGTCAGTTTTTCCTGCTCGTCTGTTTAAGAGGTTTAGTCTACTACGAGTTACCGGCACGATGGCTTTATACTTCACACAGATGTGCTGCGAGTTGTCTCGAACTTCTCCACTGAGAAATTCTGGAAATTCGTTCACCTGAAAAAAAAATCAAGTAAAAGAAAAGTCTGTTAGCTATTAAATTAGCACGACAAAAGGAAAGTCTGTTAGCTATTAAATTAGCACAACAACATTGGACATTGTCAATGCAACTCAACATGCACTTGAAATAACAAAGTGTAAGCTCAATTGATCATCTGAGTTAGAACAACAAGGAAGTGCTGACACACCTCGTTGTATGGGGAAAAACAAAGTTCTTTATCCCTGATGCGTATTTAACATATATTAGAACAATAATATAAAAACTAGTCACCATTTTCACTGCAAATTCAAGATTCTGGACTTGGGACATTAAAACCAATTAGTGAACCAATTTCTTTAAAAAATATTGCATTTCAGACAAGAATGACAATCTTATAATGATTAGCATTTAGCAACAGTAATTCTTTACCACTTTTTTTTTTTTTTTTAAAACAAGAGATTTGCAAGGTTTAAACATTAACAGAGTATGCATTCAACGTTTCACAGCAAAACTCTAATTAATGTTTGTCATCAAGGGACACAAGAGAAATCCTGCGTCTCCTTAAGCTCTTCATGCTGGATTTATTCAATCTTCGATTACATTTTGTTTTCCCGAGGACCTTTGGACCACAGTTGAGATGACAATGTCCAGCACTGCAGAGGCAAACTCTCTCCGTGCATTCTTAAATAGTCAATCTTAAGCAAATACAGCCCCATACTGTACCGACACGCACTGTGTGTATAGTATATTTGTCTTTACTTTACTAGAAATTTTTAACAGTAACTTGTGTTTTTCTTCACAATAGATGCTTTTAAGATATCGGGGCATTTCATTTAATAAATGACTGAAATGACACCCCTCTGTTTACTTTAGTCCACAATGTGTCCACTTCAATTATTCATTAACAAAATGGTTTGAATCGATCACGGACTAAGTACATCATATACATGGCTGGCTTTATAATTGATGTTTATAAGTCCATCAGGGGAAAAGAATATTATTATGAACTGTAGAATTAACCCTAGAAAAGGGCTAGAATGGGGATATTTGTCCATATAGTTATTGACCCCTGAAATAGTTAACTGAAATGAACCAAATTTCACCTATACACCTTTACAGTGTAAATAAAATGGATGTAAGTTGCTCTTTCAATCAAACAATAGCTTTCAATTTATTAATATTTTAAATATCCAATGTACAGCTGTTGATTTCACAAAGAGTTAGGACTCGTCTTATCTCGAGTTAGGACGAGTAACTCGTCTTAACTTAGGATTAATCTTAAGGTCTGCATGCTACAGTGTAGGGTTGATGGGACTCGTCCTAAGTCCTAAGACTAGTCTTAAGTTAGGAACAGTTTTGTGAAATCGACAGCTGGTCACTTTCCTTGTTGTATCGTAACACTTGGGTGTGATCCTTGGATATTTATGGCAGCTAAAGGGTAGAATGACATTTTTTTTAAAGTATGAACGTGATGGTGCAGATATTATACAATACGTATATAGGCCTATATAATATTAACATGAGAAAAATCTACAGGTTTTTAGATTTCCCCATAATTGTGCTTTTTTTGCACGAGATTTTCTTTCAGCCAGTTACTTTAAAATACTGTACTGTACTTTGGTACAGTGTTGGTTGTGCATGGTTTCCGCCGTAGGGAAATATGAAAATAAACATTCGTTGGATCTGTCATCTAAAATCCTTTCCTGACTGGGTGTACTTGAGCTTGTCAAAGTGCATAGTACATAGAAAATGTATACATGATTCATGAATTTTAAAGATAAGAGTTCATTCTAAGACTCACACTGCTTTTTTCCCCATTGCATTTCGTTAATGTGGAAATGACCTCAAACAAGAATTGTGGTGGGTTTTTTTCGAAAGCCTACTTAAAGATGGTATTGGAAGTAAGCATCCTGCAAATTTATTTTGGCTAAAATAACCAAAGATTTTGAAAAAGTCGTTTAGAAATTAACAAAAATATTTTTAAAATGAACAAAAAAACGATTTGTGCATGATCATTTTTGAGGGCTGGGGTCCATATCGAATGACTCCTGAGTACGCTGTCACCTTGCTTAAGGTGAAAATCCTATGACGGTTTCTGCTGCTTTCTTATAGCAAAGTAGGAACTTAAAACTTTCACACTTTGTTGTTGTATCTTTGTTTATAATTTAGCCAACCAATCAGCATTATGTTGACCAAAGCTAAATGATGACTCTAGCTTTTTATACAAATTGATAACTTATCTTACCTATACAAAATGTTCAATTTGCAATATTATTGCATCAAATTTGCCTTTAAAAAAAAGGATCAAATCTGAACAAGCTGTAACTGTAATTATTAAACTATTAGAAAGATCTTTTCCAATAAAACAGTTTTCTGTAGTTCATACTTATCAAACCTTTGCAGCACACAGATTCATATAGCATGTAGAATAGTACAAATATTAATATAAAACTTCCTCAATATTGCGACATTAATAGAAATATTTTCAAGTTTCCCTTTGCCAGTCTGACTGATCAAACAGAGTCCAAATTTCGGGGAAATCGTTGGACCAGCGATATACAGGGGTGTTCATAATCACCTTAACAGTTTCCTTTTCTAAAATGGCTCCACACCACTTCACAAAAGGCCTGACTAGAGAGGCTTTTGTCCACGGTTCTTCCTCAATGAATACAGAGAGTTGAGTGTATTCAGGTAAGGACAATGGCTACCATGTCACTGAGCAAAACATTGTGTCTCATTATATTGATCAGGTCTGCTATGGTGAAAGTACCTTGGTATATTTTATTACCTGTCTGTATATTCAGCACTGCCTGCTGTGCTTTTGTTTGGGTTCTCCCAGGGATTGTTCAATCATACCTTAATGGACTGTTGGGCATTCTGGACCCAAATTTTTGAAGTTTGGTAAAAAAATTCTGAATTGATACGAGGTTCAAGAAATGTTTTCACCTTGGTGTTCAAACCTTGGTTTTAAAGGCAGTGGACACTATTGGTAATTACTCAAAATATTTATCAGCATAAAACCTTTCTTGGTGACGAGTAATGGGGAGAGGTTGATGGTATAAAACATTGTGAGAAACGGCTCCCTCTGAAGTGCCATAGATTTCGAGAAAGAAGTAGTTTTCCACGAATTTGATTACAAGACCTCAGGTTTAGAACTTGAGGTCTCAAAATCAACCATCTAAACGCACACAACTTCGTGTGACAAGGGTGGTTTTTTCTTTTATTATTATCTCGCAAGTTCGATGACCGATTGAGCTCAAATTTTCACAGGTTTGTTATTGTATGCATATGTTGAGATACACCAACTGTGAAGGCTAGTCTTTGACAATTACCAATAGTGTCCACTGCCTTTAAGCCCCTTACTTTTCTGTCTGAACCTAAGTTTGTAATTTTGTGCATATGTTGAGATACACCAACTGTGAAGGCTAGTCTTTGACAATGACCAATAGTGTCCACTGCCTTTAAATGCAATTACAATATATGTTGGGACACACTGAGTAAGGATACTGATCTTTGACAATTACCAACGTGTCCAATGCCTTTAAGAATTAATTTGTACATTTAAACCAATTTTTTAGTTTTTTGTATTATAATAACTACCGTAATCAATTGGATGTATCTTTAATGTCGTGCATGCCATTAGATGTGGCAACTAACACCAACATGTCTACAGGGGTTAATTTCATGAGGACGTCTAATGAGATTTCACAGGGTAAATGTGAACTGATCAAATTAATCAATCACAACGAGCCAAACACTCGGTAATCATCAATTAAAATGCAAATTACGGCACCAGCTGCAAGATAGAACTCTCTTGTGATCTATGCTGACCTGTCAATCATTCAATAAGCTCAGTAAGTAAAGAAATTTAGTCAAAAATGCACAGAGCAAGTTTCAAGGACGCGGATCGGCTGAGTGTGAAAATAGCTGGAAAATGGCTTGCAGTGTTTGGGTACCCTATTCAAGACACAGAACCTCCCAAGGCCCTGCCAGTCATAGAGCGGTTTAAGCTGAAAATACTGCTTAAAAACCTGCTTAGCAATTAATTGAGCATGATACCTGTACTGGTCACAAATTGTACATGACATGTTTCAGTGGCTGGTAACCTTAGTGCCATGTTTTAGTGGCCAGTACTGCAGTTAATTACGATTCTATAAGCTAAAGTTAGTAGTCCCAGCCAATTTTCTATACCTTCCGCCAGGGTAATAGTTAAAAACAGGACAGTTCTTTTCAGAACTGAGAAGTCTCCCGAACATCCGATAAATCTTCTCCGCGGCAGTAGAATAAAGAAAGACAGTTCTCGAAGAACAAACTCTACCTGGCAAGAAGATGGTGTTACTGCAAACCAAATATACAATCTTATTTTGGTTAGCACAGTTTTGATTTGCTCAGCTAAAGTTTGTGCTTGCTCTTTAAAATTGGGCCCAGCAGATGTATATGATATACAGTTCAGGTAACCAGTAGACTTTGTGCAACACAAGCCTTCAAGACTACAGGGCCCAATTTCATAGCGCTGCTTAGCGGCCGATTTTGTGCTTACTGTGCAATTCCAATTTCATAGCGCTGCTAACCGTAAGCACACGAAAAGGCATGCTAACCTTCGGGTGCTTACCGCACGAAAATAAATGACGTCACAATGCAAATCCACGGTTAATACGCAATATGGCCGACCAATTTTTCTGCTAACCTGTGAAATAGGCCAAGGCTTAAGCAAATTTTTCTGCTACAGTAAGCACGCAAATTTGCTTGTACCGTTAAGCTGCGCTATAAAATTGGGCCCAGGTTTGGACACAATACAGACTGCTTCTTTCTCCCTTTTATTGGTTTCTGTTTTACTTGCTTCCCAAAAAATGGAAAAGCTCAATGAGAATTCCTTGAAATCAGGGAAAATCCTGATTTAGTCTGGAGTTTGAGCACACATTGAGTATAACTGCAATGAAAGTACAGTGCTGTGTAAAAAGCAGACTCTGAGCCATATAAAAACAGCAATGGTTAAACAGCAATGGGTGTGAAAGAGCATTCATAAATACCTCAGACAGTTTCGCTATTCCTATTGGTGGAGAGCGCGTTACGTTGGTGTGTTCAAACGGTTGATAATGACCAGCTGGACTCTGTTTATAACCGGTTAGTCTTAGTGCAAGACGTTTCTTGTTACGGGCGATGCGGGCGCTGTCAGTGAGTTGGCCGCGCTGCGTGTGAATAGAAAACAAGAGCGTCTTGCACCAAGACTATGCGCAAGAACAAATCCGGAAACTGTCGGAATTAGGCATCTTAGTCGTAACAGTGCAACACACGGACGTACAGAGCTCAAGCACGTCAGAAACTTACTTTATCACGCCTTTTAACCAAAAAAGCATATATGAATGGGAATAAAAGAGTAGTGACTCGTTCTTAAACGGCCACTTAAAACCTTGCAGGGTCGTTGCCATGCGATAACGGCTCGGGGCCTTTATCACACGGCAGCGACCATGCCTGTTTTTAACGGCAGGTTTAAGAACTCGTCGCTACCCTTTTATTCCCTTATTATGGGTGTTGTCACTTCCACAGACAGAGTATCAACATTTACACTTTGGATGTTAAATTAACACTTATTTCTGCAAAAACAATCGCGTATTTTAAAACCCTATTGGAATCCCCAGTCCTTTTATTTTCTTAGTACACAGTGTTGATGGTTACCAACAGAAAACACTGTGAGCACAGTGACACTCCACTGGGATGTTCACACAGCCACACAAAGCAATACTCTTTTCCACATTCCACAAGTCAACACCAGTGTGCTAAGCGTATTGGTGAACAGGACAAACAGCTACTTCATTACTATACACTGGGGCAAACTCATCCAGCGTCACTGTTTGCACTGCTTAGGTCTGGGGACCTGGGTAATTCATAATCATAATATGACGCATTCAAATGAAGAATTGTCTACAAAATAAGTGCACATATTAGAAAAGAGGATGGATTTCTTCCAGCAAATTTTCTTTACAAAATGTTTATGCTAAAAATGTTTTTACAAGTGCACACAATTGAGTAAGGGGGTCGGGGAGGAATTTTCCACACAGATTGAGAGTTCTCAACCCACCTCCCATGCAAGCAGAGCCTTCTACACTGATCAACAGTAACTGTGTTGATGGTTGAAATGTGGTAGTATGAAAAGGTCTATGTCCAGATAAGATGGATCAGACCCGTGTCCAACCCCGAGTTTTGTTGTGTGAAAAGACCTCAGTGGACTCTTTTACGCAGCGTTCAGCATAGAGTATTGGTTAATAAATGATTCAGTCAAGCCTTGACAATCAATACGGTAGAGTTGAGTTTGTAATGTACCAGTGTGCCATTGGGAATACATCATGACCCACAGCCATGCCTACATAATATTCACTTCTTTAGGAATTCACATTGTACCAACATTCCAATGTCGTTCCTACTGTACTCTGCCAATGCACAAAGAGACAATCCCAATGCAATAACATGCAGGGGCATGTGGCAGTTTTAAAATGTATAGTAGTTGGCTCCCATTGAACCATGATGTGGACAGTTAACAGTTTGACCAACCACAACAATAGGGCAATTGAAGTCATTAAGCTCTTTTAATTTCAATCTACACAGTCATGATGCTTATTATTATGACAACACCACATTACACTAGCAGGCATGGGATACACAAAATGAATACTGCAACAGGCATTAACTATGTGTCACAATACACCAGTAGCAGTACAGGTTCCGGTTTGCTGCTGTCTCCATGGTAACAGTACACAAGCAATGTACAGTCTTTTATTGACTGCTTCATGCATGGTTAGACACAGGGCCAGTAATACACACAGCTTCCCTGGCTTGCTGCAGTGTATTTGTGTGCGCGCCTAGAAATGGGGCGTTGGAGTTCAATTTTACCAGCAACAGTTGACCTTTCCATTGTGTTAGATAAACACAAAGGGCACCTTGGTAGATTGAGTCAATGGCCCTATAACCTAATCAGGTGGAATATGTTGACAAACACCAGCCTGCTAAATAGTACCCAAATAATAACAAAAAACACTCTATAAATAGTACAAAAAGATGACAGGGAAAACAAAGTGTGAATGGTTTCTACATTAAATTACTGTACACATTCAGTGTTCTTACATAATTCAGTGTAAATCCATAAATGTGATGATCATAATCCTCAATTCATAAATATTTCACGACTGAAACTTCAACACTTGCCTTAATTTATATATGGTATGGTTGACATTTTTATAATGCCTAGCAGACTCATTTGGTGTTAATCTTCTGTACATCTTCTGTTAGTCTAGTTCAAAATGAGACAATAGGCCTACTGTATCAATGTATATTTTTATGGAACAAGCTTAGCGGCATTAACTCTTCATTCTTGAAAGAGCAAGACTTATGGACAAGTTTAATGTTTGTCGCGTTTATAGCACCAACTCTCTCCGCGAATCTTGCGACAATCATACCGATGCATGATGTTCTTGCCAGACTCCTACAAGTCTAACTGCTCTCCGGGCCTTGAGCCCCCATCTCTAGGCAGAGCAGTGTGCGAGGGTTGTTTCCTAAGACAATATCATGAGAGATGCGGTTGTGCTTTTACACTATCACCACAACAAACACTTGATGACCTGTTCACAAGTCCAGTATTGGCCAGTCAATTATTCTTCAGTATTATTGGAATGGCAACTTTATTGGGAAAACTAAAATGAAAACAGTTACCATTTTAGGGGACACCAAGGCAGTCTAGTGCCTTGGGGGTGGGAGTGGGGGGATGGAAGCAATTGTCTCGGGCCTTATTCAAAACTTGAATAAGTGACAAATCAACTAGTCTTAGACGTATGTTAGTAGCTATTGTGAGGGACTGACTGGAGCTAACAAACAAATGTTTGTTTTAATCCCATGTGGGGAAAAAAATGTTAATAAATGGGCTTTATTAACAATTAGTAAGAATAGTCCCGGCAGAGAAAGTTTATAATTTGCGCGCATTACTAACATTTTTTGTGCACAAGGTGTGATCCGTTTGTAACCAATGCACACCTTACATTGACACGCCTTTCTGGTGGTGTAGCTAAGCAAACTATTTGCGTCTGTTCATGGGCTGACAATGGGATAGCCTTGCTTTGTATACATTTAGTGAACCTTTCTGGATAAAATTATTTGACCTCAATTGAAGGAGATTATTAAGTGCCAAAAGGATACGACTAATTTGTTGGAAATAGTTACGCGAGGGGAGTGGAGTGGGGATAATTTGAATATTTGGTGGCAGACACTAGTGTTATCATCACTAATCAGTTACCGTTAATCGTTTCTCATAAATCTAGAGCCATCTGATGTTTGATGTGTGCCGAATGGTCTGGTTTGAGCATGGAGCAATGTTTTGAGTGAGAGCTGTCTCCCCATCGATGCAGACAGTATCGCGAGAGAGCTGTCTATACCTATCACTGTATCACCAAGACATGAACACTTTCAAATCAACCATTTAGAAATACAGTACACTCAGTCTCAGTCCCACTATCACATCAGTATCTGACATCATCATGATCAGTTTCTCATAAAGTCATCCGATATAGGCCTATGTGGGTGTGTGTCCCGGCAATACAATAACAAACTTTCATTTGCAACAGTTTATTCTCACTTTTGAGTGGTTTGACTATTTATGTCTAACAAATAAAGTAAAACCAACATCATCAAACATCTTTAAATTGATACACCATCCAGAAATAAAATGATTTTTTGAAATAGTAAGCCTGCTCAGTGTATACCGAGTGATGATTGTGTTTTTTAATGATACTTTCTATTATTATAATAATGTTTTAGTCCTAGACTGTGTGCTCACTGCTTAGGAATAAAATAAAAAAGCAAACAAAAAATTGGCAATACAACTTGACATGACGACTTGACACGATTTGGAATGACAGTCATTTTAAATTGACACCATTTCCCATTCCACTTCCAATGTAGGTTATTGTGCCCCCCCCCCCCCCCCCCCACCTGCCCTCCCAAATTCCCCAAACAGAAAACAAAAATAAAATCTTACGAGATTGATGGACGTGACATCTCCGAGATGAACAGACTCTTCGGCTCTGATCACCTTGGGCGGGTTGTCTGTGATGTAAATCTTCTCATCGCTCAAAACCACAAACTTATAACCTCTCTTGACTTTTCGAGACTGTGCAATGCAGGCCTCGTATGCCCTGATCCTCTCGAAGACATGGTCCCCAAGCTTCTGCTTGAGAAAGTTCTCCAGTTTTGCATCGCGTTTACAGCTGATGAGGTCGTCCCCACTCCGCGCCATACGTATACAGAAATCACCGGGGAACAGAGCGAGCACACACGCCCTTGCTCTACCGTTCAGCGGTGAAATATTCCGGTCCACCGATCTGTCAAACACGAGCCCGGTCCGTAACACCGGTAGTATAACTTTTCAACGGTGGTGGTCGGCATTCGATCATCTTCATCACAAACTTGGCATCACGTTTCACATTTTTCTTAACAACTGCATGCTGTTGTAGTATGATACTTGTTGCATTTGCTTGGTCAACTCAACAAGTCATCGCTGGATATTTGCAGTAATTAAACAATTCGACAAAATTAAATAACTGTTGTACGCCGAATCACGCACTTTATGGTATGGTATTATGTACAGAGTCCGTGTGTGCAAGCAATGTGTGCACGCATGGTTTTTTGTGATTGACGATCGTGCACAGTATTGGAATGTACCCACGCAAGGCAGTTTTTACGCGCGGGCATTTTTTAGCTTCCCCAAACGCCAAGGAAACAGAATAGAGGGCGCTGGTACAATAATTGGACGGTGAGCTAGTAAGTGGCGGTAGTAGTGCCATTCGGTATCCCCTTCCACTGGGTGATAATAACTGGGTGATTGAAGATGTCATGGACGTAAGATGATGACATTTTGGGATGACGGCATCCTTACAGGCACTGTTCACGTTTGATGACTACTCAAAATAATAGAATAAAAATTTAGTTGCAACGAACAACGGAGAGCTGTTGAATATAACACATTGTGAAAAATGACTCCCTCTGAAGTAACTTAGTTTTTGAGAAAGAGATATTTTCTTACTCAAAAACCTTTCATTTCTAACTGCTGAAAGCACACACATTTGTACAACAAGGGTGTTTTTTTTTCAATCATCATTTTCTTGCAACTTTGATGAGAACAATATTGAGCCCAATTTTCACAGATTTTCTATTTGTAGGTTTTCTCGGTCAATTTCGGAAAATGAGCAGCCATTTTAACCACCAGCCTATTCTATTTCGCACGAAATCGAATATGCTTCTGAAAAGGGTCATTTGATTTTATTTTAAGACTAGTCAATATTAAATGTACTTTTACGTCGTTCAATTTAACAACATAATCATTCAATGAACAATTCATCGAAGCTGCATTCAAATTTTCAGGACTTTTTTTAAGGCGTCCGGGCGGACACAATTGCATTATGCAGCAGCGTCCGGGCGGACACGATTGCATATGCAAAATCGTCCGGCGAACATTATTGCATATGCAATAATGTCTTCCGGATAGTATTGCATAGAGGACATAATTTCATGCGACACCGACCGTCCACACTAATTTTTTTATCCGCATCTGATTTGGGAGTGGGCGGGTGCACTTAACTTGTACCATCTATTATGTGTTTTTATAGACCTTATCGCAAATATCAATGCGCAAGCGCAGACTGTTGAATGAGGTGCATTGTGGGATAGATATGGATCAAATTTGGATACCAGCAAGACCACAATGCACCTAATTCCAAGCTTTACGCGCGCGCCCCGGTATTTGCGAAAAGGTCTATGATGCCAAGGGTCACAGCTCACCACCGTTCGCCATCGTGGAAAAGATTTTGTCTATGCCTGGTTGTATGACGTATCACATGAGAAACTGTAAATCAAAGGGTTAAATACATTCACCATTTGTTGGATAACACCGAAAATGGTTAAACATTTTAACTGGATCATGAATAAAATCATCGCCCAACAAGTGAGGTAATTGATATTAAATACCCAGAAAATGGGGAGACAAAAAATTACCCAACTATTGATGAAGAAATATTACTCAATTATTTGGCAATCAGAGTGCCCATCTTTGATGGGTAATATTTTGCCCAAAAGCTGGAGGAGTAGACTATTCGCCCTTATAAATTGGGTAAAAAATTGGGCATTATTTTACCCCATTTCTTTTTCAGTGTATTGTCTTTTTACAAATTTACTTCTGTTTGATGTTAAATACGTATAATAGGGGCCTATATAGGCCTATTCATAATGTTAAATTATTAAATAACTAAACATTGTGAGCAACGGCTCCCTTTGAAGTAACGTAGTTTTAGAGAACGAAGTCATTTTCCACTAAAATATTTGAATTTGATTTCGAGACCTCAGATTAGATTTTGAGGTCTCGAAATCAAGCATCTGAAAGCACAAAACTTTGTGTGACAAGGGTGTTCATTATTATCTCACAACTTCGACGACCAATTGTTTTCCAGTTTTCACAGGTTTGTTATTTTATGCATTTTATGTTGAGGTACAAGTGACACAATTGGTCTTTGACAATTATCAAAGTTGTCCAGTGTCTTTTAATTTGTAATATTTTATCCGACCATAACATGCATCGTGCCACGTGTCACATCACACAGAAATTCGATGTTACAAAAGCCTCAAGTAGCCAAGCGTATCGTCCTCTATTTTTTCTCCAGTCCCGATGACTATTTTGAAACGAGGTCAAAGTTCTCTATATGTACTTAAGGGGTTAAACATGTGAAAAGCAGGCCTGGTTTAGTTTGAAATGGATTATTTTCAAACATAGATCCATTTTCAGAATTATTATGTTTCCCATTACAGTGCCAGACACGCAAGTTCCAGCTGTGGGCTCGATTGCACAAAGCAATCAAATTCATCGCAATACAAATTGTCAGTTTTACCATGTGTTTTGTATTGTGTCATCACACTTTACTTTAGCAATAGGCTACGATTAATTTGCAGTTAAGATCATTCTTGGCTCTTCGTGAATTCGGCCCCTGCGTGGGGTGCGATTAAATTCAGTGGTAAGATTGCCCATCAGCGCAGAAGAGAGTAAAGTCATGTCAGTCATGATTTTCCCAAATAATAGGCCCCATGTGTTTTTCCCCATCGGCCGATCTGTATGGAGAATCTCAAATTCAAGAACAAATTTGCTAAAACAATTATTTGTAAATTTGAAGGCCATGTTGTCAAACATTGTGCTGTTGTAATTAACTTCGAAGGCTATGTTGTAAACAATATTGTGCTAATTGTAATTAAATACACGTAACGTAACACTAAGTGAATCCTTAACCCCGGTGAAAAAAAAACAAATACCTGTCAGTGACCAAAGGTATTCATTACATCGATTAAGATTGAAAAATAGCTCTGAAAAAGTATAAATATAGAGGAAATTTGTTCTGCTATAGCAAAACAGCTTTGCACTTTGTATCTGCACAGACAACATCATCGGTTCCTCTGGAAAGCGTTTGTGGTAAGTAGGCCTATACGTGTGTCGAAATGTTTTTTTTTTTAAGAAACTCGTATTTTGCGTCGCGTAACTGTATAGTATTTTTTATAGACCACCTAATCGACCTATGACTTCATAAAATTTCATGTTTACAAAAAAGCCACAAAGCCTGGGTTTCCTGCAGGCAAAATTGTCTCTGCTCAGTGAAAAAAAACATAAAATCTTGTTTTTGTTTGTATGGAAGTTACACTCTGTGCAAATTTTTATCATCTTTTCGGTACCATGAAGATATTTAAAGGGGGTTCAGATCAATACTTTTTCAACTGTTTTTTTTCTAACTGGTTTATTTATATGGAAATTATGACACATTTCAAAAAAATCAGCTTCAATGCGACCAGTGTATCTTGCCTATCAGAAAGGCCCTGGAATTTACTCTTTTAGTTTACAAAGGTTACATAATATGGTCTAATATACATTTATGCACACGCGTACTTTTACTGTGAAAAGTGAGGGTTTGTTAGAACTTAAAATTAAAATGTTATAGTAGATCCAGTCAATAGAATCATGCGAAACAAGAATGTCATTCTGGTCTGGGCTTCTTTTACTAGTTCAGAGCTGTGGAAATTTACAGATGCTCAACCATAATTATCCGTTCACGTTGGTGCGTTAGATTTTGTTCGCAATCACACAGTTAACAGTATACACATGAAATTGCCATAAAGTTTTGCGAGAAAACAAATAAAAAAACACTTCGTGCATGTTCTTTTTTACATTGAAGAATTTGATTGAATAGTTTTTTCTTTGATAACCATAATTATTATTCGTTCACGTTGGTGTTAGATGCGCGTCAGACTTTTGTTTCGCAATCACACAGTTAACAGTATACACACATGATATTGCCATAAGTTTTGCGAGAAAACAAATAAAAAAACACTTTGTGCATGTTCTTTATTACATTTGAGAATTTGATTGAATAGGTTTTTTTTTATAACCATTATCCGTTCACGTTGGTGTTAGATGCGCGTCAGATTTTGTTTCGCAATCACACAGTTAAGTATACACACATGATATTGCCATAAGTTTTGCGAGTAAACAACTCAAAAAACACTTCGTGCATGTTCTTTTTGACATTGGAGAATTTGATTGAATAGTTTGTTTGTTTTTGATAACTGTTCGTTTTCGGCTCCACGTTAAACGCCGTGTAGGCCAAAGAGAGTTTCTAGATCCAAAGCACGGCAAAATAGAGACGCCTGTTATACATTTTTCCACAATATTATTTCGCTTACAGATGTTGATTGCATTTCTATCTTTGTCATAAATGACACATTTAGAAAGCAATACCAGGGAAAATGTTTTTAAGCCCGGGAAAAATGCAAAACTGTATCACGGTTTTTGGAGAACACAAATTAGTTCCCCGAAGGCGTTGTCATCGCAAACTTTTACAGAGTAGTCTGTTATCAATCAATAAACCAACAGAACATTGTATGATGCCAATATTAAAGCTTACGCAGGTAAGGCACTGCACTATAACTCAAAATAATTGATAGCATACAAACTTACTTGGTAACGAGCAACGGAGAGCAGTTGATAGTAAAAACATTGTGAGAAACGGCCCCCTCTGAAGTAACGTAGTTTTCGAGAAAGGAGTAATTTCTCACTGGAATATTTGAATTGAATATCAGCTGAGGTCTCTTTCAAGCCATCTGAAAGCACACAACCGTGTGTGCGGCACCTAAATGTAGCCCGAGCCCTTAATGTTGCCTGACCTAAATGTAGCCCAAACCTGTACCTAAATGTCGCCCGGACCTAAATGTAGCCCCAAACATGTACCTAAATGTCGCCCGACCTAAATGTAGCATTTAGGTTAGGCTACATTTAGGGCTCGGCTACATTCAGGTGCCGCACAACCATGCGACACGGGTGTTTTCTTGTTCCCTCGAACTTCGACGACCAATTGAGTTCAAATTTTCACAGTTTTTTTAAAGCATATGTTGGATACACCAAGTGGTAATACTGGTCTTTGACAATTACCTAAGGTGTCTGGCCGCAGGCAGGTTCCATTTTTTGAAAGAACATTATTTTGCATTGTTTTTCTCTATGAACAGGTGCCACAGTGGTCAACGATAAATCAACAATGATCTCCAACGCAATTGTTTCTCTGGTGTTGATCGCCACTACTTTGACAAGCACCGCCTATGGATTCTGCTTGCCTCCCCCAGGCTGGCACGCCAAGAGCCTCGTGGAACGGATCGAGTTGGATGAGGTCAATCTCGCCATCGTTGCTTACGTCGATGCCGTCTACCCCGGTCCCCATGGAGCCAGAGGTCCCTACACTGCAGACCTCAGTGTGATGTGTGTCTATAAGGACACCAATGGTGCTGGTAGTGAGCTCCCTCTTCTGTTGAAGGGAGTGGAGGGTTTTGGCGGGTCCTGGGACTGTGCCACCACAAAGGTTGAAGAAGGGCGTCAATATATAATGCTCCTTCACCGTGAAGGGGACGGCCTGAAGGTTGCTGAGGTCAACAATCAAGAAGGGGCAGAAGAGGCTCTCCCGTCCCGTGTGTTGAAGGTGGAGGAAAAATATTCCTGTATTGAGATGTAAATGAACATCTGTATTGTTAGTGTCCACTGCTGGAAGCACCACACACCGTTCCTAATCTAGATGCCAACAGGCTTCGATGAGTACCGACATACAAAATGTAGATGTAGATGTAGAACACTATGAGTTTTAAGAGCAACTATAAATAAAAATATTAATAGTAAACTTGCGGGTACAACCATGGGTAAAAAAAAACTCTTTTAAAGGAGTGGTGGCTCTTTTTTGTACCCATGGTTGTACCCGCAAGTTTACTATTAATATTTATATTTATAGTTGCTCTTATTCTCCATTTCATGCAAAGCTTCAAACACCATTTACTTTGAGTTTTCTTCTTTCCTCCAATGTATTTCAGTTTGGACGTAGGCTACTATAGAATGCACACTTTTATAACGCTTGTAGTTCAACAGGCTACGCATTAAAACAAAGTAGTTATCAGAAACAAAGAACCGGCCTAAAAAAAAATATTATTTTGTACAACTCGGCCCAATTTTTTCAAGGCTGTGCATTACGCTTGACTAAGCATGGATCAATGTACTTGGCAAACCTGACAATACTTGGCAAGTTTTTTGTGCTTACAGGCTTTATGCAATTTGGCCCTGTTGTCTCGCTCTTTAATGTTTAAGCAGGCAAACAATAATTTTCTGATCAATAAATTTATATCGGACCCTGATCACCCTGAAAAATGAAGAACACAATAATTATCCGTAAGCTTTATCCAAGCATGGAGCAAGCCAAGTGTCACCACAACGTCCCATTGGACATATTAGGGAGAGCATTGTAATTTGAAACATGACATTAACTTACTGTAATTCTCGGTAATTTTAATTTTTGCTTTTAAAAATGTTATAGTGATGATAATTTTGTTTGAACCAGCTTTGGAAAAATCATTAAAGTTGAGTTTATTTTCTTCAGTGAATGTTTCTGAACAATAAAATAATTTTTGAGTAATTATTTTAAACGATTTATATGTTTAACAAAATAAACAAAGTTGTGTGGGGGATGACTCCGCCTACCCCTTTTGTGACGTCAATCGAGGCAGACTTTGCCTCAGACTTTGCCTCGATCGAACATCGAACACACGTACGTGCAAGTACATTCAAGTCCTAGTAAGGGGTTTTCTTGCATTTTTCCGGCAATGTCGACCAGGTGTATTGCTGCTGGATGCAGCAAAACAACTAAAGATGGGGTCAGTTTGCAAAGTGGTCAAGTCCGACGTCTTTTCCACAACGACGTCTTTTCTTTTGCATCAAACACTTCCAGCCGTCGGGCTTCGAGAATCCGGAATACTCTACACATTTTGACATGAAGAGAAAAGTTCTTTTCTAAAACATGAGGCCATCCCAACAATTTTTCCAGCTAGTGGGGAAGTCGAAGAAGGTACCTGAAAGACGTAACGAACCTAAAGGAGATTTGCCTAACGTGAAAAATCAGGTATTGTTTCAACTTTAAGGGCATGTTTTTAGCTTGCGCCAAGCGTCACTATCTTGTGTTGGCACTGCATGCGATTCATCGCGCCTCGATTGACGTCACGAACAGCGCCCTCTCGAGTCGGGCTTATTTTCAAATTTGAAAATAACATGGAAACTAATTATTCAAAACTTTAGTTAATTGTTTATTCATATTCAACTCATCAAAACACATATTTTAGTGACAAAAGCTCTATTTTGCCAAAATACCACTTCCAGGTGACTTTAAAGTGCGACTTACGAAACGAATAACCAGGACTTGGGTGTATTTTTTTTTTTTTTCGTATTTTAATAATCCAGATTGTTTAGCTGTACATGTGACATAGTAAGAGCGTTTCGTTTGGATCTCGGCAGCTACGAATTTAAAAACATCCACTCGTGGATCTAGTCATGGTTGACGATTATGGACGATCCCTTATCGGCTGAAGTTTTAGAGACAACCCAAACTTTCTTAGTCTAAAATAAGTCCAAACCGCTCGACGAAACGTTACTGACAAAATAAAAACTTTGAATCTGACGTATCGACCCGACGGGGAACATTCCGTTTACTATAAGACTAAAAAAACAACAAAGAACCACCCCAAACTGTTGCTCCTCATTACAATTATTATATTACCATTAATTATGCAAACATTGTGTTACACACAATTTAAATTTGCTGAAAGACTTTGAATACTTTAACTGTACAAAATCAACTTTAAAGGAACACGTTGCCTTGGATCGGACGAGTTGGTCTATTAAAAGCGTTTGAAACCGTTTGTTATGAAATGCATATGGTTAGAAAGATGTTTTAAAAGTAGAATATAATGATCCACACAAGTATCACTCGAAAATGCACGGTTTTCCTTTTACGTCGCGAACTATCACGGTCGGCCATTTATGGGAGTCAAAATTTTGACTCCCATAAATGGCAGACCGTGTTAGTCGACAGGGTAAAAAGAAAACCACGCAATTTCGAGGCTTACTTGTGTAGATCATTGTATTCTACTTTTACAATATCTTTCTAACCATACACATTTTACAACAAACGGTTACAGAACGATTTTCAAATACCAACTCGACCGAACCAAGGCAACGTGTTCCTTTAAGCGCTTTAATATATATTCATAAATACCCCAGACAGTTTCTTTACTCCTATTGGTGGAGAGCGCGTCACGTGGGGTGTTTGAACAGTTGATAATGACCAATGTTTATAACTGGCTGGCTTCCGCGTGTCGGCGCACAAGATTATCACGCGGAACGAGCAATTCATAGCTATGTAACAGCGCGTAATCTATTCCTAAGTGCGCGCGCGCATATCCCCATACACACAACCCACGCGCAACATCCTCTTCACAAATTTTTTGAACAAAATATTTCAAACCTCAAACTTTCAACTGTCTAAGTGTCTGGTCTGTAATTGTATTTTTTAAATGTTTTTTTAACAAAAGGGCATTTATGAATGGGAATAAGAGAGTAGTGACTCCTTCTTACACCTCCGTTTAAAACCTTGCAGGGTCAATGCCGTGCGATATTACACTGCAATTCGACCCTGCCAGCTTTAAACGGTCGTGTAAGAACTCATCGCTACCCTTTTATTCCCTTATTTGGTTCGGGATAACACCATGTGTGTGTCTATTTGCCAGATTAGGTTCTTTTGAGAGCTTGTCTTGCTTTATATTCTACTATCGCGCAGTAGATTTTCGGAATTCAGGAGACTTCGCAGTTCTGAAAGGAACTGTCCAGCTTTTGTACTACTGGGCGGAAGGTAGTGGAAAACGGCTGGGTAGTGGAATGAGGGAGTAACTAACTTCACTGCCACGGAGTAGGGCCCAATTTCATAGAGCTGCTATATAAGCACAAAAATTTGCTTAGCATGAAATTTTTGCCTTGATAAAAACAGGATTACCAACCAAATTTCCACATGGATTTTCAGGATAAGCAAACAACAGCTGAATACCAGTAACAAGCAATATGCAACAAATGGAAATTTGGTTGGTAATCCTGTTTTTATCAAGGACATTTCATGCTAAGCAAATTTGTGTGCTTATCATCAGCTCTATGAAATTGGGCCCTAGGTCTGTCCCATGGAGGGAAACAACCTAAACTACAATGTATGGCGCTGGATTTTTTTGAAGTTAGGAAGAATATTAGTAAATCACTCAAAGGTTAGTATTAAACGAAAAAGAATATGAGCGTTAAAGTATTACACAAGAAAAACACACAAAAAATGTTACGACAGAAAGTCTCCTAATTGTGATGACAAAGGTGGGTTACCAAGATAATTGAAAATGGCATGCCTTTTGTCATTAATCTTGTAGAAGAAAACTTCAGTTATAATCGCTTCACAATACAACAAAAGGTGTAAGCCTTATTTCAAACAACACTTTGTCTTCTACGGGCAGTAAGTTTTGACAGACACAAGCAGCTCAAAAATACACCACAAGATGTTGCCATCATCTTGAATATTAAAAAATAACGACCCGAGCAATGGCAATATTTTTTTAAGTCCCCCCACCTTCAAAGTTTTGGTCAAATATGAAACTCTTTTCTACTCTCATTTGCCAGCCTTGACCAGGGAGGCAAAGATGCTGTCCTCTTGAGCTAGAAGGTTCTGTGGGGTGTCGTACTCCGCTATCCGACCCTCATTCAGTACCAGGATGTGATCAGAGTCCAGGATAGTCTGCACACGATGCTGTTAACATCAAATCAAATCAAATCACATCAATCAAAGTTAGATTTTGAGAATGGTCTCCTTGTTTTACAAGTAGATACATGAAAGACAAGGTACATGTAGGTCTAGAAAACTAGTTGTAAGAATTCAATCAAAATGATATTGTTCCGATTAAAGCCATTGGACACTTTCGGTAAACAGTATTGTCCAAAGGCCCACAGAAAACCCACCCTTGTTTCCGCACGTTTCGCTTTGTCATGACATGTGTTTACAATAAATTCCTTTTTTTTTCGATATCGAGAATTGATAATTGTTTTAATGTTTTCTCAAAAAGTAAAGCATTTCGTGGAATAATATTTCAAGAGAAGTCTTTCACCAATACCTTCTGTAAACCCTGTAAGTTATTTGTAAATCTGTGAACTTTTTTTTTTTTTTTTCTGTTCCGAAAGTGTATAATGGCTTTAAACCATACTGTACTTTCAAAAACATTACAGTAACATTCACTAGACATTGGAATTTTTTAATTTTTCTTGATCTTTGCACCGATGGAGAACAACCAGGGGGAACGTTTTAATTGGAGCAAGCGCCATGAGCGCTTTTTTGTGGATATCGGCACTATAGAAGACGTCTTTATTATTACTTTTATTCTCAATCTATAAAACCAGAGTAATAACATTTCGTCTGTTTGTTTGTTTTTCTATATTTCTTATCAAGAAAATGTATTATATGTAACATATCTATCGCACAATGCACCTCATTCAACACTCGTTTGCGCAATGGTATTTGCGAAAAAGGTCTATGGTAACACTGTAACTTACCGCTATAGTAAGGATTGTCCTCTCCTTAAAGGCATGGGCAACAACGTCTTGAAGAATAGCGTCCTGTAAAATTAAGCAAAATTAAGCAAAAAGTTTTATCTGCAGGGGTTTGAATTTTGTTATTTTATTTATTCAACGGGCCCACTTGGATCATTCCTTAAAGGCAGTGGACACTATTGGTAATTGTCAAAGACTAGCCTTCACAGTTGGTGTATCTCAACATATGCATAAAATAACAAACCTGTGAAAATTTGAGCTCAATCGGTCGTCGGAGTTGCGAGATAATAATGAAAGAAAAAAACACCCTTGTCACACGGAGTTGTGTGCATTCGGATGCTTGATTTCGTGACCTCAAATTCTAAATCTGAGGTCTCGAAATCAAATTCGTTGAAAATTACTTCTTTCTCGAAAACTACGTCACTTCAGAGGGAGCCATTTCTCAAAGTGTTTTATACTATCAATCTCTCCCCATTACTCGTAAACAAGTAAGGTTTTATGATAATAAATATTTTGAGTAATTACCAATAGTGTCCACTGCCTTTAATAATTCTCAAATCCCTGGTGGGGCATACAACCCCAAGCTGCTTGAACGTTAGCGCCTAGGGGTTAATCCAACATAATATTATCTAATCCCTCTCATGTCCTCATTTAAAAACCAGCATTAAAGGCACTGTACATGTTTGGTAATAACTCAAAATATATATAAGCATAAAACCTTACTTGGTAATGAGCAGCGGAGAGCTGTTGATAGTATAAATCATTTTGAGAAACGCCTCCTTATGAAGGAACACAGTTTTTGAGAAAGAGGTAATTGCTCACTAAAATAATAAAAGGCTTCTAGCAAGAAGCCTTTTATTCCAATCTGAAAGCACACTATTAATTTAGTACAACAAGGGTGTTTTTTCTTTCATCATTTTCTTGCAACTTCAATGACCATTTGATTCCAAATTTTCACAGGCTTGTTATTTTATGCATACTATGTAGGGATACACCAAGTGAGAATACTGGTCTTTGACAATTACCAAACCTGTCAAGTGCCTTTAAGAGAAACAAGTTTGGTTAAATACCTTTTCATTTCAAAGTCACATTTATATCTCCATTGACATTTTGTAGTTAGAGGATACAATGATATATATAATGTGAAGGCATGTTCTGAGAAAGCAGGGCAGAAACACATGAAATAACACCAAACAATATCTACACAATGGTGACCAAACAATGTGTAGACATGTACACATACTGTGGTTATACAAAGCAATAATACTAGAACATGGAATAGTTAACGAGGAAACAACAATAGAAAACGTGTAAGCTTCTGTTAAAAAAAAGAGCAACAGAATTACAAGCAGAAAGCTACAATGAAAGTACCTTTGCTCATGGACACAAAATAAAGTTACATAGACCCTTTAAAGGTAGTGGACACTATTGGCAATTACTCAAAATAATTATTAGCATAAAATCTTTCTTGGTGACGAGTAATGGGGAGAGATGATGGTATATAACATTGTGAGAAACGGCTCCCTCTTAAGTGCCATAGTTTTTGAGAAAGAAGTAATTTTCCACGAATTTGATTTCGTGACCTCAGATTTACATGTAGAACTTGAGGTCTCGAAATCGACCATCTAAACGTACACAACTTCGTGTGACAAGGGTGTTTTTTCTTTCATTATTATCTCGCAACTTTGATGCCCGATTGAGCTCAATATTTCACAGGTTAGATATTTTATGCATATGTTGAGATCCACCAACTGTGAAGGCTAGTCTTTGACAATTACCAATAGTGTCCATCGCTTTAATTGACCTGTGACCTAAACCTACCGTTTCCAAGTCGATGGATGCAGTGGCCTCGTCCATGACAAGGATACGAGTCTTCCTCAAGAAGGCACGAGCCAAGCAGAAGAGCTGCCTCTGACCAACACTGAAATTCTCTCCTCCTTCAGTCACCATCGCATCTGTTACAAAAAGCAAATATCTCATTAATAGAAGCGCCGTTGTTAATCTATACAAAAAAGAGAAGCAATTTTGTTGAAGTACCTTTGCTCAAGAACACAAGTTAAATGGTTAGGCATTGAACCCACACTCTAATGATTCAGCCATCAGAACTTGATACAGAAAAAAACATACACAAAATGTTGACAAAATTCCAGGCTGGTTATCATTTGACTTATAAAGATCTTATTTTCTTACCCAGTTTGAGATCCAGATCCGACACAACGCCTTTCAGCTGAGCGATCTCAAGAGCTTCCCATAATGCATCATCATCATGCTCACCCCTCGCATCCAAATTAAACCTTTAAAAGACAACAAGCATCAATTGTAAGAACTGACATCCACCTGTTATTATAGGCTTACAAAATTCGCAAAGTAAAATCTTTGGCGATTCGCCCCACCCCTGAAGGAACAGGTTGCCTTCTCAAAGAAATATTGCAGTTCAAGAATGTTTGATGTAATGTTTGATCGTTGCTGGCTTGGAGGGGATTCGAACCCTCATTCTGGTGACTCTGCTACAAGAGAAAATAAGCTGTCTTATGCACAGAAATATTTTCTTTTAAGAATAATCCAATGATTGAAGATGGCTGGGCAGGAAGGGATTCAAACCCTCAGTCTGGTGACTTTGCTACAAGAGGAAACACTTTTTTAAAAAATTTTTTATGGAAGTTCGCCCAAAGCAAGGCTAAAAGCCACTCAAGGTTAAGGGCTACAAGGAAGAAAACATAGAAATGTAGTAACTCAGTAGAGCTGAAGGTAGGAATTGATATTCCTCTTAAAAGATGGCAGATCATAAGATGAAGGGCAACATGCACCAGGCAAGGGGTTCCAAAGAGATGCAGTACGAGGGAAAGTAGCTCTTTGTTCTACATCTCGGCACAGCCACAGTATAAGGATGAGAACAAGCAGAAAGCCATGGTCTCACGCTAAAACACCCTGACAGGAGGAACAAGGTTGGATAGACTGGTGGAACATTTACCATGGAAATATCTGTAAAACAGACAGAGGCTGGCCACAGACCTTCGGTGAGAAAAGGATTGTAGTGTAGATCCTAACTCTTCTCCAACCAAGTTAACAGCCGTCTTATGCACAGAAATATTGCCTTTTAAGAATGATCTATTGTTTGATGATGACCCGGGCCCAATTTCATAGAGCTGCTGACCACAACAATTTGCTTAGCATTCAAATTTCTTCCTTGATAAAAACGGGATTACCAAGCAAATTTCCACGTGCTTTTCAGGAGAAGCAAACAACATCTGAATACCAGTATCAAGCAATATGCAACAAATGAAAATTTTGTTGGTAATCAAGGATTTTATCAAGGAGGAAATTTCATGTTCAGCAAGTTTTTGTGCTTAGCAGCTCTATGAAAATGGGCCCAGGCAGGAAGGGATTTAAACCCTCATTCTGGTGACTTTGTTACCCCATAAAGCAACCTGTCTTCTTGCGAAAATATTGCCTTTTTATTGAATGATCCATTGGTTGCTCATGGTCGAGCAGTAAGGGATTCGAACCATCATTCAAGTGGCTCTGCTACAGTACACTGGACATCCCAGACATACCTGATTGTACCAGTGAAGAGTACAGGGTCCTGTGGGATGATAGCAAAGCGACGTCTGACTTCTCCTAACGGTAGATGAGCAATGTTCATACCGTCCACCATGATCCTCCCTATGATGATAATAACAAACCATTTAAAAACTATACCAACCAATAAAAACATTTCCCAGTGAAGACTTTTTGAGGATAACCCTGAAAATATAGCCCCAGTAGATAAATTATATACTGAAGATATAGATCACACAATTTTAATATATGAGTCAAATATTGATAAATATAGCAATCCTATATTGAAAAATTTATAAGAGGTGGGTATGACTATGAGTACAGTCAACTAATGTTGCCACGAGGGGTTGCCACGAGTGCAGTCGGCTGAAGTTGCCTATAGTAAAGAAAGGGTCAATTAGTGGTTAACAAAATATGATCAGAAGACGATCAGAGCATACTGATCGAAACGTCGAGTTAAACCAACGGTTCTTTTCAGAACCACCCCAACTCATTTAGAGATAGTCATTACATGGTGTTACCGCAAACTCTTCTATATAAAATATGATCAATCTTCATTAAACAGCACAAATCTTTAGTCATTAGTCACACTAAATTTGAGTCAAAGAATTGCTGATATATATACCTTTGAATGTCTGAATAATCCTGAAGAGAGTCAAAGTAAGGGAGGATTTACCGCTGCCAGTCCGACCACAAATACCAATCTGTTAATGCGAAAATGTGTTCTAAGAAAACTTCAAAGTAGTATTTGCAAAGCACCTTGCCATTGATCTGGACAAGCTTTGAGAGGGGCCAGCCATTCACAAATGACCAAAAAAAACGTACGGTGGAACCTGCTTAAAATGTAGGGTAATAAAATTGGTTATCACACAAGTGCGAACAAAATACCAACAAATATATCACTTTTGCAAATTATAAATTGTACCTCCAGACGCTGTGTGGCAGGTTTTGTAAAACATGTAATGTAACGGGCAAGTGCCCGTTACATTACATGTTTTACATGGTTTACCTAGCTACATGGTTTACCTAGCTACTAGGATATCAATGTGCTATATACATCAGGAGTATTGTTAATAATAATAATAATAATAATAATAATAGTAACAATTTATATAGCGCCAAATCCATCGAAAGCAATGCTGTACGGCACTTAATACAAAGAAACATTTAAAAACAAATACCCTTTATAGATAAACAGAAAAGCAACGAGGTATAAAAATAAGTTTAAAATCAGCACAAAAAAAAAGTGAAAATTGACAAGCAATTATAGAAATAAACAATAACACAATCTACACATTGTTTGTGGGTTAGAAATCCAATCAATTGTCCCGCTTCACCCAGTGAATCTCAGAATCCTACCTTTTCCCCGGGTTGGAACCGAATATCGATATCGTGGAGGACTGGGTCAAGGTCCGAAGCGTAGCGTGCCGATACACCGCTGTATACGATCTCACCCTTATCTGGCCAATCAGGACCCGGATCAACGATACCTATGAAATGAAAAAATGGGGAAATGTACTCACCTCTTTTCAGAAAATAAATATCAAAAGATATAAACCCCAAATAGATTAAAGGCACTGGACACTATTGGTAACTACTCAAAAATAATTGTTAGCATAAATACTTACCTAGTAATGAGCACAGGAGAGCTGTTAATATAAAACTTTGTGAGAAACGGCTCTTGCTAAAATAACATAGTTTTTGAGAACAAGGGAATTTCTCACTAAAATAATAAAAGACTTCAGGCCTGACGCACACAAATTGGTAAAACAAGGGTGTTTTTCTTTCTTTTTTTCTTAATTGAGCCCAAATTTTCACAGGTTTGTTATTTTATGTATATGTTGATATACACAATGTGAGAATACTGGTCTTTGACAATTACCAAACATGTCCAGTGCCTTTAGCCTCTTGTTACCGCATTGCTTTGATAAAAAGAACCACTGGTTTCCGTATTATTTGAAGCACACAGGTGCACTTACCGTCATAATTCTCTGTCTCAATAGATTTATAATACTCTACTCGCTCCATTGCATTCATCTATATCTCTAGATCAGCAGACATACGAATCACCCAGTTCAACATTCCAGAGAACAAATAGCTTAAAGTAAGAGGTTCTGGACAGAAACTCACAGTCATAACTCTCTGTCTCAATAGATTTATAATACTCTACTCTCTCCATTGCATTCATCTGCATCTCTAGATCAGCGGACATACGAATCACCCAGTTCAACATTCCAGACAACAAATAGCTTAAAGTAAGAGGTTCTGGACAGAAACTCACCGTCATAATTCTCTGTCTCAATGGATTTATAATACTCTACTCTCTCCATTGCATTCATCTGCATCTCTAGATCAGCGGACATACGAATCACCCAGTTCAACTGACTTGATATCTACAGAAAAAAAGTAACAAATTTTCATTCGGTTGATGGGAAGGTATATGTATCACTCTTACAATTATTGGCAATAAAAACCTTTGGTTAGACTAGCTTAGAGCAAAAATGGACACTAGGTGACAGCAGACTAACCAGGTAGTCCATTGTTCTTAAAAATGTGCACAAGCTCAGAGCTACGTAAACAATGGACATTTACCTGGTATGTCTGCTGCCACCTAGTGTCCAAAAGTCTCCCATTGACAGTATAAAGAATTATAATAAACATTTCACTTCTAAGCAATGTGGTTATGTAAACAAATTTATTTTTGTATGCCCCAAAATTTAAGTTAGAACACGTAACACTTCTCAGATTGTGTATTCCTATTAGAAATAATTATTCCTGTGTGAACATATTCGTTCCAGATATTTGGCGATATCTAAAAAACACAACCACCTTTTGAAATGAAATGTTCACATTTTAGTTTTATTATGTGTATCTACATTTGGAAGTGTCGTGGCTCGTGGCCGAGCGGTTAAGAGCACCGAATTCAAAGTCTGGTGTGCCTGATCAGCAGTGTGTGGGTTCGACTCCCCAGCCGTGACACTTGTGTCCTTAAGCAAGACACTTGACCATTGCTTCGTCCTTCGGATGGGACGTAAAGACGTTGGTCCCATGTGTTGTGTAACACAAGTAAAAGAACCCAGTGCACTTATCCAAAAGAGAAGGGGTTCGCCCCGGTGTTCCTGGTCCGACCGGCAGCAAATTGTGCCACAGCATCTTGTAAAGAATTAATCAGAATTAGGTCTCATAATTCAAACGTAGTCCCACATCTGGCAGGAATACTGTATGCTACAGCGCCAGGAGCGTCACTGGGTGACGGACATGTGCGCTTTATAAGAAGCCACAATTATTATTATTATTACATTTATATATGATTAATACAATCAAATGGTTTCTAAAACCAAAGGTATACTTTGCCTTTAAAGGAAGGTTTAAAGATTAGTTTTGTTGACAAAATACTTATTTATAGCAGAATAAAGAAAGAGAGGTTGAAAAGAGAAAGATTAAGCTGAATACAGGTCTACTTGCTGAGAAAACAACAACAAAATGTCACATTATTTCGAAAAGAACATTGAATCCATCCATGTTTAGTGAGGTGACAACTGGTAACAAACGCATCTTTGGCCGCAGCATTTGCAAATGGACACCAAACTTTTGGTTCAAATGACTTAGGGTAAAAAAATCATCAAGTTGTTTACAATATCAACAACTGCAGTGCTATGACCCTACCTTTAACCAGGATAAGTTTTAACAAATTTGGGGTTTCACGAAGAGATCCCAAGAAAAAAACAATCAATTATGCCCCATTCACCAAGGAAATGGACATTGTTTACAATTCAAATTATAATTACCACAAGGGAAACTGACTATTAAGTTATTAAACATTTTGATGACGAGACCAAAATAAAATGTTGGAAACTCGGACTTACACTAAGAGCGTAGGTTATTGCAAGGCCGACGAGACTTGGCTGTAGGTTATGGGTCAAGGCAGAGATCATTGTAGCTAGGCCGGCCAGCAACACGATGGTAGCTCCAATCATATCCTGTGTGTATGATAAGAATTATGAATAGTTAAATGCAAAATATATAGTTTTAAAATGGCCTGAGGTTTTACCCTAGCAGAGTCTGTCTCAAAGCCTTTATAAGGATAGTTAAATATGTGGCACAAATTACTATTATTATTATTATTATTCAACATTCATATAGCGCCTCTCCAAAGGATCGAAGCACTTAACAAAAATGTTTAATCTAAAAGCACCTACAAATATTAAATTAAAGAGTGAATAAAAATACACTGCACAATAGCAATAACTTTTTTTAAATATGAAGATAATAAAAAAAAAATATAAAAAAATATTAACATTCTACAAGAGAGCAAATGTTCAAAGATAATTAAGTCACTATTAATGTTTATACACACATAGCACAATATTAGGTATTTCACTCTTAAGTTCATCAAACAAAAATACTACATAGTTGTATATATTTTTTTTACAAGAATAAAAAGACCAGACCAGTAAATTCACCTATAAAAAAGACATTCGATTTGAAACTTTGCGAAAAAAGAAAGAAAAAAACATGTGACGCAGGGCAACACAGCGGCAGCACACGAGAAATTAACTCACTTTCCCTAGGAACAAAGGAAAAATAAAAACAATAAAGACATTTTGTAAAGCGCCTAATGCAAAAAGCCTGTAAGCTCATAAAGAGAACAATTACAAAGAGAGAAAGATACAATTACAAATAAGCAACAACAACAAATGTAAAAAAAACCTGAAATATTAATGGATTTTCTCTTTGCCTCGATAGCCTAGAACTGGTTGCCTATTAATTGCCTTGTTTGTCATGGCCATGGCCTTCACAACAGAATCAAGCAATTTTGAAAATGGCTAAGGCTAATGGCGGCCATGACAGCATTTGGGATGAGAAACTGCCTGCTCCTGAAAACTTAACTTTTAAGGTTTGTGGTTAATGTATCAGACGCTGCACTTACCAGTCTGCTCCCTAACCATCTGTTGCCTGTGTTCAGGTAGAGGAAAGTCAGGTTACTACATTCGATCTTCTTGATTATGGCCTTTTGGAAGCGCCGATGTTGCCTGACAGGAAAAACAAAAATACAGCAAAACTGATGAATGTAGACCATACTTTTGCTGAAAATTATACACACACAGATAAAAAAGGGGACAAGTCTGGTGCGATTATTGGCCTACTTTGGGCAACAATTATTGTTGACTATAATTTGACGAAGTAAGCCCGAACTCCGTCTAGTCGACGATAGTTGGACTACGCTATTCAAATATTTGGAACCAGCTTACCAGGGATGTTGCATCGCTGGTTATCAATAGCCAATTTCATAGCACAGTGCAGAGACTGGACCAGAGAGTGGATGGGACATAAAGACATTGGTCCCGTGTGTTGTTTAATGCTCATAAAAGAACCCAGTGCACTAATCGAAAAGAGACGGGGTTCGCCCAGGTGTTCCTGGCTGTGGCTGCTGAATGCACCGTAGCACCTTGTTAACCCTTAAAAGGTACTACATATTGGGTCTCAGAACTCATAACTTCAATAACCTTTCTGTATAAATGTAGAGACTCAGCGCCTTGAGTACCTGTTGGTAGATACGTGCGCTGTATAAGACTTTGATATTATTATCACCAGTTATCAGAAAATGATAACACACGTGAGCCGCCGATGAGTCTTTTGCACTTCAACCTCTACACGCTTGCTTAATCTAGTAAACCACTAGCCAACCACTGGTCCTTGCACAAGCTTCTTGACCAATGCATGTTACCCATACCTAATTATAAGGCTCTTTAAAGGCACTGGACACCTTTGGTAAGACCAGTCTTCTCACTTGGTGTATTCCAACATTCATAAATAACAAATCTGTGAAATTTTGGACTCAATTGGTTATCAAAGAGAATAATGAAAGAAAACACCCGTGCTGCACAAATGTGTGTGCTTTTGGATGCCTTTTCATATTTGAGTGAGAAATTAGCTCTTCCTCAAAAAACCACATTACTTCAGAGGAAGCCATTTCTCACAGTAATTTTATACTACCAACAGCTCTCCATTGCTCCAAAGTATTTTGAGTACTTTGCTAAAAGAGTCCAGTGCCTTTAACTATTAAAGGACTAACTTACTTATAAGCTCGGATGGTTGACAACCCTCCCAGTGATTCAGAGAAATGAGCGTAGACTGGAGACTTGCTGATGCTGTCTAGACGTTGAATATCTCTGCAGGGATTAAACACAGACCAGTAACAGATTATCAGATGCGAAACATATGGGGATAAACACAGATTCTGATGACTACATACAGCAATGGTAATGGTCAGGAATTACAATGAAAGTTGGGGTATGCAAAAAAATCATTCAAGATGAAAAAAAGTAGAAATAAACCAACACAATGAGAAAGTAATGGGCAGGATTTTATGATATATTATATAATTTTATGGTAAATTAGCAGCTATTTCTGGGATTTGGTTCCTATATCAGTCTCTCCTGGGCCAAATTAGAGCTGCTTATAAGCACAAAAAACCGCTAAGCAAAACAAAAATTTGCTTACAAGAATATGGTTACCAAACTACCGTGCCACATGTGCAGTTTGTGACTGGTATCCTGCTCATGTATGCTTAGCAGAAAATTGTTCAGCAATATTTTCTGCTTATTAAGCAGCTCTATGAAATTGGACCAAGGGCCCAGCACCAACATACATCCTGAACCTGTTACATCTTCATGCGCCACCCAGGCAGATCAGATCATCTGACACCAAACTTCTACACATTACACGCACACGCCACTCATGGGGAGCCCGATCCTTCTCTCAGTCTGGCCCATCACTATGGAATAAACCCTCCCCAAATCAAGGACAAGTTACTACTTATACCAGCTTCAAAACTCATTTGAAAACTTACTTTGAGCTTAATCTCTATGTAACTCATTGTAGACACACTTGGTTCTGGCATCGCTCCTGCGCCAGGAGTGTCTTTTGGACAGACATGGCACAATATAAACAGCCACTTATTATTATGTTAATATATATTTGGTTTGCGGTAACACCACGTGTGTATCAGCTTGTCAGAAATGTCTTTCTGTATTCTACTAGATGAATCGAATTGTTCGGGAGACTTCTCAGTTCTGAAAAGAACTGTCCTGCTTTTTAACTACTACCCCAGGCGAAAGGTATAGAAAATTGAGTGGAACTACTACTTTAGCTTACAGGATTGTAATTAACTACACAGTTCTTGAATTAGTCTCAACGTTTCGACTAGCCTGCTCTAGTCGTCGTCAGGAGACTGTGGTAGTAGAATATAGAAAGACAGTTCTCTAATAAGAACAAACTCTACCTGGTAGGTACATAAGCACATGGTGTTACCGCAAACTAAATATGTGACCCGCTCTGTGAAAATGAGTCAGATGTAGACAATTTAAAAAATTGAGTTATATGCATGGCTCGAAAGAACACACCAGAAGCAGTTATTTGGTGTATGTCTAAGCTTTGGGGTATATCGCGTTGCTGAGTTACTCCCATTTGAAATTAGCCAGTGTATAATTTTTTGTTAAAAACGAATTATAAGTAAAGTGATGTTTCAAACTACCATTTCGATACAAATTAGACAAGTATGATCACAAAATTGATGTATTCATAGCTTTATTGCCTAAAAAAGGGTGTTCTGAAGTTTAATTTTTAATATTTTCCACTTTAAACTGTCCATTAGTCAATAATGCATTGGGCGACATCTGACTCATTTTTCACAGAGTGGATCACATACAAGTTAAAACCTCACCATGCAATTCATAAAATCCTATATGTTATTATATCATCTTTACCTTGATGTAGTGATGAAGACTTTCATCAGCAGGAGGTACAGAAAGAAGACAGGGATCAATGCAATAATGAAGTACCATGTGACGATAGCGTTGACCAGGATGGCAGAGAGGCAGTTGACTGTGAAACGCAAGAAGCCACCCAGGGTCCCCCCGAGCCTCTGGAGAGAAAGAGAATAAATCAAACATTTTCAAGCAAAAAGCTTATATTAGTAAATAATTTTGGTTTTTACCCATACACCGATGTGTGTTAGCACTGTATATACTCAGTACTTTCCCCGAGTCCTGTGAAAAAATATCACAGGCATGTTACTCGGGTGGGATTTGAATCCACGACCCTTGCAATTCTAGAGCAGTCTAGCAGATATTTAGAATGACATTCAACATAACAGGGAAACAGTTTTCATAATCAGAGAGCTTTTAAAATTTCTACATTTGTACAACATATAGCAGGCGATATTTAGAATTACATTCAACGTAATAGTGAAAAAGTTTCCCTCATGAACCAGGGAGACTTTTAAATTTGTTCATTAGAACATGGAAAGACTTTCAGGAAACTTTCCGCAGAATCAGAGAGTTGGGAGCTATACCTGATCGATTGTAGCAGTATCTGATGAGAAGCGATTCAATACTCGGCCAATTGGAGTTATGTCAAAGAACCTGAGAAGAGAAAGGAGACCAAGCAAGAGACAAAATTATGAGCTGTCTTGTTTTAGACCAGGGCCCCAATTTCTTCTGAGCAGAAATAATAGTTTTTTTTTGGGGGGGAGCTAATCATCCTTACTCGCAGCTAAGAGCTGAATTGCGCAGGACGCGGCTACACTGTGTTCGAGAAGCTGGCATGCCTTTGGCAGCCGGCCACATCAACCCATTATGACCACGGAGCACAGCCAAAGATCGAAAGTGTTTGATTTTTTTTTTCCCCCCGAGGGAGGAAAACCAGATGCAGGATTCCAGTCACAGTTTGTTTACACATTTGACATTGTAGTTTGGCTGGTAACCTTATTCTGGTAAGCATAATTTTGTTGTGCTTAGCTATTTTTGGTGCTTAAGCAGCTCCATGACAGCGCTGCTTTACGGTAAGCAAATGAACTTGCTCCAAAACACTGAAAGCAGGAGAAATTCTACCTGCCCATTTCAAACCCACTTTAAAGGATTTGGCTACTTTTTCAAAATGTCCATAGATTTACATTAAACTTACATGGTTTGAAGATAATGATAGTGGAAAGCTTCCCTTCAAATATAACTTACTGAGGTGCTGTAGTTAAAAAAAAAAATGAGTAACACAATGTAATGAAAATACGTTTGTAAGTGCTTAAAACAATTTTGGTCTCATAAGATGAAAACTATTTTCATGACATTGTTTTATTAATTACCCCAAAACTACAGCACCTCAGAACGTAATATTTTCAAGGAAGCGTTCTACTATCATTATCTTCAAACTGTGTAAGTTAAGTGTAAATCTGTGGACATTGTGTTTTTTGTTCTACAAAAAGTACATACACCCTTTAAGAGAGGTAGACGTCACACTGACCTCATTGGTGCCCTCATGACAGAATTGAGCATACTATTATGAAGTTTTCTGGCAGCAAAGAGAGATGATATATAAATCAATGTCATCCCAGCAGCCCCAGCAATGATGCTACCGATTGACAAACCAGCGTAACCTCCGAGGTAGTAGTCTAAAGACTCCTGTAGCTGTTCCTGAACAAATCACAAACAACAATCACCCTGATTAATAATTATTCATAAATACCTCAGACAGTTTCGCTATTGCTATTGGTGGAGAGCATGTCACGTGGGTGTGTATAAACCTTTGTTTATGACCAGTAAAAAGTGTTGAAACATGGGAGTGACACATGAGCTTGCACCTGTCCTTATTAGAGTTTCTTCATTCCTATTGGTCGAGAGCAACGGCTGAAACAGTTGTGCCACATCACGCGATACGCGCGACACGCACAGCATTCCCTTATAAGGAGTTGTTTACCCGAGGGCCTCCCCATTTCATAGCTGGAGGGGTGTCGCATTGAAAGAAATCATTGAACAAATATAACTTGGCATTTATTTTACTGTTTGACTAAAAAGTTTTGATGTGTTTTGACCGAAAAGGTATTTATAGATGGGAATCGAAGTGTGTTGAATCGGTTTCCAACTGGTGGTTCAAACCCGCCGAGGCCTTGTTCTTGATAGTTTACCTCAACTTCGCCTCGGTAAAATTATCAAGAACCAGGCCTCGTTGGGATTAAACCACTAGTTGAAAACCTCTTCACCATACATTGATTCCCTTTTTAGTAATAACAACAATAACAGCGCTCAAGGTACTGCAACGTTCAGTATCTTCCCAGAAAATATTTTGAGCTACGTTTTTTAAGTATGAGACCAATAGACCGATCCATGAAGCTCCGCCCCATTGCGTATTGACCAATCACAGCGCAACGAAGGTCCATCAAAGAAAGGCATTGGAGAGGCTCACGTGTTCTTGCTCACATGTGCACTATGGGCGGAGCCTAATGGATCGGTCTATTCCTTTACATAGCACCATGAAATGGTTTACAAGGTGCTTTGGGTCAAATCTAGCCAGGGGCAAATCCCATTCCTGTTTTTATCAAGGAAGAAGTTCCATGCTAAGCAAATTTGTGTACTTAGCAGCTCTATGAAATTTGGCCCAGAGCTTCAGTCCAGTGCACTTATTAAAGAATTATAAATATTTTGAAGGACAAGATTCATTCATCACATTAAATATTTCTGGTTCAAAATAATTATATATTTGTTACCCCTCGATCTCCATAAGGTAAATGATATGTTACAGGCATAGAGTTATATATAAGAACTAGAGAGCGCACTGGCCGATATACGCGCCCCGATATGCGAGCAGGCGGCCATTTTCTAAGTTGACAAAACAGCTATCTCACAGCGTGTGTTTGCTCACAGCATGTGTTTGTGTGGCCATTTTGTAAGTTGAACAAACAACATCGCGTGAGCGTTCATATTCAACGCGCGTGCATAATGACGCACTTGTCATCTTGCGGTCCCGTGGCGTTTGTGCACGAAGCATCACTCGTGCGCTCTCTAGTTCTTATATATAACTCTATGGTTACAGGCCACCAGAATGTTCTGGTTGTGAACTGGATTGCAGGCATATGCTTACAGAAACATTCCGTTGTGTAAGAGTGCAAAACATTGTTTCTCAATTTTGCAAAAAAATGTTGTATCTTGCATGAAAACGGTCCACACTAAACCGTTTTATCTTGACGTGTACGTGTTTTGTGTACATCTAGACTAATTTGACATGTTTGAAAATTTCACTCTCACATGTAACAAAAGTGCAATTTTATGAGAAACATTTTTGCACCGACAACGGAAACTCGTTTCCTATGTTTTGGCAGCGGTTACCACAACGATATCATAGATGTTAAATTTTCATCAGGGATAATGAATATTAATTTTGGTTTTTACCCATACATCGATGCGTGTTTAGCACTGTATACTCAGTACTTCCCCCGAGTCCTGTGAAAAAATATCACAGGCATGTTACAAACAATTTTTAATAATTACATGTTAGGGGTGCATGTATATATACTATTTTCAGCAATACCTGTGTTGCATTTTCCAGCGTCAGATTATTCCCTTTCTCAGACCAAGCCGAGAGCCAGTAGTTGGTGCCGATACCCAGTCCATACTGGCTAAATACCAGCAACAGCGAGGCGATAAATGTCCAGTAGCCTAGGGCTCTGATGTAAGAGAGGTACACTTTCCAGGAGACTGACCCCTCAGCTCGCTCTTCTTTCTCGACAAGACGACCAGTTGATGAGTCACCTGGGGGGGGGGAAGAAATATTTAGGAGATATATATTGTTATCTATTATTATCTATTTGAACTCGAGACAAACACAGTGATGAGCAAAAACTAAAATAAAGCTTCCGTATAGTCCTTATAAAGGTAGTGGACTAGACACTATTGGTAAATACTCAAGGTAATTGTTCGCATTAAAACTTACTTCGTTACGAGTAATGGAGAGCTGTTGATAGTATAAAACATTGTGAGTAACGGCTCCCTCTGAAGTAACAGAGTTTTTGAGAAAGAAGTAATTTCTTACTTTAACATTTGAATTAATTATTGATATTTATAAGGTCTCAAAAGTTTCTGAAAGCACACAAGATCGTGTGACAAGGGTGATTTTTCTTCCGTTGTTATCTCGCCATTTCGACGACCAATTAAATTCAATTTTTCACAGGTTTGATATTGATACATATGTTGGGATACACCAAGTGAGAAGACTGGTCTTTGACAATTACCAAAGGTGTCCAGTCTTAAAAAGTACAAGGCTACATCATTGAATGTGGCTGCCGAGGTCTAGCCCACCAGGCTCTTTTGGAAGAGTCTTCAGAATGCTGGTTTTAATCCAAACCTGACCAGCCATGGGTATTTTCCAGCCTGCGTACAGACACTTAACCATAATTGCTTCTCTAAATCCAGATGTATAAATGGTAACCTTATAAATTGTGTTGCTCTCAGCTACTATTTGTGCCAAGCAGTTTTATGAATTTGGGCCCAGCAGGTAAAATAATTATGTAAAACGTTTTTACCTGGAAATATTTACGCTAGTTAGCACAATATCTTATTTCTAATATATTCTCTTGTGGACAAAAACTAAAACTACCTTTGGAAATTTTCTTGTCTTCTATGACCTTGGAAGAAGAGATTTGTCGCACCAGTTTAGCCCTCTCCTCTTCGACATCCTCGGCTGCGGAGAGCTCCGACTCAGACTCTGTCATCTCCCTCATCGTGGCTCTCCAGTTGGCAACGAGCTCTGGGTTCTCATCTCGGATATCCTCCAGGGTTCCCTGATGGAGGATGCAGCCGTCTTTCATGTACACAATCTTCAGAGGAACGAGAGAGAAAGAAGGAAAAATAGTGCTAAAATGACTCCATGTTTGTCAAATATATAGACCATGCATCACTTACCGCTGAGATTTCCACAACCTGAACCATGAGCGCATAGCATGAAAGCTTGTGAGGGCAAAGCGTGAAAGCTTGCAAGTGAAAAAGCTTGTGGGTATGAAGCCTGCTTATACTTTTTCATACATTTATCCTTGGTTTTAAAAGCCCTGCTCTGCAATCTGGGGGTGTTCCATATGGTTTTATATTCCTTTTCTATTGATTTGAACTAAGTTATAAAATAAAACTACAATTTTTTATTTGTTTTCAATTTTTTTTTTCCGAGTGGGAATTTAAAACAAACAGATTTCCAATTAAAAACATAGAAATCACATTCCCGTACCTTGTCTGCTTTCTCTGCATACTGTATCTGATGAGTGACCAGGATGACGGTACGTTTGCTTTTTCTCATCAAGAATCCCTCGATGCCTTCCTTGAAGAGGTGAGCGCCAACGTGCATGTCAAGGGCCGAGAGGGGATCATCCTGAGGAGGAATGAAGGTAAGGAGAATTTAGTCATAATCCAAGCTAGGGAGTTAAGAGTAATGGAATATTCTCCCAACAAGAATCCCTCGATGCCTTCCTTGAAGAGGTGAGCTCTAACGTGCATGTCAAGGGCTGAGAGGGGATCATCCTGAGGAGGAATGGAGGTAAGGAGAATTTAGTCATAATCCAAGCTAGGGAGTTAAGAGTAATGGAATATTCTCCTAACAAGAATCCCTCGATGCCTTCCTTGAAGAGGTGAGCGCCAACGTGCATGTCAAGGGCTGAGAGGGGATCATCCTGAGGAGGAATGGAGGTAAGGAGAATTTAGTCATAATCCAAGCTAGGAAGTTAAGAGTAATGGAATATTCTCCCAACAAGAATCCCTCGATGCCTTCCTTGAAGAGGTAAGCGCCAACGTGCCTTTCAAGGGCTGAGAGGGGATCATCCTGAGGAGGAATGGAGGTAAGGAGAATTTAGTCATAATCCAAGCTAGGAAGTTAAGAGTAATGGAATATTCTCCTAACAAGAATCCCTCGATGCCTTCCTTGAAGAGGTGAGCGCCAACGTGCATGTCAAGGGCCGAGAGGGGATCATCCTGAGGAGGAATGGAGGTAAGGAGAATTTAGTCATAATTCAAGATGGGAAGTTGGTGTGGTCTTGAAGTTTCGAACAACATACTTTTCCTGCAGACAAGCAGAGTATACTGTTTGAAACGTCAAGACCACATCGGCTATTTTCAGAGCCAACACTTCCCAAAAGAGATTAGTACGTGATTGTGACCTACCAGAACTACCACATCATTGTAGCTATACATGGCTCTACCGACGCTGACTCGTTGTTTCTGACCACCGCTCAAGTTGATTCCTTTCTCTCCAATCTCAGTCTGGTCACCTCCTGGGAGAATGTCTATGTCAGGCTGCAAGGAGCAAGAAGCTATCACTCTCTTGTATCTGTACCAGAACGAGAGAGAGAGAGATTTTATACAGTCAAAAATAGGCCTCTTCACGGAAGCAACAAAGACAAACTTGTGTTCATGCTGCTGGCCATGCACTGCTGTTTCAGTGACCCTTGAATTGTTCATAGAGGTGTCCTCAACGAAGTAAGACGTGATTTCCCTTCCAAGGGGAAGAGGAAAGAAAATACATCTTGCAATGTCAATGCGCAGTATTTGTTTACCGCATCAGGACGCTCTCAAACATATGTGTATCACTTACGGGGGTATATCACGTTACCACCACACACATCATATCTATCATGGACAATAAGACGTTTAAAGACAGTGGGCACTATTGGTAATTGTCAAAGACCAGTCTTCTCCCTTGGTGTATCTCAACATATGCATAAAATAACAAACCTGTGAAAATTTGAGCTCAATCGGTAGTCAGAACGGCAATTTTTCTGTGCAGGATGAATCGTGTATAACCCTGAAACTAATACAAGCGGCGCGTTGCATGAATATAATTGGTTTTGTTCGATCTAAGTCTGTAAAGCAGCGGGGTTGTTCTTTCACGTGTTTATGGCATAAGATGGCAACAAAATTTAGGACAAAATCTGAAATTATATTCCAGGTGTTTAAAAGCATCCGCCTGCCAAAAACATTGCAGATAAACAGGTCATCCGATGTGAAGTGGTTTACATATCTTTAAAAAAAGGCAACCTCATGAAACAATTACTATGAATGAATTACCTTGTGTGGTCATATTTGGTGTCAAATATGATATTATCTTTAAGGGAAGCGTTCAGCAGCCAAGCTTTCTGAGCTCCATAGGCAATACTTTGGTTATTCCTGCAACAAAAAAATACAAAGTAGAAGACTTACTATAGGTTTTCCTGGCCAATTGCAACAAAAACTCATTCATTTTAACAGCCGGCTCATTCAAATTCAATTGAAAAAGAATGCTCCATTCAATACAAATTACTTCTGCTTGTTTTTCATTCTTTACATGGTTCTGCTCCTCAGTATAATTGTCAATTAATTACCCGTTACAATCCTTCTAGACGTCTTAGATCATCCACTTCGTCGTTACTGGTTGTTCCCAAACCCACAACAATTGGGGTGACAGGGCTTTTTCTCATGCTGGTCCTTTACTTTGGAATAATCTGCCTCTTAATATCCGTAACATGTCTTCTATTCATGCGTTCAAAGAGGCCCTCAAAACCCATATTTTCACAGCAGATTTTCATTAATTTTTGTGTTTCTTCCTTGCGCCATGAGCATCACTTGTGGTGGATACCAGCGCACTTTAAGTGTTCTTATTATTATTATTATTATTATTATTATTATTATTATTATTACTATTATTATAGCATTCACTGGCCAAATAGAATTATTCAATTTCATTAGGCCCCAAGACTCATTCAATTTTTTACAAGCCAGCAGCAAGAGCTGGTCAACCATGCGATTGATTCAACTGAAGAATTGTCAAAGTAAAGGGACTTTTATGCCAGTCAAAAGATAAAATTCAATGCCATTTTGATTGAATACACTCAAAATTCAGGACTGAACTGAAAATTCTCTGTTCAAAAAAGTACAGACCTTACATTTGAAACTTGACGTCCTCGAAAGTTTTAAGATGCAGTTAATAGTATTGCACATTGAACACAGTGGCATTTTACACCATTTTAAATGGAGGTTATAGACCGATCCAGGCGCGCAAGTGCTGGGCACTGCCATGCGCTGCGTGCCACTGCTGGGTGTCTTTGAGCCCAGTTTGGTGCACAAAGACACAAGAAAATCGTTTTCATTTTCATTTTTTCATGGGAATTGAATGTCTTCCTTGATAATCTATGAAATACATGAAACAACGTACTACGTTCTTGATAAGTTTTTAAAATTAAGCAGAAGGTAAAATACTGAAATTTTGACAAAATACCTTGCCGATGTAATACATTTTAGCGACTTTTATGCCGCTTCTGCATCTTTGACCCCTAACTCGTCTAAGACAAGCACCTTTATCAAGATGATTCGACTTATATTTTGTTGCAAATATTTTTGGTCAGTGATCTTCATTGGTTTAACATGGTGTCCTTTTAAGGAAATTGTGTTATTCGTTGAGGAAAACATTTAATTTAAAAAAAGAGTAAAAAGAAACATGATTTCCTCATGTCTTTGTGCACAAAACTTGGCACATGTGCACCCCAGCCATGGCGCGCGGTGCTAAACACTTGCGCACCCAGTCAGTCACTGCTCTGATGATGAACGGAGAAGCGTGGTCGGAGAGCTCTTAGAGTTATTGAGAGGGCTGCCCCACTGTGTGAGGGAAACTTGACTTACTCATTCCATTGTACTCCACCAGACACTGTGGTCATTTCACCAAGAATGGCCGACAGCAGGGATGACTTTCCAGACCCAACCTGACCAATGACCATGGTCAGCTTTCCTGTAGTGACATGAAGGTATACATTTTAAACTATGGTTTATTAAATTTGCACGGTCTCTGTACTCTATTAACACCAGGTTGAGTTTCAGGATTTGAAACTTGGTGAGTAGATCTTCATCACTGTCTACCCATCCACTTAATTTGATGTTTCCAAACCGAGACTGGAAGGAAGAGCAGACTGGTCCCCTTTACATGGGACGAACGGTTCCCTTTTTCTGACTGTTATTATGTGTTGGATCAATACAACGCTCTGGAGGGACAGTTTACTACACGAGCGTATTTACCCTGTGCGTGAGTGTTGTCCATGCAACGCTTTGTAAACAGCAAAAACTTTGTAAACAGCAAAAACAGCATATGTCATACACATGATGGTGAATGGACCAGTCAGAAATCAGCTCTCAGTCATGAATATGCTTGAGGTATACATGTATCAATAACTAACATCAAATAAACTGAAATGCAATAATTCAGAGGGAGAGACAGTGATAGACCAGGATTGTAGTTAGACCAATTTGAGTGGTGGGATCTAAATCCATATTTGTTGAAGTCCACCAACAGACCAAGCGCAAGTGGAATAACAATGGGTGCGTTCGTTTAGCTTCCCTGGGTCTACCCCGCGGTACTCACTTGGGTGAGCCCCTGACAAGAGCTAAACGAACAACACACTCGCCCTCTCGTTGTGATGCCATGCACCTCATGTCCCCCCCCAAGTGACCCACTCCACAAGCAGGGAACTGGGGGCTGACAAGGTGAGACCCTTCAAAACTATTTGAATGTACTAAGGCAGACTGGGGTCGACCAAGGGAAGCTAAACGAACGCACCCAAATAATGAATATTATGTGGCCATCATTCCTGAAGTGGAAGCTTCAGGTAGGCATGATGTCAGAATTCCAAACTGTTAATGTTATAGCAGGGGCATGCAATAAGTTGAATGGCCTTTTGGATGTGTTCTTTCTCTCTAATATATGAAGCTTCTTATTATCACCTTGGCAGTATCTCATGCAGTCATTCATTTTTGGTTTACTCTTTAAAAAAAAATCCATGGCAACCAGAGGTCGAATTACAGGAGAATACACAGAGGTTAAAAATTAGAAAAAATTACACCATTACAAATTTAAGACATAATTGGTTAACGATAGAAAATGTTTACAATGTATATATAAAAAAAAATTGTTTTCAAAGTTGTAAACAGTGCACAGTTGAAAGACGCAATTGTGGTTTGTTCTGCTGTAAATCTGTGCTGGGCGGCAGAGGGCGTTTTACTCAGAGTGCTGGGTGGAAATTTGGAGTTCTGAGCGGGCCCCGCCCAACGCTGCCCACCGTGGCTACAATGCTGTGGATGACTTACCTTTTGGGATGTCCAGATCAATGTCCCTCAGGGTGGGTGTGTTGGCTGATTCGTCCCAGATGAAATTCCCTCTTACCTAATAAAACGATTCATATGATAAAATAATCACTAGGGAAACCGACAATGTAAATGTTAATTGATTGTGGTTGAACAAAGAAAAATTGACTGGAGCGGGATTTGAACCAACAACCGCCAGTTGAACGTACTAGCGCTCTACCAATGGAGATAATTAGCCTTTTGCTGGCGGTCTGCCTGGTTTGTTTCTTTCAATATAACATATTATAACAATAATCATAATTACAGAGACTGGGAAAGAATACCATTCCCATGAGATATTATTGTTTATTTTGAATAAACAAAAAACCTACAAACTTGTTTGATTACAAGTTTACTGACGCGAAGCTAAAGTTACTAGCCTCCGGCCTGTGATTCAGTATAAAATTCTAGCCCAGTGCATGGTTTGTCAAAATCTCTTTGGAAACTTTACTTGGAATGTGATTATGTACAGTTGCATAAGTTAGCGGTTAAAAAAATTAGCAAAACTTGAATAGGTAAGCTAGGATTTCAAGGGAACCTGTGATTTATGCAATAGGCATAACATGGTATTCAAGCTGGTAACCCTTTCCTTCTAGGCAAGACTTGTTACATTATGTGCTAATCAAACATTTCCTTTATTAAGAAATTTTGCCTCCATTTAGATTAACCAATCATTCACAAATACCTCAGACAGTTTTGCTTTTGCTATTGGTGGAGAGCGCGTCACTTGGGTGTGTATAAACCTTTGTTTATTATGACCAATAAAAAGTGTTGAAACATGGGCGTGACACGCGTACTTGCACCTGTGATTATAAGACGGTTTCTTCATTCCTATTGGTCGAGAGCAACGGCCTGGACAGTTGTGCCACATCACGCGATATGCGCGCCGTGCACAGCATTCCCTTATAAGGAGTTGTTTACCCGAGGGCGGCGGAGGGCCTTACCATTTCATAGCTGGAGGGGTGTTGTGTTGAAAGAAATCATTGAACAATTATAATGTTTGCATTTATTTTACTTTTTGACCAAAAAGTGTTGATGTTTTTTGACCGAAAAGTATGATTGGAATCAAAGTGTGTTGAATCGGTTTTCAACTAGTGGTTTAAACCCTTGACTTCCAAACGTCATTTATAGAGCTTCAAAATCAAATTTGTTGCTCTAAGGCGCCGAGGCACAGATGAATGCTGGTTGACAGTTTTACTGAGCATCTTGAATGAGGTGAGTGAGCTGGGGTTACTTGTGTGTACAGTAAGCTTATTTCAAATTTTTGGGGCTATATACAGAGAATGATCTCTTTGCAAAAATAGCGAGTTCTTTGGCACAACAAAAAAGGAACGAGGTAGACAAATGTCGAGATCTCAACTTGAGCATGTCCGTGATAAATCCAGGGGCTTGTTTATGGTACGCTATATACATCAAGATCATAACTTAGATTAGAAGTGTGTTCTCTTACCCTCAATGCTATATTGTCAGATATCTCAAATGATTCATGAAACGGAGAGCTAGAAACAGTGCTATGTGCGTCGTCGCTGTTGCTGGACAACAACCTTTGCCTGTCCTCTCGTTTCTGACGTCTTGGCTGACGAACCTTGACCTACAGGAACAAATTGAAAGGAAATCATGTATTCAATTGATTAAAAACTTACTTGGAAATGAGCAACGGAGAGCTGTTGATAGTATAAAACATTGTGAGAAGCGACTCCCTCTGAAGTAACATAGTTTTTGAGAAAGAGGTAATTTCTCACTCATTCAGGCCTGAAGCCTTTTATTATGCTTATGACCAATTGAGCCCAAATTTTCACAGGTTTGTTATTTTATGCATATGTTGGGTTACACCAAGTGGGAAGACTAGTCTTTGACAACTAACGAATGTGTCCAGCAGACGATTTCACAAAAACGCTAGGATTAATCCTGTCTCGAGATACATGTAGGATGAGTAACTAGTTCTAACTTTAGGATTATTCTTAAGGTTTAAATGCAACAGTGCAGGGCTGGGACTTGTCCTAAGTCCTAAGATTAGTCCTAAGGTCAATCCTGAGTTAGGTGAAACCGATGCCTGTGACTTTTACTCTCTGGCTGACTATACAAACAGGCTTTCCCTACAGTTCTCAAGAGAAGGGAGGTTAAACACTCTGAGAATCTATGGCCTAAGTCCTTGGTCGACTGTGTAGTCCACTTCATTGCTTACCTCAGGATTTACAGTTCCCTTTCCACTGTCAGCTTCGGACTCTTCAATCTCCGGGGCTTCGAAGAACGCCCTGAGCCGACCCGTACTGATTATAGCATTGATGTGGAAGATGAAGACATTAGGCATCAGGTACAATGGGATTGACATCTGGTTGAAGACCGAGAGGGCAGCGAAGGCGATGTCGGGGGTCAAAGGCTTGCCTGTCAGCTTGGTGTACAGACTGTACGACTGCGACAAACAAACAACTAGTGGTTTAATGATAATCATAAGTTGTTTTTGTATAACGCTTTATCTACGGGTGTCTCAAAGAGCTATCCAGACTTGTGAGGTCCATGTACCTTACCTTGTAGTAAGGGTTTCAGAGTGCTGTGGCATGTTCAGCTGTCTCTGCCAGAAACACCGGGGTAGACCCCTCTTAATAATAGTAATAATAATAAATAATGCTTATAAAGCGCCTTACATCCATGCCTGGACCCCAAGGCGCTGTACACATTAAAAAATAGCTGCAAACAAGAGCAACAAAAAAACAAACAGCATAAAAGATTTCTAAAAATTTAAACCACAAAAATGGACAAGCCAATAATTAAAACAACAAACGGCAAAGTTAAAAAAGTTATGGAAAAGCACTACTATAAAAAGATTAGTTAAACTTACAATACTTTAAAAAGACTATTGCAATTATATCATATCAGGGGTCGATCCCGCAAAGAGTCAGGACCAGTCCTTTTAAGACTAGTCCCAGGAGATATTAAAACGTATCGCCAGTCTTAAAAATCAAGACGAGTAACTTGTCCTAGTTTGAGATAAGACTAGCCCTAACTCTCTATGACATCCACCCCCAGGAGAAACAATTCACTGAGTCATTTAAAACAACACACCAACAAGATAAAAAGATATGAAAATAACTCACAAATGAAAGCATGTTAAAGTTACAATAGCAATGACATAAAAAATGTCACTCAGGAGAAAAAAAAAAATATTCACATACTGTTAAGAGTTGGCAATGTACTTAGTTAAAAGCCAGTTTAAAAAGATAAGTCTTCAGGATTGGCTTAAAACGATCCAGTGAATTTGATGCTCGTATGTGTTCCGGGAGAGAGTTCCATGGACTTGGGGCTGACTGTGAGAACGCTCGACCCCCATAAAAAGCAGTGTGTCCCTTTACTGGTTGGCACAGAAAATTCTTGGACGAAGACCGGAGAGTGCGATTTTGTTGGTATGGAGTTATCATCTCACTCACATCAACAGGAGCGCGCTCATGGAGATTTGTATGTTAGTAGTAGGAGTTTGAATTTAATTCTATGTGCCACAGGCAACCAGTGCAGACAGAAGAGCACAGGGTGTATGTGATCTCGATATTTAGTTCTTGAGACAAGTCTCGCAGCTGAGTTTTGAATCCTCTGCAACTTAGTGATCACCGGGTTATCTGATGTGCAGTGCTTAATACACCGGATCAATGGCTTTACGTCCCATATGAAGGACGGAGCAATAAATCATCGTAAAATTTCTTGATTAAGGACACAAATGTCGAGACCGGGACTCAAACCCACACTCTGCTGATCAGAAACACCAGAGCTGGAGTTTAGTACGCTTGACGCTCAGCCACAGTTTTTCAATCTGGTTTATAGTTTAGTACCCGGTTTGTTACTTACCACTAGCGTCACCAAAAGTGGACTGGCATTAGTGATGGACACTGTTAGAAACAGAGAAAAAAAGAATGTGTAATATTATTCACACATCGACCCTTTGTAATGCTGTTTGTAGTAGCTCATATAATTTCTGTTGTGTTTGATTGATATTTAAGAGGTGATTTCCCCACCTAAACTGCCTTGTACTTACATGTACTTACTTAATCATTTAACATAACAGTTGTGTTGTAAAGTAATTTGTTTCAAAAGTCCAAATTCACTGGAGCATTAGAAAATTATGTAATGCCCGTAGCGCTTGTAATAGCTTATATTTCTATTTTCACTCGACGTGGTTGTGTGCGATGCCTAATTTGCGTATGTTGAGGAGATGACTGTGATATTACACTCACAGTATATGTGATCTATATGCAGCCACATATGATATTTCATACTTCCGATGTTGACTTGAAGCCTTCGCAGTGTCTCTGCCTAAACTAAACTCAGTCCTAAACTTTTAGAGTCAGTTCGGTTCCAGGACCAGCTCTACAGAGCCATTTATAATTGGCACTCAATCTTTTGAAATCGGAATCGTCAAAAGCGGGTACTCGGTTCCACAGAAAGAGCAGACTCACGAGTACCGTTTTCAATTTGGAACCGGGTCGAACTGGGCAACTGAAGAACCCCACTAGCTTACAAGCAAAACATATTATGGGGATAACATCAGGGCCAAACTTCATTGAGCTGCTTAATAAGACCAACAAGTAGCTAAGCACAAAAACTATGCTTACCAGAATAAGGTTCCCAGTTAAACTACAATGTCACATGTACAACTTGTGGCTGGTGTCCTTCTCATTTCTACTTAGCAGACATTGTTTTAAAGCAATATTGTTTTGTTTAAGCAGCTGTGTGAAATTGAGCCCCGGTAAGTTGGGTTGATAGTTGGGTTTTAAAAATGCCTAACAGTAAATGTCTGTTTTTAGTAAATGTATAGACAGCATTACTTACTGAGCACCACCCTCCATCCCATCTGTTTCATCATGGTCAAAATCTCCAGAGCTCGTACTTTACTGATGGAGGTATAGAACATATCTTCCCATCCGTACAGCTTGATCAACTTGATGCCTTGAAGAAGCTCATTGGTCCTCTTCAGTCGCTCATCAGATTTGGCCTTGGGGGGGAGTGGGAAAGGGATGGGTACAAACAATTATTACATCTAACTGTGACTTAAATTCCATGACTTGTAATTCTACTTCTACTTCAGTACTTTGTTACTCGGCAGGGTCCATACATTAGAATAGAAATGCTAAGGCGCAATTACTGCTCAAGGACACAAGTGCAGGACCGAGATTCGAGCCCACATTGTGACCACCTTGAGTTTAGTGCACTAGGCCACTCATGCCTTGACACGCCATTCATAAATACCTCGAGACAGTTTCTCTATTCCTATTGGTGGAGAGCGCGCGTCCCATGGATGTGTATAAACCTTTGTTTATGACCAGTAAAAAGTGTTGAAACATGGGCGTGACACGCGAGCTTGCACCCGTGCTTATAAGACAGTTTCTTCATTCATATTGGTCGAGAGCAACGGCTGAAACCACATCGCGCGACGCACACAGCATTCCCTTATAAGGAGTTGTTTACCCGAGGGCCTTACCATTTCATAGCTGGAGGGGTGTTGTGTTGAAAGAAATCATTGAACAATTATAATTTTTGCATTTATATTACTTTTTGACCAAAAAGTGTTGATGTTTTTGACCGAAAATGTATTTATGAATGGGAATCAAGGGTGTTGAACCGGTTTTCAACTAGTGGTTTAAACCCGCCGAGGCCTGCCAAGGTTTAAACCATGCCTTGTTGGGTTTAAACCACTAGTTGAAAACCTCTTCACCACACATTGATTCCCTTATTCAGCCCAACCCTAAAACAAAGAAAAAATCAATCATTCAAAAACACCCACAGCCACGACAGACTCCTCTAGTTTCTCCCTCCAATGTACCGTGTATAGTGTTTATTTTGTCTTGTCCTACACTTTTATTGCACCACCGGTCACAGCGTCATGCACAGCGCATCATCCCAGTTTGGCTTTCACCAGCTGTTAAGGGATTACTTTATCAAGTATCTAGTAGTTGTTATCCCGCATACCAATCATTGGCTAGGGTTATGATTAGATCGTCACATCATCATGCATTGAAGTATAGGCAACCTTAGCCGAAGCCGAAGCCACAGCCACCAATTCAGATATGGGGGAGTCCCAAGACCAATACATTAACCAAGTTCCAAGTTGATTTCAAAAGTCATTCTGGTTATAATAATTTATTTCATTTCTTGTGCACCATTTCCATCAGAGGAAGTTCAAAGGTGCAAACTACACCTAAATTCCATGCAAAATTGCAGCATTATTACAGCTTCTTGAGTTATCACTCGGGGTTGGGATACTATCTTACCATGGATATCTTCTGATACTTTGCTGTCTGTCTGGCGATAATAACTTGAATCGGGATGGTAATGAAGAAGATTAAAGAACCAATCAAGGCGGCTATCCCCAGCTCAAAGTACAGAATGACTAGATACCCTGTAATCTGAAGGGACAAAAAAGAAGACAAAAGTCACTTTTAATAATAAGACGTACTAATAATAATAATAATAATAATAATAACAGTGACTTCTTATATAGTGCGCAAAATAATAACAATAATAATAATAATAACCCGTTTTTATATAGCGCTTTTCACACCCAGAGGGCGTCCCAAAGCACTTCACATTACTACCCCTGGTCACTTGGCCTTAAATCATTCCTTAAACCATCTCAGCTCCCTGGTGGGGAGTATGCAGCCTGTGCAACATTAATATGCGCTACTCGGCTAAATCAATCACAAGAACCATCTCTGCCCTCACAGGTATCCATTTACCCCTGGGTGGAGAGAAGCAATTATTGTTAAGTGTCTTGCTCAGGGACACAAGTCTCACGACCGGGATTCAAACCCACACTCTGCTGAACAGAAGCATATTCGTCATTCAGTGACGCTCAAGGCGCTTTAACGTACAGTATTTCCTGCAAGGTATGTGCCACTTTGTTATGAGATCTACTCCTTTAACATAGCGACATGTATCGGTTTGGTGCTGTGGCGCAATACAGTGCAAATCCAGCCAGGAACATTGGGGCAAATCCCCTTCTCTTTTTAATAGGTGCACCGGGTTCTTTTCCACCTACGTTACACACCAAACTGGACCAATGGCTTTACGTCCCATCCGAAGGACGAAAAAATGTCTTGCTTAAGGGCAAAAGTGTCACAAACTGGGACTCGAACCCACACTCTGCTAATCTGAAGAGTTTGAATTCGGTGCTCTTTACCGCTCAGCCATGACACTTCTTGAGAAGAGGGCAAGTTACTAACCCTTCGGAGGTCAAAGCAGCCCAAAACGGCTTCAACCAAAATGCCCATAGCGGCTGTAAGATCTGACCTACTTCGATTCAACCCAAAAGGCCAAAGTTAAAGGTCATGACCTCAATACCTAACTGTATGTTTTTAAGTGTTCTGTTTTGGAATCTTTCATCATTGTTTAGACATGTAAATTTTCCATTTTTATCTTTTTAATGGACAATACATTAATTGAATTGAATTTAAACGACATTTTCCTGCGTTTACCTTTTTAACATAGTCTCCATATTCTAAAGTAAAACCAAAATTCTGTTTTATGTTTTTTTTTTCAGACACAAATAAGAAACCACTCTTCACTGTTCCCTCAAACCCGCGGCCGTTTCGTACTAAACGCTAGAAATCGACCAACGGTGGGAACGATCAAGGTAATGTACACCGGTTAACAAAACTCATGTTACCCGCCGCACTGTGCAGCCGTGGTACATGCGTATTTGTTGCATGGCACGTGACATGCCATTTTGAATGGTAACATTATTCCAGTAAAGCATACTTTTGTAGCATACCTTTCATTTCATTTCATTTCATACCTTTCATTTCATACCTTTCATTTCTCTCCTGCAAAAATATCCCGACTAACCACAAACAATATTGCTTAACAACTTTCTGTTGAGCGAAAGTGAGCAGAACACTAGTCACATACGATACATGTGACATGCCATCATTGACCGCTACCCTTTTTTAGTAAAGCATAATTTTTGTTTTGCTGAGCCACCTTTCATCTCTCCCCTGAAAAAAAATAAAAATAATTTACTTACCACAAAGGGTATTGACCAGACATAGTGGACCCACTGCGTTGAATTGAGGATGTTTGTTGTATCTACCGACATATGATTGGTGATTTGACCCATCGTCATGGCGCCACCAGTCATGGTGTAGCTGGACAGACGCAGTGATTTGTCATAAACAGCTGCCTGTTGACCAAAAAAGAAGAGTCCAAATTTTTGACAGTTCAAATGTGAAGGAAACAAAATTATCTCTGTGGGTGCCTTCTGGTTACTGCTCATGGTCAATCATTAATGCCCTCCATGGGAGGGCCACTGGATGGGTGGCCAGATGAACACATATAGTTGCAATTTTTAGAACATTGCCTTGCAAGCTTTTTGGTGTAAGGAGCTCATAACAATTCCAATCTCCCGCACTTTCGATTAATCGAAAAAAGACAGTTCTCTAAGAACAAATTCTACCTGGCAAGTAGATACAAACATGGTGTTTCCGCAAACTAAATATATTATTCCAATCTCAACAGCACTTGCACTTGCTAATTAGCTCGCAGCAAGGAAACTTCCATGATTGTCCACTGACCATCCAAATGTTAAAAATATTCTTATTTAAAGCCATTGGACACTTTCTGAACAGAACAAAAATTTAAAGTTCACAGGAAGATTTACAAATAACTTACAGGGTTTACAGAAGGTAATGGTGAAAGACTTCCCTTGAAATATTCCATGAAATGCTTTACTTTTTCAGAAAACATTTTAACAATTATCAATTCTCGATATCGAGAATAACGGATTTATTTTAAACACATGTCATGACACGTAAGGAATCAAGGATGGGTTTTCCCGTTATTTTCTCCCGACTCCGGTGACCAATTGAGCCTAAATTTTCACAGGTTTGTTATTTTATATATAAGTTGTGATGCACGAATTGTAGGCCTTTGGACAATACTGTTTACCGATTATGCTCTTATGCGATTGCTTTAAATAATGTTATAGCGGCTTCCTAAATTTGATCCATGCTGCTTACCTGCAGGGAGGCCTTGATGTGAGCGGACTCCGTGATGACAATGTGATAATGGCCCTGCTGGGCCAACAGCTTGATGATATTGGACCAGAAAATGACTATGACCAAGACAAAACCGTTCCTAAGGAAATCCAACGCTGTGATGTACTTGGTCTGTAGTATAAAATATGGGAGGAATGATGAGACAGAGAAGGTTTTTGTTGCTTATTTTGCCTGATCATATTTCACTATAACGACTGCTTTTGCTGTGCAGAGTGGAATCTATCAAACTCAGGAAGAAAAATAAATAAATAAAAAATCAGAAATCCACGGTAATAGATTAAGAATTTGTTTTTGTCGAGAACCATGTTTTATGTGCGAAGACTTCAAAATCAAACTATATCCTTTCAGTCCTATCTATGTCTTTATATCTATTTTTTTATTATTATTATTATTTTTTATTTTTTTTATTTAAGGGGAGAAGGTCAGATTACAGTAAATATTTACAGCCTTATCTGTACCTTAGCCCTTTGCCCAACATTGTAATTCTTCTTCAAACAGTGATAACTGATTACGGGAAAAGGATATTGATAGGGAGTGTTTGTTCACAAACAACTATGTGTCATGACGGTTCATATGCTACCAGCACTTGACTGGTAATACAGTTTGTTTTGTTTTTCAAACTAGAAATATAAATGACCTCTTTTACTTTTTATTTCTGCTGAAAGTTTGCAAATCATTAATAATAATAATAATAATAATAATAATAATAATAACAATAATAAACATTTATATAGCGCCAAATCCATTAAAAATGCTCCCAGGTACTTTACAACAAGAAAATTTTAACCACAAAAAACTAAATAATTAATTAAGGTCCAAAATTAAGATCCATAAAATATGATTATAAAACAAAAAGATACATGTACAAGTAATAAGATGAATATATAATCAATCAAACACATGTAGTAAAAGCCACCGAAATTTTTTGATCCAGTAAAAAACAGTGCATTAAATCGGGAAGCGCAAAGAAATTTGACCTGTAAAATAGTCTGTGTAAATGAGAAGCAGTTCAATTTTCGAAGAACATTCCAAAGAATGACTACTGGTTTATAATAACATGTTTAGCTTCATCTTCCTATTTCAGTAAAGTATAAGATGGTCTTTCAAAATGCTGACAATGTCTACAGATAAATTGTGATAAATTGAACTTACATTTGTTTCATCTGGGGTGCTGTCCCCGTAGTAGATGCCTGTGACGTACTTAATGGCACCAGCCAGGGCCAAGGGGGGTATGAAGGTAGATAAGTCTCCAAGGATCTTTACAAGCCCACCTAGTGCGATACGAGCACCGAATGCTCGCGCATACACTCGGTACAGGCTTAGGGGCTTCTTGTGCAACTTGGCAAGTGCCTGAAAAATAAAGAGTTAGATCAATTCAGAGTGTCGTGGCTGAGCGATCTGGTGTACCAGACCCAAGCTCGTTAAGCCCATTCCACACTACTCTATTATCTGGGGGCAACCCCCGTGGATTAACGGCCGGACTTTTCACACTTGGACCGCTTTACCCCTGATCTACCCTGGGTATACCCTGGTGAACAACCACTCCTGCTCTGGAGTAAGGGTATAAGCAGTAAAACCCTGAGGTTTTCTTGGACATTCTTCAACATACATGTACAACACTGGGTGGATTTCACAAAGAGTTAAGACTCGTCTTATCTCGAGTTAGGACGAGTAACTCTTCATAACTAAGGATTGATCTTAAGGAATGCATGCTACAGCGCAGGGTTGGGACTCATCCTAAGTCCTAAGATTAGTCTTAAGTTAGGAAGGGTTTGTGAAATCGAGGGTAACTTGTATACTTTTTAGGCTAAGCGTGATCCTCCTTTGCTAAGCAGATTTATTGCTTGCAGCAGATGTGAGGTCATTCATTTGGGTAGCAGGTTAGAAAAGGAAAATAAAGACTACTGCCATACTTTCCACATACCTGTTCCTTAAGGAGGGCATTGGTAAAATTCTCCCTCTGGTATTTGGTTGTGTGGACCTCAGACAGACTCCCCAGATCAGCCATCTCTAGAGTGCTCTTGTATCCTTTCTTGAAGATCCAGTTCATCCACAAGTAAGATGCCGAAGAGAGGAGACTTGAGTAACCCTGCATGTAACGCATGTCATCCTTCATCAGATCCTCAGGGAAGCCATCCTCCTCCGAACAACACGAGAAGATCTTTAAAGAATCAACGGAAGACAATCTTAAATAACCAGATGGCAATAGCACTAGCACTAACTACATCACTTTTGCTCAAACACTTGAAATGCGATTACTGCATCATCAACGCGCATAAACGTAATAAAATTTGCGGATAAACGTAAAAACATTCACTCAAAGGTAAAAACATTCACTCGAAGGTGCCCGGAAATGCTGATCACCTTACTCATGGTGACTCATCAGGACTCCAGAGCCTATCGTCTCTGTGAGTATTCCCTGAAACCATTATGCTCGACTAGTGATGGTAAGGCTTACTACATCACTTTATTTTCTATTTTCTACTTTGGTTGCTTGTTTTTTGAAGTCTCCAACATGTTGCTTTACACCACTGCTTAGGGAACTAATATATTTAGAAGAATATTCACAAATGCAGGTGTTTGAAGCTTTGCATGGTGTGAAAAATAAGAAGTGTAAACATAAAGAGTAAACTTGTGGGTACAACCACATGTATAATAGATCTCTTTTGTGGGAGTTTTGGCTCTAAAAAGAGATGGTGTGGACTCGAGAATTTGAACAGTATACTTTGCTCGTCTTCAGGAGAATCTTCGAGCAGAGTATACTGTTCGAAACGTCGAGACCACACCGAATTTTTTCAGAGCCAGCTTGAACCTGCAAGTAAAAAAAAAATGTATTTATTTATAGCAGGGGTGAGAGTCATTACTAGCGAAAAAGTCTGAAACTTGGATACAAATTCAAAGATATGTTGAAATGCCGTTTTTACCCTTTGGTACATGTAACCCCTGGGGTTATAGATCCAAGGAGCTTTTGGAAACAGTGTCCAAAGCACTAGAGAAGTAGACCAATGAGAAGGATTTCTTTGTTTGTGGAAACAAATATTGTCTGATTTTCTTCACCCGGCGGACATAAAAAGTCTGAGTTCAGCCATCTTATCCCTGTTATACTTTTCTTCTTCATCAATATGATTGAAAATTCATTGAGGAGCTTACCTTTATCCGGATGACGTTGAGATCAAGCAACAAGAATACAAAGTACACCCCCATGGCCACAATGTTGAGGTCCACTCGCAACAAAAGGTAGTTAAACTCTTGGTTGAAGTCATAGTAGAAATTTAAAAAACGGGTACATTCACCACCCAGGGCTCCAATCCAGAAGAGTAATAATAGCCACGTCATATGTCGACGACTCCATACCTCCATCTTGGTATAGAAGACTATAGTCAGTAGGGACGAGATGAGAAACAGTCCTGCTGGGACATACAGGTGGGGTCTCGTTGGCACCTTAGCATAATTAGTCAAGTCAGTCAAGATGCCTTCTCCGATCAAACACGCGGCAAGCGTTATCAGCAAGAGAATGACCACCCATCTGAAATTGTGGCCGGGGTACTGGATGAGGTACCGGTATTTCTCCTTGCGAATTCTTGTGCAGCATCCGAGGATGAACAGCACCAAGATGGAGAGGAGGATGAAGAGAAGATGCGGCACGGTGTAGACGAGATCGGTGAAGCAGGTATTGTAGAGGGTGTGGTTTAGATCCCAAGTGAAGTTGTCAAAGTTTGCAGAGTTGTTCACCCCGCAGTACCAGTTGAACTTCTCCATCAGCTGCTGTTGGGCCATTGTATACTACAAGAGATTGCCTGCGAGAAAAGAACATCGAATACAAATTTTTATATAAGCCTCTACCTTACTGAAGGCCTTGAATGTCGTTCAAAAAGACACTGGACACTAATGGTAATTGTCAAAGACCAGTCTTCTCACTTGGTGCATCTCACAGATGTACAAAATAACAAACCTGTGAAAATTTGAGCTCAATTGGTCGTCGAAGTTGTGAGATAACTATGAAAGAAAAAACACCCTTGTCACACGAAGTTGTGTGCTTTCAGCTGCTTGATTTCAGGACCTTGAAATCTAATTCCGAGGTCTCAAAAACAAATTCAAATATTTTAGTGGAAAATTACTTCTTTCTCAAGAACTACATTACTTTAGAGTGAGCCGTGTCTCACAATGTTTTATACTATCAACAGCTCTCCACTGCTTGTTACCAAGAAAGTTTTATGCTAAGTAAATACCAATAGTGTCCTGCAGTGCATTTAAAGGGGAACAGCAATTTTCCCTCTGAAGGATTGCAATTGGCACTCCTATGAGGAAAATGTAAATTTTTATTGGAACTTTGCAAAGGACATCACAGCAAAAGGACAGGGCATCACTAGATACAGTACATGTAACTGGGGCTCGGTACTCATTTAACATTTTGTTGACATTTGCATTCTAGTACAAAAATGCGAATGTCTTTTTAAAGGAGTAGAGAGCCCCAGTTACTGGGTCTAGTATGACATTTAGTGTGGATGCCGTTGGTTATTTTTATGCCTGCTGTGGGGACCAGCCGAAGCCATTTGGTAGGTGTGTACATCTTCTCTCGAGGTTGGCAACAAAAATACAAAATTACAAGTAAAGGGTTTCTTCGGTAAAGTTAACGCTGGCTTAACTAAAATCAATGAACCATCAATGACCATTTTGAAAACGTATTACTGCTAGCGTTATGGAGGCCGAAAATGGGGAGTCCTAACTCGAGGCCCAGAGGTCTGAATTTCTGGAGAAGTATCATCCCTGCTAGCCGCCCTTGTTGAGCTGTTAATGGCTCCGCTTTTAACATCGGTCTCATCACTGTCGCCATTACAGTGATCAGACCGATGTTAAAAGCGGAGCCATTAACAGCTCAACAAGGTGGGCTACACAGCAACAGGCAGGGCATCCTTCTAAATCAGAGAGTTATCTAAGAACATTTAACTTGATGGATAGATCATGTTTCAACCTCCATGAATGGATTTAATTAGCGACTGTCTTAAAAATCATAACTTTTTAGCTCAAAAAGTTACCGGGAGTAGGCCTACAGTTTCAGTAGGCGCGGTTTCAAATTATTTTGTTTGGTATTTTTAAATTTTTGTAATTTTGGGGATTTTTTTTGCGTGACAATTGATATTTCAATTATAGAAAACAGGGTTTTGAGGGTGACTTTTACTAATTGTATCTGGGAAGCTAGTACGAAAAGGTTTTAAAAACAAATTTTAAAAAAGCACAGCGTCCCAGACCCAGTAACTGGATCTACATGTACACTGTACAATCATTACTCCTAGAACTATGGCGTTCGTTCGACTTTCGTCTCGGCTCATATTAACAATGATTATGTAGTGTACTTACTTGGATCCATGTACAGCCAGGCAATGAAAGGATACTCAATACTCAACACTCATGGAAGTTTCACCGCAGTGCCAGTGGGCTGCAACAAAATAAACCAAGAATCACAAGATTCAACTTTTGAACTTTCAAGAACATTTGGTGAAGAAGTCGACTCAGTCAGAATCAGACCAACGAAACGTCAATCTCAAGCAAAAGCTCTGCCCCTTGATTTATTAATTATATGGACGGATAGGATCTAAAACAGAGAGGGATATTTTGGTTCGAGCGGGTGACTGTCGACTGTGTCGTCTCAGTGTAGCCCCAACCCAAGTTGGACGCTAAAACACTTACCACTCAGCTAGAATAGCAGCATGCAGTCCGCAACACTTCTGTGCGGTTACGACGTAACTCGTCGTCTGCATCAACAGCGCACGCCGGTTGCGGTGTCACTGTTCATTAGTAATCAGTAAAGTTTCCCATAGTATTGTTCACAATGGTTTATACCTTCCATGCAGTTGTTTAAAACATAGCAAATCAACGATAGAATGAGCTGTTTCACTTACCAAAATTCACAAACTTTGAGATACAACGGGGTCCGCACGTCCACTTTCCATGACCTTCCTCCTGAACCTTCCTCCTTCCCCGGAGATATTACACGTTCAAAAGAGGGCGCTATTGAAATCTGGGGGGGCGGGGGCGGGGGCGGGGGGATGGGGGATCTGCAATGCAAGGGGGGGGGGGTGGTAATAGCAGGGGCAGGGTGTAAAACTTAAAATGGCGGCAGTGTGCTACATAACTTCTTGGTATGCTTGTAATCCCAGTAGGTCTAACAAACCTACTGAGAGCAGTGCAACTGTAATTTAAACTAAACATAAGAGTGGTTTCCAGAGTATAACTGTTTTTACAACAAGAGACATGCATAAAAACAACATGTGTTTTGCCATTATTTCTGATTTTGATCTGTTAAATTTATACTCATTTTTCATTTAATGCCCTTGTGATTATTGTGTATCAATTCACGACCAAACACTGAGACGATTACGAATTAATGTATTACTACATTTGAATTCTTTCTTCATATCGATAGGTCCTTTCCTCAAATCTTGTTCCCCGCAAGAACAAATTAGAGACATGCATTCTCAATAAAAATTACTGGTTGTCAAGCCTCTGGCTTTGATGAGCTGGGTTGTACCCATCGAACAGGCAAAATGTGTGCCATAATTCGACGCCTCTATGTTCTGACACCCCCATGTTCCCGATTGCTGAACTGGACCTGCATGCATGGGCAAATAACTTCTTTTTTTGGGGGGGAGGTGCGTTTTGAGTTTCACTTTCGGAAAGGCCCCACCAGCTTAAGTGCTAATTGCCTATTAAATATAAATTTGTTAAATGCAAACACTAAAACAAATATTTTGACATTTCACACTCAACAAGATAAGACAACATTATTGTGTTTAAATGAGATTCAGACAAAATTATTAATATTTGTTGTGTTAGGCTTGTGACATTTATTCTTAATGAAAATATTATTCTCGGATCAAGCACTTTTACGACAAACATTATTTTTCAGTTTTAAAGTTTGAAGGTATAAATCTGGGTAAAATAAATTAAAAACTTACATATCCTTTTAGGTTTAAATATTTCTTCAAATTACTGCAAAAATGTATGTTTTTCAGGTTAATGGTTTACATTTCCAATAGTTCCAAAGTATTTTTTGTGTCTTTAACACTGCTTAGCAATTCGTTTTGAAGCCATGTGACTGCATGGTTTCTTTTCAAACTATGAAACAATAAAAAATAATAAAAAAAATGGGCATCTGTTCAAATGCGAAAGCAGTTGTTGTTTTGGGCACAAAGCAGGAATGTTTTTTTTTTACAAAGTATTATTTTGCTAAAAAGTTAACTTAAAAACCCTGCAAATTAAACTAGAGCTGTTTACTACAGTGCAAAATGCACCCATGATTTTTATTTACATATTGACCTGAAGTTTACTCAAGTAGTACATCAGTAATAATAACAGAATGTCTGCTAGAAAAATAGATTCACACACAAAAGGGTTTAAATTGGTAAAAACTGCAAGACAATAATTATTCCATAATATGGACGGTTTCACAATGGTAATAAGGCTCTAAATGTAAAAAGAAAATAGCTGAATATTTTTAACTTTCAAACAATAAATATGTAATTAGTTTTATAAAAGTTTGTTAAATTGTAGCAAAATGTTGTTGAGATTTATACAAAAATGACAAAACTTAGTTAAACTCTTATCTACATAAGAACCATAAATTTCTTTCTGACATCTGAATGTCTAACTATGTCAAATGAATAATTGTTTGAAATAATGCTAAAGAGTTATCCTCATAAAATGATACTCATTTTACTAAGCTTACATTTTACATAATAAATAATCTGATGGCTTTTAACAAAACTCTTTTTTAATAAAAAAAAGGGTATAATTTTGCATAATAAACTTCCCATACATGCCCGAAAAATTATTCATACGCAAAATCAATACACTAATTTGAAGCCAAATTGTGGTTAAAAAACTTCCCACAAACAAAATAATAATGCAATCAAATTGTACTACAAATGTAGCTTCCACTTACAGTTTGCTTCAGAAAACAATAAACATAAGATTAGTCATCTACCCTGTAATAATTGTCACAGTTGCATAATTTGATGGTGGTCATGCCCTTTAGTGTCAAGGAAGTTCTATGAGGCTGTACATGTTCTTCCCAATTACAGTAAATAGATGGAGAATTACATGTTGCGACTGCAAAAGTACGTGTGACAAAAAAAAAGGTTTTATTGCTTTCACTATAACTATCAAACCTGACAAAGAACTGGATCCAAAGAACAGACACAGTGTCTTTGTTTAAGACTATACCCATCTTGACAAAGGAGGCAAATAATGCTGTTCTCTTCAACAAGATATAGCAAAGTGTCTTGTAGGTTTTTAACTAGCCGGCTTTTGACCAAGGAGGCAAAATAATGTTCACCTCTTGATCTGAAAGATGTGGCATGTCTTGAGATTCTCAACTACCAGCCTTGACCAGGGAGGCAAAGATGCTGTCCTCTTGAGCTAGAAGGTTTTGTGGGGTGTCGTACTCCGCTATCTGACCCTCATTCAACACCAGGATGTGATCAGAGTCCAGGATAGTCTGCACACGATGCTGTTAACATCAAATCAAATCAGTCAGAGTTACATTTTAAGAATGATCACTCTGTTTTACAAGTAGATAAAAGTTCAGGAATTTAAAGAAAGGTGAAAGTTGATAGCCAGATATATCTTTCAAAAGTAAAAACTGCTCTCTCAACCTCTGGGGCAAAACAGTTGGGAAACTCAGGAACAGCAACAAAATAAAAGAGAGAGCAAAAGAAATTTTACTCAGTATTAGAAATGGGTGCTTTCGTTTTTATCTGTGTAAAATTTTGGGTAAATCAATCCCTCTGCCCCCCTTAACCAAAAGGTCCCTATACACTTTTGTGCATTAGTTATAGAGATGTCTTACCGCGATAGTAAGGACTGTTCTTTCTTTGAAGGCATTGGCTACAACATCTTGAAGAATACCATCCTGAAAAAAAAGAAAACAAAAACGTTGATACAAAATAATTTTCTCAAAGTGATACAAGAAAACATCAGACTCTCTTATAAACCACTAATTCCACTTGTTAATTCCCTAAAATTTACCAACATACCGTTTCCAAGTCGATGGATGCAGTGGCCTCGTCCATGACAAGGATGCGAGTCTTCTTCAAGAAGGCACGAGCCAAGCAGAAGAGCTGCCTCTGACCAACGCTGAAATTCTCTCCTCCTTCAGTCACCATGGTATCTGTTACAGAAATACAATTTTTAGTGTAAGGGTCAGACATTGAAATATTTGAAAGCAGAAGTTCAGAGGGCATCTTTTGGGAATGTTATTATTGGCATGACATCTTTTTCTTACCCAGTTTGAGATCCAGATCGGACACAACGCCTTTCAGCTGAGCAACCTCAAGAGCGTCCCATAACGCATCGTTGTCGTGCTCACCCCTCGCATCCAGATTAAACCTTGAAAAATTAAATAACAAAACAAACAAAAACCTGGAAATGTTAGATGAGCATGTTGTGCAAGGCAGCCCTTAGTATCATTTTGTCCTGGTCTTGTACAAAAACAAAGTTGGTTTCATAAAGCTGTCGTATCACCCGGCTGTGGCCTAATTGATACAAGGAATTTTTCAAACAAAAACTGAATTTCGATTTTCTGACCTACACACAATTTCGAAAGAAAAACAAACCCAAAGCCCCAAAACATATTGCCTATTCTGAATGGCTCATAATAAAAGGATCAGTCTATGGGTGGGTTTATACAGTAGTATAAGGCCAAATAAACAAAATCCCAGTTGATCGTCCCCGCTGCATCCTTTTTGGGGGCCGCATCCTTTTTCTTTTCTTTTTTCTGTTATTTTTTTATTAAAAAAAAAAATCATCTAACGTGATGCTCTCAAACACTTGTAACCATCTGTTTCATAAAACAATAACAGTGAATGCCTACCACCAAATCATTTTAGTGTTATCCGACCCTGTCAGTGTTAGTGTTAACTAAAACACAAGTCCTCATGCAACTAATAGGTATAAAATAAGTTTGCGGTTGATTCAAACTGAAGAATTGGTGGCCTGTTTGATTTGAAATACTAAGCGACCATCTTGAAAAAAATTAGTAAATAATAAATAATAAGGCCCTCAATCTCTTCTTTTTTGAAAAATCCAGATGATCAACTTTTTTTTATTTTTATTTTTGCCTAATACAAAAGTGTAAATGCTGCCAGGGCTTGATGTAGACATACCTGATTGTACCAGTGAAGAGTACAGGGTCCTGGGGGATGATTGTAAAGCGACGTCTGACTTCTGCCAGGGGAAGATCTGCAATGTTTACGCCGTCCACCGTTATCTTTCCTGTTCAATTGAATTAAATTGATCCATTATCAGTATTTCTGGTTTATTAAAACAATGCATGTATAGCCTACTGCCAAATGGCTACATGGCTACATACCATGTTCAGTTGAAAACAACAAAATGAACACAAGATCACTACATTAAAAAATAGGTGGTAGATTTGTACCTAAAACACAAAATGTAAACATTCAATTGCATACATTTTAAAAGTAGAAAACTATTCTTTGGTAAAAAAACAAAACAAATAAATACCCCATCTAAATTATAAGGTATCAGACTATTTCTTATGTGTACATTTTGCACATAACATTTTGAAAGATTGATACTATTTCTAATTAATACTGCTCACTACAGACTCTGTGCTGGGGACCACTTGCTGAACATGTTAAAATCTTTAAAACAAATCACAAAGTAGTCGCAAAATCTTTGGTGATCATTTTTACACAGCAATATTAAACAAATCTGCAGTTTGAACATTTTCTTATCAACCCTCAAAATAAACAATTGTTTATTAAAAAAGTCTTTTTGAAATACAGTATAGGGGCATGATAAATAAGACGATGACTAACTTACACATTTCTGCTGTACAACACAAGCTGCATTTTATTAAGAGTAAAGTTTGCTACTTAGAGAGAATTTAGATAATTTTAAAGGGAAGGTACACGTTTGATAATTACTCAAAACAAATATTAACTTAAAAACTGACTTGGTAACGAGCATTGGAGAGCTGTTGATGGTATAAACATTGTGGGAAACGACTCCCTCTGAAGTTACGTAGTTTTTGAGAAAGAGGTCATTTCTCACCAAGTCTTTTATTCCTATCTGAAAGCACACAAGTTCGTCGCAACTACGATGACCAATTGAGCCCAAATTTTCACATGCTTGTTATTTTATGCTTATGATGGGATACACCAAGTGAAGATGGTCTTTGACAATTACCAAACGTGTACAGTGCCTTTAATGGCACATTGGAGGAATGTTGAAAATGTTATTTGATGTGCTCTTCCCATAAAAATCCCGTACAGTTTGCAAAATTCACCACTGCCTTAAAATGTAAGGACAGTAAAAGGACAATTTCTCCCCATGATTATTACCTTTGAATGTCTGAATGATCCTGAAGAGAGTCAAAGTAAGGGAGGATTTACCGCTGCCAGTCCGACCACAAATACCAATCTGCAAATAAGAAAAAAACATTAATTGAATATGTTGAAATGCATAATCCACTGGAAAATCAGCGCAAAATGAGACGACGCAAGCTACATGAACATTCCCGATCTTTTCCTTAATTGTTTAATTTCTATTTATTTTTAATTTAATTTTATTTTATTTTATTTATTCTGGTTGTGATCTCAAGGACTCTCAGAAAATTTAACTTAATCACTGTACTAGCCAAGAAACAAATGGAGAAAAGGCAAGGAAGGAAATTCATTTTTAGATGTGGAAGGAAAACCTAAGAGAATTATTTTTGGAAAAAAACAAACACACAGTCAGATAGGGATTGAAAACCAAATCCATGGTAAGTGCCCCTGGCGTGAGTTGAGCCGGCCGCCTCTAAAAGTGTAAGGCAAGGAAAGATGTCACTACACCAACCCGTACCCGACCACCCATTTTCATGTTTTTTATCAAGAAACCTGACATAGTTTACCTATGAAAAATATATTCAATGGCCTGACGTTTTGACCCTATCGCAAAGTCTTTTTCGAAGGCTTCGAGAAAGACTCTGCTAGGGTCCATTAACTATTTTTTGCCTGGATACCATCGGTCCTTTTGTTGGTAAGTTGTTTGCAACAGCTATTTATATTTTGTAGTTTATCTTTTAAGTTTAGAGTTACCTTTTTCCCGGGTTGGAACCGAACATCAATTTCATGGAGCACAGGGTCCAGGTCTGAGGCGTAGCGTGCCGAGACATCGCTGTAAACAATCTCACCCTTATCTGGCCAATCAGGACCTGGATCCACGATACCTGTTTCAGTAAAAAAAAAAAAAATCGAATCATAATAAGAATCATACGGAAGGTATTCTCTCATAATTATGTCCAAGTCTGCTTTGTTTTCAAAAGCTACATCATTTTACCAACTTTATCATTGTTATTTTGAATATCCTCTTCTGCTAAAAATTATGTGTTCACAGTATCTTGTCTTGTTAATATGGAACAAAGTGATATTACAAGTAAAATCATCTGTTTCTTGAAGGCAGTGGACACCATTGGTAATTACTAAAAATAATTATTAGCATAAAACCTTACTTGGTAATGAGTAATGGGGAGAGGTTGGTAGTAAAAAACATTGTGAGAAACGGCTCCCTCTGAAGTGACGTAGTTTTCGAGAAAGAAGTAATTTTCCACGAATTTGAGAAATCAAGAACACACAACTTCATGTGACAAGGGTGTTTTTTCTTTCATAGTTATCTCACAACTTTGACGACCAATCGAGCTCAAATTTTCACAGGTTTGTTATTTTATGCATATGTTGATATACACCGAGTGAAAAGACTGGTCTTTGACAATTACCAATAGTGTCCAATGTCTTTAAACCCAATTTAAACAAACCCATAAAAACTCCTTCCAATGCAATTTAACGTCTATTTAATCAATATAATTGTTTAAAATTATGTGCCAGTAGGATCTTTTAATAAAGAACTTTAAACCTACCATCAGAATTCTCCACTTCTAAAGAAGTATAATCGTGTACTCTTTCCACAGCGTTCATGTTTCCTTCTACATAAGCAGAAACTTGAACCATCCAACTCAACTCTGATGACAACTACAAATAAATGGTGCAAACAAAAAATCATGAACTGCACAGAGACAAACGGCAGTTACAGTCAATCAACTTTGAGCTAGGGTTTCGTGGGAGTATGTTTTTTTTCTAATAATAATAATACAGCCGTTTATATTGCGCAGTGACCTATATAAATACACTCTGCTGCGCATTCCAAGAAACACAAAAAGTGCAAAGAAAAAATTGAAAAAACAAATACCCAAATACACAAACAGAGCAAGAATGAATTAAATGGGTGAAGTAAACAAATGGGGCTTTAACTTGGATTTAAACACACTAAGTGAAGCAGTCAATGCAAGGAGGGAGATTGTTCCAAACGTTATCTTTGATTTACCTTTTACTTCATGATATGTGATAGGAAGTTTTCATTTTATTCAGGTATATTTCTCACTTCTTATTGCATTCTGGTAATTGAGTAGTTAAAATAAATGATTTTCACTACAGCCATTTTTTTTTGCATTAGGCCACGTTTCTTCACATTCTTAGTTTGGCTTTCTTCTACAAGTCTTGGCTCAATCCAACAGATTCATACACTTTTGTTTTGGTCTATTGTGCATATAATATTTCGTTTATATCCAATATTTCGAGAAGAGCAGTATGAAATCAATGTCGACATGAACTGAGTTGTGAAAAATAGTTTCTTATTGTGAAGTTAGTCCCACTTTAATTTTTTATTTTTTTAATCTACCAATTCCTTTTCGTGTAGTTCAGCTTTCCCATTACTTGTTTTTCAATTCAATTTGAAATTTGCTGTATTTTAATTGCGTAGGGCAATTGTGAAGCAAGTTCACGTGACAAGTAATAAACTGGTTGTTTCTTGTTTCTTGTTATTATTAAGTTATGTTTTTATCATTGATGCAAGAAAACTACAAACAGGCAATTAAAATTAAATAAAAGGAAATTCTTAAAACACTGATGAAACAGAATTCCCTAATAAAAGGGCCCTCATGCTGTTAAAAGTATGGTAAATTGCAGACTTACGCTTAGGGCGTAGGTTATGGCCAAGCCAACCAGACTTGGAGCCAGGGTACCGGTGGTCAAAGCAGTGATCATGGCAGACATTCCAGCGAGAAGCACAATGATGGAACTAACCAAATTCTGAGAGGAAAACAAATTGAATAAAACAAATGGGGTGAATATAATCATTAAATTCAATTACTTGTAAGTTGTAGTGAAAAGAGTGAATGTTTTCCGTTGTGTCACACAATACATCATCTTTTAGCAAGATGAGTTTCTAACCTGTAATTATAATTTTTTATTCTAGATGTAGACCTAAAGTAGAACACTAGCAGTGTACAGCATTAAATGTGATGCGTTCAAACAAAATTAATAATTTTTTGTCAGGAAATACCGATATGGAGATACAAGCCAAAACAGGCCAAAAAGATGTTGTTTAGTAAATTTAAATGCTCAATTGTGTTTTATTTTATATTGGCAACTTCCAAGCCCCCAAAATAAGCTGTAAACATTTGCAATGAAAACAAAATTATGTATGTACAAAAGTATGTTAAAAAACACCTAGCATCAAAATGATAATGACAACAATATTTAAAAAGAACTTGTAACCAGGCTGTTATTGTGTTTGATCATTCTTTGAAGGCACAAAATAACAAACCTGTGAAAAATTTGCCTCAATTGGATTTGAAGTTGCAAAAGAATAATGCAGGGAAAAACACCCCACACATTCAGATGCCTAAAAAAATGCTTCAGGCCTACACCAAAAACTTTAAATATAATAATAATGATAATAATAATTTGGGTGGCTAATCATCCTTACTCGCAGCTAAGAGCTGAATTGCAAAGGACGCGGCTACAACGTGTTCGAGAAGCAGGCATGCAAGGGCGCATTCAGCTGCCAGCCACATCAACCCATTATGACCACAGAGCACAGCCAAGATCGAAAGTGTTTGATTTTTTCCTGAGGGAGGAAAACCGGATAGTCTGGAAAACCCTCGTGGCACAGCAGAGAACCAACGCACAACTCAACTCACTTATGGCCCCGACCGGGAATCGAACCGGGGTCACCTTGGTGAGAGGCGAGCGCTTTACGCACAAGCCAACTCTGACCACTTTCTCAACCAAAATTTTTACTTTAGAAGGAGCTGTTCTACAGCTCTGCATTGCTCGTTCCCAAGTAAGTTTTTATGATTACAATTATTTTGATTATTTACCAATAGTGTCCAGTGCCTTTAATGTCACTTACCAGTCTTACTTGCAGCCATCCGTAGCATGTATCAAAATAAACATGCGTCAGATTGTTACAATCGATCTTCTCAACAATGCTGTCTTGGAAATGGTTTTGTTGCCTGTGTTGAAAATAAGCACAAAACAAATTTAATGACAGTCAAATAATAATTAATGAAATAAAACCATGTGGTTACTTTAAAATGCCTTGCCAATTGGCAGTGAATTAAGACATGGAGACATTTTTTTAATTTATGAGGCCAAATTACACCACCTCCTGTTGCCAAAATCATGGCTCTGCTTGTCGTAAGCCAAATAGCTGAGCTGACATCAGCAAAAAAAAATATACAAGCATATTGTTGTGTAAAAGTTCTGTACGCTCTGATGTGGCTATTGTGTAGGGAACCATTAAATCAATTGTTTTCTTTGTGTGTATGAGCCTTGCTTGTTACAGCGACCAGCCACAAACCCAGTCATTACCATGCAGCTATCGACTCATTAATATTTTTGATAATTATTCCTTAAACCTTAGTTATTCCTTTATACAGAGAAAGGACATAACAACACTACTAGCAAGGATGATTAAAAAACTTGTAAAGCGCAGTATTGCCGCAAAAAACAGCCTCAAAGTGCTATGTATAAAACAAAGCTTGATAAAAAGACTAAAGCAGAAAAATTTATGAAAAGTTACTTTAAAAATACATTATACATCGCTCCATGGCCCTGTCATGTAATGGGTACAACTTACAATTCAGCCAAAAGTTATTTGCAGATATCTTTTTTTAAGTTACCAATTTTCATTGAACAAGAGACAAGAACTGATAAAATAAGCATTGCTCACATGTCCTGCCAGCCTTTGGCAAACATATTATTAAAGAGTCCTGCTTAAACAAAAAGGCATGTCGTAAACTTTGCTGAATATTATTTAAAATGTTTTCAATCAATAAGGAAATTGAGTCAAACGACTACAAATAGATTTTAATTGTGTAAAAAAAAAAAAAAAAACATTTTGAATACAGTTATCCAGCGCTTTTCTAAAAGATTTGCAAAAAGCTGTGTTACGTAATCACTCATGTTACGTCCAAATTTAAAACCTTGAGGATGGGGCCTGATTTTTTTAATCGTTAATTACGAAAAATTCAGAAGTTTACACTTTCAAAATTACATTTAAGTGGTGAACAAATGCATTAAAAACAAGTTAAAATAGCAAATGTCCGTTATAAAATTCCGCTCAAGAGTTCAAACTATTCCACACATAATTCCAAGGTACCCTTAGTGTCATGAAACTGTATGGATAAACTGTCCTGAAATTTACTATCAACTTACTGATATGCCCTGATGGTTGACAACCCTCCAAGTGATTCTGAGAAATGAGCGTAGACTGGAGACTTGCTGATGCTGTCTAGACGTTGAACATCTCTGAATAAAACACAAAAGAAGATAGGCATATATTATAAAAACTAGAATCTATTTTGGAAAGTTTTTGCTAAATCTTCTGAACCAATGGAATAGTCCTCTTTCTGTGACAATTTAAATGATTCCAGTTTGACAGAATTTAATATTGTATTTAACGATATATACATACTTTTAATGTAGTTTTATTGTAAACCAAGTTCCCCTCGTCTTTGACTTGATATTTGGTGTTGTATTTTAATAAAATTAACCAATATTTATTTGAACTGAATTGAATTAACCACTTTTGAATTTGATAATTTTGGAATGCTATACAAAATCTTGTTTTGTATTTTTAGGAATGACTAAAAACTGTGAAATTCTGTGATATTGTTATTTCTTATTTGGAGCGTTTTTAAATATTTTTTAATTTTTAAGACTTTGGGAGGATCTTATGGGATCTTAGTCTTGTTTGGGTTTTCAAAAAGTTCATCTCGCCTCTATGTTTACTATTATTTTTGCTTCAAGAGTCTTTCAATTGGTGTTTTGTTTCTGACAGGTTTTGGATTTTGTTTTGTTTTAATGTTTGACTGTTGTGTGATTTTAAAAGCCTTTTGTGTGCAATCTCCCCCTTAGTACGTATATAGTCATATTTTATTATTCATTTTGGTGTTTACCCATACACCGATGTGTGTTAGCACTGTATACTCAGTACTTTCCCGAGTCCTGTGAAAAAATATCACAGGCATGTTACTCAGGTGGGATTCGAACCAACGACCCTTGCAATTCTAGAGCAGTGTCTTAACAACTAGACTACCGAGGTTGCCCGGTAGCTAGAGGCAGTTCGAATCCTATGTTTTGGCAGCGGGTACCGCAACGATATATTCTTTATCCCCGATGCAAATTTAACATCTTTTATATCATATTTTATTGTTGGCAGAGGTCTAGTTGTTCACATCTTTCGATGACAGTTTTTATACTTTTGTATAACCTTGACAGCCCATATTCAACTTGTATTTCTGGTGTACAAGTCTAAAGATTTAAAATACAGGGTGAGTCATAAAGAAGTTGGCCGAGATTTATGATTTAAAAACAAAACAACAACTGACACTCAAAACCCAAGTGAAGCACATAACAAACAAGCATTCTTTCCTGCTTATCTGAAAAAGTAATGAAGAAATTGATCATTTCTACGAGAAGTTATGCCTGTTTTACTGGGTAGCACTCATGTTTGTAGCTGTTCATGGAATGTTAACGCTTGACTGCATCTAAACATCTGAGTAAGTAGCAAAGGGTATAAAAAAGTCATCCATTTTCTTTGTCAAGTATTCCGTGGACACCTTGCAAAATGAGTACCTTTATTAAAATAGACATAACTCCTCTTAGGAATGATCAATTTCTTTCATTCTTTATTTACTAATAAGCAGGAGAGAGTGCTCGTTAAATATATGTTTAACTGAACTTTTGAGTTTCATTTGCTTGTTTGTAAAAAAAACACCGGTCAACTTCTTTATGACTCGACACCCTGTAAATAAATTTTAAAAATCATACATAATTCCTCATACCTGAATGTGGAAATGAAGATTTTCAAGAGCAGGAAGTAAAGCAGAGCCATTGGAATCAGCACGATGATGAAACACCAGGACACCATCACATTCACCAACACCCCAAACAAACAGTTTATACAGCAATGTAACATGTGATTCATAAGTCCAGCAATGCTCTGTTGAATAAAGATTCATGTAGTTAATTATAAAAAAATATCAATTAGTAAACCATAGGGAAATAGAATATAGGTAAATTGTAAATACTTTTTGGTTTGAGCAAAGACAAATTGACCAGAATGCAGAACACTTATCGTGGAAGAGAAGTGGTTTCTGGGATACAGTTTTCCTTTAGAATTTCGAGCTACATTGATTATAAGTTCACTTATGAGGTATCTTTGGTTTAAATACCAAAACAGTACAATACCAGGTTACCAAACAATACCATATAACCGCTACACACCAAGCTAATGCCCGATGCAAGAGGCCAGTTGAAATAACAAAAACAAAACCAAAACGAGAACTTCATTTGCGGTTGAAAGCCTAATCATAAGCCCAAAGTGACAAGCAGATAATTGAATTGCATCATGAAGTCTGCACTTACATTATCAATAGTTGAAGTATCCGATGAGAAGCGATTGAGGATTCGCCCAACTGGAGTAGTTTCAAAGAACCTGAATAAATTAAAACCAAACATATCACGTGATGAGTTTAAAACTTTGAATATACAACTGTATACATTATGAAGTATATAAAAGGTTTGAATGCTTGTCTGGAGGGCTCGGGAAGCAGGAAAATTGCTTAATAACTTTCAGCCAATCAAAACTAAGCAGGGTACCATGCAGTGACAGACACATATGGAATGGTAGTTTGACATGTAATCTCATTCTGGTAGGCAAAATTGCTTTGTGTTTTTTGCGCCTTTTTGTGCTTTTAAAATCAGATTAGCTCTATGAAATTGGGCTCATACTTGTGTGGAGCGTGGCAAGTCATGGCTCAGCAGTTAAGCGCATCCGACTCAAGTACTTGTTGCCGAGACATTTAGGGTGTGGGTTCAAATCCCGGCTATGACACTTGTGTCCTTGAGCAAGACACTTAACTACAGTTGTTTCTTTTTCATCCGGGGCACCTCTGATGGCAAAGATGGCTTTTGAATTGATTTAGTTTAGTAAGCTACAAATTTGGCAGAGCTGAGATTGTTTCAAAGAATGTTGAATGGCAGTGACCAGGGGTAACAATGTTCACAGCACAATGATTATTCTTTAGAAATGCGCTATATAAGAGTTGATAATATTATTAAAGGGAAGGTACACGTTTGGTAATTGTCAAAGACCAGTCTTCTCACTAGGTGTATCCCAACAAATAAGCATAATAAACAAGCCTGTGGAAAATTGAGCTAAATTGGTCATTGAAGTTGCGAGAAAAATGATGAGGGAAAAAACACCCTTGTTGGACGAATTTGTGTACTTTCAGATAGGAATAAAAGACTTCTGGGGATGGCTAAAGTTATTTTAATGAGATATGGACTCTTTCTCAAAATCTAAGCTACTTCAGAGGGAGCCGTTTCTCACAATGTTTTTTTTTTGTATCAACAGCTCTCCAATGCTCGTTACCAAGTCAGTTTTTAAGTAAATATTTATTTTGAGTAATTACCAAACGTGTACCTTCCCTTTAATATTGAAAACTATTTCCTAGTTTTTACCTCAATGGTGCGTTCAAGACTGTTTTCAGCATAGTGTTGTGGAGTGTTTTGGCAGCCACAAGGGAGGCTATGGTGATGAGTGCTGATGAAGCAGTATTTACGATCATACTAGAGACAGAAAAACCAGCATATCCTCCCAAGTAATGATTCAATGAAGCAAGCAACTCCTCCTAAACAAAAAGAATCAGATGAACAGTTGATAAAATAAACCTATGCACTAGGTCTTAAACTTTGAAGGGTCCCCCAATTTTTTATGTTCATATAACATAATTTTATACTTGTTAAATATTGTTAACTAATTGTTTCATTTAATCAATCTGTCTGTTGTTTAGTGTTTTTGTCTGTATACTGTTTGTATTAAGGCCAGTATTAATATCCCCAGTGTGGGATAATAAGGTTCTTATCTTATCTTATCTTATCTTATCTTATCTTATCTTATCTTATCTTATCTTATCTTATCTTATCTTATCTTATCTTATCTTATCTTATCTTATCTTATCTTATCTTATCTTATCTCATCTTATCTTATATAGCATAACACAGGAGAGATACATGGAATGGTGTGTTTACCTTGTCGTGTTTTCCATCATCATGGTTGTGATCACTACACATTACGCACATCGCATGATGAACTTGGATTTTCAACCTTATTCAGTTATTAAAATACCGCAAGGGAAACAAATTTTAGTACCTATTTCAGACAACCAATTATACCTGTGTTGCATTTGCTGTTGTCAGATTATTTCCTGCTTCGGACCAGTCCGACAGCCAGTAATTTGTGCGCACGTCAAGCAAATTCTTGCTGAATTGAAGACAGACCTGAAGCAAGCATATCCAGAAGCCTAAAGCTTTAAAGTAGGTGAGGTAGACCCCCAAGGAGACGGACCCCTCAGCTCTCTCCTCTTCCTCAATGAGTTGGCCGTCAGCTGCTGAAGATAATTTCCAAAGATTCAAGGAACAAAATAATAGTAACTATCAGACAAATTCAGCAATAAAATAGCTCTATTTTCTTTCTTCCTGATTGTATAAAATGTTTTACCAGAGCAGACTAGTCATAATTTTGAGACCATTTTTTTTAAATACAAAAAGAAGAAGAAAAAAACTTGAATACAGCCTATTTGATTAAAACCAAATATTCCTTCACTTTGTATTGCATAAAATATTTGATTTATTTTCAGTATTTTTCCATAAACTGTTGTTATGAAGAGAGAATTGTTATGAAACCTTTCTTAAAGACAAGGTCATAATTTAGTTACAACCCCAAATAGAATTTGGGATGTGCAGTTTTCATCAAAAATGTTACTTGCTATAACAAATAAAAGGTATAGTAGTATGCGTCCAGTGAAAATATTTCAATGGAAGGGTCCCTTATTATGTTAGAAATCTAAAGCGTGTTGGCAAACCTAAATCTTCAAAGATTGTCTGAACAAGACTTTTTGTGATTTGTGTGGTGTCAGCCTGAAAGTTATAATACAGCCAGAGATGTAAATGATACCCGCTAAACATGGACTCAACAAAAAATAGCACCACAAAAGTTTGCTCTGTTTTAAGTAGACTCTGACTACAACTGAAAGTGTCTTTACAGGTGATTTTTCTGGTATCTTCCTGGATGAACCGTGCTTAAAGGAACACGTTGCCTTAGATCGGTCAAGCTGGTCTTCGAAAAGCATTCTGTAACCGTTTGTTATAAAATGCATATGGTTAGAAAGATATTGTAAAAGTAGAATACAATGATCTACACAAATATGCCTCAAAATTGCATGGATTTCTTTTTACCTCGTCGAAAAAGAAATCCACACAATTTCGATGCCATCCATTTATGGGAGTCAAAATTTTGACTCCCATAAATGGCCGACCATGTTAGTTTGCGACGTAAAAGGAAAACCGTGCAATTTTGAGTGATACTTGTGTGGATCAGTATATTCTACTTTTAAAACATCTTTCTAACCATAATGCTTGATAGTTCGCGACGTAAAAGGAAAACCGTGCAATTTTGAGTGATACTTGTGTGGATCAGTATATTCTACTTTTAAAACATCTTTCTAACCATAATGCATTTCATAACAAACGGTTTCAAACGCTTTTAATAGACCAACTCGTCCGATCCAAGGCAACATGTTCCTTTAAAATTCAACCTTTGTCATTGACAAAAACCAAACGATAACTTTACCTTTCAGCTTTTTTTCCTCCATCTTGCCAGAGATCTGACGCATCATTTTGGCTGGTTCTTTTGTCACATCCTCTTGGTCGGTCCCCTCTGACTCACACTCATTTCTCTCTTTATCTGTGGCTCTCCAGTCAGCAACGAGCTCTGGATTCTCATCCCGGATTTCTTGGAGGGTTCCCTGGTGGAGGATGTGGCCGTCTTTCATGTACACAATCTGTTGGGAGACAAACAGGGAACTTATTCATATCGCAATGTGTTGGCGTTTTTTAAAAGCATACAACATTCTTTAAGATGAAAGACATGCATGAGTAGAAACATCACCGGCCTGTTTAAAATGTGCTAGATTCTAGCACATTTTAATGAACCAATTCCAGGGAGCAAGGTATTGCTAGGAAAAAATGGCGCGTCGAGATCGATCAACCCTGGGAAAGACTCCTTTGCATGAAACCAAACTCACAGTATCGACCTTGTTTACAGAGGTCGATATCTCAAAGTTGACAAAGGTTTTTTCAAAACCACCAAAAAATTCAACAAGGTATTTGAGTTGTGTTACTACAAAACCTCCTCGTTTAAGTAAATATTTATTATGGGCTGGTACCTTGTCTGCTTTCTCTGCGTACTGTGTCTGATGAGTGACCAGGATGACGGTACGTTTGCTTTTTCTCATCAAGAATCCCTCGATGCCTTCCTTGAAGAGGTGAGCGCCAACGTGCATGTCAAGGGCTGAGAGGGGATCATCCTGAGGAGGAATGGAGGTAAGGAGAATTTAGTTATAATCCAAGCTAGGAAGTTAAGAGTAATGGAATATTCTCCCAACAAGAATTCCTCGATGCCTTCCTTGAAGAGGTTTGCTCCAACGTGCATGTCAAGGGCCGAGAGGGGATCATCCTGAGGAGGAATGGAGGTACAAAAATATTTGAAAGAATTTAATTTTGGGGGCAACATTTGTTTGTTCATGATGTAGGTGCTTTAATAATTCCAGCATAGTGGTATCTTTCCTTGCCTTCTACCTTAAGGATCCTGGTTCAAATCCCACCGGGGCACTTAAGTGGATTAGGTTTTCTGTCCCTCCCAAATTGCTCACTATTTCCCTTGAATAATTCTCTGGGATCTTCCTCCACAACTAAAATTGTAACTTCCTTAATTGGAGACTTTCAGGACGCTTGGTGGCAGCAGACTTACCAGGTAAAATCCATTGTTCTCAGTAATGTGCGCATGCTCAGAACTACATAAACAATGGAAAGTTACCTGGTAAGTCTGCTGCCACCTAGCGCCTCAAAGTCTCCCATTGTCTCTTCTCCATGGGGTTCTCACAAGTGTACTTCAATAATTAAGAAGATTGAGCGGCATGTGTGTATGTTTCTAAAGGATAGCATTGCGAATACTTTACTTGTCTGCTTACAAAGACCGAACTCTGAACATTAGAGTGTCTTTTTATTTGCGTAGGGATTAGCAGCAGAAGTTAAACAGTATTTTTTATTCTAACAGGCTGGCTAAAAAAAAAATTGTCTCAACAATGAACAGCCAATGGCTAGGTTTACCAAAGGGAACATTTAAAAGCTGAGAAGTTTAGGATGTGATGGGGTTTCTCACTCTAACTTTTCAGCTAAAAAAATAAACAGAAAATTTTGTTGGGGAAAAGACCTTTGAAAAAATAACATCAGATAATCTCTTACCAGGATGACCACATCATTGTAGCTATACATGGCTCTACCGACGCTGACTCGTTGTTTCTGACCACCACTCAAGTTGATTCCTTTCTCTCCAATCTCGGTCTGGTCACCTCCTGGGAGAATGTCTATGTCAGGCTGCAAGGAGCAAGAATCTAACACCGTCTTGTACCTGGAAATGAGCAAGCAATAATGGTTATAATAGAAAGCTTTATAACAACAATAATCATAAAATGGCAGAGTTGGGCTCAAGGCCTGAAATTAGGGCTCAACGATGTGTATTTTTATGTTATTCACATTTTTTTAAAACACAAGTCAATTTGGGGGAAACCAGGCATGGTAATCTAAAACAAATGATAATACAAAAAATCTATAAAAATTACATTTTTTTGCACGAAACTGCTCGAAAACCACTAAAGTGTTGTAATCAGGCATTTTCATTTGGGGGGTTGGGGGGGGGGGTTGGGAGTGGGACAAAATTCTTAGTTGTTTACAAGTTACCGGAAGTGGAGCTCAAGTCTGCAGGTTTTCTCGATTATTTTTCTTTATTGATTTGCAAAATTTATTTTACTTTTCAAACAATAGGAAATCATTTTTACAGTTATGTTCTGTTAAACTGAAGTGATTGCAGAAACAAAATCATGCAGTTGGGACCATTTGTCATATTGCATTTATTATTCTTCATCATAATATAAAAACATGAGTAAAAGACAATATCACATACAAGAACTTGAAATATCAACAAGAATTATTTTTAAAAGTATATCACATAAAAAATACTCAAAGCTTGCAACCTTGCAATCTGGAAATTTAAATAAACGCTAGACTTGCACAGTCTAACCCTAGGGTTTGAATCTCACCTTGACTGGTCGTACGCATTGTTGAAAATAATATTATCCCTGAATGAAGCATTCAGTAACCAGGCTTTCTGGGCTCCGAAGGAAACAGAGTGGTATTTCCTTTAAAAACAAACAAATAAAGATGGTTTTATCATAAGAGCAATTACAGGCTAATAGTAGATGGCGTAAAAAAGAAAATCACGACCGTCAAATTGAGGCAGGTTTTAGGGGATATGTAAACTGATAAACACCTGTTCCGACATTTATGTTCCGACACCCCTGATTATTTTACTAATCCTAATCCTAACCCCAACCCAAACCCTACACATAGCAAAAAGGGGTTGTTGGAACATAGGTGTCCGAACATAAAACAGTCACCATGCAGATTGTAGAGCAGAGGTGTTTTCCCAGTCCCAACCCAATCAATACAAACACAGAACAAAACAAAAAATTACACAGAGAAGTTTAACTTACGGGTTCCAGTGTACCCCGCCCGACATAGTTGTCATTTCGCCCAGAATGGCCGACAGCAAGGAGGACTTTCCACACCCGACCTGACCAACAATCATAGTCAGCTTTCCTGTGACAGAAAATGTACACAAAATGGCTCGTTAGATGTATTGCTATCATGCATCTAATCAATATCAGTTGCAGTTTATAAGAGATGTTAAATTTGCATCGGGGATAAAGAATAATAATTTTGGTTTTTACCCATACACCGATGTGTGTTAGCACTGTATATACTCAGTACTTTCCCCGAGTCCTGTGAAAAAAATATCACAGGCATGTTACTAGGGTGGTATTTGAACCCACGACCCTTGCAATTCTAGAGCAGTGTCTTACCAACTAGACTACTGAGGTTGCCCAGAAGCTAGAGGCAGTTTGAATCCTATGTTTTGGCAGCGGGTACCGCAACGATATACGAGATGTTAAATTTGCAGTTGCAGTTTTGTATGGCCTGGTGAATTGCAAAGGAAAGTAACAGTTAAATGTCTTGCCCAAAGATCCTTCACTCACAAGAACTTTGGTTTACTGCATGTCACAACAGCTATTTTATTTCATTTGCCCACCCATACTATTCAAATGACAACAAATATAGAAGTGATAAAAAAAGGAGCAAGGAGGACCGAGAAAAATTATGTCAGAAATTTAAACTAACCTGCCGGGATGTCCAGATCCATGTCCCTCAGGGTGGGTGTGTTGGCTGTATCATCCCAGATGAAATTTCCTCTTACCTAAAAAACAAAATACCACATGGACAAATTTAAAACTGAAGAAACAACCAATATTTCCTTCTTTTACAAACAACGTCCACAGAGAATAAGTCAAGAAGGACACAATTTCTTGAAAAAAATTGCTTCGGATTTGTAAGAACTTATGGCTGTCTCCATCTCACAAAACACTTGATTTTTGTCAACATATTCCTCTTTAAGTTATAACTCAGTTTATGATTGTCATTGATTTATGAATACATTGTATATGTTATTGATTTGAATACTTGTTCTTAGTTTGTTTCTTTTGTTTGCACCAAAGGATATAAATGTTGAATTGAATTGCACTGAAAACAAATCAACACCAAAGAAGATGTGTTTCTTCTCATTTTATACACATTTGGTCAATATAATGTTATGTACTCGTGTACATATCAAAATGGCATTTAAAAAAAAATTCATTAAATGGTAAACCATTATTGTTAATATAAGATTCATACAAATTTTGTGACAAATTTTTACGTATGTTTCGGCTTTGCTTTTATTTAAAAAGGATAAATACAAATTTACTCACTCTCAATGCGATATCATCTGGTAACGACAACGATGAGGGCGATATAACACATGGTTCCCCAGCAGGTATGTTATTGCAATTATTGTTCTTGCCAGACATTAACTTATTCTTGTCCTCTTTGTCATTTTTCCTTCGCTGTCGTACACCAACCTTCGATATAGAAAAATATTCCACACATTGAATTAAAAAGTTTAAAAATTAAAAAAGGGGTAAAAGACAAAGTGACTTTAATGTCAGCTTGAGGTTTGAATGAACAGACTTAAACAAGAAGTTATCAAAGTGAAATTGTGCCAAATATGGATGCAAAGAAACAAATTAACAAGAAACTATGTTGCAAAGAACTAGACATTGTTAACACTACAGAAACTTGAAGAGACACGTTGCTTTGGATAGGGCTAGTTGGTCAATAAAAAGTGTTTGTATCCGTTTGTTATGAAATGCATAAAGTTAGAAAGATGTTTTAAAAGAAGAATACAATGCTCCACACAAACATGCTTGATATTGCACGGTTTTCCCAAAAATGAACTGGGTAAGTGTAGTTTTTGAGGACTTTACAAAAGTCTTGTTTTGTGACCAATAAAAATGAAACCTGATTTGTTACCATGTTTACCTCATAGTTTACACTTCCATTCAACTTCACCTCAGCGTCGACGAGACGGTTGTGGTTGCTGTCGTTGGACCGCTCAATTTCAGGTGCTTCAAAAAATGTCCTCAAGCGACCTGTGCTGATGAATCCATTGATGTGGCAATTAACGATATGTGGAATCATGATCAATGGATGGGAAAGCTGACCGAAGACGGCCAAAGCAGTGAAGGCGATGTCAGGAGTTAGGGGATTACCAGTCAGCTTGGTGTACATACTGAAAGACTGTAAATAAAAGATAATATTATGACAGAATTATTGTTTGCAACAAAATTCAATTTTTATACCAATTTTGTTTTTAATACTATATAAATGTTTATAATATACAATAAAACTAACCCTGGAAAGTTTAATTTCAAAAGGTGGTAGCATTTTTTAGATATCGCCGAAAAACCAGAGTGGTCATGTCTACGCAGGAAGAATCTGTAATTAGAGTAAACAGTCTGAGAAACTTTTCCGATAGTTAAGTTTCTCAGATTCACATTTTGGGGGCCAAAAACTGCTATTTCTCTATAACTACAACACTCTGAAGTGAAATGGTTCTCAAAGTGCGTTTATCACTTCTAACCAAGTAAATATGTATTGTCATTAAAGACGCTATGTCAGATTTTTGGCCGATTTGACCCCAAAATTTTGATTTAAAATTCAATAGGTATTTTGATGGGGGTCGAGAAAGTTACAAGCTTTCGTTTAAGCCATTGCTCGAAAAAGTCCGCCAATTATTAGTAGCAGTGAAATAAAGTGCTCAAAATTAGTTTTTTGTCAGGATCCTGACAATATATCACGTGACCAATTCTTATGTGTTTTATAAGAAACGTTTTAAACTTTTGTCATGGTTCCTGACCGTTGAAAGTAAAAGTTTAAAAAAAAATTGTTCGAGTGGGTGATACTCTTTGAAATACCATTCACTCAAAAAAATATATTGTTTAATGTTTGGGGCCAAAAACCTGAAAAAGCATCTCTAACTTTATGAGTGAGTACCAATTGTATAGTTGCAGAAATTGTTCATGTTTTGAATCATCAACCATAGAACCAACAAACCTTTGAAAATTAATCTGCTGAAATAGAAATTCCCAAACAGAATAATTTAAATGCACAAACTATCCTTAAAAATCGTGTGGCATTCAAATGAATTTTAGTCACTTACCACTAAGGCAACTAGCAGTGGACTGACAGACGAACACAATGCTGTATACAACAAAAGAAAAAGGGAACCAAATGCATCTAAGATTTACTACATATTATTTTTGGGTGGTTAAAGGATGATGGGTAGGGAATGTTGGGCCTACCAGATTGAGAACCTGTAAGTTTGTGCTGTAATAAAGACATACCAAAGAAATCTGTTATGTAGGTAGTAGGTATTTATTTATTTTTTTTCTCCCAGCAACGAAAATGACATGTTTTTTTATTGTTTAAGCCGGATTATTTGGAAAAACCTCAAAAAGCTGGTAATTTTAGGTCAAAAATGCAAACAAAAAGCCAGCACTAAAAGAGTTAGTCTGGTTTTATTTTCTTTGTATTTTGTCGTCTGCATTTTTGTATTGTCATTGTGTAATTGTCTTGTCCTTGTTTCTTCTTCGATGTTTGTTTGTTTGTTTGTTTGTTTATTTGTTTGTGTGTTTAGTTGTCTGTATAAAGGCTGTTGTTTTACAAGCCACGGCTTATCTAACAGCCCCATGCCCTCGCTCCTGTCTTGTACATAGTTAATTCCTAGTTATCAATTTATTATTTGCTTTTAGATTATATTGGTTTTTTTTGCATAACTTAATGCACTTTAAATTTGTTAAATTTCTATGTACCGTTTAATTCTCACAATTCTTTTTTTTTTTCAACAAGAGTATGGAATAAACATTTATTGAATTGAATTGAATTGAGTTAAGCAGCTTCTATGAATTAGTTCCCTGGAAGACAACTTACAAAGAATCACATGCCATCCTCTCTGTTTCATCATGGCCACAATCTCCAGAGCTCGTACTTTGCTGATGGCTTTGTAGAAGATGTCTTCCCATCCGTACAGCTTGATCAACTTGATGCCTTGTAGAAGTTCGTTCGTCTTCTTCAGACGTTCGTCAGATTGTTCCTGCAAAAACATGGAATTTGGATTAGCAAATTTTAACCATTAAACATTAATTATAAAAAAAGAAAATAATTTTTAAAAACTTAAACTGAGTTTCAATCCCCTACAATTTGTAAACAACAGTTTCTAATCCCATACAATTTGTAATACACAGTTTTTTACCCCCTACAATTTGTTAAAAATGTATGCTCTGTAAACCAGCAATGGTAAATGCATGTGCTTTTTTTTTATTACCAAAACTGTGTACTGATAAATAATGAATAATTTTGAGTACAATGGCAAGAACCATTTCATGAGTTGAATGTTCCATTCAACTTGGCTTCGCCTCCTTGCTGAAAATATTCTTTTCATTGTACAGAGGTATGGGAGACTACCTGGGGCAAGGGTTGGGCAGAGAAAGCCATGTGTTGTAGGGCAAGACTGTTTAATCCGGAACAACAGAGAAATTAGTTCAATGGTAAAACAAAATGCAGTTTAGAAACAGTACATACCATGAATTTCTTCCTGTTTTTGGCCGCCTGCCTAATGAGTACAATTTGGAGAGGTATAAAGATGAGGAAGACACATGAACCAATCAGGGCTGCTACTCCAAGCTGTGTGTACAGAATAGCCAGAAAACCAACAATCTGTCAACAAAAACAAAAATGTAAAAATGTAAAAATGTAAAAACAAGAATCCCCCCAAAATTTGAAAGTGGTTTTTAATAAAAGCATATTAAAGGAAGTTATTACTAATTGAAATTATATGCAGCATTTATTGTACGTAGGGCTTAAAAGCTTTTTTTTTGTGCATTTAAGAGTAATTCAAAGTAACCAATGCGCTTTCAGATGTTACCAGTTTATACAGTAAGGTTTGACTAAATTGTAAACAATTATAACTGTTTACTTTTAGGATTGGTTTCACTGTAAAGAAAGCTGGGCCCAATTTCACGGCTCTGCTTACCGCCAAATTCTGCGCTTACGATCGCCATTCCTCGCTTACGTACAAGCGCCGAATTTCTGTGCTAGCCTTGTAAGCATAAAATGCCTAGTAACACGGAGTACACACGCGCAGAAGCCAAAATTCACCTCTAACCTGTGAAATACGCTTGCCGTTAGCACAGAATTCCCTTCTTCCGTAAGCGCCGATTCTGTGCTTACGGTAAGCAGATGAAATTGGGCCCAGGGGTGACAGTTTACTGCTGTTTTACTAAAAATTGTCAACCATAAACAGTTTACTGTTAGGTTTGGTTCAATTGTAAACAATAATAACTGTTTCTTTTATAGGTTTGATTCAAATGTCCAAAATTATAACTGTTTACTGTTAAAACTTGTTAACTATCAAGACAGCATGGTTGTGACAGTAATTAGGTTTGGTTCAATTGTCAGCAAAAGCATACTTGGATTTGGTTTGTTAATAGTTATATAACTGTTTTATTATTTGGTTTGGCTGCGTGAAGATTTGACTAAGCAAGTCATTGTACCAGACATTATTCAAATCTAACTCATGTTAAATTTATGTTAAAGCTTGTAACTTTGTGTTTCTTTTCCGCATATTTTGATTATTTGATAGGCATTATTTATACCATGCCACTATTGCAATTGCCAATCTCCTTCATTCTTATTTTCATTTTATGTTGGTCTAATGTTTTGTATATTTCCCTTCAATGTATGTAATCTTGATGTTTTTTACCTTGTAAGTTCAATTGTAATTTAGCCTTTGGCTACAAATATTTGAATAAAAAACCTTGAATTTAATTGAATTTTTTATTTTATTTTTATAAATGGCTTATTGCCCCATTCATCAAGTAATAATAATAACTAGCGGGATGCCGTGCTTCGCGCGGCACCCCGCTAGATGATGAAAATCCTTAACACAAATATTTCGAAATGTAATGTGGGTGAGGATGTTATACGCCTCTCTCAATATTTATGCATGGCGTCATAATTCTAACCCAAAATGAAGTTATTTCGTACGTCCGCCACTACTTGCAGTAGCTGCGCCCACCTCGTTTTGGGTTAGACGATGTACCGTACGCATACTTCTAGAAACCAGACCTACCAAGTCTCACTCATTAGGCGTGAGACTCACGCATTTGGGCTCTGTCTCACGCTCACATGCACAGCAAACATTTTCTCACGCATTGGGGCCAGACCGGGGAAAAAAATAAAAATTAACGTCATGCATTGCCAAATCGCGCTCGTGTGTACAAAAACGCAATCCACAATGTTTGCACATTTCTAGATTGCACGCAGTTTATCAGAATCATCATTTTTTTGTACAAACTTTGTACAAACAGAGCACAAATTTGTAGATTGCGCACGCTTTTGCTCTTTCAGCAGGTTCAACTAAAATTCGGCAGAGCGCAAGACGCTCATTGCGCACAAGTTTTTCCCGATTCACTTAGCAAACTCGTTAAATGCAGAGGCAGAGGAAGTGAGCGGAGGATTTTGGACATCAATTTTTAGTCAATTTTGTTTAGTTTGGAAGGAAATAGTCTGACACAATCGTACCTCCACATTAACCACCAACATATTCTGTGTACCTCATGTTAGTTTTAATTATTATGAAGAGGTTTTTGATGCATTTTGGAACATTTTTTTGTCCATAATTAAATTTCTGATTTAAAAAAAAAAAATTGGGCGGCGATTTCGAAAGGCCTTCTAAAACTGGCAATTTTTTTCGGGGGGTTCGGGGGGGGGGGGGTTGAACTTTGAAAAATCTCACGCATAGCTGGCCTCTGGACTTGGCATCTCTGGAATTGTGTATGGTTGCGTATATTCCCATTGACTGGTGTATGGTTGTGTAGTTTCCCATTGACTTGTGTATGGTTGTGTAGTTTCCCGTTGACTGGTGTATGGTTGTGTAGTTTCCCATTGACTTGTGTATGGTTGTGTAGTTTCCCGTTGACTGGTGTATGGTTGTGTAGTTTCCCATTGACTTGTGTATGGTTGTGTAGTTTCCCATTGACTTGTGTATGGTTGTGTAGTTTCCCATTGACTGGTGTATGGTTGTGTAGTTTCCCATTGACTTGTGTATGGTTGTATAGTTTCCCATTGACTGGTGTATGGTTGTGTCAATTCCCATTGACTGGTGTATGGTTGTGTAGTTTCCCATTGACTTGTGTATGGTTGTGTAGTTTCCCATTGACTTGTGTATGGTTGTGTAGTTTCCCATTGACTTGTGTATGGTTGTGTAGTTTCCCATTGACTTGTGTATGGCTGTGAAGTGTCCATTGACTTGTGTATGGTTGTGTAGTTTCACATTGACTTGTGTATGGTTGTGTAGTTTCCCATTGACTTGTGTATGGTTGTTCAGTTTCCCATTGACTTGTGTATGGCTGTGTAGTTTCCCATTGACTTGTGTATGGTTGTGTATATTCCCATTGACTTGTGTATGGTTGTGTAGTTTCCCATTGACTTGTGTATGGTTGTGTAGTTTCCCATTGACTTGTGTATGGTTGTGTAGTTTCCCACTGACTTGTGTATGGTTGTGTAGTTTCCCATTGACTTGTGTATGGTTGTGTAGTTTCCTATTGACTTGTGTATGGTTGTGAAGTTTCCAATTGACTTTTTTAGTTTGGAAGGAAATAATCTGACACAATCGTCCCTCCACATTAACCATCAACATATCCTGTGTACCTCATGTTAGTTTTAATTATTATTAAGAGGGTTTTTGATGCATTTTGGAACACTTTTTGTCCACAATTAAGTTTCTGATTTTTTTTATAAAAAAAATAAAATGAATTTAAAAAAAGTTGGGCGGGATTTCGAAAGGCCTTCTAAAACTGGAATTTTTTTCGTGGGTGGGGGGTGGGGGGGGGGAGTTGAGCTATGAAAAGTCTCACGCATAGCTTGCCTCTGGACTTGGCATCTCTGAGAAACTATAAGGCTCCCCCGTGAGCCCGTATATAGGGGTCTAATATTTTGGGCCTCCTTAACGCTACACGTTTTTCAAATCAGCGTTGATAGGTGAAACTGACCGTTAGCCAGCAATAACTAAAGTTTCTTTTGTTCTACACTACCAAAACTTTCCCCACACACTCAATATACATTCATAATGCTTGCATTTCCTTTTTAAAAAACATCGTCAAAAAATGACATTTTCACGTCCCACGACACATAGCGTTGCTACAGCACTATAAGTAAAGCGAGTTTTCGGAACATGCTGTGTGCCACAAATCTAGTTTATCTACTGTTTTGGGGTTTTTTTTCGGGGGGCGGTAAGAGCGTAGGCCTCTTTTTAGTTTATTCTCATCTGAATTGGTCAGTAGGCTGCACATTACGGGAGCACTAAACGTGAACATCAAAAAAGTGTATTGTTTATTGTCACTTTGGGCTTATTGCATCTCGCGAAATCTTAACGACAAAACACACAATTTCTGACCGCGTTCATGTTCACGCTGCTCTAGGAACTAACCTCCATACATCCCATATCTCTGGAACCCTACATCGTACATACTAAATAAAAATGATAAATTCATCCTCACTCCTTAATTTTCTCTAACTTATTTCACTTTCAGAAAGCATGTCAAGTTATTTTTAGGGTTTGTTACGTCCAGTTTGGGTCAATAGACAAACTCCTAAAAATGTACCCCATTCAGCCGCATGAGGTCTCTTTTGTTAATAACGGGCCGACTGCTAAATTAGGCTACAAAATGGATTTGGCAAAATGTACATTCTGAGACCTGACCGACACACTGCTCTAACCAATTTTGTGAATGGACTTATTCAAAAGGAAACTTAATGCCGTTTTGCTTAACAAGTTTAACCAAATGCAAAGTTCTTTTTTACAGCTTCAAAACAGCCTTTGTCGTACGTGTATAAGTTTCACAAACTTCCGTGATGGGGTAAACTCTGAAACTTCAAAACTATACCTCCATGAACAGATCGTATTCTAAAACGGTATTCATGTACTCATTTGAGTTTACTGGCACAATATAGCGTCCATAGTTTAAAAAACAGCAAGATACGTTTTGCATCAATAGTACAACTTCTGTATGGAGATTTTTGTAAGTCCGAGGTCGCCACCCACTTTCAACCTAAAGTGGTCCTAAAGCGACCTCCTTCACCAAGCAACATGTGGCCTGTCTCAAAACCAAACACCACACCACTCACAATACACTGACCAGAATGTAAGGAGCGGTTATAGGCTCTTTGTGTAAGGCCCCCCCCCCCACCCCAACCCCAAAATGTTATTAATTGTAAAGTTCCCTGAGACACCTTCCAACCTATAGCCGGCCCTACCCAATGTTTCCAAATTATAAAGCTTCCGTTTGATCCCATCCTAGTCCATCATGACAATTCTCATGCCGTTTGGAAGTGAATGTTTTTGTATAAATATTCTACATTTAATCTTTTCAACAAATGAGTCACTTGTCAGAAGAATTTTTAGGAAGTCTGATAACAATATCGACCAGTGGTTGACACATGGTCGCCTGCGAAACATCAATCTGTGAGTTACTTCATTCACTCAATGCAAATTCGTGAGATTTGTTTCGGTTTTGTTTCGACCCTTACGACCCTGCGCAGCAATGAATGAACCAATCCGGAAAACCATGCTTTAGTACAACATGAATTTAAGTAACCCGACCAAAAAGGGCGGATCAAATGACAGGTGGGCAGGCAAGGGGCAATGAGTGAACCAATCCTGAGAACCATCTGCGAAACACTGTCCAATTAGTCGCCTGTCAGAAAGATTTCTAGGAAGTCTGGTAACAACATCGACCAGTGGTTGAAACACGGTCGCTGCCCAAACTTTCTCCAATCAGATGACTTGTAAGTGGGAGTTTGGGTCAGGGTTTTGTAGACTTGCAACCCGACGTCTGAAATCACACAAACGTATTGAATTCCACACACTTAATCGTGTTGATTTCCACAAGGATGCCATGCCACTGGTCCTTCTAATTTTCAATCCAAGATGGCGCGGGTTACGCTTTTAATAGTATAGATAATAACATTTATAAGGCGCACAGTATCTGGAATGGAACATTCAAAGGCGCCGGAAGCTAGCAAGCAGACAAATTGAACAGATGAGTTTTGAGGTTGTGTTTGAAAGTAGATAGATCAGGTGTGTCCTCAGCTCGTCTGGCAAGGAATTCAAGAGACGCGGTGTGCAGGTGGAAAAGGCACGGTCTCCGTAACTTGCAAGACGAGTTTTGGAACATAGAGTATGTGATGATGATGATGACGATCTAAGGCCTGGTCTGATGTTACGTTGTTGTAAAAGATGTGTACTGAGCAAGGTGCTAACCCATGGAGGGCCTTGAATGTGAGAAGCAAGATTTTGAATTGTGTTCTATGTTTAACAGAAAGCCAGTAAAGATAGTTCTGCAGCTTCGCAGTAACTGTTTCCCCCCCCCCCAAAAAAAAGGAACAACAAATCAAATTCTTATACAGCAGATTCATTTCAGCAAGTTATTTTTATGTACCTACCTCAAAAGGTATTGACCATAAATGGTGGAAGCAATGTACTGATGAGTCCGCCACTTGGGAAGTATCTACCGACATATGATTGGTGATTTGACCCATCGTCATGGCGCCACCAGTCATGGTGTAGCTGGACAGACGCAGTGACTTGTCATAAACAGCCGCCTGTGAATCAAAATTGAAAACTTTATTACTACACGATCAGAAAAATTGTAACTTTAAACATGAGGATGTCACAGATCAAAGCCTAGTCTTGGCCCAAGACGTCAGTAATCGAGTGTGGATAGTTAAGGAAAACAGAGAGATCCTGTATTTTGTCCCCTTTTAAAATCCTGGAAAAATGGCCTAAAGGTGAAACTTAAATTTGTTGTTGACACTAATTGAAAATCTCCTAATGCCAAACCATTGTTAAAATGCTTTTTGAAGTGTTTGGCATTTTTCTTGGTATGCCTTTGCCTTTTTCTTATTTCCATTCCTTTTATCTTGCATTTAGTCCGTATTTAGCGTGCCAAATTGTCAGTTATATAATTTTGTTCATTCTGTGCTGTTTTATTTTGTGGGGTTTTGATTAGCCTTCCCAAGACGCCAGTGATTTGTAGTGGATAGTGTACCACGCTCAGTTGTAAATCGTTCTCAGTTGCCTGCCCTCCTACAGTAACCAACTTGACTGCCTCGAGACAAATCGTACCGTAGGAGGGCGCAATATAGCAATTTACAACTGAGCATGGTACACTATCCACTACAAATCACTGGCGTCTTGGGAAGACTAATCAAAACCCCACAAAATAAAACAGCACAGAATGAATAAAATTATATAACTGACAATTTGGCACGCTAAATACGGACTAAATGCAAGATAAAAGGAATGGAAATAAGAAAAAGGCAAAGGCATACCAAGAAAAATGCCAAACACTTCAAAAAGCATTTTAACAATGGTTTTGGCATTAGGAGATTTTCAATTAGTGCCGACAACAAATTTAAGTTTCACCTTTAGGCCATTTTTCCAGGATTTTAAAAGGGGACAAAATACAGGATCTCTCTGTTTTCCTTGACTAACCAGCGAGACCAGTTTTTAGCTTGTCATTTCACTGCTCCCCCAGCTTTTCACTGGTCCATAATATGCTTTTTTTTTAAACTAAAAGTAGCCGGACCACTTGGAGAGAATTTTGAGTGATGGTCAGGCGTTTAAATTTCCATTTGGCAAGCGGACCACTTAAAGGCACTAGACACTATTGGTAATTAATTACTCAAGCTAATTGTTAGCACAAACACTTGCTTAGTAATGAGCTAGCAATGAAGAGCTGTTGATAAACTTGATAGTTTAATACATTGTGAAGAATGGCTTCCATCTGAACATGAAGTAACATAGTTTTTTGAGAAAGAGGTAATTTCTCACTAAAAAAATAAAAGACTTCAGGCCTGAAGTTAGGCATCTGAAAGCACACTTGTGCAACAAGAGTGTTTTTCTTCCATTATTATCTTGCAACTTCGACGACCAATTGAGTCCAAATTTTCGCAGGTTTGTCCTTCCTCTGTGGTTATTTTATGCATACATTGGGATACATCATGTGAGAATACTGGTCTTTGACAATTACCAATAGTGTCCTGTGTCTTTAAGGGAGAACACTGCATACAGAATCCACTTTGTCGAATAAATTAGGCCTTTAAAATATTAAATTGATCGAATCTGGGGTGGTTTCACAAGTTAAGACAAGTCTGATCTCTAGTTAAGACAAGTTACTCATCCTAACTTAGGACTAACCATACAATTTTCATATCTCCTAAGACTATAGTCCTAAGTTAGGACTAGTCCTAACTATTTGTGAAATCGTCCCCAGCCATATTACCTGAAGGGCAATTCTCATATGAGCTGCCGTCGTACAGTTGGTGTGACCGAGAGCTTGCTGTAACACCTGGGTGACAACATTGGCGCAAAACATGACCACAATCAACACAAAGCCATTCTTCAGGAAGTCTGACACCGTGATGTACTTAGTCTGTGTCAAATGGAAAAATAGTTTTAAAAACATAGACATTATCGCATTATTTATTCTCCATTTAATTCTTCTTCTTCTTCTGTCCTGTCAACACACTAGATATTGTGTTTCAGCCAGAATAGACATAGTTTGTAGCAATATCATTACTGCCTTTAAAGGCAGTGATGGACACTATTGGTAATTACTTAAAACCTTACTCGGTAACGAGTAATGGGGAGAGGTTGATGGTATAAAACATTGTGAGAAATGGCTCCCTCTGAAGTGGAGTAGTTTTCGAGAAAGAAGTAATTTTCCACAAATTTGATTTCGAGACCTCAAGTTTGAATTTGAGGTCTCGAAATCAAGCATCTGAAAGCACACAACTTCCTGTGGCAATAGTGATTTTTTCTTTCATAGTTATCTCACAACTCCGACGACCAATCGAGCTCAAATTTTCACAGGTTTGTTGTTTTAAGCATATGATGAGATACAGCAAGTAAAAAGACTAATCTTTGACAATTACAAATAGTGTCCAGTGTCTTTAACTTACCTGTTCATAGTCCATAGTTCCTTCGCCATAGTAGGTTACTGAGACAAACTTGATGGCACCAGCAAGAGCTAGTGGAGGGATGAATGATGTCATAACCCCAACAAATTTGAACAAACTAGAGAGAAGGATGTCAGCACCAAATGCCCGAGCATATGCTCGGTACAAGCTCAATGGTTTTTTGTTCATCTTTGCTCGAGCCTGTAAAGGAAGACATAAAGAATTTTTTATAATTTTTTTATTATTACTTATTTGGCAATTTACATAAAAATACAAATTTACAAATAATTTATACGAAAAGGATAAAACTCTTAAAAACATTAATTATATAAACTATCTGGATTGGAAAACAGTAAAAGGGGGGATACATCAAGATATAAAGCGGAGGGCAGGCAGTAAAAGAGAAAACAAAGTACTACACGACTGAGGACAACAGAAAGACATCAGCAAGTCAGGTTTGCCAGGACTGACAAAAGTGCCTGCACTGTCACCCAGAGGTGTGTCAGTCCAAGTGTGCTAGTGAGGGGACGCTTAGTTATTTTGTTTTTGGTGTGCTAAGAGCAAAGTTAGAGATTTGGGTCTAAAAAAGGTGCTTTAGGGCTTTATAGACATTGGACACTTTTGGTAATTGTCAAAGACCAGTCTTTTCGCTCGGTGTATCTCAACATATGAACAAAATAACAAACCTGTGAAAATTTGAACTCAATTGGTTATCGAAGTTGCGAGATAAAAATGGAAGAAAAACACCATTGTCTCCTGAAGTTCAGATGCTTGATTTCATGACCTCAAAATCAAATTCTGATGAGGTCTCGAAATCAAATTCAAACATTTTAGTGGAAAATTACTTCTTCCTCAAAAACTACATTACTTCAGAGGGAGTCATTTCTCACAATGTTTTATACAATAAAATCAACAGCTCTCAATTGCTTGTTACCAAGTAAGTTTTTATGCTTCCAATTATTTTGAGTAATTACCAATCTTGTCCAATGACAAATTTATTTATTTATTTATTTATTTTTTTTTTTTTTGGGGGGGGGGATTCACTTCGTCTCGGTAAAATTATCAAGCACCAGGCCTCGGCGGGTTTAAACCACTAGTTGAAAACCGCTTCACCACACATTGATTCCCTTAACAAAATATACACACACAAAAAATGAACGAATTTGCAAAATCTTGCTATGATGTACCTCTTCCTTTTTGAGAGCCTTCAAGAAATTCTCCCTCTGGTATTTGGTGGTGTGGACCTCAGACAGACTCCCCAGATCAGCCATCTCCAGAGTGCTCTTGTATCCTTTCTTGAAGATCCAGTTCATCCACAAGAGGAATGCAGAGGAGAGGAGACTTGAGTAGCCCTGCATGTAACGCATGTCTTCCTTCATCAAATCCTCAGGGAAGACGTCCTCCTTTGTGGAACTCCAGAAGATCTTTGAGAGCCAAGAAAGGAGCGAAATAAAAAATTACATAAATTTCAAACGTGTCATCCAAAAAGGAGCCATTTTAAAACAAAGTGGAGCTGTGCTTAAACTTCAAAATGTAGTGATTGGTTATGTAACACTAAACCAGTCAGGCATGACGGCATGAGTGGCCAGCTCCCTAGCTGGCTACGAGGCCGTCAGTCTGAATTCTGCACCCAAGCTTAGCGTACCACCGTGTCATTTCTTCAGTGCAGGAATCATCTCACCCCTTTTTCTTTCATTATTATCTCGCAACTTCGACGTCTAATTGAGCTCAAATTTTCACAGGTTTGTTATTTTACATATGTTGAGATACACCAAGTGAGAAGACTGGTCTTTAACAATTACCAATAGTGTCCACAGCCTTTAAGAAAGTCAGGGAAATTTAAAAGTCTCCCAAGTCACATTAAAATGGTGTAAAATACAACTTAGATTGATAGTTTTTTTCAGAGTGAAATTTGAAAACATGATGTCATTGAACAGTAGAAACAAATGGGTTTGTACATTCCAAAGAAGAATTCCTGCGCCAGTATCAGCTTAAGTTTATGCTGTTTATAAATGAAAACCCTCATAAATTCAGTAATGAAAACACAAACGGATACAGGGCTTGAAAGTTTTTTTAGAAACTAGTCGGGCAAAACATGGCTGCACTGCACACTAGCTAAAACACTGGAGGGCATGGAGGCTTAAATGTGACCTTGTTGGCCTTGGTGCCCCCTCAAAACATTCATGAGCGTCAATGCCTGAGAACGTAATTACCAATGACTTACAGTTTTAAAATGTACACTTACCTTTGTTCTGATGACGTTCAATTCAAGGATTAGAAATAGTGAGACGAGCCCAATTGCCACCAAGTTGAGGTCAACTCTCAAAATCGAGTAGTCAACTCTATCAAACTCGTGGCTCAGTTGAAGAAAGCGAGTAACTTCACTGGCTAGAGCTCCTAACCAGTAGGCCAGCAGAAGCCAAGACATCTGTGCATGCCGCCAGACCTCCATCTGGGTGTAGTAGACCATACTGAGAATAGCTGCAACCAAAACAAACACAGAGGGAATGTAGAGGTGGGGTGTCATGGAGTCAGTACCGTTGAGGAGGCCAACATTCGTCAAGATGCTCTCTCCGATCTGGCAGAGAAGAAGCAAGATAAAGATGAAGTTGAGGATCCATCGGAGGTTGTGTCCTGGGTACTGGATGAGGTACGGGTATTTCTCCTTGCGAATTCTTGTGCAGCATCCGAGGATTAACAGCACCAAGACGGAGAGGAGGATGAAGAGAAGATGCGGCACGGTGTAGACGAGATCGGTGAAGCAGGTATTGTAGAGGGTGTGGTCTAGATCCCAGGTGAAGTTGTCAAAGTTTGCAGAGTTGTTCACCCCGCAGTACCAGTTGAATTTCTTGAGTAGCTGCTCCTGCTGGGGCCCCATGAAGCAATTGTCCTCATCATCCCATGAGAGTTTTTCCAGGGTGATGGTGTGGATGGCCCCACAGTAGAGGTTGAACTCCTCCAGTAGCTCCTGCCCCATTGTGTTATACCTAGTAGCCTGACCAGGGAAATATTACTACAGGTAAAGAAGAAAAATACCATAAATCAGCAATGCAAAATTTTATTTTTTTAAATTACAAAAGCTTTTCTGACCAATATATCCACTCTTCAGTAGCAGCTATAACAGTATAAAAGTAACAGCTCATGAATCTATTTTTGCAGCTGTCAAATGAGCGACAACAACTACTTTAGGCCTAGGATTTTTTACACGAAGGAAAAGGAAGAATGTAAAGCTAAAAACTAGCCCTGGTGTAGGACATCAGTCCAACCTGGGCTAGCAAAAAACGCACGCAAAACACAATATTGAATATAAACTCTCAGTCATCACTCACCAAATGTTGTGTGTCTTGTTGATCATCAACTGAGAAAGGAATGTATGACCAAATTTCCCAGGTCCCTGCGTTTTTATAGAGGTCCAGTGCGATGACCTCATCGCAAAATATTTATATTTTTAACTGTATGATCTCATATGTATGTTCTGGCGATGAGAACAATGAGTTTGCTTCCGCGCTAGCTAGCGATGATCTTCGTTTTTCAGCTGTTTTGATTACGTAATCAAAACACGTGCGTAACTAAGACTTGACAGCCACCCCTTGAGGGCGGCAGACAGCGACATTCCATTCTCTTTAAATCGCACGGCGGGGTGTTGGCAATCTACGCATATTACCATAGTTCACATAAGTGAGTGAGATCCCGCAACTGTATTAAAAGTAAATCAGCATTTGCTTTGCACAATTCAGCTCTGTATTCCCATCATGAATTTGCAATGACAAATTAAATTGTTTGCGTGTTTTTTAGGCGTTTGAAAATGTCGAGCCAAGTGCGCTTTTGTGGGGTGTTTTTGCTGTGTCGCGCGGCATCGCACTTTGGGAGAGTTGCTCCGTTGAGGTAACGCAATCGCTTGCTAGTTTTAGTCTTAATCACGACATTTTTATTGGTAAAAAAAATTATGAATAAGACTCTGTTGTTCCCCTATATTATGCACGACCTGCAAACCCTGTACACCCAAGCATCGGCTATTCTCAGCTTGCTGCTCATTTTGGTTCAAGGCGGTGCCTGATGTCATGACAAAAACTGTCCGCTGGCAATGTGTCCACTGTCAGGGCCAGGTTAATAGGCCTACATCATGACAGTACACTTAAACATTATTTTGTGATCGGTCAGAAAACAAACGAATAAAGTGGTTGCCCAAAAAACTTGTCAGCAGATTTGTTTTTTCATCATTGTGACCATAGGCCTATTATTGACGCTAAGTGTGTTTTATTTAGGGTAGTTTATGTTTCTGTGCTGCGATGATTGAGTTCTCAGCGGTGTTTGTAATATATTTTTGGGATGCAAGAATTGAAATCTATAATAAGCGCATCGAAAAATACACGCACCACTCTAGTAGGCTACAGATATAAGGCCTATTTAAAAGGCAATCGGTCAAAACCCGGTCTGAATTAAAAATAATAAAACATTAACTTCTGAAACTATTTTCGCAGGTGGCAGGCCTTTTCACGATAAATTGAATCTCAAAACAACATTTTTATTAGGAGTTATTCGGGAGAGAAGGTTCTAGAGTAGATGAGGCAAGCGCCAAGAATAGATAATGATGTCAATTTCTTTTTTTACAGAGGGTTCTTGATCATCGATGGCTCCCATATGCAGGCTTGCTGCATCAGCCAACGGGCTCATGACGTGATACAAACACATAATGCGTTCCCCTCGCGTAATCCATTCCAGGTAGGGGCGGAGCTTAGCTTCTACTGTCATTTGAATAATTATTCGAGCACGAGTTGGGGAAGTGCACCTGGAAGAAAACAAAAACCCAGAACAAAAACCCTGCCCTCGATAACATTCCAAACATGGTGTGTAATACGTAAACGTCCACATAAATTCTTCTTGGTTGTTTGTCTAGTAATTCCTGTTGCCATTTTTCTTTCCTTGTAAAAAGTTAGTTTTACATTGAAATGCTTGCATTCACAGCCAAAATTCATAAAGCTGTTTATCACAAAATACTGCTTGACAAATTTCCCTGCTAATAAGCACAAAATGAATGGGACTGCTAACCTGTTTTCGATAAGCAAGATTTTCCTGTTCTTAGCAGGTTTTTTGTGCTTACATGCATTATGAAATTGGAGGCCAATGCCCTTAGGGATGGGTTGTAAAAGATGACATGAGAGATCACCAAGGCATCGAACAATCAATATCAGAGCTGGTAGCAAACAAACTGAACTAAACTACAACAAACTACAATACCACAATAAACTGCAGAAACAAAAATTTAATTGGGGGTTACATAATTTTATTCAATTTAAATTTACCAATTAGCTACAATGTAATTGAACAAACAGTACAAAATGTGTTCGAAACCATTGAAATAGATTGTGCGAGAGAGCAGTGTATAAAATTAACATGAACCTTACAAAAGTATACATCCCAGGTGAAAATTCCAGTTAAAACCAGTTAAAACCAGTCTAACAGTCAACTTATTAAAACTGGTGTAAACTGGAATGAACTCATTCATGTAAAAAACAAAATGGTAGTCTTTTAGATTAGCACTATAGTGGACTCTGTCATTTTGACAACCTAATCTGAACTGCATTGTTACATTTTATTTACCGAATAAAACTGTACTAGGAATAGTCTTATAACCACTCTATGTTATAACCACCCCTAATATAATAAAAATAATAATAATAATAACATACAAATATAACATGGTTAGAGGGTGACTAGTCGATAAATAGCTCCCGGAGATATTGGACGTTTTGTCAACGTCCAATACTGAGGGGAGTTTATCGACTAGTCACCCAAAAAACCATCTTATATTTTTTATACTTCATACATCAGTTACCAGTATACAAAACAGTAACACGATCAATATTGCTGGTGGATGATGTCGCGCAATGATAGTGCGCATGACAAGTAGAATAGTTCCCGGGGAACAATTACTTATCATGCGCGTGCACCACCTGCGTGAAGACTCATGTGTGCGCTTGGTAATTAGCAAAATTAACACCTGGCACGTGGTGATGAATGGACCAATGGGTCATGAATATGTATGAGGTATAGTAATAATAATAACCCGTTCTTATATAGCGCTTTTCACACCCGGAAGGCGTCCCAAAGCGCTTTACATTATTAAACCTGGGCCCAATTTCATAGAGCTGCTTAAGCACAAAATTTTGCTTTTAAGGGAAAAAATCCTTGCTTAGTAAAATCAGATTACCGGCCAAGACTCCACTTAATTGTTATGCTTAGTAAACAATAGCTAAATACCAGTCACAAGCAGTGTATATGGCATGAAATTTTGGCCAATAACATGTGTAAAATAAGCGAGCTATTTTCGTGCTTAGTTCAATGAAATTGGCCGCAGCAGGTCACTGGGATTAAAATCACTCCTTAAACCATCTCAGCTCTCCCTGGTGGTTGGGGAGTATGCAGCCTGTGCAACATTAATATGCGCTACTTGGCTAAATACAATTAAATAGTCACTAGACCAGCATCTACGTCGTGTGCAACCCAACTATACATCAAAATAAACCTGAGAAAGTTTCAGCGGTAAATCGGTCATTAGAGGCACAAGAAAATTGTGAAAAAGTCCTTATATATTTTCATGGGTTGTGGGACTCTTTTATTGAAGTTCTTTTTCCCAGGTTGTTGGAGGATAGCTCATTTATTATCAAATCCAACCTCCACAAATGTTAAACAATTGCAACAGTTACCAATGATGTAAATGCCCTTTAAACAAGATCAATTGGAGAACAAAATATTCCTCTTATAAACTGAATATTTGCTTAATTATTGTCAATAATGGGAGACTTTCTAACGCTAGGTGACAGCACACTTAAGCCCACAGGGTAAATTTCCATTGTTTACGTAATTCTTAACTTGCGCATAATTCTGACAACAATGGATTTACCCGGTAAGTCTGCTGCCACCTGTCGTCACAGAAAGTCTCCTATTGCTAACTTACAATTATTGATCAATTGGTTTACTAAATGAAGGCGGGGGGGGGGGGGGGGGGGGGGTTGAGATTTACAAAAATAATACAAGCAGTAAAAATTGTGACAACCAACAATAATACAATTGCATGATAATGTATGTGGCTCTGGTTCTGGTGAAATACTACACAATCTCCACATGTTGGGATTTACTATCATTATAGGCTACGTGTAGAAATAGAAGAGTAAATACTAAATATACCTTAGCACAAAATACAACTATTTTCTAAATATGTATATTAATGTACTTCCTAAAAACATTTCTGTGTCTTTTTAAATGCTATAAGTTAAGATAGTGAACAAAATATACACACTATGATGTCAGAAAAAAAATATATAACTTCAATGAATGTATGGTTTACTTTGCACACGATGAATATGATCTAAAGAAACTGTTTCTAAATACTAAATAAATTTCACACAAAATCCTGAAATATACAGAGGGTGTTATCCTCCAGCAACTTTTGCATCTAAGCAAAATATTTAGACTGAACATGTTTTGTTTACAGCAAAAAAAGAAGCTCAGCAGCAAGTATTTTGAGTAGCAACTGTTACACATTGTGTAGAACTCAGCTTTGCTGTATAAAAAGGAGAAATCGTTCACTGGTTGTACGTGCAGCAATATTGCAACAGTAATTGCAGTTGTTAAAATAGCTCTCAGTGGCTATTATGTTCTTCCATTTGAAGTGAACATCATTGAGAAACAAAACTTCAATTTCACTAAGTGATGAATAATGTGGCTCATAAGCAAAACTGTAGTTCAGGGGCCAATTTCACAAAGCAATAAAATTCATCGCAAGACAAATTTTCAGTATCCCCATAGAGATTTGTATTGTGACATCACACTTTACTTAGCAACTACGATTGATTTGAAGTTACGATCAATTTGAGATCTTTGTGAAATCGGCCCCAGGGCGGATACATCACGGAGGCAACAAAGGTATAATTGCCTCTGGTTATTGCCATGGTGCCCTTGAAATGCTACAGTAGATATTTCCTCATAGGATGCCCTTAATTGGTAATACCATGAAGAAAGGTGCCCCTGCCCTTTCACAACCAAAGCATACAGTGTACAATTGTTGCACGCTGCTACGGGGTCCATGGCGTAGCGCACATCTTTAGCCATGATACATGCATATTTGTTGCACGGCACGTGACTGGTTCTCGACCAATCAAACTTCAAAATTTGTACAGAGGTATAACAAGGTTGGTTGATAAACTTGTGTGTACAACCATGTAAACTCATGTGTCTCTTTTGGGAGAAGTGTTGATTCTGAGAAGAACTAGTGGAATCGACATTTCAAACAGTATACTCTGCTCTTTTCTCCCCTGAACACAAGCAGAGTATACCGTTTAAAACGTCAAAACCACACCGGTTCTTTTCATGACCAACACTACTCTCAAAAGAGTTCAACTGCACCGATAGTCAGTTCATAAGGCACATTCAACCAATGTAAAAGAGAACTGTTAGTTCAATATGCAGTTTAAAAGTAGTAATTCTCAGTTTTATTTTGAAAGACATTTTGACCAATCTTGATAAATATTTTTAAAAATTCACGCCTTCTCTAAGCAATTATCACATCTTGGATTCGATTCCTGAAATATTGACCCTTTTCTGGTGAATACAAATTTGGTTGTGCTTAGCTGCTTTTCGTGATTCAGCAGCTCCTGCCCTTGAGCTAATGATCAGTGTGGATCCGAAATCTAACACTTTTGTTGTATCAATTTTGCTGTATTACCCTTACACCGATGTGTGTTAGCACTGTAACTCAGTACTTTCCTAAAGCCCGATTCATACTTCCTGCGAATGCGAATGCGATACGAATGTTGACGTCACAAATTCGCAACGAACAATTCGCAGCAGTTGCCCTCTGCTCAACTCACTTGCGAATATTGCTGCGAAAGGAGGGTTGTGACGTCCCATTCACGTCAAATTCGCTTCGCATTCGCATTCGCATGAAGTATGAACCGGGCTTAAGTCATGTGAAAAAAAATCACAGGCATATTACTTGAGTTAGGTTTGAACCCACGACCCTTGCAGTTCTAGAGCAGTGTCATATCAACTAGACCACCGGGATGGCCCGGTAGCTAGGGGCAGTTTGAATCCTACTTTTATTTGTACTTGTGTTTCTAAGTACCAGCCTTGACCAGGGAGGCAAAGATGCTGTCCTCTTGAGCTAGAAGGTTCTGTGGGGTGTCGTACTCCGCTATCCGACCCTCATTCAGCACCAGGATGTGATCAGAGTCCAGGATAGTCTGCACACGATGCTGTTAAGATCAAAGTAAATCAAATCACATCAACATTTTGAGCAGGATTCGAACCACCATTCAACCAGTCTTCTAGACATGATATTTGGTACTAAAGGGCTGACGTAAATGTTCACATGGTGACTCCATTTATTTGACTTTTCATAATAATCACTCATCTAATCAAAGTTTTGGACAGGATTCGAACCAGCAACAACCCATCTTCTAGACAGGCATGATAATTGATCCTTGGGAAAAAAGTCATAATATTTTATCAAATACAAGGACTGGCATGACTGTTCACATGGGGATGCCATTTAATGGACTTTTCAAACTATTTACTGATCTAATCAAAGTTTTGGACAGGATTTGAACCCACACCCCCTGTCTTAGTAGGAAGAATATCATGCCTGTCTAGAGCAACCACTTTCAAGAGTTAGTTCCATCGGTATCAAGATGAAACTTGGACTCATCTGACTGCAAAATTGGAAATTTATAATTTCTCATGAGCGGTATGGCAAATTTTCTGTTTACAATAAATTTGTTGCTTTTTAGTAAACTGCTTTCTCTGTAATTTCTTACCGCTATGGTGAGGATGGTCCTCTCCTTGAAGGCACGAGCAACAACTTCTTGAAGAATCGCATCCTGGAGAGCGAAGAGAAAAATATTAGTGTAGTACTTTATGAGATCTTAAACTTTCAAACTAAATCAACCTGGGGGGAGGTAGAAAATCAGCCAGGACTACTATACTTTCACTCAGCGGAATGACTTTCCGGTCTGAACATTTTGACGATCCTGCTCTAGTCATCATCAGGAGACTGTAGAGTGTAGATGCTAGTCTCTTTATAGAGATACAAAGGGTTTCAGTGTAGAGTCAGCACTGTTCGGATTGGTTCTTCAGAAAGGCAAACTGTGGTTGGAGGTCTAAGAGATACAGGGGTTTCCCTTAACCTTTTTTTTTCAATCGCCCGCCGGGCTTTTCTCTAGCCCGATTTGTATTTATACACAAAATTTTCAAAACGAAAAAAAAAAAAAACAACGAAAATGAAGCCCTTAAAATTAATTTTTTTGTGAGGATTTTATAGCTGAATTTTTACCTTAAACTATCCCTTTTCCATCAACAACAACTTTACTGACTTCATGGTTAGGGGGTCGGTTGATTTGAAAATGTTTTGAACTCCGTTTGCAACAAAATCTTCATGAATCAACGATCAGTCAAAAACAACGCACATCGAGAAATGATTCAATGAACTTTGCCCCGCAACGCCCTCTGTTGGCAAAAGTTGTCCATGTTATTGGAATTCCTCCAAGGCTGTACATTGTGCACAGTCTGCAGGCATTATGCACAACGTGCGGCAATTCTTTACTCCGTTCGTGAACGTGTACTGCATTGAAGTTTCGTCAAGAACATCATGAATATAGAATTATCAACAGCCATCAACGGCCATTCACAGCGTGCAGTGTGTTGGTCAGAATGGACTTTGGACGACTGTGTGAGTTGTGCATGTGCTGTGCATACTGCATAGACCTTATCGCAAATACCAATGCGCAAGCGCAGACTGTTGAATGAGGTGCATCGTGGGATATATATGAATCAAATTTGTAATCAGCTAGACCACAATGCACCTAATTCCAAGCTTTACGCGCGCGCCCCAGTATTTGCGAAAAGGTCTATGGACGTACCATGCCAGTGGGCGACTGTGTACTGTAAGGATATAACTCAGCACCATGTGGTTTGTGCATCGTGTCGGCACCATGTGGTTTGTGCATCATGTTTTCAATTGATTGTACGTGTTTTCTGAAACGAACGACAGCAATTCCGGTCCCGATCACATTAAAATTAAATCTAGCAAGTATCTAGAATTGTCAAACTTACTAGTTTAAAAGCTTTAGTACAAGTTTTCTTTGGGATTTTACCACTGAACCCTCATTTATATGTGAAAAGAAATAATTATTTGACTCGCCCGGCGGGCTAGTGGGGGAGGGTCTTCACTCGCCCGCCGCTATTTTCACTCGCATTTGGCGACCAGGCGACTGCTAATTTCGAACCCTGTATTGTCCGGGCTGTACATTGTTTTCGAATGACTTGTGTCAAATAAACTTCCGATAAACTTTGCTCCATGACCAATACTACAAACCCAACCCCCTCACAATCAAACTCAAACCACCACTCTGACAGCCTTCATATTCTCCTCACCCTCCAATCTCCATGACTGATTTATTTGCTAAACCTACCGTTTCCAAGTCGATGGATGCAGTGGCCTCGTCCATGACAAGGATGCGAGTCTTCCTCAAGAAGGCACGAGCCAAGCAGAAGAGCTGCCTCTGACCAACGCTGAAATTCTCTCCTCCTTCAGTCACCATGGCATCTGTTACAAAAAGCAAATGTCTCATAAATACAAGGGCCATTGTAAATCTGTACAGAGAACGTCAAAGAAGAACGCTCGGTTTCTGTTTTGTGTATGAGATCTTATTTTCTTACCCAGTTTGAGATCCAGATCCGACACAACGCCTTTCAGCTGAGCGATCTCAAGAGCTTCCCATAATGCATCATCATCATGCTCACCCCTCGCATCCAGATTAAACCTTCAGAAATAAATGCATTTTATTTTATTAGATATCCAACAACATGATGAATAGAAAACTAGAGGAAGTGTTCAGTTTTAAAAGTGGGAAGGAAAACCCAAAGGGGGAGAACCCAAGCAATCAGGTAGGGATTAACTAAAGCCAATCCACATGCAAGGCTCTGGGCTTAATTTCATAGAGCTGCACAAAAATCCTTGATAAAAACAGGATTACCGACCAAATTTCCATGTGATTTTGAGCATAAGCAAACAACAGCCGAATACAAGTAAACAGGCAATATGCAACAAATGGAAATTTGTTGGTAATCCTGTTTTTATCAAGGAAGAAATTTCATGCTAAGCAAATTGTTGTGCTTAGCAGCTCTATGAAATTGGGCCCTGGTCTGAGGTGGGATTGGAACTGGGGTCTACAGAGGTGAAAGGCAGGAAAGTCCATTATGTTTTTACATCATGTCATGTTGTTGTATTTAAGATGTAATGTGTGCATGTATAGTGTGAATTGACTGGGAATCTTTGTGTGAAATGAATACAGGGTCAAAGGTACATCTGGCGGCATCCAGGCAGGCAGGTATCTGGCGTTATTCATGACCCTGAAAATGTGACGTCAGCTGCTCAGGCTAGTGAAAACCCTCAAAGGATTTAGGGTTGAGTCAAACCTGGTTCATACTTCCTGCGAATGCGATGCGAATTTGGTCGCCACAAATTCGTAAAAAAATAATTCGCATCTTGTGCTCCACTCCTGCTTAACATTCGCTGCGAAAAAAGAGCCCTGTGACATCAAAAAATCGCTTCGCATTCGCAGGAAGTATGAGCCGGGCTTTACACTTACCTGATTGTACCATTGAAGAGTACAGGGTCCTGAGGGATGATAGCAAAGCGACGTCTGACTTCTGCCAAGGGTAGATGAGCAATGTTCGTTCCATCCACCATGATCCTCCCTTTAAGTGATCAAAACCATAATTAAGTTTTAAACACAGAAAAGGAAAGAAAAACTGCCCTTATAATCCCGGTCAAAATGCTTGGGCCACCCATTCCCAACGTTACATAAAACCATTCCCTGCCCACTTCCACCTGACAAGAAACATTCTCTCCCCGTCAAGAAGATTTGTCATGCATTTTTTTTACCTTTGAATGTCTGAATAATCCTGAAGAGAGTCAGAGTAAGGGAGGATTTACCGCTGCCAGTCCGACCACAAATACCAATCTGCAATTTTAGAAATGATGAAATCATGTTTAAATCGTAGACAAAGCAAATCGAAGGACAATGCAAGTATGGTAAAGTATTTTGCTCAAGATCACAAGTGCTATGAGTGGGACTCGAACCCACACTCAGCTGACCAGATACACCAGCGTTTGTGTCCGGTTCTCTAAACCACTATGCTATGACACAACATATATATATCTTTGGTATTAGTTTTGAGCGACTGATCATTGAGTCCAGGGAACTGAGCACGGGCCCATTGTCATTATGGGAAGTTTAAAGACACTGGACACTATTAGTAATTGTCAAAGACAAGTCTTCACACTTGCTGTATCTCAACATAAGCATAAAAAAAACTGTGAAAATTTTAACTCAATTGGTCGTCAAAGTTGCAAGATAATAACCAAAGAAAAAACACCCTTGTCACACGAAGTTGTGTGCTCTCTGATGCTTGATTTTGAGACCTCAAAATCTAATTCTGAGGTCTCGTAATCAAATTTGTGAAATTCCCCAAAACAATGTTTCACACTATCAACAGCTCTCCATTACTTGTTATAAAGGAAGGTTTTATGCTAATTATTATTTTGAGTAATTACCAATAGTGTCCACTGCCTTTAAGAAGGTAGTGCATGCTGCTCTAACAACAAGGCTCCTACTAGTTGATGATACCCATGTCTACATCCTTAAGGACTGTGAAAGGTGTAATCCTATTTTAGCTCAAGAGTAGGTGACAATGTGCCCCTGGTGATAGTTGATTGGGGTCGACAGCTCAGCTAGTTGATTTGTGTGGATACCTCATAAAAATATAAACAAATTATGACGCTCAACTAGTTGATTTGGGTTGCTATTGCTATTACCTTTTCTGCAGATTTGAAGTGAATATCAATGTCATGGAGGACAGGGTCCAGGTCTGAGGCGTAGCGTGCCGAGACACCGCTGTATACGATCTCACCCTTATCTGGCCAATCAGGACCCGGATTAACGATACCTGTTTCGATGAAACAAGAGCGACAGTTAAAATATAAAATCTATTTTTATAAGACCTAGCCCTGTTGTTTGTTAAAGAAACTTAACTTAAATAAAGGAATTACAGAGCGAAGAAAAGGTCTTAAATGGCCATTTGTAAACCAGCAAGTTCCTCACCATGTGATAAAAAGGACAGAGCGAAAGGTGAGGTTGAATGGCCTCTACCCTTACATATTAGATTAGATTAGATTTATTTATTGTCCATGTTAAAAAACATACAAACTTGACATCCACTGGCCTAGTACAAGTATACACAATCAATATCAAAACTATATAAATTACAAAATAAGAGAAGTAGAAATACAAAGCAACAAAAGACCCACACACTAAAAAAAATGCACCAGCCAAAACAACGCCAACCGGTCCAAGGGACATCAAGACAACAAAGGCTGAAAGAAACACCCAGCCTTCCTTCAGTTTAACATTCCAGAGAACAAATAGCTTAAAGTAAGAGGTTCTGGACAGAAACTCACCGTCATAGCTCTCTATCTCAATAGATTTATAATACTCTACTCTCTCCATTGCATTCATCTGCATCTCTAGATCAGCGGACATACGAATCACCCAGTTCAACATTCCAGAGATCTGAAATCAATAAAGAGTAAGAGAAAAATAAGGGAACCAAATTATTGGGAGTCAGTGGACGAGTAATAAAGGCTATGTTCTTCTTCCTCTTTGTATTTAACTCTGGACCAAGATGAACATTGAATAAAAACATGTTGGTAATTTAGTCACTTCAAGACATTTGATGGTATCTTTGTCGAGGTCTCTGCGTCCCGGCTCGCCTTTAGGTGGTCTGATTTCAGGGCAGTCATCAATGATGTACTGTGGTTGATGGTTTGTGTTCTAAGAATGGAAGATAACTGCCACTGTAGGACAGCAATAACATACTGAGGGCAAGAGGAAAGTAGGATGGCTGAGAACAACATACAGCAGGAGGACACTGCTAAGATTGAAGTCCTGAAACTAGAGGCCAAACCTGTGGCCAAAGCAAAGGAAAGAATACACCACAGCCTCAGAGCCACTCACCCTAAGATGATAGGTGAGGTGAGTTGAGGAGACAAATATGTATAAATGAGCATAAACAAAATGAAGAATTTTGATTGTTGAAATGTTCCTGAAATGTTCCTGATCTGTATAGCAATTAAACATACACAATTTGTGAACGGAGTCACGCGACTTATTTGGGTTTACAATGTAAACAAACACAGCAGCCACGCCTAGAGTACTTGGAAAAGCATGGTTTCTTCCCACTGGCAGAAGCACTTGGAAGCAGCCGGCCTGTTCAACTACGCAAACCGCACGTCGTTTGCTTGATTTTGTTTACATTACATACCCACTATGAACGTGACTCCGGGCGCCGATTGTGTCTAATAAAGATTGCGTCAGGTGAATTGGTCAAAATCTTAAGTAAATTCTCCCCTTAGATGCTTAAAATGAGACATTGACTTACGCTGAGGGCGTAGGTTATGGCCAGACCAACCAGACTTGGCTGCAGGGTACCAGTGGTCAACGCAGTGATCATGGTTGACATTCCAGCGAGCAACACGATGGAGGCACCGATCAGGTCCTGTCAGTGACGTACAAAAAGATTTGGGTGAAAACAAAATATGAGAGAGAATTTCGTGGACACTTGGTGGCAGCAGACTTTATTGTGTAAATTCGTTGTTCTAATAAATCAAGGATTGTGTTATCATAACATTGCAGGGCCCGATTTCATAGAGCTGCTAAGCACAACAATTTGCTTAGCATGAAATTTCTTCTCGATAAAAACAAGATTACCAACCAAACTTCCATTTGTTGCATTATGTTTTTTACTGGTATTCAGCCGTTGTTTGCTCATCCTGAAAGTCACGTTGAAATTTGGTTGGTAATCCTGTTTTTATTAAGGAAGAAATTTCATGCTAAGCAAATTTTTGTGCTTAGCAGCCCTATGAGATTGGGCCCAGGTGTTTGGCCAAGTATTCAGCTATATAGACATGATAGACCATGTGAACCTTGTTTACAATAAGTGTGACATTGTATATTCCTTAAGTATTCTGGCAGGCACTGTACTACACTGGTCAAATGGGAAAGTTGACATTTTGTGTCATAATTTCCACGTAAAACCAAGAGTTATGAAAGTAAAAGCTGGACAAGTTTTGAGATGTGTCCCCTTTCATCATATCAAAATTTGATAAGAATTAGACAGTGCAATCTCCATAAACTTTAAGATTTTATGTCTTCTTCCATTGAGCTGTTTACAAATCATGCCTGCAGGAAGTCCAGTCTCTGTGGCTCTTTTGTAAACACGTGATGTCACAGGTCACAACGTCTATATTAACACAGTTTTTTCAGTATATCCTACCAGGGGTTAGTGATGAGAGTTACGAAATGACACAAAGCTCATGGTAGCAAGGGTTACTTACCAGTCTGGTCCCCAGCCATCTGTTGCCCGTGTTCAGATACAAATAGGTCAGGTTACTACACTCAATCTTCTTGATAATGGCACCTTGAAAGCGTTTCTCCTGCCTAAAGAAAATACAAAATAAAATCATTTATAAAACATAAATGATTGAGTGTTTTTTGTTTGGAATAAATCTCTGAGGTTTTCCTTTTTCATCTACAATTGACCCATCCTTCCTTGTCTTTTATCCAGAGTTCTAGGCTAATACAGTGATTAAAGGGACACGTTGCCTTGGATCGGACGAGTTGGTTTACGAAAAGTGTTTTAAACCGTTTGTTCTAAACTGCATATGATTAGTAAGATGTTTTAAAAGTAGATTATAATGTTCCACACAAATTAATATGCCTCGAAATTGATTGGTTTTCTCTACACATCAAGATTTAACACGGCGCGCAATTTTTTGGATTCAAGTTTTTGACACCCTTAAATGGCTGACCGTGTTAGTTCACAAAGTAAAAGGAAAACCACACAATTTCGAGGAATGTTATACTTTTAAAACATCTTTCTAACCAATGCATTTCGTAACAAATGGTTTCAAACGCTTTTCATGGACAACTCAACCGATCCAAGGCAACGTGTCCCTTTAAAGCCATTGGACCCTTTCGGTACAGAAAAAAAATAGAAAGTTCACAGATTTACAAATAATTTACACGGTTTACAGAAGGTAATGGTGAAAGACTTCTCTTGAAATATTAGTCCATGAAATGCTTTACTTTTTGAGAAAACGGTAAAACAATATAAACTCTCGTTAACGAGAGTTACGGATTTGTTATAAACACATGTCATGACACGGCGAAACGCGCGAAAACAGGAGTGTGTTTTCCCGTTATTTTCTCCCGACTCCGATGTCCGAATGAGCCTAAATTTCCACAGGATTGTTATTTTATATATAAGTTGTGATACACGAAGTGTGGGACTTGGACAATACTGTTTACCGAAAGTGTATAATGGCTTTAAGTTTGTCTTTCTGAAAGTCCTTGGCTTCACAACCAGAATAAATGAATGAAATGAATCAATATAAAGATGGGAGATACAAATGTTTACACCAAAAATGGAATAGCTTTAAGGCAGTGGACACTATTGGTAATTGTCAAAGACTAGCCTTCACAGTTGGTGTATCTCAACATATGCATAAAATAACAAATCTGTGAAAATTTGAGCTCAATTGGTCATCGAACTTGCAAGATAATGAAAGAAAAAACACCCTTGTCACACAAAGTTGTGTGCGTTTAGATGGTTGATTTTGAGACCTCAAATTCTAAATCTGAAGTCTCGAAATCAAATTCGAGGAAAATTACTTCTTTCTCGCAAACTATGGCACTTCAGTGGGAGCCGTTTCTCACAATGTTTTAAACCATCAACCTCTCCCCGTTACTCGTCACCAAGAAAGGTTTTATGCTAATATTTATTTTGAGTAATTACCAATAGTGTCCACTGCCTTTAAATATATAACAACTAATTTTTGAGTATTGCTTTGAGGTATTACAATGTGTACATCTACTTGCTGGCAGTCTTGCAGGGTAGATTATGTTCTTTTAAGCACTTGTCCTGCTCTATACTCTACGAGTAGACTTTCCAGTTCGAACGACTTCTCAATTCTGAAAAGAACTGTCCTGCTTATTTACTACTCCATGGGCGGAAGGTAGAAAATCGGTCGGGACTTCTGCTTTCAGTTATTAGTGAATCGATTTCTAACTTCACTACCGTGTAGTGAGTTTTAATCGGTCTCAACTTACTGATATGCCCTGATGGTTGACAACCCTCCCAGTGATTCAGAGAAATGAGCGTAGACTGGAGACTTACTGATGCTGTCTAGACGTTGAATATCTCTGTGGGAAATACAAGACATTTTTACCTTTAAAACCTGGTTAGAATATTCAATTACTTTAATAATAGTGGCTTCTTATATACAGTGCTCATGTCAGTCACTCAGTAATGCTCGGGGCGCTTCATAAGGCCACATAAATAAAAAAATTGCTGATCGTCCCCGCCCGACCGTTCAAAACCCCCGACCCCATTTTTTCTGATCCCATGTCTGGGTATCTCTTTATACTTTTACTGCCTAGATTTTTCAGCTGATATTTTTTCAAAATGTACAGATTTGAAAAGATGTTTAAAGAAGGTTTTTATTCATGTTGGCAAAGCAAGAACAATTCTTCAAATATTTACTTGGGCTACACTGTGCTTAGTTGTTTGAAAAGAGTTAAATTTGTTTGATAAAACTATTGAAAACATCAAATACACACAAACCTTCTGTTTTATAGTGATTGTGATGATTTCTTTATTCTTGATTTCATATTTGGCATGTCAACAAATCTTTTCAAAAAGAGAAGGGGTTCGCCCCGGTGTTCCGGAAACCCTTATAAGGTGCTAAATAATTGGGTCTCAGAATTCATCACTGCAATAACCTATCTTTCTGAAAGTTGGTATATACTCAGCGTCTTGAGTACCTTGTTTGGTAGATACGTGGGCTATATAAGACTTTGATTTGCTTTAAAAAAATATATATATATATATAAAAAAAACAGATTTCCGGTCAAAATGGAGAAATCACCTTGATGTAGCAATGAAGACCTTCATGAGCAGTACATACAGGAAGAAGACAGGAATGAGTGCAATGATGAAGTACCAGGTGATGATGGCATTCACCAGCACAGCAGCGGCGCAGCTGATGGTGAAACTTAAAAATCCACTCATCGTTGCACCGAGTCTCTGTGGAATAAAAAGAAAATATATTAATTTCGGTTTGGTATTAACCTTTTAGAGATCAGCGGCAAATGGTTTGTACCGAAATGCACATTGCAGCCACAATTGGCTGGTACAGTCACAAGTACATTCTGGCCGGAAATGACTTATATCAAAATGCCAATTGCGGCCAGAATTGGATTTTACCAAAATGCCAAAGATGCCACGAGTGGATTTTACCAAAATGCCAAAGATGCCACGGGTGGTTTTTACCAAAGTGCCCAAAGATGCCACGAGTGGATTTCACCAAAATGCCAAAGATGCCACAAGTGGATTTTACCAAAATGCCAAAGATGCCACGAGTGGATTTTACCAAAATGCCAAAGATGCCACGAGTGGATTTTACCAAAATGCCAAAGATGCCACGAGTGGATTTTACCAAAATGCCCAAAGCAGCCACAATTGGATTTTACCAAAATGCCAAAGATGCCACGAGTGGATTTTAACAAAATGCCCAAAGCAGCCACAAGTGGATTTTAACAAAATGCCCAAAGCAGCCACAAGTGGATTTTACCAAAATGCCCAAAGCAGCCACAAGTGGATTTTAACAAAATGCCCAAAGCAGCCACAAGTGGATTTTACCAAAAAGCCCAAAGCGGCCACATTTCTATGCTTCTTCTCATTGAACCCAAGTCTCAACACTCATAGGGAGACAGGTCTGTTTCTTCAGCTGCGCCACGCATCTGGAACTCTCTACCACTTAATCTTAGAACTTGTCTTTTTACCACAACACTCAAATCTCTTCTCCAAACTTACCTTATGTCACAGGTTTTCAAGGACTAATTTTGTTGTGTCTGTTTTTCTTTGTTTTGCTTTGTTTTGTCTGTTGTTGGTTTTTTCTGCGCCTTGAACACCCAGCAGGGTGGATACGTGCGCATTACAAGTCTTATTATTATTATTATTGGGTCGAACCAAAATGCAAAATTTGGCCATAGCGGCTTGTATCAAAATTACCATAGCATCCACATAAAAAAAATAATTATAACACATGGCATTACACCCGTTTAATACAGGGCACAGCTAGGGTTAATTCTCGAGGTTGCTGAATTCTGACATAAGTCAGAAATCATTTCTCTGCCATACCTGATCAATGGTGGATGTGTCAGAGGAGAATCGATTCAAGACTCGTCCAATTGGTGTAGTATCAAAGAACCTGAAGGGGTAAAAACACACAAAGAGAAACAGTTATTTATCAAATGCCTTGATGAGGGTTTCCTTTTTTTTAAACACAGCAAAATTTCAAAATTTTCAAAGCTTCCTAACTCAAATCTTACCTGCAAGAAACTCAAAACGGGAATTTTTTAACGTTGGGAGCTGCATTATTTCACAAAAATTACGAATTTGTGAAGAATGCCAACCCGAAACCCACTGCAGAAAAATGTATGCTGCCATAGAATGTGAATCTGTTGAAATAAGTGGCTTGTTGCAGGTAAGATTTAAGTTATGAGGCTTTGAAAATTTTCCGCCCAGAAACAGGCCTTAATAGTTAGGACTCTGTATCTGTGTACAGAGAAAGAGTCCTATATAGGGCTAGATAACATGCATCTTATCCCTAGGAAATTATGGAAAGTTCGTCTTAAATAAGGCTAAAAGCCACTTTCAGGCCTTATTAAAGGAACACGTTGCCTTGGATCGGACGAGTTGGTCAAAACAAAAGTGTTTGTAACCGTTTTTTTATAAAATGCATATGGTTGGAAAGATGTTTTAAAAGTAGAATACAATGATCCACACAAGTTTGCCTCGAAATTGCGTGGTTTTCCTTCTACTGTGCGAACTAACGTGGTCGGCCATTTATGGGAGTCAAAATTTTGACCCCCATAAATGGCCGACGTGTTAGTCGACGAGGTAAAAGGAAAACCACGCAATTTCGAGGCATGTTTGTGTCGATCATTGTATTCTACTTTTTCAACATCTTTCTACCCATATGCATTTTATAAAAAACGGTTACAAACGCTTTTCAAAGACCAACTCGACCGATCCAAGGCAACGTGTTCCTTTAATACAAAATTTTCCAAGGGATAAAAAGTAAGTAGAAATAGAATATCTTTCCTGAACCTTGCAGGCAAAAGAAAAACAAGCAAGAGTGAACTACCCACCTCATAGGAGCACTAATGACCCTTTGCAGCATACTATTATGAAGGTTCTTGGCTGCAAACAGGGATGCAATAGAGATGAGTGTTGAGGAAGCAGTGCTGGTAACGATGGTAACGATGGACAGGCCGGCGTATCCGCCCAAGTAATGGTCCAGTGAGGCCATCAGTTCCGCCTGAGAACAAGAATAATAAGAATAATTAAAGTGGCTCTCCTGATGATGACTATAGAGTAAAGCTAGTCGAAATGTTGAGACCAATTAAAGGGAAGGTACACGTTTGGTAACTACTCAAAACAAGTATTATTTCAAAACCTGACTTGGTAACGAGCATTGGAGAGCTGTTGATAGCATAAAACATTGTGAGAAATGGCTCCCTGTGAAGTAGCATATATTTTGAGAAAGAGGTAATTTCTCACTAAAATAATAAAAGACTTCTAGCCAGAAGTCTTTTATCCCTATCTGAAAGTACACAAATTCGTCCAACAAGGGTGTTTTTACTCTCATCATTTTCTCGCAACTTAGATGACCAATTTAGCTCAAATTTTCACAGGCTTATTAGTTTATGCTCATGTTGGGATATACCAAGTTAGAAGACTGGTCTTTGACAATTACCAAATGTGTACCTTCCCTTTAAGAGCTCGCTCCGCAGTAGTGAAGTTAATAACGATCCACTTTTAAGCTAAATTCGGCTTATCTACTTCGGGGTAGTAGTAGAATAAATAACAAGACAGTTCTCTAAAGAACAAAATGGACTACCTGACAAGTAGACATGTATACATAGTGCTACCGAAACCAAATATATATTGATACCTCACCAAACAATGCCTCAAATCCCTTATATACATGTAATAGTAATAAAAAGAGAACATTTATAAAGTGCACAAATCCACAAAAGTGCCAAAAGTATACATGTTCAATAACCAAAATTGAACCATAAGCCTCGGCTAAGAAGAAGTCCAGAATACAATATACCTGTGGTGAAAAAATACAAAGTAAAATATTGTTTGAACAGAATGGTTACATGGCATGCGTATGATGATAGAGTCAGCATTGCCCAAACAAACATAGACTCATATTAATAGCTACCTGCGATGCGTTTGATAGAGTCAGATTATTCCCTTCTTCAGACCAAGCCGAGAGCCAATAGTTCGTTGCTATGCCGACACCATTCTTGCCAAACATCAGGAAGAGCTGAATGACAAAAATCCAGTAGCCTATGGCTTTAATGTATGAGGCGTACACTTTCCAGGAGACTGACCCCTCAGCTCGTTCTTCTTTCTCGACAAGGCGGCCGCTGTTTGAGTCGGCTGGTGGAAAGAAAAAATAAAATTAAAATCCAGGGGTTAAGAATAATATTGAAATCGCATTCCCATACCCGCCAGTGTTTGCAGGGGACATGGTCTGAAGAAAATAGCTTGCAAGGTCTGCTATGTGCTATTCATCGGTAGTGTGCACCGCCAAGTGGTTTAAGAGCATCAAATTCAAGTTCTGATGCTAAGTCACCGGAGTGTGGGTTCGAATCCAGGTCGTGACACTTGTGTCCTTGAGCAAGATACTTTACTATAATTGCTTCTCTTCACCCAGGGGTATAAATGGGTACATGTACCTGCGAGGGTAGAGGTTGATATTGTGAATGAAAAAGGCTTTGGAGCGCCACGGCAGCTCGAGGCTGTATACTCCCTATTGGGAACCGAGAAAGATAAAAGGGATGTTATTGGCCCAATGACTAAAGCGCATTGATACGGTTTATTGTGAAACGCGTTATATAAGAATTTGGTATTATTATTATTGTGCTTTAACTGATATGCTGGGTGGCATGGGACAATTCAAGTGGCTATAAAGTAAGACCATAACCACATAGGTTCACCCTTGGTTTGCTCTGTCCTTGGTATAGTGGATTAAGGGGAACAATCTGGGAACATGATTTGAGGCTAATTACCCAAATTGAATGTGGGGAGGATATTATTATTATTATTATTACTGGTTAAATTAAAGGATTTGGGTAGTTTTTCAAAATGTCCACAGATTTACATAAAACTTACAGGATTTGAAGATAATGATATAGGAAAGCTTCCCTTACTGAGGTGCTGTAGTTTTTGAGAAATGAGTAAAACAATGTCATGAAAATACGTTTTTACATGCTCATAATTTTCGTCTCATGACACGAAAATTATTTTCATGACATTGTTTTACTCATTTCCTCCAAACTACGGCACCTCAGCATGTAATATTTTCAGGGAAGCTTTCTACTATCATTATCTTCAAACTGTGTAAGTTTAGTGTAAATCTGTGGACATTGTGTTTAAAGCCTTTAAAGCAATGTATTTGTAGCCCAGGGGCTAGATTGCCACAAAGTTTCTGATTTATAAATTACAATACAATGTACATCAAATTACTACTTTAAAAATAGTTCCAGATTTACGCATGTAACAAAAGCACATCCACAGAAAAAAAAAATAACATCTATACAAATATGCCTTAGTGCATAATTGAACCTACGAAGCTTAACACACAGGGGAGCAAACCCTCTGTTGGAAGAACATGAACAAAAACACCACCCAAACCAACCTTGTTCAAGCTTCTTTTCTTCCTCCAACTTGACAGAGATTTGACGTATTAGTTTAGCTCGTTCTTGTTTCACATCCTCGGCTGCGGACAGCTCTGATTCGGACTCTATCGTCTCACTCTCCGTGGCTCTCCAGTTGGCAACGAGCTCTGGGTTCTCATCTCGGATATCCTCGAGGGTTCCCTGATGGAGGATGCAGCCGTCTTTCATGTACACAATCTTCAGAGGAACGAGAGAGAAAGAAGGAAAAAGAGTGCTAAGACGACTCCATGTTTGGCAAATAAAGCATCCATTTACCACTTACTGGGATTGACGCAACCTGTCAGTACGCTCACAAGAGAGATTGATCTTTTTGAAACTTTTTTTTAAATTTGCTAAATAATTTGAAAATTTGTGATCATTGCCTTCACCGTGAGACTCTGTGCAGTACACAACACACAGGACCTACGGCGTGATGTCCCATCTGAGAGACAAAGCAGTGACTTGCTTTAAGACAGTGGACATACACTATTGGTAATTGTCCAAGACCAGTCTTCTCACTTGGTGTATCTCAAACATATGCATAAAATAACAAACCTGTGAAAATTTGAGCTCAATTGGTGATCGAAGTTGCAAGATAATAATAAAAGAAAATTAGAGGGAGCCAATTCTCGCACCATTTTACACCATCAACCTCTCCCCATTACTTGTTACCAAGTAAGGTTTTATGCTAAAAATTATTTTGACTAATTACCAATAGTGTCCACTGCCTTTAAGGACACACGTGTCAACGCCGGTATTTCCACTTTGCTTATCAATAACATGAGTGCTCTAGTCCAGTGCAACTGCCACGTGTCCACAACGTACTACTAACACCACCTTCTACTTACAGTTACAATCAAAATTTAGTACTCTCCACGTGATGAAACCCACGCGCAAAATGACATTGACGTTTTCGTGCTAAGCATGTTTTGAACAAAGTGAAATAGCCGTCAGTATGTTTGAGTGCTTAAGATCGCGCATGGACCACCACACGCTGAACTTGCAATACCTGCGAGACATTTTGCGTGATTACCTGATTACCTGAGACATTGTGCGTGATTACCTGAGAACGCACAGTGCTTTGATGGTGCGCCGATTCACCTATCGTAGCAAAGCGACAAGCACAAGATGGGCATAGAGAAGGAGGACCATCCAGGGAAAAAAATCTCCCTCTGGACATGGGTTTAGATTAGATTAGGTCTTACCTTGTCTGCTTTCTCTGCGTACTGCGTCTGATGAGTGACCAGGATGACGGTACGTTTGCTTTTTCTCATCAAGAATCCCTCGATGCCTTCCTTGAAGAGGTGAGAGCCAACGTGCATGTCAAGGGCCGAGAGGGGATCATCCTGAGGAGGAATGGAGGTAAGGAGAATTTAGTCATAATCCAAGCTAGGAAGTTAAGAGTAATGGAATATTCTCCCAACAAGAATCCCTCGATGCCTTCCTTGAAGAGGTGAGCGCCAACGTGCATGTCAAGGGCTGAGAGGGGATCATCCAGAGGAGGAATTGAGGTAAGGAGAATTTAGTCATAATCCAAGCTAGGAAGTCAGAAGTAAAGGAACGTTCTCCCAACAGCAATCCCTTGATGCCTTTGTTAAAGAGCCGACTACCAATGGCATGTCTAGAGCTTTAGAGCTTTACATCGAGAGAAAACGTAACGAGAATTTAAAACAAAAACAGCTCAAAGTCAGGAGATTCAGTGAAATTCACCACACCATTTTTCCTCAATGATCTCCTCACAAAGACCCAAATTTATGGCTCCTTGTGTATCACACTATTTCCCTATCAGGCTCCAATTACACTATTTCCCTATCAGGCTCCATATGGTTACTAAGGCTGTATAAGAATTGGCTACGACTTTTGCTGAGAATGTTGTACTGGATGTCCTATACTTCAATGCGTGATGAATTGGAAATCTAGCCGTAGCCGTAGCAGAAACCACGGCTTCGGCTTTGGATTCGGCTCAGGCTAGCTTGGCCCCACTGCTGTTTTGACAATATTGTGCGTGCTTTGCGTACAGGCTCATAGCTTTAGACCAGAGAATGGAGCTTGAAGCTGAATCCAAAGCCCGAGGTGTGTATTCAAAAAGGGCCATCGCAATCATTTGGAGACTCTAAGGGAAATAGTCTGGCTCCTTTCAGTGTGGTGTATACCAGTATTCAATTACGTTATTGGATACAGGGTACATGGCTACAGCAAGTCGATAAATGCATGGTTGTCTGTTTCCACTTACCAGGATGACCACATCATTGTAGCTATACATGGCTCTACCGACGCTGACTCGTTGTTTCTGACCACCACTCAAGTTGATTCCTTTCTCTCCAATCTCGGTCTGGTCACCTCCTGGCAAAATGTCGATGTCTGGCTGCAGAGAGCAAGAAGCTATCACCGTCTTGTACCTGGTAAATAAGCAAGAAATAACAATCAGAAATAATCATGACAATTTTTGGGGATTACGATTGGGTTTATTCTCTTAATAGACCCCTTAGATATGGTGTCACACGCTCAAACAGTGCCCTCACTAAAATCAAAAGGCTGCAGAACATTGGACGACAGCATGTAAACAAGTGCATTTGACCTCAGCGTACACTTATTCACTGGTTTTCCTGGACTAATTTTGACTGGGTTCCAAAAATCAATGACAAGAACCATCCCTCACTGGTGTCCATTAACCCCTGGGTGAAGAAAAGCAGTTACAGTTCAGTGTATTGCTAAAAGGAAGTGATATGACTGGGATTCAAATTAACACCAAAATGAGTTGGCCATCAGGGGTGCGTTCCACTCCCGCAAACATTGTCGCTGTGTGCTGCCACCGTTGGTGAACGTTGGCAACCTTACGCGAACATAATTCTGAGGTGTTGGCGAGTGGTTTTTAAAATGGCGGACAAGCATACCATACTATTTCTTTGTCACAAACATAATTACAATGACATCTTCATTTCAGGGCGCCGCCATATTAACATCGCGTAGTGCGCACAAATCGAACCAGGACTTGAACCAGCTATACCTCCTGATTAACATAACAGCACTCTACCAATTGATGAGTCAATATCTTAGTTCGGGGGTGCAAGTCAGAAGACAGCCTTCAGCTTCAGTGTACCCAGGGATCACACCCAAGCCAAGATTACATCAAGCTCTATGATATAATAAGCTAGGTGTCGGAAGTGTAACAATTGGCTCTCAAACAGCAATATAAGATTAAATGCAAGAGATTCTTTGTCTATGATCTTACCTCGCATTGTCGTACACATTGTCAAACACGATATTATCCTTAAGGGAAGCATTCAGCAGCCAGGCTTTCTGAGCTCCGAAGGCAACAGTGTGGTAATTCCTAAAACAAAACAGTCAAATAACAAGCAGGTGAAGAGATCAGTGCCCAAAAACAGGGAAGTCTGCGCTGCGGGCATCATTCTCGCTTACAGGGAAAGCGCCCAGTTCCTGTACAAGCGGCGCAAGAAAAGAATACCTAGTGGTGTGGAATATGCACTCGCACAATCAAAAACAAATTGTTCGAGTTGTGATTGTCCACAAACTATAGAGCATGAACAAGCTTTAAAACCTAAAGCAAAACGAGTGACTCACAACACAGAGCGCACTCTAAAATTTACCGACTATAAAAAAAAAATCACATTTACAATTCTGTGGTGCATGGGCATTTTGAGATGTTTAAATGGCTTACACTAATTCCGTAAGCACAGAAAAAACAAAACCTTGATGCATTGCAAACCTGCGAGTCAACTTAGAGTACTTTGTCAGCGGGTGTCGTGAGTTGACTAAATACTTGTTAAATTATTCCGAAGATGCACTGCCAAAATGGACAACCTGTGCCCATACGCACAAGCACCATCTTGAAAATAAACTGCAATAAGTCTTGGAAAACCGAGTTGCAAATTAAATCGAGGTTCCAAAATGCCATGCTGCCATTTACACATAACTGTGCCAGGTCGATAGTTGTGTGTTAACGTTGACTCAGAATCAGTGTGCCATTTATGGTTGCTGTGGTGATCGGACCTGTATTTCCCCCAGACAGTCTCGAGTATTTTTCTTATCGCTTTTTAGTGGTTTTTCTTGTAATTGTATATAGCCATTGTCTGTTTTTTAATGTTTTTAATGTGTCAATGTTTTTGCTGTATGCAAGCATTTGAATTACCCTTTTTGGAATCTAATAAAGATTATTGTATTGTATTGTATTGTACTGAATCATTTGGCGCCAATACTGGCATGGGGATATGCAGAGAGGTTTAAAAAACCAAACCAGTAACTTACTCATTCCACTGCACTCCACCAGACATAGTTGTCATTTCACCAAGAATGGCCGACAGCAGGGATGACTTCCCAGACCCAACCTGACCAACGATCATGGTCAACTTTCCTGCGGCAGAAAAAAAACTAGTTGTTAAAGGAGCACATTGCCTTGGATCGGACCAGTTGGTGTTTGAAAAGCGTTTGAAACCATTTGTTATGAAATGCATTAGAAAGTAGAATATAATGATCCACACAAGTATCACTCGAAATTGCACAGTTTTTCTTTAAGTCGCGAACTAACACAGTGTTCATTTTATTGAGTCGAAATTTTAAGTCCACAAAATGGCCGACCGTGTTTCTTCATCTAATGAGAGAGCAAAGAACCAGACTCATAAACCAACCTGCTTCGATGTCCAGATCAATGTTCCTTAGAGTAGGCGTATTGGCTGTATTGTCCCAGATGAAATTCCCTCTCATCTGAAACAAGAAAAGTTGTTTATTAGATGAAAATTTGTATTGGGGATAAAGAATATTAATTTTGGCTTTTACCCATACACTGATGTGAGTTAGCACTGTATACTCAGTACTTAGCAAAGCCCTGTGAAAAAATCACAGGCATATTACTCCGGTGGGATTCAAACCAAGAAAAGTTTTGTTTGGTAAACGGTTTGTTTTCTTTTTTGACCTTTGACCTGCATAGGCGGTCCCAAAATAAAAAGCTTATCCCAAGACCGATCCACAAACCAGGGGTGTGTTTTCCCTGCTGTAACCAGCAACTGTTTTGGTCAATGGCCAGTGATCAACCAATTGAAAGTTAAACTAAAACTGGTTATGCCAGTGAAAATGCACCCCAGGTTTGGTGATAATATTCTCTTTGATATTTGGCAGGGGGATCCCAAGATCCACACACCAAGTTTTGAGTTGATATGCCAAGTCCTTATTGAGTTATGGTCAATGAATGTACACATACATGCAAGCATGCACCCACGGCAGGAAATGTTGCCTGTAAATACCACAGGTGTAAGATAAACCCCAGAGCTTGAAAAGATGAAGAAAAAAACATTTTCCACTTAAAGGCAGTGGACACATTGGTAATTACTCAAAATGATTGTTGGCATAAAACCTTACTTGGTGACGAGTAATGGAGTGCTGTTGGCAGTATAAAACATTTTGAGAAACGGCTCCCTCTGAAGTGGAGTAGTTTTCGAGAAAGAAGTTATTTTCCACGAATTTGATTTCGAGACCTCAGATTTAGAATTTGAGGTCTCGAAATCAAGCATCTGAAAGCACACAACTTTGTGTGACATGGGTGTTTTTTATCTTTTCATTATAATCTTGCAACTTTGACGACCAATTGAGCACAAACTTTCACAGGTTTGTTATTTTACGCATATGTTGGGATACAGCAAGTGAGAAGACTGGTCTTTGACAATTACCGATAGTGTACAGTGTCTTTAATGTGTTAACCATTTTAACAGTGGTGTGCTGGCCAAATGCTTGTCAAATACCCGAGAACAAGTCAGAATTCTTTCCAAGTGGGCCAGCTGGCTAGTTAATATTAGAAAATACCCTTGTGTAATATAAAGAATGGACTAGTAAAAAAGCTGGTGTGCAATGTACAAGTGGAAGATCAAGCTAACTGGTCCCAATTTTTAGTCATTGAACAAAATTAAAAGGGTTGGTAACAGTGTTTGTGCGTAGGGCCTGGGCCCAATTTCATAGAGCTGCTTAAGCACAAAATTTTGCTTAAGCAAAAAATTCATTGCTTAGTAAAATCAGATTACCGGCCAAGACTCCACTCAATTGTTATGCTAAGTAAACAACAGCTAAGTAATAGTCATAAGCAATGTATATGGCATGAAATTTTGGCCAGTAACATGTGTAAAATAAGGGAGCTATTTTCGTGCTTAAGCAAATTTTTTGCTTAAGCAGCTCTATGAAATTGGCCCCTGATTCATACTCAAAGTGAATTTCGTGGGGTTAAAAATCAGGTACATGCACATTCCATTTTCCAATTGTGTTGCAAAGAAAAGAATTTCGCCTTTGCAATTTATGTGAAGTATGATCAGGGTTTCAGTCAATGGCGAAACCTCATTTTGGATAATTGTAAGCCCACTTACCCTCAACGCAAGGTGGTCCGGCAAGACAGACTGCGAGGGCGACATTGTGTAGGGCACTCCAGCGAACGCATCGTCGTAATCATTGCCGTCGTCAGACAGCAATCTGTGTCTGTCCTCACGTCCATTTCCGTTTCGTCTCGGCTGTCGGATAGCAACCTGAAAGAGAAAGTGAATTTAGCCATTTAGAGACTACTGACTTCTGTGCTCGTACTCATCTCCTTATTCCTATAACATGGCTAAAATCCAATCAATCAAAAAGGCCACAAGCCTTATGGAGTTCCTGGCCACTGTGGACATGCTTGAAGCAGGTTAAAGCAATCGCACAACATCGGTAGACAGCATTGTCCACAGACCCACTGTTCGTGAATCACAACTTATATACAAAATAACAAACCTGGAAAAATTTAGGCTCAATCGGTCATCGGAGTCGGGAGAAAATAACGGGAAAACCCACTCTTGTTTCCGCACGTTTCGCCGTGTCATAACATGTATTAAAAGTAAATCCATTTTTCTCGATATCGAGAATTGATTATTGTTTTAATGTTTTCTCAAAAAGTAAAGCATTTCATGGAATAATATTTCAAAGGAAGTCTTTCACCATTACCTTCTATAAGCCCTGTAAGTTATTTGTAAATCTGTGAACTTTTTAATTTTTGTTCTGTTCAGAAAGTGTATAATGGCTTTAAACTAACATGGGGCTGATTTCACAAAGCAATAAAATTCATCGCAAGACAAATTTTCAGTATCACCATAGTGATTTGTATTGTGACATCTCACTTTACTTAGCAACTACGATTGATTTTCAGTTAAGATCAATCTTTAGATCTTTGTGAAATCCACCCCTGGTCCCCAACAGATTAAAGTAGAGGTGCAGAACTCAGCAAAAGAATAGGCATTGGGTGCCATTTGGCCCCTAATTTGGTGTACAAATGGTCAAAAACTCAATCACAGCGTGCACAAATTGTTCATTAGCCACAGACAACAACAAACAGTTGCCTCAATGTTTTGTAGTGACTTGATTGGCTGAAACTTGCTTATCATTTATAAATTTATATATATTTTTTTTATAAATAAGTTCCACGATTTCAAAAATGTGCACTTCTGTGAAACTGTGGTTTAATAATGAGGTGATTAATTTACAGTTAGGCGAAATAAGGATTTCAAAATCTTGCTTATTCAAAAGTTTAATAAGCTGTAATAACCCTGGAGTCACTGGTTACCTCACGGTTTATAGTCCCATCCATACGCACGCCATCTTGACCATTGCCATAGCTGGGCTTCTCAATCTCAGGAGCTTCAAAGAACGCCCTGAGGCGCCCGGTACTGACGATAGCGTTGATGTGGAAGATGAAGACGTTGGGCATCAGGTACAGCGGGAGGGTCATCTGACTGAAGACGGCCAGGGCAGCGAAGGCGACATCGGGGGTCAGGGGTTTGCCCGTCAGCTTGGTGTACAGACTGTAGGACTGTGGATAGATGAAAATATTGTCACTACTGCAGTGTTGATAACTATATTGTGTTGAGAATTGTAAAATGATGTGTCATTGAAAATTTGGTCTAGTTCACCAGACCAAAGCTGTGGTGTTGTCAGCAGCAGAGTGTGGGTTTGATACCCGGTCATGACACTTGTGCCCTTGCGCAAGGCACTTAAAGACACTATTGGTAATTAATTGTCAAAGACCAGTCTTCTCACTTGGTGTATCTCAATAAATACAAACAATTTGAGCTCAATTAAAAAAAAAAGAATTATGTAAGTCGCTTGACACACAAGGCCTGAAGGCAACTTCAAGGTGTGGGCTACATTAATTTTTTTTTCCCAGAGGCCGTTGCCACCTACTCCTAGGGCTGAAACAGGGTAAGCTTGGGCAATATCTTAATATAATAGAAACTGTCTTATAAGCAAAGGTGCAAGCCTGGGTGTCACGCCCATGTTTCAACACTTATTACTGGTGTATCATCCGTTCAAACACCCCCACGTGATGCCCTCTCGACCAATTAGAATGGATGAACTGTCTTAGGTATTTATGAATGTGGTTTTAAACATCACTTAAAAATGAGAGTGTCATTCCTTACCACTAGAGTCACTAACAGTGGACTGGCAGAAGTGATGGTCACTGAAAACAAGAACATAATAAACACCAAAATAACAGATTGCTGAAACACAACAAGCTTCCAATGTATATATGATTTGAGGCATTGCATGGTGAGGTACATGTATCAATAAGTCTCCCGAACATCTGATAAATCTACCGCGGTAGTAGAATAAAGAAAAACAGTTCTCTAAAAACAAACTCTACCTGGCAAGTAGATACACACATGGTGTTACTGCAAACAAAATACATATTGAGATTCCAATGTGGTTGAAAAAATTGAGTAAATCAGGGGTATATACAGGATTTATAAAGAAAAAAAAAACATCACTGTTGAATTTTAGTCTGAAACTTCACTGATTATGTAGTTCGTAATGAAACCATTTTGACTAAAAATGTCATGATTGAATCGATGGTATGGGCAACGGCTAAGATAAGAACGCCTAAAAGTTCTTTCCTTAAACATTGTTGCTTCAGCCAAAGGTCCAAGCCATATCCAATGTCGCTTGATTCAGACTTACTTAGTACCACCCTCCATCCCATCTGTTTCATCATGGTCAAAATCTCCAGAGCTCGTACTTTACTGATGGCTTTGTAGAAGATATCTTCCCATCCGTACAGCTTGATCAACTTGATGCCTTGAAGAAGCTCATTGGTCCTCTTCAGTCGCTCATCAGATTTGGCCTAAAAATGGATAATTGTTTCAGATTGATTTAAAGGTTAAAAAGGTTGATTTACAGGATTAAAAAGGTTGATTAAAAATACGGGAATCAATGTGTGGTGAAGAGGTTTTCAACTAGTGGTTCAAACCCAAAGAGGCCTGCTTCTTGATAATTTTGTCGAGACAGAGTCGAGGTAAATTAATAAAGAACCAGGCCTCGGCAGGTTTAAACCACTTCTTGAAAACCGATTCAACACACTTTGATTCCCATTTGATAACTTTTCGGTAAAAAAACATCAACACTTTTTGGTTAATAAGTAAAATAAATGCAAAAATTATAATTGTTCAATGATTTCTTTCAACACACAACACCCCTCCAGCTATGAAATGGTAAAGCCCTCCGCCGCCCTCGGGTAAACAACTCCTCTTATTAAAGTGATTGCTGTGCGTGCCATGTGATGTGGCACAACTGTTCCGGCCAGTGCTCTCGACTGATAGGAATGAAGAAACTGTCTAATAAGCACAGATGGAAGCTCGCGTGTCACGCCCCTGTTTTTAACACTTTTTACTGGTCATAAACAAAGGTTTATACACACCCACGTGACGCGCTCTCCACCAATAGGAATAGCGAAACTGTCTGAGGTATTTATGAATCTCGATTTAAAGGTTATACCCCCTTCACCGATGGGTCAAGAATTGAGAAATAATTATAATGTCCTACCATGGCAATCTTCTGGTACTTGGCTGTCTGTCTCGCGATAATGACTTGAAGCGGTATGGTAATGAAGAAGATAAGAGAGCCAATGAGGGACGCTATACCGAGCTCCGAGTACAGAATAACCATGTACCCTGAAATCTGAACACAGTAAAAGGACAAATAGCATTATAGGGATTACAAGGAGACCACAAAGGCCAATGGGGACCTTAACTTGAACCTTTTGGGTTGAGTCAGGTCTTGCAGCTGTTCTTGGCCAGCTATGGGGATTTAATACAAGCCGTTTTCATCAGCCATCTTGACTGTGATGCCCATTCAGAAGTTTCCCACAGACTTTCCATATATATTTTTTATAATGGAAGTGCCCTTTGCAAAATGATTAAAAGTGGGTTTGCCCTCTCAAAGAAAAAATTCCAGGCCTGCACCAGACTTCAAAATGTGCACCTTTCTCACATTCAATTTCACTTATTGCTGCTGTAATGCATCTTTAGGGGTCTGGGTACTTTTTGTTCAAATGTTCACAGATTTACAAGAAACACAATTTGTACACAATAATGGTAGAAAGCTTCCAGAAATATAATTTGCCAAGGTGCTGCAGTTATTTATAAATGAGTTAAACCATTTCACAAATTGTTTTTAGCATGTACAACGGGTTTACGTAACTCTCCTAAAAATCATTGCTCTGCGATTTTCACTTTGTTTTCTCAATAACATGACAACTAATGAAGCTGAAACTTCTACAGTTAATCTATATTGCATACATCTTCAATCACAGTGATAGGGATTCATGTCTTGGCCAAAAACTTGATCTACAAAAGGTATCAAAACCATTTAAGCTCTCTATTAAAAAACTGCCCTGACACAGTTACCCAATTACTCCTGAGGTGAAGAGAACTCTTGCCCTAATTTCACAAAATCACAGTCCATTTTGACTGGCATGGAAGTACACTTTTGTCAAGACAATGTTTGTGTTTTTGTGACTCTATTTCCCCCCCCCCCAAAAAAAAGGATAAGGTAGAGTAGACTTACCACAAAGGGGATTGACCAGACATAGTGGACCCACTGCGTTGAATTGAGGATGTTTGTTGTATCTACCGACATATGATTGGTGATTTGACCCATCGTCATGGCGCCACCGGTCATGGTGTAGCTGGACAGACGCAGTGACTTGTCATAAATAGCCGCCTGTGTGGGAAAGAGCAACAAAAAGTTGTTACGATAACAATTAAATAAATGCATGAATATAAACTTTATGCAAGATAACAACAGTTACGGCGACAAATAAATATCACATGAGTAGTTATTCCATAAGTAAGAGTGGAAAATTGAAAAAATATAGTATTTTTCAAGATCACCTTGACGGCACTTATACAAGGCTTCTAATGAGGGTACAGAACATCTCATGGCGTGGCACAAGACCAAAGAACAGATCTAGGGAGATATTCCACCAATCTCTACTACTGTTGCTCAACGCAGAGTCCGCTTTGCTGACCACTGCTTTCAGCTAAAGATCAGGGGTCGATTTCACAAAGAGTTAGGACTCGTCTTATATTGAATTAGGACGAGTAACTCGTCTTAACTTAGGATTAATCTTAAGGTCCGTATGCTACAGTGCAGGTTTGGGACTCGTCCTAAGTCCTAAGATTAGTCTTAAGTTAGGAAGAGTTTTGTGAAATCGACGGCAGGTCATAAATGACATTTTATAGTGAAGACTGCCGTGATAGAAGACCTTTACCACTCAGCTACACCGACGTGATCGGTAGAGATACGGAGTCTGAAATTAAGGACATTCCAAACATGATGAGGGATAAACACCTCCGGCGTGACGTTGTGCATGGAATCTCGGTTGCGACCGCTAAATGACGATGACAATTTTTGGGTGGCCCATATGCAACAAAGCTGAAGGTGGAGTGACAAAATTATTCTCACACACAATTCGTAGCCATTGAAAGCCTCAGTTCAATAAATAATTAGTGAGTATTTGTACTTTGACAAATTTGATCCTGAAAATTACCTGAAAAGCAACTTTAATGTGAGCAGACTCCGTGATGACGATGTGATAATGGCCCTGTTGGGATAACAGCTTGACGATGTTGGACCAGAACATGATGATGATCAGCACAAAGCCATTCTTCAAGAAGTCGGCTACAGTGATGTACGAGGTCTGGAATGGAAACATAGGTGTAGGTTTTGAAATAGGGGCAGATCTCTACAAAGCAACAACATTGATTTTAAGGTAACGTGATTTGATCTTAAAGGATTTGGGTACTTTTTGTGACACAAAACACGATGTCCACAGATTTATATTAAACTTACACCGTTTGAAGATAATGATAGTAGAAAACGTACCTTAAAATATTAGTTGCTGAGGTGCTGTAGTTTTCGAGAAATGACTAAACCATTGTCATGAAATTACGTTTTTACATGCTAAAATAATGTCTCATAATCACCGAGACAAAAATTATTTTCATGACATTGTTTTACTCATTTCTCAAAAACTACAACACTTCAGCAAGTAATATTCTCAGGGAAGCTTTCTACTATCATTATCTTCAAACTGTGTAAGTTTAGTGTAAATCTGTAGACATTGTGTTATTTGTCCTACAAAAAGTACATACCCTTTAAGCAAAGTATGACGTCACAACAAGAGTCACTATAGGAATCTTAAGACATTCAGGCATGGAATTACATGGAGGCCATGACCTCAGTAGCCCCTGGTCTTGACCTTAGCTCCCCTTGAAAAGTTTGCCATAGGATTTTCCAATGGAAGTGCCCTTTGTAAAAGTGCCCTTCGCCCTTTGAGAAAATGGCCTTGCCCTCTCAAAGATGAAATGCCAGGCCTGGCTGTTTTTTAAATCTTGGCTTCAGTTTTACATCCGGCTCCTTTGCCTGTTTGCAGCTCGATACTGAAACAGCATACTGTTTCAAAACTAACTCACAGCAGTCTACCCCCCCCCCAAAAAAAACCAAAACACTGTGATTTTAAAAAGGCCATTTTGTATTTTGAGAACTGGAGCCCAGTTCAATTTTATAAAGCTGTTCAGCAGAAAATGGTGCTTAGCAATTTTTCCGACAAAATTTTGCAGGGAACAAGTTTAAAACAGCATGCATTAAAAGGTAATGTTTGCGATAACCTGTTTCAAGCCATAAAAGAACATTCCTGTATGCATGCATATTGGACCACCAAAATGTTCTGCTGGACAGTGTCATTGTGCAAAACTTCAATCACAATCCTACACAATTGAACAAAGTTTTTACCATTTTGAACAATCTGATGGAACATTCTGACAGTCCGACAGAATGGTCCAGGGTCTGACTTTTGAGAGGCTCCATTATAATATAAAGCCCGGTTCATACTTCCTGCAAATGCGAATGCGAAGCGAATGTTGACATCATAAAAATCGCAACGAATATTCGCAGCAGTTCAGCTCTGCTCAACTCACTTGCGAAGGATAGTTGTGACGTCAAATTCACGTCAAATTCGCTTCGCATTCGCATTCGCATCCGCATGAAGTATGAACCGGGCTTAACGTTGTTGGGCAAATCCAAACCAAACTATCCTATATCAACTTACATACTCATACATTGTGGATCCGTCAGCATAGAAGACAGCAGTAACGTACTTTATGGCACCGGAAAGCGCGAGGGGCGGGACAAACGTAGAGGCATCCCCGCAGAACTTGACCAGACCACCCAGCGCGATGCGAGCACCGAACGCCCTCGCGTACACACGGTAGAGGCTCAGAGGTTTCTTGTTCTTCTTTGCTCTTGCCTGTAGAGTAGTAAAAGATACTTAAAGGTACTGGGCACTATTGGTAATTCTCAAAATAATTGTTCAAATAAAAAAACTTGCTTGGTAACGAGCAATGGAGAGCTGTTAATAGTATACACATTGTGAGAAACGGCCCCCTTCTGAAGTAACATATTTTTTGAGAAAGGTAATTTCTCACTCAAGTAACACGGCTCAAGCCTTTTACTGTGCACATATCTGAGAGCACACAAAGTAATGCAACAAGGGTGTTATTTTTTTCCTCATTATTCTCTCGAAATTCGATGACCAATTGAGCCCAAATTTTCACAGGTTTGCTATTTTATGTTTGGATACAACAAGTGAAAATACTGGTCTTTGACAATTACCATAGGTGTCCAGTGCCTTGTGGTAAGGGTTTGGCATTTCGGATTTTTCCACTTCAATTCAAAAAGTAGTGCATAATAGCAACCGTATTTTATTTTACCATTGGTAAGATCTTAATTGGTAAGATCTTAAATGTTGCTCTTTTTAAACATGGTAAGGATACATTAGGTACAAAGGGTAAAAATAATATGTTCCCATTTTGTAGGGGATTTAGAAAAGACAGATGCTCCTCCAACAAAAGGTGTGTTAATCATTCTTCCTTCCTCGTACATTTGAGGGTCACATTTTAGAGAAAAGGAATTTTTTTTTAAATTAAATTTTGGCTCCGCTTAACCAAAACTTGGAAACAGATTTCAACTTCAGTAACCCGGTCTGAGCATACCTGTTCCTTTTCAAGAGCAGCAGAGAACCTGTCCCTCTGGTATTTGGTGGTGTGGACCTCAGACAGACTCCCCAGATCAGCCATCTCCAGAGTGCTCTTGTATCCTTTCTTGAAGATCCAGTTCATCCATAAGAAGAATGCAGAGGAGAGGAGACTTGAGTAGCCCTGCATGTAACGCATGTCTTCCTTCATCAGATCCTCAGGGAAGCCTTCCTCTTCAGTACAACACGAGAAAATCTTTAAAAAAAGAAGAGAATTTTAATATGAAACATGACTATAAAGTTTAGGGCAAAACTTGCAGGATATTGTCAACCACCCATTTTGAGAACTACCACTATACGTACTAAAATGGGATTTACGCATGGCGCTACCACAAAACCTCACCTGATTGTAATCCTACCATGCAAAGTTTTTTCACCAAAGCACTTCTGGGCCTAATTTCATAGAGCTGCTTATTCAACAAAATTATGCTTTTTTAACTAGAATAAGGCTACTATCTAAAATACCACTAGACTTGTACAATCTGTGACTGGTATCCTGCTTGTCTTTGCTTAGCAGAATATTGTTAAGCAGTAATCCTCTATGAAATTGGGCCCTGGTGCAACATACCAAGCAACCATAACCTTGTCTTTAAAAGATGAAATTCTAGGCTTGGTGTGAACTTGAATATAACACAGTCTGAAGATAAATAATCATAGCTTGGATGGGGCATCGAACTATGCCAATGCCTCTAAACTTGTATGAAGTTTATTTTAATTGCAGAAAAATTAATACCCACCTTCACTCGAATGACATTAAGCTCCAGTAGAAGGAACAGGAAATAAAATCCCATGGCGGCCATGTTGAGGTCAACTCTCAAAATAGTGTAATCAACCCCTCGAAACTCGTTGTAAAAATGAAGAAAGCGAGTAACTTCACCGCCCAGAGCTCCGACCCAGTAGATCAGTAGCAGCCAAGACATGTGTCTGCGACTCCACACCTCCATCTGTGTGTAGTACAGCATGTACAGAATAGCTGCAAGAAAGACTGACAATGCCGGAATGTAGAGGTGAGGTCTTGTAGCCTCGTTGTAGTAGACGGACACATCCGTCAAGATGCTCTCGCCAACCTGGCAGAGGAGAAACGAAAAGAAGGCGAAGTTGATGATCCATCGGACGTTGTGTCCTGGGTACTGGATGAGGTACCGGTATTTCTCCTTGCGAATTCTTGTGCAGCATCCGAGGATGAACAGCACCAAGACGGAGAGGAGGATGAAGAGAAGATGCGGCACGGTATAGACGAGATCGGTGAAGCAGGTATTGTAGAGGGTGTGGCTTAGATCCCAGGTGAAGTTGTCCAGGGTCACCGTGTTGTTCACCCCACAGTACCAGTTGAACTTTTGGAGCACCTGTTGCTCCTCCATTGTGGTCTAATTGTGCTTAGGAGCAAAGCTTACATGAAAAAAGAATAAGAAAAGGGGGAAAAAATTAAAAACAATCACCAGGGCCCAATTTCATGGCTCTGCTTACCGCCGAATTCTAGCTTACAATCGCGATTCCCCGCTTACGTGGAAGCGCCGAATATCTGCGCTAGTCTTGTAAGCGTAGAATGCCTAGTAACGTGGAGTACGCATGCGCAGAAGCCCAAATTCTACCTCCATGCTTTCATTCCCTTCGAAGTGCCTGTAAAGTTTTGGAGATCAATCAGATAATTTGTTTTTTTTAATTTTCTGATATTTTGTAACCGTTGAGGAGGGACTGTCTTTATAACTGTGTATTCAAAAACAATCTTTTTTACATTTTTAGTTAACATTTTATTTTTATAGAAGAAATTAGAAAAGTTGTTTCAAACTGCTTAGAAAGCAAAGTGACAAGGGTATGCAAAACATTGGTTTATGGCCTGACGAATCAACCCTAGCAGAGTCTTTCCCAATGGCTTTTCTTAAAAAGACTTAAAGGCAGTGGACACTATTGGTAATTGTCAAAGACCAGCCTTCACAGTTGGTGTATCTCAACATTTATGCAAAAAATAACTAACCTGAGAAAAATTTGAGCTCAATCGGTCATCAAAGTTGCAAGATAATAATGAAAGAAGAAAACACCCTTGTCACACGAAGTTGTGCGTGTTTAGATGGTTGATTTCGAGACCCCAAGTTCTAAATCTGAGGTATCGAAATCAAATTCGTGGAAAATTACTTCTTTCTCGAAAAATATTCCACTTCAGACATGTCAGAGGGAGCCATTTTTCACAATGTTTTATACCATCAACCTCTCCCCATTACCTGTCACCAAGAAAGGTTTTATGCTAATAAATGTTTTTAGTAGTTACCAATAGTGTCCACTGCCTTTAAATCAGCAAAAAATATGAGGGCAGTTTCATGTACTTAGCAGGTGTTAAGCACAAAAAATCATTGCTTGGAAGACCTGGGTTTGGGTTACCAGTCATCTACACTGCTTTTGACCTGCTCCATACAATTTGTTTAGCCAGCTCACAAATTTGTTCAGGATTATTTACTTTCCATTTACAGCTTTGTAAAGCTAGGCCTGTGTGCAAACAGGGCTCACTCTAACACTTGCCTTGTCTAGTGAAAACTGCTGTAGACGACTAAGTATTCGTAACAATAATTGTATTTACATAACTTCTAAAAACTTCTCAAAACAGTCCTAAAAACTGTGCAACCTTCTTGCTTTAATTGCTCAATATGTTTCCTTTTCAGATGAACATAATAAACTAAAATTTGTTAATTTATAAAAAAAAAAAATAGCTGTTTGCTATGGAGCTAATTATATTTTCCCAACTTATTTTGTAGTGTGTGAATGTTCTTTGTTTTACCACTATAAGGCATAATGTTATTGCCCATTTCCGACCAACCCAAAAGATCAGAAATCCACGGTCGCGTTTTTAAAATATTTTTTTATCAAATGGCAATTTTGTTACTTTTTTTGAAGTATTTTATACTTTGAATTTTATACTTTGAAACGACACTCACACTCGTCGTTGACCAGTGTGTACCGGCGTAGCCAAAATGGAGCAGTAAAATTTAGCATCTTTATGGAAAAAACAGAGAACGTGCAAAGTACAAACATGACCAAGGAAATTACTCGGATTTCATGGATGAACAAAAATAGTTTTTCACTTTGTAGTTTAAGATTTTTTTCATCTTGATTATATTTTGTTTTGTTGTGTTTTTGGAGGAGTATTTTTGTAAACTTATTTTTGTTTTGTTTTCAACATATGAATATGTGTTTTTTACCCATACAACGATGTGTGTTAGTACTGTATACTCGGTACTTCCCGAGTCCTGTGAAAAGATTCATGAATATATGAATACTACTTTTAGAACATCAAAATGGCTGACAACATAAAGTTGTAGGCCTATGTGTACGGACTGTGTGTATCTAGTCTGTATTTTCCCCTCCTCTGCAGTGTTCTAAAAAAATAAAAAGCCTGACCGACCGACCCTCGTGATTTTTTAAGACAAAATTTTTTGTTTTTTTAATGCCTTATAAATGTTTGTGATCACTACCATAAATACATCAGTTCAATGCAAAATGATAGCCAGCTATGTGTTCTAAAGATTGCTCTATGCACGCAGAGGGCAAGTATTACATTCACAGTATTTTTTTACTAGCCAGGCTGGTATAGGCTACACTATTTTTTATTTCTACCTCCCGGCTTTACAAAAGCTGAAGCCCAAGGCTTGGCAAGCATTATCAGCAGAATACATTATTCACATACCACAGACATGACAGAGGCTCTATACAGTCAACAATAAATTGTTTAAGGCCATTATTATTAAAATAAGTCTCCCTCAATAACACAATAATATAAGAAGTTATACACACATGAATTACGTAAGTCTACAAGTATGTACACAGCTAGGGACAATGACACAGCACACTACAGTCTTTTGAATAATTTCTGCACATCACCCCCAACTGACTGGGAACGTATGCTGGGCTAGCCCCTGCAACCAAACCAACTTTACTTTGCACCCTTGGTACAGTAGTTGGTATGTGCGTAAACAAATTTTGGTTGAGGATCATCTATTTTTGCATATTTCGTCTCATGATACTTATAATAGTCGGCCCTTTATATTTGCTTCAGGAACATCACCGAATTGAGAATTGGTTGTTGATAACAAAACAGTTGCTGACACTGGTGTAATTATAAACACATTAATATAATCCACCATCATAATTTAAACTGACGAAACCTGTAGAAGTTTGAGATTGGCCATATGGCTGGGTGGGTCACATGAAAGTAGTGAAAAACAAATTGCACAGTTTGCATGACATCAATTTAAAGAAAAAAAAAACAAATTGAGCAATCCGTAGCCGGCCGAGCAACTAATTTCAATTTGATCTAAATTAAAGTTGGTGACAGTGACAGCCTTAATACTTCAATTTTTTTTACTTCAATTTCTCTGTCTGTGTTTAATAAGGCCGAGTCACACTACAGTGATAACAAAAACGGTAACAATCATGATGCAAGAAGAGAACGAATTCTATGTTGGTTAAATCGCTCCACGCAGATTACGCACAAATGCTTATTCAATCAATAGAATGTGTTTTCTTTGCGTCGTGATTGTTATTGTTTTCGTTAACACTGCAGAAAACGATAACGATCATGATGCAAAGAGAACACATTCTAATGGTTGAATGAGCATCATGTGCGTATTCTGCGTGGACCAATTTAACCAATAGAATGGGTTCTCTTCTTGCACCATGATTGTTATCGTTTCCGTTAACATTGCAGTGTGACGCAGCCTTTACTGGAGGTTCTACGTGTGTTTAGAAAAAAAGTATATCGTAGCGTCATACGTTATCGACCCTCATATGTTTTCGGTCCCCAACTTTGATTCCCGTTTACTGCGAAATTGTGCAAGCTGCACCGGTGACAGAAGCTATGCAGTTTACTCAAGGTGTGTATTTTCATCAGGCTTAATCATGCTGAGAATAAAGTTTCCTGTCGGTGGTTATGCTCAAACATTTATAAAATGATTGATTTTTGGTACTAATCCCTAGTGCATTATTATGCCAACATTCAAGTGGGTCAAAGAAACATCATCCAACCTCGACAGTTCAAAACAAAATTACTATCTGCTAGATTGAGTTTTATTCTGCTTTAGTCACTAGATGGATCATGTGAGGTGGTTACTATTTGGGATTCTATGGTGCGTAAATGTGGGGAAAATATTAAAATATTTTAAGTGAAAATGACAACAATTTTTTTATTTATTTACTGCATAACTGTTATAAACTCTGATAAGCGTAATAAATATTAAGTCTACATTTAAGAGAAAATATCATAGATTGGTTTCTTATCTCCTGAAACCAAACATTACTGGTCTGAAATGGGGGAAATTGTTATGAAGTGTGAGTGCATCAAGGGGGGGTGGGGTGTTTTACTTTCATGCCTTATGATATCTCTGGATTCTAATATAGTAGCCATAATGCCTTAGGACAAAAATGTAATTAAATTTGTTAAGTACTAATTGAATAATATTTTTGATTTACTTTGCCCGCCATACTAGCTTCTGAATATTCAATAAAATACCAACCAATGAAAGGTGTGAAAACATGTGACGTTGCTCCAAAGTCGTGCATGCACAAGCACTGTTAATGGCGGACCGTCTCTCGCAACGTAAAACCAAAACTTTAAAAATTTCAACACACCATGAAGTGAAAAAGTTATTGTTAAAAAATTAAATAGATGATTTGAAAAAAAAAAAATAGTTTTTGTGTATGAATAATTTTCCTGTTATCCTACTGAAAACACATGACAACAGGATACATTTTGAAAAGTGAGTCAAATTTTTGTTTTAAATTGTCGAAAATCTGGCAGAAAGTATTGATGGACCAAGATCATAGCTTTTTAACTTGTTCTGCATGTGAGTGAACACAAGCCAAATAAATACTTTTTTACCAGATTCAATTGCATACCTCAAAAATCAAAAATCATTTCGGACACAGTTTTCCATGTTTTTTTCTAAATGTTTTTTTTTTTAAACAGCCTACGTTTCGACCTCCATCAATTGTGCTACTGTTTTTTACTACACAACTTCGCCACCGTAAGGTAGACGGCAGACACCGAATATTCTACTTGTTTTTGCTATCTCGACCACCGCTAGCCATGCTAGCGCTGTCTCTCCTCTGATTTGCTGACAACAAACACAGTCTGATTACCGGCGGATGAGCGCTGCATGATGCCATGGATGGAGAAAGTCCGAAAGTCAAGGGACTCAAGACTAACTTTAAAACACAAAACACACTCTACTTAGGCAATTTGCACCTTAGCATATAATTAAAAACACTCATATTTATAATTATTATGTTTTACAATATTCATTACCTGTCTGTAAAATCCAGATCGAATCCCAGCACACCTCTCCTTCACTATCCTACTACACCACTGTTCCAACATGCAGCGCATGCGATCGATGTTGTCGTGTACTGTGTGCTCTCCTGCATGCACTACGTACGGAGCAAGAAAGTGTGACATCCGGAGGGACGGGTGCCCATTTGTAGATGGGTGACCATTTGGCAACTGGGCCCAAAGTAGTATTAGAGTGGCACTCTAAAAGTTAATAAAAAAAAATTGTTGTTGTTGTTGTTGATCGTTTAGGTGAGTTGACATGTGAGCATGGGGGCATGCGGGTTAGGTGAAGAAGGGATGATGGGTGTTTTTTTTTTTTGTTTTTTTTTGGGGGGGGGGGGGGGGTGGGGACACTCGTTCCACAAAGGGTGACCGATTTCACCATTAGAGCATAATTGTTTCACACAGCGCAACAACACTTTTCCCCAGCTCGATCATTTGTAATATGTGACAAGTGCCAGCATCTATTTTAGGCCTATAGCTGTAATTGTTGTTGATTCATGCGCACACGCAAAAGCCACCCGCAAAAGAGGCAACTGGTCCCATTATTCAGGTCCAAATAAGGGTGCATATTATGCTTTGCACATAGGCCTACCAGTTGCGGAAAGCCATTGGACACTTTCGGTAAACAGTATTGTCCAAAGGCCCACACTTCGTGTATCACAACTGATATAAAAAATAACAAACCTGTGAAATTTAGGCTCAATCGGTCATCGGAGTCGGGAGAAAATAACGGGGAAAACCCACCCTTGTTTCCGCACGTTTCGCCGTGTCATGACGTGTGTGATTCTACCTCCATGGTTTAAAATAAATCCGTAATTCTCGACAACGCGAATTGATAATTGTTTTAATGTTTTCTCGAAAAGTAAGGCATTTAATGGAATAATATTTCAAGAGAAGTCTTTCACCATTACCTTCTGTAAACCCTGTAAGTTATTTGTAAATCTGTGAACTTTTTTTTTTACTGTGCCGAAAGTGTATAATGGCTTTAAACGAAGCCTGTGTGCAAAGAAAAGTTTTTTTTGTTTGTTATAGCCAATCATTCAGTGTTGTTTTTCAGTCTCACAGGGGTTTGTTGTAGAGCGATGACGGAAGGGCGGGGGAACATCACAAACATTTGATTGCCAGCACTTTGGTGTCCTGAAGCGTTTCTCAGGTACCGGTATTAGTTTTGTCAAAAGGACTCTACATTTTAAAAACATTCTGCCATGATCGTTTTCATTCCCATGTTATGTTTACTAATAGATTGAGTTTACTGATGTTCTGTTCAATATAACATTCAGCAAAAATGTGTAGAGCATTTGTATGCACTATACATTATACCTCTGTGGAACAGACTTTGATTTTATCAGTTGGTTATATTATTTTGTCGACCAATAATTGACACTACTTTAAGATGACGATTCTTACTCCGTCAATAAGTCTGAAGTTGGTTACTCGGTTGTCACAGCATAGTTTGTGTGCGCGCGACATTCGTTTTGTTCAAGGTGACAGTGACTCGGCGATTTTCATTGCACACCTCAACAAAGAAGCAATGTTTATTTATGCTAATTGATTGTTGGGTAACTTGCTAATTGATTGTTGGGTTCATCTTCTCCACAAAATATTGATGTGAATGTGATGTTTCCATTGCAGTTGCATAATAATGATGCTTTTTTAACCGACTAATTAAAGATTTTATTTTATAGAATTCAGATTCAAATCCTAGTTGCGATAACCATCATAACGTAACCCCCCCCCCCCCGCCTACTCCCTGAGCTCCCGGCCGGACGAGATATATAACAGAACAGACGTATGAAGCTAAACCAGGAACTACAACCATGAACGTTCTATGGTAACTGCCGCTGGTTCCCTGTTTCTCATTTGGTTTATGAACAATGTATGTGCTGTTGGAACCAGTGCTTGCTTAGTCTCTTGTCCGTGTCGTTTCCTCTTCATCAGTCAAGATGAGAATCATGAATATTTGTTACCTATACTAATTTATTCCGACGACCCGAGGCGTTTTTTCTCTTCAAGGCGGCTGCGGACGTAAAGAGCAGGGGGGGGGGGGGGGAGACAGAGAGACGATTGCTAAAAACATCACCAAGATAATGGATTGGCATCAGTTTAGTTTCACTCAGTCAGTAAATAATCGAGGTATGTTATTATTATAAAATTATGGTAAGTTTCCAACTCAAATTAACTACACAACCGTACGCAACTCAATAGGAAACTACACAACCATACACAAGTTAATGGGAAACTACACAACCATACACAAGTCAATGGGAAACTACACAACCATACACAAGTCAGTAGGACACTTTACAACCATACACAAGTCAATGGGAAACTACACAACCATACACAAGTCAATGGGAAATTACACAACCATACACAAGTCAGTAGGACACTTTACAACCATACACAAGTCAATGGGAAACTACACAACCATACACAATGCAATGGGAAACTACACAACCATACACAAGTCAATGGGAAACTACACAACCATACACAATGCAATGGGAAACTATACACAACCATACACAAGTCAATGGGAAACTACACAACCATACACAAGTCAATGGGAAACTACACAACCATACACAAGTCAATGGGAAACTACACAACCATACACAAGTCAATGGGAAACTACACAACCATACACAAGTCAATGGGACACTTCACAACCATACACAAGTCAATGGGAAACTACACAACCATACACAAGTCAATGGGAAACTACACAACCATACACAAGTCAATCGTAAACTACACAACCATACACAAGTCAATGGGAAACTACACAACCATACACAAGTCAATAGGAAACTACACAACCACACACAATGCAATGGGAAACTACACAACCATACACAAGTCAATGGGAAACTATACACAACCATACACAAGTCAATGGGAAACTACACAACCATACACAAGTCAATGGGACACTTCACAACCATACACATGTCAATGGGAAACTACACAACCATACACAAGTCAATGGGAAACTACACAACCATACACAATGCAATGGGAAACTACACAACCATACACAAGTCAACGGGAAACTAAACAACCATACACAAGTCAATGGGAAACTACACAACCATACACAAGTCAATGGGACACTTCACAACCATACACAAGTCAATGGGAAACTATACAACCATACACAAGTCAATGGGAAACTACACAACTATACACAATGCAATGGGAAACTACACAACCATACACAAGTCAATGGGAAACTACACAACCATACACAAGTCAATGGGAAACTACACAACCATACACAAGTCAATGGGAAACTACACAACCATACACAAGTCAATGGGAAACTATACAACCATACACAAGTCAATGGGAAACTACACAACTATACACAATGCAATGGGAAACTACAAAACCATACACAAGTCAATGGGAAACTACACAACCATACACAAGTCAATGGGAAACTACACAACCATACACAAGTCAATGGGAAACTACACAACCATACACAAGTCAATGGGAAACTACACAACCATACACAATGCAATGGGAAACTACACAACCATACACAAGTCAATGGGAAACTACACAACCATACACAATGCAATGGGAAACTACACAACCATACACAAGTCAATGGGAAACTACACAACCATACACAAGTCAATGGGAAACTACACAACCATACACAAGTCAATTGGAAACTACACAACCATACACAAGTCAATGGGAAACTACACAACCATACACAATGCAATGGGAAACTACACAACCATACACAAGTCAATGGGAAACTACACAACCATACACAAGTCAATGGGAAACTACACAACCATACACAAGTCAATGGGAAACTACACAACCATACACAAGTCAATGGGAAACTACACAACCATACACAAGTCAATGGGACACTTCACAACCATACACATGTCAATGGGAAACTACACAACCATACACAAGTCAATAGGAAACTACACAACCATACACAAGTTAATGGGAAACTACACAACCATACACAAGTCAATGGGAAACTAGTACACAACCATACACAAGTCAATTGGAAACTACACAACCATACACAAGTTAATGGGAAACTACACAACCATACACAAGTCAATGGGAAACTACACAACCATACACAAGTCAATGGGAAACTACACAACCATACACAAGTCAATGGGAAACTACACAACCATACACAAGTCAATGGGAAACTACACAACCATACACAAGTAAATGGGAAACTACACAACCATACACAAGTCAATCGGAAACTACACAACCATACACAAGTCAATGGGAAACTACACAACCATACACAATGCAATGGGAAACTACACAACCATACACAAGTCAATGGGAAACTACACAACCATACACAAGTCAATGGGAAACTACACAACCATACACAAGTCAATGGGAAATTACACAACCATACACAAGTCAATGGGAAACTACACAACCATACACAAGTCAACGGGAAACTACACAACCATACACAAGTCATGGGAAACTACACAACCATACACAAGTCAATGGGAAACTACACAACCATACACAAGTCAATGGGACACTTCACAACCATACACAAGTCAATGGGAAACTATACAACCATACACAAGTCAATGGGAAACTACACAACTATACACAATGCAATGGGAAACTACACAACCGTACACAAGTCATTGGGAAACTACACAACCATACACAAGTCAATGGGAAACTACACAACCATACACAAGTCAATGGGAAACTACACAACCATACACAAGTCAATGGGAAACTATACAACCATACACAAGTCAATGGGAAACTACACAACTATACACAATGCAATGGGAAACTACACAACCATACACAAGTCAATGGGAAACTACACAACCATACACAAGTCAATGGGAAACTACACAACCATACACAAGTCAATGGGAAACTACACAACCATACACAAGTCAATGGGAAACTACACAACCATACACAATGCAATGGGAAACTACACAACCATACACAAGTCAATGGGAAACTACACAACCATACACAATGCAATGGGAAACTACACAACCATACACAAGTCAATGGGAAACTACACAACCATACACAAGTCAATGGGAAACTACACAACCATACACAAGTCAATTGGAAACTACACAACCATACACAAGTCAATGGGAAACTACACAACCATACACAATGCAATGGGAAACTACACAACCATACACAAGTCAATGGGAAACTACACAACCATACACAAGTCAATGGGAAACTACACAACCATACACAAGTCAATGGGAAACTACACAACCATACACAAGTCAATGGTAAACTACACAACCATACACAAGTCAATGGGACACTTCACAACCATACACATGTCAATGGGAAACTACACAACCATACACAAGTCAATAGGAAACTACACAACCATACACAAGTTAATGGGAAACTACACAACCATACACAAGTCAATGGGAAACTAGTACACAACCATACACAAGTCAATGGGAAACTACACAACCATACACAAGTTAATGGGAAACTACACAACCATACACAAGTCAATGGGAAACTACACAACCATACACAAGTCAATGGGAAACTACACAACCATACACAAGTCAATGGGAAACTACACAACCATACACAAGTCAATGGGAAACTACACAACCATACACAAGTCAATGGGAAACTACACAACCATACACAAGTCAATCGGAAACTACACAACCATACACAAGTCAATGGGAAACTACACAACCATACACAATGCAATGGGAAACTACACAACCATACACAAGTCAATGGGAAACTACACAACCATACACAAGTCAATGGGAAACTACACAACCATACACAAGTCAATGGGAAATTACACAACCATACACAAGTCAATGGGAAACTACACAACCATACACAAGTCAACGGGAAACTACACAACCATACACAAGTCATGGGAAACTACACAACCATACACAAGTCAATGGGAAACTACACAACCATACACAATGCAATGGGAACTACACAATTCAATTAAAAACCTGAATACATACATTCATAAAAAAGTAGGTTTGTATCATAAAATAGCTTAAAAAGAGAATTACAACTTTAAACTTTGAGGCAAGTTTACAGACAATGTAAGCCGAAGGAAAGCTTTGGCATACCAACAATAATTTTCTAACAGTTGTTTTTGTCTTTATTCAAAATAAACACATGAGAAATGAATGTGTCTTCTGACATTTACTTGTGTGTTACCCTGCCTTGAAACAAAACAAATATTTGCCACAGCCACTCATCTCATAATTTCTACATGATTTTATTAAATTCAACTAAGTATGTATTTCCTGTTTGTATTCTTTCATTGGCCTGTTCCATTGGATACAAACAGATGGGTGTTCAAGATAGCAGGCCAAGTTGCAGAGCAGATGATTTCATCCTTCCAACGCATCAAAGTTCAGCTTTCATTAATGGCTCAAGACAATTTTGTGTGGTATTATCGTTTCTATTTGTGGAAAAAGGGAACAGTTAAAGAAGCTTGGTTGTTTTTAAAGCAGTTTCTGTAGTATCATTTACATGAACCTTTATATATTAATATAATGTGCAATTTCTTCTTTATTATACAAGTTGAACATGGACAATGTTGTACTGCTATGTATTGTTGTAAAAACGAATTGTACAAATGCATACATTTTCTTCTCATGTTTAAATTAAAGTTCATTACTTTTATGATGTATGTATGTACTTTGAATTGTTGAAATAACCTTTGGTGGAAAAAAATGCGTCTAGGGAGATTGGTACCACTTTCACTTTTTTTAAACTTCTTTTAACAAATAAAACAACTCGTCATCAAAGATATGTCAGCAATATAGTATGATTTTATAATCCTCGTTATAATCAAATTTCAACATTACAGAAATAATAGTTAAAATGGCTGCAACCACAACTTTGAAGAGGGATTGTTTCTTTGCATCATTTTAACCTTTTGTACAACGTATTTCCAACTGCAAATTAACAATGTTTTTTATAAACAACAATGGAATAATACGGTATTTGCCTATCATTAAAGAAATAAAGATTGTGCGAATAGACGCACCAAATGCAATAATAGCTTCCTCTGATTTATTTTCAACTTTGTGTGTGAATCTTCATTTCATTCACATTCTAGAGTTAAGTTTTTGAGGCAAAAGTTATTGTCAACGGTGGAGGAAGGGAGACAGTTTGTTACATCAAAGTTTGTAAGGAAATTTTTGATGCAAATTGTCAACCAATGGATCTCCATGTTCAGTGTACTTTTGTTTGTTTTATACAGCACTCATTAAGTTGACTGATATTTGGAAGGGCAAAGGAACTCCGCATAAATGTAACATGGAGGCAGGAAATATTGTATTTTCCTTCATCCATGGTTGTGATAAAAATCTTGATCAAAATTATTGAAGAACATGTTGCTGCGTTTATGCGCATGTATATTTGTGTTTATTATTAGATTTGGTTCCTTTTTCATTGGAAAATGCAACTTCTGTTATGACAAACAAGAGAGGAAAGCCTAAAACCATTCGAACCGTAAAAGGCCTGTAACTTTAACGCTTTTCTGCATTTGAAGACAACTTGATATTCAAAGATTCAAAATATTTAATGTCATGGTAACGGCATGAAATTTGTTTTCCCTGTGTTGGGCCTATAAGGAGAATCTAATACAAGTAGAGGCATACAAACAATAGACAACAAGAATATATTTATAAAATTAAAGTAATAGAAAGGGGGATAATACAGATCATAAAATACACAATAATCAACAAATTTTAAAAATGCACCACGTTATCTCGACCAACTATTGTTACAAAGGTTAATATTGCGCTAGGTAGAAAACGAGTTCTTAAAACTGTTGGTCTTGAGACATAGTTGTCGGACCCTGCCTGAGTGGTTCTGAAAAAATTGATGGTTAAAACTTATTAAACTGAGTCATAATGTAATCTTCCATGATTTCTTGCATGCTCTTATAGTGTCTGCTCCAATAATCCTGCTGGCCTTTTTGGGGATGCGCTGGAGTTTCTTACAATTTGCCTGGGAGAGTGAATTTAACAACAAATACAACAGAAACTTAAGATAGATTGAAGATATTCAACATACACGATACATTCCTTACTGTCGAGATTATTATGGATCGGTAAGAATGTCAATATCACGGTAAATAGTTGCGTGGTTTCAATGAAATTGCTTCACTGACAACTTTTCAAAAGTTTCCACTAGTCACAAACTTTCAAACCAATATTGATATAAACTCAATTTATTTATGGATTTAAGTTAGCCAGTAAAGTAAAGTTTAATTCATGCCGTGTCATTTTTAATTTGTATACATTTACCTAAGACGACTCTTCTAACTGAAAAGCGCATCGAGTTGAAAATGCTTTTAAAACATTATCCAGTGTATTGATTTAAAAGTTGAGTTGATTTATATTATTAAAAACAGGTAAGCCCTATCTATTTCCTTTCATCTATTACACCGAAGCCCTGCTTAAAGTCGCAATTGAGTTATTGCTTGACATGACAACACTTTGCTAGAGGTTAAACACTGTACAAACGGTTTTTAATTATCAGGAAAGAAAGAAACTGTAATTCAACGTAACAATAATTACTACCAAAGCCTACATCTTATAAATATTCAAGTAAAAGTCACATTAATGACTTACATTTCATTTGAACTATAGCCCCCCTAATACAACTATCATGACTTGTTATCTATCATAGCAGTTTTTCGTAAATGAGATATACCGGTTCGTAATAATTATTACGATTAATGCTTACTCGGTAGTGATATTCCTGGTAATTATTATAACTTTGTGTTCCCGTATTCTCCTGTCTTTTCAAAGCCCCTACGTAATTAATTGTCAGTGCTAAAAAGTATTGGTATATTTTGAAATTGCTCGCGCCCGAACACTAAAACAAATTATTTAGATTTAAAAAGAACACAATTAGAAGGGCGTGGCCGGAACGGACCAAATTAATAAATGACTTTGTGTCTCGGTTTCTGTTCACAGTATTTGGGCTTATTATTGTTGCTTTCTTCTGAAAAGAAAAAGGTTTCTAAAAAGGGGGAATTTATATATTTGTTTATGCTTGTTCGTGTTCTGTTTTAGCTAAATTATCTTTGATGGAATATATTTTTACAATAGCCAAGAGGTGACGAGAGAAGAATAAGCCCCATTAGTTGTCAGGGTGCCACTATAGGCCAAAAGTCATGCGCAAAACAGGGTTATCATTCCATGCCCTTAAATTCTGTTTAATAATATTGTTTTGGGGTCATGCAATTAATTGTGTCGCTAGGGGCCTACGACAATTTATCACAACCTGGGTGCTATGTGCTTCAGCTTTTGAGGAGATGTGATAAATGTAGGCTTTGAGGTTGGTCCTATTTGGCTTGGGAAGTGAAAAAGTGATCATACTTGCAGCGGTTTAGGAAAAAACACATTATTTGTCTGTGTTTTTTTCCGGGGTATGGCCTAATTAGCAAAAATTCCGAAAAGCTGACCTGCCAAAAATTTAAAAGAAATCAGATGTTTTATTAGTTGTACGAAAATATATTTGATTGGTTTTCAAGAGGTTCAGATACTTAAAATAGTTTTTAAAATAACTTTTGAATATTAATTAGCACAAGCATTGGTTGCGGCTATGAATCTATGAGCACCTTTTAGAGCTTCATACGTCGTGTTGGTTAATGCCTCGCCAGCCAGACTTTTCTGTTTGCACAGCGCCCTCACTTGATTCGAGCAAGATAACAAGATAAAGTTTAATAGACTGGTTGCTTAAAAATGATGTAGATCACACATGTAATAGCCTTTAAAGTACAGGTACCATTTCAAGTTTTAATTTTTCATTTTCGCCCTACAGAATGAACCAGAAACTTTCTTGAATTTCAAGTTATAGAAGTAACATCTTAAAATGGGAAGCAGTTCGAGTACCCGGACAATTACTGTTGAGCAGGATGCAGAAACGGGTGTTGTAAAGGTAACTACAGGTCAGGTTGGCTCAGTGGTTTTTGTCCAGTCCTTCACCACTACGGCCTGCCGTGTGGCCCCGGTTCGAGCCCCCCGTCGACCGACCGGCCGGAGCCGGAGCCTTGCGGATTGGGTTTTTCACACAATTTCATAAACTTTATGCAAGCCTGTAGACTAGTATTAGGAAAGCATAGAAAATCTGAAAGTATTGCTTAATAACAGAAAATTACCTTTTGTTTAGTTGCTGTGACTGGTGCACCAATTAAAATAAATTTTTGCTCAGCAACAAAGAAGTTTCAAGTATTAATCATTCAATTCAACAAGTCAAAATTCAAGACAAAAAGGAAGCAGAAAATACGAATACTGCTTTGCAAAATTAAGCAAAAAATGAATGGGCACATGGGCCAAATTAAATTTCATGGATCTGCTTACTGTAAGCTGGTAAGCACCGAAGCACCGCTTAGGCCGTTCCCGTTAATAATGGCGTTACAGAAGCAGGGAATTCTGTAGTTGCGATAATGTAACCCTCCTGCCACCGTCGGCAGGAGGGTTACGTTATCGCAGCTAGGAATTCTGTGCTTACACACTACCCTACGGCTACGGCAAGCGTATTTCATGGTTTAGCGGCAAATTTTGGCATCTGCGTGTTACTAGTACTAGGCATTCTACGCTTACAAAAAGGCTGCGCTTACCCGTAAGCGGGGAATTGTGATTGTAAGTGCAGAATTCGGCAGTAAGCAGAGCCATGAAATCGGGCCCAGTTGTTATGTCAAATGTAATTTTGGCTGATAGTGATACCGAGTATTTACTATTATAGTATTAAATTATTATAAAGAATAAAACAAGATTTTCGCATGCTTGAAACATTTTTGTGCTTATTTATAAAAATAAAGGCTTTTATTTTATATGAAACTGGGCACTGGGCCCAACTTCTTAAAGACAATGGACACTATTGGTAATTGTCAAAGAATAGCCTTCACAGTTGGTGTATCTCAACATATGCATAAAATAACAAACCTGTGAAAATTTGAGCTCAATCGGTTGTCGAAGTTGCGAGATAATAATGAAAGAAAAAACACCCATGTCACACAAATTTGTGTGTGTTTAGATGGTTGATTTCGAGACCTCAAGTTCTAAACTTGAGGTCTCGAAATCAAATTCATGGAAAATTACTTCTTTCTCCAAAACTATGGCACTTCAGAGGGAGCTGTTTCTCACAATGTTTTATACCACCAACCTCTCCCCACTACTTGTCACCAAGAAAGGTTTTATGCTAATAATTATTTTGAGTAATTACCAATAGTGTCCGCTGCCTTTAAATTATTATAAAGAATAAAACAAGATTTTCGCATGCTTAAAACATTTTTGTGCTTATTTATAAAAAATACAGGCACTGGGCCTAACTTCTTAAAGCTGTTTAAAGAATCATACAAAGGCACCAGCCACATCATTGCAAACTTTTATGTAATTTGGTCTGGTGGTAACCCGATTCTGCTCTGCAATATTAAAACTTAATAAATTAATATTTTATATTTAACCAAGAAACGAGTAATTGATATGAAAATGATGCTTTCGTTATTGTGCTCTTTCCATATCAATTAGATAAATTAATACTTCAAAACTAATCCATTCTCTTTGTGTATAATTTGTTTCAACATTTTAACTGTCACATAATTTGTAAATTATTGATTTTAGGTCTCTGAGGATTTGTTAAAACGAATGCTTGGAGGAGGTGAGGATAGGACAGAACAAGCAATACCAAATAAACAACCAGGTAATCAATGCCTCAGTAATCACTATGTGGGCACCCTTTCCTAATCCAGTCCTCCCACTCACTGCTCCAGTGCCCTCATCCCCCATCCTTCTCATCCCCCGTCCTTCTCATCCCCTGCACAGTGCCCTCTCACCCCCCTCACAGTGCTCTTCCCACTGAACCAGCTGATTTCCTGCTCCAGTCCACCCTCTCCGCCCGCTCCAGTGCCCTACCCACTCATCGCTCCAGTGTCCTTCCCACCTTCCCGTCCTTCCAGTGTCCTTCCCCGACCAGTTCCTTTCGGAACACACTGAACCAGCTGATTACCTTTTGGGGGGTTTCTCAGCTGTGCCATTGAAAACTTAAGAAGAAAAAAACAGTACAAATTCTTGCGCAGCTGCTGTGCCTGGTACTTTCCTCTTTTTTTCAATAAACTGCTGTTGCATGTCTGAAAATTGGTCCATCCGGTTAGAATTTATAGTAGTTTGAATTTTAGTTGCCTTTCAGTTTAAAATGATTTCTTTTGACTCTTTTACTTCATTTAGAGAGAGAGGGAAGGCATCATCCAGTCGAAACAAGCAGTTATGATGTAAGAAACATTTTATTGTTCTCATTAATTTATCTGTTTATAAACAACCTTCCTCTTCGTATAACGAAGCTAAACAATGCAATGAAGTGTTGTATTCCTTTTACATCTTTTATGCTTAGTTTGAGGTTGAACAAAGTAAAATTGACTACAACAGGACTTGAGCCTGCGAAATCTAGATTAGCATGCCAACACGCTATCTAAATCCTACGATGGCGGTCTCCTTAATTGGTCAATATCTTTGTTTGGGTTTGCCATTCAGGGCTCCAGGTGTGATTCCTTTAACTGACGTATAGCCAGGGACCCCACCCAAGATACAAAGTTTTGTTCGGGAAGCAGTTTGCAATTTCCCAACTATCTCCTTTTTATCAGAGCGCAGCACCGAGGCTTTGTAACTCTTTACCTGAAACTGAAACTTTCAAACCCACTTGACATATTCAAGAACAGTTTAAAAACTCATCTACATACATGTAACAAAGCCATTTGTTAACTCTAGGTTTCTAATGATGTGATGCTACTTTTATTGCTTGTTGGTTGTTTTTTGTACAACACCGCCATGAGTGCCACTTGCAGCGGATACCGGCCCTTTAACTATTTTATAATTATTTAATTATGTTTCTGTGCAGTTGAAGCGTTTGAATGAAGATTGGCAGGAGAGACTTTATCAGACAGAACAGCAGTGGCAACTAAAACTAGATCAGGCTGAGGAAAAGGTACACACTGAAATTGAATTGTTTTATTCATCATCAAGTAAAAAAAAACCCATTAAATTTAAGGTGTCCGCCCCGGTGTTTCTAGTTTGATTAGTTTGAATGGCAGCATATTGCGCCGCAGCAACTTGAAACCATTACATGGTGCCATGTAAAAGGAGTAGGTCTAATAATTCAAACAGTTATAGTCCCACATAACTTGCAGGAAAATACTGAATGTTGAAGTGCCTAGAGCGTCTACTGAGTGACGAATATGCACGCTAAGAAGCCACTGTTATTATAACTATTATTTTGTCTGTATTGATTTGACAGAATACAGCGCTTCTACAGCTGACAAATGAACAGTTTAAACAAGCAGCAGAGGAGGTGGAAGCAAAATTTGTGTAAGTTTACAGGATAGCGCAAGTGTTTCTGATCAGCAGAGTGGAGGTTCGAGTCTCGGAAGGGTTTTAATACCTTTTGTAGATCAAGTTTTTGGCCATGACATGAATCCCTACTCACTGTGAATTAAGATGTATGCAATATAAATCACCTGTAGAGTGTCAGCCTTATTAGTGTTTGGGGGAAAAAAAGTGAAAATCACTGAGCAATGTTTTAGGAGAGTTGCGTAAATCCATGGTATAATGCTGAACAAATTTTGTTTCCCTGGGATGAAAATTATTTTCATGAAACTGTTTTACTCATTCTCAAAAACTACAGCACCTCTGCAAAACTGTTAAAATTTGATGTAAATCTGTGAAAATTTGTGTTTTGTGTCGTACAAAAAGTACCCAAACCCTTTAATCAATACTCTTGACTATTATTACATTGTCCTTTGGATGGGACGTAAATGTAAAGCTGTTGGTCCAGTTTGTTGTGTAATGTACATACATAAAAAAACATTTACACTTATTGCTAAGAGAGTGACAGTGGCTGCTGAATATCCAGCCTGCAGGGTGTTTAAGGCGCAGTAGACCAAAAATAAATTTAAAAGAAAAACAGACACAACAAAATTAGTCCTTGAAAACCTGTAACATAAGTAAAGTTTTGAGAAGAGATTTGAATTTTGTGGTACAAATTTGTTATTGTTTTTGTTGTTATTATTGTTGTTTTAGAAAGCACCAGTATGTTCCGATATGTCAGAAGTTACAAGATGAAGTCTTAAAGTGTTATGCAGCCAACCCTGGTAGGGCCCTCAACTGCTCACAAGAAGTCAAAGCATTTAATACATGTGTAGAACACAGTCGAACAGTAAGTATTAAACATTCATTTCAGACCACACAGTAATAAAACATAAATTTACGGCCATTATTGTTTGCTATTGATCCCTTGTACCAATGCCATATGAAGCGCTTGCCATTTTTGGATATCATATCATATTGCCATATCATGGTGTGAAGGCATCTACCTTGTACACAGTCAACCCTCTTACTGTCTGACCATTTAATATGATCCACTGTGCTTTTGAATGATAGCTACGAACATGGTTTAAAGTTATAATGTTTAATAAATGAACGTACATGTCCTTAAATTCTCTCCTGTGCCATCACTCGCATAAAAAAGCTAACATTGATGTTTATTTTTCTTTCAACCTCCCCCCCCCCTCTCCTCAGAGTATTCTAACAAAGAAAGGCCAGGAGACGTTGTCGTAGCTCCGTGGATAGATGACATACAACTATCCTGAAGTAATGGAAAACTAATGGAAACACCTGTTTGGGATTGACAGTAGAAAAATCATTTATGGTTTTCATAGATTGAATTCTTGCATGGCAATAATAAACACCGTTTGTTAGTTTTCTCCGGACCTTTTAAGCAGTGTTATCAAGCTTGGATGAACCGTGTGTAAATGTTTTTACTATCTCGGTCTTTTTCTGCAAATATACAAAACTTCCTTTTCGTGATTTGTGTTATTAAATGCACGACTTGGCATGAGGATGAGTTGACCAAAATGAGCACCAGTTGTTTGAAGTTTTGAGTTGTCCTACTTCCAAAGCTTACCATGGGTGTGTACCCCGATCTGCCCCTGGAACATTCAAATAGCTTTGACTTCATTCAAGGGGTTCACCCCCCCGGTCAGCCCCAAGTGCCTGCTTGGGGCTCACCCCGGCCAGCCCCCAAGTGCCTGCTTGGTCACTCGGGGCTGGCCCGAGGTGCATGGCGTCACCTAGTGAGGGCGAGTCATTGTTCAATTAGCTCTTGTCAGGGGCTCACTTGAGTGAGCACCGCGGGGTCGACACAGGGAAGCTAACAGAATGCACCCATTAACTTTTCAAATTGATTTTGTTTCCTTAGAAAATAAGAACACTGTGTGTACAGTGGCTAAATTGGTAAAAGGAGGGTACCGGTTTACATTAAATTAATGACATATAGATAACATTATTTGCAGACATGAAAAAAAAGTAATTGAAAGTTTTTCAAAATTATCTCGGCAGTCACGGACGTGACTAGTTGGAATGTGTAGGTCGGTGGTTTTACAGTATGTGGGTTCGAATCTTGGCCTGGTTGATTGCAACTTTTGTGTCCTTGAGCAAGGGAGTTGATCACAAATTGTTTCATCTACCTAGGCGTACAAATGGGTACAAGTGAGAACAGGGGAGTAAACTGTGATGGACTGATATCCGGGGGAATACAAATATTCTCAGTCATTTAGTGCCCTTGAAACTGGATATTAACACTGGCCTGGTGAATGGCTTTGGACAGACTTAACTCTTCTGTTATTTTTAGACACAGTGATGTTGATGCACAGCCTTGGTTTAATGTGATCTTGATGAAATGGCGGTATATATAACCTTTGCATGTATGTATGTTACAGTGTATGCAAAAAAAGATGGATGCTTCATGACAATTTCAGGTCGCATACCTTCCATTTCAAGAGCATAACTCACGTCACGAAAAAAAAAAAAAAAAGTTGATGTGGAATTTCCATGAGATTTTATCAATAAAAGACTGGCAATGGTTTGTGGTCAGTTCACATTTTAATACATTCTCTTTCTCATTTATTACTCACCAGTTAGCTGTTTGCCTTAAAAAAAACTTCACCAAACAAGGAGTACAACTTCGGCTTTATGTGTTCTTTGCACTCTCATCGAGATATATGTGGCTCCAGAACATTCATGTAAAAAACAAAAAAATTTGAAAAAGAGATCAATTCTACCATTATACACTGGCTGGAGCAGGGACGTAGTCGCTAATTCAGATGGCCTTACTTGATTACTATGCAGTTCTTTCAACTTTCTGAACAGTTCCGTTTTAACATGACAGCCGTGCAGACATGAGTAAACAAAAGAAACTTTGCTTGTACGTTGCTTTAAAGCCATTGGACCCTTTCGGTTCAGAAAAAAAAATAAAAGTTCACAGATTTACAATTAACTTACAGGGTTAACAGAAGGTAGTGGTGAAAGACTTCCCTTGAAATATTATTCCATGAAATGCTTTACTTTTTGAGAAAACAGCAAAACAATATAAATTCTCGTTAACGAGAATTACGGATTTATTTTAAACACATGTCATGACACAACACGCGCGGAAACAAGGGTGGGTTTTTCCGTTGTTTTCTCACGACTCCGATGACCGATTGAGCCTAAATTTTCACAGGTTTGTTATTTGATATAGAAGTTGTGGTACACCAAGTGTGGGCCTTGGACAACACTGTATACCGAAAGGGTCCAATGGCTTTAACGCAGAAAAAATACAAGTAAATAAAATATAATTTTATACATACTTGACAAACTCTTGTTCACAAAATGAAAGTGAATCATGTGTACCAATATGATTCTGGTTTATTTCCATCACTTTTGCGTGTTTATTACAAAAACAAGATTGCAGATGAACATTAGTAAAACTTCCATAACATAGACATTTGCAGGCGAAATAAGGGGAAGTTGATAAACTGAACATCACAGAAAAACTGGTGTTTGATAACATTCATGCCCCAATAAACGCCTTTACCCCCAAACTAACCCTTTATTTACTTAATGAGAAAAAGAGTATCAGTACAAAATGAACTTGGGGTTTACGGTTTGCCGTTGATTCGTCATTTCTCATCAAGTTTCAACATTAGTATTACAAACATTTTCTTGACAAAACATTTTTGCTTAGCAGAAACTTGTTAAGAAAAATTATCTGCTTAAGCAGCTCTATGAAATTGAGTTCTGTGTGATCAATGCAATGGATTATTGGTGAAAAAAACCCAAACACCTACAGTAAGCTGATTTTACAAATGATGGTTTCATTCTGTATCCATCAATAGGAATGACTGATGTCAATATCAATATCCGATATTTATTAAAACAATTATTTCTATCAAAATTGAAAAAAAATGGTTTAAGCTTTTTGCAGAATGTGTGATGGCGGAAAAAATCTGATTAATGTTAGCAAGATATTGAAACAACTACAATAACATTTTCCCAAAAAGATTTTTTCAAAACTATAACAAAAGGGGGAAAAATAACACCGCTTAAATTATGTGATCACTAAGGAATTAAATTAGCCCAAAAAACACTTCAGGAATAATAATCTAAACACTTGCAATCAACAAAGACACAAGTTTCCAGGTAAAAGCTGAAACTCGCTAAGTATTACTTTCTTAGATTGATAATTAAAGATTACATGTTTTTATGTGATTTTAATTTTTATTTATATTTTCCTTCAAAGGGAAAGTTGATTTACACAATCCGGGTAAACAAATTTGCTAACTCGAGAAACCGGCTTATAAAGCTACTTTATGATTTGAATAATAAAAGTAAGGAATTAAACACAAATTTTGTATCAATTACCGAGCTTGTTGTTAAAAAGTTGACAAATGGTTCTTATCTATTTACAAACTAGTGGTATCAATAAACATTATGTTATTGAAAGTGGTATAAGTAGGACATGCAATGGTATGAGAAGCAGCAATAAATATAGCATTCTATATGGCCTGTCTCCAACCATAATTTAGTTTTTCTTGTTTTGAAAATCTCAAATTTCATATCAGATTTTTTTTTCAGAGGGACTTCCTTTACCAAGTTATAAATCAAAATAGGAAACCTTCATTTTCTTCCGAGTAGCCAGTCTTGTTTGCAGTTGGCTAGTGGCACATAAAATTGAGGTCCAGACAGTAACTTGTCAATAAAAAAATGTAATATTGTAGTCAAATTTTGATGTGTCAATTATGTTCATTTTCCATTTGATGGAAAATCTTTGGCCATTTTAGACTGAAAGAACTGTCTTTTCTTAAAAACTGGCAATATGTATAGTTCACATCCAACTCTTGAAACATGAACCCACGTCCAAACTCTGAAAGACCGTCATGTGTTACACAAATGAAAACAGCACACAACAGGAAAATCTTCCACCTGAGTTATTACATGACTTATGTGGTCCCATGAAAGCGTCTCTTATCCTTACAAAAATTCTCTAAGTGGAAGGAGAATGAAGTTGAAAACCATGGTTTTATTATGAGAAAAACAAATCTAGGCCAACATTTTGTGGCTCTGTTTACCGCTAGCAAAAATAAAATAACCACTTGTTGAAGCAGGGAGTTCTGCCCTTATGTCAAGCATAATTTCACCAGATAGCAGAGAGTTTTGCACGTGCTTGTGCGATTTCCACGTTACTAGGCATTCTTTATTACACAGCTAGTGCAGAAATGCTGGCGCATGCCTAGTAAACGAATAATGGTGATCACAAGCGCAGAATTCATCAACAAGCAGAGCTCTGAAATTGAGCAAAATGTCTTCTAATCTTTGGTTGAACTAAGAAGACAATAGTGGGATTTGAACGATCAACCTCACTTTCCTCGGAAGATAACTTTTTGCACATTTTGTTTTCAGTAAAAAAAAGCCTTGTGCCGTAAGTAAAAAATAATTGTCAGGAGGCTGCTGTAGATTCAGGGCTATTTCTAGTTCTACTTACCATTTAATGAAGTTCTCTTTTGATGCTCACATTTATTTATAGCAAAAAAAAACAAGTCAGAGTAAATTAGATCATAGTATATATAAGTATTCCTCATTGCTCAATAATAACAGTTGAGATTATGGCATTATTCTTCTTTTTGGTGTGGAGGCATTTGCTACTCCGCCTCGGCCCCTTTCAGCTCCTGCCCTAATTTGTAATCGCTGATTTTGTTCCAATCGATCTTGGAACGTGTAACTGGAAGTTGACGTCGGAGAGCCTTAAAGGTGGTTTCGGACATGACTCTGTAGTCGTCCCCCATGGCTGCCTGGTAATCGTTCTCACTCTTTGCAATAAACTTGAGGATGGTTTTTGCCGTTGACTCCTCATCCTGGGTTTAAAGAAATAGTAATAATCTGATACATTTATCTGATACAGGAGCCTCTTTGCCAACACAAAACAAAATTCGCTTGGCATTTGCATTTGCAGGAAGTGAGAACCGGGCTTAAGAGAAGATTTATCTTGTTTGTCTTTTAAAAAACAGTTGAACTTAAAATTGAAAACTAAAGATGAAAAACACAAACCAACCGGATATGTTTCCAAATAAGTCTACCTGGCCCGACACTAAAAACAATAGCCTGAGGCCTGTGGTCCAGTGTTAATATTGAGTTAAAGGCAAGCACAATTGTCAAGACAACCGCGGGGCCAAGATAGCCTGAGCTGAATCTGAAGTCAAAGCCATGGATTCTAAAAGGGCCTGAAATACATGCGGCAATCACTATTTGAAACTGTCAAAAAAACATGTGGACATATAAGAAGGTATCAACTTACCGATATCGAGATCTGCTCCTTGACTTCCTTGTGACTTACTAACTGAACGTTTCCATCTTCGTAGTAATGGACTTGGGCCTTCATGACACCTCGAGCTTCTACCTTACTCCCTGCCCCAGAGAAAGTCACAGAGAATTGTGACCGCCAACGCCCATTCCTGTGTGGGAAGGAAAATATCAAGTTACTTAAAAACAAAAAATTAAACAATTATTAAATCTATTGTTACATATTCTTCTTATCATTGATTGATTGCTTGATTGATTTGGTTCATTGCTATTTATATACAAGTATACAATAGAAATCCCCTTGGATCTCCTGCTTATAAAGACTTATAAAAGACATTAAAAATAAAATAGTTTATACAATAAACAATGATCATAAATGCCACATCAAAATTTCAAAATAAGCATGTCGCGTATCTAAATTTCACCAAACAAGATCTTTCTCAAAAAGTGCCCTTCCTTGCATAAAACAGTTCAGACTTGGACCCCCCTTTCGCTAGTGAACAATATTAACCACAATTTTAATGAGCAGAAATAGTACATGTAGAGGTATGAAGAAGGTACAAAACATAATACTGAAAATACTCACCAGAAATTACGTGGACTAAATTTGTGGTCTTCGATACAAACAATCAATGTGATAGAGTCCCCATGACTTCTGCCGTATACCTGATTGCAAACAAAAACAAACAAAAACATTGTGGGTGCAGCTCAAACTAAAAAAAAATTATACTTAACATGGAGCGTTAAAAACACTCTTTGTAAGATTTTAAACTTTGAACAGTGGCCATTTTGATGGCCCTGCTTACCACAGAATTCTGAGCTTACAGAGCACAGTAAGCACAGAATTCCACGCTAAGCAGCGCCATGAATGTGGGCCTGGATGTGTAATGCTTACTGTGTGGAATCCATCTGCAAAATGTTCTTTAACATGAGCAGCCACAGCCTTGTCTAGTGCTGCACGCCATGGTTCCGAAGCTTCATCTACAGCGCAGCTGTCAATATCCAAGGCCTCTTTCCTCAAATGGTCATATTTGAAAGACTTTTTGAGATTGGGTGCAAGGTAACGGTTGGCTCCAAGGTGACCGAATTCTGTGATGAGAACCTGAAGAAAAATGTTCAACACACTTAGTACATTATAAGTAAGATTTGAAACTTTGCATGCTGGAACTATTTAACTATTGAAATAATGAGTCGTAAACTACCGGTTCTTTTCAGAACCAACACTACTCAAATGTGAAATTCACATGGTATTACCGAAAACCGGTACAAGAGTTATCATTTTTAAAATAAAATAAAAACTCTTTTTAGTTTAAATTTGAAATCTCACTGACAGTAAAACCTGCCGTCGATTTCACAAAACTTTTCCTAACTTAAGATTAATCTTAGGACTTTGGACGAGTCCCAACCCTGCACTGTAGCATGCATACCTTAATATTAATCATAAGTTAGGACGAGTTGCTCGTCCTAACTCTTTGTGAAATCGGCCCCTGTACCCACACTCATATCTCAAGATAGCGTGTAATTTGAAGACCCCACAAATCATCACCATAAGATTTACACTGTCTATCACAAATTTGTATATTTACAGTTATTTCATTTCTCAGGGGTAGATAAAAAGTACAATAATACACATTAATTAGCTATTTGTAATTAAGTAAAAACATTCAAAGATACTTGTAAGAGAAATTAAAATACAGGGGAAGGAAAAAGAAACAGCTGGTGCCCGAAGGATTGCCTACAAGAAACAAAGTTCCTGTCTTGGAGGCTTTCTACTCCAGCTTGTCCTAAAGAGCACAACCAGATATTGAAATATAAAAATATATAAATTACAAATATATAAATATTATGATCAAATCACAGTGCACATTAACCAGAACCATAATCCGACACTCCACAAATTATCAATTGGCAACTTAACATCCTATAGATGGATTGCACATGATGGGATTGACCACCATCTTACGTGAAAGGCTATCGTTGGCTGAGGGTAGTGCGCAGTGTGTGTACACACAAGCACTTTTCCATTGATTGTCATCAAATTTAGCGGTCGGTGATACTATGTGCAATTTATCTATTGGCTGAAGTCTGATAATGGTGGTTTGCTGGGTGCAGTGTAAAGCATTACCAGTTAACCAGTACAGTCCTTAGAACAACAGAATCAAACAATCATGCTGTTTGGATGCCATGTAAAGCAGAGTTTACAAGTGCACTCATTAGTCCAAACATGCCAAAAGAATTAAGCCAAAATGCTGTTAAATTTTGGTTGGAACCTTGGGTTGGTTAGGATTTTTTTTTTAGTACTTACCGTGTCATTTTCAACTTTGCACGGGGTGAGTTGCTCATTGTTATACTGAGCAAATGCGCTGTGATGCAAACAAAAAACAATAACATATTGTTAATAGTAAAACTAAAAACAATTTCATAGACTTATCATATCATTGATAATAATACCAATTTAATACATGTGCCAGCGGAGCTCAATCCAACAACCTAATAATAATAACTATAATAAAAAGGAAAACAATTAATAATGAATACATGTAATAGAGTGGGATGGCTTAAGGTCTGAAGTTGATACTAGTTGTAGTAGGGTGAATGTGAAATGTGTAAAAAAAGAGATTCAAATTTGTAAATTTAAACAACTTGAACATGTCAAAATTTTAAAACAGGGTGTCCAACCAAAGCACTCCTCTGGCAACAATCATGATTAAAAGTGACATAAGCGTTTCACTTCACCATCACATCACAGAAGAGCTTAAAAAATAAAGTGTGAATCCCAAAGATTAATGACAGTTGTATGTTGAGCATTTTTAATGTTAAAAAGTTTAATAAATTTGTGACTTACTCGGCAACCTTTTCCTTTAATAAAGTGTCGTCTTTCAACAGAATGCGAACAGCTGGAAAAGTAAAGGTTAAATTGTTCATGAGCAAAAAATATTTGCAAAGATGTTCACAAATGTTAATAATATCTATGGTCATCTGAAATGTATTCAATTTTTAGATTTTAGAAGTATTTTAGATTTAACTTTTGCTTTAAATAAACACAAACTTCTTCCAGTGAGACCTTTCAACAATTGAATTATTCAATAATTGCAACACTGCGTATAAAAATAATCAGGCAGGCCTGTATGCTTTGTTTTTGAAAAGGCAACCCTGAAAGGGACCCAAGGCATTTTCTCCTTGGTATTAAAGGAACACGTTGCCTTCGGATCGGTCGAGTTGGTCTTTGAAAAGCGTTTGAAACCGTTTGTTATAAAATGCATAAGGTTAGAAAGATGTTGTAAAAGAAGAATACAATGATCTACACAAATATGCCTTGAAATTGCGTGGTTTTCTTTTTACCTCGTCCAATAACACGGTCGGCCATATATGGGAGTCAAAGTTTTGACTCCCATTACGTCCCGAACTATCACGGTCGGCCATTTATGGGAGTCAATAAATGGCCGACCGTGATAGTTCGCGACGTAAAAAGAAAACCGTGCAATTTTGAGTGATACTTGTGTGGATCATTATATTCTACTTTTAAAACATCTTTCTAACCATATGCATTTCATAACAAACGGTTTCAAACGCTTTTTATAGACCAACTCGTCCAATCCGAAGGCAACGTGTTCCTTTAATAAAGGGCACCCTATGAGGAAAACTGTAATCTTCTACTTGAGCATTTCAAGGGCACCAAGGTCTTCGTTGCCTTCATGAAGTATCATTTTGACAATCTGATTTAAATTACATAACTATTTGAAGTTCCAAATTAAAACAGACTCACAGTGAAAAACTTCATTGAATTCTCCTGGTGGTACATGCCTGAAGAATGATGACGCAATGCGAACCTGGAGGACAACAAATATAAATCATAAAATTGTTTGTTTTTGATTTGAATGAACAATCATTTTTATTTTTAATTGTTGTGGCTTGAAATTGGTGTGGTGGAAATTACAGCAAATTGCCGATTGTGTTGTGAGGTTAAAAAAAACATGGATATCTGGGGCCCAGGTCGATCAAAAGATGTCAACATTAAAAGAAGGAGTACATTGCCCACCTTACCTGATTACTGTATCCCAAATAGTGATTTAATTTAGTATTTAATTAACATTTGCAACTTGTATTATTTTTGTTCAATTTACAAAAGGCTTTATTTAATTTAGAAAAATGGTGTGACATCCCTTCAATCAAAGACAACATAAGTTGAATTTATAGTCTAAATAAAACATTGGCATGATTGGAAAAGTTTCCGTATGGCGCCACCACTTTTTCATTCAATATGCATGATACAGTAATAGGCCTACACCGCCTAGTAGTATCTAATTTACCTCAACAAGATATCCCTTTTAAGTTTTAGTAAAAATGAGTGAAAAAGTGGTGGCGCCATACAGAAAGTTATCCAAAAAATTGTTTACTATATCTTCAATGTTACAACTTGTATCTAGTTAAAAATATTAAAATTATAAAATATAAAGATTCATTCGTTTTTTCTTTTAATTTTTAATTAATTAAAGTTTTAAAATTAAGTTTAAATTAAACATTACATCGAACAGACTGGAGTTTATCTTGAGTTGAGCTCTGTGGCCCTCAACATATTTTTTACTCATCGACAGTCTAAAAAAATAGGAGAAAATGCACCTCACTTTCGTTAATAAGAAAAATATGGGAAGTGTCCGGAAACTGGGCATCCAGTGTATTGTGTACGTTGTGTCATACGGCCAACAGAAAGCAGGAAGTAAATATGGTCCCTAAATTTAACAATTATCTTACTCTTCCAGCACCAAATTGAGCTCCAATCTACAGGTTTATCTAAATAAAGTAATCTTCAACATACTGTGTGCAGGCAAGATTTTTAAAATACATTCTTCTTACCTTTTCCACTTCTGAAATCTCTTCGTTATCCGCCATTTCAGTTTGCTCGACGCCTACTTTTCACAAAAATGATACTCAGGGCACGTATGTCATGTACATGTACAATGTACACACACTACGAACTTCAATAATGTACACGCCTAGCCCATGTTCTGTTCGGATACTTTTGGATAGAAAGGGCGTTGAAGTATTTAAAATTTAAAACGCACGACCATACAAAGGTCGTATAGCGCCCTTTAGCACCGCAGAGTGATACTGGATAGGCAAAACTGAGAGGCAATTTCTGGAGCGGGAATTTTCCAAAGCTTCACACAATTCAAAATTTACTTGCAAGAAGCCCGCCAGATTCGTTCAATGGCAGCAGTGGGTTTTGGTCTAGTCTCCCTCACACACCATGGGCAGCGCGCCGCATCACCAGTCCCGTACCCTTGGCGGAAGCTTGCCACTTTTGTTCACACATCGTTTAATTTAACTCCAAGATGGCGGTTTCATACAAGATCCATTGAAACTTTTCCCCCAGTTTAAACAAAAACTTCGTAGCAGTTATATTGAAAAAAAGAAAAAAGAAAAGTAGTCATAGGCCTACATTATTGCAAAATCCACGCCCTTTGAATTATTAGGGTGACGTAGACAAAGGCACTCCGTCGATTGATACGCTGCGATTGATACAGATAGGCCTACATAACATCACCATGGCCCATTTTTATGAAGCTGTTAATAATGGTTAGCAAATTTCTAGCAAAACATGGGTGGGGCACCATGTCACACAAATGTAAAACTTAGTGGGTTTTTTGCTCATGCAGTTTCTGCTAAGTGTTTATGCTTAGTAAGTTTTAAGGCTTTATAAAATTTGGCACAAAAAGTCATGGTCATGATGAAGCCTATCCATCACAAGTGTGCATCGGTGTCTCGTTCTGCGTATACGAGACTATAAGCGCGCGCACCACAAGGCGATATCGAAATATTGAAAACATTTTGAAACCTTACTTGGTACGCTACTGATGAGAGGTTGATAGCATAAAACATTGTGAGAAACGGCTCCCTCTGAATTAATGTATAGTTTTCGAGAAAGAAGTATTTTCCACGAATTTGATTTCGAGACCTCAAAATCTTTCAAGCATCTGAAAGCACACAACTTCATGTGACAAGGGTGTTTTGACTTCTCGTTATTATCTCGCAACTTTTTATGCATTGTTGAGAAGACTGGTCTTTGACAATTACCAGTGTCCAGAGTCTTTATTAAAAGGTAACTCATCGAAGTTGCAATAAAAAAATGGAGAGAACAACACCCTTGTTGCACATTATGTCTGCTTTCAGATGCATAAAAAAGGCCAGAGCCGGTGTCGCATGCAATTATGTCCTCTATGCAACACTATCGGGAGGACAGTATTGCATATGCAGTAATGTTCGCCGGACGGTTTTGCATATGCAATCGTGTCCGCCCGGACGCTGCTGCATAATGCAATTGTGTCCGCCCGGACACATTTGCATATGCATTTGTGTCCGCCCCGTGCAAAACTGTCCTTGCAGTAAATTAAACGCCCTTGGTCGACGGAACATGTTCGCATTTGTTTTACTAGCTAAGTGCATGCCATGAATGACATGAGAAATGTTCGGCCGTTGGGTATTCGCTGCAATCATAAAAATACGTGAATATTCATGCTGCATACGTATGTTGAGTGCATGCACGCTCGCTAACGCGCGCACATACATTGTACAGTCATGTACATGTACATGTACAGTCATGTACATGTCCGCCGGACGACTTTTACATAGCCCCGGACACGATTGCATATGCAAAAGTGTCCGGAGCGGACAGTATTGCATGGCGGACACAATTGCATCTAACACCGGCCGTATGGCTCGTCACCAAGTAAGTTTTTATGCTAATTATGAGTAATTATCAAAAGTGTCTATATAAGTGCCTTTAGCGCACCCCGAACCAACCGGTATCAACATTCACCCGTTGCTAAGTGAGTGTACTCAGAATGAAATTAGTCATGATACGTACTTGATGAGAGGGGTCTGTTTTTGAGTTCAAACCATTGACAAGTATATGCCTATATTAGAAAATTAATGGTCGCTCCTGCCTCTCCACACATAAGTTAAAGGCAGTGGACACTATTGGTAATTACTCAAAATAATTATTAGCATAAAACCCTTCTTGGTGATGAGTAATGGGGAGAGGTTGATGGTACAAAACATTGTGAGAAACGGCTCCCTCTGAAGTGCCATAGTTTTCGAGAAAAAAGTAATTTCCCACGAATTTGATTTCAAAACCTCAGATTTAGAACATGAGGTCTCGAAATCAACCATCTAAACGCACACAACTTCGTGTGACAAGGGTGTTTTTTCTTTCATATTATCTCGCAAGTTCGATGACCGATTGAGCTCAAATTTTCACAGGTTTGTTATTTTATGCTTATGTTGAGATACACCAACTGTGAAGGCTAGTCTTTGACAACTACCAATAGTGTCCACTGCCTTTAAAATATAACTCGATCTAATGTCAACAAAACCCGCCGTTACTGGAACATGGTGATTATCTCTGACCTACAAATATATATTTTTTATTTACGCATACGATGCTGAAATGGATTGAATCCTGTATGCCGCCGTTGTCTGTCGCTAAGAAACAAAAAGCTAATTATTTTTTTGAAGGTCTGTATGTGGCTTTATAGTCCCGCTGTATGTGTGTGTCCTTCTTATGGCTGTATAAGCCGGATGTCATCCAGGAGTTCTTTCAAAGCCGATGGCTGAGAAGTTCTTGCAACAAACACAAACAGGTCGTAGACTTCAAAATAGTCTCATTGGGTTTAAAGGGGAATGTTTATTTGTTTGTTTAGTTTTTTTAAATGTTTTTTTTTTATGAACAGAGTAAATTAGGCATAGGCCCCTAATTAACATCCTTTGTTTATTTTTTGAACCGCCGTTTTAATCATTTACGTATACAATAAAACTAACAATATTGTGACAGTTTCATTTCAAAAGGTGTTTGCGTGTTTTAGATATTACCGAAATTCCAGAGCGTCAGCGTGAAAACTTTGGTACTTGATACCTGGGGCAAAATTTCATATAGCGCTGCTTAATGGTAGCAAATTTTCGTGCTTACACTATATCAGAAAAACAAATTGCTTAGCAGTGATAAAAACAGTATTACTAACCAAACTTCCATTGTTGCATATAATTCCTTGTTACTGGTATTAAGCTGGTGTCTGCTTATCCTAAGAATCACGTGGAAATTTGGTTGGTAAAAATAAATCCTGTTTTTACCAAGGCAAACATTTCATGCTAAGCAAATTTTTGTGCTTAGCAACTCCATTAATCTGGGCGGCACAGGACTATAGCACGCCCTTTCGTGTGCTTAGCGGTTAGCACCGCTATGAATGCACAGTAAGCAGTTCAAGCAGTTCTATGAAACTGAGCCCATCAGGCATATACGGACACATTGATCTGCAAGCCTGCCAATACTATCGCCTGTACATCATTTTTATGATTTTTTTATAAATATTTTTCCAAGGCAAACAGTACACACAAAGAAAAGGCAATAAAAATATGACTACACAGAGAACAAGCCTGCGGATAACCAAAGAGCGAAAATAATCACTATCTAAAGGCGATCCAGACAATGAAAAAAAAAAAAAAAAAAGGCATAAAAGAGTACAAGGACAAAAACGTCATAAAATATGGAAAATAGCACATCAAATACCATACCAAATATAAATATATAACAAATCTATTGAAAGTTCATTAAAATTCAAAAATAGTGCCTAATCATTGGTTGCATTACCAGAAAAATATAGGCCTATAAAATAACGCTCAAAAACCCATTTCAGATAGGTAAGCATACTTGTAGTTATCAAGGAATAGAACAACCCAGATCACATGGCCTATTATACAATATTCAAACCGTCAATTTGCATTTTTCTGTGACGACAAAAACTACATTATCAAGAACTTTACCAGCCAGTTTTGCGGTCTTTCGTCAACAGTTCGAAAGACTTAACTTTAACTCTGAAAATGTACCAGACATATGAACAAAATTACAAGAAAATCAAATCAATATGTTGTGATGACAGTCAGAAAATTAATAATGGTACAAGAATCAATTTCACAACCTATATACATTGCATAACATAGCAACTGATGTTTACCATTACCAAGGTAACCAAGTCCTCCCACGGAAGTCTCCACTTCATCATTTCAAATGTCTGTCAACAAGGAGGAACACCGCTTGAGTGAATTACTGTGAGGCATATCAAAGCACGTTCTATTAAATTGAATTCGTAAATTGATGAACATTTCCAAGACGAGCAGAAACTGCGACTGAAAATGCACCCTTTGGATTGTCTTCTTCTGTTTTTACGAGAACTACTATAGGCCTACTAACGGAAACGGTTGATTGATCTGTACCGTACGCTGCGTGGTAATTACGGCATTAACAACAAGTAGGCGTGCGGTATACATTAGTTTAGAGGGCTGGATGAAAGAGGCGCTTTCACCATGATAGCGTACATTGCCGGTGAGTGGTGTAGAATAACTGCATGACGTAGTACAGAGTGAAATCAGTATTATTTGGAAAGAGGGTTTAATTACTGTGATGATACAACCACCAAGGACCAGAGGGCGATCTGCCTTTAAATCGCATTATAGAGAACTGGAATAATATTGAAATCTGTGCAAGGTTTACACATTGATATAAGGTAAAGTATTATTATCTTGTGATTTGAAAATGTGTTTATAGTTTTGTGTGTGTAGCATAGAGCAGCTGTTTGTTTCGGCGCGAAAGCTGCTGCCTGTCGGCGAAAGCTGATGTGCTGGTCAATGGTGTCCCGAGGAAGCCACGCTGGTCGTCAATAACCGTTGCTATACATTTTGTACTATGACCCAACTGGACGGGAAATTATTACTATGACACAAAATTGTGTGGTTTGTTTTATTAGCTTGTTTCTTATATATGGTGACTAGATAAACGGGATGATTAAATCTACTTTATGCGTAAGAAGATCTTTGGGCGTAACACGTCAGGGATAATGGGGTGTACTTCCCCTTTGTGTACTAACATGAGTGCCGAACGTATCTTTGTCATAATGAATAGTTTCAGAAATATGAATACTACTTTAAGAATTGTGAATACTAATTTAAGAAATAGACATGGTAATTTATGAGTTGGAAAACTCTAGCAAAAGTTGCAATTGCATCTCGTTTTTGTTTTCGTTAAAATTTGGTTAACAGCAATGAGGTCATAAGGAACTGCATACGTCATCAAATTCAAAATGGTGGAAACTAAATGGTACTATGCAGAAAATAAATACAGGGAGACTCAAAGATGGAAGAGTAGCCTATACTTTCTTTAATATATCAAGACGACGATGGGTACAATTTAAACCTTCTGGGGATGAACAAAAACAAATTGACCAGAGCGGGATATGAACCTGCAACGTCCGAATTAAAGGAACACGTTGCCTTGGATCGGTCGAGTTGGTCTTTGAAAAGCGTTTGTAACCGTTTTTTATAAAATGCATATGGGTAGAAAGATGTTGTAAAAGTAGAATACAATGATCCACACAAACAAGCCTCGAAATTGCGTGGTTTTCCTTTTACCTTGTCGACTAACACGTCGGCCATTTATGGGGGTCAAAATTTTGACTCCCATAAATGGCCGACCATGTTAGTTCGCACAGTAGAAGGAAAACCACGCAATTTCGAGGCAAACTTGTGTGGATCATTGTATTCTACTTTTAAAACATCTTTCCAACCATATGCATTTTATAAAAAACGGTTACAAACGCTTTTATTTTGACCAACTCGTCCGATCCAAGGCAACGTGTTCCTTTAACATGCCGGCGCTTTACCCAACATGAGCTTTGACAAAGATAAGAAAGAACACCCAACGAAAAAAAAATACAAGGCAAATATGCCTATACATTGTTTAAAATGAGGTAATACAGTTGGGCAATTACATGTGTACAAGGAAACAATTTGACTGGCTGAATTGGATTAATTGCCCCACATACCAGTTGTTAATTAAATCGACATTAATTACTGTAATGAGCGTCTGAATAAACCTCATTAGTGAAAGGGGTTCCATGTGACACCTCTTGCGATATTCACCGCGTGGAAAGGAAATTAAAATCTACACTCTACAAAAAAAAAAGTGTTTAGATATGTCGACACATTTCTAACAAGCGTAAGTTTTATACCCACTTTTCTCACGTATAACCTAAAACATGTTTCTTGTGTGTGTTTGAATGTTACAAACCATGTGAGATGGTTTCAAATCATGATAACACATGTTTATCATTTTAACATGTTTATATAACAAGTGGATACAGCATTCGTGATTCAACTGTAACTACAGTTGTTACAGTGTAGTGACTGGCTTTGATCAGTAAAATGTTTTAGTTAAAATTTACTGGATATCTTGTATTGTCAACGTCGATGTGAATAAAAAATAAGAATAAAAATACATTTATTGGTCTTATTTTATATTCATCCATCCAGTAAATTTCGCTGGAGTCAACTACTTAACTTGTTTAATTTAATGATCAATGTGGGTTCAATGATTTTGAATATTTCACGACATGCTCAATATTGATCTTTGCATTTCTCTTTTTTCTTTTCATTTTTTTTATGAAAAATAAAAACATAGGGCATCACTTTCTCTGTTCTTGCTCTTAGTTTGTAGAAAGGAAATTAATTTAAACTGAGTAAGTGTTATACTCTCGTCTCTAAAGGAGATATTTAGTTATTGAAGAAAAAAATACATGGGTCAGTGTTTTGATGGGTTTCTTTTAGTCTGTCGCCATGACACCGGGAAAGAACACCTGCCTGTACCCACCGTATTGATTCACGCGCATAATGCAAACATTGAACGAGTGTTGGAGGAGCTGAATTGCTGCGCAACTACACGATGCAAGACCATGCAAATAAATGTACATTGAGCTCTTATATACAGTTTTATTTATTGTCTCATTAGCTAAAAAAGAAAGGTGCAGGATTTAAAAAAAATTCGGGAGAATTAATTGATTTAATTAACTGAACGCACACTTATATAAAGTTTAAACCACTACTCATCCATCTGAAAGTTCATACCAGTAAGCACCAATCATCCAAAGAAATCTAAACTCGATAGTAATTTAGTTTACTTTTTTAAAATCCTTCAGGGGTGCTGCTTTTTTTGTTATTGTATTGTATGTTCATGTTTTTGTTTTTTTACTGTTCTTATTGTCTGTGCTTGAATTTTTGCCAGTGAAATTAATAAATGAAATGAAATGAAATGAAATGAGCTCTAGATATCACTTTATAAAGTTCATACCGGTATCATACACAAAACATTATGAAGACGTTGACCATAAAGTCTTACGTGTGGACCTTTTTGTCTGACATGGACCATCGATGTCCAACATATACATTTTTTTCATTTCATTTCATTTTCATTTATTAATTTCACAGGTAAAAAATCAAGTACAGACATTACGAACAGTATATAAGAAAACAAAAACATGTACATACAATTAGGAGAGAGAAAAAAAGAAAAGAAAAAAAGTAACACCCCTGATGGATTTAAAAAAAGTAAACTAAATTACTACTGAGTTAATCTCCTGATGCCACAATTTAAGAAGATACAATTTGAGAAGAGACAAGAAGAGAAATGGGTTCGACAATATTTGGGTCAGACGTAATGTTTTTTTTAAATATTGATGTAGGCCCACAATATGTCGAACCTAATGGTTTGTCGGGCATAATTCGGTTGTCGGAAGTTGCACGCAGTGGACATCCCTAACTAGGCAAAAAGTGTTGGTCATTTTAACATGACTTATTGTACATTTCACACTGGATAATGCAAACTATATGGGTAGGAGTAAACCTGTTTAGTCACAAACAATGACATTTGTCCCTTCAATATTACAATTTTATTGTTTCAACGTCAGCATGGACCGCCACAGGAATGTGCCCCCCCCCCAAAAAAAAAAAAAAAAAAAGAGAAAAAAACTGTCTCTATTATTAATAACGCATCTACTATTAATTTACGAACCACAATGCACACTATTTTAATATTCACCTTGAAAAAAATACACAATAAATATTTGCATTGTTTCAGCTGCTTTCATTTGACATTAAGATAATAAACAAGGGGGAAATAATTAGTGTAAAGGCCTACGTCAGATGGTGTCCTGTAGTAATGTTTTTACATCACGGATGTATAGCCACGCTGGCAGCAGCTTGGGGAAAATAAACCCATCCCAGCGTTAAAAGCAAACACACAAATGGATTCTTTTGACACGCGAGAGTGTAGTAAATTACCAAATAATCACGGAGAAATCTTCCGCTTTTAACCAAGGTTAATGCACAAATCCTTTTAACAAATTATAGGCCAGTGTCCACAAAAACTACATATGAATTCCAACTTAAGTAACGGGCAAAACTTCCGACTAAATTAACATAGTATGGACTTAAAGATGCAGAACGCTTTGTGGTTTATGTTGTTATTCGATTAGAAGGAAAGCAGAAAAGCTTGGTTCGTTCAGCGCATTATTTCTGGATGTATTAGCAAAAAACAGCCAACATGAATATCATGCAAAATGGATTTGAGTATTCGGATGTTGAAATGTATTTGGCCTTTTAATATAAACTAATGTTTTCGGCTTTTGGTTTTGAAATTGTCAGGTCAGGGGATCTCCCCATTCACATTCAATAACAATTTAATTAAATTAATTCAATAACAATTTAATTCAAATCAATTCAATTCAATTCAATTCAATTAATCAATTCAATTCAGAATTTGTCAGTACGATAGACAGGATAACAAAACCAAAATCGCATTTTCATTATTTGAACCGAGTGGTAAAAAGGTTATTAAATATAGAAATCTGAGTTCAGTCGCCACAAAACCAGGGCAAAGTTTCCAGAGAACTTTCCAGTAATCAACAACTTTTGATTATTTTTTATTTACAAAACTAGGTTTATATATTGTGTGATTCAAATTTGGGAAGTGTCCTCATCGTGTTGATGGCATTCAGGTTATTTTGAGAAAAAAAATTAAACGACTAAAGTAACATGTATACCCATTTGCGAAGTCATATATCTGAACGGAACGAATTTTGGCAGGTGATTCTGTCTCAAAACGGAAAGCACACAAACGGTTGCAAATGCCACAATCATGTAGCATTTTTTGTACATGGCTAATGGATTTGATTTAGTGTCGGGATCCTGAAAATAATTCATTAGTTTTTACTTAAAGGCACTATCACTTTAGCGAATTTGGTTTTTGTGTAAGCCTATATAAATACTTATAACTTTCTCAAATCATGGAGGTCATAAACAGCAATTTAAAAACCTCAAAAAAGGACGTAGTTTAAAACAAAATTTAATTTATAAAAACAGCAGTTTTAAAATGTATAATTCTTCTAAAGAAGACCTGGTCTTGTTGCAGCAGTCTCAAATCAACTATATATGATCAAATCCTCTTGAATTACATATATAGTTTCGTTGTGCCCTTTAAAATAATTTTAAAAGGTGGGTGGAATACGTTAGTTTCTAGCATGTAGCCTATCTTTATTTTCATAACAGAAAAGAGAGAAACGCAACTTGCCGACAATCAATATATCACATCGTGGACTTTGGAATTGTTACGTGGTTCATTTCACAATGACACTGAATTATTTTCTCCCGGCTTTTAACTAAATATTGTTATATTTTACCCATTTAAGTTTTGGACCCTACGACCTGCCCTAAATTGAATTAAACAATTACATAACATATTTATTTCGTTTAATCATAGCAGTTAGCTCTTCCTGAGTTATATACCTGCTGCGACTGCATGCACGCACCACCATACTGATTTAACGTTCATACAAAATATTTGGTTTTTAAAGGCAGTACACACTAATGGTAATTACTCAAAATAATTATTAGCATAAAACCTTTCTTGGTGACGAGTAATAGGGAGAGGTTGATGGTATAAAACATTGTGAGAAACGACTCCCTCTGAAGTGCCATAGTTTTCGAGAAAGAAGTAATTTTCCACGAATTTGATTTCGAGACCTCAGTTTTAGAATTTGAGGTCTCGAAATAAAGCATCTGAAAGCACACAAATTCGTGTGACAGGGTGTTTTTTCATTCATTATTATCTCGCAACTTCGATGACTGATTGAGCTCAAATTTTCATGGTTTGTTATTTTATGCATATGTTGAGATACAGCAAGTGAGAAGACTGGTCTTTGACAATTACCAATAGTGTCCATGTCTTTAAGATACGCATTAAATTGTGTTCCCGTGTGCAAACGCACGCATCAACTTTCATACATTCGTGCAGTGCAAGGATTGTTTCATAAATTGATATTATTGTATTCCTTCCAATCTTTAGAGATTTTCCCAATTTCCTTTCATAAAGTCACTGTCTTCTTCGATAATCTTTTGAACATAGTGTTGTGCAGATTTGGAAATAGGCGCACGGTTTTCTTCTCCTCTCATCAAGAGGTTTTTGCCATCAGGGCCTAATTTCATAAAGCCTTTAAGTACAAAAATGTGCTTAGCATGAAATGTGTTCCTTGGTAAAAACAGGATTACCAACAAAATTTCCACGTGATTTTCAGGATTTAGCAAACAACAACTGAATACCAGTATCTATGCAATAAATGAAAATTTGGTTTATAATCTACCAAGGTTTATAATTTACCAAGGAAGAAATTTCATGCTAAGGAAACTGTTGTGCTTACAGGCTTTATGAAATTAGGCCCTGGTACTGACACCGTATACGCATTATTTCGATTTGTCCAACTAGTATGTCCGATCATTTTGGTCTCGATAGACATTTTGCTTATGACGTCGCTTGATTTTGGAGCCCTCGTTAGAGAGTTGCTCATTGGCTCATCCTGTGCGCCGCGCTGACGTCACTATGCTTAAGGTGTTGGAAGGGCAATTAGCGCCAGTATTCATAAAAGTATTTTAAGGGGGCATTGACCAAAATATCCACACATAAAAAGATCGAAAGCAAGTGGTTTATGACAGCATTATGTATCAGGCTGTTTCATAAAGATGATCAAACCTTATACAAAATGCTTGTTTGGTTCCAAGTGTTAAAACTACCTCCAAATGCCCCGTGTATAATGTGTGTATGTATATACCTTGCATGACAATAATACAAATTCCATATTTTATGATGTTGCTTTCTACATATAGACGTTGCCACACCAGTCATCATGTGCCAAGAATTTCCAGGCTCTCCGCCGGCTATCATTAACAAAGACCCCGATGACAGCAGCGGCGATCTCCAGGCAAACTCGCCGGAAAACAGTGTGACTTTCCGGCGTCGTGTTCTGCTGTTGGGCCAAGCAGGGAGCGGAAAGACCAGCCTGGCCAAGTCACTGGTCAGTGGTAGCTCGCAAACCTCAGATGGTACAACCGAGTCTTTAGATGTCCAAGCATGGTGTCCATTCCTAGGAACCACTTATGGTCAGTAAGTTTCATGTGTGTAGTGATCCCATTGGCTTGAGAGTTGTTCGCAGCGTGCACTTAAGTTCCATTGATTTACATCCAAGATGGCGGTCATGACGTCATGTGCAATACACATTGTTTGTCGTCAGTTGTCTTTGGTCAGGGACTGTGGAATATGTTCATGGTGTCTGTTGACTTTTTTTTCTTTTCCCTTTCCTGTTATGTTTTTAACTACTGTTTTATAAGCTCCGTCATCTTTTAAATAATTTATTTAATTTATCCAAAGATATCAAGTAATAAACCACAACTTGTGCCACAAGAGGATGTGACTTGCCATACTCCAAAATTGAGTATACCTTTTAATGGATCTTTTCAATAATATTGAAGCACACTGCATGGAAGTGGTTGTAGTTTACGAGAATGTTCAAGCCTGATAAAACTTCTTTTTTTTCAACAAAAACGAACATGATGTGTTATTTGACTCACTTTTCCTGTTAATTGTTCTCTGGTTAACCATGGTGATTTGTATTGTTATAATAATTTTACTTATATCTAGAAAATTTACTCGACTATGAGCTAACGGGATGCGAGAGGTCTTTGGTGCTAGAAGTGTGGGATTTGGCTGGAAGAAGGGTAAGTTGCAATCCTGAATTTAGGAAATAGTTTCACAAACCATAAGAGCGAGAAAAAGAACCTACCTCAACAACGCCTTCTTTTTATCATAGCCATTCGAATCCCATCCGATGTAAGTTTGTAGTTTACTCCAGGACCAAAAGAGTGCTTATCACAAACATACACAAATGTAAAGGCACAACACTACATATAATTAACACTTTGCTTCAATTATTAATATCTTAAAGGTTTGGCAAACATTTCACCACCTCTTTCTGACCGCTGGTACCCTTCCAGTAATCGTCTTCAACTTCGCTGATCAAAGCAGCTGTGATGACGTGTCTCAAATTGTGGACATGGTATGGGCAAAGGTAAATAATCAGTTTTTCAAACTGTTTGGTAAATATTCATAATTTTAGACAATTTTCAGTTTCAGAATTTGAGCTAGTATTTAACTGAGCTTACCTGGGTGTATACCTGGAACCTCCAACATTAACAGGTTTTTTTTTACTAATAGGCCCTAGTATACAGACTTGAATCTGCCCCATTATATATCGTATAGTCTATAAAATGAGTAGGGTAGATGACCTTAGCCTTCGATCCAAACCGGACCTTCTTCAGAGGTATTAACAAACACATATCCATTTATAGGAAAACGAGCAGCAAAGAATTAAGGGACGGGATCCAGAAAAAAAGTGGCTTTACTACTCCCTGCAATACCCATGCAAAAAAAAAAAAAAAAAAAAAATCAGGCAGATCCCATCCACACAACATTTCCCCCGAACGTATACCTGCTGTGCTTCAATCAACAACAAATAACACAAAGCTCTTCACCCTGGAAGTCCATAACAATTACAACAATTAGTGTTTCGTCTTGAATCTACCTTTGTTTGTGTGATCTGAAGGATCCTGGCTGTAGATTAGTAATCGTCGGAACACACATTGATAAACTGGGTCAAGAAGAAAGCGCTGAAGGAAAGAGCAAGGATATCTTGGGAGTGATTCGAAACAGACACGCACACTGCACACAGAAACTACAACAAGATCTTCACAATTTAAAGTGAGTTTTATAGTGATCCGGTTCATCACCTGGTATCCCCATTACGGTTCTAGACACGTTTGGTAATTGTCAAAGACCAGTATTCTCATTTGGTGTATCCCCAAATATGCATAAAATAGCAAATCTGCGAAAATTTGGACTCATGCATGATACAAGTTCCTTTTTTGAAATTCCTGTACCCATCCCCATGTCAAGAAACAGGTCTCAGAGGTTAGTACATAAATATACTAATCTCTGAGACATGCTAATTTAAAAACAAACTTTCATGCCTAATACAAGTTCTGTCTTAAAATCCTATATCCATCCCCATGTCAAGGTCTTGATATACTAACCTCTGAGATATCATGCCTAATACAAGTTCTGTCTTAAAATTCCTATATCCAGCCCCATGTCATGAAACAGGTCTTTGAGGTTAGTACATAAGTAAGCTAATCTAGGAGACCTGGTAATTTAAAATAACTTTAATGCTTAACATAAGTTCTGTTTTTAAATTCCTACATCCATCCCAATGTCAAGACACAGGTCCTGGAGGTTAGTACATAAATAAACTAACCTCTTACACTTTAAAAAAGCTTCATGCGTCAAGTTCTGTTTAAAATTCTTGTTTCCATCTGGTGTCAAGAAACAGGTCCTGGATGTTATTTTAGTACATAAATAAACTAACATCTGAGACCTGGTAATTAAAAAAAAACTGTCATGCCTAAACAATACTTCTGTTTTAAAATTCATATTTTCATCCCCATGTCAAGAAACAAGTCCTGGAGGTTAGTACATGATGGATACTAATCTCTGGGATCTGGTAATTAAAAATAAAAATTCATGTACATGTTTAATACAAGTTCTGTTTTAAAATGTCTATACCCCTCCCCATATCAAGAAACAGGTCCGGAAGGTGAGTACATAAATATACTAACCTCTGAGACCTTGTAGTTTAAAAAACTTTCATGTCTAACACAAGTGCTGTTTTAAAATTCATATATCCATCCCTATGTCGATAAACAGGTCATGGAGGTTATTAGTACATTAAATATACTAACCTCTGAGACATGGACGATTAATTTGTCTTACTTTTGCCTTCCTTTATTTCACTTATATAGGAACATACCAAAGCCCAGAACACCGAAAGACGTAGAGAGGATGAAAAAACTAAAAGACAGGCTTGGGCGTTTCCCCAAACCTCCAAGTAATATCATTGGAAGCAGCAGCAAGACTGCCAAGGTATATGTATAGCGAGGGATCAACTCTAATCAACTCTTCATTTAGATATAATCAGATGTTTTTCGGCAATCTTTCCATATTATTCATGGTTTGCGCATTTATTTGCTTGCTAGGCTATAGGACTATACTGTTTCTTACTGTTTCCTATATATATTATACGGTGTAAAGGGTTTGGGTACTTTTTGAACGACACAAAACACAAACTTGCACAGATGTTTATTAAATCTATAATAATCAATTACCAATCCTTAGATCGCCATTAATTTTTGAACACAGGGTCTAGATGACGTAAGGAAGGAAATTCTCTCGGCTGTCTTAGAGGCAAACAAGAGCTCGTCATCCCTCGATCAAGCCACGCCCATAAGACAAGCTACATCTGAGGTTTATGATGACATAATGGCACTACGAAAAGAATCTAATGTAGTCGTATCATTCCAAGAGGTCAAAGAACTGTTAAGAAAACATGAAACTGATCTGAGTAGCGAAATTGAGAAAAAGGAACTGACATTCTTTGAAAGTTCGGTAAGTTTTTGAGAAAAGATTTGTTTAATTTGTCTCTCCTTTTGTTTGTAATGAGCGTGCCGTCGTCTTAATCACAAATCAAAAAGAGAAAATGCATGCCTGGGAAAATTGTTGGTTAATTGTCGAATAACAAACTTAGGTACAATAAAAAACTTTCAAAAGATACTATAAGAAAACATACAAAACCTAAAAACCACTACCAGGAAAACACATACTTGAGTGAGATACTACCTCTTTCTCAAAAAGTAGCCCTCCATACCAATTAAGTGTTTATGCTGATAGGTATTATGAGTAATTATTATTAGTCTCCATGCTTTTAAACCCAGGTGTTTCTGACACCAATAGCAAGCATCCTTGTATATCGGTAGGTTTCCTAAGGCTTGACAGCTCTGATGAATAATGGCACCCAGGAGACATCCTTGAATTAATGACCAGAAATATATATTTCATTTTGTCTCACAGGGAGTCATACAAAGTTTTCCCAACACCAGGGACCCGGATGATGAATCAGAAGCCCTGATTTGTACAAACCCTTCTGCCTTAGCTAAAGCACTTTGCCTTGTTCATATGAGTGACACCAAGAAAGCATTTCGGTTCGAAGCGAAAAGATTCTGGCCCAAGACAGAAGATGGAAACTCCAAGAAACCAAACCCAGCTTTGCTCGTACAAGCTTTAGAGGAAGTTGCCACAGAGGGATTGATCAGGGAATGCATGCTTCCTCTGTTGTGGCAGGTAGGTTGAACAAGTAAAAGATATCTTTATACTTTTGGAAATTGTCAAAGCAGAGACCAGTATTCTCACCTGGTGTATCCCAACATATGCATGAAATTGGCTCAACTGGTTATCAAAGTTGCAAGAAAATCTTGAAACATCATTGTAACATAAAATTTTCCGCTTTTAGATGCCTCAGGACGATTTCAAGTTTTGGGGTGATTGGTACAACTTGAGGTCAGTACTACATAAACTGTTGATGAGAAGCTTTGGAAAACCCATTTCTTTGTCATTATTAAAATAATGCATCCATTCACATCGGTGAAGAAATAGGCATTACTTGGCTATTTAAGATAGTCATGTTACTCTTGATGATGTTTTAATTTTTGGTTAATGGAGTATGATTCTGACAACAGTTAACAATTAATTGATTGCCTATCCAAACTGTTAAGGATCTTCACATGAATGAGAAACAGACCAGGCTAGTGATCGACCTGATGGCCAGGCTAGGACTTCTCAACAGGGCTGCTGATGCTCACTGTGATGCAGAAAAGGTACCTCTGGAATTACCTCAGTACCCTGGTCTACTAGCTAAGGCACAGTATCGACTACCACTCCTTGGACTAACGCCTGTTACTGGACCGGTGAGGGATTTTTATTTAAGTTTAGTTCAAAGGTGTTGGAAGCATTCGTTTTGAACAAAATGTTTGATACTAATACTAAAACTGAATAATAATACCAAAACTTATACAGCGCCCGAATCATGTAATTATGCTCTAGCATGGTTAGGATAAGGAATGGTGCTTCTGTAAGAATGGTGCTTCTGTATGATATGAATGATACAGTTAAACAATAGAATTGATAGGACACATACTATTATGGGGATGATAAGGTTGTGGTTTACACAGTAACACATTTTAGCACAAGTTAGGCACACTAGTTAAAGAATGACTTGGCACAAGATGGAACGAGAAAGACGAGTTGGCTAGAGTTTGTATTTAAGATAAGAATGAGAGGGCTCAATATTAGAATTGAGAGGACACAAGATGGGGAGTAAAATGGCACATGTTAGGGAATGAGTTGGAACAGGATAAGAAAGAGTTACTGAAAATGGGGAATGATTTGGCACAAAATGGAGAATGAGATGGCACTATAGGTGGGGAACGAGACGGCACAAGGTAGGGAAACGAGACGGCACATGGTAGAGAGCAAGACGGCACAAGATGGAGAACAAGAAGGCACAAGATGGAGAAAGAGATGGCACAAGGTGGAGAACAAGACGGCACAAGGTAGGGAACGAGACGGCACAAAATGGAGAACGAGATGGCACAACGTGGGGAAACGAGACGGCACAAGGTGGAGAATGAGACGGCACAAGATGGAGAACAAGACAGCACAAGATTGGGAATGAGACAGCACAAAATGGAGAACAAGATGGCACAAGGTGGAGAACAAGACGGCACAGATGGAGAGCAAGAAGGCACAAGATGGAGAAAGAGATGGCACAAGGTGGGGAACGAGACGGCATGAGATTGGGAACGAGAAGGCACAAAATGGAAAATGAGATGGCGCAAGTTGGTGAACAAGAAGGCACAACATGGAGAACGGGACGGCACAAGAAGGAGAAAGAGACGGCACAAGATGGAGAACGAGACGGCACAAGATAGATATTTGAGCCATCAGATCTTTAAAAAATCTTTGTCCCACCTCCATTGCGATAATGCGATACATTCTTTATGATTAAATTATAACTGTAGGTTAATGCGAAAGGGGAACTTTTTCTACTTAATTTCTGTTTTCATGATCTTTTCACAGACACTAAATTGGACGCCAAAACCATTCAAAGGGGATGCACAGATCTGTTGGAGATATACGTTTCCACTGGGAACACCCCAAGGTCTGATACCCAGACTTCTGGTCGTGTGTCGAGCCAATATACAAGGTGCCATGTACAGACATCATTGGAGGAATGGAATACTCCTTAAGATGGGTCAGGTAACTATAACGGTTTTGCTGTTTTGAGGTTTGGGGATAGTTGAATATTTCAAACTTTAGGCCAGATGTATAAGGATTATACTAGGAATAAATAATAGCTTATGGCTAATATATTTCAAAGCCTTTTTAGTTTCCAAAAATGATAAAAATCATAAAAGACACAATTTTGATTTATTCCCCCCTGCAATTACTGCATTGGTCATATGGGAAAGTTTACATTTTGTTTCATAACTTCCACATAAATTCAAGAGTTATGAAAGTAAAAGCTGGACAAGTTTTGAGATATGCCCCCTTATATCAAAAGTAGATAAAAATTGGACAGTGCAATCTCCATAAAATATAAGATTTTTATGTTTTCTTCCAATTAGGTGTGTACAAATCATGCCTGCAAGAAGTCAAAGGCTTGGTGGCTCTTTTGTAAACATGTGATGTCACAGGTCACATCATCTATATATGATGCATCAAAAGTCTATTGCAACATTCCAAGCAAAGGGCCCAATTTCAAAGAGCTGCTTTTTAAGCCCCCCAAAATGAAGAGAAAAAAAGGTTTCTGCTAAGCAAAAAGGAGCTTGATACCAGTCAAAATATGGTACATGTACACATGACATGGTGTATGTGCTTAAAGCCACTGGACCCTTTCGGTTCAGACAAAAAACAAAAAGTTTTACAAATAACTTACAGGGTTTACAGAAGGCAATGGTGAAAGACTTCTCTTGAAATATTATTCCATGAAATGCTTTACTTTTTGAGAAAACAGCAAAACAGTATAAATTCTCGTTAACGAGAATTACGGATTTATTTTAAACACATGTCATGACACGGCGAAACGCGCGGAAACAAGGGTGGGGTTTTTCGTTGTTTTCTCCCAACTCCGATAACCGATTTGGCCTAAATTTTCACAGGTTTGGTATTTGATATAGAAGTTGTGGTACACAAAGTGTGGGCCTTGGACAACACTGTTTACCGAACGGGTCCAATGGCTTTAAGAAGCTCTATCAAATTAGGCCCTGGTAAAACAACAAACATAATCAACTACCACAATGAGAATGAAATTGATAAAAATTGTTGATTTATCTGCTGTAGGTATCTGTGAATATCAAACAACCTGAAAACTGCCCGAAAGCAGAGAGTCTTGACATGTCTGTTAGGGTAACCATTGATGAAGAAGGACAGAAGAAGGCGACTGAAGTCTTATGGGTAGTCTTGGCACGCTTTCTAGTCATTGCTCAAGAGTTTCTGTCTACTTGGCCTGGTGTTTATTATCAGGTATGTCTTAGTCCACAGACAAATATAAAGTCTTGAAGAGAGAGGATTGAGTCATAGGGAGGGACATGGCAGAACATTGGGTTCTGCTGTAGGGCAAAAGAAGGTGTAAGACAAAAGGTGTTGAGAAGGTAAAAAAGTAAAGGCAGAATGGTAACTTGATGCATTCTATCTCCATGCTTGATGTAAACAGAAGGTAGAGAGGGAAAATGGGTAAAAGAGATAGGTAAGAAAGAAGGTTAAAGGCACTGGACACTGTTGGTAATTACCCATTAAAATTTACTTGGTACTGTATTGGAGCTGTTGATAGTAAAAATATTGTGAGCAATGGCTCTCTGAAGTAACATTAAGTTTTTAAGAAAGAGGCAATTTCTCACTCGAATGTTAAATGACTGCAAGCCTGAAACGTTTTTAGGCATCTGAGAGCACACAGATTAATGTGAAACAAGGTTGTTTTTTTCTTTCATTGTTCTCTTGCAACTCAAATGACCAATTGAGTCAAAATTTGCATAGATTTATTATTGTTTGCATTGGGATACAGCAAATGAGAATAGTGGTACTTGACAATTACCAAAGGTGTCCAGTGCCTTTAAAGAGAAGGTAAAAAAGCAAAAGAGGGTAAAAGATATTGGACCACACAAGCTTAAATATCTGGCCCATATATACAATATTATCCAAGGAGATAATAAGATAAACGTTCCCCTTCAGTGCAGTTTATGTTTCAAATGTTTTAAAACTTGGCGTGTTCTGGCTTAACAAACAGTTAAGAGCACCGGATTCCAGCTCTGGTGTTTCATGAACGAAATTCATCTGGGGTTTAAGTCCAGGTCATGACACTTGTGTCCTTTGCTTCGTAAAGTTAGGGAGGTAGTGCTTTCTGCCCTAGCAGCCAGGCTTCTGATGGATGATACCCAAGCCTATATCTGTATATGTACTGTGAAGGGGGTAATTCTGTTTCAGCCCCAGGATTAGGTGAAAACGGCCCCTGGAGGAAAAAGGTGATACGTAGACCATACCTTGCTTTCAGGTTTTGAGTCAGTCTAATTGCTTTACAAACAAACTCTTTATCTGAGAGAAAACAAACTAAAAGTTTCTTCATTCATCCGCAGATTTCTATACTGCCAAGTTTCATGTATTATGAGACTGACGAATCAGTGGATGAGCTACCAATTGAGTTGTTTGATATCATCAGATCATCTGCTAGCGGAGTGTCTGTGATGAAAGTCAGTATTGAAGACACAGATTATGAAGTTGACTTAGAATTGCTCTTCCCTTTACCAGGTAAGTTTAAAGGGACACGTTTCCTTGGATCGGGTGAGTTGTTTGCTGAAAGGGTTTGAAACTATTTATTAGAAAAACCTTATGGTTAGAAAGATGTTTTAACAGTAGAATATAATGATCCACATAAGTTTGTCTCGAAATTGCGAGGGTTTTTGTTTTACTTTGAGAACTGGCACAGTCCGCTATTTTGTGGAGATGATTCCACCAATGCTGTGCCGTGTTAGTTCACAATGTATTAGGAAAAAATTCAAGACATAGTAGTGTTGATCATTAAATTCTTTTAAAAGGTCAACATAACTTTCCATCTGTAAAAATAAAGTTACCAAAAATGATCAACCCATTTGTTCATAGGTCAAACTACACCGTGCCTCGAATTTTGACTGAGCATAACATGATGTGCAAAAATAGTACCAAAGTTTAACATTTTGTTTGCAATCTGTGATGTTTATGACAGGCGAATCCAAACTTTCCATCTTTAAATGGCTGCAGTGGCTTGCAAGCCTAGACATTCAGTTAAGTGAGTCAACGCCAAGCATCGATGAACCCGAACTAGAGCCAGCACGGTCCGACACAGACTCTCAAACAAGCCTCAGACCGTCCGTGTCCCCCACTGTCCTCTCCCCATCTCCTACCCGGTCAGACAGTCCTCGGGCGCTGACATCGCCACCGGTCAAAGTCAATAAGAAGAAAATGGAGATTAAATGGAAGTTGGATAATGGTTGGAGGAAGGTTTCACTCGAAGAGGAGATGAAAGAAATTCAGAAGGTAAGAGCAAAACTTTTAATATATTTTATCAGGTAAGTCAGCCCACTGAACCCCAGAATCTGAGGGAATTTGGTCTGATCTGGGCCCAATTTCATAGAGCTGCTAAGCACAAAAATTTGCTTAGCATGAAATTTCTTCCTTGATAAAAACAGGATTACCATCCAAATTTCCATTTGTTACATGTAACTTGTTACAGGTATTCAGTTGATGTTTGCTCATCCTGAAAATCATGTGGAAATGTCGTTGGTAATCTGGTTTTCATCGAGGCAGAAATTTCATGCTAAGCAAATTTTTGTGCTTAGCAGCTCTATGAATTTGGTCTGACTTGGTAGTTTTAAGAGAATGAAGACCTCACAGTATTTGCAATGGAATATTAGAGAAATAATGTCTTCAATTTCAGCTGAGCACTGTTCAGCTTGTGTTTGATGGACATGAAAAGAAAACCACATAACGATACTGATTAGGATATTTTTTTCAAACCAAACTAATTTTTGAGTTTTGTGTTTCATATTGCCAAGTGTTTGGCTTTAACAAAATACAGCTTGAGTTTTGTGTTTCAGGTTGTATTTATGATTTCAAATAAATTAGTTCTTTTGTTTTGTGTTTCTATGTGTTGCTGCTGCATGTTTATTTTTAAGGAACATCTTTCAAATTACCGCTTGAACTTTGTGATTCGGATGAATAATTTCCTGTGGTGTTCTTTGCTTCATTTTTTGTTTTGGGTGGCTGAATGTTTGTTAAAAGAAAATACCGAAAAATTTCTTTTTTGTGTTACAGGAAACAAAACTGAATTTAAAGTTTGTTTCTGTTTTGTGTTTCAGGTGGCAGCTTCCTTCGTTGCAGCCGTTCTTGCAAATTCCATGGCCCAGTTTATAACAGAACGCTCTAAAGCGGATAACTACGGGCCCCCGATGGAGAGAGAAGCTAAACATGCTGCAGTGTTAGCCTCAGCTCGAGCCGCACAGGCAGCCCAGAGCGGTAACCCTGAAGCAGCCGCTATGGCCGTCGTCGCAGCATCTCAAGCTATTGAGAATGCAATGCTTAACAAGAAGAGATCGGGACATAAGAATAGTAGTACTATGATTAAGAGTAGAATGTGCATCATCATGTAGATCACATCATGACCAAGTCACATAACGTCATCACCATGAGACATCTTAATTTTGGTTTTTACCCATACACCGCTGTGTGTAGCACTAGACTCAGTACTTTCCCGAGTCCTGTGAAAAAAAACACAGGCATATCATTCGGGTGGGATTCGAACCCACCACCTTTGCAATTCTAGAGCAGTGTCTTGCCCACTAGACAACTAAGCAAAATTAAGCGGGATACCAGCCACAGATAGTACAAGTACGATGTTATTTTGGTTGGTATTATTCTGGTAGGTAAACATACATTTGTTGTTCTTTGCTACTTTTTGTGCTTAAGCAGCTCTAAGAAATTGGGCCCTGACCCGAGTCCAATTTCGTGGCTCTGCTTACCGCTGAATTCTGTGCTTACCATCATTACTCTCTGCTTACCCGCAAGCGCCAATGTTTTGCACTGGCTGTGTAAGCCTAGAATGCCTAGAATTATGGAGTAAGCACAAGTCAAATTCCCAGCTAGCCCGTGAAATATATGCTTGACGAAAGCACAGAATTCCCTGCTAGCATAAGCGCTGTTTCTTTGCTTAAGAAAGCAGAGCCATAAACTTGGGCCCTGTGCTCATTAGGTAGGAAGACATCTACTCTAGAATGGTCGGGTCATGGTTCGAGTCCGACTGAAGTAGTTTTCCTTTAAAAAAAAACCCAATTCATATGACTCAGAAGTGCACCGAACACACAGTGTTTCACATTGTTGCAGGGTAATAACAAATTAAAGCAGTATGAAATAATATTGTTTCATCTTTCAAATTAACTTCATGCTCTGTCTGGCTTTAGAGGGTAGGCACTGGTTTCGAGATAAAACTATATTATTTTAAAATGTGAAAAAATTATACCATGTACCGGAAGTCTCCTGAACCTCCAATTATCTACTCCGCGGCAGTAGAATAAATCAAGACAGTTCTTTAAGAACAAACTCTTCCTGGCAAATAGGTATACACATGGTGTTACCGCAAACCAAATATATTAATTTATACCATGTTAACAACACCTGGATGAAAAAGGAGCCGTAAACAATTCAATTAGTGGGTAATAATTATAGTTTAAATTTTATTCGGTTTTTTTTTTCGTTTAAAAATAGAACACTTGATATGAAAGCAAATTATTTTGACTGAACAAAAGAATTTTAAAGGTTTAAAGAATCACAGTTTGAAAGGCTAAAACTGGCTAACAGAGCAGCATCAAATATCCAACAAAAAAATTATTATGTGCAATATTGTAAATAATGAATTATTTCACCAAAAGCAACCGAGGAAGATAAATGTAATTTTCCTATAATTATTGTTATAATTATTATTCCTTTCTCAGCACTTTGATCTTTGTTAAAGGCGCTATATAAATACCTATATTATCATTATTTATTGTCTGATAAGATAACGCATGCATTTTTCTATATATGTACATTTCTGGCAGTTCAAACTAAAAAATAACATTGAAGATCTACCAGGCATTAAACTGTGATCAACAAAAGATTACTTGTAAAAATTCTCATGAAATTTATAAGGGTTAAAGACACTGGACACTATTGGTAATTAACTAAGACCAGTCTTCTCACTTGCTGTATCTCAGCATATGCATAAAATATCAAACCTGTGAAAATTTGAGCTCAATCGGTCATCAAAGTTGCGAGAGAATAATGAAAGAAAAAAACACCCTTGTCACACGGAGTTGTGTGCTTTCAAGATGCTTGAGTTTCTCGAAAACTACTCCACTTCAGAGGGAGCCGTTTCTCACAATGTTTTATATTACCAACCTCTCCCCATTACTCGTTACCAAGTAAGGTTTTATGCTAATAATTGTTTTTTAGTAATTACCAAATTACCAATATGGTCCACTGCCTTTAAATGTTTTTGCAAATGTACAGTTGAGTAGAGTGCATGATTGTATGAGGACGGCTAGTAATTTAGGGATGCTTCAAATGAACACAGAGAGAGAGAAAGAAAGAAAACTGAAGCCCGGTTCATACTTTCTACGAATGCCATACAGATTTTGACATCACTCCTGCGAAGCATTCACTGCCATGTAACATCAAAATTTGCTTTGCATTCGCAGGAAGTATGAACCGGGCTCAAGTCACAATTATGACTTACATTTCAAAATTCAGACTACGTACAAGTCATAGTTGAGACTTTTATATCATAGTTACGACTCAGTGTCAGAACTAATTATGACTGACCAGTATTTAGCTCATAAATGTGACCCAATTAGCACAAATCTTTGTTTAAAAGACAAATTATTTTGGGTAGAACAAAGACAAACTAACTGGAGCGAGACTTGAACCAGCAACCATCAGATCAATGGAAAACTCTACAGTCCCATTATATGTAGACACCAACCCTATCCACTGTAACACAATCCTGCCTATTCTGAGGGGATCATGTGCTTCAGGAACGAGACTGATAATTTAACACACTGGACACTATTGGTAAATGTCTAAGACCAGTCTTCTCAGTTGGTGTATCTCAACATATGCATAAAAAAAAACTGTGAAAATTTTAGCTCAACCCGTTGTCAAAGCTGCGAGATATATGAAACAAAAAAAACACCCTTGTCACACGAAGTTGTGTGCTTTCAGATGCTTGACTTCGAGACCTCAAATTCTAAATCTGAAGTCTCGAAATCAAATTCGTGGAATACTACCTTCTCGAAAACTACGTTACTTCAGAGGGAGCCGTTTCTCACAATGTTTTAAACTATCAACAACATCCCATTATTCGTAACTAATTAAGGTTTTTGCTAATCATTATTTTGAGTAATTACCAATGACGTCCACTGCCTTTAAGCATCATTTCAAAAGCAATTGATCAAAAATCATTATACCTGTCCTATATCTATTTTCATATACAACGGTCATGATTATCCAAATCATGGCAAAATAAAGAATGACACATGTTACATGTTCCACTAGTCCAATAAAAAAGATCTATGTGTAAGTTATATAATGCAAAATATGTTGGGGGAAATAAAAGCAAGATAGAAAAATAGAAAAACACATCCTTTAACCATTTCTGTCCAATATTCTAGGCTTTAACAAGGCTGATCCTCTTTTCATGCACAATTTGATAATTATTTACCATTTCTATGTTTGAAGTTCCTGAAATAAATCAAAATCATTCTACATCTAAAAAAGAAAAAAGAAAACAAAATCAAAAATATACTTTTTACATATTGGCAAGATTTATCACAAGGTGGAGTGTGGATCAACGACTGATTTGTTGTAACTTATTATTTTCTTCATGCATAAATCAATTACTTCTGCATCTAGGGAAGGAATTTCTTTAAACTGGTCAGTGTTTTTAGCAAATATATAATATAATAATAAAAACTAATAAAGGCCCACTGATTATAGAATTCATACCAGAACCAATCCTCCAGAGAATTATTTCCATCGCAAAGCTCACTGATTCTAATGTTCATACATGTACTAGTACCAATCCTCCAAAGAAATATTTTCATCTGAAAGCTCACTGATTCTAAAGTTCATACCAGTACCAATCCTCCAGAGAAATATTTCCATTTTACCAATAGTGTCCAGTACCTTTAAAAGGAATATGTGCAAGTTAAAGCACCTATTTTTGTTTGTGACTGGATGGTTAACTGCTTTGTCTGTTCTTGAAGATAACCCAGGTTGGTGAATCAAAAACCTGCTGGGGCAGTGAGTTCCACAAGATACTGGGTCTGGTGTCCGTCCTTCCATTATGTCAAGAGTTCAGTGTAGCAGCCATCACAGACACGGACAGGCTTTTTAGATGACGCAATGGTTGCAGATTTAGCTGAACACTCATTGCAGAAGATGTTTCCACATTGACGACAGTGATGCTGTTAACAAAGAAATACGGCAAAATGGTGTCATGTTAAAAGTTTGCTGGTACATAAGGCATTTGATTCACTCTGTAAAGACCTTCCATTGTTGATTAACAAACCGCGCTGAACCGTCGAGTTTTTTGAAACGCGTTTTTTTCTTCATTCGTGTTTTCTACTTTTGTTTATTTATTTCCATTGTTATCCTCCTGCTACTGTATGTTCTTGCTGTGTTTTATCCAAATAAATTCAAATCAAATCAAATCAAATCAAGTAAAGTCTACCTACCCTCCTGACAGTCACCGAGAAAGCCTTTTCACATCCCATGCAGTTCTTGACCTCTTGATCATCAGCCCATTTGCGAGTCATCTGTCTGGACTGAACTATTTGTAAGTTCTGGTTCTCTCGTCCGAGTTCATGCATGGCAGCTTGAGCGTCCTCTAGTTTGCGTTTGAGCTGTACCACCTTGGTTTGCAGTTTCTCAGCATCTCCCTCGCTAGCTAGACATCTGTGGAGAGAATACATTGAGGAAAGTCATTAAATACAGAGGCTATTAAAACAAACTCTTGTGATTACTGGTTTTGTCTTGATGGCTTTCTGCACCAACACCTCTTCTCAGGTGTCAGTATGATCCCTGATTGACCCCTTCTCAGGGGTCATCTCATGGGTCAGTGGTGCGCATGGAACTGCCAACTGAGCCAGAAAACACAGGGGTGAACCCCTTCTTTTCTTTGATAAATGTACTGGGTTCTTTTTTGGCTTTTAAACCCTTTGAAGGGCAAAGCAATAGAGAACCAGTAATGGTCAGTATATTGCTTTGTACATTGTATACCCTCAAAATTAAAAAAAGAACAACAAAAAACTTACCTTTCAAGAAGGGTTCTCCTTTCATCTTGATTATTTTGAATGGTAGCTTCCAGCACTGAAATAAGGAAAACCACAGTTTAGTTGCGTTAGATCTGATTAAGATACATTAAAACTTTTGTCCAAAAATAACATACTGTAATAATGCGTTATAATACAAGTAGTATATGAATACATTCTAATCTAAATTACTTTTGCGGTACAATAGACAAAAATAGATGTACAATGCTTACTCCGGGCGAAAACTGGAAAGCTTGCTATAAGTAAATAGACAGTTTGCTTTTGTAAAGAGCAGTGTCTTCACTACACATTACAACAAAATAAAATACAGTGAGAGGATTTTTACCAAAGCTAAATGTATGAAGTAGCATTAAAAATATACAAAACATGTTTACAAAAAACTGCACAAAATTATCCAAGGATAACCACCAAAAGCCAATATCTTATAGGTTTATTTCCTTTGGGGTATTTACAAAGGGCACCAAGGCCCAAGACCAGGGGCAATGAAGGCCCTGCGTGTAATTCCAGGCCTGCATTCTCTGTTCTGAAGGTCACAAATACATGGAAGGGTAAAATAATATAAGGCTTTAAAATCAAAACAAGAGAATCTTCAAATCAATTGAGGAGGTTTACTGGCTCTGGGCTTCAGCAGAAATAAAACCACAAAACTACAGGCTTTGACACAATGCGGACTATTTCTTTCTCCATTTGGTGACTGCTTTACTTCCCATGGCAAAAACCCATGGCTGCCAATATTTGCGTCTTGCAATCAGGGAGATTTGGAACAACAGTCAGGAAGTCTCTCGAACAATCCAATAAATCTACTCCGCGGTAGTAGAATATAAAGCAAGACAGTTCTCTAAAGAAAAAACTCTACCTGGCAAGTAGATACACACATGGTGTTACCGCAAACCAAACATAATACAACAATCAGGGAGATAATTAGAATTACTTCAACATAATATGGAAGAGTTTCCATGATCAGGAAGATTTTGACATTTGTTTGCAGAACCATGGAGAGTATGGCAGCTTTGAAAACCTTAGAAATAACATGCCTGATAATAAATAATAAATAATAACAACATTTATAATGCGCACATATCCACCCTGAGGGATGCTCAAGGCAACTAACAAGGTAGATTAAACATCATGAGAAAATAGAATTAGCTGTTGCAAACAATTTACCAACCAAAATGACCGATGGTATAAATGCAAAAAATAGTTGATGGCCTGACGTTTCGATCCTAGCAGAGTCTTTCTCAAGAGGCTAAATGACAACACAACAAACTTGAACAGGTTACTAAGTGTAACATACGCAGTGTAGTGGAAATACATGAATAGAGAGAGTACATAAGTAACAGAAATCGCAGATAAATAAACATAATTAAATATACTTAAACAACGTTATTTATACAAGACTGTGAAATACACTACATCTTAACTGAGGAATTCATACATTAGATGGGTTTTCAAGTTTATTTTAAAACAAATTTTGATTGGCCGGGCATTTTGATGGAATGATGGAATTTTTGTAACAAGAATGAAAAAAAAAAATTCTTCTGAACAACTACCCACCGGCAATCTCTCCTCTGAGTTCATCCACAACTTTCTCCAGTTCCTGTCTTCTAGTATCGGATTGAAGCAGATCACTACGTATCGTACTCAGGTTTTCATTCAGAGCGCTGAGTTGCAAACTGGAGCGTTGCTCGATGTCTTCTTTCTGGTTCTGCAGGTCGGCTTTGGCTTGTTCCTCTGAAGCCTATCGTCAAATATTAAAGATATCAAGTTATAAAACACAAGGGAAACTGACTCACAGTCTCCTGACGATGACTAGAGCAAGCTAGTTGAAAACGTTCAGACCAATTTAAGAACTGAATCCGCGGTAGTACAGTTAATAACAATCACACACGTATATAAGCTAAAGTAGTAGTCCCAGCTGATTTTCTACCTTCCGCCCAGGTAGAAATAAAAAAGCAGGACAGTCCTTTTCAGAACTGAGAAGTCGCCGAACAATCTGATAAATCTACTCCATGGTAGTAGAATATATAGCAAGACAGTTCTCTAAAGAACAAACTCTACCTGGTAGGTAGATACACACATGGTGTTACTGCAAACCAATGATGGATAATTTTAATTCAATTTTCGGCTGAAGAAAGAGAAATTGACTGTATTTGACTACTTCTTAATGACCTACCAGTTTATTCTGCAGTGCTGCAGACTCATCTCTGAGCATTGTTTGTACTTTAGAAGCTACTTCTTTATGACTTACCAGTTTATTCTGCAGAGCTGCAGACTCATCTCTGAGCATTGTTTGTACGTTATGAGCCACTTCTTCATGACTTACAAGTTTATTCTGCAGTGCTGCAGACTCAACTCTAAGCATTGTATGTACTTTATGAGCCACTTCTTTATGACTTACCAATTTATTCTGCAGTGCTGCAGACTCATCTCTGAGCATTGTCTGTACTTTATGAGCCACTTCTTTAGTTTCTGCATGCTCGGCTTCAGCTTTGTTTAATGCTGTCTCTTTATCCATGAGTTGTGACTGCAAGTCTAACTTCTGTTTAATCAGGAGTTGCTTGGCCTCCTGAACTGCAGCTTGTTCCTGGAGTAAATAATAATAATAATAAATAAATAATATTTGTATAGCGCTTTCCACAGGCGTTTCAAAACGCTGAAAGGATGTGTTTTTAACTGAGTCTTGAATGAGCTGACCGAGGATGAATCACAGATGTGAAGAGGGAGCTTGTTAAATTAACTATTATTCTGCAAAAATGTATTTTTTTCTGAAAAATTTATAATAAATGCTGAGAAATTTGTGAAAATGCAACGTTCTGGCATGTCTACTGTGTCTATGTACCATAATTTCATGTGGATAAGGTGCTTGGCGGATAGGATGCGGAACCCTTAGTTTGCAACCTGCCTGAATGTCAAAAAATTACATCTTCAAAGATTGCGACAAACATTATTATCATTATTGCAGGCAGCAGCATGGTAGTGATTTTGTTCTTGGTCGGTATGTTTCGTCTAAGCTTGTTAGAACTACACAACATGAACATTGCAGGTTTTATTTGAAAAAAAATTATAACAAGTTGAATTACCCTGGGAGAAATAAAGGTATTACTTTACAGCATATTTTACAGTGGTCATCACAATGAACTCAATCGATATCAGATAAGGCACATCAGAAGATAAGACGCAGTTTTTGCAAATCAGATAACACTTTTCATTTTTTTCTCAAGGCCAAAAATATCTGCACTAAGATTAAAGTAGTAAGAATATCATGCCTGTGTTCAATATTTACTTTAAAAATATTAACAATGGTAATTATAAATTGTATTGATCCCTTGATTAACATACCTTTGCACTGTCCTCTTTTTCTTGTTTTAATGCTGTGTGTAATTCAGTCACCTGGTCGGTCAGTGAAGCATTGGATTCCTCAACCTCACCCTTCAAGGTTTCTAACTTCTCAAATTCTGCTTTCTTCAAGGCCTGTAAAGACAAGGTGTCTTTTTGTTAGATACTAATAAAGTGAAGGATTGTGGGGAGAGTAATTTCACAAGTTGAAAAATGGAATGTTCCGTTCAACGAGGTGAACATGGAAAATTCCATAAAATAATAATAATTATAAACAGCTTTTATAGCGCCCTTTACCCCAAAGGGTCCCGAGGCGCTTCACAGAGGTTAAAAATATTAAGCAGATACAGACCAATTTAAAGAAAAACCAATTAAAGAAAAAAAAACAGATCAATTGTTTATAAATTGGTAACTTTGATTGGCTATAATTTCCCGCTTTTTCTGAAAACCTTCCCTTCATCCTTTGCTCCTCTTTTTTTATTATATATAAATGGATACGTTTTATTTGTACTTGTTTATGCATCTGACGAAGATCTGGTTTAGATCAAAAGCTAAGGCCATCTCCCCTACAAAATTCATATATGTAAATATTTATGTACAATTACATATAAAAATATAAAAATATAAAACATCAAAATGATTTACATGAATGAAAGAAAACATAGAAATAAAATGAAGTGTGATCCTACAAACCTCATCTTGTTTCAGTGAACGGTATCTATCAGCCTCCACCTTCAGTTCCTGGTCAAGTTCAGCTACTCGAGCATCAAGCACCACTTTCACCTGTCAAGAAAAAAATGGAACAACTTAGAATGCTGCATCAATATTTTATGATTCCCACCTGACACAAGTTATTTTTTCTGGATGGTAACCTTAATCTGTTAACAGAGATTTTCCATGAAAGCCAATAGTGACAATGTCTAGAGCAAGCTAATCTAAACATTGAGACCAAGTAAGAATTCGCTTCGCGATAGTGAAGTTCACATAGAGAAGTCCGCTCGATCCACTTAAGCTAAAGTAGACGTCCCTGCCAATTTTTTCTCTTCCGCCCCAGACAAAGCAGGACAGTTCTTTATAGAACTGAAAAGTCTCCTGAATTCCAAACAATTGCCTTTGCGGTATTAGTAGAAAATGGAAAGACAAGTTCTCCAAAGAAGATAAATCTACCTGGCAAGTTAGATACACATATCGTGTAACCTCAAATCAATTACAAAATTGATACCTCACCATGCAATGCCTAGAACCCCACATCAAGTTTTTCAAGTGGTTAGTAAACGTGTGTACTTAACAGCTTTATGAAATTGGGCCTCCCATCAGACTGTGGCTGAAACATACATGCATGAAGATGCCATATACTCACTTCTTGTAGTCCTTCTACACTGCTCATTAACGATGCTTCACTTCCTTTGACTTTGTCTAACTCCTCTTCGGTCTTGCTCAAAGTGAGGTGAAGATTTTCCAACTCTGTATGGAGAGCTTCACTCTTCTCTTGGCCATCCTTGGTTTTCATAAAAACAAAATAAGCAGAAGGTAAGGGTTAGCGTGCACTGGCTGGGAGTTGTGCGCAGGGCATACACTTTTCCATTTTTAAACATCAAATATGGCGGTCGATGACGCTTTTGTGCAATCCATCTATTTTTGCTTAATGGAGGTACATCTAGGCGAAGTAAGATTCAATCCTTGGTTCCAATCATATGATCCAATTGACAGGCAGTGTATTGAGTTTGCAATTCACGGCGAAGAGATACAAAACATTCTGATGCTTCAAACAGAATCTTTGTTCTCCAAGCTTTGGTAAGTGATAGTTTCCATGTGCCAGCCGTACTCTCACAGAAAAATTATTCCGGCAATTTTGAGACAGTAGTCTCGTCAGGGTGGGAGAGAAAAAATGATCCCGGCTTCGATTGGTTAAACTAAAGACGCTTTGCTTTATTACCTTGACTTGAGCTTGTAGTTTGACAACTTGTGTTTCGTAATTACGGCACTGGTCACATGATTTGGCAACTTCCTGCTCCAAAACCTATAAACATTAATGTGGAAAAAACAAAGATATTAACTTACTATATACAAAGTTATTAAAGGGTTTGGTTACTTTTTGTACAAAACAAAGCACGGGTACAAGCATTCACAGATTTACATTACACTTACACGGTTTAAAGATAATGAAGGTTGAATGCTTCCCTTAATATGTTACTACCTTGGGTGCTGTAGTTTTTGAGAAATTAGTAAAACAATTTCACAAAAAATAATTAATTTAGAATGTACAACCGATTTTACTTGACTGTCCCGAAAATCTTGCTGTTTTTTCCTTTATTTCAAAATAATGTTGAGTTGTTTTACCAAAGGTTCTTTTCAGAAGCTTCACAACTTTCGAACAGATTTATACACAAGTTGTTATTGCAAACCTTACTAGATGTAGATATACCCCTCTTTGCTTGGAGTAGACTTGGAAAAGACCGTGCAAGTCTTGCGCCCAATCAAACATATTTGGGACCACTTTTATCCCCATAACTGTTGCTTTAAAGTGTGAAGGAATTGAACTCACGCACTTTAACAAACCTATCAATGTTCAGCTACATGCCAAACTTGCACAGCCTACTGTCATGTATCCTAACGGGCAATGAACACTTTCTTACCTCTATCTTCCTTTGTAATCCCTTTTGTTGCTCTTCTTTGCCTTTGAGTTGCTTCTCTAACTTCTGATATTGATCATCCTACAAGGAAGAAGTGCAATGCAGTAGTTGCAATCATGATCACCAAGATATGTTAGGTACAGAAGATTGAGTTTCTCTGGACAGTTAGGCCCAATATGCTGCCAATCAAACCTTTACAAATGAAACCAACTGCATTACGTTCCATCTGAAGGACGAAGCGCAAATTGTCTTGCTTAAGGACAAAAGTGTCACAACTGGGACTCAAAACCACATTCTGCTAATCAGAAACATCGGAGCTTGAGTCCAGTGGTCTTAACTGCTAGGCCACGACACACCTCAGCTTACCTTTTGAGCTATTTGCTTTTCCTGATCTGTGATCTGAGTCTGCAATGTAGCGACAACGTCTTGCTCCACACTAAACTCATCTTGTATCTTAGTCTTCTCTTCTTCAAGAGTCTTGATGCGTTCCGCTTGCTCCTTCTCAGTCTGTATCCTTTTTGCTAAGCTAGCCTGTTATATCAAGATCATTGTTAGAAGTATTTATTTTGGATTAACCCATTTACTCAGTACTTTCCTAAGCCCTGTGAAAAAAAAATTACAGCCATATTACTGAAGTGGGATTTGAACCCATGACCCTTGCAATTCTAGAGCAGTGTCTTACTAACTAACACAGTCCCCATTGCGCCAAGATACACCATTTCTACATGAGCCTTTTTGGCGCAAGATCTAACAACAAACAAATCTAAGGTACAATGTTTTGCATCCATCATTTCCATGTGTTAATTATATCCAATGATATCTCACCTTGGCTTGGTTCAGATCGGATTGTGTATTCTTAAGATCAGCTGATAGCTTCTCAACACGCTCAGCAGCTTGCACCATAACATCACTCTAAAGAAAACACAGACAGTGAAATGTTTACTTTGTGCAAAGAACATGTCTGCAAAACTGTAGGGTCTGTCCAATACAGACCTTATGTTCTTCAAAATATTTTGCTCTTTAACCCGTTGTTCTGCTATGCTTTGCTCTTCTAACTTTTGTTCTTCTACCTTTTGTTCTTTTACCATTTGTTCTTCTAACTTTTGTTCTTCTAACTTTTGTTCTTCTACCTTTTGTTCTTCTACCATTTGTTCTTCTACCTTTTGTTCGTCTACCTTTTATTCTTCTACCTTTTGTTAATCTACTAATTGCTCCTTTACCTTTTGTTCGTCTACCTTTTGTTCTTCTAACTTTTGTTCTTCTACCATTTGCTCTTCTAACTTTTGTTCTTCTATCTTTTGTAATTCTACCGTTTGTTCTTCTACCTTTTGTTCGTCTACCTTTTGTTCTTCTACCTTTTGTTCTGTTCCTATACCTTTTGTTTTTGAAGTTGAGTCAACTCTTTCTCTTTTCCACGAAGGCTTTCTTGTGTAGCAGATAAAGATTCTTGGAAGGTATCCCTCTGTTTCTCAATGCTTTGGACCTAAAAATAAATAAATAAATAAATAAACATTGCATTGAAGCCAGCATCACTTATCAGTTTATAAAAGCCCTAATATTTTTTAAGTTTTAAAGCTGCTCTAAAGGCACTGGACACTATTGGTAAATACTAAAAATAATTGTTAGCATGAAAACTTACTTGGTAACAAGCAATGAAGAGAGCTGTTGATAGTATAGAATATTGTGAGAAACGGCTCCCTCTGAAGTAACGTAGTTTTTGAGAAAGAGGTAATTTCTCACTCAAATAATGAAATACTTCAGGACTGAAGCCTTTTCTCATGCATCTGAACACACATACATTTGTGCAATAACAGTGTTTTTTTTTAGTCACAATTTTTACAAATTTGTTATTTTATGCATAAATGTAGGGAAACACCAGCAAATGAGAATACTGGTCTTTGACAATTACCAAATGTGTCTAGCGTCTTTAAAGAATGTATATCAGGTGCGATCTTAGAAAATATAGACTTCATTAAAGTTGAGTTCATATTCCATGTAAGAATACTGCTGGTGGATTCAAGATAACCTTAAACGCTTTGAACTAACCTCCTGTTGCATCTGAGACTTGGTTTCTTCAAGACTACTCCTGGTGGATTCTAGATTATCTTGTAGACTTTTGACTGCTGACGCATTCTGTTCTTTTGTCTAGAAAGAAACAGAAACAGAATAATCGCAAAGTTGTCATTGTCAAGTTCGAGTAAGTTTCTCATCGCTCCCTGGCAAAAGCAATTTTTATTATGGAAAAAGTCCCAAATATTGCAAGTTGGATTTAAGTTTGACTGACAACCCTCTTGTAGCCAATGTACATTTGACATTTCCATGCAGGCAATATGGTGGCCATTCATATTTTCTGCATTTTATGCCACGCCTGATTCAAGTGACTTCGGCCAAGCTACATGTATGGCAATTGGCTGCAATGGCAATGCCGTACACAAGGAATTTCAGCAATCTGGGCCCACTTTCGTAGAGCTGCTTGAGCACAAAAAGATGCTAAGCACAACAAATTTATGCTTACCAGAATAAGGTTACCAGCAAAACTACCATGTCAAATGTCTCATTTGTGACTGGTATCCTGCTCATTTCTGCTCAGCGGAGAGTTGTTGAGCATTTTACTGCTAATGATATAGCTTTCACGTACCTGCTGATAATCAAGCGACACCTTCTTCAGCGTCTCTTCTTTAGCATTAAGCTTGTCTTGCAAGGATTGAACTTGACCAGTAAGATGTGTTTCTGATTCTTTCTTGCTGACCTCCAACAGACCCAACTGGCTCATCTATTGTAATGAATACAAACATTGCTAAAGTAAATACCACACACTGGGTTCTTATATAACAATAATTATAATGATATTTTTACTGCAAATTTATCACTGCAAATTTATCATACGTGTACAAATTATTGGGGTGTATAAAAGCGCCAAGTATTTTGTTTTTCTGCAAGACCTAATTTGCATATTTGTCACATGTCTGCATTGTAAACGTTTGCTCGTACTTGTAGAAAAATTGTGTGCAAGGGGAAAAGCAAAATCATACCAGTAGCCCTAAAGAAAAAGTCCCGGCCTATATTCTACATTCCGCCTAGGTAGTAGCTACATAAGCAGAACAGTTCCTTTTAGAACTGAGGAGTCGCCTAAATGCTAAAAAATCCACTCCGCGACAGTAGAATACAAAGCATGACAGTTCTCAAAAGAACATAATCAACCTGGCAAGTAGATACACACAAGGTGTTACCGCATACCAAATATAAATTGATACCTCACAATGCACTGCGTCAAATCCCATGTAATTTTTTACCTTGTCTTGTAGATCATTCTGAAGCATCGAATATTGATGTTTTGATGTTGTCAGCTGCTCCTGGAGGGATACACTCTTGACGTCTAACTGAGACAGTTGCTCTTTGGTGGTCGATAACTCACTTTGGACCTGACAATACAGACCAAAGAGACAGCCAGTTATGAAATAATAATAACAATACCACTAAGAAAACTTAGCATTTTAAAACCCTAAACAAACCCACAGTGATCAAGTAATAAAACTTACTGAACAAATGCAATAATTTGTGGTTTAAAAAGGTCCTACTGCAGTAGATTTTCTTTGTTCGAAACAAAATTATTACAAATTTACACGGTCACTTTCCCTTGAAGGAGGGGGGGGGTGGGGGTTTACATTGTTCTATTCCTTGGTGGCGAGGACTTTTAAAAAGTGTGGGTCTGGGGTAATCTCAGCAACAACAAAAATAACCGCAACAAGCTTTTTGTAATACAGTTTTTGTGGGTTACCTGATGAGTGAGCATATTTGTATTTGTTTTTTATTATGCTTGAATTTGAAACTAATTTGGGTCTGAATTTTTTTTAAAAGTGATTTAAAAAAACGACCTCAGGTTTAACATGCCAGCGCTCTACCAATTGAGCAAAGTGCCAGCATGTTAACCCTTTGTGTGTGTTGTGAGGAGTAGAAACAAAAATAGTGTCACCTTTTGCAGTTGCTCTTGTGTCTTGTTAAGTTCTTGTGATTTATCCTCCAGCCCAGCTTGGGTTGTTCTCAGATGGCTCTCAAGATCTGTACGCTGTGTGGCCATAGATGACTCCATAGCAAGGATTACCTCCTCCTGAAAAGAAAGTTTCAAATGAGCATTTAAGGTGCTGAACGCATTGTTAGAAACAGCTCCCTCTGAAGTAATGTAGTTTTTGAGAAAGAGGTAATTTTGCACTCAAATAATATAACTTCGGACCTGAAGCCTTTTATTAGGCATCTGAAAGCACACAAATTTGTGCAACAACAGTGCTTTTTCTTTAAATATTTTCTTGCAGCTTTGATGACCAATTGAGACAAAATTTACACAGATTTGTTATGTTATGCATATGTTGGGATACACCAAGTGAGAATACTGGCTTTGACAATTACCAAAAGTGTCCAGTGTCTTTAATTGTGGTGAGTAGTGTACAAACATTAAATGCATTGTAGCAGGATATAATCCTCAGGTCAAATCTCTGGAAAGAACTGTCCTGCCTGTAGTAATTTATGACCAGGACAGTTCTTTTCAGAACCAAGCAGTCTCCCCTCAAAACAATATTTAATTTGCGACAGTATACACATATTGACTGGCAATGAGGTAACTAGTGTACGTCTATTCCCCCGAGGGACTTTGAGTAACCAGAGGAGCAACCTATTTCCTGAGGCCGAAGGCCGAGGGAAATAGGCCCCTCTTCTGGTCACTTACAGGCCGAGGGGGAGTAGACGTACATGTTCACTAGTTACTGAATTATGCCAGTCAATATGTGTTTTATGTGTTTTTGTCTTTAATGTGAAATAAGAACAGAAATCTGGGGGAAAAAAAGGAAGTTTTGTAGCTGCTGTTCTTGATTCAAGTCAAGAGAGGGCGAGGAACCGGGCACTATTTTCATAGACTAGTGCCCGCTCGGGAACTAGTTCCCGCAAACATGCACGCGCGATCACTATTAGTTCATCGTGGCCGTGTTTCAGCCAACCAGAATACAGAACAAGCAAGAAGTGTGTTATAATAGAATATAAAGCAAGGCAAGTTCTCTAAAAACAAAATAAATACAGCAAAGTTGATATATACATAGTGTTACCACAAACGGAATAAACAAAATATAAAATGGTAGTTAGTCGATGGGAAAAACACCATCTGCTTGACGTCTGCTGGATAAAAAATATAACAAATTCAGGAAGTACTCCACAGCACCTTTGGAAGGAATCAACGCAATATTTGTTTTGACTGACCTTGGTTTTGAGCTCCGCTTCAAGACTAGCCAGTCTCTCTTGTGAAGCAGCCAGTTTAGTCCTCGCGTCCTTCAAGTTACTCTCAGATCTTTCATTTTGTTGGGTGATATTAGTTGACTGAAGTTTACCCTGTAAATTGGGTTAAACAAAAAAAATAATAATAGTGATAATACTAATTAAATGTTCTTATAGCGCATATCCCCTTGGGGTCGTTGTGCGCTGTCAGTATTTTCCTACAAGGCATACACTGTATATGTGGAGCTACTTCTTAACATAGCACCATGTAACAGTTTACAAGGTGCTTTGGCACATTGTGCAGCCAATCAAACCAGGAACACCGGGGAAAACCCCTTCTCTTAACGATAAGTGCACTTGGTTCTTATACCTGCATTCACAACACACAGGACTATTGGCTTTACGTCCCACCTTGAGTCAATTTTATAGAATTTCTTTTAAATTGTGTACATAGGCCCATTTCCGGTTTTGGAATCGGCTCAGGATAGCTTGGCTCTACGGTTGTTTTGCGCATACGCGCTCGGGCTTCAGATGAGAGGAAGAAGCCTGAAGCCGAATCCAAAGTCGAAGCCGTGGTTTCGAAAAGGGCAATAGTTTGTGACTGGTTCCGTGCCCATTTGTGCTTAGCAGACATTTTTAAAGGAGTATTTTGTGCTTAAGCAGCTCTATGAAATTGGACTTGGAACTAGTCAATCATTGAATTCATTTCTACCTGTTGGAGTTGCTTATGAAGTTCCTCCACTGCCGACTTGTGTTCTTCAGTTTGTTTGTCTTTGTTGAGCTGGAGAGAGGACAGCTGGTTCTGGAGACTTTCCTGTACAATTCAAACATATTTTGTCAGCAAACAGAAATTTGTAACAACAAGGTTTAAAAACAAGGGAAAGGATTGATATATAAATCGGAAAATAATTGGATTAATTCCAACCAAGATCACACTAAATAAAAAAAATGTAGTTAATGGCCTGAGGTTTTGAGGCTAGCAGAGTCTTTCTCAAAGGTAAAATGACAGCACAAAACACATAAACACGTACATGAATAAAGGCATTAGCAGCTAATTATGTACATCTTAACCTACATTTTCTTGCTTGAGTTGTTGTATGGCTGTTGACGCACCCTCCCCAGCTTCAATCTGAAACAAAACAATTCAGTATTTCTTTTAAATCCCTACATCCACATTAAATTAATTTCAGTCAAGACTACTCCGTGGCACAATTGTATGGATACTGTTTGTCACAGCATTTTTCATACAGTAATACTACTTTACGGGTGCAAAGCATGGAATGTTCTAGAATCAAACAACCTGATGGTTGCTACACCAGAAAGTAAGTTGCCCCAGGTGCTTGGTGTCAGCAGGGAAAACCGCATACATGACATATGGGTCAATCCGTGTCAAATCATCACGTCATCCGGGGTCAATCTCACGGATTTTCTTTAAGTCTGCAGAATTAGTTTGGTCCTACGAGAAAACTCAGAAACCCTAATTTGAGCGTTCGTTAGAGGTCGTTGAACTTTTGACCTTTCGTTTGTTCACCATAACAACAAACTAATTCAACAAACTAGTTCAGCAAATTTAAAGAAAATCTGTGAGATTGAGACCAGATGGCGTGATGATTTGACACGGAATGACCCATATATATTCAGATCTTTATCTCAGGTTCCCTAAGCTTAGTGCAAAACATTGTATGTGTAGTATGTTAACATGGTTTTCCAATTTCTAAACACAAAATTAAAATGTTCTGTTTTATAATATTTCTGTTAACATTTTGTGTAAGAAATTGTGGTCAAATTTGGTTAAAGATATGAATAATTTTAACAATTATCTGAGCGTTTTATGATGATACAGAAATGACTGGTCTCTTAAGAGTAAAATGGACTGCTTGGGGATTTATTGCCAGTAGGAAAATCAACTGTGGAAAAGTTTGTCAATTCACAAGTTATGACTAGTTTTGTGAAGGTACCCAAGTCCTACTGCATAACAATTGCAACACTTTCCTTTGTTGGTACCATCTGCCATTCTTGTGTGAATTGACCTTACTGAAGTCAAATAACACATGCAATGTAGTGTAGTGTACAGTTAAGTATTAGTCTTTTGTAGTTTTGTATACTTTTCATTGTCTGCCGCGTCCTGTCACTGTCCTTTGTTGGCTATGTGCGGGGCTGCATACCTGCGGGTAATAGTGGTTCATTCTACTTTTGCAGCCTCTGACCCACATACATGTAGCCGTTTCTTTTGTTTGGTTTTTGAATTTTGGTACATCTTCGGTTAGTTGTATTAATGTTGTATTGGCCCTTTTAAGTTGTTTTAAGTTGTTGTTTGATGTATTTCTTGTGTTTGCTTTCATGTAATTTTGTACATATTTATTATTTTGTGCTGTTGTTATACATATTTTTGTACATTTTGTGTTGTTTTGGTCGAATAAATAATAATAATAATAATAATAACAAAGAAACTTGACAATTCTTACCTTGGCCATAAGGTCTGTTCTCTCGCCTTCCAGTCTCTCTGTGTCGTCTTTTTGCTTCTGAAGGGACTCTTCAAGTTCAGCGTTCTTGTCTTGCCTAAAGATCAGATCAATCAAACAATGGAATGGTTTAACACCGATAGAATACTCAAAGTGAAATGTTTCACAGTTGATGGGTTGACTTAATATTCTTATTTTGAAAACCCGTCTTACAATCTTATCTTAAGAATGTCTTTAGATCTTTCCTGCTCTCTTGTTTCTGTGCTGATTCCACATACTTACTGATATCTTATTTGAAAACCTGTCTTACAGTCTTGTTTTAATGTTGTCTTCAAATCTTACAAGGCATGATTATTTAGTCCTTTGAAAAAAGTAGGAAAACGTTACAGAGCACAAGGCTTAACCTTATATGTACACATGGTTTAGGCTCTTAACATATTTTTCAGACTATTTAATCACAACTTTTCTGATTTTCCCCCAAAAATCGGAACTCAGACTTAAAGGGTCTGGGTACTTTTTGTAACACAAAACACAATGTCCACCAACATTAACAGTTGTAAGATAATGATAGTAGAAAGCTTCCCTTATAATATTACTTGCTGAGGTGCTGTATTTTTTTTTTATAGAATTGAGTAAAACAATGTAACGAAAACTGTTTTAGTCTCGGTTTTAGCATGTGAAACGTATTAACCAGTTATTAAATTTTACCATAACTGTTTATACGTTTTTACATGCAAAATAATTGTCGTCTCACTGAGACGAAAAATTATTTGGTTCAATGCTAATCTGTGGACATTATGTTTTGTGTTACAAAAAGTACCCAAATCCTTCAATTAGGAAGAATATAATGCCTGTCTTACCGGTCAGCAAGTTGGCGCTGCTGTTCCTCTATCTGAGACTGTTTCTCTTGTATCTGTGCTCGTAGTTCATCATTACTGACGCTCTCTTGGTCATACTGCTGCTGTAACATGTCTAGCTGTAACTGTAGGTCGCTGACTTGGGAGTCTTTCTGACCAACATTCCCTTCGGTCTGAAAGTCAACACAGAAAACCTCAATTTATTCAGTGACAACTTGCTACAGGAAAGCTCCATTAAAGCCATTGGACACTTTCGGTAAACAGTATTGTCCAAGGCCCACACTTCGTGTATCACAACTTTATATACATAAAATAACAAACCTGTGAAAATTTAGGCTCAATCGGTCATCAGAGTCGAGAGAAAATAACGGGAAAACCCACCCTAGTTTCCGCACGTTCCGTCGTGTCATGACATGTGTTTAAAATAAATCTGAAAATTTTTGTATCGAAAATTGATATTGTTTTCTCAAAAAGTAAAGCATTTCATGGAATAATATTTGAAGAGAAGTCTTTCACCATTACCTTCTGTAAACCCTGTAAGTTATTTGTAAATCTGTGAACTTTTAATTTTTTTTCTGTTCCGAAAGTGTCCAATGGCTTTAAAGATCTTGCCACAACTCAGAAACTAAACATGCTTTTTAGCAGTGGGTGAGTTTACATTATTTTACTGGTGTCATTAAACTTACCAGATGAGCAGTTCTGCCTTGGGCAGTTGGCAGCCCTACTAGTTTTGGCATGATCAAATGATCAAATTAAGTCCACTGTTTGGCAAAGGAATTACATGGCGATAACAGAAGTTAGTTGCCAGATGAAATCGATTTTTTATTTCGAGCACTCGGGAAACATCTAGACTAAATAGGGACAAATGTGAGGATAGATCTGTTACGTTTGGGAACAGCAAGGATCCTGAGAAAACTCTTGAGAGTAAAGGCTACGGGCTGTAACCCGACTCAAGGAGTTACCAGCACTAAGGAAAATGTTATCTTTCTTTTGCATGCTGTGATAAGATGAAATAATAATAAATAAAAAAAAAAGGAACTGACCTTGGCAAGTTGAAGTTGTGCATCTGCTACTTGGAGTTCTAACTGTCGATGCTGACTCTCGGCAGCCTCTCTGTTTGTCACCAACTGTTTCTGAAGTTGAACAAGCTCAGCCTCTTTGTCTTCTTGTAAGACAGTCAACTACAGTATGGAAACATCACACACAGATTATTACAAGTCAGTTGTGCAAGTAAAGCCTGGTTCATACTTGTGAATGCGAATGTGATACAAATTCTGACACCACAAATATCAATGAATAATTCGCAACAGTTAAAATCCGTCAACTCCTGCAAAACATTCGCTGCAAAAAAAAAAGCCATGTGACATCAAAATTTGCTCCACATTCACACGAAAAAATGGACTGGTCTTTCGTGATTGAACTGCGTTTTCTCTGAGGAAGAATTTACTTTTGTGACTCATTTTCTAATAGATAGAGTCCTTATCAAAATATTTAAAACATTACAAGTCTCTATCATTACGTTAAAACGGTGTAAAATGCCAGCCGACTTACTGCCATTCTCCAGTTCAGAATTCACACGAAAACGAATGCAAAACAAAGATTCATGACGCGAACAATCAGCGTGTGCTGATCTCGTAACCCGGGAAAATTTGCTTCGATTTTGCAAAGGTTAACCGGTCAATGAAACGATATTTCATATTTTACTTCACTTTAAGAAACACATATTATTCACATTTTCTCTAAAAGTACAGCATTTACAGTGGTGCAATTTCGTTATAAAATTTTTTTTTTTCTTCCAAACAGTTGTTATAACTAGTAATCATTCAACGACCTTACCTTATTGAGTTGATCCTGAAGTTCTGTATTCTGACTATCTTTAGTAGCTGCTTGTTGCTGCTGTTGCTGCTTTGTGTAGTCTAATTCTTGTTGCAACTTGCTACACGCTGACTCTTGATGTTTCAATTGACTTCGAACCTTAATGAATATAGTTGAATAAACAGATTTACTAAGTACAAATAAATTCTGCTGAAGAAACCAGAAACAGCTACCAAACCATGTCATGTGTATTGTGTTTCACTGGTTTTCAGCTAATATTTTGGTAAGCAGATTAACTTGCTAAGCAATTTGTTCTGCTTAAAAGCTTGATAAAATTAAGCCTATATGAAAACAATCTGCATTCAACAAACCCAATAGTACAAAACTATGACAACCAAGTTATAATATTGTGGCGAAACAGTCGCATGGGGGCGCCATTTCTGACCTAGTTCCAGAGCCATCGCCAGCGGTGCCGGGCACATCAACTGTGTGTGCACGACGCGTGATCTCCGCGTGGGGATCACATGGACAGCATGTGCTGACCACAGGCCGTAGCAGTAGGTATTTTTAGGCTGCGTTTTTATTTGTGATTTGGCGGGCTTGGAGGAAAGAACAGATTGAGAGAACAGGTCAGTAAATGCGCACACAGGGCTTGATTATTGTTAAATAAAGAGAAGGAATTAAAGAGAATCATTAAAAGGAGTTAATCAACAAGAGAGAATAAGGAAACAGAATAAACCATTATCAGTAACGGAGACATATTGCTTCACACCAGTTATTTTCTTTATTGTGTCAGTTATTATTATTGTTTAGCTGCAGCGAAGACTTTTAGACCGCTTGAGTCGACGTTACAATATCATCACTATTTTCAAGAAGAGGCAATTGTTAAAAAAATCACACATTTTTGGCAAATCAGTGTTTTTATACATTTTGAACGCTAAAATCACACATTTTTGGCAAATCAGTGTTTTTATACATTTTGAACGCTATTATTTTCAAGTTCTAAATCGTTGTATTTTTCTGTATAGACTAGTTAGCACAAGAGCCATTTTACTAAACTCCCACACATTAATTTTCAGTCACAGCCTTACTAAGATTGGAAAATTTTAACATTGTATTAGCCAAGGATGACACCCCAGTTGACGCTATAACCTTTGGAAGCTGCAGCCGGGGATCACCTGAAGGGGATACAATTATTTTTGAACAAATATCAAGTAATAAACCACAAGTCAGTTTCCCTTGTGGTTGATAACTTTTTAAATTTAATCAATCTGAAAGCCATACCTCACTAAGCTGCTTGGATAGCGTCATGTTTTCCTGAGTCTTCAACTGGAACTCTTCTTTCAGCGTCTCACATCCGCTACTACTATCACTAATTGCTGCTTGTAATCTGTGAGAGTCAGGTACGGTAAGGTAAGAATCAGTAGATTAGCAACCATGAATGGGTTGGATTCGTTAGAAACTACATCAAAAATTACAAACTTAAATAGAAAAACAACAATTAACTTAAACAAAAAAAAAAAGGGTTAGAAAAAGTAAACGAAACTATTCAAATATGGCCAGTTATATTACAGGATACATGGAGTCCTGACAGTCAAAATCATTGTTTCTAAAACAATAAATGAATTTGTACCATTACCTCCCACAGGCACGTCCCCAGGTGGGTTTCGAACCCTACACCTTTTTATTTTCATAAAAAAAATAATTGATTTTTGGTTGAACAAAGAATTGACTAGAGTGGGATTCGAACCAACGACCTCCGGATTAACGTGCCGGCGCTCTACCAACTGAGCTATCTAGCCCTATATTGGCGGTGCCCCTATTTTGTCAATATCTTTGTTCGGGGGTGCCAGTCAGAAGCCATACAACCGTTAACTGCCGTGTAGCCAGGGATCACACCCAAATTACGATACAACCTGGGAAGCGGCAGCTAGGGGATCACCTTAAGGGGATGCGACTTTTTGTTTCAGATATCAATATAAACCACAAGGGAAACTGACTGGGTAAATTTGTAAATGATTTTTGGTTGAACAAAGAATTGACTAGAGTGGGATTCGAACCAACGTCCTCCGGATTAACAGATCCCTTGTGGTTTATATTGATATCTGAAACAAAAAAATAATTAATCACTGTACTAGCCAATAACCCAATGGAGAGAAGACAAGGAAGTTTCATTTTCTAGATGTAGGATCTTAGATGTTCTTGATCTAGGTATAGATTTTGTGGTAAATAAGAAAATTGTCAACTTGCCTTTCAAGTTCCACTTTGCTTGGCGCTGCTTGTAAATCATTCTGGAGTTGCAAAATAGTGGATTCCGATCTACAAAGGACACGTCCAAATAAAGTTATACAACTGTCATGACTATTACCAAAACTGTTTTTTTTTGTATTTATTGCTCATGTGTAATGGAACACTCTAAAGTCTGTTGATACATCAATATTACTCAAATAATAGATGGAAATTTGAATCAGGGATAAAGAATAACAATTATGGTTTACCCATAATACAGTACACCGATGTGTGTTACCACTATATACTCGCTACTTTCCCGAGCTCTGTGAAAATATTAAACAGACATGTTACTCGGATAGGATTCAAACCCATGACCTTTGCCTTTCTAGAGCAGTGTCTTACCAACTAAACCACAGAGATTGCCCAGTAGCTAGAGGCAGTTTGAAACCTAGACACATGTACAACATATTTGTATCATAGAGTAAGGACCAACTGTATGATCAGTATAAAGCCTGAAGTTCCTTTTAATGTTTCAAGATGCAATCATCCAACTACACAAATCTAAATACCCAAACACAGCTGTTTGGGTTGACGGCAACAACACTAGCCAGCCACGAGCACGCCTGAGTGACTTATTACGTTACTCTTTAAAGCCATTGGAATTTTTGGGTAAACAGTATTGTCCAAGGCTCACACTTCGTGTATCACAACTTCTATATAAAATAACAAACCTGTGAAAATTTAGGCTCAATCGGTCATCGGAGTCGGAGAAAATAACGGGAAAACCCACCCTTGCTTCCGCACGTTTCGCGGTGTCATGACATGTGTTTAAAATAAATTCCGTAGTTCTTGTTATCGAGAATTGATATTTTTTTAATGTTTTCTCAAAAAGTAAAGCATTTCATGGAGCAATCTCAGTGCTTCATTGTTTACCCCCTGCTTTTTTCTATAGCTTTCTAACCCCATTCATGTATTTCCACTTCACTGCTTATGTTTCACTTAGTTACCTGTTCATGTTTGTTGTGTTGTCATTTAGCCTTCAAGAAAGACTCTGCTAGGGTCGAAACGTCAGGCCATTAACTATTTTTTGGAATAATATTTCAAGAGAAGTCTTTCACCATTACCTTCTGTAAACCCTGTAAGTTATTTGTAAATCTGTGAACTTTTAATTTTTTTTTTGTACCAAAAGTGTCCAATGGCTTTAACTCACGATACATAAAACACAGTCTGTACTTGTCACTCACAGCTGGTATTTAGTCTGCAGTTCCTGGTATTGTTTCTTGACCTCTTTCATTTCAGCTTCGTTAGCGAGTGACACTTCATCCATTAACATCTGAACAGACACTAGTTCTTTCTTCAGAACCATGACATCATCTGCACCAGGCCTGATAACAAAATAATAATAATATCAAAGTCTTATATAGCGCACGTACCTACCAAACAAGGTACTCAAGGCGCTGAGTATATAAAAACTTTCAGAAAGATAGGATATTGCAGTGATGAATTCTGAGACCCACTTATGTAGAGAAGATAGTAAATCAGAGAAAGAAAAATTATAGTGTTGTTGAATCTTTTACAGTATGGAAAAATAGACTAAACAAAATCTTGGTCTAAGCTGATGTTTCTTGCTTTGATGTTTTCTATTTTGGTTTTCTAGTTCTTCGAATTGCCTTGTATGTTTTGCTTGTGTTTGTATACATCTGTGTTTGAAAGGATAATAACAATAATTAATTTGATTAATAAAATATTCTTACCTCTGTAGCAGCTGTGACTGCAAGGCTTTCATTCTTGAATCTCGATCCTGCAACTCAATCTGGGAGAACCAAAACGCAAAAAATCTTAATTAATCATTAAACTCAGACTTATTGAACAAATTCCAAAGCTAGACAAAAGACAAGGTTTGAGTAAAGCTTTTTCGAACTCACGCCACTTAGACATTGTTAATCCAGCTTCAACACAGACACATTGACACCGACAGAGCATTATTGACCTCACTAGATACATAACATTATAGCGTAACATTTATCTAGACAATTTTAGCGTAACATTATCTAGACCAATCCATTTTAGTATGTTCTTTACAAGTGTTTTCCTGGAACACTTTTACTCTCGTGTACGTACGTGTAAGGCAAAGGCTGTGTATAGTTGCCTAAACATTATTGGTCAGAGATGCTCACAAGGCAATGAACAAATGAAAGCTGTGTGTTATTTGCATCTCAGTCATGGCATAAAACACCGGTAAAGGACATCCACAATGGATTTGTCTACAACTGACACAAAAGCAAACTAAGTCTTTCCTATGACAATCTATGTTTGAATTCTACAACTTTTAAATGTAAGATTTCTAGTCAAAATGCCTACAGGGGTTGCAGGATCAAAAACATTCAGTCTTGTTTCAACATTAACTGTTAACTCTTTCAGCGCTCGCTTTGCTTTGCATTTTAAACCAAAAATGCCAAGCTTTTTGAGTTTTTTTTTCCGAAATTCTAAATGAACAAAAAAATAATAACAAGTCTTCCTGACCAAATTAATTTTATCTTGCAGATTTGTGTTACCTTGGTACGTCCCAAAGTCAAAAGTATTGCTTAAGTGATATGATATTTTTTACAAAAAAAAGAATGTACATGTACGATAAATGCGCTTTCGTAAAAAAAAATCAAATAGATCGTACGTATGACACATGTAAGACCTTTGCACTGAAAGCGCTAACTAAATCACAGTGAATATTACATTAAAACAAAATCAATCACACAAAACCATCAACAGTTAGTGAAAAAAAAGTTCAAATAATCAAACAAAGTTATAGGTATTGTTTGTTTTTTCTGGACAATACATGCAAAATGGGAGTACAAACAATCTTTAACCAATCTTTAACCACTTAAATGTACATATCTACCAATTAATTATGAATTGCCTTCGGCAGACATTTTTTCCTGCTCGAAACAACTACTGAGCTCCTTCAATTTTTTGCAGTCAGTCGAATGGCCAACGTGAATATCCACCTGTATCCATTAGTCACCATAGTCGCCCAGGGGCCAATTTCATAGAGCTGCTTAAGCAAAAAATTTGCTTAAGCGCGAAAATAGCTCGCTTATTTTATACACGTTACTGGCCAAAATTTCATGCCATATACATTGCTTGTTCCTGGTATTTAGCTGTTATTTTTTACTTAGCATAACAACTGAGTGGAGTCTTGGCCGGTAATCTGACTTAACTAAGCAGGGTTTTTTTTGCTTAAGCAAAATTTTGTGCTTAAGCAGCTCTATGAAATTGGGCCCAGGCCTACTTACTGCACACACTTGCTAAGCATAGCAAAACACCCCTCAACCAAAATGCCAAAACACTGAACATTAGCCAAGGCTGGTTCTTTGCTTCTACTTGCTTAGCAAATGAAAGTGTTGAGCAATAATTTATGGTAATGGCTTCATGACATTGGTTGCGCACTACATAACATTTGCACATTACATGTATATTGTGTACAATCAAGCAGGAACATACAGTGCTAAAAGGCAGAATATACCTTTGGTTTTTGAAACCATTCGATTGTTTTAATTTGATATAAATGTAGATACAACCAATAAAACTAACCTGTGAAAATTTCATCTCAAAAGAAATGCCACAAAAAAAACTGTCCGCGCAAAAAGTATAATCTGTTATCAGATTTGACAATCTGAGAAACATTTCATGCAGAAACATTTCTTTGGTTTCAAACGCTTTTGAATCCCTCTCTCTGAAACCACATTCCCTTGAAGGAAATAGTTCCACAAAATGGTATACATTATCAACAGCTACAGTTTATCTAAGTAAGTACAGTTTCATGGTCATTAATTGTTGAAGTAATTGTCAAAGGTATACCCTCCCCTAAAGCTTTGTTGTGTACTTAAATTACTTACTTCAGCAGATACCTGAATGAGTAAACAAATAGACTTGCATGAATTGTCTTAATAAAATTAAATAATAATAATATGCAGTTCTTACATAATACTCCAGCACAGCTGAGGGCATCTCAAAGTCTTCATTATTTTTCCCACAAGGTATGCAGATGCTCGAAATGTAATACCCATTTACTCTGCATAGCACAATGTAACAGTTTACAAGGTGCTGCAGTGCATTCAGCAGCCAAACCATACCAGAAAAAACTGAGTGAACCCCTTCTCTTTTAACAAAGTGTACTGGGTTCTATTCCGTGCATTACACAACACAAGTGACTTATATCTTTCTGTCCCACCTGATGAACAAAGCAATAAAGTGTCACGCTTAACCCTTTAGCAAGCATTATGTCTGCAGACACTACCGTGCCCATTACTCCGCATAATGCTATTGAGGTTTGACAAGTTGCCTTTTGAGTTTCACACATGCGATTGAAATATCATGCCCTTTTTTAAGGATGTTGAACAATAATAACATCGAAAACTTGACGTTACATTCTCACCTGAGTTTGTTTCATGGCGTCCTTTAAGCTGTTGTGAATATCACACTCTTCATCAAGCTTAGACTTTAGGGTCACCATCTCCGTTGCCTGAAATATCACAAACAAAGTAAAAACACTTTGAAAAAAAAACTTGTCTATCACAAGAATTACATACTATCCAATGGGATCAGTTCGATTTTCCTATTTACAAATCCCCTCACGGTGCTTCTGGACTTTGAGAGGTCGATGATGAGATAATCAGCTGGCTAAATAAGGATCTTCCTATAAAGATTATGTTTTCCAGATATTTTTTGAGCAATTAAATGAATGAATGAATGAACGAACGCGTTAGCATTAGTTATTACTCCTTAAAGTCATTATACACTTTTGGTACAGAAAGAAAAAAAAAAGTTCACAGATTTACAAATAATTTACAGGGTTTACAGAAGGTAATCTGGTAATGGTGAAAGACTTCTCTTGAAATATTGTTCCATGAAATGCTTTACTTTTTGAGAAAACATTTAAACAATATCAATTCTCGATAGCGAGAATTACGGATTTATTTTAAACACATGTCATGACACGCCGAAGCGCGCGGAAACAAGAGTGGGTTTTCCCGTTATTTTCTCGCGACTCCGATGAACGATTGAGCCTAAATTTTCACAGGTTTGTTATTTTATGTATAAGTTGTGATACACGAAGTGTGGGCCTTGGACAATACTGTGTACCGAAAGTGTGTAATGGCTTTAAGCTTTTTCACAAGTCAATACTCTACAAAAATAGGAATTATTTTCAACTTTCCACCTGGAGTGAATTATGACTGGTCCAGCGGACCACTGTTGACAGAGAACACTACTGAACAGAATTTTTAAAACTCAGAAATGTAACACAAATTGGGGGTTGTGTTTTTGTTTACCAGAGAGGCAGCCTTTTGCTCCATGGAATCTTTGACAGTCTTGTAAGCATTGGCATTCTCCATTGCTTCAGTTAGTTGTTGACGGAGTAAGATCACTTCAGAAGACACTGACAATACAAAATGAGAGAGTCATCAATGGGGTCAATCTGAAGATATTGGAAGGAAATATATTTTTTAAAAGGGTTGCATCGAGTGCATAGGAACTGTACGGTACTGAAATTTCACCATAGTAAAAAGTCAGGAATGTATTAACACTGTGGGTTGGTAAACTGTTTTATATTCAATAATATAGTTCTGTCCTGTTGAAACATTTTTTGACTGATTCTTTAAAGAATTTAAAAGAAATTGTTGAGGGGAAAAAAGATAAAAAAGGAGGGTTTGGTCAAAACGCAAATGATGGTCGGTCAAACGGATGAGCACAAACAAAACATTTCATTCTTTTGGCCTTACTTTGCAAACCCAGAGGCAAGACCAGCCATGCTTTTTTTTCTCCTTGGATAAACAAAAGTAGGAACATGTTACCAAGTACAAGGGCTGACCAACATGTACATGTAAACATGGAGTAGGCTATAATAAACTGTTCAAGCTACATGTATCTAATCACAGTTTGTCCGTTTTTTCCAAGGGCAAAACAAAAAATCAGAAATCAGACTTTAGTTGGAAAAATATCATGCCTGGGCAAGACTGAGTGAATTTTCAAATACTCCAAATGACTTACACAGAGATCTATCTTCTTCTCCTCGTTTACGATTTTCATCACCTCCTTCCGATGGTGGCTATTTAAAAAACAAAAGTGCAGCACAAATAAACTGTAAATTGAGAAAATCATCTCTGAGAGCAGTTTCTAGGCAAAAAGTAATAACAATATTTTTACAGGACCAGCAAAAGTCAAAACTTTGACAGAATGTTAAACTTTAAGTAAAGGCGAGGAATTCTCATTCAAAAACAAAAGACTGTCAGACTTGTCCAGTTGAAAGTTTACTAGACCAATGCTAAGAAACAATAGCCTCAGGCATGTGGTCCTGTATACATTTGCAGACCTGGGGTCGATTTCACAAAGATAGTGTTTAACTTAGAACTAGTTCTAAGACTCTTTAGGTGGTATTTAAACTTAAGGCTAATCCTAAACACGTCCTAACTCAGTAAGACTCGTCTCAACTCTTTGTGAAATCCACCCCAAGGATGCCACTTTTAGCTGAATTAGACTGAACGCCATTTTGTCAAAAACACAAATCTATCTGTTGTGATTTCTTGAATTACTTATTAAAAAAACTTACCTGGCCATTCTGAAGTTTGTCAACTTCTTTTTTCAATTCTTCTGAATACCACTTTTCCTCCTGGCAGAAAATAAAATAATGACACATCAAGAAGAAACACATGTTACTTTAACAAAATCAAAATACACACAGGCATTAAGTACTTCTTAAAATCTATCTTCATCTTATACAATTACAACAGTTAAATAATCACTGTGTCATGGGTATTTGGTTGCAAACTTGTGTCCTAAGGCAATATAACCATCATTGCTTCGTCCCGTGTGTTGCGTAATGCACGCAAAAGAACACATTTACAACAAGAGAAGTGGCTTGCCCCGGTGTGTTTCTGGCAGTGGCTGCTGAACGCCCCACAACATCTTGTTAGCCCTTATAAGGTGCTACATAAATCAGTCTCATGATTCACAAACTTAAAAAACCTGTCTTTAAATGTTTCTCTTTATCCCAGCACCTTGAAGACCTTCTTGTAGTACGTGCGCTATATAATGTATAAGACTTCAGTAAAATTAGTATTTATATTTCTTGGACCTGCATACCTTTAGTGACACCCGTAGATCTTCTAACTCTTGTCTCAACGCCAGTACGTCACCATCCCTTTTAAAATAAAGACACATAATGATTTGGCAATTTATTGTTTTTGGCATAATGAGCAGAAAGGACATTCTGCCCTAAACTGCAAAGGAAGCATTTGTCCAGCCTCTTATCTCAAGTGCCATTTATTGCCAGAGAAGTTCATAATGTTGTTTTATTGTTTATTTATTGTATGGTTTATTCAACTGACACTATTCAAATTTAAACAGTTTGTAGTTCAACTTAATAATAATGACAGACATTTGGCATACAACTTTTTATGCCAAATGTCTGAAATTTGTGTCCGAACTCTCGTTTGAAAAATGTCAACTAAACTATTGCTGTCGATGTCACTTTTTTAATACTTGAATTTTAGGAAACTCAATTTATGTAGTATACTCACTATATTGCTTGTTTCCCATGTGTAAGATGGAGCCTTAAAACAGTGTTTAATAAACTGACGACTGACAGCTAGCTTAAAAGGGTTGCATATTACCGGTTTTTAATTTGATTTTTGCTTGAAGGGGCACCACATGTTAACAAAGGAACCAAAACTTACCTGTTCTGTCAAGACAAAGATGCAACAAAGCAGTCGTTCCATGAATATAAAAACAAAACACACAAAGCAATAGGTTAATATTTATTTTCAAACACATCTTTATAATTTCTTATGACCAAGTAGGTTTTTCTAAAATGAAATATATTCCAAGTTTCACAGCAAGAACAACCCAATCTTAAAGGAACATTACATAATTGGTTTTTGCTAACAAAACAGTTGCCGGCCATCTGGGTCACGAGAGAATAGTGAAAAACCGATTACAAATTTTGCATTGCATCATTGCCAAAATAAAAATGAATAAAATGCTCACTGAGCAATAAACTCTAAATGCAAAGTTAGATGATTTATTTCTCATCAAATAAGACATTTTAGACAGAAACATGTTTTCAACTATCATCATCTTTAGACCCTGTAAGTATTATGTAAATCTGCGATTTTCACAATTTTTATTTCTTACCAATTCTGTAACGTTCCTTTAAAGCCATTGGACCCTTTCGGTAAACAGTATTGTCCAAGGCCCACACTTCGTGTATCACAACTTCTATATCAAATAACAAACCTGTGAAAGTTTGGGCTTAATCGGTCATCGGAGTCGGGAGAAAACAACGGGAAAACCCACCCTTGTATCCGCGCGTTTCGCCGTGTCATGACATGTGTTTAAAATAAATCCGTAATTCTCGTTAACGAGAATTGACATTGTTTTACTGTTTTCTAAAAAAGTAAAGCATTTCATGGACTAATATTTCAAGAGAAGTATTTCACCACTACCTTCTGTAAACCCTGTAAGTTATTTGTAAATCTGTGAACTTTTTTTTTTTTCTGTACCGAAAACTACTTGCTAATTGTACCTCCTATCATTCCACAATAAACTTTAATACTGACATTTCTTCTCATTATGTTAATCTCTGATGCACTGTGCTTACTGTATTTGTTATACACAGCCAGTCAATTGATATAATGTATTGATTGATTCTTTCTTGTATTAGGGTAAGGCAGTTTCTCCTCGGTAGGGCACAATTAGTCTATGAAAGAAATGTAAACTGTGTCAAATTATTAACCACAAGGGAAACTGACTGGGTAAATTTGGTTTAAATGATTAGGGCCTGTAAAAATGTCTAGAGCGGGATTTGAGCCAACGACCTCCAAATTAACATGCTGGCGCTCCACCAACTGAGCTATCTAGCCCTATTTGGCTGCCTGAAACTTTACAGAGGCATCGAAGGTGATTGCCTCCATGCACCCTGGTTATTGCCCTGGTGCCCTTAAAATGCTCCAGAAGATATTTACAGTTTCCTCATAGGGTGCCCTTTACTGAGGAAAAGATGCCTCGGTGCCCTTGCCCTTTCGAAAATGAAGCATATAGGCCTGCAACCGATTTCACGAAACGCTAGGATTAATCCTATCTCCATTTAGGACGAGTAACTCAAGTCCTAACTTGAGATGGGTTCAATGCATCCTAACGTCTAGGGATACGGAACACTACTTAGACCTAAGATGAATCCTAAGTTAGGAAGAGTTTTGTGAAATCGACGGCTGGAACACAAACCTTTGATGAATGGCTCGCTGGTGATTCAACCTTAGGTGGGGTAGGTGTACTGAGACTCTCCTGAGGACTGGGAGTGTTATGATCGGACTCCCAATGCATTTGAAGCTTCTCTGGTGACGACAGTGTGGCCATACACACTGGACAAATAAAGCCCTGTCCAAATAAAACAAGAAAATAAATCCAAAACAGTGAAAAATATTGTTGATCTAAAACAAACACAAACTTGAAAAAGAATTATGATATTTTTTGCATGTTTTGTATTCTGGTTTGCGGCTGAAGGCTGGTCACATTGGGCTACATGTGTGTAGTGTAGTCTAGGGCATGAGATTTGCGCCGTCGTGAACTAGATGCTCCACAAGACATCGCACGTATTATGCGGGAGATAGTTCCAGAAACCGGCATTAGGCTTAAGATTTTTGACTGGTTACAGCGCCCCCCAGATAAGTATATTTTCACATTTCGTATTTTGGATTAAGGTGCGTTATAAAATACATTAAAGCCATTGGACCCTTTCGGTAAACAGTGTTGTCCAAGGCCCACACTTTGTGTACCACAACTTCTGCATCAAATAACAAACCTGTGAAAATTCAGCCTCAATCGGTCATGGGAGTCGGGAGAAAACAACGGAAAACCCACCCTTGTTTCCGCGCGTTTCTCCGTGTCATGACATGTGTTTAAAATAAATTTGTAATTCTCGTTAACGAGAATTTATATTGTTTTGGTGTTTTCTCAAAAAGTAAAGCATTTCATGGAATAAAATTTCAAGAGAAGTCTTTCACCATTGCCTTCTGTAAACCCTGCAAGTTATTTGTAAATCTGTGAACTTTAATTTTTTTTTCTGAACCGAAAGTGTCCAATGGCTTTAATGGACTGGCATGATTCGGTCACTAGAGCACATCTATCCCCCTTCTGGCCTGTGAGTGACCAGAAGAGGGACCTCATACTGACCCTGGTCACTCACAGTCCCCCACAGGGCGAAAGACAAGCTCTAGTTAACTCATTGCCAGTCCACATGTTTATAATATGATAGTAATAGTAAAGCCATTTTATAAATATTTCTTTAAGGATGCCTCATAATAATGAACTTAATCACTGTAGCTCACGAGCCTGGGGAAACCCGGACCCAGTTTCATAGAGCTATTAAAGACACTGGACACTATTATTGGTAATTGTCAAAGACCAGTCTTCCCACTTTGTGTATCTCAACATATGCATAAAATAGCAAACCTGTGAAAATTTGAGCTCAATTGGTCGTCAAAGTTGCGAGATAATAATGAAAGAAAAAACACCCTTTTCACAAGAAGTTGTGCACTTTCAGATGCTTGATTTCGAGACCTAATTCTAAATCTGAGGTCTCGAAATCAGATTCGTGTAAAATTGCTTCTTTCTCAAAAACTACATTACTTCAGAGGGAGCCGTTTCTCATAATGTTTTATACTATCACCAGCTCCCCATTACTTGTTACCAAGTAATGTTTTATGCTAATACATGTAACTATTTTGAGTAATTACCTTTAAAGGCAGTGGACACAATCGGTAATTTTCAAAGACTAGTCTTCACAGTTGGTGTATCTCAACATATGCATCAAATAACACCCTTTTGAGTGACAATCATGACAAGAAACTGTGTGTAGCGGTGAATAATGCGGGCCAGGCCGGCCAAGAAACGTCCCACCCATTCAATTCATTCAAATGCAAATTTGACATGACTTTGACGTCGATTTTACCAATGGCTCCAACACAATGACCAAGGGTGACTTCACAGGAATTATAACTAACCACGTGGAAATGTCCACGAGTCAAGTTTGTAACAAGTCAGCACAATTTAAACCACACAGAAAATACACTTTCACATTTTTCTCGGAAACTGAATTTTTATTTAACTTTCCTCGATAGATGTATTAGATGTGTACATATTTCTTTTTTCTAGATATAGAATAGTATAGTTGTTTTTTCGGGATGACAAATACTTATTCACATTGTACAGGTGGATTTTTATGTGCAGATGAAGTTTCTTTCTTTAGATGTTTTTCTCAGAAACGGGATGACAATATTTATTAAACTTCAACAGGTAGTTTTGTGCACAGCAATCATTAAAAAATGGCTAATATCAGCGTGTCTGACGGGTCAGTTTTAAGTGTCTCAATTTTTTAAAAGCCTAAAGAAAGAACATCTGCATGGCTTAGCTACAAAAGTTATACTTAAAGTCAATGTAAAAATGTCCTAGTTTAATTATAAAAACACAGGTTGAAACCAAATGACTAATGGCTGAATGAATGCAATATCAAATTAGCATGACTGACGGAACCCCCAAACACAAATTTTCAAAATTTTCAGAACCTGTTTTCATGTGATTTTTATTGTAAATTGTTGTCAAAATCAATCATTTGTACATAAACAATCAGAAATTATTATACTCAATAAACACAATGCAGAGAATTCCATAACTGGGCTCTCCAAAAGCGTGACTGGCGGGACGTGACTGATGGGAAATTTTTGACGCAAGACATTTTTAATGTTTTTCTCAGCATACTTAAAAGCAGTGGACACTATTGGTAATTGTCAAAGTCTAGCCTTTACAGTTGGTGTATCTCAACATATGCATAAAATAACAAACCTGTCAAAGTTTGAGCTCAATCGGTCATCAAACTTGCAAGATAATAATGAAAGAAAAAAACACCCTTGTCACACGAAGTTGTGTGCGTTCAGATGGTTGATATTGAGACCTCAAGTTCTAAATCTGAGGTCTCGAAATCAAATTCGTGGAAAATTACTTCTTTCTCGAAAGCTACATGTATGGCACTTCAGAGGAAGCCGTTTCTCACAATGTTTTATACCATCAACCTCTCCCCATTACTCGTCACCAAGAAAGGTTTTGTGCTAATAATTATTTCGAGTAATTACCAATAGTGTCCACTGCCTTTAAACCATTTTAGGCCAAATAGAAAAAAAAACCAGTTGATCGCCCAGAGGAGAACACCAATTCTTAAGTTTGAACCCACCGCAAACTTATTTTATATACATTTGTTGCATGAGGGTCCGATTATTACGCTAAAAAGATTTGCTAGTAGGCATTCACTGGTTTTATGAAACAGACGGTAACACGTGTTCGAGAGCATCACGTTAGATTCGGGAAAAAGCCTCAAGGCCCAGTCCATTTGAAAGGATGGATTTTTTTTTATTTTACAAAAATCGAAAATAAAAAAACAGTAAAAATAAAAAATAGTAAAAAAAAAGGATGCACCCCCCAAAAAGGATGCGGGCGGGAAGATCAACTGGAATTTTTTTTATTTGGCTTTAGTTGTTCAAAGGAAATGGTTATAAACAACAATCAACAATGATCAAATAACATACAAATCAACAAATGAATTCTAACATCATTTAAGTAATTTTTTGACAGTTATGCCATGAAACACATTATTGTTAAATAAACATAAATTGGTTGTTAAGTTGCATTTAGTTGTGATGGGTCATAACGTAAGGGATGTAATGACACATCGTCGCATCGCTAATTGTGATACCAAAATGTGAAACGGTATCATGATGGCCTGTATTTTTTTTTGTTCACGTGCAATTTCAGGAAAATGTTCTCTTAAATGTACACTATTTTTATTATTACACACCACAGACCTGTCCAAAATAAAAATTCCTTACTGTTAACACTTTACTAAATATCAAGGAACAAACTGTTGATTTTATGTTGCACGTAAATGTTACCATTTATTATGGGTTTATCTTATACTTTTTGCCTGTTTGAAGAGGTGCACTGCATAGGCCTACTTTTCATGACCTTTTTAATCCGGAATAAGCACATTTTAACAGATCTGAATACAGTTAATCCTCCTATAAATAAAAGTTGTTCATCACAATCTATTAAAAGATGTAAATGGATGTGACTGTACAGTCTAATTCATATTTGACTCAAAGTTTGCAAAGTTTGAAAAAGGTGACTTTTAGTTAAGGTCAATCGGATAGAAGATAGATTAAAATATATGCTAAAATCTTAAAAACAAGCAACTATTTCATGTTTTTGCTTGACTGAGGGGACATTTCAACACCCATACCTAAAAAACTGTAGTATGCATTAAACATATTTCCAGTGGGTTTATTTACCCTGGATTGGAGTAACGGTATCAAAGCTGATATTTAACCACAAATAAATTAACTGGATGTGAACTACAACACACAGGAATCAAGATTGTTTAGCTAATTCAGGGTAAACACACCACTTCCATATCCTTAAACTTCAAAGTGTCATAAGAACATATCAAATTACAGGAAATGAACAAAGAAAAGTGGTTTCTGACAGCTTTGTTTGTGTACTTTGCATGAAATAATCATTTGAAAGCATTAATGAACTTTAAAAATTTATGCAAGCACAACATTTCTGTGGCGTCAGCCAAATATGATAGGCTTATAGAGAGAATAACTCTAGATAATTAACAGAGGTTGTCGTGGAGAAAAGTAAGGTAGCGGATATTACTCGGGAGGAGGCATGCTCGCTTAGCACTAACTATGTTGCCAGCACTGCTAAACAGCCGTTCGGATGGCACACTCATTGCAGGTATGCATAAAAACTTACGCGCCATCCTCCCAAGTAATTTAAATCTGGGCTCGTTTATTTTCCACCATGAAAGGGGGTCGCTGTCTATGGGGATGAATGGCTCTGCAATGTAACGGCGAAGTTCTTCAGCAGCGAAGGCTCCGGGTTTGGTATCTTCGGGCTCTGATTGTTCATACAAGTCGGCGAAAAGTGACGCAAATTTGGTCTTCTTTGGGGGCAGTGCATCTGTGGGAACTGCGTCCGTTTCAGTCGTACCAGCTGCGGCAATTTCTATCATTTTCTCAATGACATGATCTTTGAGTCCTTGCAAATCCTCAGGCTCAAGGAACGGGAGGCTTTTGAATCGGGGATCCATGAAACTGCAGATTTGCAGTATCCGAATTGCATACGTGCCCTGGTAAAGCTCGCCTAACTTCTCATTCATGGCCCTTTTCACTGCAGAAACTACACTGTTGTCAGTTGATGCGTCATCCAATAATTTTTCCAGTTGATGGATGCACGGCAGTAACCCGGACACGGTGACATAGTTCCCGCTAAAAATCTCTGTCATCTGCTTGATGGGTTCGAGGAGTTCAACAAGCTGTTCAATTGTTGAAAACTCTTCAACCGATGGCATCAGCTCTTGTTTCTTGAGCTCGATTAGCATGCTGCATACAGGTTGCTGTTGCTCAACAATTCGTGCTAACATGTCAAATGTGGAGTTCCACTTAGTTTTGTCACCTTGCAGCAGTTTATTTTGGGGGAATGCCAACATGTCTTGCTTCTTGGCGAGTTTGTTGGTTGCATTTGCATTTCTGTGAACAAATTCAACAAGTTTTGAGCATCTTGCTAAGGTTGTGTGGACTAGTTGAGTGTCGAGCCCTGCCCTAACGATCATGTTAAGGCAGTGGCCAAAACATGGCATGTGGGTCCACCCGATGTCTCGTATCGCTTTTGTCATGTTCGCTCCATTGTCCGTGGCAATTGCAGATAGGTTCCCTGCAGACAGATTCCAGTCCTTAAGAACCTTTTCCAGGGTAGATCCAATGCAGTTTGCATCATGTGGTGGGGGACACTGCATGTTTTCAAGAGTGTAACTTTTCAATTCCCAGGACGGACTTATGGAGTGAAAAGTTACAACCAAAAACTGTGACATATTATGTGCTGTCCATAGGTCCGTTGTCAGGGAGAAAAACGCTGATGTTTCGACGAAGGGAGCGATGGTGTTATTACGGAGGTCTTTGTACATCTTCGGAATTACTAAAGAAGATATAGTCTTCCTCGAAGGCAACACGTAACGCGGGTCAAACTTCTGAAGCATGCTGATGAATCCCGGCTCTTCCACAGTGTATATGGGTTTCAAGTCTCTAGCTATGTGAAAGGCCACCGCCTTAGTCAGCTCCTTTGCCTGGATACTTGTCGATGCGTACTGCCCCGCCTTCCTAAAAATCATCTGTAAAATATATTTAAAAAAGAGAACGCTGGTATTAACTTATTAACTTGTTAAAACATCCATAATGATATAGAATCTCCACCAAAAAATAAAGGCATACAATGCAATGCAATGTATGTTCAAAACTAAATGGAACAAAGCTCATATACGATTGTATAATCATCAGACGTAATTCACAGTCACACTTCACACTCACAGTATATTTCATTTTCACAATCCACATTGTCTAGTTCAATTGTTTTTTTTTGCTTTTCCCATTTTTCTACCCCTGAAAGGCAGTATGTTTTGTAAAACATAAATATACATGTAATGATGCTATTTGCTAATGCTTTAGTAAGATGATTAAATAATTATGAATAATAAAATTACTCACTTCCATTGGTTGTTCAATTGAACTTGAATCTCCCGGTCCATGTCCACTACTAGTAGTAGCTCGTCCAGTGACGTATGGCAAGGACGCTGTTGAATTGGCACTTGAAGATGGCTCACCCATTGTCATATCTCGGAATTCGAATGGGTGCTTAAATTTTAAATGATTCCTTAAACTTGATGTGCTCTGTGCATGGGATAGGGCCGTACCACACAAAGCACAAATTGCCTTGGACTGGTCAATGATGACTTTAGCATCATTGGGATCCGTATGAAAGCCAAAGAACTTCCAAATAGAACTCTTTGATCCTTTTTTCGGCACCAATTTTTTACTCCGAAGGAGCTCCGACGGCTGAGAGGACATGTTGAACACAGTAAGCTGTCAAGTAATGAGTTAAAAACGCATCACGCATATGCTTTAAAAAAGAAACAGCCCTAAGTTTAAGACGTAAACAGTTGGCCTGGGCGAACAATTTGAATATCCAGTTTATGGCTAATAGCAACCATAACCGCGAATACCGTTTTTGACCTAACCAAGTATTCGCAAGGAGCGCGGATACCCATTAATATACTGGATAGTCCTCTATTTACAACAAACTACCGGATTCCTATTATCCGCAATCATTGGAAACTTCTATTAAGACAGCATACACAGCATAAAATAAGTATGCTCACCTCCGTTCAAAGTTAAAACATCATATCAATATAAACCACAAGGGAAACTGACTGGGTAAATTTGTAAATGATTTTTGGGGTTGAACAAAGAATTGACTAGAGTGGGATTCGAACCAACGACCTCCGGATTAACGTGCCGGCGCTCTACCAACTGAGCTATCTAGGTCGTTGGTTCGAATCCCACTCTAGTCATTTCTTTGTTCAACCCCCCCCCAAAAAAGTTAAAACAATGACATTTCCGATCGTTTTTGGTTGAAAGATTTCGAAAGCTTTCCTTTCTCACGTAGAGTCAATCACGATATCAAAAGAAAAAGCAAATCGCCATCTTTAAATTAGATCCGGTTATTTCTATGAATTAACCGAGTGACACCGTCTAAAGCTGTAATATCAATCTGCACTTTACGTCACCCAGTTTCCTACATAGTAACACACGAGGCAGTGGGTCACAAGATCTCATTCACAAACGAACGACCGCAAATGAACAGCACCCTCTAGCGGTCGTTGGACTCACTACCTTAAGTCCGGTAAATCCGGTAAATTTGGGATAGTTAGCCAGCGGTTAAACGAATACCACATTTCACTATTCGCCCAGCACTAGTAAGCATTTTACATCATAAATACAATGGATTACAACCCAACCCCAAACAAATTAATCCTCTGTCGTTGATAATAAAAAGAGAGGAGGCTGCGTGATCTATGCCTCAAGTTGGAGCGCAGTTCGTCTCGGACTCTCCGCAGTGTGTCAGTCAAGTCAGTCGGCGTACTCAAAGGAATCAAAGTCCACTCAAAGAAAATCCCAGGAAAGTTACTTGTGCCTGGTATATTTTGTGTGGTTGTGAGCTACTGAGTGTGTTTTAAGCATTTGCCGACGATCAGGGATAATAGGAGTCAGGTTACTGTTCAAATCACGTTTTTGGTTGCAATTACAGGACTATCTGGTATATATATAGGTATCCACACCCCTTGCGGATGTCAGGTTAGGTCAAAAACGGTATTCGCAGTTACGGTTAGGAAAAGCTATTGCCATTAACCAGATATTCAAACTAATCGCCCAGGCCTAATAATGCTATCTTCTTGCCTCTTGTTCCCCTGCTGCAGCCACTGGACGAGACTGTTGAGAAGTGTTGCCTGATGATCTACCAGCCTGTTGGATAATGACAAAATTGGGAAACAAATTTATATTTTTTATTTGTGATTTTTACCCTTACACCGCACCGATGTTTGTTAGCACTGTATACTCAGTACTTTCCCAGAGTCCTGTGAAAAAATATCACAGGCATTTTACTCAGGTGGGAATCGAACCCTTGACGCTTGCATTTCTAGAGCAGCGTCTTACCAACTAGATTATCGAGATTGTCTGGTACCTAGAGGCAATTTGAGGCAAATTTATATTTACAAAATGTTTCACAAGGCATTACACGAGATTGTGCAACAGTTTCTAAACTGTCTCCCATTGTCAACCAGGATAATTTGAAGATGCAAATGTCAAAATTAGGTTTAAAAAAATGAGTACAGAGTCCCAGCCAAGTAACTCTAGCACCTCCCCCCCCCCATGATCAATGATGAATAACCCCAGCTGGAACACAGACTGCGCAAAATGGGAAATTTTCAGTTGAACGGGGTCCAGGGCCAGGGGGGTGTACAAAATATGGCCGGGATTGTTGTAGTAGCTGCCGGAAGCGTTTATCTTCCGTATCCTGCCACCACTTTTTCACTCATTTTTAAATTTTACAATCTCATTTAGGTAAATTAGATAGTACTTTATTTAATTATGGGATTTATAAATGAATAGTGGTGAAAGGATTCGGTATGGAAACATTTCCAACTCTTGAAGGAATGAAGTATTGAAAGTGGTCTCAAAAACTAATGTTCGCTGGTTTATTTAAAGTAACGCTAGAATTGCCCCAGCCCAGTAGAGTTAGTTGCGATAATCGTAACCCTTCTCCCGATTATCACAACTAGAATTGCCCACGTCAAACTTTCAATTATTCAAAGCTAATCTGAACATCTTTATTTTTTATTTTAAAAGAAAGATTGAACCTTCACTCAGAACCTTCATAATCATTTCAAACCCATTTCAAGTTCTATTTATTTTCTAAAAATGTACTGTACTGTGTGATTGAAAAGGCCTGGAACTGGAAGGGAGTGGCTTTCGAAAAGTAAAATATAGTTTGTGTGCAGAACATCAAGAACATCAAGATGCCAATGCCGTTTTATTTTTCATGATTGTTGCTCCAAGAAAGGAGCTGTTCAAATTACATCAAGATCAACATCAATCAAGTCTCTGACACTGTCGGAAATACACGACTTACTGCAAGTGCATCACAACATCTATCCTGCTGACCTGGGCTCAAAACTTACCTCAACTGCATCCTTCGTTTTCTTCTTAAATCTCTTTAGCGCTTCCATTGTGGAACGTCAGTCTTGTGGTCGTTAATATAAATAACTATATGTAATGATCAATGTTGTTCTCGAGTCACAGTAAAACAAGTTTATCCCGTGTTTTGGTGGTCAATTTGCTGTCGCCCCTCCCACAAAATTATCACTTGTTGGGGATCATGATGAGAGGGAGAGTACGAGGTGTTGTTACAACCTCGTTGCCAGAGAGGGCCGCGGGTACGTGAACGATCGATCTCGCCGGATCGCACAGCTGGTATCCTGTATAATTAATTGCTACTGTCCCAACTATAGTTGGGACATCCCAACTTCTCTAGTCTAGGCCAAAGATCGCATTGCGCCGCGTAGTGGTATAGTGCCGTTGTTGTTACCCGGTCCCAACTATAGTTGGGCTAATTCTCAAGTTGGGGCGGAACTCACTGCAAGTGAAACGTCAAAGCAAACCGATGATCGCGGATGATAGATTACCGCAACAAAAATAATTGGCACTCGATTGTCTTGTTTTCACATCATAAACACGAATTTGAAAGAAATGGATGTGAGTGCAACATACAGCTTTAGCCTGCCAGGACGACGGATCGATGGGGGCAGATTCCTGGAGGTTGCTAATGATCTCCTTGTCTTTCGAAAGTTTGATGATGTTCTGAGAATGTGCAGCGCAACTGACAATGTACTCCCGTTGGTGAAACTGAAAAAGGGCATCAATGGCCATAATGTGGGTGTTGATGATGAGAACAACAGGGCATTGGGCAGAGATGACGTGGATGAGGACATCGCCAACAGAACAACACAAGAACTTAATGCCAAAAGGTATATTGACTGTTGTTGATTTATAAGTCATCGCGAAATGTCTTTCTCCTCGTGTAATGTAAACAGTAAAGTTGTTATTGTATTTGTATGGTTATATGGTGCTATCAATAAAAATACTAACTAGAAAAACTATCTATAGGCCTGCTTAGCGTTGATGTATCTGGCAGGATATTTTGCTGACTTAACCAATAGACCGATCCATTACGCCCCGCCTCCTTACCAGTTGACCAATCACAGCCGCGAAACCCGATCACCATTAGTGCAAAGATCACCAAACGGTTCAAATGGTGATCAGATTCCGGGGTTGTGATTGGTCAATGATAATTGGGCCTGGCTTAATGGATCGGTGTATTGGAGATGGAGACACTACTAGTACTAGTTCCTAGAGCTAGCGAAGAAAGGCCCTTTTTATGTTTCCTCAAAAATAAAATATCTCTTGAAACTAACTCTCATAATCGTATCCATCTCTCCAAGGATATGAGTTTGACACATGTACAAGTTTTACCTGCCAGATATATAATTTGTTTTAATCATAATGATCCCAATCAATCAGAGCATTACTCAAATTTCTAAAATTCTAGTTCTGGTTGGGTCTTACATGGACGCACACAGTACACACATCCTGTCGACTGCAGCAGGGAGGATGGAGGGTTATTAAATACAATCATCACAACTAATGTAGAACTAGAATGGTCAATGTCGGGATGGTTAAGTTAGTTAGTTTTAGCACCGCAAATATTGAACAAGATGGCAGGTCAGAATTCAAGAACTGATTAATTTAAAAAGACTGTAATGTTTCCTTAATTTTGTTACTTCTTGACCATTTCTTTTGACAGGAGTTTTCATGAATCCTTATGCATCCTAGCCATACAGGCTTATGCAGAGACGGACCAGTGGGACAGGGTGACTCCATTCCTCAGTCAGTACTATGAGGCCGTGGCCAGATACCCTGTCATTATCATTAAATTATGGTAAGAAATATATTTCTTCAAGACTTGCATTGTACACACCTGATAGAAATGGAAATTGAAGGGGTACGTGTTTCACAGGTTAGCAGGTGTGCATGGGATGAGTACTTCAGGCATTCCTCGATTACACAGCTAGCGCAGAAATCTAACGCTTCAAAGCAGAGAATGGTAATCAAAAGCACAGAATTCAGCAGTAAGCAGAGCCATAAAATTGGGCCCCTACCAGATTGGAGAAAGAAGAGCGAAAGGTCATTTAATATGCTGAGTGTGTGGACACCCTTTGGGAAATTTAAATATTAACATTTTTCTGATGTTTTATTCTAATTCAGTATACTACTTCATGTGAAGGTCAACAACTTATCGGCTGCAGAGACTCTTGCCTTGGAATGGCTCTCGGACAACGTCAACCAAACCTTACCACAGTACTCCTCAATTCTTGAACTTCTCCTTTCCCATGTGCTGCTCCCACAAACTAAGATTGAGCAAGCTAAAGAACTGGTGGAACTGAACCCTCAACTTAGCCCTGAGAAAAAGATGACTCTCTTGAAATACTTGGAGAAAGTCGAAGAGGATTTGAGAGTAAAGAAAGCAGTCACAGATAACCAATCCACAAATGGTTAGTTTATTGTACAAGCCCCAGATTCATGAAGCTGTTAAGCAGAAAGTGCTGCTTGACAACTTGGTGCTAAGAAAAAATTGAGTGGGACACCAGTCACAACAATGCAAACTTAATGTTACTTTAGCTTTTGGTTATTTCAATACTACTTGACAAATTATTGTGCTAAGCAAGAAATGAGTGGGACACCAGTCACAACAATTTAAAACTAATGTAACTTTGGCTGGTAACCTGTTTTCGATAAATATTTGTTCTTTGTCTAGCAAGTTTTTGTGCTTACAGGTTTTTTTGAAATTTGGCCCAGCTCTTTAGTTTCCTATAATTTAGGCTGCAGGGCTATAACCAATTCAAATGCAGTATTTCTAGGAACTGTCCCAAATGAATCACACTAAAATAACCTTAAGCTGTGAAGTCTTGATTGTTGCTGGCAGTTGCAGCACAAAATCACAGAATAAATTCATGTAATGTATGAAACAGACATCTGTATCAAGAGCAAAATGTTGATGCTTTTGGCTCTTGGACTCGCCAACATTTTTGTATTGATTTTTTATAAGGGGGTGATTTGTTTTAGGTACAATATTTAACAAGCAGGAGACCAATTCCTATGCCTTCGATCAATCTTAAAGACACTGGACACTATTGGTAATTGTCAAAGACTAGTCTTCACAGTTGGTGTATCTCAATATATGCACAAAATAACAAACCTGTGAAAATTTGAGCTCAATCGGTCGTCGAATTTGCGAGATAATAATGAAAAAGAAAAAAAAAAACGTGGTCACACGAACTTGTGTGCTTTCTGATGCTTGATTTCGAGACCTCAAATTCTAAACTTGAGGTCTCGAAATCAATTTCGTTGAAAATTACTTCTTTCTCGAAAACTATGGCACTTCAGAGGGAGCCGTTTCTCACAATGTTTTATACCATCAACCTTTCCCCATTACTCTTCATTCACCAAGAAAGGTTTTATGCCAATAATTATTTTGAGTAATTACCAATAGTGTCCACTGCCTTTAAGCCAGTCGGTCAAAAATCGACTCTGCCCGAAGTTTCTGATAAAGTGATAAATGACATTTGTGCAAGCTACATAGTGGCAGTACTGAATCAATCAAAATAAACCCAGATCAAGATCTTATTCTTGAGAAATGTATGTGGTTTAGTTTTAAAGTGATAAAAATTGTTTCAAAATCACTTAAACAATTAGCTCTGAATTAACGTTATTGCAAATGTCTCTTAAATTAATGAAGATTGTTTGATTTTACATCCACAGATACCGGAGGGTCTAGTTTACTACGTATCATTCATCGCCTTGGTCAGTTAATCACTAGACTGGTACCCATCGCAGGACTACGCTACATCAGGGACATAGCATGCCTAGGATTCTTCATATATCTTATTGCAGTTCGCACAAATCTAGGTTTGTATTTATAATTCCCTACTTTTATTTGTTTCTGTCCAATAGCACTCTACACACGAAACTTTTACCCAGATTTCGGACAAACATAACAACTTTTACTAACACACGCACTCGTACATGTCCATGTTTACGCTATTGCTACCCTATACTTTAGTGCAGTATGGCGCATTAACGACGCGGTGATCGCGCATAAGTGGTGGAACGTTTGTCTGACAGCTGGGCATTGTAAGCCAAAGTGACGTCATTAGTGCAGAGTGCTATTGAAGCTTTGACCCACCAGTAGAATGTCGTGATCACTGATGAAGTCAAAATGTTCTTTTATTTGTAGATGGAAAGACTTGCTACATGTTTGTTCAGGGACTACATGTTGGGTCCTGTCTGGTTGTAAGTTGAGCAAGTTCAATATTACTCTGTCTTTCTGTGGACTGCTTGAAATAGGCCCAAGATTCCTTACGCCCGAGAACTGACCTTTGGGTTAACATGGTTAAGCGCACAAGTATGCTAAGCACATAAGATCTTGCTTAGCAGACAGGGGTTACCAGCCAATATGAGATGTAGTTATATTATGACTGGTTCCCTGCCATAATTGCTCAACAAGCAACTTTCTCAAAATCAACAGCTTTTCTCAGAGCAACACTCCTTCCAGAAGACATTTATGCATGATTGTACCTTCAACATTTACTGGAAGAATTTTCTCTGCTGGGCAGTGCTATGAAATGTGTCCAACATCTCACCAATAACCCATTTTTGAGTTAGATTTGAAAGATGTCTGGTACAATGACTTGCTTAGTCACAGTGTACTGCTTGGTACATTTGAATTCCTCGGGCTATAGAAACAGTTGCTGTGTCAAATGGTCCGGGCAAGCTGTTGTATACCAACCTCTACATAAGCAAACCCTGGTACCATTGTGCCATACACATCCATTCAGAATACTGTCTGGATGTTTACCGTCTCCTATGTAACTAAGCAAAAGCTTGTCCCTAATCATGTGACATAGCAACTGTCTTGATAGTCTGAGAAATTTAAATTTAAGTGGTAACTTGTGATCGCGCATGTCATTGTACCAGACAATGTTCAAATCTAACACGCAAATGGCTTTTATCTCCAGTTTTAAGATATCGGCATAAAAAGGAGTTTTAACCATAAGTTTCCAATTTGACTTTGACAGATATACAGTCCAGTGTTTCCAATGCTGCAGTACTATGGAGTGGCATCGTCCGCATATGGCGCTCGCTTTTTGCTCCCTTCCATCTCATGTCTACAGCTTAATGCGGGGAACCAGTGATACAAAACAAAATTGCCTTCCGTCGAGTACTATCATCATCATTGATTCACTGCAACTTGGGCTTGCATCGGGGACGACAACTGATGTGCCAGACATCCCCCTTCCATGTTACTAACATGGTTTTTAAAAATTATGTCAAGATTTGAAATCAAGTTGTGGGACTTGATTGATAGTTTTTTTTTTTTTTTTTTTAACTTGGGTGTGATCCCTGCCCTGGCTATTTATGGCAGTTAAAAGTTGACTGTCTTCCAGAATCAACGAACAAAGATATTGACAAAATATTGAGCCTGCCAATATTAGGGCTAGATAGCTCAGTTGGTAGAGCGCCGGTATGTTTGTCCGGAGGTTGCAGGTTCGAGTTCCGTACTAGTCCATTTTTCTTTGTTCAACCCCAAGTTAAGTGTAACAGCTTCAACATCATCAATATCACACGGGCATGCACATTCTTGCAAAGATGTAGCAGTATACATACAACACAAACATGGCCAGCCTGCTGTGTGATTGGTTTGTGCTCTGTTCCAAGTGGTTGGTCAATTTTTTCCCCAGGCAAATTTTATAGAAAACAGAAAGAAGTGATAAAAAAGATAATTGTTTGAAATTCCTCTGTCACACACTTTATAATAATAACAATACCAACACTTAAGCACCTTAATCATGTTGACATGCGCTAGGGCGCTGAACATGGCATTACTAATGGACAAATTAAAAAAAAATAAGAAACTGCCAATTTATGCCAAATTGAACTATAATGGAACATAGCTGAGACGTTTATTTAACGATTGTGCTTCCTTGTTTACTATCCATGACATCTGTTCATGAAAATGATTATCACTGAGAATTAATTTGTTTGAATTAATGTTTACCTTTTAAATTTAATAAGGATAATAACAGGGTGAACAATGTCATTTTTTTCAAGTTTTTTATGATTATGTAGTCTGAATTGATATTATGGCAAGTGAGTGAATTTAAGTCGCAATCATCTTTTAGTGTTGAACCAACTTTCTCCCCCGGGTTACCCACATGGAAATTGCTTATTTCTAAAAGTTCTAAAAATTCAGGATTAACAGCAAAATGAGCAAACTGTCTTTGGGATGAGTGATAATGCTTGCCAGTTGACATGTACAGTGCAATATTTTAAAAGCAATATACAAGATGATTATTTAATTTAGCAGTTAAAAATACAGTTGTTCCTAATTCATTTGTTTGTAAACAGTAACCATATTTCTTGTTTTATAAGAGTTGTTTTATAAGGAGAAAAAAATGGCACTTGTTAAAATGAAGAGATATGATCAAATACAAATATTTTTGTAGAAAGCAAAACTTTACCCGTAACCTTACCGCTGTCATATTAGTGTTAACATGATATTCTTCCTACTTAAACCTGTTTTTCTATTTTTTCATCCCTGGGAAATATCTGAATTTTCTTTTAATAATAAGGACTGAAAAGTACATTAGAGCCTATACTGTGTGTATATGTAGGAAAGCCCTTGTACTTGATCAAAAATATCATTAGAATGTTGGGTATAATAAATTGAAAAGTGTATTAAAAAGTCTCCCAAAAAGAAGAGGAGTGTTGACAGCTTAGAAAAATTTTGCAGATTTAAAAAGTGATTGATAAAGTGTAAACTACAGTACATGTAGAGGTATGGTTGGCTTATGTATGAATTTAGCATGGTTGGATTTTGTATTTGTTGCCAATTAACTTATTTGAGGTGATAGGTTTTTGTTCTGGTATCCATGAATTAATACAAGTTATAACCGAAGAGGTATTTTAAAACTTTCCCCTTACACACAGGTAAATTGCAGTTTATTGTACATTTTATTTTTCCTATCAGGTTTGTTATTTTACCATAGTTCTTCAATTGGTTAGTACTTAAAATCGTTTTACCCAGTTGGTTATAAAGATTGAATTTATTCTTATTTTAAAGGCACTGTACACGTTTGGTAATAGTCAAAGACCCGTGTTTTCACTTGGTGTATCCCATCATAAGCATACAGAAAATTTGGGCTCAATTGGTCATCGAAGTTGTGAGAAAATGATGAAAGAAAAAAATATGAATAAAAGACGTCTAGCTAGAAGCCTTTTATTGTTTTAGTGAGAAATTACCTATTTCTCAAAAACTACATTACTTCAGAGGGAGTCGTTTCCCACAATGTGTTATACTATCAGCAGCTCTCCAATGCTCGTTACCAAGTCAGTTTTTAAGTTAATATTTGTTTTGAATAATTATCAAACGTGTACCTTCCCTTTAAACATGCTTTACATCAAGTGTCATTCGTTTAAAAAATTGTTTATGTAAAATCATGTTTGTTTTCATTACAAAATTTTAGGAATGTAGTTGGGTTTCTCTTTTATTTTCCTTCGATCTGAAACAATCTTAATGTATTGGTGTATGACCATACACTCCAATTTAATAGCGTGTTTATTTTCAGTTTGATTAATTTTGCCAAATATTGCCTGTTAATTTTAGAGAGGTGTATTGTACAATAAATAATTTTTGAAAATAATTCGGAGTAATGGAACATCTGTTGGTCAAGAAAAAACTGCTGTTAGCTTTGTACTTATATTTGACGCAATATTGCTTAACATAAGTTTATAAGGAATCAATAAATGCTTGCAAACAGGTGTATTTTCAGTGGTATTTTCTTTGTCAGATTTTGTGCAGTAATCAGGCATGATATTTTTCCTACTTAATTCTGTTTCCGATTCTTTTACCGTTGAAAAAATACAGAAAAAAATTGAGTAAATATATAAAATTTTATATTAAAGCCGACACCATATGTACTGTACATCATCCTATGTGCTAAAAACAAGTTTCCCATCGGCTTTTTTTCTGGATACAATTCTTTTAGAGATGTCACTTCCTAGTTAGGTTAACAGAAGCTTCCTAGTATAATAAGCTTTTCAAGATTTCCAATAATTATAGAACACCTTTTCCTGTTTTCGTTCACACATCAGCTGTCAGCTTCGCTCGTAGAATATTTTGTTCATGCGACACAATAATCAGGTTTTTGTGCCAGCAACTGGTCACCTGTGAAGGAAGATCGGTACAGTATTAGGTACAGCATGATTCGGGAGGGGGGGGGGGGGCGGGGGGTGCTAACACGAGACCGTGACATCTTTAATGAATGTATTATTGAGATTTGTCAAAGATTTTAACAACCACCTTAATAACGCGTCGCGATTGCAAGTGCATCTTCGCGTGATATTTAAAGGCAGTGGACACTATCTATTGGTCACTAATCAAAATAATTATCAGCATGCAACCCAACTTAGTAACGAGTAATTGGGAGAGGTTGATAGAATAAAACATCGTGAGAAAAGGCTCCCTCTGAAGTGATGTAGGTTTCGACAAAGAAGTAATTCATCACGGGTTTGATTTTGAGACCTCAAGTTGAAAGTTTGAGGTATTGAAATCAAGCATCTGAAAGCACAAAACTTCGTGTGACAAGGGCGTTTTTTCTTTCATAGTTATCTCGCAACTCGGATGACCAATCGAGCTCAAATGTTCACAGGTTTGTTATTTTATGCATATGAGATACACCAAGTGAGAAGACTGGTCTTTGACAATTGCCAATAGTGTCCATTGTCTTTAAGTACATGTACATGGAAAAGTAGGCAATCAATTTGGGTTTACAAGGGCCTGTCAGCGAAGTAAAAAAAACTCTGGCTGGTCACATAAACAATAACAATAATAATTAGAGAAGAGGTGTATAAATAAAAGAAGACAAAACATAGCAAAAAGAGGTTATTTTCTAACTATTCAAAAGTTTACAGAGCCCGTCAAAGGACTGATAAAGAAGTAGGCCTGAGGGTAAAAGGGAAACAAGTAACACTCAAGCACGTATACATTTAAACCTTAAAAATAAATCTTTAACCATAAAACGACAAAAGAAAAGAAAATGAAAATCTATACCTAGGCCTATATTTTGTTTTCTTCCCATATATTATTTTTCATTTCCTCGCACTGCAAATCTGACTATTTGATTTTTATTTTAAACCTGCATGTATATTCCAAGCGGCGTTTAAAGAAATATAAAAATAAAACTAGATTGTATAAAAAAAAACATATTTTTAAAACCTTTTCCTACCGTGTTTCGCGGAAACTTCTGAGCATATTCGTTGAAACTCATTGGACATCTTCAGCTGATCAAAAGCTGGATTCCACCAATCAGCGAGTCGGCTGTCTTTACGTATCATAATACCCGCTCCGTCGCCACTGCATGATGAGATTGTATCACCAGATGCGATATCAAGATGTTCAGCTAGGTCGAGGGAGTAGATATTGGCGAATACTGCATCAACCTGTTTTGGAAAACAGGTGAAAGATAAAGCATACAATTATTAAAGACACTGGCACTATTGGTAATTAATCCATATAAATGTTAGCATAAAAGCTTACTTAGTAACGAGCAATGAATGGGGAGCTTTTAATGGTTTCAAATATTGTAAAAACGGCTCCCTCTTATTCTAAAGTAACATATTTAAAAAAAAATTAAAGAGGTTATTTCTCATTTTAATAACAAAATACTTCAGATGAAGTATTTTATTAGCAATCTGAAAGCACACACATTTATGCAACAATGGTGAATTTTTCTGTTATTATCCTCTTGCAACTTCAATGACCAATTGAGTCAAATTTTTCAGAGTCGTTATTTTATGGATGTTGGGATACAGCAAGTGAGAATGTTTGGTCAATGACAATTACCAAAGGAGTCCAGTGCTTTAAACAAACAAAATACTAATTTGCTATTTTGCCGCATGAAGGTGCTTTCATTTCCAACTTTCCTTACGTCACATTCAGCAATTTTAGTTTTATTTTACGGTAATGTAGGCCTAGCAATACGCTGTGTTCTTGTAACAATGGCAAATAAAACAACAATTATTTTAAGCCATTGGACACTTTCGGTAAACAGTAATGTCCAAGGCCCACACTTCGTGTATCACAACTTCTATAAAATAACAAACTTGTGAAAATTTAGGCTCAATCGGTCATCGGAGTCGGGAGAAAATAACGGGAAAACCCACCCTTGTTTCCGCACGTTTCGCCGTGTCATGACATGTGTTTAAAATGAATCCGTAATTCTCGATATCGAGAATTGATATCGTTTTAGTATTTTTCTCAAAAAGTGAAGCATTTCATGGAATAAATATTTCAAAAGAAGTCTTTCACCACTACCTTCTGTAAACCCTGTAAGTTATTTGTAAATCTGTGAACCAACTTTCATTTTGTTTCTGTACCGAAAGTGTCAAAATGGCTTTAAAACAGTGAAATAAACCCAGTTCATTTGGCTTTAATGTTTGACTCATGAGTATGCTAGTTCACACACGGTCAAACTGCAAATTGGCGTGTACTATACCTCCTGATTATTAACTGCCTGTACAGCACTCTCACTGGACATAAAATGCTTAGTCCTGTCAGGTGGAAGATCCCCTCCCTATAAAAGTGAAGCAGAGAGGAAATTACTGGTTATTGTTTGACAATTAGTACAAAGTATCATCCAGTAACTATCTGAGTATACGATGGTTCATGGCCCCTCAATGAAATCATTAAGAAGAAAATAAAAGCGAACAGACTAATACAAACCCTTGATCCCAACATACAATCATCATTTTAAAATAAATACAACAAAATACACCAATAAAGGTTACAACATGAAACAACCGTGATTAAAAAAAAAAACATTTGCATTTTGGCAGCATTGAGGGTAAAGGGTTTATAATCATTGGCCTACACCTTTTCGCAAATACCCACTGACTGTGCAAGCGCTAACTGTTGAATTGGGTGCAAGGTGGTCTACTACTGCAATCAAACTTGATCGCTAGAGGAGCGCAAAACTCACAAGTTCACGCCTAACATGGGCGCAAAACTTGATTAAACGCCCTCACCGTCACTTTTGTCCGTTTAAGGCAATGCTCGTTTGAAGAAAATCCATCAATGAACCCGATGGTCTTGCCGGTTAAGTCGTTAGCCATGAAGTTTCCGGGGTTTCCCCTTCTCACGAAAAACACGCTTTCCTGAGGTTTACGGAATGGTTTAGTGAACGACACAGAGACTGCTCTCTCGTAAGTGTTAAACCAACCTGTTATAAGCAATCAGAAAAGTATTTAATTTAAAACAAAATGCAGATTATGGATAATTCATTATTCTCTTGCAACTTCGAAGACCAATTGAATCAAATTGGCACAGGTTTGTTATTTGATGATGTTGTGAGAATGTCTTTGTCAATTATTAATTGTATTACCAATAGGTGTCCATTCCTTTATATTCATTATATTCCTAAATTCCTTGTTATTCAAAACCTTTTGGTGGTTCCAAAATGTGTAACAACAAAGCAGTAGAGACTTTGACCCAACTTACCAGTACACCCGTCGTACCACCCACTCACAAGCCCCACCCCTGGGCGTGATCTCTCTCCAACCTTTGACCTGTAGCAGTTCTCGTATACATCCCACATCATTCTGCAGTTCTTGTTTGCTCTGGCACACACTATATAGAGGGCGGGAAGGAAGACAAATTCGTGTCAAACTTGGTTGCATCCATCAACGTTCTATTCCCAAATTATTTGGTTTCTTTAGAATTTCAGTCGCCATTTAGAGAAGGTTTGCACTGACTAGACTACCGGAGTTTTTTTTCTCAGGCTTTGAATTCATGATTTGTAAAATGAAATCTAATTTGAAAACAAACATTACACACAAAGCTGCGCTGTGACTTTTAAACAAAAATCCATGTCTATAGGCACTATGACGTCATCAGGAGACGTTTTTTGTTTTTGTTTACCTGCTTCAACAAGGTCAACGTGAAACCCTCTGACTGTTCCGGACAATTCATGACTGTCAAATACAAATAGAAAAATTGCATGGGTTTAATATTAACACTTAAGTGCGGCAGCAGAGGAGGAGGAGTTGGGGATGTAAGGGGGTAGGAGAAGGGGTGAGGAGGGGGAGGAGGGGGAGGAGGAGGGTGAGGGGGAGGAGGGGGAGGGGGAGGAGGAGGAGGAGCAGCAGCAGCAGCAGCAGCGGCAGCAGCAGCAGCAGCAGCAGCAACAACAACAACAACGACAACAACAACAACAACAACAACAACAACAGCAACAGCAACAACAACAACAAAACCAATGATACATTTTTACATATTAACTTACATGTATTCCAATTCGCTGCCGTCGTGTCCAATTGCGAACACCCATATCTTGGAATCTAGTTAAACAACAATTAAATATTGTTAATCTGTGGAACGTTAGTCCAAGTCTAAAGATTTTGCCAAAATAGGGAGAGCGCCAACTTACGGCTAGATATAGCTCATTTTGATAGAGCGAGCGCCAGTGCGATAACCCGGAGATCGTTAGTTTAAATAAAATCCCGCTTCGGTCAATATTGCTTTGTTCAACCCAAATATAAAAAGAGTAATGACACGGGTGCAAAAGTTTCCGTATGGCGCCACCACTTTTTCATTCGATATGAAATAATATAGTATTTAATTTACCTCAATAAGATATCCCTTTTTGTAAAAATGAGTGAACAAGTGGTGGCGCCATACGGAAAAGTATCCACACGGGTTTTTATTATGGTGCCCCGAAGGGACATCTTATCATTGCCAAATTTTGTTTTTATATTTTATAATGAAACCAAGGACGCCTTACAAGGGATTGGTGACGTAGTCACTGTAGCCCACAAGCCTCAGGCAGTGAGGTAACCGGTTAAAATAATGGCGCCATCTATAAAACTTGAAACACGGGGTTTAACTCCAACTCTTCTTACCAGTAAGTGTTCTGGGTATCCTATTCCTAGTTCACATTGATGAAATAACGTCCAGTCTGAAGGACAATAGCAATTGTGAAATTTATCTTGCTCAATGAAACAGGTTTAAACAACTCGAGCCCGCACTCTGTTGATCAGAAAAACCTTTACTTAAACATATCACGCCCCAAATCAACCCATTTTCTTCTGAACACACTGGGTGTGTACATACCTGTATTTCCTGCAGTGTCCTGTACCGGTACAGTAATTCCCATTGTCCCAGGTCGAGCCAAAGCTATCGCTGAAAACACCAATGCAATAGCAGCCACTACACCAATAAGAACCACAGCTACAGTTTGGAAACGAGGGCTGGATGAAGACATTTTGTTGGAGTGAAATAAATCGGCGTCCATGCGATCGTAACTGGCCTCGTCACTCTGCTTCATGGTACCCAAAATCATAACTGACTGTATGACTTATTATAATGTATTGTGCCCATCAGAGGTGCGCCGCTTGCAAACAATACCAATATTTTAGGAAGTCTTGGGTATTATAGAAAAACTGCACACAGAAGAACCGGTGCAGCCAACCAGAGAGCCCGCATTTACAAACATTTAAATCACAAGAGCCGGGGTCATACCAGCCTAGACGACGATTTCGCTTAGAATGGACAAAATGCTGGCCAAAGTAGACACAGTGCACACCGCGTATAAGGCGGGCATTCCAAGCTTATGTCATTCAGTGTTCGATTGGTTGGTATTTGTGGTAGGACAATTTATCGAACCGTATTAAACGAAAATAATAGTTGCACGTGTTCTGGGCCCAATTTCATATAGGCCTAGCTTTTAGCTCAACAAATTTTTGCTTACCAGAATATGGATGTATATTTGGTTTGCGGTAACACCATGTGTGTATCTACTTGCCAGGTAGAGTTGTTCTTAGGGAACTGTCTTGCTTTATTCTACTGCCGTGGAGTAGATAATCGGAGGTTCGGGAGACTTTTCAGTTCTGAAAAGAACTGTCCTGCTTTTTAACTATTACCAGGGCGGATGGTATAGAAATTAGACTGGACTACTACTTTAGGTTATAGGATCGTAATTAACTGTACTGCCGCGGAGTCAGTTCTGAAATTGGTCTCAACGTTTCGACTAGCTTGCTCTAGTCATCGTCAGGAGACTGAATATGGATGCCATCCAAACTATGTCACGTGTACAATTTGTGACTGGTATCATGTTATTTCTGCTGGGGAAAACACAAATTAAGCAAGTCTCTATGAAATTGGGTCCTGGTGCTGTCGCGACACCCAGTTCATTTCCGCCAACGCCAGCTGACAATTGCGACGGACAGCGCTACCACGAACAACACGACCCCAATGTAAAGACTGCACATGACGTCATTGCCCGCCATCTTTGATTGCAAGCAATGCACTAAAGACTCTGAGCCAATGATAGACTACTCACACGTGCACGTTTTATCAAAAAAGGCGGCCAATGCATGGGAGTCTTTATTCACAAGGACGACCAACTCACAACTCAGACGACCACCACTGACAATTATTTCGACGGAACAATTTCACAACAATAACGGAAGCATGTCCTCTTTAGAATTAAACTGTCTGCCAAGGTTGTTTCTACATTCTTGCTTTCTTAAAACTACGCTGCCACGACAAAACCAAAAATAACGCAATAATAGCGGTACAGTGTGGGCCTGATGACACTATATGGGTGCGTTCGTTTAGCTTCCCTGGGTCGACCCCGGTGTGTGTGTTTTTTTTCCCAGGACGAACGTGGGTAATTATCTGCACACGCTTGTCCTGGAAAAGAAAACCGCCACACACCGGCCGGGGGGTCGACCTAGGGAAGCTAAACGAACGCACCCAATGTAAGGCGGTATTCCCAAGATTAAAGATGGCGGTGACTAAACATAGACCCTAAAATAAACACCACAGATAAATTTACGCTTTAATTGTTCAGACTTTTAATCAGAAATTTAATAGTGGAAAAACTATAAGCAAACACCACAAACTGCTGATGTACAGCTTCCTATTATATTATGGATTATTCTATGATTAGATATGCAGAGTGTATTGAGATTACTTTTGGTAAGAAAGTTTTATAATTGGAATAACAACTATGTTCCGACTTAGCTTAGTCGGAACATGTACTAATGAGATCTACAAGATTTGTATTAGTTGTTCCGACATATTAATCGGAACATTCATTGATTTCACAACGATTTGTATTTGCTTTTCTTCCCTATTATGATTCTGATTATTTAGATGTCAAAAACCCGTAGGATTTGTGCACAATAATATTACACAACCAATAGTTAAATGTAAACAATAAGCTGTGATTCATGGTTGGTTTTTCATAGAATGATATATTTTTATTCTTTTGCTTTTGCATGCTTTTGATAATATTTTGCTTACCACAATTATTTCATTAGAGCCTAACTGTGTAAAAGAATCGTATTAAAGGCAGTGGACACTATTGGTAATTACTCAAAATAATTATTAGCACAAAACCTTACTTGGTATAGAGTAATGGGAAGAGGTTGATAGTATTTATAATATAAAACACTGTGAGAAACGGCTCCCTCTGAAGTGGAGTAGTTTTCGAGAAAGAAGTTGTTTTCCACGAATTTGATTTCGAGACCTCAAGTTTATAATTTGAGGTCTCGAAATCAAGCATCTGAAATCACACAACTTCGTGTGACAAGGGTGTTTTTTCTTTCATTACTATCTCGCAACTTTGAAAACCAATTGAACTCAAATTTCACAGGTTTGTTATTTCATGCATATGTGGAGATACACCAAGTAAGAAGACTGGTCATTGACAGTGTCCAGTGTCTTTAATAAGAATCGCAATATCGCATTATAACATTTGTCTTTCTCTTTTCTGATCAGCAGCTCCATCTGTGATGTCATTGACTAATTCATTGGATGCAATCCACGTCCTTTGTCGATTGGTCACCTGTAAGGGAAGACAAATAAAAGGACATAAACCATTAAACAAACAAGAGAAAACATTATACAAAAGGTCTGCTGAAACGTCTGGATGAAATTTTGTTCAACTCTCGTCTGGCCAGATTTTATTGAAAATGTATATACGCATGTAAGGTTTAAAATAAAACCGAAAGAATTGAGACAAAATTTGTACAAAGAATACTTTACATTCCAAAAGAACAATTATTAATTTAACAATCAAGTGAGGTTTGCGGAGACACCATGAAATAAATATATCTTTTTAGTTTTGAGAACGATCCGAACATACTTATCGAAACGTCGCGTTAAACTGTCAGTGGGGGCATACTTCTCGGAACCACCATAGCTCATAAGGGATTTATTATTATGGTGGCCTCACTTGATTTTATCTCCACCATGCAGTTTCATAAACTTGAAGAAGAAGATAATTTGATGACGAATAATTGAGCTTGTTCATATTAAGGACAAACTAAAATGAAATGACAAACTTGATGAGGTCACACCCATTGATATATAAAAAAAAAAAACAATTCAACTCAATTCAATTATAATACACATTTATTTCATTATGGCAGAATACAAGTAGGCCTACATGTAGACCAATGTAGGGGAATAGGCAATATCACACAATAAACAACGCATAAAAAAACAAATCTATAAAATATAAAGAATCCTAAAATCATAAAGCATCATCATTATACATACATGTAGGAAACTAGTGAAGCATAACAATTATAATAGCCTTTTAATAATAGCAGACAATGACTTGGGCATGGCAAGGAAAAAACCCAAGCATTGACAGAGACTAGATAGATACATAAGATGACTGTTATTGCGAAATATCAATATAAAAAGAGTATGGTAGATTGCCTTAGCATTCAATCCAAACCGGACCTATATATAAAACAATTGTTTTTCAGAATCATATGCAAGATGCTCGATACGAACACAAAACACGTTTCTTCTAGGACACTCAACAAATCAAACGTCTCCATAACCATTCTGTTCGAGCGTCTTTTGGTTACATGCTAGCTATACCCTGCCATGGTTGCCTTTTTGAAAACTGAAATCTAAACAATTGAATAACTTGAATTTAATTTGCTTACCGTGTTTCTCGGCAACTTCTGAGCATATTCGTTGATACTCACTGGACATCTTCAGCTGATCAAAAGCTGGATTCCACCAATCAGCGAGGCGGCTGTCTTTACGTATCATAATACCCGCTCCATCGCCTTGGCATGTTGAGATTGCATCACCAGGGGCGACATCGAGGTCTGCGTCCAGATTGTAGATATTGGTGTTGGAGAAAACTGCATCAACCTGACGTTGAGAATGAACAGTGACAAATCCAATAAGCCACTTCGGAGTGTCAGTGGCGCATGCCTGTTACTGCTGACAACGGACTTTGTCTATCTCCGGTAACCTTTTGACAATACCAGCGGGTATTGTCAAAAGGTTACGGGAGATAGACAAAGTCCGTTGTCAGCAGTAACAGACATGCGCAGCTGGAACTCCGAAGTGACTTATTAATTTATTGTCTACAAAAATAAAAACAAATTGTTTTTTACATGTCTAAACATTGATAAACAGAACTGAATATCAACAGTGTATTTATATAACCCGTAACAGTAACCTCTTTATAGAGGAAACAAAAAGCAAATTATATCAAACTACATGATTCAACATTATAACTTCTCACGTGTTTTCTGGGAAAACAAATCTGCACACAACTTATTTTAAATATGGATAGGATTTCTGTTCATTGGATGACTGAAAGTACTATTGCACCAACATTACTCCGTGTTTTTATAGGCCTACTAACCTTTTACAAAGTTATCATCTATACTATTAAAAGCGTAACCTGCGCCATCTTGGATTGAAAATTAGAAGGTCCAGTGGTATGGCATCCTTGTGGAATCCAACACGGTTGTGTGTGTGGAATTCAATACGTTTGTGTGGTTTTAGACGTCGAGTTGCAAGTCTGCAAAACCCGGATCCAAACTCGCACTTACAAGTCATGTGATTGGAGGAAGTTTGGGCGGCGACCGTGCGTCAACCACTGGTCGATGTTGTTACCAGACTTCCTAGAAATCTTTCTGACAGGCGACTCATTGGACAGTGTTTCGCAGATGGTGCTCCGGATTGGTTCATTCATTGCCGCGCAGGGTCGAAAGGGTCGAAGAGGCTGGTTGCCAGGACAAAACCGAAACCAATCTCACGAATTTGCATTGAATGGATGAAGTACCGTAGATTGATGTTTCGCAGGCGACCATGTGTCAACCACTGGTCGACGTTGTTATCAGACTTCCTAAAAATCCTTCTGACAGGTGACTCATTTGTTGAAAAGATTAAATGGAGAATGTTTATAAAAAAGCATTCACTTCCAAACGGCATGAGAATTATCATGATAGACAAGGATGGGATCAAACGGAAGCTTTATAATTTGGAAACATTGGGTAGGGCCGGCTATAGGTTGGAAGGTGTCTAAGGGAACTTAACAATTAATAACATTTTGGGGTTAGGGGGGGGGGGGGGCCTTACAAAGAGCCATTCTGGTCAGTGTATTGTGAGTGGTGTGTTGTTTGGTTTGAGACAGGCCACCTGTTGCTTGGTGAAGGAGGTCGCCGTGGGACCACTTTAGGTTGACAGTGGGTGGCGACCTCGGACTTACAAAAATCTCCATACAGAAATTGCACTATTGATGCAAAACGTATCTTGCTGTTTTTAAACTATGGACACTATCTTTTACCAGTAAACTCAAATCAGTACATGAATACCGTTTTAGAATACGGTGTGTTCATGGAGGTATAATGTTGGAGTTTCAGAGTTTAACCCATCACGGAAGTTTGTGAAACTATTCATTACCCTATGGTGAAACTTGTACACGTACGTCAAAGGCTGTTTTGAAGCTGTACAAAAAGAACTTTGCTTTGCATTTGGTCAAAGTTGTTAAGCAAAACGACATTAAGTTTCCTTTTGAATAAGTCCATTCACAAAATTGGTTAGAGCAGTGTGTCGGTCAGGTCTCAGAATGTACATTTTGCCAAACCCATTTTTGTAGCCTAATTTAGCAATCGGCCCGTCGGGTTGGTTACTGATGAAGATAATATTAACAAAAGAGACCTCGTGCGGCTGAATGGGGCACATTTTTAGGAGTTTGTCTATTGACCCAAACTGGACGTAACAAACCCTAAACATAACTTGACATGCTTTCTGAAAGTGAAATAAGTTAGAGAAAATTAAGGAGTGAGGACGAATTTATCGTTTATATTTAGTTTGTACGATATAGGGTTCCAGAGATATGGGATGTATGGTGGTTTGTTCCTAGAGCAGCGTGAACATGAACGCGGTCAGAAATTGTGTCGTTTGTCGTTAAAATTTCGCGAGATGCAATAAGCCCAAAGTGACAATAAAACAAAACCAGACCTGCCAAGTCTCACGCATGATGCGTGAGACTCACGCATTTGGGCTCTGTCTCACGCTCACACGCACATCAACCATTATTGGGGCGAGATCGAAAAAAAATTAACGACATTTTGTAACTTTGTACAAACAAAGCGCAAATTTGCAGATTGCGCACGCTTTTGCTCATCCAGTTGGTTCAGCTAAAAAACGGCAGAGCGCAAAACGCTTATTGCGCACAAGTTTGTTCCGATTCTTTTAGCAAATTCGTTGAAATGCGCTCCACTAGCGAAGACACAACAGGCAGAAGAAGTGAGCGATTGATTTTGGACATAATTTTTAGTCTATTTTTTTTTTATGTTTGGAAGGAAATAATCTGACACAATCGAACCTCCACATTTACCATCAACATCTCCTGTGTACCTCAAGTGAGTTTTAATTATTCTGAGGAGGTTTTTGATGCAATTTGAAACCCGTTTTTGTCCACAATTTATTTAAAAAAAAAAAAAAAAAAAAAAGGTTGGGCGGCGATTTAGAAAGGCCTTCTTAAACTGGCCAATTTTTTCCTGGGGGAAGGGGGCTGAGCTTTGAAAAATCTCACACATAGCTGGCCTCTGGACTTGGCATCTCTGCCTGCAAAACACTTTTTTTGACGTTCACGTTAAGTGCTCCCGTTACATGCAGCCTATTGACCAGAAAGTTTACAAGACCAATTCAGATGAGAATAAACTAAAAAGAGGCCTAAGCTCTTACCGCCCCCGCCCCCCCCGAAAAAAAACCGTAGATAAATTAGATTTGTGGCACACAGCATGTTCCAAAAACTCGCTTTACTTATAGTGCTGTAGCAACGCTATGTATCGTGGGACGTAAAAATGTCATTTTTGATGATGTTTTTTAAAAAGGAAATGCAAGCATTATGAATGTATATTGAGTGTGTGGAGAAAGATTTGGTAGTGTACTACAAAAGAAACTTTAGTTATTGCTGACTAACGGTCAGTTTCACCTATCAACGCTGATTTGAAAAACGTGTAACGTTAAGGAGGCCCAACATATTAGACCCCTATAAGGATCACGGGGGAGCCTTATAGTTTCTAAATGCATAAGGTACGTCGTCTAACGGACGTTGGGTTAGAATTATGACGCCATGCATAAATATTGAGAGAGGCGTATAACACCCTCACCCACATTTCGAAATATTTGTGTCAAGGATTTTTACATCCTAGCGGGGTGCCGCGCGAAGCGCGGCATCCCGCTAGTTTGTATTAATTGAGTGTACTATACCTCTTGACCATTGACAGCTTGCACAATACTCTCTCTGGTTGTAAAATGCCTTATATTGTCAGCTGAAAGATCAGATCCCTAGAAGATATAAATCAGAGATGCAAAAATAATTGTTTGGATATGCAATACAAATTATAGCTATAACAATGACAGGCAGGTAATGTGGCCAATGATTTCCAAGAAATTATATCATTAAGAAAAACACAAGGTGAGCTAACTAAACAGGCCGACATGTATGTAGACTTGTGGACAAGTCGTTAATGGTCCCACGCGGTGAGATAGTCGACACAGACTTTTAACGACTTGTCCACAAGTCTAGCCAACATAGCAACAGAACACAACAAGACAATCAAAATAATGTGCTAAGAAATAAAATAAATATGTAAAAATAAGACCAGAAAAAAAAAATATGTCGCAACTGACTCGAAACAAACATTCTCTTAGCCTACTGTTATTAAAAAAAACACTATCAAATTAACCCTTTTCACCCGTAAAGACAATTTATGAAATGTAATTCATTGCGCACGTATGCTGATGAGTTAATATTAAACGCCCTCACCGGCAACTGTGTCCGTTGAATACAGAACTCATTTGCTGCAGCCCCATCGAGGAACCCGATGATCTTGCCGGTCAGATCGCTGGTCTTAAAGTTTCCAGGGTTTCCTCTCTTCACGAAAAACACGTTGTCGATAGCTTTACGGAATGGTTTCGTAAACGACACAGAGACTGCTCTCTCGTAAGTGCTAAACCAACCTGTTATCAGCCATAAGACAATTATTAATTTATAAACAAAAGACAGATTATCTAGATAACTAATTAACAGTTTAATTATACAATATTTAATATTCAAGATCTCCAAAATGTGTAACAACAAAGCAAAAGAGACTTCGACCCAACCTACCAGTACAGCCGTCGTACCAACCACTGACAAGCCCCACCCCTGGGCGTGGTCTCTCTCCAACCTTTGACCTGTAGCAGTTCTCGTATACATCCCACATCAGTCGGCAATTCTTGTTGGCTCTGGCACACACTAGAGGATGTTAGAAATATTGTTTTAAAAAAAGTAGGTGAATCTGTTACAGGCTTTAGGAATAACAATTAATGAGCCATTCCAACAGCTTTCTTCCATTATTCCATCTACTGCATCTCTTTGGAACCCCTTGCCTGGTGCATGTTTCCCTCCATCCTACAATCTAGATTGTTTAAAGAGGAGTATAATTCTTTTCACAATAAATAATTGTTGTTCTTATAGCCCCATACCAAGAGTGGCTTGTTTTATTGGGCGAACTTGCATTAAACAAATAATCATCTGAATATTATTATTACACAAAAGACTATACACTATTGCCATTTACCAATAAATCATTACCTGCCTCAACGATGTCAACGTGGAACCCTCGTACCGTACCAGACAATTCATCGCTGACCGAAATAGAAAGAGAGACAGGAAAAAAAGTAATTTTTTATTTTATTTATTTAAAGGTATATAGTTTGGGTTACGTACAAGTTGATTTCCCAGAATTTGCCGAAATATACAGACCGCTATAATGCGGTTTTATTCCTAACACTATAATTGTCTCTTTTTATCTCTATTGTTCTAACTACATGACGCCCATAATAGCACTTACATATATTCCACCCTGCTGCCATCGTGCCCAATTGCGAACACCCAGATCTTAGAAGCACCCTCTAGATTTTGAAAGAAGAAAAAAGGTAAAATAAAAAAGAAATCTTTATCACCACACAAATTAATAGGCAGTAAAAAAAAAAACGACAAAGAACGAGTTCTTTTTCCGTTGTTTTATCTGACCTTTTCAGATGATGGCGTGGATGCAAGCTGTCTAATTCAAACTTTGAGATCAAGCTTGATTACGATTTCCACTTTAAGTGTGACTTAAAGTGAACATCCTCAATGTATTTTTTAACCTAGGTTTTGTTGATGTACTTGTTCATTTATTGCGGAATAATCTTTATGGATGGTTGTCCTAACTTAACAAACGAAAACAAAACCCCTTAAAAAGACACTGATTTACAATGGTGCTCTAGGTCACACATTCGGTTACACAAATTAACTGGAATATGAGGTGGTGGTAACATTGAGTGGGACACCAATCACCACAATGTAAACTTAATGTAATTTTGGCTGGTAACCTGTTTCTATAAAGCAAAGTTTCTCTATGCTTAGCAAGTTTTTGTGCTTACATTCTTTATGAAATTGGCCCCGTGGTCACACATCCACCACTCACGTTCATGCATGCATACGATGACTACGCCCACCATGCCATTGAATGTTATTGAGAACGTATTTTTTAACCATACCTGCGACTCCAGTGTTTGCTTGTACCTGACCACCAGCAATTGTCATTGTCCCAGGTCGAGCTAAAGCTATCGCTGAAAACACCAATGCAATAGCAGCCACTACACCAATCAGAACCACAGCTACAGTTTGGAGACGAGGGCTTGATGAAGACATTTTGTTGGAGTGAAATAAATCGACGTCCATGCGATCGTAACTTGCCTCACTACTTTGTGTCATACTCTTATTACACACAGTGTCAAAAGGAACGTCAAGTTCAAGTACTTTAAAGTGATGTTCCCACTTATGAGTGAGCTCGGTTCTTTAATAATTCCAAGAACAGCAAGTTTAGACGGGGAGGAAATTGTAAAAACATGGCTTAATAATAGCAAGTGCAATCAACCGCGGAAGCGCCAACCCCTCCCCTTTGTAATATTTCGCTGGCATTGAATAAGTGCCTCGCTACTTTTTGGCGGTAAATAAGTGTTACGTGCTTGAATGGAAAGCCAGTTATTGCATGCCTCACATACAGTGCCATGGGCCTAAGCGATATTCGGAGACAAATAACTTTTGATCTTTGATCTTGCAGTCGGGTTATGTTATTTCGACACACATAAGTATACACGCAACATGACAGTCTGTTTTGGAATCAATATTCCAGCTAAGAGATATTCTGTCTCACAACTTTCTCTTAATATTAAATGTAGATACACTTTACGCTACGTCTTCCGAAACCACGAGGATGGGCATTACCTGATCAGGGCATAAAACATAACCTGAGAGCGTGAATGGAGTAACACTGGGTTGAAAAGGATTCACAATAATGTAAAAACCTTTCCACAATCATTTTATACATTGAGAAATGTTTCCTTATAACACTTTTAACACGCTATGTCTTCTAAAGCCAAGAGGACTGGCTGGAACTACTTGTTCAGAGCAGAAAACATAACCGGAACACGTGAAAACGTGAGTGGAATAACACTATAGCAGTAGGTTGAAAAGGGTTACGGAAAAATTGAAACAACCTTTCAGAATACAAAACATATCCCCGACACTTTCTTATTGAGTGTTTCTGGGAAAAAAAGTCATCAAATATTAGATCAAAAGCAAAGGACAACAGGGTGGGTGTGGTTTAAGCGCTATTGGGCAAAAATGTTTGTGACAATCCTAGCGGGAAAAGTTCGGGCGGGGCCTGCATTCCGGGGGTGCTCTCGATTTTCGGGTGTCTGCTTCCGGTTTTTGTCGGTAATGATATTCAATCGTTACCAGCTGCAAAGTTTTAAAGGAACACGTTGCTTTGGATCGGTCGAGTTGGTCTTTGAAAAGCTTTTGTTATAAAATTGATATGGTTAGAAAGATGTTGTAAAAGTAGAATACAATGAGCTACACAAATATGCCTCGAAATTGCGTGGTTTTCGTTTTACCTCGTCGACTAACACGGTCGGCCATTTATGGGAGTCAAAAAGTTGACTCCCATAAATGGCCGACCGTGTTAATTCGCGACGTAAAACGAAAACCGTGCAATTTTGAATGATACTTGTGTGGATCATTATATTCTTCTTTTAAAACATCTTTCCAACCATATACATTTCATAACAAACGGTTTCAAACGCTTTTTTATAGACCAACTCGTCCGATACAAGGCAACGTGTTCCTTTAAGGTAAAACTTTCGGGGCACAAGGGGTCCATTATTTTTTTTTCAGTGGACACTCCCAGCGAATTAAAATTGTTAGTTTCAGTTTGCATTTATGGCAGACGATTCATTCTCTTGTATTAGAAACTTTAATCAACTCACATTGGGCAAATATGACCGTCAGTATCGCAATACCAGATTTGCTTTCTTTTTATTTATCAATAGAGAAAAACAATCCCACTGAGACCGAATTGTATGATGTTTCAAAAGTAATAATGTTTATTTAATCAATAATTATCTCCAAATGTATTTTAAGACAATGTGTTTGCTACTTATTCAAAATAATATTTCTTAGTTTCAATTTTTTTTAAGGCTTATTCAAGTTCATTTCCAGTGGTCAATATAAGGCTTATACCATTTTCATCAACCACAAACAAAAAAAACACAAAGAAAAGTTATCTTGTTATGCCTGAATTTTATATGAGAAGTTTAATTTTACAGTAAAAGATCTACTGGAAGATATTTCTCAAGAAGATTAGAATGGATGTTTCATTCTTGTCCAGGACGATAATGTACAATTTACTTTTCATCACAACTTGTCAAATCTTTATATAAAATAGGACCAACTCTATGATACATTCCAATAAGTTTCAAATCACAAAGAATAATTTATAAACTGTTACTTTGATACTTTTAAAAATAACAAATTTGGTTGTCTCCTGATTAGATATAAAATAAACTTTAAATTATTTATTCCTTATCGGCTTACAAAGTGATCACTTAAAAACAATAATCAGGCAAAAACCAGGAATCACAGAACCCTTGCTTGTTTTCCTTTCAAATTTGTGTTCTAAATTTTGTTTTAGAACAACTAAAATTTAAGAAATATAATTTTTTTTCCCGATAGTTATAGAAATCCTCCTACACACCTCAAAAGTTCAGTACAGCATTTAAAGGTAGGGACATATGGGTTGATTTTTGTCAAAGTAATGCTAAATAACAAAAATTTAAGAAATATAAAAAATGTTTCTCGATATAGTTATAGAAATCCTCCTACACACCTCAAAACTTCAGTACAGCATTTAAAGTAAGGGTCATATAGGTTGATTTTTGTCAAAGTAATGCTGGTTTATAGGGCAAATTGCCACTAAAGATACAATACAATATAAGTCACATGTAAAGGTTTCAGCTGAAAACAGTGTCTTCTTGTTGAAAAAAAGAGCAAAACAAATATCACAGTATTTTCATCAAGAACACTGAATCCGTCCACGTTAATCTTGGTGGCAGCTGGTACCAATCGCATCTCCAGGCGCAGCATTCACAAAGGGACACCACACAAATTGGAATCTCTTTTGAGATTCCAATTTTTTGGACATTTTTTTTATTGATTTAAAGGCAGTGGACACTATTGGTCATTGTCAAAGACCAGTCTTCACAGTTGGTGTAGCTTAACATATGCATAAAATAACAAACCTGTGAAAATTTGAGCTCAATCGGTCATCGAAGTTGCAAGATAATGATGAAAGAAAAAAGCACCCTTGTCACACAAAGTTGTGTGCGTTTAGATGGTTGATTTCGAGACCTCAAGTTCTAAATCTGAGGTCTCGAAATCAACTTTGTGGAAAATTACTTCTTTCTCGAAACTATGGCACTTCAGAGGGAGCCCTTTCTCACAATGTTTTATACCATCAACCTCTCCCCATTACTTGTCACCAAGTAAGGTTTTACGCTAATAACTATTTTGAGTAATTACCAATAGTGTCCACTGCCTTTAAAATCAACAGGGGTGTTTCCAGACAAAATAATTTCACAGGATGCCTACTACCATTATCATCTTTTTAATCCCAACTCCAGTTATGACGAGTAACCCGTCCTATTTTAGGATGGGTTCAATGCATCCTATGTATTTGGATACGGAACTGAACCCATCCTAAGTCCTAAGATGATTCCTAAGTGAGGAAGAGTTTGGTGAAATCGACGGCTGGACACTATAATTGGTAGCCTTAAAGGCACTGGACACCTTTGGTAATTGTCAAAGATCAGTATTCTCACTTAGTGTATGCAACCATTTTTATGCATAAAATAACAAATCTGTAAAAACTTTGGACTCAGTTTGTTATTGAAGTTCCACGAGAGAATAATGACAGAAAAAACCCCCCTTATTGCACAAGTATGTGTGCTTTTAGATGCCTAAAGTCTTTTAATATTTGAGTGGGAAATTACCCCTTGCTCAAAAATTATGTTACTTCAGAGGGAGCCATTACCCACAATGTTTTATACAATCAACAGCTCGACTCCATTGCTCATTTACCAAGCCTAACAATTATTTTGAGCAATGCTGTCCAGTGCCTTTAATGAATGCTCATTTCGTCTCTACTGGACCATCTTTTGGAGCAGTTTTCTTCTTGCTGATCTTCCTTCGTTTCGTCTTCAGAATATTATAATCACCATGCTTGACGTACCTCCCAGATACAAACGGAATGAAGAATGCTCTGAAGAACCGATGAGACCTGAGAAATAATGGTCCACAGAAGTTAACATAATAGTTATTTAATAACTTATTGATTTTGTATTGCCCTCTTCCCAGGACCAGCCTGTTCGGGGACGCACAACATTAAAAATTGCATAAGAAAATTACATACATGTAGTAAACAGTTTAAGAAAAGTACACCAGTAACAGCATTACAGCCTTACAGTCTTACATAGCCTTACTAAGCCTAACATAGGATAGAAATTAATTGATACAAGCATGGTATTTGGTCCTTTGGAAAAAAACAGGGGTGGATTTCACAAAGAGTTAGGACTAGTCTTATCTCGAGTTAGGACCAGTTACTCGTCCTAACTTAGGACTATCCATGCAATTTGTATATCTCCTAGGACTAGTCCTAAGTTAGGACTAGTCCTAACTCTTTGTGAAACCGACCCAGGAACATTTAACCGAGTACATGGGTGGCCTACATGTACACACTGAATAGGCCCTTATAGACTGTTCAGGCTATTTTTTATCACACATTTTCTGTTTTATCTAAGGGCAAAAACAAAACTGTAGCCAATGAGACCTGGGGAATAATGATTCCAAAATATGTTTTACATAGGACAGAAATTAATTGATACAGGCATAGTATTAAAGTGTCATGGCCGAGTGGTTAAGAGCATCCAATTCAAGCTCTGGTGCTAATTCACCGGAGTGTGTGTTCGAATCTTGGTTGTGACACTTATGTCCTTGAGCAAGATACTTTACTATAATTGCTTCTCTTCGCCCAAAGGTATAAATGGGTACCTGCGAGGGTAGAGGTTGATATTGTGAATGAAAAAAGCCTTTGGAGCGATATAAACTGTTGCCCAGGTTGTAAACTCCCAAGGGAGCTGAGAAACGTTAAAAAAGGGATGTTATTGGCCATATGACCAGGGCACTAACGTAAAGCGCATTGATGCAGTTATTGTAAAATGCGCTGTATAAGAATTGGTAATTATCATCATTATTTGGTCCTTGGAAAAAAGCAGGGACATTTAACTGAGTTCAAGCGCTCACCTACATGTACACATTGCATATGCTCTTATAGACTTTTCAGACTATTCAATCACAAATTTTCAGATTTTTCCCAGGGAAAAAAAAAAAAAAAATCAGAAATCAGACTTAAGTAAGAAGAATATCAAGCCTGTTGATAGAAACTACTGGGTGAACAAAGAAAGTATTTACAAGAATGGAATGTGCATCAACAGCCTCAGGATTTACGTGGCAGTGCTCCGTCAACTGAGACCTAATTTTATCTGCTCAGTTGACATATTGTGATTTATTATTTGAAGAATTATTCACAGGACTAAATAGGATTAGCTGTCTCAAACTGCTTCCCACCGGAAAGGAACTATGGAATAACTGCAGAAAAATACTTAATGGCCCGGCTTTTCGAGCCGAAGGCTAAATGGCAACACAACACAATGCACAAAACACGCATTAAAGCATGAAAGAAGCAGTCAAACAACTCTCTCTCTGTCTCTCTATTCATGTATTTACACTAGACTGCTTCTGTGACAATTGCATACAATGTTTATGTGTGTTGTGTTGTCATTTTAGACTTTCAGAAAGACTCTGTTATGGTTGTTTCAGGCCATTTACTTTTTTTTGTAATTATTCATTTAAAGATTTATAAAAGCACAGAAAAAGCAAAGTCTTTCACCATAGCTTTTTCTGTGTGCTTTAAACCTCCCCATATCCATGTATTTCCACTAGACTGCTTCTGTGACAATTGTACACAATGTTTATGTGTGTTGTGTTGTCATCTACCCTTTGAGAAAGACTCTGTTATGGTTGATTTTTTGCACTTATTCAGTGGAAGATTTATGAAAGCACAGGAATTGCCCCTCTCTCTCCCCTAAAGTATTTTCACTTGACTGCTTCTATTGTACTTGTAAACCTATTTATGTGTTGTGTTGTTATTTTAGCCGAGGATATTGCTTCGTACCTTTGTGAATCTAGATATGGCATGCTACCAACGATCTCCCATTCTTCTTCTCTGCGGGAGTAGCGAGGTTCTCTCGCTGTTTCTTGGGGTAGGTCTAGATCAATCAGGTAATGGCATTTTGAGATGTCAAGCTGAAACGAAGGAAAAATAATACAAACATTTCACATCAGGGAATTAATCGATTACTTGATCATTGGCTTGAATGCAAATTAATTTTTTTTATTAAGATAAATAGACATTTCGAACCAGGTTTGAGTTTTACAGAGCTGCTTAAGATAATCTAAGCACCAAGCAATTTTACTTAGCAGAGAATGGACTACAGGCAAAATATGCCATATTAACTGTTTGTGCCTGGTTCCCTGCATATTTCCTAAGTGGGACAGAAAGTTGCTCTGTTTCTGCTGCAGGGGGTTCCATTACATTATTAATAATAACGATAATTAAAAAAATAGCAGTAAAACACATTAATATAGCGCCGAATCCACTGCAAAAATGCTCCCAGGTGCTTTACAATAACAGTAAGAAAAACTGTAAGTTTAACCACAACAAGTAAATCAAGTCAATAATAAGATCAACAAACGTGATCAATATAAAGCAGTAAGGATAAAGTATACATATAATAAACAATCAATCACAACAGTAAAAAAACACATAGAAAATAAAAACCCTGAAAAATTGTCGATAAGATACACTAAAGAAAGGTATTTGTAATGATGAATCCAGTATAAAAATGATGCAAAAAAACAACAAGGTAATAAAACATCTGAACAATAAGTTAAAGGCACACGGCACTTTTGGTAATTACTCAACACAATTATTAGCATAAAAACTTACTTGGTAACTAGCAATGGGGAGAGGTTGCTAGTATAAAACATTGTGAGAAACTGCTCCCTCTGAAGTAAAGTAGTTTTTTAAAAAGAGATTGTTTCTCACTCAAATAACAAAAGACTTCAGTTGAGGTCTTTTGTTATGCATCTGAAAACGTAACAAGGGTGTTTTGTCTTTCACTGTTCACCTGCAATTTCGATGACCAATTGAGCCCAAATTTTCACAGATTTGTTATTTTATTCATATGTTGGGATACACTAAGTGAGAAAACTGGTTTTGACAATCACAGTGCCCTTAAGTTAGAAAAATGCTTCCCTTAAGAGATGTGGATCCGGCTATCAATTGAAGTACTCACATATCTAGATGTTTCTTCAAGGTTAAATTCATTCATATCTGTTGGAATGATTCTAGTTGCATCTTCTCCTGGCCCATATTGCTTAGGTAGTTGACCTCTGAACTCAGACTCAATGAACTGTAACCTCCAACTGAAATTGAATTGGTGGATTATGGTTCAAAATCATGGCATGGTTTTCTTCTGAAAGTCTCCATTCAGGCCACGTCCTCTAAACGTGATGTTACGGCTTCATTTCAAAAAGAGTTAAAGTCACCTGGAAATATAATTTTTTTTCTTTCAAACATAAGAGTATATGTATACGAACAATAAAACAATTTTTTTAGTAATTGTTTGTCACGATTTATATGTTTAAAAAATATATAAAGTTGTTTGGGGGCTGACTCCGCCTACCCCTTTTGTGACGTCATTCAAGGCAGACTTTGCCTGCAATGCGTATAGTAAACACACGTGCAAAGTACATGTATGTCCAAGTCGTGAGTTGGTACATTTCAAAAAGTGTTTTTCTGCATTCAGCAGCAATACACCTGGTCGGCATTGCCGGAAAAAAACAAAATTTTTTTTTTGAAACGTACAAACTCACGACTTGGTCCGTACCTGTCCTTTGCAATTGTGTTTACTCTACGCATTACAGGCAAAGTCTGCCTCGATTGACGTCACGAACAGCGCCCTCTCGGGTCGGGGTCTACTCTTAAATTTGTAAATAACATAAGAACTGATTTTTTAAAACCTTAGTTAACTGTTTATTCACATTCAACTCATCAAAACACATAGTGACAAAAGCTTTATTTTGAAAAAATACCACTTCCAGGTGACTTTAAGACTTGTTCTAACAACTATAATACCCTTCTATTTTATTGAGTACAAGGGATTGCCTCACAGTACAAATAGTGCAAGCTTTAATAGACTTTTCAGGGTACATAATCACAGTTTTGCTGATAGACCTTATGCATTGACGTCATCCATCTGCCATCTTAGAGGAAAAACGGTGACGAAACAATCAAAACACACAGATTTGTACGTGCGACGCACAATATTGGCCAATGAACAACCTCCTTTTGACCTCTAGGTGAGGGAGCCCTACTAAAATGACTTCATGTGCACAATATATCCAAGAGGGACAAAAATCAGACCAAAGTAGGAGGAATAATATCAAGCCATTATACACTTTCGGTACAGAAAAAAAAAATCAAAAAAAATCACAGATTTACAAATTATTTACAGGGTTTACAGAAGGTAACGGTGAAAGACTTCTCTTGAAATATAAGTCCATGAAATGTTTCACTTTTTGAGAAAACATCAATTCTCGATAGCGAGAATTACGGCTTTATTTTAAACACATATCATGACACGGCAAAAAGTGCGGAAACAAGAATGTTTTTTCCCGTTATTTTCTCAGGACTCCAATGACTGATTGAGCCTAAATTTTCACAGGTATGTTATTTTATATATAAGTTGTGATACACGAAGTGTGGCACTAAACGCGTGGCATTAGTCATATGTCACGCACTGATAGTGTAGCTTAATAAAAGATACAACACAGGAAGAAAAGACAAATGCTTTCTTACTTGTCTGGAAGGAAGAAGCTACTTGGGAATCGATACCACTCCTTACCGACGCAGACGTTGACGGGTCGCTCGGGGGGTAATGTATGTATTGCTTTATCATCAGCTATACTACCTAGAAGAGGGTAGACATCCAGAGGGGTGTGGTAACCTGTCAAAGTAAACAAACTACCAGTTACAAGTCTGGAAACATGACTTAAATGTCAAAATAGGCGTTTATTTCTAGCAAAGATTATCCTAACCTACCAAAGTGCCAGCACCAGTGTGATTTGATCGAGTAAAATGAGTCTGGTGGGAGTATAATCAGATGAAGTTTGCGGTAGCACCATGTGTAAATCTAGAGTTGTCAACTATCGGTTCTTTTCAGAACCATTCAGAACCAACAGAACCAACACTAATCAAAAGAGTTTTTTACACATGGTGTTACTATAAACCTCACCTGAACAAATAATAATATTTGGTTTTACCCATACACTGATGTGTGTAAGCACTGTATACTCGGTACTTCCCTGAGTTCTGCGAAAAAAATTACAGGCATTTTTTTTACTCAGGTGGGATTGGAACCATCAACCTTTGCCATTCTAGAGCAGATGTCTTACCAACTAGACCACAGAGATTGCCCGATAGCTAGAGACAGTTTGAATCCTATGTTTTAGCAATGGGTATTGCAACAATTTAATAGATGTTGAATTTGCATTCGGATAAAGAATATTATTTGGTTTTACACAAACATCTATATTGTGTGTAAGCAAAGTGAAAAAGAAATAACAGGTTTTTTTTCTTGGGTGAGAATATTTAACGTAAAATGATGTCTTACCAAAGAAGAGTGCGGCTGATCTTGATAGAGAAAGTACAGTAAATAACACAGCAACAGTAGCTGCCAGCCAGTTTGACGACCATGTGTAATGTTGGGGTTTGTATGGAGTGAAGAGATGATGGTACAGTTTCTATTGATAACAATATAGAATGTTTAAAAGTGAGTTTAGGTACTTTTTTTTTAACACAAAACACAAACGTCCACATATTTACATTAAACTTTAACTTCCTCTTAAATATTACCCACCTTGGGGTTAGAACCCATTTGTGAAGAGTAAATTTTAGGAAACCAAACGTCTAGAAATGGTTGATGATTTCCTCACCTGTATGGAAGACATTGTAATGGCCGCTCCTAAGATGAAGAATGGGTAGATGGGAAACAGAAATCTCTCCTCCTAAATACAAATGCAGAGAAACAGAATATCATGCATCAAAGAAATTAACAGAGTTTGCAATTAGAACATTCAATAACTTACCATGGTTCAACTATGAAACTGCATCATATTGTTAGCCAGAGATTCAAAGAGTGATAGGTTTTGCTTTTATTTTTTTCAGTGACTGGCTAGCAGGACCAGCCAGTTTGTCATTGCACAAGCATGTTAGCTTTTTCACTGGTTCGACGATTATTATCGCACGACTGACTACAAAGTGGCTTTCACAGCTTTACAAAATGGCCTGGTAGTTGATGCAAGAATAACATCTTGGTTTTTCCCCCAAATTACAAAGATTTACCTGTGTGTTATTTCTATCAAAAAAAAAAAAAAATGAAAAATAAAAAATGTCATCCATTGTAGAGAATATTTCAATTGTTGAAAGATGCAACATTCCATTCACCTCGGCTTCGGCTCGCTGAACAAAACATTCCATCTATCAATTCATATAAACATATTCTCACCATTGTACATGTTAAACATTAACGATTCAAAAACATTCCATGCAATATACATTACCTTGTGAGCTTGACCGAAGAAGACAACAATCCATAGGTACATGGGCATCAATGTCAACCAGTGGGGTAGAGGCTCAGAACTAGCAAACGGCCGACCCTTCACGTACCAGTTCACTGCAAACTAAATCAGACAAACAAAAATACCAAATTAAAAACCTTGGTACTTGTCCAACAAATGTCGGTCCTTGTCAAAGATAACTAGTAAGTGTTGGTTGAATATGAAAGAAACATTATTTTTATCAATCCTGTAATTGGCGCTTGCGCTGTTGGATGTTGTATAAAATAAAATAAAATAAAATAAAATTATCAAATAGAGGTGTCATTGTGCCTTGATCAATTATATTAATCAGCTTTTTAGTTAATGAAAAGTAATCTTTCAGAGGAGCCTACATTCAAGTCACTTTTAAAATTATTGCCCAACATGTACCATAAGTTCAAAGAACACAGAAAAACATCAGAAACTTACTGAAAAAGGAAGAGCCGCCAGAGCCATGAAAAAAGCTACGTTGAAATTTAGGAATCCATTGATGAAGTAGAAATGAAACGGCTCCACACCTGTCACACAAAACAAATCAATTATTATAGTAAGTTATAGCAATAATTTGGAGCAATAAGAAGTCATTGAAATTCAATTGAAATTTGAAAGTAGCTTCCATAATTTTTTTTATTTGGACACAACAGCCCTAGTTCATAAAGCTGCTCAAAAAAGAATGGCTGTCAACATACATGTAGGGCTTAGATAGATAGCTCAGCTGGTTGAGCACTGGCAAGCAAATCTGCAGGTTTCAATCCCATCGTAGCAAACACCTCATAGGAATGTACATGCTTACCGTATAAATTTGCACCATGGTCGCTAAACACGTTGTACATGACGATGTTGAGAGGTGCAATAACGAGTTTACCAAACATTGTTGAATCAATCCAAACCAAGGGAACCTTTAAAGAACAAAAGAAAAACTCAATCAAGAAAAATACTGCAGTCAAGTGACGCAACACTTTACACCATGGGGGAAAAAATGACACAAAGCAAGAGAAATCATCCAAGCTGTGACATTTGGGTTTCAATCTTGCTACATGGTTTATAAAGCTCTCCTGAAGAAAAACTTCCTGTACAAAGTTGAAACTTGATTTCTAATCGACAGCTTTTGTGGAGAAAGTCATAAAAGTTGTTCATGCTATTCATAAATCTATTTAACACAAACAACAATTTTTAAAATTGATTTAGCAACTGCTGAGGAACTTGAGCTCATTTTCAATTTAGCATTCTATTTAAGCCTGTGTGCTATTTTTGTTTTTGTGTGACTTTCGACTACACCACAAACAAGTTAAAAATAAATATAATGAAATTTATCACCATGGAGGAACCCTTCCTTCATGATCATACTGACAAATAATTTTATAATAAATCCATGGTATCCTATTGTTAAGATTTCTAAGCAAGTGGGTTAACAATTATTTTTGTTAATGTGTAAAACCGTTTTTAAACATAATTATTTTTCACTGTCCAACCGGCTATCAGTTTTTGGTGACATTTCACTTATCTCGGGCCAGCGGGCCACTGCTAATTTAAACTCAAGTAATGTAAATTAGAAACAGAGCATCTTAGACTTACCAATATGAAGACCAATGCCACCAAGCACCACCTCATAAATGTTGCAAGTCGTTTTTGTCGAATCAAGATATCAATGGCTATGGGAATTCTGCACAACAAAAAAACAAACACAAGTATTCAAACTTCATTTATAAACATCTGAGACAGTTTATCCATTCTAATTGGTCGACAGGAGATCACGTAGCCATGTTTAAACATACATGATGTAAACATACAGGCCTTGAAAAAACCCACGGTGCACACAACAAACGCTGTGGTGCCCTGTGCTTTTGCTGTGGCGCCTTGTGTAAAGTTCTAACACAAATTAAAATTTTCCTCAGAGAAGTGTCCCTTGCCAGAGCAAAATTGCTGAGCCCCTTCAAGAGTGAAGTTCAAGGAGTGTTTAAACATGGCCTGAGGAAATAGAGACAACAGAGGGCGCTATCAGATTATTGTGTGTAGCAAACACATTTCCCGCCCCAATCAGAATTGAGGATGCAGGTTTGCTTGAAGATAAAATATGTACACTACTTAAGCTTAACACTACTCACCCTAAGGCTCCAGCAAATGGCCATCCAACCAGTGCACTGACTGCTGTACCTATTATAGCAACCTGTTAGAAGAAAAGAGTTTATACTTCTCAGATTATATTTGAGTTTACAATGAAGTAAGTTAACAGGCAGCCTTTTTTGGATTCACTGAGGAAGTTGAACTGAAGACAATAGACCTCAGTAGGGCGCCCTCACCTAGTGGTCACAAGGAGGTTGTTCATTGGCCAATCCTGTGCGCCGCGCGTACAAATCTGTGCGTTTCGATTGTTTCGTCACCGTTTTTCCACTAAGATGGTCGCTGGATGACGTCAATGCATAAGGTCTATTATGGCTAATGTTTGTTAAGCTCCAATCAATGTTTACCAATTACATAAGCAAAAAGGTCATGGGCTCGAAATCCCACCCATGTGATATTCCAGTGGGTTTTTTTTTTTTGCAAGACTCTGAGAAATTAGCGAGTATGCAGTGCCTATTACATACGTATAGGTGTAAGGGCAAAAAAAACACCAATATTCATAATTTAAATAATGAAAACTGAAATGACTTACAGGGTAATTGTCCAAGTACCATCCAGCCATAGATACCATTGTCATGTACATAGAGAAACTGCTAGGCAGGAAAGCTGTCAAAGAAAATGAGGAAACCATTAATCGTATGAGGTGATGTTAAAATGCAGGGGCTAGAGTGGCTTTCATGTGGGGTGACCGTGTACATTAATTTTGGACGGTATGTTCAGCAATAGGTAAGAGGCAATAAGGACAGAAGAGGGAAGACTATTCCACAGAGGATTTGTAAATGGATAACACTGGCGCGGGGAGAAGCAGACGATGAGCCGTCTCCTGTCTTGTCGACATCTCCATTCACCTGTCACAGCCAATGACCATTCCGCTGCAAATGACGTTGCCATCCTGTGTGCGGACCACTGGAGGGACAGGAAGGACACGATGAAGAAAATTACAGTGCAAGTCTCGGGCGTATAGGTACGAGAATACAAGTCAAACGAAACATATAGCGTACTGAAATCAAACTTCAGAACAACGATCAAACAGCAAAGGCGTGGAAGCAAACTTAAACGCCGACCCCCGAATCATGAACCATGATACGAATCGCAGCATGATTTAGCACAGTCTTTATATAGCAGAGGTTTGTACAAGATTCACATTTGAGAGTCAGTAATGAGAATAAGAGTCTGTTCTTTGACTCACCTGCACTGGATATAAACATGCCTGTACTGAACAGAGAGAAACATAACGTCAGACGTCCAACGCTTGCCCCAAAATTCTTGCAGACTCCCCTGGGAATTAAAAGAAAAAAAACAAAGAAAGTTCACTGGACACGGTTGGTAATTACTCAAAATAATTGTTAGTATAAAAACTTACTTGGTAACGAGCAATGGAGAGCTGTTGATAGTATAAAACATTGTGAGAAAAAGCTCCCCCTGAAGTAACGTAGTTTTTGAGAAAGAGGTAATTTCTCACTCAAGTATTAAAAGACTTCAAATAAGGGTTGTTTTTCTTGCAACTTCAATGACCAATTGAGATCAAATTTTCACAGATTTGTTATTTTATGCTTATATGTTGGGATACACCAAGTGAGACAACTGGTCTTTGACAATTACCAAAGGTGTCCACTCCAGTGACTTTAACAGGTAAATAGTAAATAATAATTAAATTTTGTTTTATAAAGTGCTTTATCTATGGCAGTGTCAAAGCACTTATGGTTATTTTGTTTGGTGACAGCTTTTTAAAGTTTTTAAAGTATTTATACGGGTAAAAGGAACTGAACTCTACTAAATTATTAGTCTAATAATTTTCTTACCGGTAGAAGTACAGCTCACATAAGGCACAGCACAAACCCAGCACACATCGAGTGAAATAAAAGACAAGAATCTGAAATTAAATAAACAGTTTCCAATAACAAAGTATAATTGTGTTGATGCAATAATTAACAGTAAACAACTTTTCAAAAAACACTGTAACCTCATTTGACTGGTCATAATCACTACCACTAAGAACGACTCATTACAAGTTTAAAAACTAGTTTCCAAAACTTCCTGGGGGTTAAACAAAACTCAGTTTTATTATCCCGGTAGGCTGTTTATAAAGCTACATGTATTATGTATTTAGCACAAGGCCTGCCTTTTTCAACATGAGCCGCTTTGTAGGGAAGAAAGACTTGTAATTTTTTCCCAGTGACATAAAGGACTCTACCTATTTGAAAAGGAGGTGTCTCACAAAACTGAATTAGACATTTATCTTGCTTTTTAAAATCTTTTGTACAAAAAGCAGCAGATATTTCCCTTCCTTGTTTTGAATGGTCAAACTTTAGAAAAGACAAAGTCACCAGCCGTCGATTTCACCAAACTCATCATAACTTAGGATGGATCTTAGGACTTGGGACGAGTTAAGTTCCCTATCTGAAGACGTAGGGCGCATTGAACCCATCCTAAGTTAGGACGGGTTACTCATCCTAACTTGCGATAGGATTAATCCTAGCGTTTTGTGAAATCGGCCGCTGTACAATTAGTACAAACCTTATTAGCTGCAAGTATTTGAGCGTGCAGTCTTCCAGGCAATGCATGTAGAAGTACATACGCATAAGAACGAATCGCATAGGCTGGGGAATACTCCCATGTCTGAAATCCTTGTCCATAAATTATATAATGAGTCTGCAAGAAATACAAACAAAGAAATTGGATTGATTAATCGTTGACATTAGATTTAATTAATGTACTTGCATCTCACTTTTTAAATACGAAATTCAATTTTACACTCAAAGTAGACAGTGAAATATATTGTGAATAGGCTAATAAAATGTTTATTTTAAGCAATATCAATACCTGAGTAATATGCCTGTGGATTGTTTTTTACAGGGAAAAGTTCTCCCAGGAAAGCACAAGTGCTTAACACACATTGATGTACATGTATGGAGAAAAAAAAGTAAAATTTTATTCTAAAAAAACAAAACCCCAAAACAAACTTAAATTCACATTCCTATTTGATAAATTTAGCAATATTTCAGATCCATGCTCAGAATTGATGTTATACAGCTGGGGGGGGGGGTTGCCTTTTCATACATTGCATCATCACTCTGCCAACATCAAAATACTGAACGGTGCCCTTTACATTTTATGACTATCTTTTGTATTGATTGATTGATTGATTGATTTGTTGTGTGTACTCAAGTTGGGACAGGCCCATCTAATGTTCGGAGCTTTGAGAGTTTCTCAAATTGGCCTTGGTGCTCCATTAAACATCTTCATTAGGCTTCAACTTTTTCCAATGGAAGTGCCCTTTTCAAAATGAAAATGGCCTCGCCCTCTCAAGGATGAAAATCAAGGTCACCAGCTGATTTCACAACACTTTACACAACTGCGTAATGTTTATGGCGCAAGCTGCGCCATAAACATAGCGCAGGTGGACTTACGCAGTTGCGTAAAGTTTTGTGAAATCAGCTGCTATAACACTAACTTACAGGTTCCCAATAGTTGAATGTCTCATCGCAGTCAGATATGTTGCTGAGTAGAGCTGCACAGAAACGAGCAGATATAAGAATCTTGAGGGCAGTAGAGGCTTGTGGTGTCCAGCAGTACAGACTATCTGGTGATACCTTGGGTGCACTAAATAATCAAAGATGACATGATGATAATAATAATAATAATAATAATAATAATAATAATAATAATAATAATAATAATAATAATAATAATAATAATAATAATAATAATAATAATAATAATAATAATAATAATAACAATAACAGCATTTATAAAGCGCCATATATCCAGAAGCTATGGAGGTGTAAAAACAATCAATGCTACTAAAATAAAAATTGTGAAAATGATCAAACCAAACATACAGTAATGTGTATACTTATATTCATATTTAAATTTATATTTTTACATAGTTTTTAACGATTCCTGTAAGTGGCGGCTTTCCGCTGTTGGATGTCAATAAATAAAAAAAATAAAAAATAAAATAAAAACTCAGATACTGGGGTGCTGTACTCCTTTTTTTTCGAAATTGGGCATTATCGGCTGAAAAAAAAGGATGACTGCTAATGATATTGATAATGACAAATTTCTGGAAAAAGGAGCCTACAGCGTCCCCGTAACTGGGTCTAGAGCAGACTTAATTTGAAAACAACAGCTGCACTATCAATATCATGACTATATTATTTGTCAGTTTGTAATTTATTATAACTAATATTATTTAAAAAGCAATTAGTGAAATAACACACAAAAGTAGCTTTTAACGTCAAAAATAATATTGAATTAAAAGAAAAGCAAAATAGTATAGTATACAAATAACATCTCACCATCAGTCTCACCATTTGCATTTCCATTTGTTCATCTTTCTTTTTTTAATTAATTAATTAATTAATTAGGTAAATATCATTATCAAAGGGAATTAGTCATGAACAAAAATAACAAAACAGGTATTTGCCATGTTTACACCGTAAAACACAGCGACATTTATGAGCCCCACTTCAGTCCGCGCAAAGTGCAGATAAGGCAACGTTGCCTTATTGTGCAACCAGTAGCGCAACAATGCAACTTCCCGTGTAAAAGTAGAAAAATGTAAGCTACGTTCAAAACAAGGTGAAATACTGTCAATGCTAATCAGCTTATGTGGTCTGAGGGTAAAATAAAACATCTTTACTGTTGTTTTAAAGGAACACGTTGCCTTGGATCGGTCGTGTTGTTCTTTGAAAGGCGTTTGTAACCGTTTTTTATAAAATGCATATGGGTAGAAAGATGTTGTAAAAGTAGAATACAATGATCCACACAAATATGCCTCGAAATTGCGTGGTTTTCCTTTTACCTCGTCGACTAACACGTTGGCCATTTATGGGGGTCAAAATTTTGACTCCCATAAATGGCCGACCATGTTAGTTCGCACAGTAGAAGGAAAACCACGCAATTTTGAGGCAAACTTGTGTGGATCATTGTATTCTACTTTTAAAACATCTTTCCAACCATATGCATTTTATAAAAAACGGTTACAAACGCCTTTGTTTTGACCAACTCGTCCGATCCAAGGCAACGTGTTCCTTTAAGACAGTTGGGCTGGTTGGGGATGGGGTGGGGTGGAGCATGGAGGAGGGGTGGGGTATGGGGGCGGAGCTAATACTACACATGAGAATAGCGTCATGATCAAAGGTTTATTTATTCATTTTTTTAAGCTTCATAATTATATTCTGTATTTACATTGAGTTTTTAATTGTAATACATTTCTTTAATAAAATTATTTCTGAACGTTGATTAGTTCTTTTTTGTATTTATATTTATAATGACGATTTAATTCCTTCTCTGTGAGCACAGGCTTTCTCGATCTGCCGGCTCCAAGTCTTTTTCTCTGGATGGGCTGAAGGAATGGAACAAGTTACCTAAACTCGTCAGGGAATCATCTTCTAACTGCCATTTTCAAGAAAAACCGCAAACCTACTTTTTCAGTCAGCCTCGACATTAATATTTTGTTGTTTTTGTTTCTTTGCTTGGTTCTTGTTTAGTTCAGGCGCTATAAATACATATATTATTATTATTATTATTATTATCAACTCTCAAATGTTTTACTTTTTTCTAAGTCTCAAATTTCAAAAGTGTACATTTTCTAGGTTTTATTTTTAACATTGAAAGAGCAATAAATAATAAATATAAACTATGACTTGTGTTTAAAGGAAAGTTATTTCTAGAAAAATTTACTGACAGTAATTGAATAATTTAAAATAAAAAATGGCAAATTGCAAACTGCATGGTCACTTAAAAAAATGTAAATAAAAATAATTAAAAATTTGTCTCATACAAAAACACAAAAGTTTCATTTATGGTAATGATTAATCAAGATTGCACAATTTTAGTAAACATCAGAGTGAAAAACACTTCTTAAATAAACATTTTATAAATCTTTAAAAATTAACAAAAAATGTGATTTTCAAATCAAATGGAAGTCAGCAATTACAACAATGTTACACTTTTACCAAGTTAATAAAATGTTGCCACCATGTGTGTTCAGAATGTTGAATAGGACATCTAATTAGTACATAACTTCCTGCTGATTGGCGTGCCCAATAGTTTTTAATGAAAAGTGGATATACCAAGTTTAGTTCTGCCCTAATTAATAAAGATTGCATAAACCAAAATTAATTATTTTATATCACTGATGTTTAATTTGTAGCCATACTTAACAAAGATTGCACAATTAAAATAATTACTTATTAATAATTATTTATTTCCGAAATAATTACTGTACCTTCCTTTTTACTTGTTTACATTTGGTTGCAATCTACTGTTTTAAATCAATTATGTCAATGGGACGGGCCGGGATGGCTAAGTTAGAGACCCGCCTGCACATCTCCCCCTCTCTCAACCTCCAAAATATTTTGGGTCCACCACAACGAACTTGTCTGGCGTAAATTAAAAATTCCGGCATTGGGCCGATCTCAAGTTTCAAACCACGGTCCCTTGGACATAATAGACAGGCCTACTCTTGCCAAAGTTGTCACTATATTTACTTAGGTTCCCTGCTTTAATATGAAATTCTCGTCTACATACAAAATTTGTTATCCAAACTACTCAGCCAAGGCAAGGAGCAAAGTTACTAAAATAGTTATTACTATTACAAGGCTCTTCCAAGTTTCCCGCCATCTGTTTATGTTTCGCGCAATTCATGAATGGTCAGGCACGTCAATACATTTAAAAACTTAACATCAATAAAGTTTTTATTTTATTTAATTTTAACAATAAAAAATATTAAGTTTAATTTAAAACTGTAATATCATTTTTTTGTTGACTATAAACAATGTTATTTTTAAAATAAGAGTGGTTTTTAAACTTGCATAAATTAACACCGCTGGACGAGGATACAATCTGACACAGTAAAATGGCGTCACAGTTTTCCTGAACGGCAAGTGTGGAGTGACGATTTTCAAAAGCCATTTGCGCGAAAACGCACAGATAACTTTTTGATTTGCACAGATAGAAAGTTGGGTAAGGAACTGTGCGATACTATTATATGATTTTAACTATTCCAACAAAGCCTTTTTTGACTCCCTTTTTGTGTTTGAATGCAAGAGTTGCCGAATAGTGCAACTTTAAAGTAGTGCAATTCGTCAACGTTTCCGAATTCTGCTACTCAACATTGCACAATAAGGCAACGTTGCCTTATCTGCACTTTGCGCGGACTGACTTTTGTGGCAGCCAACTCTGAATTCAGGATTCACAAAAACAAAAGTGGGACTAGGCCCCCTCCTAATAATACAACATTAATATTTTTAATAACAAACACTAAAAAAATAAATGCAAGGTTCTGTCCGGAAAGTAGGCAACAATATTGCTTGTAAACTTACTTCTCCCACGTGTTTGTTACTGGTACATCCCTTTTCGGTCCACTGGACTTCCCTCTACTCCTATTACTTGACTTCATGTTTTCATGTGTTTCAAAAAGCTTAACTTTTCGATCCAAAGCTCAGTCGACGTCAGGTCAGACACACCAACACAGTTCCTTGTTCTTCTTGAAAGTTCATGAGCTCTTTATAACTTGCCACTTGAGGGCGCTCGCTGTAAAATAAACTTTGATGCTGCCATTCACCATTATTATCACCATTGGTGTAACTCAGAGACCTATACATTTGATTTCACACACACAAGTATTCACAATTTGGTAAATTTTCATTCAATTTATGCTATTCAAGGTGTTTTCCTCAGTCAGCACAATTTGACACAACAAAATAATAAGGCGACTTGTACAACTTTAAACCACAAATCAACACCAACTATGTGGTCTTTACCCAGTCGCCGCAAGTTAGAAAACGGTAATTAAATGAAAGGGCACCATGCTAAGCTGACACAACTACAGAAAACTGCAAAAATGGACGATGTGGAAGTACCTCCCTTGCGATCGTTGAATGATTTTCTCCTGGAGTCGGCTCGGTTCTCTACCCCTGCCTTTAATAATTTAACAAGATGGACCAACCGTGTGATAGACAACCTCCTGTATTACCAATGCAACTATATACTGACTGCTGTGCTGGCATTTCTTATAGTCGGGTGAGTATAGATCACACTGAATTGGGTCGCTGTGGACTGATTGATATTCTGAAATTTAATTACGCCTGCCTGTCAAACTCAATGTTTTGAATGATTGACACGGCGCAGCAGCGACGAAGGGGCGGGGTACCGGGGGAGGGGCGACACCCAGTTCCATGGCATGTATTTTGCTCACCCTATCATTGTATTTATAAAATCCCTTTTGTTAAATAATGACGTCCATGTAATTTAATTGTCTGTATATAAACCCATAAATCGGTCCAATCCACTCCGTACCTTGGCCCCAGCACCACTGATAATGTGATATCAAAATCTTTCCCTTCCTTGAAAAGCACAATCTGCATCATGAAACTTACCGATCTAATGCTTCAGAAGTTGCAGATAGCCCTACACTTAATATTGTTGAAATAGGTATCACAGGTTTTGATTGAGTAAAAATCAAGTGAATTTTGAGTGTGAATTTTCTCAACTACCGCTCTTTTACCGCTAATGCCGATATGCCGATTGTCCCCCGATTGTGCACTTTTTTTTTTCCCAGGACAAACGTGTAGAACTATCTGCACACGTTCGTCGCGGATTGGGTATGATACCCAATCTTTCCATTTTATTACAATTACCATACATGTACCTTCCCTTTAATATATTTGACCTGGCAATTATGTTATTGTCCTTTAATCCTTAGGACGATGAATCCCAGAGCAATGTTAGTCGGCATCTTGACCATGGTCGTCATCTTTGCTATCTTCATCTACACCACAAATAACCGCTCTGAGATGCAGCGATTCAAGAGGAGTCATCCTTTTATCTGTTTCCTGCTCGTCTTGGTTTGCTGCTTTCTCTTATTGAAGGTGTTTGGTGGTCTGTTGGTCTTTGTATGGGGTGTTACACTTCCAATTGCAAGTGAGTACATGTAGAGTCTGAAGTTGTATAATTCAGAGCTTGATTGAAATTAACAATAGTCCGTAGGCCTGAGGCCAGTGATTTTAGCTTTAGGCCGGTAAAGTCACGATGGAACGAGTGCGGTGGTCTATTTCAGATTTTGAGTTTGACAATAAAGCTTTTAATTCTGTTGAGTTTGGAAGAAAAGTCACCCTACAAATAAAAGAGATTATTCTTCTCTTCTTTTTTTTAAATTATTGTTTATATTTTATATATTTTAGACTGTGTAAAAGTTACATTTCTCACTTTGGAAAAACTGTTCCAGTAAAATGTTGAGCTATAAGCATTGCGATCTCATTGCTTTTCTTCACAAATTTGAGCCTTCGATGTTGGTACATGTTTCCTTCAAAAGACAAACTCAGTCGGTGGATTCTTTTTTTATTACAACCTCCTTAAAAACTGTCTCAGTTGAAAACAAATAAATAAAGAAATGGCAAAATGCTTCCCAATAAAAAGAAAACCCAAAAGCCTTCAGACTTTTCAGTGTTCTTAAAATTATCTTACTTTTGCTTTTTTGTAATAACACATTGCAGTTGTTTTGATTGTTCTGATTTACAATAAACGCAGTCACAAACACCAAAGCTTTATAACCCTCGAATAAGAAGCCAGCACCTTACCTCAGCACAAACATAACATGAAATAATAAATTTGTTTTTATGTTTTATATTTATGTCCAGTTATCTTTATTCATGCCTCCATGAGAATGCGCAACGTTAAGAACAAAATGAGCAAGAAGCTTGAGTCACTGGGACTCAAGAGAACACCCATGGGGATCCTCCTCTACCAGCTGGGTCTAGAGGAGCAGGCGCGGTCTTGAAGAAAGAAAACCAGGCAAGAAAATATAACAGGATGTACTGTACTAATACTTCCTCTACAAGATTTTGCTAACGGATTTACGTACTCCAGATTAGGGCCCAATCTCATTGAGATGCTTATCGGCTAATTTTGTGCTTACTGTCTGATTTCCTTTTAATAGCGCTGCTAACCGTAAGCACACAAAAAGGAATGTTAACCTTCCGGTGCTTAGTGCATACCAATAAATGATGTCACAAGGCAAATCCATGGTCAACGCGCAAGATGAGCGCCTAATTTTCTTGCAAACGTGTGAAATACACTAACACCTTAGCAAATTTTTCTCCCACAGTAAGCTTGAAGCTTGCTTACCGTTAAACAGCGCTATGAAATTGGACCCTGTTCATAATTATATTCAAATACTTTTTGCTTGCCACATGAACAGTCAAACCAAACCCCAAATGGAATGAAGTATACTGATTCCTGAAATACACCAAGGGGTCTAGAGTTTTCAACATTTTCAAAGTAGTCCATTGTGGATTTCTTTACAATAAGTGTACATGTAATTCCTACTCTCCACTGTTTTTTTCCTTATGAAATCAATTCCTTTAAAGGCACTGGACACCCTTGATAATTGTCAAATCCAGTCTTCTCACTTGGTGTATCCCAACATATGCATAAAATAACCAACCTGTCAACATTTGAACTCAATTGGCCGTCGAAGTTGCGAGAGAATAGTCGAAGAAAAAAACACTGTTGTCGCACAAGCATGACAAGTTGTGTGCTTTCAGATGCTTGAATTCGAGACCTCAGCTGAGGTCTCATATTTTAGTGAGAAATTACTTCCCTTAAAAACTACGTTACTTCAGAGGGAGCTGTTTCTCACAATGTTTTATACTATCAACAGCTCTCCATTGCTCTTTACCAAGGAAGTTTTTATGCTAACAATTATTTTGAGTAATTACCAATAGTGTCCACTGCCTTCAAAGGGTAGAGTCATAGATTGGTAAATTAATGACCAATGCCTTTGGATATGTTCAAATCATCTTCAAAATGTACACTTTCACATCAGAACTCTATGTACTATTTTGAATATGTTGACACCGATAAATAGGAAACAATAAATAATCACTTGCCCTTCAAACCGGTTGTTCAGATTATTGGCAGTCAAGTGTCTCTGAGGAGAACACACACCATAACTTGTTTTATTTAAAGTAAACTGTAAGTTGTATGTTAAAGACACAGGACACTATTGGTAATTGTCAAAGGCCGGTCTTCTCACTTGGTATATCTCAACATATGCATCAAATAACAAACCTGTGAAAATTTGAGCTCAACTTGGTCGTCCAAGTTGCGAGATAATAATGAAAGAAAAAACACCCTTATCACACAAAGTTGTGTGCTTCAGATGCAAGTTGATTCCGAAACCTCATCGAATTCTGAGATCTCGAAATAAAAAATCACTTTTTTCTCAAAAACTTTCCCCATTACTCATTACCAAGTAAGGTTTTATGCTAGGTATTATTTTGAGTAATTACCAATAGATTCCACTGCCTTTAAAGGGTTTGGGAATGTTTGTACTGTGTACATTGTAAACAGTCATTAGGACACTGTCTTGTGTTCATGTTCAATAGGCTTAATGGTGTCGTAGTTCTATGTTCTTGCCTTTATACTCTTTTTTTATACGAAAAATAGTACTTTGTCCATATTAGGACTAGTCCATATTCATGTGTAGGAAATCACTGGTTTCAGTAACAGAAATATATAATAATTTCAATTTGATGTTAATGTGCATGTAGATCATCTTACCCAATTAGTTTCCCCAACTAGGAACTTTAAGTGGCAATATTTTCATCGGTATATTAAAACTTCTGTATTTGGGTTTAAATTGTCTTTATTTTGGTCATTCAGAGACCGTTTTCTTTGTCTTTCAGACTCATAAAACATACGTATTGTAAATAATGTTGGCTTAGTTGTTTTTAAGTCGGAGATCTGCACAAAATGTCCTATTTGAGTTGTAAGCCCTTTTAAAAAGCACGGCTTACACGACTGGAAAGTATTTTGAAAGTGTGTGCTTTTGTATGGGGCTTCAAAAGGGTGGAGAGCGCTCAAAACCAAAAGGCCAAACCCAGCCCCGAGGTATGGTTTCAAAGGACATATAGTTTCAGGACATGGCCTCCGTTGCCCCTGTTCTTGCCCTTTGCCAAATGAAAATGGCTTGCCCTTTCGAAGATGAAATTCCAGGCCTGTAGTCTCATCATAAGTACTATGAGAAAGCATCAACTATAACGTGCTAAGCAACAAAAGGGTATTCAATCACAACCTATCCAAACTGAGATATAGAAACTTCAACATTGCACATGAGCTGTATGGCTTGACCGTAACCCTCCTGAGTCCTTTTTCCTGAAATTGGAGGATTGATGACTGTAAGCCCAACTGACAATTGCTTATCACTGGGACAGTCATACTTTATTTAAGTCTTGTATTAGGAGTTGGGGTTGACCAATCAGTGTATCAGTACTTGGAATGTGACGGTTAAAGGAACACGTTGCCTTGGATCGGTCGAGTTGGTCTTTGAAAAGCGTTTGTATACGTTTGTTATAAAATGCATATGGGTAGAAATGTGTTGTAAAAGTAGAATACAATGATCCACACAAACATGCCTCGAAAATGCACGGTTTTCCTTTTACCTCGTCGACTAACACGGTCGGCCATTTATGGGAGTCAAATTTTTGACTCCCATAAATGGCCGACCGTGTTAGTTCGCAGAGTAAAAGGAAAACCACGCAATTTCGAGGCAAACTTGTCCGATCCAATACAACGTGTTCCTTTAATGACCTATTCATGGAACAGCGATGTGGTTGTTTTATTCCATCCACACTGAGGCTGCCAGGGAAAAAAGTATGGTACCATAAAAACCCAATCAAACCCCAGAGAGGACAGGACACCCGACCAAAATGATGATGTATGCCATTAATTACACACGTATCTGGGTGGCCAATTGCTTAGCACTGCTTACTGTGGAGCAAACTTATGTAAACAACTTGTGCTTTAGTTTGCTTATTTCAACGGCTTTACATTTCTGAAATTTTACAGATGTATGTATTGTTGCATTTAAACATGTTTTAGCACTTTTTTGCAAAATAAATTAGGTTAGCTGTAGTATGATTACTGCTAATAACATAATTTAGAAACAGATTATTTAATATAAATCATAGTGCGTTTTGTGGAACGGGCCGCATTTAGAGACTATGTCTCAGTTAACATAAATTGTATACACCATGTATAATTTTATGGGTGAACTTTTGTGCAAGTATATGCAGTAGTACTTTGCCATACACTGAACTCAAAAAACGTGGTCTTAAACAAAAACAAATGCATGTCTAAACTATTAACTTTAACATTGAGACATTGTTGGGTTTTCTTGTACATGTCTTACTCTGCTGACTATCTTGTCGTTTTTTAACCAATCAACATCAATAAATAAAAAATGATGAAATAAACAAAGCATTTTTTCCAGAATTGTTCTCTTCAAATTCGTCATTTTATATGTACGATTAACTGATAATTGAAGGCCGTGCACGTAAGTGATTAAAAATGTTCAGCAGACTAAGGTTAACATGGGATGCACATCTTCATTAGGCCAAATGAATCCAAAACTGGTTTAGCGTACTGCCTTTAAAAAAAAGGAAGGAGTGTTTTTTTTGTTTTTTATTTTTCAAAATGGCCGCCATACACTTTTTTAAGGATAACCGACGACTTTTCACATTTTATTTGTTCGTCTGAGATAGTTTTGCTCTCTTTTTTGTTTCATTAAATTATTATTTTGTTTTCATAAAAGGGGGGGGGGCGGGGGGATATCCTCTAAATAGGACGCAGGGAGGGACGCTACACATGTTTTGTTTATTAATTTGGCCTTACTGCTGCAGCTGCATGTGTTATAGTTGCTCAATGACGTAAATTGAGGACACCCATTGGTTTATCATACTTGTTGTTTTTTGGTAAGCGAAGTCACTATTGATTTTGTTCACGAAATCGACATTATATTCTTCCTTATAATTGAGTCCGATTCGTGTTTTCGTTTTGCTTTTAGAAAACATGTATTCAAAAGCCTGAAAAGACTTTTAAAAGCCTACACCATGAACAATTAGTTCAGCCCTTGTACTAGCCAAAAAATAAGTTCTATTAGTTTGTAAAAACCAAATATAACGCCCGACGAAACAAGGACTCTGTCATCGGTGTTGTCATTTTTTACGTCTGTTTTATAGCGTAGACATTTGTTCACACACCTCTCACACGTTGTGCAGAGTTAGTAATTGGCACGTTTTGCACAAGTGTTTACGTACATAATTCAGAATAAGCCAGGCTAATCATAATTCACCAACCATGATTTCAACATGGTTCTAGACACTTCGTTTGTCATGATAGGATTTTCAGATCCAGAGTTCTAAGCAATTTCTTGTTTTTATTTTTATATGGGCGGTAGCCTTATTGGCTTGGGGTGTAGAGCCCAACTTCGAAAAGTATCAAACATTCAGGTCTTCTGTAGATGGTGGACTGTACTCTCATGGAAAGTTTATTAAACATTTTCTCTATTTTACAATTATTTTAGGTTCATTAGTTACACAGTAATTGATTTATATTCTAATTAGCTAACTTTTTGTTAAGTGCGTGGAAAAAGATTTTATCCCAAGGGAGCGATTGGGCCCATAATAATACCACACAATCAAAGTATACATTTTTAAAATAAATAAGTTTATTTCCCAATAATTTGATCTTCTAAGTGACTTCTCTATGTTCCCGGCTATTGTCTAATATTATTTGAGTCCTTAAACAACTCATTAATTGATACATGTCTCTAATACTTAAGCTCTTAAAGGCAGTGGACACTATTGGTAATTGTCAAAGACTAGCCTTCACAGTTGGTGTATCTCAACATATGCATAAAATAACAAACCTGTGAAAATTTGAGCTCAATCGGTCATCAAAGTTGCGAGATAATAATGAAAGAAGAAAACACCCTTGTCACACGAAGTTGTGTGCGTTTAGATGGTTGATTTCGAGACCTTAATGTTCTAAACTTGAGGTCTCAAACTCTTTGTGAAATCCACCCCGGGTCTCCTTCCCGTGTCGGTACCAACACTAGTCTCCACATACACATCATCCAATATATATTTTGAAAAATACCTGTAACAACAATCGGCGACCAGTTCCCCTCTTAGTCTTATTTAATGTGGAACGCTCTTATATCAAGTAATTTGACTCCCAAGGTAATTTCACTTTGAAAATAATGACTTGATTAGTGATTTTTATTGATTTATTGATCGAATTTATTCGGATAAAAATACAGCAAGAACATGTCAAAATTACATACATATGAAAATGAGAAAAGACAATGAAATAAGATAAACACAAAAAAAGAACACAAGAAATACTGCACAAAATTATCCAAGGATTTCCCCAAAAAGCTGAGACTTTAATAGACAAAAAGCCGAGACTTTAATATTTCACCTAGGGTCATTTAAAGTTGTTTAACACTGATATTTCCATTCATGAATTTTTATAATAACTTTCGTGATTATAGCAGTTTACTATTGTGTGTGTACCGCAATGTGATCAACTTTCAAAACGTCATTTGCTGTTTTTTTCCAAGACTTCATGAATCTCGTCAAATGCTTGTTGGATACCTTCTACAAAGCCTGACAGGCTTGGGGATGTCTTATAGCTTGTACATATCCATCGCATGGCTTCTTTTCCCACAATATATGCCACCCCTATTCCACTAGATGTCTCGGGGGGATATGCTGCACAATCAAGACCAATATGTGTCCCTGTTGTGCCTGATGACAGCGTGATTTCTGGATCTGCAAAGGAAGAGTTCTGGATGGCACTAGGGATGGACATTCCCGTTTTCATTGCCAATGTTACTAACGCATAGACATGGCAATCACAACCCTGACCTGATCAGAATGGAACAAAACAAAGAGCATTAATGTCGTTCAAGTACTCAAGGTTAATGTTTAAAAATCATGTGGTGCTTCATTCTCATCCAAGCTCCTTAAATAGCACTTGGCCCTGGAGAATATTGTGAACAGGGAGCAAACAAAGATGGGGTTGTGTAGGCCCTTTACGAAACCACGTCATCGGCTTTGGATTCGGCTTCAGGCTCCGTTTTCTCGTCTGAAGCCCAAAACGCGTACGCGAAGCACGCGCAATTTTGCCAAAACACCCGCGGGGCCAAGCTAGCCTGAGCCGAATCTGGAGCCGAAGCCGTGGTTCCGTTAGCGGTCTAAGTTATGACTTACCAGCCTTTGCCTCTGCAGCGAGCTGTCTATGTTTATCAGAACATGCTTTAAGCAAACTGACTTTCTCTGCTAGACTGACTGAAGTGTTTCCATTGAATGCCTCAGCGCACCTCTTGGTCTCTGATGTGGCAGGAAAGATTAATTCTATACGACCATGTTTGTAGAGGGCTGTACTGCAAGACTCAAAGGTTACTGGTATGTTGCCATTTACTCGATGATAGGCTATCTGTGTTTTAACGAGAACAAAGGTTTGCAGTTATCTGGAATTATTCCCGTCAAGAGCATCACTATACTTTATGGTGTTTGAGAAATAATACATCTTCCTTGAATGAACAATACTTCTTAGGAAGAAACTATAATTAATAGTAAACTTGCAGGTACAACCATGTGTAAGTCTCTTTTGTGTGAGTGTTGGCTCTGAGAAGAGACGGTTTGGTCTCGACGTTTCGAACAGTATACTCTGCTCGTCTTCAGGAGAATGCTGGACTGCTGGTGGTGGTTGAGCTATGTGCTTCTTCCAGTGAAACATCAGTCACTAAACTATAATGATTAATGACACACCTGCATGGCCAGTTGTGCTATGGCGTCTGGGCTCAGTCTGCACTCTTTCAGGAAGGTAGATCCATATTTCTTGTAGTCCAAAGACTGCACGTTTAGCTGGTTGTTTTGTATGTGATCAACTTTGGCCTTCTCAATTCCTTGGCGAATAACGGTATCGAAGTTAAACTCAAGCTGGGGATAAAGTAAAAGGTCATTTATGCTCGAGTCTGGCCAGCTATCGACATTCGACAAAGATGCGGGTATGGTCACTCATTGAAGACAACTTGAACTTTTCATAATGCTCTAACTAAACATGAAATAAAAATGGAGCTAGAGTTTTGTAATCATTATTTTTTTCACCCGACTCCTCGTTTCAATGAACTGTTCTGAGATAAGTTTTTGTTAGGAATCCCTTGAAAACTACAGCACTTTATTGGCAGAATGTTTCCCAACCTATTGATTTGGATTACCTTAAAATAATTGTAAATAGTTTTCCACAAACATTCATATACTGTGGATCTGTAAGAATACGTGGAGAAAACACTCTTACTTGTGACTATGAAGAAAAAAAACCTCATTTCATATTAATTCTTAAATTATTTTATTTTTATTTACAAGGAAGAATCACAAATTTAAAGAATAAAAGGACATCAGGGATCACCTTCCTGACTGTCTTTGAGTGATCTGCGTTGCTAATGGCGCCCTCTGGTGACACAGCAGGTCGGTCGATAGAATCTTGAAAGGCCTCGGTTGTAATTGTTGACATTGTCATTCCATCCAGGGACGAATGGTCGCAGTTGAGAAGTGTGCGTCCAGCTTTTGTTATAATGAGCTTAACTGTTTTATCCAACCACCTAACCATCAACGAGGAGATACCATTTTAAAACATTTTCCAAAGACTTTCACGGTGAATCCCTTCTGTTTTTTTGTCATTTTTACAAATTGAGGTTGGATGGGGATTCTAGACGGGAGTATACTGACGGGTTCCTCTTTAAAATAATGAGAATCAGTTTACGTTATATTTAGTGCCTTTGCAATTTAGGACAAAGATTAAGATGAGTATGGCCTATTGTTTAAAGCTTTGCATGGTGTGTATTAATAGGAACAAACTTATAGTAAACTTTCGGGTACAACCATGTGTAAATATCTCATTAATTTTGTGAGTGTTGGCTCATAGAAGAGCCCGTGTGGTAACGACGTTTCGTACAGTATTCTCTGTTTTAAAATGAATGCTGGACTAATGGTAGCCTTGCTCAAGGCAGGCGCATTATTCGCTCCGAAAAGACGCAGCTGTAAACCCACCCGCCGTATACCCAGTGCATGGTGTGTGCGATCACACCGAATGACCAACCCGTATACACACTGTCACATCGCACGAATACTGTTCACACAAGTCATCGCACTCGTACACCACTAACCGCATGCGGAGGCCGTCAGGCCGACAGCCTTGTCGGATCTGTATCTTCCCGTTTTAATGTGTTGTATTGAAAAAATTCCAATAGTGGACGAAATTGGGGGGGCTCGAAGATATGCTAGTATGCAGCTCATGAATATGTATATCGTTCGTCAGACCTATCAGACAACACAGGATGTGAGGCAAATGAATTATTCATTTTGACGTCCAATCACGCACTTCCCTTATCACGACCTTTGGACCCTATCATGCGTCCGTGGTGGTGGTGTGTGAGGTTAACATGTCTCGTCTTTCGCGGGCATTATGGTAATGAGCTGACCGTGGGAACTCTTCGCTTTTTATAGTAATGAGGTCAGTGGCTTCAACACAGATCCTACAAGGCTGTCGGCCTGACGGCCTCCGCATGCGGATAGTGTACGGGGGCATCGTGTCGTGCGATGTTACGCACAGTGAATACGGGTGGGTTTTACACACAGTGAATACGGGTGAGTTTTTATACAGCGGCGGTCTTTTTTCGGAGTGAATAATTCGACTGCCTTGAGCAAGGCTAGACTAATGGTAGCCTTGATCAAGGCGCTACAGCCAGCCGCGACCTGCAAAATCCCAGTCCCCATCACTGAATTCCGCCAGCGCACACAGTGCATATAATACGTGTACAGCGTATGTACACATACGTACTGTACATGTACATGTACCATCTGTATATGGTACACTTACGGTACATGGGTACTTTCCCAAGTAGCGCCTTGATGGTTTTGTATCTGCCAAAATTTAGGGCGGAGTCATTATGCTAATGTTTACTAACAACCCGTTCTCATTGGTTGTTGGTTGACCTATAAACTCTCGCTGCGATGTCAATCACAACGTTGTTCTGCAAGCACTCGCACACATGTGCTCGTCGACGTATTGTAAACAAGCAGTGGCTGTAGTATAGTTGCAACAATGGCGGCGGGCGAGGGAGAAATCCCTACTAGTAAAACAAAACTGTAAGTCGCTGGAAATCAGTGGTGTATAATTTGCAACACAACTACAGAAACTTTCAACAAAATATAACAGCCGCGTTTAATGCATCAATCATGGGTTTAGAAATAGAAGGAAGAAAATTAGACCATGTGAAATGTGTTTGAGAAAGGTTAAAAAAGTATCCAGGTGTCATGGGTTTCCGGCAAGATGGCTACTTGGTAAGAATTCTTCGGTGTTGGGCATATGACAGTACAACACATTCCATCCCCTTGAAGCACAAACACAGACCAGATGAGATAAAAAAAAACAGCTTTTTATTTTGTATTAATGTAGACATATATTATTCATTACGTTTCTCGCGGTAAATCAAAGTTGGGGATCGAAAATATGTGTTGTCGACAGACGGTAGAAGATGGCGTGTGGCTGAACATTAACTACAAATAAAGTTCAATTTCATAAACTAACTCTTGACATACTAGTACTACACTACAACGTTACACTTATAGTACAGCAGCTTCCAATTCTGGGACAAATCTACCAGCTACGTTGTAATTATGATGCTAGTCCTCGTGTTATAATGAAACGCAAGACAACGCAAGTTGTTCGAAGTTGTTCAACACCATTACCGACCGGGCGAGTCATGTCCGGCTCACCCGTCCAGCAGCGCATTCAGACCCCTTACAATCATAGCTAATATACACCACGCTCCCGACACTGCTATAAAAAGCACGTAGTACAGTACATATGTACATATAGCTAGCGTACAGCGTACACACACACACATACACACATGGACGTGGCATGATTGCTAGAAGTAATACGTCATTCTCAATCGCGCCTGTGATTGGCCAATGTTTAGAATGACACGCCCACATCATGAATACCCTTTTATCGGAATTCCGATAAAGCTTTACAAACCCATCAAGGCTGTTATTTGAGCCACGTGTATGAGGTTGAAAATACAAAGACACGACCGTTCTCACGACTACGCTATACTGTTCTCGCTGTACAATGTATGGTAATGTACATTTGTGTATGCACTGCATGCGTGTACCGCGAACCGGGCCGGGGAACAGTACGGCAACAGCCTTGATCAAGGCTAGACTACTGGTTGTGGTTGAGCTGGATGATGGATATTTGACATTATCTGCATTTATATCTATTTTTTAAAGTAAAATCCTTCTGGATGTTTTGTAGGATCCTTTCTATATTATATCCCCTATGATCCAACACTGCAGCTGATCAGCAGCAACCAAAACCACCGGACGTTGACTAAAATGGTGTACCTATATAAGACCAGGCCAAACTTGATGGTGTACTTTTTTTAGAGCTAGGAAAAATTCATTCGTCTACAAAACTGTTTTTGAATTTTAAGACGAGTTTTGGAGTGGCTTAGGCTGCTCATAACAGCCATATGAGATGTTTTGGATTTCCTTCCCAATTGCGTTTTGAGTTCCGAATTCAACATTCGTCTAAAAATCTGTTTATGAATTTGAGATGAGTTTTGGAGTTGTTGAGGCTCATATCAGCCAGAAGAGATGCTTTGGATTTCCTTCCCAATTGCGTTTTGAGTTCCCACAATGAGTTGGTTAGACTCAGTGAAGCTGCCTAGACAAATACATCCCATTATAAAAATAAATTCTTTAGGATGGCAGTTGTGTATTTTGTGTGTGGTTCACTCACTTCGCAGACTCAATGATCAAGGGTAGAACACACACTTGGCCATCATTCTATACGCCTCTCTTAATACTTATGCATGACGTCATAATTCTTACCCAAAATGAGGCTATGGGCGCACTTCCCCCATCACTTGCAGTGGCTGCGCCCATCGCCTCGTTTTGAGTTAGTAGTGTGATGTACCTCATGCATAAATATTAAGAGAGGCGTATATAGACCTTATCGCAAATACCAATGCGCAAGCGCAGACTGTTGAATGAGGTGCATTGTGGGATATATTATATGGATCAAATTTGGATACCAGCAAGACCACAATGCACCTAATTCCAAGCTTTACGTGCGCGCCCCGGTATTTGCGAAAAGGTCTATTGACCCCTTGCACGCACGTCACACGCGGCGACTGATGCCACGCTCACCATGCATGTTGGTGGGCAGTTTAGGTTTACGTGTATTAACGCCGCTTCGCATAAAATGCACACTTCACTGCATAACGCACAGCATAGAGTTATATATGAAAACGCACAGTGAAATTGCCCACCAGTATGGTGCATTCGAGATTTTTCTGATGATGATGACGTCAGGTGAAATGGGTCAATATGAGCATATCCATAGGTAGATTCCATTGTGGGGTAGGGCCTGAATTGAATGTTCAATCACTCACCTATTGTCAGCATTTCCAAACGTTCCCCTCCAGAGTAAGCCTTCCAAGTTATCGTTTTTTGAGTCATCCTCCAGACACAGGCAGAACAGAGCTGAATCTATCAGCGTCATGTTGTCTTGGTTATCTGTTTATTTTTAACAAAATAACACTTTTTTCAGTTAAAGGACAAGAATGTGTGCAACTGATCACTATGACACTTCAATGTTAAACAAAACAAAAAAACAAAAAACGTGTTATTAGATGTGTGGTGCGGCTGCTTGTGAACATCCAAACAAAGCAAAACAATGTTGAGTTAAGATTTTGACTTGATGTGTATGCATCTTATATTTGTGTTAACCATACACTCATTTGTGATGTTTCAGCACCTTATGCATAATACTTACGCACCTTTAGATAATTCTACAATGTGCTTCCGAAGATGTGCCCACGTGTCACGGTCTTGTGTGGTCAAGAAACCGACAGGATGATCCTGTGGTGGAGAGGATGCAGAATCATCAAAGATAAACTGAAGCTGAGCTTGGATGCTCTGTCCAGATACAATACTCCCTGATGAAGACGATAAAGGCAACAAGGTTGATAAGGACAGATTACATCCCCTGACGAGATCACTATTCACCAAATACACATGATGACACCATCTTCACAATAATCTTGGTTGTGCCACTTTGGGACAATGTTCCCACAGTGATGGCGCACATGTTTATACAGTGTATAGTGCCCATTTTAAGCGACGAAGCGCTTACTACCATCTTGTGTGTACAATTTGGTTCATTAAATAGTGGGGTGGGGGGGGGGGGGGTGGCAGACATTAGCTACAAGTTTGTGTGCAAACAGTCAAAACTGAAGCTACTGAACTTGCCAGGCAAGGCTAAACTATTAGACTATAACGGTAGGTCTAGAAATAGAACAGATTAAAATAGAATAGCATTTAAATTTGCAACCTTAATATCAAAACGGTTGGATTAAAATGCACTTGAATACAAATTTGAAAATGCTAAAAACAATTGCTTTTAAAAATGAAAATTTAAATACTTAGTTGTAGGCCAACATCACATTTTAAAACATTGTAGAAAAAAAAACAGGCAGGGCAAAAAACACCCAATAGCAACAGAACGATACGTACAAAACAATTAAAAAGCGACTGGTATACAAGTTTAAAACCACATGGGGCATGGAACTTACAACATAGCAATTGTATAGAAAATGGATGATATCTCTAAATAGCAACAAGGAAAATACGTACAAAAACACAAGAGAAGCGACAACAACTTACACTAATATAGTTTTTTTTTTATTTTTTTTTTTTAGTTTATTCCTTTTTTTAGTTTATTCCTTTAAATATTTATTTTGGTTTTACCCTCCCCAGATGCTTGATGATAACTGCTAAATTTCGAAAAGTGCACCAAATAATATTCGCACCACGTCCATGCGTGGTACTCTTTTGGTGTCAATTAAATTATGGAACGCACCACAAGTGCACCCCGTGTACAAACAGGTTGAGATTTTTACTGGGTGCGCCAATGGTGCACACCAGCCTTTAGAAAACACCTACGGCAAAACTTCCATCAAAATGTGCACCATAATCTGCACTTCAACTGTGAGGTCAAGTTTCTGAGACATGATATGGACAGCGTTCTAGCCAGGCATTAAACAGCGTGGCGGGCCGACTACAAGCTATCGAAAAGTTCCGATTTGTATCGATACGCTATACAAATGAAGCAAAAAAAAAGAAGTTTTTTCTATGTTTTTCAATGTTACCGAAGAACTTCTGATGTGTTTGTCTGTTATTTATTTGTTATTTTTTTCATCCCAAACATTTTCGCGACGCACATTCACAGCGTAGCTTACCGTCTCGTTGTCACAACAGCGTCAAAAAAAAAACATTCAAAAGTTACCACATCGTCATCAATAGCAGCATACAGCATGTACTCCACGCAAAGGTATGAAAGCGGCGAATTTACACGCGTTTTCGTTCATAAGATATTTGGGTACCAATCTCACTCTACAATCCCTACCCAGTTTGTGGAAACCCTTCCAAACTCAGATTTGTACCCTGATTCATGAGAGCGCATATTTCAGCCACATATTTCGGAAAGTCAGATGAAATTTCCCCATCACGATAACTTACCATCTTCTTCTAGAACGTCAACTACATACAAATGACCCCTGCACATCACCAGCACATGACGTTGGGTCACGTCACAAAACAGCTCATCTCTGATTGGTTTAGGAATTCTCGTTGCATTGAAAATATGTTGAAATTGACTCATATCTAAGGGATACACGTTGCTTTTCACTGCGTGTCTGTAGGCTTCATGTGCAGACATAGACCTGAATAAAAGTGATTTGAAGACAAACATTAGCTGTGAGTGTACGTAAGAAAAATAAGAGCGCCGAACACCATATTATTTTTTTTTCTCTGTAGAGGTGCCCTGACCAAACATTTTATTATGTAAAAGTGAAACACAACACTGCTGCAGTTTAGAATCGTGTGTTAGGCCTAGGTATAAACATTATTTATGTTGATAGAAACATGCAAACTTACCCAACAGATCGCCAAAATGCTTGAGTGTTAGTCAGAGCTGGGTTCTTATGAACGACATTAGGTACCAGTTTTTCTTCCCTCAAACTCTTCAAGAACCTCAGTAACGAGACGGTGATATTTGTTGCTCTAAGTATCTAATGAGAGACAAGAGATTTGAAGAACGAAGGTTTGTCAAATATAAAATCCAGAAGAACTTCTGAAGTGTAGAATTTGAGGCTTTGCTTATCATTAGATTACCAAAACATGGAAGGAGAAACAGGGAAAGACAGAAGCTCAGCTATACAGATGTAGTTTCTATATGGTCATCGGGGTGCTTTCATCTTCCCAACCTAATGAATGATAGGCAGGGATGGGCAAGCCTCAATATGATTCCGACCTCGGTCGACTAGAGTGAGAGAGAGAGAGGGGGGGGGGGGGGGGGGTATAGAGGTGCAAAGATGCACTTTTTACCGTGAGACTGACCCCTAATACTTATATATCAAGACAATGAGACAACGATAGTGAAAACAGTCCCCTTTGAACCAACCAATGTACTTTCAGCCTCACCTGATGCATGTAAGCTGGCCTGGAGTCATCACTCAGTAACAATGCAACATTTGTGGTGAGAATTGAATCTCTGGACGTTAAGTATATGTCCATCCACGGACCTATGTTTTACAGCCAATTAAAACAAAAGGGAAACCATCAATATTGATGAAACAAGGTGTGAAGAAAAATCATCAGGGAATCGAAGTACACGAATAAAATGTACACGAATAAAAGGAACATGAATAAAAGGAAAATGAAATAAAGGTACATGGATGAATAAAAGGTACGTGAATAAAAGACACATGGATAAAAAGGTACATAAAAAGTAATTGGATAATAGGTACATAAATAAATAAAAGGTACATTAATAAAAGGCACATACATAAAAGGCACATGGATAAAAGGCACATGGATAAAAGGCACATTAATAAAAGGCACATACATAAAAGGCACATGGATAAAAGGCACATGGATAAAAGGCACATGAATAAAAGGCACATGGATAAAAGGCACATATATAAAATGCACATGGATAAAAGGCACATGGATAAAAGGCACATGGATAAAAGGCACATGGATAGAAGGCACATGGATAAAAGGCACATACATAAAAGGCACATGGATAGAAGGCGCATGGATAAAAGGCACATGGATAGAAGGCACATGGATAAAAGGCACGTGGATAAAAGGCACATGGATAGAAGGTAGGCCTTACATGAATAAAAGGCACATAATAGGAATAAGAGGAAGCATCAAGGAAACACAGCTGAGCCGGAAGAGGGGCCCGGATGACAGTGGTTTTTAAGGTCACCAACTTCCATCAACAAGAATTAAGCCGAACATGCAAACCAAAGCAATACCTATAATGTAGCTTGTGTGTGTGTTTTTCTCGTTCTGCTCCACCAATGCTTTGTTTAGCTCTGAAATGAACCAAAATATTACACTGTAGCTTAAGTTATTGTTTTAGGGCATTTTACTCATTGTTATGCAATGAGCAAAGGGGACTACCACCCTCCGATACAAACCAAAGAATTGAAGTGGCCACCATCGTTGATGAAATGTGCACCCGTGAAGGGGTATCATAGTTTGTCATCAAAGATGGCGGTCAATGTCGCCATGGGCAATCGATCTATTACGGGGGCAATCGATTTGCTTCCCCGGGTGGGTCTCCCCTGGTGCCGTTCGGATAGCTTTGACGTCATTCTCCGGGCTCAGGGGGCACACCCGGGTCAGCCCTAAGTGCCCATGCTTGTGGAGCGGGTCACTTGGGGCTGACCAACGTGTGACGTCACGACAAAAACATTCGCAATTGCCACCATTTGATTTGTACTTCAGTGGGTCACTTTCACGAAGTTTGACACACAATTTCACCCTTAAAAGAGCGACTTCAAATAAATAATTATAAATAAACATTATTCGGAGACAAGTACTTTGGTTTCAATGTGGGCTTGTACAATATTTTAACGTTGCAGTTTTGCCTAATTGAGAATGATTATTTTGTTGCGCTCTTTTCGTCAATCCATGGACGGAAACTGAGCACAACAAGAAAGTAGTTCCGGGCGGGCACACAAGAAGCATTGTTGAATGATGGGGGAAGTTGGCGTTTGATTAGCTCATGTCAGGGGCTAACCTGAATGAGCACACCCGGCAGGGTCAACGGGGAAGCTAATGGAATGCACTCAAAATCCATTTTAACACTATATTTTTTCCCGGGTAATTCCCGGGAACTTTTGGTCGATCTTTTCACACAAAAAAAAAAACACTACCGGGAATTTCCGGGAAATAAATATTCCCAGGAAATAATTAACCCTGCTCAGTTATAGGGAGTTAACCTCGAGGTTAAACGTTTTTACTGGTATAAAGCAGATTTTTAGAACAAAAGCGGGTTTAAACTTACCCCCCCCCAACTTTCGCATGGGCTAACATGTTCACAACATTTCCTGGGGTTTGATCGTAAGTGTGAAACGACCGTGCATGTTATTTCTTGGAAATAGCACTCCCGGCAGACGAAAATGGGATAGTTAGAACGGTTGCTGGGTGGCGTTGGGGTTAAGGGGAAATGGCTCTGTAGTGTGAAAAGGGCTTAAGATGATTTTGGCAAAGCTCCCAGTGTTCAAGTTAAAGTAAATGATTTGTTTCCTTCACATGCTTTGAGAAATGTTCACAGAATGCAGAGTTTAACAAACATTTTTGACAAATAGAAACGTCTACCCACCCCGACCCTCTCCTCTCTCAAACTCATTAATCACGATTTCCGTCTTCTTGTATTCCTCCGAGGTGAGAAAAGCATACTTGGTTGCTAGGTAACGTTGACATGTGTCTTGTAGTGTTGGGATGGGTAGCTGTGGAATGGCTGGTTGGAAATGCATTGTGGGAACATGACTGATGGTTTGAAGATAGTCCGACGATGAGAAAGATGATCTATAGACGGAAGGACAATCAAGTAACAAGTCAGATTGTCTACAATAACAAAGAAGTTTCTGAATTATTTCAATCTAAGCTTTTTTTTAAAAAGGGTAAATTCAGTTTGCATACTTCATAGGGAACTGCAAAACTCTTATAGGTTAGGAGTATGGCACCAATTGTTAAATGGAAACATGAAGTTAAGGAAATCGTGGGATTTCACTCCGTGGGAATTAGCTGCGCGATGTGTAAGTAAAAGGTCATAACTCAAATAGCAAAAATGTTTGTAGCACACAAATTGTTCAATGCACAGCAATGCTTTTGAACCTCATCAGTTTTGCGTTTACATCCATGCAGGACTTATTACGAGGAAGGGTTTTATAGGTAGTTATTTTGTAAGATTCTCTTGCATTATGTAATATTCAAGCTCTCAAAACTCAATGGCTTGTTTCATAAATGTGAGATGACATTATTACAGACTCATTAGTGATTTATAAGTGACGAAAGTCATGCTATATACTGACCTTGATGTTGAAAACACTCTTATCTTTTGAGGTATGTTACATCTGCCTGACAAAGTCACCTACGATGAATATAACAACGAATGAATGTTACTGCACAAGGGGACTTTCTTATACAAGTCCCTTTTTTAATATAATGATCCATTATTGTACAATTTTAGAAACTATTAGCATAAATATGTTTTCATCTATTTGTTACGGAATTTTTTAAAAGGACATAATTAATGTAACAAAATCTTCGTTTGAACGAAATTTTGAACGAAGATTCCCCCCCCGATTTTTTTTTCACCTATGGCCCTTTTAAAAGCTCCGTAATTTCTTCACAAACTCAAGCTCATCCTTGTGGTGCACAGCGCCGGAAGAATAAAGTAATGTTTTAGACGAGGCATGGGGTGTATCATTGGCCCTTTAATGTATGGGGTGGGGCACTTCTGGCCAATTAAAACACTATAAAAGTTTCCGTTTGCACCTTTCCGTCCGGCAATCTCTTCTTGTTTTTCCAAAGTTTTGTGTAAGATGTGGGGGCCTACTATGCTTTGGAGGTAAAAGGAAAACTTCTTCAAATCACTGAAAATACTAAACAAAAGCTAACAAAATATGAATATAATTTTTTTTCTTCAAAATCTGTGGCACAGACGTTCATCATAGTTCATCATATACAGCAGGACAACGGCTTGATTGTAAGATGATTTGAAATACACGGAGAACTGCGGGGTTATAATCTCACAATTTTGAAAATTACCAGTTTCTTGGTGATGCTAGATGCCATGGTTATAGCTCCCCGCTTCACTCAGCCTAAATAATCAAACAGTTGTTTATTATTAGTTATGAATAGTAAGATTTATGTATGATAATTTATTTATTTAAAACAATATTTAGCGAGGGTGGCCCGGATCCAGCACAGCTGATCATTTGGGGACCTCACGTTATCTTCATCCTTTTGGAAATAGCGTATAGGCCTACCTAAATTCTCTGCTCACTAAATGTTTGTTAATAATTGACCTTTTGACACTAACACAATTTTAACAATAAGATTTACGGACTGAAGATTAAAATTTGCAGCCATTTTGAAAATGTTCGGCCAAAGTAAGATCCTTCAAAAACCTGTTTTTTTTATAAACTCAAAATGAAGCTTCTCTTACATCCTTATAAAGGGTTAAACCATACGTTTAAAACGGCCTTTGCCATTTTTGAAACCCGGATTAAGAAACTTCAAAGTTTGAGTCTTTAAGTTTTAAATAGCTGTTATAGAAAATCTTCAAAATGTAAACTCAGTAGTAGAATTCTATAGACCCCTTCATTCTTCTGAGGTAACTTTGCAGTAACATTATGTGGTGGTCGCCATTTATTTGAAATTATGCCCGTCATTCTTAAAAATGGGTCTCCTTTTGGTATATTTTGATCAGGTCAACCTGGCTTTCACGCAGCTCATATTGACTGTAAAAATAGTTATCATCCAGCATCGCACAGTGCATATAGAGATCATTACACATGTCATGTGTGCTCTATCCTTCTTCAGGAAAAAAAGGACCGTCCACAGGGACAATCTTAAAGGCAGTGATGGACACTATTGGTAATTACTCAAAATAATTATTAGCACAAAACCTTCCTTGGTAACGAGTAATGGGGAGAGGTTGATGGTATAAAACATTGTGAGAAACGGCTCTCTCTGAAGTGCCATAGTTTTCGAGAAAGAAGTAATTTTCCACGAATTTGATTTTCAAGACCTCAAGTTGAGAACCTGAGGTCTCGAAATAAACCATCTGAACGTGCACAACTTCGTGTGACAAGGGTGTTTTTTCTTTCATTATCTCGCAAGTTCGACGACCAACGACCAATTGAGCTCAAATTTTCACAGGTTTGTTATTTTATGCATATGTTGAGATACACCAACTGTGAAGGCTAGTCTTTGACAATTACCAATAGTGTCCACTGCCTTTTTAAGTACATGGACAATGGAAAGAACACCAGTGTATCCACAGGGGGCATTGAGAATGTGTGATCGTTTTCAATTCCACCCGACCCCACCTGACCCCGTCCGATAATGCTTCTTTAGAACTGTTGAAATCTTCACCAAACCTTTAGAAACACTAAAGTGAAGATAGGCTTTGGAACTGCAACTTCCAGAGCCTTGATGTGTTATCATGCTATTATAACAATGATGTATACCATGTTGAAGAGGGCCTAAAAGTTTTATACTTTCGATTGTGAGCCGTTTATGCAAAAGTGTACACGGCATAGATGTCAGGATCCAGTCAATGATTTCCAGTCAACTTATTATTGGCGGATTCAAAATAACACATTTCAGAATATATTGTAAAATGTTTGTTTTTTGTCCGTTAACAATTTGACTCACCTTGAAGACGACGGTTCATAATCTGAACTCCAAACCCTTAAAGTTGTAGTCTGAGTATGCAGGTAGAATGGAGGCTGAGATTTTTTTATGAACTTCACCGGCCTGATTAAGGCCTACAGTTGTACCGTTCGCGGTGTTAGATCCTAGATAGACGACCTTCAAACCTTCAACACACCCATGTGCCTTCCTCCATGCACATACCCATCCACACACCACAGATCAGGTTTTTGCTATTGTTGTTCTGATTCCCTTTTTATTTCCAAAAGAATTCCCTTATATATAACTGGGTTCTTCTGCTCTTGCAGTAGCTTTTCTGTTTCTAAAGAAATCATACGTGGATAGCGTTATAAAATAAAGAAAGCCACGGGACGTGTGTCGCGTTAAATGTTCCGTTGAGTAAGTTTCCCGTGTATGGAGCCAAGGCAGGGGTGCCGAAGTAAAAGGACACGCAGTCACAACTATTATCATTAACCTTTCTGACCTACAGAGATTTACACTTCCACTAGAGCGATTGGTCACAGTTCAGAGAATGTAGGGGAAAGTATTAAATCATTTTGGGTTGGAAAACTGCACATAGAGCGGTGTCTGTTTTGTCGATAGCTTTGTTCGGGAGGCCAGTCAGAAGCTATTTAAAATGGTTGCTGCGAAGGCTGTATATGCATCTGAAAGCACACATTGTACAACAATTGTTGGTTTTTTCCTTTCCTTATTTGTTGGGGGTAAATTCGGTTACCAACTAAGCCCACATTTTCACAGATTTTGTTTAGTAAGCATACGTTGGGATACACCAAGTGAGAATACTGGTCTTTCTGGATAGTTACCAAAGGTGTTCCAGTGCCTTTAAAGGCAGTGGACACTATTGGTAATTGTCAAAGACTAGCCTTCACAGTTGGTGTATCTCAACATATGCATAAAAAAACAAACCTGTGAAAATTTGAGCTCAATCGGTCATCGAACTTGCGAGAAAATAATGAAAGAAAAAAACACCCTTGTCACACGAAGTTGTGTGCGTTTAGATGGTTGATTTCGAGACCTCAACTTGAGGTCTTGAAATCAAATTCGTGGAAAATTACTTCTTTCTCGAAAACTATGGTACTTCAGAGGGAGCCGTTTCTCACAATGTTTTATACCATCAACCTCTCCCCATTACTCGTCACCAAGAAAGGTTTTATGCTAATAATTATTTTGAGTAACTACCAATAGTGTCCACTGCCTTTAGAGAGGACGCGCGCGCGGCTTTTTATTTTAACTAATAACACATTGTGAGTTGTACCAAGAACATTTTAAAGGGAGCGGGATTTGAACATTAACCCAATCAGACTATCCAAATTTGAAAACAAAATTGGAGCGAAACAACTTTAAATAATTATGGAACAGAATTTGGAAAACAAACACTGTAATCGTTCCTCCTATTTTAAAACAAGATTACTGGCAATCAACAATGAAATTATACAAACGGAGCAATAAACAGAAGTGGGTTTCTATGAAACAGTCTCATCCTTCCAAAGATATTATCAATCTTTGATTATATCGTTGGTGTAAAAGAAAAAAGAAAAGAAAAACAATACAAAAATACAAAATAAAAAGGGACTCAAGAGAAGGAAGGTATCGTCATAAAATCTGAAGTACTACAGTGTAGAGTCCAAACTTTTGAAGAGAGTGAAACAAATATATTATGTGGCTCCAAAACATTATATATTATGTAAAAGTTATTGTTTAAAGGCAGTGGACACTATTGGTAATTACTCAAAATAATTATTAGCACGAAACCTTACTTGGTATCGAGTAATGGGGAGAGGTTGGTAGTATAAAACTCTGTGAGAAACGGCTCCCTCTGAAAGGGAGTAGTTTTCGAGAAAGAAGTAATTTTCTACGAATTTGATTTCGAGACCTCAAGTTTAGAACTTGAGGTCTCGAAATCAACCATCTAAACGCACACAACTTCGTGTGACAAGGGTGTTTTTTCTTTCATTATTATCTCACAACTTCAACGACCAATTGAGCTCAAATTTTCACAGGTTTGTTATTTCATGCATATGTTGAGATACACCAAGTGAGAAGACTGGTCTTTGACAATTACCAATAGTCTCCACTGTCTTTAAAGAAGTACTTGAACGAAAACAAAGAATGAGAAATATTTACTGGAATTCATTTACATGTGCTCAATAAATACAGACATACAGTCAGTTCACATTACATAAATGTATCAAAATAATTTAAAAAAATCATTTTGTCAACAACAGTTTTCTTTCGTTGGGTTTCGCGAAAAGCCCCGTGACGTAATCCTTCCGGGATTAATTCCTTTGACGTCATGTGTGGGAGTAGTGTTTCATATACCATACTACAATATATATATATATATATATAATTTATCTTTGTTGGACACCTGTCCCGTAAAGGGCCTCTGTAAATACATGTCAATTTCTGATATTCTTAAAGACACTGGACACTGTTGGTAATTGTCAAAGACCAGGACGTCTTCTCACTTGGTGTATCTCAACATATATGCACTAAATAACAAACCTGTGAAAATTTGAGCTTAATTGGCCTTAGAAGTTGCGAGATAACAAAGAAAGAAAAAACACCCTGGTCACACGAAGTTGTGTGCTTTCCAGATGCTTGATTTCGAGCAGATCTAAATCTGAGGTCTTAAAATCAAATTCGTGGAAAATATATTCTTTCTCTAAAACTACGTTACCTAAGAGGGAGCCGTTTTCCACAATATTTTTTAATATCAACAGCTCCCCATTACTCGTTACCAAGTAAGGCTTTATGCTAATTATTATTTTAAGTAATTACCAATAGTGTCCACTGCCTTTGTCTTAGATTATTCGAGTCCTTTAACAACCGAGTGATTGGTATATTTATAAATACAACAGTATTCTTATTTACTACCTTAGCATTAGTCTTGAAGTCAAGACGGTAATTGTTAAGCGCGGTGTAGTTACAGCGCAGCGTAGCTACGGGGACGATGCACACACCCTCGATCCCAGTATGTGTGTGTGGGTCTTCGCGCTACCTACGACTGTTGCATGTGTAACATCGCACTGTGACTGTTGCATGAAAGGCAGACAAAATAGGCAGCGCCTAACGACTTGTCATCAAGTCTACCTTAGCATCAAATATATTTTCTGAAAAAGTCCTGTATCCAATTGAAATTTTTTTTTATTTAAAATAAGAGCTTCCCCTCTTAGAAATGTGGAGCAGTCCATTCTAGGATACTCCCCCAGATCAAACGGTAAAGATTGTTTAACTAATTGTGCAAGTTTGTAGGACTTATATTATGTCCCTTTAAACTACCACACAAATTTATAACAATATTCATGATTAGCAGTTAACTAATTGTGTCCTGCAATATCTATATATTAATATATATTTTGACTTTCAAAACATCATTTCATGGCTTTTTTTAAGACTTCATGAATCTCGTCAGATGCTTGTTTGATACATTCTACAAAGTCAGACAGATTTGGTGATGTCTTGTAGCTAGAACCAGTCCATTGCATACCATCTTTCCCAACAGAATATGCCACCCCTAGTCCTGTGGGTGACACAGGAGCAAATGCTGCGCCATCACTGGCAGTATTTCTTCCCATTGTGCTTGTTGATAGCGTGATGGTGTTTATGTTTGCATAGGCAGAGTCTTGGAACAATCTAGGTATGGACTTTCCTGACTTCATTGCTAAGACTCGTAACGCAAAAAGGTGACGATCCCAACCTTGACCTGTCGGAGTAAGATGTACAGAAGATATTCAGTTTTTAAGATTACACCAAAATTTGTTTAATAAATATATAATAATATATAACTATATCATTTATGTAGGATTCGAACTGCCTCTAGCAATCTCGGTGGTCTAAATTAGTTGGTAAGACACTGCTCTAAAATTAAAAAGGTCCTGGGTTCGAATCCCACTCAAGTAATATGCCTGTGATTCTTTTCAGAGAGCTCAAAAAAATACTGAGTATACAGTGCTAACACACATCAGAGTATATGGGTAAAACAAAACATGATTATATTTGCTTTCAACTTTTTGATTTTAAAGATGGGTTGTCAATACATACCAGCCGTTGCCTGTGCTGAGAGCTGTCTATGTTTATCAGAACATGCTTTAAGCAAACTGACTTTCTCTGCTAGACTGACTGAAGTGTTTCCATTGAATGCCTCAGCGCACCTCTTGGTCTCGCTCGTGGCAGATCGGACTGTTTCTGTACGGCCATGTTTGTAGAGGGCTGTACTGCAGGACTCGTAGGTTGCTGCAGTGTCTCCAGTTACTCGAGAATAAGCCATCTGGTAAAGCGGAGAAAAAGGTTTGGATAAATAGGATGTCTCAGTCTGGCCAAGTGTTTAGGAGGATCGAGATTGTTTGTTTAAGCCATCGGAGTTTGGGTTCGAATCCCGATCATGACAATTGTATCCTTAAGCAAGCTGCTTCGTTATAATTGTTTCTCTTCACCAAGAGGTATACATGGGAACCTGCGAGGGTAGAGGTTGATCATCAAAAAGCCGCTGGGGTATCACAGCAGGCGGGGCCTGTATACTTCCCAAGGAGCTGAGAAAGATTAATGTAAAGCGCCTTGATACGGTTTCTATAAAATGCGTTACATAAGAACGGGTTATAATTTTCCTAGTTATAATTAATAGTATTAATCTGGTATAATCCTGTTCCCTTGACATCATTGGTCCTGGTTATGAAAGACTTTTTTATTATCACACTACTTCATGATCCCAAGTGCAACCTTTTCAAAAAATACATATCAGAACTAGAAAGCGCCTTGATACAGTTTCTATAAAATGCGTTATAATTATTATTATTTATCTGGTATAATCCTGTTCCATTGACACCATTATTTTGCACACTACGATATTAAGGACTTGTTCAATTAGTCCTGGTTACGAAACACTTTTTTATTATCACACCACTTCATGATCCCAAGTGCAACCTTTTCAAAAAATACCTATCAGAACTTAAAGATTAATGACACACCTGCATAGCAAGTTGTGCTACAGCGTCTGGGCTCAGTCTACACCCTTTCAGGAAGGTAGATCCATATTTATTGTAATCCATACACTGTATATTCAGCTGATTGGTTCTATGTAGGTGATCAAGCTGGGCCTTCTCAATGCCTTGGTGAATAACGTTATCAAAGCTGAATTCAAGCTGGGGAGAAAGTAAAATGTGCCAATTACTATACTGGACAGTTATTGAATTGAATTGAATTGCTTTATTCATCAGGTATAAAAAAATACATGAAATTTAAATTCCAATTGTACAGCAACAGATAAAATATAAAAATTAAAATCCACTGATAAAAGAGTAATAAGAATAATAATATAAGTTATCACACAAGTGCGAGTGGAATACGGAAAAATATAGCGCTTCTGCGTCCCAGATCCAACGAGGCTGAAGGCCGAGTTGGATATGGGACGCAGGCGCGCTATATTTTTTCGTATTTCACGAGCACTTGCAAAATTTAAAACTTCAGAGCGTTAGTTCACGCGCATAAAGTTGAGAATGTAACTTTTGCACTGTCCGTATACGGAGCGTGACAAAATGACATTTCACAATACGCACTGTGTAATAAAAACAGAGGAAGTAGGATATAAAACAGAGCTCGTAGCATATATGTTTTTATCCCCCTAGTAGTTTGTGCATCTGATTGGTGGATTAGCGCGTACTGGAAGATAATAGTCAACATTTATATAGCGCCAAATCCATCAAAAGCGATGCTCCATGGCGCTTAATACACAGAAACATTAAAAACAAACTCCCTAAATAAGTAAACAGAAAATAATGACAAGCAATTACAGAATTAAACAATATACAATGGAAATTTACAATATACAATAGAACTATGCAAAATTTTAAAATGAAAAGGACGTGTAAAAAACAGACCAGCTGTGACCACAATGAAATTATAAACTAAGACATATACCAAAAGAGTAGTTGTTCACCCCAACTAAAAAGAGGCCGGGTTATGTATATCAAGAAGCTCACTTGTACCAATTTATTGCAAGGTGAAAAAAGTTAGCACTTTGAGAAAAGACAATTAAGAACTCACTGTGGCAGTGAAGTTAATAAAACAAACTAAAGCGCCTTCAGAACAAAGCTGCTCGTCTTGTTTTTGCCTGTGGCAGAGACCAAAAATCCTCTGAGATCTCTTCACTGGCTGCCAGTATGAGAAAGAATCAAATACAAAATCCTTCTGTATGTTCACAAATGTCTTCATGGTCAAGCACCACAATACCTCATAGAAAACCTAATCCTCTACAATACTGGTCATTCTGAAGACCGTAGAAGGCTCCGCTCTGCTCCTGACATCACACGCTTGGTTGTTCCTGGTTCCTTAAAAGGCTGGAGACAATCTATTCTTCAATGCAGCTCCTAAGCTTTGGAACCAACTGCCCTGTGACGTCAGAGAAGCAGTGTCTACTTCGGTCTTCAAGCGGTCGCTCAAAATGTTTTTGTTTCCAAATGAGAGCAACTAGTAGTTTTCTTTTGCTATATGTTTTCTACTTAGGTTGTATTGTTCTTCTTGTGAGACGCTGTGTTCTTTGTAGAGCGCCATAGAAATGTTTACTATTGTTATTATTATTATTATTATTATTAAAGAATCTAAAGAGCACACAGACGGTGTTACTGCAAACCAAACTGAAACTTCACAATGCAATGCCTCAAATTCCATATACCTTATGAATGCTAGTAAGTCATAATGGAAACACCCAATTGGTAGATCTTGGGAAAAAACCTTCTGAATTGGACTATTATGAAATGAAGAAAAACTCAAAGAATAAAAGGACAGTAGGAATCACCTTCCTGACAGTCTTTGAGTGATCTGCGTTGCGTATGGCGCCCTCTGGTGACACAGCAGGTCGGTCGATAGAATCTTGAAAGGCCTCAGTTACCACTCTCTTTAAGGTTAATCCATCTCCCCAAGAATGCTCCAAGTTTATAAGTAAGCGTCCGGCTTTTGTAACGATGAGCTGGATCGTTTTATCAAACCATCTAACAATCAATGAAAAACAAGACTCAATGTTTTAAACGTTGCTCATTGACTTATCTCAGATTCCACTTTATCTTTCATTCAAAATAATGTTGTTAGTCGAAGGTTTGAATATGGAAATAGACAGGGTTGTTTTAAAGCACAAGTGTAACTATGGCAATTGTCACTTAGACAACATGTGATGGAGTGTTAAGCTGCGTTCGCATTGGACTTAATTTGGGTAAACTAACCGAGCCAATGGGTAACTTACCCATTTTAAGTCCAATGCGCACAGCCCAGGAAGTTTTCCTCCCAGGTAACTTACCCGACCCGAATGGGTAGTTTAACCGAGCCAAAGGTGCCCAGGAAGATTGACCAGGTCAGTTTAACCGAGCCAGAAAGTCCAATGCGGACGCGACGACTCGGTTAAATCTTCCATCCGTCTGTGACCCGAAGAAGCTGACATGTTTTGTCTTGGAAGAATAAGATTTTCGTGACTATCAAACTATTCAATGTTATGCAAGGGGCCAGCTCGGTTAGTTTACCCACGGTCTCGGTAAGTTTAGCCAAGTCAAATAAATCCAAGTGCGGACGGTGGGAAAGTTAACCCGTCGGAATGTTACCCAGCGTCATGGTTAAGTTACCCAAAATATTAGTCCAGTGCGAACACGGCTTTAGGCTGAAATGATGTTTATCAGTCACTCACCTGTTGCCAGCATTTCCATACAGTCCCCTCTTAATGTCTTCAACGTTATCATTGCTTAGATCATCCTCCAGACACAGGCAGAACAGAGCTGAATCTATCAGCCCCATGTTGTCTTGGTTATCTGTACAGACAAATAACAACTCTATGACTTTTACAAAGAAAATTCATTCACAAAAGTAGTTATTCAATTAGTACCATTATTAGTGCAATTCACATGAATGTGACTATAAAGATACTTCAAGGCACTGGACACCTTTGGTAAATGTCAAAGACCAGTATTCTTAGTTGGTGTATCCAAGATTGTGACTTGCTTTTCTGACGAGTGTCAAGTACAATTGAGTCAAAACTGGACAAAAACTTGATAAAGGGGTGCCTATGATACCAAGTACAATCGTGATAACATAAACAAGAAAGACAAGAGAAGTTCTCAAAAAGAACATAACTGCCACCGAGCAGAGATACACACATTTTGTTTTTACCAAAAACCAAAGTATACATTGATACCTCACCATACAATGCCTAAAATCCCACAATAAAAAAAATTATTGAAAAAAAAAAAAAAAACTTTTAAAGTACCTTTAGATAATTCTACAATGTGCTTCCGAAGACGTGTCCACGTGTCACGGTCTTGTGTGGTCAAGAAACCGACAGGATGATCCTGTGGTGGAGAGGATGCAGAATCATCAAAGATAAACTGAAGATGAGCTTGGATGATCTGTCCAGATACAATACTCCCTGATGAAGAGGATAAAGGCAACAAGGTTGATATAAAGTACATGTTTGAAGCTTTGCATGGTGTGGATAAATACGACGGAAACAACAAAATGGTTGTACATGCAAGTTTACTATTCATATTTATGTATTCATAGTTACTCTTTTTCTCCACACCATGCAAAGCTTCAAACACCATTTACAATGTCGTCATGTTCAACAGCGCGGTGCCTAGTTTTAGGATTTACACACCGCTTTCCAACATTTTGTACATGCATTTTAACTTCCAAAATGAGGGGCCTGGTACACAGATAGCCACAAGTGACATTAACAGCAAGTTTTAGTGTGCAACATGGTTAACTGAAGGTTGACAATTTTGACTCGACCCCCGGCTGGTCGACCATAGGCTGACTTTGAAACAAGCCTCATGATTATGGTTTCATCTGTGGTTCCGATAGTCTGTTCAATGTGTAATGCGCAGAGGAACCAGTGACGCTTTAGCGAAAATGTGGAAAGCAATGGTTGACTGGACTTTCATATGAGTTGATTGATCGTGAGTGAGTGAGTCACTGCGCATGTTTGTTGCTGGTCAGTAGTCAACTCATTATTCTCGAACTTTGAGTTGTGCAAGGGGTCAGCTGAAGCTAAAATATTAATACTTATTACTTACCATCTTCTTCCAGTACATCCACAACATACATACGACCCCTGCACATCACCAACACATGACGTTGGGTCACATCACAAAACAGCTCATCTCTGATTGGTTGAGGGATTCTCGTTGCGTTGAAAATACGTTGAAATTGACTCATATCTAAAGGGTACGCATTGCTTTTCACTGCGTGTCTGTAGGCTTCATGTGCAGACAGAGACCTGAATGAAAGTAATTTGAAGATAAGCATGCAACTGTAAGCTGGAATAATGTCACACCCCACAGTCTCACAGGACTATCTAGGAGAAAGACAACTAATGTTGCACTAGAGATGCTCTGTCCAAACAGTTTGTTAACCTAGCACAATTCTTTGATGGCTTAAAGGCACTGTACACGTTTGGTAATTGTCAAAGACCAGTGTTCTCACTTGGTGTATCCCATCATAAGCATAAAATAACAAGCCTGTGAAAATTTGGGCTCAATTGGTCATCGAAGTTGCAAGAAAATGATGAAAGAAATACACCCTTGTTGGACGAATTTGCTACAGCTACGAATAAAAGACTTCTAGCTTAAAGTCTTTTAATATTTCAGTGAGAAATTACCTCTTTCTCAAAAACTACGTTACTTCAGAGGGAGTCGTTTCCCACAATGTTTTATAATCAACAGCTCTACAATGCTCGTTACCAAGTCAGTTTTTAAGTTAATATTTGTTTTGAGTAATTACCAAACGTGTACATTCCCTTCAAGTGACAACACTGTTGCAGTTAATAATATCATGTGTTAGGTCTATAACATTATTTCATATAAATTACATATTCATATAAATCAGATACAAAACTTACCCAACAGATCGCCAGAATTCTTCAGTGTCAGTCACTGCTGGGTTCTTATGAATGACATCAGGTACCAGTTTGCCTTCCCTCAAAGTCTTCAAGAATCTCAATATTGAGACGGTGATATTTGTTGCTCTAAGTATCTGATGAGAGACAAAGGATGTAAAGAACAAAGGTTTTTTAAAGGCAGTGGACACTATTGGTAATTGTTAAAGACTTGCCTTCACATTTGGTGTATCTTAACATATACATAAAATAACAAACCTGTGAAAATTTGAGTTCAATCGGTCATCGAAGTTGGGAGATAACAATGAAAGACAACAAAACACCCTTGTCACACGAAGTTGTGTGAGTTTAGATGGTTGATTTCGAGACCTCAAGTTCTAAACCTGAGGTCTCAAAATCAAATTCGTGGAAAATTACTTCTTTCTCAAAAACTATGGCACTTCAGAGGGAGCCGTTTCTCACAATGTTTTATACCACCAACCTCTCCCAATTACTTGTCACCAAGAAAGGTTTTATGCCAATAATTATTTTGAGTAATTACCAATAGTGTCCACTGCCTTTAAGTTAATCCAAAATACTATTAGGTATTGCAAACTACTTACAAACCAAAATGACCTATGATACAAATACAAACAAATAGTTGTTAAGTGGCCTGAAGTTTTAACCCTACCTGGGTCTTTCCTGAAGCCTTCCACCAGAAAGACGCTGCTAGGGTTAAAACGTCGGCTAAGGCCACTACCTTCTTTTACAAGTAAATCTAGTAACCTTTCTGAGGTGTAGGATTCAAGAGTTTGCAAGGTGAAGATGTTAATTTATCTGTGGAATCTTACATGGTTTATAAATGCCAGAATAAACTTATACTTCAACGAGATATATTCATGGAGAAAAAATGAAAACAGTGGCATTCTCTACAGCGTCAATATTCAGTATCACCTGTTGCATATAGGCTGGCCTAGCGTCGTCACTGATTAAGGTTACAGGATTGGAGTTGAGTACAACTGAAGCTCTGTATGTTAAGTACATGTCCAGCCAAGAATCTGCGTTTAATCAGGCAATTCAATTAGGAAAAGCATTAAAGGCAGAGGGCACTATTGGTAATTACCCAAAATAATTATTAGCATAAAAAATTATTTGGTAACAAGCATTGTGAGAAACGGCTCCCTCTCAAGTAACGTAGTTTTTGAGAAAGAAGTAATTTTCCACTAATTTGATTTTGAGACCTCAGATTTAGAATTTGAGGTCCCAAAATCAAGCATCTGAACACACACAACTTCGCGTGACAAGGGTGTTTTTTCTTCCATTATTATCTCGAAACGTCGATGACCAATGGAGCTCAAGTTTTTACAGGTTTGTTATTTTATGCATGTTTTGAGATACACCAAGTGAGGAGACTTGTCTTTGACAATACCCATTCAATAGTGTCCACTGCCTTTAAGGAAACAGGGTATTAGAATGACAGGAAACATCAAAGATACAAGGTACTGGAATGCATCAAAAAGTCAAGGAAACATGGTACTCAAAATAGCATCAAATATACAAGGCACTGAAATTAAGGAAGCATCAATGAAAAGAGAGACAAAACATCACGTAAAACGAGGTATATAGGAACACAGGAATGAAAGAAAGCATCAATGCTGCCCCCCTATAAAAAACATTTCCCCTGGCATGCCTGGGCCCCCCTTTAGAACAATTACCGCCCCCCCCCCCTGTGCCCCCCCCCCAACCAAAAAATACTGGCAATGCTGCTATGACCACTATTTCAACTATAATCATACCCAAGACTTGCCACCCAGAGCATGCCAACACCAATGGTCAATGGTGCTCTACTAACATGGCCTAGCCTAGCCACCTACACCATGCCAATATAAGGAATGGTTTCTCAATCAACCATGTACTGACAACAAATAATGGTGCTCACATGCAGGCCTGTTTAATTAATATTCAGTTGAGTTGAGTATGCAAACTTAAAGTATCGTATATGGAAAGCAAAAATATACCTGTAATGTAGCTTGTGTGACTGTTTTTCTTGTTCTGCTCCACCAATTCAATGTTTAGCTCTGATGAAAATAGCCAAAATAAAACACTTCAGTAAAAGACATTGTTTTAAAGCATTTTACCCATCCTTAAAATTGCAGTTACAATGAAGTACTACCTTGTCATGCATTGTTAAAGCATACAACTAAATATTTGGGGTGATTTGTTTCCTTCACATGTTCACCAGGCATAGGGTAACGATGGTTTGCAAATAAATGTTCAAAAAAGAACATGAATTGTACGGTTACTAAAAATAAAGAGGAAAATCTCATCACTTTGCGACAGACTTTCCATTAAAGGCACTGGACACTATTGGTAATTACTCAAAACAATTATTAGCACAAAAACTTACTTGGTAATGAGTAATAGAGATCTGTTGATAGTATAAAACATTGTGAGAAACGACTCCCTCTGAAGTAACATAGTTGATTTCGAAGTTGATTTCGAGACCTCAGAATTAGATTTTGAGGTCTTGAAATCAAGCATCTGCAAGCACACAACTTCGTGTGACAAGGGCGTTTTTTCTTTCATTATTAACTCGTAACTTCGACGACCAATTGAACTCAAATTTTCACAGGTTTGTTATTTTATGCATATGTGGATGAGATACACCAATTGAGAAGACTGGTCTTTGACAATTACCAATAGTGTCCTGGGGTCGATTTCACAAAGAGTTAGGAAAACGTATGCCTAGTCCTGTAACTTGTACTAACTTCAGATAAGACTGGTTTTAACTCTTTGTGAAATCCACCCCAGTGTCATTAATGCAGTGTTTGTAAAAGATTAACAAGTGGAATCTCAACCCACCATGACCCTCTCCTCTCTCAAACTCCTCAACTATGGCCTTTGTCTCCTCAAATTCCTCTGGGCTGAGAAAAGCTCCTTGGGTTGCCAGGTAACGTTGACAGGTGTCTTGTAGTGTTGGGATGGGTAGCTGTGGAATGGCTGGTTGGAAATGCATTGTGGGAACATGACTGATGGTTTGAAGATAGTCCGATGATGAGAAAGATGAGCTGAACGGAAGGAAAGTAAAGGTATATGTGAGAAGGTTTACAATTACAGGGAAATATATACCATTATTTTAATTGTAATGCCTCCTGTTGGAATTTAGAGAGAGAGAGGGACTCAGCTTGTATCATGAACTTTGGTAGTTTAAATCACGTTAACACTTGGCTGCCATCTTGATGGAAAGGTATGGAGTAAGGGTTAGACTCTAGAGGGCGCTAGTCCTGTATGTATGCGTGTGTGAATGTGACATTAATCTATTCTAAATCTAAAGCCATTTAAAGAAGGGGAAATTCGGCTCGACTTTTTTACACATTTAGTTAGAGAACAATGCAAAACTCCCAGGTTTTAGGAGTTACATATGACAGGCCTGGAATATCATCTTTGAGTGTACAAGGCCCATTTTCATAATAATAATAACAATAATAACAAATTCTTATAGCGCATTTCACAATAAACCATATCAATGTTCTTTACATTAGTGCCCCTGGTCATTGGGCCAATAACATCCCTTTAATAATCTTTCTCCGCTCCATGGGGAGTATACAGCCCCAAGCTGCTGTGGCGCTCCGAAGGCTTTTTCATTCACAATATCTATAGCCTTGCTCAAGGCAGTCGAATTATTCACTCCAAAAAAATAACCCACCCGTATTCACTGTGCGTAACATCACACGACACGATGCCCCCGTACACTATCCGCATGCGGAGGCCGTCAGGCCGACAGCCTTGTAGGATCTGTGTTGAAGCCACTGACCTCATTACTATAATAAGCGAAGAGTTCCCACGGTCAGCTCATTACCATAATGCCCGCGAAAGACGAGACATGTTTACCTCACACACCACCACCACGGACGCATGATAGGGTCCAAAGGTCGTGATAAGGGAAGTGCGTGATTGGACGTCAAAATGAATAATTCATTTGCCTCACATCCTGTGTTGTCTGATAGGTCTGACGAACGATATACATATTCATGAGCTGCATACTAGCATATCCTAGAGCCCCCCCAATTTCGTCCACTATTGGAATTTTTTCAATACAACACATTAAAACCGGAAGATACAGACCCGACAAGGCTGTCGGCCTCACGGCCTCCGCATGCGGTTAGTGGTGTACGAGTGCGATGACTTGTGTGAACAGTATTCGTGCGATGTGACAGTGTGTATACGGGTGGGTCATTCGGTGTGATCGCACACACCATGCACAGGGTATACAACGGGTGGGTTTACAGCTGCGTCTTTTCGGAGCGAATAATGCGACTGCCTTGAGCAAGGCTACAATATCTACATCTTCCCAGGTAGCCTACCCCTTTATTCCCCTGGGTGAAGAGAAGCAGTTATAGTAAAGTAGCTTGCTCAATGACACAAGTGTCATGACAGGGATTCGAACCCACACTCTAATGACTTTATCCACCAGAACTTGATTTTTATTCATCCTGCAAGACACTTCAATATGGGAAACATTTTTATGGGGCACCATGCAAGGCCAAGACCAGGCCAACAGCGACAGAGGCCATGGCCTGTGTGAAATTCAATGCCTGGCAACAATTAAAAAATGAAAACATGGTAGTGATGGGAGTACACTTCCACAGGATCTTCCTTGGAGTGAATTCCTTGGAATTTACTATGTTGTGTGTAGTATGAAAAGGGATTTGCAATTACACAACCTAACAAGATCTAACAAGACCTAACAAATTCACCAGCTGGTGAATTGAAACAAGATTACAGCTCAACTTGCAAAATATTTTGCAGCACACACACTGTTGTACTCAACAACAATTTGTTTCTCATCAGTTTTGAGTTTGCATCCAGGACCAGTTTTACAGAGCTGCTTACAAGCAAACAATTTTGATCAAAACTCATGTGTGCTTAGCAAAAGGTAGCAGGATACCAGTCATAAATGGTTCATGTATAAGTAATATTTAAATCTGGTAAGCAGATTCTGATAATTAAGCAGCTCTATGAAATCCAGCCAAGGATTGACAAAAAGAAGGCATTTGGTAATTATTGTATCAGCTTCACCGGCAAAGTCATCACAAATCGGTTTCCAGAATTCTCTAAACAAAGAGAAGTACCTTACTGACCTTGATGTAGAAAACACTCTTGTCTTTTGAGGTATGTTACGTGTACATCTGCCTGATATAGACACCTACAATGAATGAAAACATTCATAATAATTTTTTTCTCCTTTTCTTTTTTCACGGAGGAAATTATTTACTATAGGGAAGGTACACGTTTGGTAATTTTCAAAGACCAGTCTTCTCACTTGGTGTATCCCATCATATGCACAAAACAACAAACCTGTGAAAATTTGGGCTCAATCGGTCATCAAAGTTGTGACAAAATGATGAAAGAAAAAACACCCTTATTGCACGAATATGTGTTCTTTCAGATAGAAATCTAGCTAGAAGTCTTTTATTATTTTAGTCAGAAGTTGTATTCTCAAAATCTACATTACTTCAGAGGGAGTCGTTTCCTACAATGTTTTATACTATCAACAGCTCTCCAATGCTCGTTAACAAGTCAGTTTTTAAGTTAATATTTGTTTTGAGTAACTACCAAACGTGTACCTTCCCTTGAAAAACAACTGCTCATTTTACAAACAAGCTGAAAATCTATACAAAATACAAAGTGAGTTAACCTTGAACCAATAATTTAAAAGAGTCCCATTTTGGGTGGAAATTAACAGTGGAATCATTGGTGATAGATCTATGTATTTAACCAAAGTATAATGAAGTTTTAAATCCAGTTTCAAAGATGCAAGTGAAGGTCTAATTGTTACTCATCTCCACTTTATAGATGATGAAACTACATAATTTGTTTGATACTAAAAAGGATCTAGCCTCATTGCGTAAACGAATGTTTAAAGGCAAAAACTCAATGGAGCTGAAGGTGGGAATTTACATTCTTCTTAAAAGGTTTATACACACCCACGTGACGCGCTCTCCACCAATAGGAATAGCGAAACTATCTGAGGTATTTATAATTATGAATGAAGCATTATGAACTTCCTTAGATCTACAATACAAAATAATGTGTTAAATTTGACAATATTTACCAGTTTCTTTGTGATCCTTGTTGCCATGGTAATGCTAAACTTCTCCAACTCACTGATCCACAATCTCCAGCCTCATCAGCCCTCACTCGGCCTAGGTTCATATTAAAAACAAACACAATTTCAACAATTTGGTATTTTGAACTTTCATGGCGCCCTCACTCGGCCTACATGTAGGTTCATGTATTAAAAATAAAAACAACTCAATAAACACAATTCAATTTTGTCTTTTCATGGCGCCACCACTTTTTTTACTGATTTTTACAAAATCGTGTGATGGCGTCGGTGGATTCGGAAAAGTTTCCGTATGGCGCCACCACTTTTTCATTCGAAATAATTAATATAGTATCTAATTTACCTGATTGACATATCCCTTTTTGTAAAAATGAGTGAAAAAGTGGTGGCGCCATACGGAAAGTTATCCACCAACCATTCTACCGCGCGCATAGGATCGAGAGATTCACGATTAAGTTCGAATTCATCAAACGAATTCATCATCAGCCAACTTCAGTGGACCACACTTCAAGAACGGCGTGCACAGGCCAAGGCAGTTATGATGTATAAGATTGTAAACAACCTGGTTGACGTTCCACACACATTTCTGGCTCCATGCACCGTTTCTCTGAGGGGTCATTCTTACAAATACATGATACCATTCACCAGGGCAGGGGTCTACACACAGTCATTTTTTCCCAATAGCATTAGGATATGGAACAATCTCCCGGTAGACCTGATCAACTGTACAACTCTTGCTAGTTTTAAGCAGGGTGTACAGTCAGTCCAGCTCCACTAGGTCAGCCTGAGCTGTTTTTTAGTCGCACGTTCACTGTTCACCTACCTGCACTGTATATGTCTACACCCTCGCATGCACACAACTACCACAGTACGCAATACACCAGATGGTGGACTGTACTTTCACGGAAGAAGAAGATCATAATCACGTTACCATACATACATACATGGGGGCTGCCATCTTGAAATTCAATGCATGACGTATTTTCGATGTTTTGTAGGTCAGTGGGTCATCAAAGAGGGCGCTGTATACATTGCGGTAAATGACAGTTTGGTGTTCAAAATGTCACGTTGAGATCGAAAATATTCTCAATATCGGGTGAATCTGTGCGATTTGATGTGTGAGTGTGAGTATAACTGATTCATACGTTGTTAACTTGTATCCAGTTGTTAAGTTGTTGAAGTGAATTTCACATTAAGTCACATCCACGACGGTCAGCAGAGCAGGTCAGGTCTAGGAGTAGGACTCGTCTTAGACTTCTTACTAGCGTCATACGTTATCGACCCTCATATGTTTTCGGTCCCCAACTTTGATTCCCGTTTACCGCGAGATTGTGCAAGCTGCGCCAGTGACAGAAGCTATGCAGTTTACTCGCAGTCTGTATTTTCATCAGGCCTAATCATGCTGAGAAAAAAGTTTCCTGTCGTTGGTTATGCTCAAAAATGTATAAAATGATTGATTTTTGGTACTAGAATTAGAAATAGGATCACTAGTATCCTCTGCTTACCAGTTATCACGCTATTATGCCTTTTTCTTTGAATTGGGAAAAAAATAATGATGCAATATATCAACCGATGCCCTAATTATCTTCTTTTGTTAATACGAAGTATGCAAACATATATTAAAACTTGATGGACATTGAAATGTTCACACCACACACCAATCTTGGATGACTTCAACTGGCCCCATTTGTTTTGAGTTTTTCCTATTTTCACGGCAAACAAGAAAGTATGGTTTCCCGGTGAAGCCATACATGGAAGAAACATCTGCAGTGACTACAAGTGTTCTTTGAGACTCTGTGTATGACTGTATAGCCAGCAGTTGCCTTCATTTTATTCAAAATATTTTTGTATTAAATTTTTCAAATTACCATGGTAACTTGCAAAAAATTTAAAAAAATAAAACAAAAATAAAAAGTGTGAATAATTACTGGCTTCAAAATCTGATTTCTATTTATTTTTTTTCTACTTTTTTTCTTAATATTTATAATAAAGCGTATTAATAAACAGTGATAATTGAATCAATAAGCTGATGTTTAAATTTTAATATAAATAATAGTATTGATATGAGGGTTACAAAATAAAAATCTCAAAAAATATTAGAAAATGATATAAGGCACATGGCTTCTTTAAGCCTCTGTATTTTTCTTTAAGAATGCTCAGCAAAACATTCAGTCACATGATTTTGATCATCATGAATTGTGAATTGAAATAGCGTTTGATGAAACTTTTTCGGTGGGCAAATATTTTTTTATGGCCTCAACATTATGACATATTTTTGTACCTTGTAGAAATGCCTAAAATACCAACTTTTTTGCATTTACAAGTGCAAATGACCAGTGGAGCATTACGTGTTTCTAAGTTTTGGTCAAAGAAGAGGAGACTCTTTGCTTGGCCAATAAAACCACACAATTTTTATCTAGGGATTGTTTACATCGCGCACAGAGAGGTAAAAGATTTGCCACGATATTAGGGACACCTCGAAAACAGGACCTCCTACGATACGTTATTATGCCAACATTCAAATGAGTCAAAGAAACATCATCCAACCTCAAATGTTCAAAACAAAATTACTATCTGCTAAATTGAGTTTCATTCTGCCTTAGTCACTAGATGGATAACGTGAGGTGGTTACTATTTGGGATTCTATGGTGTGCAAATGTGTAGTTGCGATAACGTAACCCTCCTGCCGATGGCGTAGCCGGAGGGTTACGAGTCACTTCAATCGATTCAGGGCGAAATGGTCAAACACGTACAATTTTGACAGCTAGTCAGCAGATTTGCTCCATTTTTACCACTTTTGAAAATCATGACACAAATTCTAGAAACACGAACTTGATTCTCAATGTCTATTGAATCCTACAATAGTACTCAAAACACCATTGAGGATCTAATTTATAGAAAAGGCACAAAAACTTACCAGATTTCCGAGCGAAAGACCCAGGTTAAAAATTCGAACCTGAGGGGGGCGGAGGTTCGACCGTGTGTACACGTCAGTGGGGGGGGGGGGGGTCAACGACTCAGCGCTGCGTGTGGTACATTGTGTATCCCTGTAACTGTGTAGCCGTAGTCTTGATCCAAGACCATTGATGTTGCGCGGTCACACACAACCAACGTTCTGATCAATGCACGGCGAAAACTGTACACGCTTGTTATAATCGAACGTTAGTGGGCGCTCTGTTTCTCTGATTTCCGCATCTCATTGCGTGTACAAGACTACGGCTGCACATTTGTAGGGATACAGAATGCACCCCACACACGCAGCGAGTCTGTGACGTGCACAAACAGCCGAAGCTCCGCCCCCCTCAGGTTCAAATTTTCAACCTGGGTCTTTCGCTCGGGAATCTGGTAAGTTTTTGTGCCTTTTCTTCAAATTATTTCCTCAATGGTGTTTTGAGTGCTATTGTAGGATTCATTAGACATTGAGGATCAAGTTCGTGTTTCTAGAATTTGTGTCATGATATTCAAAAGTGGTAAAAGTAGCTGTCGAAATTGTACGTGTTTGACCATTTCGCCCTGAATCGAATCGATTGAAGTGACTCGTAACCCTCCGGCTACGCCATCGGCAGGAGGGTTATGTTATCGCAACTAGCAAATGTGGGGAAAATATTAAAATCTCGTGCATGCATAAGCACTGTTAATGGCGGACTGTCTCTCGCAACGTAAAACCAAAACTTTAAAAGTTTCAACACACCATGAAGTGAAAAGGTTATTGTTAAAAAATTGGATAGATGTTTTGAAGAAAAAAAAATCAGTTTTTGATAGTGAACAATTTTCCTGTTATCCTACTGAAAACACATGACACCAGGATAGTATAGTTAGTGTAGTACAGTAGTGAGAAGTAGTTTTTAGTAGATACAAAAACAATTATCCTGGTGTCATATGTTTTCAGTAGGATAACAGGAAAATTGTTCACAATAAAAAACTAAATATTTTTTTCTCAAATCATCTATCCAATTTTTTAACAATAACACTTTCAAGTTTTACTTCATGGTGTGTTGAAAAACAACTTCAGCTGCAGACTTTTATTATTTGAGTGCTAAACTACCTCTTTCTCAAAAACTATGTTACTTCAGAGGGAGCAGTTTCTCACAATGTATATATTATCAACAGCTCTCCATTGCTCGTTGCCAAACAAAATTATGTTATGCTGACGTTTGTTTTTAGTAATAACCAATAGTGGCCAGTGCCTTTAAAGCAAGCTAAATTGAGTGCAGTGACGCATGCATGTCAGTCAGAAATTAGAATTAAAGTCATCAACTAATCAAGAGAGGAATGTTAAAGTTCATGATGTCTAAACAGTGGTCCAGTAAGTTGGTAGGCTTACTATTTGACTGTTTTCATTTACTTTACCATCAGATAGTTTTACAATGGCAGAGTCTTGTGGAAAAGAAGCTGGCAGCAGTAAGCCAAAGATGGCAGCAGATAGCACGCAAAAGTTGACGTATAACATCCACAAATGGTCCAGCTATTCTTCTAATTATGTACCCGAGTAAGTCAATACAACATAACAATATATTGCAAGTTTTCCACTATTTTTTACATTGCACTTATGGCCTTGATGCCCTTTCTAATTCAATCTTGTAATATTTTGCCCATACCAAGAATAATAGTATACCTAATTTTTTTAACGAGCATTGTTATGAAGTTGCTTTTAAAAAGCAGGCATGATATTCTTCCTACTTTAGTCTGATTTCCGATTTTTTTTTGTCCATGGAAAAGTCAGAAAAATTATGGCTAATTAGCCTGAAAAGTCTATTCTACATCTACATATGATAACACTTGTCAAAGCCTTTTGAGCAACGTAGATAAGGTGAGAAGACAATGAAGAAATTTAAGTTTCAGAAGTGGAAGGAAAACCCCAGAGAATTGTTTCAGGGAAAACCCACAAAGTCAAGTAGGGACTGAAATGCCCAATTCGCATATTACCCCCGATCAAGGATTTGAACCGGGGTCCCCAGAGGTGGAAGGCACTGCACTAAAACCTGACTTCCCTTTTAAAGCTTACACCAGTACATGTACATGTAGGTCAGCCCTTATAAAAAAAACTTGTACCAAATGAAATGTTCCTACTTTTTTTTTCCAAGAACCAAATATCATGCCTGGAAAAGAGTGTATTCTAAAGTCCTGAATCTGATTACAATTGCTCTACATTTCCCGCCTTCGTGCATCACCGCTGATCCACCGCCTAGTACTTAAGCAGCATGCAGCATCAGAATCAAGCATTCTCCAGAAGACGATCAGAGCATACTGATCGAAACGTCGAGTTAACCCAACGGTTCTTTTCAGAACCACCCCAACTCATTTAGAGATTGTTATTACATGGTGTTACCGCAAACTCTTCTATATCTTATCTCCACCATGCAAAGTTTCAAATCCTACTTAATTGCTCTTTTTGTTTCAAGTTTTGCTTTTTAATCTCCTTTATATTTACTGAAATTTTGACAAATATTACTCTGTATTATACACTATTTGCAACATAAACATCTACATGTATCTTATTAAAGTTTTCATTCTTCAAAATTACACAGCTCTGGTCTATGTGACAGATAAATGTATTCCAGTAAAATTCCAATTTCAAAACTGTGTGTTATTGATAAATATTAACTTACATCGCACACTTATGTAATTTCAGAAATATTTTGGTAGATGCCCCGGGTGATCAGGCTTCTCGTTGGTCATCAGATAGCAACTGTCCACCTCAGGTACGTATTTAAACATGGGTCTGACACTGGACCCAAATACAAAACTCAAATTTTATTTTGATGATTTTATTGTAGACCCTATTGAATATTTGCCCTGCAAGATGGCGTCTGCGAGCGTGTGCGTGTGTGTGCGTGCTTGTGCCATAGAAATCAAACCAGGAACGCTGCGTGCTGCGTGCTTCTTTGATGCACGTGTGTAGACGTGCATACGGTTTGACCTATAAGATGGCGACTTTCATAGCAAAAAAGGGGTTATTCAATACGGTCTATAGTCTAGCAAACAAACACTTGTACATAAATTGTCCGCGAAAAAATTCAATGCAATAAACTAAATTTACCATAAATAATTTCCCCTTTTTCCCCCCTCCTTGAACTTCAAATCACAGTTTCTCATTTTAAAACTTGAGAAGTGTTCACTGGTGAAGAGTATCTCGTTTGGGAAGTATGAGAAGACGCATGTCTGTAACCTGAGAAAGTTTAAGATTCTTGGAGGCATGACCGAGGAGCACATGGTAGAGCTACTAACCAGGTAAGCTGCTGAAGTTTCGGGTGCATACAATTTTTCCTAAATGACGTCAAACAAAAGTTTGCATATATTCTTAACCAGAGAAAGGAATTGAGCATCATCGTTACCGTCATCAATTTTTTCATTTAAAAAAAGGCCAAAGGAATTGCCTTGATTGAAGTAGTTTCCAAAGTTTTATTGTATTGTGATGTATTGCTCTTAAGCTTTAGCAGGGTTTGGAATTACACAAAGGCTGTGGAGGTCATGACCACGATTGCCCCTCTACTGTACAACAACAGTAGGGATGTTTTTCAACACTGAACTTGCCAGTCAGACCACTTAGAGTGAAGTTTGGATGGTCCTGAAGTGTTTAAACTGACATTTATAAATACCTCAGACAGTTTTGCTATTCCTTTTGGTGTAGAGCACGTCTCTGTTTAAGAACGGTTGTTTTCGGATACTACACGCTAGTCTTGGTGCAAGACGTTTCTTGTTACGATCGATGAGTTGATCAGGAAACTGTCGTCTCAGTCATATCAATGCAACACACGGACAGACAGAGGTCAAGCACGTCGGAAATGGTCAAGTTTTACAGAGTGTATTACCTTGTACGCTTTTTAACCAGGCATTTATGAATGGGTATGAAAGAGTAATAATTAATAAAGTGTATAATTCCTTAATTTTTACCAATATTTTCTGTATTTTAATGTCTTGTTAAGCATAAGATCTGTTATAAACCGTGCAGGGTCGTTGCCGCGCCATAGAGGCCCTCGCCGAAACGACCCTGCCGGTTTTAAACGGTCTTAAGAACTCGTCGCGACTCTTTTTTTCCCTTATGTGGCCAGGACTGCTGTCAGAAGGAAGAATGCTGTATCCTGAACTTCTTTGTTGAACATACTTATTTCCTTCTGTTGATGGATGCCCCAAGCTTCTACTCTCAGTCCTTTACTCTTTTACTCCTTTAAGTACACATATAAGATGACTTGTACCGGTGTAAACTATTATCTTTTTAATGTCTTAATAAAGTGTATAATTCTTTAATTTTTACTAATATTTTCTGTATTTTAACGTCTTGTTAAGCATAAGATCCAAGGCAATTTCTATTGTATACTTGTGTAACAATAGTAATTACCCAAATAAATCAATCAATCAATCAATCAATCAACCAATCAATCAACTTAATACTCGATTTTGTGCTTTGATAATGGCAGTGGTCTAGAAAATGACAGCAATCAAGAGACATTTCCAGTCAAGCATATGGTGAATGGCAGTCAAGTGCCGTGCCGATATATCAAAATAGGTGAGAAATGCTCATTATGTCACTGTATGTACATGAAGGAGATCTATTTATTTGTTCAATCCGATGACACTAGGTGACAACATTGAATTTAAAGAAACTGAACTGGCTACCAGTCTGAGCCTGTCGGTATCTAGCGTTATTAACAAGCCTAGAAGTGTGACATCACCTGCTTCTGTCATGAATGCTTACTTTTCTATGACTTAGAAACACTGTTTTGCAATAAATTGTTTTCATGAAAATACTACTTTCAAAACACCCATCTTTGATTAATTGTCACAGCTTGTACACGGCCTTGCTTCTAATAGTTTCTGTATGTGTCCTTGTTTTTTCTCAGTGCCCATGCTGTCATGTGGTCCTAGCTTCAACTTCAGTATTTGGTACGTTGCAATAAATGGTATTGATGATACAGACACAGTCCAGCCATGTCTGATCAAGTATAATGAGGTAAAAATGTTGATTATTCTGACAATTTTTTTCCAGCAAATAAGTATATTGAAGGCACTGGGCATATTTGGTAAATAATTGTCAGCACAAACACCTGGTAATAAGCAATGGAGAGCTGTTGATCGTATAAAACATTGTGAGAAACGGTTCCCTCTGAAGTGACATACATTTTGAGAAAGAGGTAAATTCTGTCCCAATAAAATATTTTTTCTGTCATTATTTTCTTGCAATTTCGATTACCAATTAAGCCCAAATTTTCACAGGTTTGTTATTTTATGCATGTGTTTGAATAGTGAAAATACTGGTCTTTGACAATTACAAAACGTGTCCAGTGCCAATATTCTTCAGTAAGGAAAGTTTATCACGTTTGATTTAGTCCTGTATGATTTTTGAATCTTCCATTTGTCTTAGAGAATGACTCTGTAAGGGTTACAATTTCTACTGCAAAGTCTTGAAGTTTATGAGAAACTTCTGAAAGGGCACCAAGCCTTAAACATTGGGGGTAACAGAGGCCATTTCCTCAGTGCTATACCATTGATTAGTAATGATAAATATTTTCCCTTAGTATCGAGAAAGGGAAGCCATCCGCCTTTGTCTGAAACACCTTCGTCAGCACAACTATGGGGAGGCTTTTGAAACGTTGCAGAAGAAAACCAAGATCAGTTTGGAGCATCCAACTATATCAGAACTACATGATAAACTGGTGAGAAATCTAATAAAAAAATGGTAACAACCTGTTTATCTGTTTACTATAAAGGCTATAACACAAAGATCCAGCCTTATGCTTGGTTTAAGGCATTTCACATGATTTTTACTAAAAACTGCATGAATGAAAAGTGCTACAGCAAATAGTGTACTATAGACAAATCCAGGCACGCACCGGGCGCACAGGTATTGAGCACCGCGGGCCACTGCTGCGGTGTCTTCAATGCCAAGTTTGTGCACAAAAAGACACCGCAGTTGGTAATTTTTCAATAGAGGGCGCTACCAATTTTGTTTCGTCGGATTGGTCTATATCCCATGAATGTACTACCTCATAACAATCAATGTATTACAACCATAGCAACAACAGCTTCTTTGTACTTGGATGTCGAGGCACAATATTGCCTGTCCGGGAACTGTTTCACGCAAAACATGCTTGCACGTCGCTTGACGCGCTTCTAGTTCACGGTGGCGCAAATCTCATGCACTAGACTTATATTAGTTAACCCAACGTGACCGTTTTTTCAGCCAACCAGAATACAGAACAAGCAAGAGGTGTGTTATAACTGTTTCTAGTAAACTGTCAATACACCTTGGTGAAATCAACAAGTTGATGTGTTTACAATGTATTGCTTGTATACCTAGGTTATTCAGGGTGACTTCACCTGTTGTGAGCGTATCATAGAAAGAGCATCCGAGGAAGGTCACTTTGAACATTACATCAGCATGAGGGATTACCAGCCAAAGTGGACACTACTCTGCCCATTCGGTTCTGTAGAGGATGATACGAAACCAGGGAAGAGGGGCGGTCATCAGATGTGTATAGACATAGAAACAGGTGAATTTAAGCAAGTCTTAATTGGGCATGGTGTATAGACATAGAAACAAGTGAATTTACAGGAGCGTTAATCGGCATGATTGGGGATGTGTATAGACATAAAAGCAGGTGAATTTAAACGAGTCTTAATTGGGATGTGTATAGACATAGAAACAAGTAAACTTAAAGACAGTGGACACTATTGGTAATTGTCAAAAGCTAGTCTTCACAGTTGGTGTATCTCAACATATGCATAAAAAAGTAAACCTGTGAAAATTTGAGCTCAATCGGTCATCGAAGTTGCGAGATATTAATGAAAGAAAAAACACCCTTGTCGCACCATAGTCACACGAAGTTGTGTGCTTTCAGATGCTTGATTTGGAGACCTCAAATTCTAAACTTGAGGTCTCGAAGTCAAATTTGTGGAAAATTACTTCTTTCTCGAAAAACTATGTCACATCAGAGGGAGCTGTTTCGCACAATGTTTTATACTATCAACCTCTCCCCATTACTCGTAATCAAGAAAGGTTTAATGATAATAATTATTTTGAGTAATTACCAATAGTGTCCGCTGCCTTTAAACAAGCGTTAGTTGGGGATAGACATACATGTAGAAACATGTGAATTTAGACAAGTGTGATTGGGGATGGGAACAGTGAAAAGAGATTCCAAAGAAAAAGGAAAAACAAATATTCTGCTAAATCTCAACTAACTATTTATGTAAGTTACATTGTCCATGGGAGACAAATAAAACAGAGGTTTTGCTAGATTCGTAAATACTATAAAAATTCACAACCCCAAAAAACTTACTTGATGGGAAGGCACTGCAGCAGTATATATGGTTTGTATATAGACAATGTGACCTATGTTTACATTCAAACCGCCCTCTGTTTTTTTACCCCCAAAACAATTATGTCAGTAAAAAGACAGTGAAAAAGATTCCCTTGCTTTATTGCCTCTCCACTCTTTTATCTCTAGAAACGGTCTACTTGTTCGGCGGCTGGGATGGTGAACAAGATCTAGCAGATTTCTGGGCATACAGTGCTGCTACAGGGGAATGGACTTGTCTGTTCAAGAACACCGCTGATGAGGTAAACATCACTGTTTGTAATACTCGGCTGACTTTTTCACTCTTAATGCACGGTAATATTTGTTCACCCAAATTACTGAGTCCTTTACAATGCAGTTGTCAATGGTCTACAACTGAACACATGCGTAAAAAAGAAAAGAAAAAAAGTTGATCATTTACCAAAGTTGACCAAAGTTAGTGTTACCAAGGTTAACAATGGTTAGTGCTGTGTTCACAACTTGAGAAATGTGAGCTCAGTCTTTGTTACCAAAGTTTTAAAAAGGTTAACCGGTGTCAGTAGATAGTTACCAAGATTTAGGTACTTACCTGACCTTAAGGTTGACCACCGTCAGTGTTGGTTACTAAGGTTAAGCAATGTGTACCACACTTGGTTAAGTAGGGTGAAACGGGGACTGTGCCAGGTCTCTGTTTCCTTGGCCTTGATGCCAAAACTTTCCGATAGACTTTAAGATTTTCCAATGCAAGTGCCCTTTGCTCAATGGAAACGCCCATTGGTCGAGGACACTAGTGTATTGACCAGGATTCAAACCCACACCCAAATGACTTAGCCACCAGAACTTGAGTTTGATGCACCTTACCACTCGACCGCGACACACACAAGTATCAGATGGAGATTTGAAATGGTTTAAATACTGACTATTTTTCTGCATTTCTCAAATTCTCAGGGAGGTCCATCAGCTCGGTCTTGTCACAAGATGTGTCTTGATCCTCAACGACGGCAGATCTTCACACTAGGTCGATACCTGGACTCATCAGTTAGAAATGTTTACCCACTCAAGGTATGTCTGACTTACAACTCTTGAGAATTTTGTGCCATCATGTAAAGCTTAGGGCCTTTCTCAAACTTGGGCTCGGGCTCCGTTTCGGATGCGGCCTCTGCGCGCTGCGTTTGAGTGGAAACGTAGCAAGTACAGTATGAACCTGCCTTAAGGCCTACACACTCACATTAGAGCAGCATGTATTTTGCACACGTTTCAATCAATCAATCAATCAATCAATCAGTTTATTTCCACAGTATCAAAATCACAATCAATATCAAATCTAAGGCAATGTTAGTTGGAAATTAAGAAATAAATAGTTGCTTGATAAGATTAATTAAATGAATAATAAGCATTGACATTCATGAAACTGTGGGGGACCCATAAAGAAGCAAAGCTTGTAAGGTTATGGTTCCCTGAGCAAGCTGAGCACGTTGGTTTAAACATCAGCAGACTGAGCATGGAGCCTGACCTGGAGCCCAAGCTAAGGTCTGAGAAAGGCCCAAGGGCTCAAAATTAACACCTGGGCCTAACTTCATAGAGTTGCTAAGCACAAAAATTTGCTTAGCATGACAATTTATGCCTTAATAAAAACAGGATTATCAACCAAATTTCCATGTGATTTTCAGGATAAGCAAACAACAGCTGAATACCAGTAATAAGGAAAATGCAACAAATGGAAAGTTTGTTGGTAATCCTGTTTTTATCAAGGAAGAAATTTCATGCTAAGCAAATTTTCGTGCTTAGCAGCTCTATGAAATTGGGCCATGGCCCGAGGCCAGTGATGGTAGAGTCGGACCAGTAATCTTATGACCTTACAAGTCCGGCGGTCTTGTGTTTTTGAATGATAACCCCTCAGAACTTATCAATACAAACACCTTTTAATTCTGTAGAGTATTGAAGTATAAAGAAATAAGATAAAACTTCTCTATCCCCTATTAGAGAAGCTAAAGTGCTTGTTCCAAAAACAGCTTAAGTGTGAAACTGTGTAGATAGTGTTCCTCTTATTTTGATTCCGGTCTTGTATTGGTTTTGAGCTACAAGCCCAGCCGTCGATTTCACAAAGAGTTTGGACTTGTCTTATCTCGAGTTAGGACGAGTAATTCGTCCTAACTTAGGATTAATCTTAAGGTCTGCATGCTACAGTGCAGGGTTGGGACTCATCCTAAGTTCTAAGATTATTCTTAAGTTAGGAAGAGTTTTTTTAAATTGACGGCTGTAACCTTGTGGATTGCCCCCACAAATTCTAGCCCTGACAGCTTTAGAAGTTTGAAACATAATTTGTATTTTTCGACATCGTTTATTGATATGTATATATATATTTCTTTTTTTCAGAGTGACTTCTATGTGTATGACATTGACACTAATAAATGGATGCTTATATTCGAAGACACCGGTACCGAGGGTGGTCCCAAACTCATATACGACCATCAGATGTGCCTGGACTCTCAAACGTCAACTATATTTGTGTTTGGTGGACGGATTCTTACCAGGTTGGTATGAGTCTATCATTTGATAATTAAACCACAGATTGGGTAACTTTCCTTGATTTAAATAAAGTGAGACATGCACACCTACACAAAATCTACACAAACTAATCAATAGGTTCTTATTGTTTTAGGCTCAATTAGCTTGATGAGAATTTCTGAGAAAAGGTTTTTCTTTCAATATTTTCTTTTATATTCAATAACCGATTGAGCCAATTTTTTTGTACAGATTTGTTATTTTATGCATACATGTATGTTGGGATACACCAGGTGAGAATACTGGTTTTTGAAAAGTACCTTACATCAATGTGTCCAGGGGTGGATTTCACAAAGACTAGTCTTTCATTGAGTTAGGACGATTAACTAATTTAGGACTAGCCTTAAGTTTTCAATATCTCATAAGACTAGTCCTAGTCCTTACTTAGGAATAGTCCTAAATCTTTGTGAAATCGACCCCAGTGCCTTCATTATATCCGTCTGATTCTTTTTTATTCTTTTTGCATTCGAAGGAAATAATATGAACCAGGCTTTTTTCTTCCATAAACCTGTAATGTATAATACTTTTAAGAAATATCTGTCTGATTCTTTGTGTTCTATTTGCAGCACTTTACTGTCTGAGGAGAGGCCGAGTGAAGGGTCGTTTAGCGGCCTGTATTCTTATCATATCCCAACGAACACATGGAAGATTCTCCGTAGAGATTGTGCTAGTACTCTAGGAGGGAAAGACATCAAATCTAGAATAGGTCACTCAATGCTCTTACACCCGGTAAGTCCCCTTATCATAATGGAATGTTTCCAGTATGTATTAATAAATATGAAGGTTTGGTCTCGAAATGTCTTTTCAGATCCAACACTCCCACAAAGAGATTAAATACATGGTTGTACCTGCAAGTTTACTATTTATTTATAGTTAAAGGCACTGTACACGTTTGGTATTAATTGTCAAAGACCAGTTGTCTCACTTGGTGTATCCCATCATAAAAGCATAAAATAACAAGCCTGTGAAAATTTGGGCTCAATCGGTCATCGAAGTTGCAAGAAAATGATGAATGAAAAAACACCCTTGTTGGACGAATTTGTGTGCTTTCAGATAGGAATAAAAGACTTCTAACTACGTTACTTCAGAGGGAGTCGTTTCCCACAATGTTTTAAACTATCAACAGCTCTCCAATGCTCGTTACCAAGTCAGTTTTTAAGTTGATACTTGTTTTGAGTAATTACCAAACGTGTACCTTCCCTTTAACTTTTAGATAGGGAGTTATTAGTTGATTTATATAAAAAAATAGATTACAAGAATTGATAATGCTTTGTTTAGAAAGTTTCTTGATTTTAATTTTGGCACTTGTGAGGTTGTGATGTTTGTTTTTTGCTTTGATAAGTTACCAATGAGGGATAGCTGGAAGAGTAGAATTCTGAGAGGTGAAGCAAATCAATAAAGAATGTTATTTGTTCTTACCCATATACAGCGATGTGTATAGGCACTGTATGCTCAGTACTTTCTCAAGTTCTGTGGAGAAAAGAATCACAGGGCATATTAATCTAGAGTAGATGTCTTACCATCGAGACCACCGAGATTGCCTGGTAGCTAGCGAGGCAGTTCAAATCCTATAATATTATAGCAAGGGATAGTTTCACAATATTGATACCGGTTTAACCTTGTCTTTACTGTTATACTGGACATGCACCTGTGTCCTTAAGCAAGACACTTAACCATTGCTTCGTCCTTCGGATGGGACGTACAGCTGTTGTTCCCATGTGTTGTGTAAACGCATGTAAAAGAACCCAGTGCACTTATCGTAAAGAGAAGGGGTTCGCCCCGGTGTTCCTGGCTGGATTGGCAGCATATTGCGCCACAGCACCTTGTAAACCATTACATGGTGCTTAAGGATTAGGTCTTATATCTTAAACTTCGTCCCACTGATTGCAGTAATAAACACCTGGCACTTTGTATCCTTTGGTAAAAGGTGCGTTATAAATCTGGTTATTAAATTACTATTGTTTTTATGTTATGTTTCAGATGGCTCGCAAACTGTACATTATAGCTGGCCAGCGTGGTAAAGACTACTTGAGTGATTTCTTCACATACAACATTGATACTGATGAAATTGAGATTATATCAGACGGAAACAAAAAAGACAGTGCCAGTGAGTACAAATAGCAAAATAATATATTGAAAGATATATAGTATTTATAAAGTATAAGTTTGTTGATATTTTTATGTATACATGGTGTAGAGCTGTTACTTCATTAGGCAGGCCTGGCTATTTTCAGGATTTTTCTTTCCCGATTCAGAAAAGACCAATTCAAAAGTGGGAAGATAGAGAAATTGTAACTAATGAGTGAACGAAATGGACTAAACAAGGGAACGTCTTTTGAGAAAGGAGAAGGCAAAGAGAGTTAATTATTTCCTTTTGGATGCTTAGACCAAGGGGTTGATTTATTTCTCTAACCATGCTAACACACAGGATGTTCAACCTTTTGTCCATTGTCCATTCAAGCCAGATTTGCCTTGTAGAGGCAATTCTATTTTCTACTGTATGAGCTGTAATGTTGCTTGTCTCTTTCTATTATTGTTTTTTATAGTGACAGTTGTATCTTTTTTCGTATAATTGTAAATGTAATTCTATTCATTGTAAATATTAGTGAATTCTTTGTCTACCTAGTTTTTTTCTATTTTTATGAAACTACAGCCAATGGAGGCCAAATTTCTGTATTTTGTTATGATGCGGACATATCAAATATCTATCTTTCTGTCTATCCATCTTGTAGTACCAGCCGCTGGTTTTACCCAGAGAGCCACCATCAACCCAGAACTGAATGAGATTCATGTTCTATCGGTGAGTAATTCAATCACATCCACTTCTTAATCCTCCTCTTAAGAGCAAACTCTACCTGGCAAATAGATACACACATGGCGTTACCCCAAAACAAAGATATATTGACAACTCACCATGCAATGCCTCAAATCCTAGATATGTATGCTCTGTGGGGAGGGCACTAATGGACTTGTTAAGTTATGGCAACGCTCTTCTACCGGACGCTGTAAATACAGCGAGTCAGCTCTGTAAGAACAAACTCTACCTGGCAAATAGATACACACATGGCTTTACCCCAAACCAAAGATATATTGACAACTCACCATGCAATGCCTCAAATCCTAGATACAGTATGTATGCTCTGTGGGGAGGGCACTAATGGACTTGTTAAGTTATGGCAACGCTCTTCTACCGGACGCTGTAAATACAGCGAGTCAGCTCTGTAAGAACAAACCAAAGATATATTGACAACTCACCATGCAATGCCTCAAATCCTAGATACAGTATGTATGCTCTGTGGGGAGGGCACTAATGGACTTGTTAAGTTATGGCAACGCTCTTCTACCGGACGCTGTAAATACAGCGAGTCAGCTCTGTAAGAACAAACCAAAGATATATTGACAACTCACCATGCAATGCCTCAAATCCTAGATACAGTATGTATGCTCTGTGGGGAGGGCGCTAAGTTATGGCAACGCTCTTCTACCGGACTCTGTAAATACAGCAAGTCAGCTCTGTAAGAACAAACTCTACCTGGCAAATAGATACACACATGGCGTTACCCCAAACCAAATATATATTGACACCTCACCATGCAATGCCTCAAATCCTATTTATGTATGCTCTACGGGGAGCGCACTAATGGACTTGTTAAGTTATGGCAACGCTCTTCTACCGGAAGTTAGAAACTTTTCAACCAGTTGACATACAGCAAGTCAGTTCTCTATAGAACAAAATCTACCTGGCAAGTAGATACGCACATGGTGTTACCGCAAACCAAATATACATTGATACAGGCCTCACTATGCAATGCCTCAAATCCTGTATACATGTACGTATGCTCTACGGGGAGCGCACATGGACTTGTTAAGTTTTGGCAACGCTCTTCTACCTGACGTAAACTTATCAACAAGTTGACATACAGCAAGTCAGCTCTCTAAGAACAAACTCTACCTGGCAAGTAGATACACACATGGTGTTACCGTAAACCAAATATACATTGATACCTCACCATGCAATGTAATGCCTCAAATCCTATATACATGTATGTATGCTCTACGGGGAGCGCATATGGACTTGTTAAGTTATGGCAACGCTCTTCTACCGGACTTTGTAAACTTATCAACCAGTTTACATACAGCAAGTCGGCTCTCTAAAGAACAAACTCTACCTGGCAAGTAGATGAAAACACGGTGGTATCGCAAACCAAATTTATATTCTCAATTCTTGTTAAATCTTTATTTTGTATCGCTTGTGCTTGAACTGTTCTGCCATCTTTTCACTTATTATGAATTTGTTGTATTATCTATTATCTTTATTATGTATATTGTGTCAGAGTAGCTGTAATGTCTTATGTCCATCAGTCCTTTTGTTTTTCAGGTCTGTCTGTTTTTTTCCGTTTTTTTTTTCTCCTGGCTACAAGCTTCTGCTGATCAAAACAGCCCCATACTCTATTTATTACATTTATCATGGATACTGCTACTTAATGTTTGTTTTGCTTTACTCCACAGTAAAATGTTATTGTCAATATTTTTCATAGAAGTATGGAAATATTTGTGTATCTGAATTGAACTGAAGGTTAACAGTAAAACTTCAATGTTCTTCTTCCTACTACTGCTAATGTTGTCTCTTTCTATATTCATAGAGAATTTGTTCTGCTGTGCATTTAGCAGTTAGTAATATTGAAACTGTTTGAGAAAGCTATCCAAAGATATACCTGTGTACAAATAACGTTACTGATTTGTTATTTTTTTATTATAATAAGTGGTAAACAGGGGAGACTGACTGAGACATGGACCATCATTTTGACGTCCCCATTTATTTATTTTGCATATTGTTTTTTGTGTCACTATCTTAGTGGAAGTGTCGTGGCCGGGCGGTTAAGAGCACCAAATTCAAACTCTGGTGTTTCTGATCAGCAGAGTGTGGGTTCGAATCCCCAGCCGTAACATTTTTGTCCTTAAGCAAGGCACTTAGCATTGCTTCGTCCTTCGGATGGGACGTAAAGCCGCTGGTCCCATTTGTTGCGTAACGCATGTAAAAGAACCCAGTGCACTTATAAAAAAAAAAAGGGTTCGCCCCGGTGGCTGCTGTATGCGCCGTAGCACCTTGTAAACCATTATAAGGTGCTTCATAATTGGGTCATAACTCATAACTTCAATAACACTTCTTTCTGTATAAAGTATATACTAAGCACCTTGAGTACCTTGTTTTGTAGATACGTGCGCTATATAAGACTTTGATATTAGTATTATAATTATTATATATAATTCATACTGTATTCTTTTTGTTAAAACTATACTCTTCTCAAATCTCTATACTTTTAGATTTTGTCATAAATTCTACATTTGCTATTATTGATCCTACTTGTAATGTAAACCCTATTTGTAAATACTTAATTTTATTCTGTGGCTTGCTCATTTACAAACATTTTGCTGTTGTTGGTTTTCTTTGATTGCGTTTCTAAGTCTGTTCCATATTTTTAATGGTTATTATAACTGCTTGCGTGTTTAGTTCTTCTTAAAAATTGTTTGATCTAGTATTTAATTCTTTATTAAGCGCTCTGGGGTTAATATTTTAGATATCAGGCGCTATAAGTTCTATATTATTAATACTATAATATGGAAGAGAGGATCTTAATTTTAACAATTCTTGTTTAATCCATAGGGATTGAGTAAGGACAAAGACAAAAAAGATGACTCTGTGAAGAATTCTTTCTGGGTGTTTTACATCAATCAAAACAGATGGTGAGTCATTGTGTATGTTTAGGCTGTATCTTATGAGTACATGTATGATAATGGGCCGTTGAGTTGGCGTAGTGGTATCTTTCCAACTCTAGGCCATGGTTCTAATCCCGCTAGGGCACTATGTGGATTGGGTTTTCATTCCCTACCTGATTGCTTGAATTTTCCCTAAGAATTTTCCCCTTGAATTACTGTAGTTAGGCAAGTAAACATTTGAAAACAAATTTTTCTCTTTTACTGTTGACGTTGCTGCTCCCCGATTATGGAACAGTCTTCCTGTCCAAACCAGGAACTCCAACAGTGTCTCAGCCTTCAAACAGTCTCTCAAGACTCATCTTTTCCCCAAGTCTGTAGCTGGTCGACGGTCTTTTTGTACTGTCTTGTGTTCCTTTTTTCTTCAGCGCCCTGTGTCCTTTGGAAATTTTGCGCTTTATAATACAGTTATTGTTGTTACTTTATTGTTGATGTTCTACATGTACATCCTCAAGAGCAAGAACAAAAATAAAACCTTAAGACAATTTTGATTACCCCAAACATCGCAGGTCCTGCGTGTACAAGAATGAGAATGGGGACCAGCAGTATTGGAGTAATCGTCAGAGCTTGGAGCCATGTCCACGCTTCGCTCACCAGCTCGCATACGACCACGTTCACAAGAGGCATTATTTGTTTGGAGGTAATCCCGGACGGTCTGGGGCTCAGAGGAGTCGCCTTGATGACTTCTGGGCGCTGGAGGTAGGTTGCTTTTTCTTTCAAAATTTGAAATCCTCAAAAATATAAAAGGGGTTCGCTGGCCAAAACACTGAAGGACCAGTCAAAATTCACCCTTAGTGGTCCGGCAGGAAAGTTTAGTCAATACCCCGAGTTCCTTTAAATCTCATTTAAAACCAACCTCTATCCCAAGTTACACTCATTTGTATTATTGTTAACTACATTGTTATTGTTTGTGAAATGTGTAATTTCGTACTCTATTTTTTCTTTGGTTGCTTTTGTATTTCTTAAATGCTTTGTATATTAATGTGTAAAAAGTGCTGACTAATTTAAGGTTATCATTACAGTTATTTTATTTAGCTTGCTTTTGGTAGCAAACATAGTAGGCATAGAACATTGCAAAGTCATGTTTCCCTTTGCTGATGCAAACAGCAAGGTTGTCCAAACCTACAAAACTGCAAATTTTGAAACGTAAAGTAAACTTATTTGACATACTAGTACAATGTATATATAAAGATTCTTTTGAAGTAAACTAAAATGAATTGTTTTTTTTCTTTTTTTCTTTTCTCAGCTCGTAAGGCCAGTGATAGGTCAGATTGTGAGACGCTGTAAACATCTTATACGCAAGAACCGCTTCCAAGAAATTGCCACCACCAACCCCGTCCAGGCCTTGACGTACCTGCAGACAGAGCTAGCTGAAACTGTGAACCATAAAGACAAGAAAGAAACCAAAGAGGTGAGCTGACGCCCTCCTGGGTCCAATTTTATAAAACTGCCCATAGCAGAATTTATTGCTAAGCAAAACATTAGCAGGTTGCAGTCACAGATGACATGGTATTTCGGCTGTAGTCTATTCTGGTCAATATAATTTTGTTGTGCTTAGCTACATTTCTGTGCCTAAGCAGCTCTATGAAATTGGGCCCTGGAATGTGATGGTCTACTGATTCAATCAATCTGCTGAGCACCGAACAATCCCATTAAGCAGAAAAAGACTATAAAATGTGGTATTGTTCATGATTGATGGCTCTGTAAATCAATTATTAATTTAAGCATGTTTCATAATTTAGCCAGGATTAGTGTTTCTTTGTGTTCGTTCAAACACTCTTAAATCATGGTAAGGGTCTATTGACTTTGATTTGACCAATTTGCAGCCAATAGTTCCATCCACATTGAAATGATTTCTTCTCTATCTCTAACATTTAAACTCAATATCAAGTCTTGATTTTAATGGCAAGGTTCAGACCTTGTACATTTACAATTGTGTAATAAGTTTAAAACTTAATTACTAGTTAGGCCTAGGTCAAAACATTTAAGTAAAATCAGACACGGCACAACTACCTCAATTCAGGAATAATGTTGGGCTAATTCTTAGTCTGGTGCTTCTCTGTCATGCAGTTCCAGCTACTATCCTTGAGTCTCTTCAGATCTAGCCTTGAGGTGCCAGACCATTTGTTAACAGTCCATACCGAGCAGTCACATCCACATTACACCACAAGAACGCAGGTAAATATCAGTTACTCGTACTCTCTCGTTTCTCTTTTGTATTCAATCATGTTGACCTATTTTACAACATGCAGCACACTTACCCTGTCCGCCATCTTGGGGTTCAAAATCAATAAAAACTTTCGCCAACAATTTTACTCTTAAAATGGGAAAATGGTAGGAAGGCGTTGTGTGGAGGTTTGTGTGCATCTTGCAATGGGTCAATAGTTGTCCTCCTTTATTGACAATCTGTAGCATTTGGGGGCCTTGTTGTCTTATGTCAATACCCTATTTTTCTGTTGTAATTTTACTTTCAACTTCTCAATTTCAACCATTTTGTATTTCTGAATCATTTGAAGACATGTTAAATCTTAGGAACATATATTTGGTTTAAAAGTAACAGGAACTAAGAAATGGTTGTTTTATTTCCTTTTCTTTTTACAGCTTTTTGACACACTCGTCAACTTTTTCCCTGATGACATGTCGCAGCCAAAGGGAAACCTGGTGGATCTAATCCTCTAGAGGGCGCTTCATCAACTAGCAATAACAACAATGTAGTGTCACACAGAATCACTGCCGTGAAATTTTCTAGTCAAAATTAATTGACACTGAAGCCCGGTTCATACTTCCTGCGAATGTGATTGCAATACAAATTTTGATGTCACATTGCAACAACTGTTTTGCCGGAGTTTAACACAGTTTAACTGCTTTTGCAGTAAGTATGAATCGGGCTTAATACTATGTGAAGCGCTGGTATCTTTAACCCCTATATGGACACCAATCGGAGTCACTTGTGATGTCTAGGACTTTGTGGGCTCCGACCACACGGTGCTTAAAGGAACACGTTGCCTTGGATCGGACGAGTTGGTCAAAACAAAAGCGTTTGTAACCGTTTTTTATAAAATGCATATGGTTGGAAAGGTGTTTTAAAAGTAGAATACAATGTTCCACACAAGTTTGCCTCAAAATTGCGTGGTTTTCCTTCTACTGTGCGAACTAACATGGTCGGCCATTTATGGGAGTCAAAATTTTGACCCCCATAAATGGCCGACGTGTTTAGTCGACGAGGTAAAAGGAAAACCACGCAATTTCGAGGCATGTTTGTGTGGATTATTGTATTCTACTTTTACAACAGCTTTCTACCCATATGCATTTTATAAAAAACGGTTACAAAGGCTTTTCAAAGACCAACTCGACCGATCCAAGGCAACGTGTTCCTTTAACACACAGTTCTTAAAGGCACTGGACACATTTGGTAATTGTCAATGACCATTCTCACTTGGTGTATCCCAACATATGCATTAAATAACAAATATGTGACAGTTTGGGCACAATTGGTCATCAACGTGGCAAGAGAATAATGAAAGAAAAAAAAACACCCTTGTTGCACACATTAATGTGTACTTTCAGATGCATAATAAAAGGCTTCAGAAAAGGCTTCAGGTCTGAAGTCTTTTATTATTTGAGCAAGAAATTACCTCTTTCTCAAAAACTACGTTACATGAGAGGGAGCTATTCTCACAATGTTTTACACTATCAACAGCTCTCAATTGCTTGTAACCAAGTAGGTTTTATGCTAATCATTATTTGGAGTAATTACCAGCAGTGTCCATTGCCTTTCAAAGAGTTTTTTTTTTACCATTGACGGTTTTTTCTATAGACTTTTCTCATAACAAAATGTTAATGAATGCATTTTTAAGCATCATGAACCTTCTAAATAATTATCAGGTTTTCTATTATAAGTTGAAAAACTTTCTGGTAAAAGAAGGATGTTCAATTTGCATCGGGATGACGAATATTTATTTTAGTTTTAACAATTTAAAAAAATGTTTGTTGTTTTTAATATTACAATTTTAATTAGCAACATGGGGTTTGTTTTAATTGTCATTATTTTAAACTTCATTCTGTCTTCAGTTAATGACATTTTATTTCTGTTATTTTATTGTATATGATGCATAGTTTGGATCTATTTTTATTTTTTATAATATTTTATTTTTTATTTTCATTTTGTTTTTTTAAATTTTTTAGGGGTGGGGGGGGGGGTGTCGGTATTCTCTCAAATCAGTTCACTTTAGTATCATTGTATTGATTTGCTATTTCTGGCATGTTGATCACTAAACCTATGATAACCCCACATATCTAAATTATATACGAACCTACCAACAGTCGAGTCTGCATTTTGACAAAAAAACTATTAAAAAAGAGGCATTAATAATAGTATTTATTGTTAACAACGAATGCCAGTAGTCTTGTAACTTCATAAGTTTGCAATTATTACAGCAACCTAATCTACTGTTTTATAATTGTTCTTTTTTTATATTGTGGTATTGGATGCCATACAATGAACTACATTGTTATCGTTTTACTGCTGTAATTTGACATTATAGTATTCATCATGGAATATTGCATATTGTGTGATAAATGGAATACTCATAATAAAGATTTTGATTACATGTATTATAAGTATCATTTGTTTCTGAATGTAAATGGTTCATTTTTTTTTTTTTTTTTAAACGCCACCCTATTATGGACCTGGTTTGTAGGGTCGTGCTATTGCTATTCCTAAGTCGGTCCAAGTTCAACAAAGAAACACTTTGTGGGCTCTATTCAGTGTTGTGTAAAAGGTCATTAAATGGCCTCTGTGCAGCCCACAACTCTCATACACTCTGTGGACATGCTTTTGTCCCGTGCACTTAAAGGCAGTGGACACTTGGTAATTACTCAAAATAATTATTGGCATAAAACCTTACTTGGTGACGAGTAATGGGGAGAGGTTGATGGTATAAAACATTGTGAGAAACGGCTCACTCTGAAGTGCCATAGTTTTAGAGAAAGACATAATTTTCCACGAATTTGATTTCGAGACCTCAGATTTAGAACTTGAGGTCTTGAAATCAACCATCTAAACGCACACAACTTCGTGTGACAAGGGTGTTTTTTCTTTCATTATTATCTCGCAAGTTCGATGACCGATTGAGCTCAAATTTTCACAGGTTTGTTATTTGATGCTTATGTTAAGATACACCAACAGTGAAGGCTAGTCTTTGACAATTACCAATAGTGTCCACCGCCTTTAACAAAAACTACAACAATTCTTCTACAAAGGTGAAAACACTGTGTAGACTTGTGTAGGTCGACTGATTGTTTCAAAAACCCTACTTTGTTTGCTCTAAACTCACAAGAACGTTGTGAAACGTTCTTAAGCCTTTATTTTGAACGATTCAGAATGAATAGTTATTATACGATGGAAGTGGAGTGAGCACGGTGTCCCCTCTACAGTCGTGCCAAACGTTCACAAAATATGATATAGAAGCTTTTATTATGAATAACTCGGAGAGTTATTATAATATACTTTTGAGTATAATTAAAGTAATTTAACTACTACAATTGTCTGTACTTTATTATTATACTTTTGAGTATAATTAAAGTAATTTAACTACTACAATATTGTCTGTACCAGCAACATCACTAACACACAATTAATTAGACAGGGAAGACAGATAGTAATAAAAATTGATATCAAATTAAAATTTATTAACTTGACCTTAACGTGGTATTTTTAACACTTGGACAACATTGTATTTCAAAATGACATTTTCAAATTCGCGTTGCCTCGAAATTTAACAAGGAGTAAAACTCCGGGAGGGAGTACATCGCACAAACTATCGTAGACATTACACAAACACTACAAGAAATTCCCTGTCCGTGTGTCCTAAAAATAGACCAAAAGTACATTCTGACTCCCTGGCTTTGTGTATTTAGGTTGACCAAAATAGACTGCCATGCTGGTTGCTCCCCCCTCCCCCTCCAATCTATCATTGATATCTCATGTGGTTCCTTTCAGCAACATCATGAATTATTGCCAATGACGGTATACATGGATGCCGACCTCGCAGCTGTTATTATATTTTAGATATATTGCGGCTGGATATAGCTCAAGCGGTAGGGGGTTCGAGTCATGAATGTTGGACTTGGGGATGAGGTCGTCTTAAAAGGCAATACTTTTAATTTACTAAAAACAAATGTAAGCGTAACAACTTACTTGGTAACGAGCAACGGAGAGCTGTTGGTGGTATAAAACATTGTGAGAAACGGCTCTCTCTGAAGTAACGTAGTTCTGAGATAGAGGCCATTTCTCACTCAAATAGTAAACGACTTCAGCTGAAGCCTTTTGTATTGTATCTGAAAACACACAAAGTATTGCAACAGGGTGACTGTGTTTACTTTCATTGTTCTCTTCCAAATTCGATGACCCCCCAAAATAATTTATTTCAAATTTTCACAGACGTTTTAATTTATGCATATTTTGGGATACACCTAGTGAGAATACCGGTCTTTGACAAATACCAAACGTGTCCAGTGGCTTTAAACCCTTTTCACTTTGTTCTTACTGTGGACGGTGTAGATGTGAAAACTGAAGACGGGATGCAATGTGAAGAATTTCTTGTGTAATTTAAGGATTGCCGTGTGGGAGTGATTTTAACCTCTAGTTGTCATCTTTAAGTTGATGCCAAACATCTGGAGTTGATCAACATCTGGGTATGGGTTGGGTGGAGCCTTAAGATGAGATGGTGGATTTTATTGAATGTTTATGTCGCCATGGCAACCATTGACAACTCAATAAAACAATCAGTAAACAAAAGATAAATTAATTAAAAACAATGATCAATTAGCTAATGTTCGTCTCAGAACACAGTCCACGCTCTTTAGTTTCAAAGCTCTCGCAATATCGCTTTTATTTCAAATGAGAAACGGACTGTAAAAAAATCGCATCGTCCGAGTTTGGCAAATTAAAGGAACACGTTGCCTTGGATCGGACGAGTTGGTCAAAACAAAAGCGTTTGTAACCGTTTTTTATATAATGCATATGGTTGGAAAGATGTTTTAAAAGTAGAATACAATGATCCACACAAGTTTGCCTCGAAATTGCATGGTTTTCCTTCTACTGTGCGAACCAACACGGTCGGCCATTTATGGGAGTAAAAATTTTGACCCCCATAAATGGCCGACGTAAAAGGAAAACCACGCAATTTTGAGGCATGTTTGTGTGGATCATTGTATTCTACTTTTACAACATCTTTCTACCCATATGCATTTTATAAAAAACGGTTACAAACGCTTTTCAAAAACCAACTCGACCGATCCAAGACAATGTGTTCCTTTAATGAGTAACAGTCGGTACATTACCGGGTAATACATATATATAACTGTTTTGGACGCGTACGGCACCATATCTCAAGAAATACACAGACGATTTCAAAACTTTTTTCAGTAATAGACTCCTTAGGCCTACATCAAAATGTTTTATAACTGTGTAGGTATCTCATTGCGACTGAAGTTCCGGTTCGGGTAAAATCATTGAACCAGTATTCGATTTGAGCGGATGACGTCAAGATGTGCGCAAGTAAAAACTGCCGTTATTGTTGATTGGGGTAGAGTGGGGGTGACTGTGTCGGCTCTTTCAAACAGCTTTTAAAAACATGGCAGCATTCCGTCGTTATTGCAGAATGGTGACACGATTTGCCTAATAATTAACTATCTAGTTTGTTTTCGTACTAATACAAACTATCACATGTGCGGGTTTATGTCCGCTAGCCACCAATACACCCCGTCCCATCACTGAGTACTCTTTTAAGCGAAGTCTTAACCGAAGCGAAGTCCTTTTTTTTTTAGCCGTCATCGTTCCCTGAAGTGGGCAATGAATGGCATTAAGATTTAGTGTAATTCTCTTCAAGTATACACGAAACTAATGTTTTCACGTTTAACCATTTAATTTCCAAACTACTAGACGGTAAATTATTATAGTACTGATGCGTTGATTCGAAATTGAACATTCACGCAGATTGATCGAGTAGATTATTATTGCTTTCCTGTAAAGTGAAGTCAAAGTTCACATTTTTCTCTCTTCAAAGGGGATGACAAAAGCCCTGCAGAAGTTTTTGTTGCCATGGTGCAGTCTCAATTCGTGCGTAACCTCATATCAGGTGAATAAATACTCAGGCGGTACCAGCATTATGTACATACATAGAAACAGGGGACACTCGCACAAAAAAAGCTTATGTTTGTTGTACATGTTCATCTTGTACTACCGCTGGGCATGGACAAGTCAGTCGTCAAGGTACGATGATGTCACCTGCTTCACTGTACCTGAGGGGCAGCGTTCACTCCAAATCGCCCCAACTATATACACACTCTTGTCAATTTAGAATCTGCAACTGAAAGCAGCTAATAACAGCGCTCGTGTGATTTTGCAGTTGAACTGCGTAAGCAGAATGTAAATGTGTCATGCACGGTTGACTGTCCAAGCGGGGATGTTCGTTTAGATCACATGGACTCACGATGAGCAAGTGTAGCTCGCGAAAAAGGTAAGAGTTTGGAAAAACACCTCAATTAAACCAGAAAGTCACATTGTTTACAAAAAGGAGCGAACTTGTGCATTCCAGGACAGAGTCCTGTCAAGCAAGATTTATATACCACAACAATAATGAGAAATTTGTATTTTGTGTCAAAGGTACCGCGCGTAAAGAGAAATCAAGCATTTAAATAAACTAGAAATTTAGAGTTTGTTTTTAAAACAAACTCTAGGTGTTCGGTTTCCGGGAGTAAAAACCTGGTGTAAAAAAATATTCCACCTTGCTTTGTTCTCAAGATTTGTACTCAAGTTTCACCTCAGTCGAACATTGGTTTGGCATACACACAGCTTTGAAAAGTGCACCTTTAAAGCAATACCACCTGACACATGATGACCTCATCAAGCTAAGACTGCACGGATACGTTGCTATTATGAAGGAGCTTATGTATACCAATTTTGAAACAATTGTCACAAACTCTGACACAAACACATGTATTTTTAGATGTAAAAAGAAATCAAGCCTTTAAATAAATAAATAACGGTGAATAAGATAGAGATGTGCGCCCCTTGATTTTTTATCAAGAATCAATATCGATCGGTGAAGTTTCCATAAATAATGCAAGGTTTTATGTTTTTTTCTCATTGAGCTGGGTACAAACGCCTGTAGAATAGAGTAATAATTCTATAATTATGCCTGTAGGAAAATGTGTCTCTCCCTCTGTATTTTGTAGTCTTGATTCGGGACCCTGTTTTTGTGATACAGATATCTCTTCTCCAGTAATTCGTTAGGCGGACAGTAATTCGTGTGGCGGCTACTACGTCAACAAAATGAGCGTCGCTAATCAAGACTATTCTCTATTGGAAACGTTGAAGCAACAAATTACATTTTGAAAATTATCTCAAGTAGTCAAATTATCTCAAGTAGCACATTAACACATTCGGTAATTGTCAAAGGCCAAGGTAATTGACGCAAGTGCAGATAGGCCTACTGCAGTAAGACCACTTATGTAACCTATAGTATTTTAAACAGTAACAGTATTTTCATAGGGTTTGGTCTCGCGAGCGCAAGACTAAAACTAATTGTTTTACTTTTATTATAGCATAGGCCAACCTAGCAAAAATATTTCAAGTGAATGTTTCCTCCGTGAAAAACACCATAATGTAGCTACAAGATCTTTAACGTTACTTTCTAGGTTCTGCCCCAGAAAAATATCAGTTAATTGTACTAACACAATTTCAATGACATTGTTCTATTTATAGAAGCGGTTATTGAAAGTAAAAATTTGGTCGCTAGTTCCTGGTCAAAACATGGCAACTTGGAAGCAACGGAAGAATGGTCGCGCTATTTTGATGAAATGGAAGTTTCATCATCTTGTTTATCGTGAAAGCTCATAAACACTGAGTTGGGTCGGACTATTTTGCCCGTAGGTCTAAACCATCATTTTCTCTTCCCTATAATTCAACTCCTTGTCGAAATGTTTCATCCGTAGACTTTCTAAAGATCAAGGCTGAAGTATGTTGCATTCACCTTGAATTCCATTCTCCATCGTTCATTAATCTCAACTCGTACGATCTCTTTCGTTGCTTTCCGGATATTGCTAGCGGGCCGTCATTCCAACCAAATTCCCTCTGACAATGCCTTTGGGAAGGCTGCTCCGTTCACTTGCACAGGATTTCTTTCTTAGAATTAAACAAATAAACGGCACTTCTAAATTTCTTAATTAAAAAGAGAGCGTCTATATTCTGTATCTTGGCACGGTCAGGATACAGTGTTTGGTGTGTTGATCGTCTTGGGCACAATGACGTTTGGTTTCTGTGCTGCACAGAGAAAAGAAAGTATCAGAGATAACAGAGAAGATTAAGAAGATACATTGAACATCGTGAAAACAAAATGCGTTCCTCATTTTTGTTTAAATTGAGTGTTAAAAGAGCAAACGGCTTGATAAGAAACCTGCAACAGTCCGCGCATAATTTAGATTTTTTTTTTTAAGTTGACAGAGTCGACATTAAAATGGTTTAGGGATCGTTTCGTTTGGACAAAAATTATGAAGTGGTCGATCCTTCAAATATTAATACAAAGGGTCACGGAGGCCAACCATGCGATCAACCTCTAACCTCGACCCCTTTGGGGAAAATAATATTTCTTTCCCACAATCGATCACTTTGTTTATGAGTGGATTAAGCGTGAGCTGGGGATGAAAATTTGATTGTTTTTAGTTGTGCACTAGCACGCAACGATGTACGTTCACTGGTCAAAATGTTTGACTAATGCACCCGAGTATTGGTGGATCGAAACACAAAATTAAATCAAACCAAAAATATTATAGATAATACAAATTAAAATTATACAAATTAAAATTGTGTTTGTCTCCTGCAATTTGCCATAAACCCAATTGACGAAGCCCAACTATCATAGTCTTTGATATTAAGCATGATTTTTTTTTTATCATGACGCATAGGCCTATATAAATACAAAATGGAACCCTTATACCCATGATAAAATCAGTTCTGTTACCGGAGTTCTGTTCACCACAATAATCCACAAGCGGATCTTTACAAGAAAACATCTCTCTTCGTCTAGCGTCTTCTTTCCCAATCTTGTATCTCAGTGTTTGTAATCCAATCTCCGGCAACCCGTCTGTCCATGCTCTGTCCATGTTCTCGGGCCCTAAGGATCCCTTTCCCCCATCCATTCTTCTCCTGTTGAGTCGGCCAAGTTTCGAATTTCACGGAGATTCTCAAGAATGAAGATTTCACCTTAAGGTTGAAAACATTATTCACGCAATGTTTTGGCAGTTATTTTACATACGTTAGTCATGACGCCATCAAAGGTGAAAGGTTAAATAATTATAAGGAAAACCGAGCGTAACATCTCCAACAGTCTGCGTTAAGGATGCACCCTTGAATCGCAGTCTGCTGTGCGGCACCTAAATGTAGCCCGAGCCCTAAATGTAGCCTGACCTAAATGTAGCCCCAAACATGTACCTAAATGTAGCCTGACCTTAATGTAGCCCCAAACATGTATCTAAATGTAAGGTACATGTTTGGGGCTACATTTAGGTCAGGCTACATTTAGGTACATGTTTTGGGCTACATTTAGGTCAGGCTACATTTAGGGCTCGGGCTACATTTAGGTGCCGCACACGCGTAACCAGAGGGGCAGACCCTTCCCCCTAAAATCTGCCCCTTCCCCTCCCCCATGAAAGAACAACACCAACGAATGGTTTGATCAGGCGCCACCAAAAGATTTCTTTCTCTGCTTGCAATTGCCACCCCAAAAAGAAAATAGTTTCGCCTATACTTTGTGTTGTTGGCAATTTGAGATAGATTTATGAATTGTTAAGATATCTGGATGATTGTAAAGAACATTTTGTTTCCTTAAACAAACAACGTATTCCCAGTTTGCATTACCGCAAAGTAGCCATCTTATTCAACAAAGCCAAAGTGAAGATTAGTTTTTTCCCCAATTTGTTATTTTGTCAGGAGCTTTGAGTTACTGCAAATACGCACAAACAGGGAATGACTGAACAAAGATTGAAACATCACTCTAAAGGTCTACAACCGCAGTCTTAAGGGACATCGGTTCTCGATGATGGGGCAGAATATAGACAGCTTTGTGGCAAATCACAATCCATCTAGTCGCTTGGGAACACACAGTCCAATCTATTTTGTAGCTCTTAGACGAAAAACACTGAATCTGCAAAGATTATACACGACGGCGGGGAATGTGTATAGCGATGGAAGGATAAACGTAAATCTCTGTAAAAGAAAATTCAGCACAATGAAGAAAACATGAGGATGGCTGATGACGTCTTTGGACAGTGCTCAACTCTGAAGACAAATAAACACGAGGATCTAAACTCAATCTTGTAGTGTCTATACAAAGACTTTGCGTCATTATTTATGGGGATATATTGACCCAAACTACGGTTGAAATTTATTGTTGTTTTCATGTCGACATATTGACGTAACTTTGCCCCAAATTGAATTGCTTTTTCTTCTTCATACGGCAGCGGCAAAGGAATTTTGCACACCACCCTTTTATGTTTTGTTAATAGCTATCGTATATTTTGAGATACATGTTCCTTGCCGAGCCCCTATTTTTTAAAGATCGTTTCTCTACTATTTGAAAAGGTTTATTAATTTGTTCATGAATGAAGATTGACAATCAGCATAATTGCCAACGATTATTGTTATAACTTAGAAACAAAACAGTTAAACAACTATTTGTAATAACTTGGTTTCAACGATCTGTACATGGCGAAATGATAGTCAAAGAAAGATGACTCAAAGTAATTTCATTGGCTATTCGTCTCACATGCCATCCCTGTTCATGAATGCAGCGAGAGGAATTTTAGAACTGATGACGAAGTAATTTTACTGTAATCCAAAATGATTGCCAGAAACTCAACATTAACCTCATTATCAAGCAACCTGAAACTTCGAAATTAGAACACGCGTGTATCCAGACCTCAAACTTGACACGTCTTCGCTTGATCTGAGATGACAGTGAAGAAGTGTCTAACTTAACGCCTTATAAGTGGCATTTCACGGCCTGCTGGCTTTCTAGTCTAAAAACTGAAACAAAACCTTGGCTGTATTTGTGTGTGCTTTTCTAGCCTGAAAATGTGCTGCACTGTTTACAGTTAAAGGTGGAGTTGTATGTTGGTAAATAGTCACTGAAAATTGATGTTTATAAAAAAAAACTTACTTATCGAGAAGCACTCTGCATCTGAGAACGAGAACGCGAACGTGTTGCACCAATTAGTCTGGTTCCCTGACCAAAGATTCCTTGACGTCTCTTGTTAAAAATCTTAGGTCAGGTATCACCCACGGTTTAAAATAGAGCATGACGCAACTTGTCAGGGTCGGGGGTCATCTCCAGGGAAACCATGTCTGCACGTACTACTAGTTGCGATAACGTAACCCTCCTCCCAATGGCCGCCAGCCTGGAGGGTTACGAGATTATTTTGATCGTCAATTAATTACAATCTGGTTCAACACGTATAATTTCGACAGCTAGTCACCAGATTTTGCCCCATTTTTACCACTTTTAAAAATCATGAAACTTAATCCTCAATCAATGTCTAATGAACACTCAGTCAAGTAAAAACACCTTTGAAAAAATATTTTTGAAAAAAAAAGGAAAACAACTTACCAGATCCCGGAACGATTTCCTAGGTTTATATATTTTGAACTTGTCGCATCGCTTTGCAAACGCTTTATTTAGGCACAACGCCTGCATTGGCAATAACTGGCATAAAAACTCCTGGATCTACGGCCGACAGGACTGACATTACGAGTCCGTACCGAACAACAACGATACTGTCCGAATGTTGACGACAACACGTTCGGAACATTTCGGATAACTTCGAAAGAGGAGGAATTCCGCTTGTTTGGTCACGTGATTTTGGGTGATACCGGACCCTAAATTCAACAGAGCCTAGTCGGAGATTTTTGGGTCTGGGAACCAGACTATGCACCAATTAGACTATACGCGCACGCGCACGAAAGAATCAAGAAACTGTCGAAATAGGCGTCTTAGTCATAAGAATGCAACACACGGACGTCGTACAAATGTACATACAGAGCTCAAGCACGTCGGAAACGGATAAGTTTTACAGAGTTTCTTAATTTAATACGCCTTTTAACCAAAGGCATTTATGAAATCAATGGGAATAACGAGTAGTAACTTGTTCTTTCACGGCCGTTTAAAACCTTGCAGGGTCGTTGCAGTGTAATATAAATAAGGCTCTCGCCTTCGGCTCGGGCCTTTATCATCTTGCAGTGTCTATACAAAGACTTTGCGTCATTATTTATGGGGATATATTGACCCAAACTACGGTTGAAATTTATTGTTGTTTTCATGTCAACATATTGACGTAACTTTGCCCCAAATTGAAATGCTTGTTCTTCTTCATATCGCAGCGGCAAAGGAATTTTGCACACCACCCTTTTATGTTTTGTTAATAGCTATCGTATATTTTGAGAGGATGATGTTCCTTGCCCCGAGCCCCTGTTTTTTAAAGATCGTTTCTCTACTATTTGAAAAGGTTTATTAATTTGTTCATGAATGAAGATTGACAATCAGCATAATTGCCAACGATTATTGTTATAACTTAGAAACAAAACAGTTAAACAACTATTTGTAACAACTTGGTTTCAACGATATGTACATGGCGAAATGATAGTCAAAGAAAGATGACTCAAAGTAATTTCATTGGCTATTCGTCTCACATGCCATCCCTGTTCATGAATGCAGCGAGAGGAATTCTAGAACTGATGACGAAGTAATTTCACTGTAATCCAAAATGATTGCCAGAAACTCAACATTAACCTCATTATCAAGTAACCTGAAACTTCGAAATTAGAACACGCGTGTATCCAGACCTCAAACTTGACACGTCTTCGCTTGATCTGAGATGACAGTGAAGAAGTGTCTAATTCAACGCCTTGCAAATGGCATTTCACGGCCTGCTGGCTTTCTAGTCAACAGAATTACTGAAACAAAACCTTGGCTTTCTTGTTGTTTGCTTTTCTAGTCTGAAAATGTATTTTACTGTTTACAGTTAAAGGTGGAGTTGTTTGTTGGTAAAAAAGTCTGAAAATTGATGACAATAAAAGAACGTGTTGCAAATTAGATCAAGACTATACGCGCACGCGCACGCGCACGAAAGAATCAAGAAACTGTCGGAAATAGGCGTCTCAGTCGTAAGAATGCAACACACGGACGTCGTACATATGTACATACAGAGTTTTACAGAGTTTCTTAATTTATTGCGCCTTTTAACCAAAAAGGCATTTATGAAATCAATGGGAATAACGAGTAGTAACTCCTTTCACGGCCGTTTAAAACATTGCAGGGTCGTTGCAGTGTGATATAAAGGCCCTCCTTCGACTCGGGCCTTTATCACACGGCAACGGCCCTGCCGGTTGTTAACGGCCGTGACAGATCTAGTCGCTACCCCTTTATTCCCTTTTTATTGTCTGATGACAATCTGGACTAATTATGGATGAGAACTGCTGTTATTATTCATCCTCCCAACTGCTCAATACAAACACCATGTAACACCTGTAACAACAATTTGCTGGAAACCCAGGATGTAGCCAACTTGTTGTAAAATAACACCATGATATCACCCTGGAGGGAGCTTAACCATTGCGAACGTTCACCGTAATGAAATGAAGCGAGGTGTTTTTTTAAGTAACGGGAGTTTGATGCAATACTGCACCTATCAGTGTCACTCAATATCGTATACGCACCTACTATATTGTGTCTTGATTAAAAATAAATAGCAAAATGCCTTAGTTTTAGTTCCTCCCTTCATACCCAAATAAATGTACCAGTGCACTCTTAAAGATTCCGGTCAGAATTTCCCAAGTGGGGCTTTCCTCCCACATCCAAATCAAACATTTCCTCTCAATATTCATCATGTTATTGGCGCTTATTGTGATGTGACATTGTGTGTATTAATAATATTAAAAATGAAACAAAACCCATTATTGTCATGAAAGACTAGATACTTTGCCATAGAAATTGGACACTTTCAAGTGTCAAATTTCTTAAAAGAAGGTAAACGAACACACTCAAAAAGCAAGCCTTCCCGTCTTGTTGGTTGAACCAGTAGTAAAATCAAAATGATCTCAACATTTTATGATTTCAACTGCTTTTTGCATGAACTTTGCATAATTTTAAATAATATCATCTGTGTACAGCTCCCGTGGTTCTTTCTTCGACTTCTGTCCCCCGTAACCAGTTTATTGCGTGTGTTTTTGTAAGGTCCATGAACCATATAACTTTCGGGGGGATCAAGGAAAACAAGTATTGGGGGAAAAGGCGAGAGAGGAAATTGAGGTGGTAAAGAATCAACATTTCATGTTGCATTTATAAAGAGAAAGTGACAAGAGAAGAGATGCTGTAGTCCGTTTAAAACAAGGAATGTTTACGTTTCGAAGTATCCAACATGTTGTGTATGTGCACAAATTTTATGAACTGTACATTTCGGCTTTTAGCCGCTTATAAACCATGAATAATGTTAAAGGCACTGGACACTCAAAATAATTGTTAGCATAAAAACTTACTTAGAGCTGTTGATAGTATATAAAACATTGTGAGAAACGGCTCCCTCTGAAGTAAAGTTGTATTTGAGAAAGAGGTTTCTTGAAATATTAAAATACTTCAGGCCTGACGCTTTTTAAGGCAATCTGAAAGCACACAAAGTTGTGTTTTCTTCAACTTCGATGACCATTTAATGGTGTGTTTTCTTCAACTTCGATGACCAATTGAGTCCAAATTTTCACAGGTTTGTTATTTTATGCATTTGGGATACACCAAGTGAGAATACCGGTCTTTGACAATTTACCAGACGGGTCCATGTACCTTTAAAAAGACTCCCTGACAATTGATGTTTTCAAAGTACCAAGTCATGCCCTTTCGTCTTAGCATTCACAATATCCGTTTGAGCACAAAAACAAAAAACAACAGTAAAATGAAGATGAAACTTATATCTCTCGAGAAGGGCTGTTGTTGATTGGAAAAAAATTACGAGAGCTTCTACACTCCTCTCGCGAGTACGGTTTTGATTTATTGCAAGACTGTGGATGGCTTGATGTAATGCAAGGGCATTGAACCCGCCAGATAGAGCACTTCAGGCGTCCAGCATGTAGGTTGATGAATGTCTTCGGTAAATCACTCAGCGTAAGATCGTCATATTGTGACCAGTGATTTCTTTTCGTTTACATTGTAAGAGTTTTGTTTCAATGCAATTCAATTCTAACAGTCATTAATTTCCATTCTCGTGAGAGAAACATCAGCAGCCAAGAAAGATATATAAGCAAACCCACAAAATATAATGTTACACGTACTTAAAAAGGAAGCAAGTAAAAAAAAACGAAATGAGTTCGGCATATTTGAGAGATTGTTCGAGACAAATAAACCAAAGATACAGTAGATGGGACAAATTAAATTGAATTATGTTATTGAGATCGTTTAGTCACAGCGTGAAGATTAATTACTTCAGCTTCAAAAGTACGATTGCATTCTGCATGGCTTCCGTTTGATTCACATGAAGCAAATGTCTTGTGTTTTATTTCGTCGAGGGCGAGTGTCGGATGTAAACATAAAAGAAAAATGCTTAAAGGCAGTGGACACTATTGGCAATTACTCAAAAATAACTATTAGCATGAAACCTTACTTGGTGACGTGTAATGGGGATAGGTTGATGGTATAAAACATTGTGAGAAACGGCTCCCTCTGAAGTGCCATATAGTTTTCGAGAAAGAAGTAATTTTCAACGAATTTGATTTCGAGACCTCAGATTTAGAACTTGAGGTCTCGAAATCAACCATCTAAACGCACACAACTTAGTGTGACAAGGGTGTTTTTTTTCTTTCATTATTATCTCGCAACTTCGATGACCAATTGAGCTCAAATTTTTACAGGTTTGTTATTTTATGCATATGTTAAGATACACCAACTATGAAGGCTAGTCTTTGACAATTACCAATAGTGTCCACTGCCTTTAAAAGAAAAAGTCAATTTGTTTTCACTGTGCCGCGATAAAGGCCAAGCAAAGGTTGCAATAAACCCGATGATTCCTAATTTGGATTTGAAACTTAACTCTCCAATTACAATCTTTTCTATGTCTGCATGAAGACTAGTATTTTATCACGCTTGCATCACTAGAGGCAACCACGAATGAAAGACTACGTCGCTTCTTTGAAGTATCACGTTCATGTTAAGATGGGCTCATATTTCTCGATAGAAACACACTTCAATAGTTTTGGACACTGTTGGCTGGAAACGAGACTATACGTACGTCATTTGCATTCACAGATTGGCAGCGGGGTCTCTGTACAACAAAATAATAATAAATAGCCACAAATAACGTATTGAAAATAAGTATTGCGGTGGCCAGATTGAAAAGAAAATATAGGTCAATACAACGTGCTAAACTTATTTGAGTTAATACATGAATCGGGAGCTCAAGATATCGTGATATACGATACATCAACTTACACAATAATTCGATATACTTCCCGCAGCGTCGCTAGACTACATACAAGTCAATTTAAAGTGCCTTGACATTTTTCCTTTTTGATCAAAGCTAGGAGAACATTAAAGGCAGTGGACACTATTGGTAATTACTCAAAATAATTATTAGCATAACAACTTTCTTGGTGACGAGTAATTGGGGTAGGTTGATGGTATAAAACAATGTGAGAAAGGGCTCCCTCTGAAGTGCCATAGTTTCGAGAAAGATGTAATTTTCCACGAATTTGATTTCGAGACCTCAAGTTTAGAACTTGAAGTCTCGAAATTAACCATCTAAACGCACACAACTTCGGGTGACAAGGGTGTTTTTTCTTTCATTATTATCTCGCAACTTCGATGACCGATTGAGCTCAAATTTTCACAGGTTAGTTATTTTATGCATATGTTGAGATACACTAACTGTGAAGGCTAGACAATTACCAATAGTGTCCATATTGTTATTCGACAAAAATAGATAACAAATTGCCTTGAGTTAGACAGCTCGAAATAAAACAATCTTTATTTTATTTTTTACAATAACATTTTAAATTAAAAATGACAACAAACGTCATTTGATGTTACTCTTCATCAACAACAATTAATATTGCCTGTATTTTAAAAACCGCCAAAACGTAGAGCTTTAATTTTATATTGACCTCTTTTAGCACCAAACACCCCTCGTTTAGTTTTCACATGATTATGTTTTCATGCCGGCCTATGTGACCGGTGGCTTGTGTTTCTGTCTTAAAAAAAAGTGTAAATCTTTAAACACTTTTATAATTTCAACAAGTCAAAAGTGTAATATTTCCCACTCCTTAGACCACTTAAGCTTTTTGTTGGGGGGGGGGGGGAGGCACACTCCTTAAAATGATGGTCTGTTGAATGTGTAATTTAGTTCCACAAAAAGCGGTGTGGACAGAAATATGTCTCCAGAATTGGCAATAGAAGGCTTACTAGCAACTTGATAACAAGTAAACTTGCAGACTCAAATTCGGTAATTTATTGTTCTGACATTTACAAGGCGTATAAAGTCATACATAACCTAGGGAATCAACCAACTACAAACTGTGACCATTAGCTGCAGTTCTAGCCGGTCTCCGCACTGACTGTGATGAAGGACATTATCAGAGATATCTTGTTGTTTAATCTCTCACAGACTCTTGATCCCAAATTAATTCAGGATCTAAATTTAAGTTACTCGACACTCTCGTAAGTTAAAAGATTTTGTCAGATAGACCGACGCTTTATATTCGCCAGGGTGTTCTTTTTTTACGGATATCTCGTACACTGTGAATTAGGGCAGCACATCTGTTAGGAGTAGGCCTACTCAATAAGTGGACAATGTGATATTGATCTTATCAATTTAAACGAAAGTGCATCTTGATGGATTCAGCTCATGAGTCAAACTCACTTCTTACTGATGACAACTTGCTCACATGGAGAGACCTCCCCTGCAACTCGAACATCAAATGTTGTCACATCTCTTAAAAGGGTTTACGTTGTGACCCCCCCTCCCTCCCCCCGCACACACCCACACACATGTTTGTGGATCCCGCTAATCGAGGACTCCCCTCTGTTCACCCACTGTTTGTGCCTTATTATTTTTTTTTAGCGACGCCCCTATTGGTGTGTACACGAAAGCGAAGCGAGGACGTCCTCGCTCTTTCAAACTCCTGGATCCCTTTTGTCAGAGTCCTCTGTTTCAACGGGTAGACACGCTTACACACACCGCACGATGTTTACCTACTACATGCAATTTATATCCATTGAATGGGACATTCGTTTATTTGGATGGCCAAGTTAAAATTTCTATGTATGCATTTCCTCCTCACCTGTGCAGTGGTTGAGACCGCCCTGGCCCTAGACTTGTCTCAAGTACCAGTCCCAATCCCGTGAGATAGTCCTCATTTTCAATCCCATGGCCGGCATCCTCCAACCTGTTTACTAGTGAGTTGACACGATATATGCTTATGGCACGATATGCGTATGTACCTCTCGACTTGAATCAAGTCTACGCCAGCCCCGTCCTTCATTCCTTACTGCGGAAATATCGATCAGCTCGTTATTGATCCCCTCCCCGAGCCGTATAGGAAAGGTCTCATCCGGGCCAGAATGTACGGATCACTTTTCCCGCGCTTTTGCATTGATTGAAAACGATTCGGTAGCACCTGGCGCAGACGACACTTCAACCAAAGAGGCGGGAAAAGCTGAAGCTGAAGGATTTCTCCTTTTGTTGTAGATTCGACAAGGGCAACGAGTGCAAGCTGCCTGCTTGTGACGTCATGTTAATGTTGCGTTTAGACATTAAAATCCATAATGACAATTTCAGCGGGACATGGATGGAAATGAGGTTTTTTTACTCTTACATTTTATATTATGGATTTTTATCGCAAAATGTTGAACAGAATCGAAATTATCTAGGGACCGTTATCTGTATCATCAGGTAGGCCTACCATACAAGTAAGCCCATTTCAAGTCACCCCACGGCATTTGTATACCGTAAACCACAGCATAATGTCACCCACACACTATCCCCTTATTCTGCAACAGAAGTCGTAACCATAGCACCCCCTTCTTTTTGCATCAGTCCAAACAAGACAATGCTTGTATTATTCAAAGGCAAACGTCACTCAAAGGTATCCCATCTCCAAACTGATAAACCGAGAGCATTTCAGCGAAATCAAATTTGCAATTGATAAATTACTGTTTAAGTGAATGTTATTGGAGGGCAAAAACAGGTATACTGAAACAACACATCACGTTGAATTGAGGGTTGCTTGCAGTTGTAACTGACGCAAGTCACGTATAGACGAGACTGTAAATAGAGCCACTGCAAATGGACACCCTCTCGAGAGAGCGCCAAAAACGTTACATCAAAAAAGGGTAGAATGCTGTTAACTGTTCCCAAACGGATCTGGAGATTACTTCTAAATTGGGTCGACTTTCCAAGCAAGGAAGTAGCAGGGGAGAAAATCGCGCCTCCGTCCATCGGCTTTTTATACACCATGAATGTTTTTATTAATTTGTGTCAATAAAAATATGTGTTACGTCCTGTTTTTCATGTAGGTATTTGATTTTAAGTAAAGACATTTGGTTTGAATTTACTGAGATGGCGTCAAATACAAGTCACGTGGTGAAATGTTGCCAATAATTTGTGTCAGTTTTACGTCCTGCTGCTGTTTTTTATTATATAAAAAAATGTTTTTTTTTTATTGGATTTATTTAAACTTAATCCAAGTAAAGACCTATTAGAATTTAAATTTACTGGAATGGCGTCACTTTCAGGTCACGTGAGGTAATGCTGTCATAATTAAGTTGTGTCAATATGTGTTACGTCCTGTTTTTTGTTGTTTCAGGTATTGAATTTATTCAAACTTAATCCAAGTAAAGACCTGATCTAAATTTACTGGAATGGCGTCACGTATAGTCGTGTCATGTGGTGTAATGTTGACAATAATTTGTGTCAATGTGTCAATGCTACATCCTGCTGCTGTTTTGTTATGCAGCTATTGGATTTATTAAACATTAATCCAAGTAAAGACCCATTTGATCTAAGTTTACTGGGATGGCGTCACATACAAGTCACGTGGTACTTTCCTCTCCACCATTCCGTCTCATGATGCCGTCTCAATTTCCACAAAAGGCGCCAAACGAATGTAACCGGACAAATCGTGTCTCCTCGTGAACCACACATTCAGTGATTCAATCCACGTTTTTACTCCATACGTGGCTTTACTCTAAACAACTTTACACAGCTCAGAAGATTTTCCCCTCAATCTGTTTTATAATTACTTTTTGGTAAAATGTACGTGTACTACTCTATAAATTAAACTTGTGCACAACTAGTTACGTATCAACGTAGAAGGTGAACATTTAGGGCAAAGAGACAAGTCCTCGATGAGCAGTTTCTTTGGAAGATAAACAAACTTGTACATCAGATTAACTTGGTTGGTTTGAATGTACCCGAATCCAAAATTGATATGTTGCACTTTACTAGATGTAATCACATATTTTTTTATTTTTTATTTTTAAATCAATTATTTTGATGTCCAAATCTGATGTCGACAAAATTTGGGAGATACACTTTGATCTGAAGTCTGCTAAGTTGTGATAACCATTTAAATCATAATAAGGATTTAGTCTTGAGCCTTTAAGATATGTACAGTTGAAGCCTACCATTAACTGGTAACCTTTTCGCAATAAGCAAGCCCAGTTGTCTTGAGCAAAGCTATATTAACCAAATCTCAACTACAAAGTTAATTAATTAGTCCCTACCATTGTAGGATATTTCTGTTCATAAGAAGGCCCATGAGTATGTAACAACATCTTAATAGAAACTTAAAGGCACAAAGATATTGAAGGGAAGGGAATCTGGAACATAGGCATTATTTTTTTTATTGGTAGGGGGCCTACATATTCAACAATAATTATGAGAAACGACAAATAGTAAAAGGATTAAAATAGTCAATTCACAATACTAAGCCCCCTCCCCGACCTGTAGTTGAATCTTGCACCATCACACCAATCCCAACCTATAGTCTACGGTTACCATTAATACGATTTCAGCAATGCATGCACCGAGTGCCGAGTGGAGCATTTAAAATCCCTTTATAACAAAACAGAGCAAGAGTTTAATTGTATATGCATCGAGTCGGGAAACAGACTGCCTAGCCGCAAGAAACGACAAATAATATGCGGATTTTCCGAGCTGATGTCTTGTGTTTCACGCCAACTCTTTGCACAAGGAGTGTATTTTACCCATCTGCTTGAAACTGCTGTGATCCTTAGTGCATATTTCAAGACGTAATCCTAAAACAGTTGAAGTGGTTACCTGCCACTGATGTTTACTCAAGACGCAAAATGCATAATGTTGGCCGGAAGACAAAGTACAACTGCAAGATAAAAAATGAGATGCTTGTGCGGCCCCTTAATGTAGCCCGAACCGTACAGATGGGGCTACATTTAGGTCAGGCAACTTTTAGGGCTTGGGCTACAATTAGAGGCCGCACAAACGTATGATTTTACATCATTTCTGATTTCTTATGTTGGAGTCTAATATAACAATGAAGCGGATATTAACAATGTTATGTTGTTTTCGTTAAATTAATTTGTTGTTTAATTAAAAACAACTATGTCATATGCAAGCATTTCATCTGAAATTGTTGCGGTATCTACTGTCGTTCTTCGGACGGGACGTGTTGCCCTTGGTCCCATGTGTTGTGTATGCCATGTAAAATAACCCAGTGCACTTATCAACAAGAGAAGGGGTTCGCCCGTGTTCCTGGCTGTGGCTGTTGTATGCGCCGTAGCACCTTGTTAACCCTTAGAAGGTGCTACATTGGGTCTCACAGTTCATCACTACAATTACCTATCTTTCTGAAAGTTTGTATATACTCAGCGCCTTGGGTACCTTGTTTGGTAGATACGTGCGCTACATAAGACTTCGATATTATATTATATTATTATTAACTACAGGATCCAAACTGGGCCATCGTCACCGGGCATGCTCAGTAGTCATCATTGCTTGACATGTTTTCCAATACAGGTGTCGTGGGTTCCAATCTTACCTAAGTAGTATGCCCGCGATTTAAAAAGCACTGACTAAATGACCCTTTGAACTGACGCAACACGCAAAGGCCATTTTGGGAGTCAACTTGCGTTTAAGATAATGGCGTGCATCCAATGGCATGCGCATTGCCTAAAATGCGCACTACACTGTAACAAACGGGGAATCAAAATTATAAAATGGCGCAAATAAGATTTATCGTCTGATCAACGTGGCTAATACAAATCTGAACACACACATATCTTTGTAAGGCTTAAAAAAAATCCCAGTTATTTGTCGTCTTTTTCATCCCCCTGACTATACTTCTTATCCATCTTCTTTATAAACGTCTTGAATAATTTATTCCTGACCTTTCTTGGATCTAAGTCAGGATGTTTCATTATGAATATCAAGTCATATTTGTTGTAGTGTAGGCCTACATCAAAAGCTATGCGAAAAAAATGATATCCCGTTACAGCTTCACAAACATGAAAGGTCATTCACAGGTAGGTTGTGGAAGATCTTGCTGAATTTCTGCTTAGAAAATGTCTAATCAAAGCAAAAGCATTTTCAAATTTCTTCTATTGACCGCCTTTTATACATTTCTAAAGCACAAGTTCCTGGCAAAATTGCATTTGATTTTACTTGTTTGCTTTTAATAATGAATAAATACTCAGCACAATAATATTTGAATAGTTCAGACAAGGAAATGAAGTTGTTACCGCAAATTAAGCGTATTTATGGACTGTGTTGACCACAATCGTTTAGAAAGCTTACAAAAGTGTTGTAACTAAATCCTGGATATTTGCTCCGTCTTATCTTGGAGTGTGCCACAACCACAGTATTCTTGCCAGGCAAGGTTTCTGACCACGTCGCTGTTTTCGTCTACCCTAGTGGTCAGCTGCACGCTAGCTGCAACAGGGCTTTCAACAAAGTACATATAACTGAAATATGACTATCAGGATTATTTCTCGAGACAAGAGGGGTTCCGGTTTGTAGAGAAAAGAAGAACAAATTGTTTCTTTCCTTTTTTAAGATTTCGTAAAATGATCCTGGATGGCCTGGGGCTTGAAACATCGCCGGTAAATTCGTTTAGTTAGTTTCTCCCCCGTGTATTGGCGCTGCATTATCTCGCCCTGGGCACTGAGATAAAGGACTTTGGGGCACTTACACTTCTGATCGCAATTATCTCTGATAAGGTTACTTAATTCTGTTTCTTTTTTTCTGTCATTTTTGTTATATTTTCTTTTTGATGGGCTGATGACATTAGACTATATTTTTGATGAATTATTGAAGGTCGCACGAAGAAACACCTGTCGGTGAATCTCCTCGAGTGTCATCTACCGTTGTCAATAATATTGTTGAAGGGACGGGTCGGGATGCCATCGGGGGATATAACAAGTGTGTTTCAGTAAATGTATAAGGGCTCATATAGAATAGCTACACTAGAACGCAACTCAGGCTCGAACACTCTATACTGAGTGCCTGAAAGCATTATACAGTGCATTTTATATCCCCTCATACATTATGCATTCATTTACAATTGTCATTAGCAAAAACACATAGGCAATAAGTGAGCGTGCAATTATTACTATTGTTGCATGCTGACGAGACAATTTGATATCTTTTAATGTACAAACGGACAAACATGTTTAGTTTCGTTGTTGTTGAATGTATTTCAGTTTGTGCATTTTAATTCAATTCTCCACATCATGTACACACCGTCAAACATTACCTTCAGTGAGCATTGTAGGGTTCAATTGTCACACTTGCTCATTTATGTCAAACATATTTTGTCACAACAATTCTTGCATCAGGCATTTCTGAGAACGACATAAGCATATATTATTCTAGGTCTGTGTTAGTCCACAGTGTGCGACTAAATCCTGCAACACCAACCCAATATTAAACAATTAAGTACGTTTAAATGGCAGTGTACGCTCGTGGAGTGCACTTAAACACTTTGTTGTTAGTCTCTCGGACAAAACCGGGGGTTTTAGTTACTATAGCAACCACTTTCGTGTCAGCTCTTGAAGGTCCTTTCCCTCTGCTTGAACAATGCCCCAAATGTCAAATATGACGTTTCGAAGGTAACCTGAGTTTTCTTGTATTCATTTATAAAATTAGATTAAACTGAAGCTTAGGCAAAAGAGAGGAGCAACTTTGCATTTGCCAAAAATAATTCGTTTTGTACTTTTGATTATGTGTGGCCACAGCCGTATAGACGGCGTGTTGAATATAAACGAGAACACAGTTCACAAACTACGGCTTTGGCTTTGGCTTCAGTTCTGGTTACAGCTCGGGTTTTGGCTTTGGCTTTAGTTCTGGTCATAGCTCGGGCTCTTGGCTTCGACCTCAGTTTTGGCTTTACAGCTATGGCTTTGGCTTTGACTTCCGTTCTTGATTTAACTCGGGCTCGGGGCTTGGCTTCAGTTCTTGCCCTTGCTCTATGGTTCTCGTTACAGCATGGGCCTCTTCTGTAAAATTGAAGTCCGATGGCAAAAGCACACAGTTCCAAAGAATGCATAACATCCTGCCTACAGCAGGAACGGGACCATACATGTTGAAAAAGTGTCACACCTTGTGGTCCTACACGTCAGTTCAACACATGCGATGACATTAGCACTTAGTTTGTGTTGACAATACCCACAGAGCCACTTTATGGTCCATTTTCGGCTTTTTAGTATTTGAAGACGATGCGACAGACCGCTTTAGCAATCACACTCAGTCGTAATGTCTCACCACGTTTGTTTAAGGTACACATCTTGAAAGTGTTGACTTCTCATGAATTCTGCGTCTGTCTACTGTAGATAAGTGTACGTGCTAGCTGGAATGGATCGGTTCTCAAATATAGACTTTTAAGAGAGTGGTGTTGTCAGTGTTTACCGTGTACGATTTGCGGCTTTTCTTGTAAATCACGTTCTTTAACAATCATAATTGAGCATCACTGAGTACAACTTAAGCTTTACTGAGCTACAATTTAAGCTACAACTTGAGCTTCAATGAGCTCCAATTTAAGCAACAATTTGAACTTCACTGAGCTAAAACGTAAGCTTCACTGAGCTACTATAACACTGAGTTACAACTTGAGCTTCATTGAATTTTAACTTGAGCTTCACTGGGCTACAATTTGACCTTCACTGATTGTTAACTTAAGCTTCACTTGACTATTCATTACTTGAGCTTCACTGAGTTACATATTGACATGAGCTTCACTTAGCTTCAACTTAGTTACCACTGAGCTAGCTAGAACTTGAGCCTCACTGAGCTACAACTTGAGCCTCACTGACTGGCAACTTGAGCTTCACTGAGCTAATATTTTAAAGCTTTACTGGGTAACATACTGAGCTACAACTCGAGCTTCACTTATAGTAATTTATTGAGCTTCACTGAGCTTCAACGTATCACTGAGACTGCTACAACGTGAACTTCACGGAGCTACAACTTGAACTTCACTAAGTCAAATATTGAGCTTCACTGAGCTTCAACGTAGGTATCACTGAGTTGCTTCGTCTTGAACATCACTAAAGCTACAACTTGAGCCTCACTGATTTTCAAATTGAGCTTCACAATTTATTTGAGCTTCGCTGAGTAATTAAAGTGAGCTTCACTTAGCTTCAACTTGAGTATCACTAAGGTACAACTTAAGCTTCACTGAGCTAGAACATGAGCTTCACTGAGCTAATATTCTTTAGCTTCACTGAGTTACACATTGAGCTTCAACTTTGAGTATATCACTGAGCTATAACTTGAGCTACTGAGCTTTACTTGAGCATCACTGAGCTGTAACTTGAGCTTCATTTATTGGCAACTAAGCTTCACAGAGCTTAGACAAGATCGCGAGTCACTACTTCGGCTTCATCGTCACTTTCACAGAGCTCTATAGTTTGACAAGATGAATATAATAGTTTTTGCCCAAATCAAAAGAAAACAGGACAAACAAATCTCCAGCTAAGAGTTGTATATATCTTTAGATATGGGTAATAGAGAAATTCATCAAAGAAAAATGAAGTAGGTAAAAAGAGACAATCACATTACCAGATGGAGACTGTATATATTAATGGAAGATACATTTACGAACAAATAAAAAGCAAACTTTAATAATGGTTGCCAACACAGACACATTATGGCCAATACTGCCTCGAAGTCTGTATAAATATTAGCCTAAAATGTACTTTTCAGTCTGATATTAAGAGCATTATTGAGTTATCCATCATTTTAAAAACTAGACGTTTGGTCTTCATGCAAGGTTTTAAATTTAGAATGTTCATTTTGCTAGTTTTTCTTTTGCAGTGTCGTCTCCTCTTGCCTGACCTCATAACAGTATTCCACTCAAGATTTAGACTAGAGACGTCGTAACGTATTCCACAGCGGTACATGTGAAGCAAAAATAATTAGACTAACCAAACAACAGACTAAATTACGGATGCATGGGAGACTAGAAAGTCTGCGAAGTCAAATAATGTGTTGATAAAGGATTTCAATTAAATGCGTGTGCAGTTCTTTGGTTGCTAAGCATTTCTGGAGAGTGGATTGGTCGTCAAGGGAGAGAGTTCCAGGACTGTTTTTCCTTGGTATCTCGAAAGCTCATTGGTGACGTCACTGTATAAGAAGAAAGTTCTTAAAGGCACTGGACACTATTGGTAATTGTCGAAAACCAGAATCTCACTTGGTGTATTTGCACATAGCACAAAATAACAAACCTGTGAAAATTTAAACTCAATTGGTCATCGAAGTTGCGAGATAATAATGAAAGAAAAAACACCCTTGTCACACGAAGTTGTATGCTTTCAGATAATTGATTTTGGGACCTCAAAAACTAATTTTGAGGTCTCGAAATCAAATTCGTGGAAAATTACTTCTTTCTCGAAAACTACACGTTTTACTTCAGAGGGAGCCTTTTGTCACAATGTTTTATACCACCAACAGCTCCCCATTGCTCGTTACCAAGTAAGTTTTTATGCTAACAATTATTTTGAGTAATTACCAATAACGCCCACTGCCTTTAAGGTTCATTTGGGTCAGTTTTACACTTCATCTCACCACTGAGTGACGCTTATGACAAGATAAGGACGGGACCGGATTGAGAAGGCGAAAAGGTAAATTTTTTTTTTTTTCCAGATTAGAATGTTAAAGCTTTGGCTGTAAGTTTAACATGTTATGTTAACTTGGTTCCATATACAGTTATAATGCAGGGCTTATATTAAGTTACATTTGCCCTTTTTTTCTCGTATTATTGCATTTCATTTCATTTAATTTCAAGACATGTACTTTCATTCCAACTGATATTTAAACTAACAATAACAAAGAGCAGTATTGTATACGCTTTTGCAGCTATTTACATGAAGCGGTTCAGATTGTGAACTTGTTGACTAGACCGAATATGGGTGTGTTCAGACCTGTATACAAGATATTGAATGTAGGTTTGAACTAAACTCTTAGACTTTGTGCCATTAACGTCCGAGCTTCAAAATCTTGAAAGATTTTCAAAACCATGCTCAAAATACTTTTGTTCGATATTGTTTACGACTGACTTTATATCTTTCCGTATATCCACTTTTGTGTTAGTGTGAAAATCTGTATTCACTATCCCCTGTATACTTTGATTATCTGGGTATCTTATCGGTGCCTCGGAATATGTTTGATCATAGATAGGTGCTGCTATACAAATTTAGTATTGAAATTAGTTATTACAACTGTTTTCACTCTTGAACCAATTAATTTCAAAATTCTGTAAACAATACATCTTTAAGAAGATTTGAAACTCAGTTCAATGTGTAGTTCATATAGTCACAATAAACCAATATTTGTATGAGAGAATGACTGTTGCCACAGCGTGGTATTCAAGCATCCCTAAGGTAAGACGATTGACCAGATTCCTACGGGATGATGCGCTCTCCTATATACATCAATACATAATGCATACCTTAAAGTGTCCATACCATCGCAAAATGAGAAATGTTTCTGATTGTTTATGCATAGGCTTAAAGGCCACAGTGAGAGGCAATGATTCGATGTTTCTAATGCACACCAGGAACACGACCAAAATGATAGCATATAATGTGCATTTGCAGACGAAGTAATGTAGCCATTTTATGAACTCTATTGTTGGGTGTTGGCAACTGGAAACCCCCACCTCCATACAATTATGATAACATAGCTTACAACAAGATTTCGCAGTTTTACCTAAAACCACAGACCCTTAAAATCAAATCAAACTACAAAAGTCGCTGTTGGCCATTCCTGTATCAACGCTGTCCTTGTATATGAGCCGAGAGGAAAGGAAACAATGCCCGCGTTCACTGCCTGGTTTCATTTTATTTGTCAGGACAGGTAGACCTTATAAACCGCTTGAAAACTTCACCAACATAAACACACCGACGCTGAAGTTGTATTTTAATTGAGCCCCGGGGTCGTGGAATATTTTCTAACACCTCCAAGTCACAACACGTTGAAATTGGATTTTGTTCGTGTCGCTTGGCCGTGTTTTTTGGACGATCATCCCGTTGAGTAGTGCTCTCGACGACCGCTCCGGATGATCTCGTCGGACTTATCTTTATCTTTTACCCGGAGATATTAGTTCACACCTGGTGATGAATATATAGGCCTATATGCCTTTCCTCGGAGACGTCGCAAATGATTTCAGTATTTTGTTCACATATTGTGATCAGGTTCGAGTGTTTCTTGATGTTGGGGTCATCGTTTGTGCTTTTTTTTATATCGTGAGTTTCCTCTTAAGACATTCGTCGTGCTACAATCACCTGTGTTAAATCCCTTTATTTTACGTACATCGAGTACTTTCATATAACGCCTGCTAATAAATGGAGGGGGGCGCCCCACACTGACCCCCCCCCCCCCAACATCGATGTCCTTTTTTCCTTTTTCCTCACCCCGTGTGCCCAAAACCTTTTGTTTCGGACTTTTATTTTTGAAACATGTGTTAAATTTACACGCAGACGATGTATTTGTTGTTATACGGGTTCCGTCAAATTGTCTTATGCAACAAAGTAAGCAACCTATAAGGAAAGTTAGTAACCTATAAAAAGATATATAAAAGGCTCCCTTTAAAGTAAACGTAAAGTACAGTTTGGATCGGCAAGAAGCCCCCTAGAAACAACCGTGCACTATCTAGGTCTATTCGTGTTAAATGTTTTGATATTTGAAGGATAAAACAATGAGGCTTTAAGGTCAAAGAACTGTGTGTGGAGTGAACATACCCTTTACTCTTTGGTTGAGATCCTGTCAATTTAATTGCTATTGAGAATGAGAGCTGACGCCTTCGAGTTGGCTTTGTTAAGATTTACATAACATATATATTTTTTTTCCAATTTAACATAAGGACAATCTTTCAGTTTTGTAGTGTTACTTGGTATTCTGAGCTGTGGAAACCAGTTCAGTCTCAGGCAACTTGGAAACAAATTTGAAAAACCTTACACGGATTACCGTCAGACGATTTCTCAGTTTATTATTCTAGATAAGTTTCGAGGTACCGATTTCCTGTCAAGTACAGAGTTCATAGCAAAATATTAATATGGACACTTTCTCACAAGTACACTTATAAGGACTTCACAGTTTAATGGTCAACAGAAAGTTATTAATGTCAGTTTAATTTATTGTGATGCAAACGGAATGCAATGGGAAACTTTGATGCGCTAGGTGGCAGCAGACTTACCAGGTAAGTTTCCATTGTTTACGTAGTTCTGAGCGTGCGCACATTATCGAGAACAATGGATTTTACCTGGTAAGTCTGCTGCCACCAAGCGTCCTAAAGTCTCCCATTAAAGTACCGGCAAGGCGAGTTTTGAAAATACAAATTTAAATCTCTCAATTTGATTGCCTCTGAATTTGCACTTTTAGTGTGAAAACGGCTGCATGTTTATTAGTTTTCAGCTTGATTGACTAAAAAAATAGCATAATGGAACTGCAGTCTTTAAGTACATCACGTACAGACCTTAAACAACACAACTGTGATGGATTTATTTTAAGTTGACTGCACTGTCAAAACATCTGTTATATAGAACTCGGCTGTTTGCCACTGTAGCTGTTGCTGTCTCTAAACAAACAAATAAACGAGTCACCCAGATCGATCTAAAACGGCAGTGAGTGATCAGAATGCCTAATAAGCCTACAAAAGACCCCTGGACTAGTCGACACTGTGACATTTCACTTCAAAGCACTGCAGCATTGCAGTTTCGTCTGAAATGTGCACCATAACTCAGTATGGAATGCTATTGATGGAAAAGTCAAATCGACAAAAATCAAAAGGCAATCGTCAGTGGACTGTTTTACAGCCTCCTTCAAAAGAGTAATTATCTCGCTTAAACTATTGACTGCTTTGCCAGGTATATCGTCATTTTGTTCCTTTTCATGTAAAATATATACATCATATTTTCATTTTAGTTAAATAAGCGTTGTTGTTGTATGGCAGTTGTTTTGTTCCTATTCGTACGTCTGTGCGGCACCTAAATGTAGCCCGAGCCCTAAATGTCGCCCGGACCTAAATGTAGCCCCAAACATGTACCTAGATGTAGGTCAGGCTCCATTTAGGGCTCGGGCTACATTTAGGTGCCGCACATACGTCCTCTGTTTGCCCATTGTTTTATCTAGTCTATGTCTGTCCACAGGCTGATTAGTAAGCCTCGGCTCATCAAATCAGCATCCATACTGTTCATTTCATGTGACTGTAAAAACCTTAAACTACTCTGTTCGCTAATGTTGTGTTTTGGACAGTATGGTAACAAGTTTGAATAGAAATGTACATACCGCAGTCTGATTTTTGGTTTGCATGAAACTCTGGTGTTATACTTCATGGCAATCATTATTACCCAGGGATTCTGCACTTATTGCAGGCCCTCATAGAATTATAAAGTTCATAGGATTTATGGATGACCTTATCTCATCGTCAGGTATCTAGTTCTTAGTGACATGCATCAATGGCACCCACGTTGGGGATCATCCTCTCATCATGAACCAAACATTAAAGGCAAAGTATACCTTTTTTAACCGTTCGATTGCTTTAATCCTATACAAATGTAGATGTACACAATAAAACTAAGGAAACTACAATCTTAGGATCTTTTGGTATCGCTTCTCCGATTCAAATGTTGTGGCATAAAAATATAATCTATTTACATAACCACACATGTTAATGAAATGTTTCTCAAAATGCTTTACACATATCAAATGCTACTGTAGGTTTCTAACCAAAGGTTTTCATTGAATGACTACCAAACATGTCTCTTCACTTCACAAGCTCCGTCATTTTGTATTTTGTCACAAAACAAAATTAACCAATCTCTAAATATAGCGGCACTTATTATCACCCTAACCTCTGATCTTCGTCCTGAAGCTGCGAAGAAGACAAAATCGAAAGTCCTCAAAGCCTTAAATCACTCGTCTACCCCTCGCAATAAGGACCCTTGATACTCAACAAGTGAATCCATTAGTAGCAATGATGTCCTGATATCTGGAACAAGCCCTTCGTAATGGTCCCAATCCCAAATACATCTCAGTGCAAGGGGCAAGTATTTAAAGTTGTAACGTCTATGTGGGGAGGAAAACATGAGTGCTCGCGTGAATACACTGCAGGGTTAATATGTCACACACTCTGAATATCCTTTGGTGTAAACCGACATTATTTGAAGTGGATTTAAATGTAAGTTTCTTTAACTTATTTTATTTCCACGCCCCCCCCCCCAACAAACAGAAGGGAGACAGACCCCAAATAAAAACAAAAACAAAAAACAACAACAACATCACCCCAAAATCAATAACAAATACCAAGGGTAATAATCTCTCACAGTCTTTACATCTTAAGGTGTAAAACCGTCATGACATGGAGTGATGTAATTCTTTAGCTGAAAAGACCTTAATAAAAAACCCATAACATTTGAACCATACAATACACAGTAAAAAAGACCCCCAAAAGAAAAGAGAAAAACATAACAACAAACACCAAACTCAATCAATTAAAACCACCCCAACAAAAAAGCAATCATCCCAACAATCATAACAAAAACATCAAAAACAGGCAATAATTAGCCGTTTCCAAGTTCAATGACAAAATAGCGAGAACATGTTTCGAAACTTTGACCTTAATGGCATTTCAGTTCATTTACCTTTCAACAACTCACCGCGCGCAAAAAACAAAAGGGCTCGACTAATTACATCAAGCGCTGCTTCCTATTATTTTGTTTCTCCTGAAAGCTATTGAATTTAAATGGGCTCGGTTTTGTCCACAGGGCAAGACGAAATCTTCGCCATATAACCATATACATCTATTGAGTTGATCAGGTTGCTTAACTGTCATGGCAATGACGGGTGTTGACGGTATTATCTCGGCCCATCTGCCCCGCTGGTCTATCGTCTTACAACGGCTCGCAATAAATTGCCAAACTCAGAGTGACGTACACAGCGTACTTTTCAGCCCTAGATACGGCTTTAAAAATGTCTTTTCTTTTGGCAAAGCTTAAAAGCTGAAGGTTTTAAGATGTGATTTTGTACTTGTTTGGGGAGGACGAATGAACTGGGAATTTTATTTCGGCCGGCAGATGGAATAAAGATGACAACCAGACGGAAACTGTATACACCAACCTTGGCAAGAAAAGCTAGATGGATGATAAGTTAAGCTATAATTCATGACTACCCGGGGAAAAAAAACGAACATTAAAAAGGGGGTGTCGGTATTATTATCAAATATGTAATTTTTATTCGAGAGAAACAGCTCAGTGTTACACTTTATTGGGTCTTTTATCATCAACAATGTTCTTTCATGTTACTCACAATTTATTGATTTTATTGGGTTAAATTATTGTTTATTTAAACAAGGGGATGAATCTACATTTGTTCTTTCAAAAGCATTTGATTTCCATTCCAAAATATGAATTATTTTATCACAATAAACACACTACGTAAAACTCACCAATTCATATTAAGTTATGTTCGTGTCCCTTATTGCCGATCAACAGCGCTAAGTGTACGTTTTCTCTAAGAATAGACGAATAATTCTCAAAGCCATTTTATGTTTCAGCAGATATCTCAAATTAAACTTGGAAATAATTCAAATGGGATTTCATGTTTTCCTGGTTAACTATCCCCTGTGTATTTACATCGTATGACGTGTTATTTGTTCATAGAGAACATGTTCATAAATAACGAGAAAAACAAATCCTTCCGAAAATACCTTTGCGTATTATATTATTATGTCATTATTATATACACTTACTTGCAGCTTGGCAATGTTCCATGGGATTAGAGATAAGCAGTTAACACCCAAACTATGACTGTTTAAAGCCATTGGACCCTTTCGGTAAACAGTGTTGCCCAAGGCCCTCACTTTGTGTACCACAACTTCTATATCAAATAACAAACCTGTGAAAATTTAGGCTCAATCGGTCATCGGGGTCGGGAGAAAACAACGGAAAAACCCACCCTTGTTTTCGGCGCGTTTCGCCGTGTCATGACATGTGTTTAAAATAAATCCGTAATTCTCGTTAACGAGAATTTATATTGTTTTGCTGTTTTCTCAAAAAGTAAAGCATTTCATGGAATAATATTTCAAGAGAAGTCTTTCACCATTGCCTTCTGTAAACCCTGTAAGTTATTTGTAAATCTGTGAACTTTTTTTTTTCTGAACCGAAAGGGTCCAATGGCTTTTTTTGTATTAGCCTTAATGTATTTGCATTGTGCATGTTTTGATGGGCATTTTATGATTCGTTTAGGAATAGGAAACACAAACGTCCTCAATTGTCTCTTTTTTTAATCACAATTACTGAAAGACAAGATGTTGACGTCCGTCTTAGAAAATGCCGCAGATGGAGTCTGTCACCGGGGAGTCTCTCTCACTGGTTCTCCTTTCTCTCTCAACCATCCTCGGGGATTATTCAAGCAATTTTCGTTGCGGCATGATTTCGGGGCAAATAGCAAATAAAGTGTAACGAAACAAGAGACAACACACAACAAAATCAGAAGAACTGCTGATTTTCCAGTTCTCTTTGCTATATATGATAATCCCATGGAGGTTGCTAACAAACATGCTTTTCTCGATCACGCAAAGCAAAGAGTTTCGGAGACAAGGATTTTTATTCTTGGCCAGGGTTTGGCAAATAGCGGTAGATCTCAGGCAACAAAAAGAAGGTTTATTGTCCTACCGTCCTACAACAACAAAAAGTATGGAGGAGAGCTTTTTATCCCTTTTCTTTTTCTTAAATGGCCGCCCGAAAACTTTTTTAAAGGCAACCGGCTGGGCTGTTTTACAATATAAATTGTCTTCGTCTGAGATCGTTAAAAAGTGTCCTCTCTTTTATCGAGTAAACAAAAATCGAGGTGGACTCTAAAATTGAAGCGGGCGGTGACGCTAAACATGTTTTTTTTAATTTGGCCTAATACTGCACATGGATCCCGATGGAATTACAACCTCGCAACATTATGTTATGATTTATTTGTAACTCTCTCTCGCTACTTTTGAAATTGAAGAACTCGACCGTCGTGACATTTTGTCGACACACCTCCGGGGGTTCAACATTTCTAAAGTGTCAGTATTTTTTTCCGGAATACAAAGAGAAAGTTGTTACCATTACATACTTCGTATACGCGTCGGATAACTCTGTGTAATACGGTTTGGTTTTTCTTACATTATGTTAAAAAATATATAAAACACGGCTGGATAGCTTTTAATTTCAAAATGAACACAAATTTATTTTGTTTCGTTACTTGAAAAACAAACAATGCTATTGTTTTATATTTTATATATACACATGTACGTGAGTAGGCTATAATTTAATAAAGTATTGAACATCTAATCATTAAAGTTGGACAAGCCAATAACATTTTGTATCCAAACAATGGAAATCTTTTCAATTAACCAAATAAAAAACATGTTGTTAGTATTTCTATGTAATCAGTACATTTTGAACGTTTAAGTAGGCCACACAATCTATACAGCTGGTAAATTATTGACATTCAGAAGGTCGTTGCTCGCTAGATCGGTTACAACTCCTAATCGCCATTTTGTGAGAGCAGTATCCAAACTGGTTCATCGATTTCCTTTGGTTCGGTTGACTTCAAATTAATGGTTTACAATAAAATATAAAAAAAGAGAACTTCTGCTTACGAACCAAGATAAAAATTTAAGCATAACATAGCAATTTCTGGAAAAAATTAAGCTGAGCAAGATGGCAGGGGAACAATTACAATCACAGCTCATTACATTAACTGATTAACTGTTCTGCTTAGCATTGTTTCCCGTGCCAAACATATTCATATCAAGTACAAACACTCTATCAGTTAAATGGATTCCACTGGAAGAGTAAAATATTTGTTGCAATATTTTCTTCCAAAGTATTTCGTGGCACATAAACACTGATTAAACAAAGTCTCATAATTCTTTATTTCCCGAATAGTTATATAACAAATCAACAAATACTATTTCAGACTAATGCATTTCGGTGAATAAAATGAACATAAAGCGAAGTGCAGTGAAAGGAAAGTCAATTTAGCTAATAAAGCTTTTAGCGGATGATTAGTTCTCTCACATAAAATCCGGAAATTCGAATCCCTGTCAACCCTTTTAAAATAATTGATATCGTTTCAGTTCCTTCTGATAAAACGAGAGCCCAGTTTGCAAAAGCCATTCATGGTCCATTACGTCTTTACCAAAGTCAATTTATTAACCGCTAATTGTGTTTACTTTGTAAATAGGGTGTCATAACGAGGCTTGATTGTAATTACATTAATGAATGCATTATATTTACACTGCGGAAAATCTGAGTACGAATAAATCCTTCATTGTGAATAATTGGTACACTAATGGAGCAATTGCTTCATGTCAAACAATTCAATAGTGTTGACATTTTGTGATTTGAAGCTCGTCTGTCATTATTCTACACACAAAATGATGCAGCCACTTTCCTTTAACGACATTGTAACCATATTTTCATAATCACATGTGTATCCTGATCGGTTGCAAATCAAAATAGTTTGTAAGGCTTTAGCTTAAATATAAGAAAACATCGTATTATATTTTATACAGTTATTATTTTCAGGAATTATAATCAGTAAATCTCGCCTTGCTTGCATGGCCTGCAGTTCGAGTTAAAGAGAGACCGGCTTTTCGCGGGACTTTCTTGACTAAATGCCGCAGGCCTTGCCTAGTCGTGGATTTCCTCTTGGTTTTTATTGCATTCCTTTTTTTCCCCTGTCATTCTCTGAGCGCTTGGTAACCTTAGGAAAAGGCGCTATATAAACGGTATTATTGTTATTATTATTATTATAATGGTTTGGTCCGGTGTCTGCGAATGTCTGATGTATTTATACAAACATTCCTCCAGCGATAGCCGAATTAATTTAATGACTTAGCTGACCTACAAAACATTAAAACCATATAATTGTCTCACAGTGTCTTCCAATTATCCACATTACGAGGAAAACATATCACCTTCATCACCTGTCGTCTACATTCAACCCAGCGGGTTCCCATTCGCGAATGGGCAAGTCGACTGAGTATGCGGATTACGCCAAAGTGAGCGCACACGGCCACTTCATTGCATAGTGTCATTACACACACGCAGAGCAGCAGTGCAGCGTGTCTCATTCTCCACATTGTGCTTTTGGCTCCTCTGACAAGGGAGTTGTCAAACCGAGTGTGGAGGCAAAACACATGAGGTGCTCACACGGCATGTTATTTAAAACTGACGGATTGTTTTTTTGTGATCTTCTAGGAAAATATCAGCTGTCAAAAAACTGAGAAAGATTCGGTGAGCCGTGAAGGCAGGACAGACAGAGAGGCAGAGAGATGAAATCTCGAAGACAGACAATCCTGGGTGTTCATCACCAACATGATTATACCTACACGCGGGAATGAAAATGCCAAAACTACGGACTCTGATGTGAATGTTATAAGCTGTTGTCGTGACCGTGGTGGGTGTTAGCTATGGAAAGCTGTTGCTATCGCCGTAAGATAGCAAAACACAACGGTGGTATTAAACTTTGCACGTTGGTGTCTCTTATTGGAGTTAATGACTGATTGATATAAATGAGGTAAAGTCACGAATCCACGTTGTTCGTTTCCTTGTTTGTTTTTTGTAATCCATTCAGGTGATAACTTCAACTGAATGTTGCGAACTTTCCGGTTTTTTTTTATTTGTGTGTTTTTGGACACTTTAGTCTATTGCGACCTGTGATACTTTTGTTTTCTTGAATTTAAATCTGACGGTAGATTGACTACAGCGATGAAATCTGCCCCCCAACGTGTCGTCCCGAAACGTAAATATACAAACAAGTAGAGCGCATCGTAATGTAAAGCACGAATTCTCGTTGAGGATATAATGGTGATAATCCACATGAGTTCTGTAAAAACACACACACAAAAAAACACGAGAAAGTACGACCTTAAAGGAACACGTTGCCTTGGATCGGTCGAGTTGTCTTTGATAATCGTTCTGTGACCGTTTGTTGTAAAATGTATATGGTTAGAAAGATATTGTAAAAGTAGAATACAATGATCTACATAAATATGCCTCGAAATTGCGTGGTTTTCTTTTTACCCTGTTGACTAACACGGTCGGTCATTTATGGGAGTCAACTTTTTGACTCCCATAAATGGCCGACCGTGATAGTTCGCGACGTAAAAGGAAAACCGTGCAGTTTCGAGTGATACTTGTGTGGATCACTATATTCTACTTTTAAAACATCTTTCTAACCATACGCATTTCATAACAAACGGTTTCAAACGCTTTTAATAGACCAACTCGTCCGATCCAAGGCAACGTTTTTCTTTAATTGATTCTGTTCATTGGATAAATCTAGATCCTCAATTATAATATTTTTGGGTCGACTTCTTCGATTTTGTTTTTAATGTTTGGATTGTTTTCATTATGATCAATATCAAGCTGTAAACCGATGGGAAACTGACTGGGTAAATTTGAACTAATTGTGGGTTGTACGCAAAAAAAATCTGTTTAAAGCAGGATTTGATATAACGTGCGGGCGCTCTACCAAATAAAGAGCTTATAAAGTATTGCTCTATGTTGGCGGTCTTCCTAATTTTGTGTCATAAACTGTTGCAGTAGCCCTGCTACAAATGTATGTTGCGGTCTCTTGTCACCAGGCACGCTCGATGGTCTGTCCGTTATTTGCTCTAGAATGCGGGGTTGCTGTTCGAATCCCACCTGACCTGCCTGTGTTTTTCCATCCTGACTTAAAGCACTGATCCCTGCAGTACTTTCCTAAATCAATGTAAAGTTTAAACAACAACAACAAAAACAACAACAATAATGGTCATCTTTATCCCGATGCCATTATGATCAAACTGAATTTTCCAGAGATGTTTCGACTTGTGCATTTAAAAAAAAAATCGTGAGGGGTGGAGCGATTTTGTGTATGCAAGTTGCCAGACACATAAGGCCTGATGAAGGACTTCACGTTGTAAGGTACAAATATTTGTTTTTTCCACGGGGCCGTTGCCACCTACTCCCTTAGGCTGAAACGGGGTTACCCCTTAACAGGTCCATATACGAATGAAGGATCAATGGCTGGCAACTGTTGTTCCATTGCAGCTATTATAGGGTCTAGCTTCGTTCTTTTGAACATAATGTATCCCGCAACCAAGGATGAAGGAATTTACATCTTTTAACGTTAAATGCAGTTACACTTTGGGTGCGTTCGTTTAGCTTCCCCGGGTCGACCCCGGTGTGTGGTGGTGTTTTTTTCCAGGACGAACGTGTGCAGATAATTACCCACGTTCGTCCTAGGAAAAAAAAACCTCCACACACCGGGGTCGACCCAAGGAAGCTAAACGAACGCACCCTTTAATACAAAATGCGTAACCGTCACGATGACGTATGCGGTTGAACGAACCTTGTATTGGTGTTATTACATGTTTTAACGAAGTCTTTACCTCTGGCATAAAAGTGCACAAGCACAATCCATTTACATATTAGATGGTCTTTAACCCACAACCTGAAGGCTCATATATTGTTTGCACGCCACCCTTAAACCACACGATTATACTACTCTCGGTCCCTTTTCACCATGTTATGACTTATTTCAGTATATGACCCACAACCATCTAATGAAATGGTATTGATAACCCAGAGGCAACTTGATCTACACTGCAATGATTCCCACCACTGGCCTGATTTCTCACCCAGATTGTTCTCATTATATTCCCGCCAATTCCTAGAGTGCCCCCAAACAACTCTAAGCCATACTTGTGTACGGGCAATACCGATTATGAAGTTTCTGAAGGAGAAAGCATGTACCTTAGTGGAGACCGTCTGGTGCTGATTTGTAGTGTGACCCCCCTCCTCAAACCCTCCTCAAACCCTCCTCAATCCCTGCACACCACTTTCCCCATCCGCTCCTCGTATGCTACATTCCCTTGAGGTAAGCACTCAATCAATTTCGAGTACTTCTTTTATGATAGCCGCCAATTCTTCCGTAGTAGGCCCTACCCGCAAACTCATTCAATCTTTGTCGTTAAATCTTCGGATAGAATGCCCCATGGCTCTACACAGCGGTGCCACCATGCATACAAAATATATTCATGATGAAACTTGTTTTTCGGATAGGCTTAGGGCAGAAAAACATAATGCACCCATTCAGGATTTCCTTGTCGGCTATTTTCTTCTAAATGTCGTATTCTATAAAGAAAGTGTCAAAAATTCGTCAATCCGGCGAGAGGTCATTTTTAGTTGATTTGGTTAAATAAAATTGATCTTCCTAGATGTTCGATAGTTAAATCGATGTGTGTCAGACGAAGTGTGCCAGACCGAAAGAAAATTAAATCTTCATTTGTTGTAAACGAAATCAAACAATGATTATGAATTCCTCGTTGAGTGACCTTCCGGAGACTAAAAAAAAGTGTTGAAATGAAACAGAACTAACTTAAGTTTACTTGTTCAGAGGTCAAGTATTATATAGATCGTTTTTTTCTTCTCATAACCCTTGACATGCGTCGCGACTTAGGCTACCTGCCAGGGTTTCAATCAAGCCGCTCTTCCGACGATCTTCTTTTTATTTCTTCTGTGGAAAACAAAAACAGCCACACTCTTTGATCACATGGCATTTTGGTTGTTTTAAACGTGTACCCGACTAACCAGATCCGTAAGTTTGTAACGTGTGAGCTATACCGGGAGTCCCCATGTGAGGTCTTTCACATAATTCGAGCAATGGACCCCACAATAGAATTCCATTTTGTTCAACTTGGACCCCGAAAAGATGTCTTTGGAAAATGTAACATTTAGAAAAACAATGTCAGGACCCCACAAACAAGATCTGTACGGTTCTGCGTAACAAAATGCCACAAAATATATTCATTCGCAGAAAATTAATTGCTGTGGAAGCATTGTATTAAAAAAAGTACACATTTCAGTAACTGCAGGAACTCGTCAACCCTTTCAATGATTCCACTTCTATTGTAAAACTACAGAGTAATTATTTAGGGAATAACAGACTATTGACGAGGTCCTAAACGATAGTTTAAAGACCTTGCCAAGGTCTTTGAACCCAGTTTAGGACTACATGGTCGTGGCCGTGCGATAAAGGATCAAGACGAAGGGTAAGACATTATTGCGGTCATCACGACCCTGCAATGTTTTAAACGGCCTTTAAGACAAAGTCACTTACAGTTTGTTCCAATTCATAATGCCCTTTAGTGCTTAAAAGCCTAATCATGTGCGGGCGCGCGCACGGGCCAATAAGCCATTTTGAGATATGACGGCGGAGTACTTTCTTATTATGACACTATTATATATCAGGTGTGGGTTAATATTACCATATCCGCCCAAAACGTACAGTGCGATCCCTTTAAAATGACAAACATTTTTCAAAAAGGCTAATAAAAGACTTGACGTATGATTATTTTGGGAAATGTAATGAATACCATGTGGAATTTAGTACACAATCTGAGTCGTGAGAATATATTTGGCTCGCCCACACAGATTATTGTCATTTGATTGGTGGAGCACGCTTCATGTGTCATCTTTTGCTACGCGTTTGTTGCCGCGAAACTCCAGGATTTAATATGCCGTCTATTTCACAGCATCGTTTCCAAAACATATTCTTTCCCTGCCTGTTTGTCCAAACGTGTAAAGGTCGTGTCTGGGAGGACAAGGTTGTGTATTTACATGTTCTCGTTTACGTTGCTTAGAAAGATGTTTGATAATTTTTTAGAGTGTATGATAAATGAGTTTCCGAGGATGAAAATCGCTGTTTGAAGGCACTGTGACGCCTTTGGTAATTGTCAAAGACCAGTATTCTCACTTGGTGTATTCCAACATTATGCATACAACATCAGATCTGTGAAAATTTGGAGTCAATTGGTCATCGAAGTTGCAAAGGAATAATGAACTAAAAATAAACACCCCTGTGAAAAAAAAATATATGCTTTCAGATCAGATGGACAAAAAAGGCTTCAGGCCTGAAGTCTGTCAGTATTTGAGTGAGGAATTACATCTTTTTCAAGAACTACATTACTTCAGAGGGCGCTGTTTCTCACAACGTTTATACAGTTATACTATTAACAGCTTTGCTCGTTACGAATTGAGTTTTTATTCTAATATTATTACCAGTTGTTAGTGTCCAATGCCTTTAATTCAAACTTGAAAGCAAACAGACTAATCTCTTGGCGGCTCAGAAACGATCACCATAATTAAACTTCGCACATCGTTCTCACTCTTTCGACAGCATCAGACATGATAAATTACACCATCACAAGCCTCCCCTATGTATAAGATGTTTAAAACACCCTTTGCCCAGCGTATAGTTACCAAATGAGTTGACCGCAATAACTCAAATGAATTCGAGCTTTGACGACGAGTCAAAGCTCAAAGTTGTCGTAGACGTGGCAGAACACTCTTGGGAGAGAATTAAGCTAGTCTAGGTTATTCACATCACTCGTTTAAGACTTTTTGGAAAGTTGTCATCCTGTAAGAAACCTCATTAAATTATTTCTGGCACGAACATTATGCAGGCCACTAACATAGGGCTATAGTTCATTTTGGTAGAACGTTAACCTGGAGGTCATTGGTTCAAGTCCAGGTCATGTCGATTGATATTATTCAATCCTAACTATTTGAAACTCACCCAATCAGTTCCCCTTGTGGTCTACTACTTGAAGTTGTTTTTCTTGAACAACTAAAAGTACTACTAGCCGCTAACAAGAAGGAAACAAATGCTCTACATAATTGTAATAAGATTTGTTATAGGAAGCTTAACATTGATTAATGGTTAGAACGAAATGGGTAAAATTTAATTGTCAAATATTACATGACTTACAAGTAAAACACGACAAAGCTAAGGGGAAGACATAACTCCTTGGCAATGCTAATACCTTAGCCTTGTACGTGTATGGTAGGCTCATGTAATGTCCTTAACTTTCCTTTGATCTCACTATAGTCTGATACCATACAGTTGTATTAGACTTAATTTAGCATTAGGTTCGTGACATTGCTTTCTCCAAGACGTTTGCATGTTTTTACAGGAGATTTTTTCACAAAACACTTCTTGAATAGAAAAAGACGGCTATACTAAATAAACTACGCAGCAGTATATGAAGTTATTTACAAAAAGTAAAGATTATACACAATCTGTTTTCATTGGATAGAGACGGTAGATACCATCATCCTGTATGTCTGTGCAAACAATAACAATTGTAAAAACTACGTGTGGTGAAATAATATGTACACTTTTCTACTGTCAAACATACGTCAATTTAAGTGCATTTTAATGAAAAGGGAGCTATTGTGTGAACAATAGTGCAACTATATCCTCACTCGTGTTTCAGGAATGACGCATGCAGCATCCACATTGAAAGCACTTATACTTTTGTTCAAATACATCAAAATAAAATGGCGGATTTCTGCTAAATCAACAATAATTTTGTGCGACAGAAAGGAGACAGTCATAGAGTAATGCCATTAGTCATTTCTTTTACAAGTCCTAGACGCGTGATTTATTTAAAACTTTAAATTTGTCTTGAAATATAAGAAGGTTCGATGTCTATCAGATGCAGGAAATACGGTCATTTGCCATGAATTTGTAACTTGAATATTATTTTTATGAAGAAGCACATGTTTCTTACAAAGATAAAAAAGGGCCTATACAAACATTTCAATACCACGCGATCGTTTGCTTTCAGAAAAATATTAAACATGCCATTGGAAATGTTATTGGCAGCATGCTCATGTGTCGCATAACGTACGTTCTCAGCAAAGTTAACTGATGCGTTCTTTTCCCGTCTCTTCTTATCGAAGCAAACTTGCATGCAATTTTAAAGAGGAATTAGTTTTCAATGAAAATTTCATCAACATTTGGTGGGGACTTTAAAGTGGAAACAGCGGGAAACGATTTGTGTTTTGTGGGTATGTTATTCTTATTTCGACTTCGGCAGATGGGGGAAACTTTAAAATTTATTTTCTTTACGTTTTATTATTTTATAACGAAATATTTCTGAGAATTTTTAAACATAATAAAATGTAATGAAAATAAAATCAGCGATCTATTAAAATGAACCTAGCGATTTTCGGTTCGATAATCGCAAGAAGTTCGTACCTTGTTTCTCCGAAAAGTGTTCCACATGAAATTGTATTAGTTTTACCAGAAACCTAACTATTATTTAATTTATATAAAAAACAAGTAATTTGTCAAATGTTTTCTTTAGGCTATTTAGGATATTAAAAAAAAAATATTTTCACGGTTGTCTCTTTTTCGCTTCAAACTTACATTCTAAAACTTGCTATATCTGATCTCAAATTTGCTAACGAATTAATTAATGGCTAGCCCAAATGTTATACGCAATACAAATTACCTTTAAAACGAACGATTCAAAAATAAAAATAAATAAATAAAACATTAAAGCTAAATCCTCTGATAATCAGTAAATTAACTAATTGTGGACTCGAGCAAAATTATTCTTTGGAATGAAAAAGCCACAAAGATAAACTGAATATTGCCTAATTATACGTTAAAGGAAAACAAACATAACAACTGACCTTAAAAGTTCCCGTTTTTAAGGTGTCGGATTTGTTTGAATACAAAAGGAAATGGAGATGATCGGTTACTCACATTTGAAAAACAAAGTACAGTTACCCGATAAGTTCACTTCCTGACTTCTTATTGCATTTTCCCTTTTCTTATCAATGCAAACTCAAGATCATGTGGGTGTATTTTCTTTATTTAGTTTTGAAAACCTAATGCCAGGGCGTGTTGACGATGACCAAAGGGCATTCTGCTCAGTGGCTTTAATTACTCAATAGTTTCTACGGTTTTTATCCTGATTATTAATTGTGAAAAGAAGCCATCGTACATTGGCAGCAAAGGAAGATAAGGTACAGTGGTTACTATAATGTTTATTTGTGAATTCATCTGCAGTATTCTCATCTGCAATATTATTGCTGACATTTTGATATAAAGCTTAAGGCCTTTAAGAATGGATCAAATCAAGCAAACAGTCACAATAGTTTTTCTTTAAGATCTGATTACGTGTGAAGCCATTATGTGAGTTACTATAATGTTTAGCTGGTGAATTATAGCTGCGGTATCCTTACTTAACTGACATTTTGATAAAGCTTAAGGCCTTTAATTTACAACGAAAGGAACAAATCAACCGAACCGTCTCAATATTTTTTCTTCACTTACGATCTGATTTTGATTTCGAGTGAAAAAGCCTTTATATACAATGGCAGCAAAAAAGGATAAGGAAAATTCGAGTTATTATAACGTTTAGTTGGTGAGTTCACGAGTGGTATCCTTACTTAAGTTTACTGACATTTTGATAAAGCTTAAGGCATTTAATTTAAAAGAAAGAAACAAATCAAGCAAACCGTCTAATCAAATTCATCCAATTTACGATTTGATGTTGATGACGTGTGAAACCATACAATGGCAGCAAAGGGGATACAACACATGAGTTATTGTAACGTTTGGTTTGTGAATTTAACTGTGATATTCCCACTTTGCTGACATTTGTATAAAGCAATAGGGCCTTACATTTGCAAAGAATGGAACAAATCAAGCAAAAGGTCTCAATAGTTTTTCTTTACGATCTGTAATACCTGCGAAAAGAAGCTATTAACAAGGACAATTTGAGTTATTATAATGTTTAGTTGGTGAATTCATCTGAGGGTTTTTGGCATTACTGACAGTTTAATAAAGCTGAATGCCTTTAATTTACAAAGAATGGGATCAATCAAGCAAACAGTCTCAGCTTTCAGACACAGTCGATAAACATAATCTGCATTTTAATTAAAATCCTGGCGGTCCAGATTGAAATGTTTATTTTTCTTTTGACGAAGGTTGTTTTCTGAAGGTTTTTCTGTGCGTTCAAATTAATAATTTAACTGAATGTGTTAGTGTCAGTCCTAACAGTCGTGGGAATAAATATATATACATATCCAGTTAGAATATATTATGTGTTTTTCGAAGAAATAATTCATTCTAATGTTCTTGGTTTTCAATGAAAGCACAATCAATGGCCACCTGGTGAATATAAAATAAGGTGCATCATGTTTTGAGGGACTGCAACCACAATGGATGGTTTGTCATGTAATCTATTGAAGTCCATAAACACGGTTATATCGAGTGCGTTATTCCCATCTCATACCAGCTAAATTTCAATGACATTTTACTGTGAATAATTGAAATTATCGCCCACGTTATGTTTTTAAGAACCGACGAAACAAATGAAGGTCTCCTGTCCCAGATTTTCTTTTTAATGACAAGGACGAGTGGAAACATGTTTTCAGAGAACAACCGTTACCAATCTTTCGTTTAAGGCCCATTTGTTTTCAATTCCTTGATTCCTTTTTGTTGGTATGCGGTTTGCAAAATTTCTGATGTTTTTTTGTTTCACTGAGAGCCCCATTAGAAAACTAAACGGTGGCACCGCGTTCATCTGGGCAGCTGTGACCCAATTGCGACACGATGGACCTCGATACATGGAACTCGACCTTTGACACTTTATTCTTTGTTGCATTCGTGAGAAGAAGAAGGATTTTGTAATAATATTTTTTTTACCGATTTGGAAACAACTACGTATTGTTTTATTTCAGACTATACATGGGGACAAATTTAACGTGGGAATACTTGCTCTTTTGTTTCATTTTTATTATTTATTCTCTTCGCACCTTGCACCGTCGACCAATGGCGCCACCAACGCATCATCCCAGTTTAGCTTCCTACGAGAGCTGTTTAGGGATTAAACTACTCAAGACTTTTAAAAGTCACATAATAAGATTCAGATTCAGTTTTGTAAATATTTTAGGATTGGATGTTTTCTCTCTTGAGGCTTGGTGTCAGACCATCTTGATAATTCGAAAAAGTTCTCAGATTGAAAGTCAAAAACTTGTGCATTTTAACATGCGAAGACCCTAAACTCTCGATGACTTACGTTTCAGATTGTAAACTTTAAGCTAACTTTTTTTTAAAGTAAAAAAAAAGCTTTTTGTTGTCAAGGCTTTTTGCACTTCGTGAGCTTCCCTATTTATTTGTTATTATACATGCATCTTCTAACATGTTGTTTTTAAAAGCAATCGAATGACAGTTTGGTCAGCCCTGACCTTTCTCCGTCATAAAATAGCCGTCGCTACATCATGTCACAAAAATTAGCCGCTGAACGTGTCAAGTTTACCCCGAAACTGTCATCTAGAAATATCAATTGGCCATCTTCTATGTCAATCGCACGTCACCCAGGGATTGCCAGTGGTGGTAGGGAACATATTGATCTACACTTTGTCAATGGCAGAGGCCTCGGTCACTAGGGTACAGGCAGATGGTTCGTTATCGATGCACACTGTAGGTCTGTAGCAAGCCTCTGTCTTTTCCACAGATATTTTCATATTCGATAGGAGAAACTAGGTCGGACACACTGGTAACCAATGAGTCCGACCTAGTGCCTCTATCAGAATGTTTTAGCGTGAAACTAGACTTTCTGCTTCTTCTCTTACATACACTCTCTTGATTTGCTGAGATGTAGAACAAGGAGCCTTTCCAACAGCTTTATTCAACGTACTGCATCTCTGTGGAACTCCTTGCCTGGTGCTTGTTACCCTCAATCCTACAATATAGACTGTTTTAAGACGAAATATAAATTCCTACCTTCTTGTTGTTCTTGTGGCTTCATACCAAGGGTAGCTTTTATCCTTGTTTGGGGCGAACTTGCATAGGCCCTAACATCGGTATTGGACGATCTTTGGACAATGGTTAAATATTTTGATGATTTTGGGGGACATTTTCTAGGAAATTCAAAAGAAGAAGATGGAGACGATAAAACACTTAATTAAACAATGATTTCATTAAAATTGATGCAGTTATGATAAAATCAAAATCGTAATCAAAAGCACAGGGCCCATTTTCATGGCTTTGCTTACCGCGAAATTCTTCGCTAATGGCAGGCCCTTGCTATACAATAATTTTGTTGTGGAAAGCAGAACCATGAAATTGGGCCGTGCAGCGAGGGCCACCTTATGCACATCAGTAGGCCTATTTCCAATTTCTCTTAACGAAAAGCGTGATGTGTTCTTGTACTTGCATTATACAATACACGGGACCAACGGTTTTACGTCCCATCCTATGAAGGGGTGTCAGTCAAGAGGAGTAAATGATTACATTGGTTAGACTGGAGCAAATATCTGCCAGCATCCTTTGTATACCAAACATCGGTATGTCCACATGGGATACCTGGAAATAAAAACAAAAACAAAAGTTGTTTTCCTCTTAACCTCTGGAGTTTCTTTTAATGCATGTGCTGGCAATGTACTACAGGTGCATGCAACCAAACAGGTCCCTTGCTGCAGGTTATTTTCACCCCTGCAGCTTAAAAGCAACTCGCATAATTTCCATTATCATATATTTGTTTGGTCATTAGCGGAAAAGTTGAAGAGTGATATAGGGTTTCTCCTCTTATTTTTTGTGTTCTCACCATCTTATTGTCATTATTTGGATGACATACAGAACATTCCTAACGGTGCAGTATCAATTTCCATGGATTGAACCTGCTCTCAAAATTAATTGGCTCTCCTTCAAACAGTTATGACCTTACATGGTTTTAGGTTCCCCTTTTAATGTGGCTGTGTATACTGCCTGTATTCCACGCATACACTGTTTTTCACCTATAGAAGCATGCAGATATTGACTTACATCCATAGGCCTAGATGGTTATTAGTGTAATGTATAGGGGGCAATTATCACCATTCTATAATCACAATAGCACTCTAATTACGTGGAAGCGTACTTTTTACTTTTGCATATGCAATCGTGTTTGCGTAAGCGAGCATCATGCGCTAAACCTCGTATAATATGCAGCATGAATATTCACGTATTTCATGATTGCAGCGAATACCCAACGGCCGAGCATTTCCCATGTCATTCATGACAAGCACTTAGCTTGTGAAAAAAATGGCGAACGTGTTCTGCTGACCAAGGGCGTTTAATTTACTGCAAGGATGGTTTTGCACAGGGGCGGACACAACTGCATATGCAAATGTGTCCGGGCGGACACAGTTGCATTATGCAGCAGTGTCCGGGCGGACACGATTGCATATGCAAAATCGTCCGGCGGACATTATTGCATATGCAATAATGTTCTCCGGATAGTATTGCATAGAGGACATAATTGCATGCTACACCGGCAATCTCGGTAGTCTAGTTGGTAAAGACACTGCTCTAGAATTGCAAGGGTCGTGGTTCGAGCCCTACCCGAGTAACATGCCTGTGGTATTTTTTCACAGGACTCGGGAAAGTACCGAGTATACAGTGCTAACACACATCGGTGTATGGGTAAAAACCAAAATTAATAAAGTTATACCGTAAGTATAAATATGAAAGTATGGAGCTAGATACGAAATAAATTATTCACATTGAGCCAAAAGATCTGCAGCAGAGAACAATATTTTCTGCACCCAAGTTGGATGGAAAGTTATTTTTCTGTATACATTTAAATAGGACCCAGTTTCATGTGTATACCGTGGAGCACTGCGCTGACACTCGCAGCAGTTGGCGCCAAATATCTGAGATAGTGTTTTTAACATGAAAGCAAATTATACTTTATGTGAAGTAAGAACGCACATTAGTGCAAATTGAAATTCTGTGAATTAGGCCTACGCATTAAGAGTGGATATTTCTGTAGCAGCTGTAAGTGCAGATGCGCTTGGTTTCAATTGCTTATTACTGTAAGCACACTCTAAACACTGTGTCATAACTGACCTATATAACGTGTAGGAACCTGACCCTTTCTAGGTCAGGCTGACGCCAAACTCTGGTCAATCATGTGGAATTTGACTCAAACTACGTCAGTTGACGCAGTTGTGTGTGTTACTGACCCAGAAAAGGGTCATGCCCTTACGATCCAGAATCCGTACTCAATTCCGACAGGTACTATTTAGAATGCAGAACTATAGAGTAATTCCTGTCACATAGAGACCATTATTCAAAGGGAGGTTAAACCTTTGGTAATTATTCCCAAATACAATGAACATGATAAACTTAATTGGTCAAAGAGCACTGGGAGCTGTTCATATTATAAAACCTACAGAAACGACATTATTTTAAGTAAGGGAAAGAGTTCAGTTTTCACCAACAAGAAAAAGGTTTCAGGCATGTTTTATCTTTCATTATATTCTTACAACTTTGACGACCAATTGAGCAACAATTTTCACAGGTTTGTTATTTGATGTATTATGTTGGGTCCCAACACGCAAAGTGAGGTTATAATACTGTCTTTGACAAATAGGTACTAAACGTATTCAATTATGTACCTTTTGACCTAAAGCTCAGATACCAATTATTATAAGCTTCTTTAATGCTTCAGAAAAGAAACATATTACACTATTATATTCCTGAGATTAATTAGTTAAATTAGTTGGCATTAATTTGCTTCGCAAACAAGTAACCTTTAGTTAGGGTATCTACACTCATGTCCGTTGTGTGGTTTTATAAAGAAAATAATTTTCATTCAGAAAATATATTTTTGAAGTCTTCAATCGGTTTTTTTTCTAGATATTAGACATTGACAGTATTTTAAACGAATGTTGAAATGTAAATACTGCAACAAATACAGTCCATAGTGTGAAAAAAATAAAATTGCTTTGTAGACTTTGAGAAAACAAGAGAGCAGCTGTGCGCCCAACCGCTGTCTATCATTTATTATGCGTGAATCCCTTCGCAATTTGCCCCCATTTGATGCCACAGCTGTTGACATATACGTTGATATCATTGCATTTATTGCTTGGCTTGCAACAAGTTTAACGCTTACCCCTAGTAATCTTGAACGGTTCAACCCCTACGTCAACACATAACTTCAATTTGCATCATTAATTCACCATATTATTGGGTCAATACTGTTGTTGTTCCTAAGTTTGTCAATAGTAACGTCTATACAATTTTTATTAATTCTATGTATGAATAAACTGTTTTGACTATCAAGCAAACCTTTAGGAATTCTATGTTTAGATAAAACCTTTTGTTGCAGATTTGCAATAATTTTAAGGCAATTGTTGCTCTTTCACTTTCAAACAACAGTGTGATGGAGAATCAATATTTTGCTTTAACCACTGTTTCTCTTGCCATGCACAAACATGGCATTTTGACGTCAGTAAATATTGTATCGATCCAATGCAATGTCAACTTCATACACACACAATGCCGATGGGCAAAGCAAAATGGCGTCAGCTCTTATGGCAATTTTGTTCTTGTTTTCTTTCTTTTATTTCACTAAGAGTGTCTTCTTTTTTAGGTAATGACTCTTGCTGTTCTGTGAAATTTAACACCAAGTTAACTCTGCTGTGTTCAAGTCCCGTAGACGCTCAATAATATTAATAGTGGAATTACTTTGATTTGTGTGTGCGTGTGTTTGGTGATTGCACACGCAGGGACAACATTATGTTTTGTGTAGGCCTTTTTCAAATTCTCATAAAAATTATGTGATTAGAAACATAATAAGCCCTACTTTGCTGCAAGAGGTTACCTTTAATCATTATGCAGCCAAACATTGCACCAACATATTTTTTGGTAAAAATAAGAAACACAAATTTTTAAATGCACTGTGACCTGATGAAACTTTGGTAATATTGCGGTGCATAATATTTCGTGCATGAACGCATTTTGACACATCATTTGCGGTATAACATTCATTTGCTGCTTTGAGGCATAAGGCCCATTACTGTTTTGTTTTAATTATAGTTTGTTTATACTGAAAACACACACACAATTGTGTAGACTACATTAGTTTGTATTATATGAAACATATAATAATCAAATCATGGATTTATGAGTATTAACTGCACCTGTGCATTGGTGATTCATTTGTAATATGCCTATTGCGTACGTGAAGAAACGCATGGTACATTATTCAATTTGGGAATAGGACATGTTGAGGATGATTTGTTGCTGTTTTGCTTTAATCATAATTTTATTTATTAGCCTATTTTATTTATTAGCCTATATTCCAGGGATAATCTATATGGAAATCAGACGTTTGTGCGTGACGCCACAACGTGCAAATCTCAGTTTACAGCGCGCCCTCAGTCAGTGCCTTCAAAACTTGAAGACGTTTTTAGACTTCTTGGCAACCTATTATTTTGACATTTTACCATCGCGGGGGCTATCTCGCCCACATCACTCATTCTATATTACAGTTGGTCATATATAACGGTTACCGTAAAGTTGAGCCAGTACATGTGCACCATGAAAACACCTGACGACATGCACAAGCAATCATCTTTATACTTTATACGTATACTACTTATTTACGACCTTTATTTCCATTCCCTGACTTGTTGTAGTCCCAATGGAAGTGAACTCGATAGCTCCAATAGACAGTGATATTTTAATTAAGTCAAAACTTTCAACCTGGAAATTTAAAATGCATTAAAGCGTACGGCAGTGTGTGTTTGAATACCCTAGCGAAATCTGCGACTTGCATTGCATTATTTGCTATAAACCCCAGGTGTACCTAAATCTTTCCTTAGCATGCAAAGGTTCGTTATCATAGAAATCATCTTAGAGGTTTCTACACTCATTCATCCGCAGGGAATCACCAAACATAAGAAAAAAAATCCCTCTTCAAAAAACATCTTTGTTTTCTCTTTCTAAATCTGCAAGTCAAACCTTATGTCTTTGACACAATAGTAGGATTACTCTAAGGGGTTGGATTGTGATAAACACATCGAGATATCGACACCGGGACGCTACCCAGGAGCATCCTCTCTCTCGAGGCACCCTCGGCGGGAATAACTGCACTTTCAACCCATGCCTGTTTCCATCTCACGCCGGTCAACAACTATAGGTCCCCGGGAAAAAAATATGACAACACGAAAGGGCAAGCCCGTTGAGGTTCGCATTAGCAAATTACAAATTTGCAGTGATTGATCGATCTGCATCCCATTGCCCTGGATAAAAAACAAGACACGATAAGTTTGTATATAAACTTAACTCGTGACTTTATTATTGTTGGTTGCAGCATGGAGGAAAAAGCAGAAAAGCTGTTATCTTTAGCCAGATTGTGGTCGGCAATCAGCAACACGGTGACTGGTACATACAGCTATAAACAATTAGCCACATTGATAGAATATAAATAGAAAATTGATGCTTTGCATTTAATTTGTGTTTATAGCAGTTTGGAGATGTCTGTTGATGGAAATGACTTAACTTCGTAGGAAAAGCGAAGTTTTGTCCGCGAAAAAGCTTTAAAAACCACCTCGTAGTTTTAGTAATCGTTCTATCGGTATAGAGGAAGGTTCACATTTCCACTTGTATTGTCAACGTCCAGTTGTGTGTCTCCCCTAACAAACCGCCCGAAATCGTAAAACTAAGGGTGCGTTCGTTTAGCTTCCCTGGGTCGACCCCGGTGTGTGGCGGTTTTTTTTTTCTAGGACAAACGTGGGTTAATATCTGCACACGCTCGTCCTGGAAAAAAACCCGCCACACACCGGGGTCGACCCAGGGAAGCTAAACGAACGCACCCTAACTTACGTTCATCACTCACTCTTTGCATAGACAAGAATATCATGGGCTTAACACCTATACCCTCAACTCGAGAGAGTCAATAAATAAACTCCATAAATCAGCGAAGGTCAAAATCTATCCAGGGGTAAAAAAAACAATACAACACACAATACGATAAAAACAATCTCTCCCTCTGAAATATTTTATGACAATTTTATCAGCCTAGGATGAGAGCATCCTTCTTGCAGAATAAACTCTGGCTCGTACATACCGTGTGTAGCGTTGACATTTCCCATTAGTCATACCCTAGGCCTATGCCAGCTCGCTTGGCTGCTTACGTTGACCCTATGGTAAGGATGTGTTATTAATAGTTCCTTTAAAAACTACTACCTCGCTGATCACTAGGCGCTTGTATATTATTTTGATCGATGTATGTTTGATGCGGCTGATTGCGTTCCTTTTTACTTTCTTTTCCTCGATCACCGACAATAAATCCTGCTCAAAAATAGCGGCTGATGGGGCTGGGTAAAAAGGCGCCAGGAACCCGAGTCCCGATCGGCACTTATAATTACTACCTCTGGCGCAATGTTACACACGGATTAAGACGGGTTGGCATTATCAAACGAAAGGACTCAAATGAAAGTGTGGTTGAAACGAAATGGTAGTGTAGGGGAAGTAGAGCGGTTGTTTTAGGGTACAATGGCCGCCAGGAATCAGGTAATCCTACATATTTTCCTCGTCCAACGACAGTTTGTAAAGACTGTGTGCGTATTGAAAACTAGAAAACAGAGCCAGCTTAAATGTCTCTATATACGAAATCAACATAGTATTTCTTTAAAACTCTTGAAAATAAGATTACCTGACAACTTGCTTTAAGCTCAACTTCAATTTTAAATTAAAAACAAAGGAAGTAATTTCTTATTTTTAACTAGCACTGACACAACATTAAATCTCGCCTTGCATCGGCCGCCATTAGACGAGTGAAAGGCTACCAGTGGATGAGAGTTGTGCGCAGCGCGTACACGCGTGCACTTTTCCATTATTTGTCATCTAAGATGGCGGTTAATGACGTCATGTGCAACCCATCTATACCACAAAATTAAGAACAGGTCAAGAATTGAGCGACATATTTATAATACTCTGGTTTGTAGAACTGTGGACCATTTGTAATATGCGATTTTGTTCTTTTTGTTTACTAGATGAGGATGGAACTGTTACGTACAGAGACGTTACTCATCTTAGCGATGCTCCATCTGGTAACAGCACAGATCACCATGCCCCATCTATGCCTTATGGCATACTGTCGGTGTGACAGACGGACCAGGGAGGTCTCCTGCTTGGATAATATGTTCACTGAAGTCCCAACCGAGATTCCTTACTCCACCAGGACCCTCCAACTCATAGGCCAGAATTTCACCGTCTTGGAGAGGATTTCCTTCAACACAATGCGCAGTCTAAGGAAGCTAAAGCTTGCTAGGGATAACATACGGAGCGTGATGGATGACGCCCTCAGCAATGTGCCTAAACTCAAACGTCTTGACATGAACACTAACTTCCTTGAGAGGGTTCCCGCTCCAGTGTCGAAAATGACGTCACTGAAGGAACTCATCCTGCACACAAATCATATTAGTTCCTTGGAGGTGACAACCTTCGCTAACCTGACGCAACTGCAGATTCTTGATCTCGAAGGCAACATGATCATTGATCTTCCGGTTTGTGTCTTTGCCCAGTTGTGGCAACTTGCTATTCTTGACCTCTCAAACAACTCCATAAGTACCCTGTCGGCTGAGATGTTTGGCAACCTGTCTCGACTGGAGGAACTGCATCTAACCCATAACATGATCCAGCATGTGTCACCAGGATGGCTGAGCAGCATGCCCAATGTGTGGGTTCTTCAACTAGGCTCTGCCCTCAATCACGAGTTCCCAGATGCGGGTAAGAATCTACTCACGACCGCCGGTACAGACTTCTTGTCAAACGTTGAGCTCCTTGTGGTGAGTGACAACAACCTCTCAGAGATCCCATGCAAGCAATTTGGTAGATTTCCTTACCTGACGCACCTGGATCTTAGCTTCAACTCGATTCAGGGCATTCCACAGGCTTGCTTTATGAGGCTGACCCGACTGGTACTCCTGGAACTCAACAATAATGCAATAACGTCTTTGGAATACGGAGATTTCTTTGACTCCTACAGTATCTGGACGCTGGACCTCTCAGGGAATTTTATCGAGGAGCTCCCTCCAGGTGTGTTTATTGGGTCCAGCCTGGGAAGCCTCGACCTTAGTTTTAATTCAATACGTAGACTAAACAACGAAAGCTTTATCGCCTTGGATTATCTCATGGAGCTATACCTTAGTAGCAATAGATTAGAAAAGCTACCCAAGTCGGCTTTTAGACCTCTGTTGTCCATTCGTCTAATAGATCTCCGCTTGAACCATCTGACGCGAATAACGAACCAGTTCAGCAACATGACGACACTCACGAACTTAGGCTTGAGTAGGAACTCCATAGCACGTATATCGCCAGAAGCCTTCCAAGGTTGCACGAATCTCCGTGGTCTGTTCCTGGACAGCAACCGCCTGACAACCGTCTCAGAGGAGACCTTTAAACTGCCTAACTTGGTGGATGTCAAACTGTACGATAACCCATGGCATTGTGATTGCCGAATCAAGTGGATGCGAGAGGCCATGTCGAAGCCCAAGAAACACCCGTGGATGGTATACACGGACGCACAGAATGTGGAATCCTACAAGGGTATTGTGTGTGCCTCACCCACCGCCTTCGAAAACATCTCCATGTTTTTGATCAAGGATGACGAAACATTCAGGCTAATCTGCACAACCTATGTGTCGCCACTAGCCATTGAGTTTATTGTTGGTATCTCATTTGCTATCATTGCGTCCAGTACGCTGTGTTACGTCGCCAAGTTGTACTGTAAGGTCAGGGAGATGGAGAGAAGCGGTGCTGAAACGGGAAAGTGTTTGTCGTAGTGACGTCATCATGTGCAATAGAACCTGAATTTTTGTATCAAATTACTCGTCATATTGTACAATAATACTGTACAGCTCGTCTATCGGCATTTCAACTTTAACCGTTTAAGAAATTGCTATAACAGATTGGAATAAAATTACTGTAGCAAGCAATGCGGCTTGGAATTAATTTCTCAAACGTTACTCAGTCGGCTTTCATGCACTGTGCATAATGTAATGGTTAACGAAAACCTAGTGTGACTGTTTTCTATACTCTGGTCTAAGTTTTATGTAGCTGTTCCGGAAAAAACCTGTGGGCCAGATGGTAAACGTCCCTGATGACAACAACAACAGGCCTAATTATTGATTGCAACATTGTTCTTGCTGTTGTTATTCCTGTTTATATAGCTGTTCTTGTTGTGGTCTATAATTGGTTTGTCTTCACTTTTTAGTGTCACAGTTTACACTCGTTCTTACCAATGGTTTGTCATTGGAAGGGACTGTCTTAACAGAAAATTTGGGGGTGATAAACAAAAGAGACCTCTCTGTTATCTTACAAGACCATAATATAATAATTAACGAACATAAAGCGACCCAGTTCAACACATTTCTTGCCTAATGTCAGATTTCAGGTTGACGATGAATCTGTCGTGTTTTTCCTTCCCAGACTCTTGGGATGGGTCTTTTTCAACAAGAAAATAAGTCAGTGGGTATTTATGTCTGCTATTCACTTCAAAGGTTCAAACCATGAGAAGCAAGTAGGATGGCTCTCAGTGATGCTCTTATCCACACCAATTGTTTATAATTCCTGCTTTTAAAGACAATGGACACTATTGGTAATTGTCAAAGACCAGTCTTCTCACTTGGTGTATCTCAACATTTGCGTAAAAATAACAAACCTGTGAAAATTTAAGCTCATTGGTCGTCGAAGTTGCGAGATAAAAAGTTGAAAGAACAAAACACCCTTGTTACGCAAAGTCATGTGCTTTTAGATGCTTGATTTCGAGACCTCAAATTCTAAATCTGAGGTCTCGAAATCAAATTTCGTGGAAAGTTGCTTCTTTCTCAAAAACTGCGTTACTTCAGCGTGAGCCGTTTCTCATAATGTTTTATACTATCAACAGCTGTTGAGTAATTACCAGTAGTATTTATCCACTGTCCATTGCCTTTAAGCTGAATATCATTTTAAGCTATTCGCTTAAATTGCAAAAGTTGAATATCCCGGCAAAGCCATTGACACGTCACACTTGGTCCATGGCTGAATTTGTTGATTGAGTGGTAAGCTTTACATTTCATCAGAGCAATTGTTTCGCCCACCATGGAGAGCACTCTACTTCGTTTATTGCAAATTGGATACCACTGCATATCTACTACATTATTCAGACACACTACAATTTCATTTCTAAAGATTATGTTGAAGTCTGTACAATTATTTCAGGCATTTATTATCACACAACAATTAAGTGAAGCCGTTTAATTTGACTGTATATATGCGACCAGGTGTTCGATGGTATAGCTTTATAGACACGAAGTTTCATTACTATACCATTAGGTTCAGGTTGGTGCCTTTATTACACGAAATCCCTTTCAACTCGTGACCGATAAAATAAGCAAACATGAAACTTAAAGGGAAGGTACACTATTGGTAATTGTCCTAGACCAGTGTCCTCACTTGGTGTATCTCAACATGTGCATAAAATAACAAACCTGTGAAAATTTGATCTTAATTGGTCATCGGAGTTTGGAGAAAATTATGAAAGAAAAAACACCCTTGTTGGACGAATTTGTGTGCTTTCAGATAGGAATAAAAGACTTCTAGCTAGAAGTCTTTTATTATTTAAAGGAACACGTTGCCTTGGATCGGTCTTTGAAAAGCGTTCTGTAACCGTTTGTTATAAAATCGGTATGGTTAGAAAGATGTTGTAAAAGTAGAATATAATGATCCACACAAATATGCCTCTAAATTGCGTGGTTTTTGTTTTACCTCGTCGACAAACACGGTCGGTCGGCCATTTATGGGAGTCAAAAATTTGACTCCCATAAATGGCCGACCGTGTTAGTTCGCGACGTAAAATGAAAACCGTGCAATTTTGAGTGATACTTGTGTGGATCATTATATTCTACTTTTAAAACATGTCCAACCATATGCATTTCATAACAAACGGTTTCAAACGCTTTTTATAGACCAACTCGTCCTATCCAAGGCAACGTGTTCCTTTAAAGGCAGTGGACACTATTGATAATTGTCAAAGACTAACCTTCACAGTTGGTGTATCTCAACATATGCATAAAATAACAAACCTGTGAAAATTTGAGCTCAATCGGTCATCGAACTTGCGAGATAATAATGATAGAAAAAAACACCCTTGTCACAGAAAGGTGTGGGTGATGGTTGATTTCGAGACCTCAAATACTAAATCTGAGGTCTCGAAATCAAATTCGTGGAAAATTACTTCTTTCTCGAAAACTATGGCACTTCAGAGGGAGCCGTTTCTCACGATGTTTTATACTACCAACCTCTCCCTATTACTCGTTACCAAGTAAGGTTTTATGCTAATAATTATTTTGAGTAATTACCAAAAGTGTCCACTGTCTTTAAGTGAGAAATTACCTCTATTTCACAGCCTAGGCTACTTCAGAGGGAGCCGTTTCTCTTAATGTTTTTTTTTGTATCAACAGCTCTCCAATGCTCGTTACCAAGTCAGTTTTTACGTTAATATTTGTTTTGAGTAATTACCAAACGTGTACCTTCCCTTTAAAAGTTTTGTTATGGACGGGCTGGCCTTTTCAGCCATCCCGCCTAAGGGATCGAAACTCAAACAATAAAATATTCATTACAGTTTTAATGTTTTTCATTTACACACAAGACAATGTATTTGATTTCTAGTTTAACTTACAAACAATAGTCAATTAGATCTAGTAATACAAGGGCAGTAAAAAAAAATGGGCTTGTTTAAAAGGAAAAAAGAACTTGGCCAGAAGTGCCCCTCATAGAAATAATGGTCACCCACTGTGCCCCTGAAAAAGGTTACCCTAGTTACGGTACTGAGTTCAAGAGCTGTAAACATCTTAAATGTCAATGTTATTATATCTTTCATTTTGTTAGCTTCTCTCTCAAGAATGTTAAAGGGACACAGTGCCTTGGATCGGTCGAGTTGGTCTTTTAAAAGCGTTTGTAACCGTTTGGTATATAATGCATATGGGTAAAAATATGTTGTAAAAGTAGAATACAATGATGGACACAAACACAAACATGCCTCGAAATTGCACGGTTTTTCTCTTATCTCGTCGACTAACACGGTCGGCCATTTTGTGTTAAGTTCGCACAGTAAAAGATAACCACGCCATTTCGAGGCAGATTTGTGTGGATTATTGCATTCTACTTTTAAAACATCTTTCCAACCATATGCATTTTATAAAAAACGGTTACAAACGCTTTTTATAGACCAGCTCGTCCGATCCAAGGCAACGTGATCCTTTTACATAATGTCATGAGTCGAATACATACGTTTACCTGCGCTGTATGCACAACAACTGGTTGCATTTCAAAGTCTCTTTTATTATGATCTGTGCTGCTTTTCATTGTGTGGTCATCACTCAAATGAGTATTTAAGGGTGAATCTTTGGAAACTATGTTCAAACGATGACAAGTTATGCATTCTGACCAATCCAATAAGTGGCCATGTACATGTATTACGGTGCATCGCTAGTGTGTATTAAATCAAAGGTGTGTACATATTATTATTATTCATAATTTCATTGGTAACTTAACTATATATTTTTGAGCTTTGTATATTATTAACTACTGTTGCAAATTGTACAAACGCAAGTTGTTTTTATTGTCTCTACTCATATTATTGTTACTGAATTAAATTGTGAAAAAGACCTGATTGTTGCAGAATTCAACTGTAGAAAGCAAACCAAACGTTGTCATGTTGAGTACTTCAAACCGTGTCTAAAATTGTCATCGAAAACCAAACCCAAGAAGTCTGAAATGGAAAAAAAATAGTCCCGCTCCAAGTTGTCAAAATACGAATTTAAACTAAAGACTGCTCAAATCCACAATGAAAAGCCAGGAAGACGACCATAGTGACAGCAGTTATTCCAGATTCCATTACACGACGTTATTTTCAACAGAGGGCGCTATGGAAATAATCATTCGACATTTTATGTAACAGTGTTGTTGAATGGTCAGTTTGATGACACGTGCACTTTTTCGTTGACCATTTTTTGTTCCATTTGTGAATGAAGAACTATTATGGTCTTCTGTCACAGTGATTTGTTATACCTCGCAGTTTTGTTTCCTCCTTAGTCTTTTGCGAGTAGGGTCTGTACTAATATTTGACCAACCGACATCCCAGCCTCGCTTTGGATGCAATTCAGAATGAGCTTTTGCAATTTTTAAAAGTGATTGTTTGTCTCAGCTAAACGTATGGAAGTTGACTGAAATTGTTACTGAATTTGAACGTTACGTTACTTGTCCACTAAACGGAAGGTCCATGATTTGTTACTGTGCAATTGCTATAGAGTGCGAGCTGCTTTGTTGTAAAATAGTTTTGGCAGGTGCAGCAGTTAATATAAGTACAAAGACATAAATTGCTAAGGTGTGTTTCTTTTGTTCTGTGGGCGTAGTCCCTCAGGAATGTCTTGGGAATGTCTTGGGAATGTTGTGCAAGATGAGTGAACAGAGTGATTGCCCGTTTTTGTCGGTACGATGAGGTCTGTGAAGGTAGAGTATGCAGCTAGAGTTCTTCTCTGCGCAAAGATGTATATTGGATATGGTGAGGCACAGAGGAGACGTAATCTCGGCGAATCGTAAGTTCTTTTAAATTATGTTTATGAAGAAAACCCTGTGGATGGTTTTAGTGTTTGAAATTAATTGCAAAGCACTTGGTCAAATGATGTTTAGTTTAGTCAAAGGAATTGATGATCCAAAAGCACATAAATTAAATTTGATAACTTTCCTTGATTTATTGAATTTTAAGATCGAACTGTAGTGAATGTTTAGGTGTGAATTTCGTAGTTAAAACGGTTACCACTCAAAAATACCTTGTACATGTATATGTCAGATGTTGTTTTTTAATTAATTTGTATTATTTTGCATATATAATCTTGGTTGGCGTCAATGCTAATTTATTCCTGCAGTGCTTTTCTTCCTCTGTTTCAACCAGAACCTCAGCGGGTTGGTTGTGATAGCCTTTAAAATGTACTCATTGGTTTAATTAATTTTAATTTATTCTTCGAAATTTTCACAATAAGCCGTTTTAAGATATCGTGCACGAGACAGAGCAATGCACTAACTTTTGTTTGTGTATACATATAAGTTTACCCGAATCAAGTGTCATAGCATTAAATTTGTCCCACCATGGATCTCAAGATGACGTATGGTTTCGTAAAACTTTCCTAACTGATAGTAGAGAATGGAAGAGGCTAAAAACGCTTTTTTAAAAACAAATATATATGCTCAAACTATTTTTAATTGATTTATTTAAAACAAACCAATATCTATATTTTTTGATTATTTTGTCAGTGAAATGCCAAACATCTTCAGACTTAATTGATTCGCGCACATTATTTTTCCCCTTTACGGGAAAAACATTCGAGTCCCTTTCCATTTGTTGACAACATTGATTTTCTAAAATTAATTTTTAACGAAGGTATCACATGAATGTGTTGAATTACAGTGCCTTTACATATTATTACAAGAAATATCACTTTTGAAATGAAAACTATTAATTGAAAACCATTCCTCCTTGTTTTTCAGATGAATACCAAAAGTAAGTCATAATCTTGGAGTCAAATCTCTAGACGCTTCGATAATTGAATGAGGAGGCCACGACCAGCAGACGACGGCCGGCGAGATGAGAGATACAGATGAAAATGAGTGAGGGCATCTTCTTAAATTCATGTCATTCTTCCCTTTAAAGACACTGGACACGTTTGATATATTGTCAAAGACCAGTGTTCTCACTTAGTGTATCCTAACATGCATAATAACAAATCTGTTAAAATTTTTACTCATTGGTCATGGAAGTTGCAAGAGAATAATGAAAGAAAAAACATTTTGTGCACACCTTTGTGTGCTATCAGATACAAAAGCCCTAAGTCTTTTAATATTAAATCCCTTTCTAAAAAACTACGTTACTTCCGAGGGAGCTGTTTCTCACAATGTTTTTTACTACCAACCAAGTAAGTTTTTATGCAATTATTTTTTAGTGATTAACAATAGTGTCCAGTACCTTTAAATCCAATAAATGCAAAGACCCTTCATGGGTCGAGTTAAAAAATAGTGACGAGTGTTAATTAGAAGACAGTGAGGGTAACCCAAGCAATGACGTGTCGACCTACATATTGTGATGAATGACATGACCTACATGATGTCCGTTTATTGACTGTATCTTTTTATCTCGGCATCCACAAGTGTGTAGACGAAAGTGTCATCTTTTCAAGGGCCAATATTTATTATCGATATTTGCTGACGGCAGCTTTTTGGCAAGTTTTTAAAGTGCTGTATCTGAAAATTTAATTTTCAACGAGTTACCTCCATCCCATCTTCACTGCATCATTCATTCATTCGTTCATTAATACTCAAAGCCAGAACTAAATATTTTTGTTTGTTTTAAAACCACATCATTGTACAAAACAAGCCTTTGTTCAACGTGGTGGGAATTACTTTCTGGAACGCTTAAACTGGACTCCGGTAAACTATCTCGTTTTCGCCATATTAAAACGTCTGAAAACATCCTCTTCACTTCTTACTCTGCCAAGATTTATACTGAATAATTTTGCTGTATTTCATTTAACTTTACTTGAATGACAGTCACTTTACTTTGTTTAACTGCGATGAGGTCAGGGTACAAATACCTTGCCTAACCCAACCAAGAATGTTGTCTTGCTGAATTGTAAACTTTCTTCTTCATGATTTCTCAACTATCTTGGCTTTGTTTTGTATTGACAATGTAATGATGAGTAATATTTGTACGTTGATGAAATTTGAAAAATTATCGTTGGTGCCCATTAAAAAAATAATCTTACAATGCAAAAAGCCGCAAACAGTAACTTCCCGCACATCGGTGCATGTCCACAGCCATGGCTCTGAGCGCGGCTGGCCGCTGCAAAACAAATTCCTTAGATCAAATAGATTTCATCTTAAATAAAAGTTGCATCAAAATCAACAAATACTGTATTCCCTTTTATTGTTTAATTCATAAGCATCAAAAACCACTTATAACATGCGTATAAAGACTACAGGCATACATATTACATGACTACGAAAGCGTAAATGATGACCAAAAAAATGTCCTTTTAGTTACTGCACATTGTTTTACAGTCGATGCAACCCTTACTCTACGGTGCAATGTAAGCAATCATGAAAATGCTGACTACGGTAGAACGAGAATCATTGTAAAAACGTCTTAAAGGAACACGTTGCCTTGGATCGGTCGAGTTGGTCTTTGAAAAGCGTTTGTAACCGTTTTTTATAAAATGCATATGGGTAGAAAGATGTTGTAAAAGTAGAATACAATGATCCACACAAACATGCCTCGAAATTGCGTGGTTTTCCTTTTACCTCGTCGACTAACACGTCGGCCATTTATGGGGGTCAAAATTTTGACTCCCATAAATGGCCGACCATGTTAGTTCGCACAGTAGAAGGAAAACCACGCAATTTCGAGGCAAACTTGTGTGGATCATTGTATTCTACTTTTATAACATCTTTCCGACCATATGCATTTTATAAAAAACGGTTACAAACGCTTTTGTTTTGACCAACTCGTCCGATCCAAGGCAACGTGTTCCTTTAAGGTTTCCCTGTTGGGTTAAAAATTACAGTGGAAATTGCATCCATGTTTCTCAACCTCAATGTATTGCCGTTGTCAGCATTGTTCACGTGTAACTGTTTTTACTAGAGGGTTCATGTGTTTATGTAACTCGACTATCTCGGCTATGAAGGAGATCGCTCAAGATTAACTACACCTAACATATACATTTACATAAGTAGGTATATTATAAGTAATCATGCTATATACATGTAATGCTGATTTCACTTGCAAGTATTTTAATTACCATAATGTTATGTTACCAATATCAATACACGTACACAACAGAAAGTCCCAAACTTGCCTCTGTTATCAAAACATTCAGAGTAGTTTGGCAGACAATCACGTCTGGCTAAAATTAAAAAGGTTACTGGCTGCACATCTCTTCAGGCACGTAAGAGTGGAATATCTTTTTAATTTCATAAAGAAATTTATCTCCACGTGGGTTTTTAAACAGTGTTATGACTACCATATTCCCGCGGTCGTGACTGGTGTAAAAGGCAATCATAGATGGAGTCATTAGTTAGGGTAATTAATCTTGTGGAGTGTTCATGCTTTTTTGAATGACATTAGATTGCTAAATAATAATGAGTATCTTTAATAACCAGCAATCCACTTATGTTACTGTTGACACGAACTCATTTTAATGCTTAGCGAACCGTGCCGTCTAAACCGATCGTGCGAATAATTTGACAATCATCCAAAATAAAGTGCGTGAAAACGTAGACGTCAGTTGGCGACCCCTAACCCTAACCCCCACCCCCCCCCCCCCCGGATTAATAAAAGGCCTCACTTATCCAAGTCAAGATGATAACACTATTAAATGTAATTGTGTTCACAATACCAGAAGTACGAACTGAATCACATTATTGGATAGAGTGATATGTTGGAGTTATAATCTGATCACATTATTTTGTAAACGGTTCACACCTTTGTACAATATGACAGTTACAGTACCTACACTTTCAGTCAAACAACATTTTTCTCGGCTTGCATTAAAATCAGTTGTTTGTTTGTTGTTTTTGCTTTCCAGGTAATACCTTAATCATTATGACGTCTTAACAGTGGGGCGCCCTCATGTAGAGGTGAACATGGGGGTTGCAAATTATGTTTTCGAAACTACGGATTTTTTGGAGGTTTCGGCTTGATGGAGATCCGTCTGCATGATTAAAGCCTGGTTAGGAAGGCGCAATTTCTTCCAATGACTGAGCTTATAAGCCCAAACCGTGGTTTTAAAAAGGGTCGCAGTTTTTCTCGGTTAACAAAGATGGCGGCATGATGACGTCAATGCATAAGATCCATTTAACCATCCTCCATGATTTAACATACTCTACGCAGCAACTCTTTGGTGCAATGGCTAACGGCTGATTTGCAGAATGTTGACTTAAGGTCTCCAATGTAAAGGTTTTGACGTAGATGTCAGTCCGTAAACAAACAAAAACAATGTCGCCGTAGATCTCTATTTCTACCTCCATGATCTTATTGACGTATTGGAGCCTTTTCCCTGACGTAGGCATACTATATCATCAGTAATAATAAATCATTGACTTAACATAGGGTGGCTTCATAAAACATAGTCTGTACAACACAGAGAGCTGGTATGAATAATAACGATTGCTGAAATAGTAAATTAGCAAAGCAATAGTGCACACAACCAAATTTCAATATGGCGTCTGAACATAATTTCGTGCTAGTTTTTAAAGGAGTATGCCAGGGGTGTTTATGTGTGGCTGGGGGCTTACAGTGGTACGAGGAATAATTACTTATTTGAGAAAGTTTTCGAACATTGAGCTGTTGCACAATTTTCTGTGCACCCCGCCCCCCCCCCCCCCCCCACTCATTAATCTAAATAATATCTTCATGTAGCTACTGGGAATACAGGGCAGATTTCTAATGTTGTTTTGTTACCACTTGCTGACACTATATTTAACATAATTAATTACAAATATTACAGTAACGGAAACTATTCACATATAAGACATTCAACCGGTGGCAGGGGTCGACCATCAGTGGTCAGTTGTTCAGTTGTAGGGTACGTGGTTGGTAGGACTGCCAAGGTGGATATGAAGCTGGGGATAGAGGTTGTGAGGTATCTGTGACGATGGTTTCCATGGAGGGCGCTCTAACAATGATATACGACCTTTGAACTTCTCATCCATCTTATCGGCTGTGTAGATAAAGAAAATTAATGGGATTAAAATTATCGCATAGATCTCGAAATGTAGATTAAAATTTTGTGAGCGTCCACATAGCAACCACACTGTGTCTGTTTCTTTGTCTAGTTGGTTACTCTAGGATTGACGATTTGTGGATTCGAGTCCCACCCGAGTCATTTGCCTGTGATATTTTGTTCACAGAACTCGGGAAAATACTGAGTATATATTGCCAACGCACGTTGGTGTAAGGGTAACACCAAAGTTAGTAATTAGATTAGAACTAATCTCGAACTGTAGGATAGACCTTTATTCTGAAAGCAACCAAATGATATTCTTAATGAACGTCCTCATACAAATCTCGACTGTGTAATTAATCATCTGTTGCATGCTCTTTGTACTTTGATCGTTTTAGATTTTGTTCCATGGTTTAAATATTGTAGGCAGTGGACACTATTGGTAATTGTCAAAGACTAGCCTTCACAGTTGGTGTATCTCAACATAAGCATAAAATAACAAACCTGTGAAAATTTGAGCTCATAATCGGTCATCGAACTTGCGAGATAATAATGAAAGAAAAAACACCCATTGTCACACGAAGTTGTGTACGTTTAGATGGTCGCTTTCGAGACCTCAAGTTCTAAATCTGAGGTCTCGAAATCAAATTCGTGGAAAATTAAGTCTTTCTCTTAAACTATGGCACTTCTGAGGGAGCCGTTTCTCACACTGTTTTATACCATCAACCTCTCCCCATTTCTCGTCACCAAGTAAGGTTTTATGCCAATAATTATTTTGAGTAATTACCCATAGTGTCCACTGCCTTTAAGGAAATAGTGGTTGTTGATGTATGGAAATGAGGAAACAGAATCAGCAAGCGTAAAGTAATGCTCATTGAGGGAAAACAATCCTTTCCTTCCACAATTTTTTCATTCGTCATGAAATAAAATAGTATCTCATTTTCTCAAATGAGATATACCTTTTTGTACAAATTAATTAAAAAAAAGGTATTGGCATACGGAAAGGTTCCCATCATCCAGATTATTCCATTTCAACTTACCGTATGTCTTTCTTGTTTTGACGGCCCCGGACCCAGATCTCTCGGGTGTTTTTTGCGGGCTTGGTCTCGATGACGATCTTGGCCCTCCCGTTGCTGATCCACCCCGGGCTCGAGAGTCTGGACGACCCGCTGGTGCTGTCTCGTAGATTCCCATGCCTAGTCGATGAGTTATGGAACTCCACTTCGCTGTCTGCACACACATTAACAATCAAAACAAGACACAAGACAATTGGTTATTACTCAAACTAATTGTTAGCATAAAAACTTACTTGGTAACGAGCAATGGAGAGCAGTTGATAGTGCATAAAACACTGTGAGAAACGGCTACCTCTGAAATAACTTAGTTTTTGAGAAAGAGGTAAATTCTCACCGAAATAATAAAAGGCTGCACCTGAAGCCTTTAATTACGCATCTGAAAGCACACAAAGTAACGGGTTTTAAATGTTTTTTTTTTAAGGAGTGCCCCCTGAAAAAAACAAGCATATAATATCCCATAGGGATGGCAATAAGTTGTGGAACAAGGGTATTTTTTCTTTCCTTATTCACTTGCAACTTCGATAATTAATTTAGCCCACATGGTCCAGTGCCTTTATGGATAAAGATTCAACCCGACTTTAATAAATTAATTGAGAAAGATGGGACACAGATTCGTTTGTTACGATATTCATTATGGTGTCAACACCTTAAATCACAGTGCACTCATGGGGCAACCAAACCACTCAAATCAAAGGTCAGTTGTAAGGCCCCGAAGCTATAGGGAGGTTGACAAAGTTCCCTATAATACTTTTAACAAACTTTCAGACCTACCTTGAATAAATCCTTAGAAGTTTTCAAACAACACCTGGAATTATAAACCACAACCTTTCAATGGCGGGGAATAGCTACTGAACTACTCGTACATGATCCTCGTTTACATTCATGTACATAGCCACAAGATAAACTACTCAATATGCTAACAAATGACGGGTACTATAGTTACCCCCTGAGGGTTACATAAGACCCATTGACCCGGGGAGCCGGGACAAAGCAATCACGGAGGACCCGCCCACTAAACTCGAGGCCAGCTTCTCTCATTTACATAATCGATTATCAAGAGCAGGGCATGATTTACATATCTAAATATACGTCATCAGGAAGCGACTGATCTGGAGGGGCTTTCCCTCAATTGCAATGGACCGATGATGAATGTTCACTCTGTTGGCATGGCCCAGCCCTTAGCTGTAAAAGGACTTATTCTTATGGTGGGGAGTTGGCCTTAATTCAAGAATTATTCGAACTCTGCAGCGACGATCCTCTAGCTGTAAACAAGTTTTTTCTCTGTCTTCTTCCATGTTCTCGACGTCAGCTGGTCAGATTTGTTTAGGAAACGCCTGAAACGTTTCATGTGTTTTCAGTGAGAGTGCATAATTAAACAGGTCATGTTCATACGTGCTTATTTCAACTAGAATATCTGATAATAACACGAACGCAGAGGATTGTTTTCATATATTATGAACATTTCTTGTGCTATGTATACAAATGTTGAGCTTTGTAAATATTAACACGTTTATAGTTTTATGTTTGTTGTTCAATGTAAAAAAAAACCACAAAAACGAGGACAATATTGTTAATTAGGGTTTAAAAGACAGTCTTGATTAATAAGAAGTATATAATAATTGTTTGTCTGCTTCATATAAAAAAAATCAGTTTCAATTGATGCCTCAAGAAAAGAAAAAAAACATCATATTTCTGTTTCGCCGACAATGAGCTCTATTGAATGTTTAGTCAAATCTGGGTCAATCATACTACACTACAGAGATTATCACTATGGTTCACCATAGAAATATGATACAATACAAATGTCAACAAATATTTACCAATTCTGCAATGCTGTCTGCCGTCTTTAGAAGGACCGGTATGAGGTTAACCACCGCACCCCAGGCTGGTACCTCCCCGGTATTCAGCCCTCGAAACTCCTCCAGCGTCTTGTGTTTGTGTAGATCCGTGAAGTCATTATGCTCCTCAAGAAACTTCTCCATGAAGTCTATCTCAGACTGGATTTTCTTGGCCGGGGCCCTCTGTCTCTCGTGGACGGTCAGTTCGTTGACCGTGTCTCCTATCCACTCCCGAACTCGCTGGGCCAAGATCTTGAGGGCGTCCACCAGGGAGATGAAGTAACCAATCACCTGAGTGAAATGGGTCTTGCGATCCTTGTCAAGTCTCTTTGAGTCTTCATAGCAGTCTCTGACCTTAGCGATGGACGTGACGGACGGGCCGTAGGTGGTGAGCTGGCCCTTGGGTGACCTTAGCAGAGCGTCGATGAAGCTTCGACTCTGCTTGAAAAGTCGAGTGTAGTCGCCCTGTCGAAGCTGTCGCACTTCGTCACTGAGTTGTCCGTTCACCTCCGACATGTATTGCAGAGTCGTTGATGGATCCTTCCTGGCCATTTTGGTTGGCTTGCGATGATGATGAGTTGTAGGTTGGAGAGTTTGTACTTGATCAGGCCAAGGCTATAGATAAATGAAAGGAAAACAATCATGGAGTTGAGGTTGAATTAACGACTTGCCATATTTTCTTTTTACGGTGATGGGGTTTCGATTGTGCACCGATAGGACCGACAGGGATGGAGCGTTGATTCACGACCTTCTCTGGGCGTGTCATGCCCTGACTCATCACGACAGTTATGTCCGACACATTGAGTCAAATAAATCATTTTAGGTTCGACACACTATCTCACATAAATCAGTGTTTCGATCCGACACATTCTGTCCAGCTCATTGGTAAATTTGAGTGCCTTAATGGTCCATGTCGGCACATTGAATTGGTCCGTCCATGTCGGTCATAATGATTCTGGCCATGTCGGACATCCTGATCCAGATTGGACACGATGCTGCATATCGAACAAATTGTTTATGTCCAACATGTTAATGGTTCGACGACATAATGCTCTACTATACGTCAGACATTGTAGGTACATGTGTCGAGCAAAAAGGTCCATATCGGTTTCGCCGACAAGCCTAAAGGCGACACATTGCCCCTCGTCAGACAATAAGGTCTATGTCGAACGAGAAGGTCCTGGTCGGACAAGAGGGTCCAAGTCGGACATGAAGGTCCATGTCAAAATAATGGACTGGTGCCATATAGGACACAATGATTCATGTCGACACAATGATTCATGTCGACACAATGGTCCACGTCAGACGTCAAGTTCAATGCAAGGATAATAATGGTCTACGTTTGTGGTCACAATGGTTCCATGTCAGATGTAATTGTGTACGTGTCAATCTTTACCTTTTATTTCGCAAACAAACAAGTCTCGCGTCGGGTTGTCTACTTGGTTGCTATTCATCGTGATTAAAAGCTTTGGTTAGACTGAGATTTTACCGTTAGAAAAAGGCGACATCGCAATTGATATCTAGGTACTTGTACTTTGTATTGTATTGCAATGCCATACGGCGCATCGAGATAACCTTTCATCTCACCCATACAATTATTATAGCTATATAATTTTTGATCAAAATGAATGAAGAGCTTATTGAGCTGAAATACTCCACCTATAAGCTTTTGGTTCAAGTTACATTGTGATATGTTCGTTCGGTGAGTCTAGCAAATGATCTAGAAATCATATACATGTAATTAAAAGGACAACAAAATATTATAAATTAAACCTTAGTTAAGAACCACTAGCGAGTTTTCTGTTTCCAATTGAAACAGGGGCCGCAAATTTTGCATGAGCATCGTAAAGCAGTTTCAGCAACCTCGCAGTTTTATGTCGGATTTTCCATTTGTTTATGCAACATGGGTAATTTGGATATGAAAGGCTTCAAAAACAAGCAGCAGATTTATAGTTTTGTATTAAACACACATTAATTTCTGCCGGAAGTGAAAGGTTGGAACCAAATTAAGCTTTCCTGTCGTATCGTCGCCAACATTGCCTTTTATGGTTTCCAACAATATTGCTTTAACAAATTAATTTGTTTAATGTCCTTGTGGCAAATTGTGCCAATGTGCAGGCTTGTAAACCATGCAGCACATTAAAGGCAGTGGACACTATGGGTAATTACTCAAAATAATTATTAGCATAAAACCTTTCTTGGTGACGAGTAATGGGGAGAGGTTGGTGGTATAACACATTGTGAGAAACGGCTCCCTCTGAAGTAATGTAGTTTTCGAGAAAGAAGTAATTTTTCACGAATTTGATTTTAAGACCTCAGATTTAGAGCTTGAGGTCTCGAAATCAACCATCTAAACGTACACAACTTCGTGTGACAAGGGTGTTTTTTCTTTCATTATTATCTCGCAAGTTCGATGACTGATTGAGCTCAAATTTTCACAGGTTTGTTATTTTATGCATATGTTGAGATACACCAACTTTGAAGGCTAGTCTTTGACAATTACCAATAGTGTCCACTGCCTTTAAAGGTAACTGAAAAGGACTAGGGCATACAAAATGTAGAGCCTGGGCAGAATTTATGATCATTTCCAAATAACAACCATTAGAAATGGTGACATCATCTTAGCCACAAAGGATTGTCAGATCTTACTCCACACAATCACAATCGAATGGACATGGTTTGTGGTAGGAACCGAAATGTAGGCTTAATAGTGTCCACTGCCTTTAAGTTTCAAATACACAGATTGTATTGCGGGAAAGTGAGGTGGAAACTAAAGATGAAAGTTTCTTGTCGTATCGTCGGCAAAATTTACCTTAGGGCCTGCAGTACAACGCTGTGACAGTTATGTTGTTTAACAGCACAACCAAATGGGACTTCAGAATATACTTTTATAAGTAGGATCTTTTATGAACAGTGCTCTTTGGAACGTGTTCGGACTGTATGGCTCCACCCAAAATGCCAATACAGTAAACAAAAATCACCTTGAAAACGTCGTCCTTGGGCAAAATGCTATGAACTTTGATATAATAGCCGGCAAATTGACTGAACATTGCAGCAATATGGGTGGACGGGCAAACTGGTCCATTCGTAAATCTAGATCTTTTAATACCATGGCAATGTACTTTTGTATATAATTCTAATAATCCAGCAGAAATGAAAAATCTGCGATTCTTTTTAGTTTGATTCCATCTTCTATGTTTATAAAAGGCCTACTTCACTGCTACGTCTGTGGAAATTACTTTCACGATTTGTCATTAAATCGACGTTGGGAGTGTAAAACCATGCGGAATGCTAGAAAGTAAATTTCAAAGGTGAAATTGAAAATCAGTATTCAGTAATTGACAGAATTGTACAGAAACTTTACCCCAGTATTGCAAAATGCTAGAATGTGAAATTCGAATGTGATTTTACAAATCAGTATCAGTAAAGATTAACAGGAGTTGTTTACAAACATTACTCTGCAAAATGCTAGAATGTGAAATTAAAAGGTGAACTTACAAATCAGTATGTTCAAACATTAGACAGGAATTGTACACAAACACATACCTATTGCGTGGCAGGTGCCTTGCTCTCAATGGGTACACGAGGTGTCAGCGTTTCCAGAAAACGAAGGCCTATATCGGGCGGGGCAATGCAACTGCGTCATCTGCTAGTCCAAGATTTTCAGTTCTGTAACTCCATGAAATAGTGAAGAAATCAGAATCCAAATGTATTAGTCTATTTCCACTGGTACTTCCAAACGTCAACATGTGTAAAGTGCAGCGATATAAACAGATCCCACACACTACAGCTATTGCTTAATGCATGTCGCACCCCATTGATCAAGTTTCACACAAAAGGACCTGCTTGTCTTAGCAACGACCCCGGTCCTTAGCTACGGGATAAATAACAACACTGGGGCCTCGCGGCTGGGAGTTTAGTGTACACGTTCACATTATGCTTTCCCAGTAGGGTGTGATTTTCTGTTCAAATCAATGGAGCAAATTAACGTGGGAAATTTCGGGGAAAGAGCACGAATTTCAAAATGAATAATAGGCCTACAGTAGGCCATCAGTGGTGTGGATTAAAGACCCTGGACACTATTGGTAATATTGTCAAAGACAAGTCTTCTCACTTGGTGTATCTCAACATATGCATAAAATAACAAACCTGTGAAAATTTGAGTATATTGGTCGTCGAAGTGAGATGATAATGACAGAAAAAACACCCTTGTCACACAAAGTTGTGTGCAGTCAGATGCTTGATTTGGAGACCTCAAAATCTAATTCTGAGGTCTCAAAATCAAATTCCTGGAAAATTACTTCTTTCTCAAAACACGTTACTTCAGAGGGAGCCGTTTCCTCACAGTGTTTTATACTATCAACCTCTCCCCATTACTAGTTACAAAGAAAGGTTCTATGATAATAATTATTTTGAGTAATTACCAATAGTGTCCACTGCCTTTAAAGGAAGTTGGGCACTTATTAAGGCCTCACGTCATACGACGCAACTTACGGGCAACCAGTTTAAGGCAATCTCCAAAAAGAAAAATTCATTCACAAAAGAATGTTCTAATTATTTCCTTCGGGACAGCCAGAAGAACGTCTCTTGTGTGTGCATATACAACGCAATTGGTTGCCTCCAAGTTGTCGTTTCGGTTGAAAACACCCCTAGTGTTGGTTCCTATTCATGAGCCAGTATGTATAATCACGAGGGGGTCGTTGTCAGAACATGCTATAGGGGTGTCAGAATATAGAGCAATCACCGTAATTGCAAACAATACAAGCTCACGAACGTCCCTTGATAACAAGACAATCGTCTCGTAAAGGTCGTTTGGTTTTTGGAATCGTTCGATTGTTTAAATTATAGATAATATCGTATTCTGTTTACAATCAAACTAACTTGTGAAAATTTCATTTGAAAATGTGGTCGCATTTTTTTCTTTCCGGAACGAGTATGCAAATGCAAGAAGAATACTCCCCATTAGAATAACACAATCTGAGAAGCGTTTACGCGGTAATGCTTCTCGGATTTAACTTCAGGGGCATACAAACTAAAAACATTTTTTACAAAACCTCATTACTTCGAGGTGAAACGTTTCTCAAAATGCATTATATTTTCGAAAGCTGCTGTCTTGTAGGTCCTATAGCAAATAGTTTTTTTGTATTGCCATTAAGAGTGATACCTTCCAATGTCTCACCCTAACAAATGTTTCGCGCCAGCACCCCCTCCCTCCTAAAAGAAATGCAACACAAACCACAAAGAAAAAACATCATTAAAGGATTCTGTTAGGTGAAATGTTGAATTTTATTACAAGAATATCAAATAACGTACAGCTATAAAAAAAAATCAAGAAAATATTCTAGCAAATTTATTATTCCAAGATTTGATTAATACATGCACTGATGAAATCATTCTTTTCCGACCAGCGGATTGTAAAGGAAAATATGAAATACTGACAGTAATTAATAATCGGAATGTTTTAAGTGCATTCTCGAAAAAGAAAATAGAAAACGTATACACAACCCGCCGAATATACACAAATAAGTACTAGATAGATTATTGATTTAAGTTTCTGACTTATTCCCAAATGCATTTGATTGTAAAATACATTGTAATAGAGTTAGTTCTGATAAAATTCACATTAATACAACCACGAAAGACACTGTCTTAATACTTACATAAATTCTTTACCATTTTTGTTTTAAAATCTATATAGACAATAAGGCACTATAAATACAAAATTGTTTGAAGTGTTATTAAATGTTTTTGACTAAAGGCAATACCTTCGACCATTTAGTGTTTTCATTCAATTAATCTGTACGCTGAATTGATGTTGCAGTGGAACTACCGCAAACTGGGGTAATACACATATTATTCCAATCACACACACACAATGTTTCTGTTTTATAAGAGGTTTCGAGAAGAATGGTGTATTCTGGTGAAGGGTAGACTGTCCGAAACGCTGAGTCCATTGGTTCTTCTCAGAACCATCCATCACTCAAAACAAGTACATGTTGTTTTGCAAATCTTTATTGCCTTTCCAATTTGCAAGCCTTCATGTCTTTTAATTGATAATTTTACAAATCTATTGCAGGCCTTGACTTATGTTCTGGAAGGACATAGCAATAACTCATCTGGTAATAAGCACTTTTATGAGAGAAAAAAAAATATTGTCTTGGAACTTTGCAAAGGGTACGACAGCAAGAGCACAGGGCACCGCAGCAATAGTTGTGTGTGCCATGGGTTATTTATAGTATTGAACACTAGATTGTACGAGTGATCATACATCCATTCCTTATTCAATGTCTTACAACACTCCTGACATTCTGTAAAGTATATTGCTTATAAACCTAATATCCAGTATCGATTACCACATACCACAAGATTTGTTTGGGAGAAAGCATGTTTTCTTGAAGCTAGTTGTAATTTAAGATTTGCCTCTGGGGTTACTTGTTTGATCAGCCATGCTTGGATGACAGAAATCCCATCCAAGTGAGAGTTTAATATTGGCCCGACTTCTATTCAAAGCTTAATATGCATTGCACAGATCACATATCCACAAGACTCAATTGCTTTTCGACCTTATTGCTAGAGATTGGTCCCGATGAAGCAGCCACATTCACAATAAAAAAAACCTGTTTATATACATGTTGTAGATACGGAGGGCTGCTAATAAAAATAATGAACTTAAAGACACTGGACACTATTGGTAATTGTCAAAGACCTGTCTTCTCACTTAATGTATCTCAACATATGCATTAAATAACAAACCTGTGAAAATTTGAGCTCAATCGGTCATCAAAGTTGCGAGATAATGATGAAAGAAAAAACACCCTTGTCTCACGAAGTTGTGCGCTTTCAGATGCTTGATTTTGAGACCTCAAATTCTAAATCTGAGGTCTCGAAATCAAATTCGTGGAAAATTACTCCTTTCCCAAAAACTGCATCACTTCAGAGGGAGCCGTTTCTCACAATGTTTCATACCATCAACCTCTTCTCCCCATTACTCATAAACAAGAAAGGTTTTATGATGATAGTTATTTTGAGTAATTACCAATAGTGTCCCCTGCCTTTAATTGAAACAGAACTTCACAAGGTCAAACCAAAAGGTGAACAATATGATATGAGATAACACCATAAGTAATGGATTTATGATCTAAATAACATAGCTATTATGGGTGGTGTATAAGTAGTCTCCCATATTCTGAATGATTTAAAAGCAAGACAAGTTCCCAAGAACAAATATATACAGCAAAATAGAAATAAAAACACACGATGTTACCGATGTTACCGCACATTACATGTACATAGTTGTGCTGTGTAACATTGATACCTCGTGCAATGCCTTAATACTGATACTTTTGTTGTTCAGTGGTTTTAAGTAGACTGGTTGATTGGCAGTGCTGGATTCACTCTTAGCACTCTTTTGGGAATATTGTTCCCATTGTAAGGAATTAGGAAATTAAATTTTTAAAAGTGGGGATGGGGGGGGGGGGGGGTTGAAAGGCAGATAGACACTGTGAAATAATAGATGAATAGGAACAGGTAATATGGGGGGGAGTGTTGGTAGGGGATGGGTAGGGGAAGGTACATAGGAAGGGATAGGGTGGAGAGTTAGGGATGGTTAAAGGTGTTGGATGTAACAGAGGGAGGGGAAGGGGAGGAAAGGGATAGAAAGGAATATGGGGAAGGGCAGGGATGGGGAGAGATGTTGAGAGGGGAGTGTTAAATAAATTCAACATTCTTGTGGGAGGGGTGGGAAGGAAAAGTTGGGGGGGGGGTTGCTCAAGGGATAAAGGGATGTGGTAGGGATGTTGAGAGGTTTGTTAGAGAAAGCATAGATGATGAATGTAGGAGTTTGAGGAATAAAAGGGGTTTGGGGAGCAATTGAGGGGAACAGGCAGTTCTTTTTAAGCGAAAGATTATTTATGAATCATGTAAGGTTAACATAAAGACGTTTTTGGTGGTACATAGGATAACTGGAATGAAGATGCCATGGAAGCTTATTGGGGAAAGCTTATGAAGGTCTTGTCAGCTTGTGGGCAAATATAAACAGATTCAGTGATTTTTTTTAACTTGAATTAAACTCATGGCAGAACCTGGGATGCTTCTGAAACTTTAAGGAATGGCTTAAAGAAAACCGAATCAAATCTTCTTCCACTTGTCTAGCACAGCACTTTGATCATTTAAAATTAAAAACTTTAAAGTTCTTTAAAAACAGATATCAAGTAGTATGCCAGAAAATAAACATTCTACAAAATGTTAATGTGCAGGTAAAATAATTGTTCATGTGAATAAATATAATAATACATCTACTTGAAAAAAACACTGCCAGGTGGAAAATTCTGAATGGCAGGTTCAAACCGTAAAACACGTATAAAAATAACATACATCATAATAATTATGAAGATGATAACACATACAAAATTAAGAATATGACTAGTTGAACATAGATCGTTTTAAAAATGATTATTGTTGTTGGAATGTCTAAACATTGCATAGGTTGGTCAAAAATATGCATTCCTAGATGACCTTTGATGGCCATTTATCCCAGTACAACCATATTATGATCAAAATGAGGCTAGGGGTTAAATAGTATGGTACCTTTTTGTAATGATGCCAACGATATTCATTAACACTATGGTACAAAGGGTACATGATCAAGATGGTGGAAATTATGATAGTAGGCCAGGGTTTCCCTTAGTGTCATTTTATACCCGACTGTTGGTGGAGGAAGTAAGTGACCTGCATGTCTTGGATAAATTATCCCACTTGTCTGGGTGTTTCCTGAAATAGAAAACTGACCCCCCAACCACAACGACGAGTGCAATCAAACAGACAACGATACCGGCTATAGCGCCCCCGTTGGCAACGCCACGTATGACGTAAGCCCCACCTTGGTCGACGGAGAATACAGCTTCCCGCCCTTCCATCTGAGACTCGATCTTCACCCAGTTGTTGAGGGTATCGGGGTCGCTGCGGTACACCCCGACCATGTCCGTGTTGGCCTCGTTCAGCCTGATGCGGACGTTGAACATTCTATTCTCCACGGTGAACTTCTCGACGGGTGTGATGACCACGAAGTTACTCTCGTAGTACTCACCGGGGAGGTTGTCCTCACCACCCTTGGCCTTGACGGCTTCGTGGCCTTGCTCGGGACTCCATTCCTCCATCTTGATGTCTTCAAGATGGTCCAAGGTTCCTTGGGTGAACTCTAGGACTCTGAATGGAACAGATGATGACAGAAGAATTAGTATCAATGTCTCATAAATATTACAGGCAATAGCTACATAGAACATGTACCTTTGACATTGCATTACGATTCTACAAACTCTTCCTAACTTTAAGTTAATAGGATTTATCTTAGGACTTATATAGGACGACTTAAGCCCCGTAACTATTGACGTTAGGACGCATTGAACCCATTCTAAGTTAGGAACTCGTGATAGGATTACCACTAGCGTTTCGTGAAATCGGCTGCTGGACTTCCTGCCAGCACACTTTGTTTGTATTTGATTTTTCTTAAAAATCTATCAAGTACAAAAGTTAGTTATACTTTAACAACAAACAGGGCTTTGGTTACAACTCAAAACTTAAACCTACTAAAACAAATTATCATAATTTTTGGATCTCCATATAACCAGCAGCAGTGTACAGTACAGAAGTGCCTTGAAATTTACCCAACCCAACTTTTCCTTCACCCACAGGCATAATATGCAGTCCTTGGAAAAAAAGTAGGACAATTTCTTTCAGTACAAGGGCTGTCCTACATGTACAAATTGTGTAGGCTTTAATAGACTTTTCAGGCTATTCAAGCACAATTTCAAAAAATTTCCCAAGGGCAAAAAAAATCGGGAATCAGACTAAAGTAGGAAGAATATCATGTCTACACCCATATAGCAGTGTACTGTACAGGAGTGTCTATTAATCTACCCAAACCAACTTTTTCCTTTACCCATATCCCAGTTCATAAAACCCTAATCCACTCACCCATTGTTTGTTTCAACTTGTCCGCCTGTCCATCCTATAGCAGTATACTGTACAGGAGTGTCTTTAGACACAATACGTCCCTTTTGACTGCGGTTAGAGAAGTTGTTATTCCTGGTGCACATGTAGTGATAGTGTCCGGTGCTGGTGACGGCCAGAGGCTTGGAATCGTAGAAGGTTCCGGCATCGTCTAGTTCAGACATCTCACCACGAAATTGATCTAATGGAAACAAAAAGGGGAACGTTGATTTAGTTTTGCTCTAGGAGAGTGTGGCCTTCAACTTCAGTCCCTGACATGACTTTAGAAGGTAGACAGACCTTAAACTTCGCTCTCAAAGGGGCAGAGCAATTTTCCTCTGGTAAGGAGCCCTTCTATGAGGAAAGTGTCAATTTGTCTTGGAACTTTGCAAAGGGCACCACAGCAAAAGCACAGAGCACCACAGGAATTGCTGTAAGTGCCGTGGGTTAATTTGAGGCCTGGGCAGTTACAGGTTGAATTGCTTCAGCCTGGAACAAAATACCAAGTCGAAGGAACCGTCTTAGACTGTTTACCCGCTCGTTTTTTATTCTATAAACTTGCAGAGCAAAGTACAGCTAAGCAGCCCTATTGTTTGCTTAAAACTGTGGATTAAATGAAATGAAAACACTCACGACTACTCAGCACAGCCATGTCCTCCAGCTCTGCACGGCTGAATCCAAGGAAGGTGGTATCGTCCAGGTTGAGGGGGTAGCTCCTGCCGAAGTGTCCATTCTTAGAGTAGGGAGTGTAATACGCCAGACTGCCCTCTGTGTAGACCTGATTCTCAAGCATCACAAGGTTAGAACGATCTGTGCCTGGTAGACCTTGGCCGTCATTGTTGTTGGGGTTGGTGTTTGAACCGGTCCATCTAAAAAAGGGAAGAGTTCCAAGGATGAAGAAGCATTCAAATAAACGATGCAATGACGCACAAACGGTCAGGTTGGCATAGTGGTAGCTTGCCGCGCCTTCCACCTCTAAGACATTCAGCCTCCTGATATTCAAAGCACTTCATGGTTCAGCCCCTCCCTACCTTCAAAGAATGCTTCAGAACCAGCATGTCAGGCCAGGTCTGAGGTCATCGGGCAGCATGCTTTTTGTTCCGCGGACTCCCCTTTCCACTTTCAAACATTGCCCCCCGCTTTACGGAACTCTCTTCCCAAACATCTTAGAAATATACACGACATTTCTCACTTCCAAAACTCTGAGAACTTGTTGATTGACCTGAACTGGAGCTTTGAATGTTATACAGAACTTTAAAAATGCCATGTAATTACAATTATTATTATTAGGACCCCGATCTGAATCCCGCCGTGGCCCAATAGGGATTAGTGTAATACCCACACCCACCCACACACCCAACTAATCATCTAAAGTGAGGATCACTTACTGAACATGTATGTATTCTCCAGGCATAGTCTCCACAGTATTCGGCACAAAGTCATACTCCACACCTGGGTACACCTGAACGATGTTTCCTCGCTTTCCACGGACGTTTAAGTTACGTATGGTAGCTGCCTGTGGGACAGTGGCTGGTCGTTTCCGAACGGCAAACGTGTGGGATCTACACAATAATAAGAGATAAGAGTTAAGGGGCTATTCCATGCTCAAAGTTTGTATCATCCCAAGGAGTAGGCGGTAACGGCCCCTGGGAAAAATAGATTGTAGCCCACACCTTGAAGTGCCCTTCATCAGGCCTTGTGTGTATGTCTGGAAACTTGCAAAAAAAAAAAAAAAAAAAAAAAATGATATTTAATAAAATAATGATTGAACTGTTTAACTGTGACATAGTTTATACTTCTTCCATACGGGTGAACTATTTGTTAATTTTCAATGGCTAACCAAGAAATGTTGTGCTTACTGGAAACATTAATACATGTTCAGCTTAATAGTTCTGTTCAAGCTTTTGTAAGTAAAAAGTCTAAGCAAGGTGATATCTGCACCAGCACAAGCCAAATGTCCTTTCTATGATGCAGATTTGTTATGATCTGTAACTATGAATTTTTCATTAACAGTCAGCGGAGCTATAAAACTAGGTCCAGAACTGTCCATGAACACTTCAGTCATGCAGTACAGTAGAAAATATTATTAAGCATTCCAAAATAAGTCAATTGACAAGGTTATTTTAAAGCTGGCAAGTTATTTTGTAGTGTCAGGCCTGATACTTCACGGAGGCAACAAAGGCGATTGCCTCCATGCCCCCTTGTCATTGCCTTGGTGCCCTTGAAATGCTCCATAGGGTGCCCTTTGCCAAGGAGAAAATGCCTTGGTGCCCTTGCCTTTTAAAAAATGAAGCATACAGGCCTGTAATGTTTTAGAAGGTGTGGTGAGGACCACATCAATATTTACCTATCTTGGAAAGTTCTGCCAAGCTGGGCCGTATTGATTGCAAGACGGAGCTCAAAGTTTCTGTTAGTCCCTGGAACGTTTCCAAACACGTCCACTTCTGGGTTGTTTTCATAAACATATCCACGGTCTTCCCCATCTGCAGGATTGGCAAATCCAAACCTGAAAAGAGAAAAAGATCTAAGCCATATTTAAAAGGAACATATAGCGAGACACTCGTGGGGAGACCGCTTGTTCTGTGTGGCTGCTCCACAAGTTTTTGGAACACTCTTCCAAGAGAAATTGCTACTGCTACCTCCCTTCAATGCTTCAAGACCGGACTAAAGACATACTTATTCAAGCATTCTTACTAATTCAGTTTCAAATTTTCTGTTATATGTTACGTTGATGTTCTTTTTTGTGCGCCTTGGGTGTCTCCATTGAGACAGATATGTGCGCGTTATAAATTTTTAATTATATTATACATATAGTCGGAAGAGCCGACAAATATTTGCAGACAGTGAACGTGTTTTGTGTGATCAAACATTGTACATGAAATAACAAACCTGCACAAAATTTAAGCTTAATGAGTTAAGCGAGTAGGGAGAATATATTGAAAAAACGTGCACATTTTCAGCACGTAAATGGGCCAGTGTAAAAGTAGAGAACTGATACGTACCTTGATGTGACATCCAAAGTGCTTTCTTGATTCCTCTGTGCATTAAGCGAAGCATTTACAGCGCCATCCCATCCGTTATATTCACCAGTAGAAATATTGTACCTGCACAAAGGATATTAAGAAATAATATTACCCTGCACTCGCATTCACATTAAAAAGAAAATATCAGATGAAAATTTCAAACTGCTGCATTCAGATTAAACAACAGAGGTTTTGATGTCTAAAAATAAAATCTCTTTCACGCACCAGTATTTTATACAAAAAATATATTTCAGAGAATTTGAACTGAGATCAACTTTATATCCACCACTGAGCTTTCAGATTCAAAATAATTATTGTGATTGAGGCAATTACCATTCCTTTACATTGTTGTTAAAGGCACTGCCGTCGATTTCACAAAACTCTTCCTATACTTAAGACTAATTTTAGGACTTACTCGAGATAAGACGAGTCCTAACTCTTTGTGAAATCGACAGCTGGATATGTTTGCTAATTGTCAAAGACTAGTCTTCTCACTTCATATACACAAAATAACAAACCTGGGAACATTTTGACTCAATTGATCATCGCAGTTGCAAGAGAATAATGAAAGAAAAACACCCTTGTTCCACCAATTGGTGTGCTTTCAAATGCATAATAAAGTTTTTTATTATTTAATTATAAGTGAGAAGTTTCTCAAAAAATATGTTACTTCAGAGGGAGCTGCTTCTCGCAGGGTTTTACACATGTACTATCAGCAGCTAGCTCTCCATTGCTTGTTGCCACAGAAGTTTTTAAGCTAACAATTATTTTGAGTAATTACAATTGTGTCCAGTGCCTTTAAAAAAACATGACAATATTGATATTACCTGATCCTCATTGCACATCTCTCATGCTCAATGTTAGGTAGAGTCCAATTATAGGACAATGTCTCTCCAGACACACCGTTACCGAGGTGATTATCACGAGACCAATGACTCTCTCTGCAGTCTGGCGCCTCGATACCGTGAGCCGGGATCTCTGCCCAGACTCCCCTGGTGCCTTCATCACCGGCATCCTCTGGGAACACAACAGCCTTGGTTTGAAAAAAATAAAACAATTAGTGGAATATTTTTATCACAAAAACAAAAACAACCAGTTCTTTTGTAGAACCATCGCTACTCAAAAGAGATTTACACATGGTGCTGCCGCAAGCCTCACCTGACTGATTATACACCCACCTTGCAAATTTGCAATTCCTACTTTGTATCTAAAAGAGGATTGTTAATATATATTTCTGGTAATGAAGCCAAGGATGCTTCATAAGTGAACTTAATGACTTTAGCTCACAAGCCTGAGGAAACCTGTAAACAAGTGTGTTTTCTACGTGAACCAGGAACACTGGGGTTATCACCCCCTAGTCTTCTATTATGGGTTCTTTTACGCACTACCTCGCCTAGTACATGGGACCTACGACTTAATGCCCCATTTGAAGGAAAAGGCAACTGTAGTAAAATATCTTGGTCATCAAGAACACATGTGCCATGACCAGAAATCAAACCCACACTTTGCTGAGCAGAAAAACCAGAGCCTAAGTTTAGCACTCTTACATGTCTTAACCACTCAGCCAAGACACGCAACTGACTAATCAAATGTTGGCATCCTGAACTTCTGTTAGTCTTCTCAAAATCACAAGGAGAATTTTGTTCCCTTCTGTATACATGTTAGTTTATTCCAAGCACAAAGAGAAATAACCCAAAGTAGTAAGGTAAATGTCATTTGGCAACATTATTAAACAAAAAAGTAACATTAGCAAATCTTTAACTTAGCCAACATTCCATGTTACACTGTTTGAAGAAACGCTATCCTTTACAATAATCTATACAGAGTACATCTATGTAGGATTATAATCTATGTATGTTGGATATTCAATCCAAGAGGGTTGGGAGTGTTTGTCTGGACTCCCCTATGGTTACCATAGTAACCAAGTATCTTGTTACATACCTCACATTCTTCTTGAGTGATTGGGATGATGGCCTGACGCGAGTTCAAGTTTGCTTGAAGCATCTCCATAGGAAGCCTGCAACCATAGCGAGCTTTGACATTAGCACTCTCGGCTTGGAAATAAGGGCACCTCGTGGCATCGTTGGTCATAATCGCAATATCCTAAAAGCAAATACAACATCGGAATTACTTACATGAGAAGAAAAAATCAGAAAAAAATTTGAAATGAATTTTAACATAAATCAATAATACGACACACTGAGGCTCCTCTTACTCATTGCACTAATTGAAACACAAAATTATGGAGTATTGACTCGCCAAATTTTGTGCTTTATTGTGAGCAATAAACTAACTAAGCAACACCATGAAGTTGAGCCACTTTTTTCCTAACATTAGAGAATTAAAGGAAGGGTCATAAATTAATTTTATAATCCAGGAAGTAAAAATTGTAAAAAAACTACAGCAGTAGTTGATAGTATGTAAAAAATTTTTAAAGAAAGAAAATCCTTTGAAGCAATTGTCTTAATACCTTATCGCGGTAACAAAAATTCAATCTGAGAAATGCATAGGAGACTTTTGGCGATAGTTACATTTTTTTATTACTTTTATGCTCTCCTGGGCACCCCACAGATGTTTTACTTTGTTTTCTTGAACATTTTTAATGTGTGTACTTGTTCTTGTAAATGTGCTTACCTGAATAAATATTATTAGTATTATTATTATGAAACGATTCCCTGATTTCCGAGGGTTTGCAAATTCTGTTGCCTTCCTCGATAAACATCGATAGCAATCAACACTCATATGAAAATACTGTGATAGTTTTTTGCTGTTTTCTTTCGACTAGACACTGTATCCAGCTGGAACTTTCACATGCATCCAAATTAGTGTCCTGCGGGCTATGAGTTCTGTTTGTTTAAAACAAAATAACAAAATAAACACGACTTCTAATGTACTTTCTTTTTTACAATTTTACCTATATTTGCGTTAAATTTACAAAAACCAATATATGACCCAGATTTCAATGGCGCTCCCCATTAATACTTAAACATAGAAGCTAGACAGCCAGACCTCAGACAACTCGTTAAAATTCAGAAAAATTATGCACACGCACATGTCCAAGATTTATGTTTCCTCGCATTAACGGATTAATGCTACTGAAATCTGACGGTGATCGTGTGAGAGATAGTGGCACAATGTTTGTCTGAAATTATAGATGATTTTGAGGAAAAGTGACGTCACTAATGTGGAGTGCTTTTGAACCACAGAACCATGCCTGAACAAACTTTTCAAAGAAATGTTTTTCTGTACAGAAGTGAATAACAAGGGAAACAAATTCCACATTGGCTCTCAATAATATCCACTTTTTGAACATGTTCTGTTAATTTAATATACCCCCCTCTGTTGGCAGCATGTTGCCCTTTGATGTACAAATTACCATAGTAATAGTGTTGACTATAACTCATTGGAAATGAACTGATCAGTGCAAACATTATTTACAAAGCACTGACGTATTTACTCAGCGCATTATTACCGTAACAATATTTACTTAAAGGAATCATAAAGTTACTATCTGATTTGTATTTTGTTAATAACTGTCAATAAGTGCAAATAAAGGGAGGTTAACAAAAGGTATGTTGGGGCTTTTTTAAATTGGGCATTATCGCTAACTAAACTGTTAAAGGCCAACGTTTACTTAAGGTGTGTTACATAAGTAATAACAAACTTAATTGATGTATATGGTGTGTACTAAACTATTTGCATTAAATCGTTCTTTCACATTATTATGCGCACTGCAGATTCCAAAGTCCTAGACTTTGTTAAAGTATGTCTTTTTTGTTCCCAAAAAATATAACAATTATTATAATAGAAGGAAAAAAAAAAAAATTGACAGCAGGTAGAGGACTTTCAATTTAGCTCCCGATTGTTGTTGTAAAACATAGTGTTTATTATCAGGTGTGATATTTAACCTTGAAAAACAGAACAAGAGACCATTCTGCTTTTTATACAAACATAGTATTGTTCCAAGAAAGTGACACACCATTGAGTGAAATATATACATGTACTTCCTTTTAGTATTTTTTTAAGTTTTGTACGAAAGCTATTGTTCAACAGTTCAGGGTTTTGCACAAAAAAAAAAGCCATGTCATGACCGGTTTCATCACTAGCTATTGTGTATCAAGTATTCCCGATGAATGTGGGAAAAAGATAAATATGAAATGCATCGACTACAGGATTGTTGTTGGAAGCTGTGTGGTTGGCTAACCATGCACACTGCAACAAAGTACTAGGACTAAGAAGTAAGTTTGTAAAACGCCCAACTGAACATCCTGTATAAATGTACTTTTCAGTGTCATACTCAAATCCTTATTTCTTGATACGAGCCTGGCGGTATAAATTACATGAGGTATAGATTTTTCTATCGCTACGTCACAGCACAAGTTTTTGCCAACTGAAATTGAAAAACTTTGGAAAGCCATGCAAAGCAATAAAAGATACAGATCTACATTTCTTAAAAATGCTATACAAAAAAATAAAGAAATGTCAAATTTGTTGGAAACAAAGCAACCGATCATTAGAGGGACTTTATTTAATTGACACTCAGTTTGCAGAATTACAGTTTTTTTTTAAACAATTTCACCGTCCATGCCAATCAGCATGGTTTATTTATTAACAATGGAAAGGTCTAGGTTTATCTTTACGTAATTGGTTTTGAAACATTTGTTGGCGTTCGTTGTGTTTTTCACAATTTCTGTTCATTTGGGGAAATATTGTGATAAATGTAGGAAGAGGTTCACAAAAATGTATGTAACACATCAAGTTGAATTCTTGGTATTGTGTATTGATTTTTCTGGTTATTCGCTTCAATATGTAGTGTGAAGGTCTATATATAAAAGCTGTGTATAATTACATGCTATTATGAACAGGTTGGCTGATTAACGCACGCAGGTGCGACCAAGTGGATCTCTCCTAAAATGGCAATATTTTTGTGAGCTACCTCAGTTAAGTTTATTGAACCAAAACTTATAAATATTTCAAATATTTCTGATACACTTTGTACATTGGTCCCTGACAACGCTATCTTTACCTGATAAGAATTGTTAGAACACACACGACTTTCAGCAAGTAAACTGAACTAAATCATGAAACCGTCAAACTTTAAGAATTGAGAAAAAAATTGAAATGACCTTAGTTTTTGGCTCAAGTGTCAATGTGAGTTTATTCTGTAGACTGATTCAACACTTGACAACTCAGAACTACCGTCCGGCTGTTTGTTTCTTCCTTTATGTCAATACTAAGTGTTTTTTTATCAGGAAAGAATTTTGAACTGAGTCATAAAAGTTGTGAACGTATATGGTTTTCTTTCAGGAAACAATGTTAGTGGACACCCTTTTTTTAACTCTAGCCTAAATGCAAGCTATCGGGATCCACACAACTCAACAACTTAAAAAAACATCTTACCCTAAATGCAAGCTCTTAGGGCCTAATTTCACAAACGAGGAATTCTGCGCTTGAGGGCGCTCTTCACAGTATTCTATGGGTGATGAGTACAGAATTCCACAGTAAGCAGAGCAATGAATTGAAATCTGTTTTTCTTTTTGTCAGGTTCAAAGTTGTTACTGGCCAATAAGTCATAATGAAACATTACATTATTGTAGGGCTCCAGAAATACCTTCACACACCTGGTAAAGATGAATTTGTTTGAGTTTAATGGGCGATGCCAGGTTCTCTGAGGGGCAAGGCCATTTTCACTTTACAAATTAGGGAAGTTCCATTAAAAAATCTGAAGGTACCATTATATTTGGAATATAAGCCACACCTTATGAAAATTTCTGTACACCGGGCAGCTTATTTATATGCCCAAGGTTACGGTATGTGGAAACATTTGAAGGAGACAAAAGACCAAGTCCAGGGCAACAATGACCACAGCCTCCGTGGCCTCAGTTTAGTTCCAGGCCTGCTTTGCATCGCTATTCCCCATCTACCCCAGGCATGACACTTCACGGAGCTGGGTGCCCATTGAAATGCTCTTCAGTAGAAATTTATAATTTCCTCTTAACGGCCGGCAGTGGACACTATTGGTAATTACTCAAAATAATTATTATCATAAAACCTTACTTGGTAACGAGTAATGGGGAGCTGTTGATAGTTTAAAACATTGTGAGAAACGGCTCTCTCTGAAGTGACTTGGTTTTCGAGAAAGAAGCAATTTTCCACGAATTTGATTTCGAGACCTCAGATTTAGAATTTGAGGTCTCGAAATCAAGCATCTGAAAACACACAACTTCATGTGACAAGGGTGTTTTTTTCTTTCATAGTTATCTCGCAACTCCGACGACCAATCAAGCTCAAATTTTATAGAGGTTTGTTATTTTATGCATATGTTGAGACACACCAGGTGAGAAGACTGGTCTTTGACAATTACCAACAGTGTCCAGTGCCTTTAAGGTGCCTGTTACCAAGGAAGAAATGCCTTGGTGCCCTTGCCCTTTCAAAATTGAGGCATACAGGCCTGCTACCCACAACCCAACAACTTTAAAAACAACCTTACCCTCCAAGAGGATGGTCCCCAGTAGGGGTAATAGTCACGCTCTTCTGGGCACTCATACCCTCGCCTGGTACCCTTAGGGTTTTGTCTGGTATATCTTGCAGAATCGCCTTTCAGGTTCTGCGGTAAAATATAATTAAAAATAATCAGGTTAAAACATATGATTCACTAGAAGTCATTATTAGGGTCCTTCCACACACTGCTAAAACATCCAACACTAAAAGAATACCAACTTAACCAGCAAACTGTTAGACCTACATTGTACATTCATCATGATGGTATGCCTACATTACAGTGGCGTAACTAGACATCATTGGGGGGGGGGGGCATACGGCAGCAAAGGCGAGAGAAGGTGCATTTTTTAATATTTCTTGTATTAAATTATTTGGTCATAAACAACCTAGCCTATTTACTAAAAGAAAAAATGGGTAGAGGGGATTATACATGTATGGAGCGTAGGGTTAGAATTTATGCACTGAGCAGAATGAATTGAAGGTTTAATTGACAGTTTCCAATCTGAGAACCACAAGTTATTGAACTTTAGTATTTGACAGCGTTATTTAACATGATGCAATTGGTCCTTGAGAGTGTTTGATTTCCTCATTCGCATAACCTTGTGAGTTTCCTCTTTCCTGGATGATAATCCCACACACACCTGACCATTACAATATGATCAGCATGCAACACCCAGGTACCAACACAAGCACGTCCTTAATGAGAATTAGACCAACAAAGCCAAAGTAACCTTGCAGCATTTCTGGGAACAAAAAGAACACCCAGTCAACTCAGGAAAGGATTAGCATCAGAATCACCAACATGGATTTTGCTTTGTAAATAGGGTTTTTGTGACACTGCATCCCTGGCACATTGTCATTTTTAGAAGAATACTTTACAGTTGCATGCGTTTCCTGGTTTAAGCAGAGTTAGTGATAACAAAAGATGACACAAAGTTGTTGATTGTTTTTCTCATCAGACGGTAACGAGAGAATTGTTTTGTGTAATCAGATGGCATACAGGAAATAGTTAGTATTATCAGTTATCCCACCAGGTATTAAGCTTCATACAGGAAGGTAAATCATATAACAAAGGGATAGTTATCACATGCTCTCTGATGATAACAGGAATTTACTTCCTCCCTTGTACAGAATTTGTCATCAAGCCTCAGGTGTTCGTTGACCTGTGCCTGGTACATGAACAAGTATGAGATGAAGGGGTTATTTTGCAGATGACTGTCTTGCATTTGGCTGGATCTAGGTGTCCAACTTCTTGAGCTTTCGCTTTTATACTCTCAAGACTTCAGGGCAATACCTCTTTTTGTTTTATATTTATACCATTATGTAGGTCCTTTTAATTGGTAAGCAGTTTGCAAAAGCTACATTTGTATTTGCTTGAGTCTTTCTAGATTACTGTTTTCACCACCGTAACGACCATGCCCTAAAGACCCAAATGGAAATAAGTATTTGCCTTTTTGTGTTATCCTCAGCTAGATTTTCTTTTTTTAGCATGTTTTGGTGTATACTTTCTGGGTAGTTTGCTAAATCAGATTTGCATTTGACCTTCATTTACCACAAGAAATTCATTCTTATATTCATGAAAGGTCATAAAATCTCAAGCTTTCTGGGGGAGGATTGGGAGGGGTGCAAGATAGTAAGGGGAAGGTTGGGAGGCCAGGTGTTAGATGGTGAGAAAATGACAGAGGGTTTGGTGAGAAGAAGGTTGGGATGGGTATTAGATGGTGAGAAGATGACAGAGGGTTTGGAGGGGTGTACAGTGGTGAGAAAATGGTTGGGAGGGGGTTATGGATGGTGAGACGATGTGGATGGATATGGTTGGGAGGGGGGTTAGATTGTGAGAAGAGGTGGTTGGATACGTCGGTAGGGATGGATGGCCGATGGTTAGTTGGGATGAAGAGAATTTACAGTCTAACCTGATCGGCAGTGAATAGATTAGCTTCTCTCTTCCTTAGCTTGCAGTTGAGATACTCATCGTAGCTTTCATGCATACCAAACTCAATATCTTGATTACAGTCATAGTTGGCACAGTTGCTTGGATATTCTGGGATTGTACTGCATGGAAATGAAAGGGGAAGCAATCAATTATTTAGATTAATCAAATAATTAATTAGGCCTTGATGATTTCCTACCAGAAATTAAACAACTGACACATCTTTCATTTGTGTGTAGACTGTTGTATTTTATTTGCCAAATATATTGCAAGCAAAGGCACATCTTTCAGTTGTGTGTACAGTGTTGCATTCTTGGCAAATCCATTGCAAGCAATGTCATGATTGGTCTCAGAGAAGTAAAATATTACACAACCTTTGACTAAGATGTAGAAACATAGATCGAATCACAGTCAATTCTGACAGCTAGTCCATTTTTAATGAGACTAAAACATACTTCTTCCTTAATACAAATTGCTTGAATAAGGTTGATTTCTTGAACTTTTTTTAATGATTCTTTCATTTTCAAAACAAAATTTATGATTCAAAAGAGTTGAAACACACTGCCAAAGATTATAAAATAATTAAAGACAGTGGACACTATTGGTTATTGTCAAAGACCAGTCTTCTCACTTGGTGTATCTCAACAAATACAAAAAATAACAAACCTGTGAAAATTTGAGCTCAATCGGTCGTCGAAGTTGTGAGATAATAATAAAGAAAAAAACACCCTTGTCACACAAAGTTGTGTGCTTTAAGATGGTTGATTTCGAGACCTCAAATTCTAAACTTGAGGTCTCAAAATCAAATTCGTGGAAAATTACTTCTTTCTCGAAAACTACAGTATGTCCCTTCAGAGGGAGCCGTTTCTCACAATGTTTTATACCATCAACCTCTCCCATTACTCATTACCAAGTAAAGTTTTATGCTAATAATTATTTTGAGTAATTACCAATAGTGTCCACTGCCTTTAATGTTATGAAAAATTCTTGGACTACCTATGGTCAACTAATGTGATGCGATCAAGCAAATGGGTACATCATTACTGTTACAACCACATGTTGATACCACCTTTGATTCAAAAGCTGTGCAAGTCAAAACACCAAGAAATGCAACAAAATAAAACTAAGAAAAAGGAGTTTAAAGTTTAAAAAACACATCAACACATTTGGTTTCAATGCCAATTGTTACCTCTTTTGATCTTAATTATAAGGAAGGAACTTGCCAATATAAAATAAAACATATTTTGGTATTTAAATTAAAAAAAATAAGTACTGTGAATTTGTGAAACCCGTTGGTCTTTTTTGGTTTGTTTCTCCATTATATTTCTTACAAATGACTCATTTAGCTGAATGGCATCACAAACACATAGAGAAGTACAGTGACTTCAATCAGTTATGGCGGATGTGTTTAGTTACCTTGTTGTTGATCCATCCCTGACCAGATCTCCACACATGTACTGAAGGATAATTTCACAGTTGGCGTTGGGGTCAGAACAGCTGTGCTGATTGGTCCTATGTATTGGAAGAAGAATAACAATATCAAAATACCTGCTTAAGAAAGCCTAGAAACAAAGGCTAATCATATTTTGTTCAAGACATAAGGTCAGAATTGATGCTCAATTCTAAAAAGGGGTAAGGCAGGTTTTCATGCCAAGGGGCACAGCCTATGGAGTATTTTTTACTTTCATTTGGGGCAATATGAAGGGCACCAAGGCATTGATCCTGGAAAAAAATCTGAGAACTTTTCCATGGAATGTTCTTACATCCCACACATGCACAGACGCTGTTGGTTGAAACGCCTCACAGCTGTGCACAATGCAGACTCACAAAACCATATAATGCGACACCCCTCCATTGTCCATCAGCCCCATAAAAATGCTGCAATGAATCTTAAAAGTGTTAAAGTGCAAACACAAACAATCTTTAAACAACAATTTACAGAGGATCCAATTTAATTAAAAAAAATTCACTTACATCAGATTTATTATTATTGAACTTCAAGAAACAATATGAGAAAATAAATTATTTTATTTTCAATCTGAAGACTTTATAAAGGTTTAAACAATTAAAGACTGTGGACACTATTGGTAATTGTCAAAGACCAGTCTTCTAACTTGGTGTATCACAACATATGCATGAAATAACAAACCTGTGAAAATTTGAGCTCAATTGGTCGTCGAAGTTGCGAGATAATAATGAAAGAAAAAACACCCTTGTCGCACGAAGTTGGGTGCATTTAGATGGTTGATTTCGAGACCTCAAGTTCTAAACTTGAGGTCTCGAAATCAAATTTGTGGAAAATTACTTCTTTCTCGAAAACTACTCCACTTCAGAGGGAGCCGTTTCTCACAATGTTTTAACCAACCTCTCCCCATTACTCGTTACCAAGTAAAGTTTCGTGCTAATAATTATTTTAAGTAATTACCGATAGTGTCCACTGCCTTTAAACAATACATTTTGTTGAGTTTTAAATAACTTTGTGACATATTACCATTCAATCTGAAGAACTGAGCCAGCCATGTAGGCCAGACTGCCAACATTGTATCCACCTCGGTTATTATTCTGAGAGTCGAATAATCTGTCAGGCAAAACAAATACAAACAAGAAAAATAGACATAAATAAATATCACTCGTATTGTACTTCTTCATTTGTTCAGAGTACTCAGCTATACATTACAATGTAAGTAGCATGTAAAGTGTGTGAAATTCAGAAAAATTGGAAAATCTTAACATACAAAGACTGAAGAGCTGGGGTGGATTTCACAAAGAGTTAAGACTAGTCTTATCTCGAGTAAGGACGAGTTATTCTTCTAACTTGGGACTATGCCTTAAGTTTTAAATAACTCTAGGGACTGTAACTCTTTGTGCAATCAACCCCTAGGCTTAGTTTCATATTATCTTAAGGTTGCGATCATAAGACTATCAATCAATCTTTAACACCAAAGTATGATGTCATGCTTTGTTAAATCGGGCATTGGACTTTTGTCTTTGTAGGCATAGAGAAATGTCATTATACTTGGTCACTCCAATGTTTGAATGTCCTCAGTAACATTTCAAGGATTCTTTCTGTCCTTGTTTTGTTGGTATTATAGAATGATCCAAAATATTTGAAATAAAATCCTAACAGAGAAAGTGACGCTACTGCAAGAGAATGACTCACCTGTTCCCATTGTTTCTTTCTCTCTTTGCCTCATCAAGTCGATTGTTACTACCCCTGTAATAAATAACAATACATACAAAATAGTAGTCTGTGTATCCACTTAGATTAACATCTAGTTGCGCTACTCGTCACCCTCCATCCTCTCCTCCGTCAGGAGGAGTATAACGATTATCGCAACTAGCTAGGCCCTTTAGTATACCTATTGGCTCGCTTTTACGTTGGTCTGATTTTCATAGTCGAAAAAAGCGAGCCATAACAGCCCAACATAATCCACATTGAACTAGCCCCCTACGTATATAGGTATATAATCTAATATAGGGCCAATCCACGTTGTGTCCTTTGCTTTAGATACAAAAGTGGTTGGCCCAATATTTATGGAATAGGGCAGGGGGCTACATCAAACAGGATCTTAATATCCATGTCAACAACACAATAATTTAATGGGGAAAGATTTCAGTATCGTGCCACAACATTTTCGCAAAATGGGACTATGGACGGAGGTAGAAATTTACTAAAACTTTTAGGGAAAAAAATATCTCAATCAAATAATTAATCAAGATACTAATTATTTATATATAGTAATTTATTTCATAAATAACAAATGAATAAGTGGTGGCAGGATACGGAAATTTGTTTATCTTTTAGACATGATACATGATGTATACCACGGTGGTAGGATCATTCAGCACAATTTACATTACTTTGTTTTAATATTTATACAATGAATAAATTATACGACAAACAATAATTTGACATCAAGTTGCGCAGTTTCGAAATTGCGCGAAACGTCAAGTTAAAAACAAATCAACGGCACGTTATGGGGGAAAAAATACAGAAACTCACCTTGGATTGTGAAGATACATATCGCTCTGCACACCAACCAAGAACATCAGTACTGACACAAAAACCTTCATTGTAGACATGATTGTCGTCGATTACAAGTAAATGTGTACCTTACTTCTGAAACAGCTTTTGATCGCGACCAGCGCGACAGTAAAACTCACTAACTGTGACAAGTCACTTCACTATCTAGCTGCACTGTAAACGTAAATCAACAACAAACACACGGGACTGACTTCAACTATGACCTTTAACCCAAATGCTCACGACTTCGGTGACGCCCCCCGCACCAGGTAAAATAGTAGCCATCCGCCAACACTAATAGTGCCCGTTGAATTCAAGATGATTTGTTATTGTTTTCACAAAGTTTGTAACAATTACAAACTAGCAAGTTTTGTTATGAGTTTTAGATCATACAAATTGTGTTTACATTCCATATTTTGTTGTGTAGGCTATTGTAATTTGCCTCCATTGAACGACACCACAGTGCGGATTGATAACAAAGTTGAGTACAATGTATACCCTTATTAGGGTATCCAGTAAGCGTACCAGTACGTGTACCTAGGCAAGGACGATGATTCTTCATAACTATTCATAGAAACATTTGCAAACAAACGAAGCCCACCATGCAAGGTCCTTGGATAACCGTTTCCGTGTTTTTTTGTTCTTCTAAATTTAGTAATGTTTTTACAAGTTGAAACAACTGCTCAATTTCAGAGCTTGTTAGTTGTCATAATTATTAATAGCCTCCGGGAAGCCGTTCGGGAGTAAAGCATTTTGAGAAACATTCTACTTCGAAGTATTGTTTAAATATATAAGGTGTTATGTGTATTATTGTTTTTCGGCGATATCTATAAAACACCCAACCACCGTTGAACTGTCTTCCCCATTGTAATATCGCTGCCGGTGGGCCTATCCAGTGAGTATCCACTTGAAATTTCAAGTGGGGCTCCTGTGTGCATAAACAGTCTGATATTGCCCTGGAATGCATATGGAGGGCCTAATTACTAATAGAGAAAAAGCCATACTCGGTAGGCCTATTATTGGGCGAAAACCAATAATTGAAAAAAAAAACACCAAAAAACAAAAACACACATGATCTCAGCCGGATCATCCGCTGAAATTCCGGATGTGGCACCAGGTTAGTGTATTCTGACAGTAGCTTCTGTTCGGCTACACCAAATATGTGGAAACTGTTACCAGTCATTATGACATTTGCGTGGGCTAGGCCCCCAGGCCTAATTAGCAGATTGGTGTAAGTTGGTTTTGCCTTGAGTGGGGATATGATGTTGCATGAACTTGACCATAAACCGCGGCGACTCGGTGGTGCTGCCGATCTACATCGAGTTCACCGTCCGCGGCCGCTGATACGGTGATTTCTGCGATTTTATCAATGTCCCACTCATCGGATTGTATGCTACACAGGTCGTCCAGTCCGGGGGCATAACTTGGGCATTGGAGCACCTGGCCATTTGGGCAGCGCATTTTATTCAATTTCTGTTAAAACTTTTTTTGTGATGATTTTCTCACGAGCTGAGGAGATTTTTCAACTTTGAAAAGGAAACACCTGCCCGTTCAAAGGCCCGCCCACGTCCCGGCGTTTGATTGTTCATTTTGACTATTCTAAATATTTTACCTACTGATTGCTTAAGGGGGGTTTGGAGACAAACATGCTGGCACCATAGAGCCATAATTAGCTTTATGGCTGGAACAAAGTTAATTAAGAGAGCATTTCCGTGTTTGTGGAAAACAAACAAAAACTCCCTTTTCGAGTGAGGTCGAATAGCGTCTGACTTTGTGATTTAAATTGTCTACAGTAATTCCTTATATATTCATGTTTAAATATTTCAATTGTTACTATTTTTATTGATCAAATTAGGCCTGCTACCTTATAATAGCAATTACGTAATTGTTGGGAACAACTACACCCTGCCCAAGCGAATGCGTCACTGACATGACGTCATCACTACTTGTTGGAACTACTTTTACCTGACAAACCATCAACAATCATTCATCCGTGACGAGTCAATGGGGTCGCGGGTTTCGGGTTGTTGTTGATTTTACGTGTGATGTGCATGCAGACTGACTGCTGTTCTCTTTACTGCACATTTTGCATTAGTGGGAAAAGGCAACTCACTGCATAAGGTGATATTATTTTGGTAAGTAAGATTCTGACAATGTTGAAACCTATTTTGCACAGTTCCATGTTACGAATGTAACTATCGCTGAGTTTGGCTTACGAACGTTACCGGTTACATTACGATTTAAATTTGATCTGTGATTCTTCTTGGCACTGTTCTTCACCATCACTGCACTGTTGTAAGTTATGTAATCCGTGTTGTCTGTTTTGCGCAATTTGAAAATGGTGAACAGACATTGACAATATTTATGTGTGATTTGTTATTTATGTTCAAATCAAAGAGCTTTAACTAAGAAGATGGAAATAAGTCCTCTTCCTCTTGAGGAATGTTAACCTCCCAGTGTGTGTTAGTGTTACAAAATGAACTCTAGAATCAGTTCAGATGGAAATTGTGTCTCATTGGCCTGCACTGCTGCAGGCTGCACTGGTGGTGTGATTGAATATGTCATATGAACTTTAGTTCAGAATCAGTGACCTTACTTCGGATGGAAATATGTTTTTGGGTGGAGGATAACACAGATCTGGTCCTTGGTTTATGGTTTGAACTAGACCCAGCTGGGGCGCTGCACTCCTTTTACAAAAAATTTGACATCTGCGATCGTGCGACCGCAGTACGTGTATGTCAACTTTGTTTCTTTATTAGAGGACTAGCGCACCCCTTACTTTTTTTGGTTCTATAGGTTTGAAGTTTATTATATGAGCTTCCAGCCTTGAAACTAATAATTTCTTCCCCCGATGATCACCAATCATGACTTGTATTCACCTCATTTATTAAGGGAATCAAAGTGTGTTGAATCGGTTTTCATTTAGTGGTTTAAACCCGCCTGGTTCTTGATAGTTTTACCGAGACGAAGTCGAGATAGTTTATCAAGAACCAGGCCTCGGCGGGTTTAAACCACTAGTTGAAAACCGATTCAACACACTTTGATTCCCATGTTCATAAATACCTTTTCGGTCCAAAAACATCAACACTTTTTTAACAAAAAGTAAAATAAATGCAAAGATTTTAATTGTTCAATGATTTCTTTCAACACAACACCCCTCCAACTATGAAATGATAAGGCCCGTGGGCAAACAACTCCTTATGAGAAGATTGCTTCGCGCGTTTCGCGTGATGTGGCACAACTGTCCCAGCCGTTGCTCTCGACCAATAGGAATGAAGAAACTGTCTTAAAGGCACAGGTGCAAGCTCGCGTGTCACGCCCATGTTTCAACACTTTTTACTGGTGTTATACCATCTGTTCAAACAACCCCTCGTGATGCCCTCTCGACCAATCAGAATGGATAAACTGTCTTAGGTATTTATGAATTATTGTGAACAATTGTTCTTTCAGATAAAACTGAACTACTTAAAGGAGGAGTAGTTAAGACTGCTTTTATTTTGAACACCATCCAAACCCAATTTCCTGCAATCTCTTGGCATCATTCGACAACCAAGATGCGCTGTGTAGTGGTACTACTGCTTGCAGTATGCGTCAATGCTGATGTCTACATGCACAATCCCAGGGGCTCAAATAACAGGTTAAATGAGAGATCTGCTAACCGACAAAATGGCAATAGAATGTTTGATTCACAGGTGAGTTAGATTGTTAGAGCCTAGCTGTGATAATATAATTTCAGCTCTTAGAAACTTGGATACCTGCAGTGTTACAATCTTCCAGAAGCCCCGGTTCCGATGTGCCCTCCTGGGCCTGACATCCCCCCTGGGACAACGCACACATCAGCTTTGTGATGCGCTAATTGCATAGTGTATGGAAAAGAAAAATTACAAGTATCTCGTCAGATGTGTTTAAAGTGTCACCCTTCAATTTGTCAAAAACCCAAAATGTTTGATGGCGTTACAATAACATTGCAAATTATTGAACTGAGAACATATTTACTTAGTTTATTCCTGAAATTGGATGATAGGCCTATACAATCAAAACAGTATTGAATTTGACCTTTGACTACCACAAACTTGTTTGGATTGTACATTGTGCAAACAGACCCACTTTTTCTAATGTCAGATTGCATTTTACACCATTACATTGTGAAGTTAGAGGCTTATAGTTTCCTCCACTTTTATAAGAACTTCACTATTTGGAAATCAGGTGCATCCAAAAGACTTTTTTTTTTTACATTGGAGCCCCTCTGTAAAGTAGGCTCTGATGCAGCTTACATTATAGATTTTGTTAAACAGTGTTGAATTCACAGATTGATATTCCCAAAACTAGTCAGTATTCTCCCTTGGTGTATCCCATAATAATGCATCAAATAACAAACCTGTGAAAATTTGGACTCGTTGGTCGTCAAAGTTGTAGGGAAATATTGCAAGAAAAAAAACACTCACTTATTGCATCTAGGTGTGCAAGTTCAGATGCATGAGAAAGTTTTTAGGCTTGTTAGACCTGTAAAGTCATGTTAGGCCAGGAAGTTTGTCATGCGTGCCGCGCTTTTTCTATGGTGCAGCGGAGTGTGATGCACGATGGGACTGAGCATTTTCTGGATATTCCAATGAGCATGCTTGATACGTTTGCCCATCCCAGCGCCTTTGGTTAAGGCAAGGCACAGGGGACAAGCAAACATGTTTGTATTTCAACAGCTGTCTCTGAAATTGGGCCCAGGTAGAAGTGGCCTTAAAAAAAACAGGCACATTGGTTCAGTCATCTTATTGCCCTTGGGCACCAGGAAGTGAAATTTACAGTCATTGTTATTTAATACTGACATACAATAAGGGGTGTTAAGGCTATTTTAAACCTGATGTACAACAACAGGTGATGCCATATATTTCCCCCAAGTAGGATTATCATGTACCCCATTGAGGAAGAACAACGACCTGCAGTGGGCACTATGTCTTGGAATAAGGAAATAGAGATTGCTGTAGATTCACTTTGTTGACATTGCTATCACACTGTGTCTTGGAATAAGGAAATAGAGATTACTGTAGATTCACTTTGTTGACATTGCTATCACACTGTGTCTTGGAATAAGGAAATAGAGATTGCTGTAGATTCACTTTGTTGACATTGCTATCACACTGTGTCTTGGAATAAGGAAATAGATGAGACTAGATTCACTTCTTGTTGTTATCTCTGTGTCTTGGAATAAGGAAATAGAGATTGCTGTAGATTCACTTTGTTGACATTGCTATCACACTGTGTCTTGGAATAAGGAAATAGAGATTGCTGTAGATTCACTTTGTTGACATTGCTATCACACTGTGTCTTGGAATAAGGAAATAGAGATTACTGTAGATTCACTTTGTTGACATTGCTATCACACTGTTTCTTGGAATAAGGAAATAGAGATTGCTGTAGATTCACTTTGTTGACATTGCTATCACACTGTGTCTTGGAATAAGGAAATAGAGATTGCTGTAGATTCACTTTGTTGACATTGCTATCACACTGTGTCTTGGAATAAGGAAATAGAGATTGCTGTAGATTCACTTTGTTGACATTGCTATCACACTGTGTCTTGGAATAAGGAAATAGATGAGACTAGATTCACTTCTTGTTGTTATCTCTGTGTCTTGGAATATAAGGAAATAGAGATTGCTGTAGATTCACTTTGTTGACATTGCTATCACACTGTGTCTTGGAATAAGGAAATAGATGAGACTAGATTTACTTCTTGTTGTTATCTCTGTGTCTTGGAATATAAGGAAATAGAGATTACTGTAGATTCACTTTGTTGACATTGCTATCATACTGTGTCTTGGAATAAGGAAATAGAGATTACTGTAGATTCACTTTGTTGACATTGCTATCACACTGTGTCTTGGAATAAGGAAATAGAGATTGCTGTAGATTCACTTTGTTGACATTGCTATCACACTGTGTCTTGGAATAAGGAAATAGAGATTGCTGTAGATTCACTTTGTTGACATTGCTATCACACTGTGTCTTGGAATAAGGAAATAGAGATTGCTGTAGATTCACTTTGTTGACATTGCTATCACACTGTGTCTTGGAATAAGGAAATAGATTAGACTAGATTCACTTCTTGTTGTTATCTCTGTGTCTTGGAATATAAGGAAATAGAGATGAGTTTTTTCTTTTGCTTGTTGAACTACCTTGTGCCTTTTGAATCTATTGTCTAAAGGTTTCCTTATTTGTTTAGATTAATACTGGATAATACAATTGATGAACCCATAATCATTAAAGTTGAAAACAAAGCAACATTTTCGGTTTTCTTATAATTAATTGTTTATATATTAATAATGGAGATGACAATTGGTGAACCATAATATAAATTAAAGTTGAAAACAAAGCAACATTTTTTCTCCCTGTTAAACATTATTTAACAACTTGTTGTCATCAACCTTAATGTACATGTTTTTTTTTATCTTTTAAACTTTGGTTACAGGCCCTACTTGCTAATATTTTCATTGTAAATAACATTGCCATGTCATCCTTACTCCATAAAAATTATGCTTTTAAATCTTTCAACCAAACGAAAGGATTTACAATTTATTCTTTGTTCCCTTGTTTTTTAGTGCGCAGAATAGCATTATTTATTTAATTACATTTTGGTGGATTAGTGCGTGTAAATCGATCAATGACAGTTAGACCTATGACGGTATATTTGTAGACATGTCAAATACAATTTTCAGAAATTGAAGTGACGGTGGACACAAACTTGCCTTCAAAAGGATTCGCAAAAAGGGGACGCAAATTTTTTTATCAGTTTTATATATTTTTTTCTTATTTTCAGAATAACAACAGAGGTGGTTACAATGTGGGAGATTCAACTGAAAATCCTTCCAATAGTGAGGACCAGCAGTATAGGATGGTGAGTATAACCCCCCCCCCCCCAAGTACCGCACAGCCCAATGGACTCTACCAATGAAAAAAAACCCACAAAAAACAAATCTATCTCTGATTAAAATGTTCTATAATCCTAATATCTGGCATGCTCTAATCTCCATAATGTCTTAGTAAATATTGCTGTACCTCATATAGAAAAAAGCATTGGTCCACCAACAGAACCTTGTGGAATTCCACAATTTAAAAGAACCGGGTTTGATCTAGCATCGCTGATACAAACTAATTGGTGACGGTTTGATAAATAAGATTTGAACCATTTAAGTGCCTGACCATGGATACCAAGTGAATTAACTCCTCTCGGTATTTGCAAACTAGTTCCCTCGGCTTCCCCTACGAAACTGTTTTGTCAAGCTCCGATACCTTGGGGGTGGGGGGGGGGGTTGTCTTCGACTGTTCACCCTCAAATCATTTGATTGTATAAATATTGAGAAACCCACTTTGCATTGCATTTATCCTCTTTTAATTATTGTATACAAATAAATCATCTCACCTTTGCTCCTCCTTTCAGAAATATTTTTCCAGTGCGGCCTACAAGACAATGACGGCAAACGGTGAACTGACCGGACAGGGTCAGAGCCTTATGACCATGGAATGGACCAATCAGCACGGCTGCGGTGGAGATGAGAACACCGACCCGCATAAACTCAATTGTAACATTGTGTTGCAGTACATGTGTCAAGTAGACGCTGCCACTGCTACAGGTAAGAACCAGGCTTAAAGAGGACTAGTCAACTACAGTGATACAAGGGGCCTTTCTCAAATCTTGGCTTTGGCTCTGGGTTAGGCTCCAGGCTCAGTCCGCTGATGTTCGAACTATCGTATGCAATAGGCCCTACTAGAGAATTTTAGAGAGCTTTTTAACATTTGCAGAATAAATAATTCTATTTCTACGCACTGCTCCAAAAATGCAGGTTAAAAGGCCAAGCTTTATTTCCACTCCTCAGATGAAAATTATTTTTGAGACATTGTTTTACTCATTTCTCAAAAACCTCAGCAGTTGATATTTTAAGGGAAGCTTTCTACCACCATTATCCTTAAACTGTGTACACGTGTAAGTTAAATGTAAATCTGTGGACATTGTGTTTTGTGTCCAACAAAAAGTACCCCAACCCTTTAGAGGCACTGGTCACTACATGTTTTGTAACTACCTGGTAACAAGCAATGCAGACCTGATCACAGTATAAATAATTGTGAGAAAGTGCTCCCTCTGAAGTAGCGTACATGTAGTTTTCGAGAAAGAACTAAAATATTTGAAGTGAATTAGAGAGCTCAGAATTAGATTTTGAGGTCTCGAATTCAAGCATCTGAAAGCACACAACTTCATGTGGCAAGGGTGTTTTTTCTTCCATTATTATCTCGCATGCAACTCGACGACCAATTGAGTTCAAATTTTCACAGGTTTGTTATTTAAGACTGGTCTTTGATAACTACCAGTTGTGTCCAGTGTCTTTAAACAAAACTATTTGACCAGATGGAATGATCTTCCAAACAAAACAAGTTTTGACATTAAATGTTGTCCAATCCTATCCAGGTGATGTTGACACAATCCGTAATGGCCGCACAACCAATACCCAAGGTCACACCAGGATCAACAACCTGAACGAGAACCAAAACGCTGCCAATAACCGCAAAAACAACAACGTCAGAGAAGACCGTGGATTGCATGAGAAATGGGACTGGTATGATAAATGCTACAACAGGGAACGTAATGCTGGTAAGACACTTTTTATTCTTAGTTTTTATGTCTGGTAACAAATCTAAGCCCCTTTTCGAAACCATGGCTTGGGCTTTGAATTCGGCTTTTGGCTCTTGTTTGAAGCCCTGAGCGCTAATGCAAAGCATGCACAATTTTTCAAAACAACTGTGGGGCCAGGCTAGCCTGAGCTGAATCCCAAGCTGATGCCTCAAAAGTGAACTTAGAGGGACATGTTTTTTTGGCCATTTTGCAGAGTCAAAAAGTGTTGTTACTGTACTTTGTGAAATGGCCGAATAAATAATAATAATTATAATAGACTGGTCTCTATTTTACAAATTTCTTTTAATGGTGTTCATTGTAAAAATGTTTACTGGGAGCCAGACCCATGTAGGAAGGTCTGGATGGGAGTGTTTCAGATAGATTAAGGCCTGCTGATGATATATATTGTAAGTGTTTTTGATTCTCAATCAGGTTGCATTCACCAGAGCTGTATGCTTCATTTTTGAAAGGGGTAATGGCACCAAGTATTCTTCATTGGTAAAAGGGCACTCTATGAGGAAATTGTAACTATTTACTGGAGCATTTCAGACCAAGGCAATGACCAAGGGGCATGGAGGCAATCGCCTTGATTGTCCCATGAAGTATCAGGCTTGATTCACTTTTCTACCTACCCACATAAATGTTGTGTTGACCACGAGTATTTACAAGTTTAATAAACTTGCTGTTTACTTTCCAGGGTTGTTCACTGCTGACCAGAAGCTGAAAACCAATAACGGTAATGGATACAGCTCGGCAATTTACACCCGACAGAATCCCAACGGCAACAGACGTGGCTATGAGTGTCCAGAAGAGAGAGACTATTACCCTTACTGGCACCCCTCCCCCTGGAAAGACATGGCTATTCTCGTCAGCAACACAAGCTTGTGCGAGTGAGTGATATTATAAATTTGGGTCACACTAAGTAGTATTTGACCTGAATCAAGAAAGGCACTGGACACGTTTGTAATTGTCAAAGACCAGTATTTTAGAAAGCTTGGTGTATTCCAACATTAAATGAATAAAATTTAAAATCTGTGAAGAATTTGGCTCAATTTGTCATTGAAGATGCAAGAAAAAAATGAAAGAAAAGCCACCCTTGTTGCACAAATTTGTGTTCTTTCAGATGCCCGAAAATGGCTTCAGGCCTGAAGTCTTTAGTAGATTCAAATATTTGAGTGTGAGAAGTTACCTTTTGTTTCAAAAAGTACATTACTCTAGTAGAAGGAGTTGTTTCTCACAATGTTGTATACTACCAACAGCTCTCTGTTGCTCGTTACCAAGTAACTTTTTATTCTAATTTATATTTTGAGTAATTACAAAGCGTGTAACTACCAAAAGCTAGCCTAGGACTAGTCATACCTCTTTGTATAATCTACCCAAGTGCCTTTGAATCAGATATCATTATTATTTTTTATTATTAATAATAATAATAGTAATAGATATGATCCTACTGGTGTGCTATGTTTTCATTGTGTGTCATCGCTTTGAAAATGTATTTTTTTAATCAAATTCTAGGTTTTACCAGTCAGAAAGTTACAACGTAATGCAGAAGCATGAATGTGTGGAAACCTATGGCAATGGTAACACTGGTGACCGAAAGCACTGGTCGCGATGGAACAATGAGGCAGAATGCACGGAAAATGGCGGCCAGTGGTTGGCCTTCACCAACTATCTAGAGAAAGCGCCACGTAAGTATTTTACTACCATCATTTGAAAAGTGCATGACCAGAAAGGATTGATGCGCAAATTTTTAAGAGTAATTTATTGAGCCCATACATTAAGCAACCGTCATGCCATGCTGATTTTGAAGCAATGTGTGATTAAATAGCCTGCTGCAGAGTCTAGTAAACCCTGCACCATATGAACAAGTACATGTGTGTAGGTCAACCCTTATGCGCAATACACATTTCCCTCTTCTTTCCAAGGATCATGTATCATTATCATGCCTGTATTAGAATTGTAATCCCCATCTAAAAATGGCATGATATTCTTCCTACTTTAGTCTGATTTACAATTTTTATTGCCATTGAGAAAATCTGAAAAACTTTGATTAAATAGCCTGAAAATACTATTTAAGCGGCAAGCCTACACCATGCATGTACTAAGTCAAGTTGTCCAACCTTTTTTTCTGGGGACCAAATATTATGCCTGTATTAAAGGAACTGAGTACTTTTTGTAGGTGCGTACGTTTAGCTTCCCTGGGTCGACCCAGTGTGTGGCGGTTATTTTTTCCAGGACGAACATGGGTAATTATCTGCACATGTTCGTCCTGGAAAAAAAATCGCCTCACACCGGGGTCGACCGGGGGGAAGCTAAACGAACGCTCCCACTAACACAAAAAAAAATGTCCGCAGATTTACATTAAACTTTGAAGATAATGATAGTAGAAAGCTTCCCTTAAAACATTACTTGCTGAGGAGCTGTTGTTTTTGAAGAATGAGTAAAACAGAGTCACATATAAAAAAATTGTCTCAGTTTTAGTATTTAAAGCGAATTTACCAGTTATGGTGTTTTACCACAAATGGATATTTTGTTTTTACTTGCTAAAATAATTTTTGTCTCACTGAGACAAAAATTATTAATGTGACTTGTTTTATTCATTTCTGTAAATCTGTGGACATTGTGTTTTGCGTCCGACAAGATTCACCCAGACCCTTTAAACAATTTCTTTGATCCCACATCAGAATACAATAATGCAGCTGCTTGTACAGCAAGATCAGGTACTGATGGTGTACGCTACGTATGGGGTCGTCCAGAAGGAGAGATGACAGAGCAATGCCTAGTAGCTTTAGATCCTCCTGATTGTCAGCCGGCCCCATGGACCAGGGTTAATCACCTGGGGAATACAAGGGGTGGAGAAGCCAGTCAGTATGAATGGACTATGCCGTACTTCCCATCTGGAGACACACAAAGATGCGTTACACGACTTAGGTAATTGTAGTTGAAATAAAGCTGTCAAATCCTCTTAAAGGGATTGTGTTTGTTTGGTAATAGACCTATCCATTAGGCTACTCCGCCCAAGGCGCACGTGTGAGCAAGAACACAAGAGCCTCTTCAATGCCATTCTGCACAACTCTGCTGCGCGCGCCAAGCAAACGCGCACGCATGTTGAGCCTTATTTTGTTAGACTTTTGGTTGTGCGATGTGTTGTGATTGGTCAATACGCAATGGGGCGGAGCTTAATGGATCGGTCTATTAGAACCTACTGTTTGTTACTACTGTGTAGTTGTAGCTATATACCATAAAACTAATTTTTAAAAATTTTCATTTTAAAAGTTGGTAGCAAAAAACAATTTCTCTTCTAAGGAATTTTTATTTTACTCTTTTGCTTTAATCTTTCGCTGAGGTTTGCTATAGTTTGTTTTGTTTGTGTACATGTTTTAGATGTACATGTACATGTTTTAAGATTTTCCTCATTCGTTTATTTTTTATTTTGTAAAATGAGGGCCCCCAACGATGATCTGTGCAGAGGTAAATTTTTTGACATTGTGATTCATTACAGATACAACATCACCACAGATGACTATGATCCAATTACTACAGATGCTGCCCAAAACCAAGATGTGTACGTAGATTTTCTGCATTTTTGTGTTTTTTTTTTACCCTAGTAATATGGTTTTTTTTTAACCCCAAATTTAATTACGTTATTTTCAAGAAGAAAAATTGTTGAAAGAAAGATTTCAGTAATTTTCATTAATTCTTTTAAAGGTTCTCCTATATGGACAATACTGATTTATTATTGATCCTCGGTCATTTTTAAGATAAAGTATGTTTTTCACAACATTGGGTTATGTTTTGAAGAATATACTCTTGTATTCTGTCCATATAACTATTGTGAGGCATACCTTTTAAAGGTTGGGTCATACTTCGGTAATGATTTGAAAAACGAAAACTGTTATTTTATATTCTGAAGCCTAATTGTTATGGAAATGGTAACGGTAGAAAGCATCCTGCGAAAAAGTTGTTCTGAAAAGTACCCATTTTTATTAAAAAACAATAAGAGTTATTGAAAATTTTAAATCTGAGAACTGCGTTGAGCGTGACTCGATCTCAGATTTCTTAGGGTTGGTGTCCATTCGGGAATGCTGCTAGGATGGGGAATGGGGTTGGTATCCGGCTCTCACTTTGATAATGTGATTGGGTCCGACATTCTCATGAAAGTACAGTGAAGAGGTACTGCTGTTTTCTCAACAAGTAGACACTGTAAGAATAAACTATAAATAATAACTTGCAAGTACAACCATGTATTAAATCTCATTTGAGGAAGTGGTGGCTCTGAAGAGAGCAGGTTCAGTCTTAAAGTTTTGAAAAATATACTCTGCTCACCTTCAGTAGAAAAAACCACCACTCCCTTGAAAGAGATTTAATATACATATGATTGTACCCGCAAGTTTACTTTTACTTATAGTGAATCTTGTTAATCACACCATGCCAAGCTTCAAACGTCACTCAAGTAGACACTGTATTCAGCTTAAACTTTTGCATGTGACTTTTTTTGCCTTTGACAAAAATGAAACAATGACCCTGCCTTTATTTTGACTGATTAAATGAATGTCCTATATCCATTTTAGGAATGGAGGTGTCATCTCCCCTGTCCAGCAGAATCCCTATGTTGATATCGGCGCTGATCGTCTGGCCCTTCGTCTAGCCATCAATACAGCCCAGTTTGGTCGCACCTTCCAGGATCGTTCCCATGCTCTGATCATGATGCCACGCCCAGCTGGTGATGGTAAGTACGAAGTTTGATGTCTCTCCCTTCCCTAGTTAGGACTCGGTCAGCTTAATTTTTTTAAGCAGGAAATAATGCTAAGCTAAACCGTTTGTGAAGAAAAAATAGTGGTGTACCAGTTCAGATCAGTTTTAATGACATGGTATTTTGGCCGGTGTAAGCCATTACTGCCGAGTGACATTTTCTCATAGCTGAGCATCACAGTGTGATGAAATTCATCCCTGTATTTCAATGTTGGTACACTGTAGCTCTGTGCTGCTATGGACTTGGATTTAAGAGAAATATCAATTCCTACCTTCAGCTCCCCTGAGTTATCTTTATCTTTAATGGTGTTTCGTGGCCAAGCAGATTAGAATACAGGACTCAAGCTCTGGCGTTTCTGATCACTAGCTCTGGCGTTTCTGATCACTAGAGTGTGGGTTTGAGTCCCGGTCATAAACACTTGTGTTGTGTAATGCCTTAAAAGAACCCAGTGTACTTAACATAAAGCGCAGGGGTCGCCTCAGTGTTCCTGGTTTGACTGGTAGCACATTGTGCCATAGCACCTTGTAAACCATTACATGGCTCTTTGTAAAGGAATAGGTGTCATATGTACTTCAAAACGTAGCTTTGCATACTTTGCAGGAAAAAATAGTGAGCGCTTCATCGGGTGTGATACGTCCATCGGGGGTGATAAAGCGCTATATAAAAACTAAGTACTACTAATATTTAGACATGTTTTTTTCTTGTAGCCCTCACCAAGAGTGTCTTTAACTGGCTTAAACAAAAACCGAATCAATTAAAGGGCTGCTTAATGTCAATGTTTGACTGCATTCGTCCACAACACCAGCATACTGACTTTGCATACGTAGCAGTGGATGTGTGTAATCTATACTGAATTTTTTCTCTGCACCGAAGTCTTAAATGTAATACCTTTGTTTTTTGGAACCATTCGCTTGTTTGAATTCAAAGTTGAATGTTTCTCAAACTGCTCTATACTATTGAACCCTGTTGTAGGCTTCTCACCAATAGTTTTGATTGTCGTTAGTTTCAAGAGTGATAAACCCAGTTTCATACACTTTGATACTCACAGATGTGAATGCAGCCAAGATCTTCAATTTGAATGTCCGGGGGAAGCGTGGTAACATTGTACAGACATTTCCAGCAGTAGAGTACGACTTCATCCCTAAAAATTTGGAGATTGATGCTGGTGATCTGGTTCACCTTCAGTGGACAGGTGAGTTTAAAGGCACTGGACACTTTTAGTTTTAAAGGCACTGGACACTATTGGTAATTACTCAAAATAATTATCATCATAAAACCTTTCTTGGTGATGAGTAATGGGGAGAGGTTGGTAGTATAATACATTGTGAGAAACAGCTCCCTCTGAAGTGACTAGTTTTCGAGAGAGAAGTAATTTTCTACGAATTTGATTTCGAGACCTCAAGCATCAGAGAGCACACAACTTCGTGTGACAAGGGTGTTTTTTCTTTCATTATTATCTCACAACTTCTATGACCGATTGAGCTCAAATTTTCACAGGTTTGTTATTTTATGCAATATATGTTGAGATACACCAAGTGAGAAGACTGGTCTTTGACAATTACCAATAGTGTCCACTGTCTTAAAAGGCACTGGACACTTTTAGTTTTAACTAAAAATGTTTAGCAGAAACACGTGGTAACAAGCAACGAAGAGCTGTTGATAGTAAAACATTGTGAGAAACGGCTCCCTCCGAAGTGATAGAAAGACTTCAGGCCCGAAGCACTTCTAACACATCTGAAAGCATACAAACTTTTGCAACAAGGGTGTATTTGCGTGCAATATTTTCTTGCAACTTTGATGACCAAGTTTTTAAAATTTTGTATGCATATGTTGGGATACACAAAGTGAGCATCCTGGCCTTTGAAATTTAAGTAAACGTGTCCAGTGCCTTTAATACACAATTGCAGTAAAGCGATTTAAATCAGGCACAATCCTTTATTTCCTTTTTTTTATGGCAATGGAAAACTTAACAATACTTTATACAAAGTATAGTTATATATGTGCTAGGTAGTTTTATTTTGCACATTTGGTTTATGGTGGATTTCTGACTGCAAATCATGAAGGAATTGAGCATCTCTGCTATCGTCCTAGGAAGTTGTTAATGAGTCCCATTTAATTTGATTTGATTGCAGGATCCAATACCCACAATAATCAAGCACCAGGAGGTGACGGTCAGACTGGTGATGCAGGAGAAGGAAGAGGAGGTAAGACATCTATTTTCATTTCTGGTTGTGAAGCCCAGGAGCTGATTTTACGAAATGCTAGGATTAATCCATAGAAATAGAACCCGGAGAACGCTGAGCTGTGCCGCCCTCTGTGATGGCAAATGATCATCACACGAGACGTGTGTACGGCAAAATGAGCATCTCGTGACCACGTTTATGGCATAATGGCAAGAGGACATCGCAGATAAACCGTTTCTAGTGTTTCATTGGCCAATGTGATGTCTTATGTGTTGTCTACTGTATGGCAAAATTGCAAAATATTTTGCCATACACGTGTAAAAAAGAATTTGTACGCGCATCCTTAAAATGGTCATACAACGAAAACGGATGCACAATGACACACTCAATGTTCTCCGGGTTCTGTTTCTATGGATTAATCCTATCCTGATTTAGGATGAGTAATCCGTACTAATTTAGAACGAGTTCAATGCGTCCTAACATCTATTGATATAGAACTTAACTCGTCCTTTGTCCCAAGACTAATCCTAAGTTAGGAAGAGTTTTGTGAAAACGAAATTAATCCATGTACTAGTCAAGAGCCTAAATGTAGAAGACACTGAAGAAGATTCAGTTTTAGATGTGGCAGGACACCCCAGAGAATTATTCCAGGGAAAACCCATGTAAGGGACTTTAAAGCACAATCCACATAGTGCCCCCAGTGAGATTCGAACCAGATTCGAACCAGTGTCATAGAAGTTGAAAGCAAGGCAAGACACCAGTACCCTAAGCTGAACGCCCTATAAATTGTTTGGTGCATTTAACTGTGTAAGATTTACTATCACATCAATATGTGCATTTAGACTTAAGGAATCAAAGCGACCATAAGCGGCTTGTACCAGAACAACAAATCGGCTGCAAAGTTTGACCTATTCCCATTAATATATTCAAAATGTCATGTTCTGATATAAAACCTCCATTTTAGTTTTTTAACATATCCCAGTCAACACAAAACTGAAATTTCTGGGGTTTTTTTCTAGTGACATTTTTACTTACAAATGTGATGAAAGAATAATATAAGCATTGTCTTTTCGTTTGTGATGATTATGCAGAAATGAATGATGGTCTCTAAAGGGGTAAAGCATTACCTATAGCAACACACTCAGCAATCGGCCATATATAGACCTTTATCATGCTGCTTCCATCTTGGTCACGTTCCTTGTGACGAATAACAATAGTGATTGTTAATGATCATTATGCAAATAGGAACCAGACTATTTTGTTCTTCCAGCCTCGTAATGGTTACATTGTTATCAATGGGGAGATTTCAAGAAACCTGCACCATGGTAGAGATCTATAGCCACAGCTATCTTTTCAGACACAACCTTTCTCTTTTGGGTGACCTTGTTTTAGTCTTGTACTGCCAAAAGGCTGACCCTAAAATCAAGTTATTCTCTCTCTGTATATATGCAGGCACCGACCGGACTAACATTGTGCAGATGTTGAATCAGCTCGATAACTATCCCATGCCCTTTGAGCAGAGTACCATGTGGACCGAAGCTACAGTGAAATGGATTTACTTCCAGGATACCCCTAACATTACACCTAAGGACTTGGCAGTCAACATAGCAAGCTCTGGATTCTACCAGTAGGTTAAAAATCAAACTCAAATAAGTGTTTTTTTTTCTGAATGGGTCTCTGGGTGTTTGTTTGGTTTTGTTGTTGTTTTTATGTGTAATTTTGTTGGTATGGCTCAGGATTATGAAGCCATGTCTATGTGAAAGGAACTCATTATATTCTACTTTTAAAACATCTTTCTAATCATTTGCATTTTATAACAAACGGTTACAAACACTTTACAAAGACCAACTCGACCGATCCAAGGCAACATGTTCCTTTAATGGCTGCTACTGTGGAATGATCATCAAGTGAGTGTGCATTGAGCATAAGGTGTCCATAGCAACAGCCAGAGCTGTAGTCACCAATTTAGACATTGTCTAATTGAGCTCTAAATGACAAATTTTGGGCCCCAATTTTCAAATTTGTATACCCTGTTTCCAGATCCTGACACCTGGAGTTATACCTGGTAGTTTTTCCCTTTTGGTATAATTTTTCTAACTAGCTTCATTTCCCATCATTCAACCACAGGAATGAAGTTTTGTTTCTTTTCATAACTGAATTTGGATGCAATAATCCATTTGCGAATAATGTCTGGTACATGACTTGCCTGATCACAAGTTACCACTTGAAGTTGAATTCTTCAGACTGCTACATTACAAGAGAAGCCAAACACCCATACACGATTTTGAAGGAATGTGTATGGAACAGTAGTACCAGGCTTCTGCTTATTTGGAGCTTGCTATACAAAAGATTGCCCTAAACCATTTGACATAGCAACTGTCTCTATAATAGTCTGAGGAATTCAATTGATAGCTGTAACTTGTGACTATAAAACAAGTCGTTGTACCAGATTTTATTCAAATGTATATTATATTATTGTATTTGAGGTTTAGCTTTCAGTTTATTGGAAATCATTTTGTTTGTGTAATCTGGACACAGACATGACAGCAGTGGTAACGCCAAGGGGGTGGGGCTGTCCCCTCGCACCACCACCTGAAAAGTCCTTATTACACCGCAGCATGAGAGTTTGTGTCTTTCTAAGAATGAATTTATCTAATATTTCTTGCCCCTTTTAGGTGTATGGAAGCAGCCACCTGTGCGTCTCAATCTGTGGCGAACAAGAACACGATGAACAATCTACTGAACAACGCACCCGCTTCATACCCAGGAGCACTCATGCAATTCGCAAAGGGAGAGTATTTCTACATGGGGAGTCGCAATAATAACTTCAGCAATCGCAGTCAGAAGGGCAGACTTATGATCAAGTAAGGTGGCAATAGAATGTCCAGTTATCTTGTGCTAAAGGGATCTTTAGAGAAACCAGGGATGGGTTTCACAAAGAGGTAAGATCACTCTTACGTATCTTTCTCGTCTTAACTTAGGACTTGCCTTAAGTTTGAATAACTCCTAAAGAGTCCTAGGACTGGTCCTAAGTTAGGACTATCTTTGTGAAATTGATATCAGTCATTTTTTAATCTTTTGTTGAAGTTACACTGTCACTAAATTTGAGTGAAACCATACTTTCACCGGACAAATAATCCCAAATCGTAGAGCCTGTTGGGCGAGCCTATGTGTCATGTGGACACCCAGTTTAGAATACGGGTACCAAACACAAAAGGACTGCTGTTCACTCTCCAGCAATTTTAGAATTCTGAATTATTTTTCAAATTCTGGCTACTTTGGTCAAGAATGTCACAAAGACAAAAGCTGCAAATACAAATCCAATGTTTCTGATAATACTCCTCCTTCGTTGTTATTAGGAGGTGTATTAACATATATATTGAGTCTATTTATGGTCCCTTAATAGAGTGATTATTTTACCGATTAACATTCTGTCATGGTGTTTACTTTTTTAATATGTAGTTGTTTTGCACTTCAATTGATAATGATTTACAAATGTAAACACCTCCTACTGAGTACAACTGTCAGCACTTTTTTTATTTTTTTATTTTTTACCCTTTATTAATATTGTCTTTCGTATTATAAGTATTAATAATTGTTTTGTATCACTACAGAACAATAAATCATCGTAACATTCCATTAAAATTAGTGAAACTTTCAAGGTCTTGTGGTCTGTTTTTTTGCTGGTCGAGGCAAATCAGTTTGTTAACTGACACTCTCTGAAAGATGAATGCATTTCCGATGACAGTAATATTTTGCGCTAAACTTGTCTGTCAGAAACTCAACATACATTGTCCTAACACAAGCCATTAATGTTGTTCTTAAATGTATATCTTTATGTGGGCATGACCATGCATCATGAAAATATAACATACATAAAACTTATTTCATTGTCACAAATAATATTCCTTAAAATGCTTATTTTTAACCTTGCATTTATATATTTATGTTATTGTCACCAACTTGGAACATGTTTCAGTCTATCAGTTGTAGATTTAATTTTTTTGAAAGTGGCTGAGAAAGAGTTATAATTTGTATATTTGAAGACAGATTTGTGTTTACTTCAATATTTTATATTTAGCGTAATTCTGATAAAGGTGTGTGATGGACATAGTAATTAATCATGAGCTAGATGCCACTGGGCAGAGGTCAAGAAGACCTACTGTTAACGTAGGTTGGGAATTATTTCATTTGTGTAATTGTTGCATCAGAAGCAATGAAATTTTGATTATCATCTGTGTGTTATCCATGGTCCGTGCTTCATGAATTCTGCTGAAAAAAAAGGATTTGGAACAGTGCGATAATGCATAACACCCATAGCAACACCCTGGGTTATATTGCTAGTAAACAATTGTCTCTTCAGTCAAGATTGTTGTTAAGATTGATGATGCTTTTTAATAACAATGTTCATGCTAAGTGGAGAGTATTTGTCGTAAAGGTTTTGAAATCAGGATCTGATAGAAGTTGTGATTGTTGTTATATGCATTTCATATAATGTCTTTTTTGTACAATTTAACTTAAAACATCCATGCGTTAATATGCAAGACATTTGTTTTACTTGTCATAGCAATACATTTTCATTTTACAAGTCTGTCTGCTGGTTCAGACATTGGAGAAAGTTGGAATAAATACTTATAGAAATCTTTAACGCATGTCATGGGTAGTGAATATCTTTTGTTTATCAAATTTTGCATTGAAAGAAAAAAAGTTTGCCCTAAAAAGCAACAAGACTTGTGTACTTGTCAAACTTTGCACTAAAAAACAACACATTTTGTCCTTCAAAACAACAAGGCTATAAGGCTTGTGTACTTAAAAGCAACAAATTTTGCTTTGTGTAAAAAGCAACAAGGCTACTTGTGTACTTGTCGAATTTTGAAACATTGCATAAAAAAGCAACAAATGTTGCCCTAAAAAACAACAAGACTATAGCCTTGTGTACTTATTACACTTTGCACAGAAAGCAAAAAATTTACAACGAGAAACCAGCCAAAGATTGCAATACATAGTGCATAAGAGTTTAGCTGGTCTCTACCTAGACTGCAGATCAAATTTTCACTAAGTAGCAACAAATTTTGTCCTAATATGCAACAAGGCTATAAGCCTTGTGTATTTATTACACTTTGTACAGAAAGCAGCAAATTTACATATAGAAACCAGCCAAAGATTGCAATACATAGTGCATAAGAGTTTAGCTGGTCTCTACCTGTACAACGGGAAACCAGCCATACATTGCAATACATATTGCATGAGAGTGAGCTGGTCTCTAGTCTTACAACGGGAAACCAGCCAAAGATTGCAGTACGCACAGTCCATAAGAGTTAGCTGGTCTCTACTGATACAACGGGAAACCAGCCAAAGATTGCAGTACATTGCATAAGAGTTTAGCTGGTCACTACCTTTACAACGGGAAACCAGCCGTAGATTGTAATGAGAGTTAACAGGTCTCTAGCCTTGTGAACTTATCAAATGTTGCCCTAAAAAGAAACAAATTCTGCCTTAAAAAGCAACAAGGCCTTGTGTACTTGTGGAATTCAAACTTTGCACTAAAAAGCAACAAATGTTGCCCTAAAAAGCAACAAGGCTATAGCCTTGTGTGCAGATCAAATTTTGCACTAAGTAGCGACAAATTTTGTCCTAAAATGCAACAAGGCTATAAGCCTTGTGTATTTATTACACTTTGCACAGAAAGCAGCAAATTTACAACGAGAAACCAGCCAAAGATTGCAATACATTGCATAAGAGTTTAGCTGGTCTCTACCTGTACAACGGGAAACCAGCCATACATTGCAATACATATTGCATGAGAGTGAGCTGGTCTCTAGTCTTACAACGGGAAACCAGCCAAAGATTGCAGTACACAGTCCATAAGAGTTAGCTGGTCTCTACTGATACAACGGGAAACCAGCCAAAGATTGCAATACATTGAATGAGAATTTAGCTGGTCACTACCTTTACAACGGGAAACCAGCCAAAGATTGTAATGAAAGTTAGCAGGTCTCTAACCTTGTGAACTTTTCAAATGTTGCCCTAAAAAACAACAAATTTTGCCCTAAAAAGCAACATATTTTGCCCTTAAAATAAACAAGGCTATAGCCTTGAGTACTTATCAAAAGTTGCCCAGAAAAAGCAACAATTTGAAAGCATCAAATGTTGCCCTAAAAAACAACAAATTCTGCCCTAAAAAGCAACAAGGCTATAGGTGTACTTTTCAAATGTTGTCCTAAAAGCAACACATTTTGCCCTAAAAAGCAACAAAGCCTTGTGTACTTGTCGAATTTTCGAACTTTGCACTAAAAAGCAATAAGTTTTTTCCTAAAAATAAACCAAGGCTATAGCCTTGTGTACTTATCAAATTTTGTCATATACAAAGCAACAAATTTTGCCCTCAAAAGCAACAAGGCTTTTATTAAGCCTTGTGTAAATTTGCTCTCAACAGCAACAAATTTGGCCAAAAAGTGCCACAAATCACAAGGCATTAGTTCAGTAGTTTTATCAAATAATGGCAAAAAAGTATGTTCAGGAATCTTATGAAATTTAGGCATACGAATTTAAAAAATCACAAGAGGTAGGCATGTTACAAGTTCAGCACTTTTATCCAAATTGGGCGAAAAAGTAAATAAAAAAATATATATTCAAATTTAGGCAAAAAGTGAGAAAATCAAGAACCTTGAATAGGCCCACAACCCTGAGTTTGTCATAGCCTGACTCAAGTAGTCTATACATTCCTACATATGGATACAGCTTTTGTTCTTTCCTTTGTTCATGTACTTCACATCTTCCAGTAATTACAGGAAACCGAGTCTTTGTATATTTCCTCAATTGAGACCTTTTATTATTTTCCTTTTTTTTAAATCTAATTCTCAACACCGAGTATGAGCACATTATACTTGCTCAAAAATGTCTCCTTAATATTAATGGAATTTATTTTGAGAGTCATAAAGTATAGCAATCCTTTGACCTACAATCATTCGTACTAATAAATAAGTCATCAAATATCAGCAAATTACACACAGTTCCAGTATTTAGAGACTTTTAAAATACGAATAGCAGTAATAATCTTCGGCGAGTGTACATAATACGTACAATATGGTGTCTCTCATCTTTTATGTATTAATGTATGAGTTTAAAGTAAATGGCAAATTAGACGAGCTCAACAAAGTCTTAAATAGATCTAAGCCTTTCTTGGTGCTATTTTATAGTTTCACGATTAAAGTTGCATTTAAAAGGTCTGTTTACATTTACTTACAAGGTAAGAAGTACATTAGCTTTTGACTATGCATTTTGAGAAACATTACAGTTCAAAGTACTGGGTTACTTGGAAAACTACATCACTTTTCATACCCCAAAATGTGAACATAAGTAACGTTACAGATTGTTTGTTCGTATGAAAGATAGCTTCATAAAATTTGCTCTCAGTCGGTGATTTTTCAAAAAGTGTAATCTTGTGAAATTGATATGTCAGATGTTATTTTTATTGTGTACATACTTTCATATAGGATCAAAACAATCAAACCAACCCAAAAACCAAAGTTCTACTATGCCTTTTAACCAAATTCATAAATACCTCAGACAGTTTCGCTATTCCTGGAGAGCGCGTCACGTGAGAGTGTTTAAATCGTTGATAGTGACCAGTGTTTATAACCGGTTGTCCGCGCTAGTCTTGATGCAAGACGTTTCTTGTTACGGGCGATGCAGGCGCTACCCATGAGTTGGCCACGCTGTGTGTGAAAGGAAAACCAGCGAATATGCACCAAGACTATACGCGCATGCGCACGGACGGAACCCGAAAACACACGCGTAGGGACATAGTACATGTACATCCAACATGTGTATACTGAACATACCATGGAGGTGGCAACATACAGAGCTCAAGCACTCGGAAACGGATAAGTTTTACAGAGTTTCTTATTTAATTTTGCCTTTTAACCAAAAAGGTATTTATGAATGGGAATCAAAATGTGTTGAATCGGTTTTCAACTAGTGGTTTAAACCCGCTAGGCCTGGTTCTTGATAATTTACCTCGACTTCGTCTCGGTAAAATTATCAAGAACCAGGCCTCGTTGGGTTTAAACCACTAGTTGAAACCCTCTTCACCACACATTGATTCCCTTAGTAATGTTGAATAGGCCTATGTTAATTGTTAAATAACCGGCACCAAGTACACAAATTAATTTATGTTATAGGAATATATTTACTCATTCGCTTCCTTCGAGTAGACCCATCGAAGGAGTACAGACTCACTGGACGAGCAGGCGACCTTTCTGGCTCCGGTTGGTAAAGTTGTTGTTGCGAGTACAAATATAGAAGTACTCGCCACTTGGGAACTGGATCAGGGCGCCCCCATACGAGGCTGGTGCGTTATTCAGATCTACATTCAGAGCATTATTTGCTGCCACCTTTGTTTCAAGTGACTCATCGCCACAGGTTGCAGTTTTCTCGCATCTGGAAAAAAACAATAAGCGAAACAAAAGTCGATACCCATCTTAGGTCTGAGGTCTGATGCTAATAAATGAGTTGCTAAAACAGGAAAGAGCAAAAACAGGGACAAGTTAATGCCAGCCAGCAATGTGTCCCATTGAAACTTACTGGTAGTATCCTGACGTAGCTAGGTTGATCACCAAGTCCTTGGCAGTGATACTAGGAGTGTCTTGGAAGTAGATCCACTTCACATGTGCGTTGGTCCACATCGTAGTTTCCTCAAAGGACAGTGGATAGTTCTTGAGTCTATCTTCCAACTGAACTACATTGCTGCGATCGCTGCCTGTTGATTTGAAAGAAGAGACTATGACATGTATCAAGTTTGCCTTAGAAAGTTTTACAGTTAAGCAAAAAAAAGAAGTTTACAAAAAGTTTGGGTACAGTGTGATTATGGAGGAAGAAATACCACGGTTTGATCTATGGAACAATGAGTGTAAAAAGAATTTCTAAAACAATATGTTTTCAGTTTTATTTCTACGGTGGAAAGTTCATTAGAATTAAACAACATTAGAATGAAACAACATTTTAAAAAGGCTAGGGTAGAGTTCAAGATGGGTGACTTACCAGCCTTTCCTGATCCAGAATTACCGGCATTATTGTTATTGTGAGTATTGGATCCTGTGAACACAAACCGAACATGAACAAGAGTTAGTAACTATCTATAGGAGAAATGGGTCTATTTAGTCTTTGCTTCAATGTTTTTACATTAATGCAAATACTGGACGAGGAACAAATTTAATGAACATCCCAGGTGAAAGTTTCAGTTGAAATCAGTTCAACTGGTGTAAACTGGTCCCAACTGGTTAACACCAGTTAAACTGGTTTCACTCAACTGGTCCAGACTGGGAATTGGTAACTGGTTTGCTGGTTCCTTGACGCCACACAAAAATAATTTCCAGTTGGCAATACTTCTTTCAACTGGTTTCAACTGGTTTCTTATCCAAAAAGTTGAGCAACCAGTTGAATTCAATATAGGTATTTGTTGTGCACCAGTTAGTTCCAGTTGAAAACAGTTTAAACAAGTTGACTGTTAATGAAAAATTAAGACAGCCAGACAGGTGGTGAACTACTTTGGAGTGTGTTTAATCATCTTTAACCAGTGCGTTTTACCTGTGGTTCTACAGAATGAATTAAAGAAGTCTACAGAATGAATTACAGGCACAGATTAGGCCTATTACAGGGAAAACAGAAAAACCTCAATATCCATAATCAACTCCATCGTAATACTATAGAAGATAGGCACAGGGTCAAACTTAATCCAAATAACAAAAAAGGGCTTTTAAAATAACTGGAACATTTACTTTACTGGCATGTGAACTATGAGAGCAACAGGATTATTATTAGGCTCCATATAGAAGTAAATACGGCATTATAACCTTATAGTAATCAACAACTTTGATAAAGTGCTCGGAAACTTATTGTTACTACGGTCTAACACTGCATATCGCAACTGGTAAATAACAAACTTTTCCCGAGCAGGCAAAGTGACTGCCCCAAACTTCTCCCAATATCCCATCTTTAGAGATAACAAAATAAGAAAAGTCCTACTCACTTTTATACTGCACGCACGGGGCTGGAATTAACTGGTTGATGGATGAAGATTAATCAGTGACTTTTGGTGATTTCGTGGAATTATTTGTGAACATTGTTGAAAGACATGACGATTAAGAAAGTGACTGGGATCATGTGGAATCAGGCTGTCAACAGAGGGCGCTATCTATTTCCACAAACTTTTTCACAAACTAGTCTCAACTTCCACTTTCACCTGGGATGGCCTTGTGTAAATGGTATCAAAAGCAAAGCATTTTTTAGTTGTTATTGTTCACCTGTCCACTGTACGTGTACTAGATCACCATCCTTGATCTCTAGATTATTGGGGATGAAGTCATATTCTACTGCTGGGATTGTCTGCTGCAGGTTGCCGCGTTTCCCTCGGACGTTCAGGTTGTAGATTGTGGACGACTCCAATCCTGTAATGAATCAACATAAACTTTGCTTAACTTTTAGAACAGAAGTATAATGCGAAATCATTAATAAATAGAGCAACCGGTATGTGGTTTGACTATGGGGAATCATGCATGACGTTCTGTAAACATTGAAATCAGGATTATGATAAATACTTTCCTCGTCTGACCTATATCTTTTTGCAGACTCTTTCGATTTTAATTTGTTGTTTTCCTTGAAGATAGGCTACAACCCTGTTTTATCAAACCAACAGTAATTTGAAGAATTTATACAATGGAAGAGAAATTGTTGTTAGGGATGATAACTGACCACAATACGGCCCCAATTAAAGCGCACCGCTTTGTCGGTATCCCTACATCAATGATATCTCTGCCTGATGGTATCCCCGTTTTATACAAAAAAATGCACTGGATACTACTGTGGTAACTACTCAAAATAATAATTGTTAGCATACAAAATTACTTGGTCACAAGCAATGGAGAGCTGTTGATAGTATAAAACATTGTGAGAAACAGCTCTCAAGTAACGTAATTTCGAGAAAGAAGTAATTTTCCCCAAAATTTGATTTCGAGACCTTTTTTTCAGAATCAGATTTTGAGGCCCCGAAATCAAGCATTCTGAAAGCAGACAACTTTGTGTGACAAGGGTGTTTTTTCTTCCATTATTATCTCGGAACTTTGGCGACCGAGTTTAAATAATTATTCGTTGGTTTTTCATTTTGTGCATAAATGTTGAGATACACCACGTAGGAGAAGACTGGTCTTTGACATTACCAAAGGTGTCCAGTGTCTTTAACCTTACCGGCAGGTCGTGGCATCATCTTCATAACATGGGAGCGATCCTGGAAAGTCCTGCCATACTGAGCTGTGTTGAGAGCTAGAGGGAGGGTCAGCACACCGGCCACGATGTCAACATCGGGGCTATTTTTGACAGGAGATCTGAAAATACCAGACACAGAGACAGAAATGACAACTTGCTGGAGGATGTAGACAACTAATGTTTCATTCTTTAAATGGCTCAAGATTTTTGGCAAGCATCACTGAAGTTGTTGTTTTACATTTTTTGTAGTAATACTAAGCATTGAAAGGATTGTTCCTGCAATTGTACTCACACAATAATTTTATTATGTCTACATATACCTTAAAGTGGGACTTAGGCTGGGCTTTATGACATGATTACCATGTTGGTCTATATTATGATGACATTGAAAAACATAACTCACACAAAATGTGTCCATTGTAAAATGTATACTTACGCATCCCCATTAGATTTAAAGTCAGTCGTCTGTGGATCATAGTCTCCAGTAGTGATGTTATATCTGCAACAAAACATACATGCGTATACTCAATTCAATTTCAATTCAATTCATTAAGGTTTATTAAAAATATCACAAAAATACACGACAGAAGTTAAAAAGACTTAAATTGGCGTGTTTACATTCATAATTATTGTTGAAAAATTACAAAAAACAACAAACTCTGACTTAAAAAAAACAAAGAAAAGCTGTAGGCATGAATGCACAAAAAATGCTATTTTTTATTATTAAAGATAAAAATGTGATTAAACTTGATACCAAAAACTATACCCAACTGTTAGAGATACTTGTTGATGAAATCACCGTTTATTATACAGTCTCACTAATGCTGGAACATTAGACATAATATGCAAGAGCTCTAGTTTTATTTTATTGAATAATGTAATTGGGGAGAGTGACGAGGTATTACAAAAATTAAGGATAGATTGAAAGCACTGATAGAAGTAGCCTTTAGTCAAGGCGCACGCGGCACACCGGATAGCACGCACAACCCCAAAAATGTAACGCACAATAAAAGACTATCACCGCGAGTGGCGAAGCGCCTTTACTAACTCGTTTTGGGGGCCTTATGTTTTTCTTTACATTTGCCAACGATTTTGGTGGGAGAAAATGTAACGAATTTGCATCGAACGTTCTTGTGACGTCATGCAAGAAATTGTGGCTTCTTCTTGGCCAGCGAACTCGCCACGCTAATGCATTATGCATTACATTTTCTCCCACCAAAATCGTTGGCAAATGTAAAGAAAAACATAAGGCCCCAAATCGAGTTGGTAAATGCGCTTCGCGGCTTCGCCGCTCGCGGTGATAGTCTTTTTTCGTGCGTTACATTTTTGGGGTTGTGCGTGCCATCCGGTGTGCCGCGTGCGCCTTGACTAAAGGCTATGATAGAAGTGGTCTGATGACCGGGGGTGCGTTCCACTCGCGCAAACGTTGCCAACAGTTGCGCACGTTCGCCAACAATTTCAAGTGGAACGAGTTGTTCGCCGCCACCGTTGGCGAACGTTGGCAACTTTAGGCGAACATACTTCTGAGGTGTTTGCGAGTGGTTTTTAAACTGGCGGACAAGCATACCGTATTATTTCTTTGTCACAAACATAATTACATTGTATTTTCAGTGGATGATAATACAGATTTGGAATAAAAAGTTCATTAATTGATGTAATGATGTCAAAAAGAGGACTATTGCAGCAAAAACAAAGTAAAAAAAAAAACTACGTATGGTGCGCGCCATCTTCATTTTAGGGCGCCGCCATATTGACATCGCGTATAAGCGCCAATCGTTCAAAAGATAAAAAACGTTTGCGCGAACAGTTGCGAGTCGTTTGCGCGAGTGGAACGCACCCCTGTTAGGACCCGATTGTTGTTGTGTATTATCTCCGTTTGATCTTTGCTCATGTTGTATTCTGTTGATACCCAATGCGGACTCCACACAATATATACCTAGACTTGACTCAAGTCTACACTAGACCCGATTCGCATCACACATAAATATACCTAGACTTGACCCAAGTCTACATTGTACCTGATTCGCATTACACATCCCCATAGCTAGACTTGATTCAAGTCTATACTATACCTGAATCGCATGACGAATGCCTATACCTAGACTTTACTCAAGTCTACACTATACCTGATTCGCATTCATACCATTACCTAGACGTTGACTCAAGTCTATACTATACCTGATTCGCATGACACATCGCTGCGTTTCACCGGAGGGGAAATATGGCAATGTCCACTCGTAGCGACTGGCTTCACCATCAGGTGTGTTGCCAAGGTGATTAACACGGGTCGTTGGAGATACCAGACACTCAGGAGCATCTAGGGCCACCAGACACTGTTCATCCTCTTCTCCTTCTGGTCGACCCCATACGTACTGAATCCCATTGGAACTACTTGCTTGACACTCGGCCTGGCTGGTGAATTCTGATTAGGGAGCGAGAATCAGTATCAAGTCAACAGAACCGTTTTACCAGAATGTTACATTGCATTACGAGTGGAAAAATGCCGAATACGAATGTAGCTCAGAACAAAATGTAGTTTATTTATAACAACACACAAAACTTTCTTTGCACAGTCGGCCATATTTTACATTCGAATAATGTAAAAGTCTGCGTTGTTTATGAAGGGGTATTTTTCTGATCAGTAGTAACTTTTTGTTTACTTAAATGAGTGGGAGAGGATGACGACGACGTGTTTATATTTCGTTGTGGCCTGCACGTGTTGGTCGAATGTGGGGTCCCTAAATGTAGCCCGAGCCCTAAATGTCGCCAGACCTAAATATAGCCCCAAACCTTTACCAAAATGTCGCCCGGACCTCAATGGAGCCCCAAACATGTACCTAAATGTACACGCACCTAAATGTAGCTCCTATCTATACCTAAATGTCACCCGGACTTAAATGTAACCCCAAATTGTACCAAAATGTCGCCTGACCTAAATGTAGCCCTATGTATGTAAAAATGTCGCCCCGACCCTAAATGAAGACGCCTAGTGGTACATAAAGTAAGAGTGTTTGTAAACGTACGTGTAGCTTTCTCTAGGTAGTTAGTAAAAGCCAGCCATTGACCGCCATTACTGGTACAGTCTTGCTGATTGTTCCATCGTGACCAGTGTTTCCTACCGGCGTCGTTTGGGTACTGCTCCACACACTCGTATTTCTGCTGCACATTATAGCTCGCTGACTGATACGATCTATAACATAAAAATGAGAGCTTGTATGATGATTGAAGCTTTGCACATAAATAATGAAGTAAGAACTAGCAAAGTTTCAAGTAAACCATATATAAAATATCTCTTTTGGGTCAAGTGTTGGCTATGTATGTATAGCTCTTTCAGAGCCAACACTCGTCCCAAAAAGAAGTGTGTTACATGGTTGCACCCGCCATAAACTCCAGGTAACTTTAGTTGTACTTTCGTTAGCATGTTTTGACTGAAGGACAAGTTAGTTATTTCAAGTTCTGCTGGCACCCATTAACTATAATGAGACAAATAGAGGACGACAAGCATAATACAACAACAATAAAACAATCAATGTCATAACACGTCCTCAACAACACTCCAAAAACCTTGAAAAGTGTACTAAAACCAGTAGGCAATTATCATTGAAGCTTAATGTGAAACCCTTAAAGGAATGGGCATGATCGACCACAGTCTGCAGTCCGCCAACTTAATAATGAAACAAATAAGTGTTTTGGGGTCACTCTCCGCCGTCCTACATTCAACAAACACACTACAAAAGCTCATTACCACAGAGGCTTAGGGTTACCTTGTAAAACTCATTACTAAGTCTAACCATAGTATTCACTCGCCTATTGCTTTGGCACACGTCATACCACACACATCCCTAATAAGGTTCTTGTTATTAATAGTTATTACGTATAGCAATGTTATTCAGCAGCAACCAATCAAATGAAAGGGGTGAAGGGGAGCAAAGCATATTTAATTTATTTATAACGGTATGCCTCTGATGTAGCCTTAATAATGTTAAAAAGGAAGTTTCATACACTTGGGGCAATTCAATTTCAAAGACTGCTATAAACTATAGTAAGGGCCTCTATAAAATCAGTTATTGCGTAACTTTCCTTCAAAGATTTAGGCATTGTGGTTTTCAATAATATTGAACATCTTAAAATATATAAGCCCTTTCAAGTTGATGCGTCCCTGACTCCTTACCCGCACAGGCTCGTATCGTGGACCAAGACGGCAATATCTTTCCAGGGGGAGGGGTGCCAGTAAGGGTAATAGTCCCTCTCCTCTGGACACTCATAGCCACTTCTACCGCCATTGTTATTCTGGCGGGTGTAGATTGAGGAGCTGTATCCAAGTCCATTGTCGGCTTTAAGATTTTGATCAGCGGTGAACAAACCTGGAATAAGAATGGCAAAGTAAAGAATATGAATGCTTCGGCAAAATGTCGTTATTAATTGCACCAGTTGGAAGCTATTTTTTAATAGTTTGATAAGCCAGATTTTTTTTAGCCAAATAAAAGGAAGCAATCTTATTACAAAGTTATGAGTCAGCAGTCCAAAACGGCACTGATATCAAACAAATTACGAAACTGACAGTTGAACCAATGTGTGAGCGTGTAAGTTTGTTGTTGGTGCGCCATGTATGGTTACAGGTAACTGTTGGTCGTTATAGTTTGAGTTTTTCTGTCCACCAACAGATTGTGGAGCTAAATTTTCTGGCCAAAGTTGCAGGATGGAAAGGTCATGGCGATTGACTTACCCATGTTACGTTCCCTGCCGAAGCACTTGTCGTACCAATCAAATTTCTCATGTAATCCACGGTCGTCTTTCACCGAGTTTCTTCGACGAGCATCTGCTCGGTTTTTCTTTTCGGTGACGCTTGCGAGCTTCATGTAGCCCTGTTTGTTCGTAGCAAATCCATTGCGAAGAGTTTCAGGAACTGCAAAATAACAAGATAACATTACATTCAAATTCAAATGGATAAGGCACTGATAACGCTCATGAAAGTTTGTAACATGAACAAGAAGTCTTTAGAAATTTTAACTCTACCAATGACCATAGGAAGATTGTTCCAAATCCTTGGCAAACAAAATTGCACATTTAAACGGATTTCGCAATAATTATGTTCTCAAACAACCGCAATAAGGTCAACGTGCACTGACTACACCCATAAACTTGCATAGATTTATTCATAATTAGTGTCGTAAAGAGAATACCAATTTTTGTCCTTTTTTATCCCTTTCACCACCCCACCCCCCCCCCCCTCTCTCCCTCTCTCTCTCTCTCTTCCTCTCTATCATTTTAATCGGATTTCGTCCTTAGTCCTTACCAGCACTATCGGTATCAGGCTGGCACATATACTGCAGCACAACATTACAGTTGACATTATCGTTATCTCCACAGCCGTGCTGATTGGTCCATTCGACAGTCATGTGACTCTCGCCGCTTGAGCCACTTGCAAAGTATTTCTGAGGACGAAAAATGGAAGCGAAAGAATTTTGAAATATAATGTTTGCGTTTAATACCCAGCTTGTTCGGGTTCCTGAGTGAATAATATTTCGGCAGAGTTCAAACCTCTCTTGCAGTCCATAGACTAAACCTGTTAGGTGGTACTTTTAGGTATCATAGTTGTTTTATTCAGTCTCGACTCGACTAGTCTGAAAGAACATTCTTCCATGTTTTGTTTTCTTTACAACATTGTGTCCGGCTGAAACCATTATAGCCAGTGTCAAATGGGGCTTATACGTTTTACAGGCAAATACGTTCCAGATGATCTCTTCTTCAATGATAAAAAACATTCACATTTTTCACCTAAAGCCCGGTTCATACTTCCTGCGAATGCGAGTGCGAATGCGAGTGGGATACGAATGTTGATGTTATGTCTCCGTTTTCACTGCGAATATTTCGCAGGAGACAGCAACTCTTCCGAATTATTCGCAGGAGGAATGATCCAGGCTTATTTTGTCTTGGACTTAAAAAACAAAACAAGTTTATGTTGTATGCCCTGCAGTGCAGCCTGTGGAATTTTCAGGATTTTGAACTGAGCGCGTGTTGTGTATGGTGTTAAAGCAATCGCACAACATTGGTATACAGAATTGTCCAAAGGCCCACACTTCGTGTATCACAACTTATACATGTATATAAAAATAACAAACCTGTGAAAATTTAAGCCCAATCGGTCATCGGAGTCGGGGGGGGGAATAACGGGAACCCCTCCCCCTTGTTTCCGCACGTTTCGCTGTATCATGACATGTGTTATTCTCGATATCGAGAATTGATAATTGTTTTAATGCTTTCTCAAAGAGTAAAGCATTTCATGGAACAATATCTCAAGGAAAGTCTTTCACCATTACCTTCTGTAAACCCTGTAAGTTATTTGTAAATCTGTGAACTTTTAATTTTTGTTCTGCTCAGAAAGTGTCCAATGGCTTTAATCACTGGTTGTCCATCCATGTGACTGTAGTTCCAAGCGTGGCTCAAAGTACACACTGCGTTTGGACCTCACCAGCATTGTCGCTGCTTAGGATAAAACGAGCGATGGCTTAGCCAAGATCTTGGGAAATTGATACCCAACTTTGGGAGTTCTGGATCAACAAATAATAAAAAAATATATATAAAAGAAAATATAAAAAAATAACTTACCATGTTGTATTGTTGCCTCTCGTTAGCAGCAGCGTTGGCTTTCGCATCTCCAGCATTGTAACCGCCTCTGTTGTTATTCTAATAAAAAACAGATGACAAATAATGTTGCAATGCACCATCACTTTGCAACCTGGAATTCATTTTGCAAAACTTTATACCGAGGGGAATAAATATTCCCGCTAAAAGCAAATTATGCAAACAGTATTGCGGATGGCTTTAACCTAATGTGCTCCAAGTTTGGCTTGGGGTCGGGTGGTTGTTTTGGTAATCTTTGGCTGCTTGCTTTTTAATGATAAAACAAAGTTACCAAACAAACATTTACACAATAATGTTAAACCGAGAGGGTTTTTTTTAATGACGGAAGTTGATACTTTGGGTATGTTCAGACAGCGTGCTAACTTAGACCCGAACCGGTCTAACTTTTACGAGCAGCGGGGGGTGGTCGTAAAAATAAAAACCCATTGCGTTCAGACAGCACAGAGTTAAACCCGATCCGGTTTATCTTCGGTTTTAAGAGGTCAAAGTAGACGCGACCCGTTGCTCTAACATCCGGTTTTGTTCATCAGATTCACGCACCGAGTATGCCGAGATACTGAGTGTCCCATGCCCTGGATGATCAGACAGGGCATAATTATTGGATACAAATGGCTCAATCGAACGCGGTAACAGTTTTACCGTTAGGAGGATATGGGCACTTAAAACAAACATGAACACGACTCGAAATTATTTTTTTAAACGAACAAAATATTGATACAAACCGCCGAGAAAACTCACCAAAATATTGTCCATATTCCATGAAACAGAACACGTTTCATTTTTGTGTTTTGTTTTATACCACTGTTTCCGATTTAATAAATACTTTTAGTTTGTACTTCAATCGATTGGAAGTTGCGATCTCTCAAAAGCTGGTGCCGCGATTTTTATTCTGATTCGTTCATAAACACAACTACACACGTGCAAGTTACGTAAATACATTTACTTTGCAGTATTTTCCCAACTTCCCAACAACGTGGTGATATTGCTGGCGTAGGGAATTTCCCCTACACACAGCCTCGCGCCCACTGCAGTTCATTCTCCAAGATTGAAAGTAATAGAAAGGCACATCCACGGGATCGGTGATGGATAACTATGGGATATCAGAGAGTGATCACTATGGGATGGCAGCGCTGTACATGTGAGAAGCATTACAAAAATGCTTCTTCGCTGCGCTCGTAGTATACGCATGAAAAGCAGTTTCAATTTATTGTAGGACACTCAACAAAAAAAGCTTGGAAAATATAATTTTGTTTCAGAATTTAATAAATCATGGGCGTGGGCCTGTGTTAAACTGCATACACCGATCGAGAGGGTTTCGCCAACTCGGTAAGCGGCAAGAAAGTAATATAAATACTCGGTGCTTTTCAGCATCAGAGGCAACAGAAACCGTATACAAATACTCCGGGTCCCGGGCGTGTGCATTGAACCACACAATGGGTAGTCCGTTGTGAGTTAAAACCGGATGTCATTCTGTCCACACGCAGTGTTAAAAGATAAACCCGAACCGGTTTAGACTTAGACCGCCTCGCTGGACGGTTTAAGTTTTGGGGTTTAAACCCGATCCGGTCTAACTTTATTTGCGTTCACACGCACAAAAGTTGAACCCGAACCGGTCTAAGTGGACTTAGACCAACTTTAGTACGGCGTGTGAACGACCTCATAGAAGCAGTGTTCTGGAGCTTCGACGAAAAACAAAGAAAGTTTCGGCGATATTGCTCAGCGAAAACAAAGAAAGTTTCGGCGATATTGCTCAGCGAACACAAAGAAAGTTTAGGCGATATCGCTCAGCGAAAACAAAGACAGTTTAGGCCATATCGCTCAGCGAATTCAAAGAAAGTTTCGGCGATATTGCTCAGCGAAAACAAATAAAGTTTTGGCGATATCGCTCGGTGAACACAAAGAAAGTTTCGGCTATATCGCTCAGCGAAAACAAAGAAAGTTTCGGCGATATTGCTCAGTGAACACTTACCTGCGAGTCAAACAGTCGGTTGTTGTTCCTACGACTAGCAGTTTTCTCGTTCAACCTGTTGTTTGAACCCCGTGGGTTATGGAAGAACATGTCTGCCTGGACGCTGACCAGCGCCGCCAGCAGCAAAACTGCAACAAATCGTAGCATCGTTGTATATCACTCTAAGCCTGATGTTCAAACTCCAAATGCTGTGTAACAATCTGAAATAATGACAAATTTTATTTATTTAACGTGGAAGATTTTTGCAGAAACTAGCGTTATTATAACACGCTGTGTTCGATTTTTTTAATGAACAAACGCGCACGGGGTCAACCAACTTTTGCAGTGTAGTTAAGTTTGGGGAAAAGTAATATCACGTTTATCGTCAAGTTTTCCCATAAGAACCACAGTGGGTTCTAGACAGAAGAATCAGCTTGGCTCATGTGCAGAGCTCAACCTCATCGAAGAAGCCACAAGAACACCAATAATTCTGATTATATAAAAAAAAACTGACATATCGCAGATCCTTGTCATTTGATTGGTGGAATTTACTTCACGTGACATTCACTATTGCTCCCATCTGCACCGGCGATCAAAAAGACCTATTAGCCCATGGGGAATAGCATTTCCCATTCAACAGTTTGGATCATCCTTGATCCCAATGTTTTTGAGCAGTATCATCGCCGCCGAGCCGCTGCTAAAACAAAGGAGCACCTGTGACCTTTGGCTGTCAGTTAATTTGTGTAATTTTTCATAATGTTATACTTTTAAAATACATCAAATGACAAGGATCTATATGTCAGTTATGTCAGTTATATAAAACAAATATTTGTATACTTTAGCTGAACATTATTGTGGATTTTCCAATATTATTGTTCTCTTGAAACTTTAACAGCTTCTTGAGCGGAATGTTGTTGACAGAAATGCCGTTTAAACTTGTTTATAATGCGTTTGTTCACCATTGAAATGTAATTTTGATATAATTTTATACACTTGGACACGCGCGTCGAAATGGCAATGCTCTGACGTCATTCTTGGGAGCTTACTTTGTTGTACCGCCACGCTGCAACAAAGCGGAGATACAAATTGGAGCTCCCAACTATGACGTAACATGAGTGATTACGTAACACAGCTTTTCGCGAATTTCTCAGAAAAGCGCTGGATAAGGGTATTCGAAATTATTGGGTTTTTTTTGTACACAATTTAAATCGTTTTATAGTCTTAGATTCGATTTCCTTATTATATGAAGACATTTTAAAAGAAGTTCAGCAAAGTTCACGACTTGACATTTAACCAGGTCTTTAAATTGACACTTAAGTTGCTTACGCGCTTTCCTCCGGTAACTTTCATTACTTCCCTCTGTCAGGGCGTAAAAGCGATAATTACGACTTTTATGAGGTTTTTTGATTAATGCCTTGCGATATCGCCTGGTAGCGCGTCATCGTGACGTAGGCACCGAACTAAAGTATAGAGAGTAATGTCAACCACCGTCAAACGGGTACCAGTCTTTTCGGCTCCCAATTGTCGCGGAATGGTCTTGAAGGCAATGAGCTTGATTGGTAATTATTGTCAAAGACCAGCATTCAAACTTTGTATATCCCAACGGTGAAATAACGACCTGTGAAAAGTTGGGCTCAATTTATTGATCATCGAAGTTGCAAGAGAATAATGAAATAAAAAAACACCCTTTTTGTGTTGCACAGATTTGTGTTCATTCAGAAGCACAATTAAAGACTTTAATTGAAGTCGTTTTAAAATTTGAGTGAGAAACCTCAAAAAATCTCAACAAATTACGTTTCTTCGGAGGGAGCAGTTTTCTAACAATGTTTTATACAATCAACAACTCGTCATTTCTCGTAACCAAGTAATTTTTTTTATGCTAACAATTGTTTTGAGTAATTAGTTTGCGGTGCATTTAATACACCGGTGGTGTAAACACCAAAGTGGTGCAATGCAATATTTGTCTGTATACACTCAAACAAAACATTCTGCGCTCCTATAAAGTCCACCACATCGTAATAAAAGGCAGATGTTTAGCAGGAGCGCCATGTAGTCACAGAGAGGTAGCAGCTTTTAACTGTATTATTGGTGTACACCAAATAATAATAATAATAATAACAATACTGTTATTCTTTATCCCTGATACAAAGTTAACATCTAGGCCTATTAAAGCTTTTAATTGATTGCTTTTTAATTGGTTTTCGTAAGGCAGGTTTTATGTCTCGAACGCCTCAACAGCTTTTAACTGTATTATTGGTGTACACCATCGGTGCTTATGGGTACCCCCCCCCCAAAAAAAAAAAAATAAATAAAAATAAAAAATAATGTTATTCTTTATCCCTGATACAAAGTTAACATGCCTATTAAAGCTTTTAATTGATTGCTTTTTAATTGGTTTTCGTAAGGCAGGTTTTATGTCTCGAACGCCACATAGTCAAAACTGGTCTTTTGATCCTCTATAAAAGCTTGATACAGGCCTTGAACCGTTATTGTTGCTGGTCAGGAACGCCATAATGGGTCTGTTGTCGAACGTTAATGCCTTTCAAAATTGTACTGGCAGGTAATCTATTGTACTTTTTAATGACTTGTTAAGCCTCTTAAAATAATTTATTTTATAATTACCTAATGGGTAATATGTTTCAGACCATAATTTTCAACTGATCAAGCATAATTGAAAGGTGTGAATAACAGAAAGGTTCCTTTTCCCAGAGTTTAAATAGTCGACAATTAAATGATAATAATCCTTTCTGGAAATAGCTTATAATAATTCTGATATTGATCTCACTAAAATATCTGGATGCAAACAATATTTTTTTAATGCTAAATATATTTTATTACAACCTTTACAAGATACAAACAAAAAATAGTTCGGCCTGACGTTTCACCAATCTTCCTCGTTCTTTTACAGTCACCTGGAAATAGATTTATTTTTTTCTTTCAAACATAAGAGTATATGCTTACGAACAATACAACAATTTTTTTAGTAATTGTTTGTCACGATTTATATGTTTAAAAAATATATAAAGTTGTTTGGGGGCTGACTCCGCCTACCCCTTTTGTGACGTCAATCGAGGCAGACTTTGCCTGCACTGCGTATAGTAAACACACGTGCAAAGTACATGTATGTCCAAGTCGTGAGTTGGTACATTTCAAAAAGTGTTTTTCTGCATTCAGCAGCAATATACCTGGTCGGCATTGCCGAAAAAAAAAAAATTAATAAAAAATCACGACTTGGTCCGTACATGTACTTTGCAATTGTGTTTACTCTACGCATTACAGGCAAAGTCTGCCTCGATTGACGTCACGAACAGCGGGTCGGGGTCTACTCTTAAATTTGTAAATAACATAAGAAATTATATATTAGTGACAAAAGCTTTATTTTGAAAAAAATACCACTTCCAGGTGGCTTTAAGCCTTCGAAACGTCATCAGGCCAAGAACTATTTGTTTGCATTTACGCCATAGGTCCTTTTGGTTGGCTAGCAGTTTGCAACAGGTAGTTCTATTTTCGCAACCATTTCATATAATGCTACTCTCACACTTGGGCGAATATCTTGCGAATATGAATGTTTGAAATTCGCGATGAGTTCGCCCAAAATGGCGGTTGGATAGTGAATATTTTCATCTCGGTCTCAACCCTCTATCGTCCTCGGTCTGCCATCACCTTACCAATATCTCATGAGTATATTACGAATGCCTACCAACGCTTATATATATATTTTAGCCCTTAGGGACGTACACATTTCTCTTTTATAATGTGAGTTGCACCGGGTTTTTTTTCAAACAAAACGAAAGATATGTTCTTCGTTTCAATTTACTGGTACATTATTTTTGTTGAGACTTTTCAGAAAAGACCGAAAATGACAGAATTCCAGAAGCCATTTTATTCATACCGAGGTCACGCACGAAAACCCATATTTCTGTCAGATAAAAAGAAAGGATTTTGTGTGTGGTGCGGATTGACTGAACTTATAGGCAGTGGACACTAACGCTAATTACTCAAATAATTTTTAGCATGAAACCTTACTTGGTAACGAGTGATGGGGAGCTGTTGGTAGTATGAAACATTGCGAGAAACGGCTCCCTCTGAAGTAACGTGTAGTTTTCAAGAAAAAATTGCATTTTCTACGAATTTGATTTCGAGACATGAGAATTAGATTTTGAGGTCCCGAAATCAAGCATCTGAAAGCACACAGCTTCGTGTGACAAGGGTGTTTTTTCTCATTATTATCTCGCAACTTCGACGACCAATTGAGCTCAACTTTGAAATGACTGGTCTTTAACAATTACCAATAGCGTCCAGTGCATTTAAACAATATTTACTGCCATTTTTAACAAGACGTTAATTTATATAATGTTATGTAAGACACTGATGCCAATTTATTTTGTATTCGCAATCAAAAAGAGACTACCATCAACATACTGCATAGCTGCTACCGTTTCTACCCTAAGAAGATTTAAGTTGAACAAATCGACGTTTATAGTTTTGTCAAAACTACTGATCCCAAAGCCTCAAAGCCAGACAATTTATGTGTCTTGTAATTTGCAAGGAAAAGTATAAAGAGATGAATACAAGCTATTCCACGGAAGGAGAAAGGGGGAAATGTTATTATGACATCATACGCACTGCCCATGCCTATTGCGCTGGACACTATTGACAATTACTCAAAATAACTGTTACATAACAGCTAACTTGGTAACGAACAATGGGAGCTGTTGAGAGTATAAAACATTGTGAGATAAAGCTTCCTCTGAAGTAGTGTGGTTTTTTAGAAAGAGGTAATTTCTCACTCAAACAGTTGGAAGTCCTTAGTCCTGAAGTCTTTTATTGGGCATTCTGAAAGGTCAAAAACTAATGTACGACAAGTGTTTGTTTTTCTTTCACTATTTTCTTGCAACTTCGATGACCAGTTGAACCAATTGAATCAAAATTTTCACATGCTAGTGTTGGGATACACCACGTGAGAATACTGGGTTTCTAACAACTACCAAAGGTAGCCGCAGTGTCTTAAAAAGCGTAATGTACATAGTTGTGCAGTTGCATGCTAACATTAACTGAGAATAGTTATATGCATAAAGAAAATCAATCTTGAGCAGCACTGAAAACAAAACTTACCCAACATCCACCACTCCGGCAGCGTCTATGGAACCTCTGCCGGAGGACAGTCAAGTTATAGACATGGAACTACTTTCGATTACGCCCCCTTGTAGGTCTAATATCATTGCGCTAGTCTGTACAATTCAATAGTATATTGAAAGCTTCCATGTTTTACTTTTTAAGTGAGTTCAATATAAGGCTATGTGTTCGGAAATTCTGATTGGTTGAAACGTAATCACGCTGTGAGGAGTCGCCCACACATGCAACGGAGTACGGTTTGAGCCAAAATATGACCTGACCCACTTATAAGTAATTGTAACAATAGACAATTGTTGCACGCTGTGACGGAGTCCATGCAGCATGCAACAATTGTTTTGTTAAACCTTATTCCTCTTCTCGAAGTATTGTTGTCATCCTCAAACATTATTACATAGTTTAAATCACGTTTTCACTGTTCCCTCGAACCCGCGGTTGTTTTGTACTAAGCGCTCGAAATTGATCAACGGTTGGAACGATCAAGGTAATGTATACCGGTGAACATCACTCAGCCACTGTAGATTATACAATGGACCCTTCCCATGAAATATGCTAATTACATTCACGCATGCGTACAGACCCTGTTGGTTGGCAAACGCCATAGAGTTGTGCACTAAGCAGACGCGCAATCGCGTCTGCGTCACACACCCATTAGCCGTGTACAAAACAGCGCGATGTTCCCTCATTTTGCCAACCAAAACGTTAGTGCGCACGCGCTATGTGCAATTTACATATTTCATGGGAAGGGTCTTGTGACGGGGTCCATGGCGTTTTGTACACCCGAGGGGGAAATGGCACCCGAGGCGAAGCCGAGGGTGCCATTTTTCGCCTCGGGTGCCACTTTCCCCCGAGGGTGTACAAAACCCATAGACCCCAGTCACAGCGTGCAACAATTGTTTTGTTATACCTTGGTAACATTAATATTCCTCTTCTCGAAGGACTCGGGTGCCATTTTCGCCGAGGGGGCATTTTCTCCTCAGGTGTTAAAAACGCCATGGACCCAGTCACAGCGTGCAACAATTGCCGCTTTCAGATGCCTATAAACAAATGTTGTATACAATCAGCAGGTCTCCATTGCTCATTACAAGTAAATTGTTATGCCAACCGCCGAAGAAGATAAAAAACCTTTCCTGACGGCAATAACGAAAGTTCGTGTTGTAGTCATGTTAACTTTGCGCTATCGTCCCAGCTAAATAAACATATATAATAAACATAAACACTCTAACTAAGTTGTCTATGTCTGTTAATTAGTTTTTTCATTTATTTGAATACAGTTTATCGCATCTGGAGGAAAACAAACAATGTAGGAAGGAGTTAATATGTGTTTTTAACTTAATTAAAACACAAAACGATATATAGGTGTTGATGTCGAATCCATCCATGCTCTATAGTGATAGTGGGTACCAGCCGCGTCTCTGGTCACAAAGTTCATGAACGGACACCGACCCTCCAAAATCAGAGAAAAGGGTTTCTCATATACAAATTTTTGGGAGTGAATATCATGATCTGACACGAATTGTGATTTTCGTCATTTAAATTGTATTAAATATGCATTAAATGTAATGTTTTTTGTACACTTTAACTTAAAATATCAATGCCTGAATAATTTTATGCAAGAAATTTACTTGTCATAATAACCAAATTTCCATTTTCGTTTTAAAAATCTGTCTGCTGGTTCAAACAACGGTGAGAGTTGGAATACACACTTATAGAACTCTTTAAAGCATGTCATGTAGTGAATATCTTATGTTCAGGTGCATCAAACTGATTAATTTAGGCTCAATTGGTCATCGGAGAAAATAACGGGAAAACCCACCCTTGTTTCCGCACGTTCCGCCGTGTCTTGACATGTGTTTACAATAAACCCGTAATTCTCGATATCGAGAATTGATATTGTTTTAGTGTTTTCTCAAAAAGTAAAGCATTTCATGGAATAATATTTCAAGAGAAGTCTTTCACCATTACCTTCTGTAAACCCTTTAAGTTATTTGTAAATCTGTGAACTTTAAAAAAAAATATATTCCGAAAGCGTCCAATGGCTTCAAAGGATTCGAGTACTTTTTCAAACTTATTAATTGGCACCCACCCCAAGGCAAGGAAACCTGGAAACCTAGGTTGAGTCCTTTGCAGCGCTTTAAGAAATTTGTTGGAAGCGGAATCACTGCAATAGGGTATTGGTCCTCGTAGCATTTCAACCAAATTTAGGCCAAAAAGTGAAACAAGAACCAAAAGGTGTAAATCCAGTAATGTTATCAAATGTATGACAAAATTAAAGAAATAAAAAAAAAATTGATCAAATTTAGGCAACAAATTTGCAAATTTCAGCAATTGTATCAAATTAAGGCATACAAATTACAAAATCATGCAAAGGGGGTAAGTTCAGCAATTTCATCAGGCCAACAAGTGAAAGAAACACAAGGGGTAACATTTCAAAATCATAAGAGTAAAAAAACACTAATGATGAGGCGAAAGTCCAGCGCTGGAAAAGACGTCGGACCTGACCACTTTGCAAACTGACCCAAAAAGTGAAAATCACAAGATGTGAGGCCAACAATTTTGTAAACTTTAGGCATAAAAAAAGAAATATTTCTTCTTAATTCACTCCGGTCGGCGATATCTCAAAGTGTGAAATTAAATTGTCAGATGTTAGTTTTATTGAGTAGGCCTACATCTAAATTTATATAGAATCAAAACAATCGAACCGTTCCAAAGGTTATATTAATCCTTTGAACCGATATTCATAAATACCTCAGACAGTTTCGCTATGCCTATTGGTGGAGAGCGCGTCACGTGGGGTGTTTAAACCGTTGATAATGACCAGTGTTTATAACCGGTTGTCCGCGCTAGTCTTGATGAAAGACGTTTCTTGTTACGGGCGATGCAGGCCCTGTAGGCGAGTTGGCCGCGCTGGGTGTGAAAGGAAAACCAGTGAATATGCACCAAGACTATACGCGCATGCGCACGAACGGAACCGGTTCAGTTTTCAACTAGTGGTTTAAACCCGCCGAGGCCTGGTTCTTGATAATTTACCTCGACTTCGTCTCGGTAAAATTATCAAGAACCAGGCCTCGTTGGGATTAAACCACTAGTTGAAAACCTCTTCACCACACATTGATTCCCTGATTATATTGATGTTAACTTTTAAATAACCGCCACCAAATACACAGCTTAAAATTTGTGTTATATGAATATAAGTTATTCACTCAGAAGCTTCCTTTAAAATGACCCATCCTTGGATTATAGACTCACTGCTTGACGACCAGGCGGCCTTTCTGGCTCCGATTGGAGAAGTTGTTGTTGCGAGTACAAATATAGAAATACTCCCCACTTGGGAACTGGATCAGGGCGCCCCCATACGAGGCTGGTGCGTTATTCAGATATTTATTCAGAGCTTTATTCGATGCCACCTTTGATTCAAGTGATTCATCGCCACAGGTTGCAGTTTTCTCACATCTGGAAGAAGACAAAAAACGATCCTTAAAAATCACCCATCTTAGGTCTGGCTAGACGCTTATAAATAAGTTGCTCAAACAGGAAAGAGCAAAAATTCACAATAATAATCTTGAACAATAATGTGTAAAGTAGAGAGATCTTGTTTTGGACAAGTTACCAGCATTGAGCAAGTTGGTGTGCAACACAATGGTTAGCTAAATGTTGACTGTTTGCACTCGAACCCAGGCTGGTCAACCATTGGTTGACTAGTATAGTGTGGTCGACCATTTGGAACCATCCTCGAGCCCATGGTTTATTCCCTGGTTCCAACAGAATGTTGCATTATAACATGTGTAGAGCGCAAAGGGGAAACAGTGACACGTAGCGGAATGGCGGAAGGTTTACTAGACTTCCAAATGAGTCGTTCGAGTGATTGCGTCACTCTGTGCATGTACGTTGCTGGTCAATAGTCAACCACGAGTCAAACTAAGTATCTGTCGCTTTGAAACTTACTGGTAGTATCCTGATGTAGCTAGGTTGATCACTAAGTCCTTTGCAGTGATACTAGGAGTGTCTTGGAAGTAGATCCACTTCACATGTGCGTTGGTCCACATCGTAGTCTCCTCAAAGGACAGTGGATAGTTCTTGAGTCTATCTTCCAACTGAACAATATTGTTGCGATCGCTGCCTGTTGATTTGAGAGAATAATCATCATAGCGAGATAAGTTTACAAAGCGCAACACAATAGCAGAAATAATCCGCATCAAGGAGCTGGAAAAGAACAACAATGAAATTCTGGACCCTTTGGACCAGACAAAGTTTATACAAAGCAAAGTATTACACAGTAAAATAATTAAAGAAGCTAGATAGATAATACAGAAAGCTGGACAATACTAACAGCGTTTTCATTTTACAATGTAAAAAGTACTGTACAATAACGACAATTCGAATTTCACAATGTAAAAAAATACTGCTCAAAAAGATGATGAGAAGAGACTAGACATGTATCAACTTTGCCTTGGAATGTTTTACAGTTAAGGCACTGTGCAAATTTGGTAATTGTCAAAGACCAGTGTTCTCACTTGGTGTATCCCATCATAAGCATAAAATAGCAAGCCTGTAAAATTTGGGCTCAATTGGTCATCGAAGTTGCGAGAAAATAATGAGAGAAAAAAATAACCTTGTTGGACAAACTTGTGTGCTTTCAGATAAGAATAAAAGACTTTTAGCTAGAAGTCTTTTAATATTTTAGTGATAAATGACCTCTTTCTCAAAAACTACGCTACTTCAGAGGGAGTCGTTTCCCACAATGTTTTATCAACAGCTCTCCAATGCTCGTTAACAAGTCAGTTTTTAAGTTAATATTTGTTTTGAGTAATTACCAAACGTGTACCTTCCCTTTAAGCAACACATGTATTTCTAAGGTGGGAAGTTCATTATTCTAGAAAATAAAAAAAATGCCACAGTGTAGAGTTCAAGATGGTTGACTTACCGTGATTTCCTACTCCAGCATCACCGGCATTGTAATTATTGTGAGTATTGGATCCTGTGAACACAAACCAAACAAGACCAACGGTTAACTTTCTAATAGCAGAGACGTGTCTATCAGTCTTTGCTTTAATGTTTTTACTTTGTTGCATATAATTGGACTATTGACCCAATTAAACTGACGTCATCATCAGAATAATATTGGATGCACCATATTGGTGGGCAATGTCACTGTGCGTTGTTCAGGCATTTTAGGCGACGCGGCGTTTACCACGTAAACGTGCCCACCAAAAATATGGTGAGCGTTGCTGCACAGTTGCCGCGTGTGACGCGCGTGCAAGGGGTCAAACGTGGAAATGGTGTTGTGCCAATGTGTTTACCATTTACCAAAAGCATTTCAATTATTGTTCACCTGTCCATTGTACGTGTACCAGATCACCATCATTGATCTCTAGATTATTGGGGATGAAGTCATATTCTACTGCTGGGACTACCGCCAGAAGGCGGCCGCGTTTCCCTCGGACGTTCAGGTTGTAGATTGTTGACGATTCCAATCCTGTAATGAATCAACATAAAACTTAACATTAAAACATAAAGCTTAACTTTTAGAAAACATGTAATTGTGAAGTTAATATGGAAGAGGGAGCAATTTTAGAAGTCATCACACATGATTTTCCTGCATGACGTTCTGTTAACATTGACATTCATGATACAACAATAGGCAAATTATAGCTTTGGTTTTTGAAACCGTTCGGTTGTTTTAATCGTGTATGAGAAATGTATAGTATACAATAAAACTAACATAATTATGGAAATTTAGAAAATCTATGTCCACTAAAGAAGAACATTCCCTAAAAATTAAAATTCATAGGCTGAGACAGTAGCGCTTCTCAGACTAAAGTGTACGGCGTAACATTCCTGTAGACCATGTCTTATTCGTTCAACAGTTACTTGAAGAACTATTCTGTCAGCTATCAGTCGGAACAAAGGCGAAGTTGTTGGGCGCTTGATAAATGGGGATACAGACTACAATATGGCCACATAGACCTTTTCGCAAATACTGGGGCGCGCGCGTAAAGCTTGGAATTAGATGCATTGTGGTCTAGCTGGTAGCAAAATTTGATTCATATATATCCCACAATGCACCTCATTCAACAGTCTGCGCTTGCGCATTGGTATTTGCGATAAGGTCTATTATCACCGCTTTGTCGGTATCTCTCATAGAGTTATATTATATGAACTAGAGGGCGCACTGGTGATGCTTCTTGCACACAAACGCGACGGGACCATAGATATAGATTCATGGCCGTGTCCGAATTGGCGACTTCGGCTACAGCTACCGCTAGATCAGCGCGTCTGTCAGTGTTGAAGAATGGCAGACGCGCGCGCCCTAGCCGTAGCTGTAGCCGAAGTCACCAATTCGGACACGGCCTTAAATAACTAGATCGGCCGCGCGTACATACGCGCCGTTGCTTGTGTAGAACAAGTTTTGGTCATAGATATAGAATTAAAATAACTAGATCGGCCGCGCGTACATACGCGCCATTGCCTGTGTAGAAAAAGTTTTTGTTCGCCATGGACGCGGTAAAAATTTCACGTTCGAAAGGCGACGCGCAAAAATGAACACGGGAGATAGGCCTTTGACGCGCTAAATGTCACGTGCTGACGGCAAAAAGTCACGTGCTGACGGCAACGCACAGAAAATGTACACGGGAGATAGGCAATGGCGGCCCCCATGCCAGAACCCGCGTATGTACGCGCGGCCGATCTAGTTGTTCTATTCTATATCTATGGTTTTGGTTCGATCGCCATATTATACGCGGTAAAAATTTCACGTTCGAAAGACGACGCGCGAAAATGAACACGGGAGATAGGCCTTTGACGCGCTAAATGTCACGTGCTGACGGCAAAAAGTCACGTGCTTACGGGTACGCACAGAAAATGTACACGGGAGATAAGCAATGGCAGCCCCCATGCCAGAACCCGCGTATGTACGCGCGGCCGATCTAGTTTTATTCTATTCTATATCTCTGGAAGGGACCGCAAGATGACAAGCGCGCCATTCTGCACGCGCGTTGGATATAAAATACACGTTTGAGGTTTTTTTATTGAATGCTCACGCGATGCTGTTTGTTCAACTTACAAAATGGCCGCACAAACACACGCTGTGAGGCCGTGTCCGAAACGACGACTTCGGCTACAGCTACGTCTAGATCGGCGCGTCTACCAGTGTTGAAGAATAGCAGACGCACGCGATCTAGCCGTAGCTGTAGCCGAAGTCGCCGTTTCGGACACGGCCTGAGATAGCTGGTTTGTCAACTTAGAAAATGGCCGCCTGCTCGCATACCGGAGCGCGTATATAGGCCAGTGCGCCCTCTAGTTCTTATATATAGACCTTTCTTTTGTTGATCAACAAACCGCCTTGGTTGGCATGGTCGGCCGAATGTTAGTAAAACACTAAATCGTAAAAACAAATGTTTAAACAATATTCAACATTTTCTGCTAACTTTCAGTTAAATAAAATACCTCTCATAATTAGTTGTTTTGTTTTAAACAAAATCGACAAATTTGGTTACATTATCACACAAAATAGCAATCTTTTCTTGATTTGCACTTATGGCTTTCCATAGTTGTCCAATCTGGGTTGGCAAAAGCTCGGGCTGTGACGTTGCAAAAGAAGGGTCTATATAACTATATTATGGTATCTCTACACCATGAATGAACGATATCCCCGTTGGATACATTTATAGCGATAGTTAAAGCTTACCCGCAGGTCGTGGCATCATCTTCATTACATGGGAGCAATCCTGGAATGTACGTCCATATTCAGTTGTGTTGAGAGCTAGAGGGAGGGTCAGCACACCGGCCACGATGTCAACATCGGGGCAATGTTTGACAGGGGACCTAAAAAATACCAGTCACAGACACAGAAATGGCAACTTGAGACTTGAATTGTATTGAAATGGTTTATGGATAAAAACGCCATCGCAGCCGGAGACCAAATTAAAACGTTTTTTTTTACAGATAAGAATGTTTACTAACTAAGGTTGTGTAGTTTTTGAGAAATGAGTAAAACAAGTCACAAAATAATTTTGGTCTCATGAGACCAAAATTATTTTAGCATGTAAAATCGGTTAATACGTTTTTACATGAACTGAGACGAAAATTATTACTTTTACTCATTTCTCAAAAACTACAGCACCTCAGTAAGTAAAATTTCAAGGGAAGCTTTCTTCTATCATAATCCTCAAACGGTGTAAGTTTAATGTAAATCTGTGGACATTGTGTTTTTTGTTAGGAAAAAGTACATATATACCCTTTAAGGCGTTGTTCCTTCATCTGTATTCAAACATACCTTAAGCGGGCTTTAAGCTTGGCTTATAGGCTGGGACATCATGTTGATTATTTTATTATTATTTTTTTGTTTATGCAAGTCACCAGACACACAAGGCCTGGGGGATGAAGGCCACTTCAAGGTGTGGGCTACAAGATTTTTTTGTTTGCAGAGGCCGTTGCCACCTACTCCTAGGGCTGAAACAGGGTTACCTCTTTAAAGTCCTTACGGATGTAGGCTTGTATTGGGTGTCATCAATGATGACATTGAAGAACCTATAGACGATGTGACCTCTGACGTCACACGAAAACCATAACATGATTCGCGCGCATACCGCGCCGCCAGGCAAAACCTTTGTGTTTTGGCAGCCAGCTAGAAGTGTATGCAATCTTACCATGACTACGTGTCTTTTTGCCTGGTGAAACATGACGTATACAGTGTTTTTTTCAACAGAGGGCGGTTTTAATCCATCGTCTATATACAAAACGTGTTCATTGTAAAATTGTTATACTTACGCATGTCCATTAGAATTAAAATCAGTCGTCTGTGGATTGTAGTCTCCAGTAGTGATGTTATATCTGTAACAAAACAAACATGCGTATATCAACATATGCAATGGGCCATTCTTTTTTTAATTTATTTAAATAACATAACTCAGGAAGGTGACGAGATATTAGAAAGTGCTACTTAACTTTCATTATTGTTTAATTAGGAAATGAAGGATAGTGTAGAAGCAATGATAAAAGTGTTCTAGGCAAAATTTCAAGGCTCTGCTTACCGCCGAATTCTGCGCTTACGATCACGATTCCCAGCTTACTTGCAAGTGCCGAATTTCTGCGCCAGCCTTGAAGGCGTAGAATGCCTAGTAACGCGTGCAGCACGCCGTGAACTACGCTTGCCGTAAGCACAGAAATCCCTCTGCTGTAAGCGCCAATTCTGTGCTTACGGTTAGCATAGCAATGAAAATGGGCCCTGATGTCAAAACTCGATTGTTTGTATAATTCTCCGTTTGATCTTTGCTCATGTTATTCTGTTGATACCCAATGCGGACTCCACACTATTTACCTAGACTTGACTTAAGTCTACACTACACCTGAATCGCATAACACAAACCTATACCTAGACTTGACTCAAGTCTACACTACACCTGAATCGCATGACACATACCTATATCTAGGCTTGACTCAAGTCTACACTATACCTGATTCGCATTACACATACCTATATCTAGGCTTGACTCAAGTCTACACTATACCTGAATCGCATGACACGTACCTATATCTAGGCTTGACTCAAGTCTACACTATACCTGATTCGCGTTACACATACCTACACCTAGACTTGACTCAAGTCTACACTATACCTGATTCGCATTACACATACCTAGATCTAGGCTTGACTCAAGTCTACACTATACCTGATTCGCATTACACATACATATACCTAGACTTAACTCAAGTCTACACTACACCTGAATCGCATGACACATACCAATATCTATGCTTGACTCAAGTCTACACTATACCTGATTCGCATGACACATACCATACCTAGACTTGACTCAAGTCTACACTATACCTGATTCGCATTACACATACCTATACCTAGACTTTACTCAAGTCTACACTACACCTGAATCGCATGACACATACCTATATCTAGGCTTGACTCAAGTCTATACTATACCTGACTTGACTCAAATCTACAACTATTACCTGATTCGCACGACACATACCTTTAGCTAGACTTGACTCAAGTCTACACTATACCTGATTCGCATGACACATCGCTGCGTTACACCGGAGGGGAAATATGGCAAAGTCCACTCGTAGCGACTGGCTTCACCATCAGGTGTGTTGCCAAGGTGATTAACACGGGTTGTTGGAGCTGACAGACAATCAGGAGCATCTAGGGCCACCAGACACTGTTCATCCTCTTCGCCTTCTGGTCGACCCCATACGTACTGAATCCCATTGGAACTACTTGCTTGACACTCGGCCTGGCTGTTGAATTCTGATTAGATATAGCAAAAAGGCAGTAAACCTGTTTTGCCAGAATGTTACAATGCATTTACGAGTGCCACTCACAATACGGGCTCCTAATGTAGCTCAGACAATAATGTAGTTTGTATTGCAACAAAACAAAACTTTCTTTGCACAGTCGGCCATATTATTACTTTTGGATTTTATTTGTTAAAGTTTGCGTTGTTTTACTCTGATTAGTTGTAATTCTTTTCTTTACTTAACTGAGGGGAGAGGGGGGATGACGTCATAAAAAATATGACGTGTTCATACGTCGTTGGGACCTACATGTGTTAGTCGACTGAGTGCTGATTACGGGTGATTTTATTACGTTTGTATACGTACGTGTTGCTTTCTCTAGGTAGTTGGTAAAAGCCAGCCATTGATCACCATTGCTGGTACAGTCTTGCTGATTGTTCCATCGTGACCAGTGTTTCCTACCGGTGCCGTCTGGGTACTGCTCCACACACTCGTATTTCTGCTGCACATTATAGCTTTCCGACTGATACGATCTATAACATCAAATGAGGACATTGGGTGTTGTTGGCTGGAAGCTTTGCATGATGTGGATATACGAATTAAGAACTACCAAATTATCAGGTAAACCATCTGAAAATTGTCTCTTTGAGGTTAAGTGTTGGCTATGAAAACAATAGCTCTTTTCAGAGCCAACACTCCTCCAGAAAGAGATTTGTTCATGGTTGTACCCGCCATATACTGACTAAACATCAGGAAACTTTAGTTGTACTTTCGTTAATAACCATTATTAAAATGTGTGGACTGAATGACAAATTCCTTCACGTCCAGTCGATTCCTTCTCCAGGCACCCGTTATTTTTAATGACACCAGAGAGGATGACAAGCATAAAACACCAATGAAACATTCAATGTCATAACATGTCATACACGGCACTAAAAACACCCTGAAAATTGAAACAAAACCAAAAGGAACTTATCTTTGAAGCTTAAAGCCCGGTTCACACTTCCTGCGAATGCGAATGCGAAGCGAATTTTAGTGACACAACAACCAGTGCTCCATTTCCCTTTGCCCATGTCATTCGCATCGCACGAAGCATTCGCAGGAAGTATGAACCGGGCTCAACCCTCAAAGAAATACGCCTCTCTTAATATTTACGCATGATCAGTACGTCACAATTCTAATCCAAAACGAGACCATAGGCGCAGCCACTTTAAGTGGCGGCGGACGTACGCCTATGGCCTCATTTGGGGTAAGAATTATGACGTCATGAGTATTGAGAGAGGCGTATGGGCATGGCCACAGTCTGTTGTTGCAGTCCACCTATAAAAATGTCAGAAAGAATCAGAATCAGTTCAGCAGGGCCCAATTTCATAGCGCTGCTTAAAGGTAAGCAAATTTGCGTGCTTACTGTAGCCTTAACGTATTTCACAGGTTAGCAGAAAAAATTAGGCGGCCATATTGCGTGTTTACCGTGGATTTGCATTGTGACGTCATTTATTTCGTGCGGTAAGCACCGGAAGGTTAGCATGCCTTTTTGTGTGCTTACGGTTAACAGCGCTATGAAATAGAAATTGCACAGTAAGCACAAAATCGGCTGCTAAGCACCACTATGAAATTGGGCCCAGGTAGGCACTCTCATATTGCTTTGGCACACGTCCCATCACATCCTAAAGACTGCTACATGGCTCTTCTATTATGAATAGTTATTATCAACATATTCAGCAACAACCGATCAACAGCTTAGGTAAAGGGAACGGAGGAGCAAAGCATATTCAACTTGTAATATAGGGATGCCTCTGTACCCTTGATGATGTTGAGAGTTTCATACCTTGGGGTAGTACGAGTACCAAGACTGATATCAAGTATAGTACGGATCTCTTCATAAGATAAATTATGACGTTACATTCCTTTCATAGATTTAAGTATTATTGGTTTCGATAATATTGCAAAATTTAAAAAACAAAACGTTGTACGCGACCCTAGCTGACTCCTTACCCGCACAGGCTCGTATCGTGGACCAAGACGGCAATGTCTTTCCAAGGGGAGGGGTGCCAATAAGGGTAATAGTCCCTCTCCTCTGGACATTCATAGCCACTTCTACCGCCATTACTATTCTGGCGGGTGTAGATTGAGGAGCTGTATCCAAGACCGTTGTTGTCTGTGAGATTTTGGTCAGCGGTGAACAAACCTGGAATAAGAATGGCAAAGTGAACTAAATATAAACGTTTAGCCTAAATTGCATTATTAACTGCACCAGTTAGATAAATAACGCATCGTTTACAGAAAACTTTAGAAATAAAAAAAAAACTAACCATGTAGAGTAAGCTTCTTTTTTTTTTACAGTTTGATAAGCCTCAACCGGAGAAAAGTCAGCGGTCCAAAACGCACTTAAAATCGAACCAATTTTTGTTGCTAGTTCCAGTCGCTCTTATCTGATGTTTTAAAGAATTTGAATGGCTTATGTTCACCGAAAACAAATAAACATGCTACTTACAAAACCGACAGTTGAAAACAGTTCCATGGTAAGAACGCGTGATTTTTTTTGTATGCGTCATGAAAGGTAACTTTTGAGGAACTTTGGCGTCAGTATTGATATTTCTGTCGACCAAAAGATTGTGGAGCAACATTTCTGGCAAAAGTTGCAGTTGCAGGCCATGACGATTGACTTACCCATGTTACGTTCCCTGCCGAAGCACTTGTCGTACCAATCAAATTTCTCATGTAATCCACGGTCGTCTTTCACCGAGTTTCTTCGACGAACATCTGCTCGGTTTTTCTTTTCGGTGACGCTTGCGAGCTTCATGTAGCGCTGTGTGTCCGTAGTGAATCCATTGCGAAGAGTTTCAGGAACTGCATAAGGCGCTATTCCGTTCAGATCATAGCGCACATGAAAGCATTAACATGGAAAAAGGTGAGTCTTTAGAACTTTACTAACTTTCCCCAATGACAGTAGAAAGATCGTTTCAAATCATTGGCCTAGCTAAACTGAAAGATTTTTGACCATAGAACATTGTTTGCTCGCGAAACAGTATAGCGAGTTTTATCAAGTGTGGACCGAAGACATTGTGGAGAAGTGTAATGTGACAGTCAAGTGGAAGTTTGTTCTATAGCATTAAAAACAAGAAGAGCAATATTTAAGTGAATACGTTCTCTACTCGGTAGCCAATGAAGTTTCCTAAAGTGATGGGGGGAATAACGTTCTCTAAAAGGGTTTGGAACTTATTAAACAAGCTGCATTATTTTGTAATCTTTGAACTCTGTCCAAGACATGGCAAAAATACACTTGATCATGCAATTTCGGGTAGGCCTACGAGTCTATAGGCGACAATGTAACGACGTCTCAGGAACAGGGCCCATTTTCATAGAGCTGCTAAGCACAAAAATTTGCTAAGCATGAAAGTTCTTCCTTGATAGAAACAGGATTTCCAACCGAAATGTCCACGTGATTTTCAGGATAAGCAATTAACAGCTGAATACCAGTAACAAGAAATATGCAACAAATTCCTGTTTGGGTAATCCTATTTTTATCAAGGAAGAACTTTCATGCTAAGCAAATTTGTGTGCTTAGCAGTTCTATAAAATTGGGCCCCGGTCACACAGGCCTCGATAACGAGAACGAAAACTATAGACCTTTTCGCAAATACTGGGGCGCGCGCGTAAAGCTTGGAATTAGATGCATTGTGGTCTAGCTGGTAGCAAAATTTGATTCATATCTATCCCACAATGCACCTCATTCAAGAGTCTGCGCTTGCGCATTGGTATTTGCGATAAGGTCTATGATGTTACAATGCACGCCCTCGATTGGGTTGAATAAGCGTAGTTTTAGATATAAAACAGAATAATTTATTCTAATTCTATATCAATTCAACCAATAGAACGCGTTTTCTGTGCGTCATGTGATCGTTATTGTTTTCGTTATTGCTCCACAGTCAGTGTGACTCGGCCTTAAAGCCATTATACACAGTATTGTCCAAGGCCCACACTTCGTGTATCACAACTTATATATAAAACAACAAACCTGTGAAAATTTAGGCTCAATCGGTCATCGGAGTCGGGAGAAAATAACGGGAAAACCCACTCTTGTTTCCGCGCGTTTCGCCGTGTCATGACATGTGTTTAAAATAAATCCGTAATTCTCGCTAATGAGAATTTATATTGTTTTGCCGTTTTCTCAAAAAGTAAAGCATTTCATGGACTAATATTTCAAGAGAAGTCTTTCACCATTACCTTCTGTAAACCCTGTAAATTATTTGTAAATCTGTGAACCCTTTTTTGTTTTCTGTACCGAAAGGGTCCAATGGCTTTAAAGCTCATTAATTTTTATAACATAGAGTTCACACAAGGTGCGTCACTGTCGTTAAAATAAATGAAACACAAGTGCTAAAACGATGTCCATGGATAACTGCCAAAAAACTGCACATTAAATTAAGCGGGTTTCGCAATAAATGGTTTCAAAGAACCGGAACAATATCAACGTAGCTACACCTCATAAGCTTTAATGCATAGATTTATTCATATTGTCGTGAATATAATGAATGGTCTTTATTTTATCTCCCTCCCCCTATCCACCCCTCTTCTCTTTCTCTCTCCCTCTCTATCACTGTAATTGTATCTCATCCAAAGATGTCTTCCTTACCAGCATTTTCGGTATCAGGCTCACACATATACTGCAGCACAATGTTACAATTAACGTTAGGGTTATCCCCACAGCCGTGCTGATTGGTAAATTCGACAGTCATGTGACTCTCTCCGCTTGAGCCACTTGCAAAGTATTTCTGAAGAAGAAAAAATGGAAGTGAAAGATGATATTTTGATTTTTGACTCAGCTTCGTGGGTGAATAATGTTTCGGCAGAGTTCAAACCCACTTTGCAGTCCCTGGACTTAACCTGTAGGTTGTACTTTTAAGTACATGTATCGTCTTTTTTTTTTTTTTTTAAACTCAGTCTCAACTTGATTAATCTCAAAGAAAACTCTAATTGTTTGTTTTCTTTATACAATGTGTCCGGTGTTACGATCCAAAAAAACTCCAAACTATCCGTGGATATAAATCACTCAAAAAGCCTGAATTTCCTCAGATGCAACAAAGAAATCAAACAAGGTGACACTGATGTATAAGAACACAGAAACAAGGCGATTTAATGATAAAACTATCAACCACTTCAGTTACCGATTCGGTTTAACAAATATACAATGATTGATTAAATCAAATGTACATTAACAAATGGTTCTTATACAAAATAAGTATCTTACGGGCTAATACGTCGACAGCAACAGAAGATACGGTGAGGAACACAAACACTGGCTTTAAACGATCAGCTCCAGGGGCGATAAATAAGTTCTTTGCCGATGTGACTATGAGCTATCACGGGGTAAACTCACTCCGATAAAATGTCCAGAAGAAGACGAAACAACAACGGGTACACAATCTGACACCCGCCACAAAATATGGGGAAAGGCCCCAAAATACCGAACTGTAGACTAAGTTCGAAAATGTCCTTTCCGGGATCTAAATACGCTCTTTAACTGCACTCGGTCAAACGCGAACTCTATCACAAGCTGCTTCAACGAGTTGTATCACAATCACAGAAGTTGTAGCTTCCACCAGTCTTGCGTAATGTGTCCTCCCGAAAATTTCTCACAGCCCGTATTTAAAGGATTTGTGTGTGGTTTTCTAGAGAGTACTACACTAGTCTAGATCCTTCATAACAGATAAGCGCCGCCCACAATAGGTCAACGGACTTACACACATAAAATGATCGACAGCGTGTGCACATGCATTACGTAGGCTTTCATAACACCGGCTAAAACTGTTAAAGGAACACGTTGCCTTGGATCGGACGAGTTGGTCAAAACAAAAGCGTTTGTAACCGTTTTTTATAAAATGCATTAGGGGTGGATTTCACAAAGAGTTAGGACTAGTCTTATCTCGAGTTAGGACTAGTTACTCGTCCAAACTTAGGACTATCCATGCACTTTGTATATCTCCTAGGACTAGTCCTAAGTTAGGACTAGTCCTAACTCTTTGTGAAATCGACCCATGGTTGGAAAGATGTTTTAAAAGTAGAACACAATGATCCACACAAGTTTGCCTCGAAATTGCGTGGTTTTCCTTCTACTGTGCGAACTAACATGGTCGGCCATTTATGGGAGTTAAAATTTTGACCCCCATAAATGGCCGACCGTGTTAGTCATCGAGGTAAAAGGAACCACGCAATTTCGAGGCATGTTTGTGTGGATCATTGTATTCTACTTTTACAACATCTTTCTACCCATATGCATTTTTTTTGAAAACGGTTACAAACGCTTTTCAAAGACCAACTCGACCGATCCAAGGCAACATGTTTCTTTAAGCACAGTGTCACATGGGGCATTTTTTCACAGTCAACCAAGTTCCGGACGATCTCTACATCATCAATAAAAACTCGACATGTCATTTTCTACCCAAAGCGGTTCATACTTCCTGCGATACGAATGTTGCAAAGACGTCACGTCTCCATTTTCTCGCTGCGAATTATTTCGAATGGGTTGAACACAGCTCCACTCTTCCGAATTATTCGCTGGAAGTATAAACCGGGCTAATTTTGTCTGTCTAAACAAAATGTATGTTATTAATTTTGGTGTTTACCCATACACCGATGTTATTTAGCACTGTATACTCAGAGTTTCCCGAGTCCTGTTAACAAATATCCCAGGCATGTTACTCGGGTAGGATTCGAACCCACGACCCTTGCAAAATTCTAGAGCAGTGTCTTACCAACTGGGCCACCGAGTTTGCCCAGTAGCCCACCGAGGTTGCCCGGTAGCTAGAGGCAGTTGGAATTATCCGTTGTCGCTGCTAAGATATATGGATCTTTGGAAATAGATATCAATCTTGCGATCCCGGACCCGCCCTCTCCTATCCCCTTCCCTCAACAAAAAATGATTAAATAAATATGGGAATCAATGTGTGGTGAAGAGGTTTTCAACTAGTGGTTTACACCCAAGGAGGCCTGGTTCTTGATCATTTTAACACCAGTTGAAAACCGATTCAACACACTTTGATTCCCATCGGTCAAAAAACATCAACACTTTTTGGTAAAAAGTAAAATAAATGCAAAAATTATAATTGTTCAATGATTTCTTTCAACACAACACCCCTCCAGCTATGAAATGGTAAGGCCCTCGGGTAAACAACTCCTTTTCAGGGAATGCTGTGCGCGTCACGCGTATCGCGTGATGTGGCACAACTTACTGTCCCGGCCGTTGCTCTCGACCAATAGGAATGAAGAAACTGTCTCATATAAGCACAGGAGCAAGCTCGCGTGTCACGCCCATGTTTTCATCATTTTTTACTGGTCATAAACAAAAGTGTATACACACCCACGTGACGCGCTCTCCACCAATAGGTAAAGCGAAACCGTATGGAGTAATTATGAATAGTAAATAAACAAATAAATAAGAATAAACTAACAAAAAAGAAGTAGAACTCACCATGTTGTATTGCTGCTCCTCACATACGGCCGCATCGGCTTTCGCATCTCCAACATTGTAACCGCCTCCGTGATTCTAATATATAAAAATAAAAAAATAAAAAAACCCACAATAGTTTGTACTGTTACATGTACCTAGTTTCCCCAATAAATACAAACTATGATAACAGTATTGCAAATAGCTAAAAGCCTTTTTTTTGCGCCTGGGGTGGGGGTGGTTTCTTTGACAATGTAAGCCTGCTTTCAAATGATAAAACCAAAACTTTTTAAACAGAAATTACACACTTACTATGGATCGAGTTTTTTTTTTAATGACCAAAGTTGACACTTAAAAACGGTTCTTGAGTGTCGACGAAAAACAAAGAAAGTTACGGTGAAATCGCACAGTGAACACTTACCTGCGAGTCGAACAATCGGTGTTCGTTTGTAACATTGTTAGTTTTCTCGTTCAACCTGTTGTTGGAACCTCGGGGATTATGGAAGAACACGTCTGCATGGACGCCGACCAGCGCCGCCAGCAGCAAGACTGCACCAAATCGTGGCATCGTTGTAGCACTCTAAGCCTGCGAATAAATAAACTCCACCCACTATGTAACAATCTGAAAATAATGACAAAATGTCTTCAATGTAATCGGGTTTTTTTGTGCAAATAAAAGTAAGTGGCTTGACGTTTCGACCCTAGCAGAGTCTTTTTTGAGGCTAAAATGACAACCGCAAGCCAAACATAAGCAGCAAAGTGGAGATACATGAATATACGTATAGAGAGAGAGCCAAAAAGCTCACATAAAAAAACACAATTGTAAACGACACGAACAGTGTTACATCCCACCACAGCACACATGAATTCTAGCCCAATAGTACTAATGTATAATAATAGAACAAGGTTTGCGGCAACACCATGACACCTTGTGTGGTTCTGAAAGAAACCGTTGTTTTTAACTTGACGCGTCGAGTTCAAAACAACGGACGTTTCGATCAGTATGCTATGATCTCTCTTCAATTTAGAGAATATCATTATATGTATTGCCGCAAAACGTTACTCTGTCGTGTCATGTAAAGCTTCAATTCCTACGTTTAACCTTTCATTTTGCCATATTTTGATACAGTTCGTCCAATACTTCGCATAGAGCAATGGTGGGCATGGCTTACTGTTAACTTTCGTAGGGTATTCTGTTACGTAAAACATTCACTACGGCCAAGTTGAGAAGCTGTGAAATTCCAAGAAAAAGTCATAATTGAAAAATTCTTATTAATTTCAATTTTTAGAATTGATAAAGTTATCTCAAAAATAGTGATCAAATTCTGCAAACAATAATCACAACACAGATAATCTCACAAATTCCTACACTTTGCACGGATAGGTTCCTATCTTGTTAACACATGTCTAGATACAAGCTACAAATAATCACAGTTATTTGGTTTTAACGGCACAGTGTGCATGACGATTGGTAACTTCTTAAGCTTACTTGGTAACGAGCAATGGGGAGCTGTTGATAGTATACAACATTGTGAGAAACGGCTCTCTCTGAAGTTATGTAGTTTTTGAGCAAGAGGTAATTTCTCACTCAAATCAAAATACTAGTCCTGAAAGGTGTTTTTTTCTTTTATAATTCTCTAACAATTTCGAATACCAAATGAGTCCAAATTTTCACAGGTTTTGTTATTTTATGTTTTATGTTGGGATATACTAAGTGAGATTACTGGATTTTCGAAAGTTACCAAAGGTGTCCAGTGCATTTACAAGTTTAATGATACATACTTGTGCAATTTAACACAAACTTGAGCAGCACTGAAAACAAAACTTACCAAACATACTCTACTCCAGCAGCGTCTACGGAACCTCTGGTGGAGGACAGTCAAGTTATAGTCCTGGAACTACTTTCGATTACGCCCCTGGTACTAATATCATTGCGCTCCTATTATATTTTAGCGGAGTTTTATGGCTAAAAGTGTTTGGAAATTCTGATTGGTTGAAACGTAATCACAAATATATGCAACAGCGTACGGCTTGAGCCAAATAAGACTTGACCCATAGTTTGCCCCTGAGCAAGGACGGAAAATTCAGACACTTTAAACTTGAAAAGCAATATAGTTTAGTCGCTCATTGGACTAGCCTGCCATAATCTTTTTCAAATATCAAATTAATATCAAACTCTCATAATAATTTTACTACGAGATGCCTTTTTTCAAACATCTTTAAACACACGTGTCAAACATTCATCAATGAGGCGGCTTAGCTACACAGTTGAGAATAAAAGGTTGAACTTAAGAGCGAACAGTTTGTGTTGATACCTATAATGACATCATCAATTCTGTTATGCGAGCAGCTCAACGAAATTGAGCAGGGCGCCCTCTAAAGAGAAGCTAGACTGGTCCTCTGCCGCTGGTCTTTTTCGCTCGGCCCCAGCGGCCAGGCTACTATCCACCAGCAGGACCGCTAGGATGGGCTAATCAGTTTGGGCAGATTATTGCTCAGAAAGCACGTCGTGCGTGCAGTGCACAGCTAGCACCGGTTCATCATGCTGGCTCTGTGCGTGTACATCTGTCACCATTCAAATCAAACAAATTTGTTCTTTCATATTGCAGATGAAAATCATGCTTTAAAGGCATTTGACACTTGTGGTTAATGTCAAAGATCAGTCTTCCCACTTGGTGTATCCCAACATATGCTTAAAATAACAAACCTGTGAGAATTTCGACTCAATTGACCATCGGAGCTGCGGGGATTCATGAATGAAAGAACTCACTTGTTGCAAAATATTAGTGTGCTTTCAGAGGCCTCAAAAATAATGTTCTATACTATCAGCAGGTCTCCATAAGCCTTTTTGAGATATAGCTGACATAATGCTGCAGCACTATGGTTTGGGTTAATGTGTCAGTATACACCCGAACAAAACAGTACACTCCTATCACGTCCGCCATACCTCAAAAAGGCTTATTGCTCATTACAAGTAAGTTTTTATGCTGACATTTTGTTTGTAGTCCTTCCCAGTAGTAGAGGGCGCGTTTAAATGATGCGAGTGGCCCAAAAAACTTTCCTGACAGCGATAACGAAAGTTCGTGCTGAAGCCATGATGTCTTTGCACTATTGTCTCATCTACAAACTTGTCTGTGACTGTTAATTATGATAGATAAAAGAAATTATTTCAAGATATTTTATCGCCTCTGAAAGAAAACAAACAATCTAGGAAGGAGTTAAAGTCACCTGGAAATATACATATATATATATTTTTTTTTCATACATGATTATGTATAAGTATGTTTAGTAACAATAAAACAATATTTGTGGTAATTTTCTGTCACGATGCATATGTTCAAAAAACTTTTTAAGTTGTTTGGGGGGTTGACTCCGCCTTTTGTAACGTCAATCGAGGCAGACTTTGCCTTGATGCGTAGAGTAAACACACGTGCAAAGTACATGCAAGTCCAAGTCATTGAGTTTGTACGTTTAGAGCATTTTCCGGCAATGCCGACCTAGTGTATTGCTGCTGGATGCAGCAAAACAACTAAAGATGGGGTCAGTCTGCATGGCTGGTCAGACTCACAAGAGCAATAGTGCCTAGGTGTCCGGTCCGACGTCTTTTTCAGCACTGTGCAACATTTTCTCTTCAAATATCGCGCCTCGAACAGCGCCCTCTCGGGTCGGGGCCTACTCTAAAATTTGTAAATAGGATAAGAACTAATTTTTAAGAACTTTAGTTAACTGTTTATTCACATTCCACTTATAAAAACACAAACGATTAACAGGTGTTGGCGTCGAATCTATCCATGCTTTATAGTGACAGCGGGTACCAACCGCGTCTCTGGTCGCAACAATCACGAACGGACACAACTCAGACATCAGATACAAATGTTTTTGGGGTGAACATTGTCCAGCAGAACCACTGTTTTTTCGAAGCAATCATTTGTTGACGTAGTTTATCTCTAATCAACAGTTGTGGGGGCTTATCACTTCGAAAGTTCGAGTGGTCGTTACAAAGTGTCGACCAATCCATGACCGACAATAATATTTGTAACAAAATAAAAGTAAGAAATAAAAGTTTCAAAAGTTTCACAATTATACTATTTAATCTTCTTTTTCTAATCAGTCTTTCACTAGCCACGAAAACTATATAGCAAGAAAGTACAGTATTTCCCACAGAGGAAGCAAACAAAAAATGGTACATGTCACTTCGTTCCTCATTAATCACAATTAACTGAATAATAAACAACTAATTTAATAAGCAACATCTATCGAGATAATAAAATAAATAATTGAAAACAAAAAGTGCGGGTTTGTTGTAGTTATTCATTTTTATTTAACTGTCAGTTAGTGATTGATAAGGGAACTAGACAACCGGCCTTCCATGCAGGTACAATTAATGGTTTTTGATTAACATTGCTGTTGAAATTACCGCCAAACGGCTAAAATATTAGGACCTTTCGGTCCTCAAAATCGTCTCCGAATACTGACAAGAAAAGAAATGGAAAAAGCCCTTACCGGTCGGTTATGGCTTTTGGTAATTTTCAAAGACTAGCCTTCTCACTTGGTGTATCTCAACATATCCATTGAAATCAACAAATTATATAAATCCAAAACAGTTAGTACGGAGAGTGGAGAAAAAAGCTCAATTGATGATCGAAGTTGCGAGATAAAAAAAACCCACCGTGGTCACACGGGGTTGTGTGCTTTCAGATGCTTGATTTCGAGACCTCAAATTCTAAATCTGAGGTCTCGAAATCAAATCCGATGAAAATTACTTCTTTCTCAAAAACTATGTCATTTCAGAGGGGCCATTTCTCACAATGTTTTGAACTATCAACCTCTCCCCATTACTCGTTACCAAGTTAGGCTTTATGCCAATAATCATTTTAAATAATGACCAACAGTGTTCACTGCCTTTAACAGTATTAAGCAGAAAACAGTAAACAACAAAGGTCATTAATATTATTATTTAAAAAGAGGAAGGAGGCAGCAGTTTTAGTGTAACGTGTGGTATCGGTTTGCCAAAACACACTGTACTAAGCGTATTATATATTAATTTATATATTTAAGCTGATGTCAAAGAGCACAACAATAAATTGAACTATCACAATTTAAACATATATATAAAAATAATAAATAAAAAAAACTACACACAAAAAGACGCATAGAAAATATACATTCAAGGACATACAGTAAAGGAATGAAAACTACCTTAAAATAAGATGAAAATACAAATGGATTAAATACATTAGAATACAAGATGGAGTAATAGGTAGTTTGGTGTAAAGGGCACCACGTACAGTATAAAGACACCTTAACTGCTTGTCCCAAAGGACAAATTCTGTCATCAATTTGAAGGTGTTTTGTTTACTCCAGTCAAAGCCAACTGGGAAAAAAAGGAGACAAAAAAACCCAAAACAAGCTGAGCAACCATTAATTTACTTCTGAAACTTCTAATCTGTAATACGATATCTTTTGTACCCGCACTCAGTACTTTGTATAACAATTTTGTCAGATACAAAACAGATGTATGTTCTCATGATGTAGTTTTGACAGATGTATAAATTATCATAGTGCAGTTTTGACAGTCTTAAATACATTGGACACTATTGGTAATTATCCAAGACCAGTCTTTTCACGTGGTGTATCTCAACATATGCTTAAAATAACAAACCTGTGAAAATTTGATCTCAATTGGTCGTCGAAGTGGCAAGACAATAATGGAAGAAAAAATACCAATGTCACACAAAGTTGTGTGCTTCCAGATGCTTGATTTCGAGACCTCAAGTTCGTGGAAAGTTACTTCTTTCTCGAAAACTACGTTACTTCAGAGGGAGCCGTTTCTCACAATGCTTTATATTATCATCAGCCCCCCATTATTCGTTATCAAGTAAGGTTTTATACCAACAATTGTTTTGAGTATTTACCAATAGTGTCCAGTGCCTTTAAGTATCTTTACCAGTGTATTTTATTCCATGTTTTGCCATTATCAATTGTGGCAATTATCCTCAACAAAATAATTCCGTATTGTGGCAGGTGGCAGATACCACTCGCAGTCACATCAGCCCCCCCCCCCCCCCCCCACATCTCATAGTGGACTAGCCGCTGCGAACTGATTCAAATCTTCCATAGTTAAAACTAGAACAAATTAATGATCACTTTTGTGATTGGCACATTAAATGGTATCTCTATTTTATTTTTCATTTTTTTTTTTTTTTAAACGTAAGTTTAATATCTCGCTGCGGGGCGGCTGAAAAGATACCAAGTCACAGATGTGTGTCTGGTAGAAAAAAAAGAATAATAGGTTAAATAAATAATTACTCGGGAGGTGAATGACATTCTAGAGTATCAATGTTGTCCAGACGTCTCAGTAGTTGTTTAAAGCACATGTGTCACATTGGTAATTGTTAAAGACCAGTATCCACACGTGATGGGTTCTAACATTACATGAAATAGGAAACCTTGAAAGTTTAAACTCCGTGGGAGACTTTGGAACGCTAGGTGGCAGCAGACTAACCAGGTAAATTGTTACGTAGTTCTGAGCACGCGCACCTTACCAAGAACAATGGAGTTTACCTTGTAAGTCTGTTGCAACCAAGCGTCCCGAATTTTACCCATTGGTCATTTGAGTCATGAACAAATTGATTGTTTACACTCTAAACATTGAGTTTTGGTCTCGCGAGCTCAAATCAAAATGTTTTACTAAATTCTCCAAAAACTATAGGCCTATTGCACTTCGAAAAAAAAATATTTCAAAGGGAGTTTCCCCAACATGCACCTTGTACACATGTACATTGTGTTCAAAACTGTGAACAATATTTGTTTTCTCACTCCTACAAACCTTAAATTGCTTTGTGTAACTGTCTTGACTTGTTTCGACAATAATGAACTAACAATAATAGCTAATTAAGGCAGGTATAGTCACAGCTGTGGAGAAACTTCTTTGTTTGCTTTTTTAATTCTCGAGTATCTTGGCACTCCTGATAACCTGATTAATTGATGGGACTTCATTTTGGTTATCATGGCATATTGACATAAGCCACACTAACTTTATCAGTATGCATCCAGTGTTCCAAAGTTAAATCGTCCATCACACTTTGTCTCCTGTAAAACTCTTTCAATGCCACTTTAATATGGATCCGTCCGATATTAAAAGTTCACATTTTTTTAATCTTGAAACTTTCGCAAATTGTGTTTCTAAAAACTGTCTGATCAAAACTTGGCCTATATTAACTTTTGTTTTATATACCAATCTGGTTGTCAACATGGATTTTAGTTTTGTTTATTGCTATTATTGCTTTATTTTCATCATATCGTAGCACCGTGCACTTTCCCTTCTGGGACGGGGTCGGATCCATACGGACCGGGACTCGAACCCACACTCTGCTGATAAAACACCATCACTTTCACAAACTTCACCAGAGACTGGCGTAATAACGAGGTGATCGTGAACTCAAGCTCGAGTGGGCGTTAAAAAAGTAGTTCCGGGAACATAAAACTTATTATAAGTAGCGGCCACGGCATAGCTTCATTGAAGAACTACAGGCGCCGTCGCGTTGGATATCGGTAAGCTGTACTGTTTTAGTTAGTCACAGAATGCTTTTTATTATTATTAATTTATTACCAGCAAAACTTATTATTCGCTCTCAAGTAATTGGGGCTTGTCATTGGATATAATTAAACCAGGTTTTAGTGTTTTTATTTGAAATTTAATAGCCCGTGGCTAAACAGAGAGTTTCATTTGCATTCTTCCCTTTTCCGAACTTCATAAAAGGTGGGCCTAACCGACTGCTGCAAAATAACACAGAAAAATAGCAGAGTACTTCCTAGTATTTTTTTAAAGGAACACGTTGCCTTGGATCGGACGAGTTGGTCTATATAAAGCGTTTGAAACCGTTTGTTATGAAATGCATATGGGTAGAAAGATGGTGTAAAAGTAGAATGTAATGGTCCACACAAGTATCACTCAAAATTGCAGTTTTCCTTTTACGTCGCGAACTAACACGGTCGGCCATTTATGGGAGTCAAAAACTTGACTCCCATAAATGGCCGACCGTGTAAATCGACGAGGTAAAAAGAAACCACGCAATTTCGAGGCATGTTTGTGTGGATCATTGTATTCTACTTTTACAACATCTTTCTATCCATATGCATTTTATAACAAACGGTTACAGAACGCTTTTCAAAGACCAACTCGACCAATCCAAGGCAACGTGTTCCTTTAAGCATGGGTTTTTTTCCCCATGGTAAAGTTCTTCCCGACCCGTAGTATACTCTAAACTTGTATATGTTTGCGTATTTTCTTAGTTTGGTGTGCGTTTGCATTTCGGTTTGTTTTGTTCGATTGTTGTTTGCACACTATTGGTAATTACTAAAAATAATTATTAGCATAAAACCTTTCTTGGTAACGAGATAATGGGGAGAGGTTGATGGTATAAAACAGTGTGAGAAACGGCTCCTTCTGAATTAAATTTTCGAGAAAGAAGTAACTTTCCACAAATTTTATTTCAAGAATTAGATTTTGAGGTCCCGAAATCAAGCATCTGAACGCACACAACTTCGTGTGACTAAGGTTTTTTTTTTATTATCTCGCAACTTTGAAGACCGACTGAGCTCAAATTTTCACAGGTTGGTTATTTTATGCATATGTTGAGATACGCCAAGTGTGAAGACTGGTCTTTGACAATTACCAATAGTGTCCAGTGTATTTAATGATGTTGATAGGCCTATAGCTGCAGTTCAGTTGGTATGCCTGTGATGACTATCGTGTATGAACTCTGGGCCTATTTATTTATCCCCACTCTCCGTACTGTTTTGGATTTATATAATTTGTTGATTTCAATTATTTTCTCCTATTATGAGCTTACATTTATTCCTGTTTTTTCCCCTTCTTTTGAACAACTTAAATTTGTTGGTTGCCCCTTGAGAAATAACCTTTGGCTTAAATTGACCTCGCCGTGACTACATGGAGTGAATAGTACCCTAACCCGAGAATTTCCCGTGCGTTAAAAAGGTCTAACAATTTAGGCCTATTTTATATTTAAAAATATACACAAATTGGAAGGCGGGTCTCCAATTATTATACAATATACAAATCAATTTGCCTCAAAAGTAACACCGAAGAGGCGGTAGAAAGTTTATACAGTTCAACTAAATAATATTCTAATCCAAATTTCCCGGACGCCTAGTTAATACAGGCTTAAATCGCAATGCCCAATGGTATGCTTCCTAAAATTCCAACCAGTTCTTTTTAAAAGCAAATGTGAGGTTAAAAACCACAGACTAAAACTTCTCAAAATCAAGAGATAAACCTAAAAACTTAGGATGCACCAAAGAGTATCTTCATTTTCCAAGAAATTCTGGTCCCTTCAGCGGGCCCGGACTTCACGCGACGAACACTCAAAAACCGCAACTTTTTTGACTTGTGGACAGGTTTCTTTGGCATTATAAGACAACAGAAGTGTGGAGAAAAGCACAAACTGTTTAAACTAATGTTATCAACCGATACTCTAATTAGCCTCAGAAGGACAGCATCATCATATTTATACTTATCGCAGGCCCATTTTGCTGACTCCGGTCTTAATCTGAAATCCAGGTCAAACGAACTTTAAGCTTGCATTGTTATCAGATTCGCCCATTTACCAAAACCCTGGATTCGTATTTCACAATTAAAAAGGAAAGTTTATTGACATACGTAATTTGATACGAAATATCACATTGATACTAATTAATTGTTAACACAGCTCCACTTACAGCCTTTCTGTGTATAGCCTTTATCTATTTGGTTACGACTTCTGAAATTCTATATGAGATGTATTTGCATTTATTTGTTTTCAGATCTTTACGAAGCACTTTGTAATATTTACTTTGCAGAACTGTAGTTTATCAACCAGCCACGAACCAGACTGTCACGATGCCACGATTTGTTGCAGTCTTGCTGCTGGCGGCGCTGGTCAGCGTCCAGGCAGACGTGTTCTTCCATAACCCCAGAGGTTCCAACAACAGGTTAAACGGAAACCTTACCAATCGTAAAAGCAACAACAGAATGTTCGACTCGCAGGTATATAATAACTACAAAAATAACAATACAAACTATGATTATTGTGTAAGTAAGTTAAATTAGAAACAACAATCAAACGAACTCCCTATAAATACGCCCACTTCTCTCTTACCTCTCCAGTCTCCTGACGATGACTAGAGCAAGCTAGTCAAAACGTTGAGACAATTTCAAGAACTGACTCCGCGGTAGTACATTTAATCCTTCAAGCTAAAGTAGTCCCAGCCTATTTCTATACCATCCGTCCAGGTAATAGTTAATAAGCAGGAAAGTTCTTTTCAGAACTGAGAAGTCTACCGAACATCCGAACAATCTACTCCGCAGTAGTAGAATAAAGAAAGACAGTTCTCTAAAGAACAAACTCTACCTTGTAAGTAGATACACACATGGTGTTACCACAAACCAAATAATATAAATTGATACCTCACCATCCAATGCCTCAAATGATATACACAACAAAACGATTACGATTGTAGTTGATATTTCGAAGTTTGTTTTAAGTCAGTAAATGCTCTCTATTCTTTAATGTATTTAAAGTCACCTGGAAATAAAAAAAAGATATTTCTTTCAAACATAAGAGTATATGCTTACGAACAATAAAAAACATTTTTTAGTATTTGTTTTTCACGATTTATATGTTTAAAAAAATATATAAAGTTGTTTGGGGGCTGACTCCGCCCACCCCTTCTGTGACGTCAATCGAGGCAGACTTTGCCTGCAATGCGTATAGTAAACACACGTGCAAAGTACATGAACGTCCAAGTCGTGAGTTGGTACGTTTCAAAAAGTGTTTTTCTGCATTCACGAACAGCGCCCTCTCGGGTCGGGTCTACTCTTAAATTTGTAAATAACATAAGAACTAATTTTACCATGCAATACTGTCCGCTCCGGACACTTTTGCATATGCAATCGTGTGCGGGGCTATGCTAAATCCGTCCGGCGGACATGTACATGTATGTGCGCGCTAAAGCGAGCGTGCTGGCTCTGAACCTGATGCAGCATGAATATTCCCGTATTTTATGATTGCAGCGAATACCCAACGGCCGAACATTTCCATTTCATTCATGACATGCACTTAGCTTGTAAAAAAAATTGGCGAACGTATTCCGTCGACCAAGGGCGTTGAATTTACTGCAAGGACGGTTTTGCACTGGGCGGACACAACTGCATATGCAAATGTGTCCGGGCGGACACAATTGCATTATGCGGCAGCGTCCGGGGGACACGATTGCATATGCAAAACCGTCCGGCGGACGTTATGAAAGCATAAGGGGGGAATTCAAAAGGTCGCCGACAAAAACGTTACTTTTTTGTAAATTATTCTAATAATGGTATCATTATTTTTTTTTACACTTTTGTGTTAGAATAATAACAAAGGCGGCTACAATGCGGGAGATGCCAAGTCTACGCCCGCCGCCAAAGAGGAAGGTCAATACCGAATGGTAAGCATAGAAAACAATAGGGTTTTTCCCGAAAGAGACACCAATATGGTACAGCAATCATCTATTAAGTGTAATAATATTGCGCTCATATCCAGCATCCAGTGACACTCAAGGTGCTTCAACATTCAATGTTTAACTCCAAGGATGTGAGACTATTTGTTTGAATTAAAGGCAGTGGACACTATTGGTAATTACTAAAAAAAAAATATGAGCATAAAATCTTACTTGGTATCAAGTAATGGGGAGAGGTTGATGTATAAAACACTCTGAGAAACGGCTCCCTCTGAAGTAACGTAGTTTCCAGAAAGGAGTAATTTTCCACGAATTTGATTTTGAGACCTCAGATTTAGAATTTGAGGTCCCGAAATCAAGCATATGAAAGCACACAACTTCGTATGACAAGGGTATTTTTTCTTTCATATTTATCTCGCAACTTCGACGACCAATTGAGCTCGAATTTTCACAGTTTTGTTGTTTTGTGCATAACTTGAGATACACTAAAGTGAGAAGACTGGTCTTTGACAATTACCAATAGTGTCCATTGTCTTTAAGGTGATTTGCCACACTCTCAAAACTCAACCTGAGACAATCTTACCACCCCCATCCTCAAATCTGACTCTAATATCATTCACTCTATATTCATCGTCAGAAATACTTTGCAAGTGGTTCAAGCGGCAAGAGTCACATGACTGTCGAATGGACCAATCAGCACGGCTGCGGGGGAAACGCTAATGTCAACTGTAACGTTGTACTGCAGTATATGTGCCAGCCAGACTCAGTTACTGCTACAGGTACGGACAAATTGAGATTGTTCAAACTGCACGGAGTCGGGGTTTATGTAGTCTGGTGCGAGCATGGTATAGGTCCCTCCTTTATGATGCTAACACCAAAGTGTTTCATTGAACGACACAGGGGCACCATGTGGTTTTCACATAAAGCTACAATTTGATTTATCGATTTGTTAAAAACAGGGCCCAATTTGATAGAGCTGCTAAGCACAACAATTTGCTTAGCGTGAAATTTCTTCCTTGATAACAACAGGGTTGCCAACCAAATTTCCATTTGTTGCATATCGCTTGTTACTGGTATTCAGCTGCTGTTTGCTTATCCTGAAACTCGGAGCTCGTGGAAGTGTGGTTGGTAATCCTGTTTTTATCAAGGCAAAAATGTCAAGCTAAGCAAACGTTTGTGCTAAGTAGTTCTTTAAAATTGGGTCCTGTAGTGGGTGTGCATGAAGCCTGGCGAAGTTCTTAATCTGATTAATTTGGAGAGATCGAAGTATTATGCTAAAGGACCTATGTCAGTGGTCTTTTTACAAAACGGACAGTTGTGCGGCACTCTAATAATGTTTTGAATGTCACTCTTGATCTTGCTTAACAAAGAGAGGTACATGGTTTGGCCTACATAATGTGCAATGGGTCATCTTAATCGTGATTGTAGCCCATTACTAAATATAACCTAAACATTGTCCCCAAATCTAGCCAAAAACGTGCTCATAAATATAGCCAATACTTGATGTCCCTTATAGTGCAGCCTAAAACTTGTTCCTAATTCTACAGCGGGCCTGAATGTTGTCTCGAAATGCAGCCCTATTAAAGTTATGGTGCTGTATTGATGTCTTGTGTTACTTTTAAAGTCCTCTAATTCGAATTTGTAGGGGAGTATAAGCGATAGTGGGAGGGAAATTGGGTTTAAAGGCTAGAAGGAAGAGTTTTAAGACTCAGCCAAACTTAATTTTCGTATATTTTACCATATAGGTAATGCTGACACTTTTCGCAATGGATTCGAACCCGCCAAACAGGCGTATGGAAAGCACACCGATTTGAACGAGAAGAAGTCTCGAGCAGATAGACGTAAATTCAACTCAGTCAAGCCGGAACGTGGCGTGCATGAGAAATGGGATTGGTATGACAAGTGCTTTGCCCGGGAACGTAACGCTGGTAAGCAATTTAGATCCCAATACACCAATTCAGGCGTGCTGTGTTGAGCACTGTGCACCATTGCTGAGGTGTACATGTGCCTAGTTTTGTGCACACATACATGAGGAAATTAAGTTTCTTTTCACTCATAATGGACACAAGATGTTTTCCTCAACGACTATCACATTTTCCTTATTAGGACATCATGACATACTAATGAAGATCGCTGACTATACAATTTTGAAAATACATCTTGAAAACGGTGCTTGTCTCAGGTGAATTAGGGGGAAAAGACGCGAAAACTGCATAAAATAGTCACTAAAATGAGATTTTGTCAGAATTTCAGTATTTTCCTTTGTGCTTCATTTAAAAAAAATAGCAAGAATGTAGTAAATCGTCATATCATGCAGCCATGTCAGAGAAATCGCCAAGATTGTCGAAAAAGACATTAAATTTCCATAAAAAGAGAAAAGAAACATGATTTCCTTATGTCTCTGTGCACAAAACTAGACACATGTTACCTCAGCAATGGCCGCGGTGCTCAACACTTGCGCGCCCGGTGCGCGCCTGAATTGATGTATACAGAATACTGAATTTTTTGGTTCACAAAAATATATATGGGATCTTCACAGTCTTACTTTTTAAATTGTGCCTTAAAGGCAGTGGACACTGTTGGTAATTACTCAAAATAATGATTAGCTTAAAACATTACTTGGTAACGAGTAATGGGGAGAGGTTGATAGTATAAAACATTGTGAGAAACGGCTCCCTCTGAAGTAACGTAGTTTTCGAGAAAGAAGTAATTTTACACGAATTTGACTTCGAGACATCAGAATAGTAGATTTTGATGCAGAATAGTAGATTTTGATGTCTCGAAATCAAGCATCTGAAAGCACACAACTTCGTGTAACAAGGTTGTTTTTTCTTTCATTATTATCTCGCAACTTCAACGACCAGTTAAGCTCAAATTTTCACAGGTTTGTTATATTATGTTATGCGTACTGTGGAGAAACACCAAGTGGGAAGACTGGTCTTTGACAATTACCAAGTGTTTTTGACGGTTAACTATACGCAACAAATGGTCAACAAATAAGCTTTGTATTTAAAACTATCAAAGCTTGAGATGAGTCCGACCCAAGCAAGTTTGAGTCGAGTCCAATTAAAGGTTGGCAATACCCTTTATATCGCACTAAAACGTTGGTGTGTGGGGTAGGGGTAGTTCCGGACATCAGCATTTATGTACCCCACAAGGAACTTTTTTCTGTGACAATGGGCAAATCTGCAGAACTGACAAATCTAATCCGTTTGGATTTGTTGGTGTAAGTGGTTGAGAAGGGTATAGGAGGGGCGTATCTGGAGAGCGGGCATTGGATACATTGTACGTAAAACGCACCAGTGATGCTGCCTAACACTGTGTTAGGTGTTAATTAGGTCAATATAATTTAATTGGGCGAACGAATAATTATATACATAGATATTTACACAGCTGCAGCAACCATGGTACCAGCACAACACCAAGTGATAAAATGGGAAATAAGTTTTACCAATCAGAAACTGTCGATGCATTTTATAGAATAATGTTTATTGTTCCAACACTAATCAATTTGATGTTCTCATTCTAGAACTGGAGGCTATTGTTGGATGAAAAACAATTTTTCTGTAAACAATGCGTTACGTATCCAACTGGTGCAATTTATCTGACAATTATAAGCACAAAGTTCATGTTGTTCGCTTCGCCATTCTTATTCCAGGTTTGTTCACCGCTGATCAACAACTTAAAGCCGACAATGGACTTGGATACAGCTCCTCAATCTACACCCGCCAGAATAAAAATGGCGGTAGAAGTGGCTATGAGTGTCCAGAGGAGAGGGACTATTACCCTTATTGGCACCCCTCCCCCTGGAAAGATATTGCCGTCTTAGTCGATGATAAAAACTTGTGTGGGTTAGTATTTGCCAAATTCAGCTGACGTCATCACACGATAATGATGTTTGCGCCGTTTTAGGAGTCAGTTTCTATACGTGTCTTATTATGCAATGCGCATTGTAGGCGAAGCGCGTTTAGTTAAAACGCGCACCAAAGATGCGCACCAAAGATCTCAGCTCTTGGACAAAACAACAGCTGCTTATGAAAAAAGTGCATAATGGGGTTAATTAAAATAAAAAAGTCTTGTTCATTTTTAAATTCATTTATCTTAAATTTTCAAATCGATAACCTGTTGATATTTTTTCCATTATCTATTCAGTTTGTTGCTGGATGGTTTTATTTAATAACCGTATTAATAATCGTAGACACGTAAAAGTCCATCACTAATAATCTGTTGTAGATAAGATACCCTAGATAATGGTGAAGGCAATACACTTTGGTTGGACATTGACCAAATATCGGGTCCCGAACATAAAACGCACCAGAACTACTCAAAAATGCCAGGCGTGTTATTTTGGTTATCTGCAGTTTTAAGGGCCGCTAAACAACAGCAAACTAAAACAAAATTGTGTGCATCTTAGAAACAAGAAGATGCATGGAGAATGATTAAGCTAAAAGTTGAAGGCCTGAACCTCAAGGGTTAAACCAGATAAGATTTTAAAATGTAAAACTCATGTATGCTACTAACCTAATCCTGAAGTTCAGGAAAAGATCATTGAAGTACGGCGTCACGCACAGCGCCCTCATTGAAGTCAATGGAAGACCTATCGTTGGGGGAGGTTTTGCTGCACGTTACCAAGAACAAAAGCGTGAACGTGAAGGTCAGAAAATGGTGCTATTTCTAAGTGACGTCACCACTTTTGGCTTAACATGCTCACGTATGACGTCTTCATCTTCACGTAGGCCTACATAGCTGACGTGAGAAAATGGTAACTTCACGTATACTTAAAACGTAATTGTTTTAGCAACAACATTTTCTGACGTTCAGGATTCAGCTAAACCTCCCTATTGGCTAAGAGTTCTTCGTGGCGCCCGTTTCCATTGTTAATAATTAGAAAACATCTTCATAATTATATCGTGGCAGATATTATCAGTCGGAGAGCTATAATGTGCAGCAGAAATACGAGTGTGTGGAGCAGTACCCAGACGGCTCCGGTAGGAAACACTGGTCACGATGGAACAATGAGCAAGACTGTACCAGCAATGGCGGTCAATGGCTGGCTTTTACTAACTACCTGGAGAAAGCTATACGTACGTACACAAACTCATTGTCAGCACTAATTATTTTCGACCAACACGTGTAGGTCCCAAAGACGTATGAACACGTCGTATGACGTCATCCCCCTTAATTTTATGTAAGCAACAAATTACAACTATTCAGAGAAATACCAACTCATACACAATGCAAACTTTTACAAATATAATTTAAAAGTAATTTAGCCGACTGTGCGAAGAGAGTTGTGTGTGTTTTAATACAAACTACATTTTGTTCTGAGCTACATTCGTAGCCGGCATTTTGCCACTCATAAATGCATTGTAACATTCTGGTAAAACGGTTCTGTTGACTTGATACTGCCTTCTCGCTCCCTAATCAGAATTCACCAGCCAGGCCGAGTGTCAAGCAAATAGTTCCAATGGAATTCAGTACGTATGGGGTCGACCAGAAGGAGAAGAGGATGAACAGTGTCTGGTGGCCCTAGATGCTCCTGATTGTCTGGTATCTCCAACGACCCGTGTTAATCACCTTGGCAACACACCTGATGGTGAAGCCAGTCGCTACGAGTGGACCTTGCCATATTTCCCCTCCGGTGAAACGCAGCGATGTGTCATGCGAATCAGGTATAGTGTAGACTTGAGTCAAGCCTAGATATAGGTATGTGTCATGCGAATCAGGTATAGTGTAGACTTGAGTCCAGTCTAGGTATAGTGTAGACTTGAGTCAAGTCTGGGTATAGGGGTGTCATGCGAACCAGGTGTAGACTTGGTTCAAGTCTAGCTATAGTGTGGAGTCTGCACTGGATATCAACAGAATATATCATGAGTTTAGATCAAACTGAGAACTACACAACATTTGGGTTCTAACAAATGTTTCATCACCTTCCTGGAAGATATGATTCGATAAATTAAAAATAGAGCCCACTGCAAATGTTGAAATACACATGTTTGTTTTGTTACAGATATAACATCACTACTGGAGACTACAATCCACAGACGACTGATTCTAATTCTAATGGTGATGCGTAAGTATAACTTTCTAAATAAGCCAAAGTATGTATTCTTCAATGTCATCATATAAATGAACATGGTATTATGGCATAAGCCAAGCCTACAGTCCGCTCAGAGGCACATGTGAGCACAGAATGCAAAAACACAATGAATGATTTTTGGCAGACAGAGTATTGCGCTGTTTAAGATTGAAGAAGTAGAGGAAATACATGTTTTCAACGGATTTAACCAAATGTACTTTAAAACGAGTCAGGGGTTATTTCCCCCTCATTGGACAACTTCCAACCAACGAAATAATTCCTTATTCGTCGTGTTTTTCTGCTCCTGCTTTGTTCAGATCTCCTGTCAAAAATGACCCCGATGTTGACATCGTGGCCGGTGTCCAACTCTCTCTTGCTGTCAACACAGCTCAGTATGGTCGCACTTTCCAGGATCGTTCCCATGCGATGCTGATGATGCCACGACCTGCTGGTAAAATAACCTGTTTCTTAAAATTATCAACTTTTTTGGGGCGGTAGGGGAACACACACTATAATCTGATTCTGCCAGCTATCTGCATTATACAGCACATGTTGCTATTCAATTTATACTCTGAGGTTTGATTCATTACAGGATTGGAATCGTCCACCATCTACAACCTGAACGTCCGAGGGAAACGCGGCAACCTGCAGCAGACAATCCCAGCAGTAGAATATGACTTCATCCCCAATAATCTAGAGATCAATGATGGTGATCTAGTACACGTACAGTGGACAGGTGAACCAAAAGCTTACTTTTGGGTGCAGCTTTTACAATGACCCCTCTCAGTACAAGAGCAGTTACCCAATATAGAACTTATCAGTGTTTCAACTATCATGTACAAGGTAGACACACTCTGTACAAACCTATGGGGATGTCAAATTTCCAATATCGATGCACAAGGTAGACATCCACTACAAAACCTACGGGAGTGTCCAATATCCATCAATTCACTGCACAAACCTACGGGAATGTTTTATATCCAATATCGATGTACAAGGTTGACATTCACTGTACAAACCTACGGGAATGTCCAACATCCAATATCGATGTACAAGGTAGACGTTCACTGTACAAACCTACGGGATGTCCAACATTCAATATCGATGTATTGACATAATGTACAAATCTAAGGGAATGTTCATACCAATATCGATGTGCAAGGTTGACATTCACTGTACAAACCTACGGGAATGTCCAACATCCAATATCGATGTAAAAGGTAGACATTCACTGTACAAACCTACGGGAATGTCCAACATCCAATATCGATGTACAATGTAGACATTCACTGTACAAACCTACGGGAATGTCCAACATCCAATATCGATGTACCAGGTAGACATTCACTGCACAAACCTACGGGAATGTCCAACATCCAATATCGATGTATTGACATAATGTACAAATCTAAGGGAATGTTCATTACCAATATCGATGTGCAAGGTTGACATTCACTGTACAAACCTACGGGAATATCCAATATCCAATATCGATGTACAAGGTTGACATTCACTTTACAAACCTATGGAAATGTTCAATAACCAATATCGATGTACAAGGTAGACATTCACTTTACAAACCTATGGAAATGTTCAATAACCAATATCGATGTACAAGGTTGACATTCACTTTACAAACCTATGGAAATGTTCAATAACCAATATCGATGTACAAGGTTGACATTCACTTTACAAACCTATGGAAATGTTCAATAACCAATATCGATGTACAAGGTAGACATTCACTTTACAAACCTATGGAAATGTTCAATAACCAATATCGATGTACAAGGTAGACATTCACTGTACACACCTATAGGAACGTCCAATATCCAATATCAACTTTTTTACTGTCATCATTGGTTTGTGTTCATAGGATCTAATACTCACAATAACAACAACGCGGGTAATGCTGGAGAAGGAAGAGCCGGTAAGTTAAATCTTTGACTCAATTCGGAACTGAATTCCTTTCTTGGTATCGATTTGTTTTGGTGAGGAACAATATGTAGTGGAAAAAAAACTAATTATTCTAAGCATTGGGTCTTCTTTTGCAAATATTGTTCCAATCATCAAACAACTATATATATTGTTTAATTACACTCTGGACTCAAGATTTAAACCAATGTAAACTTGATACATGTCTAGTCTCTTCTCCCAAATCAACAGGCAGCGATCGCAGCAATGTAGTTCAGTTGGAAGATAGACTCAAGAACTATCCACTGTCCTTTGAGGAAACTACGATGTGGACCAACGCACATGTGAAGTGGATCTACTTCCAAGACACTCCTAGTATCACTGCCAAGGACTTGGTGATCAACCTAGCTACATCAGGATACTACCAGTAAGTTTTAATGGAACACATACGATGCTGGTTGGCATTAACTTCTCTCATCACAGCGAACTCGTTCTCACTAGACGTTCTGAAAAATGTAGTCTTGGTGCAAGGCGATAAATGAGCTCGGTACGGAGGGATCGCGACTATAGTTGTGATAGTGTGAACAACAACGTCTTGCATCAAGACTATATTTTTCAGAACGTAGTGAGAACGAGTTCGGTATAAATTGGGTTTAAACAAGATCCCTCTACTTTGCATTTTGTTTAGAAAACGGTCATTGTGAAACTTTGCCCATTTCTGTTTAAGAACTCATAAGCGTCCGTGGTTAGACCTGAAGATGGGTGATTTCTAATGACTCAACTTTGGGGGCTTTTTGCTTTTTCCAGATGCGAGAAAACTGCAACCTGTGGCGATGAATCAATTGAAACAAAGGTGGCAGCGAACAAAGCTCTGAATAAAGATATGAATAACGCACCTGCCTCGTATGGGGGCGCCCTGATCCAGTTCCCTAGTGGTGAGTACTTCTATATGTGTACTCGCAACAACAACTTCACCAACCGGAGCCAGAAAGGTCGCCTGCTCGTCAAGCAACAGCAGTGAGTCTGTAATCCACGGATGGGACTCTTCAATCAGGGGCTCATTATTGAATGATAAATGTGATTATTCAGAGCTGTTATGAGTCGTAGCTTGTGGCTTTCATCACGTCTACTTAAGATATACATTAGTACCTTTACTAATTATAAGACAACAAAAACCATGATCTTAATTCCAAGTATTTTATGGAATTGCAATAAAATATTATGGGTTTCTTCATTATTGCGAATGTATCAGAAAGTTTGCCATTGGTTTGCAACACTGACATCAAACACAGCAGGAGTATTTGCAGAGTACTCGAGACAAGCACACACAAAGATCACAAAGATCTATGTTCTCTGTGGACATTTATTGTACTTGCGCACTAACTCAAGCCTGTAAGAGACATCATGCTCTGCGTTCCATTGTTATTATTATATTATTATTACATACACTCTTTGGTAATTCATTTTACTTGTGCCCTACTCAAACCTAAGAGACCATTGTTAATGTGCACTTAAACGCTGTTCACAACATTGTGTTTAAACGTGTATGTTCACAAAGTGTTTCAAGTGCCTACTTTATGGGACCTCCTTTGTTCTTATGTCAGTTTCTAATGAAAAGCTTAAACACACATCAAACCCTGTAGTTAAAGATTCATTATAAGCAACATCAACAATTAATTTTATTTCCATGAGTCTATGCATTTTGCAATTTACCATTTGGCATGTGAGTGAATGCGAACAATAAAGTAAAAATTAAGTGATTTTTAATGCTTACATTAAGTGATTTTAAAAATCTTATTAGCTTTTCAAACAATACTTCATTAAAAAACACTGTATAAGTATTTGCTTTTACCTTTTTGCATCCCTCCCCCTTTACAAAAGACTAATTCGCATTAACAAGCTTTTCAGCTCGTTCCGTTTCATTAATTGTTTTTTCTTTCACATTATTCCATACAGACACCGATTTCCTTAGTCATTATTTCAATCTTCTACTTAGCTTTAACGTTTGAGTTCAATTGGCATTTTACCCGGAGGCCTATTCAGAGTTGTTGCTTTGCTCTAGAACTTTACGAAGCTTTAAAAGTGCACTCAGCGTGTTGAAAACACATTACACGTTATCCAATCGAGTCAGCACAAAGGTTTCTGTCAGGATTTCCCCTATGAGTAAAATATCGAGGTACATGTAAGGGCCATCATCTTAACCATACGAACGATTCAAGTCCATGCAATACCGATGATAACTTGCTTGCAAAAAAATAAAAATATATATAATTTTGTAATCAGTTGGTGCGAACCAAATTATTTAAGTTTGGGAGTACAGCAGCGATATATGCTATTAATTATTGTGAAGCAAACAATCAAAGTAGTATTAATTTTCGACTACATCTTTGTGCAACCCAGCAAAATAAGTTTTTAAATAAATAATTGTAGCATAAAAAACTTACGAGTCTCAAAGAGTTCTTACTATTTGTTTGTAAAATTGAACTATATCAAAATCTAACAAAATAATTATTGCCAAACCGGTCTTCAAATCCTTTACTAAAACGAAAACATAAGATTTGTTTAGGCCGGATCATAGGAAAGCTGATACGTTTTAGGTGATGTGTCTTTCAAACTCTCATCAGCCACCTCATCATGGTCTAATGCAAAATTTAAGAAGAAGAAATAGCTAAATAAATTAAATTTATCAAGTACATTAAATATTATTGGAGGAAAAGGTAGTCAGTTCATAAGATACACATTTCGCACGACAGAAATAAAAAATCTTACCAGAAGATAAGAAAGTTGAACAAGTATTTCACATCATTTAATATTGATAAGTGAATTTCTTTATAGCGCACAATTCACTTACGAGTGAGGCGCCTGGAACCCGACAATGCAAATCAAATCTCACTCTATATTAATGACAAAGAGCTTAAATTTATTATATATATATCTGAAATTTATGGGATTTTTTTTTAACCAAATCATCTTAAACTCAAGAGCTGTGTGTGCTACAAATCGAAGTTTCGATCATTGATGATCTTCATTAACATCCAAAGTTCAAGTTCTCAAACCAGTCTTTTATAACAAGAGCATATTGAATATTGGAAAGCTGTATCCGTTAAACTCAGAAAACTTTGTGATTTATTGTTTGAAAAAGGGGCGTACTTACCAGAGTTGGAAATGTGTATTTAGTCAAGGTCCTTTTCTTCGAGAAAGTCGGCAAACTTTACTGAAAAGATATCGGTATAAAGAGATGGTCAAGTTTTGCGCGTGGGCGGCCATTGTGATGACAACATTATAAACGTTCTGTGAAAGTTGCCCCCCCCCCCCCCCAAAAAAAAAAAAAAAAAACCAAAAAAAAACAACAGTGAAGTCTGTTTCCCCCAATCCTTGCATTATAAACTCCAAGATTCAAAGGCAGTGGACACTATTGGTAATTGTCTAAGACAAACCTTCACAGTTGGTGTATCTCAACATATGCATAAAATAACAAACCAGTGAAAAATTAAGCTCAATCCGCCAACGAACTTGCAAGATAACAATGAAAGAAAAACCAACCCTGTCACACGAAGTTGTTTGCGTTTATATGGTTGATTTCGATCCCTCAAATTCTAAATCTGAGGTCTCGAAATTAAACTCGTGGAAAATTACTTCTTTCTCGAAAAATATGGCACTTCAGAGGGAGCCATTTCTCACAATGTTTGATCAACAGCTCCCCATTACTTGTTACCAAGTAAGGTTTTATTTTGAAAATTATTTTAAGTGATATACCAATAGTGTCCACTGACTTAAAGATAGTAAGAGCAATCATTGGTGTTGGACCCTGCTATTGGATTGACGCCACTAGACGACCAGTCATATTATCAGAGTAAACTACGCTCTCCTGTACAATAGCACCCACCAATCGGGTCACAGTTCCAGTTTTGATCAAGGATTGTTATCTTTACAAATAAAAATTTTTCATCCTAGACCGTTAATTCATGTAGTGATTGACCTTGTGGCCTAAATCTTGTTTTATGAAGGGCAGCCAAACACTATTTGAATTCATGCTGGATTGCAAGTGGGTCGGGTTGACCCTTTGATGTAACGTAGGCCATGGGATATAACGTGAAGTGATGGTTAACCCTTGCATTACATGTACAGATGGACAAGGAATAATATGAAACATGGCTTATTTCTTACACGTTGAAAGTGTAATTTAAGCAACAGGAGACTAGTTTAGCTATATAAAAACCCGCTATGGTTGAACAAATTGCTCATATTATGTTCTACCAACACAAAAATATTGTAAAGAAGGCTTTGCAGTATTGGTGTACCAAGAATTACCTAAAACAATGGACGACAAGCAAAACAAAGGTCCAATTCGGAAGCATATAGCCACCAAATGAATTCAAATTTTGTTCTCTCTATAAGTTATCGTGTAAGTGCACAATAAGTCTAAACTTATTGAGTACGTACATGATAACTCATTGTGTACGTACACGTTAACTTTGAGAGACATTTTTATTCATGTGGCGGGTAAAACGCTTCCGTAGCCAATGCTTACTTTTAGTTTCCATAATAATTACCTTTCTCGGTACGTTTTTCATCCAAGTCTTCCTGGAGTAAACTTCGAGCGCTCTCTGATGATCAATACAACAAACCAGAATAACGTTAGTAACATGTTGGTAAGTCATGACCAAGGAGGTTATCGTCTGCCTTTGTGCACAGCCACAACTGTGGGTACACATATTGTCAGTGACCATTTATGAACACCAGTTTGAAAATCATTGTATTTTTATAGTTGTATCAATGCAATTGCGGTGTCAATGGTGAATAGACAGTGCTTGGAGCTGTTGAATACATCTGCAAAGAGTAACTCAATATTTATACATCTTTTTGTTGTCTTTGTATCAACAAAAAGTGTACCCACGATTTTATAGTTGTGGCTATAATTCAATTGAATTATGCAAAACACTCTCGCAATGGTCTAAAGTCATCTAATAATTTTACCTTTTATGATAATTTATGACGTCATGTGACGTTTACTCACCGTAAGCAAGTTTGTGTGCAATGGCTCTTATCAAATGTCGCTCAAGCTCTTCCTGATCTTTAATATGAACAGATATAAAGCGTCATCAAAATTAGTTTCAGTTTATCCGCCTGCTTTCATTTTTTATTCAATGGTAATAGCTGAATAAGTTAAGATTCACAAGTCAAGTGTTTACCAAAAACGGGGAAAATGGGGCCTATAGGCCTACAGTGCAATTTTTGTGTTGCCCTTATCTGAAGGAAACCTGACAGGTATTCATTTTAATTCGAACTGTTTTTGAAACGGGGGAACTTAGACTCTCTTGGTTCATTTTCTGAGACTCGATGATAGGCCAAGAAGACTTTCACTTAAAAAAAAACCGAATACTGTGTAGTATACGAAAATGAACTGAATTTTGTACATGTAAATTGTTTCAATTCTCTAATAAGTACACAAAGAAACGTGTTATATAACAAAAGCTCTTATTGAATATTAGATACTACTAATTTCACATCAAAAATGATATTACTAAAAGTTATTCAAATAATTATCATGTCTTACAAGTTTGGCAAACCACTGCAGCTCCAATCTCGCAGAACTCATAACCCGCTGCCTGTATTTCGTCGCACTGCGCGAGTGAATCCTCGTCCCCATCACACATGTATCCCGGGAAAATCTGGCACATCGACAGGCCGAAGTCGTGGGTGTTCCCGACGCGCTGGACCCCACTGTAGCCAAGCTGTCTGCAGACAACCTGGGCGATGTTCTCGTTCCAGGTTTCATTACAAAGCGTGTACCATTCCAGCCCGTGGTAGATTTCCACGCGTCCCTCGTTCCGACTTTCCCCATCTCGCAATCGAAGAAGAACACCATGCCCCTCTAAATTATAATTAAAATAAATTAATAAATAATGTATTTGCGCCTCAATCAAATCAGTGTTGTTTTGCACTGTGTGAGTTTTTTGTGCGAGACCTCAGTTTTAAAATGATAATGAAAAATGGCAAGAAAAAACACACGTTTTTTATTGAATGCTTTGAGATATTATTTTAGTGAGAAATACCTTTTTCTAAATCTCAAAAACCACGATACTTCTGAGGGAGCCGTTTTCGGTAACCAAGTAAGCTTTGTATGTAAGTACCAATACTGTCCAGTAGTGCCTTAAATAGTAAGTTGCGTTAAAAAGAGCCTTCTTACCGATACCTGCGTCGACACTAACGACTGCTAATCCCAAGCATGCTAGAGTCATTAGCTGGATACACTTCATTATGTATCGAAGAGTAGTGCGTGAGGGAAGAAAGAACTTGTCTGAATGATGTCAGTTCGTCTTGGGTTACACTTATGTAAGTACCAAGCTGGGCTGTACATCAGACGTCACACTCCGAATTGTGATAACACGAGATACCGGCCTTTAAAAGCTGAGATTTTCCTGTCAGATTGACCTTCAACCTTACATGTACATGTACATGCCATAGTACTACTAACAACACAAATGTTGTTCTTAATTTCCTTTTGTAAATAATGCTCTTATGGTGTGCGGATGGAACAAACAGATCCCTCGGACTCCATTGTTATTTTTTTTTTGTGAAAGACCCATACACAGACACCCCCTTACGCTCTCACAGCAGTATCATCAGAGAATTTTCAAATCAGAGCGATGCGTTCATTGCAAGTTAGTATCCAATTAAATTGAAGGGTTTGTAAGACCGGTGTCGCATGCAACTATGTCCTCTATGCAATAATATCCCGATGACGTTTTTGCATATGCAATGTTGTCCGCCGGACGGTTTTGCATATGCAATCGTGTCCGCCCGAACGCTGCTGCATAAAGCAGCTGTGTCCGCCCGGACACATTTACATATGCAGTTGTGTCCGGCCCGTGCAAAACCGTCCTTGCAGTATTAAACGCCCTTGGTCGACGGAGAACACGTTAACCATTGTTTTACGTTGGGTATTCGAGGCTATCATAAAATACGTGAATATTCTTGCTGCATATACGTAGGTTCAGTGCATGCACGCTCTCTTACGCGCGCACATATATGTACATATACAGTCATGTACATGTACATGTCCACCGGACGGTTTTTGCATAGACACGATTGCATATGCAAAAGTGTCCGGAGCGGACAGTATTGCATGGCTGGACACAATTGCACCCGACACCGGTGCATGTCTTTATCCAAGACAAGGTACCAGTCTATACAAGGTAGTGTCAAGTCTCCCAATCAAACCAATGTCGTTTCCTCTAAGTGGGTGGGGCATGGCTTTCTTCATGAGCAGTGTCAAATTCCTTAGCGTGGGATAGTTCGATATACTCCCCCACCTACCTAAACATACCATGCTATCATTTAATTGAGCTAGCACCTCTATCTATTGAATGTCATTGTGAGAAACACACATATCAATATAGGCGCTTTGTTGATTTAGTTTACCATGATATTATGCACCACGACGGCCATTGTGTTTACATGTACAGACCAGGGGCAAGAAAACAACACTTGAATGCTGCTATATGGCAACATTTATAATTTGACGTTCTGACGTCTGACGTCATACTTCGAGGCTCGTGAATAACAATAAAGACGGGTTACCAGTCTAAACCCGGGCTTTCAAATATAGGTGTCTCGCCACAAGATCAGTTTTAACGTAACTTTCCTCTCAAGGTCAATCAGAAAATATTTGTTAACAATTTTCTGCTTATCAGAAATGAGGATACCATTCATAAACTGTACATGTGACATGGTAGTTTTGGTTGGAAACCAGATACTAAGCATTCGTTTGTTGTGATTTTAGCTACATGTTGTGCTTAAAGGAACACGTTGCCTTTGGATCGGACGAGTTGGTCTATTAAAAGCGTTTGAAACCGTTTGTTATGAAATGCATATGGTTAGAAAGATGTTTTAAAAGTAGAATACAATGATCCACACAAGTATCACCTTCACGGTTTTCCTTTTACGTCGCGAACTATCACGGTCGGCCATTTATGGGAGTCAAAATTTTGACTCTCATAAATGGCCGACCGTGTCAGTCGACAGGGTAAAAAGAAAACCACGCAATTTCGAGGCAAATGTTTGTAGATCATTGTATTCTACTTTAATTTACAATATCTTTCTAACCATGTACATTTTACAACAAACGGTTACAGAACGATTTTCAAAGACCAACTCGACCGATCCAAGGCAACGTGTTTCTTTAAGCATGCTCTTTTAAAATTGGGCCCAGTGCCCAGTTCCATAGACTCGCTCCACGCCCCAAAATTTGTGACTGGTATCCTGCTCATTCCTGCTAAGCAGAAATATGTCAAGAAATATTTTTTACTCTAGGGCCCTATTGCAGAGTGGTTTATCGCCCATCATGTACATGTACATGTGTGTGCATACTCCTCATTACCGGACTGAATATCAGATGAATTAGTTTTACTTGGTCTATTTTATGGTTATGTTCTTTTGTTCTTCGTTGATGTGTCATTTTACAGATTACAGGCCTAAATTTTGTTGAGGGATCCGAAGTGTACAAAATATTAAAATTAAATTTAATTAGAAAACAAACGCATCATGTTTAAACAAGTTTTTAATCTGCATTACCCCTAAAATAAATTAGCACTAACAAAGGAAGCACTTTGCTGCGGCCGCTAAGTAACATTAAATGAATACTTGAGACGGATTTAAGACAAATTTTAAAACCTTTTCTCATCTCATCCAATCATACCCAAAACCTTTATTAAACACATATTATACCGTAATAAGTTATAAAAAATATAAGCATGATGAATGCTAATTTGGAAGTACATGTGTTATCATTGTGTTGCAGGCTTTTAAACAAATTTTATTTAAATGATTTATAGTTAATTTCAGGAAAAATTTTCATTAACAGAGTTCATGATTACTCAAGAAAAGACCTAAATACAAAAGCTATCACCAGCCATAAAAAAAATGTTCGATGTCAAAACAAATAATTTGAAAGTCATCCGTGCACCAAGTTATCATCACACCTGCAAAAAAACAAAAACAAAACGAAAAAAATTAAACTTAATTTGATATCAAAGTGTTTTCCAGCAACTCAAAGTGTAAACAATTGTATTTCCATACAAGTTCTTTTTAAACGTAAACTAGAACCGGTACATTAAACATAGTTTTAATAGCAATGTATGGTGAAATTTGAATTAGTATTATTTCCAAGTTTGTACATATCCTCTTGTGGGGGGTGTGTTTGGTCTTGTTATTCAATATTGCCTGGGCTTTCTGTCGCTAGTGGCTTTCCCTGCTAGGGTTCTTGTCTTTTGTTTTGTTCCAAGTGTAGTATGCACCACCCCCACTTAAAGGAACACGTTGCCTTGGATCGGACGAGTTGGTCAAAACAAAAGCGTTTGTAACCGTTTTTTATAAAATGCATATGGTTGGAAAGATGTTATAAAAGTAGAATACAATGATCCACACAAGTTTGCCTCGAAATTGCGTGGTTTTTCTTTCTACTGTGCGAACTAACATGGTCGGCCATTTATGGGAGTCAAAATTTTGACCCCCATAAATGGCCGACGTGTTAGTCGACGAAGTAAAAGGAAAACCACGCAATTTCGAGGCATGTTTGTGTGGATCATTGTATTCTACTTTTACAACATCTTTCTACCCATATGCATTTTATAAAAAACGGTTACAAACGCTTTTCAAAGACCAACTCGACCGATCCAAGGCAACGTGTTCCTTTAAGGTTGTTTCCTACAGTTCATGTATCTGCCCGCGGTCAGGCCAGGTTTTTTAGAACTTTGCAAAGTGTTTCTACAAGTTTGTATTCTTCTTAAAACTGTTGTATTGCTTGTTATTTCTTGTAAATCTTTGATGTGCAACTTTTTAATGTGATTTTTCATGTTTGCTGGCAAACAAAATGAAATGAAATGAAAAGAAATTTGTTACACATGAAATCTTACCGTTTGTCTTAATGTCCGACATTCATAGACGATTTGGCGACTTGCTACCTAAGCCTCTGCAACAAAAAATAATGCGATAAATAAAATAAAAATGTACAAAACAAAAAAACATGGCAACAATGTTTTCAAGAATAACACCATCCGTTATTTTAATTATAATAAGCATACTGCAAAAAAGAAAAACATGATGTTAAAATTGACAACAATGGGTGTTGTTACATATGGACACCGGTGAGATAGTTTTAAAAAAAACATTGCGGTGTTAAACTAGCATAATTTTAATTTCATTTTCAGAAATTGTTGTTATTTTAACACCCTGTGACGTAATTTGGATTCCTTTTTGGTATCTAATGTGACAACCATGCTGTCAATTGAACATCCCAGTTTAAGACTATACTCTTTGTATTGTGTTTCCTTTGTCGTTTTTGTTCATTGTCTTTTACATCGAAACCTGTCTCAATGCCTCACCTGCCATCTTCTCCTCAAGCTTTCTGATTAGCTCGTCCCTCAAGCTTTCAATAGCTACAAGAACAAATATAAAAAGCTAATCAAGACAACAAAGATTACAAGTATAACGAAAACACAGAGATACAAAAATAACACAGAAAATAAGATGACAATATTATTACAAAGATGGCAAATATAACAAGATAAACAGTATTAACAAAGATTAATGCAAAGCTATAAAACAGATACATGTAACAAGTTTCCAAGATAAAGAAGAAAGCTAGATAACACAGATGACAAAGGTGACAAATATAACAGGATAACAAAATATAACAAGGATTAAAAAAATAACTAAGATAGCAAGAATAAAAAGAGAAAAAAATATTACAAAGATAACAACGATAACAAGATTACCCCCCCCCCAAAAAAAAAAAATAAATAAATAAATAAATAACAAGATAGCAAAGATGATATACATGTATAATTTGTGTCCTTATTCGGGACATGTATAACAAAGCCTATGACATTATAATCACAATCACAGAATTCAGTAAATAAAGAATAGCAATGAGAGAAGACAGTAAGGGCAGGGCAAAAAAAAATATAACCTGAGAAATTAAAATCGAACTGCTAAAGAGAGAAATCGCAGATGACAAAAGATAACAAAAATAGCAAGATATATAACAAAGAGATTTGATAAATTAGTAGTATAGCAGTATGAAATACGGGGTATTGATAAGCAGGGAGAAAACACATGACAACAATTTTCAAAATTATAATTCAAGTCTCAAATAAGTTAAACTATAATATTGGGGGCAGAGTCGAAGAAGGCGCAACCCAAACATTACACACACTCTGTTCACGTATATATGATGAAGGCTTCTTGCAACATTCAGTGTGTCTCGGTTTCCTCAGCATCAGGGGAAAATCAAATTGAAATGTTAACACATTATATCAATTTCGCATAAATATATGCTATCCCAAAAGGATAGACCCAAAAGGTGTGTATAGATGTATACAGACGTGTTATTTTATGTGTTTATTGTACAGGGCTGATACTTCACGGAGGCAACGGAGGTAATTGCCTCCGTTGCCCCTTGCCATTGCCTTGGTGCCTTTTCAAAAACGAAGCATACAGGCCTGTGTGTGTATATAGGAAAAGTTTAAATAAAATTTGGTTTGTGTGGCCGACTAAATACATTATGTTTGACTATAAAACAATACTTACTCTGTTCACGCTTCTCAGCATCCTCGTTTTCTAAGTGCTCCTCAGCTGAGGGATTAAACAAATCAATTTTAGTTCATCACGGATGCTGATCTCATTGTTTGAAGGCAATGCTTTTAAAAGATGGTTTTGTTTTGTTATACATGTAATTTGTTTTATTATTACTATTATTTTTTTAATTATTCTTAAAACGCTTTTAGAAAACGTATAACCAAAGAATATTTATAATTAGAAATACTTTAACAACGATTTGTGTTTACTTAACCCTTCGAGGAAGCACGTTATGTCCAGTGTAGCTAATGCGTGTATGTATCGGAACAAGCTGTCTCTCAGCAAATCCACTATACATACATGTACATGTATTTGGTGTTGACCGAAATTTGGTTTGTGTGACCGACTTTACCCAAGGTTGGTGAGTTTAACTATTAATCATATTGTCATCTTACCTTGGGCACGTTTCTCAGCAGCTTCTTCCTCGAGGAACACCCTGCGCTCCTCAGTTTCGCGTTCTTCAGCTTCCTCAGCTAAAGGAAGAAACCAAAAATCAACTTTTACTCATCATTGATGCTGATAATATAGACCTCATTTTCTCACAACTTCGAAGACCAATTGAGCTCAAACTTTCACAGGTTTGTTATTTTATGCATAGGTTGAGATCCACCAAGTGAGCAGACTGGTCTTTGACAATTACCAAAGGTGTCCAGTGTCTTTAATCCTATGAGGTAGCACGTTACGCCTATTTAGAACTGTATTTGGTGACGACCGAAGTTTGGTTTGTGTGACCATGTAGGTAGAAATAGATGACCGACTTAACCCAAGGTTGGCAAGTTTGACTAAAAAGATATTACCATCTTACCTTGTGCACGTTTCTCAGCAGCTTCTTCCTCAAGGAACATCCTGCGCTCCTCGGTTTCGCGTTCGTCATCTTCCTCAGCTGAAGGAAGAAACAACAAATCAATTTTTACTCACAATGGATTCTGATATTAGATAGACTTCGATGTGTGATGAAAATGCCTATAAGAACGTTTATATATATTTATTTTTGAAATATGTACAGTAATAAGAAACACTTTGACAAAGTATCGTGTATACTAGACACAATTGGTAATTACTTGAATTCGAGAAGGAAAAAAAAAATCAGTTTGAAGAGTGCGAAATAACTTATTAGCTTGTAAAGACTATCTGGTAATAAAGTACGTGATAAGTTTCTATTACCAAATTTGAAATGCACTGACATGGTTTGAGTTTGTTATTATTAAAGCTTGTTTAGGTTATTGGAAGGGAAGGGAGCTTTGGGTGAATTTTACTAACCTTGAGCACGTTTCTCTGCAGCTTCCTGCTCCAGGAACTCTGTGCGCTCCTCCTCAGTTTCCTCTCCCTCGGCTAAAGGGAAAACAATATTTCAGTTTTAACAGAGTTCAATGGTTTTGAACATCGTGAACTCACTTCCCATCAAACCGAGAAAGGAGACTTCCTATCACACTTTCAAGAATGATTCAAAATCCATCTTTTCTAATCAGCTGTTTCTCCTTCGGTCTATTTTGTTTAATAAGTTTCTAAATGCTGTAGCTTAGTCAGGGTTTCTGAGCCAGGAGTGGCATAGACCAATAATAGTGTGTATAGAAGGCAATCCCCCATCTATGAAGTACAATGATTGTTGTTCATTATCAAATTCAAATTGCACTGACAGGATTTTAGTTTGGATAACTTTTATGACAAAGCAGTATTATTTAGAATATTATTTTATTCACCTGCCATCAGTTTTTCCTCTAGGGCCTTGATAAGTTCCTCCTTAAGATCTGCATGCCAAGAAAGGATGAAAAAACAGTGAAAATAAACAAGTCTTTTGAACAAGATTTGGAAGCTTGACCCATTGAGTTAACATCAGTAGTTATACGAACCGTTGTAGCGTTTGGCAGTTCCCTCCTTTTCAATGAAGGTTCCCTCGTCTAAAAAAAAAAAAAAAAAAAAATGATACATGAAGTACCAACAAGTTGTTTTTTTCCAATTATAAGCATGGCTATTTTTTATATGAAGAGAAATCTATCCCTGTTTGTGAAAATTAAATTTCAAGCACTTTGTTAAACAACATCAGTTTAAATATGAAGAATAATAATAGGAGACTTTTGAGACGCTAGCGGCAGCAGACAAAATTGTCATTTTGGGGGCTCTGATGAGCGTGTGCGCGCATGCTCAGGACAGCGCGCATTGGTCTGCGAATTGAAAGTCAAATCGGTTGCGCATGTTTTTTTCATACAAAAATGGGACACAACACTTGATAAATACAACGAGCAACCAAAACATTTTACTTACTCTGAGCACGTTTCTCAGCAGCTTCTTCCTCTAGGAACACCCTGCGTGCTTCTTGTTCTTCAGCTAAAAGAGTAAACAAAATATCAGTTTAATTAGAGTGTCAAATAATTGTCAACATTGTAAATTAGTCTTTGAAACCTTAAGATAAGGCCTAAGAGGCACATATCCTCTTATTATTTTTCAATAAAAGCCATTACAAAACACCATGCACAACTTATTTGGATTTCGTTTTGCGAACCCCCGGAACAAGTTTATTCAACTTAAAGGAATGGTTTGCACGTTCAAGTGTTTTAAAAGGCCATTTGGTAGATAGAAAAAACTACCAATTACATGATGTGTTAGTTTGCTGGTCTAAAAGTATGTCTCGAAAAGAATGAGAGACTTTTGGGACGCTTGGTGGCAGCAGACTTACCAGGTAAAATCCATTGTTCTCGGTAATGTGCGCATGTTCAGAACTACGTAAACAATGGAAATTTACCTGGTAAGTCTGCTGCCACCTAGCGTTCCCAAGTCTCCCATTGATTTATGTTAATAGTGTCGTTTAAATTTCGTTTCGCGACCGACTTTACCCAAGGTTGGTGAGTTTAACTATTAATGATATTATCATCTTACCTTGGGCACGCTTCTCAGCAGCTTCTTCCTCGAGGAACAACCTGCGCTCCTCAGTTTCGCGTTCTTCAGCTTCCTCAGCTGAAGGAAGAAACCACAAAAATCAACTTTTACTCATCATGGATTCCGTTATAAGAATAGACCTATGCACTATGTGAAGGCAATGCCTATATAACGAATGTTTTTTATTTTGCAAACCTGTAACTGGAAAAACTGACAAAATAGTTCATTCAACGTCAGTTATTTTGAAATGGTTCATTTATTGTGTATTAAAAACTCGTATGAATTGATATCAACTAATTGCATCATGTGGTGTTTTGCTGCTCAACTACTATAAGTGTGATTTTGAAGAAAGTAATTTGTATAGTATCGCAACAATTTGTATATTATATACATGTACATGTAAATTTGTATTGTTCATTGTTCATGGTAAGTGCCATAGGACAACAAAAGTTACGTCATAGGAATGCGATATAGATTCTTATGAAAGATAACACATCCTCGGTTAATCAAAAATAGGCCAAGAGCCGGACCTATATCGTGGTATATAGTCTTAATTTGCGACGTCCGCTTTCGTTTCTATCGCTTGTTAGGTTATTGAAAAGAAGGAATCTTGTGTGATTTTTCGGTTTATACTAACCCTGAGCTCGTTTCTCAGCAGCTTCTTGCTCTAGGAACTCTCTGCGCTCCTCAGTTTCCTCTCCTTCGGCTGAAAGAAGAAATTTATTTCGGTTTGAGTAACGTGAACATTGCAAATTAATTTCACAGAGATAGACCCCTGTGTGCAGAAAGCCTAACCCAATTATGTTATTGTTTATTATCCAATTCAAAATGCACTGACAGAGGGCTTGAGTTTGGAATAGTTTTATAACAAAGTTTGTTCAGGAAAATGGAAGCGAAAAGCCGTTTATTTAAATTTATGTTTCTTTAATTCACCTGTCATCAGTTTATCCTCAAGAGCCTTGATAAGTTCCTCCTTAAGATCTACATTGCCAAGAAAGGATGAAGAAACAAATAATGAAAAAAGAATAGTATTTTGAACACGATTGTTTTAGACAATGTAATTAGTCTTAAAGGTAGTGGAAACAATTGGTTATTGAGCACAAAACCTTACTTGGTAACGAGTAATGGGGAGAGGTTGATAGTATAAACTATTGTGAGAAACTGCTCCCTACGTAAAGAAAGAAGTAATATTCCACGAACTTGATTTCGAGACCTTAGAATTAGATTTTGAGGTCTCTAAATCAAGCATCTGAAAGCACACAACTTCGTGTGACAAGGGTGGTTTTTCCTCATTATTATCTCGCAACTTCGACGACCAACTGAGCTAAAGTTTTCAGCTCAAGGTTTGCTATTTTGTGCATATGTTGAGAGAAGACCGATAAGAAACCAATTAACCCCTAAGAACATTACTTTTTTTCTTGTCAAGGTTTTTTCGGAACATTTTATAGTATTTGCTTCTTTAAAAAAAATAGATACAACCATTGTCCATATAACGATGTTTGTAAGGTTATAAAGCCGCGTATAATGTGTTAGTCCTCATCACACACAAAATGTTAAAACCTTATCAATGTTGGTAACTCATTCGTGGGAATCACCAAAACGTTAAATCGATTAACTTTCATTAGAGTGTGAATACATGAATGTGAAGACACAATTGAGTTATAGGCAGTTATACGAACCGTTGAAGCGTTTGGCAGTTCCCTCTTCTTCACGGAAGGTTCCCTCGTCTAAAATAAAACCAAAATTTTTCAAAATTTATCAAGATAACAAAAGGTTGCGATGTTTTGTTTAAAATTTCAAGCTACCCAATATTGGTAATTTCTAGGAACACCCTGCGTGCTTCGTGTTCTTCAGCTAAAGGAATGAACAAAATATCAGTTTCAAGAGAGTAAAACTTTGTGAAAACTTTAAATTAGTTGTTGTCTACCTTAAAGCCATTGGACCCTTTCGGTACAGAAAAAAAAAAAAAAGTTCACAGATTTACAAATAATTTACAGGGTTTACAGAAGGTAATGGTGAAAGACTTCTCTTGAAATATTAGTCCATGAAATGCTTTACTTTTTGAGAAAACGGTAAAACAATATAAATTCTCGTTAACGAGAATTACGGATTTGTTATAAACACATGTCATGACACGGCGAAACGCGCGAAAACAGGAGTAAGTTTTCCCGTTATTTTCTCCCGACTCCGATGTCCGATTGAGCCTAGATTTCCACAGGTTTGTTATTTGATATAGAAGATGTGATACACGAAGTGTGGGCCTTGGACAATACTGTTTACCGAAAGGGTCCAATGGCTTTAAAGGCAGTGGACACTATTGGTAATTACTCAAAATAATTATCACCATAAAACCTTTCTTGATTACGAGTAATGGGGAGATGTTGATGGTATAAAACATTGTGAGAAAATAAACAGCTCCCTCTAGAGTGACGTAGTTTTGAGAAGAGTAATTTTCCACGAATTTGATATCGAGACCTCAGATTTAGAACTTGAGGTCTCGAAATCAACCATCTAAACGCAAACAACTTCGTGTGCCAAGGTTGGTTTTTCTTTCATTGTTATCTCGCAACTTTGATGACCGATTGAGCTCAAATTTGCACAGGTTTATTATTTTATGCATATGTTGAGATACAACAACTATGAAGACTAGTCTTTGACAATTACCAATAGTGTCCACTGTCTTTAAGATTATGAGGCACTTCTCACAGAGGAGAGTTTGAAGATGAGCGCTAGAGGTTCAGCAAAGGAAGAGCAGATTTCATACCATTATAAACTATATCATCAAAACCGCAGCTATAACAGCTTCATAGCTTTACTGATTTATTGCGTTATTGACAATTAGAAAAGGAAAAAGCCATTAAGGTTTATGCATGTGATTGCATCTTGGAAAATGCACACGAGAGGTTGGTCAACAATGATAGCAAAGAAGCTGGGAAAACATGATCTTGTGACACAAACGAATTTGTAAAGCTTTCGTGAAGCAAGCAATCCTTGCATTTACCCAGAATGGCATTTATTTATTTATTTCACGCCACATCTTTGAAAAGTTTCCTTGAAGATGATAAAGCTTATCAGCATGCTATTTCTTTTTAGCTGAACGTCTTGTGGCAGTGAGCTGATTACGGAAGATCTTGTAAAACCGCTAATCGTTCTCGGGGGGGGGGCTTCCTCAGGTAACAACGATTAAGTTTATTTTCAACTAGACAGGAATTCACCAAATAGGATCCATGGTTGATTTTTGATGGAGATCACAATTATGTTTGTAACAAGAGGGAGTAAACAGAAAATAACTGTAAGCAAAGTTGTCCTCTCGAGCTTCATAAACCTCATTCAAATCACCGTCATTAGCTCACGCATGAAATAATGACTAGAATTGCTATTTATGTCCCTAGTAATAGTTGGAAAAGGAATGACATGATTCGGGAAGCAAGGAAGCGTTCACGGAAACAGCCTGCATGGAAGCAAGCATTCAGGGAAACAATTATCCAGGGAAGCAAGTATTCTGGGCCCAATTTCATGGCTCTGCTTACCGCCGAATTTTACGCTTACGATCACGATTCCCTGCTTACGTGCAAGCGCCGAATTTCTGCGCTAGCCTTGTAAGCATAGAATGCCTAGTAACGTGGAGTACGCACGCGCAGAAGCCAAAGTTCGCTGCTAACCCGTGAAATACGCTTGCCGTAAGCATATAATTCCCTGCTTCCGTAAGCGCCGATAGTGTGCTTACGGTAAGCAGAGCCATGAAATTTGGCCCTGGAGGCAAGCATTCTTGAAGCAAGCATTCAGGGAGCACCTTTCGGGGAAGCAAGCATTCATTGAAGCAAGCACCTTTCGGGGAAGCAAGCATTCAGGGAAGCAATCATTCGGGGAAACAATTATCCACGGAAGCAAGCATTCATTGAAGCAAGCATTCGGAGAAGCAAGCATTCAGTCAGGAAAGCAAGCTTGTAGCAGCACGTTGGATGTATAACTTCAAGGAAATTACCACGATGTGCCCGTTTCTCACTGCTATCTGGGTAGGGTCGAGCACGTTTCTCACTGCTATCTGGGTAGGGTCGAGCACGTTTCTCACTGCTATCTGGGTAGGGTCGAGCACGTTTCTCACTGCTATCTGGGTAGGGTCGAGCACGTTTCTCACTACTATCTGGGTAGGGTCGAGCACGTTTCTCACTGCTATCTGGGTAGGGTCGAGCACGTTTCTCACTACTATCTGGGTAGGGTCGAGCACGTTTCTCACTACTGTCTGGGTAGGGTCGAGCACGTTTCTCACTACTATCTGGGTAGGGTCGAGCACGTTTCTCGCTACTATCCGGGTAGGGTCGAGCACGTTTCTCACTACTATCTGGGTAGGGTCGAGCACGTTTCTCACTGCTATCTGGGTAGGGTCGAGCACGTTTCTCACTACTATCTGGGTAGGGTCGAGCACGTTTCTCGCTACTGTCTGGGTAGGGTCGAGCACGTTTCTCACTACTGTCTGGGTAGGGTCGAGCACGTTTCTCACTACTATCTGGGTAGGGTCGAGCACGTTTCTCACTACTGTCTGGGTAGGGTCGAGCACGTTTCTCACTACTGTCTGGGTAGGGTCGAGCACGTTTCTCACTACTATCTGGGTAGGGTCGAGCACGTTTCTCGCTACTATCGCTTGCTATGAAAGCAACATTATTTTTTATTCTACAGTCTGGATATGTATAGTGTTACAAGTCTCTTTACATTTAACCCCTTTTGTACTTCAAGAAGAAGAAGAGAAAAAAAATTACAAAACACATACACAACTTATTTATAAACATTTCGCAAACCCCCGGAATAACAACAGTTCATTCACCTTCACAGATTTTATGAACGTTCATAATGTGTTTTAAAAAGTCACATGGCGTATTGAAAAAAAGCCAATCAATTGCATGATGTGGTAATTTGCTGGTCTAAAAGTATGTTTCCCAAAGAGGTGATCTGAGTGTAAGATAAGTGTCGTCGAAGTTTTATTTTATTGATGTCCCACGGGGATAGATTTAAACAGTGTGATGAGCATTACAGTCGTGATGGTATTTCTTTATGTGTTTTTCTATTTTGTGCGCATTTACTAATAATTGAAAGGCTCTGACAAAGTTTGGTTTCCGTGACCGACTTTACCCAAGGTTGGCAATAAAACAAATTGCCATAATTACCAAACAAATAGCTTACCTTGAGCACGCTTCTCAGCAGCTTCTTCCTCAAGGAACACCCTGCGCTCCTCAGTTTCGCGTTCTTCAGCTTCTTCGGCTGAAGGAAGAAACAAAATCATTCAAAAGTGTAAAATAGGTGTGAACATTGTTAATTAATTTGTGCAACCATAGGATTCACTAAACTGACTTAAATGCATTTATAAAGCGCTTTAACACTCTTTCAAAGCGCTGTACAGCCAAGAAAAACATTAAAATGCAGACTCAAAAGCATGGGCAAAAATAGCAATATGGATTTCAAAATACACAACAGTTAAAAAAGAAGCAAAAGTTTAGTTCAAGATGCATTATTAGAAGCACATATCCTCTCAAAGAGGCGAAGTTAGAGATGTGTGCAAGAGGTCCAGCAATAGAAGAGAGAGCAGATTTCATAATAGTAGAACTAATACCATCAAAACTACAGCTATAATACCCTTCTTCATAACCTCACTGATTCTTAAGATTTCTTATGCGTTAGTGAGAGTTAAGAAAAGGGAAAAGTGGTATATGAAGTCTTGGTTTGCGACGGCCATTGTCGTAACGTTGTCGCCGAGTATTTGTTAATTGAAAAGAAGGAAGCTTGTGTGATTTGTTGATTTGTACTGACCTTGAGCACGTTTCTCAGCAGCTTCTTGCTCTAGGAACTCTCTGCGCTCCTCCTCAGTTTCAACTTCCTCGGCTGAAGAAAAAAAAGAAACACAAATTTCAGAATGAACAGAAACTAACTTCACAGAGTTACACTTCGCTTGTAAAGGCTATCCGATTATAAGGTGTTGTCTATAGGGTGGGGCACACCCAGCAGATGGAACGAACAGAGATGAGAATGAGGTTAGAGGTGTGCGCAAGAGTTCCAGCAATAGAAGAGAGAGCAGATTTCATAATAGTAGAACTAATACCATCAAAACTACAGCTATAATACCCTTATTCATAACCTCACTGATTCTTAAGATTTCTTATGCGTTAGTGAGAGTTAAGAAAAGGGAAAAGTGGTATATGTAGTCTTGGTTTGCGACAACCATTGTCGTAACGTTGTCGCCGAGTATTTGTTATTGAAAAGAAGGAAGCTTGTGTGATTTGTCGATTTGTACTAACCTTGAGCACGTTTCTCAGCAGCTTCCTGCTCTAGGAACTCTCTGCGCTCCTCCTCAGTTTCAACTTCCTCGGCTGAAAAAAAAAGAACACAAACAAATTTCAGAATGAACAGAAACTAACTTCACAGAGTCATACTTTAGCTTGTAAAGGCTATCCGATTATAAGGTGTTGTCTATAGGGTGGGGCACATCCAGCAGATGGAACGAACAGAGATGAGAATGATCAGGTGGATGTGTGGAGTGTCTCTGGCTGACAGGCTGTCAAGTGAGTGAGGAGCTGATGAGGAGGAGAGTTGGATTGGAAGGGGTCGGCACCGTATTGAGGAGGCACAGACGACGTGGTTTGGTCATACTGTGAAGAGGAGGGGGGTGACAAAAAGGTCAAGAGGCCAGTGTACCAACGTAATTGCGGATGGGCCCCCATCTGTTGGTCGACCGAGCAAGACGTGGCGTAGCTCCATGACAAACGACATGGAACTGCTTGGAGTCAACCTGAGGGACGCGACGGACAGGGCTAAGTGGAGGAGATCCATAGGGAGAAAACAAGCCAACCCACGACAAACTTGACAAAGGCCTTATAACCAACATGAATCGACAACGTTTAGGTTTGGCTTGGTTATTATCTAAGCTTAATTGTAGGTTATTTTAAATCAGGAATTCTTGGTGTTAATATTGACTGATACTAACCCTGAACTCGTTTCTCAGCAGCTTCTTGCTCTAGGAACTCACGCTCAGCTGTTTCGTCTCCCTCGGCTGAAGAAAAAAACAAATATTTCAGTTTGAACAGAGTAAAATAATTTTGAACATTGTGAATTAATTTCACCTACCCGCGAGTAAAAAAAAACCGCAATCATTGGATTGGAGCTATTAGTTTAAGAACAAGAAAAATCTTGAACAGTATAATGTCAATTTCTAAGTGGGATGAAGGGAAAAAACAAAAATCATTTGAAACTCATAACTCAAGCACTTATACATTAAACCCTTTTTTTCTCAAATTCGCATACCCCGAAATAACAAAAGTTCATCATAGACAAGGCTTCTCTGCACATTATGTGTTTTAAAAGCACATTAATTGGTATAATATGAGTTGATAAAAACGAATTGCATCCTTTTGGTTTGCTGGTCAACTTAGAATGTTTTCGGGAAAGGTAATTTGTAAAGGTGAATTGTTTGTTTGTTTGTAATAAAACATACATTTAACCCCTAACATACTTTGTATACTCATAATTTCGCTCCGGGTTTTGTTATATTTTATTTAACGAGTTGGTGAGCTTTTAACGTTTGTTTACCTCTTTTGTTTTTGCTGTTTAAGCATTTTTGGTTATTAATTAATCATACAGTACAATAGTTACCTAATTCCAATTCGGCCCTTAGAGCTTCCAGAAGTTCTTCTTTGTTGGCTCCTTGAAGCAAAATTAATAAGTACATATTTATTATTACTACAGCTCTAGTTTTTGAGAAAGGGGTCACTTCTAACTTACATATCAACATGACATCTGCAACTTCGATGACCAACATACTAATGAGTAATAATTTTCACAGATTTTTTTGTAAAGTGCCTTTAAGAAACCCCTTACGGGGCATGTGTTGCACATCGAGGGAAAATATCGAGCACAAAACTTAAACATTGGGGTTTATTTCTTGATAGGAATCTAGGTTCGGTTATGGGAAATTCTTAGCCAGCGTCACAATATTCAATGGACATTTATTGTTCATGTCGATAAAGCAAACAGTTGAAGAAAAAAATAACAATGAGTATAATAATGAAAGATGGATGCCAGAAAATAATTCAAAAGTAATACAGTAACGACATTTCAAACATAATAACTAGAGAAACAAACGTGCTAGTCAACATGCAGGGAAAACAAGTTAAGCATATTGCTTTTTATGAATTTCCCTGTAACAGGGACAGAAGCTCGAACACACTCACCAAGGCTCATGGCACTGGCCAGCCCAAAGCACACAGCAAAAAGTAGAACAACCTTCATCGTGAATAACTGCAGATTTCAATCGTCTGAAACGAAGCAGAACAAATCATTGAATGTTTTGTTTAAAAAAGAAAAGTTAAAGCTGCTGATTAATTTAGCTGGAGGTAAATCGTCTTAGTGGAATGTCTTCTTTGGTTGCATGGTCGGCTTAACGAATACAATAAGTCATTTTGAAGAATGAGGGACGCGACACCACATCACTAGGTTTGGAAAAATTTGTCCGTATTCATCCAAACCAAACTCATATAGCGTCCGTCATTCTCTCAAAAAGCCTGATTGATATATCTTGTCTGCTTTGCGATCACCTATTGCGGAAACTTAAAATACCAATGAAAAGATAGTATCCGCTCTATAGCTTTCTTTCATTTTCTCTTCCAAAAAGATAAGTCCGAAAACAGTATCTTGTCTGCTTGGATAGAGGTCAACGACCCCCCCACAACCCCCCCCCCCCCCCCCCCGCGAACCGTGTACCAGCTACTTCGGATAGCGCCCTCTTTTGAAAGGTCCTATGTTTAAAGGAACACTTTGCCTTGGATCGGTCGAGTTGGTCTTTGAAAAGCGTTCTGTAACCGTTTACTGTAAAATGTATATGGTTAGAAAGATATTGTAAAAGTAGAACACAATGATCTACACAAATATGCCTCGAAATTGCGTGGTTTTCTTTTTACCCTGTCGACTACCACGGTCGGCCATTTATGGGAGTCAAAATTTTGACTCCCATAAATGGCCGACCGTGATAGTTCGCGACGTAAAAGGAAAACCACGCAATTTCGAGTGATACTTGTGTGGATCATTATATTCTACTTTTAAAACATCTTTCTAACCATGTGCATTTCATAAAAAACGGTTTCAAATGCTTTTAATAGACCAACTCGTCCGATCCAAAGCATCGTGTTCCTTTAAATGTCCCATATTGGGAACAGAAACCTCCGGCGGACTGAGTTCAGAGGGACACTTAGAGTCCACAGAGTTGGAAACGCTGGGGGTACACTAAGCAAACAATCTCCCAAAACTGAAAAGATTGTTTAACAATTGCTTAAAAGTGTTGGTTATTATATTAAAGACGGGGAATGTTTATATTTTTTTGGTAAGTTTAGCTCAAAATCTCATAAAAATGCTAAAAAAAACTTCTAAACGTTGAAATGACGATTTGTTGTCATAAATATATGTATTTCTTTCTTTTTTCAATGGACTATGAGAGACTAGTTTAAATATTGTTTGCGTAATCTCAAGGAGCAATAACTTTTCTGCATTTCGTGCTGGTTGAAGCTCGTCGATCTGGTGCAACAGAAACCATGGGGTGTCAACATCGCTTTATCATAAAGACGACAGACAGTCTGTGACAGCTTAAAACCCCGCAAACAATTCACCGAATACCTTTGCCCAAAGTTTGTAAGGGAACAGTGCTGACGTGGCACTAGCTCTATTCACTGGCCAACTAATACACACGTTTGAAAAGCCCACATGTTTTCACTTCAATTGGCAGAAATCTTCTTTGGTAGAGAGTCTTCTATAACGAAGCCCATTTCAAAGAATCCGGGGCCCAATTTAAAAGAGTCAGTGTGGGCATAGAGTCCTTTTTCTATCATGTGAGTCACCTAAGCGGAATATGCATTAAAAATGTCCGCTCAGAAATGAGCATGAGTGCAGTTACTCAAATGATGCTGTTACGTAATAGTTTGGCTGGTAACCTTATCATGTAAGCGTTATTTTGTTGCGCTAAGTTACTTAAAGGCAGTGGATTTGTACGTAATAATAATAATAATAATAGTTCGTTTCTTTAACCATCTTAGCTTTCTGGGGAGTACAGCTTGTGCAACAAATATGCGCAACTCGGCTCAATCAACCATCTTTGTCCTCACATGTAACCATTTACCCCTGGGACACAAGTGTCACGACCGGGATTCGAACCCGTTGGTTGTTTGAATAACATACAACTAAAATACAATATTTTTCATACATATTAGGGCTGTAAAACTTAATGCTATTGTTAAAGGCAGTGGACACTATTGGTAATTGTCAAAGACTTGCCTTCACACAGTTGGTGTATCTCAACATATGCATAAAATAACAAACCTGTGAAAGTTTGAGCTCAATCGGTTATCGAACTTGCGAGATAAGAATGAAAGAAAAACCACCCTTGTCACACAAAGTTGTGTGCGTTGGGATGGTTGATTTCGAGACCTCAAGTTCTAAATCTGAGGTCTTGAAATCAATTTCGTGGAAAATTACTTCTTTCTCAAAAACTATGGCACTTCAGAGGGAGCCGTTTTTCATCAACAAAATGTTTTACATCATCAACCTCTCCCCATTACTCGTCACCAAGAAAGGTTTTATGCTAATAATTATTTTGAGTAATTACCAATAGTGTCCACTGCCTTTATAAAACAGGGCCCTGCAGCTGATATCACCAAACGCTATAGGATTATCCCTTCTCGAGTGAGGACGAACAATGAACACATTGCCTTGGATCGGTCGAGTTGGTCTTTAAAAAGCGTTTGGAACCGTTTGTAATTAAATGCATATCATTAGGAAGCTATTTTACAAGTAGAATATAATGATCCACACAAGTAAAATCACTCGAAATTGCACAATTTTTCCTCTGACACGGTCGGCCATTTTATGGAACCAAAATGTTGACTCCATAAAATGGCCGACCGCGTTTCTTCGCGACGTAAAAGGAAAACCTCGCAATATTGAGGCATGTTTGTGTGGATCGTTATAATATTATACTTTTAAATTATCAATCTGTTCCATTTCATTCATAACAAACGGTTTCAAATGCTTTTCAAAGACCAACTCGATCGATCCAAGGCAACGTGTTCCTTTAAAGCCATTGGACACTTTCGGTACAGAATTTTTTTTTTTTATTCAAAGATTTACAAATAACTTACAGGGTTTACAGAAGGTAATGGGGAAAACTTCTCTTGAAATATTATTCCATGAAATGCTTTACTTTTTGAGAAAACATGAAAACAATAGCAATTCTCGATATCGAGAATTACGGATTTATTTTCTACGGCGAAACGTGCGGAAACAAGTGTGGGGTTTCCCGTTAATTTCTCCCTACTCCTATGACCGATTGAGCCTAAATTTTCACATGTTTTTTATTTTATATAGAAGTTGTGATACACAAAGTGTGGGCCTTGGACATCACCGTTTACCGAAAGTGTCCAATGGTTTTAAGGTTTGCATGCTACAGTGGAGCTGCAGGGCTGAGACTCATCCTAAGTCCGAAGATTAATTCTAATTTTTTAGGAAGAGTTTTGTGAAAAAAATGTGAATTATTGTTTCGCTTGTGATCGAATGAAATAGTGGCCTTTTTTGTGCAAACTATTATATTTATTTCTTCTTCTTTTTTCTTTTTGATTGTTGCTACCTTTTTTCACCATCGTATTTTTATTTTTTTTCTTCCAAGTTGAGATTTTTCCTCATAATTTCCCATACGGTATTTAAAAATTCATAATCAAACGAGTTACACTTTATAATGAACCATCTTTCTTTCATTTTATATGTTTGAACAATTAATTGTATTAATTTAATCATTTATTAATTTGTTTTCTTAAATTATCTTCATTTTGCGGAGCTTTTAAAGTGGCACACGTGAAAAAATTGAATCGTGAACAAATCTTCGAACAACGATTTGTTTTCGTTCGAACGAAGATCTGTTCCCGAATTTGTTTTCACGTACACATGTCCCTTTAAAAGATCCCCACCGCTGACTTGTAGATTGAGTGTGATTTTAGAAAATGGATAGCCGATTTCGTTTGTGTCATTTGCAGACACCAAGAACTCATAAAGAATCGATTGGTGTGACGGTGTCTGGTGTGCCAGACCGAGGAAAAGCTTTGTGGAAAAAATTCTTTATTCTGCCGTAACATTTTTTCACATTTGAATAAAAAGTTAAATACTAATTTATTTCATATGCGATGAAAAAAGGGTGGATGGGATAAAGAATTTTCCCGAAGCCTTTTGTCAGGCTGCTCTTACTGTACACTATTGGTAATTGTCAAAGACCAGTAATTGTTAAAGACCAGTCTTCTCACGTGGTGTATCTCAACATATGCACAAAATAACAGCTGTAAAAATTTGACTTCTATTGGTCGTCGAAGTTGCGAGATAACTATGAAAGAAAAAAACACCCTTGTCACACGAAGTTGTGAGCTTTCAGATGCTTGATTTCGAAACCTCGAAATCTAAATTGGAGGTCTCAAAATCAAATTCGTGGAAATTACTTCTTTCTTAAAAAACTACGTCACTCCAAAGAGAGCCGTTTCTTACGATGTTTTATACTATCAGCCCCTCCCCATTACACGTTACCAAGAAAGGTTTCGTGCTAATAATGATAAGTTATTTTGAATAATTAACAACAGTGTCAACAATACGAAACATATGCAGAAGGCCTATGCCAATACCTCACTTTTCACTCATTAAAAACAAAAAGTGGTCCAAACATTCCTATTTGTTAATAATGAGTGAAACAGTGTATTCAGGATACGGGAACTTTTCCCCTCAATATTTAATTTACTAACAATAAGATATTCTCTTTTAAGAATAATATGATGTAAAATGTTGTGGTAGAAATATAAATATTTCTTTGTGTACTTTTTATGTGAACAAAATAATGTTGCTAAAACCCGTCGTGCAAACTATATACGCGTGTGTTCCATATGGCAAGGAAACTCTTGTGCATTCCACTCGGTGCTAGTTGTGAACGGGGTGTGGCTGATTGCCTGCTCGCATACTTCGATTTCTTGGATTTTTCCCATCCTTAAATTTATTTTATCGCCATGCATCAGCAGAAGGCGATGGGAAAAACAGCGGCCCAAAATATTGTATTTGCGATTAAAATGCATCAGAAAACGAACAATCAGTCGTGAGTTACTGTGTTGGAAACGGATGGAAACTTACCGAGTTAGATGCTCACCAGTCGACGTCTCGATGATCAGAATAAGAAAGTCAGATTGGTCACACCGTACCAATGAAGTCCACAAATCCTCACCTCACAAAAACCTTTAGAGACAAGATACGCTCTACTGGTTTACTCAAATTAGTATTCAGATATTCTGGGGACTATTGTGTGTTGGATAAAAACATGTAGGTAAATCTTGCTGCAGGCTCCATAGCGTGGAGGTTCTTCCTCCATAGGGAGACTACGAAACTCGAAATCAAGACCTCCATTCGAGAGAATACGCTCTATTGGTTTACTAAAGTCGGTATTCAGGTTTTCTGCGGACTATTTTGTTGGATAAAAAAACCACTGATCTCTATTATGCTGACATTATGATAGAAATCTATGATAAAACATGTAGGTCAATCTGCAGATGGGGAGACTTTACTAAACTCGAAATTCTGACCTCCCTTTTGAGAGAATAGCCCATATACGCTCTACAAACTTAAATTGGTATCCAGATTTCTCTGCGTTGGTAAAGAGATATTTGAAAAGTTGAATTAATGCTCCACAAAGGAAACTGAAATTGTGCGGTTTTCTATGAACTTTTAGAATCAACACGGTCCGCCACTTTGAAGACCAAAATTTTTGACCCCATAAAATGGCTGACCGCCAACCGGGCAAACTCAAAGTAAAAGGAAATCATTGCAGACACCCGCGCCGCGTGATGTGCTTGGCCGGGCTAAAAGTAAACTAATTTTTTTTAACTCGGCTTGTTTAACTCCTACTCCCTTTTAATGTTTTTTTTTTTTTTTTTTTTTTTTACAATAATATCCCACCCATTTGTCGAAACGGAATTTCCCACCCATTTGTCAAAACGAGGAAAGGCGATTTGATGGCGGACAAGGTTTGTGTCTTTCCAGAGTCTTCAACGTTTGTAGTGGTTTTTGTTTCAAGAATTTTAGGTGGGGTGTACGAATTTCGTTGTCTGTTTTGTGTTTGAACAATAGCAGTTTTGTGGCTATCATTTTCGCAAGTGAAACTATACGGCACTGGGCCTCACAGCATGGCTTTAGTGCAGGGTTTACATCATTTACATCGTGAAAATACAAACGAATAAACACCCCAACAAACAAACCAACAAACAAACAAACAAACAAACAAACCAACAAACAAACATTGGAGTAGTCATTCTGCACACAACACTGAAAAGTTTCCCGCCCACGCGCCAAATAGTGGCACACACGAAACGACATGTAAAGAGACCAAAACCTTCCGTCGGGGCCCTTGAACCCACGCTATTATTACTCCAAAATGGACGGTATTGTCTCGCATTGCTTGGGTGACAACCTTTATAATTTTGATTAATCAGACAAGTCGAGAGAAACCATTCATTTTAAAAACCTCCGACAGTCCATATATTAATATTAAAAGGTCCCTTGTTTACATACCAATCTAACTTTCCTTTTGGTGCAAATGACAGATAATAATTGTGACCAGGGCCACAATGAACAAAAGTGATCGCGAAATAAATAGAGTAAAGTTCTGTGGCTATGCGGTGGCTTTTGACAACTTGCTATTTTGCTCACAAACAAACTCAAATACCACGGCAGTGGACCTCCGATCCCCGCATTCTGGAAAATTGTTTTTGCAATGATGGGGCCTAAAACGAGCGTAATGACCTCGGGTCGCCATTGTGCATAGCTGAATACTCTTTCAGATCGTTTTAGTTCTCATTCTCCTTGGCTATGCGAGACTGTAGTAACAGTACAAAAGTTTCATGACTGAATGGAACAAAACGTATTGGAAACTATTCATTTTGCTCCCACAGTCAGCACAAAGTCCTATAGTGTCATCAATGGCGCTAGAGCATGGTTGGGGATTTAATCTAAATCTGTGTTTATTACGCTCATGTGAACTTAATTCGGTTGCGCCAATTTAGATCCAACCTGCTTGGAGCTCGACGCTTGTTGTGACCTTGCTTTCTTCTCGAAGACAAGAAGTCAAAATGTCGAGCAGTAGCCCTGGCATCAGGTGCATCCACAGAGTTATGTATTATAGAACTATCAGTGGAAGCGCACACGTAACACAGCCGTGGATTGCACACTCTGTAGCCATTCCTATCTTCTGCATTTTCTTTAAAAAATCATGTTATTCAACATTCAACACTCATTCATCACTCCGGAGATTTGGAGATATCTCAAAAACGCCACAAGCGTTTTAAATAAAACTATATTGCATTTAGGTTAATTTTATCGCTACAACTACTAATATAGGATTAAAACAATCGAATGGTTAAAAAAAACAACGGTATATAAACCGCCTTTAATAAACGCGAGTGTCCCACTATGTACACAAATCCCTATCTGGTGCGTGACCATTGTTTGGCGATGGGTCAGCACCATTTTCTCAATGGTCAAACATGCATTTTGTATGGTGTTACTTGGTTTTGTACGCGCCATCTGGTTCTATAGGTTTTCTCGGTCAAATTCGGCAAATGAGCAGTCAATTTAATTTTCATGCGTTCGAATTAAAGCTGTTTTGCTTTTCCAGTTGTTACTGCGTTTCAAATTCAGAATTCGGCCATTCAATTTCGTTTTGGGTCGAGTCAAATTCCTCAATTTAGCGTAACGTCATTCTTTTTCGTGACACACACGCCTCAAGAAGCGTCTGCGAATTTGGATGCTGCTTTGATGAACTGTTAAACTGAATGATTATTTTGTTAATTCGAATGACGCAACATTACATTTGACTAATCCCAAAACGAAATCGAATGACCCTTTTGAGTAGCATTCGATTTTGCGCGAAATAGAATAGCTTGGTGGTTAAATTGGCTGCTCTTTTTCCGAAATTGACCGAGGAAACCTATATTATAATTTGGAGGTTGAAACTGAGATCCATTTTATACTTAATTGTCCATTATACAGTGCTCTTAGGGAACAAATGCTTAACCTTGTGAGTGGAAATAATGCACATTTTCAACTGTTTACTAACAATGAAAATTTTGAGGAGTTCTACAGATGAATCTATTAATAATTGTGTTGCCAAACTCGTATTTTTATTTATGAATTTAAAAGAAAAAACATAATGTCTGATTACCTCTGTTGACTTTATTTTTCTCCTGCCAATGTATATTAAAATAATTCAGGTTTAAAAAGTTGATGTAACCCTCCCCGGGGTTAAGGGGTGTGTTCCAAGTTGGAATAAAAAACAAATGAATGAACGCATATAAACTGTGTGTGCGTGTGTATCCCACAAAAATGTGAAAACCCTTGCACCGGGCCTTTATGAAAGGTCACTTTAAAGGCCCCCTTAACGAATTGTCTGCGAGTGAAATTCTTTGAACAGGGTTCGTTATTTCCAGGGACTATTGAAATGCAGTAGACCTGCATTTTTGCAAACATATTGTACTCTGTTTATTGGCATATAGATCCCCGTTTTGAATGTGTATACCCTCTCACCCACACACACCCGCAAGCACCATCAAATTATCTAGGAATTCCCTGTAATCCATGGCACACAATAAGGGTGAGGGGGAGGTGTCCACCAATCGACGGGTCAGAGAGCATTGCTAGCAACCCGAACTATATTGTGTGCTTTTTCTCCATGATTGTGCTTACATTACATCATTGTCCTATACGGGGACCCATTCAAAAAAGTTCCTTTGACAGGAATTTGCTTTTAGTCCATGCGTTGGATTCATGGGTCTGTTGTGACGACTTGGCGATGTATAACTCTGGAGCAAATAACTCTGGTTTTCAACCGAACTGTAGAGCAAGGACAATATAATCGCCACAACTCATCAAAGAATATGCTAATCCATTGTGGAACTTCTTATATTTCTCGTCAACATGCCCCAAATCAGCGAACTTGATGTGTCATCTACTTCTGTTTAATGAACTAAATTGACGCGAGTTTAAAGGCAGTGGACACTATTGGTAATTGTCAAAGACTAGCCTTCACAGTTGGTGTATCTCAACATGTACATCAAAATAACTAACCTGTGAAAATTGGAGCTCAATCGGTCGTCGAACTTGCGAGATAATAATGAAAGAAAAAACACCCTTGTCACACGAAGTTGTGTGCATTTAGATGGTTGATTTCGAGACCTCAAGTTCTAAATCTCAGGTCTCGAAATCAAATTAGTGGAAAATTACTTCTCTCTCGAAAACTATGGCACTTCAGAGGGAGCCGTTTCTCACAATGTTTTATGACATACACCTCTCCCCGTTACTAAGAACCAAGAAAGGTTTTATGCTAATAATTATTTTGAGTAATTACCAATAGTGTCCACTGCCTTTAAAAAGCAAATACATAATCTGCATGTAAATGGTTATGAAAATAGATTAGTTTAAGTTAGTTAAAATTATCACACAGCAAAGTTTGTCAAGATGTATACCTCTTTTTGTCTCTTATAATCTCATAGGTCCATATATCAAATGGGGCGGGGGAGGGGCACAGAGATCACTTCGAGAGTTAATGCCATCCGCAACCCAGCCCACTCTTAGTAATGTCACTAGCCTTCACAGTAAGTGTATCTCAACACATGCATAAAATAACAAACCCGTGAAAATTTGAGCTCAATCGGTCATCATTAAGATGGTTGATTTCGAGACCTGAAGTTCTCGAAATCAAATTCGTGGAAAATTACTTCTTTCTCGAAAACTATGTCACTCAGAGGGAGCCGTTTCTCACGATGTTTTATACCATCAACCTCTCCCTTTTACTCGTCACCAAAAAAGGTTTTATGCTAATAATCACTTTGAGTAATTACCAAAAGTGTCCACTGCCTTAACAAATTTCAAAAATCCTACTTTTTTGCATAACGGATAATTGGATGGAAATAAACACATTAATAGGTTTTTTAAGTTATGTTTGAAGCTTTGCATAGTATGATTAGTAACAAATAAAATAGCAAACTAGCCGGTACAACCATATAATAAATCCCCTTTGTGTGACAAATCATTATACTGAAGACAAGCAGAGTATACTGTTCGAAACGTCGAGTATCGGTGTCCAAAGGAATTGCGTCCGCCGGGGGAAAGAATCTCGTGCCACGCCGGAGTCGCATGCAATTATGTCCTCTATGCAATACTATTCGGAGAACATTATTGCATATAAAATAATGACCGCCTGACGGTTTTGCATATGCAATCGTGTCCGCCCGGACGCTGCTGCATAATGCAATTGTGTCCGCCCGGACACATTTACATATTCAGTTGTGTCCGCCCCCGTGCAAAACCGTCCTTGCAGTAAATTAAACGCCCTTGTTCGACGGAACACGTTCGCCATTAATTTTACAAGCTAAGTGTATCATGAATGACAAGGGAAATGTTCGGCCGTTGGGTATTCGCAGCAATCATTAAATACGTGAGTATTCATGCTGCATAGTCATGCTGCATAGTCATGCTGCATGCATGCACTGAACCTACGTACGTGTACATACGTAGGTTATGTGCATGCACGCTCGCTTACGCGCACATATACATGTACGGTCATGTACATGTCCGCCGGACGGTTTTTGCAGAGCCCCGGACTGATTGCATATGCAAAAATGTCCGGAGCGGAGAGATTTGCATGGCGGACACAATTGCATCTGACACCTGCTCTTTTTTCCCCAGAGCGTGATACTCCGACAAAATGAGATGTAATACATGTATAGCCGGTTTGGGTGGGTGGGGCTAGCGCACTCTTAGGGTGCGTTCGATTAGCTCCCATGGGTCGACCCCGCGGTGCTCACTCAGGTTAAACCTCTGACAAGAGCTAATCGAACGATCACTCACCCTCTCATGGTGACGTCATGCACCTGGGGCCAGCCCCCTGGAGACCCACTCCATTAGCAGGGCACTTGGGGCTGACCAGGGTGAGCCCCTGGAATGACGTCAAAGCTATTCGAACGCACCGCGGCAGGACCGAGTCGACCCCGGTATGTGGCGGTTTATTTTTCTAGGACGAATGTGGGTAATTATCTGCACACGTTCGTTCTCGAAAAAAAACCGCCACACACCGGGGTCGACCCAGGGAAGCTAAACGAACGCACCCAGAGTAAGGACAGAGACGCTATGCTCGAAGTGACGTCAGGCTAGCGCACTCTGTGCTGGAACCATGGCATGCTGGGACACTCTATTGTAAAACATATAAAAGTGATAGCGCCCTCTTAATTCTCCTTCTGATCCTCCAGCCTAGTGTATGTCAATTTTCCATAGAATCTCCTGTGATCATATTCGCTTTGGACACTTGAGTTTTGAGCCCTTTATCAAACAAAACAACGTTGGGTTTTGTTTTGTCTGGATTGTTTTATTTGTAAAAAGGTTTAATGAGGGTTAGGGTTTTAGAGACAAGTGTTATTCTTAAGGATTGTTTTGTCTGAAATAATGTCATGCATCACATATTTAATTTTTGCACTTAATTTTAAACTCCACAGGATGCTTTCTGTACTATTTTTGTGTAATAATAATAATAATAGCTAGTTTCTTTAACCATCTTAGCTTCCTGGGGAGTACAGTTTATGCAACAAATTCGCGCTACTCAGCTAAATCAATGACAAGTACCATCTTTGTCCTCACAGGTACGCATTTACCCCTGGGACACCACGACCGGGATTCGAACCTGTTGGTTGTTTGAATAACATACAACTAAAATACAATATTTTTCATACATATTAGGGTTGTAAGATTGCATAACATTGGTGGCTTTTCAGCTTGCTGTAAAAAATAATACCTAATCTAAACGAATGTAAGAAAGTATGTCAAACTTCGTTGACATGGATGCTAAAATTTCACCAGGAAAAACAAAATAATAACAAAAAACATAAAGTTTTTTTTTTGACAACACGGTTTAATTTTAATGCTAAAATCTGTAAATTAAAAATGTATTACACAAAGGTAGTCATGTTCTAAATTCCTCATGTTAATAGTCGTGTACATATCAAATATTCACTAGGGCACTGACTAAAATAACAATTAGGGCAGTTTATTCCTTTAAAGGGTTTGGTACTATTTGTAGGACACAAAACACATTGTCCACAGATTGACATTAAACTTACATGGTTTGAAGATAATAATGATGGTAGAAAGCTCCCCGTAAAATATTACTCGCCGAGGTGCTGTAGACTACAGCTCCGTAGTTTTTGAGCAATGAGTAAAACAATGTCACAAAAAGAAGCAGACAAACATTATTTATTAGAATTTTCTTTGTGATTTTTTTCAAAGCGTAAAGTCAGATTTATTGCCTTAAATGTAGCTAGATTCACCAGATTTAAGTCAGTTCTAACACTACTTCAATGTCAATGCGTTACTGAGGGCTTCATACATTATATTCAATCTAATGCCGACACCTTGATTACAAATTGTCAGACATTCAGAAAACACAAATTGCACATCGTGAAAAATGAAACACAGACAATGCTGAGACTGCTGTCATCTGTGGCCAACTGTCTGTGGCAGTGCAGTGAAGTGAATTGAGAGAGTTATGACTTTGAGGGACCAGATTTCTTTTTGGTTGCATGGTTGCTGGATGCCATTTTTCTGTCCAAATGTCGCACAATCCTGTGTGCACTACTCTAGTCTGGTATCCAATGTTCACATGCGTTTTAGACCCAAAATGGCTCCTAATCGAAAGTTGTTGTTACTCCCTCAGTACTTACTCCCTCTGTGTCAGAGCTGTGTATTGAGAGAGTTGCGACATAGTCTGAGGGATCAGTATTCTTTGGTCACGACGGCCGACTTTCATAAAGCTGCATTAGCTGCTTAATAGCACAACTATTTGCTAAGCGTGAAAAATTTTGCCTTGATAAAAACAGGATTACAAACTAAATTTTCAAAGATTTTCAGAATTTTTAGGCAAACAACAGCTAAATACCAGTAACGAGCAATATGCTACAAATGGAAATTTGTTTGGTAAGCCTGTTTTTATCAAGGAAGAAATTTCATGCTAAGCAAATTGTTGTGCTTAGCAGCTCCATGAAATTGGGCCTTCCTTCGCTGGACGCCATTTTCAGTCCACAACCAAATTGGCAGACTAGTCTGACACCCTTGTATGCGCCAATGCCATTTTATATGTACAAAATGGCTTGTAATGGCAAATTGTCCCAATTCCCGATACGGCTCGATCTGGGTAGACCTGCCCTCTATGTCCACTATGGAGTATCACCAGCATTGACCTGTGTGACATGATTGTTTGTCAAAATAACCATATCAAAGCAAAGCTACAAAACAAAATAGCTGAAATGGCAATATGTAGAAATGAGAGATTGCACAGTGTTCTATATTTCTATGACACTCACTCATCAGCCAATTACAATAAAGGGTTGTGTCGTCACTCAAAATCAAAGTAGGCATTGGCTGACCGTACATGTATGTACATAGAATTATGAACCCTCATCTAAGTGCTGCACATGGCTCTCCATAGATAAAATGTAGAGGGAGGGCACGCGTGCAGTAGCTGGGTGAGAGTTGATGATTCCAGTTACAGCAGCCATACTAGGTCAGCTTCGATCGTGATGACACAGCCCCTTTAAGGTTTTAAAGGCACTGGACACTATTGGTAATTACTCAAAATAATTGTTTGCATAAAAACTCACTTGGTACCGAGCAATGGAGAGCTGTTGATAGTATAAAACATGGTGAGAAACGGCTTCTTCTCAAGTAATGTAGTTTTTGAGAAAGAAGTAATTTCTCAGTAAAATATTTGCAATTTTGAATTGATTTCCAGACCTCACGCGCGAGGTCTCGGAATCAAGCATCTGAAAGCACACACCTTCGTGTGACAATGGTGTTTTTTTCTTCCATTATGATATTGCAACTGCGACCACCAGTTGAAATTCTTACAGGTTTGTTATTTTGTGCAAATGTTGAGATACACAGAGTGAGAAGACTGGTCTTTGACAATTACCAATAGTGTCCAGTGTCTTTAAGGCTAGTAAAGGAACACAGTCATTACAAGATCAAATCAAGATCCAAGAGTGACCGAGCCAGTATGATGCTCTTCACCGGTTCCTTTTCTCACCACAGAGTCTTTTGAGTCTCAAGCATTTATCTTTTCTTCTTCCTTGATGACGTGACTTTGTCATCCCTCTTGCCCTTCATGTCTGCTAGTAAAGCAGACGCCTGAAGTTTTTGGGCAATACTCTCAAAGAAAACAAAAACGCATTGAATCTGAGCAATGTCACCAAATAATTTGGACAGGAAATGACCGCTGACCTCTGTGAAGACGTCTCCATAGCGGGGAAGGTGAAGATCCAACACCTTAAATAAGATGAACATCACAAACGCTAGAAATGTGAGCATCATTGTCTTTAAGTTACCCTCGCAGGTGTATTTTCCGTGAATAGCGAGCATTGCATTTAAAACACTGGCAGCATGCAGGATGAGGGCAACCTCAAAGCCAAACTCGCTAAAGAAGACCAAGTTGTAGCTCAAGATCGACGACAGCATGAACATTAGACAGACGTTTAGATTCCAGCCAATGATGAAGGACTTACTCCATAGGATTACTAAGGTGAAGAAAGGAAGAGTGACCCATTGATCCAAAATTGCAGAGGGGTGAGTCTGATACAAGATTCGCCCCAGTTGTATGGGTCCATACACGATACTCATCCATGCAAAGGTGTAAGCAAAGTACGCATGGAGAGACCCAACAGTTTTATTCCTCTCTGCGAAGTATGTTCGAAAAATCCAGTAAAAGCCAATGATGACGTAGCCGATGTTGACGAGAGCATTTAGCGGCATGGCTAACTTCAACCAATCAGGGAGCTTGTATGATCCGATGGTGAAGTCCGGTTTCTCGGCATAATGTTCAAATCCAAGATCCACTTTGATTGGGTCGAAGATGCCGTGTGAAACGACCATGATCATAAGGGATGTACTCACAACCACTGGTAGTAAGCTCGTCAACACCGCCATACTTCCCATTCTGGTTGTTTATCTTGAGTCTTGAATCTGAAGAGAAAAAAACCCAATCACAATCAGAAAATTTTGAAAAAGTCACTTTTACACAAATCTTGATAGGTCTCATCCTGTAAAAAACCTAGGCCACTCCATCTTTTATTATGAACAAATACAAGGTAGAAAGCCTATCTTTTAGGACCTAACTAAATCAATGAATATTTTTCCCTTTCCTTGAGTCTTGACCGAGTCCTATTTCTCAATGCTCACAACTTTTTAGTCTACTCATAGATCAGAGATGTCATGCAGCTCTACTAAACGAACAAACATGTGAAAGGGCTATTAATTTTGTTTTTTACCCCAAAAAGGGCTGTTTCATCAAAATTATGGCTGTACATGAACTAATTAACACTCTACACCCAGCTACTGCACGCCCCATGCAGTGCAGCACTTTCTATAGATGTGATACGTGGAGCTGGGAGGGCATTACGCTTGCAAGAAAGGGTTGAGACTATATAAAATCAATAATGAGATACCGGCCTTCTGATCATGGAACAGCCCCTTCTACTCTCTACCATAGCGAAGCGTGTCTATAGTACAGTATGGCTGTGCATACAGTTTAATTTATAGACCAGGTAAACGTCCATTTAAATTAAGGAAAATAATATGAAAATTCCATATACATGTATACTATAGCACTACTGCCTGATGGTAAAGGCAATATAATCAGTGATTTGAGAATGAGGGAGGCTACAGTTACATTTTCGAAAGAGAGTTAAATGGACCATGGAGGAATAATTTATTCCTCCATGAATGGACCAGCACAACTACTGTAGTACAGTAGTTGTGCTGGTCCATTTAACTCTCTTTCGAAAATGTAGATACCAATAGCGCCATTTATTGATGTACCTTGCCATCTCACTTAGTTTCTACAAAATAGTTGATTTTACCGTTTTCTAACAATTTAAAATTAATATTTACCTGCCAGGCCACTGTCCATACAGCGCAGCTAAAGAAAGAAGACGGATGGTTCAGTTGAAAGAGCGCCCTCCAGTGCCGCGTCAATGACACATTCTTCACACACCCACTGCTAGACTTGTGGACAAGTCGTTAATGGTCTGCCGCGGTGAGGTAGTCGAGTTGTGGCGGTGCTATCGCGAGATCACAGCTCTCGCGCGAACTGCTGGTTACCAACTTCTACTCCCTTGAGATGAGAAGTCTAGCGGGGCCAGCAGTCTCGCGAGAATACCGCAGGAATCGCGGGGAGATTCGGAATAGAGTCGGAACGCTATCACCGCGACAGACATTTAACGACTTGTCCACAAGTCTAACCCACTGCTGGATGGTAGTCTTTGCATCGAAAGTGAAGGAAAGCTTAGTTTGAGACCCAAGTTCTGTTCTTGATTCTGATCTGCAAGACTCGTCGTTATCGTGTGCATATAGCGTGTTTGTTATGAGTTCTTTTTATACTGGATTTCACATGTGAGGTAATTGGTTATCGGCATGTGCCACGTTAGTAAACCACAACATAATTGCCAAACCCTTCAGTCGCCATAATCAAGACATAAATTTATTTTGGGCACATACTGTAAAACCATAATATTCTTCATGATGGCCCCAATGAGTTTCTGCTTATAAAGACATAACGTATTTATAAAAGAGGCTACTTGTACACGTCTTAAAGATGCATTGAGTTTTGTCTTCACCTTATTGCTCACTTGAGACAATGATGAGTTCACCCGGCCCCAGAGGAGGTTTCTGCTGCACAAGATTCACTGATTAAACCCGGGCCAAAAGGCATACAAGATCGAAGACACAAACTCTATCCGAATCATCAAAGTTTCACATACTCTTGAGAATTTTTTTACTATTTTCGGATATTTAACTCATGTACAAATACATCTATGGTCTTCTACCACCGTAATAAATTACCCCAGTTCATCGAACAACCTTGGGGTGTGGGCTGAAATCCCCAAGTTCTAAAAGCACCCAGCTGTTCACTCAGCGAAAGAGTGGAATGCTGATACGAACAAGTCCCTTGTTACAATTAGACCCGAAGGCCGTACTCTCAGCCCTGAGTTAAATGCCCCACCATATGTTTTCTGACATAATTTATGTCTCAAAAAACACAAGGATTTAATCAAAAGAAAATTTCAGAGTTCAAACTTTTTGTCTGGGTAACTGGATATTAAAGTTGGGATCTCGAAGCCCTTGGGTAACCGTTAAAGTTATAAATCCATAACAAAGAACTCAACAAATCATAATAGGGCCTAGTAATTTAATATTAAAATGAATATCAGAGCATCTCTCGGGACAGAGATAAGCCAATCTCAACTTTCATTAATTTCAATAAGATACAACATTTGCATATGTTCTCCTTTGCTCAATTGTTGAGCTGGTTACTAGGTCCTATCCCCTGCAGATATCAGTGTTTTTTTTATCAGAATGGGCAAATGGAACCAGACTAATATTTTCATTCCAGCCTCGATTTAGTTGTAATCTAAAAATGGCCGCGATAATTAATCTTCGGATGAAATTGAAACTTGCTCTTGGTGATTATGGTACTCGATCTTCACAACGACAGAACATATTATCTTATGAGGAATAATAACTTATTACTCTAAAATTAAAAATAAAAACACCTCTAATGAAAGTAATTATTTGAGAGAGAAACAATCCAAGAAAAACCGGGGTTACATACACGCCTTTAAATCCATTAAACAACCAAAAGACTAGCGCAAGTTTATTTCCCTATGGGTTGGCAGTTTTCCACACTTTTACTTTTAGAGTTAACGCGTTTGGACACCTGGCGGCGGAACAGATGTGTGTTCAATTTTCTAGGATTAATGAGGCTAATATTTCGTTTTTCAACAACTGCCTATAATATCGGAGATTTTGTGCTTGGGACATTGAATACACTTATTGGTGTGAAATTCGATTGCTTCTGTAAGTGTAAGTTCTGTCTACCGGAATACTTCAAAGATGCAGCCCTGAGTTGGCTTGATTGTTGGGTAAGTAATGTAGTAGGTTTTGTCTTACTGCAGTCGTGCATGGGTTTTATGAATGACCATGGAAACGCCGAGTGAGTTTGTTTGTAGTCAAGTGACTTTCCGTGGTAGTTTAGTGTTTTAGTGTAGGCCTATGTGTTTGTACCATGGCGTTTCCTCCATGGTTGTACTTTACTACAAGCTAATATTGACGCTAATTGGTAATTACTCATTTAATAATTGTTAGCATAAAAAAATACTTGGTAACGAGAAATAGAGAGCTGTTGCTAGTAAAATCATTGTGAGAAACGGCTCCCTCTGAAGTTACGTGGTTTTTGACAAAGAAGTATTTCTCAATTGATTTCGAGACCTCAGCTGAGGTCCCGAAATGAAGCATCTGACACTCACGACCGACAAAGGTGTTTTTTCTTCCATTATTCTCTCGCAACTTCGACGACCAATTAAGTACAAATTTTCACAGGTTTGTTATTTCATGGATAGGCCCTATGTTGAGATACACCAAGTGAGAAAACTGGTCTTTGAAGAATTACCAAAGGTGTCTAATGCCTCAAAGGATTCTGCTATGATCCATCGTGCTGGATTTATTTGACACATTGTTTAATGATGTATGTAAGACTAAATAGTTTATTGGCAAAATTATCAAGGGTCATATTATGAAAGGTGTTATCGGTGTAATACTAATACGCTAACATTTTCGTAAAATAATCACTCTCTCGATGTTTCAAAAAAGTCTTTAAGAAAACGCTGAGACTTTATTAAACTCTGGTTTTCTGAAAGCAATATTTTTTTTAGAAGACAGTGGGTGTCATATTTGGGCATGTTGTCCACTCCGTTTCGCCAATCTGTTAAAAAAAAATTGAAGCTAAAAAAAAAACAATGTACAAAATTAACAGGTAAAGGCTTTAATTCTGGAATTAAAAGATACAATAAGGTTACAACTGAAAACTAAAATATGTTCGTTGTTTTGATCGTAAACAGAAGTTCGAAGATAAACGATTGCCCGGTCACAGAGCATGATGGCATTGAAACATCAGCATTTCGGATTGACCTTTCTCTTCATTGCGTTGGTAACCCAGATAGAGCAACACCATTCTTGCGTTACTGATGATTTGGTTACCGGCCAAAGTTTTACCGTGAGGAATACAAACATAGAAGAGACAGTTGATAAACCACATATCGGTCATTTGGAACTTGAAAATAGCAAGTTTTCACAACTAGAAGACGATCCTAAGAAAACATCAATTCCAAAAACGGAGGACACGACTACAGAGAAAGCCGGCACTTCTTCTGTTACAAAAAGTCCGACAACGAACTTAGCCTCAACCGCCGGAGCAGTCGACACTACTACTACCAGTGCTACAATAAGTCCGACAACAAGTACCACCGCAACCATGGTCGACGCCACCACTTCTCATGCCACAATAAGTCCGACGACAAGTAAGCATACAAGCACAACCACTGTCGACACTACTTCCCGCGCTGCAATAAGTTCGACTACAGGTACAACCACAACCACAACCAGAGTCGACACCACTACTCATCGTGCTACAACAAGTCCGACAACAAGCACAACCGCAACCATGGTCGACACCACTACTGCTCATGCTACAATAAGTCCGACAATAAGTAGAATCACAGTTGGCACCACTACTTCTCGTGCCACAATAAGTCCGTCAACAAGCACAACAATCATAGTCGACACCACTACATCTCAAGATACAATAACTCCGACAACAAGTAGGCCTTCAACCGCAACCACAGTCGACACCACTACTTCTCGTGCTACAATAAGTCCGACAACAAGCACACCCGCAACCATGGTCGACACCACTACTGCTCGTGCTACAATAAGTCCGACAACAAGCACACCCGCAACCATGGTCGACACCACTACTGCTTATGCTACAATAAGTCCGACAACAAGAACTGTCACAACTAGCACAGAAGCCGACACTACTACTACCCCCGCTGCAAAAAGTCCTAAAACAATCGCAGTCAATGCCACAAAATATGTCGGTACTCCTACTAGCTCTACTTTAAGTTTTACATCAAGCAAACCCACAACCAGCGACAAATTCGACCCTACTACGTTTCGTTCCACAAGAAGTCCGACAACAATCACAGCCACAACCGGTAGAGGAGTCGACATTACCACCACAATCCTGCCAATAACCACAACCACACAATCCACCATTTCCCCAGCCTCTGATACAACCTCATCCCCAGCTGCAAATTTGTACACACCAGTGTTTTATGAAGACCTGTATTATGCCGAGGTTGAGGAAAGTTCCCCGGTCGGTACGGCCCTTTTGACGGTGCAAGCGATGGACTGGGACGAGGGGGCAGCCGGGGTGATAATGTACAACATATCCAGTCAAACTCCGGACGGTGAAGCGTTTGGCGTTCATCCCGAGACCGGGGTTGTTGCTCTTCGGCGAGAGTTGGACCGGGAGGAGAAAGGCCGTTATGTTCTTAATGTAACGGCAACCGACAAAGGTAATTCCAAATTTAAATTCTAAATAGAATAAGAAAGGGAAACTGGATACTTTAATTTTTAGATGATCTTAAAGTTACAAAGCTTGTGATCTAAGTTAACGAGAATGGTATCAATGGGGGACTTTAGGGACGCTCTGAAAGCAGACCTCTTGCAAATGAAACATTCGCAGCGAAAACAGGGCTGTGACGTCAACAGTCGTGTTGCACACATTTGCAGAAGGTAAATCCATGTAAATTCTTAAGGACAAAACTATTGTATTTTTTTTTTTTTTTTTATTCTTCTGACAGGGCAACCGCAACGAATGGCTGTAGCTGTGCTGGAAATAGTCGCCTTGGATAGCAATGACAACGTGCCAGTGTTTGATCAAGTTAGATACGAAAGTGTCGTCAGTGAAGATACCCTCTCGTATAGTCGAGTTCTTTACGTCACTGCATCGGATAAAGATTTAGGTGAGCGTTGTCTTGTTGGTTAACTCAACGTATTTAGTACATGGGCCAATTACTAAAACCCTTCACCCTGGGGATTTTTCAAACAAATATTTTGGGAAACCTTACCCCAGTGTGTCCAGCAAAATTCGTAGTAATACAGGCCGCGAGGGCATTTTTTCAAAATGGCCGCTAAAAAAACCGTAATAAATGTATAGCAACCATACCCTCCCACCCCCACCCCTCTACCCACAGACGCACCGCATTTCCCTATCCGTGGTTGGCAAAATGCGGAAAATCGGTATGGAGCTGATGGTGGTGTTTCACCACACGCGGCGGGTGTGTGCGTCTGACTACATGTGCACAACTCCGTTGAGTTTGTCAACCAATAGTGTCTGTTATAAATATAAAAAAATCATATGGAAAGGCTTATTATTTTCACCCGTATAATATATGAGCATAAATAGTGCTTAATTTTTTGCACACTCCCGAAAAATTCACAAGCCATTTAAATTTGAATCTGATATTTTGTGGTTTCATTACTACCCTGGTGAATGTTTTTACCTACATTGCTTTAACATTTGATGGTTATTTTTTTTTCTCTCAGGACGAAATAGTGAAATAACCTACACACTATCCGGTAACCATAGAAACAAGTTTACCATCGATGACAAAAGTGGACTTATCCGCACTCTTGGATCCCTCGATCGTGAGAGGGTATCACACTACAACTTTCTGGTCATCGCAACCGATCGTGGGATACCACGGCAAGAAGGGTTAGCAGAAATCTACATCCGGGTGGGTGACGTCAACGACAACCCACCGAAGTTCCCCTCTGACACGATCGACCTCGTGGTTCCTGAGAACAACTTGCCCTTTGACCTGATCGGCCAGGTCACCGCGACCGATGCCGACGAGGGGCCGAACGCCATCATCTTATACGCGTTCGTGCAACGCGTGCGCCAGAGCTGGTTCCAGATAGACCGGCGGACCGGGGTTGTCCACACCCTGTACCGGTTCGACCGGGAGAAACGGGCCGACTACGAGGTCACCGTCAGGGCGTCGTCTGGACGGCTCTTCAGTGACGCTCGCCTGGTCATCCACATCGGAGACGAGAACGACAACGCACCGATAGTTCCAGCCAGCCAGGTCATCTTCTACAACTTCTACGAGGGAACTGTTGGCTATAACATAATCGGAAAGGTTGGGGCTCTTGATAAGGACGTCGGTGACTCCTTAAACTACCACCTACTCGTCAGTGCGGTGTCCCTTGGGATAGGAGACAGGAGGCGACCAGGGGGTCAATATGGTGTTATCAATCAAAGAGTTGGGGTTAGCTTCTCGGTGGACCAGACTACTGGGACTATCTATGCCTACCACCAAGAACCTTACTCTGATTTTAAGCCGTTGACTGGGCATCTGACAGTTAACGTTTCGGGTAAGTATAAACATGTTTTGGATTGGAAAAAAATACTAGAGCGGGATTTCAACCTGCGACCTCCGGAGTGCCAGTGCGACGGGAGATCCCCAACCAGGGGATTCTGCCTCATAATAGTAAACTGTGTACAAGCTCCTTATGATAGCGCCCTCTTTGAATCCTCCTTCTCCAGCCTATGTTTAAAAATCCAGCGGACAAATTTTACCTGGGTCATCGGCGCCCAGTTTCTTATGTGGTTTAGTCTTTGATACAATAATTCTGAATAAGCAACCTAGCAGAAAGATTTGAAACAAATTTAAAGTCAGAACAGGAGAGAAAAAAGTTTGAGGGAAAGGGGAGTTTTAGTCACTTAAAAACGAGTTTAACATAATTCTTTCTTTCAGATGGCATTAATAGTGTTACCTGTAACTGTACGATCTACATAAAACAAGTCACATATACAACATTCGAGAGCAGCATCTCGATGCGGCTCCGTATCCGCTCAGACAGGGAGACTTTCCTCTCCCGTCACCGAGACCTCCTAGCAACCATCGCCGACATCTTCCGAACAGACGAGGAGCTCGTCACCTTCTTAATCCGCAGAGGTTTGAATGATCAAGACCATGGAGTTACCACCACGGAAGCACCGATGTTGAGGGTGTCTCTAGCCGTCAGGCGACGGGACGGGACGTTCATTCCGACGGATGAGCTCCAGTCGATGATATACCTCGAAGTGGAACGACTTCGGACTTTAGTCGACATGACTCCCGATTCTATCCGATCACTGTGTCTTCTCCGGCCCACCGTCACCAATACATCGAGTGTGGTTGCACCGGTCGCACTTGGACTGACCTATGTATCCTTCAATGTTGTTCTTCTAACACACTGCCAGGCATCGCAGGGATCATGCACGTCCGTGTCGTGTGGCAAGTTTGAGGAGTGCTTGGATGTGAAAGATGGATTTAGATGTCAGTGTTTGTTTTCAGGTAAGAACCCTGGGGTTTATCTTGAGTTAGGACGAGTAACTAAAGGACAAGCCTTTAGTTTGTAATAACCCTAAAGTGTCATAGGACTAGTCCTAAGTTGTGACTATTTTCGTGAACGGTTTGGTTGAGTTTGAACAAGCACTTATGTCACGAGACAAAGGATGGGCAATCATATAAACAAAAAATAGCTTCGATCTGATAGCATGGTGAATATTTAATTATAAAGCCAAACCCTCCATCTTGTGACAGTGCCTGATCAAACCAAACCAGATATTTCTCACTGTTAATTTCAGTAGGCAACGGTACCTGCCAACCTCCATTTCCAGCCGGTACTTGCCCAGAAGCCATTTGCAATAGACGCGGGACGTGTACCGTGGACGAAGCGGGTGAAGTTAACTGCTTGTGCAGAGACTACACGAGATACGACGGTCCTCACTGTGAGATGACAACGCGCAGTTTTACCGACGACTCTTTCCTGGCATTCAAGCCGTTGGGGCGTAGTGAGAGGAAATTCCACATCACGTTACGGTAAGTGCCTAATGATGGTAACGATTCAAGTTCAAACTGGGCAAAATTTCATAAAGCTGCTAAGCACAACAAATTTGCTAAGCATGAAATTTCTTCCTTAATAAAAACATGAGAACAAACCAAATTTCCACGTGATTTTCAGTAACAAAAAATACAGCTGAAGCAATATACAACAATTGGTTGGTAATCCTGTTTTAACACGGAAGAAATTTCATGCTAAGCAAATTTGTGTGCAATTAGCAGCTCTATATTGATACGGAAGCGTATATTGCTGCCACAATAAAACAAATTTCTTATCGTGTACGTACGTGACAAGTTAGTACGTACACGATAAGAAATGTTTGTGTTTCCATCCGGCAGCCATACGCTTCTGTATAAATTAAGACGAGACTGTGAAACGGACGCAGTAAACTGGGGTATGTAGAACCGCCCCTTGTCCATTATGGCAAAAACCTTATGTCAAACTTTCAGTCTCATGACCGAACACGGGATCAAGAAAAACTTCATTAAAAAAAGGTGAACACATAAACGACAATTTCTCTATTATCACAAGACTAGTTATCTGTGTCACATCTTCCCCGGTGTATACTACACCCTTTCTTGTGTCTCCTCTTGATTCTTCATTTCGTATCTATCCTGAGGATACTACCTCTACTAAAACAAGAAAACTACAACAAAAAATCATTTTTTAAGATCAGAACATCAAAAACGTTGTAATCCCCACCCCCAGCGCTGCCGCTCTTCCCAAGGAAACAATTGTGTTTTATCAATGTAATAAACATTAACGTTAACTATTCTGTTCTTATTTTCCTTTCCATTTCGAAGATTCAAGACTACTAAACCCAACGGTATCTTATTGTACAATGGTCCGTATCTAAGAGGGAGGGGCGAGTCCATCGCACTCCAGATCGTTGGTGGCCGGCTACAGTTCATCAAGTCTAGCAGGATGGGCACCAGTGTAGTCAGTGCGTCCATTGCAACTGACGTCAGTGACGGACGCTGGCATGATGTTTATGTCAACAGCATAAGAGGGGTAAGGTTGAATTCGGGTTTCTCAATATTATTACTAACCAATAACCACGAAAACTTGAAAAGCAGCGAATCGTGACGTAAAGGATGATACTTTATGAATCTCCTGAAATAAAATATTTGATTCGCCAAGCGAGGGCGCAAACATTTTATTTTTCGGTTGCAGTTTAGTATTGGGTGCGTTCGTTTAGCTTCCCTGGGTCGACCCCGGTGTGTGGCGTTTTTTTCCCCCAGGACAAGTGTGTGCAGATAATTACCCACGTTCGTCCTGGTAAAAAAAAACCGCCACGCACCGGGGTCGACCCAGGGGAGCTAAACGAACGCACCCTGTGTTGTACTGATGTGGCAGAAGATTCTGTGTCCCCCCCCCCCCGGTACGGCAAACTGTGTACAAACTTCTTCTGATAGCGCCCTATTTTGATTCCTCCTACCAGCCCATGTTATTTCCCATACGGGGGACAGGATCTATGGAGACAGATTTCCCTGGAACACTGAAGCTGGCAACCCAAATTAGAATTTCGTTGAATGCATCACGCCGCCATCTCGGACAAACAAGCCATAAAACAAACATGAAGTAGTTCTAACCAAGAAATCTAAAAAGTTAAGTAGAAGGTGCTGATTTTAATATTTTGAGACATAATATGTGCAAAATAATTGCAAAAAGCTTTACACTCAGCAATCATAATTTATACATTGAGCCTAATTTAAAATGTGTGCAACACAGGAGGTACATTAAAGAATAAACAATAAAATAATTTATTAAAATAACCATAAATACGAAATGGTTATTCTAAAAACGGAGAGAATTGATAAGGAATTGTTTAAATAAAAACTCACTAAAATACAAAACCAATTAAAACAGAAAATCTGAAAAGTTGAGAAAAGAGAATTTAGAAGGGTTAATATTATTAATTGCCGTCGTCAAAATAAAACCTGGTAAAAGCGTGCACATTAAATCACTAAGTAAAACCAACTATTATATATACATACATCTATACAAGCTTTAAAGACACATAAATGCCGTTTATAAATTGGGTTTCAAATTTGTTGGAACAACAAAATTAATTTATAAAACTTAACTAAATGTTAATAATATCAAGCCAAAGAGTTCACGATGTTAAAGGTAATGAGGCCAATCAAGAACGTCACTGAATGGTATTATCTTCAATAACGCAATCAAGTTCCTTCACTGCACATAACTTATTTACAGCCAAGCAGTTCAAAGCGCAGAGCGATTAAGTTATTCCACTCGACGGGAACGATGCGAATCTTGACGGCCAAGACGGGCTTGAAGAAGCGCCTCTCCGCGATGCTGTTTCTATCTGTGTTGCCATTGAATATCTGGTAGGATAGAATAGCAATAATAAAAATAATAATAATAAAATGCTTAAGGAGTCGTATATCATCTGAAAAGATATTAAATCGAACAAGGCTGACGTCACACTTTGAGGCTCGTGAATTATGCCAATGAGTGGCCTCCAGCCTATGTTAAGCCCCGTCCATAAACACATTTCACCTACATTCATTTCACATAGAGATACGCACTCAAATCCCGCACATAACTTGAGTCAAGTCTAGCACATATGCCATGCAAGTACTTGTACTGTTCATGTTCCTTGTGCATAACTTACAGACGACCGAAAGTAAGCTTTCCATTTCTTTGTTTCGATTGGTCCGAGATGATATTTTGTCAGCTGCACCCACATCACCTCAGACCAATCAAAACACAGATATGGAAAGCTGTGTCACTGCACGATTATTGTCATAAGAAATAATTGTATCGAATAAAAATCACTGGTTCTGACAAGCAAGTATATGTAACTGTCTTGATAAATACATTGGACCAGTCTAGTTGAACGTCAACTTTACCTGAGCTTGATCAAGTTGGTCTTTCACGTCGACAAGATGTGCCGGTGAGGGCGGTTCGAACTGCACTTTGTACTTGGTCACCCACTGCACATGTTCCCAACGCCCCTGTGTGAGTACCCCAGTGACGTATATTGGGTTGCCAAAATCCACCTGTATCCACTGGTTGGTATCCGCTACACTGGGGCACCACGCTCCTACGGTGCTAGAGTCAGGCGGTATCTTGTTGAGACGGCCACCACCTGGTGTGCTCACATCTGTATAACCTCCTTGACGTTCCCAGCTACTTGATGCGGAGAGGCTCTCATCGGGGATCGTACCATCTTCAAGACCGAGTTTTTCTTCTTGATTGGGAACAGAAATAAACACGATATCTATATCATGATGATGAAGAATAATATCAATGAATAAAGAGTTATTGCTGCCGACTTTACATCAAGGGCTCGACAGAAAATTGTGCATAGCATTTTCAAAATAGATTTTGAATGCTAAAGCTGAGTTCAAAAGAATACTACTATCTGTGATTACTCACCAAAACCACCGCAGACCTTAACAGTGGCGCACTTTCCGTTACATGACAACGAAGTATTCTGTGGAACAAGGTAGAAACAAAAACATCAATTGTAATGGTTGTGTAATTCTTTTTGTTCAGTTAAAGTATGACTAACTTTCATGCTTTGGTGTCATGTTTTCATGTCGGTCATAGACAGATAACGAATACACAGTGTAATCGGTTTTAACAAAATAATACTCACGAATGAACTTTGTACTTGACAAGTCTCTGCTTCTGCGTCGTAATACGAAAAATGCAGCATTCCTTGAAAACTCTCACTGACGTGCTCAGCACTGGCGTTGTTCATCTGACAGACTTGATTGATGTGATCGTAGTTAAAGGAGAGACATCCATGATGGCTGAGACACCGAGCCGAACAACGAATGGCGGAGATGCCCGAGATATTCATGAAGGATTGGCCTATTAGGGCGTGGTGCTCTACCGGCTGGTACGACACCACTCGGCAAAGACCACTGACGCTACCAGACGCTGAAGCCTCAAGAAAAATCTCAAGCAAGTGGAAAACCAAACTACTCACTCCGGCCATTTTCTCACTCTGGCTTGAAATTGTGAGTTGCGGAATACATCCGGCCCCCACAGTGCACTCTTGGAAAATCGTGGGTTAAATTAGACTGCAAGGGAATCCGTTGCCACGGTAACGAAAACGCCATTCATTCTGATATCCTTATACGTCACAAACATCAACAAGTAGATTGGGAAACCAATCTGACTTGTTGACAACAAAACAGCTTTACGTTATTAAATAAGGAGGGTCATCGTATCTAATAAAAACAAACTTACAATAATCGTTTGTACGTACGTACGCATCTAAAATTGATACTTCTACTTTATAACAGAATAGCATGATATTCCTTTTTCCACTTTTACACGATCAATCATATTTCGCCATTAGACTGTGGACTTTCTTTTATACAAAACATATACTTGAAATAAGCAAGATATAGTAGACTACCAAATTAAACCTATATAAGGTGTGTCGCGTGATAACACTGGTGACGTGATTATGATAATGGACCTTTTCGCAAAATACTCGATAAACGTGCATTAGGGGTGGAATGATGTGCATGCTGGTCTAGTTGGCAACCAAGTCTCGGACAAGCAAACCGTAAAACAAAACAATATTAAGTAGTTCTAACCAAGAAATCTAAATAGTTGAGTATTTTTTGTTGATTTTAATCATTTGAGACATGATACGTGCAAAATATTGCACATTACAACAGTGTTGCAATCAGCAATCATACAGCGATCCTAATTTAAAATGTATGAAATACAGGAGTGACCTGAAGAATGATTATAAAAAAAGTTCATTCAAATAATAAAAAAGCAAATTTGGTTGTTGTTAAAAAAAGAGAATCGATAATAGTTTAAATAAAATCGCACTAAAATACCATTTAAAACAGAAAATTTGAATAATATTTGAAAAGTCGAGAAAGTAGAATTTAGGGTGGCTTATTTAATTGCCGTTATCAAATAAATAAACGTGCACGTGGAACCTCCTATTAAAAGGTGTTATAGTTCCATCAAACATACTTACGGGCCGGTATACTATAACAATTATTATAAATAATAATGAAGTATTTTATAGTGCACGCGGATACCAACAATGTACTCAAGGCGCTTTGTACATAGACCTTTTCGCAAATACTGGGGCGCGCGCGTAAAGCTTGGAATTAGATGCATTGTGGTCTAGCTGGTAGCAAAATTTGATTCATATCTATCCCACAATGCACCTCATTCAACAGTCTGCGCTTGCGCATTGGTATTTGCGATAAGGTCTATGTATATACACTTTTACAGAAAGTAAGGTTATTGAAGTTATGAATAATGAGACCCATTTTTAAGAGATCATAGGATGAGAATTAATCTTTTGCTCCACTGAAAACCAAATATTATGACATACATCTATATACAGTTTTCAAGACACATAAATGCTGTTCATAAAATACATAACATCTTATGTTAAACTAAACTAATAAATGTTAACAATATCAAACCAGATCGAGATTGTTTTAGTACGGCACAGAGTGGTATTCCCTTGTAGATACTATGGTCGTTTACTGCATGTAACTTATTTACAGCCAAGAAGCTCAAAACGCAACGCGATGAAGTCATGCCACTCAAAGGGCACGATGCGAATCTTGACCGCCAAGATGGGCTTGAAGAAGCGCCTCTCCACGATGCTGTTTCTATCGGTGTTGCCATTGAATATCTGGTAGGAGAGAATAGCAAAAATACAAAGTAATAAAATGGTTACGGAGTGTTTTATCATCTCAAAATATGTAAAGTCAAAGAAGGTTGAACGTTAGCCTGAACATCTGACGTCACACTTCGAGGCTCGTGAATTACGTCAGAGAGTGGCACCGAGCCTGCGTCAATACGCAGTCAAATGCAAGTACATGTACTGTATAAACACATATGGAGACGATCAAGAAAGGGGGCCAGTCTAGCTGAACGTCAGCTTTACCTGAGTTTGATCAAGTTGGTCTTTCACGTCAACAAGATGTGCCGGTGAGGGCGGTTCGAACTGCACTTTGTACTTGGTCACCCATTGCCCATGTTCCCAACGCCCCTGTGTGAGTACCCCGGTGACGCAGGTCGGGTTGCCCAACTTCACCTGTATCCACTGGTTGGTATCCGCTACACTGGGGCACCACGCTCCTACAGTGCTAGAGTCAGGCGGTATCTTGTTGAGACGGCCACCACCTGGTGTGCTCACACCTGTATAACCTCCTTGACGTTCCCAGCTACTTGATGCGGAGAGGCTCTCATCGGGGATCGTACCATCTTCAAGACCGAGTTTTTCTTTTGGATTGGGAAGCAGAAATAGACAAGATGTTCGCGAGACTTATTAAAGACTCATAAAGGACTCAGCAGAATTTTTTAAATAATTTCAAATCAATTAGTATTAACTTAGGCCGAATTGAAACGAATTAACTCACCAAACCTCCCGCAGACCTTTATGGGAGCGCACTTCCCGTTACAGAAAGCAGAAGTAGTCTGTGGAGCAAGGTATAAAAAACAAAACAATTGTAAATTGTTGTGCACAGTTGGTAAGACAAACAAAACTCCTCTGTAAGATTAATTAAAATACCTAAAACTTTCACGGTCTAATGATGGTGATAATAGTAGAAAACATCCCTTAAAATGTTTCTGGCTGAAACGTTATGTTTGATAACAAGTAAATAAAACTAATTTCCCGTTCGGAGTTAATCGCTCAGTGAGCGTTGTTGTTTTTTGTTTTTTTTAAGCCGACGCCATACAACAACGTGTAATCATGGTTTGTCACTATTTTCTCGTGACGCAGATGGGTAATCGATCTCAAACTTGGACGTGTTAGTCAGTTTATGTAAAACTGTTTTTATAGCAAAAAACACACAATTTGTTAATGATCATTTCAGGATTTTGAGTTCGTCAGTCGTGAAATAAACAGACAGATCACGAGTAATTTATTTGAAAAAACACACATGAACGAACTTTACAAGTACCTGACAGGTCATTGGTTTTGCAGTTGCGTCGTAATACGAAAAATGCAAAATTCCTTGAAAACTCTCACAAACGTGTTCAGCACTGGCGTTGTTCATCTGACAGACCTGGTTGATGTGATCATAATTGAAAGAGAAACATCCATGATGGCTGAGACATCGAACTGAACATCTGACGGCAGAGATGCCCGAGATATTCATGAAGGACCGGCCTAGTAGGGCGTGGTGCTCTACCGGCTGGTACGACACTCCTCGGTAAAGACCACTAACACTATAAGATGCTAAAGTCTCAAAAAACATCTCAAGCGAGAGGAAAATCAAACTACTCACAACGGCCATTTTCTCACTCTGGCTTGAAATGGTGAATTGCTGAACACATCAGGCCCACAGTGCACTCCTGGAAAATCGTGGTTTAAATTAGACTGCAAGGGAATCCGTTGCCACGGTAACGAAAACGCCATTCATTCTGATATCCTTAAACGTCACAAACGTCAACAACTAAATTGGGAAACCAATCTGGCCAACAAAAGAAATAATTGGTTATTAAAAATGAGGGTCATCGTATTATATAAGCAGGGTAACCAAACTTATAATAATCTGTTGTATGGCATTTGTGTACGTACGTATAATGTATCTAAAATTAAGGGAATCAATGTGTGGTGAAGAGGTTTTCAACTAGTGGTTTAATCCCAACGAGGCCTGGTTCTTGATAATTTTACCAAAGTCGAGGTAAATTATCAAGAACCAGGCCTCGGCGGGTTTAAACCACTAGTTGAAAACCGATTCAACACACTTTGATTCCCACTCATAAATACCTTTTTGGTTAAAAGGCGTAATAAAGTAAGAAACTCTGTAAAACTTATCCGTTTCCGAGTGCTTGAGCTCTGTTTCCACCTCCATGGTATGTTCAGTATACATGTTGAATGTACATGTACGATGTCCGCACGCGTGTTTTCCGGTTCCGTTCGTGCGCATGCGCGTATAATCTTGGCGCATAATTATTCGCTGGTTTTCCTTTCACACACACCGCGGCCAAATTACCGACGATGGTCCGTATCTAAGAGGGAGGGCGAGTCCATCGCACTGCAGATCGTTGGTGGCCGGCTACAGTTCATCAAGTCCAGTAGGGTGGGCACCAGTGTAGTCAGTGGGTCCATTGCAACTGACGTCACTGACGGACACTGGCATGATGTTTATGTCAACAACGTAGGAGGGGTAAAAGGTTGAATTCGGGTTTCTCAATACTATTACTAACCAATAATTACGAAAACTTGAAACCAGCGAATCGATACCTTGTGGACTCTCCTGAAATAATTGCTTGATTCGCCAAATCAAGCGAGGGCGCACTCACTTTAGTGTGTAGTTTACAGTTGCCTGTGCCAATGCGGGCAGTAGATTCTGTCCCCTTTACGCATTGCGTTCAATAGAGGGGTATATAAGGTTATCGCTGAAAGTGTATATTATTGAGTTTAGAATCGAATGGGCAATAGAACGGTTATCATAACAGGAGGTAAGATTCGTCAATACTTGAACACATAACATTTGTACTGTGGGCATGTCTACTACTGATACCGAGGACTTTAACAAAAGGGATCCGGGAAAAAGTCACACCGGGGGACAGTCCTCGGTGGATTTTTGTGTACAAAACCAATGGGGACGTCTGAAAAATAAACTGTCCAAAAAATGGGAGAACACAGAGAAGTCATCCGTCAGTACCATAAACATGCCTGTGTGTTGAGTTATGTCTGTTTATAGTTTGTAAATTTCGTGTGGTGTCCTCAAACGGCGAACTGTGCACGAACTTATTCTGGTGGCGCCCTCTTTTGAAATCTCCTCCTCCATCCAGCCCATGTTAATTTCCCAAAATGGGTGACGGAATCTCAGGGGGGACAGATTTCTCGAGGACGCCGAAGATGCCAACCCAAATTCAAATTCTGTTAAATGCATCACGCCACCATTTCGGTTAAACAAGCCATTAAACAAATATTTTAAAAGTAGTTTTAACCAAGAAATCTAAATAGTTGAGAATTATTTGGGATTGTAGTGGCCGAACAGTTAAGAGCACCGAATTCAAACTGGTGTTTCTGATCAGCAGAGTGTGGGTTCGAATCCCCAGACGTGACACTTGCGTCCTCAAGCAAGGCACTTTACCATTGCTTCGTCCTTCGGATGGGACGTAAAGCTGTTGGTCCCATGTGTTGTGTAACGCATGTAAAAAAAAAAAAAAAAAAAAAAAGGCCACCCAGTGCACTTATAGAAAAGGGAAGGGGTTCGCCCCGGTGTTCCTGGCTGGATTGGCAGCATACTGCGTCACAGCACCTGGTAAACCATAACATGGTGCTAAGGATTAGGTCTCGTCACTCAAGCCTCGTCCCACTCACCTTGCAGTAATAATACATGGGCGCTTTGTATCCTTTGGCATAAGGCGCATTTATTGTTATATGTTGATTTAAATATTCTGAGACACAATACATGAAAAATTGCACAAAAGTGTTACACTCAACAATCATAACAATACATTGAGCCTAATTTAAAATGTAGGAAATTCAGGAGGGACCTATTAAAGAACAATAAGCATTGATTAACTTAAATAAAAACAAATACTAATTGCTAATTGTAAGGGGAAAAAAGAGAATTGATAATGAATATTTCAATAAAAGCTCACTAAAATCAAAACCAATTAAAAACAGGAAATTTGAATACTATCTGAAAAGTCGAGAAAGTGGAAATTAGAGTGGTTAATTAATTGCAGTCATCAAAATACAACTTGGTAAAAGCGTCACATTAAAAAACTTTAGTTTTCACAGTAGTACTATTAAACAAATTTATGAGTATACCCTTTGATACCATAGGATGAGAAGGGATTTTCGCTCAACTGAAACCAAACTAATTAGACATTTATCTATACAAACTTTAAAGACACATAAATCCTGTTCATAAACGAAAACTAGTGTCAAATTTATTGGAATAACAAAATTAACTTGTAAAATTCAACTGAGTATTAACAATATCAAGCCAAAGAGTTCACGATGTTTATGATAATGAGACCGTCGTAAAACTTATTCATAAATACCTCAGACAGTTTCGCTATTCCTATTGGTGGATAGCGCGTCACGTGGGGTGCATAAACCTTTGATAATGACCAGTAAAAAGTGTTGAAACATTGGCGTGACACGCGAGCTTGCACCTGTGCTTATAAGACAGTTTCTTCATTCATATTTATAGTCGAGAGCAACGGCTGAATCAGTTGTGCCACATCACGCGATACGTGCGACGCGCACAGCATCTCCTAGGAGTTGTTTACCCGAGGTCCTTACCATTTCATAGCTGGAGGGGTGTTGTGTTGTAAGAAATCATTGAACAATTATAATTTTTGCATTTATCCTACCTTTTGACCAAAGAGTGTTGATGTTTTTTGACCGAAAGGGTATTTATGAATGGGAATCGAAGTGTGCTGAATCGGTTTTCAACTAGTGGTTTAAACCCGCCGAGGCCTGGTTCTTGATGATTTACCTCGACTTCGTCTCGGTAAAATTATCAAGTCCAGGCCTCGGCGCGGGTTTGAACCACTAGTTGAAAACCTCTTCACCACATATTCATTGATTCCCTTATTTACAGCCAAGCAGCTCAAAGCGCAACGCGATGAAATTATTCCACTCAACGGGCACGATGCGAATCTTGACGGCCAAGACGGGCTCGAAGAAGCGCCTATCCACGATGCCGTTGTTATCAGTGTTGCCATTGAATATCTGGAAGGAGAGAATTATAGCATAGTCAAATTGCTTATCATCGGAGAGTTGTGAAATCAAAAAAGGCTGAACATTAGCCTGAACATTCTGACGTTAGACTTCGGGGCTCGTGAATTACGTCAGAGAATGGCATCCTGCCTGCATCAACACCTGTTCATAATCAACTTTCACCTAAATTTATAATTTCACGTACGCAGTCAAATGCAAGTACATGAACTGTACATAAACATATGGAGACGATAAAGCAAGGGGATCAGTCTAGCTGAACGTCAGCTTACCTGAGTTTGATCAAGTTGGTCTTTCACGTCGACAAGATGCGCCGGTGAGGGCGGTTCGAACTGCACTTTGTACTTGGTCACCCATTGCACATGTTGCCAACGCCCCTGTGTGAGTACCCCAGTGACGTATATTGGGTTGCCAAAATCCACCTGTATCCACTGGTTGGTATCCGCTACACTGGGTTGCCATGCTCCTATGGTGCTAGAGTCAGGCGGTATCTTGTTAAGACGGCCACCACCCGGTGTGCTCACACCTTTATAACCTCCTTGGCGTTCCCAGTTACTCGATGCGGAGAGGCTCTCATCGGGGATTGAACCATCTTCAAGACCGAGTTTTTCTGTTGGATTGGGAAACAGAAATTAACAAGAGTTATTGTCGCCTACATTTACATATTGCAGAAAAAGAATAATTTTAAATCAATTAGTATTAACTTAGGCCGAATTTAAGCTAATACTACTCTCTGTGATTACTCACCAAAAAACCCGCAGACCTTAATGGGGGCGCACTTTCCGTTGCATGACAGAGATGAAGTATTCTGTGGAACAAGATAGAAACAAAAACATCAATAGACCGATTGCGCTCCGTGCGTCGCGTGACCTATAGTTAAAATGTAAACAAACACTGCGTCCTGCATATAAACGTGCGATTAAAAAGACATGATTACTGTTGCAATTTATTGTTCAATAAAGACTAAATTCTCGAAGAATATTCCGGAGTTTGTAACATGAGACCTTACCGGTGGCTGAACAATGAAACGCCAGTTGGGCAAACACAGTAAACACAGTTCCACCAAATAGGAAATTCCACGTTCACTCGAACGGAAGGTTCACTCGATATGTTATGTGTTTGTTCACGGAGATTGTGGTTAAACATTGCCCTCATTGTAAGTGATTTTGCTGCCAATATTTTCAATCAAAATCTCCCGAAGAAGCTGTAAATCCCTTTATTTTCACCTTCAAATTATTTGATAGGAAGGGGGTAGCTGTCAGCTATGAGTTATCACACCCGACTTCACGCCGTGCACAGCGCAAAATCCACGGCGCGTGAGCTCGCTCAAAGTTCAAACCTCTGTTATTTTACGCAGTCTACCCTAGCCCTGGTGGCCTTACACTTTGTACTACAGTGACGTACTGGATATCGGGGTCCGTTTCTGGACCAATTTTATCAGGGTCCATTTCAGGGTCCAATTTTGTAATGATTCTTTAACTAAATTAAGAAAAATTCAGGTTGAGTTCGTCAGTCATGAAATAAATAGACAGATCGTGATGATAAATTTATTTGAAAAAACACACATGAACGAACTTTATAAGTACCTGACAAGTCATTGGTTTTGCAGTTGCGTCGTAATACGAAAAATACCGCATTCCTTGAAAACTCTCACTGACATGCTCAGCACTGGCGTTGTTCATCTGACAGACTTTGTTGATGTGATCGTAGTTGAATGAGAAACATCCATGATGGCTTAGACACCGAGCCGAACAACGAATTGCTGAGATGCCCGAGATATTCATGAAGGACCGGCCTAGTAGGGCGTGGTGCTCTACCGGCTGGTACGACACCACTCGGCAAAGACCACTGACGCTATCAGACGCTGAAGCCTCAAGAAAAATCTCAAGCAAGAGAAAAATCCAACTACTCACTCTAGCCATTTTATCATTCTTGCTTGAAACGGTGAATTGCTGAACACATCAGGCCCACAGCGCACTCCTGGAAAACCGTGGTTTAAATTAGACTGCAAGGGAATCCGTTGCCACGGTAACGAAAACGCTATACATTCTGATATCCTAATACGTCACATAATAAAACCAATACTAGATTGGAAAACCGATCTGATCTGTTGACAACAAAAACATTAATTATAGGTTGTCGTTTTTTATGTGACGGACTCGGGTGCCAGGACGCCCTCTACTCCAAACAGATGTGCAGTGTACCACAAAAGGTTAAACTGAAAGTTTTAAAGTAATTATAATGACAACCTTTTACACGAAAGCAGACCATTTTCATTTTCAACCCAAACCGGTAAAGATAGAATTTTGATTTTGTACACACTGAAGAACAAAGCAATGTTTTTATTTGACAAATAAATCAGGTATTATTTTCTATCAATGTTCGCGCTCTCAAAGATCAAGAGTGCCCCACCATACCGTACGGTACAACGTAGGAGCAGTATACTAATCAAGAATGATATGTAGCGTGGCATTTCGGCTTTTTACCGTCAAAGTGGTCTGCATAATTGTTGTGTTCTTGAATTTTGAGGATGAGCAGCTCTATAAATAGTTGACCCTGGTGTGTGTACAGGAACGTGACTGATAATAAATTGAAATAATGAATTGTAATGTATTGATTGTACCTGGCGGTTGTGCTGTTTGGTTCTGCAGCGATTTCAACAATAAATTGCTCTATTAAGTCTTGTTACTTTACAGTTACTTGTTGCCCTGGAAACACTGCCAGCGTACTGCTGTTATAGTAACTACTTGTACGGTGTGGTTCTGGGTTGAATTTTGCGGATAATTAATAAACATCACCTTCTAGCAGCTTTAATAATAACCGCTAAGCTGTTACCTGTTGCCCGGGAAACACCGCAAGCGTGTTTAACATAACTAGATGTATGGTGTGGTTCAAGGTTGAATAAGACGGATATTAAATTGCACCTTTCAGTGGTTACCCGCTCCGGGCAGCTATAATTACCATTTCAAACTGCCCTCCCTCTAAAACCACCAACCAACTCGCCCTCCCTCCAAAACCACCCACCAACCCACCCTCCCTCCAAAACACCAACCAACTCGCCCTCCATCCAAAACCACCCACCAACCCACCCTTCCTCTAAAACCACCCACCAACCCACCCTCCCTCCGAAACCACCCACCAACCCACCCTCCCTATGAAACCACCCACCAACCCACCCTCCCTCCAAAACCACTCACCAACCCACCCTCCCTCCAAAACACCAACCAACTCGCCCTCCCTCCAAAACCACCCACCAACCCACCCTTCCTCCAAAACCACCCACCAACCCACCCTCCCTCCAAAACACCAACCAACTCGCCCTCCCTCCGAAACCACCCACCAACCCACCCTTCCTCTAAAACCACCCACCAACCCACCCTCCCTACGAAACCACCCACCAACCCACCCTCCCTCCGAAACCAGCCACCAACCCGCTCCTCCCTCCGAAACCACCCACCAACCCACCCTCCCTCCGAAACCACCCACCAACCCACCCTTCCTCCAAAACCACCCACCAACCCACCCTCCCTCCGAAACCACCCACCAACCCACCCTCCCTCCAAAACCACCCACCAACCCACCCTCCCTCCAAAACCACCCACCAACCCACCCTCCCTCCGAAACCACCCACCAACCCACCCTCCCTCCAAAGCCATCCACCAACCCACCCTCCCTCCAAAACCACCCACCAACCCACCCTCCCTTCGAAACCATTCACCAACCCACCCTCCCTCCGAAACCACCCACCAACCCACCCTTCTTCTAAAACCACCCACCAACCCACCCTTCCTCCGAAACCACCCACCAACCAACCCTCCCTCCAAAACCACCCAACAACCCACCCTCCCTATGAAACCACCCACTAACCCACCCTCCCTCCAAAACCACCCACCAACCCACCCTCCCTCCGAAACCACCCACCAACCCACCCTCCCTCCGAAACCACCCACCAACCCACCCTCCCTATGAAACCACCCACCAACCCACCCTCCCTCCGAAACCACCCACCAACCCACCCTCCCTATGAAACCAGCCACCAACCCACCCTCCCTCCAAAACCACCCACCAACCCACCCTTCCTCCGAAACCACTCACCAACCCACCCTTCCTCAAAAACCACCCACCAACCCACCCTCCCTCCAAAGCCATCCACCAACCCACCCTCCCTCCGAAACCACCCACCAACCCACCCTCCCTATGAAACTTGCCACCAACCCACCCTCCCTCCAAAACCAGCCACCAACCCACCCTTCCTCCGAAACCAATCACCAACCCACCCTTCCTCAAAAACCACCCACCAACCCACCCTCCCTCCAAAGCCATCCACCAACCCACCCTCCCTCCAAAACCACCCACCAACCCACCCTCCCTCCGAAACCACCCACCAACCCACCCTCCCTATGAAACCACCCACCAACCCACCCTCCCTCCGAAACCACCCACCAACCCACCCTCCCTATAAAACCAGCCACCAACCCACCCTCCCTCCAAAACCAGCCACCAACCCACCCTTCCTCCGAAACCACTCACCAACCCACCCTTCCTCAAAAACCACCCACCAACCCACCCTCCCTCCAAAGCCATCCACCAACCCACCCTCCCTCCGAAACCATTCACCAACCCACCCTCCCTCCGAAACCACCCACCAACCCACCCTCCCTCCAAAACCAGCCACCAACCCACCCTCCCTCCAAAACCACCCACCAACCCACCCTCCCTATGAAACCACCCACTAACCCACCCTCCCTCTAAAACCACCCACCAACCCACCCTCCCTCTAAAACCACCCACCAACCCACCCTCCCTCCAAAGCCATCCACCAACCCACCCTCCCTCCAAAACCACCCACCAACCCACCCTCCCTTCGAAACCATTCACCAACCCACCCTCCCTCCGAAACCACCCACCAACCCACCCTTCTTCTAAAACCACCCACCAACCCCCCCCCCCTTCTCCGAAACCACCCACCAACCCACCCTCCCTCCAAAACCACCCACCAACCCACCCTCCCTATGAAACCACCCACTAACCCACCCTCCCTCCAAAACCACCCACCAACCCACCCTCCCTCCGAAACCACCCACCAACCCACCCTCCCTCCAAAACCACCCACCAACCCACCCTTCCTCCGAAACCACCCACCAACCCACCCTCCCTCCGAAACCACCCACCAACCCACCCTCCCTCCGAAACCACCCACCAACCCACCCTCCCTCCGAAACCACCCACCAACCCACCCTTCTTCTAAAACCACCCAACAACCCACCCTCCCTCCGAAACTACCCACCAACCCACCCTCCCTCCGAAACCACCCACCAACCCACCCTCCCTCCGAAACCACCCACCAACCCACCCTCCCTCCATAACCACCCACCAACCCACCTCTCTCCAAAACACCAAACAACTCGCCCTCCCTCCAAAACCACCCACCAACCCATCCTTCCTCCAAAACTACCCACCAACCCACCCTCCCTCCAAAACACCAACCAACTCGCCCTCCCTCCAAAACCACCCACCAACCCACCCTTCCTCTAAAACCACCCACTAACCCACCCTCCCTCCGAAACCACCCACCAACCCACCCTCCCTATGAAACCACCCACCAACCCACCCTCCCTCCGAAACCACCCACCAACCCACCCTCCCTCCGAAACCACCCACCAATCCACCCTCCCTCCAAAACCAGCCACCAACCCACCCTCCCTCTAAAACCACCCACCAACCCACCCCCCCCCCCAATGAAACCACCCACCAACCCACCCTCCCTCCAAAACCAGCCACCAACCCACCCTCCCTCTTAAACCACCCACCAACCCACCCTCCCTATAAAACCACCCACCAACCCACCCTCCCTCCAAAACCAGCCACTAACCCACCCTTCCTCCGAAACCACTCACCAACCCACCCTTCCTTAAAAACCACTCACCAACCCACCCTCCCTCCGAAACCACCCACCAACCCACCCTCCCTCCGAAACCACCCACCAACCCACCCTCCCTCCAAAACCACCCACCAACCCACCCTCCCTATGAAACCACCCACCAACCCACCCTCCCTCCGAAACGACTCACCAACCCACCGTCCCTTCGAAACCACCCACCAACCCACCCTCCCTCCGAAACCACCCACCAACCCACCCTCCCTCCGAAACCACCCACCAACCCACCCTCCCTCCGAAACCACCCACCAACCCACCCTCCCTCCAAAACCAGCCACCAACCCACCCTCCCTCTAAAACCACCCACCAACCCACCCTCCCTATGAAACCACCCACCAACCCACCCTCCCTCCAAAACCAGCCACCAACCCACCCTCCCTCTAAAACCACCCACCAACCCACCCTCCCTCCAAAACCACCCACCAACCCAACCTCCCTCCGAAACCACCCACCAACCCACCCTCCCTCCAAAACCACCCACCAACCCACCCTTCCTTAAAAACCACTCACCAACCCACCCTCCCTCCGAAACCACCCACCAACCCACCCTCCCTCCGAAACCATCCACCAACCCACCCTCCCTCCAAAACCACCCACCAACCCACCCTCCCTATGAAACCACCCACCAACCCACCCTCCCTCCGAAACGACTCACCAACCCACCGTCCCTTTGAAACCACCCACCAACCCACCCTCCCTCCGAAACCACCCACCAACCCACCCTCCCTCCGAAACCACCCACCAACCCACCCTCCCTCCGGAACCACCCACCAACCCACCCTCCCTCCGAAACCACCCACCAACCCACCCTTCCTTCAAAACCACCCACCAACCCACCCTCCCTCTAAAACCACCCACCAACCCACCCTCCCTATGAAACCACCCACCAACCCACCCTCCCTCCGAAACCACCCACCAACCCACCCTCCCTCCGAAACCACCCACCAACCCACCCTCCCTATGAAACCACCCACCAACCCACCCTCCCTCCGAAACCACCCACCAACCCACCCTCCCTATGAAACCACCCACCAACCCACCCTCCCTCCGAAACCACCCACCAACCCACCCTCCCTCCGAAACCACCCACCAACCCACCCTCCCTATGAAACCACCCACCAACCCACCCTCCCTCCGAAACCACCCACCAACCCACCCTCCCTTCGAAACCACCCACCAACCCACCCTCCTTCCGAAACCACCCACCAACCCACCCTCCCTCCGAAACGACTCACCAACCCACCGTCCCTCCAAAACTTACAGAAATGAAGAAATTTACCTGTTCGTTTATTAGTAACAGTGTCAAAAACTGTACCATTATTGACCTTTTCAATGTATAAACGTTGGTTGAAAATTAATCAATGCATTGATTAATTGCAATGTACATGCAGTGTCCACCAGATTAATTGAGATAGATTTTTTCAAGTTTATCCAAATCTGTATAATTTTGTATTTACACAGAATATTCTTGGCATAGATGGATGTACCGAGGATGCTGCACATTGGAATATAGAAAATGCTGATACATCATGTATTGGCATAGGGTGGCTCGGAAAACAACCCAGAACACAGTAAGTCCATTTCGATAGCTTTGAGCTGTTTTTCTTGAAGTTATGTGTAATGTACAACAAGGGGGTGTTACAAATAGCTTGTAAACTAAAGCAAGAGTATGGTGGGATTTGTTTGGAAAGGGAACCAAAACTATCCTTTCGTGTATGTTTTCTTGCTTGATGTCAATGGCGTAATCAGGGAAGGGGTGGGAGCTCCTCCCTCTTCCCTTCTATTATCACAAAAATGAGATCGACAAAAAATGAATGGTTCTACTTAAGGGCAGTGGACACTATTCATAATTACTCAATGTTTTAGCATAAAACCTCACATGGTAACAAGTAATGGGAGAGGTTGATAGGATGAAACATTGTGAGAAACGGCTCCCTCGTAAGTGACGTTGTTTTCGAGAAAGAAGTAATTTTCCATGAATTTGATTTTGAGACCTCAGATTTAGAATTTGAGGTCTCGAAATCAAGCATCTGAAAGCACACAATTTCGTGTGATGATCATGGTGCGACAAGGGTGTTTTTTCTTTTATTAAAGGAACACGTTGCCTTGGATCGGTCGAGTTGGTCTTTTAAAAGCGTTTTGTAACCGTTTGTTATAAAATGCATATGGTTGGAAAGATGTTGTAAAAGTAGAACACAATGATCTACACAAATATGCCTCGAAATTGCGTGGTTTTCTTTTTATCTCGTCCAATAACACGGTCGGCCATTTATGGGAGTCAGAATTTTGACTCCCATAAATGGCCGACCGTGCTAGTTCGCGTGTTAAAAGAAAACCGTACAGTTTTGAGTGATACTTGTGTGGATCATTATATTCTACTTTTAAAACATCTTTCTAACCATATGCATTTTATAACAAACGGTTTCAAACGCTTTTTATAGACCAACTCGTCCGATCCAAGGCAACGTGTTCCTTTAATATCTCGCAACTTCGACGACCGATTGAGCTCAAATTTTCACAGGTTTGTTATTTTATGCATATGTTGAGATACACCAATTGTGAAGACTAGTATTTGACAATTACCAATAGTGTCCAGTGTCTTTTTAAAGACGCCCTCTGAGGAAGGGCCCTCCCCATTACGTATTTTAATCCCACCCCATGAACTTATGTATGGATAGGTCACAGCTTGATGGATCGTCATTGTTTACAACGGTGATACAAGTACTCAACTAAAGTTTTCAATTTCAGTAAATATTCATATTCATATCGGTCAACCTGGTTAGGTTGTATATAAAAAAACAATAAGCTACTATTAAAAAGAAAACAACGATACACGTTACTTTACATTATGGTTTATGACAGATTCATCAATCTGAACGGACCATTGTTTCTTGGAGGTCTGCCTTCCTTCGTGACGACAACTCAGGTAACCTCCGCCCACTTTGAGGGATGTCTCAACGCCGTCCAATTCAACTCCAAAGTTCTTGATTTCTCAGTTCGACTCAAGAATGTCGGCACGTCACCGAGATGCAAGAGAAACGAGACAGTGGAGACCAAAGTCAAAGGTAAATATTTGTTATATGGTTTTAAATCTCGTTCGAAAAAAAATTGTGAAATTATGAAAAAGGTGTACACTGTGTCCAGTGAACAGAAGACATGGTAAGTAGTTTTCATGTATACGGACATCTTTTGATTGGCATAAATCAAGAGATCGGTTCTAACAAAGAATAATTTACAGGCTCTAACCTTCAATTTCGATAGAAACTTGACATTAAATAAAACAATATCAAAGTTGTATAAACCTTCAGTAAACATACGACAATTTTTTTTTCTCCGAGGTTGTCCAATATTCTTTGTTTTTACCAAAGTCCCCTCAGATCTTGTTTTGTACACACCACATGGATACCTTATGTTTTACTATTCATCAACTTTAATACCCCCAAAAAATAAAATATAAAAAAAAAAATATTAGTGGTGTCTTGTGTTGTTCCTTCGTCCCTGTAACTACCATACAGCATTCCTTGATGGGTATTCCTAATGGAAAATTCCCTGTAGATACCTTTTACTTAAAGGGCCTGGATGTACACGGATCGAAATCACTCTTGAAATGAATGGAGTGGCAACTATTTTTTAAAAGCCTTCATCAGCTTTCGATAGTATAAAGCATTCTGAGAAACATTTCACCTCGAAGTGATGTGGTTATGTCTAAACATCAAGTAAGTATGCCCCAAATATGAATTTGAGAAGCGTTACCGCAGTGACGCTTCTCAGTTTGTGCATTCCTATAATACAGATTAGTCTTCCTGCATGCTGGAGAAAGCAAGCTATAGAACAAGAGCAAGCTAGTCGAGACGTTGCGACCACTTCAAGAACCGAGTCTGCGGTAGTGCAGCGTATTACGATCCTATATTAAGCTAAAGTAGTAGTCCCATCCTACTTTCGCCCGGGTAATAGTTAATAAGCAGGACAGTTCTTTACTGAGAAGTCTCCCGAACATCCGATAATACTACTCCGCGGTAGTAGAATAAAGAAAGACAGAAGTTTCCCGAACATCCGATAATACTACTCCGCGGTAGTAGAATAAAGAAAGACAGTTCTCTAAGAACAAATTCTACCTGGCAAGTGGCAAGTAGATACACGCAGTGTGTTAAAGCACACCAAACACATTGTTGATACCTCATGCAATGCCTCAAAACATGTAGACATAATACTGTTGGCTCCGGATTTTCAGCAATATCTTAAAACAATTCACATGTTAGTTTTATTGTACACATTTACGATTAAAACAATCGAACAGTTCTAAAAACCAAAGGTATACTTTGCCTTTAATTTTGTAATAAGACACCGCCTAAAATAGAGACATCTTGACTTGTTCCGGGTCCGGGTGCTCCAGTCATTCAAGAGCAATCACAAACACTTGACCATGTACTCGTTGCATACACTCTGCCCTCATAATACAGGCATTCCAACGGAACAAGGAAAATAACACGTCTAAACAAACCTATGTGACAATGTTTAAAGGAACACGTTGGTCAAAACAAAAGCGTTTGTAACTTTTTTTTTCAAAGACCAACTCGACCGATCCAAGGCAACGTGTTCGTTTAACAAATACATGGGTTGATAAACAGTACAGACATTATATATTTGGTTTGCGTTAACACCATGTGTGTATCTACTTGCCAGGTAGAGTTGTTCTTAGAGAACTGTCTTGCTTTATTCTACTACCACGGAGTAGATAATCGGAGGTTCGGGAGACTTCTCAGTTCTGAAAAGAACTGTCCTGCTTGTTGACTACGGGCGAAAGTAGGATGGGACTACTACTTTAGCTTAATAGAGGATCGTAATTAACTGCACTACCGCGGACTCAGTTTTGAAGTTGTCTCAACGTCTCAACTTTAAATGTCAAGCCATAATGTTATGTTTACACTGACGGGGATTTTCAGGGCACCCATAGTGTTTCACCACTCTAAATCATTGTTAACACATCCCATCGGCAATTCATACATGAAATTATTCAGAAGTTTTGATTATAATTGCAAATGTGATGTTTTGATTATGAAATAATATGCCTTCAATCCATCTATCTAACGTAACTCCCTACTTCATCAAGGCTGTGACCGTAGAGCAAATCAAAACTTTTCTTTTGAAGAAAGCCTTCGGTAATGTGTAGTGAGTTTTGTTTATTTTAGTTTTAATTTTATGGTCTCTGTTTTAGTGTTGCTCTCTTGTATCAAAGTTGCATTGTTTTTACAGCCTTTATTGTTTTATGGTGTTAATGCACTTTTTTTTTGCTTGTAAACTCGTATATCTACTTTGCTTATATATTTTTACGGTGTACTTTTTAAACTTTTCACTTACTGTATATCATTTTCTTAATCTTTTGCAATGTTTACTGTCATGCGCCCTCGAACAGGCTGGTCCTGGAGAGAGCGCAATATAAGATCAATAAATTATTATTATTATTATTAACAATGATTTGTTCTCTTTGAATGCAGTACCACGTGCAGTGAAGTCACTGTCAGCTCGTTCTAGATTGAGATCCCTCGTCGTTAAGTGGAGCCCGCCAAAACATAAATCGGAACAATTGATTGGCTATCAGCTCTCCCACGTGGAAGGTAACTTTGGCTTAACCACATTAATATTATTTAACTCCTAATTAGATTTCCCCTTACATGACCTGGGGTCAATTTCATAGAGCTGAGCACAAAAATAGCTCGCTTATTTTACACATGTTACTGTCAACAATGTCATGCCATATACATTGCTTGTGACTGGTATTTAGCTGTTGTTTACTTAGCATAACAGTTGAGTGGAGTATTGGCCGCTAATCTGATTTTACTAAGCAAGGATTTTTTTGCTTAAGCAAAATTTTGTGCTTAAGCAGCTCTAAGAAATTGGGCCTTGGGTCCAACTTTATAGAGCTGCTCACGCAGAAAATAATGCTTAAAAGATGCTTGCTCAGCAAAACAATTAGCAGGGAACAAGTCACAAACTGTGCACATGACGAATACATTTTGTTTGATGCTCTTTTAGTAAAATTGTGTCCACGAAATAGAATTGACCTTGGCATGTTTTTCTTCAAGTAGAACATGACACCCCTTTATTATTTGTTTAATACCCTGTGCAATCCTCGTCTTTAGTGGCAAGATACTGCACTCCGGGCTATAGGGAGCTCTGCACAATGTGTTTCATAATTTCCTCTTATTTTAAAATATTTTAAATAATAACAGCTGAACATGATTTCATCCGTGCCTCCTTTCTTCATATCAAAAGTTGATACAAAACAGACAGTACAATCTCCATGAAATATATGATATTATATTTTCTCCATGTGAGCTGTGTATAAATCATGCTTGCATGAGTCTAGGCTCTGTGACTCCATTATGTAATGTAATCTATTTCAAAGACCGAGGCGTGGAAGGAAATTAGTCTGGGGCAAATATTATCGATGAACACAAATTCAATCAAGTTAAAATATGTTAACCGACTAAAACGTAACAACCGTTACCAGTGCAGGTCCCTCGATTTGAGCCTTTTATTGAAATCAAATGATTAAATTACCTTTCAGATTTATGTAAGCTTCTATTTCTATTTTAGTGTCTTTGTCTAACCATGGAACTTCCTTTCTCTGTGGTCTAACCAGACTGAAAATTGAATGTTTCTTTCTAAAACACAAATAAACCCAAAGTACATTTCCCCCTGGACTGCAGGAAACAAGCTTTGAGTTTCGTTTCCCTGTTTGGGGACTTCGTTTAAGTGTGTTGACTTAGATGCATTATTGGTTTATTAAATGGGACAGGTTGGATAGTTTGACTCTCTCTGTGCTTTTTATAGCATGGTCATTACAGGGGTATTCCGTGAGTTTTCGGATTCGCCGATAACCGAAACCAGTATACCCGATTTGGTGTACACAAAATCCAAGGAAATTTTTTCAATTATATGAAAACGGCATTCGAAAAAACACTGTTTTGGGGATGTTTGGGGTAGAAGCACATTAGAAGCACATTAGAATATCTCAATATCAATATCAATATCAAACTATATTTCGCCATTCACTGACCTAGTTTCACCTCGATCAATTGATTCATTTCACTCCTGCAATATTCCTTCTGTAGGAGTAAAATGTTATATATTTTTTTATTCGACAATAATATCAATCATTTTTTTATAGTTGGCCGTATTTTACGACCGCATATGGCGGTTTCAACTGCAAATTCTCTTTGCATCGCAAATGTAGTTTTATCTTTTATTTTTACTGACTTTAAGTTGTTGTCTTGTTTATCAAGTGTTAAAATAAATAGTATTTTATAGAAGCAATAATAAAGGAAAACCATGAAATTGTTACTCGCGTTTTGCACACACGCCCTTCACGCGGTCAAAAATGCTGCAAAATGGTCGCACAACTATAGCTTCATTAACAGCACTGTGCTTTTCTTTAAGCAATTCTGCTGACGCCAGAGTTGATTAAAACAAACTAGAACCAAGTGAGTGAACTGAAGTAGTTGCCCCTAGCTGCATGCTGGTTATTAAATATTATCAAACCGGGTCAGCCCCTTTCACATGAGATTATTTATCAGTGGCCCTTGAAGACTAATGAATTGCTTCAGCGATAGATATCGACAGTACTCTGCAGTGCATGACCCTTGTAATTTATAACCGAAATTGAAACATCTTTCAATGGATGATAAGTACTAAAGAGATAATGGGGCTAATCGATCTGCAAAAAATAGGTTAATTAAATAAACCACAAAGCAAAAAAAAAATGAATAACAATAATTTAATACTTCGAATTAAAACTGTTGAAACGTCAGCGAAGCTTTCATGAGTGACGATGGATACTTAATACGAGCAGTCGTTTTATTAGATTGACCAATTAAACCTACTTTAAAAATTGATTTGTTTCTTCTTTGATTAAATGAATTGCCCGTGCATGACCTTTGTGGGTTAAAAACCGAGATTGAGATATATTTTAATGGGTGATACCGACGGGTTGTTGGTGTGAACACGGGGCAACCTCTATATTTAAACTAGAGAGATAATGGGCCAAATCGATCTGCAAAAATATAGGTTAATTAAAGCCATTGGACCCTTTCGGTACAGAAAAAAAAAGTTCACAGATTTAAAAATAACTTACAGGGTTTACAGAAGGTAGTGGGGAAATACTTCCCTTGAAATATTATTCCATGAAATGCTTTATATTTTGAGAAAACAGTAAAACAATATCATTTCTCGTTAACGAGAATTACGGATTTATTTTAAACACATGTCATGACACGGCGAAACGCGCGGATACAAGGGTGGGTTTTCCCGTTATTTTCTCCCGACTCCGATGACCAATTAAGCCCAAATTTTCACAGGTTTGTTATTTGATATAGAAGTTGTGATACACGAAGTGTGGGCCTTGGACAATACTGTTTACCGAAAGGATCCAATGGCTTTCATAAACCACAAAGCAAAAAGGAAAAAGAAAAAGGAAAATAACAATAAAAATACTACTAATTAAAACTGTTTAAACGTCATCGAAGCTTTCAAGATGAATAGTTAATAAGATTAGTCGCTTTATTAGATTGACCTCCTACTTAAACAATAAAAAACTTCTGTGATTAAATTATTTAAGACGCAGGAAACAGTCGAACGTGGCAGATGCGCACCCGCAATAATTATCCATCGGACGGTAGGTTGGTCGTGACTTTGCTGGATATTGAAGAATTATTTCGAGAATATTGGAATCGATTTTTTGCCTTCAACAATCCCTTATCCCGTTAAATGATTAAGGTCACACAAAACCTTTAAAACCGAAGCCGGAGTTATGTTCCATTTCAAAATAAAAAGAAACAAAGTATTTGTCAATTTACCAACGTGTCCAGGGGTGGATTTCACCAAGAAATCAGATTCGTATTATCTCGAGTTCGGACGAGTTTTACTCATCCCAACTTAGGACTAGCCTTAGGTTTTTTCATATCTCCTTTAGGACTAGTCCTAAGTTAGGATTATGGCCTAACTCTTTGTGAAATCGACCCCTTGGGTCATTTCACCAAGAGGTAGTGCCTTTAAGATATTTGTTCTACTCTTTTAGTTTTTCAATACTCGCTCTATAAATGACATGCCCTCTTTTTCCAAAATGGTAGTTTTCAAAATCCAAATACCCTACACCCGATGTCTCCATTCAATAGTGCAGAGACTTTATTGCATGTTCTCAATTATTTACGACCACATTATTGATATTGACAATAAACATGCCCGAATAAAAGCAGTCAAAACTCATAATGAAACGATCATTCAAACAAAACAGGTTGACTGTTCAATTAATTGGAAGTAAAACTTCACAGTTCCTCTATTTGATCGTTTTCATTCCGTGTCAAGATTCTACAACCATTTTGTTTTGATAAAGGATTCAATATACACGTTTATAAGAAGCCGAGGTATACAATAATAATACAGTGGTCGTGTGAATACATCCGCTGGATGTTATTCGGGCATTCATCTTTGTTTATTTTCATTGGTTCAAAGATTTCATTAGTCTCCTCTGGGTCCCAGCATGTTCACAAGGACGTCATAATTAATCCTAGCGCGTTGAATGTAGGCCAACTATACTGCAAAACAACGGGTATAGTGATGCCACATGAATAAAAACAAAACCGGTCTTATCGTGTACGTACACATTAAGTATTATGTACGTACACAATAAGTATTATGTACGTACACATTAACTGTTACGTACGTACATATTCATCATGTATGTACGTGACAACTACCATGATAATTTTACGCACATCAGGTTGAACCTATGCGATTTTTTTCGTGTGCGTAAAATAATAGATTTTTTTGTACGTACAGTGAGGCAAAGTGAAATGCAATATAAGTACAACGAGAGGAGTATATTTTGGATGTTGTTTGCGACGCGGAAATATTGTAACATTGGGAATTAATTTTCGTGGACGATTCATTAATTTTTGTGGTCAATTGGTGCTAGACTTTTGATCGAGGTATCGAATAATTAACTTATAGTTTACGGGTGTTCGAACTTGAAATTTTCTACCTCAATCCATTCGGAATGCCTAGACCTAATATCCTGAAAAGCGTACATGGGATTATTAAAGGCAGGGGACACTATTGGTAATTACTCCAAATAATTATTAGCATAAAACCTTAATTGGAAAGTAGTAATAGGGAGAGGTTGATAGTATAAAACATTGTGAGAAATGGCTCCCTCTGAAGTGATGTAGTTCTCGAGAAAGAAGTAATTTTCCACGAACTTGATTTCGAGACCTTAAGTTTAGAACTTGAGGTCTCGAAATCAAGCATCTGAAAGTACACAACTTCGTGTGACAAGGGTGTTTTTTTTCTTGCAAAATTATCTCGCAACTCCGACGACCAATCGAGCTCAAATTTTCACAGGTTTGTTATTTTATGTGCATGTTGAGATACACCAAGTGAGAAGACTGGATTTTGACAATTACCAATAGTGTCCACTGCCTTTACAAACCTGCACTAGTTTGCAGAGCTTTGAATCGTTTAGCAAAGGCACGCTTTACATTTCTGTTAATATTTAAACTGAAAATAATATGATATGAAAACTATTGTGAAATTGTATAATTACAAATCTAGTGAGTGTCCAATTAATGTTAAAACCAGTGGCTTGTAAAATTGCATATAATAAATCCAGCTTTTGACTATTTAATACGGACAAGGTCCCAGTATAGACCGTTCCACTGTTGGTAAACAAACCACGCTGCATGGTTGGTATGGACGGGGAATGTTGGAGCGTAACATTCAATCTTGTCAACAGATGTTCTAACCAGTACAACATTTCCTCTATTCTTTTAGTAAAAAGAAAATACATCCCACGATCGGCTGCTTTGTTTCCAACAAACCCAATATTATTTTTTAATATTTTGTGTACCATTTCTACAAACTTTAGCTATCTGTTTTTGATTTGCATTTATGGCTTTCCATATTTTTCCACGTTTGGATGCCCAAAAACTTAGAACTGTGACGTTGCAATAGAAAGATATCTTAAAAGGTAGTGACAAACTTAATTGGATAACCCGCAACGAACCTTCGGCATCACGCACGAGGTCGGTTGGCGCTCCTTCTCAGTACACTTAATTGGCTTTCCGTGGAATCGGTGCATGGAAACTGCGTAATATTACTTTTCATAATTTGAAGGATAACCATTTCTAAGGAAGTGCAATCGATATCAAGACATCGCTAATGAATTAAGTGGAACGTGTGACGCCAATTAAGAAGTAACTGCTCTTTGTGGGATAATAAAGAAACCCAAGAAGTTTTTATTTTAAGACTGAAATTTCAATTTGCACCAGAAGATGAAAAGTACAGATACGTTACACGATACCATTTAGGAACTACACCGCGTGCTCTCTTTGTTGAATATTATAACGAAATCCAAGAGGTTTTTCATTTCAATTCTGAAATTTCAATTTGCACCAGAATTTAATAAAAAGACAGATACCTTTCACTGCTTGTCCTCGACCCAGCGAATATAATGATTTTTCAAAATGGTTTTATGGCTGCACGTTCTATATTAACGATTTGACTATTGTACTTTCCTTTGTAATTCCTTTGGCAAGGTTTGTGTGTTTCATATTGGGTTAGTTTGATAATAAATCGGTTCGTGTTTCTGTTATGAGCACTCACACTTGCGTCTGTATAGTTTCATTTATTTTACCTTTTTTCACAGCTTTGATATAAACATGTATAATACAACAAAAGAAGCAGTGAATTAGCTGTTGCAAACTGCTATCCAACCAAAATGACCTATGGTGCCCATGCAAAAAAAAAAACAATATAGCAGAGTCTTTCTCAAAGGTTAACATGCTCGATAGAGAAAGAATCTGCAATGGTCGAAACGTCAGGCCACTAAATATTTAGCAAGACAAAAGTAAGTAATAAACTTCGACTGGAAACGAGTATTCATCACCAACTCTAAATAGAAAATTTGATTTTGAAAAGTTGACACCAAGCTTTTGTTGGTATTACATTGATGTAATTTGTTTTTGTATGATAATGACCGGAACGACTTTGTCTGTTTTCATTTCAGTGAACGATGTGGGTGAGTCAATATCAGATACTTGGACAGTGATGATTAACGGCCCAGTGCAGTCCACTTACACGATCGAAGGGCTCACACCAAATACACGTTACAAAGTCACAATCAAGGGGTATTCCACAGCTGGGTTTGGCGAGTCCAGTACAGTTGATGCAACTACCAAAGCTAAGCGTATCCGTTAGTTATGTCTTTGCATGTGTCAATAACAACTATACATAAAAAAAAACCTGTATTTTAACCATTACAAGTTTATTACAGCAGTAAGATTTGGAGCTGAAAAAAAAACCTGAGTTTCTCTTGGAATAAAGCCATCCCAAGCATTTGTTTCCAGTGACTGTCATGCTGCGGCTAGACCTTCTCCTGATAGAGTCGATTGACGTGAACTATTACCGATTGGATTAATGGTGTTTTTCTCTACCATACAGAATAATATACTCTTCCAAAACCCAATACACGCTTTTTACCGGGAAAAACTTTAACATAACTGTTATAACAATGTTTCTTATTGTTGCCAAATTCGATATGAAGAAAGAAAAAGGCACATCTCAAAACCTGTCCAGTTGTTTATTCAATTGTGGAAATTATTGACAAAAATCAAACCTACAATATGATCTTGACTGCGACAGAAAGGCCATGGGATGTATGCATGGTCATTCTTTTGTAAATGAAAGTAAAATGGTCTATATACCACTTTATATAACAGGTTCACAATTAACTACGAATTTTTTTTTTTTTTTACCTTTTTCGGTAATATATAGCAAATGTTCTTGAAGATGTTTTCAAAGTGTTGAAATTATGCTGTTTTTCTCCATAAAATATTTTTGGGAGAACAAATTCAGTATTGGGTGCACAAACTTAGCAAGAAAAAGGAGGGATAGATTTGTTTATCCTTTGGTGCTAAAATCAAGCTGAAAAGTGGAAGACATATATTTGTTTATCCTTTGCTGCTCAAAACCAACCGAAACAGAGGAAGGGATAGATTGTTGTATCCCTTGAAACTAAAACACGACAACGAGTGTGATATAATGCAACAAATACGTGTGATTTATCCATTTTGAAAACGTTAGCATAGCAAAATTAGATTGAGTCGTCACAGCATATTTTTCACGATTTGGAGGAAAAAATTGTAAAATTTGTTGATTTAAAATCCTGTTTCGAGAGCAATTTACAGACCACAATGACAATTTTAAGCTGTAAATTTGAAAAATAACCAAATCTAAAAAAAATACAGTTAAATATGAACCTGTTATATGTACATCGTTCGTCTTGAGTGATTTTATAGTCCTGGCAAAAGTTTCAAATTAACTTGTCAAGTAACGACATCCATGAATTTTCATCAGAGAAAAAAAGAACACCGACATATCCAATATAAAGCCTCCAAACATGGAAGACAAGTTTTCATTTTACACTTTTACCGCATCAATTTTTTACAGACTGGAGGCGCGTAAATGTATCACTTCACTAATAATTGAAGAGGGAAACTGTCACAAACAGACTTGATTAATTAACAGCAATAAACCCAGTTCAACCTGAACTTTAGCATTGTGGATTGTACATCCGGGATATTGGCTACTGTTGTACATTTTGTTATTGTTTCGTTCTCGTTTAGGGGTTGCAATTGTTGTTTTAGGTGGTGTAGAGGAAATTAGAAACTACAGAATGTTTGAATTGGTTGGGTTGAATGTCGATAGACCAACGTTTTCCATTGCGCGGTCTTTACACACAAAGGCACATAGTGTACGACATTGTCGAAACCTTGATGGTTTTTGACGAATGAATTCGTTCCAATCATTTGGTTTTCGTTTAACATATCTTACAAGTAGTCTGCAAAAGAAATCTTTGACTCAATGGAGTGTTCGTGAAATAACTGATATAACAATATTTTAAAGAGATGTTTCGCTTATTAATAAAGAGACAAAAAGCTGTTGCAAATTGCTAACCAACCAAAATGACTATTCTTTAAATGGAATACATATGGTACACATGAGTCAGTGAATTGACGTTTCAACGCTAGCAAAAGACTTAGCTCGATTCGAAACATCAGGGCCCAATTTCATAGAGCTGCTTAAGCACAAAATTTTGCTTAAGCAAAAAAATCCTTGCTTAGTAAAATCAGATTACCGGCCAAGACTCAACTCAATTGTTATGCTAAGTAAACAACAGCTAAATACCAGTCACAAGCAATTTATATGGCATTAAATTTTTGCCAGTAACATGTGAAAAATAAGCGACCTATTTTCGTGCTTAAGCAAATTTTTGGCTTAAGCAGCTCTATGAAATTGGCCCCAGGCCACTTACTAATTAAGTTGCTGTTGATGGTTTAATAACAAGCTTATTTTGGTCAATATTTGAGCAAAATTAATTTGCTGACATTACAGCGCTTCAGAAACTTATTTTTCATGAACATCGGTATTCAAGTACACATGTCGTTACAAATAATTACACTCCATATAAATGATCACCCAAAATCATGATGTTTTTAATCAGAAGAAATGAATGTGAATATAGTTAATATTCAAATGGTATTCCTTTTCTGATTGATTTCAATGTTTGTTACTTGTAACAAATTGTTCATTGACTCTATCATGGCAGACGAAGGCATAATACCAAGATGCCCTCCTGCTGCTGACGGGGCTAGCCGAGTATAAACTATAATAGTAAGCTTTTAGTCAAATAAACTGACATCTTAATATTCATTATTCTAACGCATATGACAGAAGAAGCCTATACGAGCATTCATTTTTAACTGTTGTAATCACGTGTATTTAATTCAAAATTCATCAATTATGTTAACTTATAGCCAAAAATATATTAATGTTACTTATACCATTTTTATGTACATTTATTTCTGTTGTTTACGGTGCTATCATCACATTTACGGCCAGGGCATAATTTCGAAGAGCTGCTTTAAAGGCAATGTATGGACACTATTGGTATTTACTCAAAATAATTATTAGCATAAAACCTTACTTGGTGATGAGTATTGGGGAGAGGTTGATAGTATAAAACAGTGAGAAACGGCTCTCTCTGAAGTGACGTAGTTTCCAAAAAGAAGTAATTCTCCATGAATTTGATTTCGAGACCTCAGATTTAGAATTTGAGGTCTCGAAATCAACAATCTAAACACTCACAACTTCGTGTGACAATTGTGTTTTTTTCTTTCATTATTATCTTGCAACTTCGACGACCGATTGAGCTCACATTTTCACAGGTTTGTTTTTTATGCATATGTTGAGATACACCAAGTAAGAAGACTGGTCTTTGACAATTACCAATAGTGTCCAGTGTCCAGTGCATAAAGAGTAGCTAAGCACAACATGCTTACCAGTATAAGGTTACCTGCCAACACACCATGTCACATGCACTATTCCTGACTGGTATCCTGCTTATTTGCTTTCGAGACTTGTAAGGTAAGCAGCTTTATTATCAGTGGTGATCTTTCATAGAACTGCTTAAAGCATTAAAAGTAGCTAAGCACAACCAAATTCTCCTTACCACAATAAGCAAACCAACCAAAGTAGAATGTCACACGTACAATCTGTGACTGGTATCCTGCTTACTTTTGCTTAACAAAAATGTTGTAAACAGTATTTTCTGCTTAAGCAGTTCTACGAAATTTGGCCCATGTCATTTCGCTTCTTCAAATAGAATTGTATAAAGGTTGTAATACGCGATTGGTTTGGCTGAAGGTCTATATTTAACTGCACACTGTGTGCATGTTTTCATTAATCAAGCAAAACACATGAAATAACAAACCTATGAAATTCTGGTTTAGTCCGCTGTGTGGAAAATGGTGAAAATCATTACCAATATTGTAAGCATTATAGACATATTGTTCTTAATTGTTTGTTGTCACAACCGAAATCAGCAGTTGCATTTTGTTTAAGGTTTTTCAGATACAGATTTACTCGAAGATGACTTTATTTCAGAGGGAAATGTTTCTCAGAACAAAATGGTTCCGGTAGTGAATTTTATATAATCAGTCGGCTTTCAGAGTAAATATTCATTGGTGTTCTTTATCTTCACGAGTCCTACCTTATGATAACTTTAATTAAAATATGTATTAGTTGTCAATAATTACCGGCTTCTGAATTAATAGCTTCGGCAGCACCTTAGGCTGGAATGTAGAATAATTTGCGGCTGCAGCTGTCGGTGTTTTTTGTTTTGTTTTTTTTATTCTGCTGTAGCACTATTGTGATAGGGTTTCAGAACCTATGCCGTGGGGTTTCGCCAAATTAATTTTCTGGGTTTTTTCCTCCCACATTCAATTGTTTTACTCCCTTTCTTTTATTTTCTCTCCATGGTTTGTGTGGCTAGTCTAATGATTCAGTCCACTTTCCTGAGCAACCTTGGCATCACAACCAGAACTAATTATTGAAATGAAATGAAATTAAATTAATTTTTGCCAATGACCTTAACAGTAACAACCTGTGCTCCACTGCTTGTAAAATACACATAGCAGTAACCGAATGCACTAATTCAGAACCGGTCATGATTCGGCAGCGGTGTGGTATTTGCCACAGCTTAAGTACACTGGACACTATTGGTAATTGTCAAAGACTAGTCTTCACAGTTGGTGTATCTCAAGATATGCATAAAATAAAAAACCTCTGAAAATTTGAGCTGAATCGAAAGATTCAGGTAATAATGAAAGAAAAAAACACCCCTGTCACACGAAGTTGTGCGCTTTCAGACTGATGCTTGATTTTGAGAACTAGTTTTAGTAATTACCAACAGTATACACTGCCTTTAAGTTGCTGAATTTGTAAATAACAACAACCATTCCAGACTATATCACTTATGACTCTTTATTTGTTTCTCGCATTCCGAATAAACAACAACTATTATTATCAATAAACCGGCTGCATGGTAATAAAACCTATTAGAAATTATTACAATTGTTTTCAAATAGTTGTCGGCATATTCTGATCTTTTCAAAGAGGCTCGTTGTCTAATTATATCCATGAAGGAAACTCTATGTTATATCCGAGCCAAAGTTTAGAACGAATGTAGAACTCAAAACTGACATCGTGCCCACATAGGTCCTTTTCCGAATACACGGCTTCGATTTTGGATCGGCTTCATGCTACGTTCTCTAAAGTCTGAAGCCCTGAGCACGCACGGAAAGCACGCACAAAATTTTCAAAACAACCGCGGGGCCAAGCTAGCCTGAGCCTTATCTGAGCCGAAGGGTGCTTTAGCTGCATGTTTCGCGTAAACGTGAACCTGAACGTGAACGTAAACGTAAGAAAATTGTGTAGTTAAAACTCACGTTTTTAGCTTACGTAAAGTTACAATTTTTCACGTCAGGTACGTATGTGCGCGCAGACGTCATACGTGAGCATGAAATAAGCACAAAGTGGCGACACCACCCAAAATCAACACAATTTTTTTTATGTTCACGTTCACATTTTTGCTCGCGTAACGTGCAGCTTAACATTGCTAAAACAAACGCAGGCCATGCTAGCCTGAGCCGAATCTGAAGCCAAATCCGTAGTTTGCTGTTTAGGACAATTTACTGTATACGATTAAACTATTACGATTATTGCATAAACAATAAATAACAACAACAAAATAACCAAACAGTACATTATTTTGTAAAGCCTCTTAGTGTACGTTAAGGTCTTGGTCTAACGATCTGGCTTGATCTGAAAGATTCAAACCATCGCGATCTTGATGGGAATGAGATGCAAACTCCTGCTTCTTTACAATTCCCGCTGCCTCCAAGAAAGCTCTTCTATAAGCTGGACTTGTCAGTGTATAAATAAATGGATTGATAGCCGAGTTAACATAGACTAAACAACGGCATATGTTAAGAGCCAGGGAGAACTGATTGGCGGTCAGAGCCGGTGGTGCCCCGCTCAAATCCCTGATGGTCAGGGCTAGAGCGATGGACTCGAACGGCGCTAGAAAGATGAAGAAAGCCGTACCATTGAAGATCAGCATTCTGGTGATCTGATCCCGTATTCGATTTTGCTCCTCTGTATTGGCACTAAAAGGCCCCCTTCGTTTGGCCTCAATGTAGAGCTTTCGTGCAGTTAGGACGTACAGCGTCAAGTTCATGATCATCGTCAAAAAGAACGGAACAGTCTGGATACAGTTGGAGAAATTGAAGTACCATGTTACCACGGAAGAGCACTGGCCTATGGAGGTAGGTAGGTCGTCAGAATCGTCTCCTGATCCTGGTGGATACCATGAGATACACGTTTCCTTCCAGATCATTCTATCCGGAATGATGAGACTCGCGGCTGCAGCCCCGACGAGGAAACACCCCGCGACCCGCCTCGCAGGGACCCGCGTCCTCCTCCCGCCCCCCGATTTACTCCGGAAAGTAAAGGGCCGGCACACGGCGTTGTATCTCTCGAATGAAATAAGCGTGATCAGGAATTGAGACAAGAAGAAGCACAAGTCGGAGATGAAGTACAAAGTAACACACCCGGGTACTCCGAGGACGGTGTCATCGGTCAAGATGGGAGAGGCAAGGAATCGGGTTAGGCGAACCCCAATTGCCACAGCGATGAGTGTTATATCAACAACTGCCAAGCAAGCTAGGTAGAGATTACTAGTAACTTTCCGCATCCACGGTACACGTGCGATGACTATCAGAAAAGCACCATTTCCAAGCAATCCTATGGTCAGAATAACTGGCATGATGATACAAATCACCACTGTATCTTCCTGGCTGTACATATAAGAGGTGACATTGTCCTTAGTGAGGAGTAAAACAGCCTGGTCCTGATCGCACAATGTGCGCTGCTGCTCGTCCGAGGAGTTCATTCTCGGATATCATAAGTTACATGAGTTCCTATATCCCTTGTGGTTCTGTGTTAATGTTGTGAATACAGCTGAGTCAATCGGTTAATCATTATCCTTCGAATGTTTTTAGTTGCTGGTTTATTGTTTTTAAGAGGGATGGCTTTTCCGTTTCCGAACAAAACACAAATTAACAGATGGCAAATACTGGTTATTTACACATAGTGCTGAGCTACAAGCCCGGTTCGTACGTAATGCAAATGCGAATGTGAAGCGAAGAATGTTAGCCGCAGTGGAGCTGTGCTCAACTCTTGCAAATATTTCTTGACGAAACATCTTAATATCATACACAGGGATTTCTGCAAGCCCGCTGCTCTAAAGCTCAACCGCCAATAATGCACAGTCGCTGGTCTCTAATAATTATGACATTCACCCAAAGGGAATTGTCGAGTGACACAATCCATTCCTGTCATCTTTCTCATCAAGACCACACTCCAACGTGTGATAAACGATGATGGATGGTGTGTGTTCCCTCCAGAAGCTGTGTAACCATCGCACGTGTTTGATGAATACACCCCAATCAAATCTATACTATTATTTACAACCATGAATATCACCAACAGAACGCGGATTATAAAAACATAATAAGTAGCGACGGATCGTGTGGTGTTTGTGTAGTGCAGTGTGATCATAGGGCTAGCTCCGTGGTGCGACAGAAGATTTTTATTATCTGGGCCACGAAGGATGAGAGATTGGCTTGGAAATGGATCTGCATATGTCACACGTGATGTTTAGATTGGGGTGACCGGCAACTATAGCTGTCATTGCTATACCAATGTCCTCCAATGTAGCTGTCGGTGCCTAAACAGGCTTTAGAATTAAAGGAACACGTTGCCTTGGATCGGTCGAGTTGGTCTTTGAAAAGCGTTTGTAACCGTTTGTCATAAAATGCATATTATGGTTAGAAAGACGTTTAAAAGTAAAATACAATGCTCCACACACATTTGCCTCGAAATTGCGTGGTTTTCCTTTTACTTTGCTAACTAACACGGTCGGCCATTTGTAGGAGTATTGGCCAACCGTGTTTGTCGACGAGAGGAAAAAGGAAAACCACGCAATTTCGAGTGATACTTGTGTGGATCGTTATATTCTATTTTTAAAATATCTTAGTTTCTAACCATGCATTCTTCAACAAACGGTTACATGCGCTTTTCAAAGACCAACTCGACCGATCCAAGGCAACGTGTTCCTTAAAGGGAATATACTTTATTACACTATGGCAGAACTTAATGTTTCAAGTTACTTATAAGCCTAGCTGCCAAATAATGCACCATAACTTAAAACCAACACCAATTAAAAACAAAGAATTATGTTACCTCTATTCTGTTTGAGTGCGAGCTGACTTTTAAACTCACGCGGCGGATTTAACAGTGTGGGTTTTACTTTTAAAGGGAGAGTATTCCTGAGGTAAATACTTCAAGTATTGTTGACCATGATATTGGCTACAGCTGTTGATAGTTCATAACAATTTATTTTGAGAAACATCCCTTGATGTTTCTGAGAATGTAATAAGGGGACTTTAAATGTTAAGTGATTAGTGCAACCTGCTTTTGATTTTTTATTCAACATGTTCTTAACACGTTGGCTGTGACATCCAAGTTATGTCGGAGAGCAATCTTCCAAACTCATAAATATTTGTTACCAATAATTACAGTTTGTTAGATCTCTTCTCTGCATGCTTCCATAATGTATCTTTATCGTTTGTTTTTTTTAAGTCGAAAGTTCACGGTGCGTCTTGAAAACTCTTTTAAAACCATCTTAAAGGCACTTGACACTATATCATTAATTATTTAAAACAGCTGTTTGCTTTCTTGACAACTGGGTGTTTTTTCCCTTCATTACTCTCTGGCTACTTTGATTACCAATTGGGCCCAAGTTGTATGCATACGTTGGAATACAGTCTGATAAAATACTGGTCTTTGACCACAGCTAAAGGTGTCCAGTGCCTTTAAACCATCTTAACAAGAATGAACCGAATGTAAAACGAGTGCTGCGATTGATAACTTGAACTTTAATATCATGCGCCTCACCCCTCGGCGCATTCTTCGCTATGCATCAAACACGTGTAACCAAATCCAGGTCAAAAGTCAGATAAAGATACATCGCACTGTCTGACCCAGACAAGTGAGATGATCCTTTGCCTTCACAGATTAGTGTGTCTGTGAGTTAAAGATACTCCTCAAAACCAAGTATTCAATGTAGGATGGAACCTGGTCTTTAGTCGTAGAGGAATTTCGTAAAAATAGCTATATTTCAACCAATTTAGAGGGTTTGGGAGACATTTTTGTGGGCTTAATGCGGACTGAAATGTTTCTCAGATACAATTCGTCACATCCTTAGAAAATGAATGGTCACTTGTTATGTTGTAAACTGCTCACAAACCCAAATGACTGAATGGTCGCAGTCGTGACTGTGTGTCATTGAGCAAGATACTTTACTATAATTGCTTCTCTTCACCCAGGGGTATAAATGGGTACATTCGAGAGTAGAGGTTGATATTGTGAATGAAATAGCCTTTGGAGCGAAATAAATGGTTGTCCAGGTTGTATACTCCCAAGGGAGCCGAGAAACATTTAAAAAAGGGATGTTATTGACCCTATGACCAGGGCACTAATGTAAAGTGCATTGATACGGTTTATTGTAAACTGCGCTATATAAGACTTGTTATTATTTATTTATTTATTTATCATTTATTTAATGGTGTGTACATTTAGTTACCATAGTCTTTCTCGAAGACAAAAAGACAAGTTTAATAACTTTGAGTAAGGAAATGTTTTAAAAGATTAAAAGAGAGTGATTAAATATGAACAAATGTTTGTAATTAAAACTGTGTGTTGGAAACAATTACACATTCAAAGAGCAAGCTCGGCATTTTTAACCCAAGTTGTGAAATAGTTCTCAAATGAACGAGAATGAACATTTAAAATGTACCCATTAAGATATGAAAAAGGTTTAACATGGTGTTCAGCGAAGAAGCTTTGTTTTTATCATCACTATGTCAAAAATTGTTTTGTTTATTTAAATCACCAACCAGCAATGCATATAGTTCCTGCTCTTGCGATGTTCTCCAAGTTCTCAAAATTCCCCGTCGTAAATCTGAGCTTATCGAAATAAACATTGATCGTCTGGGTTGGTCTTGTCAACAAAATAGAAGACTAAATTTGAGGGCTCCTCTGGGGAACTATTATTCTTAGACCATGGAATGGAACACACGAAAAATAATGAAACGTGACTGTTCTGAAAATACACCTCGACAGCAGACGTTCGCCTTCACTTTTAGCATTTAATCAATTAACGTGTTAGACACGAACATCCGAGGCATGATACAAAATTACAGCAGAACAAAAAGAACAGGTTTTTTTACTTGTCTTGAATTATTTTATATCATTTTGCTTTTAAGGGTATGCCAAGCATAGTTGGATCATGTGGGCGATTATTCAATTAACTGCCCTAGTTTTACACAGATACAATTTATTTCACGTCAGTTTATGTTGCAATAGAATCAAAGGAATATTTGCAAACAAAGCAGTAGTGTATGTCTTGTTATGTCACATTTAAACATTTTTTAACTTGTATTATTGTTGTTTTTTCATATATTTGTGCGCTTATTTATCATTTCTTTAATTAAGAACGTACTCCGAGAGGAAAACCGCTTAACAAACTCCACACAGTTTCACGTTTAAAGACAGTGAACACTATTGGTAATTGTCAAAGACCAGTCTTCTCATTTAGTGTAAATCAACATTTGCATAAAATAACAAACCTATGAAAAATTTAGCTCGATTGGTCGTCGGAGTTGCTAGATAACTATGAAAGAAAAAAACACCATTGTCACACGGAGTTGTGTGCTTTTAGATGCTTGATTTCGAGACCTCAAATTTTAAACTTGAGGTCACGAAATCAAATTCGTGGAAAGTTACTTCTTTCTTGAAAACAACGTGACTTCAGAGGGAGCCGTTTCTCACAATGTTTTATACTATCAACCTCTCCCCATTACTCGTTACCAAGTAAGGTTTTATGCTGATAATAATTTTGGGTAACTACTAATAGTGTCCACTGCCTTTAAAACGTTTGGAGACAAAGCAGAATAATTTACCCACGGAGTGATACCGACAGCAAAAGGGCTTTTAATTTGATGTATCTTGTGATTCTGAACCTGTACTCCGCTCAGTTAGCTCAGCAGGCCACCGGTTACCAGGGCCCAATTTCATAGCGCTGCAAGCCAATTTCCGTGCTTACGGTGCAAGCATATTTCACGGATTAGCAGGAAACTTAGGTGGCCATATTGCGCGTTCACCGTGCGTTTGTTTTGCTACGTAATTTATTTTCGTGCAGTAAGCACCGGAATGTTATCTTGCCTTATCGTGTTTACGGTTAGCAGCGCTATGGAATGAAGATCGCACAGTAAGCATAAAATCGGCCGCTAAGCAGCGCTATTAAATTTGACCCAGGGCTTTGGATAAAACAAAAAGAAGGATGTTCCTCCTGATTAATAGTCAACAGAGGGCAGGTTTCCTTTACGACTGACGGTGAACTGTGACACATTTTATTACTAAGCTTGTACTTAGCGGTTTTACAAACTACAAAGCCGCTAAGTTTTAAGATATGGTCATGTCATACACGATGTAATTTACATGCAACCAGTTCCAGGCATTCTCAAAGAAGAGAATCTGTTGACATTTGAATATTCACACATTTCATGGGAATCGTAAAGCATTGTTTGAAACATGACTAATGTGCTACTGAAATGGCCCTGTAGCATGCACTGCAATTGGTTGCCTCCAACCATGGTTGCCTGTAAAAGAAAGTTGCCTCGTGTGACACATCCTTAAACTTTTCTCGCTGATGAAATCAACCTAAGCAAATAACGCGTATACATATACAATAAAATCGATTCGATTGAAAAGCAAATATTATGACCGACTTTTATCGATTACTCCTGTGAGGGTGAATAGACATCCTGCAACTAGTGAAGAAGCCCTGAGGCATCTTCTAAGATGGCTCAGCAAAGGGAGGCTAATTATCTTTTCCTTATGGACTCGTTGTCCATTTCTCGACAACAGTCATTGGCTTTTTGGGGCAACCCTTTGATCATTGTGTACAGTTTTTCATTTCTAGTGTTCTAAATTTGTTTATTTTATTTCATTTGTTATTTACCTTATGCTGTTGTGTGTAAATTGTTGCCTGTGAATAAATCAAATCAATCAACCAATTGTATCGAATTAAGCATAGGCAACAGCGTTGTTACACCAGCCAGTGACAAACCAGAAACAATCTTGTAACGTTAAAAACAAAAGCGACCCTATATATAATATATACCATCCCGATTCTTAGTTAACTCATGCGTTAGAAAACCCTTTGGGGAAGAAGAAATTGCCAGATATTCTCAGAAATATTTCAAAACGAAATTTCGAGCTTGTGAAAACACACAACTTCGTGTGACAAGGGTGGTTTTTTTTTACCAATATTCTCTCGCCACCTCGACGACCAATTGAGCTAAACTTTTCACAGGTTTGTTATCTTATGCATATGTTGAGAAACACCGAGTGAGAAGACTGGTCTTTGACAATTACCAAATTTTAAAATTCACGTCGATACGATAAACTTCAGATCCAAACTCCAAAACTAACCAAACAAATGGTGTTTAATGTGTAACATTAGTAAGAAAGAATAAATAAGTATAGTATGATCTCATCATGATTAGTAATCCTAATCTATATAAGTATATGCGTCCATAATTAATTTAAAACACTGAATCTTAATGCAAAAATGAGTTCTACTTATAGTGTAGTTGGTACATTCCTTGACCTTCCGAGTGTAACCATAAACTATGTAAAAAATCAAAATTCCTTTAAAGGCAGTGGACACTATTGGTAATTACTCAAAATAATTATTAGCATAAAACCTTTCTTGATTACGAGTAATGGGGAGAGGTTGAAGATATAAAACATTGTGATAAACGGCTCCCTCTGAAGTTCCATAGTTTTTGAGAAAGAAGTAATTTTCCACGAATTTGATTTCGAGACCTCAGATTTAGAACTTGAGGTCTCGAAATCAACCATCTAAACGCACACAACTTTGTGTGACAATGTTTTCTTCTGTCATTATTATCTCGCAACTTTGATGACCGATTGAGCTCAAATTTGCACAGGTTAGTTATTTTATGCATATGTTGAGATACACCAACTGTGAAGGCTAGTCTTTGACAATTACCAATAGTGTCCACTGCCTTTAATAGGTTTTCCCGACCAATTTCAACGAAATTGTATTCAACTAAACACCAAGCTCTTTTGATGTTGTTTGGAAATGAATGCTCCGTTGCATCAGCATTGAACAACAGTCAACAATCACTGGTCAAACAATTTAATTCAAACGCATTATGTCGAAAGTGCAATTCAATTTCGCAAAAATAAGCAAGAGGCTGGTAAACCATTCAATTGTATATTTTTGGCTTGCGGCAACACCATGTGTGCATCTACTTGCCAGGTATAGTTTGTTCATAGAGAACTGTCTTTCATTCAATTGTAAATAGGTAGGCCTAGTATGTAGACATTCGAAAGAAAATGGATAAGATGTAGTCTTCAATGTTCATAAGAATGACTAAAAAACGAACCCGATGTCAAAAATAACGAAATCGTCATAGTGCATGAAAAAGACACTGATACAATAGGGGCTAAAGGTAGACCCATAGTTTGAATAATCCGGGGAAACATGCGTGAATTTATTTAAATGCGTTAAAGGAACACGTTGCCTTGGATCGGTCGAGTTGGTCTTTGAAAAGCGTTTGTAACCGTTTTTATAAAATACATATGGGTAGAAAGATGTTGTAAAAGTAAAATACAATGATCCACACAAACATGCCTCGAAATTGCGTGGTTTTCCAAAATTCTTCCTTTTACCTCGTCGACTAACACGTCGGCCATTTATGGGGGTCAAAATTTTGACCCCCATAAATGGCCGACCATGTTAGTTCGCACAGTAGAAGGAAAACCACGCAATTTCGAGGCAAACTTGTGTGGATCATTGTATTCTACTTTTAAAACATCTTTCCAACCATATGCATTTTATAAAAAACGGTTACAAACGCTTTTGTTTTGACCAACTCGTCCGATCCAAGGCAACGTGTTCCTTTAAACTTTTCTTTCTTTTTTGCTGAAACTAACCGAGAAAAACCTACACCACTTTTCGACAAAAGTCCATTCAAAATAGGCAGCTGTAGTAAGTTGGTTTTTCAGTTTTCAGACACGGTGCTTAGCCCGGGCTTAACCAACGATGACATGGCTTGCTGTTTGGGTGATCTTCCACCAACCAGGCTCCGGCTAACCTGCACCGGGGGAAGCTTCAACGTTGCAGACGGCAGTTGGGCGACCTTTCTCCCCTCGGTCGTACTCTCCTCCGGGCACTCGTAATTCGGGTTTGAAGACGCACCAGTCGAGTTCCCGATTTCAAGATTATCAAGTTCTACTTGGAGTTCTGGACCAATCTCTGAGCGGAATTTGACTATATCGAATGGAGGTGGTGATAGTAGTCCTTGGGTTGCATCCGGAGCTCCTAGGTTGCTAGGGAGAGCTACATCTTCCATGAAGCAACTGTCGTCATCGTCGTCAGAGGTCTCAATAAAAGAAGGCATTCTCGCCATGCTGAGTCGTCTGCCAACTTCGTGGTAATTGTCTGGCGGGGCCGAGCCCATGTTTTTACCGTTGTCCATAGCGATTACACTCTGCCTCCTTGCCGGTTTCAGCATGGTGGAAGCATGTTCTTTCCTGCTGTTAAATGACTCCATACCTTCCTTCTGTGCTTTCGTCTCATTGCGAACCGAGTACATGTACCTCCCTTTCGCGGCGAATTTGGAGAGGCCCTTTCTGTCTGTGTGGGTTTCCGTGGATACTTCCGTTACCGAATGATGACGTAGTGCTCGCCTCGATGCTTCCATTTCGTACAGCTCTTGTCGCAGCTGATGTTGATACCGTGAAATGTTATTCGCTGCCCGCTTCTGGAGTTTGTCCATCTGCTTCTCGGTGTTGTTTAACCGGTTCTTCTCGGCAGCGTTGATGATGCCGTTTCGGTGCCGTGTGTGAGCGCTGTGACGCCGTATGTTCTCCAGACGTTTCCTGGCGAGGATGTCACCGGCATCGTGCTTTCGTTCCTTTCCCTTCGTCTTCGTCTTGTCCTGCTCTGCTGCTGTCCGTCCACGGATATCTAGCGGGAGTTTGGAGGTAGACTGCCGAGTAACAAACGGAGCTGCAAGGAGCGTAGACATCTTCACTTAGTCAAGTTTATCAATCTCAGAGAAAGACTGATGTGCACATGAGATATTAAACTGTGAGGATGTGGTGCTGCTCAAGAGTGAGCGTTTTCTTCAAATTGTCAAACTTCATTTCTTTTTTCAAAGACGGCAAGTGGAGCCCCATTTTGTTCAGATTGTCGAGCTCAATGAAGGTTCTCATTTATCCACAAAAGTTCAAACCAGTGGTCCGGTACAGTATCCAAGACATTTTAGTATGCTATTCAGACAACAGTTTCTAAAAATGAAATATCACTTCAAAAGAACTCATCAGAAAAGTTTGTGATCCCAGCTCTGCATATAACGGTCTCTCCTGTGCCAGTTATATTCCACAATTAAAAGTTCGCCTACTCAAGACGAACAGGACAACTGCATCCACCTTTGTTGACATCCTATAGATACCGTCAAAGGAGATAATCCCATAATCCGAAATAGATTTTTAATCTCACAGCAGGGAAGGTACCAAGGACCCAAAGGACCCAAATTGGCATCTTGAGGGCTTGCCAATCGATACCGGAAAATGAGAGTCTCAATCATGCCGCGAATGCGGGAGGCACGGGCCCGTTGGTTAGACTTGGTAACAAGAGTGTAGATTAATGACAGATCAGTCGGGCTAATTAGTTGCCCTTTTCGTGGTCCACATACGTCATTGTAAACAATGTATTTATATTTCAAACACAAGACCTGTTAAGAGTTGCTCAATATTCAATAATGATCTGTTTGTTTATTTTGCTGTCTTTGTAACAAAAAGTGTACTCATGATTGTGACTGTTCACATAAATAACTTCCAATGTTTTGTCAACGTTTTGCAACTATTTACTGTGTGGTGAATCGGGCAGTTTCACCAGAGAAGTTTCACTGGCATACAAAAGTAAAAGTTGTTATTATTCAAGAGTCAGGGCATCACGGACACCAGCTAAAATGGAAGCCGATTATAACACACAACTACAATTCCTTCCTCGAACACACAGCAGCCCTTGGTAAGGAGATATTTCCCCCATGAATTCACCATTATTATTCCAATTAGGTTATTGCCATGAAGGCACTTATTTGTAGCCTTCACATTTTGTTTTGCCCGAAGGCAACACCATGAGTGTTACGCTACCAAGGGAATGTCATCTCACTCTGAATTCACGGAAAATTTAGATAGAGAGAGTTCACAATAAAAATCGAAGAAAAAAAAGGTGTGGAAACTCACACATACGACTTTCACAACCTCCATAAGTTCTTTTTTATACGCAATTCTATAAACGTTCCATTGATCGTACCGTCCAGAATTAGGGCATCAATGTTTGTGTATCGAAGTGTTCTCTAAGAGGCTTTTCACTTCAAGCTGTGACAGACTCACAATTGAGTTCAGAGGAGTTTCCAAACTTAAGTTACAATCCTCTTATGGGATTTGTCACTTCGGACCAATTCAACCTGATGATCATAATGACAATTGCCAAAAGTAAAAACAACTCAGAAATGCACCACTTTCCTACGGCAAATAGTACATAGGCTTATAACCTGTGACTTAAAGGAACATGTTGTCTTGGATCGGTCGAGTTGGTCTTTGAAAAGCGTTTGTCACCGTTTGTTATAAAGATGATTAAAATGTAGAATACAATGATCCACACACATTTGCCTCGAAATTGCTTGGTTTTCCTTTTACTTTGCGAAATATTACGGTCGGCCATTTATGGGAGTCAAAAATGTGACTCCCATAAATGGCCGACCGTGTTTGTCGACGAGGTAAAATGAAAACCACTCAATTTCGAGTGATACTTGTGTGGATCATTATATTCTACTTTTAAAATATCTTTCTAATCATACGCATAATATAACAAACGGTTACATACACTTTTCAAAGACCAACTCGACCGATCCAAGGTACTGGTGTTTAGAATAATGGTGTTTAGAATAATGTGTGTAGCCTAAGCACAGTATACTCATTATTTTCCTGAGTTCTGTGGACAAAGATTACAGGAATTTATAACTCGAGATGGATTTGAACCCTCAACCTCTGCCAATCTAGAGCAGATGCATTACCAACTAGACCACCGAGATCGCTCGCCATCAAGACGCAGTTCGAATCCTCTTAGATGCCCTTCTTGTTGTGTTTCAAATAACCCCTATCTGAACGGGTTTACCTATAAAGCAGGACACCTTTTGACTACAAATTCAGTCAAGATAATATTCTAGATGAGCGAGGCCTACTGATAGACGCAACTTTGTCTGTCTATTTGTTCCATCATCAACTTAAGTGGGCCCAACGTCCAATATTTTGAAAGTGTATAATCTGGAGAGATGCCAAGAACCAACAATGGCGCCTCACACCCTCGAGCTTGACTATACTGCATGGTATCCTACGACGACTTTATACATGCACGAACATTGAACAACTAGAAGATTACAGAGATTGACTGTATCTTTGATATTATCAAAAACCATACAGCACATCAGCGGTAACTACACTGCAAAAAAAAACTGGGGTGTCAAGTTGACACCATGGACGTTACCACGTTGTAAGATACTGAAGCGAGAATCAGAAGTAACACCTCCCTCAGGGTATTACAAAACATTGATTTCTGAAATTTGTTTACATTGGTGATACAACAGCACCATATAAAAGAAGTTAATTTGATTCCGTCTTCAGTAGTTAATGTGATAACACCCATGGTTTCATAGTTTACACCGCAGTTTTTGCAGGTGACTAATGGCTCTAACATAACACCACGCCCACAAGTTGAAACATCATTCACTTTAGATTAGTTACTATTCGCAATATTCGTCACTATTTCTACAGCTCACACAGTGTATACAATTTGATCAAATTAGTGAAAAACAGGGCCAAGCGATTCAAGAAAGTAGGTTGAGTACACACGTGCATGAGTACACAGTGTACGACTGCCGCATAAGCACTCGCAAGGCGGTATTCTTGACTTTGTATACTATCCGATTGCAACCTTTAACCAGATTGGAGCTCGCAATTAATTTCATTAAAATTGCAGCAAAGTGCGTATAAATAACGCAGTGGGGTAATGATGTTTGTGGTGTCCGATAACCTGAATAATTAACAGGGTACTTGGGGGTGTCGATCGGCCAGTGAAAGAGAGGGGCTGAATGAGGCTTAGCTTGGCAGCCGGTAGGGCAATCGACCGGCTCATCACGGGTTCGATCGATGGTGGTGGGTAGCCATGGGATGCCCTAAGAGAGTTGTGTTTTGGTCTCAAGGTTGGTTATAATCTCTTATGGATGGGGGAAATAACTGCAGGTAGAAGCTTAAAGGCACTGGACACGTTTTGTTCAAAGACCAGTATTCTCACTTGGTGCATCCCAACATATGCACAAAATAACAAACCTATAACAGGTTCATATTTATCAATATAAACCACAAGGTTCATATTTAACTACAATTCATATTTTACTACAATTTGAACATTTTTGGCTCAATTGGTCATCGAAGTTGCTAGAGAATAATGAAAGAAAATATACCCTTGTTGCATTACCTTGGTGTGCTTTCAGATGTATTAAAGGCTTCAGGTGAAGTATATTATTATTTGAGCGACAAATTACCCCCTTTCTAAAAAAGAACTGCGTTACTTCAGAGGGAGCCGTTTTTTACAATGTTTTATACTATCTCTCTCAATTGCTTGTTACCAAGTAAGTTTGTTATGCTAACAATTTATTGTTTTAAGTAATTAGGAATTGTTCTTCGCAGTTAAAGGCACTGATGGGGTCGATTTCACAAAGAGTTAGGACTAGTCCTAACTTAGGACTAGTCCTAGGAGATATACAAATTTACATGGATAGTCCTAAGTTAGGACGAGTAACTGGTCCTAACTCGAGACAAGACTAGTCCTAACTCTTTGTGAAATCCACCTTTAACTGTGAGGAAGTAGAGCATAACGCCTATATACAGTACAAATGTTTATACAGAGCATGGAGGATCACATAAGACCGTATCTGAATTGTCGGCTAACAGCTACGGCTTCGTTGCATATAGGGGCGTTGCTAAGCCGCATCCGTAGCTGCAGCTGTAGCCGCCAATTCAAAAATAGTATGTTCATTAGCTGTTCCGACCTTATGTCGGAAAAACTGTTTAAGCTATTCTTTTTTTCTTGGTCAGCAGGAAGTGGGAGAAAAATAAAATAATAATTGACTGCTTCGTTCTTTTTTAGAATCTAAACCAAGGTAAAAAATTAGTTCCTGAACAATATTTTAATCACCGACGTCAAAAAGATGACAGCACAATTCTCATTCTTAGCGTTGAATGTTCGACAACAACAAAATGGAAAAAAGCCACGCCACCTTCAAGCTCTACACATCAACGAAATATTTACAGGGCGATGAAACTAATGTTGTGACGTCACAATGACGCCATCAGCATGACAATCTGTCCGCTGGATATTCTGTCCCCGTCCCCCATCATATGGGAAATTAATATAGTCCGAAGAGTGATTCAAAAAGAGGGCGCTATCAGAAGAAGTTTGTGCCACAGACATAAAGAACACTTTGTATTTTTGGTTGATGCACAGTTTGCCAGGGGTGGAGCAGAATTTCCTGCCACACCGGTGCTACAAAGACTAGTCTTATCTCGAGTTAGAACAAGTTAATCGTCCTAACTTAGGACTAGCCACACGTTTTGTATATCTCCTAGGACTAGTCCTACGTTAGGACTAGTCCTAGACTCTTTGTGAAATCGACCCCTGGACACTGTTGGTAATTACTCAAAATAATTGTTAGCATAAAACCTTACTTGGTAACGAGTAATGGGGAGAGGTTGATAGTATAATAAAATTGTGAGAAACGGCGCCCTCTGAAGTGACGAAGTTTTCGAGAAAGAAGTAATTTTCCACGAATTTGATTTCGAGACCTCAGAATTAGATTTTGAGGTCCCGAAATCAAGCATCTGAAAGCACACTACAACTTCGTGTGACAAGGTTTTTTTTATTTCGTTATTATCTCGCAACTTCGACGACCAATTGAGCTCAAATTGTCAGCGGTTTTATTATTTTGTGCACATCATGTTGAGATACACCACGTGAGACTTGTCTTTGACAATTACCAAGGTGTCTTTGACAGTTACCAGGGTGTCCATGCCTTTAAAGGCAGTAGACACTGTTGGTAATTACTCAAAATAATACTTAGCATAAAACCTTACTTGGTAATGAGTAATTGGGAGCTGTTGATAGTATAAAACACTGTGAGAAACAGCTCCCTCTGAAGTAAAGTAGCTTTCGAGAAAGAAGTAATTTTCCACGAATTTGTTTTCGAGACCTAATCAAGCATCTGAAAGCACACAACTTCGTGTGACAAGGGAGTTTTTTCTTTCATTGTTATCTCGCAACTTCGCTGACCAACTGAGCTCAAATTTTCACAGGTTTGTTATTTTATGCATGTTGAGATACACCAAGTGAGAAGACTAGTCTTTGTCAATTACCAATAGTGTCCAGTGTCTTTAAGTCCTATAAAATGTTTAAGAAACAGTCATGTACACTTAACAGTTTAGTGAGAGTTCCTCTTGTATGGATGACCTTAAAACGCAATTGTTTAGAAAAGTGGACAGTTTTAGGGAGCGCGGCAAGAGCTTTGGCTACGGTAATGTACTTTGTAAACAGTTTGTATTTCCAATACAACACTTTGGTATTTTAGATGTTAGTTTTGTACGGACAACAGTCAATCATTCTATTCAAAATGTGTCCTTCAAATTGGGGATAAGTTGCCGAATGTCTAAGCTTTAAAAGGACACTTGTCTCGGACCCAGAGCTTCTTAAAACCACAAGCAAACATCTCTTACTCGGCAAAGTAAATGAAACACTCAAAGAGACAATGGACGCTCAAACAGGCCATGAGAGTTTGGCAAAATTGCTACAATTAAAGAAGGGGAAATATCCTATCCTAATATACAAGGATCAAACAAAACAAACGAATTTAACGGTAACGTTTATTTGTTAATGGATAAACGGGTAAATGAATCAACAAGTGTTTCTTCCTATATAGCCTTTTTAGGACATGCTATTCCTCGGATCATATAAAACAATGCGGAAAGTTAAAAACCAGGCTATGATAGTAGAGCTGTTTAGCTGAAATGAAGATGGGAATGAAAATGATTGTCCGGTGTGATATTTAGAAAATGACTGTGGGAGATGACGCTGGCAACGATATTGCGAGTTGGTTGAAGATGTAAACAGTCCACTCGTAGACATTTCAACAGCTGAGGCAACCTTAAGAGATGCTCCAAGAAGATGGGTTGATGACACACTGTATGTATTACAGATGCATTTAAGATGAATCTACATTTAAGAAGAAAAACTCAAGCATGCGGTACCAGGAGCTCTGGTTCAATTAAAGACCGAATGGTGATCTGTAAATCTGTTTCGTTGTGTTGAGATCATAAAGCATCAAGAACTCATTAAAACTAAGCATCAACATCATGAAAACACACCTTGGCTATGATTGGAGCGTCAGATCTAAAAACTGAAGTAAAACTCGAAAACTCCAGGGATATTGGAAAAACTCTTGACTGAAGTTTCAATTCCTTTCTGGACATATACAACATAGGCCAAAGTTTATGCATTTTTGTGAAATGAATCATAAAATGCAGACGAGAAATTTTTGAAAGGCCGCTTGGACAAAACGCAACGATCCTTTTTAGGATGAGTCTCAGCAACAGGAAAACTTAGGCCTAGTCGACTATAGTATCTTTAATGTTGGTTTATACCAACTGATCAACTCGACCAACCAATTCCTGATTTAAAACAGTTATTTATTCATCATGTTCCAAGACATCGACCCCTACTCTACAGAATACTACGCCGTAACCGACGCCCGTACCTGCCAGCTGAACAGCACGGAGAAAGCCAAGCTACAGCTCGTACTACGGCACATCGAGAGAGCTTACAAGCTGACTGAGAGTAGGGTAGACCGGTACAAGCAACAACTTCGACGGGACTTGATCGACTTGGAAGCCCATAAGATGGCAATGAGGTCGCATGCTCTGGGATTTAAGCAACTGCAGCAATTGGATGATGCTTCACAACGAGAGATGCTTAAGGTAGAATAATAATAAAGCCAAATTTGCTATTCTTTTTCAAACGGGTTGTTTTAAGACATCGGACACTTTTGGTAATTGTCAAAGACCAGTCTTCTCACTTGGTTTATCTCAACATATGAATTTAATAACAAACCTGTACAAAAGTTTGAACTCAATTGGGGTCGTCGAAGTTGCGAAATAATAATGGAAGGAAAAAACATCCTTGTCGCATAAGTTGTGTGCTCCGGGATGCTTGATTTCGAGACCTCAGCGGAGGTCTCGGAGTCAATTCAAATATTATTTCAGTAAGAAATTACGTCTTTCTCAAAAACTACGTCACTTCAGAGGGAGCCGTTTCTCACAATGTTTTATACTATCAACAGCTCTCCATTTCTCATATTACCAAGCAAGTTGCTATGCTAAAAATTATTTTGAGTAGTTACCAATTGTGTCCAGTGCATTTAAACACAACTTGCACTAAACTCAAACTTCTTTATAATATTTTCTCTCAGCTATTTTTTAATCAACAACAATTAGCTCACAACTCTAAGGGCTTTGCCACACGAGGTAACCTCTACTGGAACTTGGAGACAACCAACTATAAAGTGCATGATACAGGAGCACTTTGGTAGCACAGGAGTATTTTTTTTCCCAAATACGGTATTACAATCCCTAACAAAAATAAGATATTAAGTTTGGTTTTTACCCATAAAATAAGATAGCAGTCAAATGTGAATGCCTTTTTTTCTTGGGGATTGCCTGAAACTGGTTGCCCGTAAATTGCCCTGTGACATTGCCCCGTGTGATATGGCATTTAGAGCTATCCAAAGCTACATGAATGTTGAATGTATCTGCCCACCCACAGGGGATAGGGCCTTCACGCGGCGACTCTTACATTAAAGGAACACGTTGCCTTGGATCGGACGAGTTGGTCAAAACAAAAGCGTTTGTAACCGTTTTTTATATAATGCATATGGTTGGAAAGATGTTTTAAAAGTAGAATACAATGAGCCACACAAGTTTGCCTCGAAATTGCGTGGTTTTCCTTCTACTGTGCGAACTAACACGGTCGGCCATTTATGGGAGTCAAAATTTTGACCCCCATAAATGGCCGACGTGTTAGTCGACGAGGTAAAAGGAACCACGCAATTTCGAGGCATGTTTGTGTGGATCATTGTATTCTACTTTTACAACATCTTTCTACCCATATGCATTTTATAAAAAACGGTTACAAACGCTTTTCAAAGACCAACTCGACCGATCCAAGGCAACGTGTTTCTTTAATCTACCGACACTACTGAGAAGTGGGTGTACGCCAAACATGGGACAAAGAGAGAAACCACAACAAATGAGTTTAAAAATAATGATAACGTTTTCAACCAAATAAGATTTCATTGTTAATTTTCAAAAACAATACAAATTCCTAAACAGTCCCGAGTACATGCCGAAACAAATCATGCTTGTTACATACCAATTAGTTTTATCAAGTTTAGCACGTCATGCGCACCAAAGCTTTGGAACATTCTTCCTATCAGGGAAAACCCAATCAATCGTGCCCAAGGTGGGATTCGAACAGGGTCCTAGAGAATAACTAGACTTGACTCAACTCAAGTCCCAATCCTGTGCCATCGCCAGAAAACTACTGTTTGGTGATGCTCGGCATTCCCCAACCTGCTCCGCAAGCTGCTATACGGCTTGTTTGCTAGTTGGCACAACTATGCTTAGGGACCTCTCACACGAGAACGGGACTTGAATCAATTAGTCTAGAAAATAACGGCCACCCTGAACACCCATTATGATTATAACCCATCAAATTATTTATCAATATCACTTGTTTCCTCGCTCTAGGTGGTCTCACAGCGTGGTAGATACAACTACTCCTTAAAGAGTGAGGTCAAGTTTCAACGTGAACTGATGTTCACATACAATGCCCGGCTAGAACACTCCAAGAAGCTCCTAGAGGCTTCCAAGAAACAGAGTCAAGAGGCTATGGCCAAGGGAGATCTCGTCTGTAGTCAGTTCACTCGAGTAGACGACTTGGAGAAGTCAGAGGACAGGGGTCAAGGGTCAGATACGCCATCCTGTTTGATATTTCCAAGTATGTGAGTTTACTACATGCAATAAACATAAATATCACGGTGCGGCCGTCTTGAATTTCTCCCATTGATATCAATGTTACCAAACCGAGGCTAGAAGAACAAAACAGTCTGGTTCTTAATTTCAACATGATTACTGACATTCATTATTGCTATTCGAAACGAGGAACATGACCAAGATGGAGGCAGCATGATAAAGGTTTAGACCATCATCACAGAGTTATAAACACGGGAAAGGTGAAGAAGAACTTGGAGCCATGTGCCATTTACTGCTATGCTGATATCACTGTAAGAGGAACATAAAGGGGTTGGTATGGAGATTCACCTGTAAAGACAATAGAGGCTGTACACGTATGAGAACCTTTCTACAACAGCTTTGTGGTAATTTGAGAATGGTTGATATTGACTTGAATCAGCTATACCAATAACATGAATGTGTATGGAAGACGTCACCATTATGACAAACATATCTCAAATGAAGGTGATAAAAACATACCTCATAACAAACTATTTAGTCCCTTTCACATTGCTATCTAAACACCATCTCCCCTAAAGTACAGGCATTGCGTTGACTTTTTGTGTTTTAGCAAGTTTGCTTTGGGCTAGTAATACTTTTTATATTTGTTAATTTTAAACCCCTTGACCAATTCTGTAAGGCGAATTTGGTGACAATAATGCAAATACATGTGTGTGTAAAGTAGATTATTTTGTTCAACTGACGATTGTGTGCTGGTCACATCAGTCATAGGTTTAAACTTTTGCTGTGCTGTAGGATTTATTTGGGTGCAGTTGTTTTGTTGAAAACCTGTAACTCAATCAAATTGTTTTCAGTGAACGCTGGTTGAAAGTATGTTATGCATTTGTTTTCACATTCATATGGCAAAATAATCAGAAACCAGACTTAAGTAGGACAAATATCATATCTGATTTAAATAATTTCACATAAACAAAATATGACAAAATTAGTACACCAATAAAAATTATCTCATTACACAAATTTTATTTTGAAGCTTATCTTTTAGTTTTGGTTTAATTGTTTCACACAGACTGGATTTTGACAGTGACATTGATATGCATTCATACTATTAACTTAAACATGACAACACGTTTGTTTACTTCTCTGAAAACTCCAAAAGGTGATTGTGTGGAACAGGCATGAAATGTGGTCAGTGGAAAAAAAGCAGGGCCTGAACTTTGGAACGCTATATGGCAGCAGACTTACCAGGTAAACTGCCATTCCACATAACTTAGAACAATGGACCTTTCTTTTGCAATGTCACAGGCCTGAGGTTTTGCCAACCCAGGTTGGAAAAGTATGGAAAGCCATAATCACCTACAGAAACATATATGTATATAGACTTGATGAAGCTCTAAAATACAGCTTTCAGAACTTATTTATAAAAAACTTCTCTGATTTTTACAAAGGCAAAAAAAAATATTTAAAAAATAGACTAATATGGAAGAATACCATGCCTGGTTTAACCAACCTTGATTTATAAGTAGGATTTGAAATTTTGCATAGTCAAGATACAACCCAGTGGGGTTAACAGAAAAAACCATTGCTTCTTCTCTCAGAACCTCCACAGTTAATGAGCGACTTGGTATCTCCGCCAACCTCACCTGATTAACCACTCCTCCAAGAGAGAAAACTTCTGCAGACCGGGTCTGTAAACAAAAACAAGTTACAAGATGATTCTCTTGAAAGTTATTGTTCTCATATGTCTTCTGTACTTTTAATTTCACAAAATGCAACTTACTCATTAAAAATGTATTATTACATACAAAAATTCACGAGTACAACAACTCTCTTGAAAATTATTATTCTTTATTAATATTTCCAAAATCCAATGTATTTGGATTGCTTTTCCCCTTGATTAAAGGCAATGGACATCCTTGGTAATTGTCAAAGACACGTCTTCTTACTTGTGTAACTCAACATTATGCATAAAATAACAAACCTGTGAAAATTTGGACTCAATTGATCGTCGAACTTGTGAGAGAAAATGGAAGAAAAACACCCTTGTCGCACAAGTTGTGTGCTTTCAGATGTTTTGAATTTGAGACCTCAGCTGACCTCTCAAATTCAATTCAAATATTTTAGTGAGAAAATTGTTTTTCTCAAAAACACGTTACTTCAGAGGGAGCCATTTCTCACAATGTTTTATACTATAAACAGCTCTCGATCCATTGGTCGTTACCAAGTATGCTTTTATGTTAACAATTCTTTTGAGTAATTACCATTAGTGTCCACTGCCATTAAGCGCTTTAAATGAAAATGTGTGTCATTCTGTGAATTTCTCCTTCCTAAAAACATGTCCAACCAAAACCCCAAAACACATCTACAAGAACACATCTAGTAAGAACAAGTTTATCCTCAAGTACAATTGAAATCTCATTGAGAGGAACCAGAGACCAAAGGTAAATCCCTTAATCTGGTCAGGGTCCTTATATTCTTCCCTGGCTTGAAGCCAAAGAATGGTAAAGAATGCGACTAGTGAGATGACTTACAATTATAAAAATGTGGAAAAAAGCATTATGGTAATTAAAAACACTAACAATACCCTAGTATTATCCATATAAGGTATGCTATAAATACAAAGACAAAAGTATAAGACGCCATAAAGGGATAACAAGAGGCGTAAAAGGGGATAACGAGGATAAAAAGAGAGGTTTCCAGCACAGTCACCCTCAGCCAGATCCTCAGCATCTGACTCTGCAGCAAAGAACAATGAATATTGAAAATATACATAAACAAGCAGATTAGTCAATTCTAAACAAACTGTAAACATTCTAAATGACTAGCCCAAACACAGTATTGGCTAAGTGGCTAGCCCAAATACAGTATACAAATATTGAGTGGCTCAGAGTGGAATGGGAGGAATATTATTGCAAGGTAAAATTTAGACTGGTCCATTTCACGAGGCGAAGTCGAGTGAGATGGAACAGACCTAATGGAACAGGTCCACGAATTAAAGCCACTCAATATTTGTTTTATATAACTGATATATAGATCCTTGTCATTTGATGTATTTTAAAAGTACAATATTATGAAAAATCACACAAATTACTGACAACCAAAAATCATTAAGCCGCAAAGCGGCAACAATGCACAAATCGGATCACAACCTTTTGCACCGGTTCTCGTTTGTTTTAGCAGCGGCGCAGCGGCGCTGTACTGCTCAAAAACATTGATAAACAAGGATGATCCTAAACTGTTGAATGGGAAATGCTATTCCCCATGGGCGAAGAGGTCTTTTTGATCGCCGGTGCGGATGGGAGTAATAGTGAATGTCACGTGAAGTAAGTTCCACCAATCAAATGACAAGGATCTGTATGTCAGTTATACAGTATCGGCTATATGGCTAGCCCAAACACAGTATCGAATCCAATAGGAAACAAGTTTAACGCCATTTAGTCATTGTCACACTGAGGACTAAAGTGTATAAGAAGAACATTACCACTGCTATAAAGCATAACAATAATAGATGTTTATGGAGCACCTTACAAAAAGATCATTGCGCTAATCAGAATGAAGTGAGAAACAAAAAACAAAGACAAGGGTTACGAGAAATAAATGTACAATGTTCTCATTTATGTGTGCATCAATTTATATTATCCTTCCTCAAGCCAATACTTTCCATTGGTGCATGAGGGATGAAAACAAAATAACTAAATACTCACAGTTCTCAACTTGGGCCATCATCGGACATGGTATAATGATCTTCAACTTCGGAAAGTTCCCCAACTGTGTACTTCAATGCAACATCCAAATATCTACAGCAAAACAAGTATAAATAGATGAATGAGTATTATTTATTTTTAAAAAATAGTTAGTTTAGTTTAGTTTATTTTGGGTGATGTCCCCGAACTGTGATGACCCTATAAGGTTTTGTCCTGCATTGCTATTCATAGCAAACAGAAAGGTCACAAAATGTGACTAGATTCATTGGTGGATTCCCAGTTACTAATTAGTTTGGCTTATAAGCATCTTCATGTGCAATACACCATCTGTAGTATACAAGACCCTACTCTAAGGCGCAGCATACAATTTTTATAATTTTTTTATTTAATGGTTTATTTATTTCATCAGTAGAGATGAAAAAGACTCTTGCAGTAAGAATACTACGTACAATATGGTAGTTAATCGATAAAAAGCAGTTAACAATAAAATTCTCAAACGAAACAAAATACACAAAAAGACAGTCTTGTCCAAGTACTGTACCTACACAGATGAGGAAAAAAACGCACAAAAAAAAGTTTAAAAACAAGGACAGCAAAAATATTATATTGTTTGGTGATAAAATAAACAAGGTATGTAATTGGGCTGGTCTTGTAACAGTTTTGATTGGTCCAACGTGAAGTTTGACAGCTGCACCCACATCACCTCGGACCAATCAAAACACAGATATGCAAAGCTGATACGCCACTGCATGTTTGTCCAATGAGATCAATTTATCCACTAAAATCACTGGTCCTTGCGGATAAAGACAGGGGACCAGTCTAGTGTTGTCCTTACCTAGAGTTCTTGGTCCCAGGTGTTAGGGTGATCGTTCCTTTAATCACTGTGTCTTGTTCTACTGTGATTGGATCATGTGAATAAAGAACACTCTGTCTCCAATGAGTAGAGCTATCAACAGAAACAACAAAGTCAGTCTTAGATTGATAGATACATCTTACTGCAACTTATGTATTGATTTGTTTAGTCAAGGTAGCCTTATCAGTTTTGCAACTGCTATCCCTAGGGACCCTGTGTATAAACAGTTCAAATTGAAACAACAAAATAGTTAATTACAGAGCAATAAGAAAAACCATGAAAAGCAAAGTAAACTAAAACAGAGGCAAATAATAGAAATAACAATAAATAATAACCAGCATTTAAAAAGCGCACATAAAAAATCTTAAACACCACAAAATAAATTATGCAATCTACAAATTAATATCTAATTCCTCAGACTATTTCGAAGAAAAAAACTAGAGTAAAGAACAGCAAGGTTCAGGCTAACCAAACTGTACTTCAAAACTTTCAAACACCAGGCCCCAATCTCATGGCTCTGCTTACCGTAAGCACAGAATCGGCACTTACGGAAGCAGGGAATTCTGTGCTTACGTCAACCGCATCTCACGGGTTAGCAGCGAATTTTGGCTTCTGCGCGTGCGTGCTCCACGTTACTAGGCATTCTACACTTATACAAGGCTAGCGCAGAAATTTGGTGCTTGCACATAGGCAGAAAATGGTGATTTTAAGCACAGAATTTGGTGGTTAGCAGAGCCATGAAATTTGGCCCAGTACCCTTTGGCGAGCTAAAAGGTTGTAAAAAGTAAATGTATAAACAAATGTAAAACAAAATAAATATACAGGATATGTATAAGATTAAAAATTTAAAAGCAGAAGATTTGAAATTGTTATAGACTGTGACAGTGAGAATAAAACACTTACTGTTTGCTCGGTGATGTAGACAGTAACACTGACTCCTTTCTTGGTATGTCAAAGGTCACAGTAAACCAGGTCACAAACCCACAAAACTTTGAAGCACCAAAACACCTCACATCGAATGAACCCTGTAATAAATTATTGATAAATATTCAGAACATTGTTTGAAGTAAGGAGGCCTTTATGCACCAGATCATACACTACTACAAAGGCTGAGTATTTGATAAAGAAATAATTATGCTAAAGGGAGAGAGAAGGAGAGGTCATCTGACAACATCATGGATGGGCGAAGGACATAAAGCAGTGGACCAGCCAGGAAATGGCAGCTGCAGCAAGATCAGCAGGGTATCAAGATTGTTGGTGTGGACTGATGATGACTGCAAGTTCCGCCAATATAATGAAGAGAGCAAGCGATAGAGAACATGCTGACTGCTCATAAGTAATACTGAATACAGAGCAGTTATTTCACAGAGATAATGGATGTAACAATCTCCATTGCAGACAGACCTGTAAGGGTAAGACTGACACTAATCAAGATGATTATAATATAGATTTGGACATTTGAGTACAAACCACCAAGTGAAAAGTGTAACTTCAAAAGAGGTGGCTAGAAAAATTCACACAAACAAAGCAAGAGAGGCACATTAAAGTACAGTACACACATCATACACAAAACTTTAAGTCAAAAAATAAGTGAGTCTTGAGGAGAGGTTTGATTATTAATATTACAATTATTTATATGATCACAAACAGTAAAACACACATTGCAAAGAAATACAAGGCAAAATGAAGAACTAGAAAACAATAACAAAAACCATTCAAGCAAGACACATAGGTCTACAGTCTGAGCCAAAAGGGATTCACAGAGGGAAATGATGAGTAAAAACTAAAAAGCAAAAGAAACTAACAATTTAAATACATCGGTCGGTTAGGGTGGGACACTAAACCCTTGTCTTAAAGCCATTGAAAACTTTCGAAACAGAAAACAAAAAAAAGTTCACAGATTTACAAATAAGATACAGGGTTTACAGAAGGTAATGGTGACAGACTTCTCTTGAAAAAATATTAAAACAATAATTCTCGGTATTGAGAGTAACGGATTTACTTTAAACACATGTAATGACACGGCGAAACGTGCAAAACAAGGGTGGGTTCTCCCGTTATTTTCTCCCGACTCCGATGACCGATTGAGCCTAAATTTTCACAGGTTTGTTATTTTATACATAAGTTGTGATACACGAAGTGTGGGCCTTTGGACAATACTGTTTACCGAAAGTGTCCAACGGCTTTAATGCTGTAATTGCCCAGCTTGGAATCCCAACCATACCTTGACAGATTGTAGTTCTTGTACAGTTACCTTGCTGATATCAATGGTTGCTACTTTAGTTTCATGGGCAATAAGGTCAGACCCAAACACTTCTTCAATTTGAACTGATCCTGGTGGAAAAAAAATGAAAATCAAAAACTCACATTAACTCTGAGCCACATAATTACGCTAGAGAGAAACACAACCCCAGTCCCCAAATCCCTTAAAGGCTCTGAACATGTTTGGTAAATATTGTCAAAGATACAATAAAAAAATCGGTGAAATCTTTGACTCAATTGGTCATCGAAGTTGCAAGAAAAAATGTGAAAGAACAAACACCCTTGTTGCACAAATGTGTGTGCTATCAGATGCCTGAGCAGGACTTCAGGCTGAAACAAACCATGCATTTGGATTTTTGAAGGGTTTGGCTGATTAGGGTTTATAATTAGATTTTGCAGTGTTTAATGTCTTTGAAAAATCAATTCACTCCAAAATGTTTTCACATTTTCCAATACATTCTCACACATTTCTAACAAGGAACACTTTCATATGAGTTGCCACAAAACTTTCTGCTCTTCACAAAAATTTTAATTTATTACTGTGTCTTGTTTAGGACCAACTTTTTTTGACTAACTGAATTATGAATACTTACCAAAGATACATTTTTTTGCATATGGGATCATACACTCCATATCCAGACCGTATTTACCTTTTAAATCTGACCAAAAATCAATTCTGAAACACAAAAAACACCAGAGAGACCATCATATTACCTTAGAACAAAAGGCTTTCTGTAATAAGAAAAGTCAATACAAATGCTTTTAAATTATCCATATACCCACATACACCGATGTGTGTTAGCACTGAATATTCAGTACTTTCCCGGGTTCTGTGAAAAAAATCATAGGCATATTACTCGGGTGGGATTCGAACCCACGACCTTTGCAATTCTTGAGCAGTGTCATACCAACTAGCCCACCGAGGTTGCCCGGTAGCTAGAGGCAGTTCGAATCCTATGTTTTAGCAGCGGGTACTGCAAGCGATTTAATAGATGTTAAATTTGCATTGGGGATAAGAAAAGTCATTTTGGTTTTTACCCATATACATTTATGTGTGTTAGCACTGCATACTCAGTACTTGCTCATTAAATCTATTGTGAAAACTTCCAACAAAAAGTACACATGTTATCATTTAATATAATAAAATATTTAAATGTTCAATTAAAAAGAACCAGTCATACAACATAAAAGAAGTGTCTCTAAAAGAAACATTGGCTTATGTTGAATTTGAATAACTGAAATTCACGTGGTTTTTTGTTTTTTTGTTTTTTTTAAAATGATTTTTCAATCACGGAAACTCAGCAAACTCCAACAAGGTAACATAACACCAAGCTGGCAACATCCAATCTCTCTCATACACACATTGGTTTAACGTCTATGATTATGAATTGCACAAATCAAGAAATTGTGATTCAGAACTAGACAACAATATTAATTCTAGTCATTGTGAAATAATCAGCGGTTTAGCCTGGGGGATTTGAACCAACAACCTTGTGATTGCAAGTCCTGCAGTATAACCACTGGCCACGGTGACCAATATACAATTGTTGCACGTTGTGACGGGGTCCATGGCGTTTTGTATACCCGAGGGGGAAAAAGGCACCAGAGGCGAAGCTGAATGTGCCATTTTCCCTCGAGGGTGTACAACATTATTAAGACGGAGTATTCATTGTTTAATAAGCAGATAAACAAGAAACAATTCCTCACTGTTCCCTCGAACCAGCGGGTGTTTCATACATAGCACTGGATATCAACCACACTGGGAACGATCAAGGTGATGTACACAGTTGTACATCACTTTTCATGTTACCCGACCCCCGAGCCATGTAACATGCGGTTTTGGTGCATGTCACGTGATTGGTTCTCGACCAATCAAACTCCACAGTTTGTTACCGAGGTATAACAACAAATAATGTCGACTATGAGAGAAGGCAAAAACAAGATAAAAATCAAGACTTACCTTTCTTTGTACATGTCCTCATTTGTTATTGGAGCCATGTATAATGAAGCCTGCGATGGTAATATCACTCCATCTTCTTTCAGCCATTTATCTCTAGCATAGATGACTGAGTTTAACATGGACTCGTACAGGAGGAAATGACCCTTCAAATTAAGAACAAAAAACAAGAGATATTAATTCACAGAAATGCGACACTTACACCTCATTAAAGGCACTATGACGCCTTTGGTAATTGTCAAAGACCAGTATTCTCAGTTGGTGTATCCCAATATACGCATAAAATAACAAAACTGTGAAAAAATTTCCTCAATTGGTCATCGAATTTGCAAGAGAATGATGAAAGAAAAAAACACCTTGTTGCATTACTTTATGTGCTTTCAGCTGCATAAGGCTTAAGTTGAAGAATTTTTTTATTGAGTGAGAAATTACATATTTCTTAAGAACTACATGACTTCAGAGTGAGCTGTTCCTGACAATGTTGTACACTATCGACAGCTCTCCATTGCGGAGTACCAAGTAAGTTTTTATGCCAACAATTATTTTGAGTAATTGCCAATAGTGTCTAGTGCCTTTCACGTTAAGACTTAGAGATAGAAATTCCAATTTAATATGAGACGAGTCTCCTTACCATCCATTCACTAACTATGACGTCCACCTTCTCAGGTAGCTCTACTTCCTCCACTTTACCCCGGACAATCTGTATCTTGCCATCCATCTTATTGGATTTGACAACCTTCTTCGCCTGCTCAGCTATTGCACTCGCCTCTATGGCATACACTGGGAATGAACGATGGAAAATATACTATTTGATGATCGGTTTAGTTCAGACCAGGCATGATTATTTGGATCATGGAAAAAATAGGAAAAAGGAGTACAAGGACTGTCTCACTTGTTTGGTTTAATGACAGTGGACACTATTGGTAATTGTCAAAGACTAGCCTTCACATTTGGTGTATCTCAATCGATCATCGAAGTTGCTACATAATAATGAAAGAAAAATAACCTTTGTCACACAAAGTTGTGTGCGTTTAGATGGTTGATTTCGAGACCTCAAATTCTAAACCTGAGGTCTCGAAATCAAATTCGTGGAAAATTACTTATTTCTCGCAAACTATGGCACTTCAGAGGGAGCCATTTCTCACAATGTTTCATACCATCAACCTCTCCCCATTACTCGTCACCAAGAAAGGTTTTATGCTAATAATTATTTTGAGTAGTTACAAATAGTGTCCACTGCCTTTAATAGACCTTTCAGGCTATTAAATCACAGTTTTTCTTTATTTTCCAAGGTGCAAACAAATTGGAAATCAGCCTTCAGTAGGAAGAATATAATACCTTGTGCTTTTTGAGTCATGCTCAAAGACACATGAGAGAATCATTGGTCAAAGACACATGAAAGAATCATGAATGGCAAAAATCTTGGTCTCAAATCACACCAACCAGTGGGGCAGGGCCTTTGAGGGTTTTTTTCTGCAAGACTCTCAATGTTAGGTGAGGGTAAAACACAAGAGAGTATAGATCTATTACGATCATATTCACCTTTCTTAGCCCCTGCCTGCACACAGAAGCAGCTTAAAATTCCTGTTGTGATAAAGAAGGGTTTATTTTAGTTATTCAGACATAAGCATTAAACAAAAAGGGGTTTAACAACTTAACATCTATTATATCGTTGCGGTACCCGATGCCAAAACATAGGATTCAAACTGCCTCTAGCCACTGGGCAATCTCAGGAGTCTAGTTGTTAACAAGACACTGCTCTAGAATTGCACGGGTCGTGGGTTCAAATCCCACTCAAGTATTATGCCTGTGATATTTTTTCACAGGACTCGGCGAAGTACTGAGTATACAGTGCTAACACACATCAAAATGAATAAAAGGGGTTTAATTTGGGTCTTTCAAACTACAGTAATCCTGAAATCAAGACAAATCCTTACAGAGGCCAGTGTCCTGATCACAGCGTGTCTGTGGCCAGACGTGCATTTCTGAACTCTCATCCCTGGTCAAAATGGGAACGATGAAAGGACTACACGAAATGTCTCTGGACATTTTCAAAACTCTGCTAAAAACCCACCTATTCAAAATTTCTTATGATTGACTTTCTGTCTGTTTTTAACCATTTATTTTTGCCAACATGTTTATGTAATTCAACATTTTTATTCAATGTACCCTTATTTCTTTCCAAGCTTCATAATTTGTATTTTTGTTTTTGTTTTGTTACTCTCTTTGTTTGTTTTATGCGCCTCGGAATAGGTTTAGTCTTAGATAAATGGCGCTTTATAAGTTTTAATTATTATTATTTATTAAATTAATACAATGAACTCATGTTACTGACTACCTGTACCGGCCCCAATATCTGCAACAACTTTACCAGCAATTTGTTCACAGCTACGGAGAATGGCAAGTCTGGAAAAAAAAAAATACAAAGTTTTCTGAAATTTATGTAACAATGGAATCCAATTTCAATGAAACCTCATCGATGAATTCAATTCTTTTTAAGATTTAGGATTCATGTCACAGATCTTTGGTTTGGTTTGTTTAATAAACTTCTACTTTTTTGTTTTATGAGGGTGGACTTTGCAGATGAAAATGGCTTTGAATAGTAGTTTTACCTGTATGTGTTTGTTCTTACAGAATCTCTTATCATATCTTCATGTATGGAGACACCTGAATAGGACCTGGAATATATAACAATTGATTGTTATTTAATTTATTATTACAAGACAAAAACACATTTTCCTTGGAAGAATTAAATTTTGATGAAATTTGTTTGCCATTTATTGACCTGAAAAATTTGAACAAACTTATTCCTAGAATCATTGATTATGACATCACTCAGTTTGGAAACATAAGGGACACCTTCTGCACTGCAAGAAACAACTGCAGGTCAGTTAATCGCATATTGATAAGGTGGTCGTTCGGTAAATGCAAATCGGTTTGCCCTGGCCTTCCATGGTTGCACATAGTAGCAAGGAAAAACATGTGTTTTGATAACATTGTTCTTGATATATGTTTTTTTGAAATCAAAGTCTTACTTATTGTTATTTTGAAGAAAACAAAACATTTATCTGGACCAAAGATCATAACATTAGTAATGTTTTGTTCCACTTCTCTGATCAATTTGACTCGAGTTCTAAAAAAAGGTCAAACTTACTTGAAGTAGAATCCATCATCATCATGGCGCTTCCTATCAGAGACAAACAAAAACAATCACGGTTTGAAATTTAAAGTTGATTTAATGCAAGTTTAGAAAGGCACTCTTGGTAGTGGGCTGCAGTAAGAAAACCTAGATGAAAAAAAACTTTGGGAACTGAAGGTAGGAAATAATATCCACCTTAAAATTGTATATTACAGATAGTAGGACATGTAGGATGGAGAGATATGGCAGTATGTGGACAAAAGTTGTTGGAATTGCTCTTTGTTCTACATCTCTGCCGAGCCATTCTCTGGACCCAAGTTCTGGTTAAGCTTGGGCGATATCGATTTATTTTATTCACGATATATCGCCGACAATATATCGAGCGATATTCGATATAATCGCGATTAATGAAACTTGACACCATCAGTCTTCAAACTCCAAGTGAAAGTTGTAGAAGAGACAGTCATAGCTTAAGAGAGGTGTTCTAATGACCTATTCTTCTGCTTTTACTCCAAACCTATGGGGTGCAAGATGTCTCAGCTAGCAAATACATTGCGATATTTAATCGATATTGCGATATATCGCGATTATCGCGATTATTGCGATATATTGCGATATATCGCGATATATCGATATTTCGATTAAAACCAAACCCATCCGATATCAAAATCGTTTCCAAATTAATATCGCGATATTCGATAATATCGTGATATCGCCCAAGCTTAGTTCTGGTGTACTTCAGCAGCAGAGTGTGAGTTTGACATGTGCCCTTGAGCAATGCACTAAAAACATAAAAGCTTTGTAAAATGTTGGGAAGTTAAAAAGTGTATTCTGCACTACCGTCCAGGCTCCTGGTGAATTATAGTCATGCCTACATCCTTTAGGATGTTACTTGGATTAGTGTCAGTGTTACTTCAGTGTCAGTGTTACTAAGATCAGTGTTAGTGTTACTTAGATCAATGTTAGTGTAACTAAACTCAGTGTTAGTGTGAATCAGCTAAGTGTTAGTGTTACTCTGCTCATCAGTGTTGTGCTAATGTTACTCAGCTCAATGCTAGTGTTCTTTTGCTCAGTGTTAGTGTTACTCAGCTCAGTGTTGGTATTACTCTGCTCAGTGTGAGTGTTACTCAACTCAGTGTTGGTGTTACTCAACTCAGTGTTAGTGTTAATCAGCTCAGTGTTAATGTTACTCTGCTCAGTGTTAGTGTTACTCGGCTCATTGTTAGTGTTACTCAACTCAGTGTTAGTGTTAATCAGCTCAGTGTTAGTGTTACTCTGCTCATCAGTGTTGTGCTAGTGTTACTCAGCTCAATGCTAGTGTTATTTTGCTCAGTGTTAGTGTTACTCAGCTCAGTGTTGGTATTACTCTGCTCAGTGTTAGTGTTACTCGGCTCATTGTTAGTGTTACTCAACTCAGTGTTAGTGTTACTCTGCTCAGTTTCAGTGTTACTCAGCTCAGTGTTGTGTTAGTGTTATATACTCAGCTCAGTGCTAATAATAGCTGAACGTACCGTTTCACAGGAGGCTCCATGGTTCTTGTTTGATTGCCTTCAATGTTTACTACAGATCTTAGTTTCTAATGTTTTAGGCCTATATCCAGTTATCCCATCTCGTTTGTCTGGTTACAAGTCTGTTAGTCTTGTCACTCACTCAGTTTGTCTTGTGTTTTATATCTCTGCCTGAAATAGAAGGAACATCGTGCAAGTATTAAATGTTTATACTATAGTATTAGTAATTAAAACTGCCTGACATAATTATTTAGACCTACGGCTGAGCAGCTTCTTACTTTATACTATTATATTATGACTAAATAAAGACACCTCAAAACACAAGACAAACATGTTCTGTATACGTGGTGTGACTAAGCTTTTCAGTGGACAGATAGTCTGCTGAGAGGACAGGCAGAATACACACAGAAAAAGCAAGCAACTGCAATGACGAAGGAGACAATAGACCTTATGTATCGATGTCATCCAGCCGCCATCTTTGAGGTCAAACGGTGACGAAACAATCGAAACGCACATAGATTGACCAATGAACAACCCCCTTTCAGGGCACCGTACTGAAATGACGTCATGTAACGTGCACAAGGTTTACAAGATGGGGGTTCGGAAGAGTAGAGAAAAGGTTATTAATTAGTGGTTGTAATTTGTTGTGCAATCATAACTCTGACTGAGTCAGGGACTCGGTTTTATATGTATTGACATGAATGCTCCAAGCTAGTCTCACACCCACTCAGTTGCACTCAGCTCAGTCACACTCACAGTGCTGAGTCAGTCACGAAAGACACACGGTACGAGTGCACTTGAGATGAGCATCACTCCCATCATCATGTTCGTTGAGCGTTTTCGTGTTTTAAGCGAGAGTGCAACACAACACACGTATGCCCAGTGGCAAACTGAGACTTTTGTCCAACAGAACCACTGCACTGAATTGTTACATATGGCAGTAAAAGCTTACCTTCACCAAATATTTATCGTGGAAACAGCAGCACCATCGCTCGCTGTCTATCTTGTCGTCTGACTCTGACATAAACAACAACACGTGCGTTCGCGTTTGTTCTTCCACTCAAAATTAATGTCTTGAACCCAAGGTCGATAAGAAAGGGCCGTTCGATTTGTACGTTGAATTTAGGACAATCACAACGGGTAGGGTACCATTCTGATATAGCGCCCTCTATAGCTCTAAATCTCACAATCTACATTTTTGTAGTAAAATGATAGTACTCATCTAAAAATTATTATATTCAAGCCTGAAAAACGATTACCTGTACCCGTAAAATAGCTCCATGCTGTACCTATAATCCTATATACCCCGTTTGTGTAAATAATTATAGTCAAAACTAAGAGTGTCCCACTGTAGTACCCTAATAAACCTCGGTCAATATGTCAGCCAGTTCATAAAGTAATGATATTCATTGACTGCTCACACTTTTGAAATTATAAGGACCTGTGCTAGAGATGTCGTCATGCTGTTACAATGGTGCACCACACACCATGGTCCATGTCGGCTACTTCTACCTCCATTACAACACTCCCTAAATTAGCTACCCACAACCAGAAGGCATGCTTTATTTCATAAAACCCATAGCAAAATGTATTAACCCTCTTGACATATTTGCTGACAACAATTATTTACTATTTTCATGTTGGCCATTGAATTTTTGAGCTACACGTATGAGGCTTGCCCAAAAAAATCCATGTAGTGTACTACCTCCACCTGATGATTGTTAGAGACATTCCTGTTTTAATATAATATAATATGAAGGAAAAAAAGAGAAAAAACTGTGATCTACAGTAATTTATGAGGTAATACACGCACATTTGGTCTAAAGATATTTATTTATTTTATTCATTTATTTTCACTTTGTCAGAAATGCAACATAATTCATTTCCTAAAATGTACAACATTAATTAACACCAGAACTGAAGGGCACAATGTACAGTGAAGTTTATTTAAAAAATTACATGTAAAAAGTCCAAAGAGCAGAGCATTGTAACAAAGCAAAATTAAGCAAAACCTACAAACCAAAAAACAACCAAAATCATGCAAAATCAGCCTACATGGCTCATGAAATAATATTATTGAAAACAAAACTATTTTTAAAAAGAAAATTTAATTGAGAGAGTGAATATTTCACAGGTCACTAACAGAAAACAAGATGTGTGATTAGGTAACTTTTCTGAAAACAAAAACTGTAAGATAATAGGGGAACAAGTTTCAGGATAGTCTCAAAATTTGTGATAGGTCTTGTAAATCAGATGGATTCAAATAATAATGATGAATTTGTTCATTTTATGATAATACAATATTGCTAAAATACATACTCCTTACACTTGTGGCTGTTTTAGCTAGAACTTGGATCTGTTTGCACAATTAAGCATTAAGTTGAAATTAGCTGAGCAGCATTTTCTGCTAAACAGCTTTAAGAATTTGGGCCCAGCAACTTTCAGTGTACAAAATGTACAGTATAGAACATGTTGCAGATCACTCAGAGAACCAGTTAAAAACAAACGCATTACACATGGGTATTTTGGCTGGTAACCTGTTTCTACTCAGGAAGAAATCTAAGTAACTAAGCATAGACGTAAAACAAAGGGGGAAACTGCCCTCCCTCACTCGAGCAAAACATTGGTAAAATTCAGACACTGGTAAGAAAAAAATGGTAAGAGGTAGCAAAAACAAATTTCCATCCAGTATTACAAATTGGTACTTATGTTTTATGTAACATTCTGGGCAAATCAACCAGCTCTATACCCCCTTCAACCAATTAATAGTTTGTTCCCCATCATTAATAGTTAAACATGGAGCATTAAAACTGCTTTTACAACATGCATTACCACAAATGTTGTTAAGAAAATGAAAAAATAGTTCAAAACTTTGACCAGCATTCACGACAATGTATAATTTTTGCAAACTGAGTCGGTGACAAAATGTTCACAATTGATTTGTACATGTATAAACCCAAGTCTTCATGGGAAAAACAAATGTATATGTTTTTCCCATGAAGACTTGGAATTGCTGCCCAGTGAAAAATTTCCCTCGTACAGTGTATAGCACATGTGTAGACATATGTAGCACAGGCTTCGATAGGTGCTACTCAAAAATCATCATTTGACACTAAATATCAGCTCAGCCAGTGTGCATGGTGTGCACAGACCTGTTCAGTCTTTTTCAGATACTTTGTGAAAATGCCTAAACAGTATGTGGCAAAGAGATAATCAAATTCTACAGAACTAACTTCACATTTTCATTAAACTAAATGTTGAAATTAAGTGTGACATAATTTCTCCTTCACAAGGATAATCATTTTGGCACAAATTTACATAATGCATATTCAACAGCAAATAAAACACAAAATAAGAAGCAGGGAATACAAATGAATAAATTCATGAAAGAAAACAAAAATCTACATCAGTAAAAATAATGTTCAAACATGTATGTCATACATCTAGCTATACTAACACATTTACACAAGTCATTATTATAAATTTGGTAAACAAATATTAAAAAAATATCATATCTGTTCAAAAATTGAAACGAAAGAATGATCTCGTCCGTACCACAAATAATTCCCTGAAAATAAAAACGGAAACATCTCCGAAAGAAAAATGTCCCTTTAGTAAACTTCAGTAATGATTATTTACAAAATTTGAAAATGGAACTGGATTGGGTGTGGAGCTATTGATACAATCAAACTAGATTTTGCTCGTTTCTTTAAAGGCTATGGACACTATTGGTAATTGTCAAAGACCAGTCTTCTCATTTTGTGTATCTCAATAACAAACCTGTGAAAATTTCAGCTCAATCGGTCATCGAACTTGCGAGATAATAATGACAGAAAAAACACCCTTGTCACACAAAGTTGTGTGCGCTTAGATGGTTGATTTCGAGACCTCAAATTCTAAACCTGAGGTCTCGAAATCAAATTCGTGGAAAATTATTTTCTCGAAAAAATATGTCACTTCAGAGGGAGCCATATCTCATAATGTTTTATACCATCAACCTCTCCCCATTACTCGTCACCAAGAAAGGTTTTACACTAATAATTATTTTGAGTAATTACCAATAGTGTCCACTGCCTTTAACAGTTGTTTCAAATGCAAAGAATTCAGAGCTCAAAGTCTTGAAGCTTTGTTTCGCAACAGCAATGTTACCTTCACACCAACACAGCAACCGACTCCAACTCTCTGTGGTAATTGACTGGAACAGAATCCTTCAAATTCAATGAGTGACAGGCCTGCAGTCAATCTCAGTCGAAACTTTACACAACTGCATAATTCCGCATGCGCAGCGTTTATAGCGCAACTTGCGCCAAAAACGTTGCGTAAGTGGACTTACGCAGTTGATTAAAGTTTCATGAAATCGACCGCTGGAATTACCGGGAATAAAATGAAGGCCAAAGAGACCATGTCCTCTGTTGCCCTGAGTTTGGCCTTGGTGCCCTTTACAAAGGTTTCCCACTGAAGTGCCCTTTGCAAAATGAAAACGACCTTGCCCTTTTAAAGATGAAATTCCAGGCCTGGAGTGATGAAAACCCGAAGTAGACAAACTTGTTAGTGACTGGCAATGAAGGACCAGCTATCTTTTCATTTCATTGGTCGATCAGCTTTCTCACTAGTCTATTATTAAATGTGGGTCAAAATTGAACTAGACAGCCGGACCAGTAGTGAGTAAAGTTCTGGCCAGTGGATTGTCGTTAAAGGTGAACTCTGCCCTGACAACTTTTGCTTCTTATGAAGTGTTGGAAAGGGGGCCTGTAATAAATCATTTTTTCTAAAAGCCATCAACGCAGTCGGCATGAACATCAAACGCAACGGCTTCTGTTGGGTCTTGAGGTCCACTACTTCATTTCAGTTCAAAGTGAAGTAACATGATGGAATATTTGTATATCGCTTCAAGGCTAATCACATCAATAACAAGTACAAACATTTTGAGAGGGATAGTCATTTAAAATTAGAATAATAATACATGTATTTTGATTAGAAAAAGATAATTTCATAATTTTAAAGTTTAAGTAAATAAACAACTAAAATCCTACAACCACACATAATATCAACAGCAGCTTGAAATAAAAATGACTAATTATTCACTTTTACCATATGGAGTTTGGCCAACTATCTGCATCAACCATTAAACAGATTAATAATCCTTGATTGACAGACATAGATCTTGGATCTACATTTATCGGGTCCATTGAAAGTGTACCTACATGTAAATGAATAACATCGGCTTGTATGATTGCAGGCCTGATTTTCAAATAAAAGTGCACGTTTCAAAATGAAAATGGTCTTGCCCTTTTCGGCATGTTCAAGGATGTAATTCAAGGCCTGTCAACAAATCAAAATAGTCAGTGCGTAGGTGAAGATTCGGTCAAAGTTCAGTCAATTGGTGACGAGTGCCGTCTCATTTTCTTAGTTGGAGGAGGGCTAGGGGTGACGCTGATTTCACTTGTATTGTCTATTTCCTCCGTAGTGCCGGGATCAAAGTCGTCTTCTGAGACATTGGACGACTCGTCAGAGGACATCTCCCGTATGTCTCCTGGCTTCTGGAAATTGATCTTAACGAGAAGCTTCTGAAGTTGCTGGGCTCGGCTGGCCTTCTTGGGGCCAGTATCTGGCGGTGGTTTCATCACCTTCCTCGGCTGTTTAGCCAACTTCTTTGCCGGAGACTTCTTCACTTGAGACTTCTTCGCTGGAGACTTCTTTACTTGAGACTTCTTAGCTGGTGTCTTCTTTGCTGGAGACTTCCCTCCGCTGTTTTTCCTGGGACGACCTAGCGGCTTTGTCTTTGTCTTTGCCTTTTTAGGTGACTCTTTTACCTTAGCTTTCGGCGTCACTTTTTTCGTCTTCCCTGGAGCTGGAGATCTGATCCTTGCAGGACTAGCGTTAGCATTTTTTGACCTGAAGTCAAAGGCCTCAACGGACAAAGGGGAGCCTACCTCTTCCAAGTAGCTCAGGATTTGAGGGCGAGAACGAAACTTTTTTCCTGTAGGACTGTGTGAAAACAAGGTACAAACAGAAAATCACTTGATAAAAATATTTTTTTTGATGTGTGGATAATAATTTCATCACTTGCTGCGATCTTCTAGAACTTTAGGAAAATAGGTTCGGCAGCAAAAGTAGAAACCACTTAAAATGTAGTGCTATTTGGATTTCTCAACCAGATTCCTTTTCCATGAATCTGTACTCATTCTAACACACACTCAAAGACCAATCAGTTCACAATTTGCACACCAACACTTACATGTGTAGTTGAAATAGAATGTGTTTGGTCTGAGTTCTACAATGTTCAATGTACATGATGTCATATTAATTGTTGAAGAAAAAAAGTGCACATTAAATCTAAACAGGAACGAAGGATTTTTGTGAAGCAATTTGAGGAATTTTTTTCACAAGAGGTCGTTTTATAAAGAACACTCATTTGTTTACCTACAAAAACTTAGTGGCCATGCTGCAACATGCACTATATAACTCAACGCAGGAAATCAAAGAAAGAGTTTCACTCTGGCTTAAGCTTTCTTTGCAATTTTGCAGCTGAAACTCTCAGGATAATGTGGTCAGCCAGAGCTTTATCCAGAGGCTATTTAGTAAGCCTGGGTGACTAGTGAAGATTACTAATCGACTAGCCGCGCCTCAAATTGTCACGACTTTGACACTAGTCACGACTAATTTTTAATTCTCAAGCTGCATTGCAGGATATTGCTTGCCTCAGTCACAATATAGTAAAATTCACAATGAAGAAATTGAAGGATTGTATTATTGATGTCTGATTGTGTTTGGTTAGTACATGTAAATGTATATTATATTGTTGTGAATAGTTGTGAACCCCACGGTTAACCCTGCAGTGGAAAAAAATGGTAGTCAAGACTCAACTAAGCAATAACGGTTGCGACTTTTTCAATACCTGCACTAGTCATCCAGGCTTACGATAGATGGATTGCAGTTCCGTCATTGACCGCCATCTTTGATGTATTAATAAGAGAAAAAGATGGCGGTCAATGACGCATATTGCAATCCATCTATTTAGACTCCATTGTAATTGTAAGCAATGCCATCTACATGTAGTTTGTAATTACCTCCAGTAGTAAACGTCCACCTTCCCAGCACTCACGCCTTGCATTCTCTGAGTAGCAATACGTCTCCATCCATCAGGAATTACTACTTCGCCATCAGCCCCACCGCCAGGAGACACAGAAGCCTTTGCAGCTGGGGACTTTGCAGCGGGGGATTTCTTTGGGGTTGTTGAACTTTTAGCAGGTTTTGTTCCTTCAGGTTTGGACTTCTTAGGCGTGCTTGATATTTCAGATTCTACATTTGAGGCGGTTTTGGTTTCAGACTCTTCACCCTTGTCAGCAGGTTTTTCATCCTTTGATTCAGTTTTAGTCTCTGATGCCATTTGCTCTTTGAGTTCTGAATTCCTCTTTTTCATGGGGAGTTCCTTTTCTGGTTTTGTCTCTACTGCTCCTCCACTCTTGACATCCACTGCGGGTGACTTGGCTTCCTTGACGGTTGGCTTTGCCTCCTCAGCCCTAAGGGCCTCCTCTTGCCTCCTGAGTTCTTGCTCCATCTCAGCACGGTGTCGCTTCTTGGGTGTGAGGGGACGGGGTGAAGTTGAATGTACAGGAACCACTAGGGGGCTGATTTTGCAGATTGGTGATACATCACTGTCACTAGAGCCGGATGCGGATCTGCAAAGGTACAATCAAACTCTGTTTACTTGATGTTGGGTAAAACAAACATGAACACTTTCTCCAAGTATTTATCACACAATTTTGTAATATCTTTAACTGAAGATTAAATAAACCAAACCAGAAAGTATTAAAGAACCAACAAGATTTGTATTTTGGCATCTACTTTGAATATTTAAAGTATTTCATTTGAGCAGTGTCGTTATTTCAGAACAACCAACTCAGTCCATTAATTAAAAAATGGCACCCAAGTATTTTATTCAGGATTACATTACAAGACTGATTCTTTCCCTTTTTTATGTACTCATCATTTCTATAACCAACATATTGTAAAATTACTACACATATTGCACATTATGGCAGTCCTGCCCTGTTGCATTATTGTTAATTTCATTGTTGTTTGTCATTTTTGAATATCATTATATTTTGGATATTGACACATTTTTGCCCGTAAAGGGTTTCAAATGCAATGTTTTTTAAAGGCAGTGGACACTATTAGTATTGGTAATTATCAAAGACTAGACTTCACAGTTGATGTATAACATATGCATAAAATAACAAACCTGTGAAAATTTGAGCTCAATCGGTCATCGAACTTGCGAAATAATGAAAGAAAAAAACACCCTTGTCACACAAAGTTGTGTGCGTTTAGATGGTTGATTTTGAGACCTCAAGTTCTAAATCTGAGGTCTAGAAATCAAATTCGTGGAAAGTTACTTATTTCTTCGAAAACTATGGCACTTCAGAGAGAGCCGTTTTTCACAATGTTTTATACCATCAACCTCTCCCCATTACTCGTCACCAAGAAAGGTTTTATGCTATTAACTATTTTGAGTAATTACCAATAGTGTCCACTGCCTTTGATATGTTTTGTTTACACCAATTTCAAACATAAGGTTAGGGAAACTTGTCATCCCCCTACCCCTCCCCCCCCCCCCCCCCAGTGCTCACAAGAAGACTCTATTTGAAGGGATTTAGACCCAGTTACTGGGGGCGCTGATACTCGGGGGGTTTTCTAACTAATTAATTTGGACTATTGGAAAGTTGAATTTTACATTTCCCTTGCTCTTATAGTTATTAAACATGTTAATAACACTCAGCGAAGACAGAGCGGAGATCTGAATACAGAATGGAAAGTACACACTGTCTGTGTGCAGTGCTAGTGCAGTGTTTGTGTATTACTGTATATGGGTAGTGACCACGCATAGGGCAGGTGCAGCATGTGCAGGTGGGCAGTGGACAGTCAGTGGTGGGTGATTTTGAATTCGAATTGGACCTTTTTTTTAAGGCAGCTCGATGTGGGATAGCAAAGCAAAATATTGTATAATAGGGAAACAATATACCGCAGCTTTGATTTCTGCCAGGTACGAACAAAGATAATACACAAATTACTAATTTTGCGCGGGCAAACTGCATGAGCTGGACATTTGCAAAGCCCAAGCAAAGGTGTGCACGATTGAAATTATATGTTTTTGATGCAGCTAAGTATTGAAATTTGACAGTCAAAAGCACGCAGTAATTCCAACTGGCAATGCAAATTTCAACTGTCTTTAGCTGCACAATTTATCAGTCTTAAAAGCAAAACACATCACGTAAGAAAACTATCAATCTTACCCTGATCTAGGCCTGGAAATATCCTCAGGTGCCTCGAAAGTTGTAATAACGCATTCTTCCGCCATTTTGGCAATAATAAAGTGCGCCCTCTCTAGTTATTTTAGGTTTCACGCGGGTTCGATCGCTCGTTATTACCATTATCGCATGCAATTATGTCCTCTATAATTCAATACTATCCGTAGGACATTATTGCATATTATATGCAATAATGACCGCTGGACGGTTTTGCATATGCAATCGTGTCCGCCCGGACGCTGCTGCATAATGCAATTGTGTCCGCCCGGACACATTTACATATGCAGTTGTTTCCGCCCGCGTGCAAAACCGCCCTTGCAGTAAATTATGAACCCCAAACGCTTGAGAATAAGGCCGTGTCCGAAACGGCGACTTCGGCTACAGCTACGGCTAGATCGCGCGCGTCTGCCTATTCTTCAACACTGGTAGACGCGCTGATCTAGACGTAGCTGTAGCCGAAGCCGTCGTTTGGGACACGGCCTAAGTGTCCACCTTGGTGGACGGAACATGTTCGCCATTTTTTAAAGGTAACTGCATGTCATAAATGACATGGGAAATATTCGGCCGTTGGGTATTCGCTGCAATCATTATACGTGATGCTGCATATTATGTAGGTTCAGTGCATGCACGCTCGCTTACGCGCGCATACAAAGTACAGTCATGTACATGTCCGCCGGACGGTTTTTGCATTACCCCCCGGACACGATTGCATATGCAAAAGTGTCCGGAGCGGACAATATTGCGTGGCGGACACAATTGCATGCGACACCGGTACCGACGTCTATAAAAGCCAAGAATTGTTACATGCCCAGCTATTATCCAGGATTATTCCTTTTTCCTTCGTTTGATCAATTAAACTTTTAAATAATTATGTTCCAAGTAAAAAGATAATGAAGCAAACAGAAAACATATATGAAATCTCGATTTCTTTTTTAATATGATTATGAGTTTCCAGGTTGGTGTCATTATTTTGTGGGTGTGTTGAACCACATACACACACGTTTTGCCATAAAAATGTTGCAAACAGACACCTCCACTAAGCAGATGGTTTTATCTTGATGTCACTTTTCTGACATAGGATTATATGCTAAATTCATGAGTGCAAACAGATTTCTGCACATCCAAAAACATCTCTTGAGACCAGCACCCCACCCCCAGCCCGGCCTGGATGATGTGTATGTGGAATGGCCCAATTTAGGAAATCAATGACTCACCCAGTCTTTTTACTTTGGGGAAATTCATCTACCCAAATTGTGTTGACATTACAACAGTTGAAAAGGTGTTCCTATGGGGTGTGTTCGATTAGCTTGCCTGGGTCGACCCGCGGTGCTCACTCGGGTGAGAGCCCCTCAGAGCTAATCGAACCACACTCGCCCCCTCGTGGTGTTGTCACGCACATTGGGTCACCGCTCACTAAAAAATGTTGAAAGAGGCAGGGGCCAACGAGATATGGCCGGGATTGATTTAGCTCCAAGCTGTTCGGCGCAGCTGAATTCAAATTTTGAATTTGTGGTGTTACTGATTTCAGGAAAGGTTTATCTTTTTGATCAGAGCTTGGCAACAAGCAATAAGGGATGTGTCACCACGACGACCGTGCCTCTACATAGACTTCAACAAGTCAGCTGTTGTAATTGGTTTCTAAATCCTGCCTGAAGAGCTAGCTAGCAGCTCCAGCCGCCTTTATTGCACGGTTAATTCTCCAAGTGAAAACACACAGGACTTATACAAGTCTAGCATTGTGATGATGTGGACACCTGTTTCTTCATCCACACGTTGTTATGGTATGGTGGAATGCTCACTGAGGTCACAACAAAATACAATATTAATTTATAGAATGGTGTTACCCTCCGCGATTTTGGAGCATAAAAGCCACGCGTAAATAACGCGTGATTCTTTTGATTATGCCACTTTCGTTTTCTCGACATTTTGTACGGGTTGCCTCAGATTGTGAACTGCAGTTTATTTTACGGCGAGACATTACAGTTAATCAGTGTTTGTGCTTTCTGTTCTTTAAAACATAGACACGACCGAGAAGTGAAGATAATGAAGTTTTTGGTCACCAATTACATCATTTGGTGACATCTTCAATAACAAATCTTTCTGAAAGTGTGTATATACTCAGCGCCTTGAGTACCTTGTTTGGTAGATACGTGCGCTATATAAGACTTCGATATTATTATCTGTAAATCTTAAAGTTTGATTTCTAACGTTTGCAAGCTAAGAAAACGTAACCATGGACTCTCAACGTGTTATATTGGACGGTGATTTGAGCTGCGAGTTGCCAAGGCAACGCTCTAAAAAGTCGTCCGTATATTTACCAGCTCAACATTCACAGGTAAGCATCACCATGACTAACTGTTACTTCGAAAAACACGACAGATTAAGAAGTAAACATGTATAGATAATAGCAAAGTTGTGCAAAGTTAGTTTTATTCGCAAATGTGTCTCTTAACGACGGAGGATCATAATAATATCAGTTATCCAAAACAATTCTTCTTAAAACTTATCAAATAATTGGACTCTTTGAAGTAATGACGGAAAGATTGTGGGTTGTTAAATTTACACCTAACTGAGGCCTATACAGGGTCATGATAGAAAACTTCCATTAAAGTACTCTTGCCTAAAAATTGTGGAGAAATTAGTGAAACAATTAAGTTTTAATCTTGCGAGACTAAAACTTTGTGCCCTCGCTGTCCGGAGCACAATGATAAAACTTGGTCATGTATGCATTCGTTAACTAACGGAACATGAAGTGGCCTCATAGATTTGTTGGTCAAAACTTGCCAATGGTGTACCCCCCCCCCCCCCCCCGTCCCCGAAAAATATGGAATATACGTCTGTTTTTGTTTTAATTTGGGGTATTGTTTTACCAATGCCCCCCCCACCCCCGGGCCGGTGTCGCATGCAATTATGTGCTCTATGCAATACTACCCTATGCAAATAATGTCCGCCGGACGGCTTTGCATATGCAATCGTGTCCACCCGGACGCTGCTGCATGATGCAATGTGTCCGCCCGGACCCATTTGCATATGCAGTTGTGTCCGCCCCGTGCAAAACCGTCCTTGCAGTAAATGAAACGCCCTTGGTCGACGGAACACGTTCGCCATTTGTTTTACAAGCCAAGAGCATGTCATGAATGACATGGGAAAGGTTCGGCCCGTTTGGTGTAATCATAAATACGTGAAAAGTATATAGGCTATACGTAGGTTCAGTGCATGCACGCTCGCTTACGCGCGCACATACTATACCGGTACAGTCATGTACTTGTCCGCCGGACGGTTTTTGAATAGCCCCGGACACGATTGCATATGCAAAAGTGCCCGGAGCGGACAGTATTGCATGGCGGACACAATTGCATCTGACACCGCCCGGCCTGAACGGTGAATTTGTCAACAAAGCGTGGGGATGTCTTTACAACAGGGGAAAACACTCTTAAAATTGCCTTTAGTGAAGCAATCTCTTATTATAACCAGAATAGTAATAGAAGGGGTTTTTTGTAATTATTTCCATAATATAGATACCTCAACGGAGCGTAATGCACTTATGCTTGATGTGTACCCTGCAAGTCTAATCATGGTCTGGAGTTATCGACATGAGATGGGGAGTCCGGGACGAGGCCACGGACGACCACATGACGTCACAATTATGCATGGCCGAATTTGCCCAATGTCAACGTCTCTCTCTCTCTCTTTCTCTGTTGGACCAAACATTGTGGTAAGTGCCATGATACGTAAAACACAGTGTCGAGTCAAAAACTCTCTGCATGGTAGATAAAAGATCCACTGATTGGCAACTTCTCCAAAAATTATTGACCATGAACACTTTCTTGGCGAAAAACTAATGCAGCTGAGCTGTTGATAGCATACCTTTTTCGAATGATTCCCGCAATTTATGGCCTTGATATTATTCACACAAAAAGAAAAATCATGAATCGCTTCTCGGATTTCTGAGGACTGTCGTTTGTTCGCCGCGAATGCTGCGGCCAGTAGGTTGGTACCCCGTGTCACCTCGCAAAACGTGAAGTTCGATATTCATGACAATACCGATCTTTGCCATTGCCCTTTTTTTCTCAACAAGTATAGATACTGCGTTCAGCTGAAAATTTTACATGTGACTTTTGTTGTATCATTTTTATAATGTTGCCTATATGAATCAGCATTATGTGCAGCCTTTGAATCTACCTTTAAAGTTGGGTGCAGATTGTGAAGAACAACAATGATCCCCTGACATACGTTTTTGAAAAAGTCCTTATTCGAATTTTCTGGAAGAATGTTTTTGTTACTGACCGTAATTTATATAGGTTGTTGCAAAACACATCCAGAATACTTTTTATCTCATTATTTCTTCTTCAATGTTACAGACATTTCTATGCCAGAAATACGGATACCGACCCTTCCCGCCCAAAATAGAAAGTGAGGAATTCAAACTTCTCCGAGAGACATTGATGCAGAGCGGGAAACCAACGGACACCTAGACACGTGGTTCCTGCGTGATGACAACTGCGTCCCGCCCATGTTCGTGTTGCAACCAATCAGCTCTAAGCTAGCGTACTTCAATCGCCATGACGAACCAATTAAAATGAAGGAGCATCGAGAAGAGTGGTGGGTGATTTTTGAGTTACTTCAAAGTCAGTTGCGGTTCGCTGCATCTGAAGCTGAAGGGAATGGATTGCTTTCAACGGAACAGGCCAAGAAATATACAGTTTCAGGTTTGTTTTAAAGGCAGTGGACATTATTGGTAATTACTCAAAATAATTATTAGCATAAACCTTATTTGGTAACGAGTAATGGGAAGAGGTTGATGGTACAAAACAGTGTGAGAAACGGCTCCCTCTGAAGTGCCAGAGTTTTCGAGAGAGAAGTAATTTTCCACGAATTTAATTTCCGAGACCTCAAGTTTAGAACTTGAGGTCTCGAAATCAACCATCTAAACGCACAGAACTTCGTGTGACAAGGGTGTTTTTTCTTTCATTATTATCTCGCAAGTTCGATGACCGATTGAGCTAAAATTTTCCCAGGTTTGTTATTTTATGCATATGTTGAGATACACCAACTGTGAAGGCTAGTCTTTGACAATAACCAATAGTGTCCACTGGCTTTAATGCTTCTACTGTACAAATAGTGCGTGTACATGTACACGTTCCAGGTGAGAGCGTTTTATCTCTGCTGGTGTTTAATTTACCATGATTGTTTATTTGTTGGTAGTTAGATTCGCGTGCAGACGGTTGCCTGGTTGCCATGGATACCATATAGATAAGCGCATTCGGTTGTAGTTGATTGAAGTTGTTTTGAGTGATGCTTTTGTGCATTATATGGGAAATAATTGCGAATTTTCCTATAACAAATTTCGACGCATACCCAGCATCAATAACTGAAACAAATCGATGACAATTATGCTATTCATTTATTCCAGTTTAACAATAGACCAGTGGCGTAAACGGGTGGGGGACGGAGCCCCCCCCCCCCCCCCCCACCTGCTCTGGAACCAATCACACACCCCCCCCCCCGAAATTATATTAGTATAATAACATTGAATGTGAATGTACATTGCGTTCTCCCCCTCATTATGTCATTGCACCCCGCTCCCCCCCCCCCCAGCAAAAAAATGAAAATGGTCTGGCTACGCAACTATGCAACATGCATACCCTATCATTTATAATCGGCTATCATATATCGTGTTCTGTAAGTCTGTGTTGGATAAACGAGACCAACGTGCTTGTAAATGTGTTTGTATTGCTTCTAAATATTTATCTCTGAAATTGCCCCGGCATAATGATTGATAGATGTTGCTGCATGCAGGCACGGCCCAAACACACAATGGCCTATAGTGGCATAGACTTGATTCAAGTCCCATTCTCGTATGAGAGGTCCCTTAGCATAATTATACACAAACTTGCTATAAAACAACACGTAGCATATAACAGTACAGTGCGCGCTTGCCGTCAAAACGTGGTCCCGACGAGATGCGGAACAGGTTTTGGAATGCAGAGCATCACAAAACAGTAATTTCCTGGGTATGGCACGGGATTGGGACTTAGTCAAGTCTAATTATGACATTGATAATAATATTGCCGAATACAATGGCAGCAAGGTCGATCTTTGTAAGCTTAATATCATACATGATATTTTTTTAAGCGTTGTTATGACAGGTGTTTTGAAGCGCTCGTTACTTTTAATATTGGGTATACTTTGCTGTTTTAATATTGAGATTCTAATATAATGTACACCCAAAGGATGGATGTGCTTCAGGATGTTCTAAAGCCTTACATGCCCAGCAGAAACATTTAAAGGCAGTGGACACTATTGGTAATTACTCAAAATAATTTTCATCATAAAACCTTTCTTGATTAAAAGTAATGGGGAGAGGTTGATGGTAAAATACATTTTGAGAAACAGCTCCCTCTGAAGTGACGTAGTTTTCGAGAAAGGAGTAATGTTCCACGAATTTGATTTCGAGACCTCAAGTTTAGAATTTGAGGTCTCGAAATCAAGCATCTGAAAGCACACAACTTCGTGTGACAAGGGTGTTTTTTTCTTTCGTAGTTATCTCGCAACTCCGACGACCAATCGAGCTCAAATTTTCACAGGTTTGTTATTTTATGCATATGTTGAGATACACCAAGAGGGAAGACTGGTCTTTGACAATTACCAATAGTGTCCACTGTCTTTAACGGCAACTTTATGATAATATACTATTATTGTTTTGGTGGTTTTTTTTTTATAATTCTCCTGATGAGCAATTTTGACTCTTAGACCCAGAGTCCACAAACTACTACACAACAGTAACAGTGTTTGAATCAATACGAAGGTCAATAATTTTGTAGGATTATATTGTGTTACTATCTTCTCTCTGTAGCCTACTTGTTATTTTTGTAATAACTTAAAACAGATTTTATTTTTAATATTAAGAGTTGTTTGTTGTGGTGTGGTTTTTATACTTTTCATTCCAGGAAAATGAATTTCGTGTACTTCTTAACATGGCAAAGGAACTTGAACTGAATGGGTTGACTTCATGTGACTCACTTTGCTTAAAGGAACACGTTGCCTTGGATCGGACGAGTTGGTCTATAAAAAGCGTTTGAAACCGTTTGTTATGAAATGCATATGGTTAGAAAGATGTTTTAAAAGTAGAATATAATGATCCACACAAGTATCACTCAAAATTGCACGGTTCTCTTTTACGTCGCGAACTATCACGGTCGGCCATTTATGGGAGTCAAAATGTTGACTCCCATAAATGGCCGACCGTGTTATTGGACGAGGTAAACAGAAAACCACGCAATTTCGAGGCATATTTGTGTATATCATTGTATTCTACTTTTACAACATCTTTCTAACCATATGCATTTTATAACAAACGGTTACAAAACGCTTTTCAAAGACCAACTCGACCGATCCAAGGCAACGTGTTCCTTTAACCTGCCGTTGGGCTGACTCAATAACTCTGACCCCTAATCCATACCGGATGGTGTGTACGTGATCCATACCGGATAGTGTGTACGTGTTTCAGTGTTAACTATGCAAAGAGGCAGAGAAATTTTGATTCGAGGCGTTGATTTATCATAACGAATTATACCTCTCTAAATGCGTATTTGATGTTTGATGTATTATTTGATTTATTGCGATTTTGTTTTGTGCCTGGGGACATTATTTTGTCATTAAACTTACCACTAGGTATGTGCGACTAATGGCATGTTGGCGAGGGAATGTTGATTTTGTGCACGCCCGAAATTGTTTAAAGACAGATTTAGAGTTTTAGGTCTTGGAAACACTCAACTTTGTGTGACAAGATTGTTTTTTCTTTCATTATTATCTCGCAACTTCGAAGACCGATTGAGCTCAAATTTTTAAAGGTTAAATATTTTATGCACATGTTGAGATACACCAAGTGAGAAGACTGGTCTTTGACAATTACCAACAGTGTCTATGTGTCTTTAAGAATACGAACCGGTTTAGGTTCATTTTTAAAACATAATTACTAGGTCAATAACGTATCATACCTGGGTTACATACTTTGATAACACGCATTTTAACGGTATATCATGTTGACAATAACGTCGGTCACAGTTCGCTGTAGCATTGTCAATAATTATCACGAGGTCAGTCCACCAAATATTTAAAAAATTGAACACCGTTAAAGATTGATATAAATGGATGTGCAGAGTGGATGCTGCGTATTTGTTTTCCACAGAACAAAGGTTACTGCTGCGCACTGAGCAATACAGGAAGGGTTCATTATGTGATCGGAATGGCGTGCATGACGTGTAACTGTGGAAATTGTACAGACGAATGTGAAGGAAAGCAGAGTTTATGGCCAAGACTGTCGAATCATTATACTTTGTTTATTATTATCTCTTTCAGAGCATAGGAATTTGCGATGCAGCCTAATAAACTCGTGCACATGTTTTACAAAATTGTGCTTGCCTATGCCTGCTGTATGTTCCTGCTGGTGTATTTTACCGTTATCTCGCCAAGGCACAATGTTGGTGAATCAACCATTCTACTACACGGCAGACTATCGGATAGGGAAGATACTCCTGTGAATGAATCAGCTCTTCACGATGGATCAATATGGCTAGCGGGTAATGACACCGGCATTCCTTTATACAGTGATAGAGTCATCAATCCACACCCGTTCAATTTCACGATTGCCAATGAGGATGCGTGTTTCAAAGACAATGAGAATGGGAAGGTATTCCTCGTTATTCTCGTCAAATGTCGACCGAATGAGACTTATGATCGACAACAAATTATGCGAACATGGGGAGGCGTTAAAGAGGTGCTCGGTCGACGGACACTAACGATGTTTCTGATTGGTCAGACAGATGACCCGGTGATTAAGCAACGTATTCAAATCGAAGATGATACCCATCATTATTTCATTCAAGAGGATTTTCTAGACGCCTACCAGAACATGACCTACAAGAACATCATGGGATTGAGATGGGTGACGTTGTTTTGTCCCCAGGCTGAATACGTAATGAGCATCGATTCGGATATGGTCCTAAACATAGTTCACCTTGTGCGCCGACTTGTAAAGAAGTCTAGGGTGAACTTTGCAGAGGGACATCTACGCACAGACCCTCTGCCCCACAGACATAAGTCATCCAAGTGGTACACGCCCCTGAAAATGTATCCCGAACCCACGTACGCGCCATTTTTAAACGGTGCGTGTTACGTCATGTCTGGGGATGTCGCTGTGGCAATGTACTGGAAGTCAGGCCATGTGCGTTTTTTACAATGGGACGATGTCTTCATTGGATTAGTCATCAGGAAGGTTGGAATTGAACCCCAGTTGTCGCATCAATATGAACAATTTGCACCGGTACGATCTGCGTTAAGACACGGCATTGCAACTGGTTCAGGACATAACTGGAATGGCGTGAATGAAGATACCATTGCAATTTGGGATGCTGTGGTTGGCAAAGTATTACAAAACGGCGACGATACCAGTATTGTACTGCTATATTGGATATACTTTGGGTGTATTGTTTGTGTTATGGTCATGCTTTTAACTTTTTATTTGTACTATTCTTGATATGCCTTGAAATCGGACCAGTAGGCTTGATGATAATTGAACATCTGCATGAGCAGTCTTGTTTGGCGACGTTCATTTTGTTTACTTTGCCGATACCGCAACACAAATATCTGTCCGCAACAACATAAATCACTGGACTTAAAGGGTTACGTATCACACAAATATTAATTGGCTCAATAGACTTGCCGAGTCCCTCCTAATCAGCATCCAAAACAGTCGGTGTAGCACCCTCTATCGGTGAGTTAAACAAACAACAGCGTCGCCAATCAAGACAACTATCAAAGGATAGATTTGCAACTTGGATGACTTTTTGCGGAGCCACATTCTGTTAAATGTATTAATCATTCAACCTCGAGGTGAATACAAGTTTGCCAGAACCATTGTCCGTATGACGTATATTTTGCAATATGGAAATAAATGCTGAGATAAATCTAATTCAACTCAATGGGAAATGTGTGTTTCCTGTGGGGGAACTTCAATAATCACAACATCATGGTGCATCTAAATGGCCGCGTGTAACATAAGGCAAACTACATGTAACCTGGGGTGGATTTCACAAAGAGTTAGGACTAGTCTTATCTTGAGTTAGGACGAGTTACTAGTCCTAACTTAGGACTAGCTGTACGTTTTTGATATCTCTTAGGACTAGTCCTAAGTTAGGACTAGTCCTAACTCTTTGTGAAATCGACCCCAGGTCCAGGCAATCTCCGGGAAGAAAAACCATTCACATTTCATTGTTAACATATTTTTGCTTGTTGTCGTATAGACGATGTGACCTCACACGTCACTCGAAAACCATAACATGATTCGCGCGCATACCGCCGGGCAAAACCTTTGGGTTTTGACGAAACATGACGTATACAGTGTTTTTTTTTTCAACAGAGGGCGGTTTGAATGTAAACATACGTCACATCGTCTGTAGGGAGTTGTTCAAAAATTGCTCACTATGCTACATACCAATGTATCATGTACTGTAGTTGGTTGCCTCCAAGTTGCCTGTAAAAGTTGCCTCGTGTGACAAGGGCCCTATGACTACATTCCAGCAGGTGTTTCAAGGGCTCAACTAGTATGATGGCTTGCTACCATTCAGCCTGTAACGATTCAAACCAGCTCAACACCTCAAGTTATCACTAATTAGTCATACATTAATTTGCTCCGCTTCCCTCTCAAGCGAGTTGGTTCAGTGGGCGGGACGCTGCCATTTTGTGGCGTTGGTCCCAGGTTCTAATCCAGGACTGTTATTATTATTATTGTTTCATTTTATCACAGCATACGGTACCTTTTCGGTCGGTACGGTTCCTTTCTGATGCGTCGGTAGCCTTGCTCAAGGCAGTCGAATTATTCACTCCGAAAAAAGACCGCCGCTGTATAAAAACCCACTCGTATTCACTGTGCGTAAAACCCACCCGTATTCACTGTGCGTAACATCGCACGACACGATGCCCCGTACACTATCCGCATGCGGAGGCTGTCAGCCCGACAGCCTTGTAGGATCTGTGTTGAAGCCGCTGTCGGCCTGACGGCCTCCGCATGCGCTTAGTGGTGTACGAGTGCGATGACTTGTGTGAACAGTATTCGTGCGATGTGACAGTGTGAATACGGGTTGGTCATTCGGTGTGATCGCACACACCATGCACAGGGTATACGGCGGGTGGGTTTACAGCTGCGTCTTTTTGGAGCGAATAATGCGACTGCCTTGAGCAAGGCTAATGCGTCGGGTGAAGGACCTCACACACGCATGCACAGACGCACTCTGTAGGCCAAGCACTGATGATTTCAGGGTCAATAATACAATCAATACAAAACGAAAGACTTTTTCAATAATTAAATATTCTCATAGAAAATGCATTGGTGTTATTCAAGATGTATGATATAATTGAACTTGTGTGAACTGTGCTGGGTCAAAGTTATTTCGGCCGATGCTTGCGGCAATACTTTTGCTCACGGTGTAAGTTGTAGACTTGTTTCAAGGCGGGTCTCATGCTAATCAAAATAATAGTGCAGGCTGTGGATTTAGACGAACAAGGACTCCACGAAAGTTCAACTTGGGTCAAGTTTAACTAAAAAGTTCTATTGTCACTTATTGAACCCTTGCACTGATGTCACACACGGCCATTACTACTGCTCTCGCCAAGTGGGAGCCAACTCGTTATGAAACATGTCAATATTGCACATCGCACTAACACTCTGGGTTGGAAAAATGACGGAACATTGAGCCTGTTTGTTATGGGGCTGATCGTTACGTGACGCAAACACGTTGTGTATCTGCCTTGTGGTGGCAAGTACGTTCGGTGGCAGTATGGTGGTGATTGGTGGGGGTGGTGGCGGACGTGTGGGAGTGGGTGGGGCAGGGCAGTGCTGCATTGGGGGTGGTGATCATTAATGCTGCTGTTGAGTGGAGGGGCAATTAATGTTTGCTTATTTTCGGTACACAGTTAATGGTTTGGAGTGGAGTTCAAAGCAGGTCCTTCCTTGGTGACGCATTTAATTGATTTTAAAATGAAAAAGTAATGCATGCGGGTTATAAATAATACCTGCGTTGAATTAATACACTATTTATAAGATGTGTTCAAGGAGTGTGAAAATTAACAAGAAGGTTTTCCTAAATTAGTTTTGATGTGAACTTACGATGCCTTTTTTTTTTTACTTCAATCAATAGAGTTATTTCGCTTCGTCGGTTCATATCTGCAAACATCGCGTAATTAAAATTCGGTATTTTTTATTACTTCGTCCAAATCAATTGACTGTATTCAACTTATTCAACACTCCGAACAGAGCAGTTGGTTATGGATTATCTCAACTCAATCCATTTCTCATGCGCAACCGTCAAACAATGCAGACGGTTATAAGATTGTAAAACCCGTCTGGTTCTGTGAAGAAATAATGATATTGATTGTTTATGAATAGACCGCTGTTCTTAGACTTGGGTTGTAGAGCAAAATGTTCATGCGGGCTTAAGATCATGCTAACTCTCACCAAACTGTGCTCATGTCGTGAGCACAGCTCAACACCTCCGTTCGGAAAATAATCTCACATTCGGAGAAGCTGTCGGTTGGTGTGAGCGCTAAGAAGACGTAACACTATTGAATGCGTTGGGGAGGACTAGTTCCAGGGGAGTTGCAGTTCTAAAATGTACGCCCAAATATTGTTTGTTTTCACGGTGTGTCTTGGGTTGTTTGCATCGACTTCATGTCAGCTGTCCGAATGGGGCTACAGGGGGCAATCGGTGAATTGCGTTAAAAATCATATCCTCACAAACCATGTAGTGCAAGTGGCTTCCGGGATATCCCGTTTGAAATGCGTAGCGAGATGCTTTACTGTTCCGAGTTGCCAGTCGGTCAACTACGCAACTGGACTAAAGGAATGTCGACTGAATGCTGTGCAGAGAGCAAAAGCTGCAGCTGGAGACTACCAGGGTAGTGTGGAGTTTGAGTATTGTGGACCAGACACAAACGATGAATGGCAGGTGAGTCAATTTGTTCTTATGTTGTATCAAACAACGAGGGTGGATAGAGTCTAGGTACTGCGGCTCCAGACTCAATTCAGGCTTACTTGGCCCGCGGTTGTTTTGACATTTTAATAGGGAGGTTTAGCTGCACGTTCGGCGTGAGTGAACGTGAACGTCAGAAAATTGTGTCGTTAAAATCTCACGTTTTTAGCTCACGTGAAGTTACCCTTTTTTAAGTCAGGTACGTACGTGCATACACCATACGAGCATGCAATGTCACCTATAAAAGGCACACTTTTCTGAAGTTCACGTTTTTGCTCGCGTAACGTGCAGCTAAACCTCCCTAATTTTTTTTTAGCGCGTACTTTGCGTACGTGCTCATCAGGGCTTCAGACGAGAGGACGGAGCCTGAAGCCGAATCCAAAACCTAAGCCGTGGTTTCGAAAAGGGTCTATGTTTGTCTTCAAACCAAACACATCGCTTGGTGTTTAGTCTACCCCTGTGTGGGAAGATGGGCGTGGCTCGGTTCCTAGGCCGGGCAATCAAAATTAAGGACGTTGAATTTATTCATTCCTTCTTTTTTTATAACAAATTGAAATCAATTGTCAACAATCAGTTACATTCACGACATTTATACCTCAAGAATTGTTTTTCCAGAAATAATTTTTGTTTTATCTTTGAGTGTGTTTTTCCAACATGTTAAAAATACAAAATACATCAGTGGACATTAAAACAAAACCTTTATCAACCATTTTCAGAAAACCACCAAACATCTTGGCTCATCATCGGACCCACAAACAACCTCGCTCCCAACAGAGACAGTAAAGGTATCACCAACAACAGTACCACCAGAGACGAGAACCTCGCCAATGCCATCCACGCAAGACACCACCGTCATCACGACGAGTGAAACAACAACTGAAGCTCCAACAACGACAGAACTAATTGGTACCATTTCATTTGTAATATTTTTAATTAAGGGAATCAATGTGTGGTGAAGAGGTTTTCAACTCGTGGTTTAAACCCAACGAGGCCTGGTTCTTGATAATTTTACCGAGGTAATTTTACCAACACTTTTTACTGGTCATAAACAAAGGTTTATACACACCCACGTGACGCGCTCTCCACCAATAGGAATAGAGAAACTGTCTGAGGTATTATTTTATGAATACATGTTTTTTGTTTACACTTAGCGATCCTGTATCATCATAAGGGAGGGTCAATTATGTGCGTATTTTGTGCGTATAACGTTTGAAAGGTCGCTATAAGCTCTCAAATTACTGTGTCCCTCCTTTGTATTGTAAAAAAAAACTGTCCTGGTGTGTCATGGGTTAAAGACACTGGACACTATTGGTAATTGTCAAAGACCAGCCTTCTCACTTGATGTATCTCAACAAATGTATAAATTAACAAACCTGTGAAAATTTGAGCTCAATCAGTCGTCGAAGTTGCGAGATAATGATGAAAGAAAAAACACCCTTGTCACACGGAGTTGTGGCTTTTAGATGGTTGATTTCAAGACCTCAAAATTCTAAATCTGAGGTCTCGAAATCAAATTCGTGGAAAATTACTTCTTTCTCGAAAACTACTCCACTTCAGAGGGAGCCGTTTCTCACAATGTTTTATTCGACAAACCTCTCCCCATTACTCGTTATACCAAGTAAGGTTTTATGCTAATAACTATGTTGAGTAATTACCAATAGTGTCCACTGCCTTTAAAGAGTAACTCCAATTAATTTGATTACATAAATCATACATTTCATTCTAAACTGAGACACCTGGATGATGGAGTCCATGCATGAATACATAAAACCTTGTTGATGTTGACTATTCAACCTCCTTCTCTTGCAGCTTCTGACTGTGACGCACTGGCTAAACATGGAAGGCAGAGCGGTGCTCATGTGATATACACAACCGGAGATGTTGCTATGAAAGTCTATTGTGATATCGATGAAGACGGGGGATGGATCGTAAGTAATATGTCAGCAGAGTAAACTTTTGGGAAAGGTTTTTCGTTTTGTCAAGAAATGTTCGTTCAGAGTCTTGAACTTGCAAAAACGTATGTGACCAAAGGCATGTGACCAAGGCATGGGCAGCCAGTGCCAAAAATGGCCTAAGTGGATCAAGACCGCAATTTTTGTACGTTTCAAACCGTTCATTATTTTGTGCATAATGTTTCGATCACGAGGGAGGCCAGGGGAATGTAGTCTAAGCCCGTTCCTGTAACCCCCCCCCCCCTGTCCCCTCCTTCTTTAACTTACACTGCGACATTATTTGACGGCAAAGATTTTACTAAATTTTTATTTTAACTCTTTGTCTGTTTCTTTTCTGTGTCAAAGGTAATTCAACGTCGAAAAGACGGCACCGTTGACTTTAATCAGGACTGGAACAGTTACAAAAACGGCTTCGGTGACTTCGAATCTGAATTTTGGTTGGGGAATTCAAATATCAAGACACTGACGTCAACGGGCACCTGGCGCCTGCGCATTGACCTCTTAGATTGGGAGGGTGAGAGTGCATGGGCCGAGTACGACTCGTTTTATCTCTCAGGGAGAAGTTACACATTGACTGTAGGCAGCTACAGTGGAAATGCAAGTAAGTGTTTTATGAAGTTCAAATCTGTGTGGGGGTTTTCAGGGGGGCCTCAAAAACGTTTTACAGTTTGCTTACAACTGGGGTAGGTACGGGGTGGCATGGCTAGACTGGTCTCCTGTCCTTTAAGGAAAGGTAACTGTCAAAACCAGTGTTCTCACTTGGTGTATCTCAACGTATGCATAAGATAACAAACCTGTGAAAATTCGAGCTCAATTTGTCATCGGAGTTGGGAGAAAATGATGAAAGAAAAAACACCTCTGTTTGAAGAATGTGTGTGTTTTCAGTATAGGAATAAAACAATTCTAGCTGGAAGTCTTTTAATATTTTAGTGAGAAATTACCTCTTTTTCTAAAACTAATCATTACTTAAGAGGGAGTCGTTTCCCACAGTACTTTATACTATCAACAGCTCTTCAATGCTCGTTCTCAAGTCAGTTTATAAGTTCATATTTGTTTTGAGTAATTACCAAACGTGTACCTTCCCTTTAAACGAGGACAGGTATTGTACACACATGTGCGTCGGATTTAACTGCGAATCCCCAGGTGGAATGGCCACATGTAAAATGAAGCGAGGTCAATGGACGTGGGCTCAACGGCAAACGGCAAATTTAATTTCATAACAAGCGGCTTTATCGTGTAGCCCAGAACACCCATTAAATTTATTAAGTAATATGCTAGCTGTCAGTATTTTCTAGAGGGACATAATTTTGCATCAATTTTATCCAAACCCCGTTTTATTGGCAACATTCGAGTGATCATTATGATTCGTGTTGGGCGAGTGCGTACAATGAAGCCACCAAAAAGTTACAGTTAATTTTGCTAAAAATGTTTATAAATTATTCTTTGCTTGCAGGCGATTCCCTTTCTTACCACTCTGGAAGTGACTTTTCAACAGTCGACCAGGACAACGATGGTGGCGCCACACTATCTTGTGCATCGTCTTATATGTCGGGCTGGTGGTTCAACTACTGTCTCAAGTCGAACCTGAATGGGGTGTACTACCAGACTAATCCAGTGGAATTTAATCTGGGGTTACAATGGGACGGCTGGAAAGACGACTTCTACTCCGTCAAATCATCTGTCATGAAGATTCGCAAAGTTTAAAATAATACCATTGACATTGTGCGCAAAAATCAATTATTAATATTTAGAGAGTGAAAGGGATACCGCAAACTATATTTTCTGTAGTTTTGTAGCCAAGCGATATTTACTCTTGATTCACGACGTCAGATGGTTTATTTGAACCCATTATTTTGAACGCGTTGCTTTTAAGATATAAGTTGGTAGTGTCGTTAGTTTTCACCTTGCCGTTTTGTAATTGCGCCCTCTATAGGCTGTGTAACGAAGAACCCAGTGCACTTATCAAACAGACAGAATAGAAGGGATTCACGGGAGCAGAAAGTTAGACATGTCAACTTAGTATAAGTTTGGAAAGGTTTTGTTTCTAACCGAATGTTGAATTGCGCACGATAGGAACGTGCCAAATCTTGAGAAATATCGCCTTCTTCAAGAGTGTAGCGAACAATGTGCTCGCCGAGTTTGAATCAGAGTGGTTGTTGCAAGGTGGTTTGTTTATACACTTTCAAACTTGGTACCTGTAACAAAAGATAACCAAGTAGGGTCCACGGTTCGGGGAAGGTCCACTGTTGGAAGTTATACTGTTAAAGGGAAGGTACACGTTTGGTAATTGTCAAAGACCAGTCTTCTCACTTGGTGTATCCCAACATAAGCATAAAATAACAAGCCTGTGAAAATTTGAGCTAAATTGGTCATCGAGGTTGCGAGAAAATGTTGGACGAATTTGTATGCGTTCAGATAGGGATAAAATACTTCTAGCTAGAAGTATTTTATTATTTTAGTGAGAAGTAACATCTTTCTCAAAAACTAAGTTACTTCAGAGGGAGCTGTTTCTCACAATGTTTTGTACTACCAACATCTCTCCAATGCTCAATACCAAGTCAGTTTTTAAGATAATATTTGTTTTGAGTAATTACCAAAAGTGTACCTTCCCTTTGTGTATAAACAAAAGAGGGGCAATATTATGAGGTCCACGGTGGTTGCAGGCTTATACAAATTTGTAGGGGTTGGGGGGGGGGTCCGGGAGTGTGTCCGGGATGTAATGAAGGTGCAGTGCTGCGCTATAGGGACTGGACGACGAGAAGAAAAGATGAAACTTTCACAAACGGGAAGCCAATGCAGAGTAGACTTGTGGACAAGTCGTTAAAGTGATAGCGAATTGGCCCTCTCGAAACTATCTCACGAGAGGGCTCATTTTCCGAGGTAGTAGCGGCAGTCGTGAGAGCATCGCACAGAGATTGCTATCACCGTCAGACATTAACGATTACCAGTATTATATGTAGAATGATTTGAGAAAATTATTATGACACTTTTTTTGTAAGTATGCATGCAAAGAACACATACGTTGTAAACTTACATCGATAGAAAATAAATATCGAGTCAATAGACTCTGTAGGCCTATCCCAACCCCAATTCCTCATTGTGTAAAATATTGATTAACAATCTCTTGGTGAAAGTAGATTGTGCCTTTGTCAAAACATTATACTGTCAAGATGTACTTTTTGTTCCTTCCATAATTATAAACTGTAGCCATGGTTTCCACTAGACGTTATAATATGGTTGGAGACTGCTGTCCCGTCAGTCGATGTGCGGTGTGTTGTGGGAGATTCTGTCCCCGAAGGCGCCTGTAGAAATAGCGCCCTCTTTTTAATCAACTTCCTTCGTGCCTTGCTGCAAAAAGTGTTGGATCCACACTCCGCTTCTGATGACAGCACCAGGGGCCAATTTCATAGCGATGCTAAGCACCACAATTTGCCTAGCATGAAATTTTTGCCTCGATAAAAACAGAATTACCAACCAATTTCCACGTGGTTTTGAGGATAAACAAACAAGCAATATGCAACAAATGGAAATAATGGTTGGTAATCCTGTTTTTATCAAGGAAGAAATTTCATGCTAAGCAAATTTGTGTGCTTAGCAACGCTATGAAATTGGGCTCAGAGCTTGGGTCCAGGAGCTAGGTACTGCGAGACCACTTTGCCATGACACAAGAAAAAAACGATATTATATTTTATTCAACTATTGATTTGAAAACTATACTTTGCAGGGGTCTGAGTTTTAAAAAAGTCAGGGGCCTAAAATGGTCACGGTAGAGTGTGAACTTCGAAAGCTGACTGTTGTCTGACTGCCTGCACGGACCCCAAAGTTGAAGTACATGTACGCTCTAAAGTCAACACATAGCTTTTGAAAGCAGAGTTGGTCGATCGAATGTGTGTTTTTTATACTCAAATTACAGCAAGACACATCTATTTTGCAGTCGTAATAGCGCCTTTTCAATTCCCGTGACGTCGACCAAAAGATGAGGTTTTTTTATATTATATTATTGCCATTGCGATTTGCTACTTTGCTTAGAAATAAGATTGATATACAATGAGGCGGCTCGTTGTGCAATCGAGCTTTGTTAGGCTTAGAGTCTCAATTTTCAAAGTCAAGCAATGCGTCTTAAATTTTGAGGAGTTTAGTAAAGTGTCTGAAAAAAGGTTTCATGTCCGAAGCCTTTCTCAAAGTCAACTGGTGTGCGTTAAAACAACTTCTTTCCCTAAAACTGCATACGGACAGTGGGGTCGTTTCTCAGAAAGAATGCTTTATTAGCAGCTCTCCAGTGATCGTCTACAAAAAAAGTTTGTTTATGGTCATCAACTTCTTGGTTGGCTAGCTGGCCGGGCAGGGGGCGCGATACCCCCAAAAACACACCCTGCCTTTGCACGTGAATAATCATATGCATATTTGTACTTAACGTTCTCATAATTATTGTGGACTTAAAAGGAAGATTTCTACATATTTAAAAAGTGAAACTGAACTTCTTTCAAAATGTTTTAGCCTATGCATCCGGCCAGCAGCAGCAGCACAGCGAGTTTTGAGGTCCCTTTTATTTAGACACAGTACGCATGCGTACTGTCACGTGATTAACCTCAGCCGAAAGAGATGAAGACATGCAAGATGGCGGTCGACAGCAGACACGAAGAACTTGTTAGTTCAGATTCCTTGACGGTTGACAACGGTCACGATGGACTACAGGCTCTAGCACCCTGTAATTTAATGGAGGAGGTAATAATCATTGTTTTCATACAGATGAGTTTAAAATAAAAATCTTCTAAAAGTGTAATTTTCAAAGTTGAAATTCGCAAGAAAAGTCAATTATTCTCGTCGCGAGTCTTCCGGCGTACACAAACACACCGTAACATTTTTTTTTTACATATTTTTGGGTCACAACATGTCTCTAAAAAGTCTACGGTCTCTCAACCAGTTAGAGACAATGTGTTTAATTTTGGTATGCTGTATAGCCCCTTACAAGAGCATAATTCATTGGATTTTTAATGTATCTTTGACTCTAACCAATGCCATAATCTAGGGCAAATACAATAGACTTCCTCAACTCGGAGTTAGAGTCAATCGTCTGACACTGTGACAGTCGGAGTCAGAAGTCTGCTGACTGAATCAGCTGAGTGATGAGCCAGCGCCAAAACAAGCAGTGATTTGTTTTGAAAAAGAAGAGGCCAAATATTACAATAAGACAACAATTTTATTTATCAATACTTGATCAAAAAAACCATTGTTAATTTGTACAGAAACAGGTGGATAACTTAAACTTACTATTTTTCATTTTAAGTTTATGAAATAAATATTCAATCAAGTTTGTTTCACTTCTTCAGACATTTTTTGGTGGAAAATAGGTATGAATGTGTTTTTTTTTCAAAAACATTGTTTTAAATTGTTTACCAGTATGCACTTGCCAAATATGGTCCTTTCTCTTTACCATTACTAACTAGACCCTTTCATGATTGTTATTTATTTGTTGTGCCTGTTTATAATATAAGCCCAGTGCGCTGTGGTGTATTGTTTTTGTTTATTTTTGAACAAACGTTCAGGCCTCGAACTTCGTGTTCAAAAGGACACGGCAATAATTGCCTTGCTTTTTCTAGAGTTTGAAGGGCATCACAGCAATTTTGTAAGTGTAAAAAGGGCACCACGGCAATTTTGTTGAATTTGGGGGGCACCATGGCAAAAACTTAATTTACCAAGACAGGTGAGAAACTACATGCAAGACAAAAGTTGAGGCTAAAACTTTGTGCTTCCTCTCGATGACGAAAATTAATTAGCACTTAAATGCTGTACAAATCATCATCTTCATTTATTTGCTATACGCATGCTTTACGTTACCTAATGATTTTCTGATTCCACGCTGCACTTCGTGATGAAAGTGACACTAACTTCATTTTAAATCACTCTTTGTCGATCGCCCACATCATGGAGGCATCGAGCCGTGCATCAACAAACGCACGTGAGGGACTGTCAAACTTGCTACTAAACACACAGATGGTGCGCCGCCATCTTGTTCATATGTATGTGTGTTGGCCAACTTCTACTGTACGGGTACCATTGAACGTGCACTTCAACACACACCGTCACGCGTGGACACCGGCGGTTTAATTTTAGGGTTTTTTCAATGCAGTGCAATGCAGTGTGCACTAAGCTGCTACGCAGGTTGCAACGTGGGGACCTGTGAACCGATTTTACTAAAATTAATATCATGATGTTACGGGCACCAACGGTAAGCCAATTTTCTTGTCGATCTTGGGGCCGGGATCTTATGCGTACGTCTTTTATGTGTATAGTGTGACTGTAGTGTTAGCGAAATCAACTCGGGTAGATTTTTTAAATGTTTGACAACAGCGAAAAGATTGTTTTTTCTCGCCTAATTGAGTCTTTTGACATTTAATATATGCATGTAAATTTTAATAAAAGGCAACCGACGGCAGTTGGATAAAAAGGGCACGGCAATATATTGCCGTGAATTGTCGGTAATTTTGAGGGCATCACGGCAATGGCACAGGGCACCGACGGCAATTGCCGTCGGTGCCGTCGGTAATTTCGAGGTCTGAACGTTTACATGAAAGTTACTAAGGGAATTAAAGGGTAGCGACGAGTTCTTTATAGGCCGTTTAAACCAGCAGGGTCGTTGCTGTGTGATAAAGGCCAGAGCCGAAGGCGAGGGCCTTTTTCGCTTGGCAACGATCCTGCAAGGTTTTAAACGGACATTTAAGAACGAGTCACTACTCTTTTATTGAAATTATTCCCATTCATAATGCCCTTTTGTTATCCCTGTGATAATATTGGCGTACGTGCGCGCCTGGCCAAGGAAGCCAGCCGGTTATAAACAGCTCCAGCTGGTCATTATCAACCGTTTAAACACCTCCATGTGAGGCGCTCTCCACCAATAGGAGTAGCGAAACTGTCTGGGATATTTATGAATACTAATTAGAAAGGGGACTATGTGAACCCTTGCTTACTTGCAACGAAGTGTAATGGCTAGCATTTTGAAAGGGCGATGGCACCAATGCATTTTCTCCTTGGTAAAGGGCACCCTATGAGGAAAATTTCAAATTTCTACTGGGAGAGCATTTCAAGGGCATCAATGCAATGACCATACGGAGGCATAAAACAGGTTTTCAGAGGAGGGGTACGTCAAATGGCCTCATGGGTAATGCAATCCGGTTAATTTTTTGTTTAGTGTGGACCGTTATCATAAATGACTATGTTTTTCAACCAATTGCTCTACCAATTATTTAACTAATCCTCAACAAATGGCAAAACAAATAAAACAAACAAAATACATTGTAATTTTGTAGCATGTGGCATAGCATTAAGAGAGGTGTTCTAATAACCTATTCTTCTGGTTTTACTCCAAACCTATGGGTGGAAGATGTCTCGGCTAGAAAATACATCGTGATACTTAATCGATATCGCGATACTTAATCGATATCGCGATACTTAATCGATATCGCGATACTTAACTGATATTGCAATACTTAACCGATATCGCGATACTTAACAAATATCGCGATATATCGATATTTTGATTAAAACCAAATCAATCCGATAACGAAATCGTTTCCAAATTGGTATTGCGATACTCGATAATATCGTGGTATCGCCCAAGCTTAGTGTCAGCCAGCGTTTGCTTCTCACAAACCATTCCATTTCTCTAGTTCTAAGTTAATTTAGCGAAACCACCACAACGATGCTGTTGCAACAACTAATGTTTCACTAACATTAAAACAAGAGTTTATTGGCCCTTTTCAAAACCATGACTATTGATTTTGGCTCAGGCTTAGATTTATTTTCTGCCTGTGTACCAGTACTGACGTGTACCATCTAAAGGCACTTGTTTTCAAAATAACTAATGGAACCTCAGGCTGTAACGTGACCAAGCAGAACTGGGCTTTAAAAAGTGATTTATGCAAGACTTGCAACTGCCAGAACTTAGCAGTTACAGTCAGTTACACGTTAACTTTTTTATTTCATAAACAAAAATTAAAGGTTAAAAACAAAACTTTATAAACGCAACCGTGCATTTGGTAATACAAAAAAAATGTGTTTTCATCACAGCATTTTGACATAATACAAAGACTCAACAAAAAACAACACCAAAGCCATAGAAATATACATTTAAAAAAAATATATTGCGTTATAAATACATACACTTCACTGTAAAAGGTATTATGTTCCATCAAGGGAATCCTTTGGCTAGTGTAAAACAAAGGACACGTTATGTAGTTTTGTTTATAAACAAGCTAACATTTCAGAGGAACTGTGCATCGCAGACGAAACAGACCGTGCTGTCTGCTGTTGACAGCATGGTCAAGGTGATTGTTCAAGGCGATTGAAATTGGTTATGACATCGCATTATTTTTTTATATTATTATTTCAACAGTAGAGGGCACTTGCTTTTAGGGTAAATGTATTCAGTACATGTACTACTTTAACAAATGTCCTTACTGCAAATGCCACTTTTACTATGTACATGTATCATGTTCTTTTCACCCTTATGTATTATTTTTCTGATCTACATAGAATGTACACAAAGTGAAAAATAGGCCCCCTTTTTTCGTTGCCACCTAAACATTAATTTTGTCATGTTTGTGTACCCTGGTTGTACATGGTAGACCAGTAATGTACAGTAATAACATGTACACTGCAGTGTCTGTCAGTATCCTCTTACATTTATTTATGTTGTGTCATTGTCTTGACAATTCAAGGCAAAACGTTGTTGCATAAGTTCATGTCATATTTATGTGCATACTCATTGTAGGATAACATGTTCGTGTACATTGTAGTCATTTACATGCAGAGAAAGAGTCTACGCGTATACGTTCATAACTCATGTACACCTAAAAGTACATTTTTTGTGTACATGTAGTGACATTACCATTTACATTGTAGACTGCACATTGTATGGAGGGAGTACATTTGAGTGAAACAGCCAAGGTAATAAGTGCTATGTGATGTATGTGGAGAGGTACCTGGGCACTGTGGAAGTCCCTGGATCGCACTGTGTTCATTTACATTGAATGGCTTGCCTTCTAGTCGAAGGCTGCACCAATATAGTGATATGCACAAAGACTTGCAGGAAAACACATTACAATGTAGTATGGCCATATTAAAGCTTCCCAATTTACTACGCCATTTTGTGAAGAACACATACATACATGCATGTACATCTTTGGTAAAACCTGTACAGGCTTGTAAAAGTGTATGAAAGGGGGGTGCCGTATGTATGCAAAATTTTGCAAATGTAGATATTGTCCCATCATGTTTTAAATTAGTCTTGAGGCTAATGAATTTAAATGATGATTGATGACACAAATTTAAGACCAAGTGCACTCATGAAGACAATCATAGCAAACTACAACAATATCCAGGTTGATCACAAACGGCTGAAATTGAGGGGGAAAAGAGAGTTTAATATTATATGCTATTTTGATGTTCACCCTTACATCAATTTGTAATAGCAACATGTTGCTTTGTTAAAATTCAAACCAACGCTGTGTATGCGTACTAACGTTAAGTAAATTTACCCATGTAAAGTAAATTTTACATTGTACGGTCTACAATGTGCACGTACCTACATGTATGTACATGTACCGAGGACATCTGACAGATTTCTTGCGGGTGTAAAGAAGTTAAATGAAAGGGTATTTCCCTTGTACTAAACTAAGAGAGCAATGAGTAAGGTCGTGTCCGAATCGGCGACTACAGCTACATGGATGCTTTGGCTAGACATTTCTCGTCATCATGCGTTGAAGTATAGGAAGCCCTTAGGAACACCCTTAGTAACAGTCGTAGCCAGAGCTGTAGCCGCCAAATGGAATACGGCCTTAAACTGCAATGGACTCGCACACATAATGCAGACAGCACCTCCATACAACCTCAATAATTTGTAGGCTTAAAATAGGGAAGGGAAAATATTGTCATAAAACAAAGGGAAAAGACACCAAATGATTTTAAAATCCCCTCATGGCAAATGTCATTTTAAAAAGTATGTTACACTAAAATTGTGGAGATATTGGTCTTTAAAGATAGACCTTTGGTAATTGCTCCAAAAAGAAGTGACCATACAAACTTCTTTGGTAAGAGCTGTTGATAAAAAGATTTCAAGAAACAATTCATGTCATTTTAATTTTGCAAAGTGCACTTTTCCATTGGAACATCTTAAAGGCAGTGGGCACTATTGGTTCATGTAGTTACTCAAAATAATTATCAGCATAAAACCTCACTTGGTGACGAGTAATGGGGAGAGGTTGATAATATAAAACATTGTGAGAAACAGCTCCCTCTGAAGTATTGAAGTAAATTTCCACAAATTTGATTTCGAGACCTCAGATTTAGAACTTGAGGTCTCGAAATCAAGCATCTGAAAGCACACAACTTTGTGTGACAAGGGTGTTTTTTTCTTTCATAGTTATCTCGCAACTTCGAAGACAAATTGAGCTCAAATTTTCACAGGTTTGTTATTTTATGCATATGTTGAGATACACCAAGTGAGAAGACTGGTCTTTGACAATTACCAATAGTGTCCAATGTCTTTAACGTCTAGTGGGAAACTTCTGAAGGGGCACATAGACCACGGCAACAGAGGTCATGGTCTTCGATGAATGGCATCAATGCACGTCGGCAGTCTTTCATGGTATAGCAAGCCTCCAATTCCGACTTGCTGTTAGTTTTGTGCACACACAGAGAACGGTCATTCATTTCTCCTCATTTTGAGAACCTTTCAACAATATTTTACCCTCTAAAGCTTGTGAATTCTTAATACAGCTTCAAAACTTTTTTTTGTGATTTAAAAAATGACAGTGTGTAGACATGTACACGTATTACATGCATGTCTGCTGTAGCATTATAGATGTGAACACATTGACAGTGCTAGTGCATTGAGAAGCACAAACCTGTAATGTGCGGCCATTCACCTTTCAGCTGGAACGATGACCTCGGCATGAAGGGCAGTAAGTCTGTACTACGGTTGCTATTGTCCAGTACATTTATTCCATGTTTGTAACCTTGGTTTACAAAAAAACTGACCTTGTACACTCGAGGGTCTTTCTGACAGGCAAGATAGTGCACTGGTCATATGGGAAATGTTCCATTTTGTGTCATAATTTTCCCATATCGTTTGTACTGAAAGGCCCTACAAAAAATAACAGCTGAACAAGTTATGGTACATGTATGTGCCTCCTTTGTTCATGTCGAAAGCTCCATGTAAAATAAGGTTAAATGTTTTCTTCCATCGATTTTTCAGACAGTCCACTCTCCACTGCTTTTTTGTAAACATGTTTCGTGTCACACGTTAAATGTTCCTGGTAGATTTCTCAAGCAGTGTAACATTTCAGTGACAAATTAAGTCGCCTGTACTGGTGGTGTTCCCCTACATACCAGGCCTGGAATTTCAATTTTAAGAGGGCCATTTTTATTATTGCTAAGGGCAGGAACATAACAACATTCAAGGTCAAGTTCTGGTCAATGATGGTCACCATGGTCATGGCTTTGAAATATAAATCCAGGCCTAATGTCTGTCAAATGCAGTCAGTCAGCCTGCGCCATTTACACAGCAATGTGTATTATTCTTGGCTCCAAATAAATGACATTTTAACATTGCTACATGTCAAATGACTGTTTGCCACACCATACCGAGGACTAACAGTTGACTGGGAGTGATGACTGCGCACGTACACACCATTCCCTCTGATGACTGCTGACCTACTTCTGTGTGCTGACATTTTACACACCACTGTATGTGAAGATCATCACGACGCAGTGGAGTCTCACTGTCTATGAATATCTTATAAATTCATCAGTGTCGGGGTGTACAGTTAAGACATTAATCAAAGGTCTTATAATATGAAATCTGTGCATTGCTAATTCAAAGATTGTTTTCATGCACACAACATGTACATTTGGTCTACAGTGTACACTAGCCATAAACTATGGATAAACATACTTGATGTATTGTCAGTTCATGGATAAAAAAATTGTGGATTGCCTGCAGTGAACATGTATACACATTGTACATTACGTCAGAACAATTTCAAGAAAACCAGAACAGTCGATCGTTACATACATGTACATGTAGTTGTCTTACACAATACATGAAGTATGCATACATGTACATGTGTTTATGTGTACATCAACAGCGTACATGTACAGTCTGACACTCAGTGTACTTAGTTTGCAGAGAATTGTCTACCCATTAAAGCCAAGGAGAAAAAAAGTGATCTCGGGGGTGTTCCAAAAGAATGACAAACTTTGCTTCTGTGTACAAAACCAATGGGGATGTCTCTAAAAAGACTAATGGGAGAACAAAGAGAAGTCCTCTATTTACTGGATTAAAGCCAAGGATAAGAATGTACATAAGCCCACATGCCATGCTGCTGTTAGAGCCCTTGTAACGTCTCGTCTCGATTATGCTAACTCTCTTCTCTATGGAATATCATCTGTTGACTGTCAACGCCTTCAACGGCTCCAAAATCGTGCAGCTAAACTGATCTACCAGGCCAAGAAATATGACAGAGTCACTCCCATTCTTCACGATCTTCACTGGCTGACAGTCTCCAACCGTATCAACTTTAAAATACTTACCCTGGTCTTCAAATGTCTCAATACCGCCTCTGCGCCTTCATACCTTACGGATCTCATTCAGTTGTACAAACCTAACAGGTACCTCCGGTCATCTACTGACACCAGACTACTTGCCATCCCCAAAACACGCACCACTACTGGTGAAAAAAGCTTCCACACTGCTGCCCCCAAACTCTGGAATGATTTACCTCACAGCATCCGCCACTCTAGCTCACTAGCAGCCTTCAAGAAATCTCTCAAAACCCACCTGTTCACCTGATTTGCTTGCTTTTATTTATTCTTTGCTCTTTGTTTTTTTTGTGTGTACAGCGCTGTGGTACTTTCCCCTGTTAGTTAGAGCGCTTTATAAATACCTTGTATTATTATTATTATTATTAACGAATGTGTGTAACGGAGATGAGAATTCAGACTTTAACTGAATTTAGACAATCAGCACCTTGATGGAAACTGGTGCTGTACTATGTCAACATTAATTTACAAACGTCGACTACAATTAGATCTTTGTCATGCTGCCTCCATCTTGGTCATGTTCCTTATATCAAATAAAGATGATGCATGCGAATGATCATTTTGCAAATAGGAACCTGACTATTTTGTTTTCTTCCAGTCTCGGTATGGTTACATTGATATCAATGGGATAAATTCAAGATGGCTGCACCATGATAAGGTCTGTTGGGAGCTTTGATTTTAACACTTGATGGTAAATCTCTTTCTCTCTGTTTGCTTTCTCCACAGCTCAATCACATTCAACACTTCATTGAGTTGACCAAGAAAAACATAGAGGAGCTTTTGGATAAGTTTCAGAACAACACCAACCCATCATCAATATTCATTGAGGTAAGCATATGTGTAACAGTATATTTGCAAAATCTGTCTGAGGAGGATCTAGAGTGGTGTTTAGCAGGCTGATAGCGTCTGACTGAAGAGTGTCTGGAATGGTCTTGGGCAGGCTCAATGCTGATGTAGGAGGGCCTAGAGTGGTCTTGCCAGGCTCATGATGTTCAACTGTCTCCAAGGAGTGTCTGGAATGGTCTTGGGCAGGCTCAATGCTAATGTAGGAGTGCCTAGAGTGGTCTTGCCAGGCTCATGATGTTCAACTGTCTCCAAGGAGTGTCTGGAATGGTCTTGGGCAGGCTCAATGCTGATGTAGGAGTGCCTAGAGTGGTCATGATGTTCAACTGTCTCCAAGGAGTGTCTGGAATGGTCTTGGGCAGACTCAATGCTGATGTAGGAGTGCCTAGAGTGGTCTTGCCAGGCTCACGATGTTCAACTGTCTCCAAGGAGTGTCTGGAATGGTCTTGGGCAGGCTCAATGCTGATGTAGGAGTGCCTAGAGTGGTCTTGCCAGGCTCATGATGTTCAACTGTCTCCAAGGAGTGTCTGGAATGGTCTTGGGCAGGCTCAATGCTAATGTAGGAGTGCCTAGAGTGGTCTTGCCAGGCTCACGATGTTCAACTGTCTCCAAGGAGTGTCTAGAATGGTCTTGGGCAGGCTCAATGCTGATGTAGGAGTGCCTAGAGTGGTCTTGCCAGGCTCATGATGTTCAACTGTCTCCAAGGAGTGTCTGGAATGGTCTTGGGCAGGCTCAATGCTGATGTAGGAGTGCCTAGAGTGGTCTTGCCAGGCTCATGATGTTCAACTGTCTCCAAGGAGTGTCTGGAATGGTCTTGGGCAGGCTCAATGCTGATGTACATGAAGGAGTGCCTAGAGTGGTCTTGCCAGGCTCATGATGTTCAACTGTCTCCAAGGAGTGTCTGGAATGGTCTTGGGCAGGCTCAATGCTGATGTAGGAGTGCCTAGAGTGGTCTTGCCAGGCTCATGATGTTCAACTGTCTCCAAGGAGTGTCTAGAATGGTCTTGGGCACGCTCAATGCTGATGTAGGAGTGCCTAGAGTGGTCTTGCCAGGCTCACGATGTTCAACTGTCTCCAAGGAGTGTCTGGAATGGTCTTGGGCAGGCCCGTGGTGTCTGAGGAGTTTCTTGAATGGTCTACTGCAGGCTCATGGTGTATGTCTGAGAGGAGTGTCCAGAAGGGTCATGGGCTCACTGTGTCTATCTGAGTGGAGAGGCTAGAATTGTCTAGGCAGGCTTATGGTGTCTGTCTGAGGAGGGTCTACAGTGATCTTAGCCAAGCTCATGGCATCTGGTTGATGAGTGTCTAGAATGGTCTTGGGCAGGGCTCATGGTGTTTGGCCGAGGATAGGCTAGAATGGTCTTGGGAAGGTTAGTGATGTTTGTCTGATGATGTCTGTCTGAGTCTAGGGCTGGTCTTTGGCAGGCTGATGTTTTTTGTCTGCTCATGAGGTTCAACTGTCTCTGAGGAGTGTCTATAGTGGTTTTGGGCTGTCTGAAGGTGACTGTCTATGGAATATCTACATTAGAGTGGTCTTGGGCAGGCTCATGTTATCTGTCTGAGAAGTGTCTAGAATGGTCTTGGGCAGGCTCATGGTGTCTCTACACTGTAGCCAAGAACTAGTTATTGCCACCCCCAACAAAGAGCATTTATTAAAATCTATTTACAAAAATTTACTTATTATCTAGAATTGGTCACATAGTTCATCTACTGAACTGTCACCTACTGGATGTACATATGTATGTAGACTTATTACAATTAAATACTTTATGTGCTTGTGTACATGCAGCTGAGGGGTTTGTTTTAGACTGCTGTTGAATTTGTGTGTTTTATTTTAGGCATAGTGTAAAGAATGTCAACCAACAATTTGACAAATTCCAACCTCCCATATACACGAAGATATTCAAACAGGAGGTCATTTTAAATCATTGTATACAATATATACATGTATGACATTTTTCAAAGAGGTCTCTTTTTTTTTTCATTTTTGAATTTCAAGACTCTGCTTACCGCAAAACTTGTCCCTGTAAAGCATGTAGTTTTACGGGTCGTAGCACAGAATTCTGCAGTTAGCAGAGCTACGTGTATGAAATTGGGCTCTGCCACTGGCATCGTCATTGCAAGTTGAACTTTAATCCTGGTCGGACACCACATGAAACACATGCTGCAATTATGCCTACATGTTGTACTAATCAGTACATCCAGGGGTAGCCTTTAAACCCTGGATATATACAGATGTAGGCCAAACGATCAAAAGGTTGTTCATCATAATATTCCCTGTATCAGTAATCTCATCCCCACCCTCACCGCCTGCTTGCCCTCTACCCTATGTAAATACCAGTGTCTACTGACCGATTGTTGTGATGGCATTCAATCTAGCGATGCCTTCTTGCATTACGTGACCACTGTTCCTCTTTACCCATTGTTAAAGGCCTGTATGATCAGGTGTCAATAGTCCTCTGGGTGTTTTCCAGTACATGTAACCAGAGGGGTTTGTAATCCAGATTCCCAGTCCATTTTGGCTGGGATGCAGACAGAAGCTAGACAAGAAATGTCGAGGTGGGATGGGCAGTCTGATATTTGATTTATGAAAATATATTACACAACTATATTTATATTTGCATGCACATGGAATCATTTTCAGATCACATTTAAATACAATCTTTAAAGACAGTAGACACTATTGGTAATTGTCAAAGACTAGTCTTCTCACTTGGTGTATATCAGCATATATGCATAAATTAACGAACCAGTGAAAATTTGAGCTCGAATGGTATACGGAGTTGTGAGATAACTATGAAAGAAAAAACACCCTTGTCACATAAAGTTGTGTGCTTTTAGATGCTTGATTTCGAAACCTCAAATTCTAAACTTGAGGTGTCGAAATCAAATTCGTGGAAAATTACTTCTTTCTCGAAAAGTATGTCACTTCAGAGCGAGCCGTTTCTCACAATGTTTTATACTATCAACCTCTCCCCATTACTCTTTACCAAGTGAGGTTTTATGCTGATAATTATTTTGAGTTATTACCAGTGTCCACTGCCTTTTATCTGTAATACAGGAAAACACATTAAGCCTGGATTTACATACATGGAGGTCAGTGGCCTCTGTCCAGATTTTAGCCTTACAGTAGTGCCCCTTCAAAAGTTTTCTATTGACGAGATTTTCAAATAGAATTGCTTTTAGTTAAAATGAAAATGGTCAAATAATACCCTCTACACATGTAAATGATGAAATTCCAGGCCTACACATTATAATAATAATAATAATAACGAAGTTTTATAGAGCGCACATATCCACAAAAGTGCTCAGGGCGCTATTACAAAGAAACTCGAACAAAAATAACAAAGAACAGTTTAAATACAAAAGAATGGATCTATCGACATGAGGTGTGTTTTGAGAGATGTTTTGAATTAGTGAATGGAAACTGTGGATGTATTGATGTGAAGAGGTAGTTGATTCCAGGGATGTGGTGCTGCAACAGAAAAAGATCTGTGACTGGCGCATGTCAGAATTATTCCTACGATCTGTAATGTACGTACATGTACATGTAGCAGTGAATTCAGTAAAGATTCAGTGAGTGTGAAGGTTCTGTATGAAAGTGATTCATGATAACAACCTTGCCCTTCATGCACAATAAAAGTATAAGTTGTGCCAAGGGCTCTGTGTATAAGTGGTGATTAAATTGTCTGGGCACTGTCGGGCAAAGCAATTTTTTCAGAATGAAAATGGTGGGACCTGGAATTGTTTTGTTTTGTATTAATTGTTCTTCATATGCTTTCAAATTCCAGAAATGTTTTTTTGATTTGTAGCCTGTTCAGTCATGTTAGTGTTTAGTAAAGATTCATTTTGTACACAGATATACATTGTACATAAACGTTGTGTTATGTATTTCCTGTTCCAGCTACATATCCCACACACGGTACATGTATTATGTACAAGAACAGGTGACATAATCAGAAGCCTAAATTGTCTATTGTTTTACAGGAAAGTCTGATAATGCCTTATGTAATGAAGGCATGATTTTATCAATATTAGTTGCAAAATCTAGTGTGCATTTATGCACAATGAGCTGTATCCGTACATGTACATGTACATGTATGTAAGAGTTTCTCTGAACTGTGTTTTTCATGTTCATATAGACCATGTGAACTTTGTTTACAATAAGTGTGACCTTGTGCATTCTTTTGATATTCTGGCAGGCAAGATTCTGCACTGGTCATATGGGAAAGTTGACATTTTGTGTCATAATTTCCACATAAAACCAAGAGTTAAAAAAGTAAAAGCTGGACAAGTTTCGAGATGTGCCAACTTTCATCATATTAAAAGTTGATAAAAATTGGATGAGTGCAATCTCCATAAAATATAAGATTTTATGTTTTCTTCCATTGAGCTGTGTACAAATTGTGCCTGCAGGAAATCCAGGCTCTGTGGCTCTTTTGTAAACATGTGATGTCACAGGTCACAACGTCTATACAGTATAGACATCATGTACATCTGTCTTGTGTAGCACTGATGCCATTACATGGACACTTGTGTCAAAATTCTTTCTAAAATTCATGTGTTTACATGACTTGACAAAACATGAACAGAAGTGAAAAGGTCAAAGTGCACTGTACATGTACATTTTGGTTGGAGCCGGAATGTACATTCACCTACGTCAGTGGCTTTTTCAGTGGTGTAATCTTACAGACTACGATTGGATACTTTTTATTTTCAGAATAACTACAGCACGCAAACATTGCACATCCTTCACACACGTTTGTCAACCCTGTAAATCGAGGACTTCTCTTTGTTTTCCCGTTGTTAAAGGCACTGGGCACTATTTGTAATTTATCAAAATATTTGTTTGAATAACAAATCATTTGGTCGCGAGCAATGGAGAGCTGTTGATAGTATAAAACACGGAGAGAGAAAAAGCTTCCTCTGAAATAACGAAGTTTTTGAGAAACAGGTAATTTCGCACTCAAATATTAAAAGACTTCAGGCCTGAAGCCTTTTGTTAGGCATCTGAAAGCACACAAAGTTGTGCGACAAGTGTGTTTGTTCTTTCATTATTCTCCTGCAACTTCAATGACCAATTGAGTCCAAGTTTTTACTGATTTGTTATTTTATGCATAAAGTGTATGTTTGGATACACCAAGTGAGAATACTGGTCTTTGACAATTACCAATAGCGTCCCGTGCCTTTAAATGTGTGGAAGCTCTTAAACAACTTTACTAAACAGAGGTTTTGTAAAGACCTGCAGCCAATTTCACGAAACTTTACGCAACTGCGCAAGTCCACTCACGCAAGGTTAATGGCACAAGTTGTGCCTTAAATGTTGCGCAAGTGGACTTACGCAGTTGCGTAAAGTTTTGTGAAAACGGCCGCTGGGGTAGATTTCACAAAAAGTTATATATTGGACTAGTCTTATCTCCAGTTAGGACGAGTTACTCATACTAATGCAGGTCTAGCTTTACATTTTTAATATCTTCTAGGACTAGTCATAAGTCAGGAACTCTGACTTGTGAAATGGACCTCCGAAGTGGTGAAGGTTATTAATTCATGATTTTTAATGGATTGACTACCTACTATTGTCTTCTATTATATAGGAATATGAAGAGCTAACGGAGAAACTAAACGAATACCAGGTGCGGAAGCAGGACCTTCAAGATCGCATGAGCAATGGCCGTGCCTCCCCATCTCCAGTCCCTACCCCTCAAGAGGACACCCGAACCACGCAATATCCACATCATCTCAAGATAGTGTCCGCTATCACAGATACGGATGGTCTGCCTCCGATACCCTTTCCTCTGAGACCTTTGGAGGGCGCTGTTCGATCCGCTATTGATGACGATCATTATCCCTATCATGCAAAGGAAACGCCTAAGTCTCCACCCGTCAGCATCTATGTGCGAGTGTATCTTCCCTATAAGCAGAGAACATCAGTGAGTAGCAATTGTCCTTTTAATCATTTGTTTTATTTCTGTGTGTTTACAAGTAAGTCTCCAGACACACAATGCCTGAAGGCCACTTCAAGGTGTGGCTACAATTTAACTATTTTTTCCTTGGGCCATTGCCAACTACTCCTTGAAACAGGGTTACCCCCTTGTACCAGTCCATACGAATGTATGTATAGGCTTAGGTATCTTTCTTAAGGAGCCTGGCTGGTAGAGCGGAAAGCACTACCTCCCCAATCTTAACGAAGCAATCATGGTCAAGTGTCTTGCTTAAAGAAACAAGTGTCATGACTGGGACTCTAACCCACACTCTGCTGATCAAACACCAGATCAATACCAGAGCTTGATTCCATTGCTCTTAGCATCTAGGCCATGACATGCCAAATACATGTAGCTGTTGATAAAATTTTAGGTGACATTTGACCCCTTCAACTGACCCCACAGTTAGTTACCTTGTACGACAATGGGTGCCATGCAAAAAACAACAGCCTAAGGAAAGACCTTTAGGGGTGAATAAATCGTATGAAGAAAAAAAATTAAAATCTTTAAATGTATTAAGTAATGGGAATAACAGTGTGATGACACTGTCTTCACTATGTGGTAATGATCTTGGTCGGTGGCTGGCCGTTTTTAATGGACCTCGCCTTCAGCATGGTCCATTAACATCACCCAACCTCTCAATTTGTTTACTACCACACAGTAACGACTGGGTATTCACACTGGTAAGCCTGGTTCATACTTCCTGTAAATGCGATACGAAATTTGATGTCACAAATTCCTGAAGAATAATCAGGGAGCGTTGAGCTGTTTTCAATTGCAGTGAAAATGTAGCTGTGACATAATTTCTTTTATCGCATTCCATTCACATTTGCAGGAAGTATAAACCAGGCTATATTAACTAAATAAAATATACTTTATGTTCTTTTGTAGAATGATACCCCTTGCTCATTTCTAAGACCTTGTTTTATTCTTAGGTACTGTGTAAGCAAGGTACAACATTACGAGATGCCCTTGCAAAAGCTATGAAGATGAGAGAGTTGACGTCTGACATGTGCAACGTCTACAAACGCAATCCAAGGAATCCAGTACCCTGGGAGACGGATATGATGTACCTGGCCGGAGAGGAAGTAAGAACCATAACCTTTAGCTTTATGTGAACACATTTGTACATGGTGTTTAGAGTAGATGACGCTACTGCTGAATCTTGCTTTGAAATTATGAAATTAGTTTTACATTTTTGTGTGTGTAAAAAATTTTTACAACTTTTTTGAGCAGTGTAACAGTACAGTGAGGCTATGGCAAGACCGTACATTCTGAAGCTCGCCCAGTGTCTGCACACTTGTTATGATGGCACCCTTTTCTTTTGAATTTTTTTTTCGTAACTTGAATAGGAGCAGAAATATATATTGGACCTTCAAGTGGCACTGTTAAACAGCACAATGTTTTTTCCTGTTATTAAATGGTTCTTAAAACTTGTTTGATTTTCAGATATGTGTAGAGATCTCAGAACAGTGTCCTACTGCTAGGAGCATATCTCATAATTTTGTAAGTACAGTATGCTGAGACCTGGGCCCTATTTCATTTAAAAAAAAATGCTAAGCTCAGAAAATATTGCTCACCAGAAACTGGCTACCGGTTTACAATGTTGTGACTGGTGCTCCACCTGTAACTTTCAGCACCGACTGTATTGACCCCTTGCACGCATATCACGCGCGGCGACCAATGCCACGCTCACCATATTGGTGGGCAGTTAGGTTTACGTGTATTAACGCCACGTCACCTAAAATGCTCACATGACCAGCATAGAGTTATATATAAAAATGCACAGTGAAATTGCCAACCAGTATGGCGCGTTCTAGATTTTTCTGCTGATGATGTCAGGCGAAATGGGTCAATACTCCCCAAGGAGCTGAGAAAGACTACCGGAATGTTATTGGCCCAATGATCAGGGCACTAAAGTACAGCGCATTGAGACGATTATTGTAATATGCGCTATACAAAATTGATTTATTTGCATTAATGTCCATGCTGTACTGAATTCAACCACTGTTTTCTACGTGTAGGTAAGAAAGACCTTCTTCACGTTGGTGTTTTGTGATACCTGTCATAAGCTGCTGTTCCACGGTTTCCGATGTCAAACATGTGGTTACAAGTTTCATCAGAGATGTGCCAGCAAGGTACCAACGCTTTGTGTTGCAGAGAATCTATATAAAATGTAAGTACATTGCAGAAAAAGTATTGCAGGGTTGTGTATTTCCCCCAACAATTTAGATTTACCCATTCAGATTCAATGGATGTTAAATTTGCATCGGGGATAAAGAATATTAATTTTGGTTTTTACTCGTACACCGATGTGTGTTAGCACTGTATACTCAGTACTTTCCGAGTCCTTTCTGTTTTATTACTTGACATTTTAAATGAAAAAAATCATGTCTCCTTGAGCTGCAACTTCCCAGGTTGTATGTAAACTTGGGTGCGATCGCTGGCTATACGGCAGTTGCCTGTAGAATGGCTTCTGACTGGCACCCGAGTAAAGATATTGACAAATTAAGAAGCCCGCCAACATCAGTGCTCAATAGCTCTGTTTGTAAAGCAAAGGCATTAATGCGAAGATCACAGTTTTAAATCTTGCCCTAGTAAATTTGTCTTTGTTAACCTGAAAAATAACAACATTAAAACAAATCCAGCATTAGTTGTAGGTTTTTTCCCCAATAATAACAATATACTTTCCTGAGCAAGGATAGTCCTATCCTGTAATTTAAATAAGTAACTTTTAGTTCTCTGTTGGCGGTACAGCCCTACATGTATTCCTACATGGTGGTTTGTGCACTGGCATGGTGACCAGTCTTTTTTTAAATCTTTTTCTTTCATTCTGTGCATTTTATTATGTATTATACGCTTTTGATCATTTGTTTGTAAGAGGCGCAATATACATTTTAAATATTTTTTCAAAACAATTGATACATTGTAGGTTTTCTGTTTGATGAATGATTTGAATTGAAGAGTAATGGTCCTGATGCAACAGCTCAATTAAGAATTATATAGCACAGTTAAAAACTAATACAACAACTAGAAAGAGCAAACATTTTGGATGATTGGTTTGACATAGAATGTGTGTTTTGTTTTGTTGTGTGTTTTAAATTGAAAGGTTATTAATGAAGAATGTTGAGGATGAGAATGCTGATACAGACTTGGATGAGCCAGAGTCACCGACGACGCCCAACTCCACATCCGATATGCCCAAAGCTACATTACCAAGAGAACGCTCTACGTCAGCGCCTAATGTTAGCTTCAATGCAGTTAATGCAATCTCTGGCACAACCTTTGAGGTGGGTTATTATTATTATTATTATTATTATTATTATTATTATTATTTATTTGACCTCAACAAATACAAGCACATCAAAAAGCACAGCAAAAGTTAAACGATAACACAACGAACCAATCAAAATAATAATGAATACAATAATTATTCAAGAAAAAAGCACACAATAAATATAATTTAAAAAACCAGAACAGAACATGACAGGAGGGCAACTAGATGAGCGAAAAAAGGAATGAATTGAAGATGATCAATGGTTGAACAATGGCTTGCATGGGACGATATACTTTGGTTTTGGTGAAGCATTTTGTGAAAAACATGTGGTTATAAATGGCAAAAGATTACAGTTTTTATGCCCCAAAATATAAATTTGAGAAGCGTTCTTCAGATTGTGTGTTCATACTCCTCCTGTGTGGACATATTCACTCCAGATTGTTGGCGAGATCTCAAAAACGCAGCCCCCTTTTGAAATGAAGTTTTCAGATGTTAAGTTTATTTTGTACATCCTACATTTACACTAGGATTAAAACAATCAAACAGGTCAAAAAACCAAAGGTACACATTGTGCTTTGCATTTAAAGGATTTGGGTACTTTTTCAAAATGTCCATTGATTTATATTAAACTTACAGGGTTTGAAGATAATGGTAGTGGAAAGCTTCCCTTCAAATATTACTTATCTGAGGTGCTGTAATTTTTGAGAAAATTAGTGAAACACTGAATGAAAATATGTTTGTAAATGCTTAAAATAATTTTGGTCTCGTGAGACAAAAATTATTTTCATGACATTGTTTTACTCATTAGCCCAAAACTACAGGGCCTCAGCACGTAATATTTTCAGGGAAGCGTTCTACTATCATTGTCTTCAAACTGTGCAAGTTTAATGTAAAACTGTGGACATTGTGTTTTTTTGTCCTACAAAAAGTACACACACCCTTTAAAGGCACTGGACACTATTGGTAATTACTAAACAAACCTTTAAAAAAAATGACTCGGTAACGAGTAATGGAGAGCTGTTGATAGTATGAAAGATTGTGAGAAACGGCTCCTTCTGAACTAGCGTAGTTTTTGAGAAAGAAGTAATTTCTCAGTAAAATATTTGAATTGGTTTCGAATTAAGCATCTGGAAGCACACAACTTCATGTGACAAGGGTGTTTTTTCTTTCATTATTATCTTGCAACTTCGTCGACCAATTCAATTCAAATTTTCACAGTTTTGTGTTTTTTGCATATGTTGAAAAACACCAAGTGAGAAAACTGGTCCTTGACAATTACCAAAAGGATTCAGTGTAAAGCATAAAGTTTATTTTTTTTCATCAACCAACAGGAGTACAACAGCGATACAAAGTTTGTCTTTAAAACCAACCCCACAGGTGAGTGCGTTTATCGCTGCTTAACAAATTACTTTGTTTGTCAATTTTGGTGTGAGGTAAACATTACAACAAAAGAACTATGTCATCACATCACCAAGATTCGTTTTATGACGCTATAGATCTATTTTTAGTGTGTTTTCCCTCAATCCTAGATCTTCATAGCTTGTTAGCACTTTTCAAAACTTATTTTTTTACTTTCATACTCAAGTACAATATCTTCAGGAAAAACTCTAAAATAAACTGTTCTGTATTCAACAAATCATTCAATGAAGCATGAATTAGTTTTGAACTTGCTTTTGTAGCACTGGGACTCTACCAGGGTATTTTGCAACAGCCAAAGATTGGCTGTGTATTAACATCATCTCATTCAAGTAATGCTTTGAGGACTTTTGGTGTTTTTAATCAAAGTAGTAGTCAGTGTTCTTCAACAAGAAATGCATTGTTACAAGATGCCAATATGGTTTTGGCCTGTGACATTTCATTGCTTTGACTAAGAGGAGATTTCCAGCTAGGCCTCAAAGGTTTCAAGATTTAATTTCAAACTCTTGAAAGTTTTCAAAACTTTAGTCTCCAAGGAAAACAAATTAGATTTTGGTGAAGATGACATAGTCTGAAGAGTGGGACATTGCTGTTCAAATTTGGTTGAAGTATTTTTTGATGTGGGTTCATGCTGGTCTAATTACGCTGCATTAAAGCCAGGGTGTGGATTAACATTCATTCATTCAAGCAGCAGAATCCACAATCCTTGCATGGCCACTTATTCCTGACATGATCAAACACAACTTGCATTTGGTTGTGTCACCAGCAAATTAAATAACACGCTTGCTTGCACAGTTGAACAAAGCGCAATCATGAAGAAAAAATAATAAAAAAATCAGTCCTTTCTGCATCCCAACTCCATCCTCTTCCATGTCAAAGTAGTCATCATTGCCTGAAATAATCAAAATACCTTCGCTATCCCTGGCTGATAACATCGGAAACAAACCTTTCCTTGAGTAGTACTTACTGCCATTTTTATTTTATTTTTTCGGGAGCTTTTGAGTTTTCTGTGCATGATTTTGTGTTCATTTTGTTTTCTTTTGAGTGCGGATTAACTTTTTTTAAATTTTTTTTTTTTTTTTTACCCAGCTTTATGGAAATACATGGATTGGTCATGTTAGTTAATTTTTTATTGATTTGAACCAAGAAACAAGCTACTTTGTATTAAAGGAGGGGAGACAAGATGGATACTGTTTTAAAAAAGGGCCACACCAGTTTGCATCTGAAAGCTCACTGATTTTAACGGAATCAATTTCCTTATAAAATAATAGCACAGCCAGCAAAATAGCATTGGAAGACCTCACAATAAGCACTTATTCCGTGATAACATATAGAGTGTTTGGGATGTTTCACTCAAATGGAACCAGCTGAACTATTGAAATTACAGGTTGACTAGATGGTGTATTTATCAGAAAAATAAAGGACGGAATTGAACAGTGGTCTGCTGGCCAAATGCCAGTTAAAACATATGAGGACCAGTCAAAACTCACTCCAGCTGGTCCGGCTGACTAAGTAGCTCAGTTTTAAAAAGCATTCCCTATTGCATTTAAAATATTGACTAGTGAAGAAGCTAACGTACTAGTGAAATAACACGCTAGGCGGTCCTGCTGGCCAGTCAGTAAAAAGGTTAAGGGCAACTTTTTTTCTACCCTTTTAAGAACCAATGATAAAGTTCAATTTAAAAATCTATTCATAAGTTATTATTTTGTATATCAGATGCTGGTGAGAAAATAAAATATTCCTGAAAACGCTACCAAATTTTGCTTTCTCTAAATGGCATGTGATTTATCAACATTTTGCTTTGTTGCCATTTCCCTAAACACATGATTCTTCCTGCAGTAAAGAACGTGGCAGAAAAAAAAATGCATTTAATACGGTTCAGAACAAAAATTGTATTCATAACAATAGAAATATTTGCATTGCATAATTTTAAGAATAACAAAGAATATTTCTTCTGGACACCACTTGAGTTATCAATGATCGCTTTTTGATTTCTTTTAGTTTTGATATGTTTGTTTTTCTTTTTACTTTGCCATTGCTAGTAAGATTATTATTTTTTCTTTTCACCAATTGTTCAAAAAGCCGTACACCTTTGGTAACTGACTTGTACTTCTGCATTGATAGATATACTCAAGCAATATCATCAGTAAATATGTAGAAATTGTTTTGAGATTGAAAAAGTGAATTAGCAATTGTGTTGAATGGAGCATGGGTGCTTCCCGATATGACATTCGTGGTATCAAGTCTTCTCTTAAAGAAATGCTTCAGGCACACAAAGTTGTCGGAAAGTTTCAAGACATTGGACACTGTTGGTTATTGTCTAAGACCAGTCTTCTCACGTGATGTATCTCAACATATGCATAAAATAACATACCTGTGAAAATTTGAGCTCAATCGGTCGTCCAAGTTGCGAGATAATAATGAAAGAAAAAACACCCTTGTCACACGAAGTTGTGTGCTTTCAGATGCTTGATTTCGAGACCTCAAATTCTTAACTTGAGGTCTCGAAATCAAGTTTGTGGAAAATTACTTCTTTCTCAAAAACTACGTCACTTCAGAGGGAGCCGTTTCTCACAATGTTTTATACTATCAACCTCTCCCCATTACTCGTTACCAAGTAAGTTTTTATGCTAACAATTATTTTGAGTAGTTACCAATAGTGTCCACTGCCTTTAATACCTTTTTGAAACAAAATAAGCTCACACTAAAAAAGAAAAAAGGTGGTCAGGTTGGTGTAGTGGTATCTGTCCTCGCCTTCCTTCTCCAGTGGCCGATTTCACAAAGGTCTCAAATTGATCGTAACTTCAAATCAATCGTAGTTGCTAAGTAAAGTGTGATGTCACAATACAAATCTCTATGGTGATACTGAAAACTTGTCTTGCGATGAATTTTATTGCTTTGTGAAATCGGCCCCAGGACCCAATTCCAATCATATTGGAGGCCCTACATTGATTGGGTTTTTAAGTGCTTACTTTATGAAAATGAATGGCGTAAAATATGCAAATCTGTGGTTAAACGCGCAAGCATACCACCTAATCAACCTGCGCAATACACCAAATTTTCTGCTATAGTTGGTTTACCATCAAGAAGCACTATGAAATCGTCCCTTGGCAAGAGAAGGGGTATACATTGCGGAAACTAAAACAATAATGAAACTACCCGAAAGTGTACAGGCTCTTTGAACAGTTGAATGTCCTAAACATGTGAAATCATTTGTGAATATTTTTGATGCAATATTCTTTCTCGTATTGCTTTTCATGATCTTATTTTATTGATTATTACTGCATTATATCTTGTGTCCATATAACCCATAAAATGGTTGCCAGTCTTTTGAAAAATTTTGATTCTCACTTTGTTCATGGCTTGTAGAAAGTATTGAAGTGATTGTTGAATTTAAAGAAGAGTCAGCAACTAAAGCACATACATTAGTTTCAAAATTAAGCTATACTGGATGTTTACCAAATATATTCCAAGGCACAGGAATGTGTTAATGTGTATAAAGTTTGGATGATTGAACTGTTAGCCAAAAGTAAGACAAGATATTCCTTGAAATTTTCAAGATTTTTGTTATGGGCGTGTCTTCCATATCCCTTGTACCTGATAATGATCCAGGCTAGGCATATCATCTTTCAGAGGACATGGCCATTTTTATTTTACATTAAAGTGTTTTGGAAACTTTTAGAGGGGCACCCAGGCAAAGTACACGGGCAACGTAGGCCATGGTTGCTGTGTAATTTCAAGTTATCCCATGAACATTAATGGTACTGTCTCGTTCACAGATTCCTGAAGTCATCGATCTCATTTTGTCTCTAGTAAATAAAGAACATGTTGGTTATTGGTTTGATTTACCCATTGAATGAAAACTCATAGACATCAAGTAGTAGGCTAGAGAGACTTATAATACTCCTATATATGAGTATTGAATACTAAATTTCTCATAACTGGTATTAGAAAAGGAAAATGTTTTCGATTTCCTAGAATGCAAATAAACAAATAAAAATTATTGGCCTAGCAATTCGACCCTAGCAGAGTCTTTCTCAAAGGCTAAAATATATCCTGAATTGGCCATCTGGGTCATTGTTGTTGTTGTGGTTGTTGTTTGGGGTTTTTTTTGGGGGGGGGGTGGTAATGGTACAAGACTGGCAGTCATTTTATGGGTGTGCTTTAAATATGACTAACCCATATTGTCCATCAAGACTCTGTGAGTGATGATATTAACATGATTCTCTTGTTGCTGACCAAAGATTTCCTTCTAATCCATTTTCACTGTCATTGTCATTTGATCACCTAATCCAATCATAATCCATTGTCATTTAGAATTGATCACCTGGATCATTTATTTGTCTAATCCATTGTTCTTTACATTTGATCACCTCCGTCATTCATTATTCCTAATCCATTGTCATTATCATTCATTCTATGGTACACAGCAGTCACACTTGTATTGTTATCAATCTTTCATTCTGCCGTGACATGTTCATTTGTGACAAGTTCATTCCTATGAATTCTCAAGAAATTCATCCTAAATTGTTCAGATGATTGCTTGTAAATCAAGTCTTAAATTTCATGACAAACTGACGTCCATACATATACCACAGGTCTTTTAGCTCGGACCTTTCATAAGACCATTGTTAAGAGACCCAACCGGCTCTTCTCAGAGCCAACACTCGCACAAAAGAGATTTACACATGGTTGTATGCCAGTGTACTATTTATTAAAACAAAAGATTTCTACCAGTGGTTATGTTTACAACTTTGTAACTTTTCATTGTTACATTTAGAATAGCAGTAAAAGCTGATTGATGTACATGTATGAATGTTTCATACTCATCTCAATCATTGCCGTCATTGGTTTAATCATTACAATCTTAATCTCACCATCCTCATCTTCATTATCAGCATTATCAAATTCATTCACATAATCAATATCATCATCTTAATGTCATCATCATCTTTATTCTCACCGTCATCATCTTAAACGCATCATCTTAACTTCATCATCATCATCATCAATGGATGATACCCAAGCCTACATCCGTATGGACTGTAAAGGGGGTAACCCAGTTTCAGCCCCAGGAGTAGGTGGCAACGGCCCCCCAGAAAAAAAGTTGATTGTAGCCCGAACCGTGAAGTGGCCTTCAGGCCTTCTGGCCTTGTGTGTCTGGCAACTTGCATAAACAATTTTTTATTTATTTTTTGTAATCTGATCATCATCTTAACTTCATCATCATCATCATCTTAATCTGCATTATCAAAGTCCTTCACATTATCATTATCATCATCTTAATCTCATCATCATCTTTGTCATCCACATTCTCATCTGTGTCGTCAAGATGACCTAGGACTCCTCAAAATCATCAGCCTCATCATATTGGGCTACTCATTGTTAGGCCTGGGCGAATTATTCGAATATCCGGTTAATGGCGAATAGGTTTTCCTATCCGTAACCGCGAATGCCTTTTTTTTTCTTAACCGGATATCCGCATAGGGCGCGAATACCTATTTACAAACCGGATAATTCTGTAATTACAACCGATTAACCGGATATTCTTTAATATCCGCGGACGTCGGGCGACAACTGATATGAATGTTTTGTCTGAATCCTTATGAAACTTCTATTAAGACAGCATAAAACAGCATATATTAAGTATTTAACTATGCTCACCTCCGTGAAGAGTTAAAACAATGACATTTCTGACCTAATTTGTTCAAAGATTACAAAAGTTTTCCTTCACGTAGAGTCAATCACGCTCAAAAGAAAAAGCAAATCGCCATCTTTAAATTAGATCCGGTCATTTTTATGAATGAACCGAGTGACACTGTCTAAAACTAATATCAATCCGCCCAAAAGATCTCATTCACAAACGAACAGCGCCCTCTAGCGGCAAAAAAAAAAAAATTTTTTTTTTTTAAACAGTGCCCTCTAGCGGCGAAAAAACGATTCGAATATCCGGTTAATTTCGAATAGTTGGCCAGCGGTATCCGAATAACAAAATTTCACTATTCGCCCAGCACTACTCATTGTCAACCTTATCATATCAGAGTACGTTGATTTTCATACCAGTCAACGTTACTCTTGATCATCCTCATCACTTTTGCATCGGTCCATAACTAACTACAAACTTCATCACCATCTTCTTTCCTTTCCTACATTTTAAGAAATTGTTCCCCCAATGTGTACATTTGTAAAAATAAAAAAAAACACCTTCTTCTTTCTATCATTATCCTTTGCAATAAATAAATGTCTTGCATCTCAATTCCCCTCCCCCTACCCATAATGACCCCTTTATGTATGCCATCCTGCCTGATTGTTCTTGTCATTTTCCTCCCCCTCCCTGCACCCTATCCTCAACTGTCTCCTTCCCTCCTCTTCCTCCTCCTCCTCCCCTTCATCCCTCCTAGATCTTGGAGCCAGACACACCCAGGCAGTAAGCCCTGCCGTGAGTGTGGTCCGGCCGCGCCAAATAAGCATCACGCCAACCATTGTGAGCGCTGGGCGCGATAATGTCTTTGATTACAGCCCAAGCAGTGCGCTACCTGGTGAGTGTATCATGCTTCGCTTCACGCTTTTACATACTCAAAGAGCTTTATCATTATAAATGTTGTTGGTAGAACATTGTCTGTTAGTGCAGATTTTGTTAAACTATATTTGGTGGTTAACTGTGAAACTATAACACATAATGTTTGTTATTATATATATTTTTTTGGTTCGGATGGATGCTTAGAACCACCTTGTTTGTTTCAAATGTCTGTTTATAAAGTAGACTTAACAGGTTTCTGTCTAAAAAGTGAACAAATCACTGGTAACAACAATGTCAAATTAATATCTTCAGAGAAGAATTGTTGATTCTGATTGGATGTGGAGTTGAGGTCATGTGGAGTCTCATTGTGTCTTGATAACAATCAGGAGAAGGCTGCCATACTAAACATTGGGACTCAACTGTGGTTCTTATCATGACCACCATTTTATCTAGGTGCGGTTTACGGTAGCACCGCGCTTTTGAGTAGTGTTGGTTCTGAAAAGGAACAGAGTTGACATTTAACTTGAATCATTCTGCTAGGATAGTCTTCAGGAGGATGATGGACTCTGTTGCTACGTAGATAGAGCATAATGATCGAAACGTTGAGTTGTCAACCACCAGTTATTTTCAGAACCAACACTACCCAAATGAGATTTACACATGGTGCTATTGCAAACCCTCACCTAATTATACTCCCACCATGAAAAGTTTCAAACCCCACCATTTAATGTTGGGGCTTGATGTTTCGAATCGAACTCTGTACCCTGCTTGTTGTTAGAAGAGGGATGCTGTGCAAAACATTGTGACTCAACATCTCAACGGCTTCTCTGAGCCATCATTTCTTCCTACAACAGATTAATTTCACATTGTTGTTATGTGTAAACAACTCACTTTTTTAATCCTACATGATATGCTAACTGTATTTAGGTTTCTGTCAGTTGTCTACATGTACATGTAGGTTTCATTGGGTTTCATTGGCACTTGAGATATCATCTTGATTCAAGGAAGAATCAAGCTAACCTAAGTTAAATTTTTGAAGAAAACGTTCCCTCAAAGACTAAAGAACAAGCGTCAAACCCAAGTTTCAATTTCAGAAGAAAAAGTTCCCTCAAAAACTGAAGAACGAGCGTCATGATTTTCCAATTCAGTTTTGTAACGAGCAAGGGTTTGCAGGGTTCTTCCATTTCACTTCTATCATTCTCAAATTGCTTAAATTATTGAGAAAAGTCAAAGATGCCTATTATTATGTCTATGTCTCATTGCATACTGAACATGTACATGTATGCCTGCAATTGGATTCTCCTTTTGTCTGTAACGTTTTATGTTTGTCCAGCATCAGCCACATCCGAATTAGCGGCTACGACTACAGCTCTAAATGTAAAGGTTGTTGCTAAGGGTTTTGCTAAAGACATCCAGGAGTGCGTTTTGGCGACCCCAACCAAAGCCCAACAGACTCAACAAGTCGGTTACCGGTTGGTCTGAACAGCATCGTCACCGCGCTCAACCAAACACGCAAAAACGCGCAACCGATGACCATTGCTTCTTGTTGGGGTCACCAAAACGCACTCCTACACTTCAGCGCATGATGATGCTGAAATCTAGCTGTAGCCATAGCTGTAGCCGCAAATTGGGACACGGGCTTAGTCTCTCTGTGTGTTTCTGTCAGCTTTTTCTGTCTCTGTGTTAGTCTTACCTCAAGTCTGTGTTAGTCTAACCTGAAGTCTGTGTTAATCTTACTTCAAGCCTGTGTTGTCTAACCTCAAGTTTGTGTTAGTCTTACCCCAAGCCTATTTTAGTCTTACCTCAAGTCTGTGTTAATCTAACCTCAAGCCTGTGTTGGTCTTACTTCAAGCCTGTGTTAGTCTCAGCTCAGATCTTTGTTTTTGTCTTTGTTCAGACTGTTTGTGTATTTCATGTTCTGCTTTTGTGAGTTTCTGAATAAGAATTTTTTTGTTTTTTCCCTTCCTCAGTCTGTTCGTAGTTTCACAATAATCTCATATCTACATTAATTCATTTGAAATAATTATTAATTTCCTGTTAAGGACAATTTCACTGTCTTATGGTTTGACTAGCCTTATGTGCAATGAGAGCATGCAGAATGCTCAGTTGAAAAAAAAATGTCTTGTTGAACCAAAACTTGGTAGAAAAACTTGCTCTGGGGCAGCTTTGTCAGGAGCAAAATGTTCTTTGACAGTGTTCAGATCAAGTATCAACTGCTTGTAAAAGAAACCTACATCAGTGTTGTAGCTTGACCAATTTCAGTGGGAGGCTCCTAAATCCAATTTAGTCCACCAAGGGCGGGCGGTGCAACAAGATTATTCATGTTTATGTATGGGGCCACCATTTCTGAAGTGCAATGTTGGGGAAATCTGTGCTGGCAGCACAGTGTATTTTTCTGAGAAATTTATGATTGCACTCCTATGACTCGTGTAAAGCTATCCCAGTCAAAGACATACGTGTGATTTTGACATCCAAGTGTTTTCAACAGGGAGAAATATATGGAATATTTGAAAGTAAACTTGTTTGGAGTTTGATAATACTTTGAGGTGAGAACTAAAATTTAATATGAAAGCAATGTCCATTATTCATAATCTATAAAGATTTAATAATCTTCATCTTGTTTGGCATTTTTTAAAATGGTCAACTTCAAGCCTGGTGCATACTCCTTGTGAATGCGAAGTGAATTTGACGTCACAACATCTGGTTTCTCTGCAAACGCTCTGCAAGATTTAAGCACAGGGCAACTCATTCGTTAAGTCAAATTTGCTTGGCACAGCGTATGCGTAGGAAGTATGAACCAGGCTTAACTCTACTATTATTATTATTAATTGATGATTTTCGTTATGATGATTAAGAGTTTTTCCCTAACTACGATTGAGACTTTTCTCAATTAATTGTATGCGATTGGTTGTGTCCCACTCTTTCACCATTTAGCAATGTCCAACCTAGCCTCCAGTCTACCCAACTCAGTGGTCCATAGTCCAAATAAAATCATCTCTAATAGCCAAGCTTCACCAACACACCGATGGAAGAACAGAGGCCCAACGAGCTCAACAAGCTCAGATGAAAATAAGATTAAGAAGACGGTAAGTTTTAATGGAAGAAATATTCGCTGCATCCACAAATTGCATCCCTGTGGAGACAGCTTTTGTTCGTTCACATAGACTTCGAACACAAAATTTCTTGTGGAGCACCCCACTCGTTAATAAATAATAATAATAACAGACATTTATTTAGCGCTCTTACACGAGGTACCACAGCGCTTTACAAGAAACTAAACAATAAGCAAATAAATAATGGTACTGATAATAGGAATACAGTCAAAGCAATCAGTCATTGAACAGGAAAGTATTGAGATGTTTCTTGAAAACTGCAAGTGACTCGGCAGAGCGAATGTGATGAGGGAGACGGTACCAAAGGCGCGGAGCATGTGCGTAAAAAGCACGATCCCTGGCAGCGGAATGCACCTTTGGAACTGCCAAGAGTGTACTGTCTGAACCAGAGCGAAGGCCAGGTCTTCCAGGTTGATCTCTTATGGATACATTTTGTGTTCCCTTTTCTCTTTTGTTCTCGGTTCTTCATATGAGTCATGCTATACACAAAAAAGTTACACACAAACAGAATATAAGTGATATCACTTAAACTCTTAGCAGAGAGTAGTTGATGTACAGTAGTTAACGTCTGGGTTGATTATTAAGGAGATGGACAGCATATGATATGGAGGAGTTGAGGTACCTGTTTTGCATCGAAGTGACTGCCATCTCTTACCACTTCTTAGTCTGATAAAAACAAAATTGGTTGAGTGGATCCTGGTCGATGCTACTTTTGACCACTTCGCCATCAGATAGAACCTTTTCTTTTTAAGTTTCATCCAGGTCTACATGTATATCTATCCCTAAGATTTGGGATGCTTGTTTCACAACCCATTTCATTGTATCTGTAACATGTTTTCTTGCTCCATTGTACCAAACCACACAGTCATGAGTAATAGCACTTTCAATAACAGATGAGTAAAAAAAGAATCATAATTTCCTACTTGAAAAGAATTTACTTTAAGCAAGAAATACATTAACAGGTACATTAGCCCTTTGTGATGAGCACTGAGCAATTTCAACTGACTGTCAATTATTGTGCCCAAGTAGTTGTAGCTTTGCACATTGCCATTATCTTGTTCAATGAGATTTGATTGATTGATTTGTTTTGCTGCTACATGTACATGTACATGTACATGTAATGCGCATTGACACGGTTATTGTAAAATGCGTTCTAAGAACTAGTGATCATTATTATTACATATACATGTACCAATACTCGTTAACCTTGTTGTGAGGCAGAAGTTGGAGTGACTGTTTTAGGTTCCTGTTTTACAGAGACAAAGACGAGACTCCAACGATGACTGGGAGATCCCTACTGAGGAGATCATGATGGGTCCAAGGATTGGATCTGGATCTTTTGGAACTGTCTTTAAGGGACATTGGCATGGTGCGTATGGATTGCACCAATAAAATTAAAGATGCTAAGTCAGATTTTTGGCCCAAACATTAAGAAATAGATTTTTTTGAGTGAATGGTAATTTTCAAAGAGTATCACCCGCCCTAACGAAAAAAAATTTAACTTTTACTTTAAATGGTCAGGAACCATGACAAAAATTTAAAACGTTCTTAAAAAACACATAAGAATTGGTCACTTGATATATTGTCGGGATCCCGACAAAAACTAATTTTGAGCACTTCATTTCACTGCTACTAATAGTTGGCGGACTTTTCCAGCAATGGCTCATATGGAAGCTTGTAACTTTCTCGACCCCCATCAAAATACCTATTGAATTTTAAATCAAACTTTTGGGGTCAAATCGGCCAAAAATCTGACATAGCATCTTTAACTCTTCACACAGCTCTGTGTGGCAGTCACTCTGTGTGGCAGTCACTCTGTAGACATTCTTAATGAAAATTCTGTTATTCAACACTGGGGACAATAAAGAAAAAAAAACACTGTGTGGCAGGTGTAAGCCCACAGAGTGTTTCAAGTCTATACACTTTGTGAACCTGTTTTATTCTCAGATCCACACTTTGTGGTGGTAAAACATTTGTACTTTTGTATTGGAATGAGAAAATAGTTGATGTTTGGCTGAAAGTAAATTTGTAAGAAAGTATTACTTGTCAAAATAGTCATCCACTGAAACACATTGAGTCAAATAACAAATATCAGAAAGTAATTTAACAAATTGCACTACTAATTTTATTGAGTTGCTTAATCAGAAAATTGTGCTTGAAATTTTTCTGCTAAGCACAATTGAGGAGGAAACCAGTCATACTTTGGCTGGTTATCTTATTCTTGTTAGCGTAACTGTTTTGTGATTAGCTAATGTACTTTTTTGTTTAAGTAGTTTTATTAAATTTAAGAGAAATATTCTTAATCTTAGTAAGTGTTGCAGTTTTAAATATTGTGATTAAAATGTTATGAAAGCTGAATAATGTCTTTCCTTTCCTACAGGCCCTGTGGCTGTCAAGAGATTGAATGTGACCGACCCTACAGCGTCACAGCTTCAGGCATTTAAGAATGAGGTTGCCGTGTTGAGGAAAACCAGGCACGCTAACATCTTACTGTTCATGGGTTGTACGTCTAAACCTCAGCTGTCTATTGTAACTCAGTGGTGTGAGGGTTCTAGTCTGTATAAGCATCTACATGTACAAGAGACAAAGTTTGAGATGTATAACCTGATTAATATCGCTCGACAGACGGCACAGGGAATGGAGTAAGTCCTTTCATATTTGTTGTTTTTATAGCTGTCTTTGCGTTAATAGATGGCAATTTGTATTGGGATCTCTCTCTCTCTCTCTCTAGTCGACTGAGGTCGGAATCATGTTGAGGCTTACCCATCCCTGTCTATCAATCATTGGGTTGGGAAGATCAGCTTGAAGCAACCCGATGTCCCTAGCAACTACATCTGTATAGTTGAGCCTTTGTCTCCCCCTGTTTCTCCTTCCATGTTTCGGTGACCAGGTGATAAGCTGAGAGACAGGTTCTTAGGTGCTTCTGTATGAATGCCCTGCTAATCTCAAACGAAGGTGTTGTATTTTGGTGGAAAGTTTTGGTTCCTTTCCATACAGTTCTGTATTTGTCATGTGTTGACTCCAGTGAACGTTGAAACATTTCCGCAGGAGTTTTGTATAGCAACCATCCAGTTTTTCTTCAAGTTCCCTTGTGACTGTCCATGTATCCCAGCCATACAATACCGTATCAGGATAAAGAATATTAAATTTGGTTTTACCCATATGTATGTACCGAAATGTGTTAGCACTGTTTACTCGGTACTTGCCTGAGCTCTGTGAAAAGAATCACAGGTATATTACTCAAGTGGGATTGGAACCCACTACCTTTGCTATAGAGCAGCGTCTTACCTCAGCTACGGGCAACCTTGGTGGTCTAGTTGGTAAGACACTGCTCTAGAGTTACAAAGGTCATGGGTTCAATCCCATTTAAGCAATATTAATTTTAGCCAACCAATAATGATAATAACAATAATCTTTTATGTTTGTGATCTCATTTTCAGTTATCTTCATGCCAAGAATATCATCCATCGAGACATGAAATCAAACAGTATCCTTTGCAATCTCAAAGAGTGGAATTTGTGTCTGTGGAGACAGTTGTATTTCTTAGGCTGTTGGAATCTCTCTTCTTCTTGCTCTCTTGCGTGGCAGTTTTCATCGTACAATATGCAATTTCAATACCCAATTTATTTTCCGATGGAATGTTAGTTTTTAGAGCATCTATTGAAGGTTTCAGCCTGGTGGATCTCCGCTCCCATTATCATTCTTACATGGATATATGTTTTCAGGTTGTTTTTCAATGGTCTACTTACAGTTCTAGTCCCAATTTCATAGAAAATATTGCTGAACAGTTTTCTGCTCAGCAAAAATGAGCAGGACACCAGTCAAAACTTTTATACATGACAATGTAGTTTGGCTGGTACCTTATTCTGGTAAGCAAGCTTTTGTTGCGCTTAGCTACTTTTTTGCTAAAGCAGCTTTATGAAATTGGGCCCTAATTTCTCTTTATTTTCTAGAAGGAATTATTTAAGAAAATCAGATTCCTTGACCAGTTGTTTTTTCCAGACATCTTCTTGCATGATGACCTGACAGTGAAGATAGGAGACTTTGGTCTGGCTACGGTCAAATCAAGATGGAGTGGATCCCAGCTATGTGAACAACCGACAGGATCTATCCTATGGATGGTAAGTTAGATCTAGGCCTGGACGACTAGTGCGTCAAGTGTCGTCGTCGCTGCTATTTGAGGTGCGACTAGTCGAGTAGTAAATTTCACTAGTCGCCCAGGCCAAGTTGGATGGCAATATCATCTCACTAAGCGATCGTGAATAAAAACTACGTTTTTGCTTCATGTCTATCGCGAAAATGAAAGATTTTCTTTTGACACATAAGGAAACAGTTCAAAAAATATAAAAATTCATTTGCCTTTGGTTTTGTGTGAATTAGGCTTAAGACAAACCCAGACTTCGGGAGTTGTATTGCTTATCTATATATTGTTTAACACGTTGCATTAGTGCAAAAACATTGTATCTTGATTTTGCAAAAACGTTGTATCTCACACGAGAATGCTCTGTACAGAAACTTTGTATACTTTTTGGGGTATCTATCCGGGCTATTTTGAGCAAGATAATGATGTTTTTACATCAAACTCTGGTGTACACTTGGTGCTATTTTTGGTGACTCTTGCACTGATGTGATGGTCAATCTCCCACACAAAGTAGGCATAGATGTGTTTTGGTTTGTCTGTAAATATTTTTATTTAGTGGTGAAGCCGTGTTGTAAAGACGTTTTCCATGCTCTTTCTTATAACAATGTTCTGGATTGGTTTCAGGCACCCGAGGTGATCAGGATGAAGGATCCAAACCCATACTCCTTTCAGTCTGATGTTTATGCATTTGGTGTGGTGCTGTTTGAGTTGGTTAGTGGTCAACTGCCATACTCTAACATCAACAACAAAGATCAGGTTAGTAATAATGACATTCACCATGTATCACACTCATAGCCACCCCCCCCCCCCCATCTAACCACCCCCACCCCAAGACAGTTGATTTTTCAGTGACAACAAAATTGGCATTGCTGGTACACTTTTGTTGCTACAAATTTTCACACATTTGTTTTTGAAATGTTGCTACAAATATTCACAAATGTTGTTATGAAATTTTGGCACTTGGGGAAGACATAAGGGTAGGTAAGAAACACTGTTATTTATCAACAGGTCGGGTTGTTCAAAGAAAAATTCACTAAAGCAGGAGTTGAACTTGCGACCCCCGGATTAGCGTCTCTGAGCCATCTAGCGCTAATGTTGGCAGTCTTCCTTGTTTTACCAATAATACCTTCGATCGGGGTGTTAGTCAGAAGTAATTAACTAGACATCTTAATCTTAAAGCCGCAGGTTTATAAATCTGTTTTTGTTCAACCCAAAATTAATTAAAATTTACCCAGTGGGTTATTACTTCAAAACTACAACAAAACCTCTGTAAATAGTTGTGATTACTAGACGAATGATGTACATTTTGCTGTCTACATCTTTGTCTCACCCATGACTTATTATTTTGATGTTTTAGATAATCTGGATGGTTGGGCGTGGCTACTTATCCCCAGAACCCAGCAAGGCCAGAACAGACTCTCCTAAAGCACTCAAGAGACTCATCACAGACTGCTGTAAGATGAATAGAGAGGAGAGACCACTCTTCCCTCAGGTAAACTTCAATATCACATTAACAACAAGTTAATAACAATAGTAATAGGGAGGTTTAGCTGCAGGTTCCGTGTGAACGTGAACATGAACGTCAGAAAATTGTGTTGTTAAAATCTTACTTTTTTAGCATATCTGAAGTTACCATTGTATATGTCAGGTACATGTACGTACATGCACGTAGACATCATACGTGAGCATGCAGTAAGCTTGTTGGGTTTTTTCCCAGGGTACGGGGCTTGTTCAGTTTTTGTAATAAAATTAATACAATACAATACGATTATTACAACAAACCGTTCAAGGAGGTCAATAGAAATAAATGACTGGTCATTTGTTTTATTTCATATATCAGATCTTGGCATCCTTGGAAGGTTTGGCTCGTCTTCTACCCAAGGTACATCGCAGTCATTCGGAACCCTCAATGAACCGGGCACGCTTCCAGACAGATGACTTCATGTATTGCCCATCACCAAAAACACCAATCAACAGCCAGTTTGGGGCATTCACCTTCTTCACCGGGGGAGGTTTATAAGAAGTCACAACTGAATGTGTTTATTTAGGAGACTGCCGGGGTGTCTTGACTTGGTTGCTACTGACTTGTATAGAGTGCATTGATCAAGAAGGGATAAGTTCGCGCAGGGATAAATGGCTAACAAGTGGTTGTTTTGTGGCGAACAGTCCGTAGGGCATGGGCACAGAGGTTGAAGTGTGAACGACTCTCGTCATGTCATCTCAGGACGACCGGCAACTTAACTCACGTTATCATTTTGTTTTAACTGGTTCACTCTGCACTGTGCTTTGAAGCTGGCTATTGGTAACCAGCGATGCGACCATGTTTGGTAGGTTGGTTCCAAATAGTCGACTAGCGTAGACCAACTGTCGTTGACGAGACAGGGTTCTGGCAAACTTAGTTCAACTATGATCAATAATAGTCCTTGCGCGAACTTGGTCAATACTGTCAGGTATCTTGACTTGGATGATACACAGTAACTACCGACCTGTATTGCACTGGCTAGAAATCATTTGTTTCCGTCAAGTCATCTGCTCCATATGTGGTGAGCTGTTGGGAGCTTGAGATTGATAATTGAACGATTCATAAGATGAAGTGACATATTTTGATACTCTGTATGAGCCTACATAGGTATAAACACTGATGAAGCCAGCCATCTTTGACTGTGACGATGCTTGAGATTGATAATTGAACGATTCATAAGATGAAGTGACATACTTTGATACTCTGTATGAGCCTACATAGGTATACACACTGATGAAACCAGCCATCTTTGACTGTGACGATGCTTGAGATTTATAATTGAACGATTCATAAGATGAAGTGACATACTTTGATCTTTGATACTCTGTATGAGCCTACATAGGTATACACACTGATGAAACCAGCCATCTTTGATTGTGACAATGCCAACCTTCTGATCGCAAACAGCAGCTGGCAACTGGCCTGAGGTGCATGATGTCACCACGAGATGGTGAGTGAACGTTCGATAAGCTCTTATCAGAGACTCGCCCGAATGAGCACGGCGGGGTCGACACAGGGAAGCTAATCGAACGCACCCTCTATGAGCATCCACAATTAGATTTTGAGAATTATTTAAAAAACAAACAAATAAACAAACACAACAATTGCTTTGGAAGCTGTGGCGCCCTCATGTGGTATCCTGATGTCCATTCAGAAGTCATGTGAACAAATTTGAGGCGACCAAGTCTCCCCTTGTACGTGTAAATTCATCCAACTGCTAAGATGGCCGTCTGCTGTGTATTATGACTGTACATATAACTGTTTATCTTCTCAATTTAAATATACTGTAAACCCTACAAAAGTCTCCTTGATGTACGGAGAGGTTGTAGTTACACCAACCATTATTTTGTTTCCTTGTCAAGTACTTGTACAGGTATGTGCATAATGGGAACTTGTACATGTACACAACCCAAGTGGCTTGCCTTGTGTGCAGTTGTAAATCCAAATTATGCAGACTAAAAGTGGGCCAAAGTGTGAGGGCGCTCTACCTATTTTGCATGATGTCAGTGTGAAGTTCAAAACCTGTTTGTTACTTCCTGTGAATGCAAAGCGGATTTTGACGTCATATGGGTGTTTTCCCTACAATTTTTTGGCTGGAGTTGAACACAGTTCAACTGTTGCGAATCATTCGTTGCGAATTTGTGATGTCAAATTTTGTAAGAGAGCCTGTGCTATGTTCAATCTCGAGTCAAAAATGATGTTGCTATGTGAAAATGTTCTACAATGGTGAAAGTCTGAAACTGTCTATTGATAATGGACATGAATTGTTCCCCATACCATGATGTGCCAAGGCTCTTTAAACAACTGATATATTTTCTAAGGATGCATCTTTACTGTTTCCACTTCTCCACCCTCTGGCATCCATTATAGCTTATTTCAGTGGCATTGTGTGTATTTTCTATATATAATTTTCAGTTAACCAGTAAAGCACCCAAGGTCAGTTTTTTAAACCTGACCCTTCCATATCCTCACTCTATAGCCCTGTTCACACTGAATCTTTTATCCCCATGGAAGACAGCCCTGGGGAGGCCCCAAGACTTGTTTTACCCCATGGCTACCCCGGTGCACTTTCACATTGTGGAGGCGCACTTCAACAGGGTTTGGGTTGTACATTTCAAGAATACTCCAGGGTTTTACCGCTTACCTCTACTGCCCTATCAGGGGTAAAGCGGGAAAAAGTAAAAAGGCCGGCAAGCTCATGCTAAAGTAACATCAAAAGTTTGTGACTTGGATAAGATTTCATCTGCGTAACCCAAAGATGAGCAAACATACAGCTTTCTAAAGAGAATTCGGGACTGTTGGGGATTTAAAAAGATAAATTGATTATGAATTCAGCAAAAACACATGATGTGTACTTGGTATGTTAAAATGAAACCAGGCAAAGTCTTATAGAAATTATAGTTGTTGACCAAACAAAATGTTAACTGTAACGATGTGAATGTTGGGCATGTTTTTTGTGGATTTTTTTTTTTGTACATAACACTCTCCGTTTTGCCTTGGGGTATAAAACAAAAACATGCCCCTTATTTCACAACAGACGCTACCTATGCAATGATAGGTGAAAATGATAAAAAGAGTGAAGTAGTCCGTCTTGGCGTTTGCACTGAGGTCAGGGTTGTGAGCTCCAATGCCAATTGCAGAGATATTAAAATGTATCATCATTACTTATTGATGATAGTTGTACATTGTATTTTTTGTTTGTGTTTTTAAAGGATGGGCATAGTGTCTTTGATGTTGTATTATTTTTTTTATAATGTGCTACAGAAGACTGACAAGATGTAACTTATTAGTTATACAGTTTTTTTTTATAAACCAATATTTGTTTATGTTTTATCATCCTTGTAATTGTATTTTAAATGATTTTTAGGAATATTTGAATCTTAAAAGAAATCTTGACGTAAATTATTGAATGTAAAGAATAATTTGAGAATGACATTATGGGCTGGCACCCACCATTATTATTGTACTGGTGTTGTTGATAAATCCACTAGAGCTAGCAACTAGACTTCAACACTGCTTTTATTGTCCATGAACTCATGAATCGCATTTGCTAATAATTATTAAACAAAATTTAATGCATACTGCCGGCTCAGTATTTAGACTTATACATAAAATGTGCTACAACTAACCTGTGTATGCCTCTATTATTAACACAATTGTACAGTTTCAGAGATGAAAAATTTCATGAATTGGTATTTATTTTAAGGGCTAGAGTACGTTATTGTTTTTAAAGGAGCGTTTCAGAATGTGACTAAAGTGTACCAGGGAAAAGAAAATGAATGAAGACTGAATGAGCCTGGATTAAAACACCTGGATTAAAACATCTACACTTTAGAACTATAACTGTAGTTCACATTTTGCATTATTACAGTTGTAAATATCAATAGTCAAATGCTAGATGTGGTTGTTTGGTTTTTGTGCTGACTTTTTTTCATCAAATAATCTCGAGGCTTTGTTTAATAAAAAAAAAAATACAAATCAACTAAAAATACTTTAACAGTCGGGAAGGTAGTGAATGGATAGTCTACTTTTTCTTGATGTTGGTATCCTTTGCCGACATATTATAGGTCTTTCCTTCTGACTTAAAGTTTTATTTTAAAGTCCATGTTTAAATGTAAGTTGGATCATCATTAAAGACTACTGTTGTAAAACATGGTTGACATTAACTTAAGAGGGCACCAGGGCAGTATACTACACTTCTGTAACATACCTAGACCCAATTCCATAAAGCTGCTAAGCAGAAAACACTGCTTTGCAAAGTCCTTTCCTTGGCAAAAATTGAGTTGGGCTCCAGTTGCAACAATGTGAACATGATGTAATGTTGGCTGGTACCCATTTTCTGCTAAGCAAGCTTTGTCTGTGCTAAGCACGTTTTTGTGCTTGTAGGCTTTATGAAATTGGGCCCTGGTCAGTATGTAAATGAAACAGGTTAGGATTTTCCAATTATGTGAGTTCTCAAATATAAAGTCTCTTATCAAAGGAGTGGTTGGCCAATCAATCATGCTGGTTGTATTTTATAGATTGGGGGGGGGGGGGGGGGGTTAAGAGATGGGTAGTCCTGCATGAGATTGTGTGAATTAAACAAATTAATCCATGGAAATATCTGCCTTTTCATTTCCTTTTCAACTCCTTTTTGAAAGCAATTATTGTAGTTTGGGGTTGGGGTTGGTTTGGAGATATTGGGTGATACTCGATCTAAACTAGAAGCCAATATGAATAGGTTGTTATGGTATTATCAGAGTGTGCCCTGGGCCCAATTTAATCATGCCTGTAAGCACAAAAACTTGCTAAGCACAGAATAGTATTGCTTAGCAGAATCAGGTTACCAGCTCAAATTGCATCAAGTCTAAATTGTTGTGGCTGGTTCTGACTCAATTTTTGCTTTGCAAAGAAATTTGTCAAGCAGTTAGTGCTGCTTTATAAAATCGGGCCCAGGATAGGTGTTTATTTCGTTTATGCTGATGTTCCAGCAGCTGGAGCATGTAATTTCTCCCTTGTACAGTGCGGAACGCACCTCCGCACAATGCGCACCTACCATTTCCACCAGTTAGGGAGTCAATTCCTTTATTTGACTCTCCAAATGGCAGACAGGATAGGTATGTTTAAGTGCACTTGATCAAGGGATCAGAATATCTAAATCATCTTTGTAACTTGATTATATGGGCCTGGTTTATACTTCCTGCAATGCGATACAAATTTGAACAGCTATCTGAACATGATTAACATACAAATGTAAACAGTTGTACAAAGGTGGCATCTATCGTCAAATTTTATCGCAAAATAAGGTGATTATACTTTTAATTTGATATCTTCCTCAGTGTACCTACGTATATATTAGTCATATTTAATGAGTACCATAGCCAGCCAAAAGTCAGTCATAAATAAATGTACAAGGTATCTTTGTAAATGAATGGACTCTTTATTTATTTATTTTGGGGGTTAAGGGGTGATGAAATAGATGAAGATTGACAGTTCGCGACATTGTTGTAGGTTATTTAAAGTTATCATTTTAGAGCCTAAGTGACCTGCGTTAACAGCCCTATGTAGGCAGCTGTTAAAAATAAGTTTGGCCGTGTACACCCTTTTCGCTTTTTATTTATTCATAGTTCAATTTATTCCCACTCAATCATTCAATATGACAAAATACATAATTAAATGAGAAAGAAAAAAAACGATAGATAAAAAATTAATGTGGGAGGTCTCCCTAGAGCAATCTTGTTGGATGGAGACCCCCCCCCCCCGAATGTGTGTACATACATACAAAACGAGAAAGAACAATGCAAAGAATAGACTGAAATAATTCAAGGCACACAAACTAGTTACACATGAAAAGACAAACAAAACACTAAGAGGACAACACAGTGACAATGGTTCAGTAAACAGCGGTTATATATTTCTTGTAATGACACAAAGGATGCCTAATAGTGAACTTGATCAATGTAGCTTGCAAGCCCGAGAAAACCTGTAAACAAGGGTACTTGCTGATTAAATCAGAAACACTGGGATTAAGCCCTACTCTACCATGATCCGGCCTGGGTTATTTTACATGCAGTACCAATCCTAGTACACAGGACCTATGATGGACAGTTTCAACGCAGCTTTTTGACACAGTTTTTAACGCCCAAGAAACTTTGGATTTTCCACAGTTTTTTGCAGACAGCCGGATGGCTGACGCGTGTATCAAACACACATTAGTTAAACGCATACCTGTATTTATAAACAAGCTTTTAGTTGTTGCACATTCTTCAGGCAGAGATTTACAAAAGGGATCTTTAAAAAGTTAAGATCAAGTTAACATCCTTGTCCCAGAGTTTAAATTTTGTCTTAATAGTTACTACAAATTATTTGTGTATTTAATACAAAAGCTAAAACTCATTCCATAAAAATTGTAATGAGTATTTTTATTTCTTTTTATATATTATTTAATTTAAAACCAACATTTGATTTCATAAAAAAATATCTTTTTTGACGTGTTTTGTTACGCGTGAGACTTGCACAGTCTATGGGAGGCAAGTCCAAGCATACCATGGCAGATTTTCTGTCTAGGCTCATGGCAAGGTTTTCTTGAGTACCAACTAAGAATCTTTGTTGTCTGTCATTTGTGAAGTCAGGTTTTCCTTTTGGCAACAATCTTTTGAAAGGAAACTCAAGAAGCTCCAAACTCTTTAGGAAACAAATGCCGGTGGAACAGAAATTATTTCAGAATACCAACGATAAGTGGTTAAGAAAAAGAGGAGTTCACTGAGAAGTTGCATGCTTAATTACAGTCGATCAAACTATTGTTAAACAAAATGTGAACGGCATACAATTCCACCTCAACTAAGTGCTCATTACAATACTCTGAAAGTCTTAATTCTTAACTCCATCTGGAGCCAGCAGAGGTGTTGCATGCCTAATTACAGTTGATCAAATTATAATTTTACAAAAAATGAGAACAGCTTACAACCCCAACCCAGCTAAGCATTAATTTTAAAGTCTTAATTCTGAACTCCCCTGGTATTTCAACAGTTTTTACATACTACACCCTCTGGTAAATCATCAGCCGCACATCGGAATCCAAGATTTGCAGCTGAGCTATCCAGTGTATTTTGACTCCGAGCGGCACAACGATAGCGGTAGCAGTAAGACTGGAAAATAAATAATAAATAAATCAAATTAACTTGAACTTAAATACCTACCATTGACCACTGTGTCCTATACACTCTAATCCTTACGACATAATTGGAATGACGGTCATTGCTGAAACCATGGACTGCTCCCATTTTTGAGATATGACTAAACACCCTAGGAATACACAGTATGGTTTGCTCCCCTTTTTATTTGTTAGGTAACTCTCAAGTCAAGGGAACTCGGCAAACTCCCACAAGGAGATATAAATGCCTACAGCCAATCTCTCTCATACACCCATTGGTTTAAACGTCTATGATTATGATTTGCACAGATCAAGAAGTTGTGATTTGTACCTAGATGACAATACTTATTCTAGTAATCAGCTATTAGCTCGGTAGGATTCGAACCCAACAACCTTCTGATCGTGTACACAAACAGTGTACCCAAACCAAATAGTACATTAGCACTCCGCACTAATGCTAAAAATAGAACCCAAGTACACCGACACACGAAGCTAGGAATGAGTTATACTCATTTTGAGAACAAATTAAGTTTGTCCTTAAAGCGAGATGAAAGAAAACCTTACCTTATGACACATGTAGGAACCTCCTTTCTTTACTTTATCTGATCCAGAATCAGGACCTTTCTGAAAGTGAATAAGAATAACCCAAAACTTACTTTGATTCATCTACTTCCATGTCAGTAACTTTAGGCTGGTGTGAAAGCAAAAGTTCAAATGGAGCATTTTGAATTATTATCAACATCACTTTCACACAATACATAAGATGTCATACAATTAAAACCACACTTACAGGTGTATTACATTGATGGATTTAATAAGAGTAAATAAACTCCATACCTCCAGTTTTCAATACAACGAACGAAGGAGAATGGTTTATACTTAAAGGAATTTGTGCAGGCTGAAGTACATGCTTTGTCTGACGCTGCAACTGAAATAAGCATCTGTTATGTACTCTTTTTTTTTGGGGGGGGGGTGTTTCTTTAGTATCTGTCCAACTTGACAGTCTTTTGGATGGAAATAATTTTGCCGAGAGTTGGTACTAGTGCAACTAGTAGAATAAATTGTGCACAATTGTACGCCAGATATGAAGCTGGAAATAGCAAAAGCCTGATCATGTGACACTATGACACACGGCATAATGACTGTATCCAACTTGACAGAGTGAAAACACTGAACAATTGTATTGGTGAAATTTCACTTTGTAGAAAACAGGTCTGACTAGAGTTTTACAGACACCAGATCAACTTACAGGATTTGTTTGTGGTTTACTACTATGAACCGTTGTCCACCAGTCCGATGTCCATTCCCAAACGTTCCCAACAGTATTAAATAGTCCATAGCCATTTGGTAAATATGCCGTTACCTTCACAAACAAACAAAAAATTAAGGAAAAATTCAGTAACTGTTATCATGAATCTACTTAATAAGCAAAATTAGTTAATACAAGTGCCTGACATTTCGACCCTTAGCAGAGTCTTTCTCTATGCAAGGTGTCAATAGGTTGAACATTCATGTAGAGACAGTGGGTACAGGTGTGTACTTTCTAGCAGCCTCATCAACCCAGGGGTCGATTTCACAAATAGTTAGGCCTAGTCAAGAGTTAGGCCTAGTCCTAACTTTAGGACAACTTAGGACTAGTCCTAGGAGATATAAAAAACGTATGGCTAGTCCTAAGTTAGGACGATTAACTCGTCCTTACTCAAGATAAGGCTTCTATTCTTAACTATTTGTGAAATCCACCCCAAATAAATGTCACCAAAGTCTTTTTTAGTCTTTTTCATACCCAATGTATGGTGTGAGCCTATACACTACACAAGTTTACACAATATAATTAGTAGCCTTCAAGAGTGCCATGGACATGTCTATCGGTCAACTAGCATTCAGGTACAATTCACCAATATTCTTGTGTGCATGGAGAAGAGTAACACCCCGTTCAGACATGCGTTCCAGAGGTGCGCCGACCCAAACAGATTAGGAGCGACTCTGGGTCGACCCAATTAAATTTTGGTTTAATACATTGAACTTAACATAACATTTACATAAGGTGACATGACAAGATCGACGTCTGAAACCAAGGCGCTCCAGAGTTGTTCCAACCGACTGCAACAGTCGATCTTTGCTCTTAACTGTTTCAAACGTCAAACTTATCATGTACTTAACTCAGAATTTGGTTCAGCGCGACTCTGGAGCGCCTGTCTGAACTGGGTGTAAGAGAACTAGACAGAGATGCATAAAGACCCACTATGGCTATGCTTGTACTCACTGGACAAGTGCCTTCCCAACCATCTTCAGCTGTATTCGTTGTTGGAAACTCTCCCTGCCATATGTTCATCTGATGTTCACCCTTAGGGAGTTCTCTGTTGCCCCATGGGTGCAGTCTGCAAAGAGAGTATAAATGTTATAAAAAATAACACTGACTAATTAGGGGTAGAAGGGGATTTGAACCTGCAACCTCCAGATTTACATGTCTGCACTCCCCCAATTGGACTATCCAGCCTTAATGTTGGTGGTCTCCCTATTTTGTCAATATCTTTGTTCAGCAATCGCTTTAACCAAACTCTTCCTAACTTAAGAATTAATCTTAAGTTCCGTATCAGAAGTCGTTAGGACGCGTTGAACCCATCGTAAGTTAGGAAGAGTTACTCATTCTAACTCCAGATAGGATTAATCCTAGAGTGTTACGTGAAACTGGCTGCAGGGTGCTAGTCAGAAGCCATACAAACTGTTAATAGCCTTAGCCAGGGATCACACCTACACGTAAGTTTGCGATACAACATGGGTAGTGGCATCATAGATCACCTAAAGGGGATGCAAATTTTTATTTCAAATATAAAGTAATAAACCGTGAGGGAAACTGACTGCCGGCACTACACCAGATCTATCTTTTCAGTCAGTTTCCCTTGTGGTTTGTAGGGTGTCATGGTCGAGTAGTTAATAAGAGCATCTAATCCAAGTTCTGGTGGTTAGTCATCAGAGTGTTGGTTCAGGTCCTGGTGGTGACACTTTTGGTTTGTCTTTCCTCATGGTTAGCTTCAAGGGTAGAAGTTGATATGTACTAAAGTTACCCAGGTGGTATACTCCCCAGGGAGCTGAGAAAGATTAGAGGATGTTATTGGCCCAATGACCAGGACACATAAGGTTATTGTGAAATTAGCTATTTTTATTATTGTTATTATTATTAATACTTGATAAACAATAATACAAACATCACCTGTTCTTGAGACCTCCTCTTGAGGCATATTCCCATTCAGCCTCAGTGGGTAACCTTTTCCCTGCCCATTGGCAATACTCATTGGCATCATTCCAGGACATGTGCACAGCGGGATGGTCCGTTCTGATCAACAATAAAATAAAACATAACACATTCATCAGTATATTCATTTTGGTTTTACCCATAACAACGATGTGTGTTAGCACTGTATACTTCTGTAAACAAAATCACACGCATATTACTCAGGTGGGATTCGAACCCTTGACCTTTGCAATTCTAGAGCAGTGTCATACCAACTAGACCACTGAGATTGCCCGATAGCTAGAGGCAGTTCGAATCCTATGTTTTAACACAATGTGTAGTTTCTCTGATCTATATTATGTATCTTGTGTCAGTGTAGCTATCGTGTCCAATGTCCGTCAGTCTTTTTGTTTATGTGTCTGTCTGTTTGTTTTGTGATTGTTTGTTTGTATGTCTAGCTGTTTTCTACAAGCTTCTGGTCATCAAGACATCCCCATGCGTTTTATTATTACATTTATCCTGCCTACTGCTACTCAATGTATATTTTACCTATAAATAAACTTAAAAACTTGAATGTCATTTTTGCTTAATACTCCATTATAAGTACAATGCACTTATAATAGATGTTAAATGTGTGTTAGCACATTATTATATCGTTGCGGTACCCGCTGCCAAAACATAGGATTCGAACTGCCTCTAGCTGCCGGGCAACCTCGGTAGTCTAGTTGGTAAGACACTGCTCTAGAATTCCAAGGGCCGTGGGTTCTAATCCCACCCCAGTAACATGCCTGTGATATTTTTTCACAGGACTCGGGAAAGTACTGAGTATACAGTGCTAACACACATTGGTGTATGGGTAAAAACCAAAATTAATATACAATGCACTTATTATGTTATTTGTCAGAGAAGTATGGAAATAAATGTGTATCTGAATTGAGAATTTAAATGAAAGGGTTTGTTTACCGATCTGTAATATGAGAGTCTGGTCCCTCAGGGTGTTTCCAGTCTGCTCCCTTCACCGGTAACCACCATGGCGCAGCGGCAACCTATCAATCAAAATAACAATCAACATAATAAATCTAAAGTAGGATTTGAAACTTTGCAGGTTGAAAATACGGCTAAAGATTTGCGGTAACACCATGTAATGATCATCTCTAAATGAAACAGTTCTTTTCAGAACCACCCCAACTCAATCAGAGATTATCATTACAAGTTGATATATCACAAACCTTCACTATATCTTTATTAAATCTTGTCCTCATCAACAATGTTAAATCAGATCGCCATCATCTCTGGTGTGGTGTTCCACAAGGTTCTGTAGCTGGGCCACTTGAATTTATATTGTTCAGTGCACCCTTGCAAGACCTCATTGCTGCCCATGGTATTTCTAGTGTTGCTTTCGCTGATGACACCCAGCTTTACATTACATTTGATCCAGCTGATCGCGCTTCTGCCATTGCAAAAGTTGAAGTGTGCATTCAAGATGTCAAATCTTGGGCGTTGTCAAATAAACTTGCTTTGAATGACTCAAAAACTGAGATTTTATTTTTGAGATCTCGTTTCGCAAAAAAAAAAGATTTCTCCGCCAACAGTACAAATTGCCCAGTCTGTCATTGAACCATCTGAATTTGCCCGTAACCTCGGTGTTATTATGGATTCATCATTGTGCATGAGTAGACATGTTGATAATGTTTGCAAAGGAGCACTCATGGCTATTAGGAAAATATCACAAATTCGCCGCTACCTGGATGAAGCAACTACTCTTCGTCTTGTTCATGCCTTCGTCACTACTAGACTTGATTCCTGCAATTCACTTCTGTATGGACTCCCCGATAAAGATCTTGCTAAAATTCAACGTGTACAGAACACTGCTGCTCGCCTCGTTTCTTGTCTGCCTCATTCTCACCATATTACACCTGTACTAATGCAATTGCATTGGCTCCCAGTTAAGTTTCAAACAGTTTACAAAATTCTTCTGTTAACTTTCAAGGCTCAAACATGTCAATCTCCTGCTTATTTATCTGAACTTGTTCATCATTATTCCCCTACTCGGACTTTACGATCATCTCAACAGTCATTGCTTTCTGCTACTAGAGCTTCTTCCATTTTTTATGGACACAGATCTTTTTCTTACGCCGCACCGTTTCTTTGGAATAGTCTTCCTGTGCATATTCACCAAGCTAATACTTTACAATGTTTTAAGTCCCTGTTGAAAACTCATTTGTTTTAAAGCTTCTTTTTTGAAATTTGCCTATTTGTATCTTGTATCTTTCTCTAATTGTTTATTTTATTGTTTCTTTTATGCGCTTAGAGGCTTTTGCATTAGGCGCTTTACAAATGTCTTATTATTATTATTATTATTATTGTGTCTTTTTTTCTTTTAGAACTTTCACTTCTTATCACAGGTTTTACCACATGTATTCAACTCGATTGAAACAAACAAAATTGAATGCCAATCAAAGTCATCTGTCAGTTTTCTAATCTGATTACACATTTTAGATGAACATGCAATCAGACTCTTGTATTGCCATTTCATGCATCACTCCAGGTACAATTCAAGTGCGGCAATTTTGTTTGTAATACATCCTTCACAGGACGGGCTGGTCGCCCAATGGTTTTTTGAAGGCTCTCACTTCTAGAGCATCTTTCCCGATCCAACCTGTCTGAGCCCATACATGAAAAGTTACTAACTACGTCCACTCAGTTTGCACACAGTTTCAGCCCGTTCCGCTTCATCTTTTTCAGAATGAGTGAGAATGGCTCTGGTGTGACTGTAATGGGGCTTTAATGTAGGGCTACAATTATCGCAACTTCTACAAGTTGCAATCTCAAACTTACGGCTTGTGTGATATCCTTCTTTATTTCTTCACTAATTCTGCTCTCCAGAACAAAGGAATCTCCAAAGCGTTCAGCCTTTAATTTAATAAAAACAATTTCAAGTCATATCAGACATATTTATCAGTGCTACATGAAAAGGAAAAAACAAGTTGCTTCAGTTAAATGAGTAAATGAAATTGAAAGACTTTTATACAGAGATAATATACTATAAATAATCCTTCTTCGGTTAAACAAAGACAAATTTACTAGAGTGGGACTGGAAACTCGACTCCAGATTAACGTGATGGCGCTTCTACCAACTGAGCTGTCAAGCCCTATATGTTGACGGTCGAGCTATTTGGTCAATATCTTTGTTCGGGTCACCACAACCATTACTAATGAAACAAATCGGACCACCAACAAGACGCTAATCTGGAAGTCTTTGGTTCGAGTCCCACTCTAGTAGAATTTTTTTGTTCAACCCCAATTTACAAAGTTAACAATGTCACAAGACAAGACTACACTTTCATGCATGTCAATTGTATTTGTGTATTAAATATGCAATATTTGAATTATATTCTTAGAATTAAATGATAGTAATAAATTACCTCTGTTACATAATCTGTCCGGCTTGTAAACAGCTGGAATTCAGCATTACTTGCTTCATATACATCAAAATAAAATGATTTCAGTGTCACTTCCCTGGCTGGACTTTCACCATCAGCATAAATAATCGGTTCGTTTGTTCCCATGAGAAAAGTTCCTCCATCTATGGCAACCATTTGATTTGTTCTTGCGGAAGGAACATCCCCCTCAGCTCCAGGGGTGATTGGTTTTGTCCCTTTAACATTGTTTTCTTGCTGGTTCAAATTTGCTGTGTATTTTTTGCCATTTTCTTCATCATCGTGACGTCGGTTGAGGGAAGAACAGCCACAATCTTTTCCTCCTCCTTTGGAATCGAGCTTCATGGAATCACAAGTATTCTCAGTTTCTCCATCTGATTCTGAATTGACAATTAGTGCACAAATGATGAAAAACAATACAACAAAAGAGGGAAATGTTACTTTCCAGGGCAACATTTTCACAACAAGTCTTTGCAGTCAGACATGTACCGTGTCGTCTGCTATCTAGATAGTAGTCTGGATACACACAAAGCAATGTTTACTCGGTACGTCGAACGATACAAAACTTGGTACCATACCTATGATGGCATGGGTTGGTTTTAGCCAGCCGCATATTCATGCCCGAAAAAGCAAGCCGCGTATTTAGAAAATAGAACACATACAGTACAGGGAGATGACAACATTTCTCATTTTGCTCATTTCTGAAGGTGAATCCGTTATTTTATTTGAACGAATTCTGAAATACAAGCCACAAAGTACACATTTTTATGTGATAATATGAAAGTGTTATAGAAACAACGATTGGAAAGCACAAAACATGAGAGACATTTTGTGAAAAAATAGCCGCAAAGCCGGTGTCGCATGCAATTATGTCCTCTATGCAACAATATCCGGCCGGACGGTTTTGCATATGCAATCGTGTCGGCCGCCCGGACACATTTGCATATGCAGTTGTGTCCGCCCCCGTGCAAAAACCGTTCTTGTGCAGTAAATTAAACGCCCTTGGTCGACGGGACACCATTCGCCATTTTTTAAGTGCATGTCAGATCAGAAATGCAGATCAGCATCTTTTGCACTTCGCATCTTTTGTAGTGTGTCATCTTGTTTTTTGCAATAGCCTCCTGGGATTTCGGCTCGTCAAGTGCAGAAGATGCAGGTTGTGCAGAACTCTGCAGCTCGTCTTATTTATCGTATTAGGAAACATGAATGTGTGTCTAATATCCCAAGAGACTTACAGTGGCTACCTATTCACTCTCGCATTTCATTCAAAATAATATTGTTGTTATAGCTTATGAATGTTTTTATGATTTTGCTCCTCCTTATTTGATAGAGCTGTTTTTGTACACACCTTCTAGAAATCTTCGTTCTAATAAGAAAAAGTTGTTTGTTATTCCACCAGTTATGACCAAGTCATATGGTGAACGCAGCTTTGCCCACACTGCCTCAACTTTATGGAACAATCTCACAGAACAACTAAAAAAGATTCACTCCATTGTTAACACTTATTTTAACATTTAATTCATCCATTTCGTTTTTATTATCAAATGTTCCCCGTGTCTTTACTTTTAACCACCTTTATCATGAAACTCATGTTTTGCACTTTGTAAGACCAAACCCTGTGTCCCACCATGGGCATATAATCTTGGGGGTTAAGGATGAAACACCTTTTGAAGAGTGGGGGACACTATATCCAATGCCCCCCCCCCCCTTCAAAATTGGCGGCCCTTGATTGCATCACAGAGCATCTAAAATGCAAAATTTTCCCGGGCCCTTCAGCGGGCCCAGACCCATTTTGTTAACACTTATTTTAACATTTAATTCATCCATTTCGTTTTTATTATCAAATGTTCCCCGTGTCTTTACTTTTAACCACCTTTATCATGAAACTCATGTTTTGCACTTTGTAAGACCAAACCCTGTGTCTCACCATGGGCATATAATCTTGGGGGTTAAGGATGAAACACCTTTTGAAGAGTGGGGGACACTATATCCAATGCCCCCCCCCCCTTCAAAATTGGCGGCCCTTGATTGCATCACAGAGCATCTAAAATGCAAAATTTTCCCGGGCCCTTCAGCGGGCCCAGACCCATTTTGTTGTCTGATGCAATTGTGTCCGCCATGCAATACTGACCGCTCCGGACACTTTTGCATATGCAATCGTGTCCGGGGCTATGAAAAAACCTGGGGTGCGTGCCCGCACCCCAGTAGGCTCCGCGTTCCGCTTTATAGCTCGTCCATCTTTAATAGATTTTAAGTACAATAACCATGACAGCAAAAAAATATATATAGTTAAATTCCAACATCTGAGAGGGGGACACACCACCTCTCAGATTCCCTCGATTGCACCAGAGAGCATGTATGGCCTAAAATTTCAGGGGCCTAAAATGCGGGCCCCGGACCCTACGCCGTAAATGTTATGGCTAACGACCCCCCCCCCCCCCCCCCCCCCGTCTTTCAAGACAGATTGACGCCCATGAGCCTATTTAACAAATAAAAGCATAATAACAAATATGGTTTCTGGAATTATTATAATTAATTAAGGGTTTTCCTCTTTCCATGGACCATTCAACTTCTATAACCTAAGCTCCTCGTCTTCACTGTGTCTTCACCGAACCTATAAAAACTTTTATTTTATTTTATATTTAAAAAAAACACTTTAACCCCAAAGACTTGTCCTGCAGTAAATATCTACCCTCGTTTCTTAAATCATTGCATTGTTTTAAGAAACTACTGACATGAATAGTTATGAGCAAACATCTGTTGTTGCTTACTTTTCAGCGCATTATGCCGCCGTGATACAGCCATAGCAAAAAGCCGCAGTCGCTAACTTATTCGGACATGGTCATTCAACTTCAATCCGGGGTCCACTCAAAAACACAAAAGCCATTTACTATTTATATGCAGATTCGGTCTTGGAAACCAACCAGCAACCGGACGCCGTGTAATATGATACTGTGTGTACAGTAATCAGTGACAAAATGGCCGGGCCCCTTCAAGATGGAACTACGACACTGCAATGCGAAAACCATTTACACATGACTGCCACTTTCTAAGGGTTTGTTTTTTTGAGTTTTAAAAAATATTTATTTCAAGGAATAGCTATAAAACACAATTGCTAAAAGTAAATCATAGAATAGAGGACATTTTGGTCGTAAGACAGCTCGCGTACTTCTCTCTTGATCAGCAACACATTAAACAGATGGCACCTTACCAAATGATGGAGTCTCGCAAAGGACGTCCACTGCCAGTATTTAAAGCAAAACAAAGGGGTTACTTTTTTGATAACTATTTTGATCAATATTATTGATTAGTTTCATGTGTCCTTTCCATATATTCTTTCAATCATTCTAAACATTTTAGGATGTAATTTTACCTATTAAAAGGGAGATTAAGTGGCAGTCAGAAATGGTTACGTATTGGGCTCTGCATGACCGATGAGAGTACACAGTTGCTATGGTTGCCGGTTTAGTCATGAAGACTTCGCTTCAGTTGACAGCACATTCTCACATAGTGTATCCTTTTGGAAAATAACTTTTGCTAATTATTGAAGAAGTTTTTGAAGATTTATAATAAAAATTTTCATTTTGGTGTTCTGAAACAATATTATTTGTGATTTTATAAAAACAAACCCGCTATTTTATAGTGCTTTGATATTATTACTGTTACATACTGCTAAAATATGATGTAATTCAAATTGCCTCCAGCTACCTTGCTTGGTGGTCTAGACAAGGAGATGGCCTTAGAACATGTCTTGTGATAACTTTACCCTTCTCCCTCTGGCTGCCGTTGGGAGGAGGGTTACATTATCGCAACGTGTAGAATGGCAAAGGATTTGATTCCTACGCAAACGATATCATGCAGAGTTTTGTCACCATGATGTTGATCATTATGATGTTTTTAGGCGAAGAGTGTAAACCTTTAACTTGTTGCCGATAACAAATTAAAAACATAAAGTACAGTGTCAGTGCTTAAAGCCCCCATACCAGAACCTCTTTGGTATCAAGGATTCGGAATGCATGATGCCATCTAAAACAGAAAATACACCACCCAGTTACTCTTTTTCTTGCCCGAAAAAGCGTTATTTAAAACATGAGCATCAATAAATCATTTCACAAAATATGTCCCTAACCATGTATTAAAAAATAGCTATAGGTATGGAGAATTGGAACAATGGAACACATTTCTAAATGAAAAAGTAGGCCTTCATACCAAGTTACTGAAATACATTTGCTCAAAAAATTAATAGAAAAATCAAACATGAGTGAGTTCAATCAGAGTAGTTTGGAGGAATTCATTTTGTTAATGAAAGTTGATCCACTTCAACATATTCATTATGAGAGCACAAGGACAATGCTGATTGGTAGTTTTCATGTCCAGGAAAACTAGTTGTTTTATGAGGCAAATAACTTGATTAAACTTATGAATGATACAAAAATCATTATTGCTGATCAAGCAACTCACAAGATCAAAACTAATTGTTTTACTCACTTTTCAAAACTTTTGTAGATCAAAACTGATTTTGTTAAACTAAATCTTCAGAACTTAAAAAGCAATTCATTTATACCCTATAAGACATGTGCAAATCTATGAAGATTTGTGGAAGTACACTGTACCATAAAGAAACAAAAATAGTTGAATTTTTCTGCTGATCATTCAAACAAAGTTTGTACTAAGAGTTGGTACAAATTATCATAATGCTGAAAATAACCACACCATGGTAAGTCATGCTAGAGGTTTTGCAAACAGCTGGGATCCAGTTTTCAATTTGGAAACCCTACCTAATGGCTATCTAATGTCATTCAAAAATTGTGAATATACAAAAGTTTGCTCACCCTGGTTTGAATTGCTAAGCAGAATTGAACAATCACAATTATGCCTGGTGGATCTGTCATTAAAAGCTTGTTGTGGTTAATGTAGGTACATAGTTTCCTGACTTTAATATTTCAGCAGAGTTGAACCTAAGAAACCTTGCCCAGTTGAAGCACATGGCTTGCTGATTAAAAATTTTAAGCAGAGTCTGGCAATACTAGTGCCTTTGAACTGTAAATTGTTTGTTCCCCTTCTTTTTAGAAGGAGGGGGGTGTAAGGAGTGTCCTTCTGTTGGAATTGCTTAAAAACAATGAATGAACTAAAGATAACAAGTATACCCATACTGGTTTCTAAGTTATTCAATTTTTGTTAACTCCACCCACCATTTTGTTTTAAAGGTGTTATTATGACCATGAGACAAAAACAAAATTTGCATTATAGCCAAATTTGTTTTAAATCTAGCCTGCTATGAAAGCATAGTGCATTATTTAAGGCACATGATCACATCACAACCAGTCAGGTCTCGTGCATCTGCTAATTACCTGTAGTTACCTGTCTTCACAAGCTCTAATTTAAGACTAAGTCCTATAATGCCCACCTTATTTCATTCAACATCCACTGCATGGGTTATCATGCTGTACAAAGATTAATCTGAACATGGAAAGCTGATAGATATTTTGTCTGGCTAATAGTTATACCTGTCGTACTTTCTTGTGAAAACCCCCATAAATTTCACCTTTGAAGGCATTGATCAATGCTGCTTCTACTGCCATCTTAGGGAGCTGTTCTTTCTGATGTTCAAGTAGACATGTTGCTTCTGAATTGTCTTGGCCTCTTGAGATTATGGTTCCTTCCTGCATCGACAAGAGGCTGTATCTCTCTAGCCGGTTCTTGTAGGGGAGATCCTTTATACTTGGGACCATTTTTGTTGTCCTTCTCTGCACTTTCTCCAGCTTATAGTGATGTTTGACTGAGAAATGGATTCCAAACGCAATTTGCATATTCCAGATGGGGTCTAACTAATGTTTTGTGTAGCAAACCTGGTTTTAAATTTGTTAAAGCAGGCAAATTTAACATTATAAACCATGCCTGTTGCTATCTGTCCCAATCTAAACCATACTTGTTTCTATGTAAACATTTCTGACACTCCCACCCAATATTCCCCTTATAAAAGTATTATATATAATTACCATGCAACATAAACACAATAGTGAAAGAGCCAATATTTTTTTAAGCTAACCCTCTATGGAATTTACAATCTCCTTGACATAAACAAAAGGCTACATCCCCTTTTACAGGATTTACTTTAGTGGCCATCAGCTATTTCATAATGCATTTAAGACACATCATCACATCACAACCTGTCAGGTCAGGTGCATCTGCTAACGGTAACCTGTAGCCCGTTACAACCTGTCACAGAGTAGGGGGAAGGGGTTGGTGGGGGCTTCATAAAAAAATAGGATAGGTAGTGCATGTAAAAGAACCCAGAACACTTCTTATGCTTCCACCTTGCAAGGTGGTCTAGGCAGGAAGAATTATGTAGTTGCGATAACCTAACCTTCCTCCCTTCGGCCGTCGAGAGGAGGGTTACGTTATCGCAACTATAGAACATGTAGAATGGCAAAGGATTTGATTCCCACCTAAGCAATATCATTGAGATGGGGGGGGGGGGAGCTTCCTCATGTTTTAGGATAGGTACTGCACATAAAAGAACCCAGAACACTTTTATAAGAGTTAGGTATGTACAGTCTGGATTGCAAGCTACAGTGATTATATACGCTTATGGGACATCCTTGATTTCAATATGAGAAAGATGAAAACAATAATTATACTTTATTATGCTACAAGTAAATCCTGTTAAAGGGGATGTACCCTTTTGTATTTGTCAAGGAGATTGTTAATTTCTTAAAGGGCTAGCTTTAAAACAATGTTGGCTCTGTGAATTTTTTATTTTTTTTTGCATGGTCATAATATAACATTTTTCTAAGGAAATGGTGGGTGGATATGTCAGAAATGTTGACATAGAAACCAGTATGGTTTAGATTGGAACAGATAGGCACTGGGCATGGTTTATAGTGTTAAATTATACTGCTTTAAAAAGTTCAAACCAGGTTCCTCAGCAAACTCATAACCTCAAAAAGTTAGGCAAGGAGTAGCCATTTCATTTGTTGTTGATGAACTATTTTGTTATTTAAAACATATTTTCTCAACACAAAGAACTTTAAACCATCTTTTTCTTGCCTGACAAAGAGTTGTTTACAATGAGCATCAATAAATCATTTCCAAAATAAGTCCCTGACTAAACTACTATACTAAAATTATAAATAGCTTTAGTTGTTTGGAGAATTAGAACAAATTTATTTATGAATCAGTAGTGCACAATCCAAGTAGTTAAAATACAATTTGTTGAAAAAAAGTAAACATGATTTGCATTGGTTTGCAATCAAATTCAACTATAGAAGCTTGGAGGAAATCGTGTTTGTAATGAAAATTGATCCACTTCAACTTAATAACTACAAACTTAGAGCACAAGGACAAAACTGTAATTGGTAATATGTAGTTTTCATGTCCAGGACAAAAAATAATGGTATTGTGAGGCAGATAACTTGGTTAGAGTAATTAATTTTAATCAATGTTAATTGTTGACCAAGCAACTCACACGATCAAACCTAGTTAATTTACTCAGTTGTCAAAACTCTTGTAGTTAATAACTTGATTCAAGTTTATAGGATTTGAGGCATTGCATGGTGAGGTATCAATATTTATTTGGTTTATGGTAACACCATGTGTGTATCTATTTGACAGGTAGAGTTTGTTTTTAGAGAACTGTCTTGCTTTATTCTTCTACCGCAGAGTCAATGTTTGGAGGTTTCGGGAGACTTCTCAGTTCTGAAAAGAACTGTCCTGCTTTTTTAACTTTTACCTGGGCGAATGGTATAGAAAATAGGCTGGGACTACTACTTTAGCTTATGGGATTGTGATTAGCTGTACTACTGCGGAGTCAGTTCTTAAATTGGTCTCAATGTTTTGACCAGCTTGCTCTAGTCAGATTAACGTTATTATCAAACAACTCATCAGATCAAAACTATTTGTTGTACTCAATAGTTTCAAAAGCTATGAAGCAATTCAAGCAATACTACACCACTGTCACATGAAGAAAAAAACTGTTGGGTTGGTATTATCATAATGCTGAAAATAACCACACCATGGTAAGTCATGCTGGAGATGTCTGGCTCTTTCAAATAGCTGTGATTCCAGTTTTCAATTTGGAAACCCTGCCTATAGTGGCTAACTATTAGTCTTTAAAAAACTGTGAAGGTACAATAGTTAGCTCACACTGGTTTGAATTTGTAAGCAAAATTAGACACCAGAATCATTCCTAGTGCATATCTGTCATTTACAGCTTGGGGAAGCTATACATGTTCATAGTTTGCTGCTGAGCACCCTGGATTAAGTTTGTAAGCAGAACTGAACATAAGAAACCCTGTCTAGTGGAAGTACATAGCTTAATTGCTGGTTTAAATTTTTAAGCAGAGTCATGGATCCTGGCTATACTAGTGCCTTTGAACTATAAATTGTTTGTTGTTCTTCTTCTTTTTGGCATGGGGGGGGGGGGGGGGGTACTACACATTAAAGAACCCAGAACACTTATAGGTATGAATGAGAAGAGTACATCCTCTTTTGCTGGTTTTACACTTGCAGACAATTGGCTATTTCTTTGGCATTATAAGGCACATCATCCAGTCACAACGTGTCAGGTCAGATGAATCTGCTAATGGTAGCCTGTAGCCTGTTACAGCCTGTCACAGAGGTTGGGATAAAAACTTAGTTGATTGTCCACATGACCAAGATTGTTTTGAAGCTGTGAACATTTGTGCCTGTCATTTAATACTTGTCATTTAATACTGTCATTTAATACTTGTGGAGGTTGTATGTACATGTACGTACATAGTAAAAGCAGTCAAATTTAACATTATAAAACAGGCCTACTAGTGGATTTACTTTGGTTTGCATACAGCTATTTTTTATAATGCTTTGATAAAGGAAAATCATCACATCACAACCTGTCAGGTCAGGTGCATCTGCTAACGGTAACCTGTAGCCCGTTACAACCTGTCACAGAGTAGGGGGTAGGGGTTGGTGGGGACTTCATCAAAAAATAGGACAGGTAGTGCACGTAAAAGAACCCAGAACACTTCTTATGCTTCCACCTTGCTAGGTGGTCTAGGCAGGAAGAGAGCTCTAGTTGTGATAACCTAACCTTTCTCCCTTCGGCCGTCGGGAGAAGGGTTACGTTATCGCAACTATATAACATATTGGCAAAGGTTGAGGGTTTGATTTCTCACCCAAGCAATACTATCCCCTTTTGCTGGTTTTACATTAGTGGACAAACAGCTATTTCTTTTGCATTACTTAAGGCACATCATCACATCACAACCTGTCAGGTCAGGTGCATCTGCTAACGGTAACCTGTAGCCTGTTACAACCTGTCACAGAGGAGGGGGGGGGGTCTCACATTTTTGGATAGGTACGGTACTGCACATTAAAGAACCAAGAACACTTCATGGAAGAATTGGTCTGAACACCAGTGTTTCTAGCTCCTGCATGTAGCTAGCAGCCCTGGATCCACAGTTAGAGGTTTCCTCAGGCTTGTAAGCTACAGTGATTATATTCACTTCAGGCATCCTTGGTTTCAATATGAGAAATATGAACAATAGACTACTGTTAACAAATAGTAGTTCCCCCATAAGTTAACAAAAAAGGCTTTGCAGGAACAAATTCTTGAAAACTTGGCTCTCATTTCACATTGAAGGAATTGTTTCTTTAAACACTAACTTGGGGGGGGGGGTACCTCATACAGCTGCATACATGTAGGCCTACTGGCTATCACCACACCATAGGGATTGAAATTTGAAAAGTTTTTCCATGTAGAATTAACATAGTATTCTGATTGGATACATACTGCAGGATGTATTCAATTAGTATTGTCATTAATTTAGTTTTATTAAAGGAAAAACATATAGCAGTGTGAAAATCATCTTTGGCTGAAGAAAACAAGTGTAACCATAACGGTGACACCACCAGCTCCCCACATAATAACTGTTCAATTTAAACATGAACAGGAACCCTTGGTACTTTACAATTCATGGGAACAATTTTATGACAGTCCATGTCACACCTTCTTTTGTTGGGTGCATGAAGTCACTATAGTTGGCCCAAACATTAAGGTCTCACCTGCTGATTGGACCAGTGAGCTTATATTATATTCCAATTATCCTCATCTCTGTCAAACTTCTCATCAACTTCAGTGGTGACACTTTGTAGAGGTAGTTTCCTATATGAGTGCATGGTGGAGGCAAGGGTGGTTTTCTAGAGGCCATCCTCTGCAGATACTTAAAATCAAACCATGCATGATCGTAGGCCCTACCATTGTTTGGTAGAATTTTACTTCAAAGGTAAAGTCTCATTTTACATTTGTTATCTGTCTTGGATAATTAAAAGGAGCATTGTGTTTAACAGAAAACATTCACAAAAATATACCGGACTGCTAACATAATAGCAACTACAATTTCTAAAATTTGAACCAAATGGGGGTGTGTGTAAACACTTTCATGCTCATGGTTGGGTAATTGAAAGAACCTTGTGTCAGAAACAGAGTGTGGTTTTACATGATGAGAGACTAATGTGTGATGAGATGTGTGTGTGTGTGTGCAATAAAACAAAACCTGTAGCCTTTTTTTTTGTCTCACAAAAAAGTACTGTAGCTTGGAAGGTAGGCTTGGGTAATAATGGTAATTCATGGGTTGGGTTACCAAGGCCAATGGAAATCGCCCAAGCCTACCATAAAACATGAGATGGTGCAGGTGAAGGTGGAAGACTTTTGAAGAAACCAGGGGTCCTTGGTGTGCACCATCAGCAGGGTACCCAAATTGTATATGAGAACAATAGACACCTAGTTATTTCAGGGAGTTTCCGAGAGAGAATACAGTGGTTTTGGCAGGGAGGAGCTTTCTGATTGGTGGTTTCTTGGTGTTTGGACTACTGATCAAGATCTGAGACCCTTGGCAGACACTTGCACTTCCTGATGTCCTCCTCAAGCTGTGACCTGTGGTTGTTGGGCATTTCGGCGGTTCCTGTGGGTAATGGCAGGGTGGGGGTTCACTGGGATGTTTGCTGGGGTATCAGGTCCTGGCTGTATGGTATGCCAATGTTGCACCATTAAGGATAGCAGCTGATGGAATAGGGGTTATTGTGGTTGCCTGTGTTGTCAGAAGGGTCTTCGTAAGTGCTTCTTGAATCTGTGTTAATCTGGGTGGGTGGTTGTCGATAGTTCTATGAGGAGGATGTATGTGGCTAATAGTGAATGTAAGGCGCTTCATTACAGGGTGTAGACATGTAAGGTGCACATGTAGTCCAGACTTGAGGCTGGCATTTAACGGGGTCCATGGCGCCAGCACAAGTTAGTCCGGTGATGATTACTACTGATTTAGTCCATCAATGGTACCTAGATGGGCTAAATTAGTACGAGGGAGCTGGGCGAAACTTGTGTGGATCTCGGGAGATATCAAGCTCAACTCTGTAGGCTCACATCTTGCTCGTTGGAGCCCCGGTAATGAAGTTCATTGCAGTCTTACAGGCATTATTAGTTACATACATTCTTCCCACTGAACCTTCGATAAGCACACATTCAGAGGAACACATTTTCTTGAGGCCAGAGAGCCGGCTGCTGCACAGACGATCACCGTAGCTCTTATCCATCAGTTGCCTAACTTGATGCTGCAAGGTTGACATGGCATGCAGACGGGGCTTGGAACTTCGGCCATTCCAGTGGCCTTTGCTCTGTTCATTATTCACAGGTGCCAATGAAATATCTGATGATCACATCTCACAGCTTGTACAGGTGGGCACCAAGAAGGTCAAGGCTCTGACTAGGGCCTTGGTGTCTTGATCCGGAGCCCGGGCATCAAGATTCCATCAATTGGGGAGTAAGTCCTTGACATTACCACTTCTCTCTCCCCCCTAAGTGAAATAACTAGTGATGTCAAACCACCTGTCCTTATATACAATGCATTACCACCACCGATCCTTATAACACAGTAGTGCGTAATAGTTATCTTGCATGCCTGCTGCACACTTGCAACCCTGCGCATCAACACCCTTGCAACAGTTGATCACACAAAATCCCAAAATAGTTAATAACTACAAATAAAACATTCAAAAACTTTCATTTTTTGTACAGTATATCCTCAAAAACAAATAGGAAAAATGTCATGTGTCTAAAAATAACCTTGATCCAGCCTGGAAAATCAAACGAGAGAAAAACAAACACAAGTTGGCTTTGGGAGGAAATAAATTCAAGAATGCAAATATTATTTACAACTCTTCTTTTTGTGTGCTTAAAAAAAGTATTTAAAAAAAAGAACAATCCTCCAATGCTGCATAGTTTAACCATGTGGCTGCAATTCTTCTTGAAAACATTTTTCTTCTTCTAATTTTGAAAAGAATACTACCAGTTGCGTGTAGATTGACTGGCCAGGAACTTTTTGTACTGCCAGGGGAGGATTGTCTAAAACAAAACTTTCCTGGCAGATTTCAAGAAAGTAACATAACTTCAACAAGAAACCTCCCGTCACAAACTCAACACTGGACTTAAATTTCAAAATGACTGGATCATCCTGAAATAATTCATCCAAAATTGAGAAAGAAGCACACAAAAACCATCTTTACTTTGAGTATCAATGAAAATGGCTGAAAGGTTCATGGCATGACTGATGATTTGTGCAAAAATATAAACATAGACATTTGCGGCATGTAATGCAGCAGCGTGTAGTGCATCCTATTATGCTCCTAGACTGTGTTAAGGACTACTGGTGATGTGGGTACTCTAAAAGGAAGTAGCTATGATGCTGGTTGCCCTGTGAATAACTAACCATCCCTCCATTTGCAATTAATGCTCTACTCACTATGGAATGGAATAGAACAAGAATGCACATTTCATTGAAAACTCAGGGTCAATTGTTTGGAAAAATTATTTCATCTGCTCAGGACTATAAGATCATTAGTGCAGCTCATAAATTTCATCAAATTGCCTTTGCATGTTTTGGAGCTCTTTACTGCTTAAAAGTGGTCTTCAAAGCTTTTGTTTGGTATAAAAAAACACATTTATTTTGGATAGTTTTTTTTTTAATCGATACATACTTTTCATTACAATGGCTTTTGATCATTATGTCACATTTTTTGCAAATTTTTTGTTTCATGACGTGGGTATGTCTTCTTGGAAACAATCAGTTAAAAGAAATGGAGGACAATAAGTAAAACATAATGAGTACAAGTTTGAGTTTATGGAGGGGGTGGTGGGATTATAATGGCATTTAGGTGTCGTTATGGTTAGCAGAAACATTAAGGCTACATTTAAAGGGCATATAGCTACTTCCTCTTGCATAAGGCACACCATTACATCATATAGGTCAGGTCAGGTGCTTTTATTAGCTTGCATCTGCTAACGGTAAACCTGTAGCCCGTTACAACCTGCCACAGAGAGGGCCCTCCTTGCCTCGCTACAAAACATCACCACATTGTAGCAAAGATGCGACCATCCAAACATCATGGTGGCGAGGACTGGTTTCTTCAAAAGTTAACAACAGGGCCCAATTTCAAAAAGCTGTGAAGCAGATTGGTTTTAATTTCTTTCAAAACAATTTGCAGAGCAAGAAAATACTTTGGAACTATTTATAAACAGTCCATCCACTTGACTAAATGGTTCCTGCTTGTACTTTGCAAGTTAGAACTATATAATCAAAAATCCACACTGGAAGCAAAAATGTGTATATGAAAACAGCTGACAGAACCTATGAATACATTTCATTGGTTGTGGCAGTGCTTTGTTTGTAGATACAAGACCAAAGTGTCAGATGCATATGACACTTGGGTCTACTTTTACATGTCCTGTACATGTACTTTGTACTCAAAGCAATAGCTTCTACAGGTAATTTCAATGGTTGATCAGATCAGTCTTGAGCTTCAGCTTGAAATTGGGCCCAACAGGCCCGTAGCGACACTACTCCTTAAATTCCATCCCTAGAAAATCTTAGTTCACATTTCAATACTCATTATATCTTTTAGAGGACTCATTTACTTAAGTACTTTCCTGGGGATGAGGCATATAACTATCTTTAGCGGTTGATCCAGGTGGTGGCCCTTGGGCCCGGGGGCCACCCCCTGTCCCCTACTCTCTTCAGGAATTTTCTCAACAAATAATGAAAAAAGAAAGAACAAAATTTTCACAGAATAATTTGTCTTCTCAATTTACCTCATCAAAAGGGAATCTCTATTGTAACACATTTTCTCAGCACACCCTGTCAGGTCAGGTGCTTATGTCAGCTGGCATCGCTAACAGTAACTTGTAGCCTGTTACAACCTGTCACAGAGAGAGGGGGGCTTGACTATCCTGCTCAAACTAAGATACCAATCACCCAATCACTTTGCAACACATAGAGCAGGCTGTCTATAGTGACACATTGTTTTAGGCCCAGCAGGGATTTCGAACCTTACTAGCATTAGACAGCCCTAAAAGAACACCAAGCTACGGGCCTGTACTAACAACCATTCCCATCTTCCACTTCACCTGCATGTTACATCTGCCATCTTTATTTTTTGAATATTCAAGTAGTATACAGTACTAAAGTGTGACAAAAACAATCCTAGAAATTAGGCAATTTAAAATTAAGGTTTTTACAACTGTTATTTTAAATTTTATGGCTGCAGGTTTTGAGTTTGCAATTTTAAAAAAAGTGTGAGATATGATAAATTGAATGTGTGATTTCCAGTGTGAAAGAGTCTGCACATTTTAAGAAAAGTAAATCACAAATATTTGTACACATGTATGTTGAATGTGAAAAACAGTATTTATCCTCGTTGAAAAAGGAAGTCCTAGATTTACTGTCATGAAATGAGAATTCCATTTTTGCTCAAAAACTTAGCCATGTCTGTTTTTTAATAGACACAAAGCCCACAAACTTAGCCATGTCTGTTTTTTTTATAGACACTTAGCCAAACTTAGCCATGTCTGTTTTTTTTTTGATAGACACAAAAGCCACAAACTTAGCCATGTCTGTTTTTTGATAGACACAAAGCCCACAAACTTAGCCATGTCTGTTTTTTTGATAGACACAAAGCCCACAAACTTAGCCATGTCTGTTTTTTTGATAGACACAAAGTTCACAAACTTAGCTGCAGGTTTTGTATGAGGTTGCAATTTGTGAAAAAGTGTGATATGTGAATGTCCAGTGTGAGAGAGTCTGGACTTTTTAAGGAAAGTAAATCCAGAATATTTGTACACATGATGCATGTTGTATGTCAAATACAGTAATTATCTTTGTTGAAAATGGAAGTTCTTGGTTTACTGTCATGAAATGAAATTTCCATTTTTGTTTGTACATGCTCAAACACGGTTTCAACTTTAAAGCAATCATAGAAGAAAACATAATATTGATGTACTATTGATAGTTGAGTGGAATCAGACTTATGCTAGTGTCACTCTGTTTCTGACAAGTTTCTGAGGGTATTTTACAGAAGTCTTTTTACATTGCAATTTACTGGCAGGGTATACTTATGGTAGTATTGTCCAAGACCAGTATCCTCATTTGGTGTATCTCAACATAATCATACATTCAATAACAAATCTGTGCATAATTAGGGCTCAATCATCAGCCATCAAAGTTGCAAGAAAATAATAAAGGAAATTTATCGTTTTGCATATAGATAAATTCTTTCAGATGTGTCAGAAAGGCTTCATGTGTATTAGCCTTTCACAAATTCAAATCTGTCAGTGAAAAATAACCTCTTTCTCTGAAACTACATTCTTCAAAGTGTGTAATTTCTAGGAGTGTTTAAAACTTCCACAGCTCTCCAGTGCTCTTTACCTACAAGTCATAATTGTTATAATCCTAACTACCAAAAGTACCCCCTGCCCTTACACAATGCTGCGCTAATACAAACTATTCTATTCATTGGCTCACTGTTCAATCCAGCAGGATGACAGCATGATGCAGATATTCATCTATGCATCTTGTATTACCTTATCTGTTTGGGTCGAGATCCCTCTGTGATTTTTCACCTTTTCATTCACATGTAGTTCAATTATTTATGGTGTGGTGAAACTCGTATGGTCTACAATACATGTAGCTAATGGTCAACCTGAAGGCCCCTCATCTCAAGCTTGTTTTTCAACATCGGGCATGATACTTTTCCCACTCTAATCGGGTTTCTGCATACCATTTTTCCAGTAATAGAAAAGCATTAAGAACATGTGCTTCCATTCTGGGTTCAACTTATGAGATGGTTCTGGGTTTTAGTTTCCCATATTTACTTGAAGAAAAAACTCTGTGTATATTTTAATAGCATAATGGTGTTAAAGTTGTTATGTGTTTTGCTTCAGTAAAAATTGATGCATATATGCCTTCTAGCATTTATATGCAATCTTGTTGGTGTAAGGTATGACATCTGCACTACCATGCAGATTGTTGTGGGTTCGAGTCCCACCCACTTTGTCTATAGGTGCTTGAAGGGACTAAGTATGCATAGAGCTAGATTGCTGAAGTTTAAAATTTACAACATCAAGAAACAAACTGAAATGTCATGCCAAGTATTCACCAAAGCCTTATTTGTTTACCAGCAACTTATATGCATTATGTACTTCATGTGTAGCATTAGGTACTTAGCTCCCTCCTCCAGAATAATCCAGCAAAACACTTTCTCAACCAACCCCCACGGAATATTGGTTTATAATTAAGATTTAATTATTTACTCTACATCCATGTTGGACAATAACATCATACAAAATCAAACAAAACAGAAATGAACAGTGACCTCCAGCAAGTCTTAAATAAGTTGCCAGAATTGTGTGGTATTTAATTTGAATGAAGGCAAAGAATTTGCAAAGCAAAAGACAAGTGCACCTATCAATCTTATCCAACTTATCCAAGCTGACAGGGCTTAATTCCCTCAAAAAGAGCCCACCAAATTTGATCATTGTTTGAATAACGTGAAAATAATACTTTCTCCTATATGAGTAACATACTCTTACACATATGGACAGAAAAACATCGTGACCAGTAATTCTTTTTGGATAACTTCAAAATTAACCAATTGGTATTGATTGAGAAGGAACAACAAACAAATTGTCTGTGAGTAAGTGAAGTGACAAAATCAAAGGCAGTTGCTTGTTTACTTTTGTATTTCCACAAAAACCCAATTGGTACACCTGTGGTTGAACGAGTAGTTAAATTATGTATTGAGATAGTTCTGGGTTCAACTCCTGTCATAGTTTCCTACACTGACTGGAAGGGATAGACTCTCTTTTTCTCTTTTTTTTTAAAAATCATAACTGTTTCTTTAGTTTTCATACTTTGTGCATCAGCAGCCTACATATATACATCGTGGTAAGCTAATGTAAGACATCTGCACTACCATTTAGACTGTAGTGGGTTCAATTACCACTATCTCGTTTCAAGGGATGATCAATCTAGCTGCACTTTGTTGAGTGAGTACAAAATCATCAAAGCATTTAAAATATATGATGCCACACCAAGTATATTGACATCAGCTCTATTTGTAAACCAGCCTTGTACATGTGCTTCCATTCTGGGTTCAACTTATGAGATGGTTCTGGGTTCTTAGTTTCCCATGTTTACTTGAAGGAAAAACTCGGTATATATTTTAATAGCATAAAGGTTTTGAATTCTTCTGTGTTTTGCTTCAGCAAAGTAGATGCATATACCTTTGAGCATTTTTGCGCAAATTTGTTGGTGTAAGGTATGACATCTGCACTATCATGCAGATTGTTGTGGGTTCGAGTCCCACCCAATTTGCCTATAGGTGCTTGAAGGGCATTAAATATGCATAGAGCTAGATTGCTGAAGTTCAAAATTTACAACATCCTAAAATAGTTGAAATGCCATGCCAAGTATTTCACAAAAGCTTTCTTTGTACACCAGCAACTTATATACATATGTACTTCCATTGAATGCACTCTAGATGATTCTGGGTTCAACTTATGCTCCCCATAGAACCGTGACTGACTCCTACCCTAAAACGTCTGAGAACTCTTATAAATAGGCTCACTTCTCTCATATCTATCTGGAGATGACTAGTGCAAGCTATAGTCGAAAGGTTGAGAACCAATTAAGAACTTATATCGTGGTAGTGAAGTTAATAACGATTCTATAAGCTTAAGTAGTTGTCCAGGCCGATTTTCTACCTTCTGCTCAGATAGTAGTTAAAAAGCAGGACATATCTTTTGAGAACAGAGAAGTCGCCTGAAAATCTACTATGCAGTTGTAGAATATATAGCAAGAACAAAATCTACCGAACAAGTAGACACACACATGGTGTTACCACAAACCAGATATGTATCGATACCTCACCATGCAATTCCTCAAATCCCATAGAATATTTTAATAAACACAGTTAAAATATTTGAAATGTCATGCCAAATTATTTTCACAAAAGCCTGTTTGTACACCAGCAACTGTATGCGTTATGTACTTCAACTGATCTCTCTTGGATGGTTCTGGGTTCAACTTGTGCTGAATTTTCCTACTGTTACTTGGATACAAACTTGATATACGGCCTAATTGTAAACTAGCCCTGTACATGTGCTTCAACTCTGAGTTCAACTTATGAGATGGTTCTGGGTCCAGTATCTGTCTTAGTTTCCCATGTTTACTTAAGGGAAAAACTCTTTATTTGTGGGTGGTTTTTTTTGCTTCAGCAAAGTAGATGCAAATACCTTTAAGAATTTATATGCAATCTTGTTGGTGTAAGGTATGACATCTGCACTACCATGCAGATTGTTGTGGGTTCGAGTCCCACCCAATTTGCATATAGGTGCTTGAAGACATTAAATATGCATAGAGCTAGATTGCTGAAGTTCAAAATTTACAACATAAAAAAATAGTTGAAATACCATGCCAAGTATGTTCACAAAAGCCATTTTCGTTCACCTGCAACTCAAGTACATAATGTACTTCCATTGAATGCACTCTAGATGATTCTGGTTCAACTTATGCTCCCCATAGATTCGTGACTGACTCCTACACTGAAACCTCTGAGAACTCCTATAAATAGGCCCACTTCTCTCATATCTCTCTGGAGATGACTAGAGCAAGCTATAGTAGAAAGGTTGAGAACCAGTTAAGAACTCACTTTGTGGTAGTGAAGTAAATAACGATCTTATTGGGTGAAGTAGTAGTCCCGGCCGTTATTCTACTGTCCGACCAGGTAGTAGTTTAAAAGAGGACAGTTCTTTTCAGAACAGAGAAGTTGCCTGAAGATCTACTATGCGGTAGTAGAATATACCTGGCAAGGTGACACACACATGGTATTACCACAAACCAAATATATCGATACCTCGCCATGAAATGCCTCAAATCCCGTAGATTTTTTTTATATTAACACATTAAAATAAATGAAATGTCATGCCAAAGTATTTTCACAAAAGCCTTTTTTGTGCACCAGCAACTTGTATGCATTATGTACTTCAACTGATCTCATTTGGAAGGTTCTGGGTTCAACTTATGCTGAAGTTTCCTACTGTTGCTTGGTTAAAAAACTTTGAAATAGAATATCAATATTGTTTTTCAGTTTTTATATTTTGTGCTTCAGCGACTTCCCTATGTGACGCTACTGCAATACCTTTCAGCATTGATAGGCGTGACAAGGTGTGACATCTGCACAACTATGCAGATTGTTGTGGGTTCGAGTCCTACCCAATTTGTCTATAAATGTTCTAAGGTATTATATACGCATAGCTAGGTTCCTGAAGTACAAAACTTTCGACAGCATGTAAGTTATTGAATCCAAATAAATAAAATTAAAATTCAAAAGGCTCAGCATAAGTTGTACCCCAAAGACAAACAGTGTACTTCCATTTTAGACTAAATGCAAATAAGTTAGAGAATGCTTAGTTGTTGAAGGACAACATTTTCAGAGTTGTGGCTGTATCACTTTATTTATGCTCTGGACTTAAGCAAGTACTTAAAATACACATCAGTTTTCGTTATTTAGTTGGTGAGGAACAAAGACAATTGTGTTTGCATGTTCAGGGGTACAATTTGCTAGAAATAATTGTTAACGTTGATTTAACACTGTCAACAACCTCATGCCAACCAGCCTTCTGGCTGTACCTTTTTAACGTTGCCAGCTTACCAACCGAGCAAAGAACTTAAATTGTGTGTCTGCCAAAATATTGGTAACATTAATTGAGGTAACTATTGGATGAGCAAAAAAGATTGCAAATTTGATGATTAATGTAAGTAAGTTAAAATTAATAAGCATGGAATTCCTCCAATGTTGCTCAATTTATATGAAACCTAAAGTGGCAGCATTTCTTTCTTCCAGCAATGACTGTATCAGCTAACAACAAAAATCATTGTGAAAGTTTATCATTCTTTTGATTAAAAGTTCATTCAACCTCATTAGTAATTATCACCAAAAATAATTTAATAGTATAAGTCCAAAGGCTCACTTTCTGTTATAAAACTTCTAACCAGTTCCAATTCTCCATAAAAATATTTCCATAAATGGCCCGACAAAGGCTAAATGACACCACAACACACATATGCAACAGAAGCAGTCACTATACCATCTTATATCCTTCTTGCTGTGAAGGAGTTTCCAACAGCTAATTCTCTTCTCACAAAAACAAAAGCCTCAGCCAAAACATGAAACTCAGTTTTTAACAGTCATTTTTCTAAATTTCAAGAAAGCCTGTTAATGTGAATTTGCCGCTAACTATTCTGGAGTAACAGAAACCAACTGTCATATCATTTGCTTCCAAAACAATTCACTATTGTGTATCTTATTTTTAAAGCTTCTCATTTCTTTTCAATTGCTATTTAATTGCCATGCAGTACACCAAGGTGTCTTGCAGCAGCAGTGCTGGATGAAACCCCACTTGGACATTGTCGCAGGACGGGAAGACCAAAACTCTGCTGGATTGATGGACTCGCCAACTGGAGTGGCCTCAGCATGACTGAACTAGCTGGGGCGACCCTACAGGGACACAAAATCACCCCTGCACCAGCCACACAACCCCGGTAAAGTAGGCGGTTGTTACGTCAACGAGTAGTAGCCTACGAGGACTGAAGATCATGATGAAGGAAGAAAATCAGTGTTTTGAAAGTGTCAGTTTGGATGGATGTTGGATGCTGGTGGGGGCTTTGTGACCACATCTCCCCCTGGACCTGGATCCTGCCATTGGTGGACTCTTTCAAGAACAAGACTGAACAGGACACCTCAAGTGATTGCTGATAGAGTAAAGCACAGTTTCTTCTGTGAAGGTACAGAACAATTTGTTTATAAACATTATTGTAAGCATCTGAGTTATAACCCATTTTTTGTTCCACAATGCAAGCGTGTAATTAATAAAAATGAATATGACTTCTTGTGACAGCTGTACTATCAAATCAATCTTAACTAATGAGTAATTACTCAATTAGGCATTGAGGATACTCAATGAGGCATTAATTACTCTAGGGAAATTAGGCTTCATTCATGAGTAAACAGTTCTAGCAGTTTTTCAACTTTTGACTCGGCAAAACAAAAACTTACAGTGTATCTTGATTAGGCTGTCTTCCCTATACCCACAAATCTTTGTTGCCTTTAAACCACTATTGCATCGGGCAGCAGCGTCTTCGTGTAATGAATGCGCTAGCGAATCGAAACATGCTATGGTTACATATTGCGCAGCCGGAAAAGTTTCCCATGTAACCCTTTGTGTATAGGTCCGCATTAATTCAGGTTTGTAATGACTCCCGAGGAACCCCTTTTCACTGTCATTGGTCAGACCATGTCTCTGACCCAAACCAGTTTGGTTAAACCTTTGCCCTCAATATGGACATCGCCTGCCGGACCAACGGGTCTGGCAAATGGATTTAGCAGCATTTTACCATCCATTGTGATTACATTTAATATTGATTGGAAAGAACCAAAGGAAGAGGGAAATAATGTGACTGTGTGAATGGCATGTAACAAAATAATTACCTTTTGTTAATTGGACGACTGAATACTTTGATTTAAAATATCTGGTGCTGTATTAATATTCTCCATAAATCATAAATTATCAGACTTTTAAGTCACTGGACCATTTTGGTCAATGTCATTGTGAATATTTGGACTAAAATAAAATACTCATCAAAATTGCAAGAGAACAATGGACCTCAGCTGAGGCCTCGATTTCAATTCAAATATTTTAGAAAGAAATTAGTTCTTTCTAAAAAACAATGTTACTTCAGAGGGAGCTGTTTCTCACAATGTTTTATAGGCCTCTACTTACCAGTAGTGTCTGGTGCCTTACAAAAACAACTCCTTAACAATTAAAATGTGAAATTATTATCAGGGAGTTATTTTGTGTAAAGAAAAATAATTTCCAAATCACATGTTGTTGACATGCCAATATATCCTTAAGCAAGACACCTTACCATTACATAGCCTTTGGATGGTACATTAAGCCGTTGGTGTCGTGTGTTATGTAACACATGAAAAAGAACTCAGTGTAATTATCTAAAAGAGAAGTGGTTTGCCCCAGTGTTCATGGCTGTGGCTGCTGACTGCGCTGTGGCACCTTGTAAACCCTTATAAGGTGCTAAAACAATTGGGTCTGAGAACTTCAAACCTTTCTTTCTGTAAAAATGTATACAAAGCACCTTGAGTATCTTATTGGTAGATACGTGCCCGGACAAAGTTTTCAGAGTTGTGGCTGTATCACTTCATTTATGCTCTGGACTTAAATGAAGCATAAAAGTTGTTTTTACATGTATATAAAATCAAACCTAATGCTTGGGGATCCGTTATTACATATTGCAACAAGAAAAAAAGTTCAATTTCACAGACACATTTGAAAACAAAAGGTTAGCAGGGTTATATTCTAATTATCAATTGCTGCTGAACAACTTAAAACCAAACCTGGCCCAAAGTGGATCAAAATGGATCAGCAGTCGATGATTCATATCAGGGTCCAAGTGTTTAAAATTAGTCCCATTTATCATGGTGTCTTTATAATTTGTATCAGTTAATACTTTGTCGAACTTGGCGTATCCCCCCCTGTATATCTTGATACTGCAATATCTTCTACTGCGTTTCCATGGATTAACCATCAGTAAGACCATTCAGTGTCAGAGAAGGCATCCGGACATCTTCTCCGAGCATCTTCTTAAGGATATTCAGGAAAATGGAAGACACTGACTCATGAAAGTGTGTATAACCTGAGAAACATTCAAAGAAATGTAACAAAATGGCTTTTGTCAGCTTTTGTCCTCATCGTATGTTACATCAAGAATCTCAGTCAGATGAAGGCAATCAGATTTCAAGCACAGTCTATCATGCTCTGGGAACTGTCTCATCTTCATTGTAATCAAACCTGCTTGAACTACTGAGGTATCTGTATCTACTCCTTAACCATAGATAGTCAGAAGATGCTGCAATCAGAGAGGGCATTTGTTTGAAGTTACTTCATATCATGTGAAGATTGTGACATTCCAGAAGTTATCTGTTCTCAAAAGTTGTATCTTTGGTGTGACAGGATGCTAATCACAATGCATCACAATGCATCACAATGCATCTAATAAGTGGAGACTCCAGATGGAAGTAGATGCAAGAACTGCAACAAATTGCCACCAACATTGGTTGTTTATTTCATGAAGTCCAGTCACAGAGTGGGCTGTATGTCATGTTTGATACTGATGGAGGACTGTCATATCAAAGAAGAACAACAGCAAGGAGCAACCATGATACCAGTAAATGTTGATGGTGAAATAACCATTGGAAACACAAGTAATTTAAGACTCCAGACTAAAGTATAGACGCAAGAACTTCATAATTGCCACCAACATTGGTTGTTTATTTCATGAAGTCCAGTCACATAGTGGATTGTGTGTCATGTTTGATACTGATGGAGGACTGTCATATCTAAGAAGAACAGCAAGGAGCAACCAGGATACCAGTAAATGTTGATGGTTAAAAAACCGTTGGAAACACAAGTAATTTGAGACTCCAGACTAAAGAATAGACGCAAGAACTTCATAATTGATACCAACATTGGTTGTTTATTTCATGAAGTTCAGTCACAGAGTGGATTGTATGTCATGTTTGATACTGATGGAGGACTGTAATATCTACTGTGGTTTAAGAGTAATAAGGATACCAATGTTGATGGTGAAATAGTCAAGGGAAACATTTACATTGGAAACACTTATTAGAAAGAATTATAGATGCAAGAATTGCATATTTGCTACCAACGTCTGTTGTTTATTTCATGAAGTCCAGTCACAGAGTGGTCTGTATGTCATGTTTGATACTGATGGAGGACTATCTAATGTAGCTCAAGAGCAATAATGAGCAGCCAAGATATCAATTAGTCTTGATGGTGAAATAGTAACAGGAACATGTATAAGTGGAGACTCAAGACTGAAGTATAGAAGCAAGAGCTAAAAAATTGACACCAACACTGGGTGTTTATTTCATGAAGTCTGTCACAGAGTGGTCTGTATGTCATGTTTGATACTGATGAGGACTGTCATATCTAATGTTGTTCAACAGCAATAATAAGCAACCAAGATACCAATAAGTGTTAACTTAATTTAGTTTTTAACTATTTTTAACTTTTTAAAAACCTTTTGAAAACTTTTTAACTTTGTTAACTTTTAACTTTTGTTTACTTTTTAACTTCTTAAACTTTTTTTAAAAACTTTTTAACTTGTTCAGGGTTAAAAAAAAATGTTCAATCTGTGCCCAATTTTTCAGATCTGCCTGAGGCAACCAAAAAGTAGCTTTGCACAATGAAGTTATGTTTACCAGTTCACAAGCAGAAGTGTCACTTCACAACGTTAAACATGTTTAACTTTTCAAAATTATCCATGAAGCATATTATGTACATGTGAACAATGTTACAACTTGTGCATTACATATTTTTTGCTTAAGCTGTGGGTTTTTGTTACCTTGGCTCATTTCCTGATGGCCAAGTCTTGGGATGTGAGTCAAGATCCACTGTCATAGTAAAGACTGTGGTGAACTTTAATGTTAAGAAGATAGTCAAGTTATGTTGCCTCTAGTTCTGAAGGCAGAGTGGTAGAATGTGGTAGAGTGGTAAGATCCATAGTCATGGTTAGGACTGAGGTGAACTTTAAAGCTTAGAAGGGTTGATTGTAAGTGGTCAAGTTATGTTGGCTCTAGTTATGATGGCCGAATCATAGAATGTGAGTCAAGATCCATAGTCATAGTTAAGCATGTGGTGGGCAGTAATGTTAATAGAAGCGTTGATTAAAAATGGTCATCTTGGCTCAAGTTCTGATGGCCGAATCTTAGAATGTGGGTCAAGATGTCCACACCATTTACAATTAATGCTTCTATTAAGATTAAAGTGCACCACAGGCTCGACTGTGACTATGGATCTTGACATGCATTCTGCAATTCAGCCATCACAATTTGAGCCAAGAAAACTCAACCACTAAACGATCAATGCTTCTAAGCATCAAAGTTCACCACATACTTAATTATGACTATGGATCTTCACCCACACTTTCTGGCTCAAAATCTGATGGCTGAGTCATAAATGTGGGTCCAAATTCAATGTTACAAGCGAGTGTTGAATTGAATGGTTGGAAGCATTGATTGTAAATTGTCAAGTTATCTTCCAGCTTTATTGGAGCTGGGTGTGCCTCAGATGCATATGTGTGACGCAATGTCTTACATTAAATCCAGTCACAGAGTCTTCTATATGTTTGATACTGATGGAGGTATATTGAATGTAGCTCAAGTGCAATAATGAGCAACTAAGATATCAATAAGTGTTGATGGTGAAATAGTTATGGGAAACATGTGTAAGTTGAGACTTAAGACTGAAGTATAGAAGCAAGAACTTCATAATTGACACCAACACTGGGTGTTTATTTCATGAGGTCCAGTCACAGAGTGTTCTGTATGTCATGTTTGATACTGATGGAGGACTGTTAAATGTAGCTCAAGTGCATTAATGAGCAACCAAGATATCAATAAGTGTTGATGGTGAAATAGTTATGGGGAACATGAATAAGTGGAGACTCAAGACTGGTGTATAGAAGCAAGAACTTCATAATTGACACCAACATCAATGTATATTTCATGAAGTCCATGTCACAGAGTGGTCTGTATGTCATGTTTGATACTGATGGAGGACTGTCATATCTAATGTAGCTCAAGAGCAATAATGAGCAACCAAGATATCAATAAGTGTTGATGGTTAATTAATTAAGGGAAACATGTATAAGTGGAGACTCAAGACTGGCGAATAGAAGCAAGACCTGCATAATTGACACCAACACTGGGTGTTTATTTCATGAAGTCCAGACACAGAGTGGTCTGTATGTCATGTTTGATACTGACGAGGACTGTCATATCTAATGTAGCTCAAGTGCAATAATGAGCAACCAAGATATCAATAAGTGTTGATGGTGTAATTAAGGGAAACAAGTGTAGGAGGAGACTCGAGACTGCTGGTGTATAGATGTAGGAACTGAGTATTTGCCACCAATGTCTGTTGTTAATTTCATGAAGTCCAGTCACAAAGTGGTCTGTATGTCATGTTTGATACTGATGGAGGACTGTCTTCTCTAATGTAGCTCAAGTGTTATGGTGAAATAGTTAAGGGAAACATGTATAAGTGGAGACTTGAGACTGGCGTACAGATGCAAGAACTGCATATTTGCCACCAACGTCTGTTGTTTATTTCATGAAGTCCAGTCACAGAGTGGTCTGTATGTCATGTTCGATGAGGACTCTCATATCTAATGTTGTTCAAGAGCAATAATGAGCAACCAAGATACCAATAAGTGTTTACTTAATTTTGTTTTTAACTTGTTCAAACTTTTTAACTTTTTTTTTACTTTTTAAATTTTCAAAATGTTCAATCTGGGCAAATTTGTTCAGATCTGCTTTAAGCACCCCAAATGTAGCTAATGCACAATGAAATTGTGTTTATCAGTTACACACGAAAGTGTCATGTCACAATGTTTAAAACTTCCATAATTGTCCATGTATCATACTGACATGTACGTGTTACAACTTGTGCGACACTTATTTTTTGCAAAAGCAATCGTACAATATCGGTAAACAGTATTGTCCAAGGGCCCACACTTCGTGTATCACAACTTATATATAAAATAACAAACCTGTGACAATTTAGGCTCAATCGGTCATCAGAGTCGAGAGAAAATAACGTGAAAAACCCACCTTGTTTCCGCACGTTTCGTTGTGTCATGACATGTGTTTAAAATAAATCTGAATTATTTTCAAGTTGACAATTGTTTTAATGTTTTCTCAAAAAGTGAAGCATTTCATGGAATAATATTTTGAGAGAAGTCTTTCACCATTACCTTCTGTCAGCCCTGTAAGTTATTTGTAAATCTGTGAACTTTTTATTTTTGCAGTGAACTTAAATGCTTATAATTGATTGTAAATGGACAGGTTATCTCGGCTCACAAAATCTAATAATGGCTGATTCATAGAATGTGGGTCAAGATCTGTAGTCATATTTAAGCCTGTGTTGAACTTAAATGATAAGAAGCAATGGTTGTAATTGGTCAAGATATCTTGACTCAAGTTCTGATGGCTGAATCATAGAATGTTGGTCAAGATCCATATTCATAGTAACGCCTGTGGTGAACTTTAATGTTAATAGAAGCATTGATTGTAAATGGTCATCTTGGCTCAGGTTCTGATGGCCGAATCTTAGAATGTGGGTCAAGATTCACAACATTTACAATTAAGGCTTCTATTAAGATCAAAGTTCACCACAGGCTTAACTATAAATACGGCTCTGACCCGCATTCTCCGATTCAGCAATAAGAATTTGAGCCAAGAAAACTTGACCATTTACAATCAACACTTTTAAGCATTAAAGTTCACCACATGCTTAACTATGACTATGGATCTTGACCCACAATTTCTGGCTCAAGTTCTGATGGCTGAGTCATAGAATATGGGTCAAAATCCAATGTTATAAGCAAGTGGTGAACTTTATTGCCTTGAAGCGTTGATTGTTAACTTGTCTGCCAGCTTTGGAGCTGGAAGTAGCTTAATCTTCTTTGGGTGTGCCTCAGATGCGCATGTGAGACGCAATAACTTATTACAGGATTACTATTATAAGAAAAAGCTTTAGAAAGGAGCTCACACTACCACAAAAAAAGTTGAAACTATTTTTATTTCAATTGTAGGGAAGGATATTCTCTTTTAAACAAAACGGAGTTGAAAAAAGTCAATACAAGCACACAAAATTAGCCTGAACACAATTTGGAATTTCCAGACTGTTTAAGTACTTTCTGTATATTTTGTTATAGCATCAGACAATTTATAGCTTAATCAGCATCCTACTGGAGTTGAGAACAACAATAGCAGATTTTAGTTTTTTTAAATATTTTTAATCTTTTTAACTTTTTAAAAATGTACAAAATTCATAGATTCTGCAGACTAAGTTTTAATTGTAAATAATCTTCATTGTAAATGGCTAAGTTATCTTGGCTCAAGTTTTGATTGCAGAGTTGTGCTGCATTACAGTTTAGAGTGTATAATGGCCAAGTCATCTGAGTATTGGAACTCATGTTCTGATGTTCAAGTTGTCAAAATGTGAGTTTAGATGCAGACATTGATGTAAATAGGGGGGTGGGGGCAAGGGGTCAGGACATGCGCCACAGTTTTCGTTGTTTTGTTTTTTGTTCTGAGGTTTATTTTTTTTTGGGGGGGGGGGGTGAAAGTGTGTGACAGCACCGTCCTTTCAACTTGCCCCCAGGCGCCACGAACCCTATCTACTTCAATGGTTGCATAGATACTTAAAAAAACTAAGACAAATGTACACAATGACAAAATGTTTAAAAGTGTCACTTGTACAAATTTAATGACAACGCTTTGTACTTCCAATGTAGTTTATGTAGCAGGCTGTAGATGGATGTTATGTGATAAGGGGTTATATGTTTGTTGCAACCGAGTCAGAGGTTTTTAGTAATGTTTTGGAGATGCCCAGTAAATAAACAACATGTTGGAACATTGACGTTTGTACATGTACTATAGTGTGCATGTATGGAACTTCTGGTTTATTAGTTGGCAAGGATATTTATCCAACACTGATGATTGTCAACATCCTCTGTGACTACTCACTGTGCCTCAGCGATAACTAAGAACTGTATTTTGTTTATGAACATGTGTTAAGTCACTTTTCCGACTACACATTGGTCGTACAGGTCAGATTCAAAACACCGATTCCAGGAAGTTGTTGACAACATGGTTTGTGTAGTTTCTATCTTCTATAAAATTCAGTCAATTCTCAAAACTTCAGAGAGGACAACATTGATGTACATGTATGAGCTTCTTCTTCTAAGGAGACTTGAATGAGGCAATGGTGCTTGTGAATCAATACTCACTGTGTGGGGAAACAGCACTGTCTCTACCAAGCTTCTCCAAGTAGTTGACTGGATTGCTGCTCATAAGATGCTTCCTCTTTCTTCTGATGACGCTATCTCTGATGATAAGATGCTGACTCTCTCTTCATCATCATGATCATGTTGCTTGTGCAAATGTGCTTTTTGATCAGTTGAATTCACCGTTTTGGGGTGACAGCCACTTTTTTAACTGGTGAAAAGTGAATAATATTTGTCAATGGACAACATTGTTTTATTAGTTTACTTGTTTTATTAGTTTACAAAGTTTGCACTTGAAAGCAGGTTGTTAAAACCCTCGACCATTCAATATAACTGGGGAGTAGTCAGATGGGATTGATGAGAGCATGATGGTATTTAAATGTTGGTACATACAGTAACTTTAGGACAAAATTCTTGTTCATGTCATTGTAAATTTGTATACAGACACACAAAATTATGTGCGATGCTTTGCCACAAAGCATGATGACAAAGGCATTTCTATGAAGGTCTTCTAAGTTGTAGTTTTATAACGCCATTCATACTGTTCATGTATTTCTTGGGAATTTCTTGTTAAATTTGAACAAAATGGGTTTTTTTCTTTTTATTTTTTTTATTATCTTTTTGTGAAGCCTTTCTTCAGTGGTGAAATGTTGCTCACGAGTCCGCATCCATATTGAGGGTCGTTAAAAATAGATCATCGTCGTCGTCGTTATGCTCGGTTTCGCGCCAATTTGTACTAGCCGGGGCTGCGTTCAACTATTGCTGCTTGTACTTTGTGTGGGTATAGGAACACAAGCCATAATAGATTGCCGTCGTCGTTGTCATTGTGCTCGGTTTAGCGCCAGTTTGTACTAGCCGGGGCTGCGTTCAACTATTGCTGCTTGTACTTTGTGTGGGTATAGGAACACAAGCCACATTTTTATGTTTTCTTCATCAACTTTGATTTTCAGAACTTGATAGATCAGCTGTCACAAGAAGTCATGTTTGAGCTTTGCTTCTTTTTAGTCCCTCTTGGTGTTTGATAATGTCCTTATTGTAACAACTGTTGTTTTCATTTAGTTTTAGTAGAAGTATGCTTACTGCATCTAGTGAATTTATGAATGAATAAATTATAATAATTGTTATATAAACAAAATAGCACCATGGCAGTACGTAAATACATTTTAACAAGGGTGACAATAAATAGGAATACAAGTTTAGTTTGATAAACAATTGAAAGGGCATTGTGAAAACTCAATGGGTGTTGTCTGAACCCTATACATGCAAGGTGTGTAGGTTTTAAATCATCTCTACCAATGATCCGCAAACTATCTTAACATGACCGAAAAGTATAGGTATGTACTCGCAATGAGCTCTGCAGAATGGTTAAGCATGTTTGGGCTTTGGCTTAGTATGTGTCATTTCATGGTCTAAAATTTTGAGGATCGCCAATTCATCTTTATTTTTGTTCGCTTTCATGTGTTATTGTAATTAATCTGTCAAATGAATGAAACATCATCAACCAACCATAAGATTAGTCTGAGAGAGAGAGAGAACAAATTTTAGACATATTTTTGTTTTCAAAATACTCTTGAGAAGAATAAAATATGCTTTTTCCAACCTGCTTACCAAACAAAGCGACAATTTTAGATGGCCTGACGTTTCGACCTAGTAGGTTCAAAACATCAGGCAATTCAATATTTTTTTTAAATTACACTTATATAAAAATTTTCACCTTGCTGTTGAACCCTTTACCAAGAACGTTTCCTGTACTGAGAAACATTGTCGGGCCTACGCATATGCAAATATTATCAAGCAGAATGCACAATTCATAGCTATTAGTGATAGCACGTAATCTAATTCTAAATGCTCGCGCGTACACACCTTTACAAAGTTTTTGAAAAAATACTGCAAACCTTGAATTTTCCACTGTCAAAGTGTCTGTATTTTTTTAACGTTTTTAACAAAACAGCATTTATGAATGGGAATAAAAGAGTAGTGACTCGTTTGTAAACATCTGTGCGATAAAGGCCCTTGCCTTCAGTTCGGGCCTTTATCACATGGCAACGACCCTGCCGGTTCTAAACGGCTGTTAAAGAACTTGTCGCTACCCTTTTATTCCCTTGTTTAGTTACCTTTGGCTATATGAAGATTGCGCTTATATTTTCCCACTTCTTAGAAGGTGCAGCAAATACACCCTCTTGTAATGGCCGCCGTATTTGATGATGCGCTGCTAAAGACTCTCAGCCAATGGCTACGTAACGCTTTGGACACATTTCAAGGGGTCTTTCGAGTGGAATCCATAATGCAAGCTATTTTAACATCCTTCAACTCTGGTCAATTTAATGTAAAGTATTTGTGGAGGCTTTGGAAATAAAAACAAAAACTAGGGTAAATTTGTTGGGATAAGTAAAAAAAATAATCAAACAGTGTCCAAATTGCAGAGCTGTTTTTCAAAAACTTGTTTTCAACAAAAAGTGCTGGGCTGCATGCTCTCTATGATTAAACATGACAACAAAAACACAATTCCAAAGTTTATCAAGTAATTTCTCCTTGTGCTGTAGTGAACAGTCTCTGTTAAGTTGCATGTTTTTGTTTTATTTGTAATGCTTTCTCTTACCTGGCAAGAATTAAGAATTCAGCTCAGATCTAACATTAATGTTCTTGAAGATGTCATAATTTCAGACTTAATGAGTAGTCTAGTATAGTAGATATGTGAGAACTTGACTCTCTGTCATGTATAGGCCTATGATGTATAGTAAAATAGGGTAGTACTAGTATAGTGTTCAGTATAGTACAAGTAGATAAGTGGCAGTATGTAGAAGTAGAATAGTTGTCGGGATAGTTTATTATCAGTAATCATCAGAATTAGAAATATAGATTAGCTGCAGTATAGTACAAGTAGATAAGTAGCAGTATGTAGAAGTAGAATAGTTGTCGGGATAGTTTATTATCAGTAATCATCAGAATTAGAAATATAGATTAGCTGCAGTATAGTACAAGTAGATAAGTAGCAGTATGTAGAAGTAGGATAGTAGGAGGATAGTTGTATCAGTAATCATCAGATTAAGTATAGATTAGCTGCAGTATGAATAATAGTAACAGTAGGATACTTAATAAGAATCTTCAAGAACATTTTTGTAAAATCTGATCTCTCCTTACAGGTGAGAGAAATTCACAACATAAACATGTCACGGGATCTTTTCAATCAGTTTCTTGAAAGCTAAGGAACTGAACACTAAGCTGGCCCCTAATTATAAGGTTCCATGTTTAAATGCCATGAACCCTAAACCTTCATTTAAAAAAAAACGTTAAAACTAAAAGCTGCATTTAAATTTGATTCCCAAAGAAGCTCATTCACTTCTTATCAGGCAATGCTACATCAGCCATGGCTGCTTACTGCAGATCTCTGCGCCTTAGTCCCATAGATTTATAAATTGACACTTCTTTCTGATTAACATTAACTTTGAAGAAAGCATTAGTGAAAATGTTGAAGTCTTTTGAACTTGCGTCTATTGAAACAATAACACATCAAGTTATGTTACCGAACTAGGAGGGCATACAAAACCATGTGACTAGCCCAGCAAGAAGCATGTTTGTGGCCTCAGAGAAAATGGTGCTGACTCGTCATACAACATAGGTCAAACAAGTTAGTTCAAACAACCCTCATTTTGTTAAAGTCGTTTTTGTTTGTAATTTTTACTTATAAGGATTAATGAGGATGGTGGGACAGCTTGGTCACATGCGTGTAATAGAGCGTGTCATATTGTTGGTAAGACAACGCTCTAGAATTGCAAAGGTTGTGGGATCGAATCCACCTTAAGCACGCTGGTGTACATCAGTGTATATGGGTAATACCAAAATTAATATGGTAAACTTGTTGCCTTTTCAGAATTGTAAAAGTTCCCACAAATATTTTGTGTACATTGAAATTGTTAACTTCCATAAATTGTCAATAACTTAAATTGTTTGTTTGTTGGGTTGTTTGTTTGTCGTTGGAGTTTCTGTAAGTGTCTTGTGAGAGTTTGTTTGCTTTTGTACGTAAAAATTCATTGTCTAGGTTTGTTTGTTCTGTTTGTTTGTTTGTTTGTTCGTTTTTTGTTTGTTTGTTGTTCGTTTGTTTGTTTGTTCGCTTGTTCGTTTGCTCGTTTGTTTGTTTGTTCGTTTGTTCGTTTGTTCGTTTGTTCGTTTGTTCGTTTGTTCGTTTGTTCGTTTGTTCGTTTGTTCATTTGTTCTTTTGTTTGTTTTTTTGTTCGTTTGTTCGGTTGTTTGTTCGTTTGTTCGTTTGTTCGTTTGTTCGTTGCTCGTTTGTTCGTTTATTCGTTTGTTCGTGTGTTCGTTTGTTTAATTGTTCCTTTGTTCGTTTGTTCGTTTGTTCATGTGTTCGTTTGTTTGTTTGTTGGTTTGTTGGTTTGGTTTGGTTTGTTTGTTTTTTTTGTTTGTTTGTTTGTTTGTTTGTTTGTTTGTTTGTTTGTTTGTTTGTTTGTTTGTTTGTTTGTTTGTATGTATGTATGTATGTATGTATGTATGTTTGTTTTTTTGTTTGTTTGTTTGTTTGTTTGTTTGTTTGTTTGTTTGTTTGTTTGTTTGTTTGTTTGTTTGTTTGTTTGTTTGTTTGTTTGTTTGTTTGTTTGTTTGTTTGTTTGTTTGTTTGTTTGTTTGTTTGTTTGTTTGTTTGTTTGTTTGTTTGTTTGTTTGTTTGTTTGTTTGTTTGTTTGTTTGTTTGTTTGTTTGTTTGTTTGTTTGTTTGTTTGTTTGTTTGTTTGTTTGTTTGTTTGTTTGTTTGTTTGTTTGTTTGTTTGTTTGTTTGTTTGTTTGTTTGTTTGTTTGTTTGTTTGTTTGTTTGTTTGTTTGTTTGTTTGTTTGTTTGTTTGTTTGTTTGTTTGTTTGTTTGTTTGTTTGTTTGTTTGTTTGTTTGTTTGTTTGTTTGTTTGTTTGTTTGTTTGTTTGTTTGTTTGTTTGTTTGTTTGTTTGTTTGTTTGTTTGTTTGTTTGTTTGTTTGTTTGTTTGTTCCTTTGTTTGTTTGTTTGTCTGTTTGTTCCTTTGTTTGTTCCTTTGTTTGTTTGTTTGTTCCTTTGTTTGATCATTGTTTGATTGTTTGTTGGTTCGGTTGTTCGTTTGTTCGTTTGTTTGTTTGTTCAATTGTTCGATTGTTTGTTTGTTTGTTTGTTTGTTTGTTTGTTTGTTTGTTTGTTTGTTTGTTTGTTTGTTTGTTTGTTCATTTGTTTGTTTTCTTGTTTGGTTTGTTCAATTGTTTGGTTTGTTCAACTGTTCGTTTTATTTGTTTGTTGTTTGAGTTTCTTTAAGTTTGTTTTGTTTAAATGTCAGTTTTCAGACCATTAAGAGTTTGTTTGTTCTTGTATCTGTGTGCTTAATTTGTAAAATTACACGTTTCTTCTTCTATTATTATGTGCCTTGTGAGAGAATTTCGATAATTTTATGGTATTTGAACTGAGTTTACTTGAAAATTGTTTACATTTATCACAAATTGCTTTGAACAATATATTTTTCTATTGTAAAATAATTTTTGAAAGTTTGTTTTCATTTTGTGTGAACAATAAAAAATAAACAAACATAAATATACTACTTGTGTGTGCCTGTGTTTTATTGACCGAGTCCATGGGAACAATTTATGCATTCACTTATTTATGAGAACAATGTCTGAATTATTATTTCACATTTTGTGGCATAAACTTTTGACAAAGCTATGATAATTAACCATTTTGATGTAAGCCACATTTTTATGGAAAGCTTACTGCCATTTTATGGTGCGAGTCAAACTGGATTGCTGGATTGGCTGATGTTTAAGCTTTAAAACAAATTATACATCGTCAAAATTAGAGGCATTTCTGGCCAAGATTTGCCATTTTCTTTTAGGTAATCACATGCTCTTTATTAATTTTATTAGTTAATTTGGTTAATAAAATAAGTTGAATCCAATTCAATTCAACAATTCAATTCAATTCAAATTCAATTCAATTTAATTCCATTCCATTCAATTCAATTTAATTTTATAATTTAATCTAATTAAATAAATTTATAAGTATTTTCAGTTCCTTAATTTAAAATAATGAGCAATAACTGTTTTAATTTAGTGATAAACAAATTACCTTCATAGCTGTATCTAGCTTTGATTAATTAACCTTATTAATTAATTCATTAAACTTGATTTGCCCTTTACTAATGTTCAGCACCCCCCCCCCATAATTTGTCACCTCCCTGTACTGTATGGGTTTTAACTTCCTGAATATTTGTCACCTCCCTGTACTGTGTGGGTTTTAACGTCTTGAATATTATTTGTCACCTCCCTGTACTGTATGGGTTTTAGTTTCTTGAATAGCGGTCAAATAGATACTGTCTCAAGTCCTGCCCCATGTAAGCCATTTTTAACCTGTTTTGTATGCATAGCGCGGTCGTAAATGAAAAAGGGTACCAGACTAAAAACATATCAGCGATAACTTGTGTTGTTAGGCAGAACATTCTGGTTCAAACTTTTTGAGAGAAATAAATATTGTAGAATGTCTGCAAAAGGCCGAAATTCCCGCTCGGCTCCTTCGAATGTAAGTAAAAACACTGCTTGTTTATTTAAAGAAACTCATCAATATTGTATGACAAGTACTGGATACAAAAGGTACCCGTTTGGTCTCGAAACTAATATTAACTTTTAAAATTAAAAACTGACTTTATGCATTGCATTGCATTGGAGAGCTGTTGATAGTATAAAACATTGTGGGAAACGACTCCCTCTGAAGTAGGGACGTAGTTTTTGAGACAGAGAGAGGTCATTCTTCACTAAAAAAATAAAAGACTTCTAGACTTCTAGCTAGAAGTCTTTTATTCTTTATCTGAAAGCACTTCAATTCGTCCAACAACTTCAATTTTCAAGGGTGTTTTTTCTTTCATAATTTTCTCGCAATTTTGATGACCGATTGAGCCCAAATTTTCACAGGCTTGTTATTTTATGGTTATGATGGGATACACGAAGTGAGAAGACTGGTCTTTGACAATTACCAAACGTGTACCTTCCTTTTATTTAAATTTAATTTAACAAATGTTTACTAAATTAGGCCTACTGCAGTGCCATGACCGGTGTCATGACAAAAACTGTCCGCTGGCAATAAGTGAGCACGGACACTATTTCGCATGGGTTACGCGACAAATAGTGTCCGCCCAACAAATAGTGTCCGGGCGCCATGCTGCGCAGTGCTGATTATTTATAATCAAATACAACCAAGAAAGCGTTCAAGAAAATCCAAGCCAAGTTAAAAAATAGACAAACATAACACTCCCAAAAGTAAGATTAGTAATTTAGACCGCATTTTACTATGGTAAACAGTGCACTTTAAAAAAAATCTGGATTGTGCTAAGTTACAAATTATTTATAATAAAATACAATAAATGCTTTCAAACATACAAGTCAGGTCACAAAATAGACGAACTCTTTATCTCAAAAGTATGCCAAGATTAGTATTTTACTTTAGTAATTAAAAAGTGCAGGTTAAAAAAAATACGAGTTTTGAAAGTGCTAAATGATAAATTATGCGAATATTTATAATCAAATACAAGCAGGAAAGCGTTACAAAAATGTAAAACTAAAAAGTTAAAGATGAAGCAAGGCACGCAATGATGATGTACGCACTGCAGACTCTATTTATTAGCAAGCTTCCGTAAACAATGTGACATCATAGACACTTGACCAATCAGAACGCAATAGGCTGATGAGCGGAAACTTATTGCCAAAGGACAGTTTTTGCTGTGACACCGGTCCTACATGTACTTAGCCCCACTTGTGTGGCCAAGGCTAGATTCAGCCAGCCTTGGCCACACAAGTGGGGCTAGCCCTACTATTAAGCCGTCAACAAGCCGACAAAGCCACCAACAAGTCCAGAGCACCGACAAAAAGTTTTAAATACCTCAAAAATGTGTGCTTTGTAATATAAAAACAGAAATTTAATAGAAAAACTTCACGAAAAGTGTGAAATTTTTACCAGAAAAAAACTGAACTTGCACGGAAAGCGCTCGGATGCCATCTTGGTTTAAAATCCGTGTTTGGACCAGTCCATGACACGGGTAGATTTAGCGCTTATCAACAATGTTCAGAGCTAGGGCGGGCGCCCTGTGAACACCCTCAGTCCACTGCAGAGCTTTACATGACGCCCAGCCCTCTGTTGCTATTTCTGTCTTACCCACATCATGATGGACTGGTCCAAACACGGTTTTTAAGCCAAGATGTCGCCCGACCGCTTTCCGTGTGAGTACAAAATTTCTCTGGTTAAAAATTCACACTTTTCGTGAAGTTTTACTTTAAATTTGTGTTTATATTACAAAGCACACATAGTTCTAATTATCTCTGGTTTATTTGCTGTTTTGAGGTATTGAAAATTTGTTGTCGGCGTGTTGTTGGCCCTCTGGACTTCTTGCCGGCGTTGTCGGCTTATTGTCGGCTTTTAGTAGGACCCGCCATGACTGCCAACATGGCCAATACTATTGCAACCCAATACTGCTGTGTATAGTGTAGACATGCACATGGTTAAAGGGATGCTGCAGTGAATTCAAATAAAACTGTTAATTTTGCTGTCATTTATTTCTGATAATGTATTAAACATCAACAAAATGTGTTTTGTTTATTCCCGACATATATGACTTACGTAATTGGCGAATAAGTCATGCCCCCCCCCCTTTTGTGGATTGTTAGCGCCCCCCTACCATCGATGTCATGTCGGGAAATCAAACATATCGTCGGCAAAAAGAGTCTGGTCCCTAACTACACGCGGTTAGGTACCAGGCCACACAGTGCACACGTCTCTATATGCACACAGCCAGGGGGCCCGTTGGCTCGGGTAACCGACATGACGTCACGATTATGCAAATGAAGGCTCCCTTTTAGGGGCGGGGTGGGTTCCTCTAATCTCTTGAAAACCATTTTTCAAATACTTGCGCATTTAATAAAAAATAGAAAACAATATTTCAGGTTTAAAAAGTCATGTTTAATCGTTTAAATGAATAAAAAAAACACTGCAGCCACCCTTTGTACTTCTAGAAACTATAAAAGGTTCCCCCGTGAGCCTTAAATATTATTAGGGGTCTAATATTTTGGGCCTCCTTAACGCTGCGTTTTTAAAATCGGCGTTGATAGATGAAAGTTTTACGACCGTCAGCCACCAATAACTGAAATTTCCTTTGTACTAGCATGACTACTACTACTAGTAGAGTACTACACAACCAAAACTTTTCTTACACACTCGATATACAAAAGGCTTTCAATTTCCAGGGCACGAACTTAATCCTCAATGTCTAATGAACACTCAAAACACCATTGAGAAAATATTTTTGAAGAAAAAGGACAAAAACTTGCCAGATCCGGGAGCAAATTCACAGGTTCAGATTTTGAACCTGTCGCATCGCTTTGCAAACGTTTCATTTTTTGGTTGGACTAAACCATTCTGTGAAAGGGTGTTACAAGGCAGTGCAGGCGCGGTGTCCGTACACATTATATGGTGTGCATGCACTGCAGCACTTAGTCCCATTATAATTACTTGTGTTGTCGTCCCGTTCCATCAAGACAGGGCGCTTTACTAAAAACTGTGTTAAAAAGCCAACACCTTGAGCCAAGACTAGGCGTACGTGGTCCACGTCTTTCACATGTGCGCGGTACCTGACAACCAAGATGGCGTGCATTGTTGAGCGGGGAACGGAAAACAAGTTTAAATGGGAATGGCTAGACTTTGTCAACCAAGGGTCAGGGTAAAAATTTCAGAAGTCTTCAGACTGATACAAAACCCGGGATGTCGTGTGTGTAGTTTGCGACAGGAAAATGAAATAATATGCCAGTCGAGGACGGTTCGCACTTGTTGAATTTTTTTTGAACATCTGTCCGTGAAATCCCACAAACACATTAAGGTAACGAGAAAGAAAAGCACATTGTAATCGTGACATGTAAGAACTGTGGTCTATGTTTCTGTTAATGTTTTGTCTACACTGCAGTTTAAAGTCTGTTAACACGTGTAGGGCTTGCCCAAAATCTGGACATGTTTTTTGATGGGTGGCCCAAAATCCGGACAATTTTCCTAATTTTGTCCTGCGACCTGCTCACATGCCTGTTCTCAATATGCTCAATGCTTTATGTTTTTGGTCACCAAGGCCAAGCGTTGTACACGCGGGCACCAGCCTTTTGGATTGACAAACTGCCGAGCCAAGGCCGAGTTAGACTTAACCATTCTGTGAAAGGGGTGTAAAAAGGCAGTGCGACAGTGCATGCAAGCTATCTTGTGAACTACGGGTATGGTAAACGGACAGTGCCCACGCACTGACGCACTGCCTTGTAACACCCCTTTCACAGAATGGTTTAGTCTGACTCGGCCGCAGCTTGGCAGTTCATCGATCTAGTAGTAGGCTTGGTGACCAAAAATACAATGCGTTGAGCTTATTGAGAAGTCAAAAAAATGGGCGATGCGGCAGAAAAACAACAGTGAGTACCGAGCAGAAAATTGCATTTTTCAAAGATGTTTTTTAAATTCACTCAACAAAAAAGCAATGCCAGCATTATGAATGTTTATAACACCCTAGCCGATCCTTGCCATTTGATTGGAGGACTGTCCGTCACGTGATAGCAAATAAAAGTACCATTGCACGCTGAGTCACTCGCCGTGCTTTTTCGTTCCATCCGAAAAGTACCATTTTAGCTGCCAGCGTGCAATGGTACTTTTCAGATGGAACGAAAAAGCTGAGTAAAAACATCACTGCGTGCGCGTGTCTTTGTAACACGCAGTGTTACTGCAAGGAATAATATTAGTAAAATTACTAATACTAGCATTCGGATTCTACAATTAAAAATTGTAGGCCTATGCTTTGTTTGTTTGTTTGTTTTGAAAGTTGTATCTTTCAATCAAAATGACAAAGATCTACTTGTATGTTATATAAAACAAATAATGAATGTTTATGAGTGCAATGGTGCGAATATGTTCATTCGTTGAAAGCTGGAATGTTCCATTCAACTCGGCTCCGCCTCGTTGAATAGAACATTCCATCTTTCAACTCATGAACATACTCGCACCATTGCACTCATAAACATTCATTATACATGTGTATAATATTGAGTGTGTGGGGAAAGTTTTGGTTGTATAGTACAGAGGAACTTCAGTTATTGACATAAGTTTGTGTAATTTATTCATCTAGATTTTGAACAAGAAGATTCCAGAAAATCCAAGGTACAAAGATGTCAAATCAACATTAGATACCGGTGAGTAGAATTTGAAATAAAAAAAGTATCGAAATGAAGTTGGTCACATGACTATAATGATGAGGTTGGTTCTGCTGCGGACCGGACCGGAACGAAGTTCTAGTGTACAAGGAGTAAGACTAAAGTAGGTCTATATTAGTACTAAGTAACTTTCTGTATTTGATCTGTATCTAACTCCCAAGATACTTTGTGTAAGTCACCCGCCAAACCACTGTGTCAATATTGGGCAGTTGCCCTGCTTAATTACTGCGTCAGCTCTGTGTGCAGGTGGTAAACAAACACGTCACCTGTCTAATCGGAGACTTACATGCATGTACCTAGTTCTAAGAACACTCAATGTGATGGATAGTCTCAGTGTCTCTCTAAATAATCTTCATTTTGGAGCACAAAATGTTACCAGTAATACAATTACAATGCGTCATGTTGCATCTTAATCTTAAACATGAGGAGAGGGCTGTCATGCGGTTTTCAAGCTATTTCGTTGGGTATTTTTGTCATTTGGGGCCATTTTTGTGTGTGACAATCATAGAAAATGGTGGTTTTGCATGTGACTTTCAAAAAGCATCTGGGGCGCTAGTAGAAGAACTGATAATGACAAATAATAAAGTTTAAAAAGGAGTAACAGCGCCTCAGTAACATTTTCGTCATACATGTACATGTAAGTAGAACTTTTTAGATAGAAGTACCTCATTTTGCCTTACCAGAGGGGCATTACTGTGCTACTTCAATTCAAGTATAAGGCCTGTATTTCTGAAGAGCTCTGCGTACAAAGATGTCGGATCCACAGCTGTGTGGTTTGACATGCTCTACAAAAAATCTTATCAATATTACTCACAAAATGATGAACCCTGGGGCAGACAGAAGCCATGTGTGATGTCGGGGCAAGAGGCAGGCTGCAAGTTAACCCTTTTGGAGCTAAATAAATTTCAGAAAGAAAGCTACGTCAGCAGAATAATGCCCTAGATAATGAAAAAAATAATGGATTTTGAGGTTCTTGCTTTGAGTTTATTAGCCTGTAATATAAACTTACATTTGTAACAAGCAATGGAGAGCTGTTGATAATATAAAACATTGTGAGAAACGGCTCCCTCTGAAGTAACAGAGTTTTTGAGAAAAAAATATTTGAACTTGATTTTGACACCTCAGAATTAGAATTTGAGGTCCCAAAATCAAGCATCTGAAAGCACAAAACTTGTGCGACAAGGGCGTTTTTTCTTCCATAATTCTCTTGCAACTTTGATGACCAATTGAGCTCAAATTTTCACAGGTGGGTTATTTTTTGCATGTATGTTGAGATACACTAAGTGAGAAGACTAGTCTTTGACAATTACCAATAGTGCTGTGTCCAGTGTCTTTAATACAGCCTTGGACATAAACTCCTTCAGTTTGCTGTTCTCAATAAAAAGCGAACTGGTCAAATAATTGCTTCCCTCTGCTTTATTATAGGTGCCAGCATGTCTAAATACATGGCCAAGATTGAAGAAATCAGAAAGAGTAAGTTTTTTTTCTACTTAGCCTATTTTTATTCATCTGTTTGCCTACACCCCCCCCCATAGAGTTTCCCATAGACTTAAATATTTTCCAGTGGAAGTGCCCTTTGCTAAATGAAACTGCCCTTGCCCTCTCTTTGCCTAAGAGGGATAAAGCGATAGGTACCCATAACAAAAGATAAAACTCCAGGCCTGCAGTGGGTACCTATCACTTTATGTATACTTTATCCCTCTTAGGCAAAGAGAGGGCAAGGGCAGTTTCATTTTACAAAGGGCACTTCCATTGGAAAATATTTAAGTCTGTGTGAAACTATTTGGACTGTTGTCAATGAGTAATTACGGGCATTCCATCGCCAAGCTTTTCAGCTTTAATTGCATCTGACTGAAAATTGTTTTCAGCTTTAATTGCATCTGACTAAAAATTGTTTTTAGCTTTAATTGCATCTGGCTGAACAATGGTCTGATCTGCGTCTTTTTATATTAATTTACTTCAGTCCTGATCAGCAATAGATGCCACTAGAAACCCGTACAGAGCAAATATTTTTTCACATGGAAGTAAATATTTTATTTCATATTTCATTTGACTTTGGGCTGATGGCACAACATAGACATTTTATTTCATATTTCATTTGACTTTGGGCAGATGGCACAACATAGATATTTTATTTCATATTTCATTTGACTTTGGGCAGATGGCACAACATAGACATTTTATTTCATATTTCATTTGACTTTGGGCAGATGGCACAACATAGATATTTTATTTCATATTTCATTTGGCTTTGGGCAGATGGCACAACATAGACATTTGTATCAAGGAGTACAAATGGGTACCAGTGAGAGCTGTGGTGTAACATGCAATAGATGGATTGCAATAGGAGTCATCGGCCACAATATTTAATGAATTGTGCATAAAGAGCTACCATTGGCTGAGAGTCGTGCGCAACGCATACATGCGTGCATTTTCCCATTGTTTAAGATCAAAGATGGCGGTCGAAGACTCTTATTGCAACTCATCTATTGGCTGGCATCCTGTCAAGGGGGATAGAAACATTTCCAATCATTGAATGCCAAAGAAACTGAATACTAGTTTTGTTGAGCCACATTGGCCTGATGAACCATCAGACAGACTTTACTTATTTTGTATTTCTCCTTTGTTTTGCCTTTTCTCCTTTGTTTTAGTTATTTTAATTGTTTTTAAAGATTTCGTTGTATCTAATTTTCAGATTACAGATATAAAAAGGATGAGATTTTCAAGAGGATGAAAGTGACCACATTTGTTCAATTGGTAAGCATTAGGTATTCGGTTGGCAGTTTATTTTTTTGTACACATTGACTGGCAATGAGGTAAATAGTGTATGTCTATTCATTAGAGGGACTTTGAGTGACCAGAAGAGCGACCTTTTTCCCGAGGCAGGTCCCTCTGGTCACTCACAGGCCCGAGGGGGGAAATAGACATGTGCACTATTCAAATTATGCCAGTCCATGTGTTTGATAACATGCCTTGGTGTTAAATCTATACTATTAAAAGCGTAACCCGCGCCATCTTGGATTGAAAATTAGAAGGTCCAGTGGCATGGCATCCTTGTGGAATCCAACACGGTTGTGTCGTTTCAGACGTCGGGTTGCAAGTCTACAAAACCCTGACCCGAACTCCCTCTTAAGAGTTGTCTGATTGGCTCGAGTCACGAGCGATATCTCCTTACATGTGTGGTTGTCTGGTTTTGATATGGGCCACCTGTTGGTCGAAGGGGGAAGCCTAACTGCACACAGAGTCACCTCTGTGTTTGTCTGGTTTTGATATGGGCCACCTGTTGGTCTAAGGGGGTGGCAACCTCGGACTCCCATTAACATTCCAGAGTGACTCATTGATGTTTCGCAGAGAAGTAAATGGCATTGTGTATATACTATTTTGTACAGGGGGTTTAATTTCGCATGTTAAATAAAAAACATTAGGCTTTAATACATGCATCTGTTACATATGTGTTTATTACAATTAAGTCACTCATGTAGGCCTACCCAACTTTCCAGCATTTTTTAAACGCATCAAACAGCAGCCCATTGTTGTGAAACTTTATTTGTTCCATTTAACTCTGCACCATTAGTGGTACAGTCCATATGTCATCCCCCACACACAGAACGTATACACGCAAAAGTTGAAACATTTTCAAAAAGAAAGTGAATACATTACTGATTCTTTTCATATACATTGTAAAGGTTTTGCCAGTTAAACCTACAAAAGAGTACATAAAATCACCGTTTAAGAATAGTATGCTTTCATAGTTACGAATTTTGTGAAATATCAACAGCTGTTTTGAAGCTGTAAACGAACATTCCATTCAAAGTACTGAAGCAACACAATTGTTAGAACGCAGTTTGGTCAGGACTCAGGATGTAGATTTTGCCAAATCCGTTTTGTATTAAGCAATCGGCCGTCGGGTTTTGTTAACGAAAGAGCCTTCATGTGCAGCTGAATCGGGTACTTTTTACAAATTTCTCCATACAAAATTAACCAAACTGGCCTACAAACCCTTAAAACAACAAGGCAAATGTTTTGTGAAAGTGAATTAAGTGAGAGGATGTAGGGGTAGCTGGCCTTCAAAATAACTAGGCAAATGTTTTTTTCTGAAAGTGAATTAAGTGAGAGAATGTAGGAGTAGTTATTAAAGACCAATAAATTACCGTTTCTATTATTTTAGTTTGTATAGGGTTCCACAGATAATTATGATAACATATAAAATTGGATGTTTATCAGGGGACTTCGTCACGCGGGGCGCGCACCAGGGCGGATGTTGACCAGAAAGTTTACATGAGAATTAATTGATATGAGAATAAACTAAAAGCGATGAATGGGGCCTTAGATTCTAAAATCGTGTACACGTTATTGGAAACAAAGCCAAAATCATTTAACAGTTATAGCGACCAATCATTAAATTTATTTATTTTCAATACAATTTTTCAAAAATTGACCTTGTCGTTAAAGTCCATACCAACTGGCGCGGGTTTTTTGTATCTGCTGTATACCAGAACTTCTTCGAAGCTTCCTTTTCAGTCAGATAAACTCTGCGGCTATTAGTGGCTGTGATTATGAGTTTGTTTGAAAAGAGGGTACCACTTTCATAGAAGCCTTTTTAGTCGGATATCTCCTCTGCTATTAGCAGCGTTGATTTTTATTGAGGGGGGAAGACCAGACTTAGACCACTCAACTCCATGGCTATCGGTGACTATGGATTTGTTGCTAAGGGAACCAAATACCACTGCTGATTCCAAATTCAGCGTGTTATACATTGTCCGATTGGCCCATCTCCATATAAATTAACCAAACTGGACGTACAAACCCTCAACATAACAAGGCAAATGTTTCACAAAGTTCGTAACTATAATGAAAGCAGTTTGGGCGGGACTCAGGATGTACATTTTGCCAAGTGTAACTGAATTATACCAAATGTGCTTAACAAAATAAGTGTGTCATTGGTGCAGTGTACGTGCTATATTTCTAGTCAACTAAGCATTATTACCCTTACAGTCATCTTAGCTGGGAAATACTCAGTGCAGTGGATAAAATTGATTCAATGACAAAAGCCGATTGAATTAAAACTACGCGTAAAAGAGGCGAAACATAATCCACATTACGGATAATGCGTTGGCCCGCTCGATCAACACTAAAATATTACGAAAATACCCTACATATCATGCCAAGTACCATCATTGCCAAGTATACCCATCCCCAATATTAAAGCTCAGTTTCAGAAACAAAGAGAAACGCAAGAGAGAAGGTGAGGAGGGGAGGCGACGCGTCGCGACGTTTCACAACTAAGTTATACAATTTCTAATCCAATCCTACGAAATGAGTATTACCTGTAAGAATAACTCCCTTACCCCCACATTACCTTTTACAACATTTGTATACTACAATCCTCCTCACGCTAGTGTGAAATAAATAGAGAAAGGAAGTTGCTGTTCACGGTACATGTCAAGAGAGGGCGCTGTAACCAGTCAAAAATTAAAAGACTAAGTGCCCAATCGGGCGGTATTCCTGTAAAACATGTGCGCGCGATCACTAGACTATATTAGTTCACCCCTCAGCCAACCAGAATACAGAACAAGCAAGAGGTGTGTTATAAATGATAATAATGACTGTTCTTTGTAGACTGTTCATGAACTTGTCCTGCTATTTTTGGAGTTGATTTGGTATCGGGAAACTTCCGATTAAATTAACAACTTGTCTTACTTTTGTCTAATGCTAGAGTACATATTCTGAAATACTTGGTTCTGATGAGAACCTGTTTTGGGCCAAATTTTGTTCAGCTGCTTAAAAAGAGAACTATGTTCATCAATATACTGCTAAGCAAAAACCAAGCAGGTCACTAGTCAAGGGGATATAGAGCTGGTATAATCTAATTCTAGTTTGCTTACAAGCATTATTTTGTTTGCTTAGCTTTTTTTGTGTGCAGCTCTATGAAATTGGGCCGTTATTTTACTCTGTTACACTGTGCATGTACATTGGAGTAAGACAAACTGGGAGGACAATTTCTGATAGGGACAACCTACAAAGCAAGTTAGATATTATCACATTGTGTTACCGCAAACCAAACATGATACCACACCATGCAACCCTCTAAAACACATAAATAGTCTATAATTTTATATTTTGTTGTTGTAAGACAGTTAAGATGTACATCAGGGACATGAGTTTCATGTCACAAAGGCTGAAATGAGTTTCATGTCACCCATAGGCTGTGTAAGTCTACAAGTATTCAAACGATGGAACCTGTTACTTTGGAGCCCTAGAGCATGTAGAATGTTTGAGCACGTGCAAGATTTACACAGTCTCGTTTTGGTGTTCCATGGAGGTAGAATTCCTCCATGGGTGTTCCCATAAACCACCCTCTTCACTCTTTTGTCTCAGTGTGTTTTACGATTCTCAATGTAAGATGAGTGATGGTTTATAAACCTTGCATATTTTTGTTTACAATAATTATCAGAGTATTTGTTTCTTGTTGTCTACATGGCCAGGCTGGGTGTGTGGATTTTATTTCGAAACTTGTTAAATGCTAAGAATTAATCGATTGTTTTGTGTGTAATATTTGTTTGCTTTTTATATCCTTTAACTTGTTGATGTTTGTTGTGGTTTTTAACTTGTGCAAGCAATGTAATTTCTAGTTTTTGGAGAGAAATAACGTTTTTTATGTCTACAGAGCTTTTGATTGAGAAAGTGTTTTTCTTTTAAAATAATTAATTTCTTTCCAAGTCTCTTTGGTGAATAGAAGACTTATCACTCAATTCAAGTCGGGATGTTTCACGTTTTATTAAACTTGATGGTTGTCTGCATTTTTCTATTTATTTATAATTGGATGCAAATCATTATAATAATGGATCGCAATGCAAACAGATGATCATCTTTTTGGTATTTGTGTTAAACTTTAGCCTATTTTTGTTACATGTGTTTATTTTTGTTCTTTTGTTTATTTTGCAAGGTTTTACAAGTTCAAGCCTACCAGAGGAAAGAAGAGCAAGTGTCACGATATCTAGGTAAGATCAAAGTGTTACTTGAAGATTATTATTTGGACACCAATGGACACCAATGGTTATTGTCAAAGACCATTATTCTCACTTGGTGTATCTCATCAAATAGCAAATCTGTGAAAGTTTGGCCTCAATTGGTCATCGCAGTTGCAAGAGAATTATGAGGGGGGGGAAACGCCCTTGTTGCCAGATTTGTGTGTTTTCAGATGCTTAATATAAGGCTTCAGGCCTTAAGTATTTTAATAGTTGAGTGGGAAACTACATCTTTCTCAAAAATTATGTTACTTCAGAGGGAGCCTTTTCTCGCAGTGTGTTATACAATCCATTGCTCATTAACAAGTACATGTATGCTATTGTGCTAACCATTATTTTGTATAACTAGCATGAGTGTCCAGGGGTCGATTTCATGAAGAGTTAGGACTCGTCTTATCTCGATCTTAGGACGAGTAATTCGTCCTAACTTATGATTAATCTTAAGGTCTGCATGCTACAGTGCAGAGTTGGGACTCGTCCTAAGTCCTGAGATTAGTCTTAAGTTAGGACGAGTTGTGTGGAATCGACAGTTAGGACTCTTCTTATCTGGAGTTAGGACGAGATTAATCTTCAGGTCGTCCTAAGTTCTGAGATTAGTCTTAAAGGGATGCTGCAGTGAATTAAAATAAAACAGTTAATTTTGCTGTAACTTATTCCTGATATATGTATTGAACATCAATAAAATGTGTTTTGTTTATTCCCGACATATCTGACTTGCGTAATTAGCGAATAAGTCATGTCCCCCCCCCCTCCTTGTGGATTGTGTCCGCCCCCTATCATCGACGTCACGTCGGTAATTCAAACATATCGTCGGCAAAAAGAGTCTTGTCCCTAACTACACGCGCCTAGGTACCAGGCCACACAGTGCACACGTCTCTATATGCACACAGCCAGGGGGCCCGACGGCTGGGGTTACCGAAATGACGTCACGTTTATGCAAATGAAGGCTCCCTTTTAGGGGCGGGGTGGGTTCCCCTAATCTCTTGAAAACCATTTTTAAAATACTTGCGCGTTTAATAAAAAATATATAAAAATATTTCAGGTTTAAAAAGTCATGTTTAATCGTTTAAATGAATAATAAAAAACACTGCAGCCACCCTTTTAGTTAGAAAGAGTTTTGTGAAATCCACGGCTGTGTCTTTAAACCACATATTCAAAATAATGCATTCTAGCATCAAACTAAAACTATTGTGAAACCATTTTTGAGGAAATAAAACCTCAAAGTAATTTAATTTGATTGTTTCTATCTTTAAAAAATAAAAGCTTTGCACAGAGTAAATAACATAGACGCAAAGATTATCCTCACATTTTGAAATCCAAATTTGACTTTGCAGAGTCCCAAGCAACAAATCCGGAGCTAACAAACTTTAGGAATGGAGGAGGGGATAGTCCTGTCCCATCACTGGCTCTGACTGAAGGGGACTTTGGGGAGGAGGGTGAAATATCAACATCACGGTCAACATTACAGAGGTCAGTACTTTGGTTATAAGGTTGTGGTTAATAGTTACTGGCTTAGTGTTTGGGTTCGTCAATTTAAAGCCCTCTTCAAACTATTTCTGTTATCACTGTGGAATGGAGGCCCTGGGTCTTTTCTTTTTACCCCATGGTTACCCCAGCTCACCTTCACATGGTGTCGCTATCAATTGTCACTGTTTTGTTTCAAATTTGTGTATTGAATGATTGTCTAGTTGTGATATATGGACATAAACAAACAAAACAAACAAACAAACTTGATTGGTCTGATCTCTACACAGTGTGATTAAAGGCATCGGTGAGTTTGACATTGACAGCAACTCCGTTCCAGCAACACCCGCTTCGGCTGTTCCCAATCCAGAGGAGTCTGAAAGTCCTTACTTACTCTTGGATCTAAGAGACAGTGATGTGTATGACCAATGCCACATCATTACAGGTATGTACACCAAACCCATAGGCTGAGAGTTTCTTCAGAAATATAAGCAAAGGTACATAATGATTACCATATGACGTAATGTGTTTTCACATATTAGATCACTGAGTCAAATGTTAAGAATGCAAAAAGTGCATTGAAATAGAAGAGAATGTACAAAAAGGGCTCGGACTTAACACTGGACCATTGGCACGAAGCCAGTGATTTCAGTCGAGCCAGTCAGTCGAGCCAGTAAGCTAAAAACGGGAGAATTGATATTGAATTGATGACTTTGAGTCTCAAAAATATATTTTAATCCTGCTGAGCATCACCATTAAAGGGAAGGTACACGTTTAGTAATTACTCAAAACAAATATTAACTTAAAAACTGTCTTGGTAACAAGCATTTGAGAGCTGTTGATAGTATAAAACATTGTGGGAAACGACTCCCTCTGAAGTAACGTAGTTTTTGAGAAAGAGGTAATTTCTCACTAAAATATTAAAAGACTTCTAGCTAGAAGTCGTTTATTCCTATCTGAAAGCACACAAATCCGTCCAACAAGGGTGTTGTTTCTCTCATCATTTTCTCGCAACTTCGATGACTGATTGAGCTCAAATTTTCACAGGCTTGTTATTTTATGCTTATGTTAGGATACACCAAGTGAGACGACTGGTCTTTGACAATTACCAAACGTGTACCTTCCCGTTAAAATAGAAGAGATCGTTTTTTTTTCAAATGAAAGAGTTTAGTTGAAAAAAATGTGTACTCGATTTGACTGTTCTCTTTTTATTTTGATTCTTGGAAGATTCTGAGCTACAAATCCTGCAGTCTTGACATTTTTCAGCCAAACTCGAGCCCTGTTAATTGTTATATAATATTTCACTCCTTTATTAAATTTGACTTATTTTAATTGATTGCTGATAACAGATTTGATTTCAATCTCAGGTTGTTTTGAACAGGTGACCTTCATGTGTACTTTATTTGATTTGTTACATTATCTGCCTCACTTGAAGAATGTAATGGGAGACTTTTGAATGCTACGTGGCAGCAGACTTACCAGGTCACCAAAAGTCTCCCATTTAGAAGCATGTTGTGGGCAAGCGGTCTAATCTATCAAATCCAAGTTCTGGTGGCCAAGTCATCAGTGTTTGGGTTTAAATATCAGTTTATTATTATGATATTATTGTTTTGGTCATGGCAAGTGCTTAACTATAAATGCTACTTGTTACCAACAAGTAAACAATAGAACATGTACCTGGGAGGGTATGTGGGGGTATACCGGTAGTTTCATGCCATGCTTCTTTTTTTTTTGAAAGGGCAAGGGCACCAAGGCATTTTCTCCATAGAAAAAAGGGCACCCTATGAGGGAATTGTTAATTTCTACTGGAGCATTTCAGGGCAGTCGCCTCCGTTAAGTACCTGGTCGATGGTGCTGCATACTCTGAAGCAGTTGAGATGGCTTTCAGGAATTGTTAGCGTGCAATGAAAATGGGCAAAAAAAGCGTAAGGCATTTGGAGAGACCTTGGCATGGAAACAATGCCTTATAAATAACTATTATTGCTACATTTGTTCCCTATTCACTGTCGGTTTAATTTATCTTGCTTCATAATAAGTAGTATTGTATTGACTAGGTTTTCTGTGCATTTTACATTTTATTGATGGCTTTTCATTATTGGTAATTTAAATACAATTAATGTGATTTTCATAACATGATTTTCCTGTCGTTATTTAAAATTAAAAAAATTGTGGTTTTTAATGGTACTTTTTAATGTGTAACTATTTTCTTAATAATTTATGTAAAATGCTTAAGAGCTTGTTTTTTAATATAGGCCTACTATATGATATTATACTATTATTAATATTATAAATAAAAATTTGCTGTAATTCAGCCTTTGTGCTGTGAGGACAGTTTTTAATAACCATTATGATTTCTATCCATTTATCTATCACAGCTAAGAACTATCCAACTGCCATGTTGTCAAGATCTGTCAACAATTTCAGCAAAGACATCATTTCCTATGTATCCTTAATAATAATATCAATCTTTATATCTTTGTTTGACGTGGTTCTAGCCACACTTTAGCATGGTGAGTCAAAAAGTGATGCTCTTCGAATATACAGGTTATAAGTTAACCAAGATCTAGAATAAAGGTGACTGATTTGATTGAAATCGTTCTTTGCTAGAAAGATTAGGTAGGGTGTCTATGTTAAGAACAGGGAGTCCTAAAGACACCCAGAAAACACCTTCTGGCTTTCACTTTACTATAAGATCATTTAATTTTAACTTAAACTGATTAAGTTTTGCTTTTCTTGGAGTCTTCGGCTTCACAACCAAAATAAGTAAAATGATATGGAATCATCCTGCCATTTTTGTATGTAGGGTTCAATTGGAATGTTAGAGAGAGCAATATATAAATTATTTACTATATAAATTATTATTTAACTATTGTTATTATAGTATACAATGATATTTTCCTGAACAAGAATTATATTTACAGAAGAATAAGCCTGGTAAGATCATCGTACTGTATGATGAGGATGAGAGGATTGGTCCAATGGCAGCTACTACGTTTGTGGAGAGAGATTTCAACAACACTTTCCTCTTGTCTGGAGGTGAGTCTAGTCATGAATTAAACCAATGTTTGTATGAGAAAGATCGGCTGTTTCTAGCTTGGTGTTTATATCCCCTTGTGGGAGTTTGGCGCGTTCTCTTGATTGTTGATTGGAACAGGCAGGTTCAATTTGTCCTGCATTATGATATCCATGATTTGTTCCAATCACTCTACTTGACCCCAGTGCAATACATGTGCAATGCTCTACTTAATCACAGTGTTTAATGGCCCTTCCCACTACCCAGATCTCCGATATTGTCTCAAAATTTGTTAACATACGCACATGTACTTGTCCAAGCTATAAATGTTTACATAGGTGATCCTGTGAGAGCTTGGATGGTGGAATGTTTGTCTGACATTCTGAGCAAGAGTGGCGTTATCAGTGCAAAGTACTATTCTCTTGTGGTTATATTTTGTTTATATTGTGTGGTTTCTATGTTTGCTGTATTTACTATGTTCTTTCAAATTGTTGCAATTGACTGTTTTGCCCATACCGATATTTTATTTATACTGATATTCTATTTATTTGTGTATGGTCAGTGAATTTTTTATTTTGGACACTGTAGAGTGTCATGACCGAGTGGTTAAGAGCATCCTATTTAAGTTCTTGTGCTACATGAAAGTCACCGGAGTGTGGGTTCCAATCCCGGTCGTGACACTTGTGTCCTTGAGCAAGATACTTTACTATAATTGCTTCTCTTCACCCAGGGGTATAAATGGGTACCTGCGAGGGTAGAGGTTGATATTGTGTATGAAAAAGCCATCGGAGTGCCACGGCAGCTCAGGGCTGTATACTCCCCAGAGAGCTGAGAAACATTAAAAAGAGATGTTATTGGCCCTATGACCAGGGCACTAATGTAAAGCACATTGATACAGTTATAGTGAAATGCGCAATATAAGAATTTGTTATTATTATTAGTGGGAAGATCATAAGCTGTTTTGAGATATGGTGGAGAATGATGATTTTTTCCCAAATCGCTCCATTTTGTCCCATATGCAACACATGTACAATGTACTTGTTCACAGTGCTTATAGTAGCTCACCACACTCATGACACAGATAGAAACTTGGTACGCAGATCTCAGACAACGTGTCCAAATTCATTAATGTTTGCAGGCATATGGGTATTTTGAACAGGAGTGGCATCATTAGTGCAGACTAGTATTCTGTTGTGTTTATAGTTTTGATGTTTTGATGTTATTAATTTGTTTACATGTCCGTATTCAGTGGATTTTATGTTTTCATCTTGGACATTTAATAATTTGATTTTAGTTTAACAGAGTTCTTTAATGCAGAGTTTATTATTAATTTGCTTAAACAAATTTTGAAATGCACGGAGTGTGCCTGACATGTGTTTTATGGTTAAGCGTACAGTGCTTACACTTTAATCTTTAATTCCCTAATCCAGTTTAGTTTACATCATTCATTTTGGGTGTCACTATTTGTTAACTGTATGTTTTTAGTCTTCAGACTAGCTGTTTGGTATTGTTTACCAAATTGGATGAAGGAATTTATGAATCCTGATTACATACCAATCTTAAAGACATGACCCACTCCCTCCATCTACTGTAACCCCAAGCTTGCTTTTATAAAATAACACTTTGCAATTGTTGTCCAGTTTCATGGCTTTGCTTCCTGTGGAATAGCCATAGTTCTATGGGCTGTATGTACACGTGCCGTAAGTGCGATTTCCGTGGTAAGCAGAGCCATAAAATTGGGTCAAGTTTGGTGCTATATTCTCCAAATTGTTATCCAAATTAACCAGGGGTGATTTTTATTTTGTTTTGTGTCTAGGTTTGAAGTTAGCCGTACAGAAGTTTCCAACTGGTCTTGTCACAGGGACGATACCAGCATCATGTAGAGCTCCCCTTCCAACCCAAGCAGGCAAGAAGAAGCCTAAAGAACGCCCTGCAGAACCCATCAGGCCCGCTGAACACACAATGTTTACAGAGGAACATATCCTTTATTTTAAGAATGTCTTGTAAAGCTCCTTAGTGTGTTTATTTATGTCTTATATTTGACTTGGAGGAGGACTTGATGTCTGGAAGTACACACAGGCCACAGAAACCATAGCCTCTGTTGCCCCTGGTCTTGGCCTTGGTGCACCTGGTCTTGGCCTTGGTGCCCCTGGTCTTGGCCTTCGTGCCCCTGGTCTTGGCCTTGGTGCCCCTGGTCTTGGCCTTGGTGCCCCTGGTCGTGGCCTTGGTGCCCCTGGTCTTGGCCTCGGTGCCCCTGGTCTTGGCCTTCGTGCCCCTGGTCTTGGCCTTGGTGCCCCTGGTCGTGGCCTTCGTGCCCCTGGTCTTGGCCTTGGTGCCCCTGGTCTTGGTCTTGGTGCCCCTGGTCTTGGTCTTGGTGCCCCTGGTCTTGGCCTCGGTGCCCCTGGTCTTGGCCTCGGTGCCCCTGGTCTTGGCCTCGGTGCCCCTGGTCTTGGCCTCGGTGCCCCTGGTCTTGGCCTCGGTGCCCCTGGTCTTGGCCTCGGTGCCCCTGGTCTTGGCCTCGGTGCCCCTGGTCTTGGCCTCGGTGCCCCTGGTCTTGGCCTCGGTGCCCCTGGTCTTGGTCTCGGTGCCCCTGGTCTTGGCCTTGGTGCCCCTGGTCTTGGCCTCGGTGCCCCTGGTCTTGGCCTTGGTGCCCCTGGTCTTGGCCTCGGTGCCCCTGGTCTTGGCCTCGGTGCCCCTGGTCTTGGCCTCGGTGCCCCTGGTCTTGGCCTCGGTGCCCCTGGTCTTGGCCTCGGTGCCCCTGGTCTTGGCCTCGGTGCCCCGTCAAAAGTTTCCCATAGACTTTTCCAATGGAAGTGTCCTTTGCAAATGAAAATGCCCTGACCCCCTTATATCTTTCCAATGTATTTCAGGCCTGTGGTGGATTTTACATAGAGTTAAAAAGACTTCATAAATACCCTAGACAGTTTCGCTACTCCTATTGGTCGAGAGCGCACGTTGTGGGGGTGTTTAAACGGTTGATATAGACACAGCTGAGACTGTTTAAGACCGGCTGGCTTTGCGTGTTGGTAACGCAAGCTCATGTACGACTATTTAAATTACACGGAACACAATTCATAGCTATTCTTAACAGCGCGTAAAATGTGTATACATGCGCGTATACACACCGACCGACGCGCAAACAAATTTCGAAGCAATTCGCAAAAGAAACAGTGTCACACTGTCTATACTACTGAAACTAGGTCGCTTTTGAACATAAGGGCATTTATGAATGGGAATTAAAGAGTAGTGACTCGTTCTTAAACTTTAAAACCTTGCAGGGTCGTGGCCGTGTGATAAAGGCCCGAGGTTTGAAACAACCGTTAAAGAACTCGTCGCCTACTCTTTTATTCTCTTAGTATTATCTGGAGTTGGGACAAGTCTTGGAACTAGCCTTAAAGGCAGTGGACACTAATGGTAATTACTCAAAATAATTGTAGGCATAAAAACTTACTTGGTAACAAGCGTTGGAGAGATGTTGATAGTATAAACCATTGTCAGAAACGTCTCCCTCTGAAGTAAATAATTAATTGTTAGCATAAAAAACTTACTTGGTAACGAGCAATGGAGAGCTGCTGATAGTTTAAAACACTGTGAGAAACAGCTGCTTCTGAAGTAACATAGTTTTTGAGGAAGAAGTATTTTCTCACTCAACAATAAAAAATACTTCAGCTAAAGCCTTTTATTATACTTATGAAAACAGACAAAGTAATGCAACAAGGGTATTTTTTATTTCATTAGTCGCTTGCAAATTTGCTGACCAACATTTATAATCCTGTATATTCAGAGGGTTTTGGGATTCATAAATGTATACAATTAAACTAACAGTGGAAACGCGCCCGCATGTAAATGGTGTGCATGACTCTCGGCCAATGAGAGCTCTTCATCGACATCAGTAAGGGGGATTATGATGTTGTATGCAAGGGGTATGATAGCTGTCTATTTATTTAATTCTCATTTCACCTGGGTGGCTCATTCAGTGTTTACCACTGATCTCCCAGGTTCCCAGCTTGTAATGCTATAGATGTATACAATTAAACTAACAGTGGAAACGCGCCCGCATGTATATGCTGTGCATGACTCTCGGTCAATGAGAGCTCTTCATCGACATCAGTAAGGGGGATTATGATGTTGTATGCAAGGGGTATGATAGCTGTCTATTTATTTAATTCTCATTTCACCTGGGTGGCTCATTCAGTGTTTACCACTGATCTCCCAGGTTCCCAGCTTGTAATGCTATAGATGTATACAATTAAACTAACAGTGGAAACGCGCCCGCATGTATATGCTGTGCATGACTCTCGGTCAATGAGAGCTCTTCATCGACATCAGTAAGGGGGATTATGATGTTGTATGCAAGGGGTATGATAGCTGTCTATTTATTTAATTCTCATTTCACCTGGGTGGCTCATTCAGTGTTTACCACTGATCTCCCGGGTTCCCAGCTTGTAATGCTATAGATGTATACAATTAAACTAACAGTGGAAACGCGCCCGCATGTATATGCTGTGCATGACTCTTGGCCAATGATAGCTCTTCATTGACCTCAGTAAGGCCCGGGGATTATTTTGGGCATGTGACGTCGTATGCAAGGGGTACGATAGCTGTCTATTTATTTATATCTCGTTTCAACTGGGTGGCTCATTCAGTGGTAACCAGTAAAAACTCAACAGTAAAAAAGAACACAAAATGCCTACTATGTAACTTTAAGAAATGCTTTCTTAAAAATGTCACGTCCATAATTATAAATTTTTTCCTTGACTTTGAATCTTGCACATCTCGACAGTCTTCTGATGCATCTAGATAATTGCCTGGCTCCAAGTGACACTGGAAGTAAGTACACACTTGAGTTTCTCCTTTGTTATGCTCGTTTCTGATTCCTAGCCTTCAAGGACAGCATAAGGCCAGATTTCATAGAGCTGCTTAAGCACACAAAAATACAACAAAATTATGCCTACCAGAATGCTTACATGTACAACTTGTGACTGGTATCCTGCTCATTTTTGCTAATTCTTATTAGAAAGTTGTCAAGCAATATTTTCTGCTCAACCACATCTATGAAATTGATTCCAGCCTCGGTCTAGGTACATTGATTTTGGGTTTGTTGCAAGCAGAACCAGATAGTTGGCACTATAGGTTTCTTGTCTGGCAATACCGAACACGAAGGAAAATGCAGAAAAGCTGCCAATAATTGTTTGTAAGTGTCATTTCAAAAATCAGTTCGTCTCTGGTGGTTTTCTAAAATCACTCTCTGCAGCTATAAACGATGTGTGGATGCATTTCAATGAAGTGGTTTTTAATTAAATCATTCCAATGCTTTTTTTGCAAAGATAGAAACCATGTATGACTTTTTTTATATTTATATGGTTACCGGTAATTAATTATAGTAATGTTTTCCATTTGTTTATCTTCTTCAAAAATGGTATCTACCAGCACCTTTCAAGTTATTCAGATATTTCCTTGTCTACAATCTTTATTAGTACTTATTTGTTGAATATATTTGTTTTTTTCACTCTATATATTTGGCCATCACTGTAATTTTTTGCCCTTAACTTAACTTGGCTGTTGTTATCTTTTTATAGCTTTTTAATGTTCTTACTTATTTTCTAAATACTATTATTTGCCGGATACCTCTGAAAAACAGTGGTAAATAATAAATAAGAAAAATAAAAAAATGATGTCTTTAACGCATAGTGAACCTTCCTTTCAAACCAGGTCGATTAAGTCGTCCCGCTCCCAGGGCCAGCTCATCCTCCACTGTTTCCTCATCGGCAAGATCATCATCATCTGCAGTTCATTCTAGCCACTGGAAATAGAACAGCAAGATGAGACCTACCCACTGGAGAGGAAACAGCCAAATGACTAACCATGAAGTGGTCGAGTCAAAATGAAACGCAGCCCTCTTGGATTTGGAACAGCAAAAAAAAGGTGCACATGCCCCCCTTGTAAATTGAATAGCAACTAAAGATGTTAGAAGTTATAAATGTCACTATATAGAAGAAAAGTTTTTTTTTGTTAATTGCCATTTCATTCAGGCAACTCATGGCCCAATTTTATATAGCTGCTTTAGCACAAAATATAGCTAAGCATGATACAATTATGCTTACCAGAATAAGGTTACCAGCCAAACTACAATGTCACAAGTACAATTTGTGACTGGTATCCTGCTCAATTATTCTTATTAGAAAATATTTAAGCATTATTTTCTGCTTTAAGCAGCTGTGAAACTGGACCAAGGAGGCTAGTTTGGTGGTCTAGTGGTAAGACACCTGCCGTCGATTTCACAAAGAGTTAGGACATGTCTTATCTCGAGTTAGGACGAGTAACTCGTCCTAACTTAGGATTAATCTACAGGTCTGCATGCAACAGTGCAGGGTTGGGACTTGTCCTAAGTCATAAGATTAATCCTTAGTTTGGAAGAGTTTTGTGAAATCGATGGCTGCTCTGGCAGTGCATAGGGTTTGTATCCCACCTCAGTGATTCGACTGTGGAATTTTTTTTCACAAAAAAAAACCTTGGGAAAGTCCCAAGTATATAGTGCTTTAAATGCCTTGATGTAAGGTAAACAAAACAAATTATAAATGTAAACAGGTAATTGGAACAATATTTCAAATTAAATCCTATCCCACAAATCCACAGTTTCTTGTAAAATGCAGCAGTTACAAATATTGTAATTTCCCTTTAAAAAGACTTGCAGAGAAACTGATTAAAATTGTCATCACTGATCCAAAGAAAAGAAGAAGCTATATTTTAAAGTTTTCATTGCATAAAGTAATGTATGTCAAAATATTTTGTGGATGCACCTTAAAAACGCAAAAAAATAGCTAATGGCCTGAATTTTAGAGCCTAGCAGAGTCTTTCTTGAAGGCTAAAGTCACTCTAATAAATAACTGCCATTATACAATTGTTGCACGCTGTGACGGGGTCCATGGCGTTTTGTACACTCGAGGGGGTAAATGGATCCCGAGGCAAAGCCAAGGGTGCCCTTTGCCACCTAAGGTGTACAAACCCATGGACCCCAGTCACAACGTGCAACAATTGTTTTGTTATACCTTTGTGTAATTGTTATTCCTCTTCACAAAGTTCTGTTGTCATCTTCAAACATTACGACGGACAAGAAACAATTCCCTCGTACCCGCGGTTGTTTCGTACACAGCGCTGGAAATCGACCAACGATGGGAACGATCAAGGTGATGTTCACCGGTGTACATCACTTTTCATGTTATCCAGCCCGTCGAGCCATGTAACATGAGTTTTTGTTGCGCGTCACATGATTGGTTCTCGACCTATCAAACTTCACAGTTTATTAACAAGACTCCTTGTGTCAAACAGATACTTCCTGTATAAACCAAATGTACTTTTATGTCTACCATTGCTTTCTTCGAAAGTTGCTGTTTTGTTTTAGTGAAAGATAGCCCTCACTGTAGATGGTTGTTTTTTGTATTTCCGTTTTGCACTATGTTTGAAGTGAATGAAGGGTACTATTGTTTGTGTGTTACAACTTAATACTAGTTAGGACTGGGGTTATTTTTGAAACTGGGAAAGCCAAACTATCAAAGTGTTTGGGTCTAGTAACTTTATTTATTTATTTATTTATTTCTTGTTTATCCTGGGAAATCCATTCAGTAAGAACAACTCACTGATCTCCCATGGATCCCAACTAACAACAATCTACAGAAGGGCACTAAAGATAAAAGATTAAAAATTTACACAAAAACATTGCACGTTCATTTAAAAAAACACTAGATACTAACTACAAAAAAAATACACTTTTTACAGCTAGACGTCAGGTTGCTGTAGTGGTATCTTTCCTCGCTTTCTAATGGACTCTTCCCATGAAATATGCTAATTACATTCACGCATGCGTACAGACCCTGTTGGCAAACGCCATAGAGTTGTGCACTAAGCAGACGCGCAATCGCGTCTGCGTCACGCACCCATTAGCCGTGTACAAAACAGCGCGATGTTCCCTCATTTTGCCAACCAAAACGTTAGTGCGCACGCACTACGTGCAATTTACGTCTTTTATGGGAAGGGTCTATTCTGGGGCCTGGTTCAAATCCCACCGTGGGCACAATGTGGATCGGGTTTTCAGTCCCTACCTGACTGCGTGGGGTTTTCCACCTATATCTAAAAACTTCCTTCTTTGTCTTTTTTATATATGGTTCTTGGCTAGTACAGTGATTAAGTTTCACTTTTCTGAGAAGCAAAAATGCAATGAAATGAAACTAATTAAAAATTGCTTCTTGTCACCATTCAAGCAAAACATCTCTGTCTAGACTTGATTTTTTTTGCGAAAAAAGTCGGCATTGGTTTTTGGAAGATTTTGTATTTTAATTTCCAACAATACTCAGGCAGTAAAAATTAAATCGAACTCATTGACCCGTTTCAGAGAGAAGAGGGGGAATTGCCAGGGTTTTGTGCACATTATTCCTATTGGGCTTATTTTGATTGCATCAATTAAAATCGTCTCAGGCAAAAGTGATTTCAAATAGTAAACCACAATGGAAACTGACTGTAAATAAATCATCATTTCGGGGTTGAACAAAGAAAAATGGACTAGAGTGGGATGTGAACTCATGACCTCCGAATTAACATAATTATTTGCACTCTAACAACTGAGCCATCTAGCCCTTTGTTATAGTCTCCAAATTTTTGTTTTGGGATGCCTTTCAGAAGCCATCCAACCGTTAACTGTCATTTAGCCAGGGATCACACCCAAGTTTACGGTACAACAAAGCTGAACATTTCTTCTTGTTTCCTACCCATCCTGTCATTAGCCCTAATTGTGCTAATATACAGAATGTATAAAACAAATTCTGTACTTTGTTGTTAACAAAACAGTTTATTTTCTACACTGAAAGAAAGTTGAATATTTTTTCTTATTATTTTGTCAGAACTGACACTGGACCAGAATTATTTTTAGACAACATAAAGTATTTATTATTTTTTTGTATTTGCTGAACTTCTAGGAACCTTTGACTTTAAAAGCCTTTACTGATCAGTGTTTTAACACTGACCAGTAAAGTACTTAAAAGTACTTACAAGTACTTATTTTGGGGAGGGGTGGGGAGGAATGGACTACAGAACTTGTTCTGTCTGTTGATTCAAGCCCTGTGCACAAAATCAATAGACTTGGTGAGTGGTCCATTATGTATTTTGCTTATTTTTTAGGCAGTGGACACTATTGGTAATTACTCAAAATAATTATTAGCATGAAAACTTACTTTGTAATGAGTATTCGGGAGCTGTTGATTGTTTAAAATATTGTGAGGAACGGCTCCCTCTGAAGTAACATAGTTTTCAAGAAAGAAGTCATTTTCAGCGAATTTGATTTTGAGACCTCAGAATTAGATTTTGAGGTCTCTAAATCAAGCATCTGAATGTCAACAGATTTGTTATTTTATGCATTTGTTGAGATACACCAAGTGAGAAAACTGGTCTTTGACAATTACCAAAGGTGTCCTTGGGTCGAGTTCACAAAGAGTAAAGACTAGTCTTATCTTGAGTTAGGAAGAGTTACTCTTCCTAACTTAGGACTAGCTATACGGTTTTAGTATCTCCTAAGACTATTCCTAAGTTAGGACTAGTCCTAACTTTTTGTGAAATCCACTGCAGTGCCTTTAAAAACAATTTTCATGAAATAAAATGATGTTATTCAACTTCAACTTCGACTCATTTACATAATGTGTACTTACTAAAAGGGTGCTAACAAGATAGGTAAAGTATCAGTCAAATTCGAGCCATCTTCAATTTTAGATTTGTTATTAAAAAAGAGAATCAAACCTTGAGGTGGTGTCAAAATTACTCTTTCCTTTGGAACTTGGAATGTACTGTTTTGAGTGAATTTGCAGGGATTTAGATGAAAAAGAAGGATTGATGTAGTAAAATTTCTGAATATTCAATAAGAGACTGATGTAATGCATTTAGTATTCAGCTTATGGATACTGTGTTTCCAATATATACAGGTGTTAATTTAAACTACATGTACATGTATAGTAACTAATGTCAACATTTAATTATTTTGATTAGAAAAGTTTCTGCACTAGCTGATGCTTCTAATATATGTTGTTTCCTTTTTCCCAACTTGTTAATAGTGTTTGAGTGAATGTGATAAATACGACCAATGTAGATGTACAGTATATATTGTGCGTAGTTGTACATAAATGATGTTTTAGTGTCAACTTTGTTGTGAAAATATCAAAATTTTAAAATTAACCCCTTAATAATTCAACGTTGTGGTTGTTGACACATTATCAAAGCGATATTTACTCTTTAGAATAATATCACGAGAGAATCGAACCCCCCAAAAATACAAAGTTGCACATGACTGTTTTAACAGTTTTAGTAAATGGTAAAAACAGTCTGATAGCTTATAAACTCAGTGCTTTTTTTGTTTGTTACTTCGCAAATAACATTCACTATCAATTAAAATGCACTGCAGCCGATTTCACGAAACAAACCCTAAGATTAATCCTAACTCGAGTTAGGACGAGTAACTCGTCCTAACTTAGGATGGGTTCAATGCGTCCTACGTATTTGGATATGAAACTGAACCCGTCCTAAGTCCTAAGATTAATCCTAAGTTAGGAAGAGCTTGGTGAAATCGACGGCTGGACACTTAATGATTATTAATCAAAATAATTGTTGGCATAAAAACTATCTTGGTAACTCTGAATAGAGAGCTGTTGATGGTATAAAACATTGTGAGAAACAGCTCCCTCTGAAGTACTGTCTCACTAAAATATTTGAATTGAATTCGAGACCTCAGTTGGGGTCTCGAATTCAAGCGTCTGAAAGCACACAACTTGTGCAACAAGGTTGATTTTTCTTCCATTATTCTCTCCAAACTTCGATGTCTAACTGAGTTCAAATTTTCACAGGTTTGTTATTTCATGCATATGTTGAGAACTAAGTTAGAATACTGTTCTTGGTAACGAGCAATGGAGAGCTGTTGATAGTATAAAACATTGTGAGAAACGGCTCCCTTTGAAGTGACACATATTTCGAGAAAGAAGTAGTTTTCCACGAATTTGATTTCGAGGCCTCAGATTTAGAATTTGAGGTCTTGAAATCAACCATCTAAAAGCACACAACTTCTTTCATTATTTTGCAACTTCGACGACCAATTGAGCTCAAATTGTTATTTTATGCATACGTGGAGATACACCAGGTGACAATTACCAATAGTGTCACACGTCGCATTCATACAGTTCTTGTACTGAAATCACAAAGAGCAAACCAACCTCATCAGCTTAATTTATGCTACAAATCGAATCCCAGTCGTGACCCTTGTGCCCTTGAGCAAGATGCTTAACTATAATTGCTTCTCTTCACCCAGGGGTATAAATGTGTACATGTACTTGGGAGGTTAGAGGTTAATAACATTATTTGAAAAAGCCTTAAGAGTACACGGTAGCCCGCTGCCGGGCTGTATAATCCCCATGGAGCTGAGAATGACTGAAGGAACGTTATTGGCCCAATGACCAGGGCGCTAATGTAAAGCGCATTGATACGTTATTGTAAAAAGCTCTTCATAATAACTACATGTCGTTGTTATAATTATTTAAGCTAATGAATTTATATAAATGCTGTCAAGCTTACAGTTGTAGACTGTGTTTAATTTTTGTGAAAATTTTCCGTCAGACTTGCTGACTTTGTAAATCTGTCCAAGTATTTGTATATTGTATATTTTTTGAGTTTTTCTGTTTGTAATACTCCATATTTCCACAGATCAACCCACCTGTTACTGTTTCTATGATCTTGACTTCCAAATCATCACAATTTATGATTATTTGTGACTGATTTTCTACCAACAGTGTGTTCTTCCATGACTTCTGAACTTATTGTATGTAATAAGTTTCATTTTGCTAACTGATATCTTTTCATGTTGATGTACTTCTGATTGTCGAGACGACACTGTCAAATGTCCGTCCATTCAGTTAAGGTTGTTTAGATGAGTAAGCAACAACAGATGTTTGCTCATAAATATTCATGTCAATAGTTTAGCATATAATAGCATCTGAAAGCACACAACTTTGTGTGACAATGGTGCTTGTTCTTTCCTTACTATCTCACAACTTTGACAACAAATTGAGCTCAAATTTTAACAGGTTTATTTTTTCATGTATATGTTGAGATACACCAAGTGAGAGGACTAGTCTTTTACGATTACCAAAAGTGATCAGTGTCTTTAAAAGACAGAAAAACTTATGCCAAAAAAACGAGCCTTGTACTCATGAGAGCGTTGGTGATTTTGGGCTAAGCTAAAATGGTGGAAACCAGTCACAGATGGCACATGGTATTCTGGCCGGTAACCTTATTTTGGTGAGCATAATTTTGTTTATTGGGCCATGGGCAAAGGAAAAGAGGCCACGACTTTTATGGGCTCCATTTAATTCCAGGCCGGTCAATTCGGCTACGTCACATGACTATCCTAGATATTTCAAAGAAATCATAACATAGACTTTTTAACTGAGACATGGATATTTTGAACACTAATTTAAACAGTAGTTTATCAGCCTTATCCTGTAAGCTTCCTTCAAATGCAGAGACCTTATATTTTGGATTTGTGAAGTTAATATTTTCTGTCTTTATTCTCCGTAAAGCCCAGTTCATACTGCGAATACGATTCCGAAGCCAATTTGACGTTAATTTGACGCCACAACTATCCTTTTGCAGCGATATTTGCAAGTGAGTTGCGCAAAGCTGAACTGCTGCAAATTTTGTGATGTCAACATGTGCTTCCCATGAAGTATGAACCGGGCTTAAGACGATCTGCTGATTTGCTGTATTTCAATTATTCATTGTGCAATGTGTATAAAGTAATAAAGCATTCACAAAAAAGTCAGTGTCGTAGTTTTTGCCATTACCACCATTGTATAACAAAACCTTACACAGTTGACCTCAGTCATTGTTTTTGGCGATTACATGCAGGTATTCCACTCCATTCCACATATTTAGGGCAGTCAGGTTGGCATAACGGTATCATTCATCGTGGACTCTTTGACCTCGGTTCAAATCCAAACGACCACTACGTGGATTAGGTTTTCATTCCCTTCCTTACTGTGTGGGTTTCCCCTAGAATTTAGTTTTATGGGGTTTCCTCCATCCTCTTAAAAGAACACGTTGCCTTGGATCAGACGAGTTGGTCTTTAAAAAGTGTTGGCAATCGTTTTTTATGCGTATGGTTGGAGAGATGTTTAAAAAGTAGAATACAATGATCCACACAAGTTTGCCTCGAAATTGCGTGATTTGCTTTTTACTGTGCGGAATAACGCGATCGGCCATTAATGGGAGTCAAATAGTTGACTCCCATAAATGGCCGACCGTGTTAGACGACGAGGTAAAAGGAAAACCGTGCAATTTCGAGGCATGTTTGTGTGGATCATTGTATTCTACTTTTACAACATCTTTCTACCCATATGCATTTTATAACAAACGGTTACAAACGCTTTTCAAAGACCAACTCGACCGATCCAAGGCAACGTGTTCCTTTGAACAAAACTTCCTTCTGTATCTTCTCTCTTTTGTGTTCTTGGCCAAGTATAGTGATAAAGTTTGCTTTTCTGAGAGTCCTTGGCTTCACAACCAGAATTATTTAAGAAGACAAATAATTGTACACAACAAGATCTCTTCAAGGGTCTGAAGAACCAGACGCTCATAAATTTATTTCTATAATCTGTAAATCAATTCACACTTAGGAGCATGTCAAACTATAGATTCTTTCAAACAATTCATAAGTAATAGGACCTGAAACGTTGGGGGGGGGGGGGCGGAGGGTAGTCTATGGATTTGTCCACCTAAAAAGCCGTATTGTACCATGCGAAAAACAATATGTATGACCTTCTGTTTAGTTCTTAACTCATTTTGGTAACGCGGTGAACAATCAATGGTTCAACTGCTTTCACAAGAATGTTTTGTTTTACAATGAATCAAGTTTTTGGTCGTGAAGTATAATGTTCATCTAATCCAATATTTCATGCCACTGTTTATCACAGAATCCTGTGCTTACTGCGCCCTGTAAAGCACATTATTTTTAAGATGCAAGCGCAGAATTCTACTGTAAGCAGAGCCACAAAATTAGGCCAAGCACACCGGGTCGTTAAATGAATTTTTACTATCTTTCAAAACAAATATGTCATGGATATGGATTATACTGCCAAACATTGGTTTACCTTTCTTGTAACCTGAACTTTTACATCCAAATTATAATTGTCCCCAAACCCTTCCTTTGTTGACTGCAGGATCTTTCCAACTGTATCAAACTTTTTATTTAACCGATACTAAATTCTAATTTAAGAAAACCTGAAAAAAGCCTGCAGAATGAACGATGATGTGAAGTCCTATACATAGAATAAAACATTTGCACAAACATTATCCCCTCTAAACAGTGCATGTATCCATCTTTCTTAAATTGACAAACATTTCAAACTTTTTTTTTTTTTCATTCCCAGAGTGATAGAGCTCAGCTTTGTAAATCACACTAACCGTTGGGGGTTTCATCATCAAACTATAACATTAGGTATTTACTTTCTTCAAATGAATTGATCATTCCAAGGCTGCCGCACCAGAAATAATCTCAATCAACTCTCTAGTGATGACCGACTGTCGGGTACGGTTGAATTTAAGCGTCAACTTGTCGATCATTTCACCTGTAGAATGACAAAAACAAACAACTGTTTAATCAAACAATTTGAGAAAACACCTCAAGATGTTTTCTCCTCTCAAAGAGGTCAGGAATATTTCTGTGGCTCCCGTAAACAAACAAAAAAGCCTCACAAGCCTAATATTTCACAGAGAAAGAAAATGAAAACGACTGCCTCCATTCCTCTCCTCCCATAATTGCCTTAATTAGTGGTTTGTTTTCTGCCCTTTGTGGTCCCCACTTAAAATGGCATGGGTTTTTCAGTCCCAACCTGACTGTAAGGGGTTTCCCGTGATTAACTTTCCCTCCCACATCTTAACAATGACATTTCTGCTACGGTGCATCTTCTCTTCGCAAGTATCAAGGAATGATTTCGCCCAGCAATTTTGTATAGAATTTTGCTCTGCTATACAATGGACACCGTTCGCCGAGTATCTTCAGGTCTTAGAGTGAAAGGAATTTTTTTTGAGGATTCCTTGGTTTTATTACCAGAAAGATAGATAAAGATGAAATATTTTCTGCTCTTCTCTGTACTTACCGGCGTTCTTGGTAGCGCTGTCCATAGCAGTCATTCTTGAGCTCTGTTCACTGCAGCTACTTTCCATCATGCAGAAGTACAAGATGCTAGCCAACTGGAACTCATTGTAATTCCTCAAGATATCCTCATCAACATCATCGTACACAGTCATCGTATCTGCACATCAAACAAAGACACACGCTAAGAATTTGATGGGCAGGGTATAATTCATAAGGCTGTTTAGCAGGAAATATTGCTTAGCAAATTTCGTGGCTAAGCATAAGATAAGCATAGGATGAGTAGGGTACCAGTTGCAACAATGTGAACTTAATGTAATTTTGGCTGGTAACCAATTTCTGTTTGCTGGAGAGCTCGTCAGGTGGGGATGTTTAAACGGTTGATGACCAGCTGGAGCTGGTGTATAACCGATTGTTTTGGGATACTATGCGCTAGTCTTGGCGCAAGCAATTCTCATTGCGGATGCTGTCGATGAGTTGGTCGCGCTGTGTGAGAGGAAAACAAGACTAAGCACACGAAGCATATCCGAAAACTGTCTCAGTCATAAAAATGCAACACACTGACGTACCGAGCTCAAGTACATCGGAAAATGGATAAGTTTTACAGAGTTTCTTACTTTATTACGCCTTTAAACCAAAACGGCATTTATGAATGGGAATAAAAGAGTTGTGACTCGTTCTTAAACTGGCGTTTGAAACCTTGTTCAAGAACTCGTCGCTACCCTTTTATTCCTTTATTTTAGATGAAGTTAGCTTTAACTATTCAACTTGAAGTATGAAACACGATTATGAAACAATAAACAGACATGTATTTACCTGCCAATTTCATGGTCTCCATTGACACAAGAGGCTGTACAGATGTATTGTACGATACAACACTCCTGCAAATAAATTACAAAGATCATGATTGATATATTACGCACAGTATTAATCAAACAAAAATGTAACCCTACTCTTGGTGACATTTGTCAGTGAGTTAAGCAACAATTCTACACTTTTCTACTACACAGATTGTGTACGATAGTGTTACAGTTGTGCACAGGGCCCAATTTCATAGATCTGCTAACGCACAACAAGTAGCTAAGCACAACAGAATTATAATAACCAGAATAAGGTTACCAGCCAAACTACCGTGTCACCTTTACAATTTGTAACTGGTATCCTGCTCATTTCTGCTTAGTAGACAATTGTTAAGCAATGTTTTATGTTTGACCAGCTCTATGAAATGGGGTCAAGATCTTACTGTTTCTTTCACCACATAGTGCTGTATCATCCAAAACCACAATGGATGAAACTAAGCGGTCAGATTAATGAAACACAAATTTGATTTGACGGTCAGGTTGACCATCTTCAAAGAATATTTCTCAACGATATTTCTTATGGACTCATTGGGTTTACTTACCTGAATCTATTGAAGTGAATTTCCCCAGAGTCAAAGTCTCCTAAACTCAGAATCTCTGCTGCAATTTTAGATGCCTCAAAAAATGATGGAGACGTGCGGCCGTATTCATTGACAGCAAGGGCCAAGTAGTTCCTGTGCGTTCTGCAATCAAAAAAATTAAATAATAAAAACAGACTTTTTAAGAACAATGATAAATTTAACACATGTCTGCAATTGGGATTGTTTATAATTCTCCTTTTAAACTCTGAAAAATATTCACAAGACAACAGCAGAGCTACCAGCATTTTGCAAGCAGAGAGAGTAATTTATAATTTATATTCAACATATAGGGAAAAAATTTCCATGATCACAGAGATTTTCAAAACTGCTTAAATGGAGGACTGGTTTATATTTTGTGTAATTTCAGCAGAATCAAGGAGTTTGCAGCTTTGCCATGGGTCTATTTTCTTTCCCTTTGGTATTTCAAATGTTGAATATTTTGAACACCCAGCTTTCTTATTATCAGCACCCTTTAACAACCATTTATACAACAATCTAGCTCCAGCCATGTTTGCTCACCTTGCAGCCAAAGAAGGCAATACAAATCTAAGCCTCCAAGACCAAAGACCTTTCTTTGGTGTTCCTCGAGTTACTCCCAAAACATTAAGATTTCCATGTTCCGGTTTTCAAGTTTTCTTACCTGACCAGTTGGGTGCGGACTTTATCCCCCACACAGACAATCTTAGAATTGACTCCCTCTGGTTTCTCATTGATGGATGCTCGTATAGCCTTGGCAATACTGCTGTGGATACCACCACAGAGACCACGGTCGCTGGATATACCAATGATAAGGTGCTCTGGCTTTCCTAGCTCGGGTTCAAGTTCTGCCTTTTCATACAGTGCTGTGAGGATTGGAACATCACAAACTTATAGTTTCTGCCCCATTTCAGTGGATTAATGAACAAAATACATTATTTGCTCCACCAATGGACTTCAGCAAACCCAAAGCATACCAAACCCTTCAAAGTCAATTGTACTATATGTTGTGTTTGGTTCTGTTGAACTGAAGACTGCAATAGTAAACTGCTTACAAAATCAGAACCAGAGTCAAACAGTTTGGGTGTTTTAGGTGTTGGTTTGTGTTAGTATAAGAAACGGTTCAAGTAAATCAATCAGGGGAGTTAGTGGTAATGCACCATCAAACCAATAGTGATGGGTATATACCAATCTAATTGGTTCAAGTGTCAAGTTAAATTCTTCTTGAAGATTTTGACAATAGTGAGAAGTTCCTTCGCTCAAGTGCCCTTGGGTAGGGTAAAGGTTATCTTTTTCAGTACTTGTATTGACTTCTAATTATACATGGTGCCTACATTATAGGTATTGCACTTGTCCAGGCCCCAATTTTATGGAGCTGCTTCAGTACGAATAATTGCTGAACAATCTTCTGCTTAGCAGAAATGAGCAAGATACCAGTCACATTTGACATCATATACTATTTTGGCTGGTAGCCCTAGTAATACTCTGGTAAGCATACTTTTATTTTGCTCAGCTACTAAGCAGCTCTCAGCTCTGTGTGTGTGTATGTGTAAACAATCAAATGGACCTCTAATCTGACTTCACTTTTAAAAGACCTTATGCATTGACGTCATCCAGCCGAAATCTTAGAGGTAAAATGAGGTCTATTGAATTAACTGAACACACCTGTAGCTCCAACACCATAAGATCTTGCTGGTCGTAGATCCCTTTCTGCCTTGGCATAGCGGGCAGCAGCTATCATCTTCATGGACTTGGTAATCTTCTGAATATTCTTGATAGACTTCAGCCGGGTGGCGACTGCACAAAAATAACAATTCAAAACATTACTGATATACACATGATTTTAAGGAATTTAAGAACTTAGTGTGTAATAAATGTTAGCATCAAGAGAAGTTATTTGAAACATATATTGAAGCGGCAAAAGAAGCAAAATATATTAAATGGTTCTGGGATGTATTGTTACAGGCCACATTTCTACTTAACATTTTTCATGAATTGTTAATCCTTCCTCTACCCGTGGAAACATTTTCCAGCAAGAATTAGGGCATTCAGCTTTGCTGGGGCACTCAGATTGACTTGGTCGTTTCTTCAAGCGGAGTATGCATAGCAGACGGACAGTTGTTCAAATAAGAAACAATTATTCACTGTTCCCTCAAACCCACAGGTGTTTCGCACACAGCGCTGGAAATTTGCCAACGATGGGAACGATTAAGGTGATGTTCACTGTTGAACAAAACTCTTGTTACCCTCAGCGCTGTGCAACCATGGTACATGCGTTTTTGTACAAAATCATGTGAGTGGTTCTTGACCAATGAAACTTCACAATTTGTAACCGATGTATAAGTAATAAGGACAATTGTATTCCAATACTTACTGAGTTTAAGGGTTGCCATGGCTGCTTCAGTTGATCTGCAAGAGGAAAATATCCAGTCCATACAAAATTAGAATAGAAATAGAATAGCAAATTATTTGCACTTATTTTACTGACTAAATGACATGCTAGACTCAGCATTCAAAAAAGTAGAGTCAAGACAGACGTCTGACCAACAAAATTTGAAAGGAACTATTGTCTTTTTTTTTTATTGGCCAAACAGCAAACTAATCATTTCAACGCTGTCATTTTTATTTTCGAATAAAAATGAATTATAAAAAGAATCGCATTTTTAGGACCAAAAACAAAATAAGACTAAGACTCTTAAGAGATACTTTTTTGGATTATTTATTAAAAATGTGGTAAAGAATAATACTAGTGCTATTTTATAGACACTGGTTCTCATTCCTGGGTGCAGGACCCAACTTAGTAAATTTTCACATTTGATAATTAAAGCATGTTGTGCTGACTTGTTGTATTAAATAATAGTATGGAAAAGTTTCCGTATATGACGCAACCACTTTTACATTCGATATGAAATAAAATAGAATCTAATTCTAATTTACATCAACTCAATTTTAATTAATGAGATAGGCCTATCCCTTTTAGTTTTTGTAAAAATGAGTGAAAAAGTGGTGGCGCCATACGGAAAGTTATCCCTTAAATTTAACAGCTTGATGAAATAGGGCCCTGACTGAGGTTTATATTACGATTTTTACTCATCTTCCAAAGTTTTATTTCTTACTTTATTAGTTCTCAACACTCCCGACTGAAGGGCGAAGTGAAAAGAAGGTACCGTTTATTTAATACCGGGCGAAAAGACTCAAGATAAACATGCTTTGTTTCAGTAATTAGTATCTCAAAGGAAACATACAAATTAATTAAAGTTGACTTGAACTACTCAAGTATACACACACAAGAATAAAAGGGATTTAATGGCTCTTCAGACCTAACAAACAGATACCTTTTCCACCGTAAAACACGGCAACTTTCCACCTAATCGTGTCCTCTCGCCGGCATCAAGTCAACAGTACGCATGCGTACCATAGTTCAACGAGCATCCTAACCTCAATCGAAAATTTGTATTCTTTTACAAAGAAAATTGGTTTGTTTAATTCTCGTACAGTTCGAATGAACATTTTAATAAAACAAAAAAGATCAAATTTAATTCTTAAAAATTACACATTGATTTGAAAATAAATAATAAGTAAAACTTTGAAGCACTTAATTTATAAACGTTTATTCAGTTAAACAGCCGTATATTAAATATAATCGAACATGCCACACCAGCATACGGCTATTTGTTCATGGATCAAAGCTTTAATTTTTGGCGCGTTCATACTTTTTTGCGGTGATGGAGTCAAGGATTTGGTGAACATGGAAATGAAAACACTTTTTGGCTGAATCATAGATTTTCGTAATACTTAAACATTGAGACAAAAACACAAAGGTGGGAGGATCCCCCGTGTTCACAAGTGATGCAATGAGTAAAATACATTAACATCAGATGCCACCATGATCCATGATGCCACTCGCTTGCTGATGGGCGCCCTTGTTATGCCCATCTCACATTTTGTTTCCTACTTGAAGTATACGCCACATTTTGTTTGCTTTATTTAAAATAAAATAAAGTATAACACAAATTGTATATTTAAAACTAGCAAAAGATGGAAGCGTCATGAACAGCAGTCGTGCGGCTGTCCCCGCTACCTGTCTAATTACATCACACCATTAATATCATTCTGTCTGAGGCTAAAAAAACTATAAAAGTCGGTATTTGTAGTGTGGGTGCAATTAGTAAGTTCAAGGAATACGTCGAAAGCAACTTCCACTAAAAATAACTAACTTTTTAGAAAAGCTCAGTCATGCAGCCGCCCCAATAAACATGCGCCCTGTCGAGCAAGATAATTGTTAAAGCTCGTTACTCTTCCTCAAATAGTTGTTGCTACCTTATTTTTGCGATAAAAGAATACCACTTTTAATATATAATTTATTTATTTTAAATAAATTGTAAACTTTTACTTTATACCAAACCATGCCCGCCCCCCCCCCCCCCCCGCCCCAACCCGACCAAAACGACTGTCAGCAGTGGTGGTTTATGCGCGTGATTTGCGCGAACGTTACCTGTTATTTTTCTATCAACCTAGGGGGCGCTAATGTTGAAGGTTTGAAAAAAAAATGTCCGATAAGAACTAAGGGCGAGGGCATTACGTGCGTGTGTGGACGGTACACCTCCAAATCAATGGCAGATTTCTAGGCTTTTACACAGATATCTGTAGATTTTCACATCTAGTTTGATCCAGTGATTCCAGAGGATTCATACAGTGGTTTTTTATGCCGCGCTTTACCGTTTTCGAGCAATTTCAGGGTCGGAAGCCATTGTTCAACCGTCTTTGTTCGTACACCGTCTGGATTGTGTCTGCGTGTAGCAAGCATTGGAGTGAATTCATAATCGTGTGCATACACCATACCCACACTGCGGTAAAAGCAGGCAGGAGAACGGCAGGGGATCACGCACGCACACTACACCGGTAAGGTCAATACATTACCAATATACCGTTGCAATTAATGACAATTTCTCATCGTTCTCTTTAATTGAATAAACCATGTTCAACTGTTATCTCTTGTTCAGTAGCAATGTTTGTCAATTTTCAGTTAGTACGGCATTAACGGCATGATTAAGGTGTGTAATTCGTCTTCAAAATCATCGGTTTTGGTCGCCGTGTCTTGTGCACATTCCACACACAACCGTCGCTTCGCAGTTTGGCCATGTTGGTACATACATATTCATGAGATGGCGCCTAGTGTCCATTCAATCCAAATGCATTGCCTATAGTGTGTACTGCGAATTTCCGCATAGAAAAATACACGAAGAGCGAGGCTAGTCATGATTCAATTGACGCTAGCTGTGTGTTGTTAAAGGGTTCCCGGCCATGCAATCCTTGTGGGATTCAGATTGTACATTATTTATAATAAATGCACCGATTTGTCTACACAGACAACAACTACACTGGGAACATTTCATTTTTTTTCCACACAGGGGCTTGTGTATGCATGATTGATGATCATTACACACACTGTACATACACATTACATTTATGTACAATGCACTGTATACCATAATAATATGAACACTACACCACACACAGTTATTCATGGGTTGTAAATAGTTTTTGTTACAATACAGTGCAGTTTGAAAAAATGATAGAAAACATTAAATTAATAATCTAAAGGTTTATTCAGTTGGAATTGTTTGAGGAAATTCGCTCCACCATGTCCACAATTTAAAAAGTTTAAAAAGTTAAGCTAATTTTTAAATTTTAAAGGTGACCATTATTTGCTTGTTTTACAATATTCCCCTATAAATATTCCCCTATTTAATGTTATGTTTATTTTAAAAATAGGTTGTGTGTTTTGTGAAAATTTGAGCGATTCTCAGTTTATGGGGTAATTAAACTTTTTAAAGGTGTTATGTTTAAATTAATTTTATACCAATTGTATTATAATATTAATAATTTAACAATACAAAAAATAATAATCTGGTAGTAGGAACCATGATGATTTGCTGTGTGTGACTTAACCTTGGTCAATTATTTTTGCTAAATTTAGTTATATTTTGTTTGATTATTTCCATTACTTTGCTACTCATAAAACCTCTAAAAACAAGAAGGTAGAAACAGCTTGCTGCAAAATGATATTTCTTCTGTGTTTTGAGGGTTGGGTCAATTTTTTGTCAAACAATAAAGCATAGATTTTTTTATTTTTTTTTTTTTGCGCGCTAAAATTGGTGATAATTATTGAGTTGCAAATGGTGATTTTTTTTAGTAGCAATTGGTGCATTTTTTCTCTCACATTTTGCTATGCTGCACAAGTTAAATTGCTCACTGCAGGTACCTTGGTGGAATTTATATCTCAAAGGGTTCTAACAATTAGTGTATAATTGTTGTTTGTTTTCAGATGTCAATGACTGCACGGCATGCATGGTATCTCTGGTTGTTATAGGCCAGAGTTCCTGCGATGCTTGTGTAGTAACCTACCCATATCAACTACCACCTCTGTTACACCATGCCAGCATTGGACTTTAACGTCAAGTATTTCTGTGAGAATTTGCGTGCAACTAAACCCCCTTATGAGTGTCCAGTCAAAGACTGCGGTAAAATATACAGAAGCCATTCAGGTATTGAATTTCACTTGAACAACTTTGATCATGGAAAACCCGGCGGTAACGGGTATTCAACTCCAATGAAGCGAGGAGGTGGATGGAGGAAACGGGTACCCAATCGGCAGAATCGGCGTTCCCCATCGCCTTCGGTTATTCGATCCCCCACACGGGAAGCCCTGACGTATGCTCAGGCACAGAGACTGGTTGAAGTAGACATTGATGGTCTTGTTCACAGGCTGGATATCCACGAGACAATAGACATCCTCACTGAGGATGAGTTTGAGAGTGAGACGAGTGAAGAGGAGAAAAATGAGAAACCCCTGAGTAAGGCTGGCAAGTCATTGGATCAAACCAAACAGCGGAAGGATGTTGGGAGTGCATCCTCCATGAAGCTCCCAGAGGCCTCCTATAAGATCCTGGACGGCTATGAAGAGCCTCCAGATTTACCAGACCGTCCACAGGCGTACTTTCGCTTCATTGAGAAATCCCGTGAGGAGCTCGATGAAGAGATCGAGTATGACATGGATGAAGAGGACTATGCCTGGTTGGACATGATGAACGAAAAACGCAGAACAGACGGACTCCCCACAGCATCTCAGGAGGTCTTTGAAACACTGATGGATCGGCTCGAGAAAGAGTCCTACTTTCAGAGTCAGACATCAGGAAAGACGGACAACAATCAGTTCATCGATGAAGATGCAGTGTGCTGCATCTGTAATGACGGGGAGTGCCAGAACAGCAATGTGATACTATTCTGCGATATGTGCAACCTTGCTGTGCATCAGGAGTGCTACGGTGTGCCGTACATCCCTGAGGGACAGTGGCTGTGTCGTCGTTGCCTTCAGTCGCCGTCCAGAGCGGTCGACTGCGCACTCTGTCCTAATAAAGGTGCTGCGTTCAAACAAACTGACGATGGACGCTGGGCCCATGTTGTGTGTGCTCTTTGGATTCCAGAAGTGGGCTTTGCCAACACAGTATTCTTAGAACCCATAGACAGCATTGATCACATCCCAGCTGCCAGGTGGAAACTCACTTGTTATATCTGTAAGCAGCGAGGTGTTGGCGCTTGCATTCAGTGTCACAAAGCAAACTGCTATACAGCCTTCCACGTGACCTGCGCCCAACAGGCGGGACTCTTTATGAAAATGGAGCCGATACGAGAGACCAACATCAACGGGACGTCCATCAGCATCAGAAAGACAGCCTACTGTGACATTCACACGCCGCCGGAGGTGGAGAAAAAACCAACCATACCTAATGATAAGATCCTTGAGAATGACGAGACGGGCAAGGGAATTTCGGCAAAGAAGGCCAAAGCACAGTCAAGAAAGAACATGAGAAAAGCTAGGAAGATCCTTGCTGAAAAACGGGCTGCTATGCCAGTTGTGTCCATGCCTTGTATACCACCTCAGAGGTAAGAACTCAATATGCTGAATAAAGGAGCAAGGAAATCATTGAAGGATAAACAATCCAACTAGATTCTTTTCTCTGCTCATAATGTTAAATTTCAGATAATGGAATAATTTCAATAAATTATCCTTGAGTTTCAGGGGGAATGTACTTTCATAATTTTTCAGTTTTCAGTTTCTCCATTTATTAACCATTTTATAGGCCTATTCCAGCAAAAAGTGATTGAAAGTTCTTACTATGTACAATGTATATTGTCAATGCTACATTTACGTGTCCTCCCTCAGCAGTGGTCCGCTGGCTAAATGCTAGTTGAAACAACTTTTTACTAAGGACCAGTCAAGATATCTATCGAAGTTGTCTTGCTGGCTACTTCAGCGAAGACAAGCATCCCTATTTGAAGTCACTGGTCAAACTAGTGGTAATTGTCAAAGACCAGTCTTCTCACCTGCTGTATCTCAACATATGCATAAAATAACAAACCGGTGTAAATTTGAGCTCAATTGGTAGTGGAAGTTGTGAGATAATTATGAAAGAAAAACTACCCTTGTCACACGAAGTTGTGTGCTTTCGCATGCTTGATTTTGAGACCTCAAAATCTAAATCACGAAACCCAATCGCCTCCGTTGCCTCCGTGAAGTATCAAGCCTGAGCCTGCTTGTTGTCAACCTTCAGTTAACTTTTAAATTTGTTTTACAGGATTGCCAAAATAACAACTAAAGTAAGTTTACAAAAGAAGCAGCAGTTTGTTCAACGGCTGATTAGTTACTGGACTCTGAAACGGCAATCTCGCAATGGCGTGCCCCTACTGCGACGTCTACAGGCCCACCACCAGTCGCAACGGAACAAAGACTCGGTACCACCGGTTTGTGTAGCCCCCAGTTTCCTGTCTATCTTTTCAAATAACTTCTCTGTAGTCAAGTCAACAGATGAATGGAATTTTGTTACATTTTTCTACCAAATATCAAAACAGCAGTTTTGCCTCCTGTTATTTTCTGATGAAATGTCCATCGTGCAAAAATGTTTTGCAAAACAAAATCCAGTGTTCTGCCGTCAGGGCTCAAAAGTTAACCCAGACAACCTAGGCCCTGTTGCAGCCTTTTGTTATACCATTGGGCTAGTAAACGCATGACTGGGCAAGATTTGGACGCAGTCTTGTGTTTTTGCTCACATGTTGACTTTCAGTCTGATAAACATTTTTTAGTTCTGTTAAATGTTGAAAAATACTTAACTTATTAAAAAAAAGATTTTTACAATTGCTTCTTACTCAGTTCTTGTTTTGAGCTGCAAGCCTTGTTGTGTTGTGGACCCCCCCCCCCCCCCCCCCCACCCAAAAGAACAACCCAAAACCACCCCAAAACAACAGACAAATGAACCTGGCAGTTGGTAGCCTCAAACCTTGAAAGGAAAATTTGCTGTTGACAAAATTCCATTCCAAACTAATGAACCATTGTTTGTAGATGATTATAGACACTGTGCATGCTCTTGAATTGTAAAACACACTTCATCTGAATACACAACATGAACAGTACCTTGGCACTCTAACCCACATTTTCATCTAATTTCATCAAAATAGTTATTCTTATTTCATCTATTATTATTGGAGGAATGCCTATCTCACAAGTTTTTGGAAGTTGATACTATTCACAAACTTCACTTTTTCAAAGAGTTTCCACGTTGTTGTTGCATTTCATTTTTTAACTCCACCCTCCACAATACAGTTTGTAGACATTCAGTTGTGTAGTCTCTTGGTGTTCACTTATAGATGTCTTGACATTTAGTGCATGAATTAGTGCATGAAGAATTCTGAATTTCTTCTGAAACTGGGGGCAAAATATTGATGTTAATTTTGATGTTGTGGCTACATGTATGTGATTGTCTACTCACTGTTGTTGTTGTTAACTCTTACCGTAAAGAAACCATCAGCTACAAATTCTTCAAATAGAATAATCTTTTATTAAATCATCTTTTGCCAAACTAGACAAATACATTTGTTTAATTGAACTAAACAAATAAGATGAAACAAAACAAAAATCCTTAGATCGAAAATCAGTTATCTTTATAGTACATCTATAAAAACAAAGGTGAATCCTGAACAATCACTGTTAACTAATGTGCCCTTTTTCTTCTTTTCTCTCCCTGATTGTTTTGTTTTTCACTATTTGTCTACATACTTTCTGAAATGTTTGTTGTTGTTCCATCTTACTTCTTTCTTTGATGATGTGTATCTCGCTGTGCACATTTTTTGGTCTGTCCCCAACTTTGTCCACCTCTGTTCATGTCACTGTTGCAACTCACAGCGCGAGAATCAGAAAGCCAACAAGTTGAAAGAGCAGCTCAAGTACTGGCAACGGCTCAGGCAAGACCTAGAGAGAGCTAGGCTGCTTGTGGAGCTCATCCGTAAACGAGAAAAACTGAAACGAGAACAGGTACATCAGAAGTTTATAAACATTTTTGTTAATTGGTTAAACACTTGTACTTGTGATTTTGTTTCCAGTTTGGACAATGTAGGACCTTTAAATTCAGCATAGCAATGGAAAAGCACAATTTTAAACCTCTTTAACTATTGGTTACATTTTCTGGTGAGTTGAACAATTTGTTTAGCTGTTTCAACTTGTAGAATTTGTTTGGTGGCCTAACTGTAAACGGAACTAACTGTATACGTGTACTGAGTGATACACATTTACCACATGATATCAAATTAAGCCCTGTTCATACTTCCTTGGAATCCGACCCAGGTCAAAATTCCAGTTGAACCTAGTTAAACTGGGTTTAACTGGAACTAGTTGAAACCAGTTGATAAACTAGTTAAACACAGTTTAAACCAGTTGGTTTAATATGGAAAATGGACAGAGACCAACTGTTTTATAATTTCAACCTAGTTGAACACAGTCAAACCTGAGGAATGCGATACAAATTTTGTCATCACAGGGCTGTTTTTGCAGCGAATGCTTCGCAGAAATTGAACAGAGTTCGAATTGTCAAATTAGTTGTTGCGAGTTTTTGACGTCAACAATATGTATCAAGTTCGCATTCACCAGAAGTATTCACCAGGAAGGCTTATACAGGCTGGCATGTGGTCAGACAGTCCAAGTTATTCAAGCAATATGCTTGATAGAGTAATGCATTATTACTCCAAAAATTCCTTTTTGTTTGCTTATAAATAGCCACGTCCTGAGAAGCACCATAGAAGCATTCTTAAAGCCTGTCAGCACAAAATCTTGCTAAGCCCAGAAAAATCGTGCTAAGCAGACACAGTTTACCAGCCGACATTATATAAAGTTTATACTGTTTTCACTGGTTCACCACTCATTTCTTGTTCAGTAAAGCGTTTTAAACAGCTTTATGAAATTGTACCCATGATGGTTTATGGTATTTTTATTTGAAAATTTCATTGCAGCATACTGCTGAATTGCGACCTAATTCGCAATTATTCAAAAAATTACAATAGTTATTAAAAGCAAGAACATCATAACCAGGCACTCAAAGATGTCTATATAAAATGCTAATTTACTCAGTTTTGATCGACTAATTATTTGCTGTAATCTTTCACAGATCAAGTTGAATCAGATGACAATCGAGATGCAACTGCAGCCGTTTAACATTCTACTCAGGAATACTGTGGAACAGTTAGAGGATAGAGACCCCACTAGGATCTTTGCTGAGCCAGTCTCAGTGGAAGAGGTATGATTATCCAACAATCTGAGTAGGCTAAAAGCAGGGATTTGATTTCTCTCTTTTTACTTTTTCAAGTAATCTGTTTTTAAACCACCTCCCCCCCCCCAAAAAAAAAAAAAAAATGCCCCAATCTGCAGATTAGGGCTTTTAAAACCAAAGATAAGTGTATACTTCATGCTTCACGCTTGCAGACAGTTGCACTTTTCGTTCACATTTTTTTCAACAGTTTGAAGGCCAGCCTCGCCACCATGGGCAGCACGCTGTATCAATATTTCTTGAAGAGAAGCACAGAAAAAAACCCCAATGCTGATAGGCTGGGGAAAAAAACTATGCTGATAGGTCTTGCATAGGCGGCTGCTCTGCTTGTACGCTTTTAAAACAATTTTGAACACTTTTGGGGAACATAGAAAGCAAGCGTCAAAATGCATTTACTTTTATGCAAACCAAATCTTTTGACCCACCCACCCAAAACAATATCAAGTTTTTTTAATTTTAATATTGCCTTTTCTGAATGGCCCCTCTAACTGGACAAGGCGGTTTATCGTTTAACTAACTGTCACAGGCTTAATTGGACCCTTATGAAACAATAACTTTCAAATTTACCTTCATTTCATGTTTTCTCATTTTTTCCTTCCATCTGTGGTCAGGCGCCAGACTATTTCCAAGTGATCAAAAGCCCGATGGACTTCCTTACAATGAAAAATAAGGTCCAAGGTCACGAGTATCGGACCATTGATGAATTTGAGGCAGACTTTGATCTGATTATCAAGAACTGCATGTTGTACAACAGCAAGGACACCGTGTTCTACCGCGCGGCTATCAAACTCAGAGATACGGTAGGGACAGATTTGATATTTCACTGTGTAAGGTTTATTCCCAGGGCTGAAATTTCTTCATTATCTTCTTTACACAATCTGGCCATGGGAAACTTATAAACATTTGTTTAAAGGCTCTGGACACCTTTGGTAACTGTCAAAGACCAGTATTCCCACTTTGTGTACCCCAACACATTCATAAAAAAAAAAAAACAATGACAATTTTGACTCAATTTTGTCATTTAGGTTGTAAGAGAATAATGAGAGAAAAACACCCTTGTTGCACAGTGCTTGCTTTAAGATGCCTAAAAAAGGCGTCAAGCTTGAGATCTTTTATTATTTAGGTGAGATATTGCCCCTTTCTTAAAAACTGTGGAACTTAAGAGGGAGCCTTTTCTCACAATTTTTTATGCTATTTCGAAGTAGGTTTTTCTGCGAACAATTATTTTGATTAATGACCAATAGTGTCCAGTGCCTTCGAGATGAAGCTTCTATAAAGTGGACTTTACCTTCAAAATCCTTGTTCTGTTTTTTTAGGGTGGGTCAGTCATCCGTAACGCCAAACGCATTGTCGATAAAATCGGCTACGACCCTGTGACTGGGTTCCACACGGAAATCCCCCCAAACTTCAAAGAATTGGAATTCGATGTGAACGACTGTAAGTACTTTCTGATTTTGATATGGATGAGGTACAGAGCCTCTAGAATCTGGGAGAGATGGCGAAGCATTGACCTTGAGAGAGTAGGAGATCTATGAAGATTGAACGCTTCCTGTCAGAATGTTTTTGGGGTTTACGGGCCTGGAATTTCATCTTTGAGAGGGCAATGCCACTTTCATTTTGAAAAGGGCACTTCCTTCAGAAAATCTTAAAGTCTATGAAAAACCTTTGATGGGGCACCAAGACCAGGGCAATGGAGGCCGTGGCCTCTGTGGAATTTCAAGCCTTGATTAACCCTCTCTTGGTGTAACTTTTCAGCGAGTTAACCAGCCCTCTAAAGCCTTTCAAATTTACTGGTTGTGTATTGTGGTTTAAATGTGCACTAAACCTACTATTTACATATCTGTACTGTGTGTTTAGATGCGACCACATGGTTTACCATCTTTCGTGTTTAAACAGGATAATGTTGAATGGTCGGACAGAAGGCTGGTTGTCTGTTTACTGTGTAGATACATTCACCACATAATATCGTGTTGCAAGCTGGCTGAGTTTGTCTATCATTCAAAATCACAGTGGATGATATTGAATGGTCGGACAGTAGGAGGGTTGACTTTATACTGTGTAGATGCATTCACCACATGGTATCGTGTTGCAGGCTGGCTTAGTTCTATCATTCAGAACCACAGTGGATGATATAATGAATGGTCACACAGTAGGAGGGTTGACTTTATACTGTGTAGATGCATTCACCATATACAATCATGTTGGCTTAGTTAAGAACAGTATTGGAGGGTTTTAAAATTGCTGATTCAACATTGAGTTGATAACCTTTACAGTAACCTGTTGTCATAGAGATTGAGCTTATAGTTGTTTCCTTTTTTGTGTGGGATTATGTCACCTCCCACGCTGATGCATGATAAAGGCTGAAACTGAGATAACGTTGATTGAAAGCATTGTGAAACACATAGTTTACATTCTGCAAGATGCATCGTAAAAATATACAGATGGTTCTGTACTTATGTGTGTGATTTTGTAGAGTCAACTTATTAATTTCCTATTCCAAAGTTGAATGTGCTAATTTATTTATTTTGTAACTTACAATTTTGAATATTTTTTTGTTGTAGTTGAAAATGCTTTATCTCCTGCTCATCGGGCAGACATGACGTTAGAGGACCAACTACGCGAACTGCTTGAAAAGCTCGACATGACATGTACAATCAAGCATGGTGCTGCGCGTACCTACCGCACCAAGCAGCTCCGCAAAGAGATCAACACGATCCGCAGGAAGCTGGCTCAACAGAGAAATCAGGGGACCAAGGGAGAGTCACTGAACAAGAAGGGAACAGAGAAGAGAAAAATGTCCACATCTGCAACGTCTACAGAGGGTTCGTCCAGTAAGTGTCACGGTATCTTGTTGGAAATCTAATTTTCCAGCTCCGGCTTTAGATTGTTCCCCTTGTTATGTGGATTTTGAAGTAAGATGGAAATGGTGACCATCTTTGCCTAGTTCCCTGTGTATGCAATTGCTACTGGGAGTGTGGATAAAAAAAGGGGACAGACTGCTTCTTCCACACAGCCTTATTTTGGTTACATGTATCCTCATTTTAAGTATTAAGACGATGACACTATGATAGGGGTTATTATATGGCGCAAATCTAGCCGTGGTTTAAAATGATTTGTAGAGTGTTGATGATGATGTGGGGATGTGTTTTTTAAAACTGATTTCTCACTCTTGATTTCTAGATGAGGATGAAAGTGACTGCCCTGCTCCGAGTGACTCAACAGAACCTCCAAAGCTATCTCCATCCAGGCCTGCACCGATCTGCATTCGGAGCAAATCCTCACCCACCAGGGCATCTCCAATGCGCCCTCTACAGAGGACACCAGGCAGAGGGCGTGGTCGGGGTAGACAGAGGGTCTCCCGCTCCATGTCTGAACCTCATACTGGGAGCGATGGGAGTTCTGCACCAACCCTGGAGGTCAATGATGTGTCAGAGGTCGTAGTCACGCCTGCTAAAAGTCCGTCCCATGCGTCTGATAAAAGCCCCTCCCCAGGTGGGGTCAGTAGAAGGACTTCAGTACTGTTGAGTCGGAAAGCGGGTCGCGGTAAACCTGCAGGAAGTCCGGGGTCGAAACGTGGTGGTGGACGTTTGGGTAAGAGGTCTCTCTCCATGGACACAGAGAATGCAACGAAGAGCAACCGTCGTGGAAACCAAGAAGGAAGCCTCCATATAGAAACAGAATATGAAGGCAATGTACCGACGACCTCGTCATCGACTGTTGTCAATGAGAATCACACCAGGAAACGATCACGTAGCCTCAGTGCCAGCAATACAGACTGCAGTCCGGCAAAAAGACTCCTAGAGTCCAGTGTAACAAGTAATTTACCTAATGGCTTTGAAGGGGTGAAACCCACGGGGGAGAGTTTTACTATGTACAGGTCCGGGCACAATCGGACAAGGAGCAGCTCTGACTCTGAGAGCACTTCCAGCACTAACACCACCACCTCTGGCTCTGTGTCTGAGTCTACGTCCACCATGGAAGAGGGACACCGACACCGGCGACATCACAACCGCCTCAACTTACCCGAGGACAGCAGCGGGGACACTTCGTGCGGGGAGAGCACGAGCACCACCAGCCGGAATCGCCACCACGGTGCGGGTCCATTCTTGAGAGAAAAACCAGGTAACAAAGTCATGAAGTAAGAATTGTCACCCCCCAAAGAAGCACAGAATTTTATCCTTATGTGTTCATACAACCGAGAACTCAAGTATAATTTTCACATAATCAAAACTGTCCAGAAAGTAAGTGTTTTGGGACAATAATTACATTACATTTTTGCTGATCAGTTAGTAACACAACAATCATGACTGTTACCTGGTGTTTCTTGTGGATGTGGTTGATATTTGTTTTTATGTGATAGAAGCACCCTTGACTAGTGTGAATACCTTTAGATGCATTTTCTAATTGTGTGGATGATAGTTAATGTACATCTTTTTGTGTGTGACTACATTTTGATGTGTGGATATACATTTTTATGAAGGTGGATTTCACATTTATGTGTGGATGCACATCTCTGTGTAGATTATAGTTTTTATGCGTGGATGCACATCTTAATCTGTGGATCCACACTTTTATATGTGGGTGCACATTTTTGTCTGTGGATTTATATTTTATGTGTGGACACACAGTTTTTATGTGTGGAAAAATATTTTTATCGGTGGATGCATTCTGTATGTGTTGGGTTACATTTTGTCGAGGGTGTGCATAGCACACTTGTTGACTTTTTAGATGCACATTTTTGATTCACTTGTTATGTCTGTGTTTTTATATACATGTTATGTGCCTCTTGTTTGGCCGAGGTTTTTGTCTCAGTGGTTTTTTGTTTGATAGTTAGTGAAGAGGTTTTTAGCATTCATTGTCTCTCCAAGCTTGCTTTATATTTGAGCATACTTGAAATCTATGGAACCGTTTTAAAATCCCTAAAGTAAAGATTTAAAAAGTGGTAACTGGCCTGACTTTTCAACCTTAGCAGAGTCTCTTTCTTTATACTCTGAGATAGACTATTAGTCTTCGTAACTGACTACGCTAGGGTTTAAACGTCAGGCAATTATATACCATGGGTCATTTCAGTTTATATGTAACAAACCTATATAGTACAGGGTTTGTATGGTGTGGTGCTTGACATGTCGTGCCTCAACATTATAAATGCACTAACCACCCCAAAATTTAGCTCACAGAGACTCGTTGAACACAGTACAGCATCACCAAACCAAAGGGACCAGTGTCATTGAGCTGTTAAGCAGCTAAAGAGTTAGCGCATCACCAGTCACACCATTTGGGTTGTGAACCTTTTTCTGTTAAGCGCTAGTTTTCTGTGCTTAGCTGTTTTTTGTTCTGCTTATCAGCTTCATGTACTTGAACACTTGACAGTTGAATACCGTTTGGGCCCACTGGTTTGGTGTCTGATTCACTTGAGTTCAATGTCTACTCTGTTATCGATAAATCCAGCACAGATTTGTGTAACTTTTCATGATGTTTGATACACTAACTTGCACTCAAGCTCTTAAGTGAATTTTTTCAAAATAATATACTGTTGATGAGAAAACTTAATTGCCAATAATGCAGTTGGCACCAAGCAGTTGGCACCGTAACTTTGTTTCTTGAGGTGAACAAAACATACACACCCCAAAACCCAAACTATTATCCCTTCTTTGGTGCACCCGATTGAAATGTCTAAACTATCAGCTTTTTAGAATACCATCTGTGGAGCATTGGTTGACTTCCCTCTTTTATTTTTATTGAACGCCAATTCCTTTTGATCAGGTAAGACAAGAAGTACGAGCTGGAACTCTGATGAAGATGATATTCCACTCAGTCCCCTGGACCTGGTCTGGGCAAAGTGTCGAGGCTACCCATCGTACCCTGCTCTGGTAAGTTGAAGTCAGGAACAATTAGATGAAACAGTTTATTTTGTATAACTTGTTTTTGTCTATCTTTTATTTTGTTTTTATAAAAGCATGTCAAAATCGCAGCTAAGTTGAAGTATAAAAGGGGGAATTACATAGACAATTTATTTCACTTAAGAAACTTATGAAAATCCATCGAAGTTACTCTAAATGAACAGTTAGCATGTCTTGGCTGAGCGATCTAGGACATCAAACTGATGGCCGAGAGTGTGGGTTTGAATCCCGGTGGTTACAATATACATCTGTGTCCTTGAACAGGATGCATGTAACTACAGTTGCCTCTCATCACCAAGGAGTGAGTTTACCTCCTACGCTAGAGAGTGTTGATGTGAATGACTAGCAATATCTGTTGCCAATTCGTCTGCTGGTGCTTGCACAGGTATTGAGATGGGCAGCAATGGTTGATGCCCAATTATCAGTGTAGTAATAGTGTATGTATGACACTTTGATACAAGTTTGTTATATATGTACACTGTTTTTTTTAAAGATGTTTTACATTATTTTAGTGAAATTGACATTTCATTTTACTTCATTAACTTCAAAGCAGCTAGTCTCTGCATTTGGATGGGACCGACCGTCTGGTAGTCGGCTGACACAGCTACTTCGGCTTCCTGTTCAAGAAGTAATCTGTTTCCAAATGTTCACACTAAATTTCACCAAACTGTTCACGCCCAAGCTATCCTTATATTGTTGATTTGATACATTTACAAAATGGTAACGTCCCGGATGTACACAGACATCTACTCTGCTCCTCTTCGGACTTGACCTTGCTTTCCATTCCTAGATCTAAAAGGACAGCTGGGGACAGAGCCTTCGCAGTTGCTCCACGCTACCTACAAGCTAAGATCAACGGCAATGTTGGCAGTGTGAAAATGTCTTCTCAAGACATTTCTGTTCCCACAGCCTTTCTTACTCTTTTTGATTTGTTTTCTTGGCTAGTCATTAGATTGTTTTTGTATTTATTGTTATTCATTTTTTCCCTCCCTTTGTTGTATTTGCTCTTATGTGTAGCGCCTTATAAATGATTGTGTCATTAACATTATATAAGAGTTTCCCTCCACTCAGTCGGCAAGGACTTGTAGAACTGCGGCACATAAAGTCATTTGTAGCAATAGTTTTTCGAATTGTCTTGGAAAACTGATTATGTTTTTCTTTTTTTGCAGATCATAAATCCTAAGATGCCCAGATCAGGTTTCTTTCATAACGGTGTTCCAATCCCAGTGCCTCCCATGGAAGTGTTGAATCAACGAGTCGTCATTGAGGAACATCTCTACCTTGTGCTCTTCTTTGACAACAAGAGAACATGGTAAGAGTAATAGAAATACCACATTTTGAGGCTGTACTTCAAGACCATTCCATTGTTGATAAACAAATCTGGTTGGCATGGACGTATGTTTTAAGCAAATACAACATTTTCTGCAAACTTTCAATCAATCAAATACCACCCATGGTTGACTGCCTTGTTTCCAACAAATTCAATATTATTTTTGAATATTTGCTTTACGTTGTTACAAACTGGCTATTTTGTTTTGCGTTTTCCATAGTTTTCCAACCTGGGTTGACAAAAGCACAGAAGGCTGTGGAGTTTCAATAGAAAGGGGCTATACCACTTTGGTACTCCGGTATTGTGGTCTACTCAAAATTAATTTGAAAAAGACTGACAGTTGTTTTGTTGAGAGACTATGGTACATTTATTTCCAAATTTTCTTCCAAACACAAATCCTCTGAAAAGTGCTATGGTGGTAGTTCTTTGCTCATGATTAATGAAATTACTAAGGAGAATATCCAAAGCTTGTTTGGTTTTCACTTGGTGGAATTTTCGCAGGACTAAATGCGAAAAATCGTCTCTACACTCTGACTTGAATTTGTTAATACATCTCTTTCCTTCCTGTTTACTTTTATCATGCCGTCTCCAAAATTTATTTGCAGAGTTTGATTGTATTTGATTCTGTTTTTTAATAATTCCAAATGCACAAAATCTCCCTCATTTACGAGGTGCAAATGTTGGCAGCTCTGTTCATGGTTGTTTTAATGTATTTTAATCTTGTTTTAGTATTTATTTTGTACTTTGATATTTTCTTTTTCATTTGTTTTAGGCCTAGTATTGCTGTAATAATACTGATAATGGGTTTACTTTTGTCATGGCATCTCCAACATTTATTTGCAGAATTTGATTGTATTTGGTTCTGTTTTTTTTAAATTATTCCGAATGTGATTTTGAATACTTTTATAATTGCACAAAATCTTCCTCATTGCGAGATGCACATGTTGGCAGCTCTGTTCTTGGTTGTTTTATTGTATTTTAATCTTGCCGTAGTCTTTATTTTGTGCTTTGATATTTTGTTTTCATTTGTTTTAGGCCTATCACTGTAATAATACTAATAAGGGGTTATTTATATTACTAGCCTTGCCAGACTTAAGGTTCGGTTAGTTTTTACATTTTAGTAATATGTATTGATTGCTTTTAGTTTAAACTTTCTAAAAAATATGGTACTCATGTCGTAGTATTAATAAGTTACTAAATACGTTATTAATAATGCATGGCTGATTGCTAGTTTGCTAAATTCCTTCTCAATTTTCCTTTCCGTTCAGGCAATGGCTTCCAAGGTCTAAGCTGGAACCACTCGGCGTGGACTCTGGTCTGGACCAAGCCAAGTTGATGGAAGGCCGCAAGTCAGCTGTTCGCAAGTCAGTCCAGCAGGCGTACGACCGCGCCATGAAACACCGCTGCCGGGTGACCGGAGAGGTCATTGAGGGGTCAACTAGTGAATCAAGTGATGGGTTTGGGGATAGATTATAATTAGAAAGGATTAGTGTTCCGTAGTCTTGACATGAATGCTAAATTCCTCTTAACTTAAGGAGTCGTTTTCGTGTTGTAATTTTGTGCATGTATGCAAAACATACCCTGTTTGTATGAAGTGTTTTTTTGTTTTTAATTCAAGGTATCTGCAAGATGTCTTCAGTGGTTCTAGCACCTGTTGAGGGTGTACATAAGTCCCCATCCTGACCAAGGTATGATCAGGGTATGTTTTGAATGCTGGCAAATGTTGCTTTTCTTAAATGACTTCAGTGGAAGGCCCATGTCGCACGAGGCAATCAGCAGGCAACCAGTTCCAGGCAACCTTCAATGAGAAAAGGCAGGCTCAATTGAGTGTTCACATATATTTCTTGGGTATACTATTGTTAAAAAACAAAAACAAAACTTTAGAAAATTACTTTTGTGCTACCAAAGTGGTCCTGTAGCATGCGATTCAGTTGGTTGCCTCCAAGTTGGCTCATGTGACAAAGCCCCTGAGATTGATGTAGACAACTCTGCTCTGTTGCACTGTTCTGCCCCCATTCACACCAACAACTTTTCTGGGTAGTTCCAAAGAAAAATGTTGTTGACTTTTTCACACTTCATGTGCTTACTCTTTGGAACCTGTGAGATAGTAGTTTTTCCCCCAGGAAATGGTACCTGCTTAGGAGTAGGGTTAGATGAGAGAACCTCAGGGTAAGCATACTGAGTGTGCTCATTGTCAACAGGACAGTTGCATTAAGCGTGAGACAAACATGGAGTGGTGAGAGGTTGACAATTTCCAAGGAACTTCCTGGTTGTTTTGGGCGGGTTTTTCCCCCATGAGAATTGGGTCGAAAGTGTGAAAAGGGCATGAGTCAGAACAGCTGTTTCTTTATTGGGAGACCATAATGGAAACTTTTTGATCAAGTTTCTATTGTACCTCCTTCGGATAGGCTAGAGGTCAAACGATGGGAAAAGTGCATGCATGTACATGTACACGCCACGCACAACAATCAGCCACTGATGTTTGTGTTGCTTTTTACCTCAGTGAGGGCGCTGTTTATCTTATGACCTCATATGCAAGGGGTCTGTTTATCTTCTAAGAGTGGCTCCTCCCGAAAGTTGGCTTTGAATGTGGCTTCGGCTGAGTTTGAAAGATTTGGTAAATTGGAGACAGTCTGGTTGAAGATACCATTAGACCGCCACCAAGAGTTTGTCCTTGTCCAGGCAGACAATTTGTATCATTTAATCAAATTAACAACCATTTAACTGCAAGGGTTGTGTGTGGTGGCAAAACTGTGCACATGTTTTGTTAACTCGGTAAATCAAGGTCCTCTTTTTGTTCTCCCTTTTCTAGACCTCCTTGTTTTTTGTTGATGGCCCCATTGGTTTTGTACATGAAAGTGAAGAGAGGATAATCTCACTTTGTCAAAACACCCAGATCCCTTTTGTTCAGTTTCCTCCGTAGAAAACGGTCACAGAACTGTGTACATGACTGTGTGCAGCAACCACATGATACCCTATTGCTGGTTGGCATTGTCAATCTATCATCAAAACTACAGTTGATGGTATTGAATGGTCATGCAGTAGGAGGGTTGATTTAATGTGTGGATGCCATCACCAAATAGTATCATACGGCAGGTTTGCATATTTTATAATTCAAAACCACACTTGGTGATATGAAATGGTCAGACAGTAGGAGGGTTAAAATTCAACACTCATTTTAGAATTATTCATTATAAGTAGACCGCCATGTCTGCCCTTGGCGTACAGTGAAAGCCAACAGCCACAGCCGCATTGAAAGCCATCTGGTAGGAACATCCAGGTAGCTGTAGCCATTCGTGACTAGATGCTACTTTTGATGGGAACCAATAAAGAAACAAGGTGACAGGACGGAGTTCTGCATTTCTTAGTTTTTATGTGTTGTAGGATGTTGAGGATGTCAATTTTTCTTTTTAATAAATTGTTTTTAATGATTACTAGTTTCCAAAACCACAAACTTAATTACAGAAATTACTTCTAGATGCATTGATGAATTTTCTTTACCGTCGGCATGATCCGTTTTCTTTAATAGCACCAAATAATATTGTTAAAGACTCTGAATAGAAAAAAATTGGACAGTCAAAATATCAAGGAGTAACTGATCAGTGCTTCTGAACATTTGAAACGGCTACTTGCTTCTTGTCGTAGAACATTTGTGTTAAGCATTTATGTGCTTCAAAAGTTGTGAAGACATTTTGGTTGAGCACTGATTCGCAATGCAATGTAACTTGTTTGTAACATTCAGCACTTGCTAGTAAGCAAACCTTTTTCCCTGTTCTTACTGTTTCCTGGGTTGGAAACAGAAAGCGCAGTAAAGCGAACAATAGACTGTTACCTGGGTTGAATGAAATTTTGCCCTGGGTCCAAATATCATAGAACTGTTAGACAGAAAGCATCACCACCAATTCATTGAGATTCCACAAGCAATAATTGCCTACCAGTAGTAATCATTAGTTTCTAAGTGACGAACATAAATAACTTTGTGTGCCGTGACCGAACTAAAAAAATATGACAATTAAAAAATGTATCAAATTAATAACTGCCCGTGTTACAACTTTTAATGAATCACAAACACAACCCCAAAACAACAACAAAGAATCGTCTGGCTAGTGGAAACAAAGCAGCAAATTCATCCACAAATTAGAATGATTGACTTGATGCAAAAAAAACCTTTTGGTATCCCACATGGTTTCATTATAAACAAAATGTAATCCTTTTTTACACTCCATTCATTTTTTTAATATAGGGTGCGTTCGATTAGCTTCCCTGTGTCAACCCCGCGGTGCTCACTCGGTTGAGCCTCTGACAAGAGCTAAACGAACGATCACTCACCGCTCTCGTATTGACCCACTCCACAAGCAGGGCACTGGGGGCTGACCCGGGTGAGCACCTGGAATGACCTCAAAGTTATTTGAACGCACTGGGGGGCAGAGTTGGGTCGACCCAGGGAAGCTAATGGAACGCACCCATAGACAACTCTTAAATTCTTGTAACAAAAAATGAATTATTTTCCAAATTCCACAAATTTTTTGTTTTAAAAAGTTTATTCAAGAATTTAGTTGACAGGGCCCAATTTTAAAAAGCAGTTGAGCAGAAATACTGCGAATTGGGCAAAAATACTGCCGATCAAATTTCTGTTCTAAGCAAAATATGGGTTGGGCACCAGTCACAACAACAAAAATGTGACAGACTTTTGGTTGGTTACCAGCTTCTGCTAAGTAATATTTGTGTGCTAAGCAGGTTTTTGTGCTTAGAGGCTTTATGAAATTGGGCCCTGGTCAATTGATGTAAATAAATTGCTCACTTACTTTGACGCACATGTTACAAATGTAAACTAGGGCAAGAGTTTTTATGTTTAAATTAATGTTTTCTATTTGTAGTTCTTGTAGAATTGAATTTTGTATGTGTTTATATAATGATTATTGTTTGATTTCTCGTAATGTTTTGGTTTGGTTTATCACTGTTTTTACAACTGACCCAATTCCCTTCCAATGAATGTTGTCTTAATGAATTTCTTTTTAAACCTATAGTTGTTGATCAAAAGATATGATTATTTAATTTCTTACAACTTCCATGTCAGTTTGCACAAAATCACTGAAAATTTGGTTAAGCCATCACAGCAGTTGTTATGGCGGCCATCTTTCACACAATGGTAATGATTGTGCTGGGCACCTGTGTCATTGACTTATCAAGCCACGAACTGCTCAGTAAAGAAAGCCGTATTTTAGATGGAAAACAACCCAAAAGGTTTCCGACCAGGTCTTTGTGATTGCTTTTCCTGTCAATGTTTGTACAAAGGTACAACAAAGTAGTCCTATTTCCTGCTAACCTTTCCCGTTTCATTTTCATGTATCTAAAAAAACATATCTTTGGTGCTTTACATCTACAACGTTGCTACTCCTTCGGCTTTTTTGATTGCGCAAAAACAATGAGCTCTGGTGTGAACTGAGATCTCTAAAAAGTTAAAGACAAATGTGCTTAGCGTAATTAATTAATTTGAAAGTGTCAATGAGTACTTGATTAAGTTGTGCTGAAGTATCTTGCTAAGCAGCAACGACAACAATCCAAGGTGACATGTATTTCTTGTTGATACACTTTGTGCTCTGCTATTTCTTTGCTTAGCGTACATTTACAACTTTGCTCGGAAACATTCTCTTCTGAACAGCTGAGTGAGTTTGGTCGTATATAGATGTTAGCTGAGCTTTCCAAAGTCATTTTACATTTCAAATCATCCTGTGGGTTTTATTCAAACAAATGAAAGTGTGATGATGTTAATTGTTTTTGGTTTTTTTCAATTTGTTTTATAATTTTTCCTTAATTGATTCTTTGTCTAAATTTATCTTTAATCTGGCAGCTGGATGACAAATGTTAATGGAATTAATATGACAAAATGATCTCAAATATTGATAAAGAAAATGAACAGGGCTTGTATATTAGCCAATCTGTCAAAAAAAAGAAAAAATCTTAAACTGAAAATTGAAAAGTGCGAAATCTAACAGAATTTTCACATTGTCAATACATGTACAAATTTAGTACCATTTAAACTATTGTACAGAATTCTACAGATTAATATATTTGCCTGATTTTCACAAAGAAAGAAAAGCTATAAACTATTACAAAAGGCAAATAAATGTACAGTTAATTCTATTTCAATATTCTGATACATTCTGTGTATGATCTATTTCTAGATGTAAAACATTAGTAGGTAGTGAATTTTTCCAAGGCGATTACTTTTGTCCCTTACGCAGGTCAAAGAGTACATATATAGCATGGCGTATATTATGACTATCTGACCACTTGTACAACATTTTAAAGTAGTTATTTCAGAAGTTAGTTTGGATTCTTTCCGAAACAGTTGTTTACCTAAATTGATATTTCCAGCTACTTGTATAGATAAGTTTTAACTTAATATCCTTGCATTTGAATAAAGTTTTGCCTATGTCCATTGTGGAGGATAAACAAATTTTGAATTGTCTTTGGTTATCATTAATGGTGTAAACAGTACAAATGAAGTGACTTTGGCAGTGCTGGTTATAGTCTTGGCCCCCTGAGAACGGCTTCTGTGATAGCAGTTCTCGGGGTGAAAGCAATTCTTGTGATGATAAGGTGACAGGGGTGGTAGTGGTCTAAATGTATGGTGAGAGGGTGGCCTCTTGTGATAGTAACAGGAGAGTCTTGAACCGAGACTATATGGGCTATGGCGACTATTGGCTGCCAAGTCTTTGTTGTAGAATAGACAGTATTGAAATCCCCCTTTGTTGCAATGAAAGTCGCCATCTTGTAGGGAAAACGTATGCGCGTCCAAACGCGTCTGTCAATGAAGCACCCATCACGCAACATTCCCGGTTTGATTTCTACGGCACATGCACGCACACACACACGCTCAGACGCCATGTTGTAGGTCAGATATTTGAACGGTGACCTCATATTCAATACGATCTATTGGACTTTTTAGTGTGCTGTCGAGTGTTGGACTTAATACCTCAAAGTATGAGACAGAGACCTCCCCTTCTAAGACCGAGCTCCCCACTTTACAGTCCGAGGAGGGGGGGGGGGGAGACCTTATGGGCACACCCTACTGAATAGGAAAACAAAACAGAGCGTTAACATACTCTATTCTGTACAGATTTTTAGAGCCCAAGAGAAGGGAAATATTTACCTGGGGTAGTTGACTTTGATCTTAACTAGAGCTGTGTTAATTTGCAAAGTAAAAGGAAAACCATGCAATTTCGAGGCCTGCTATTTGGATTGTTTTTTATTATTATACTTTTAAAACATCTTTCTAACCACATGCATTTCATAACAAATGGTTTCAAATGCTTTTCATGGACGAACTCGACCGATCCAATGCAACGTGTCCCTTCACCCTAACGATTGCTCTCAAAAACTTTTGGATGACATTGGGCCTTGAAATAGTTGGTCCTATTTGTCGAGAGGTTTAGGGAGTCTAGTATGCTCAGATTGGCTGTAAAATGACACCGGTGTGTAGGGGTGTTTTGCCTTGGAAGGGGTACCACTTGATGGGCCTTGGGACTCGCCATATTAACTTGAGCAGAGGATTCAAGTTCAGAAGTCAATGAATAATTTCCCCTTTACTGCAAAAAAGCTGTTGCACTTCTATGTATTTGTTGTGTAATCGTGAATATCTAGCAAAGGAAAATTGACTAGAGCATGATTTGAGTCATCTGTAGGATGCCAACTGCTATAAGTATGACCAAATAACTACTAGTGGAACTAGGCTTAAAGATATTTGATTTAACGACCCCCCCCCCCTCCTCCAAATAAAAAGACGGGAAACATTTCATCAAAAGGCAAGACAAGCAAATCTTTAATTCATACAAACAAAGACATCAAATTGAACTTTTTTTTTAGATTTCTTTAGAGAATGTACATTATTGGCAACATCCTTTATTTATCAACTACATTAAGTACAGAGTTCAAATAATTAGAATTAATTTGGAATTAGTATTCTGTGGTGTCATCAGTGGTGCCATCTTCCTAACGAAGATTTTGACAAAACCTGTGTAATATGAACTGTCTAAAAACATGACCACAATGAGATGTTTCACAGGCTATTTTATTTCAACTATATGTCTCTTGACAGAAAGGTGCATTTGGTGTTGTTGCCAAAACAAAACCAATAACGACACTCCCTTTATATACTTGTTTGAACATCATGCGATCTTAAATTCATTAAATTGATATGGTAAACATTCAAATGCATTATATAAATTGAGCATAATATTTCAGCTTACATAACATTGTGAGAAAAAATGTGATCAAAGTTGCTAGGATTCGACATGATATTTATTTATAATGAAGGTGAATTCAAGGTCAAAGTTATACAAAAATAGTTTTACTTTTTACTGCCATCTACAATAAAGTTCTAATAGTTTTATTTTCTACTGCTATCTATTTTAAAGGCACTGAACACCTTTGGTCATTGTCAAAAACCAGTATTCTCACTTGGGGTATCCCAACATAGGCATAAAAAAACATATCTGTAACTCAATTGGTCATCAAAGTTGCTAGAGTATTGTTTGAAGCTTTGCATGGTGTTGAGACATAAGAAGAAACTATAATAAGTAGTAAACTTGTGGGTACAACCATGTGTAAATCTCTTAAGGTGAGTGTTGGCTCTGAAAAGAGCCGGTTGGGTCTCAATGCTAGAGAATAATGAAAGAAAAATGTTGCACACATTTGTGTGCTTTCATTTGCCTTAAAAAAATGGTTCAGGTCTGAAGTTTTTTAATATTTCAGTGAGAAATGACCTCAAAAACTACGTTACTTTAGAGGGAGACTTTTCTCACAATGTTTTATACTATCAACTATTTATACTACTTTATACTCCATGGTCGTTACCAATTAAGTTTTAATGCTAACAATTATTTACTAGTGTCCAGTGCCTTTAAGGTGCCTACAGTTCTGTTCTCTAATGCTTCCCTAGAATAAACTATTGTGGAATGTTACATGAAGCCAAAATGATCAAGTTGAAATATTAACATAATAACATGTATATACAAATGGAAGCACTAAAACTCACTTCACTGGCGCAATTTTCATTGTACAAAAATATAAAAGGTGCATTATTTAAAATGTGTTGGGTGAAAGCACATATAACGTTTACAGATACTAGTTTCCCTTGAGGTTAAGTACTTAAAATTATTAGATTAATATAAACTAAAAAATATATAATTAAAAAAAATATTAATACGGCCATGAAGTGTAACCATTGGCTGGAAGATTTTTGAATGAGAGTTAAACACCCCACGAAATGGAACAAGGACAAAAAATAACTTCCTAATGTTACTTTTCGTCATTTCAAAAATAATTGATAAGTACTATAATTTTTAATAATGGCAAAATTTTATTAGATTACACAGTACCTTTCAATACACAAAAATTCATTTACAAGCTGATCAATGTTTTTCTAAAGACAAATGCATTTTTGGTCATTGGCAATATTATGTCCCATGTTAGTTTTACCCTAAACAATAATGGCAGTACAAAATTGTTGTTTGGGTTCACCTGTTCTCAATTGAAATGACTGAGAGGAAAATCATGTTAGGAGATCACAGATTCAAGTTCTGGTCTTCATCAACTTATTTTTGCTCAACCCAAAATTCTTTAAAATTTGCCCAGTCAGTTTTCCTTGTGGTTTAAAAACACAAGTCAAAAGTTGTCAGGTAAACATGGCTGTGAGTAGTTTTCTTTGGAAAGGCTTAAAGAAAAATCGTGCAGATTTAGTAAGGATAGGAAGTTTGCAGAGTTACATTTATTTACATAAAAATAGTACTAGCACCTTCAGAGTTACATATAAACAACTAAACACAAAATAATGTCCACCCTATAATCACTGTGACTGACAGGCTCAAGGCAGTGTCTAACATTAACTGCAACATAAGCAATGCAATGTTGGTATTTAACCATACCCTTTTTTGTATATCAATTAGTTGATATCAACTAAAGGTTTCAGTAGACTTTGGGTATTACATTGAGATAAACCTGATCCTCTTCTGTCTGTTGGTCAGTTGGTGTGGACAGAATATCAATTAGTTGATATCAACAAAAGGTTTCAGTGGATTTTGGGTATTACATTGAGATAAACCTGATCCTCTTCTGTCTGTTGGTCAGTTGGTGTGGACAGAATATCAGTAAGTTGACACACAAGAGTTTCAAATGTCGGTCGGTCAACGGGACTCACCGACCAGCAGTCCAACATTACCTGGTACCTGGTGGACAGAGAGAACAGACAAAGATGTTTTTTATTAAATAGATGGAACTTTGCATTGTAGATAAAGAGTATTTATCTAGAATTGCAAAGGTCAGGGTTTCGAATCCCATCCAAGTAATCTGCCTGTGATTTCTTTCACAGAGCTCGGATAAGTACTGAGTATACAGTGCTAACACAAATCGGTGTATGGGTAAACCCCCCCACCCCCCCCCCCCCCCCCAAAAAAGAGATAACTTAACAAAACAACTTACAATAAAAAGAATATCTTGTAATCAATGCTAGTGGTTTTTTTTTAATCTTAGATTGGCCACAACATTGCTTTTTATAGTGTGAAAGAAAAACAGATCATAATAATAATAATAATAATAATAATAATAATAATAATATGAACACTTATAGTGCGTTGGTATCGACCACAAGTGATGCTCATGGCGCAAGGAAGGAGCACAAAATTGTTTGGGTTTTGAGGGCCTCTTTGAACTTATGAATAGAGGACATGTTACATATATTAAGAGAAGATATCATTTGAGCTCATTTCCAGTAGCTTATGGAGACCAAGGACAAACAAACAAAAAGGGAAAACAAAAAAAATCCATAGAGGAGTTCTAAAGATTGGGGTACTCCACAAGGAAGTCTGTGTACAAAGTCTATTGGAAACTGTTAAATGCAGGGATAAAGAAAAGAACAAAAGAATGCTCCAAACGAATGTATTTTTGAGAATTAGTGTGAAGAGAGTTTTCAGGTTGACAATGAAATTTGGTTTGGAGTGTGATGACGTTTGTAAATTGAAAACCTACACATGGTCGGGGCAGTGCATTGGCTGCTGGAGTCTTCGCCCTCTCTGTAAGTAGGAACTGATGTCCCAGTTGTCCACAGCGGGGTATGGGCTCATTCCACGTGTCAGTAGCTCCCACATCACTACACCAAATGACCACTGCAAAGAAAACAAATAAATATTTAAAATTTCTTTTTCACAATTATTTGTTGTTCTCCTTTAGGACCAGCTAGAGAGGAGAGCCTCTAGATGGGAACTTTGCTTCTTGTCAGACAATCCTTTGGGCTCCAGCTGCTTCTCTTTCCTTCCTATGTAATTTAATTGCTCTTGTTCTTTCTGACACGGTTCAGTGAGCACACACCCCCCACACAACCCCCAAGGCTCCACAACAGGTTTCACCACGCATCATCGAGTTCACTTCCCGCCTACATTTCCCGCCTTCGTGCATCACCGATGATCCACCGCCTAGTACTTAAGCAGCATGCAGCATCAGAGTCCAGTATTCTCCAGAAGACGATCAGAGCATACTGATCGAAACGTCGAGTTAACCCAACGGTTCTTTTCAGAACCACCCCAACTCATTTAGAGATTGTTATTACATGGTGTTACCGCAAACTCTTCTATATCTTATCTCCACCATGCAAAGTTTCAAATCCTACTTGTTCTTTCTTGTTTTTAGCAATTTGCATTTTTTGTACCTTTCATTTGCCCGAGAAAGGAAATAAACATAAATTTAAATTAAAACAATTAAACTTTAAAAAATGTATACTCCAGTCTGACACAATGGACGTAAAGGTTGGCTCAGTGGTAGCTTTCCCTGTCTTTCACTTCTATAGACCCTTTTCAAATCCAACCTTGGGCCGGAGTTAATGTGTGAATTCAGTTTCTACTCGATTGTGTTTTCCCCAGTTCCCTCCCACATCTTAAAACTTTTCATTTCTCCATTGTCATCTGGTCACAAGCAGACAGGTGAGGACAGGTAAACTTTATGAGAGGTTTCCTTGGTTTCGTTGGTTGGCTAAGCAAACAAGGATAGTTTATTGTTAGGGAAAATGACTGTTAAAATTCCCAAAACTGACTTGCTGCCCTGCATTGTATTTCAGTGTCTGAACCTCACAGATAGTTACAGGTATACAGACTCTGTGCATCACCAGAAATACAACACCTTGTTTGGACTCTGGACTATTTCTCTATCAATTTGGATGATTACTTTACTTCTTTCAAAAACATTCCACAGGCATACAAGAGATTTTGTTAAAAACCTGAAAAATCACCCCACTGTGAACATACCACATCTGTCTTGATGCTGTAAACACTCCTTTCTAGGCATTCCAATGCCATCCATTTCACAGGCAGCTTAGCGGTTTTATCTTTGGCACTGTAGTAATCTCTCTCGTAAATATCCCGGGACAGACCGAAGTCAGCGATCTTCACCAGCAGAGTGTCATCCAGCATGCAGTTCCTCGCAGCCAAATCACGGTGGACAAACTTGAGGTCAGCCAGGTACGACATTCCGTCTGCCACTTGCCGACTGAACTCCAGTAAATCTCTTGCAGTGAGGTCCTTAAATGAGATGGAAAATAATGGTCTATAATCAACACTGAACTAGCCAGTCAGACCAATTGGAGAGAACTGGTCCACGGGTGTTTGAACTAGCATTTGGACAGTGGACCACTGTGAAGAGAGGACGGCGACTGAAGTGTGTATTGCTGTTAGAGATACACAATGTGCATGAAGGGATACTTACCTTTGTAGGATCCCGCACAAATGTAAGAAGGTCTCCGTTTTTCATGTAGGGCAGTACGACCAGCGGCAAGTTGTTTTTGTTGATACACACACCGATCAACTGCAACACGTGCGGATGCTTGAAGTCTTTCATCATGATCCCCTCTCGTAGGAAGTTGGAGATGTCGTCTGTTTCGCCACGGAGCAGCGTCTTGATAGCCACTTGGAATGAGGATCCCTCCTGCCAGAGCTTGCCAAGATAGACGCAGCCAAAGTGACCTGGTGATTCAATTCAATTAAGCATGTTAAGTTTAAATTAGTCTGGTGATTTTATGAGACTGTCTTGTGACTACCGCACTAAGCATCCCCTGGAAAAAACACATAACAAATTAGCGGATCTATAGAACTATTTATGAGTTGTTATGACAGACCTTACTGCAAAGGCAACTGAGATCTAGTTGCCATTGCTGGAGAAGCAACCCACAACTCATCATACCCTAAAGCCTATAACTGATCGTGCCCAGAACCCATGCTGTGTCATTTGCAGATCGCTCACTCTCCTGCTATGGTCCAAAAGAATGGAACACTTTTCCGAATCACACCAAGGATGCTCAGACTATTCATATTTTCAGGAAACTGCTCAAATGTAATCCTTTTCAACAAATGTATATTTTAATTAACTTCATGTAACTGCCTTTGAATTTTTGTTGTAAAATTTTGTGCAATATAAATAGCTTCCGATTGCTAAAACCACTGGCCATGCCTGTTGATAAGATTTCAATATAATCTTGTCATAGCAGTGGGTACAAAATTAGGAATTAGAAATAAAGAATAAGGAATTAAGAATGAACCCACTCTTACCTTGCCCGACGACTTCTCCTTGTTTGAGATTATCCTCTGTGATAAGGACCTCGCTGACCAGCATGGCTAAGTCTTTATTGATGGTCTCCAATAAGGGTCTATTCTCATCAACAGTGCCTGCAAAGGCCGCCTCGGCTGATGAAGATGGTGTCCTCATGTAATCTAATGAGTCGGGGGAGGAGGGAACGATTAAAACATGTGTCAGGGTCTTAGACAGAAATTTGAATCAGGGCGTCCAGATTTGCTTTATATAAAAAGGGTGTCCTTATTGCTCAACTATTTTCCAAAGATTTGTAGACACTCAAAGCCCAATAACAAACAAGGTGTCAAATAGACACTCAAATCCCAGTTGCAAACACCACGTCAAACAGACACTCAAATTCCAACCACTAGAAGCCCAATTATAAAATTGTATAAAAAACAACTAAAAACCATTTGCAATCCATGTGTCCAAAAGAGTTGAAGAAACACTCCCCCCACCCAACATTTTATGTAATAAAATAAACACAAGAACAATTAATAACGAATAAGTAAATATATACAACAAAATAACTTTAAAAAACCAACAACACATATCTACCTCAAAAACATTCACCTATTTACATGTATATTACACAAATAAAACACAAATAAAACAAAGAAAGGAAACACATGCAAAACTCGGTAAAACACTTAAAGGAGCACGTTGCCTTGGATCGGTCGAGTTGGTCATTGAAAAGCGTTTGTTATAATATGCATATGGGTAAAAAGATGCTGTAAAAGTAGAATACAATGATCCACACAAACATGCCTCGAAATTGCACGGTTTTCCTTTTACCTCATCAACTAACACGGTCGGCCATTTGTGGGAGTCAAATTTTTGACTCCCATAAATGGCCGACCGTGTTAGTTCGCACAGTAAAAGGAAACCACGCAATTTCGAGGCAAACTTGTGTGGATCATTGTATTCTACTTTTGAATTATCTCTCCAACCATATGCATTTTATAACAAACGGTAACAAACGCTTTTTTATAGACCAACTCGTCCGATCCAAGGCAACGTGTTCCTTTAAAACATAAAAAACAAGCATGTAGACAGTATGAAGATGAGATTAAGGCACAGTCTTGAAATACCGTAACAACCAAAGAACTTGTGAATTATGATTTTCTACCTAAATTTGTTTTTACACAGTAATGGTAATGACCTGGTTATTGAATAACAATGACAAGAATATCCTGTCTATAAGTCAACAGCAAATATTGTCATTATTCTGAAGAAACTGTTTAATATTTTTTGCTGACATTTTTCCTTTTGTAGGCTGATGCTGTCTTTAATTGTAAAAATAAGAAGTTTTGACATCAAAAATTCAAATGTCTTTGAGAAAGAACAGATGCTGGAATGTATCTTGGAATATGAAGAAATTACACATGTATTGGGACTCAATTTCATAGATCTACTGATGAGCAGAAAATATCTCTTCAATAGCCCATAATTTGGGACAAGCAGTCATAAACAGCACAGAATTTGTGCCACTTTTTAAAAATTGCTGGTGAGGCTTTATATCCTATTAGACATTGCTTGACCAATGCACTTTCTGTACTTGGTGTTTGAGAGTGTGTGCAGATTAGTACCTTAGTGTTGTGGAATTAGATCTAGATCCAGGCCCTATTCATGAAACTGCTGTGTGGTGCTAAGCTATGCTGTTTGCTAAGCAGAAATTACCAGGACACCAGTCACAAACAATATGCAATGCATGGTGTTTTGTCTGGTGAACTTTATTTGATAATCAATTTTTTTTTAAGCAGTCATGAAAACAGGCCCTTACACAAGCTATGAATAATGATAAAGCATGTTCATTGCTAAACTAACCATTTCCTTGCTCAGGCAATAGCACTCCGCACTAATGTTACATGTAGTACCCGGATCTCAGACAAACATATAAAATTTCACTAACATACGTGTGCATACGTGTGTCCACCAGTATGTTTACTCGAGTGTACTGACTAATTCGAGTTGGTAATGCCATAAGCGCGTAAGTGGTGAAATGTTTGTCTAACAGCCGGGTATTTTGAGCAAAAGTGACGTCATTAGTGCAGAGTGCTATTCTATAAAATTAAATGAAAACCAAACCTGACTGTGATGATGATGATGATGATGATGTGTTAGAAGCATCACATCATGCAAGAAATAGAATAGATAAGACTCACTATTGACATGGGCAAGGGTACGAGGAGGTAAAACTCTTGCTTCGGCTGACTCACCACCTGATCTGCTGTTCTGACGAAACATGACCGTCGGCGCTATAATGCCTGCTGCTAAGCGGTTATCGACATGTTTAGCCTGTTGGCGTACGCATTTTACGATAAGTGCAACAATGATGCAGAGTACAATGAGCATTGCAATGAGAATGCCATACCATGCGAAGGGTCCTTGAAGAACATTCATGTACCCGATGGTTGTCGAGGTTGAACCAGCTTGGATCTTAAGAAAAAGACAAAGTACTGGTAAATAATATCAAGACAATTCATTGACTACAGTTTCACTCTGAAAGTTCAATGGACCGATCCGGCCTGTCAATCAAACTGTGTGCGTTCACCCATTTGACCAATCACAGCAATGATTGTGGTCGGACAAACTCGGTCATGCGAGTGCGTATATTTGGCACGCGCGGCAGAATCGTGCAGAATGTCATTGGGAGTGCTCAGTAAACGTGTCTTGTTCACGTGCGCGGTGGGCGGAGCTTAGTGAAAAGCCGGAACGGTCCATTGCGGCCAAGGACCATTTGAAGACTAGAGGTCAATATTGCATGGTACCCAGCACATGTTTTTGAGCTTGAGTGCCAGTTGGTATCAGCCGCTGACAAATCACAACGGCATTTATCAAAAAGAAATTTTTCAAAAATAAAAATTAAAAAAGTAACCTATCCCAGCAAATACCTCTTGATGACTTAATCTAAGGAAAAGTAAAGCATGCTTGTTTACTAATACTAAGGAAAAGTACAGCATGCTTGTTTACTAATACTACTTTAACATGAACTCAATGCTCAAGAGACAAATCATGAGTCTAGTCTTTTTTTTCTTCTGAGAACTCAAAAATAGGCGTTTGAATTTGGCATGAAAGGACTCAAGCTCAACCTTGCGCTAAAATTAGACTTAACTACTATAAGTCCACTTCACCCATGATGACTTGACCAGCAACCTAATAGTTGAACATCAAGCACACGACTAAAGCCCAGTTCATACTTCCTGCGAATGCGAAGCAAATCTTGATGTCACATTGCTGCTCTCGTTCAACTGTTTCAAGTTATTTGTTGCGAATTTGTAACTTCGAAATAAGTATCGCTTTCGCATTTGCAGGAAGTATGAACCGGGCTTTTCTAACCTCTACTTTATAACCCAAGGGGTCTTTCACAGCATCAGCCAAATCAGGAATTTGGCAGGTGACCTCATCATCTTCAAGATCTATGATTGGACAGACTTTCCCACCAATCAAAACCCGGATGTCATTCTTGGTCAGGGCCAGGTTCATGTCTCTACCCTACAAGGATTATAAAAAAAAAATTAAAAATGGTAGAGAAAATATAACTAGCTGTATGCTAACCAAAATGATACCAACTGCATACTAACTGCAAAGGATACTAACTTTAGGTGACTTTTAAACTTACCAACAAAACTGTAAGATGTGCCTCCCATCGGCCTATGTACATTACCAATTCCATTGTATAAAAAGTGGCCTCATAAGGGTTGATACATGTAATCCTTCATAATATATTCAATTCAATTCAATTCAATTCAATTTATTTATTTCATCACAGATTACAAGTAAAAAGTGAAAATTGCTTTCCATGTGTGCACTAAAAGATTCAAATTTGATACTTATAGATAAACAAAATACATTACATTTTAAAAACACAGAATTAATTACAAAAATTAATATAAGCAACAAATAGGCTAGTTCAAGTTTTACAAAGAGAGAAACGTTATCAAAATCTCACCATCACTGATTAAAATGGAAAACAACAACTACTACTAAGTTACCTTATAACATCTAATATAGATGTAGTAACGTAATATGATAGTTTTAAGGTTTAGAAACTATTTAATGAGCTCACTAATTCCAAGTTAACCAGCACAATGTCTCAAATCAAGGGTAAATTTTCACAAGATGGTAAAATGACAAAATAAACATATAATAATTAACAATTTAAATTAAATTTCCTTTCTTTTTTGTTTGTTACTTATACCCCCACACCTAGCTTGATGTAAAGGTGCTTGGGCTACTTTCGATATCTATTAACCATACGAAACCTCACAACAAAATTAAAAGATTTGACTTTAACTACCTCAATGGTAAGGACCTTGATGCTGTTGGTGATGTTAAGCACCCTTGATGCTAAGTCCCTTCCGGCAAACTGGTAAAACTTAGGATCAGGATAGAAGAGGAACTCAATCTCGTCACCATTGGCCAACTCCGTCAGCTTGTTGTCCAGGAAGAATGTTACATTCGCCCTGATTGGTTGATCAGATAATTCTCTGGATGATGATTGGCTGATATTTGGAGAAATACAGCGGCAGAGGTCATCTGCGATGACGGTGCATATCTGAACAGAGAAGATCGCCAATAAAATCTTTAAAGGGCAATGGACACCTTTGACGATTGTCAAAGACCAGCATTCTCACTTGGTGTAGTCCAAAATATGCATAAAATAACAAATCATCTTTACTGGCTGCTGAGAAGCTACAACATGATTGTTAAACAATCTCATATGTGCCCCCGTTTACCGGTATTTTTTATGTAAGCTTCAGAATTTTTGTTAGGATTACCTTTTTTTAAGGCTATTGTTTATGTTTCACTGTGTTCTTTTTTCTTTTATTGTTAGGCCTTTTTATTGTTTTGTGATTTTTAAATGGTTATTGGTACTTTTTGTCTACGCCCGTCTTGCCTCAATTCTTGCTTTTCTGGGTTTTTAATTCATTTTTAATGTTTGTACATGTACATGAAGGCCTACTTTGCCTGAAATATTGATAACTTATTATCAATCCTAATGCATGTAACCTATAGGCAGCCACAGCCACATCAACCCATTACGACCACAGACCAAAGACCATAGATAGAGATCAGTTTTTGACTTTTCCTGAGGCAGGAAATCTGGAGGGGCCAGTGACAAAACCTTGTGGCATTTGACACTTCTACTGAAATGAGAGTTCTCTTTAAGTGTTTTGATACCTTTTGTAGATAAAAGTTTTGGCCATGACATGAATCCCCACTATTACTGTTAGTGAAGATGTAATTCATCTGTAATGATTCAGCTTCATTCGTCATAAAATCTTTGAGAAACACAGAGCAATGATTTCAGAAGAGTCAAAAACTGTCTTGGTGAACTTTGTGAAACTGTGTTACTCACTTCTCAAAAGCTACAGCACTTCAGCAAGTAATATTTTAAGGGAAGCTTTCTACCACTATATTTTTAAACCCTGTACATTAAAAGAGTAAATCTGCGGACACTGTGTTTTGTGTCGACAAAAAGTATTGAGATAGGCATATGTTGAGCCTCATGGATGTGAAAATGCCAGAGGATGAGAAGAGGGTATAAGAGATGGCATACCACCATATAGACGTTGTCGTCTAGCTCTGTATCAGCTATTGTGACCCTCATCTGCACTACTTTGATGTACTGAAGATACATACCAAAGACTGAAATGGTTTGACCACCGCTACAAAGATAATCAGAAAAGTAATTTATGGAGTTATGAAACACAAAAACAAATGTTGGCATATTAACTCTCTCAGTCTGGGCTGACGAAAAAATACATAGCGATACATTTATCTGTTGAGCTAAAACAAGAGGCGAAACAGTAATAACAAATGGGCATTATGAGACTCTACTGGTGACCTGGGCAATTTCTTAAAACTGTAACGCAGCAAAAGTTGAGTGGGCCACCAGTCCCAACATTGTAAACTTAATGTAATTTTGGCTGGTAACCTCTTTTTGATAAGCAATACTTTTTTGTGCTCAGCAAGTTTTTGTGCTTACATGCTTAACGAAAGTGGGCCCTGTTTTTTTCAAGAAAATGAGAGGTAAACTGGTCATCACATGATATCCAACTTACCTCACAATGGCTTCATTTTGGGAGATACGCTCCAGTCGAGGATCTTCCACGTAGGTGAAGGTTTGAGATTTGGATAAAAAGACGCTATCTATTTGGACTTCTACGTCTCCCAATCCAACTGATGTGGCTGCCCCAGTGGTGCAGATCAACACGGTCATATTCACACTGTTGGAGAGAGAATTCAGTCCTTAAATCAGTTTCACTTGTGGTTTATAACTTGATATTTGAAATAAGAGACATTTCATCCCCATAAGGTGATCCCTTGGCTGCCGCTTCCCAGGTTGTATCATAAATTTAGATGTGATCCCTGGCTACATGACAGCTAACAGTTGTTTGGCCTCTGACTGCCCCCCCCCCCCCCCCCGAACAAAGATATTGACAGAATAGGGAAACCACATGTGTTGACCTTGTTTTGAATTCTATTTTAAACCAGTTTGTTGCATGGGTTTGGATTCCAGTGCCTGGCTAATTTTGTGGGTGTTCCTCCCACATCTAAAACTGAGACTTTTTCATCATATTCTCTTTTACATTTAGGCCCATTGGTTTTGCGGTGAGGGAACCTTGGTTTCACTACCGGAAAGGTACAACCAAAACATTCATCATACTGTTCTAATGCAATACAATCACATCGGATCCATTTTTGATGGATCAAATCAATGATGTATCAGACATATCTAACAATAAAGTACTCAAGGCACTTAAACAAACACATACATTTTAAAGAGAAGGTACACTTTTGGTAATTAATCAAAACAAATATTAACTTAAAAACTGACTTGGTAACGAGCATTGGATAGCTGTTGATAGTATAAAACATTGTGGGAAACGACTCCTTGTGAAGTAACGTAGTTTTTGAGAAAGAGGTATTTTCTCACTAAAATAATAAAAGACTTCTAACCAGAAGTCTTTTATTCCTATCTGAAAGCACACAAATTCGTCCAACAAGGGTGTTTTTTCTTTCATCATTTCCTCGCAACTTCCATGACCGATTGAGCCCAAATTTTCACAGGCTTGTTATTTTATGCATATAATGGGATACACCAAGAGACAACACGGGTCTTTGACAATTACCAAATGTGTCCACTGTCTTTAAGAGAGGTTTTTGAAGTATTTAATTATGAGACCAATTTGAGGCGCACCTTATAAGAGTCTACAAGATGCATACATTTTTTAGTTGTTATTTTTTTCCAAAGTAATAAAACAAAACCTTCTTTAAAGTAACCTTTCAATCAGACAAGGCTGTCCTACGACCGAGACGGTGATGCTGTTACCAGCATTCAAACCATTGCCCGTGAGAATCAGCCTTGTTCCACCAGACACACCACCAACTCCAGGATCCACAGATTCCAAGACGGGATCCTAAAACAAACAAAACACAAAGAGTCACTCTCCAGTGAAAAAGAGTTATATACTTTTGTGGCAAAACTCATGGAACAGTTTACAAGTGTTAAGCTGTATGAAAAGCATCCCGCACTAATGATGTTACTTTTTCTTTAAAACTTGTATATCAAACAAACATTCTAGCTTACACACGCAACTACGACAAATTCCCACCATGCCAAACTTTACAGTCAGTCCACGCAAGTGAACATAAAGCTTGGATATGTTTGCGTGCTTCTGAACTTTGACATGGTGTCCGAGGTCCGGGTTCATATAGCTCCTATTTTTAACAGTAATGCAGAGTGATATTTAGGTTAGGAGTCATCAATTTATCTATTGTGACACTTCCAGTAACCCCACACCATGGGACTCTGAACCAGTTGGTTATGCCTTGTCTAACGCTAGGGTCAGGCAGAACAGCAGTATTAGGGGCATCACATTAGGCAAATGGCAGGCAATAACTAAATTTTTGTGTTAATTTGGAAGTTATGGAAAATAAAAATAACTGATCGAATTTAAAAAAATAAAAGAAACGTTACCACAATCTTCATGAACATGAAATTTTTTACATTAATTTCTTTAGTAAACTCTTTTGGAACAACTACTCTTGTGTTCCCTTTAAGTGTTCTTATGCATGCAATTAGGTAAGTTACCTCCAAGTTGCCTGTAAAAATTCGTTCCCTTTTAAATAATAATTTTCTTTGGGATAATAATACTTCATGTGCTACTTGAGTGTTTCTATTGCATGCATTGCAGTCGATAGCCTTAAAATCATCAGTTAAACCTACTTGGTGTGACAAGTCCTTGACATAAATTAAAAGACTAATAGGTTGTTTTAGCACTTTAGAAAAATAAAAAAACAAAACTTAATTTGTTTTGATTTGGGTTTAGTTGTTTCTTTTAATTTCATTTTCTCATGGTTTTTTTTTTAACTTTCTGTTCTGTTCTTATTTTACTGTTTGTTGCAGTAAATGATTTCAGGAGAGTCGCATAAACACGTTGTACATGCTAAATTAATTTTCGTCTTACTGAGAAAAGTGTCTTGGGGGGTGAAATTGTTTAACTAATTTCTCAAAAACTACAGCACCTCAGCGAGTAACATTTTAAGAGAGGCTCTCTACCATCAGTATTTTTACACCGTGTAAGTTTAAGGTAAATCTGTGGCATTTGATGTGTTTTGTGTCGCACAAAAAGTACCCAAACTCTTTAACAACAAAACTTCATTCCATAATAAAAAGTTGACAATAATAATTAGCTTATAATTACCACATATGTAAATATGAATGTAGGCTCTGATGAGATGGTTCCATTGACTGTGTACAGTATATTAGGGGTAAATACTTCAATCTTAGCTACAATAGGTCCAGAGGTTGGGGCAGCGGAGGGAGACGTCGTACACACAATCCTGTAAAGTAAACCATAGGTGATTGAAAAGAATTAAACAGTTTTAGAAATAAGAAAAAATGACATTAAGTAGGATTTGAAACTTGGCATGGTGGGAGTATAATTAGGCGAAGTTTGCCGTAGCACTGTGTGAGTAGTGTTGGTTTTGAAAAGAACCGGTGGTTGCCAACTTCACAAGTTCTCCAGGAGTTATCATACCAACAGTTCTTTTCAGAACCAACATTACTTGAAAGAGATTTAAACATGGTGCTACTGCAAATATTACTTGATAAATGACATTAGAAGCAGTTTCACAATAGCTACAAAGACCTTGGATTTCATTTTCCATCGACATTTTCTCATAACGCAGGCCTCTTTGAAAGTACCTATTCTCTTGCCATCATCGAAAAACAAAGTCATATTTTCTATAACGATATCTGATGTAACTTGTAATTTCCTATGTTCTATTTTTAATGTTTTTTTTTTTTTAGGATGAGATTTGTTTTCATGAACCAAGTACCCATAGTGAAATGCAAATAAAGGGGTTAACTTTGAACAATAAACATACAATTCAAGTAAGACGATATTACATGCATTAATAAAAACATAAATTCAGGTCAGTTGAATGAAAAGGATGTTAGTGTCAGAGACATGGGATTCAGACATGAAAACATGTTGAATGTTATGTTAAACATAAATTAAAGGCAGTGGACACTATTGGTAATTACTCAAAATATTCTTTAGCATAAAAACTTACTTGGTAACGAGTAATGGGGAGAGGTTGATAGTATAAAACATTGTGAGAAACTGCTCCCTCTGAAGTAATGTAGTCTTCAAAAAAGAAGTAATTTTCCACAAATTTGATTTCGAGACCTCAGATTTAGAACTTGAGGTCTCGAAATCAAGCATAGAAAGCACTCAACTTCGTGTGACAAGGGTATTTTTTCTTTCATTATTATCTCCCAACTTTGATGACCGATTGAGCTGAAATGTTCACAGGTTTGTATTTTATGCATATCTTGAGATACAGCAAGTGTGAAGACTGGTCTTTGACAATTACCAATAGTGTCCAGTGTCTTTAAGGTAAGTATGTTTTAAAAATCACAATGAAAGGAAAGAGTAAACAGCTGCAGGAAATCCAGTGTTATACTTTTTTGTTTTCACTGATGAATACAGTCACAACAAAACACTTTTTTTGTTATGCTTGACAAAAGACATAATAAAGTGCATTCAAGGAATGTTATTGGCCCAGTGACTAGGACACTTAATGAAAAGCACATTGATATGGTTATTGTTAAATGCACTATTGACTTGACTCAATTCACCTGGTATCATCATCAAAATAATCTGGGATGCACCTTATTGGTGGGCAATGTCACTGTGCGTTATTCAGCGAAGTGCGCATTTTAGGCGACACAGTGTTTACACATAAACCTATGTGCCCAACAAAATGGTGAGAATGGCACAGTCGCTGCGTGTGAGGCGCATACAAGGGGTCAATTGTTATTATTAAAACTAATATATAGTCAAACTATATAGCACTGATGGTTTGCACTCAGCTAATCATTTACCATAGTTCAAAGCTGTGACGGTATTGGGCTCCTCTCAGAATTTACCTCCTCAAAATGCACGCCTATTAATTTCATCACTTTGAAAGTCAATTTATTTGGTTATATTTTGTATCCTAATAAGGGACAAGATAGGCGAGTGTGTGTGCACTATGGTGTGTTGTGCGAGGGATAAATTGAAGACAAGGGTTGCAAATGTTCAAAAACATGATTGATAGTTGTTGAAGACAAACAAAATGTAATCTTTAAAAGCTTACTGATTATAAACTTCATAGCAGTTCTGAACTTCAGAGTTGAGAAAATATCATTTTAAGACCATACAATAAATTTCGGCTTATTTCAATTTCTGTAATTGAAATATCCTTAAGATGAACGTGCATACCTCAACTCACATAATAGTAACAGTTAGATAAATGTCTCTTGTCCTACCAGTGCCGTTTATTAATTTGTTTTTGTTTGCATGCACTGCAGTTGGTTACCTCCAAGTTGCCAGTTAAGTCACACATGACAAGACAGTTGTCTACTGGTTATGTTATAGTATGAGGGCTATGCCACACAAGGCAATTAACAGGCTTCACACTAGTTTAGATTCACATACTTTCCTTTGAAACAGTGAGGCACTGTCGAAAAAATTACTACTGTGCTACACCAAAGTCTTGCTTTTAAATGCACCACAGTTGGTTGCCTATAAAAGTTGCCTCATGTGACAATTAATGACAATGTTAATGAAAAAATTAATGAAACAAGAAAAACATGCCAGTCAGAGAAGAAAAAATCGACAGATAATACAAACAAAACCTTCAATCAAACATCACATTTGATATAAATTGAACAAAATGCTGGTTAGTCAAGTTTAAATGAGTGACTGATTAAAAAAAAAAAAGAGTAAAGTCTGGATAAGCTAAGTCTTAACCTCGCAAGTTTAGTTGTGATGTTTTTAATTACATAACCTGAGTATACAACTTGTTGTCAAAATAGAGAACAACATTTTAAGTGCTGTTAAGATAGAGGTTAAAATACCAGTACCAATCCTACTTAGAAATACTTCCATCTGAAAGTCAAGAAAAATTGCAAATGTAGAACCAACATATCCCCATAGTTTCTCCAATCGTTCGCAATTGAAATAATTTGAACTAATAAAATAATCCCTGAGAGAGCATAAAGGTTTTGTGCTCGTTCATTAAAGTGCGGCCAAGGACTTTGAACAAATTTTGACAGGTTTTTCATGAGGTGTGTTAAAAAAAAAAAAAAAAAAGATTTATAGGCAAAATTATAACGAAAGATACAATTAAAGTTAAATGTGAAAGTTTCAGCTGAATAAAGTGTCTACATGCTTAAAAACAGCAAGAAATTGTCATGTGTCGTAAACCAAAACATAAATCCATGTTTAGTTAGGTGACAACCACCCACTTCAACTGGCTGCAGCATTCGTTAGTGGACACCAAACCTAAACAATCTGAGAATTGTTCCTCAGTTTTGGGTGAAAACTTGTTCGAACCATGTTACTTCAAAGGGACTCCTTTCCCAAAATAATTCATTAGCAATTAAGTTTTTATGGTCAGTAATATACCAATCTAGTATTTACCAATCTATGACCCTACATGTACCATCAATATACCTAAATGTTGATAAATGTTCACTGATCTCATAAATCATGATTTAGCCGTGCATTATGGCAGTGTATTGATAGTTATGGGATGAGAAGTTAGTAGAGTAGCTAATGTTAGGAATCCCAAACAACTCCATCCCGCTGTGACCTGTTACCTATATATCTCACTCCGCTCTGGTATGACGTTGCACGGTTTGCCTGCCACTGTCACCTCATGCGTATTGGCTGTCTCTACATTTTGCCCAAGATTGTCCCCCGTTATGGTCACCTGTGTGCCTCCCTTCAGAGGCCCTGCTAAGGGGGTCACCTGCAAGCAGCAATTATCTCAGTCATAATCACACACTCGTTAGTAACAGGGGTGGTAATGATTAAAGGCTTGTCATGTCACTGCAAAAAAAAACCTCAAACAAGCATTTACACAGAACTCAAATTAGGAAGTGCACAAACTCCTATCCCAATAAACCGATTCAGATGTAAAAAACAAACAAAAAGCTGGTAAACAGATAAACAAGAATTGCATACTAACAGCCAATAATAGGCCCTACATTATTTTAGCTGTTTCAAACTGCTTATAAACCAAGGATCTGTGGTGTAAATGGGCAAAAAAAAAACAGTTTCCAACCCTAGCAGAATCTTTCTCGAAGGCTAAAAGAGAAAGACTTTGCTAGGGTCGAAACGTCAGTGCATTCACTTTTTTTCTCACTGTTAAAATGTTGTGGTGTATTTGCACACTCTCAATGGATTTGCGATGTTGCCTGATGTATGACTCATTTAGTAGAAGAAAGACTTGTTAGGAAGTCAGCTGTTGCCCTGCCAACAGTAAGATGCAGTTTTGAAATCACAATTCTGCATTGAGCGATTCTCTCAGTGGATATTTAATTATGCATAGGATTCCAACTAGAAAGACCCATGCAGTTGGGAAATCAAACTTTAAGAAATCAAAATGTTATTCATTAATAATCCCTACTTTGGTTTTACTCAACTAAGATGAGATGCAACCACTCGTCAAAAACAACAACAACAACAAGATCAATAATCAAACAAACAAAAACACAAGGAAACTGTGAACAAACAAATAAAAAATCTGATATACAAATAAAGAAAAGATTTGAGAGTCTTACTCCATATATGGCAGGTGGACAGCTATCTTGTTGCCATGTCGATGTACCGCCTTGCTCCGTGCACTCCTGTTGAGTTGAACAAAAACCACACCATCCACAGTTCTTGGGGTCATGTGTCAGAGCACATGCTGAGCAGTCCACATAGTGCTCGCAAGAACTAATGGCTATCTTGAATACCTAGTTTAGAGAACAACATTCAGTGGAAATGAAATTTGGTTCAGGTCAGACTTAATAAAGGTACACATTGCCTTAAAATTTCTGAAAATGCTGCTGTTTGGAGTTACTCATTATCCCTTTAAGAATCGACTTAGAAGACCTACAGTGTGTTGTTATTAGTAAGTAGTGATTAATGAAACATAAACTTGACTCTTCGAATACAACCAGCGGAACATATTCTAGGTACGCCATTTTGTGGAGATAACAATTTCATTCCACAAAAAGGCAGGCTATGTTTTACTTACAAAAAGCCCTATCCTATAGGCAAAATTCATATAGAGTTCTATATGTTTTAAATAGGATTTCCTTAGGATTCTTACAGATTTGTTGTCACTTCCTGTGTTTCTTATAAGATTCCTATAAGAGTCTTCAAAGTTTTTTAATGAAACGGTACCAAATCCACACAATTTCAAAGGATATTTTTGTGAATAATTGTGATCTACTTTGAAAATACTTATCTTTAAGATGAATCTTAAAGCTTTAACAAATCAAGCCCAAGACTGCTAACATCTTTTTAACTTCCTTGCTTTCCATGTCCCTTGTTGTTTACTTTTAGCTGTGTTCATCTATCAAATTTTGATACTTTTGATATTATTTTGGTAAAAATTAGTGGAGTGGAGGCTCCATATTGAAGTTTTTTTCCCCCCAAAACTGGATTTGTTTTTACTTCATCGAGTCTAGCCTTGCTCAAGGCAGTCGAATTATTCACTCCGAAAAAAGACCGCCGCTGTATAAAAACCCACCCGTATTCACTGTGCGTAAAACATTTGTTTTGGTTTTTACTATCAATCAAGCCACTTCCTCCAAGATGTTTTATTAATCCCTTGATGGTAAATTTAGCCCGTGAATCTATCAATCAAATGCCCCAGGCTTATTATACTTCAGACTCCCAAGTCCAAAAGTACAAATGGAAATATCTTAATTCATGCAACAGACTTTAGTCTCAATGTACTTGTTGGATGGGAGTCAAATAGCTTTTACAGAGTGTTTTGCAAAATTTTCTAAGCACCAACAAGAATTGCTTAGCAGATACAGATTCCAGCCAGCCAAAATATATCGCGATGTAGCCTTGCTCAAGGCAGTCGAATTATTCACTCCGAAAAAAGACCGCTGCTGTATAAAAACCCACCCGTATTCACTGTGCGTAAAACCCACCCGTATTCACTGTGCGTAACATCGCACAACACGATGCCCCCGTACACTATCCGCATGCGGAGGCCGTCAGGCCGACAGCCTTGTAGGATCTGTGTTGAAGCCACTGACCTCATTACTATAATAAGCGAAGAGTTCCCACGGTCAGCTCATTACCATAATGCCCGCGAAAGACGAGACATGTTTACCTCACACACCACCACCACGGACGCATGATAGGGTCCAAAGGTCGTGATAAGGGAAGTGCGTGATTGGACGTCAAAATGAATAATTCATTTGCCTCACATACTGTGTTGTCTGATAGGTCTGACGAACGATATACATATTCATGAGCTGCATACTAGCATATCCTCGAGCCCCCCCAATTTCGTCCACTATTGGAATTTTTTCAATACAACACATTAAAATGGGAAGATACAGATCCGACAAGGCTGTCGGCCTGACGGCCTCCGCATGCGGTTAGTGGTGTACGAGTGCGATGACTTGTGTGAACAGTATTCGTGCGATGTGACAGTGTGTATACGGGTTGGTCATTCGGTGTGATCGCACACACCATGCACAGGGTATACGGCGGGTGGGTTTACAGCTGCGTCTTTTCGGAGCGAATAATGCGACTGCCTTGAGCAAGGCTACATCGAGTCTTAGAATAATACATAGGTGATTGAGGTTTAAATTTAAAGCAAAAAGCTTTCTTACTATCCTACCTCGTGTGATGTCATAGCATATACATGTTTCTTGTCTGCATCAAACACCATGTCTGAAAGTACAGGACCATTAGACAGGTCCAAGTCCTTGTAGGGTTTTCTGGCCCACACATTGGCCTCATCTCCCTGGTTATCCGAGGACTGCAGTAAAAACTTAACAACAAACAGAAACCACATCACTTGAGTGGGAGAAATAAAACAACTTATGTGATCAATTGGAGAGTAACTTGACGTTACAGAATTGGTAAGAAACAAAAATCGTGAAGATCACAGATTTACATAAAACTTACACGTCTAATGATGATAGTAGAAAACATCCCTTGAAATATTTCTGTCTGAAATGTCATATTTGATGAGAAATAAATAATCTATTTTCGCGTTAGGAGTTTATCGCTCAGTGAGCGTTTTCTTCATTTTTTAAGGCATTGATGCAATGCAAAATTTGTAATCGGTTAATCACTATTCCGATCTATCTTGAACTTCTACAGGTTTGTCTGTTTATGTATATGATGGATTACATAAAGTGCTTACACTGCCAGCAACTGGTTTGTCAGCAAAAACCAATTCTGTAATGTTCCTTTCAGTGGCTCGTAGCCAAAGTGATCAGTGTGCCAACTCTCTTTTGAAGGGGGTTTAGATTATAACAAACACCATTTGTTTTATGAGAAAAACATGTGGATGTATAATAAATAAGAAACTTGCATCAGGAAGAGGGGGTAATAGTTTTGTTTCACCATAGATCGTTGGGATTCAAACCCATGACATCCTGCATTCTAGAGAATATATTGCTCTCGAAGGCATGATAGGTCGTGTGTTTGAATCCCACTTGTGTAGATTGCCTCTGTATTTTCTTTCCGCAGTACTCGGGAAAGCACAAAGTACACAGAGCTTATCATACATCGATACTATCAAAGTCTTATATAGCGCACATATATCTACCAACAAGGTACTCAAGGCGCTTATAGTTTATACATTTATACAGAAATATAGGTTATTGAAGTTATGAATTCTGAGACCCAACCATGCAACAAGGGTTTACAAGGTGCTACGGCACATTTAGCAGCCAAAGCCAGGAACATCAGGGCGAACCCCTTCTCTTTTCCATAAGTGCACTGATGCGTTACACACCACAATGTGTAGTAAAGCCAAATTATTATACATGGTTAAACAGCATGTTTGCATACATCAGTGGGCAGTTATGGAAACAAAATCCTCTTCATTTTAAAAAGGAAACTGTTTTAAACAACAAGCCAATTTCTTACTATTTGGAAATTTATTGACTTATCCATATGCGTAATTCTATGGTCTGTTACTGTTTAGTTGCACATATATTTATGTCATGCTGTTAGTCAGGGAAATTCCGTAAATCGTTAGGGAAATTCTGAAAATCGTTGAGGAAGACACTTAATTTGCATACAAAGTCAAAAGAGACAACAGATTTCCCAGGTCTTCAGCATGTACGAAACCTTGCGCTGCCAGCATACAAAATTTACAAAATCAAGTTTACAGCTAGAAGTTCATGTAACTCAAACAGATCCAAACATTCTATTTTGACACAGGAACAGAGGTTGTTAAGACTGCTAAGAATCACATTCAGTTTTGAATGTCCACAAAATGGAAATCTGCTTTGTCGAGCATGCTCATAATATTAAAGGTTTGGTAATTACACGTTTGGTAATTACTCAAAACAAATATTAACTTAAAAACTGACTTGGTAACAAGCATTGGAGAGCTGTTGATAGTATAAAACATTGTGGGAAACGACTCCCTCTGAAGTAACGTAGTTTTTAAGAAAGAGGTAATTTGTCACAAAAATAATAAAAGCCTTCTAGCTAGAAGTCTTTTATTCCTATCTGAAAGCACACAAATTCGTCCAACAAGGGTGTTTTTCTTTCATCATTTTCTCGCAACCTGATGACCAATTGAGCCCAAATTTTCACAGGCTTGTTATTTTATGCTTATGATGGGATACACCGAGTGAGAACACTGGTCTTTGACAATTAACAAACGTGTACAGTGCCTTTAAAAACATATACAAATTAAAGAATTACAAATGATGCTGATAGAATTACAAACGTGGAATGCACTTGATTGGTGAGGCACATACAATTTCTGGCATTCTTGATTGAACTTTTCGTTCCGGTGCCTGTATCATTGACATATTTTTTATCAGGAAGTCAAACAAGGATATAGGTACACAATTACTCAGAATAAGACACCTTTTATTACCTCTATCAAACAGCATGTGACTGGAAGAACAGGAAACTGCCTGTTAAAGGCAGTGTACACGATTGGTACATGTAATTGTTAAAGACCAGTCTTTCTCACTTGATGTATCTCAACATATGCATGAAATAGCAAACCTTTAAAAATTTGAGCTCAATCGGTCATCGAAGTTGCGAGATGACTAGAAAAAGAAAAAAACACCCTTGTCACACGAAGTTGTGTGCTTTCAGATGTTTGATTTCGAGACCTCAAGTTCTAAATCTGAGGTCTCAAAATCAAATTTGTGGAAAATTATTTCTTTCTCAAAATCTACGTCACTTCAGAGGGAGCCGTTTCTCACAATGTTTTATACTATCAACCTCTCTCCATTACTCGTTACCAAGTTGAGGTTTTAGGCTGATAATTATTTTGAGTAATTACCAAGTATGTCCAGCCGTCGATTTCACAAAGAGTTAGGACTCGTCTTATCTCGAGTTAGGACGAGTAACTCTTCCTAACTTAGGATTAATCTTAAGGTCTGCATGCTACAGTGCAGGGTTGGGACTCGTCCTAAGTCCGAAGATTAGTCTTAAGTTAGGAAGAGTTTTGTGAAATCGATGGCTGTGCCTTTAAAGTTTTACACCTTATTCAAACCAAGATTCTAGTCAGATATTTTGTCTTGGGATTGTTTTGACAAAAACACATACATGTAGGCCCAGTTTCATAAGCCTCTGTTGTAAGCTCAAAAACAAGCACAGAAAAACCTTTCTTAGCAGGAACAGGTTACTTGCCAACATTCCATCAAGTTTTTACTGGTTTTTTTTGCTTCAGCAAAAGAAACTTTCTAAGCAGTATTTTTAAAGAGGTAAATATAATTATCAATCCTTTTAGGGACCGTTTATTTTTATTATCATAACCATAGCCCAGACATTGCTTTCGTTGTAATTTTTATACTTACACAATTTTCCCATTTGAAATGCCTGGAAAACAACATTAAAAAACCCAGAAATATAAACAAAACTAAGTGCTTTTAAAATCTAAAATTACCTCCCTTTATGATGCGACTATCTTGGATGATTTTACCTACCGTCGTTACCTGAACATATTGAGTTAATCGACCTAATGTGACCATCTTGAGTGATACTACCTTCATAATGTGACCATCTTGAGTGATACTACCTTCATAATGTGACCATCTTGAGTGATACTACCTTCATAATGTGACCAACTTCAGTGATTGACCCACCATCATAATGTGACCATCTTGAGTGATTTGACCTACATGTACCTTTATAATGTGACCACATTCAGTGATTTGACCTACCATCATAATGTGACCACATGCAGTAATTTGACCCAACTTCATAATGTGACCATCTTGAGTGATTTGACCTACCTTCATAATGTGACCATCTTCAGTGATTTGACCTACCTTCAAAATGTGACCATCTTCAGTGATTTGACCTACCTTCAAAATGTGACCATCTTCAGTGATTTGACCTACCTTCAAAATGTGACCATCTTCAGTGATTTGTCCTACCTTCATAATGTGACCATTTTGAGTGAGTTGTCCTACCTTCATAATGTGACCACCTTCATAATGTGACCATTTTGAGTGATTTGTCCTACCTTCATAATGTGACCATTTTGAGTGAGTTGTCCTACCTTCATAATGTGACCATCTTGAGTGCCGATGATAGCTACAGTGTCACCTCCCATTAACACCACAGAAACTGCTGTAAACAACCGACCGGCACCGCCATTCCGTAACTGGTCCCTTCCTAAAATCGGTTTCCTTGCCTCTATTGGTTGCAAGTCTCCTGTCCCACAGAAGTCTGTGCTCACTACCCGATACTGTTGAAATTAAAATCATGGAATAAAATAAATGTTTTTTTCATGGTCCTTACGTTAATTAAAATCATAAGTAGGATTTGAAACTTTGCAGGGTGAAAATAAGATATAGAAGAGTTTGCGGTAACACCATGTAATAACAATCTCTAAATGAGTTGGGGTGGTTAATCCAATGGTTCTTTTCAGAACCACCCCAACTCATTTAGAGATTGTTATTACATGGTGTTACCGCAAACTCTTCTATATCTTAATTAAAATCATGGAATAAAATAAATGTTTATTCATGGTCCTTACGTTAATTAAAATCATGGAATAAAATAAATGTTAATTCATGGTCCTTACGTTAATTAAAATCATGGAATAAAATAAATGTTTATTCATGGTCCTTACGGTAGTAAAATCATGGAATAAAATAAATGTTTATTCATGGTCCTTACGGTAGTAAAAGCTTGTAAGCATTGTATTCATTCCTGCAACTAATCTTCTTGATATTCAATCAAGATAAAAGTACACGTGATAGAAATTAACATGGCTAGAGGTGAGTCTTGAACTTTGCTCTTGAAGGGGCCCTGGGTCCTATCAGGAGACTGTACATTGTTATTAGATCTTTGCAGAGAGCACAACAGCAAAAGCAGTATAGGGCACCCAGCAATAAATCGATCCATTAAGCTCCGCCCCATTGTGTATTGACCAATCACAAAGCAACAAAGGTCCGACAAGTAAGGTCCGACATGCGTGCGCGTATGCTTGGCCCGCGCGGCAGATTGTGCAGAAAGGCATGAGAGGCTCACGTGTTCTTGCTCACACGTGCGCCGTGGGCGGAGCCTAATGGATCGGTCTATAGCTGTGAGTGCATTGGGTTATTTTGAGGCATGTTAAGTGCTTTAATAAACTTTTTGTTTGTATCAGGGTACACAGTCTTGGGTTTTTTCTTTTGTAGCCTAACCAATTGAAAAATCAACCAAAAACCCAATATGCATTTTCCCCACAAGTATATTGTTAAAACCTTCCCTATACATATGTCTCCTTCAATGCAAAGCAAACATTGGCATATAAACAAGAAATTGTGATTCTTACAGGTGTAGAGCTACAGTCACGATCATTTGAGAAAAATTTCAGTCCTTGCGTGCCATCACTGTTGAAGCATTCCTGTAGTCCTTTCTGAATTCTTTTGTTAATGTAACTCATTTGGTACAAACAGAGAGCCGAGTCTCGCCCAGGTTGGTCCGAGTCCTCTGAGACACTGGTTGAGAAGACGCCAAAGAGCACCTCCTCACCAGGATCAAACCCTTGTAGGTTGGCACCAACCGTTCCAACGTAGGCTGCGTTGAGAATGTTATACACTTTGTTGCCTGAATCCCGACAGATAAGTGCTGCTTCGGTGTACGAGAAAAAGTCTGCAGTTGAGATAAATATAAGGAAACAATGTACTTATTAATTCACAATTTAGTTTGGCATTGAGGAAACAATGTACTTATTAATTCACAATTTAGTTTGGCATTGAGGGGAGTGGATTAAGCCTTTGATGATACAAACACAGAATTTGGCACACGGTCAGACTATGTTATACAGACCTGTCAGTTTTGTTTTTGAAAGGATTTATAAGGGCACCAAGGCATTTTCTCCTTGGTAAAGGGCACCCTATGAGAAAAATTGTAAATTTCTACTTTCTACTGATGAGCATTTGAAGGGCACAGAGGCAATGACTGGGGGCATGGAGGCAATTGCCTTTGTTGCATCTGTATAGTGTCATGCCTGGCTTAAGACAGATATTTGGTCATAGTTAATTTGTCTTTTGAAAAAATATAAAGGTTCAATGACAAGCAATTGCAGCCATTTGAAAAATGTATTGTTTTTCTACCTACATTTTTAAATTTTAATTCAAACCTTTAATGGCCCTATATAGCCAAATATTGTTCTCATGACATATTCCGACTATGTGCCAAAGTCCATGCTTTATATAACCAAAGGCTCACTTCCCCTAATGGCTGATGAATACAGTAATAAAAAATGTAATTTTGACATTAATTTGAACATGATTTCATTGAAAATAACATGACAAGTACATGATCTGCAAGTAATGGCATGTCATATGGCCGAGCCGAGCGGTTTGAGCACCACACTCAAGCCCTGCAGTGTTTCTGACCAGCAGAGTGTGGGTTTGTGTCCCAGTCCTAAGGCGTGTGTCCTCAAGCATGATACTTTACTATAATTGTTTTGTTCTTATCATAGGACAAAAGCAGTTGGTTCGGCCATGGAGGTTCTTCCTCCATGGTTCGGCTCACTAAGATTGGTAGTGCATGTAAAAGAACTGTCAACCCAGAACATAGCCCTGCAGTGTTTCTGACCAGCAGAGTGTGGGTTTGAGTCCCACTCCTAAGGCGTGTGTCCTCAAGCATAATCTTTACTATAATTGTTTTGTTCTTATCATAGGACATTAAGCAGTTGGTTCGGCTCACTAAGATTGGTAGTGCATGTAAAAGAACTGTCAACCCAGAACATATATAAAGGAAGAGTACAGGATCAGCCCTTGTGTTTTTACTACAGGAAGTCCAGACTCTGTGGCTCTGTTTTAATTGCACAATATGCCCATATATTCTTGAGGAACTTGGATCAATTGATTTTTGTAAATAATATTTAAGAAATATTTAAGCATGCCTGGATTCAAGTGTAGCATTGAAGGCCATGGCCTCTGTTGACCTTGGTGTCGCTTTAAAAGTTTCCAATTGACAATGGAAGTGCAAAGATGAAATTCCAGGCCTGATTTGGTGACAGTTAGGCACATCTACAGGAATGTCTACTCATTCAGTCAATGACAATTTCTGTTAGTACTTCATCATATTACAAAGTATAAATTTCCCTTTTATCTGCGAGTTAAAAAAAACACCTACTTTTGTCTCTGTTGCATATTCGTACAATCCGTGACTGATAATTGTCCAGGTCCACATCCTCCCGCTGCACTGTGGTAAAGTAGTTAAAATCTCCAGAATTAAAGCCATAAATGTACTTGATTTTATAATCGTGTTTTTGAGCTTCAATCACATTGATGAAGGAGTTCCGATAGTAACTGTCTTCTTGGCTCGCAAAAGAAAATTGCCACTCCCCTGAGCTTGTCATCTTCAGTTTCTTGGCCGATGCAGCATGTTGACTCACATTTTGATACCGAGGGTCGCTGTTGAATGTAGCACCAATATACAGAACATGTTTAATTGCCCCACCATTGCCATCTTGATATTGGGCAAAGTAGCTTACCACCGATTCTCCAAGAGCTAAGCTGTCCTGTTGGTTGGGGGTCTCCCCACCATGGACATAAGGGGGCCATCCAACAATCCTTGTAAAGTTACCCACATCGAGCAGGGCACATGTCCCATAGAAATCACTGCCGCATGCTATGAGCAAGTTCCGACTGTAATCAACTTGCAAGACCCTATTAATGTTATCTCCTACTGGGCATCTGTTCAACTCGACTGTAGGACAGAATTCAATGATTCCCTCTTGTCTTGTGTCGACTTCAGACAGTTTATCCAAATCAGACGAGAAGTGGTACAGCTTGTTTGTTCCACCTACGTAGATATCACCCGTGTCTCTATGAACAAAAAGATGCTGCAGAGCAACATTTGGAGAGCTGAAATGGGTCAAGGTCTCGACAAGTCTCTGATTCAGGCATGAGGCAGGCAGGAGAAGTCCATGAAGTACAACGATGACTAAAAACAAAACGACTTCTTTTCTTTGTAGGTCAGACCATCTGCATCTCTTTGGTGAATTTACGTTTGGTTGAACTGCCATAATTGAACTGTGTATCAAACAACAACAAAACACAAAAGATAAAAAAATTGTTTAAATATTTCTAGGGGAGAAATCCTAAAATAAATTAAAACCCAACAAGATGTACAATACAATAATAATAGAAAACAATTGTATGGAGGAAGCCCACACTGCGGCTACTATTCCGCTGACTGTCTCGTCCTAGGGCTTTTTTAAACAAGTTTCTGCGTACTTTACTTTTAAAGGCAGTGGACACTATTGGTAATTACTCAAAATAATTATCATCATAAAACCTTAATTGGTGACGAGTAATGGAGAGAGGTTGATGGTATAAAACATTGTGAGAAACGGCTCCCTCTGAAGTGACATAGTTTTTGAGAAAGAAGTAATTTTCCACGAATTTTATTTTGAGACCTCAGATTTAGAACTTGAGGTCTCGAAATCAAGAATCTGAACGCACTTAACTTTGTGTGACAATGGTGTTTTTTATTTCATTACTATCTCGCAACTTCGACGATCCGATTGAGCTCAAATTTTCACAGGTTTGTTATTTTATGCATATGTTGAGATACACCAAGTGTGAAGACTAGTCTTTGACAATTACCAATAGTGTCCACTGTCTTTATAGCAGCCTCCATACTCTTCTTTCTAAAATAACAAATTATTAAAGTAAATTTCAATACTATTAAAAATTACTTCAATAATGGGTTAACTAACTTTGTAATAGTGTTCTTAATAATGTCATATCATTTCACTTGTGTGAGTATAAAAATTTGCTCCCTGAATTTAATTCAATTTACTTGAATTGGCAAATAATTATTTATACATTGTAATTCTTTAAAAAGCCCATTTCTAAAAAAAAACCAACAACACACTGTCCAACCACATGGTTTCTACCTTTTTCAATAATCAACACTCATGATATAGGCCCTATATATGGCCTCTATTTTGACAAAAGTGTGACATGTTATGGAGGATAAACTTTCAAATCATTTTGCTGATTTGCTTACTGCCCAAAAAATAACAATCATCACAAATTTTAACAATTAGGGAAAATGTCACACCAGGAATAAACAACAAAGAAGAAATTGTGCAGGATAAAACCCTAATGAGATGTAAATAAAACTCTTGCTTGGCACTGAAAAAAAGAACTTTGCAATAAATAATGTGTCAGTATTGTCAAGTTAATGTATCGCCAAAGGTACATTACAATTGACTGCTCAATAAATCTGACTGACTATCTAGTAAGACCACTGGTAGAAATTATAGATTTCATACCTCCATGAATAGACTTACCTGTATTCTATAAGTTTAGTATTGTAAATCAATCTCTATGAGGTCCTAAACCACCTCCATGGTTACTGTTTCTCTTGTGGTTCACAGGGGAAAAGGGCATTACCAATCTCGGACCTATTACACTGAGACCAGGAAATTAAAAGAAAAAGACTCAAGCGTATACCAGTAATCACTGACTGAAGATGGTGATCATCTGGTGGTGCTGATCGCTCAGGAAACAACAGCTGCGTTATCATCTACTCTCTGGTTTTGGCTATAGGTACAACCCTGAGGTGCACTGTGGCTGATGTCCTGGACTGTTTCCTGTTTAGAGACTCCAAAGCTCAAACGCCAAGTATTTCTTTGGCTGTACCATGCAGGCAAGCAAACAGGAAGCCAATGTGTCATCAAGATTGGTATCTGTGCAGAGGAGGAGGAAACTGTAAACAGTATTTATTTAGAATAGAAAGTGTTCCTCCCTGTTTGGAGGATAGGAATGAGTTTCGTGTGGGGTGAATGAGTGAAAGTTAAGTCATTAATGACCTGTGACTTCAGGTCAGACTGTAAACAATGATAAGATCACGAATGTTGAAACACCTCAAATTTCCTTCCTCCATGATGCTTAAAAGAATGATGTTTTGTTTATCTCCACTGACTACAGAATAATGTGGGTCAACAGGACAATCACTTCCTGGCATTAAAAGTAATTTTCATGTAATTATATCAAGTTTCAAAGTAAACGATTTATTATACAGGATGTTGCACCCATGCACAACTTGTTGGAACATTATAAATGACTTTCTTTAACCTTCCTCTATGCTTTAACATCGGTCTTATTCAACAATATGCAACATTTGTTCAGAGCATGAAGCTTCCTTTATGTTCGGCAATTGTGATCAACTTTGAAAACTTACATGTAGCATTTTAGACAAGGTTAAAGCATGGACACTGTAATAAGAAAAGGGTGTGGGCTGTTATATTGAACGGCAACAAAAAAACAATAATATAAAAATTTGTTTAGTTTCATTAGAATAAAGGTTTTGTAAAATTTGAACAATGTCAAAACTTAAGCATGACGAGGGAGTCAAAACACAGCCCCCAAAATGGGACTATTGATGCATAGGCCTTTTGTTCTTTAAAAATAACTAAATTTTAGCTATAGGCCTATTAAAATGATGATGACATTTTATAAACAGGCCTACTATACTATAATTATACACACCGTTTCATGACCTTGATCATGATTCCTGGCTGGATTTTATTTGTAACTTTTACTTTTTTGTTTGTTTCCTTGTCAGAAGACCAAATATTAAAGGCCGACACCTTGCCTTGAATCTGTTGCATTGGTCCATTGTAAAGCGTTTTAAACCGTTATTCATAAATACCTCAGACAATTTCGCTATTCCTATTGGTGGAGAGCGCGTCACGTGGGTGTGTATAAACCTTTGTTTATGACCAGTAAAAAGTGTTAATTCATGGGTGTGACCTCGACCTTGCACCTGTTCTTATAAGACAGTTTCTTATAAGCAGTTGTGCCACATCACGCATTCCCTTATAAGGAGTTGTTTAACCGCAGAGGGCGGCAGAGGGCTTTACCATTTCATAGCTGGAGGGGTGTTGTGTTGAAAGAACTAATTTAGCAATTATGATTTTTGCACTTATTTAACTTTTTGACCAAAAAGTGATGATGTTTTTGACCGTAAAGGTATTTATGAATGGGAATCAAAGTGGGTTGAATCGGTTTTCAACTCGTGGTTTAAACCCGCTGAGGCCTGGTTCTTTATAACTTACCTCGACTTCGTCTCGGTAAAATTATCAAGAACCAGGCCTCATTGGGATTAAACCACAGGTTGAAAACCTCTTCATTACACATTGATTCCATTGATGAACTACTAACTCGGTCTGCAATTTTATGGAGTAAAGCTCGACTCCACAAAATTGCATGCTGTGTTACTGTTAGTTCACGAGGAAAGGAAAACATATGCATTTTATAACGCTTTTCATGGTCTCAACTGATCCAAGATAATGTGGATTTTGAGTCCCTTTTTATTTAATTATAAAAGTTTTAAGTTCAACCAAGGAAATGGTTCAACACTGAGACTTATTGAATTGAACCATGACTTATTATAAACTATATTTAACTTTTAGTTAGGTTCCTTTAGTTGGACCATGGTGGACCATTTTATTATATCTACTCCACTCCATAATTGGACTGAATTTACTACAACTTCGTTGAAAAATGTCTTCGTGAAATGAAGGGGAGGACCGACTAGGTTTAGTTTAGGGATTCTACCTGACCTCACTTCATTTACTGGTACCCCGTGATCTACATTTAGCGCACGTAAAATGTGCGTGTGTAAACGATGCATACAACAGGGAACCATTGAACAGTGTAGTAATTTTCAACGTAAAAAATAAATTTTGCTACGGTCCACAGGAATTTCAGCATTTTCTAGATTTAAAAGAATTCAAACAAAGTTAAACTTTCAGAAGGTTATTCTTGGTAAGTATAATGTAATCTCTGTTGTACCTCAAGCTATGATAGTTATGTTTAGATGTGTCTTTTGGTGACATTTCTCCCCAATCTAAGCAGCTACGCTCCGTTCATGGGGGCAGCCATTTTGTACATCCTGGTTCTTTTTCATCCTGGCATTTTCCGTAATTTCTTGAAAGGCTACAAAACTTTTCATCCAATAATCAAAACTGCAAACAGACATGAGGTAAAAAGTAGGCAAAAGTAGGTTGAAGTGGTTTCGACAGGAATGGCCGAGGAAGGTTTCTCTGGTTTAAAGTAATGTATGTCACTATCTTTGACCGTTTTTAATGCGCGAAGTTTTTTCGGCGACAGAGAATAAATGTATTTTTTGGACGGAAGTCGACAAGTCAATCATGTCATTGTCAATGACAATAGCTTAATTTAAGTCATGCAGCGCTTCTTTTCAGCAAGACATATCGCCCTTAAAACAATACATCAGTCCATGGAGGTAGAAGCCCTCCATGATCAGTCCATGGTCACATCAGATTAAGTCAGCAGGCATTCAACATTTCATTGTTTTCAGCTGATCAACTAGTTTTCTGGTTTTCTTTTACAGTGCCACAAATGAACAAGCTCATGTGATTATTCTTAAAATGTTGTTTTGGCAAAAATTCTGATAACTTTTCAAATAGACCCAAAATTTAAGAAAGTGATGTTTGAAGCTTTGCATGGACTGGTGTGAATAATAAGAAGAAACTACAAAATATAAAATAATAGTAAACTTGGGGTTACAACCATATTATTAGATCTCTTTTGGCTCTGAAAAGAGCTGGTTTGGTCTCATTGTTTAAAAAAGCCTGATGACGAGTGGAGTACTGTTCGAAACATTGAGACCAAACCATCTCTTTTCAGAGCCAAAGAGATTTATTACATGGTTGTACCCGCAAGTTTACTAATATTTATTGTTTATTCTAAAAAGTTAAAAATACTATAAAATATAGTAGTGTTAAGTGTTTTATAGACTTTCTTAGACATTTTGCAGGTTCAAATTCTTCAACAAAATTGTTTCAAATAATAAAAACAAAAAACCGGAAAAAGCAGCTAAAATTAGACAGAATAGAACAACATTTTTGACAGAGCTGAAATTGGTATTCCATTTGTTTTTTCAACGATATAAGGTAAAAGGATTTTTCCTAGAATAATGGTGGTTTTGTTTTGATGATACTAAGGGTATGAAAGTTGATTGATTGGTTGCACCAGCATAGAACTTGGGCCCTGCAAGGTAAATTTTCATATAAAAAAAAGGTAGGCCTAGCCACATCGCCATTGATGGAACACTGGCAGCTCACAATGTTTTGTACATAAAGACATGGAAAACCTGTCATCTTTTAAACTGTTTATGTTGTCTTTCACAACAATTTACTCCATTTCCAGGCTATAAATCATTGAGAAAGTAAAGTAAACAGCGTTTTGTGTCTTGTCTTTGTGTACAAAACCTTTCGCTGCCAGCATCCTGGCAACGGCAGTGTATAGCCCACAATACTTGCAGCATTTAATTTCTTATTTGTAACTGATGAATTTCCTTAGATTAACGGAGAGAATTTGCTGAATAATGGATCAGGATAACAGTTCTGAGACAGAGAGTGAGATTTCACCAGCGTGCTTAGTCCTACCTGTCAACCCGCTGCCATCATCATCAGGTTTGTTCTCTGGATTTTTTTGGTGGCAAAAATATACACAGTCTGCTAAAGGGGTGGATGTTGTTTGAATTTGACAACAAACACAAATGCTAAGAAACTCTTCTTCTATTCAGTGTTTTTTAGCTTACTCAAAACCTTCCTCTTTTCTATTTCTGTTTAGCTTCTACTTTAGGTTCTAGGTTCGCTGTGAAGTGTTTTGATCTTGTTAAAGGCGCTATTATAAATACTCATTATTATTAGTAGTAGTATTGAAAGTTGTAACATCTCCAGCACAAATCATTTATAATATTAAACCAAACTACAATTCTAAATTTTTGTAATTTTGTGAGTGCGTGATTTGAAGAAGTTTGGCATAATATAACAAGTTTGTAAATGTAAAATCGTTTCGTATCGCAGTGAGGTCCTTATAAAATGCACTCTTTAATGAATATCGCAGCAACCAATTGAATTATAAATAGTTGTAAAGGTTCAATGATGACAACTGCCTTTATGGCAAACTCCAAAGGGCCATGGATTTGTCATACTTCATAAACTCACACGGGCTGAAATTTTAGAAGCCAAAGAGTACAATGCCTTAGTCAAGGCCTTAATGCCCTATCAAAAGGTCCCCATCTGACTTTGAGATCTTCAAATGGAAGTGCTCTTTGAAAAATGAAAATTGCTGTGCTCGCTAAAAAAGTTGTGATTTTTCTGATCAGTGTTATGTGTACTCTGTCATGATATGAAATCGTTAAAAGGAACATTTAAAAAAGTTATTTTGTTTTGTCTTTTGTTTTTCTATTTTAGGTAAGACATCAAAACGCAAAACTGGAAATAATAGGAAACAACTAAATGATTTGTCTGGTAAGCAAACATTGTTACGTAAACCTTCACTTTTGAAAGTCTTCCGTTAAAAAAACTTTGCTAAGCTTTGTTACTGTTACCCTTTTCTTTTTAAATAATTAAAGACACTGGACACTATTGGTAATTGTCCAAGACCAATCTTCTTACTTGGTGTATCTCAACATATGCATAAAATAACAAACCTGTGAAAATTTGAGCTCAATCGGTCTTCCAGGTTGTGAGATATGATGGAAATTAAAAAAACACCCTTGTCACACGACGTTGTGGTTTTTCAGATGCTTGATTTCGAGACCTCAAATTCTAAACTTGAGGTCTCGAAAACAAATACTATCAACCTCTCCCCATTTCTTGTTACCGAGTGAGGTTTTATGCTGATAATCATTTCGAGTAATTACCAATAGTGTCCACTGCCTTTAAGACTTTGGTAAAAAAACAGCTTTGTTACTGTAATCCTTTCCTTGTTTTCTTTTAAATCTTTAAGTTCTTAAGTTAGCAGCCAACTATCCTTTCCTTTTGGTTTAGACAGCCTTGTTACTGTTTCCTTTTCCTTTTTAAATGTGTTTGTTGGTAAGTAGAAATATTGTTAATGTTTACCTTTTTTCCAAAAATATTTTTCCCCGAAAAGTCCTTATTAAGCTGACAAGTTTGTTGCAGTTACCCAATCCATTTTAAAATAACCAACATTGTTTCTGATACCCTTTCCTTTTTGAAATTGTTTGAACTGTAGGTACATAAAGGCAAAGTTGTTAGTTATGGACGATCAGAGCATACTGATCGAAACGTCAAGTTGAAACCAACGGTTCTTTTCAGAACCACCCCAACTCATTAGAGATAGTCATTACATGGTGTTACCGCAAACCTTTCTATATCGTATTTCCACCATGCAAAGTTTCAAATCCTACTTAAAGTTGTTGGTGTTATCCTATTTTTTTTCTTTTTTAAAAGCTTTCAAGTCTTTGGTAAGCAAACAACTTTGTTACAGTTACCCAGTCTGTTTGGGAACAAAAACCCAGACAACTTTGTTTCTGTTACTGATTCCTTTTTAGAAATCTTATAATTCTCTAGTAAGCAGGCAACTTTGTTACTGGTAAGCAGAAAACTTTTTGCTTAAGGTATATTTATTCATTTTTTTAAGATTCCTTTTTCTTAGAGCAGTCTCTTTCTCCCTAAAATGTTGCAGATTTTCCAGAATGCAGTGACTCCAAACAAGGGATAATGGAGAGCAATGACGACATGGAGAGTGACCTACATGAACTATCAGAGCCCCAGCCAGAAGATAAGCATCTGGTGAGTTCCTAGCTTGCAGACATTTATTTGATGTTCTGAAAACTTGTCCTTGTTTAACACCGCCCATAAAAATATATTTTGTCAGGGATTTTGTGCACATCCATGTCAGGCTTGCATTGATGGTTTATGTGATTATTGGGCCATGTTACATGAGGAAACTTAAAGGCAGTGGACACTATTGGTAATTACTCAAAATATTTATTAGCATAAAACCTTACTTTGTGTTGAGTAACGGAGAGCTATTGGTAGTATAAAACATTGTCAGAAATGGCTCCCTCTGAAAAACGTAGTTTTCAAGAATGAAGTTATTTTCCACGAATTTGATTTCAAAACCTCAGATTTAGAATTTGAGGTCTCCAAATCAAGCATCTGAAAGCACACACCTTGGTGTGACACTTGAGGGTGTTTTTTCTTTCATTATTATCTCGCAACTTCGACGACCAATTAAGCTCAAATTTTTACAGGCTTGTTATTTTATGCATAGTTGAGATGCACCAAGTGAGAAGACTGGTCTTTGACAATTACCAATAGTGTCCATTGTCTTTAAAGGCAACCAGTTCCAGGCAAGATCAAAGAAGAAAAGACGTTCACATTTGAATGTTTTTCTCGGGGGATAGAAAGACACCTGTGTCCCACAAAGTGGTTTTGTAGCATGCACTCCAAGTAGGTTGCCTCCAAGTTGGCTACAAAAAGTAGGCTCTTGTGACAGGACCTTCAGAATACTTTTTACTTGACGATGAGAGTTTTGAGAGAAAACTATTACTCTGGAGGATTGGTACTGGTATAACCTTTTAAGCTTGAAACCAGTGCGCCCAATTTCCCAACTGAGCTGCTTAAACAGAAAACATTACTTAACACTTTTTCTGCAGTCACAAATTGTGCCAATGGAATGCTAATTTGGTTTGTAATCCTATTCTAGTATTACACATCTACCTCTTGTGCTTAAGCTGCTAAATGAAATTGGGCCCAGATATAAACTAATTTAATGAACAAATTCAATGATTTTGTTTTGTTTCAGTCGCCAACAAAAGTTCATTGTGAAGAGCCTATTATTGATCCAGTGACGCAGTCCTGGTTCACCAGTAGAGACTCCAAAGACAACTTGTCAAAGAAAGGTAAGTCTTTATTTAAAATAAAAAACTTACAACAATTATTTTTACAGCTGTGACATTCAGTCATAGTGTTCTTACAGAACTAAACACTGCCTCTAATATCAAGCTTAATTAAATAAACTTTATAGTCAAGATTGGCTTGTTTTCTTGACTTGCCTTTGGTATTAACTGACATTGCTTCTAAAACGCTAAGACACTTGTCTCAGCGAGGTAATCCTTCATTGCCTACAAACAATGTCTCAAAGATATTTTTTTTTTAAATGTGTATCTTGTAATAGAAGATCATAAGAGTATTTTGCACCACCATCAACCTCAAACCAAAACTTATGACAAAACTTACAGAAGCATTTGTCCTGATAACAGTTTTGTTTTCATTATTGTTTATTTGCAGGTCATAAATGGAAGCAGGGTATGTGGTCCAAGGAGGAAGTAGACATCTTAGAAAGAAACATTGAGGAATATCTTAAGGTTAGTTGGATGCAAAGTAATGAGCCCTTGCAACAATGTCACATGCTCCTACTGTCTGCCATTAATTCTAAGCATGTGCAGTTTCCTAAAATGCGCACTAGACTTTATAATAACCACAAATTAAAAATGTAACAATTGTACTGTGCACATATCAGCAAAAGACACCCAATGCTCACTAGAATAGAAAAATAAGTCAGTTGCTAGATGCAGCTCAAAATAGATGAAATGTCACTGGGTATTGAAATAATTATGCTGAACAAAAAGTTCTTCATTATACTTTGCAAGAATGGAGACGATTGAATACTTCTTGGAAGACCATTCCTTTTTGCGGGGGCATAGGCCCAATTTCATAAAGCCTGTAAGCGCAAAAAAACTTGCTTTACACACAAAAACCTTTTGCTTTTGTCAGAAGAAGGTTTCCAGCCAGAACGTCACACAGTTGCAATTGCTGCAACTGATACCTCAGTCAATTCTGGTTAAAAGCTTTCTGAAACTGGTCCCTGGTCACATTTTGGGAGATATAGAGACATACATGCATTGAAAGTATAATCGTTCATAGAAACCAGTTTTGTGCACCTTTGGATTGGGACAGTGATCAGATGTCCTTTATGAAACATCACTGCTAGAGATTATCAGGCTAGGGTTTCGGTCAATTTGGTAGGGAACCAGTCGCAAGTTGTATACACTAAATGGTATTTTGGCTGGTAACGTATTTCTGTTAAGCATTTTCTTTGCTCAGCAATCGTCTGAGCTTTGTGACATCATACACAGAAGCCCATTTTGTAAAACTGCTAGACACATTTTCTTTCGCAAAAGAAAGTTTTGCACACTAGGAACAGGTTACCAGGTTTAAATTGGAACTCGTTGTACACAGTTTGGTGATATATAAATAGGTTAACATTCTGAATCTTTCAAAAGTTTCATGGTAATTTTTTTTATTACAGATCCGTAAACTTGGCGATGCGGTGTCAGTGATTTTCCAGATGAGCAAAGAGGAGAGGAAAGACTTTTATCGATTCATCGCTAAGGGTCTCCAAAGACCACTTTTCGCTGTCTACAGACGAGTCATACGCATGTACGACTCCAAAAACCATGTGGGCAAGTAAGTTGTCGATTAGAAGAAACTATAAACAAATAGTGAACTTACGGGTACAACCATGTACAAATCTCTTTTATGAGAGCGTTGGCTCTGAAAGGAGTATACTCTGCTGGACTTTGGGAAAGTTGTCAAGAGTTAATGCCTTTGGAACAATTCAAATATTTATATTTGTCATTTTCAGTAAAACTCTTAAATTCTCCTTGAGCCATAACACTTTCTTGAAAGAAGTAAAGCAATCACCAGATTCATGAAAACCTGCGATTTGTATTTATGATGATGTGCAGAACCTCCTGAATTATAACATCTGGGAGATTCTGGGTCCAGTATACGGGGGAACGTGGAAGTGAGAGATATTTTCAGGAGTTTTCAATTTTATCCTGGAAAACAATTTAATAAATATTATAGTTGCATTGTGGATAGAGAATATTTAACTTTTGTTTATACCAATCGCCATTTTGTGATATGATAAAACACTGGAGATTTCTTGCAACTCTGTAAATGCCAGAAAAGCTTTGAATCTTGTTCTCATTTATTATTTTTTTCAATTTTGTTGTAGGTACACCCCTGAAGATATCCAGAAATTGAAAGAGTAAGTAAACTAAGATCTTTGTTGAAGCTATTAGTAATTAGCAGTACACATCCAACTGTTCACCATGAACAGCGCCCTCATTTAAGAATGTTCCGTTTGTTAAAGTGAATGCCTTTACAGAACAGCGCCCTCGCTTGTCAATATTTATCATAAAAAGGGCTCACTTGTGGACTATGTCATAATGAGCAAGTTATAGGAAACCAAAAAAGTTCCCTTTTCAATGTAAATCGTTTACTTTTCAATGTAAAAAAGTTCCTTTTTCAATATTAAAAATGTTCCCTTTTCAATATAAAAAAAATTCCCTTTTTAATATAAAAAAAGTTCCCTTTTCATTGTTCCCATTTCTTTCTTAGGGATAGTAAAACACTATTATAAAACTTGTATTTATTGCACTAGGGGGTTCTTTGGTGCAGTGTGCAGTTGGTTGCTCGGAAGTTGTGTGAGAACACACCAACATCTGAAAAATTAAAGTGTTCTTGTTTGCCCATAGCTGTGAAATGCAGCATTACTCAGGCATGAAATTTTTCCTCGGATCAGCTGATTTCCTGGGTTTTTTTCTCAGTTATACTATTCAAAATTGGAAACTACTAAAAAAAATCATTGAAATTTTGTAATGTCCTCTTTTTTGGTGAAGTTGCTGTTGCTTGCCTGGTTACTTGAGCCTTGAATCTTTTGCTATTGCTGTTGTTTCAGTACCATTGTTGCTTGTAAAAAGGGTCAATTAGAGTACGGTTCATACTTTAACGTTTGGTTATTACTCAAAATATATATTAGCATAAAAAGTTACTTGGTAACGAGCAATGGAGAGCTGTTGTTGATAGAATAAAACATTGTGAGAAACGACTTGCTCTGAAGTACCGTAGTTTTTGAGAAAGAGGTAATTTCTCACTAAAGTATTTGAATCTGAGAAAGATTTGGTATTTTATGCATATGTTGGGATACAGCAATGAGAATACTGAACTTTGACAATTATCAAATGTGTCCAGTTCCTTTAAGTTTGCTTAACAAAATACTCATTTTTTTAAATCTTTTTTGCAGACAAGCAGTTAAACAGTGAAGTTTTAGATGGATGCGTGACAAATATTTATTTGTCCACTTCAGCTGTTTTTCTTGTATTAAGAATTCTAATTAACAATGACAAACACGATTGTTTTATTTTATGTTAAAATAGGCTGCGAGTCAAATATGGTAATGAATGGTGTGCAATAGGAGCCGAGATGGGGCGCAGTGCTGCATCTGTCAAGGACAAAGTTCGACTGCTCAAAGATCGCTGCCACCAAGGTAATCCATTTACAATCTTACTCCTTAAGACAACTAGATCCCGTTATATTAACCAAGTCATAAAGCCCAGGTGCCAATCCAGGAATTTTACCAGGGCCCAGTTTTATGGCTCTGCTTAGCGCTGATTGTGCACATAAGATTACCATTCTTGGCTTTCTCTGCTAGTTTTGTAAATGAAGAATGTCTAGTAATGTGGAGTATGCTCGTGTGCAAGCACAAACTCCCTGCTATCCTGTAACGTACCCCTGAGGTAGGTGCAGAATTCCATGTTTCCGTAAGCGCCAAGTCTTTACTTGCGGTATGCAGAGCCATGAAATTGGGCCCAGGCTGCAACAAGCAAACAGAAATGGGTGTTATTCATTGAGAGAACTGAGATCTACAATAGCCAGATTAGGGTTAAACAGTAAACAGTTAAAAAGTTGCCAGAGGCAAAAGAAATGTGATTAAAAATTGGGTGTGGGATGGTCGCAAGATTGGGGGGGGGAGTTGGGACATAACATTATAGGATAGTCCAAGTTTAAAGTTTGCAAAAAGCGAAAAACATTTCCAAAAAAAAAATCCGCTGCGATTGGTCAATACACAATAATAATGGACTTCATGGACTGAATTCCTAGGGATTGATTTTAGCAAAAAACCAGTGTCTGGACTAGGCCTGGGCGAATTATTTGAATATCCAGTTAATGGCGAATAGGTTTTCCTATCCGTAACCGCGAATGCCTTTTTTTTCTTAACCGGATATCCGCAATGGGCGCGAATACATATTTATAAACCGGATATTCTGTAATTACAACCAAGTAACCGGATATTCTTTAATATCCGAATATCCGCGGACGTCGGGCGACAACTGATAGGAATGTTTTTTCTGAATCCTTTTGAAACTTCTATTAAGACAGCATAAAACAGCATAAATTAAGTATTTAACTATTAAGTATTTAACTATGCTCACCTCCGTAAAGAATCAAAACAATGATATTTCTGACATAATTTGTTCAAAGATTACAAAAGTTTTCCTTCACGTAGAGTCAATCACGATCAAAAGAAAAAGCAAATCGCCATCTTTAAATTAGATCCGGTTATTTTTATGAATGAACCGAGTGACACTGTCTAAACCTAATATCAATCCGCCCATAAGATCTCCTTTTTTTTTTTTAATAGCGCCCTCTCGCGGCGAAAAAACTATTCGAATATCCGGTTAATTTAGGATAGTTGGCCAGCGGTATCCGAATAACAAAATTTCACTATTCGCCCAGCACTAGTCTGGACCTTCTCCATTCATAGTGATTAGATTGTGGAATACAGTCATCCTTGATGGCATTGGCATTGACCACTTGTTAATTAAGGAGTTTCCTCTGAGATGGAAGTTTTGTTTGAGATATCTGTCATCAAATAACCTTAAAATGACTTTGTCATAGTCACCACAATAAAAGTTTGTCAGTGAGGCCCTGCTGAATATGTTTGTTAGTGTGGCCAGGGCAAATGAGCAAATTACTATCCCTGCAAATTAACAACCAACGGTAGCCTTGTGTTGTGTAACGCATGTTAAAGAACCCAGTGCACTTTCCGAAAAGAGAAGGGATTCGCCCCGGTGTTCCTGGCTGTGGCTGCTGTATGCGCCGTAGCACCTTGTAAACCATTATAAGGTGCTAAATAATTGGGTCTCAAAATTCATCACTGCAATTACCTATCTTTCTGAAAGTTAGTATTATACTCAGCGCCTTGAGTACCTTGTTTGGTAGATACGTGCGCTATATAAGACTTTGATATTATTATTATTATTAGCCTTCCCATTTATTGTTAAAGGTATTGTACAGGATTGGTAGATCTGACAAAATAGTTGCAGAATTATTATTATTTTTTTAAATGTTTTGTGTGATCCACCATAAATGTGAAATAACAAACCTGTGAAAATTTGGGCTTAAACCGTTGTATGAGACGGAGTCAGGAAAATAATGCAAAAACAATGCACAGTTTTCAGCATGTACAATGTAAGCACATTAATGTGGGTTGTAACAACTGAAATCAGCTGTTGTAATTTTGAAGGTTTCAGAGACAGTTTTCCCGAGTATCAGGGAAACATTTCACATAACAATGGTTCTAGTAACTTCATAACAAGTAGGTCCTCAGACTAAAATTAAACAATGGTGATTTTTTCCCTAGCCAATCCTTTATAGTACCTTTAAAATAGATTTAAAAGGCAGTACTTTTTCTATTAAAACTCATACTGTAAAACTCTTTTACTTTAGGGACTTCAAAAATTTGGAACAGATTTTAGTTTATTTATTTCTTTTGTTTAAAAAAGGGTTACCAAAGCAAAACTGTTGTGTATTGGAGGAAAAAAACACGATTCTCAGTGGTGTGTTCTGTTACCAGTATTATCATGAATAGATCAATCTTTTTTGTGAACATGATATAAAAAAACAATGTTCCCTGACAACATCTAAAACAGAGTAAATACAGCTATTCAAAACCACTTAGTCCATACACACACAATTTTGCACGTAGTGCAATCTTGCTATTTCAACAAGGAGTTAGTATTTCTTTCAACGTAGGTGATATATTTGTATAATATCACATTTCGATCGATTGTTGGTAAACTTGGAGATTGCTCCTGATGGAAAATAAACTTAACAAATATAACCTTAACAATTATTGATACCGTTCCTGATACAGAAGCAGAGGGCACCCTCTACCCCAACACTATTGTCCTCTTGTACCAAAGTACCCCCCCCCCCACCTCCCTAAGAAGATTTTGAGATTCCAAGCACACAATGGAGACACAATATTCAGGGGGGGGGGGGGTTACCAAATGGAAGTTTAGGGTCCTCATTTGTGCCGAGTTGACATTTTTGGCAGCGGCTATGGCTTGGTCACTGAATAGTCCTAATATTGAGCAAGCGGCCAGAGCCGAAGCCAAAGTCACTTTCAGGTTGATTTTAGTGGTTTCTTCCCTGCCTTTCATCTCTATGGATAGGGGTGCAAATAAGCTTGGGCGATATCACGATATTATCGAATATCGCGATATTAATTTGGAAACGATTTCGATATCGGATGGATTTGGTTTTAATCGAAATATCGATATATCGCGATATACCGCGATATATCGTGATAATTGCGATAATCACGATATATCGCGATATCGATTAAATATCGTGATGTATTTGCTAGCTGAGACATCTTGCACCCCATAGGTTTGGAGTAAAACCAAAAGAATAGGTCATTAGAACACCTCTCTTATGCCATGACTGTCTCTTCTACAACTTTCACTTGGAGTTTGAAGACTGATGATGTCAAATTTAATTAATCGCGATTATATCGAATATCGCGATATATTGTCGGCGATATATTGTGAATAAAATAAATCGATATCGCCCAAGCTTAGGTGCAAATCCTACTTTAAACCAGAGGCTTGTATGTAGATTGAGTTTTCAATCCCCACCTGATGTCGTGGCTCAGTTTTTTCCTCCAATATCTGAAACTTACATTGTTCATCATTTTCTCTTTTCTAGGAGTCGTCAGGCCCATGGATTACAGTACTAATTGCTTACATGCTTACAGGGATCCCTTTGTTTTGTTATTAGCAATGAGTCTCAATTATGATAAAATTAACAACAAATCTGACACAGCCAAACAGTCCTATCAAATCAGACATGATAACTTCTTTTCAGAAGGGAATAAACTTTTACAATTTTGGGAAATTACTTTCAAATCTTTTTTTTGTTTTTGTTTCCAGGCAAATGGACAATCAACGAAGAGCAGATGTTATCCGAAGCAGTGTACTCAATGTCCAAAGCGGCTCCAGGCGAGAACATCACAACAGGAATATCATGGTCACAGGTGGCTGCCAAGGTGCCGACTAGGACAGAGAAGCAGTGCAGGGCCAAGTGGCTGAATTACCTCAATTGGAAACACTCTGGAGGTACAGAGTGGACTAAGGAAGATGATAACATACTACTGGATAGGTAAGAGAACAAAGACTAAGGGGGGGGGGGAGCTGAGGGTTGGTTGAGAGATGTGTGGGTTAGGTTAATGAGGAATCTAGGGTGAGAGATAATACAGCGCGTATAAAGATAATACTGGAGTCCTATTATAGCGCACATATTTAACAATAAGGTACTTGAGGCCAATGAACATAATAGAAACATTTTTTAGACAGTTTTTTGTAGTTTTTGAATTACTGACTGATCTATATATTAGCAGAGGCGTATACAGCAGCTACCAAAACACTTTTTACCAAACCCTTTTTTCTAAGGGATAACTAGACTTTAGTTTTCAACTGGGTTACACAATGTATGAGCTATAGCTTTTAGTCTCATGCGAAGGACGAAGCAATAGTGGTAAAATGTCTTTCTTAAGGACACAAGTGTCAAGAATTGGACTCAAACCTACACTTTTCTGATCAGAGACAGCACAGGTTGAGTCCAGTGTGCTTGGCCATGCCACACTACGGCAGGCCACATGCTTGATGGTGGGTAGGGGAAGAGGGGCACAAGGTTAAATTAAAACTAGATACTGTAAAGGTAGATGAAAACAAAACCAGAACACCAAGTAAATAGGAGCATCAGTGTGGAATTGTATCCAGGCAGTGAGTACAGTACAGGGGATTGAATAATCATTCATTCTTCAAACGACAGCTCAAGACACGTCTCTTATTCAAACATTTCAAATCCTGGACTTTTGTCTTTTTGAACTGGCGCCATTGAATGGCATTTTTTGTCAGATACTGTGTGCTTTTAAAGTGTTTTATATTGGTATTTTTTATTTGGTTGGGATCTTTGACTGATGTACTGATTCAGACTGGACAAAGGTGTATACTAAGACATGCCTGTATGCTTTGATTTTGAAAGGGCACCGAGGCATTTTTTCCTCGGTAAAGGCCACCCTATAAGGAAATTGTAAGTTCTATATTTTAATGGCACTAAGGCACCCTGGGGCAGGGAGGCAACTGCCTCCCTGAAGTATCAGGCCCCCTAAGACACTTTTTTCTTATCTTCATTTTTTATCCCTTAAGGTTGGCTGATACCGGTGCCCAGAATGACAGTCAAGTAAACTGGGAGGAGCTTGCTAAGAACTGGAGCAGCGTGCGCTCACCGCAATGGCTGAGATCCAAGTGGTGGATGTTGAAGAGACACATCCCAGGCCATGATGTAATGAGCCTCAACAGTGAGTACACTACATTCTTTACTCAGTTAGGCCATGAAAAGACATGGTTAAGTTCCCCTGTCCCCGCCCCCCGGCCCCAACCTGCCCCAACCTGCCCCTAAAACTCGCCCATGTGTTGGATTACTTACAATAATGTTGCTGATATTCCCAGGCCTTAAAATTAACCAATGGCACCCACAGCAATTGCGTTGGTGCCCTGAGCTTTTTTTGTGGTGGTGCCCTTCGCAAGGTTTCAAAACAAATTTACATTTTCCTTAAACAGAAGCTCCATCCTTACCTGAGGAAAATTGCTGTGCCCTTCAAGAGTAAAGTTAAAGGCCTGTATTCCTATTGTAGCATTGGTAAAGTACTATATTCAGGCAGAGCCATGTGATACATTTATCCCACAAACCACTTTCTTGGGTAACCCGTTTCATTCATCCAAGAAAACTCTTCAAGTCTTAACCTCTTAACATTCCCAGAAAGTACGATCATCTTCCCCTTTTGACTTCGCGAACCGGCAAAGTAAAAAAGGTACCTGTGAGGGCAGAGATGGAACTTGCGATTGATTTAGCTGAGTAGCGCATTATTTGTTGCACAGGCTGTAAACTCCCCAGCATGCCCAGGGAGCTGAGATGGTTTAAGGAATGAATTAAGGTCCAGTGACCAGGGGAAATAATGTTGGAAGCGCTTTGAGACGCCCTATAGGTGTGTAAAGCGCTATATAAAAAACGATTATTGATATTATCATTATTATTCGCTTTTGTACGGCTGTGTCGAGGACCCCAATATCACTCGTGCTGGGATCCACTTAAAGAAAGGTCAGCTTGAAATGGTGTCACTGCAGATCCACTAAACTTGTGACCTTGCACTGCACTATATATGTAGTCTAACCAAGTTAAGAGGAGGTTTGTGTCTTTTCCGGAGTTGTCTGTTGAAAGAGACACATAGTAGAATGTCTCAGTCTGTGTATCTATTTCTGAGAAGTACATTAATCTGAATAACAGTCATCGGTGCCAATGATTCTGGGGGACGCACTATCCGAACATTTCCTCAACGGTTCACTTTCTTTACCCATCATACCTACTTTGACCTATAAATGTTGACACATCTATACGGAACACCAGCGAGTTAGAACCTTTACCCTACACCTATAGGTGAGCCTAAATGGCAATTATTATTGTCAGAAAAAAAAGTTACAGGACATTGTGCAAATGATGATATATTCTTTACAACAGATGTTGCAATACAGTCAAATTGCACATTTTTGAACATAGTTTCTTTTTCACACTTGTAACGAGGTGTTAGATTGCACATTTGGGCATTTCAATTCAATTCAATTCAGTTTATTGGTCCAACCATGGAGGAATATTTGTTCAATTTCAAATCCTAAAAGAAAAATTTACTCACTGCATTTCCAATGGACTTCTCGTAATCGTTGGACTCTGGAGTCAAACTGTCTGAGTTAGGTGTGGCCTATGGTGGAAATCATCACACTTTACCAACAGGATAATCTTGCAATGCACAGGTGAAACCATTTTGAGTATGTAATGCCTTATGCACACAAAACTGGTATCACATCAAATTGGTATAACACAAAACTACTGAGGCGGGTGTTTTGAGGAGGTTTGAGCTTTTGTTGTAGCGGGCTTTATCGTGGCACATTCTTGCATTTACGAGTCTTGCTTGCTAAGGCAAGGTCAAGGGAAATATTGATCAACTATCAATACACCTTGCAAGTCTCGCATATTTCAAACATTTTTGGAGTTCCTCTGTGGTCTTATCTTCATTACTTTTTAAAATGCGTTATGTCATCATTATCATCGGTCATGTATACTCCTGTTTTGCTTGTATCGAGCTTACTGAATTTTGTTGTCTAATGGGTCTGTCATTTGTTATTGTGAGTACAGAAATAAATGTCACATTTAATTGAATTGAATTGAATTTAATGGAAAACAAATTCATGAACTTTAATTGGAATCAATAAAAAATAGATGCCTCCCGATTCGTTGTCAAATGTACCCACATGCATCCAATATTTGTGTTACATCAATTAAACTGTTTTTAGAATTTGGGAGACTACTTAGTTCTGAAAAGAACCATCCTGTTTGTTTCTTTTTTCTCGGAACTAAGTTGTCTCCCGAATTCTGAAATCTATTCTACTGTAGTAGAATAGAAAGCAAGACAAGTGTCAGAGAAAAATCTACCCAGCAAAGTTTATACATATTATGTTGCCACAAACCAATACACTGATAACCTCACCATGCAATTCCTCAAAACCCATACAGTTAAAAACTAGTGACATTTGTGAAAGTACATTTCAAATTTACATCTCGCAGTCCTGCTTTAGAATTTCTTTGATCTAGGCTTTAGATGCTTGTACCAGGTGTTTTTTGCAAGATAATATTAATACTGAATATTTATATCTTTTTAAGTGTCTTAAAATGCCAGACATCTGCTCTGTATAAAAAGCTCTGTTGCACAAGTGGTCAGTTGGGGATGCTTGTTTCAGTTTTGTTCGGTCAAAGTCTTGTACCATTGATAAATGTTCCTGCTGTATGGTTTGTTTTCCCTAACTTCCCCTGGCTATGTTTACAAATTGGGTCAGGTTAGATTAGCGAACCAGGATAGAGTTGATTTTAAATTGTCAAGGTTGTCATTTGTGCCAATTCATCCAAAAACAATTTTGTCCCAACTGTTTGTCCTGCCTTCATGGTACAAATCTAATAAGTGTTTTTTTTGTTTTTGTATTTCGGGAGTTACTTGATGGGAATTTTCCTTTTTGATAAACTGATGACATTCTACAATTTGTAGTTGACTTGATTGATTGATTAGCCTTTGATCTGCTCAGCTGGTGTCAAACAGTAGTGTGTTAAGAACCCCCCCCCCCCCCAGAGAATCGAGTGTAGCAAAATATAACCCAATTTGTGCCTACATAATGACACTGTATGCACACAGAAGTTACTTGCGAACTTTCCTTTATAGTAAACATTTGTCTATTTGCTTTTCATGAAATTGGTCATTGATTGTGTTATTTTACAATCAATTGAATAGAATCATATTCAGTTACATATGGTAAATTTTTAATGAACTACAAAAACTCTATTTTTGCTGTATGAATTAATCCCTCTGATTTATATAAAGAATGTTTTGGATCATTATTTTTAGAATTGCCTAAATATGAGAGAAATAGTAACTCACGAATTTGTTTGGAGGACTACACTGTTCCTCATCCTGTAGTTTTTAATCAAATAAACCATTCTAGCAATATGTTAAGTTTCATCCAATGTGGTGGTAATGTGGTAAGCAAAATATTGTTAGTGCCAGGGATAATGAGGTAATTTGTAGGGACAACTTTCTTGACTTGACAGTGTTTCAGGTGGATATATTTATCTTTAGAGGATTTGTACTGATATGTAGTTGATCAATAACTTCTCAGACTTAAAACAAATTCGATTTTAGTTTTTTTTTTACAATTACCAATCATGTACTTTGTCATCGAGTTAAGCCCGATTCATACTTACTGCGAATGCAAATGCGATGCAAATTTTGACGTCACGAATTTGCAACAAACAATTTCTTAAGTCTTTCCAGACATTCACAGCAAAACAGAGATGTGATGTTTACATCAGCCACATGAGTTGACTGAAAGTGACTGACAAGTTAATTGAACTTTGGTGGTTAGACTTGTTTGGTTTTTGAATTTTTTCCCCATCTTTTCCGACTTTTCTTTCTTGATGGTTCAAACTATTTCAGAAGTAAATTTGTTCATTCGCTCATTTTTGTTGATGTTATTGTCTTTAGTTATGCATTTGTTTTATTTAGTTGTTTTTTTTGTGTGATAAAATATGATAGTGAAAGAAGTAGATTGGCTACTTTACATATAAACCATTCTTTGTATGTGGTTGACATGAGTAGATGACTTTGACTAGAGCAGATTTCAAATCACAGTAGTGTTTCTTGATTTTGGCATGTACAACGTGACTTGCGCCAAGACTACTTGAGACTTGCACAAAATAACTTGAATAGACTTGTTGGAAAAATGACTTGTGACTTGATTTGGCTAGGGGTAGTGAGGATGAGAAACTTCAAACTTTTTACCTGAATTCAGACATTAGTCTGCTTGGTAAACAAAAAGTGCTGTACTTGTCTCCAAATAAAACAAGCCAAGATCTTTGATCTATGTCTAGCACTGAAGACACTGTTCCCAAAAGCTCCTTGGGGTCTATAACTCCAGAAACGTGGATTCACCATCATTTAAATGACCCTCTTGAGATCTAGATCCCAGTTTCAGACTTTCTTATCTGCAGTGACTCTTATTCCTGGGGTACAATGACTTGTGGCTTTACTTGATTGGTCTGCAAAAGGCTGTTGACAAGAGATAGTGATGAGTTTATATACTGTAGTTTTTCCGTCATTTTTTATTTAATTTTGTACACTCCGTTACAAATTGTACTTCATATGCCATTTTGTGCCGTGATATTTGAACACTGGCATGAAAACATGATAAGGGTTTGTTATGCATTTTAGTTTGACCTTATACAAAAACGGGGTTCTGTCCCAGTTACTTCAATGCAGCAATGCCTAAGGCTGATGAACACCCATAATTGCTCGAAGACCTTGTTCTTAATGTAGATCATTCCCTCCCAAGATGTGCTTGTTGATCCATTTTACATTTAACTCTCATGGCTCTGTTTTGTTCATACATAAGTTGATGTGTTTCCGTAGTGAGCGCCATCATGGGACAAGAAGTATTATGCATACCACATGGTGCAGAGGAAAGTGGGTATAATGCAGCTGTCCTGCCTACTGCACTTAAATATAGAGTGCAGTCTTGTGAATATTTGTTGAAACATTTTAGCCTACTTTAACTGTATACCTGAGTAGGGTATTTATCTCTCCGGATACTATTGTCTTCTGAAATTAAAGGGAAGGTGCCTGTTTGGTAATGACTAAAAACAAATATTAACTTAAAAACTGACTTAGTAACGAGCATTGGGGAGCTTTTGATAGTATAAAACATTGTGGGCAACGACTCCCTCTGGTTAGTAATGTAGTTTTTGAGAAAGAGGTAGTTTCTCACTAAAATATTGAAAGACTTCTAGCTAGAAGTCTTTTATCCCTATCTGGCACACAAACTCGTCCAACAAGGTTGTTTTTTCTTAAATCATTTTCTCGCAACTTCGATGACCAATTAAGCCCAAATTTGTACAGGCTTGTTGATTTATGGTTATGATGGGACACACAAAGTGAGAACACTGGTCTTTGACAATTACCAAACGTGAACAGTGCCTTTGAGTGAAAATATGAAGTGATAACCAAAAATTTGTTGCTGATCTGAAACATTGAAGAATAATTTATTGTTGGTTGGGTGGCTAGTGCGTAAAGCGCCTTCCTCTCATCAACACTGGTTCAATTCCCAGCTACATTTGTAGGGCCGTGAGATAGCATTAGTTTCCTCCTATGCCACAGCCGATTTCATGAAACGCTAGGATTAATCCTAACTCGAGTTAGGATAAGTAACCCGTCCTAACTTAGAACGGGTTCAATGCGTCCTACGTATTTTGATGCAGAACTGACCCCGTCCTAAGTCCTAAGTCCCCGTCCTGATTAGTCCTAAGTTTATAGGAAGAGTTTGGTGAAATCGACGGCTGGTTTTTCTCCCTCAGGAAAAATCAAACACTTTCAATCTCTGGCTGTGCTCTAGGCTCATATAGTGGGTCAATGGCAATGTGGCTGGCTGCCAAATATGCCCTTGAATCCTGCTGCTTGAGCATGCTGTAGCCAAGCCCATCACAATTCATTTTCTCACCTATAAGGATAATTATATGCCCTAATCCAAAATTATTAGTATTATTAATAAGCTACACTCAACGGTTTTTCTATTTTACAATGATTTATGTATTACCCTTATTGTGCAAGGCATTTTTTTTATTTAATCAATGTATGTACTAAATATAAAAAGTTATATATGATTAAGTAGAAATATATATTTTGAAGTGCTGAATAAGTGCCAGGGGTTCGAGTAGAAAGGTTTTTTTTAAATATAACCGAAACACAGTGACTATTTTCTTGGGAAGGAAATCATGTAAAGTGGGTCAGGTCTCGAAGGGGGCTGGTTTTTTAGTACTTATCTTGATTCAATTTTCAAGGGAAGGAATGAAATTCGATCTAGCCAATTTTTATAGGTCACTGATTTATATCTAGAGGAAGGCCAGCACACCTGTGCCCAATTTTATAGCGCTGCTAAGCACAAACTTTTGCTTAGCATGTAATTTCTTCCTTGATAAAAACAAGGTTACCAACCAAATTTTCATTTGTTGCATATTGCTTGTTGCTGGTACTCAGCTGTTGTTTGCTTATCCTAAAAATCATGTGAAAATTTGTTTGGTAATCCTGTTTTTATCAAGGAAGATATTTACATGCTAAGCAAATTTGTGTGCTTAGCAGCTCTATGAAATTGGGCCCTGGTGAAGGGATAGACTCTTCATCATGCTGCCATTTTAATTTTATTTTCTGTGATCTTGTTCTTGTCTTCAACTTAATGTTGACTATCAATAAAGGCCAAACCTGGACCAGACTACATGTATATCAAAGGACGAGTTAATTGATTTTCAATGTTTAAATTTAGCTGTTGTTCCAAAAAACAACCTTTCCAAACAAGCTTTTGTCATGATAGACCAGGTTGGCATCTACATGAAATGTTTGTGGTAAGAGTAAATTACCAACAATTTGAATCCTAGATTGGCCTGCAACTGCCGAGGCCTATAATTATGAAAAAAGGACTGCAACTGCCTAGGCGAATAAATCAATATAAATTACATACAAGTTTAGAGATAGAGCAGGTTCTTCCCTGTAAGGGGCAAACACCATCAAGCCGAGTCCAAACCTGCTACATCGACCAAAGAAAATAGCAGTGAAGAAAACTGTCTTCGTTAAAGATAAGAGATCCTTTTCTTTGCGTCCCTCGTTGTGCTTCGCCTCAATGGTTTTCAAAACACAGGAAACAAAAACGTGCCTCTTCTGCCCACCAAGAAAGCTTTATTTATTCTTAAAAGGAATTCACTACAGAGTCAACCATGTTTAGAAGGGATGTTTATTATTTTCAAAGTGTGGGGTGGACAAGTTGTTGTGTCTAATTTGGGTTTGTTAAAACAAAATTAACAGACAGTAATCTAAGTGTGAGTTATTTAAAACAAATAATAAATACATTTTGCATTTTCTCAGAATATACTATCTTGATGAAATCTGGCTTCTCCATTTCACTTGGCTTCTTCTTGTGAATAGTATAGATGCCACCTCGGGATTATATTCTGCAACAACACTCTCACAGCATTCCTTATACTCCAAGTTTTGTTTACTTAATGTTTTTCATGTTGCTGTTAAAGACACTGGACACTATTGATAATTGTCAAAGACCAGTCTTCTCACTTGTTATATCTCATCATATGCATAAAATAACAAACCTGTGGAAATTTGAGCTTGATTGGTCGTCGGAGTTGCGAGATAACTACATTGTATGAAGAAAAAAAAACACCCTTGTCACATGGAGTTGTGTGCTTTCAGATTAGTTCTTTCTCGAAGACTTTGTCACTTCAGAGGGAGCCGTTTCTCACAATGTTTTATACTATCAACCTCTCCCCATTACTTTTTACCAAGTAACGATTTATGCTAATAATTATTTTGAGTAAATACCAATAGTGTCCACTGCCTTTAAGTGCTTTGAGGAATGTTTTATTCATATTGCGCTATATAGTAATATTATTGTTTTTATTAAATATTTGTGTAATACCTTACCTTTCAAAATACCATCCTTGCCTTTTTTGGTTTTAGGTTTGCATTATTACCATGTGTTGTCTATTGTTCTCCAGGTAGAATTTCAGTTCTGATAAGAACTATACTTCAGGCTTGGCTGGAATGACCTTATCTTGCCAAGTTTATATACTGCCGGAAAGTCAGATTTGCTGATCGAAAACCATATAATTATCCATTATGCAGTGCCTCTAAACTGATTTAGGTTTTTGTTTTTTGTCGTTGTGCTGTTGAAAAGTATAATTTTGTGGGAAATAGTCTATTAGTTTTCTTTATAAGGTCACAATTTTCTACATTAATTATAACCAAAGATTTTTCTCAAAACTCTACCCCCCCCCCCCAACCCCCCTAGACTTGTGGACAAGTCGTTAAATGTCTGTCGCGGTGATAGCGTTCCCTGGAATTCCCGTGGTATTCTACTACTGCAGTCACGACTACGGTCCCATTTGTACAAGTCGTTAATGGGGAGTAGAAGTTGGAAACCAGCAATTCGTGCGAGAGCAGTGATCTCGCCATAGCACCGCGACAACTCTACTATCTCACCGCGTGGGACCATTGTCCACATTCTTACCCTCACCCCCCCCTGCATCTGAGCCAAATGGCCTCTCTAAGCCCTCATGACCTACATGTTAAAGAAGAGGTTCAAAATGCAGTTGAGCATTCTACAATGACACCACTTATTTAATCACTTAAATCAATGCTTTGCTAATTTAAATTAATATCCTTTGTCTTACTTTCAATGAATGCTTGTGTAGAAAGTCTCAAACTACAAATTCTAGTCCTTGCAGACTCAGTACTGTGCCTTATTTAATCAATCTTTTTAATTCTCAGTACTTGTCACACTATAAATAATTATTGATTTTTTAATTTGACATCAAGTAATATTTTTTTTTTCTTCCTTTTTTTTCATCAGATTTTAATGTAAAATTTTAATGCAATTTTTAAAACTAAATTCAAAAGTTTCCCCTTGTTATTGTAAATTGTTGCAATTCAGCTTGTCACTGCTTATGACATTATTGTAAGAAACTATTCTAAATATTTGCCAAGATGTAACCAGCAGTGTTCTCGAATGGTAACAATAGATTTTCATTTTTGTTTGTTTCCTAAATACAGCATTAATTGAGCATTTAAATACCCAACCAGTCGGCACAAAACTTCTCAAGTCACCACGAGGACCTAAACGAATGTCAAGTGAGGTCAATATGCCTGTCACCACTCTGACCGTACCATTAGGAAGTAAGTACTCACCACAAAACTTTCTTTATTTTTACAGATTTTAATTCAGTTAATTTTGTACATAAGGACTTTCTAATCAAAACACAATGTTGTAAAATAATAAACCACAATGGAAACTAACTGGGTCAATTTTTAACTTATTGAAAGAAACGTTTACTAGAGCGGGAATTGAACCAACGACCTCCGGATTAGCATATTGGCACTCCACCAGCTGAGCTATCTAGCCCTATGTATGTTGGCGGTCTCCCTATAAGTAGTCACATTCCCTAAAGATGAACCCCTGCCTGTGATCTTTAAAAACACGGCAGTTAAATTGTTTTATGGTTCCTGACTGGTACCGCCTGAACAAAGATATTGATAACTTAATAGGGAGACGGCTAACATATGGCTTAATAGCTCAGTTGGTAGAGTGCCCACATGTTCAAATCCCGCTCTTGTAAGTTTTTCTTTGTTCAACCGCAAATCATAAAACAATGATCTAATACGATACAGCGATCTAATGTTTGAGTGCCTTGATGCTAATGTTGTTTTGAATTTGGGTAGAATTTTTGCAGTGTTGTTGTTATGACTGTGGGTAGAATTTTTGCAGTAATGTTGTTCTGAGTTTAGGTGGAACGTTGCAGTAATGTTGTTTTGAATGTTAGGTAGAATGTTGCAGCAATGTTGTTTTGAATTTGGGTAGAGTGTTGCAACAAATACAAATATTGGTTTACACTTTGTTTTGGTGGAGGGGTCTATTTCCATATTCATCATATCATGATGTGATTACATTTCCATTTATGTTTTTCACAATTCTAATCTCAGGCATGCAACTTTTCCTCGGATCAGCTGATTTCATCTTTTTTTTAGTCTCAGTTTTACCATTCAAAATTGAAAAATACAATACAAAACCATTGAAAGTTTGGAATTGTCTTGATCAGTAGCATTAGTAGTCCAGGTTGGAGTGCAAAAAACTTCATTGCAAAATAATTTCATATTTAAACATTTTAACAGTCTCGCCGAGAAGCTTTTATACCCAGCGTGTCAGTGCAGTGCAGAGAAGACTTATTATTAGAAGTTAAACTTACATTCAGACTATAATATTTCACTGAATGCTTTTGTTAAAGGCACTGGACACTTTTGGCAATTACTTAAAATAATTGTAAGCATAAAAACTTACTTGGTAACGAGCAATGGAAAGCTGTTGATAGTGCAAAACATTGTGAGAAAGTTTTTGAGAAAGAAGTAATTTCTCACTAAAATATTTGAATGAGTTCAAATGTTCACAGGTTTGTTATTTTATGCGTATGTTGAGATACACCTTAAAATAATTGTAAGCATAAAAACTTACTTGGTAACGAGCAATGGATAGCTGTTGATAGTACAAAACATTGTTGAGACATCTACATGTACCTCTGAAGTTACAAAGTTTTTGAGAATGAAGTAATTTCTCACTAAAATATTTGAATGAGTTCAAATGTTCACAGATTTGTTATTTTATGTGTATGTTGAGATACACCAAGTGAGATCACTGTTCTTTGATAATTACCAAAGGTATCCAGTGCCTTTAATGGGAAGTGGTAGTGTTACAATTTGGGCTAAATTTTTAAGAGCTGCTGTATATCTTTTGTGATGGATACCAGCGCATTTTAAATATTCATTATATTATTCTTATATATTTTATGTCTTCTTCTTTTTGTTGCTTATCAGCTACAGCTGAGCAAATGGGAGTGTACCAGTATGAGGTTCTAGACACACCAATGGGTCTGGCACCAGCTAATACATACCTCATACACAGTGCAGCTAACCAGGGAGACCCAGGTACCAGCGCAGATAGCTACATTGTGACTACCATGCAGGTAGGACTGTGTGTAACTAGGGCTTCAATTATGTTCTGGATCACTGGCTGGTGTCCAGTACTTTTAGAACTGGACCAGTAACTTCAAAACCAATCAGGCTCAAATGTCCGAGTCTGGTAATTTTTGAACTGGACTAGAAACTTCAGAACCAATTAAGCCCACAGTGCGTGGTTCACAGCTACTTTTACTCTGGTGGCATGGCGTGTCATGGCCAAGCGGTCTAATTCACTGGACCCATTCAAGCTCTGTCATTGTCAGCAGCAGACGATACTAAAATCTGTCTAGAATAGAATACTTTTAGGGCCTACAAACAAATTAATGAAGCCGACTATCTGCTTACTCTATTTACCAGGTGCACCCCTGATGGCGGTTGATTTTGGTTGATGGGTTAAATGTAGCCCTCGCCATGTTGAATCCCTCGCCTTGTTATGTTAGGCACACCAAATCAAAAAGAACATGAGCATCCTTAAGTTCACTCATTTTGCCAAACAAAAAACTTTATTTAGGTTGTGATTTAGATTGTGAAAACAGGTTTGGTGCAAATACTGGGCTGGGCGTGCTTAGTCTTGTGTAAAGTGGTGCCCCACGGCATAATGGCAACCCTATGAAAGTGGGCTCTGACAGTCCTAATGGATTATGAAACCTTGTAGAGGGGGCTCTGGGCCCATTTTCATAGAGCTGCTTCACCAGGAATTATTACCAGGATAGCAGTTACATATTGTACATAATAAATGTCATTTTGGCTTGTAACCATAGTTTGGTAACCATGATGTTATTTTGCTTAGCTACTTATACTACTTGTGTGCTTATAAAAGCAGCTGTGTGAAATTGGGCCCTGGTCTTGACCGATCAATGATTTATTTATATTTGTTCCTACAGGGTGAGCACCTACAGAGTAACGAGAATGTTACTGTTCATTTGAACCGCTCCCTCCTTCCCTCAACGGGTCAGATCATCATCTCTGCAATCTCTAAGAACCCCATCATATCCGCCCAGGCCTTTGCAAGCAGAGAGTATGGAGCAATGCCCGCAGTTAAGAGGAGACAGTTGACAGCATTGACCAGCGATGCAGGAGAAGGTAAAGATTTCTACATCATATCATAAATGGTTGGCCATAAAATTGGCTTGAACGTGGAAGATTTTAGGGGATGATGTTGGCTCATTGATTTCTTTCCCTGCCTTTCACCTATGTGGACCCTCGCTCAATTCCAACCACAGACCAGACCCTTTCATGTGGGTTTTATTGAAGGGACACACCGGCCGAATTGGGCTATTTGGGCTACAAAATAGACTAAGATATGACTTCAACGGTCTTTTAGGAATGAAGAAGAACAGTCCTTAAAAAAAATCATCAAATTTAGCCGTTTTTGAGCATTTTAAGACAAAAACGCAGGTTGCGTGATTGTTCTAACCAAAAAGTGGTACAAACAATCACAAGACCTTCCGGGCTAGTTTTACTTTCAGCCGTCTAAAAGTAACTTACTTAACCAAATTTAAATCTTTTTTTTACAAAATTATTTACGAATAATTGACGAAAAAGATCATGTATTCAAATTATCGCTACAAAATGTAAATAATGGTGAAAAATCTAACGTAAAATTCACATTCAAAGAGTCCGTGTAACGGAAGCTTGTTATATGGCCGCTTTGGTTTTTTTAAATCATTTTTCGCTAAATACGTGACATTTTGATGATTTTTTTTACAGCAACCATCTATAAAAACATTATTTATGATTCTACACCCCTAAATTGCGTAAACGGTGAGCCGGTGTGTCCCTCTAACTACCAGATTCCATTGGGGTTTTCCTCCCACGTCTAAAACTGGATATTGATTCATATTCATCCCGTATTGGTGCTAATTGTGCTGTTGGATGTGTAATACAATTAAAATCTACACACCATGCAAATTAATTCAAACATTTTTGGAAACCTGTTTACAACCCCTCAATAACTTAAAAGCATGAAGGAAACAAAATTACACACCCAACAGGACCCAAAGTTTGCTGGACTTGCAAGGGAGCAAGGAACATGAACTTGAAGCTTGACATTTCAATTACCTGTTTTGTTTAGCCAAAGAGGTCATAGTACAATGGCCATGCACCAAACTTTTGGTAAATGGAAATGGTCAGGGTGAGAATGCTTGTGAAGTTAAAAAACAATTGTTTTTGTAGTTACTGGAATATATCCATTTTTTTAAAGATCAAGCACCCCCATCCCTTAGATTCACAAACATTGTAAATGTATTTTATTCATGATCATTGTTATTTTATTAATAAGTGTTGTAAATTAAATTGTTTTTTTTTTGTCAAAATAAGGTTTTGTTCCGGTCGGCATACCTCAAGCAGATGACCTCGATGACCAATCTGTACCCTCAGAGGAGAACACCCTCAACCAATCACAGCTCATCAATACGCATGATGATCAGCTGACAAGTGATATGGACCAATCAGAGCAATCTGAGGACAATCCTCTCGTCCAATCAGAGATGATGAACAGTCATGACGTTCAGCTGACGGGAGATATTAGCCAATCGGATCAGTCGGAAGAGGGAACCCTCGGTAGCCAATCCCAGTTGATCGGAACGGATGCAGTACTCACTCAGCAGGTAAGAATTTGTTCAGTTTTTTTTTTTCTTTTTCTTGGAGGGTTTTTGGGAGGAATTTAAAAAAAATTCTTAAGAATTATAGCAGAAGGAAATGGACACAGTAAGGGTAGAAAAACAGTTAAAAAGTCTTTGGACAACATTGACACACTTCTATTCCTCAAAATAACTACAAATGATGTACTGTGCACTAGCCACCGCACCCTATAAGAATTTTTCTAGTGTGAGTCTTTAATGTTCCACACACCCCAGGCAGGATACACTACAGACATCTGTTTCTTCACTTTTGATTGTTCAATGTGCCTGTGGGAGTCAGGGATACTTATATTCTGCTAAATGAGTACCACATTTTATCCAGTGAAGAAAAACCATGAATGAACATTCCTCACATTTGTGAACCCGTGTGGAGTCCAATTCTGTCACAGATGATCAAACTTTCACAAAATATGAAGGTATAGTCTGGTGAATCCATTTAAAACACATTTGAAACACATTTATTTATTTTTTGTTGGGGGGGTTGGGGGTGGAAGGACTTAGTAGTGACTTGAAGATGGAGTAAAGGATTTGCAATTATCTGGAGAACAACTTCAATCTAAAAGCAAACTGATTGTAAAGTTCATTATAGTACCAATTTGTAGTAGCAATGTTTCTGTGGGAAGTACTGTCAATGTTGAGGGAATTAGCACTTAAAGACCCCACTTGTGCCCGTTATTTTATTTTTGTTGCTGAAATAAGCATGCACAAATCCATGATAAAACATGAATGGTTTTTGTTGTTAAAATATAAGATGACTTCTAATAAAATAAATTCAAATTTTCAAAGGGAAGTTGGATTGTTGGTTGAAAACTCAGAAAATAGTATTTTCAGCCTGCTTTACCAACCAGAAGGACTTATGGTATAAATGCACAAAACAGTTAATGGCCTGACGTGTATCTACTTGCCAGAGTTTGTCTTTCTATATTCTACTACCACAGAGTATATTTATCGGCTTGTTCTGAAGCAAGCTAGTCGAAACGTTGAGACCAATTCAAGAACTAACTCAGCGGTAGTGCAGTTAATTACGATCCTGTAAGATAAAGTAATAGTCCCAGGCAATTTTCTATACCTTTCGCCCGGGCAGCAGTTAAAAGTTGGACAGTTCTTAACAGAACTGAGAAGAACCTAGAAGAACCTAGAAAGACAGTTCTCCAAAGAACAAACTATACCTGGCACGATGTACACACATGGTGTTACTGCGAACCGAATATATATTGATACATCACCATGCTATGCCTCAAATCCTAGATAAAATGTTTGTTCTCTTTAAATCGACCATCCAAAAGAGCATCGCCGTCACCTCACTCAGAATTTATATTCAAGTACTAAAACCTGCTGTAGCAAAGTGAAAGCTGTCATAATGTGTTTGTACATTAGTTTTCTGTTTCACTTGCATTTGGAAATGCTCATCACCATGGGAGGAGAACAAAATAAGATGGTGCAGTAAAATCAATCAATTTCTCTGCAAATCCGGTGTGGAATATATAAAACTTGTCCGTGCACAACTGTATCAAGAACAAACATAGCGGTGACCCATCACTTTCTGAACGCCAGTCATTAGGCTGTCTGGGCTTGTTGTCACATAGTGCTGAAACTGACTCTTCAAATGAGTTGTCAGTATCACTAGTGTGGTTTCTATTGTGACATCACACTTTGCCTAGAAATTAAGATTGATGCACATTTTTAGATCAATCTACATGTAAGCTCTTTGTGAGATCAAACCCAGGAGACTTGTTTACTCTGAACCTTTATGTAGATTTCTGTTAAGTTACTTTTCTCCTTATGTGGGTAACTTAAATCCTTTGTGCGCCCTGTTTGGGATGTATATGAACACCTTGCATTGTCTGCCAATGCCAAGGTCAAACAGTGCATTTCTGGTGGTGGTTTCTCTACTTGCCATTTTACCTCTGTGGACGCCAGTTGAGAATCCCACCTCAAGTGGGAGCCTTGCATGTGAATTGGGTTTTCAGTCTCTACCTGGTTGCGTTGGTTTTCCCCTTTGGGGTTGTCTTCTTCTTGTTTCTTATTCATAGTGTTCTCGCCATGCACAACTCTTAGCCAATGATAGATCTTCCTTTGACCTCTTCAGTGAGGGTGCCGTTTGAGCTTGCGAAGTCATGTGCAAGGGGTTTATTGATACACTCTTTGGTATATATTTATCATGTAAAAAATTTAAATTGAGCAACCAAACATCTCATACAATTCTGAGTGATTAGAAAAGCCCTGTCTTATATTTTTAGCCAAAGCTGCCCCCCACACCCCTATTCGTGTGGGGATCCTCAGTACACATTTCAGATTCATAAAATGTTAAATTTTCACACTCTGGAGCCACTTCCCAGAGTATGAAACCTCAGGAAAATCCTGGAGAATCTTGTCCCCACCACCTTGATTGAGCTCCCACCCTCACCCCACCCCCACCCCCACATCCCTTGGGTGCACATACATGAAGGTTTCTCATGACCAGATTCCATCAAAAGTCTCAGTCTGAACAATACACTGTTTTATTTTTAAATGCATGAATCAGACATTGAGGATTCAAAATATAGACTTTGTTGTTTTCAACTTAAATAAATGTTGCGCTTTCCCTGTAATAAGAACAGGAAATACCGCCGGCAGATACGTTAGGTTTACATTAGGTGTACGTGATTAATTGACTGATTTGGGGTGAGATCTTTCTGTGGTATTTACTTAAATCAACACACATCCAACTTTTTTTTCTTTTTCTTTTCTTGTGGCATCCTTTTTGACTGAAATCCTCTGAAAAGTGAGTCAGTTAGCATGCAAGGAAATGTCAACTGAGTGAAGGGCTTCCTTCATTCCTCAAATGAGGCCATGCTTTCCCCCCAAGAAACCCCCAAGTTGCGTCTGTAACCACACAGTTTCCTTTGTGGCAAGTAGAGCTGTATCAGGATGTTGCACAGTATTTTCCTTCGTAACTGAATCTCCAGTCACCACACTTCTCTAAAGACCTCTGGAGACCAAACTCTTCCTAACTAAAGTTTAAACTTGAGACTTAGGACGAATTAAGTTCCCTATTCGAAGAGGTACAATGTAGGACACATTGAACTCATTCTAAGTTAGAACGGTTAGTCGTCCTAACTGAGGATTAATCCTAGCGTTTCGTGAAATCGGCTGCCAAAGTTTTTGGTTGGTGTTGGTATTGTCGGTTCAAACATTGAGGGTTCAGCAGTCTGCAATTTGAGAGTCTACTTCCTATTTTGTAACCTCCTTTTAAAAATATAAGCAACTGTTAGTGCACATACTACCACCACTGTACAACCACTGAGACTAAGAGGTTTTAAACTTGGTGGATGGCTATTTTAAATGAAGTTGTTGATTGTAGTACGAAATGATTATTGTACTAAGTAGTTTTCATACAGGTGGTATAAATATATTGAACAAGCCTTTGACATTTTTATGCAAAGATGTATTTCAATGTACCGGTAGTGGTTTTCAACAAAATCCTTCATGTTAACAGTATTTATTCGCCTTTTTAGTCTATTTATCAAACACAATATGTGTATTATCAGCCAGTATTTACTCTTTTAAAACTTTGTTATCATGTCTAATTTTTTGTATGGGAAATGTTTGTATCCTCATCTTTTCTGGAGTGTGGGTTCAAATTCCTCTCAAGGCACCTACATGTATCTAAATATTTGCTGTCATCTCCCATAATTAAATGGGTACCTGTGAGGGTATAGATTGTATTTTCACTTGTTAGCAAACAGTACAAGGTTTGGTGCCAAACAACTTTCGGGCATCGTCTCGTTTCCTTCACTGACATGTGCTTGAGTCTCAACTTGTCCTTGGGGACAGGCTCTGGGGACGAGGCTGTGTTTGAACTCAACAACATGCTTGGGATTGTGAGGAGGGGACAGATGGGAACACAAGGCGTGAACAGACACGTTAATTCACAGAGAAGGCCGGTTGGTAATCGCTGTATATTAAGAGTTGATCTTATGTCACTACATTGACTTGTTGTCTTTGTCATACATTAAAGGTGTGCTACTCGAGGTGTGAGGCCTACTGAAAGTTACGCTCATGAGGTATTCTTTCAGCCTTCATTTTAAGAACTTAAGATTTAGAAAAGGACGTTGCTTTCCAAGCCTTAAGCTGACGCTCTTAAATATTGGTTTCTTATTGAATGCTATTGAAGTATCAGCGAGGTTGTTATTGAGCTGTGGGGCCTAAGGTCCCTCTGGTGGTAAAATCTCTGGATTTTTAGGCCTGAATCCCGGTCAGGACACTTGTATCATTGCGTAAAACAATAATCTATTTTGCTTCTCATCACCCAGGAGTAAATGGGCTACTGTGAGGGTAAGGGATTACTGAAATGATTAGCAAGCTGTGCGCCCATGTGGCTGCTGGCGCTGCATACACCACAGGAGCTGAGGAATGTTTTTAGGAATGCTTAAAGCCATTGTTTAATAGGGGTAGTGATAGGGGGGATTTGGTTGCTGTTGTGGCATCTTTCCTCGCCTTCTGCCTCTAGGACCTCAGTTCGAATCCTGCCGGGGCACTTTGTGGATTGAGGAAGTATCCCTTGGTTTTTCACTGGAGTAACTCTCTCTGTGAACTTTCTCCAAGGTCTTAAACTGAAACTTTTTTTCTGTCTTCTCTCTTGGCAAGTATAATAAGTACAAGTTTGCCCTTTTTTTTTTTTTTTTTAGAACACTTGGCTTCATGACCATCATTAATAAATATACATAACAATTAAAAAGTGTAAGATGCTTTAATACATGGTTTAAAAGTGCCCAAGCACTCACCACAAGATGCATTGTAAAATGTTTGTGAGGGTTTCACTCTGTGGCTTAGTGCTGGGACTTAATGGCTGATATGACTGCATCCTTTGCTTTAGGGGAAGGATACATTCTTAATGAATGCTCATTGAGGCAAGGTTAATAGTTTAATCTACAGCTATCTGTACTGTAGTGGTGATCTTTACGTGAGCTAGTATAGTCAGGTAGGCCCTTAATTCGCTTTTAAGTGTCAGTGTATTTTACAGGTTACCAGGAAAATTAGGCAGCCAGCTTGCGCGTTCACCATGGATTTACACTGTTGTGTCATTCATTCTCAATCAGGAAGCACTGGAATTTTTGGGGTCATTTAACAAGTGTCAAGGACCCTTGTTTGTTTAGAGCTTGCCTGGAAAATTGCCCAGTTTAAGCAATTCTAAAAACCAACTAAATAACCCCTCCACCTATCCACCTGCTGCAATACATTGTTTTAGAGTGAAAATTTAGGAGCATCAAGGGCATTGATGCAATTTTTCCATTTTAAAGGGCACCAAGCAATGACATGGGGCATTGAGGCAAATTTTCCTTAGTAAAAGCATCTCTGTGAGGGAACTACAATGTTTGGATGACACACTAATGGCAGACGCACAACTATACACGCTGAGCGCATGATGGGCCAATGCGCAACCTTCATTTGACCTCTAGACGAGGGCTCCCTACTCAAATGATGTCGTTTGCATAATGTCTATTATCAGAGAGTGAGTTCAGGTCCTGGTCATGTCACTCGTGTCCTTGAGTATGACACTCAACCAGAATTGCTTTGTCATTAAGAGGGGACATAAAGCCATACATCCGGTGTTGTGTAATGCCTGTAGACATGGTAGAAGGGGTTTCTTGCGTGGTCGGCTGCAGGGTGGGCAACATTAGCCTACAAGGTGCTGATATGAGTGAGTCACATAATTCAAACCTGGCTCTGCAAACTTTTTGTAAAAATATTCAACTCTTTGAGACACCTGCCGGGCATAGATAAAGCACTAATATTGATAAAAATACAATCAAAGGGGGGGGGACCACCTTATTTGCCCATCTTTGGTAATGCAGGGAGTATCCTCTAAAATGTCACAAAGTGGAAATTAAAAAGGCTATTTAGAGAGGAGACCAATTCAGTCTTTTTTTGTAAAGTCCAGCTTTCCATTATTATTCCTTGGATTCAATAGGTCATATTGTGGATCAGGTACATGTATTTGATTGGTTGATAGCGTTTATCAAGCTTGCTGTACAGTGTGTTTTTTGGCACCATCAACCAGTCCCTAGGTGGGAGTGGGGTGGGGAATGGGGTCAAGAAGGGGAAGCATGCGTATAAGACCCCCTTCCTATCCCGTAAGAGTACCCTATATACTACCCTATAACCTCCTTACAGCCAACCCACTCTCTCATTGTGTGCTGGTAAATATACCTAGTCCATGGCGGAAGGAATAGAAGGAGCTCGAACGAAGGGACATCAAAAGTCGAACCTGCGGTACCGCGGTCGTTTAACAACACCTCGTAATCACCGACATACCTTATACAGACAATGGGCGACCTGGCGTATGTGAGTTTGCGCGTGCGCACTTGGTTCTTCACTCAACCATGGTGTCGTATGTCGTATGGATATAATACAGAAAAACAACTTTTTTGAGACCTGATAAAAATTGTGTACGCTTGTGCTCACCAAATCGAAAAACACAATTGAATGCCAACCACCCTCGTGTGCTAATACCCAAATTTTGAACCACCGCTAGTGACCGGAAGGTCAAAAAAAATGAAAAAATATGCCATGATGTTTCAGTGAAACACCACAAATGGTAGATGAAAACGTGTGTATTCACAATTCTTGTCTCCAATGGTTCAACTTTACACGAAGGCAACGGTGCAGAGCGGCGGTACCGCACGTTCTGTACAAAGAAATCTAATCCTGCTCGTTAATCGGCCGTCCAGCTGGAGGTCTCCTATCTTTTTTCACTGGTTAGACGGGGGCATTGTCAGGGTATTCTTTTGTTACTCTGCGGTTTTGCAGTTCGAGCTCCTTCTATTCCTTCCTCCATGCCTAGTCCAAGTAGAGCAACACACCAGTATTCCTGTCTGCAACGGCAGATACAGCCCAAAGGAAATTGAAACAAGGCACTCATCACCTTACTTGGCACCGATTTTTTTCATGGGTGCTGCTGAGGGAGCATGTGGTGTTATGCGTAGACGCCTGTATCAAACAAGGTACGACAAAAACAAATGTCAGTGTGTTTTGTAGACTGAGTCACAGGGAAAAAGCTTTGGTAGTACATCATCCCTGTAAATGTATGTCAGTGGGTGAACAGGAATATTGAGGTATCCTCCAGGGCCCGTTATTATGAAGCTGTTAAGGAGGACATTTAAGTTGCCAAACAGTGGAAAAGTCACAAAACAATTCCTCATAGGGTGCCCTTTACCAATACAACGGTTGCCCTTTCAAATTAAAAGTGTTTAGACATTTATTTCAATATTGGCAACAACAACAAAATCATCAAATGCAAAGCATAACACGTGCTGTAAATGACCCCTGAAATTCCAATGACCAAGACTCTGACTGACCAATGTTGTGCCTTGGTCATGGATGTGAAACTCATTTGTCTGGTTCCATCTAAAGTACAGTGGTTGAACCTTTGAGTTAACAATTTGGGCAATTCAGCACCACGGATAGTCCATCCAGGTGAATGGAATGAGATGCCCAGTTGTTTCATTCATGGGAAGCTCATTTGTCTGGTTTTGATTGGTATGTAGAGGGAGAGGTAGTCAAGACCTTGACATTGACATTGGAGAAAAAAAGAAAACTTGAAGTTGGTTTCAGGAGTTTGCACAGAGAAGGCAGTCTCCTAAAGATGCTTTCTGGCTGTTGACGCCATCTTGAATACAGTTTGATGCGGGGTTCAAACCTAATCTGGGTTGCCGAGTCATGATTTTGATAGATTTGAATTGCCAGAGGTTACATCCTATAGTTATGAAACGAGCATAGAACACTTACGGATGCAGCACATTGTACTTTTCATTGGTAAAAAGTTTGCATCTGGGAATGAAATTATTGCTTACTGGAATCATGTAAAACGCATATTATGAATGTACAACACAGTACAATGCGAATCTGTGAACATTAATGTGGTTTTGTTGGCACATCCTAAAAACTTAGTTTCATTATTAACATTAAGCCCCATCTCCTTTCCAAGCCATACCACCCTCGTTTGTAATTCCAAGCGGGGCATTTGGTGCAATTTTTTTACCATGTATTATTTGGTAACTTGAAAAAACCCAATATTTTCCTGTTGTAAATTGAAATCTCCATCTCCATTTAAATAGCCATGATAAATCTTACCAAATCATAAAAGGTTTGATGACCTACACAGTTGACAATTTCGTCTCCAGGCCTCTTTTGATATTCCTGGCAGGCCCTAGTAGCACGTACTGCTTATCCAAATGTGCAGTGGTGGCGTCGAGCCTCGAGAAATCTAAATTAGCAGGCACTTATGAAACACGGTCAGTCGGGAAAGCGAACACACCTACAACGTGTTTGGGCCCACCGGCTTGCGTAGTAGATGTAAATATAATGTATACAGTCACGCAAGAGACTATGTCCCAAGGTCAAACGTCTCAAATTGTGCACGCAATAAGGATCTGGGCACCTGGTTAGTTAGGCACCTGGATCTCAAGCAGGAGGTTTTTCAATTAATTTCGGCCAGGTCAGTAACACTTCCTGTTAGGGTGATGTGAGGGGGCGACAAATTGTTGGTGTGCGTGGGAGGATCGCAAGGGGAGGATGCGTTGGGATGGGGGCAAACAACTGGTTAGGATTAGAAGAGTTCTGCACACCCTTACAACAGTAATAAAGGCTTGGGTACTACTCATATAATAATGTTCTTCTACTTTAATATTTACCTGCAATTGTTCATATTGGCATCATAAGCTAGTAGAAACAGAAGGATAGAAATATTGTGGATCATTTATTTTTTTGCATCCCATGTAACAAATCTAGTCTTATATTACGATTATTTATGTGCAGAATGTAACCTTCACAGATTTCTAGGCTACAGTCGTATATTTGCCCAATAAACATTCACCTCTGTGTCAATTCTTGGTTTAAAGTTTTCTGATTTTTCGTTGAGCTTTTTTTTTTCTTTCTCCAAATGGCTTATGTTTGTATCGAATACAGACTCAAGCATGAATTGGAATGTGTGTGTCGGCTGAAAGTTCCACATCTGGAGTCATTTTTTAAAACTTTTTATTTAAAGAAACTCTTTTTTTTCACCAAGAAATTCTTTCTTAGAGTGGGAGGAGCCAGTCTTCCCCATATCAGGTTAAACTTGGTCAACCAACATTCCAAGACCTAATTTCATGAAGTTTGTAAGCATTAACATTTGCTCAGCACTTAAAAATAATTGCTTAGCACTACAAAATGTGTTGAGCAGAAACTGGTTATCATTCAAAATGCCTTAACAATACTCTATTTTTTATCTGCACTCTGTTGTTTTTTGTATTAAGCAAAAATATAATCATACTTATGATTGGCAAAGCGTTTAGCAACAATCGATCACAAACAACCCATCTTATTGTGCATTTGTCCGTGAATTCTTGTTTTGAGCAGTTGTGTGGATTAGGGCCAAGACAAAGCTGAAGGTCACTCTGGTCTGACCTTTTGTCTGGAACTTCTGAACTTTCGATAGGGTGTTTTTACACGGACACTTCCAGCTGAGTTCCCTGAAATAAGAGAGCTCTTGGAAAGTAACTTTTTTAATCATTGTGAGGGGGGCAGGCCAAGTTGATCCCCTTCCCCAGGAGAGTGCGTTGTCGCTAGGGTGCAGTTACATGTAGAGTTCTTTTGTGGCTGACTGGTTAAGCGCACTGTCCATGGACTCAAGCTCTGGTGTGTGTGATCAGCAGAGCGTGTTGGTTTGAATCCTTGTCTTGACTGTGTTCTTAAACAAGACACTTAATATATTACTCCGCTATTAAATTGCCTCTGCATTTCTGGCATTGACTGCTGAATGCACTGCAGCACATTATTAACCCATACAATAAATGGGTCTCATAATTCAAAATTTCAAAAACATGTCTGAAACTAAATGATAAGCACTTTGAGATGCCACTGAATAAAGTGCTTCATAAGAAACAGAAGTTATCATTTATTGAATAATATCATTGTAGTTATTATGATCATTTGTTGAGGCTGTGTTAGACTCAACAAAGATAGTAAATGTTGTCAACACAGTGTGGAATTTAAAGTCACATATTTCATTACATTGGCAAGGTCTAGAAAAATTGAAGTAATGTTTTAATGTGGTAACAGATTTATAGGGTTACAGGTTTATGAAATTGAGCCTGTGACATTATACTTAATAATGCAGTCGTGTGTTGAATGGTGAACTGGAGCTACTTAGTGCTGATGTGAATGGAAATTCACTGCAGAGTTAAGATGAGCAGAGGCTAGGTTTAAAACAAAAAATGGATGATGTTTTTAAATGGGAATCAAAGTGTGCCTTGAACTTTTAAATTTCAAACTATCACACAAAACATTAAGACTTGCCCAAGCCAAATACCAATTAAATAGGACCTACCAATTAAATAGGGTCATGAAATTTGCACACTCAGCGCAATCGTCTGTTAGCACCCTCGTTTGACTCAATAAGGTCAGGTAATGTTTTTAATCACTTCTAACTGTGTTTATGTCACACATTTCCTCGTGGTCACGTGGTCCTTGCTCAGGAAATTAGGATTGATAATTTGTCCCAGGTAATTATGAGTATTCATTCACCCGTTCAAAAGGTTTTGGCTGCCTTTTGGACTGAGACACAATTTGGGTTAAAAATCTTGCAATTTGGGTTAAAAATTCACTTTGTGGATTCACCAGTCTGTTAAATTGTTTTGCTTGTTTGATTGTATTAGGAATCCTAAAGTAGAAGGAGAAAATATTGACAGTAAAAACCAATATTACCATGGAAACCCAACCCACTCATTTTTTGTGTCAGGGTCCAGTCAATGGTGGGGGTATGAACCATGGTCCAGTGAAGTGAAAGACAGGGAAGAGAAACCGCTACACTTCCAAGTGATGTCAGAAAAAAATTAATCTTTCTGTTGTTATATCGAATCGCTTTGAAACTTTGCCCACCTTTTTAATTGTGCGTACTCCAGATTTGCAACAGGATTTTACACATTTTAACTGATTTATGTCATTAAAAACCAACCCATGTCTTGCCTTTCTTTTACAGCGTCTTTAAATGTGGCAAATCATTGAAGGCAGTGTCAATCAGTGCCCCACATTGCCATAGTAAAAAATAAACGTAGTGTTAAACTTTTAATTTTCGCCTCACTTTTTGTACCCAAAAATCCAGTTTTAGATTTTGATTTTGATTTTAGACTTAAATTTCTATTTTTAAACATTAAATGGTTTTTTAATACACTGAAGAAGAAAGTAATGCATCGAATGAACCAGGTATTTTAGATCAAAGGTCTTCAACATCACTAGTTTTCAATGCCTTTTTCTAGCTTAAAACTTTATACAACTTTGTAAATTATTCAGGAACGAAATTGGCAATTTTGGCCAGCTAAGTAATTTTACTTTAAAACAACTATTTTTTTTTTATAACAACTGAGTTTTGATTTCCAGTAATTTTTGACTTTATACTGACTGGCCCTTAGCAAAGAACTGCCCATCAAGGATGCTTGATTGACAGATGACGACAGTATACTAAACTTGGGCAGACAAATTGTTCGTCAACAATCTCTGTCATAGTTATCATTGTTTGATGGACAAGGCCCATATGGTCAATGACTTGAGTAATTATTAGTTGCTTGTTTGATAGTAGCCACTGTATGTCCTGTGGTTGCACACTATGGTTGCACACACTGTAAATCTATTGTACAGGTCACCTGTGATCACCTCTCCACAGCCGTCTGTCTGCGGCTCTGGCTGGTGGGACGTAGACTGTGCTTTCAACTTTAGTCAAGAAAGTGAAAAAAATGTATGAAAAGCATTCACGTAAATCTGTAGTTATTTTGAAGATTTGTTTGGTAGATGTTTTTAAACCAAAGTACATTGTGATTATTACATCTGATGGTTTCTAGGTGGAGGGGAGGCTAATTACACTATTTTTGTAAAAAGTAAAGTTGAAATTGTGTATGTTTTTCTAAAACCGCACCTTATGGGGGAATCATTCATTCGCATTTGCTGGATCTTCTCTCTAGTAGAACTCTCTCTCCCTAGATATTTGCAATATTTTTGATAGTCCATCCGAAGGACACAGCAACAATGGTCAAGTGTCTTACATTTGGATACAAGTGTCACTACCGGGACTCGATCCCACACTTGAGTCCAGTGCTCTTACCTGCTTGACAAGCCACGCTTTTATCTTTGAGATGGAAGCACTTCCCAAACCAATATTTTTTACCATCTCCCAAAGGCCTTGAAAGGAAAGGCCAGCTCTAGTTCAGCAGGAGGGGCTTATGCCCAGACCCTCTGGTCTATCAATGACTTAAATAAGTTGTCAGTTGTAATGACCTCCAAAGACTGTGGTCGCCCCTGCTGGTGCCGCTAGAATCGGTCCCCACCGACATTATGGCTTTGGCCCTAATTGAAGTACCCCTCACCAAATACAAATGTTGCCCCTCTTCAAAAATCATAGTTCAAGGCCGAACACTGGAAAGGGATTTGAACTTTCCCCAGCCACATGCCCCAACCATCTTCTTGCTCCCTGTTTTCCCCCGCCCCCTTTTTTCTGTCTTTTTTTGTCTCTCTTGCTCTGGATCTGTCATCATGTCAGCTCACTAACCTACAAGTTTTGCATGCTTTGTGGTTACATCTTATTCCACGCATGATTGGGATCCTGTTACTACTTATAAACCTATAGCTCTCCTGGGCTTTCCACAACCTGGAAATGCAAGACTGTAGTTCCTGACAGTCACACACATTTTTGGCCTGGTTTTTTTTTCTTCTTCTCCACCACATTCTATCGGCCCACCCGTGGGAGAATTATATATCTCTCTCTCTCATTCACACATTTATATGTACTTGGGTCGTCAAGTAACATTGGCTAGACCTCTCTGTACGAGTGGAATATAGGCTCATATTACCAACGGCTGGGTGGGTTGTGAGTCAGGAATCAATTGGGGTGTAGTGACTATGAATGGCCCCTGTTTGGCTGGCCACATTGCCTTCGTGCCTGTCCAACTTATGGCACTATCAAATCAAATCAATTACTAGGATAGGCTGGAAACAGTTTTGAGTAAAAAAAATTCATAAGTCGCCAGGAAATTAATTAAAATAATTCAACTCTTACTCTGGGTTGCAATTTATACAATGTTATCATCATGTTACCCTTATTTCTTATTTTTTTGTGGAAATCCTTTTTTTCTCTTTTTTGGGGGGGGTGGGGGATGAAAAAAGTTGATTTGTTACATAATATTTGTATTAATATTAAAACCATTTGGGTTTTTAAAAAAAGACAAATTTGCTGGGTCGGGACTTGATCCAAAAACCTTCTGAAACATACCAGCGCTGTACCAACTTGGCTATCCATGATGGCAGTCTCCCTGTCCCAGTAAATTTTTCTTTGTTCAAGCCTAAATCATTTGAAATTTACTCAGTCAGCTTCCCTTGTGGCTTATTACTTGAATATAAAAACCATTCCGACTTGAACAGTTCCCAACAAAATAAGAATGTTTGACCCTCGTAAAAAAAATCTGGAAACCTTCCTGTTTAAGACATTTTAAATCTCTTCAAATGCTGAATTAGCGACTTCGAGTCGAACAGTTTATACAATTTTGTTGTTACATGTCAAGTAAGTCATCAAAGTGCAGTCAGTTCAATCATTGATTGGACACACGCTAGGGGTCACTTAAAACTGGACCAGTTTGATTACTAATAGGAGTACAATATGCGTGCTAAATGGCCATCATCTGCTTACATCATTGAAGAGAAAAGTTCTCTCTCATTTATCTCCTGACCAGTGGTCAGTGACTTCACTTTTCTTTTCGTAAGTGTAATGCAATTCCATTTTTAGCCATGCCCACTTCACACAAACTGGCTCCACTGCAGATCACCAGAAGCCCATAGGAGTTGTGTTGAGCTATTTTTTCTTCATGATTTGTGCTAAAACAAAAGGTGTAATAACTGGACTTGATCTTTACATACTTTACGGAATTAAAAGTTTTGTTATCTTGAGAACTGGGACACGCATTCGGCATGGGGCTATTAGCAGGCTCTTGGTCATCCTACACTATATGAGCATGCTGTATCTACATGTATGCGCACTTTTTGTAGATACAATGTAGCTGATCTTCCCGTTAAGCCACTAAAATACCAGGCCTGGAATTACATGCGGGCCACGAAGGTCATTGCCTCCCCTGCCCATGGTCTTGGCCTTGGTGCCCCTTCAAAAGTTTCTCGTTGATTCTAAGATTTTCAAATGGAAGTGCCCTTTTCAAAATGAAAAACCGCCTGGCCCTTTCAACAAGTTCAAAGCCAAGTGGGTCATGGTCATGGTCATGATCATTGCTAGATATGTCATGGTTTGGACGGCTGGTATCGTGCTGTCATTAACAGCCTTGACATTCAGAGTGATTATGTCAGATGTCCATCTATTCTTTACCCTCCCTGGCCCTTGTCATTGCATCACAAGGTTCAAGATTTACTTTGTAAGAATTTGTTCGGTCATTACCATTATCATCATGGTAACACAGGCGTTGCTCAGTGGCTACAGTTTGTTTGTTTTGTTAGTTGGTTGTTTCCATAAGCCATTTTGAGGTATGATTGACCATGGAGGTGGACACAATACCTTGGTTTGGGTAAATTTGTCTGTAGACACCCAAACCAAACAGTGTCCACCATTACCTCAAAAAGGCTAATTGTTTGGCATGTTGCGTGACTTGGTCAATACCATGTAATTCAGTTTATTGACTGAATAAGCACGCTTATTACTCTAATACATCTGGATATCAGAACTATGTACTAAATACTCAAAAACAACTGAACCCTCAGAATAAATGCTTAAAATAGTGACTGGTTTCTTCATGAAAATTGGGAAAACAGAAAGACAACCTTGTCACCTTATAATTTCCTTTTCCCTTCAGTCAAGATGTTTTGTAGTAAACATGATAATACATGCAGTTTCAGTTTTATGTCTTGGTTCTCCCCAAGATTTTTCAAAACCGTGGGGCATTCTGTCTTCCACGTGGTGTGTATCTTGGTTTTAAATGCCCTACATGTATGTGCATTCTTGAGCATTGTAAACGGTTTTATCTCGAAAATTTTTGTGAAATTAGTAATGCAATTTTTTTATTTTTGTGTGTATCGTCCAAATTTGCGCGGATCGGCATGTAGTTCACGCTTATTGGCCTGATTCGCCAGCTTGTGCATGGGGTAACACCCTGTACGTTATTCTAACTTTGCGTCACAAGCAAAATGTATAATTATTAAAGTCAAGTAGTTCCCTTTTCACCTGAACACATTAAAAGAAGAGACAGAGGGTTATATACCCTCACACAGAAAATATAAAGAAAATAACTACCGGTATTTAAGGGGACATTTCAGAATCATTTGGAACAGTACTACGTATTGACTCGAAGAGTCATCGTCAGGTTATGATTCTTCTAGTCTGCCTAGTTGTATTGGTCGTGGCCTTGAGGAAAACGATCACCATTAGTTGCTCCTCTTCCCCCATGAGTATCACCTGTCACAGGCTGTGATTATTCTTTATTCTCTGGCTTAGCATAGTTATTGGCTAAGCAAGAAATGACTAGGGTGTCAGTCGCAGCAATGACATTTGTATGGTAGTTTGGCTGGTACCCTTTCTCTGATAAGCAAAGATTTTTTGTGCTAAGCAAGCTCTTTTGCTTATACAGGCTATATGAATTGGGCCCTGGTCTCAGTGATGCTTTCAAATCAAAAAGAAAAAAAATGCAAATTACAGAAGTTATTTTCTCTGCTCTCTAGGATATGGTACCAGAAGTGAGTGAAGAACCAGAGACCCAGCTTGTCATTGTAAACTCAGCACCATCTGCAAGTCTAATGCAGCCAGTAGGGTCGGTGGACGACGCCCAGTTGCCTGAAGGTGTGTTCTCCCTATCAGGTAAGAATTGCCTTTTTCATTGGTCAGCTATTGACCGATCCATGAGGTTCCTCCCTATTTCAACTGGCCAATCATAACTGCCTGTGTCGGCTCAAAAGTTAGTGTGTTTTAAGATGCTTTGTTAGACATGGTGACATGGTGACAACTTTTGTTGCCATTTGGATTGCCACATTGTACAATTTGTATAATGTGCAGTATGTATCTTCGCACCTTTTATGTGCATTCACTCTCTTTGATAGACATTTGTTATGGTGGGCGGGGCTTCATGGATCAGTCATAAGCCCAGTTCATACTTCACCAAAAAATAAAAATGCCAAGTGAATTTTGGTGACCCAATAATTGCACCATTTCTCAGATTGTGATGCCACAAATTATGAATCGGGCTTTAGGGTAATAAATTGCCTCGATAAGATGTTTCCACTCACCAAGTGCATGCAGAGGATCTCAATCTGTGCACTGCCATAGAGCTGCTAAGCACAGTTCTTGTAGTAAATTTCAGATGTGTTTAGCAAACAAAAATCAAACCTACATGTAGCCTTGCTCAAGGCAGTCGCATTATTCGCTCTGAAAAGACGCAGCTGTAAACCCACCCGCCGTATACTCTGTGCATGGTGTGTGCGATCACACCGAATGACCCACCCGTATACACACTGTCACATCGCACGAATACTGTTCACACAAGTCATCGCACTCGTACACCACTAACCGCATGCGGAGGCCGTCAGGCCGACAGCCTTGTCGGATCTGTATCTTCCCATTTTAATGTGTTGTAATGAAAAAATTCCAATAGTGGACGAAATTGGGGGGGCTCGAGGATATGCTAGTATGCAGCTCATAAATATGTATATCGTTCGTCAGACCTATCAGACAACACAGGATGTGAGGCAAATGAATTATTCATTTTGACGTCCAATCACGCACTTCCCTTATCACGACCTTTGGACCCTATCATGCGTCCGTGGTGGTGGTGTGTGAGGTAAACATGTCTCGTCTTTCGCGGGCATTATGGTAATGAGCTGACCGTGGGAACTCTTCGCTTATTATAGTAATGAGGTCAGTGGCTTCAACACAGATCCTACAAGGCTGTCGGCCTGACGGCCTCCGCATGCGGATAGTGTACGGGGGCATCGTGTCATGCGATGTTACGCACAGTGAATACGGCTGGGTTTTACGCACAGTGGATACGGCTGGGTTTTTATACAGCGGCTAACCTACATGCCATGGGGACATTTTTTGTGTATATGTGTGTTTCCTGGTACTAGGAGGAATGACACCAGTGGACCCGAGGCTCGTTCCAAATAGTCAACCACAACCAATGCTCGACCAGCCTGGGGTCTAGTCAAAATAGTCAACCATGGTGCGCACCCGAATTTACTTATAGTAACAAAAGACTGTGAGTCCTAGCCAAGTTGAATGACCTATATTGTGGATTCTAAGAAACAGTACCGCAAATAAAAGTTCAAGAAGTTGCCGTGTTTGGACAATGTCTACATCCTGGAGATATCCAGAGTTTTAATGTTTCCACATCAACTGGTTCACCTCGTACCCACAGATGTTTCTGACTAGTGCAAGTCATAAAATAACCGTTTTTGCCAAAACTTGCCAGAAAATTTCCTTCCCATCATTCATCACCAATCCTTGTGAGGATTTATTTTATAAGAACTTGCCTGAAATGTGTCGGTCAGTGGTGATGTATCGGTGTGTTTAACTTCGACCACTTTTTGTAGGGTTAATAGGTCACTTTGCCTTTGTAGAAAACTGTGGTTCCCTAAAATGTTTGTTTCCCTTCATATTATGTCCATCTGAAAACAAATAATCTGTGAGCGATTTTTTGTTGTAAGCTCAAAAACAAGTTTAGAGACCAAATAATAATCAGTGATATTTTTAGAGTTCAATGGGTTTCTTTGACATGATTTATGTTATCCAATTTCAGTATAAAAACACAAACAGGTTTCATGCACCAAAGAAAACAGAACATAATTTTTTTTAGTATAGGGTATAATGTAAGTTTTATGACTGTAAGTCACTGCTTGCCCATGGCACACCTGCTGTAACGAGTGTTGGAGCTCAGGGCAGGAGTGGGGTATAATTCCCCAGGCCTTGAACTTCCCCCTTGAAGGGGGACACAGCAATTTCTCTAGAAAGGGGCACTTTTATGGGATTTTTTCCCCTTCTGTTTACTTATATCCAACAGTCAGAGCAGTATTGAAATGTAGTAAAATGGCTGGCATCATGCGTGCCCCTCCCCCCCCCAAAAAAAAAAAAAAAACCTGTCTCCCTTATTATTTTAGCTAAAATACAATTCTTTTGAATAATAAGTGTCAAGATGTACCACTTTTGTTGATAACTATACCTTAAAAAAGTGTCTTTTATTATCGAAAAAAAGTGTCGAAAATACTGAATACTTTTTTAAAAAGGTATTTTTTGGTTGTATATTTCACCTATTTTTGTGAACCATGTAGGGAATCCTTTGATATAAACTCACTGATTAGAAGTGACCCGGAAGTTGAAGGGGGGGGGGGGGGTCATTGTCACACCCAGGGCCCAATTTTATAATGTTGTTTACCAAGAAACCAAATATTTGTCTGACTAAAACAGGAATATCTGCTGAAGCAAAAGAGTTTTTATAAACAATAAAGAAGAGTTGGCAGTGAAAACTAGATCCATCAGCAAATTAGGTTTGCTCTGTAACACTGCTTACTGGTTTTATACGAAAAGGGAGATTATGCCCTGTGGCTGATTTCACCAAGAGCCAAGATTGATTTTAATTGTGTACCAATCTTAACCGCTAAGCAAAGTGTGATGTCACAATAAAAATGACTATGGTATAACTGAAACTTATCTCAAGATAAATCTTATTGCTTTATGTAATTAGCCCGGCGTCTCATAAAGCATGCGAGTACAAATAACTGCTAAACACAGGAAAATCTTGTTCATCAGAAAAAGGTTACCAGCTAAATATTACATTATTGCGACTGGTGCTCCACCCATTTTTCTGCCTAACGGCTTCGTAAAATTCGGCCCTCTGGTCACACAAGAACACGCCATGTGTTTATATCCTCTGAGTTTGGCTGGATTCATAATTGATATCCGAATCAACACATCATACTATAGGGGATGTTTGTGGTATGGCGCTTATGTTGGAACTTGGCCAGACTTGTCATATTACTTGACAGGTTTATTTGCAGTTGTTTCCTCCGTGCATGATCCGCTTGATAAAGCTGTAATCATGGCTTCCTGTATATGAAGATATTAGTGAGTGGCCGGTACTGCTGATTATCAGCTCTAAATCCACTGACTGACCATTCCTGGTTGTTTTTGCTGACTTGTTTATTCTAACTGCCTTAATTCATCAATTTGTTTGTGTCTTTTTTTGAACCCCATAAAGCCTGGGGATAATTACTCACAGTAACTGCAGCAAGCTTTGCTTTAGGCCCCCCCCCCCCCCAAAAAAAAAGAGAGTTTTTGAAAGGAATCATAAAGTTGTGTTATGTAATTGGGTGTGACTGGTGACGCGCCTTGGTCATTTTAGCAAAGAAATTTGTAAAGCTTGATTAATTTGTTTACACATAAAGCCTGATCAAACTGAATGAAAATGTTTTTTTTTAAGACTTGAACATTTGTAGGATGTATATTTCAAGCCAATTGGATCGTCTTTGGATTATCTTAAAGACGTGTGTATGTTAAAGAAAAGAAATTATAATTTGTGCGTGTTTTTTTCCAATTTGAAGTTCAGTGAGATTTATAAAGTATTTTTTTGCTTGTGGATTACTCAGTAAAAAACTCTATTACCATTGCTTGTGTTGATGTTCATTTTGTTTGGGAGGTGGTTTCAGGCATGAAAACTTTCTCAGGCATCTGAAAGCATGCAATGCTACACAACAAGCATGTTTGTTTCTTTCATTAGTTTCTTGCAACTTAGATGACCAACCAAGCCAAAATGTTCACAGGTTTGCTATTTTAATCATAGTGCACCTAGTGAGGATGCTGGTCTTTGACAATAACCAAAAGTATGCACTGCCTTTAAAAAAAGATGATGGTGATAAACTGATCAAGGTTTGTACAGGTGCTGTACTTTGCTCGTCCCATTTGATTGTAGCCGTCTTCCCCTGCAACCATATGGATGCCTGACTTGCTCCTGAAAAAAAAAAACCCACCAAGGCGCCTAATCATCTTATTAACACCTAGACCCAAACTGTGCCCAAGGGAGGTCTGGAATACTGTAACAAGCCTGGATCTTATAAAACCTTGTTTTAGTTTTATTTCCCATCACTCCATTCTTCTTTCATCTCAGTGAAATCGGTTTGTATAACCCCGCAAAATCTCAGCGCCCGCCAAGAGCTTTGAACACCCCCTTCGGTGAAGTGCACCGCATCATTAACACATAAAAAAAGGTTTTAAAACCAACACTTGCTCAGGGGAGGTAAAAGACGTCTGGGGTAAGAGTTTGATCAGCCGCCGCGCCGCCGCTGGACCAGGCTTGAAGTTTTCATCCTTGCCATTATTGGATGGATGACAGGGTTCATAAACCCAGTGACTGGGTCGTTTCTTCAGTTCAGAACAGGTTCATATCACCTGAGGCTACTAGTACTAGGCTGCGTGTTGGGATTGTCTGCTGGAAACTTGGGTTGAAGTTGAACTTGGTGCCAGTGAACTGGAACCGGCTAGGAAGATGTGATAATCTAGTGGTTTAAGGGGACCTATATTTCAAGACCACATTTTCCCTCGGCGGATGTAAGGGTTATTTGAGTTTTATTCTGTAAGTTTGTGGTTTTCGGATGCCAAATTGGGTGGAATGATAAAACCAGAAGGTCTTGGTCCAAATTGGTGGTGTGGGTGTAAATCTAAAGAGCATGTGTTAATGATTTGTTTTTCTTTTAAGAAAGTAGACCGTTGACAAATGCTCCACTATGAGATGTGGGGTTAAAACAAATGATCCACAAGGAATACAATGACACATTGGATGAATTTCTTTTATTTCCTGATCCTTCCATCTCCCAACCCCACTCATCTCGCTGACCACCATCAACTCACCTCTGTCTGCCAGTCCACTGGTCCTTGCCTTATGGTCAGTCGCTGATCCACCACTAAGGAGCTCTGTCCTTCCTGAAGCATGTTGTTAAAACTTTATCAAATAACCATTGCATGAATCACGGTGATCTTGACCTGTAAACAGTAGACTTATGTTTGCGTCATCATAGGTAACCTACTGCTAGCTAGAAGGCACCCAAGAGTGTCCAAGATGGTCTCAATAATGACCGGTCTACCACTGTAATGACCGGCAATCTGGTTTATCCAGGACAGATCCGTTAAAATAAAAGGTGATACTCAGAGCCAATACGGATGCATTAGAATGGTAATTAATTAGGGTAGGATAGATCCTTGGATAGCTAGATGGATGGTGATTATCTTGCAGGGGTTTGTGGTTAAAGTACAGACTTTCCCAAAACTTATTGTCAGACTGCATTATTGTCTCTGAAGTTATTGTCTCTGAAGTTATTTATCTGTACTTAGGGCGCTGGTGAGGTTGTGTTTGTATTTAGGAGACAGGCTTGAAAAGTTGCTTTTCTGTCATGATTAAGTGGCTATTAGGCACAGGTTGTGAGATTTGTCACCTTTAGGTATCAGCTGTTGTTGTTGTTGTTGTTGTTGTTGTTGTTGTTGTTGTTGTTGTTGTTGTTGTTGTTGTTGTTGTTGTTGTTGTTGTTGTTTTTTCAATCCACTGGAAAAATACATAGATTCAAAACTGTGCCAGGCTTTCTCGTCTGGAATTGCTGTGGTGCCCTTTCTCGTTTAAGAGTTCCCATACAACTTGTCCTTATAGAAGTTCCTTTTTACAAGAGGAAAGTTCCAAGAACAAAGTTTTAGCTACAAACCCTGAAGCCGAAACTCAAGTGCAAGGATGACAGAATTTTAGAGTTTAAAGAGAAAATACATAGTTCTTTGGGTTTTTGGAACCGTTTGATTGTTTTAAATCCTATATAAAGATAAACACAATAAAACAAAAACTTCATTTAACGTTTTTGAGATAATGCCGAAAAACTGTGTGGATATTTATCCACACAGTTTTTCTTTCCTTTAAATGAAAGAATAATCTACTATTGGATTTCGCCTTGTTTTTGACAGCGCGAGGGCGCTATAAATAGACAGCAATTTTTATCACGTTCGCTCTACAAAGATTAATGTTCTCTGTCACTTTCGTTGCGCCGTAGTTTCAATTTGCTTTAGAGGTGGATTATAACGGCTCCTTTAAAAGTCGTATTGTCTGTGATGGATTAGATGTCTGTGGTGGTAATGTGTTCCAATGTTTAATAACTGTTTTGGGTATAACAATGATACCCCCGGAAGCGATTGAGAGTGCCCTCACGCGGTCAAAAATACATGTATGGCCTATTCACACACTGAGAAACATATCTAACAGTAGCCTTTCTCAGATAAACATTTTGGGATTTAATGGAAAGCTGCTGTACTTCTAACCAATTAAGTTTGTATTGCCATTAATGTTAAGAGTGAATACCTTCCCTTTAAAGGAAAAATCCTGTTTAAAAAAGAATCACAATTAACTTGCATGAAAAAAATCACTGGAAACTTTAATAGTGGCGCTCACATACATGAAGTAGCCTTTAATGTTTCAAGGAACCATTCAGAGAATAAATAATTAATTCTTATAAAAACATTGTCATTGGAATTTGTTGTAATAAAGTCTGACCACCAGGCTAGACCTTGTCAGTCTCCAAATACTGATGTCATTTAATTGTGGTTGTTCATCTGTGGTTCTATTCTATGGGAATGACTACCTGCTGGTATATATTTGGTTTGCGGTAACATCATGTGTGCATCTACTTGCCAGGTAGAGTTTGTTCTTTAGAGAAATGTCTTTCTTTAGTCCACTACCACGGAGTAGATTTATCACATGTTCAAGAGACTTCTCAGTTCTGAAAAGAACTGTCCTGCTTCCCGGCGGAAGGTATAGAAGATTGGCTGGGACTACTACTTTAGTTTAACGGATCGTAATTAACTGCACTACCGCGGAGTCAGTTCTTGGATTGGTCTCAACATTTCGACTAGCTTGCTCTAGTCATCCTCAGGAGGCTGGTAAGACAGTTTTCTAAGAACAAACTCTACCTGGCAAGTAGACACACACATGGTGTTACTGCAAATCAAGCATGTATATTGATACCTCACCATGCAATGCCTCAACTCCTATATACCTGTTGGTAATTACTGGGGAAAAGAATTGTCGGGGAGTAGTCTTGGATTCCAAAGCATTAATTGGATGAAGGATTGTTGACGGTAACAAACATCCTCACCTTCTCCTGATGCGTCGTCAACCTGTCATAGGAAAACCTCTCTAGAGGTATTCAGGTTGTTTTAATTGGATTACCTCCCGGAATGATCCATCTTAACATCAGAACCCCCACGAAACACTGAGGTTTTCTTTAATTGATCTTGTCTTCTTCGAAAAAGAACCGTAGCCGAGACTGGCTTCAGATTCTTACAATTTCTCACTCACTGGCTGGGAAATGCTTGCATTCTCCTCAAGATCAGTGCTGAGGACACTCAGAGGGCTCAAATTACCATATTGGACAGCAGCCCGGGCCAGTGATTTTAGCATCAGGCCAGTAAAGATATGACTGTACAATTCAGGTAGTCACTGCATGTTTAATTTAAACTGATAAATACAGTTATCTTCCATTTCCGCTGAGTATTGAAGTATAACCTATAAGAAAAATCGTCTCTTAAGAATTACTACTTGTTCCAGAAACAGCTCAAATGTGAAACTTTGTAGATAGTTTTTTTTGTTTTTTGTTTTTTCATTTTGATTCTGGTCTTGTAACGAGTTCTCTGACCCAGTAAAAGTTTTGAGCTAAAAGCCCTGGGCCCAATTTCATAAAGCCTGTAAGCACACAAACTTGCTTAGAATGAAATAGAAATTAATAAAAGCAGGATTTCAGGATTTAGCAAACAACAGCTGATTATAAGTATCAAGCAATATGCAACAAATGGAAATTTGATTGGTAATCCTGTTCTATAATCAAGGAATAAATTTAATGCTTAGCAAATTTTTGTGCTTAACGGCTTTATGAAATTGGGCCTTGCGTGCAGTCTACTGGATTTCCCCCCACCCCACCCCCCCCCCCCAATTTCAAGTCCTGACACTGATGCATGTGACTTTGAGACCTCTCAAATATTACACCACCTGTCCGAGTATCCGTCATGAGTCTCCTACAGTATCAATAGCCTGGCCAAACTGACTGTCTGTACAATCGCATTTGTTGGACTTGTTATTAAGACATCTGTTCTAGAATGTGAAGGTCTTTAGTACGTATGTCAGCCAAGTAGAATGTATATTATTCGACAGGACTTAGAAAGTGCAAAGCAGTGGCTACAAAGGGTAAAACAATTTCAATTATTAAAAAAACCATGGATAACTTCTCACTTAAAATAATGACCTCTGATATTGATGAAACGGTCAACAAGTTTGGGCTTGATTTGATTAATGCACTTTCCCTTTAACGCAGCAATTGTTTCATTATAAACTCTGTACAGTATAGTTATTTTCTCTTGCCTGGGTTTACGACAGTGGCCAAACATCGCTATGGGGGAAAAGACAAACACCAGCAAATAATTTGCTGAACTCATTTTGTCTAAGTCCTGTCAACTTTTAGAAGATCTCCACACTGTGACAAAACATTAAATTGAAGGAGACCCAACTCACAAGGATTTAGTGGGGAGCTATTGTGACTCTTGTGATCATTATTCACTAAATATTTGGCAGTAACCAAAAAAACATAAAGTGCAAGAGTCAGGTGCAGGGAGCATCATAAATGACTTTCTTCCCTCGTTCCAGTTTCATCCATCAAGGCCATCAAACAACAGGGAAGGAAGGGGAAATAAAATCTTAAAATGATCTTCCCAGTACGAACAGACTTTGGAAATTCCTTCAATTTGAATTAGGCACTGGCAAGTTTCCCTTCGCTGCGGTAACTACTAAAAATGACTCTCTGTTGACAAATTGAATTAAAAACTGCGTTGACATGACTGATGAATAAAAGTCGTTGGTCTTCTCACAGGCGGGTTTGTTCGTTTGATACCTTGTGTGGATCCATGTCAAACTGTCCCATATCATCTACCCATTGAGCCTCAAGTTACACAGTATTTCCTGTAAGTTTGTCGCACAGGGATAAAGAAGTGACAACTGAACTCTGGCAAAGTGTGTTGGCATTGTGAGAGGACTATTAAGGATGAAGTGCAAGCCCTGCAAATCATGTCATCTTGAAACCAGGAGGTTTAAGATTGTTTCCTTAAGGATGAAGCTACTTATTGTTGTTATCATGGCTAAGGCTGGTGATTTTTAGTTAGATTTCTGCAGATTAGTTGAGCTTTGAAAGGCTTTGAGGGTGTGTCTCTAACGAACATCTGAGCAACTGTTTTACTTGATTTATGTGGAAAATGATATTTAAGAGTCAGTTCAGGTAAATAATTGACATAGTTGCTCACGGTCAAAAAATGAATTTTTTTTATACTTTGTGGGTGGAAGGGCCTTGGGGTGCAAGTAAACAAAATTGCATTTTTAATTCCATATATAGCCCGTTGCCATGGTTACAGCTCATTTTGTTTTTAGGCCATTTTAGGCCGATTTTGAGGTCTGAAAAACTGGTTTTTAGCTCATATTTACAACTCCACCCCATCAAAATGCAAAATCATTTCAAAAAACCTTTTATATCATTACAAAGTATCATCCTTGGCCTTCCTTGAGAAAAAAAATTATTGCTTTAAATATCACCCTTGTGCTATTTTTGCATCATGCATTACAGTATGGTTTTTGAACTTGCAAAATCGACATTTTTACCCTATTTTTGGACCCCAAAATGTCAACTTGCCAGGGGTCTCAGAAAACTCTCCTTTCGGCTGTGATTAGGGCAAACATTGGTCTTTCCATATCTGGTGTCGAAAACTTGGGCAATTGTATCCTGTTGTGACAGTACTGCCTCAAAACTAGACTTTTTTCCCCAAAACGTGAAAAATGCCTTTTTAAGGGTCTTTTCACATAATATCGACATACGTGTCCACGGTAAAAAAAAAAGGCATATTTTTCTTATACTTTGTGGATGGTAGGGACTTGGGGTCCAAATAAACAGCATTAACATTTCAAATCATAATATAACACGTTGCCATGGTAACCGTTCATTTGTGTTTAAGCCACTTTAGTCCTTTTTTGGGGTCTGAAAAAACTTTTTTTTAGTTTTTAGTTATTATTTACAACTCCACCCCACCAAAATCAAAAATATTTCATAAAACTTTTTCCATCACTACAAAGTATCATCCTTGGCTTTACTTGGGACAAAAAAAATTGCTATAAAATTCACCGTTTTGTTATTTTTGGAACATGCATTAGAATATGTTTTTAGAACTTGCAAAATCAACATTTTTACCATATTTTTGTGCCTCAAAATTTCATTTTTTTCAGGGGTCTCAGAATATTTTCCTTTCAGTTTTGATCAGGTCCAAAATTTGTCCTTTTTTTTCGGGTAGAAAAACTTGGGCAAGTGTATCCAGATGTTAACAGTACTGTCTCAAAAATAGACAGAAAAATGCATTTTAAATTGTTTTTTTTCTTCATCATGAATTTTGAACATTAAAAAGTAATAATTCTGTCAATCTTGCAGCTTTTCCTAAGCACTCTATAGGCTTAGTGGATTACCCAACATTGATCAGGAACGATTGATGACCTTAATTTGAGAATTTGCCCCGGCCCAGCCCCAATCATATATCTTGACATTGCATAAAACAATGTTTTGTGAATAGCGCCTCTTTTTTGTAAAGTGTTCCCTTTCGGTTGTATTGGTATTTTCATGACTTCTGGGTAGAAACACTGTGTTTATTGTATCCTGTTGTGACTGATCATGCCTTAAGTATAGTAAGTTTTCCAAAAACAATGCATGCTTGTTAAAAATCTGGCACTGTTTCCATGCCCTTTGAGTAATGAATACAAAGTTTGTATTTAAACATAATGGTATCCAACAAAACCATAACCAATGCTTTGCCACTGAGAGTTCTTGATTTGGCTACTTTACCTATTGTACAGGTATGATTCCCATTGCAAGTAGAGTGCGATGAGCATTCTCTACAAGTTGTCTTTAATACAGGGCCTACTCACCTTGGTCCCTGCCTGCTACCAATTGTAAAACTTTTCATAGAGATAGAGATCATAAACAATGTAGTTTCTGTGCTTGAGGCAGATGGTTTGGAGCATCCAATCATGTCCAACACAAATGTGGGAAATTAAAAAGCCTGCTTAAAAGTGTTGGAAAAGTTTGCCAAGATCTTATTAAAAACAATGATACTAACGATTTGCATGACGAGCGTAAGATATCATTTAAAAGGAACACGTTGCCAGGGATCGGTCAAGTTGGTCTTTGAAATGCGTTTGTAACCGCTTGTTATAAAATGCATGGTTAGAAAGATGTTTTTGAGTGATACTTGTCTGGATCATTATACTCTACTTTTAAAATATCTTTCTAATCATATGCATTTTGTAATAAACGTTTACAAACGCTTTTCAAAGACCAACTCGACCGACCCAAGGCAACGTGTGTTCCTTTAATGAAACAACACGGATAGAAGTTGTAAATACTTGAACCTGCTCAACATAAGTAAGTAAGATGCATTTGCAGTGACAAAAGTTTATTCGGCTAGTTTGATTATTTTTTCCATTCACTATTTTACTAGTTCATAATTAGCATATATGTCTCTGAGAACGATCAACAAAAAACATTGTCAAACATTACCTGCTGAACTCTTCTATTGTTTGCAACAGTACAACTGAAAGGAACCCCACCATGGTTGGGGGAACTGCTTGCAGAAGGCCAAAGCAGGTGAATTTGGACACAGTACTTGCTCACTTTTAGAGCCTCTTTGTTCTGATAGGGATGAAAATGTTTAGTTTGGTAGCGGGCAGGGGACCAAGAAGACTGTTAAAAGGCCATGTACAAATGTATAGACAAGAATAGTAAAGAATGCTCATCGCACTACTTCTCTTCTTGCAATGTGAATCATACCTGTACAACTAGGTAAAGTAGTCATGACAAAACAAGAACTCTCAGTGGCAAAGCATGGTTATAATTTTTGTATATGTTACCTTAAGAATATGGAAACAGTGCCATATTTTTTTAACAAGCATGCTCGTTTTTGTTTTTTATCAATTCAAACTAAGGGATAACTTCAAAATGCATTTTTATTGTTTTTGGAAAAATTACCATGTTTGAGGCAGAAGTGTCACAATAGGATACAATAAACCAAAGTGTTTCTCCCCAGCAGACATGCAAACCATAATGATAGCCCAATCACAACCAAAGGGGAAATATTCTGAGGACCAATAATAAATTAAGACAGTACAAACTTTCTGGATGTGCAAGGGAAATTAAAAAATGTGACTTTCAAAAAAGAGGCGCTGTTCACAAAACTTTTGTATTTTTTTATGCAATGTCAAGAAATATGATTGGGCCGGGGCCGGGGCAAATTCTAAGATTTAGGTCATTAACAAGTCCTGATCAATGTTTGGTAATGCACTAAGCCTACAGAGTGCTTATGACAAGCTGCCAGATTGATGGAATTATTACTAACTTCTTAAAATGAAGCAAATATTTCAAAATGCATTTCTCTATGTTTTCGGGGAAAAGGGTTTATTTTTGAGACAGTTCTGTTACATCAGGATACAATTGCCCGGGTTTGTCTTAAAAGAAATAAAAAGACAAGTTTTGGCCCTGATCAAAACCGAAAGGAAAATATTCTGAGACCCCTGCAAAAATGAAATTTTGAGGGCAAAAAATGTGGTAAAAATGTTGATTTTGCAAGTTCTAAAAACATACTCTAATGCACGATCTTAAAACACCACAAGGGTGAAATTTTTAGCAATAATTTTTTGTCTCAAGTAAAGCCAAGGATGATAATTTGTAGTGATGGAAAAGGTTTTATGAAATATGCTTGTTTTTTGGTGGGGTGGAGTTGTAAATATTAACTAAAACAGTTTTTCAGACCCCCAAATTGGCCTAAAAACAAACAAACTGTTACCATGGCAACGTGTTATATTATGATTTGAAATGTAAATGCTGTTTATTTGGACCCCAAGTCCCTACCATCCACAAAGTATAAGAAAAATTTTCCTTTTTTTTTACACGTGGACACGTTTATCGATATTATGTGAAAAGACCCTTAAAAAGGCATTTTTCACGTTTTTGGGAAAAAAGTCTAGTTTTGAGGCAGTACTGTCACAACAGGAAACAATTGCCCAAGTTTTTGACACCAGATATGGAAAGACCAGTGTTTGCCCTAATTACAGCCGAAAGGAGAGTTTTCTGAGACCCCTGGCAAGTTGACATTTTGGGGTCCAAAAATAGGGTAAAAATGTCGATTTTGCAAGTTCTAAAAACATACTGTAATGCATGATGCAAAAATAGCACAAGGGTGATATTTAAAGCAATAATTTTTTTTCTCAAGGAAGGCCAAGGATGATACTTTGTAATGATATAAAAGGTTTTTCGAAATGATTTCGCATTTTGGTGGGGTGGAGTTGTAAATATGAGCTAAAAACCCGTTTTTCAGACCCCAAAATCGGCCTAAAATGGCCAAAAAACAAAATGAGCCGTAACCATGGCAACGGGCTATATATGGAATTGAAAATGCAATTTTGTTAACTTGCACCCCAAGGCCCTTCCACCCTAAAAGTATTAAAAAAATTCATTTTTTGACCGTGAGCAACTATGTCAATTATTTACCTGAACTGACTCTTAAATGCCAGTGGAGGTTACACAGTCAGTACAGATATTAAGTAAACCTATTTCAACCACTCAAAAGCTGACATTGCTTGCAACGTAAGAACAATTTTGCTCAGCAGAAACAGTTTACCAGCCAAAATACTCTGTGATATAATGTTTGTAACTGGTTCCCTGCAAATTTTTGCTCAGCGGAAACATTTGCCACACACCACTGTGTTAAATTGGGCACTGGCTTATGGCTTCATAGAGTGTCACTCAACGTTGCAGGTCTGATAGATTTTCTTAGCATTAGAAAGTACAACAAATTAAAAATACTTTTGTTGCAAAAGTTTTGTTTCACTGTGCATCCCCTCCAGCCCTGCATAGCCTTGCAGCAGTATCAGCATTCCAGCATTCCCCTGAAGACGAGCAGAGTATACTGTTTGAAATGTTGAGACCTATAATGGCTCTTCTCAGAACCAACTCTTCTTCCAAATAAGATTCTAAACATGGCTCTACCCGCAAGTTTACTATTTATATAAACCTGAGTTTGTTGTGATGTTCCTTTTTCTTTTCTTTTTTATGTAAAAATGTTTTTTGGCGCATTGAATTTTTTTTCAATTTCCATGCTTTACATAGGCCTACAGGGACGCCAGAAGCAGTTTCTACAATTGCAAAATTGAACAGCACGAATTTGGCACAAGTTTCAACTGTTTCCCTGGCAAGATACTGGTCTTTTTTCCATAGCATTCATGGCAGAGAGTACAGGAGGGAAAACCATTAACCAATATGCCTATTTTTGTTCCCATATAACTTTTTTTATTAGTTAAGTCTACATTTCATAATTGATGCCGATGGTCCGTTCCCCCAAACTTCCCGCCCCTAGCGATGAAAGAGGAACTCCATAAATCATTTCCGTTGTACTTCTTGTTAAATCCCAATTTGAGAAGCAGATGAACTTTTTTGGACTGGTTTCATTGCGAGGTGAACTTTCACCAGAGTTCATAGACTGGGGGGGATGGGAAAGAGGCCACGCTCTTGTTTTTTTAATTTGATTAGGGGAAGAAAGATGTCTGTCTGTTCAGAATTTACAAGTTTTTTTTCTGTGTTTTAGGTGAATTTCCTCATTAGTTTTAGGAAAAAAGTAAATTACTTCCCAATCTTAACTTTGCCAAATACACCATTTAATACCAGATTGTGCATACATACATGTTAAGTCATGGATTTTGTTCACATTTATTATACATGCTTTGAATATTTAGATTTTGGCAATGTTAACTGTAAATTGTACCTCTTTTTTCAAATGAGAATATAGAATTAGCCTTTGCAAACTGCTTACCAACCAATCTAAGGTATAACTGAAAAAATTGTTAGGTAATCGTTAGTTAACATTGGGACATAAACTGTATTTTTGCATCTTTTTTTGTAATGAGACCAACTACAAGAATACCAACCAAAAATGATTCTCCATCCAAAGTCTTCCTCAAAAGAATACAAAATTTGGGTTGACTAAAGACAAGTTTAGTAGACCGGGATTTGAACCATTGACCTCCGGATTAACTTTCCCGTGCTCTACCAACTGAGTGGCATGTATCTACACATGTATACAGCCTGAACACTCATCATGATCCATATTGTAATGTTACTCGGACTCCATTCATCTGTTAAATCAATAAACTATCATTTTTGTGGTTCTAAGGTCTACAGTTCATCTTAAAGAGGAGGAGTATTCTGAAAATAAGTGTGTTCCGAGCTAATATGGCTCATCAGGCTGGATTTTCTATATGGTTTCGTTGGTATTAAACAACTGAGAATATTCCTATCCCAGTAGACGGGATGCTAGACCATACTCCTGGGTGTAGAGAAGCAGTCATGACATGGTACCTTGCTCAAGGACTCAAGTGTCGGTACTGACTAGGCCAGGATTCGAACCACCATTCTGTACATTAAAGGCCATTTTGGCCAGCGCGAGTATGGTTGTTGCATACTCCCCTTTGTTGTCTTGAAACTCGGAAGAAAACAACTTGTAAGCATTTCAGCATTTCTTGTGGCAAACGTACAGGTTCAAAAACTTTCAAAAAAGTCAATAAATGAATCATCAATTTATTTTTCCCCTTTTGCCACCCAAACTGTACTGTGTGTTCATGATAGTCCACCAGCTGATTTCCGGTTTGTTGTCCTTTGAAAACTCTTTTGTTTTATATTAAATACGCTGAAAAAACCGCCAACACCTTATGTGTATTGAAGGTCATCTCTGGTACATGTACACATTAAAAATTTCTATTTAGTTTTCCAAGATGCAAATATCAGCCTTCTGAATTGACAAGTCAATCTGTCTCAGTGCGGGCATGATGGATTACTACCTAAAAAATACTTTCAACAGGTTTTGTCCTTTTGCAGAAAGGGAAAAAAGCTGTTGTAAAAGTTCTACCAAAACCCAGAATCAAGATCAAAATGTTGTTCTGATTATTCAGGAAAGGTACCACTTTATACTACTTTTAAGTTTGGTTGAGTAGTATAATGCATTGAACAAAAGTCTAGCCATAACTTGCTTCCCATACTTTCCCATAAACCCTTCTATAATTTTTCCAAGCCAATATCATGGTGACTTTTGCGCGTCTGATCTGGAATATGCATTGGAGGGGATTGAAATAGGATCTTAGCTTAAGCCGTGGATATTGGAATACTCTATCGAAGTCGACATCCTGGGATCAGTCAAAGACCCTTCGGAGGAAATGATTTAATCCCAGCTGAAAGCGATTTTTCTTTTATAATAAACTGCAACGGTTTGCCCCCTTCATATGGGCAGCATACCTAGCACTCCCCAGAGAATGGATGGATTGTCTTTTACGCGTAAAGATAAATCTGAAATTGAGATAAAGGGGATAAGCTGGGCCATGCGTATTCTCTGGCAAATATGTCTCATTTGAGAATAGAAACACGCTCCTGTTTCTAGTGAGGCTGGATTTTTGTTTAAATGGAGATCTATTCACAGGGATCTTTTTTGACAATTACTGGAGACGTTTCAAATCAATAAAAGTTGGAGCTGGTTCTTGATTTAGCTTCCCCACTCTGTCAGGCTTTGACACACAGAGTAGTGTGTTTAAACCTGACACTGGGAAATCATTAAGCTTGTTGTGTACTTTTTGGTGTCATTTTTATCTTCTTGATTGTACAACATGGTACAACTTTTTTGGTGTTCATGAACAACAGTTTGAGATCTTTCAGAGTTGCGACTTTTATCTGATTTCAGACCCTTTGCTGCTTGGTGAAAAAAAGTTGCTGTTCTTATTTGTTTTGGGGTATTAAGAAATCATGTTGTTTGATCTACTACCGCTGAGGATACTGTTCTTAAAAGCTCCTTGAAATCTATAACTCTAGGGATTAATAGACGGTGGAAATGTCATCATTTCAACATACCTCATGAAATGTTAACCCTATAGTTTCAGGCCTTTTTGTCAGCAATGACTAATCACTCATGATTTATAAACTTGTGCGCACGTTTGGTCATTTAGCCCTTAAGAGGGACTGTGCTGGGGTCGAAATTTGATGCCATTACCACTGTTTGCACTTCAACCACAGATTCTTTTGGTCAGGAAAGCAGTTTGCAGTTTTCTGTTTTTACTTTCAATAAAAGCCTGGTCCAATTTGATAGAGCTGCTTGGGCAGTAAATATTGGATAACAATTTCCTGCCTTTCCGACCTGATCAAATACATGGTATTTTGGCAGGTAACCTTATTGTGGTAAGCATAATTTTATTGTGCTAAGCTTATTTTTTTGTGCTGACGCAATTCCATGAAATTAGTCCTAAGGATGAATGTGCTTAGAAACGCAAGTAAATATATTGGTGAAAGGAGGCATTTCTAAACACATTTATAACTGTTGAGGATAAAAACTTTTATTCTTGTTACATCCATCAACTGACTTTGTTTCTCTATTATGTATTTATATAACGGGCACATCCACGACAAGCCTCGGCTTTGAGGATAATGCCTCCATGTGAATGTGGAAATAAATGTTCTATTGATTGATTGATTGAAATGCAATTCTCATATTTGTCTTACAATGTTGATATTTGGTCTCCTGCCTGAAGTCAGATGTCCAGGTGGGAATTTTCAGCATTTCAGACGGATACATTTCAAGGGTTGTGTCATTGATTCCTCTCATAAAGTTGCCGTCAAGTGTATGTTTTGGAGATCTCTGTTCTTAATCGTAAACAATTGACATGGGACATCTCTCTTTGTCAAGGGATGCCTATATATTTTTGAAGATCAAGACTTCTTGGGGTGGGGTTTATGTCATGGGGGACAAGCACAAAGATTCATACATTATTCAGGGTTTTACCAGCAGGACCAGTAATTTACAAAACGTGCGATCCACCACTTTTTCAAAAAGAAAGAGCCACCCCCACCAAAAAACAAACAAACAAACAAAACAAAAACAAAACTGCAAAGCTGTATATTTTGGCTGGCTGAAATCTGTATCTGCTTAGCAAATCTTTTTGGTGCTTAGCAAATCTTTTTGGTGCTTAGCAAATCTTTTTGGTGCTTAGCAAATCTTTTTGGTGTTTAGCAAACTTTGCACAGCACACAACATGAAAGCTATTTGACTCCTATCCAACAAGTACATTGAGACTAAAGTCTGTTGCATGAATTAAGATATTTCCATTTGTACTATTGGACTTGGGAGAAGTATTTTAGCCTGGGGCATTTGATTGATAGATTCACGGGCTAAAGTTAGCATCAAGGGATTAATAAAACATCTTGGAGGAAGTGGCTTGATTGATAGTAAAAACCAAAACAAATGTTGTGGTAATAATATGAAGAGAACATTACCCTTATTGTTGATGCACTTTAAATGGAATGGAGGTGTGGCTTGTTCGTAGACAAAACCGCCCCAGATTTACGGCAATATCTCGAAATAGGCTACAAACTTTTGAAATGAAATTTACACATGTTAGTTTTATGTATTATGATTTGGGGTTGAATAAAGAAAAGTTACTACACCGCCGGATTTGAATGTTAAATCCGAATGTGGTTGATTAAAATCTCGCTCTGGTAAGTTTGTCTTTTGTGTTTTTTTTGGTGGTTTTGTAGCGTATTATTCTCATTTTTATAGGACTAAAACATAATCGATTCAAAATCCTATGACGTACTTTGCCTTTAAATGCCAGTACATCAATTAAGATGTAATATTTTGGAAAAAGCCTACATTAAAAAAAATATTACTTTTTAGAAAAAGTGCAGCACAAACACAGATTGTTTGAGACTGTTCATTTGTACTGCATTTTGTTTTTGTCCACTAAAAAACAACACACTCATTCTCAAAGTGAATAAAAAAAAAACACCATCAATCAGTTTCGCCAAGAACAATGTTTGTTTGAGAGAAAATGTAGTGCACATGAGAATGATCCTTTCCGAAATACGGTGGAGACATCCAAAGTCAAGAGGGAAATTATTTGATCTCGATGCAGTCTTAAAAGTGGAGCTGCTAGCCGTTGAAATGATAAAAAGTAGGTCACCCCAAACCACTCATCATGTCCTTAATGTGATCTTCCATGAAATCAGGGAACTGATGATGGGATCACTGGATGTACTCATAGTAAAAGTTGAAATAAAGGTCAACCCTTCAAGAAGAAGAAGAAGAAGGAACCGGGGAACTCAGAAACAACAATAGTGTGTTTGGAATTAGAGCATGTTGATGAGGTCTTCAAGTAAACCTTATTTAAAAAACATCAACCTGAGTGATTGTGCGTTCAGAAGTGCTTAATAAAAAGTGATGGCCAAGAAATGGTTATCAGTCAGAGTAGGAATTGGAAGTAGGATTGTCTCAATATGTTGCGAATTAATAAGCATTTTTAACTGAGTATCAGAAGGAGTCTTTAACAAGAGGGTACTTCAAGGGGCACCAGTGCAAAGATTTACAAATGTTGAATGAGCAGGACAACTAAACTACAATTTGACTGGTCCACCAAATTTTCAACTAGTCCACCCCCACCCCTCCCCCACTTCGCCTAAAAGAATGAAGCAAAATAAAACACTGTGAGATATTTTGGCTGGTAAGCTGTATCTGCTTAGCAAATCTTTTTGGGCTAAGCAAATTTTGCACAAGATACTGTCAAAGCTTCCCATCCAACAAGTACATTGTGACCAAAGTCTGTAGCATGAATTAAGATATTTTTCGTTTATACTATTGGACTTAAGCCTGAAGCATTTGAGTGATTGTGTGTTCAGAAGCGCGTAACAAAAAGCGATGGCCAGGAGATGTTTATCAATCGAAAAAGTCTTTGGAAGTACAGTAGGATTATCTCTCAATATGTTGTGAATTAATAGGCACTCTGAACTGAATATCGTCCAGGAGTTTGTTTTACAATGGAAACAATTCCAGAGGTGGAAAAGTTGATAGAACGTTTATTCTGAAGCACTTTAAACATCGTCGGGACAATAGAAATTAGAACGAAATTACTACAAGGCTTTGCAGAAGGGGAAAAAGGAATTGCATTTAATTTGTGTAGTTCCTACAATTGGGCAAATGGAACAATTAATTTGTGCTATTCACCAAGAGATTGCCTACAAGTAGACAAGAATTAAGATTGGGCAATTCAGACAGAAGAAAAAAAGGAATGGCATTTAATTGGTGTAATTCTTACATGTCCAGAAAATGGACCAATTAATTTGTGCCATTCACAAAGCTGTTATTTACAGCTTTGCCTTCAATCTTTGCTTTGCGTTGGGAAAGCAGGAACTGAAGAAAAAGTTGTGTCTGTGCTTGTAATGATCAGGAAGCCGCTTTGATTGAGAATATGGCTACATGTAGGTAAAACCAGTGATTGTTGTCTCTTGGGCAGGTTGGTTGGTGTAGTGGTATAGACCTCTGCTCAAGGAGGGGTCACTTTCTCAAGGAGCTGCAAACTCTCCCTTATTCTGAACAAAGTCCCCTCAAATTAAACAAAATTGTTCCTGTTCTGATGGGTAATTCAGATGGGTTCATTTTCCGGACATGTAGGAATTACACCAATTTAATGCCATTAGTTTGTTTCTTCTGTCTGAGTTGCCCAATCTTAATTCTTCTCTTCTGTCTGAACTTGACAATCGCCCTGATTATGAAAACCTTTTCCCTGTTATGTAAGATGTCATTCTAAATTATCTCCCTGAGTGTTAGTCACAATCTCACTGATTGCAAGAGGCAAATGGTGGGTCATATACATGTAGCTCCATGGTTTCCTGTGGGTATTTTTTTCTGTAGAACTTAAAAATCGATGTGAGATATATACACAATGTACATTTTGGGTGCTCCAATACAGGAGGATTAACTGTTCTGGTTGCAATCACCATCTGTATTTACCATGTAGGTAGAACCATGTACTTATTTGGTATTTATAACTTTATTTATCACTTGTTACCAATATTCCTGTAATTTTGTTGCTGTCCGAATGGAAATAAAACAAACAAACAAACAAACATACAAATGTTGGTTTAAGGGTAGAGCCGAAAAGGTACTGTTTGAGACCACATCCTGTTGTTTGAATGCCAAAAGGGTAAGACTTAGACCTGAGATGGATTCAGAAGGAACTAGAGACACAAGGCCAATACATTATGTGAAGTACATCAAGATGTGTGGAAAGGGGGGGGGGGGTCTATAGCACTCCTTCTATTCTAAATAGAAACCTTTTCCACTTTTTTATTGAAAACAGCATATTAAATTGTATGGACATGGAATCTAAAATAGACCAATTGCTAGTGACTCACTTCCCAATGGTAATGATAACACAGTGCTTGGAATAACTACCACTGTTGTCAAGAAACAGCTGTACATTGAAGAGGTTTGTACTGTTAAGCCCTTTTCACAGGACAGCAATTTAGCAATGGTTCCTTGCTTAAAGAAAGAACAGCAATGCTTTTACTGTCTGTAGAGGATGGCAAATTTTAGAGGATTTCACTAGGGATCTTGGATACTCCGTGTGCCTTTTACATGAAGTGCAATTTCACAACCATGCTAAAATTAAGCAAGGGACCCCAGCTAAATTGATGTCGTGCGAAAAGGGCTAGAAAGATACAGTGTCGTGCTGTTGGAGAACAAATTGTTATCTTGCAAATTGTTATCTTGCAAAGTATAATCACTTGGTGAATTTGGCTGTTCCATTTCATGTCGCTTCACCTTTAATGCTTTAAATGTTTTGTACCTCAACCAACGTCATGTCTCACAAAAGCAACATTCATGTAGGTTCACAACATCCTAATTAAAGCATCCGTAGACGTTCAAAACATTCATGGAAAGTCTCTTTTTTGAAAAATGTGTAAGGAAGAACATTCGGCGACGGTAATGTTTCCCAAATGCGGATAGATTGATGGATGTATAGTAATCCATTGGGTGTTCTGAAACAATCGCTAAGTGGGAAATGATTGTAGCCAGGTGCAATGTCTGGCAAAACAATTTGTTTCTTTAAATAATGTAAACATTAAAGAGTTATAAGAACACTTATTACAACTAAATTCAAAGTTCTTGTATTCCAAGTTCATTTGTAAAAAGGAATAATATGTCATCTGGTTTTTGAACTCTTCAGTTTTCAATAATCATTTGGTTTGCGGTAACACCATGTGTGTATCTACTTGCCAGGTAGAGTTGGTTCTTAGAGAACTGTCTTGCTTTATTCTACTTCGCAGAGTAGATTGTTCGGGTGTTCAGGAGACTTCTCAGTTCTGAAAAGAACTGTCCTGCTTATTAACTATTACCTGGGCGGATGGTATAGAAATAGGCTGGGACTAATACTTTCGTAATTAACTGTACTACCGCGGAGTCAGTTCTTGAATTGATCTCAACGTTTTGACTAGCTTGCTCTAGTCATCCTCAATAAACACAAGAAACAGTAACTGTGAACATTTCGTTGAATTCGCACATTCTATATTTTTTACTTTGGGGTTTCTGTACTCTCTTAATGTAAAAGAGTGAAAAAGCATTCTTTGAAGAGCCATGTGAGGGACAACTCTTTTTCAAGTGGTCTTCCTCTCTTTTAGATTGAAGTTTGCATCTTTTTGAGTGATTTTTCACTCTGTCCTTGAGTGAAACCCCTCTAAAAGAGTGAAATAACCACCACTCTTTTCAAAGAGCTATTTGAGGGACAACTCAAAATGTAAAGAGTGATGTTTTTCACCCTTTTACATTTAGAGAGTACATGTTCACAATTTTGTCCTTCGGATGGGACATTAAGCAGTAGGTCCAGTGTGTTTGGATTGGTTGTGCGCAAAAAAGAACCCAGAACACATATTGTGGATGAGTAGGGGGTAACCCCGGTTTTTCAAGCACCCTTGGCTACAGGTTTCCTCAGGCCTGCAAACTGCAGTGATTAAGTTGAGGCAAGTTGAGTTAATTTGATTACCAGAAACATGTTATAATAATATCTCATTAACTCCACTCATGAAACTATTTTTCCCGTTGCACTTATCAGCCGTCAATGTTTGCATACCATCTCTTTAAAGGGAAGGTACACGTTTGGTAATTACTCAACACAAATATTAACCTAAAACTAAAAACTAACTTGGTAATGAGCATTGGAAAGCTGTTGATAATATAAAAAAGTGTGGGAAACGACTCCCTCTGAAGTAACGTAGTTTTTGAGAAAGAGGTAATTCCTCACTCAAATAGTAAGTCTTTTATTCCTATCTGAAAGCACACAAATTCGTAAAACAAGGGTGTTTTTTCTATCATCATTATCTCACACCTTCGACGACCAATTGAGTTCAAATTTTCACCGGCTTGTTATTTTATGCTTATGATGGGATACACCAATTGTGAAGACTAGTCTTTGACCATTACCAATAGTGTACAGTGTCTTTAAATGCACTACAGAATCTCAAATCAGGAACCTGTCCGAATACCCAAACTAATAAAGTATGATTGATGAACTACATCGCTATTATTGAAAGTCTGTTGAGGGTTCTGAGGAAATCACCTGATTCTACTCCCAATAAACATGAATCCAATTTGGACACAATCATGTTCAGAGAGGCTGCACAGTTCCCAACTCCCCAATGCATGAATTTTTCCCCCAACCTGGGGAAAGGACAAATCTGTGTTTGAAAATGTTGATGAAATTACAGATGGAATTACAGATGGAATAATGGATGGAATTATAGATGCCACATGTAGAGTCTGTCACATGGATCGTGACCTAGATTATTCTGCCCTCTTAATGCTGGGATACATTTTTGGTTGACAATTCAATAATTTTGATACTTTATTGGTTAACAAGTAGTATAAATAATGATAATAATAATGCATTTTACAATAAGTATCAATTTGCTTCACATTAGTGCCCTGGTTATTGGGCCAATAACAATCCTGTAATCTTTCTCAGCTCCCTGGGAAGTATACAGCCTGGGGCTGCCGCGTTTCTCAAAAAAAAATTGTAAACACAATATTAACCTCAAATCAAAGGTTTTTATCAAAATGGACAGCCACTAAAAGACATTGATATCGATTAAATTTAAGCAACTTCTTTGTCTTGTCGAAAATGTCATCAAGAAGGTTTTTTGTGAGTCTATGGAGATAATTGAGCCCTAAATATTTGTTTCTTTTACAAAATACATTCAATTGCATCACCTCTGGAACGGCCACAATTATAGCCTGATAATATACTCATGAAGAGATTTCAATCTGAGCGAGCATCTCATCTTGTTTCCATCCTTCCTTAGTTCCTCCAACCTCCCCCCAACTTTCCCTCATTCCTCTCCACACAGCAGAGTCCTCGTTAAGCAATTACTACCATCATCTGACAAAATGAGAAGAATGCTGTCTAGTCCCCTATGACTGGCTCCCCCAAGATCACTAGCAGACGCAGTAAAACCAGGACATAGTAAAAATGCCCCGCGCCACCACTATCGGGTGACTGGTACGTTACCCTATGACATGATTTACCCACTTCAATCGTAATTCTGTATCATATTCAATGAAATCTGGACAGAGGCTTTCACTGAAATAGTGTGTTGCCCGACATAGAGCAGTTCACCGGGAATTGACTTAGGGTTTAAAGATTCATGGTTGTGTATGGAAATGAAATTCTCAAACTTCATGAAAACATTGTGTACATACAAGGTGTATTTTAAATGAAGCTCGCTACAGGCTCAATCTTTCCTGAAATTGTCTTTTTCAAGGAATAAAAAGCCAATTTTTTGTTTGTTTTTTTGTAGAGGTGGTCTTCCTTAAACTACACATGAAATTATAACTGACAAAAATTAAGCGCATGTTGGGGACAATTTCCCCGAAACCTTTAATTCAAACAACAAATCCAAAGTGACTGGAATTTACCTTATGAATTGATAGTGGATATATGCAAAAACAACAGTCAGCATACCAGTTTTAACGAAATGTAGTAGTTTTGCTTACATCATTAAATTCCTTCCTTATCTTGATTAAAACAAAATAAGATCAGTTGTGCCAATTTTGATAACATTTGATTGCTATACCATATCTGGATTCAAAGAGGCTAAGCATATCAGTAGCCACATATCAACCTTTTCTTTTTTCAAGTACTGGTACATCTTTAACTGCCCAGACCAAAATTTGGAATAACTGTCCCGTCTAGTGTGTGGGAATCTGCATCTCTGGGCTGGATACATTTTTATTGACTTTAATATGTTGTGATGTGATTGAGTGAGTCAGTTCTTGGCTAATGCCCTTGTTAAGTCGGTCTCAGTTTTCCTGTGTTAAAATGTGGTGCAGACCATGGGGTAGTGTGTATTTAATTTTAATATTATTTAGTCTACCTCAGAGGCATAAGTGGAGACGTTTGCAGACAAGTGCATCTCAAAATATTCTAAGCAGTTTAACTGATTTTGAATATTCCCAAGAGTACACTGAAATGTTGCATTAGTTATTTGTAAACCTGGACCATTTGGAACAAATTTACTTGTCTATGCAATGAGAAATGTTTTTTTCACCAATTAAGTTTAGTTTCGATCTCTTTCCGAACCCCTCCCACCCCTCCTCTTTCCTCCCCGCCAAACCTCATTTCCCTGAAAAACAACATTTTCTTTGCAGTGTGAACAGTTAACTCTTTATATGGAGAGCAGAGTTGTAGTCAAGTCACTTGGTCCGAGTTCAAGACCAAGTTACAAGTCACTACTATTGTATTTTCAATAATTAGAAAATAATTAATTTGTTCAAAGTTAGTTAAAATTTACCAGGGCCCAATTGCATAGAGCTACGTTAAGCAGAAAGTATTGCATATACATTTTCTGCTTAGCAAAAATAAGCAGGATACCAGTCACAGATTGCACATGTGACATGGTGTTTTAGCTGGTTATCTCAGTCAACTTAAAATTACTTGGTGACTTTTTGTGCTGAAGCACCTCTATCAAATTGGACCCAGATCATGTAGAAGGTGGATCCCCTTTGCTAACTAACTTTTAAAAAAATTATGATCCCAAAAAATGTGGCAAGTTTAGATCTTTATAATCAAATTGTTCGCTATATACGTTTCATTTTTCCTCTCTGTGATGAATCAATTCAATAGTTTATTTGTCCAACATTAAAAAGATAAAAATGGAAAATTTACATGTCAAAACATTGATAAAAAGCATGAGTTATAAGTTTTTGTGTAATTTGTGACTCATGAGTCCCAAGTCCTCTTTGTCAAGTCCAACTGATGATGATAGTCAAGTCCAAGGGTATGCCCAAGTCCGAGTCCTCACAATCATGAAGGAGTCAGACTGACATCTGAGCCCTAGACTCAAACCCTATGACATTGTTTGAAAATAAATGTTTTATTTGTTCAACATTTTATTCTAAACCTCAAAGTTTGAAGCTTTTTCAGGGTGTATGATGCCAGTACAAATCTATATAAAATACAAAAAAAATTGCTTAATTTGTGTCATAAAATCGCATAATCCTATCTATATATATGCATCTATTACATCATTGAAGGATAAAGACTGGAGATAAATCTATGACTGGCATAGCTTTACCAATCTTAATTGTACTTCCCTCTGTGGAAGTCATATTTATTAATACAAATTTCTCAACATTTCTGACTTGGAGAAAGGAAGGTTATGAAATCAGACAACATGAAATGTTAGGCAGGCTGACTGAATGTAACCTTTGGGCGAACCAGAACACAATATAAATGTAGGTTGTACCTGGAATAGATAAAACTTCTGGTGATTCACTTGTTATTTTACAAATACATCCCCTGATTATCTCCGAACAGGAAGGCTAGAAAATAGGAAATTTGTACAACTTTTAGGCTTGTGTAATGTACATGCAGTATGGGAAGTTATGTAACTGCTTTATAATTTGTGACAAGTCTGCGGTATTTATTGTTGGTTGTATGTTTTTTTGGTTTTTTTTTTATAATAAATAATAATTTATTCATTTATAATACTAATAATAATAAGGAAAATTTATATTGCGCATGTATCCACCTAACAAGGTGCTCACAGCGCATGAAAAGAAGAAAACAGAAACAATATTGCCCCCATTCTATAAAATGCACACAAGCGCATTAAGAATGTAGCCTTTGATTTGAGAAAGACTCTGATAGGGTCAAAATGAGGGTTTTGAAATGTGCTTTGATAAGGATCTTTTCATTATATAATGTTTTTGACTGAAAAGCTTTGCTCAGCTGGAAAAAAAATGCTAAGCACCATTTTCTGTTTCTCAGCCTTTTATTAACTTGGACTCTGTTGTTTTATCTTAAAGGCAGTGATGGACACTGTTGGTAATTACCCTGTGACAAGGGTGTTTTTTTTTTTCTTTCATTAATATCTCACAACTTTGTTTGTTATTTTATGCATATGTTGAGATACACCAACTGTGAACAATTACCAACAGAGTCTTGTGTCTTTAATAAAATACAATAAAAAAGTTCCTGGCATTCATCCTTAATGATGGGAAAATCTTGAACTTGTGATATTTTATGATGCTGATATTACACAGTATTGGCATGTACGAGCAAAATCAAAATAACAAAATTTAGTATTGGTATGCATTTGGTACTCCTTCAAAAATTTCTCATAGACTTTCAGATTTTCAAATGGAAGTGTCCTTTGCAAAATGAAAGTGGTTTTGTCCTCTTACACATAAATGCCTGGGCCTCGGGCATTATAGGTAACCTCAATTTGATAGAATTCTCACTATTTTATTTTACCAAAGTGGCACACTTCCCCTGCATGCTCACTTTGTTCCCACGCCCAATCGCCTTATCATTGCTGGAGAAGTTATCTTGAGATACACACTACTCTGCCGGAGGAAATATCCTCCGTAATATGTAAAAATAAATAGCGCTCTTTTATCATCAAGCATAGTATGGGAAGTTATGTAACCATTATCATGTTACATCACAATGTCATGGTGTGAACTAAAGAGCAATGGGTTGTCAGCTTCAAAGAAAGCAACTGATGTATTTGTAGGATTGTGTAAGAAGAGTCTCAAGTTTTGTTTTTAACCTGTTGCGTAATGTCAACGGTTTATACTGTGTTTATTTGAAAATTTCTGCATACACTGTTCTTCATGCTGGCTTTATGGCACAGGATCGTTTTTGTAACTAGCCATGGCAAGACCCAGTGAGATGCCCAAATTTGCCCAAAGCGCATACCAATAATGAGAACAGCTAAAATTTTATATTATTTTGATTTTGCCTGCACATGTATACACCACAATAAAAAATCACAGGTTCTGCATTTTCCCCTCATTTAGGATATATTCCAGGAACTTTTACTTGTATTTTATTAAGCCTATATTAAATTTACAGTAAGGAAATGCCATAAAACTGTACAAATAGTCACAGACATAATATTTATCCTACTTTAGTTTTATTTTTATATTTTATACTTTTTTCGCCTTTGAAAAAAAAAGAAAATCTGTTATTAAAAATTAATAACAGATTTTCTTACAGCCTGACAAATTGATTAAACCCGACATCACTTAGATTAACCAATTAGGTCAGCGTTTGAGCTGAACAAATGTTCCTACTTTTTCCTGAGGACCAAATGTCATGCCTGATAGTTGCAGTGTTGGAAGTATACCATTGTTGTTGGAATAACCTAGATATTCATTCACCCATTTTCATTCACGTGACCCTTGACATTTCCTTGAAGGCCACTCCTCCCCCTCATCCCACTCTTTTGGGGTCACCCCAGATCTCTCAACATTCATCCTCTTTAGATTCTGGAGATGGAATCTGTTCCAGGGATGAGTCACCAAGACATAACCGCTGACAGCAACCCCCAGGGTCATGCAGCCTAGAGAAACGCTTCCGCTCCGAATAGAGGAAATGTTTTATTTTCTTCCTCGGCCCATTCAGGAAAACGAATGTATCCTAAAGTACATTTCATGGGAAGCTATGTTACTCACAGCTGGCTGGGGTAGCGATGACTATCTCTGCCAATATGACATGACTTTGAGATAATCTTGATCCATGAGAAGATCATGTTTGTCTTCATCATAGCCAAGAATTGCACTGTGACTTCCGGCCCTTTACCTCTCACCCCCTCACCCGATTACACACCAAGGACGAGATAATACTAATTAATAATAATAAACTACAGCATTTGTAAGGCGCACTTTACTAAAAAGGCGCCGGTCAAGTTTTGTTAAGACCATTGTTAGAAAGCAAGGTGTTTTGAGTTTCTGCTGGAAGAAGAGAGTGATGTTGTGTATTTGTCTGAGGTATTCCGGAAGTAAGTTCCAGAGTCTTGGTGCTATGTTGTAGTAAGCCCTGTCCCCATAACTGGCCAGGCCAGGCAAGATACTGATATTTGTTTCATGTGACACATTTCCCTTTCAAAGACGCTGAAATTTATTCATTACGACTTCCATTGGTTAAGTGCCATGTTCAAGTGGTCAAACACATCAAAGTAAAGTTGAAATAGCTTAGTCTCTAGACTGTGGGTTCCAACCTTGACGTGGCTGGTCATTGCACTTATGTCCTTCAGCAAGACACTATAGACTCGTTATATATGGCTCTTTATCTACTGTGTCTCAAAGCGCTTATCATCATTTAGGTCCAGACAGGTTTTTGATAGTTTTTGAGTTATGAGACCTATTTATGTAACACCTTCTTTAGGGTGTACAATGTGCTCTGGCGCATTCAGCAGCCACGGCCTGAAACACTGGGGCCGACCCCTTCTCTAATAACAGTTAAGTGTGTTCTTTTACATGCATTACATAAAACATGGGATCAACAGCTTTTACAACACATCCAAAGGACGAGGCAATATTAAGTCTCTTGCTGAAAAATACAAGTGTCAAGACCAGGACTCGAACCCTTATTCTACTGATCAGAAACACAATAATGTAGCTTGAGTCTGGTGCTCTTGACCACGCAGCCGTGACATACCAGGAGTAGATGGTTACACAGACAATTCCCTACAATCTATATATACGGCCACCGCATATACCTACATTTATTCAAATGAAACCATTGTTTATATTTGGTTAAGTATGGAGGGCAGGACTTTGAGAACTTTTCAGACGCCAATGAAATGCTTGAGAATGAGATAATGGAAGGTTTTCAAGCAGAGAGTTAGTTCTTCGACCAATAAGACCATCAACCAATTTGGCATGAAGTGCATCTTCAAGTATTACTTCTTGAATTCTTAAATAAGAATGATCATCATCCATGTTGTAACTTCCTTTTAGCATGTGTAGTGTTAGTCAGGATTTCCTGAACCTCAACTTTCTTTTTCAACATAAAAAGAGACTTGTACATGTATGACAGGCGACTTGAAACATCTTCTGGAAAAATTTGTCTTTTCTCAAAAGATGAATATAGTGAATGACTTGTGTTAAGATCCCTTTTGCAACATTGAAAAAACTTGGGGCAATTGCATAGACCTGTCGTCAGCAAATGTTGGTGCTTATATTAACGTCACCTACAAATTTGCTGGTAGCAATCACGCCCACACCAACAGGCAACCCATGTCAAGCTGGCATATCAAGAAATTCTCTTTGAACTTCCGTCGTTAGGACTTTATGGGTTTTTTTTTGTGATGTCCAAAACGGTTTTGTGTGCCAAAGCAAAGTGAGGACGTATTCACTCTGTTAAAACACCTGATTCTTTATTTCAATCAATGAGTGGACACACTCAAACCCATGTCGACACAGTCAATCAAGGTCTTCTCTTTTTTTCTCCAACAGTTTGAACTTTTTTTTCTTTTTTTTAAGTGAAGCTAGGGTGTCCTGTCTTTCAAACTGCCTGGATCCCTGTTGTTGAAATCTTCGTTGTCATGCTCACAAATGTTTAACAGACACGGACAAATAACCTTGTATAATAAACTGTTAAGTCACTTAAAGTTTTATTCATGCAGACACTTTAAACAACCCTACATCAGTGCTGAAATACATTAAAATGTATCTCTCCCTTTTGGCATCTCATGACTCTCCTCAGATTTATTTTTGATAGCCCCCCCCCCCCATCTCCTTTCTCCGACGTCATCAGTGCAGCATCTTAAGACTTTGGACATTTATTAGACTTGATCGACCCCCGTCTGTCTGTCTTATTAGTAGGAGACACTATGTCAAAGTTATCATGACCAGACAGGATATACAATCATCCTCTTTAAGGGACGTATTATGTAACCTGTTTTGCAATTTTGACTGTCGTGTCGTGCCGACTTGAGATACCTGTTTTTTTTAAGTAATTCCTTTACCCCCTTGATACTTCCTCTGCATGGCCACTCTAATAACTGGAGGAATTTTAGAGCTGTGAGGAGGGGGGAGTGTCCAAGTTCATGAAACCCTGTTTGACATTGACATCACAGGTGCAGTGTTAAGAACTACCTATAGGTCAAAGCCATGCATCAAGGGGCCAATTATTAGTAATCAATTTGGATATTGTGTAATGACCCCATGTTTGTTGGACAGTTTATTGTTGTGTTGGTGAGAAAACTTTTTGAAAACTTTTCATTTTTTTAAATTTATTTATTATTATTTGTTTTTTTTTTGGGGGGGCGGGGTTTTTAAGAGCTGAGTTCTTTCATATTCTCTTTTATGTGGAGGTGGATAACTGACCTCTGGTTTGACCTTCCTGCACTTTACCAATTAATATTTCTAGACCTATGCTGGCAGTTTCCCTATCTTTTAGTATTTGTGTTCGGGGTGCCAGTCAGAAGCTGAACTGCTATACACTCCTTTCTTTTTTCCTAAGAAAGGACTAGGAGCCTTAATTTATATTTAATTTTAAATAAACTAATTAATCAAACTTGTAGTTTTCTCACAAAGAATTCTGTTAGATGTGAACAGTTTTGAATGTGCAAATGGTTAAGAAAATGGATGGTTCTAAGTGGTAACTGGTTAACTGTGACATCATCAATGATACTTTGCCACAGCAAAGAGTGTTGTATTCATAATACATTTTGAAAATTTGATAATAAAACAGTGCCATCGTGGCACAAATTTTCAAGAAGAGAAAAAAGCAGAGCATGGCACTTCTTAAAATGGGGTTTAAACAAGTGCCATGTAATCAAAGACTTTGGGTGCTAAGTTGTTCATTGCTTAGTTCTGAGCATGTGCATATTTGAACATTGAATTTACCTGGTGTGTCTGCTGTCACTATTGACCAGAACATCTCAACTTGCTACAACAATTTGGATGATTTGGCTCTAAAGGTACTGCAGTGTCAAAGACCAGTATTCTCCCTAGGTGTATCCACAAACTTGCATAAAATAACAATTTCTGTGACCATTTGGACTTAATTGGTCATCACAGTTGCAAGATAATAAAGAAAGAAAAAAAAACCTTGTTGCACATCTCACCACTTCCAAGGGAGTTTTTATGCTAACAATTATTTTGAGTAAATTACCAAAAGTGCCCAGTGCCTTTAATATTATTGTATACATGAACATGTATATCGTGCGAGGCGTGTCTGTTTAGTGGGCGTCTTATGTGCGTGACATTTTTCTTTCAATCTGTGACTCTCGGCACCTGTTTGATGCAGAGTCTGTCATTCCTATTGATGAGATGTAAATCTATCATTTTCTTAAAACTAAATGTCTTGGCTCTCAAAATCGCTGAGCTAATGTTTAAAAATAAAATGAAGGTTTGAAGACAGGTTTGTACTTTCTGGTGTTCTCCCCCCCCCCCCCCCCTTACCGCCTACATCTTCATGTAAGCCTGTATGCTTCATTTTTTAACGGGCGAGGGCACCAAGGCAATTTCTTGTTCATAAAAGGCACCCAATGATGAAATTGCAAACTTCTACTGGAGCATTTTAAGGGCACAAATGCAATGACCAGGGGGCATGGAGGCAATCGCCTTTGTTGCCTTCCAGTATCAGGCATGAATCTACATTCATAAATACCTCAGACATTTTCGCTATTCCTATTGGTGGAGAGCGCGTCACACGGGTGTGTATAAACTTTTGTTTATGACCAGTAAAAAGTGTTGAAACATGGGCGTGACATAGTTCATAATTGGAGGGGTGTTGTGTTGAAAGAAATCATTTGAACAATTATAATTTTTGCATTTATTTTTACTTTTTGACCAAAAAAGGGTTGATGTTTTTGACCGCAAAAGGTATTTATGAATGGGAATCAAAGTGTGTAGAATCGGTTTTCAACTAGTGGCTTAAACCCGCCAAGGCCTATTTCTTGATAATTTACCTCGACTTCGTCTTGGTAAGATTATCAAGATTATCAAGATTATCAAGATTATCAAGATTATCAAGATTATCAAGATTATTATAAGATTATCAAGATTATCTTACCTCGACTTCGTCTTGGTAAGATTATCAAGAACCAGGCGTCGTTGGGATCAACCCACTAGTTGAAAACCTCTTCACCACACATTGATTCCCTTATTAATTACTCCGAAAGGGTATGCATAGCATCAGTAAGATTGCATAAATTTTCACAGATTTTGGCGTAACTGAGACAGTGTATGAAGATGGTCATGCATCGCAAACTTCCCTTGAAACATTTGACAGACAAGCTCATTGGTCTAGTAGTAAGACGTCTGCTCCAGAATGGCAAAAGTCCTGGGTTGGAATTCCACCGTAGTAGTTTTTTTCTTTGGGATTTATTCACAGGACTTGGGCACTGTTATATACAGTTAGAACACATCACTTTTAGAGAAATTACAAAGAATCACTTGTTTGTATGTAGTTATACAGAAACCCAGGTGAAAGTTTTAATCAGTATGGTCTGTCCCGGCTGTGGCTGTTGCAGCCTGATTGCTTGAGGATGGTGATTAAAATTTGTGCTTAATTGAAAAGTGTTTATTTGTTAAGCATCTTATCTAGGTTTTTCATAATTCTACTTGGCTCTTGGCAAGCTGTACACACTGTACATGACATGCAATTACTCTAAGTACATTAAACAGCTGTTCTATGACATAGCAGCATTTATGTGTGGGAGAACTTCTTTTGTTCTTCCTCTTACAGTGATCAATTTACAGTTGTTCCTAGAAGGACATTTGAAGCTACATTAACATTTAATTTGTTAGATGCCACAAATGTTTCTTGGCAGGCAAGTTCAGAATGTCAGTAAGACATCCTGTCTCTCTACACTTATGTGGATTCAAGGTCTTTAACTTTGATTCATAAATACCTCAGACAGTTTCACTATTCCTATTGGTGGAGAGCGCGTCACGTGGGTGTGTATAATCTTTGTTTATGACTAGTAAAAAGTGTTAAAAACATGGGCGTGACACGCGAGCTTGCACCTGTGCTTATAAGACAGTTTCTTCATTCCTATTGGTTCTTGCCCAATGGCCGGGACAGTTGTGGCACATCACGCGATACGCGCGACGCGCACAGAATTCCCTTATAAGTGTTTACCCGAGGGCCTTACCATTTCACAGCTGGAGGGGTGTTACAATTTTTGCATTTATTTTACTTTTTGACAAAAAAGTGTTGATGTTTTTTGACCGAGAAAGTATTTATGAATAGGAATCAAAGTGTGGTGAAGAGGATTTCAACTAGTGGTTTAAACCCGCCAAGGCCTGGTTCTTGATAATTTACCTTGACTTCGTCTCAGTAAAACTATCAAGAACTAGGCCTCATTGGGTTTAAACAACTAGTTGAAAACCTCTTCATCACACATTGATTCCCTTATTTAAATTGTAAATTTTGTGTACTGATTATTTTTTGTATACTGATGTTCGATGTGTGGCGTCACAAATGTCAAGACCTCAAAGGGCTCACTCATCTTTCGAGACCCAAGACTTTACAAACCAAGACCTTACTGTTCGAGACCAAGACTTGTAAGAAGTGTTAATACAAAAATTTGATAAAAATGTACTTGTTAGATGCCAAGAGCTCAAGTAATTATGGTTGCACCTCTTAACTAATAAAATATCTCTTAACTTTAGACATACAGAAGATCTCAGTCGAGACCTCCACCCTTGCCTTTTCCTGAGATTTGTTTGATTGTCTTTAAAGCCATTGGACCCTTTCGGTTCAGAAAAAAAAATAAAAGTTCACAGATTTACAAATAACTTACAGGGTTTACAGAAGGCAATGGTGAAAGACTTCTCTTGAAATATTGTTCCATGAAATGTTTTACTTTTTGAGAAAACAGCAAAACAGTATAAATTCTCGTTAACGAGAATTACGGATTTATTTTTAACACCTGTCATGACACGGCGAAACGCGCGGAAACAAGGGTGGGTTTTTCCGTTATTTTCTCCCGACTCCGATGACCAATAAAGCCCAAATTTTCACAGGTTTGTTATTTGATATAGAAGTTGTGATTCACGAAGTGTGGGCCTTGGACAATACTGTTAACCTAAAGGGTCCAATGGCTTTAAAACAGGGTATATACATAGACCATGAATGAAACTGTCCCAGTTTCAGATGGTTGGGGGAGGGGGGGGGTTGGAGCGGTGCAGGTAAAAGTGTCAAAATATTTCTGAAATGAATGATGAACCAGAAACACTACTCAAAGTAACATACACTGGCTTCTGGCCAAAGTTTTAAATTTTCTTGTTTGTTTTATTTTGGCTGTCGGCACGTGGGAAGTTGGTCTTGATAATTTGCCAAGGAGGATGAGAGTCTGTCAAAATGAATTTAGTATGGCAACTTTGAGGTCGATCATTGCCATTAGTGGATTTTTTTTTTTACCCAAATAATGAATTAATTAGTAATCAAGTAGCAATTCAATAGTATAAGACCATATTCGAGTTACAGTCCTACTGATTGTGGCTGCACCATGGCTTGATCAAATTGGTGTGTACATGCATCAAAGCATAAACCCATAGCAATACCATTAGCGATAGTCGAAGCCGTAGCCACACTTTCAGACATGGCCTACCTAATTCACTTGTACAAGGTACTTTTATACAAATATTGACTGCTTTGAGTGCTATGGTTAAAACTATGACTCCCTCGGTGATCCCCGGAGCGTTCTATTTTCCCTCGGCTTCACCCCGGGAAAATAGAACGCTCCGGGGATCACCGAGGGAGTCATAGTTTTAACCATTGCACGAGTAAAAGCAGTCAATATTTGTTTTATAACACCCCAAACATTTCTAAATACTGTACGATTATTATTAAGTTACAGACCTGAATTCTACAATCCACAGACGACGCAAGTACAGATTGCAAACACTTTTACTTACTGTGTTGCATGTAGTGTTGTGCAATCAGAAATGGTTACAGGAAAATATCATTTATCATTCTTGTACATGCAACGGACATCTGGGTACTGCACGCCGTGTGCTAGTCTGTCAGACTAGCGCATGGCAAACCGACGCGCTATCACATGGCCGTCGTCTGGCAAAACTAAAACATGTCATGTGACGCGCTCTAAACCAATGAGCAGGCAGAATACTTGCAAGGGGTGTTATGAAGGTTTATATGGGTGTGACCAGGAACCAATTTATAAAGCTGTTTCAGCAAAAAGTATTGATTACAAAAAGTTTTGGCTGGTAACCCTATTCTGGTAAACATAATCTTGTTGTGCTTAGTTACTTTTTGTGCTTTAGCAGCTCTATGAAATTGGGCCCAGAATATTAGTCTAGCAAAGCATGTTGGCATGCCTTGTACTTTGTTGTCCGCTTCTGTTTGTGTAGATCTTTCAAGGGTCTAATAACATGGCAGGGAATCAAAGAGGAATAAATACTGGGAGATAGATGTCAGCTGGTTTGTGTTCAATTCACAAAGTTGCCTCAATCTTAGAGGAACTATTACAGGCCTGGTATTACATGCAGGCCACAGAAGCCATTGCCTCCATTGCTCCTGGTCTTGGCCTTGGTGCCCCTTCAAAAGTTTCCCATTGACTGCATGATTGTCCAATGAAAGTGCCCTTTTCAAATGGCCTTGCCCTTCCTAAGATGAAATTCCAAGCATGTATTAACGTGATGAAAAGAGAAAGTTGAGTCTCAACCCATTACAAATGATGAGGTCACCTTATGCCTTATTTTGGGCGCCATATCAAGACAGATTTGGAGTACTCATATTTGACAATTTTGGGAACTTTTACCAACACTGGGCCACGTTTTGAAAATGATCTGATAACACCCAAATGCCAGAATGGCTACAGGATGTAACCCATAGGAAGAAGAAGTGACTGGGCTCAGAAAATGTCACTATTAGGACTTGGATGTGAGTTTGGATGAGTTTTGGCAAAACTGCAAGATCTATAAAAAACAAATCCATAAACTGTTTTCATTGCAGTCCAGATGTGCAGGCCTAAGGAGATGTTCTTTTTATTGATAAGCATCCTACAAGTGTGTGAAGTTTTCACTTCAATTCTGCCTGGCATGTAGGATGTATTGTTCACTGACTCAACAAGTAACTTATGAACTGTGTGGCATGGTGATTCACTGAGGATGCATGCACTTTTATTATCTGTGGTCAGTGGCCTGATAGTGTAGAGCTGCTGAGCCCAAATATTATAGCTCAGTGAAACTTGTCTGTTCAGCTGAAATAGACGAACTGCCTCTAGCTACAGGGCAACCTCGCTAGTCTAGTTGGTAAGACACTGCTCTAGAATTGCAATGGTCGTGGCTTCGTATACCACTCGAGTAATATGCCTGTGATATTTTTTTCGCAGAACTTGAGGAAAGTACTGAGTATACAGTGCAAACACACATCAGTGTATGGGTAAAAAAAAAACGAAATTAATATTTTTTAGCCCTGAAGCAAATTTGAAATCTGTTATAGCTGTTATTTGTTTGTGTCGGATGTAAATAAAACCTGCTCTTTTATCTACGTCTCTAAACTGTTCCACTAGTGCTGAGGATACTGATCCAAAAAGATTTTTTGAATATTTAACTCCAGGGCTTATTTAAAAAAAGTTGAAATGGCATTATTTCACTTAAAACTTGGATCATAGTTTCAGATCTTTTTGTCAGCAATGACACTCGAACCTGAAGTAAGCAAGTACCATTTGGCCCTTAGTTCAAATAATAGAAATCACCTGAGGATTTTCTTGTTTAGTGTTTAAAGCCATTGGACCCTTTCGGTAAACAGTATTGTCCAAGGCCCACACTTCGTGTATCACAACTTCTATATCAAATAACAAACCTGTGAAAATTTGGGCTTAATCGGTCATCGGAGTCGGGAGAAAATAACGGGAAAACCCACCCTTGTATCCGCGCGTTTCGCCATGTCATGACATGTGTTTAAAATAAATCCGTAATTCTCGTTAACAAGAATTTATATTGTTTTACTGTTTTCTCAAAAAGTAAAGCATTTCATGGAATAATATTTCAAGAGAAGTATTTCACCACTACCTTCTGTAAACCCTGTAAGTTATTTGTAAATCTGTGAACTTTTTTTTTTTTTTTCTGTACCGAAAGGGTCCAATGGCTTTAAGGGGTTTTAGGAGTTGTACAATACTTGTTGAATCCAATGTGATTCAAGCATCTAGAGAAAAGAAACAGACCAATGGGAGACTTTTGTTAATGGGATCGCTTCTCGTGTTGTTAATTTGATCATCTGGTAATATCCTACATTTCTTGGCATGACTCACCCTCGTGTAATCCATCTGTAATTTTTCTTTATTGATGATTTCCATTTCAATTCTTGGGATTTTTTTTATGGAACTGGGGGATGCGGGAAATCCGTACCCATGACAGGGGAGGATTTTAAAGTATAGATCACAAGTAGAAAATCCCCCTTCCTCCCCCGAGGATTCCAGCTGGGTGGCTTTGATCTTCATTACAACTTGATTTGTTTACTGTCGTTTGTAATGACAGGTCTGAATCGGGGACGGCTTGATGTGAGACAAATGATTAAGATGGATGCAAACGTAGTCAGCGACACATTGTACTTTTTAAAAGTTTTCCATTCTGCATACATTGACTTGACCAGACACAACAATTTTAACTGAACCGTGGTCATACTTAGTGCACAAGTGAAGCAAATTTGTGTAGTGTTACAGTACAAAAATAATAGTAATTTTTGACTAATACTTCAACCCTATTTACAAAGGGTCATCGTCACAAGCCCTATGGACTGTTTCATCACCTGTTATGTATTTATCTGCATATTTATTTTGTTTTTACCCATAAATACAACATCATTGTTAACACCGTTAACTCAGTATTTTCCCAAGCTCTGTGAAACAAAATTCCACAAGAGCAGAAAACAAAAACCTACCAACTAATCCAAACTTAACAAATCAAAATTTTCATTAAAAAAATATTAAACCTCACTTAGACAATGTGGTGTCTATAATTACACTATGATTTTACAATAACAAAATTGTTACAATTATTATTTATTTTTAATATTAATTTGTTTTCATCTCTCAAACATAACTAAACGGATGGGGTTCGGGGTCCCCACCTCTTTCATAACTTTAGTTCCCACCCATCCCCACCTGCAGTCACTACTACACTGAAAATGGGTCCGTCAATTACTTACTGCCGTTAATTGTTATCCAGGTAAGATGCAACATTGATAACTAAATTAGCAAAGTAATCAATTGCTTCCAGCAGTTCACTTAGTAATGATTTAATTTATGCCTCTATGAACTGACACCAAGGTTTGGTTAACCATTCATAAATACCTAAGACAGTTTATCCATTCTGATTGGTCGAGAGGGCATCACGTGGGAGTTGTTTACCCAAGGGTCTTACCGTTTCATAGCTGCAGGGGTGTTGTGTTGAAAGAAATCATTGAACAATTATAATTTTTGCATTTATTTTACATTTTGAACAACAAGTGTTGATGTTTTTTGACCGAAAAATGTATTATGAATGGGAATCAAAGTGTGTTGAATCGGTTTTCAACTAGTGGTTTAAACCCGCCGAGGCCTGGTTCTTAATAATTTACCTTGACTTTGTCTCGGTAAAATTATCAAGAACCAGGCCTCGGCGGGTTTAGACCACTAGTTGAAAACCTCTTCACCACACATTGATTCTCTTATTGCAACAAAACTCAAAAGTGAGAATAAAACGAAACATTTCCTTGAACTGACACCAACCTTGTGTGTGTGTAAAGCACTCTGACCTACATTTTATCACAACTGACATACACAAATTGTAATACATTGAATGGTGTTCCTTAAAGACCCTGGACACACCTTTGGTAAATGTCAAAGACCATTCTTGTCACTTGGTGTATCTCAACATATGCATAAAATAACAAACCTGTGAAAATTTTCGCTTAATCGGTTGTCGAAGTTGCGAGATAATAATGAAAGAAAAAACACCCTTGTCACACAAAGTTGTGTGCTTTCAGATGCTTGATTTCGAGACCTCAAATTCTAAACTTGAGGCCTTAAAATCAAATTCGTGGAAAATTACTTCTTTCTCGAAAACTATGTCACTTCAGAGGGAGCCGTTTCTCACAATGTTTTATACTATCAACCTCTCCCCATTACTCATTACAACGTAAGGTTTTATGCTAATAATTATTTTGAGTAATTTCCGATAGTGTCCACGGCCTTTAAGAAAGCGGACAATGTCTGTTTGGGTTCATTTTTATTGCTGCGAAATAGCACAAACCTCTCTTGCTTTATAGCTCATTAATTAGGACGAAAAGAAGCAAAATTTGAAGTTCAAAGCATCAAGTCACCACTGTAAGAAAACAAGTTGAAAATACCCATATTTTGTAGGAAAGCTTGATTTTAAAAAACAATCACCTTTTTATGCTGCTTTCTCCAATTGACCAAATTTACCTGACGTCATCACCAGAATAATCTTGGAACTGCCATATTGGTGAGCAATGTCACTGTACGTTATTCAGTTAAGCGGGCATTTAAGGCAGCGTCGCCTTTACACATAAACCTAATGCCAACATTGCACAGTCGCTGCGTGTGACGCGCGTGCAAGGGGTCAATTGCTTCTTTTTACTGGGTTCTACATTTGTGTGTCAGTTCATGCTTGGAGGTAGAATTAGACTCCATGATTCCCGCTAGGTGACAAATTGTTTTAAATGTATAAGATTGATATTAATTGATACTTTATGATTGATTTTGATTCAGGATTGACATTAATTAGAATGATATATCTCATCATCAGTTTTGTATCTGGTGTGTTTTATATTAACGATTATCTGTCACAGCATTGATTTTCTCAAATCCCTCCATATGGTTCGGGATGAGGAAATGTCATCTTGAAAGGTGAAATAATTTCCTGTTTATATTTTTCAAAGTTTGCTCTCTCTTCAAAATTCTTAATTCAATGATTATGAATTTTAACGAGTTGATAGCTGAAAGGTAAGTAAGTCATTATTGTTGGCAGTTTTGAAAGAGTTAATTAATGCCTTCTTGTGTTTTGTTAAATGCACCATAAAACACAGTGCGACAATTGTTTTAATTTATGTGCTGTAATTCGCGATTTATTTACCACTAATGCAGCCTGACTTAGGCTCATGTTGTGGCACAGTTGTAGCAGTGGCAATGGCCTGGCTTTGCCCTGGCTTTGGCCTGGTTCTGGTTTATCTCGTGGCTTCTTTTGTAGAGGTGGGTTTGACCACCTATGAGACCTGACTGTGGCCTAATTGTAACAGGTGTTGGGGTAGTGGGAAATACATGTAGCCTGCCTTTGCCATAGTTGAGGTCTGGGGCCTGGTTTATTCTGTGCCTATGGTTGTGTTGGTGGGTTTGACCATGGAGGAAGAAAAATGAGACCTGACTGTGGCCTGTAGCATAGGTAAGGCAGCGGCAATGGCATGCTTTTGCCCTAGCTGTCGCCTGGTGCCTGGTTTATCCTGTGCCTATGGTTGTAGTGAGGGCGGGTTTGACCATCTATGAGACATGACTGTGGCCTGTAGCATAGGTAAAGCAGTGGCAATGGCATGCCTTTGCCCTAGCTGTGGCCTGGTGCCTGGTTTATCCTGTGCCTATGCTTGTGGTGGTGTGTTTGATCACCAATGATACCAGACTGTGGCCTGTAGCATAGGTAAAGCAGTGGCAATAGCATGCCTTTGCCCTAGCTGTGGCCTGGTGTCTGGTTTATCCTGTGCCTATGCTTGTGGTGGTGTGTTTGATCACCTATGAGACCTGACTGTGGCCTGAACCGTAGGTGAGGCAGTGGAAATAGCCTGCCTTTGCCCTAGCTGTGGCCTGGTGTCTGGTTTATCCTGTGCCTATGCTTGTGGTGGTGTGTTTGATCACCTATGAGACCTGACTGTGGCCTGAACCGTAGGTGAGGCAGTGGAAATAGCCTGCCTTTGCCCTAGCTGTGGCCTGGTGCCTGGTTTATCCTGTACCTATGCTTGTGGTGGTGTGTTTGATCACCTATGAGGCCTGACTGTGGCCTGAACCGTAGGTGAGGCAGTGGAAATAGCCTGCCTTTGCCCTAGCTGTGGCCTGGTGCCTGGTTTATCCTGTGCCTATGCTTGTGGTGGTGTGTTTGATCACCTATGAGACCTGACTGTGGCCTGAACCGTAGGTGAGGCAGTGGAAATAGCCTGCCTTTGCCCTAGCTGTGGCCTGGTGCCTGGTTTATCCTGTGCCTATGGTTGTGGTGGTGTGTTTGATCACCTATGAGACCTGACTGTGGCCTGAACCGTAGGTGAGGCAGTGGCAATGGCATGCCTTTGCCTTAGCTTTGGCCTGGTGCCTGGTTTATCCTGTGCCTATGGTTGTGGTGGTGTGTTTGACCACCTAATGAGACCTGACTGTGGCCTAATTGTAGCATAAGTGTGTATTTGGCGTTGCTTTAAACATATCTGTGGCTCTGGCTGTGGGTGTCTAATGGGTGATGTTTGTGCAGCAATGCTAAGTCATTAAATGGTGGAATTTAGTCAACTACAGTCGGCAACATTTTTTTTATACAAGAGTCAATGTGAAACACCTGTACTTAAAATGTCATCTTTGAGAAGGATGACTGAGGAGTCAGGAAACAAAGCTGCCAAACTTCTTTAATGTTCAAAATACACGTACAAATTTATCGAAATGCACATAAAATGTGGTTAGTGTTGATCAAAAATACAAGTGACAGTTTTTAGATTTCCACTGTTTTTGTGTTTATAATTTTTTGTTTTGCTTTGTTGAGTTTTTAACAAGAGAGAACAATTGTTTCCTTTCCCTTTAAGTTATACAAAATTTGGAAACCTTTCTTGAATTACGTTTATTTTCTTCTCGCTGATGGATCTTGTTGCAATTAGCAGGCTTAAAACACCATGTATTTCCCTGTTGCGGGATAATGTTGTATTCTACAGACAAGGCAACTTTGAAGGGGCTAGGGTTAAGTACATTGTACGTCGTGTTTACACACCCCATATAATTGTTTGTAGGTGGGCTGTAATGATTTTCTGTGGTGGACACCACCATACAATATCCAAATAATAAATAACAAAAAAACAACTTTGTGTCCCTGAATAAAAATCAATCAGGCAGGCCTTGCAGTTTTGTCCAAAGATGGCACGCAATATGGAAATTGAAGATTACCTCAATTTACTTGTTTGCTTTACATTTTCACCTCCACGAGTTACCGATAAGGTGTCACAACATGAGGTGTGTTTTTCTTCTTCAAAGGGTCAAGACTTTATGAGATTTGGGGAGTGGATCCATTGAATGTGGTGCTTAAAGGTGGGGTCATAGAACGTTTTTTGTCAATCTAACGCTGGTGTGTAGGACAAATTATGAAGAAAGTCACATGTAAAAGTTTCAGCTGAATAGGCCTACAGTATCTACTTGCTGAGAAAACAGCACAGTATTTTTTTACAAGAATGGTCCACATTTGGTCAGATGACAGTGGGTACCAACTACATCTTTGGCTGCAGCATTCTCAAAATCTGAGAAATGTTTCATGCATGAATCTTTTCTCAGATTAAAATGTTTTGGGGGCAAAACATTTCCAAACCATACAACTTCAAAGGGAATTCTTTTAGCAAGTTTTCATGGTCATAAATCTTCTAGGAGTATTAACCAATATATGACCCTGCTTTTAAAGGATTCTTGTAGCTATACATAAATAAAGATAAGGATCTATTTCATTCTTACTCTCTTTGTGCTGGAACTTCTTTATTTTATCCCTTTTTTCATTCCAACCCGTGAAAATTTTGTCAAGTTAAGTGAAGAAAACAAAAGTTTATGTTTTACTTATTTTGATTGCTGCAATCAAAATGAGTAATGAGGGTGATTGGTGGGAGGATGTTTTATTGTTTTTTAAGACGAATCTGTTTCTCTTGAGTATTGTTACTGAGGGTATAAACTTTATAATATCATTGAGCTTTCTGTAGTTTGTATGTACACTAAGCTCTTGAGAATCAAAAAGTCCTACTCTACAGAAATAGATCAAAATATGAAATGCAATACATGCATTGTGTACTGTTCTGCTCCCTCCTGGCATTTACTTCTAATTTAAGCTCACCGATGTTACACACAGGAGAAATTAGTTCCAGATCAAGGGGGTTTATAAAAAGATTACCTGTACCCATGCAAGTTTCCCCTAGTCAATTTATGAATGTTTGCGGACTCACAATTTCCTCGAGGTTTCCTCATGGCTTTTATCGGGTGTTTCCTACACTCTGATTTCCAAATTAAGCCATAAATTTAATTGAGTTTGCCATTCAGTGTTGTTCAAAGCTGTAGGCCTTTTATATTTTGGTGCCATACGCGGGTTATAACCTTTTGATTTTATCATTTTATGCGGTGGCAGGTAAAGATAAACAGTTTTGATGCATTCTTAAATATTGGAGTTTCGTTCCTGCAGACACTGCAACTGGGTGTTTTTTCGCAAAGAAAAGTACCCAAAATGAGCTTTTCAAGACTTTTGTCAAACCACTAGACTACATAGACTACTTGGTGATCATGTCGGCATAGTCCTACCTCATTCCCTACCCTTTTAACCTCTGTGGACCAGGATTCGAATCCAAACTCAGACTGGAGCCTTGCATGTGTATTGGGTTTCCATTCCCTCACTAATTGCGAAGGTTTTCCCCATTGAGGGTTTTCCTCCCACATCTAAAACTGAACATTGTTTCTTGTTTCTTATTCATCCCATTATGTGCTCTAGTTGTGCTGTTGGATGTGTAAATGAACAATCATAAAAAATGGCACTCATAACAAAATTATTGACCATAAAGGGAAGACCACCAACATAGGGCTAGTTAGCTCAGTTAGTAGAGCCCTAGCATATTTACCTGGAGGTCGCAGACTCAAGTCCCGCCCTTGTAATTTTTTCTTTGTTCAACCCCAAATTAGTAAAGAATCGTAATAAGGAAAGTATAGCTTAAATTTCTCAGCACCTCATTTCAAGTATTTTTGCTTAAACCACATTAAACTTTTGTCCTACCACAATATAGCACACACATTTGTCTATGAAAAAGTAATGTCTTCAAACATGCTTTCAGCGTGTTGTTTTTTCCGAAGCTTAAAAAAGTACCTTTAACTTCAAAGATTGCAGGAAAAATATGACCACACACAGCAAGAGTTCAATCGCAACATGTCTCAGTCAATTGAATTCTTATCACAGCTCGTCCAGCGGCTTAAGGGTGGAGGCAATTTGTAAAGATATGCCAAGTGTTACCACACACTGATAAAGTGTAAAGAATCTCAAGACCCAGTGACAAGATCGCATGATCATTTTGGAAACGAGCAAGAGGAGGGCGGCACCTTGCCACACACTGCGTTTCATTGCACCTCCCTGCTAGACACTTAACTTTAGCAAGTGTGAACATTAATACCTACTGTGTCATTTGTTCAGTCAAATCGTCCTGGACCTTTTTTCCATCCGTGCACTGTTTCTTGGTCAACGGTGTCAGGCAGCTGTCTGGTGTCATACATGATACAGACATTGACTTTGGGAAATGATGGCAGCCTAATTGACAGATTCTTGGTGCAATGTGGGGGTTTATATGCGCCTTACTCTGTATTCTGATGATGGTTTTTATTCTAACAAATGCTGTTTTATTTTATTTTATTCGGGTCTTGGGTGTATTCCTAAAAAGGAACATCTCCATATGGTCCGAACTGGTTCAAAAGCATTCATCAGCCATTTTGATATGAAATAAATTCATGCAATAATTTATAGAGCTGCTATTCGGCCAATTTATGGCTTAGTGATCAAAGCTCTGCTAACCTGAAGCGCACGAAAAGGCAAGTTAACCTTCTGTTGCCTACTGTATGAAAATGAATGATGAAACAGTGCAAATCCATGGTAAACGCGCAAGCTGGCTGGCTAATTTTCTTGCTAACCTATGAAATGTGGTTGCGCAAACAAATTGCTCTGCTATAATTAGCTCAAAAATGTGCGTACTGTTAAGCAGCACTATGAAATTGCAGTGACCATAGCCAAAGTTTTTGACTTGAACGCAGCCCTTTCATGTTGTGTAGGGAATTTAACATAAAATAAATATTGTGTTTTGACTTTAGCTCTAACCATTCTGTCATTCATAATTATAGGATGGGACCAGACTGGGAGCAAACAGATAGCCTGGTCCTGTTGTTAGCAATGACAATATAAATATAACAAAGTGTCCAAAATAAGGGCTAACAAGGTGGCAGCGGCTATGGTAATACCACTGCGTAACATTGTTCGCTGCAGCCAGTGACCGTGGGCCAATTTTATAGAGCTGCTTCAAGAACAGCCTTAGGAGGAAATTATTATCCATAAGGTGGGGAGGGGGGATCATACGCTTGAGACAGTGAACAATTATGGATCAACTGACGTAGGTTGGGAGCTTGAGAGCAAAACGCTTAACATTCCACATCAAATAAAAATACTTTTAATAATCTTTTAATGTTTTAGCATTTTAATTTAAATCTGGAGCTAACATACATTCTCTCAGAAGTGTGTTAAGGTACTTGAATAAAATCTTATAATCCAGGTCTCGAGATGTGGTGCCCACCAAGTGCACAAGGTAGCATATCGGGCCTATCTGCGCAAATTGCGCGCTGATACGTGCTAGGGCTTGGGTTGTTATGCAGTTGGGCGGGGGGGGGGGGGGGGGGCTTTAGATCAGAATTCTAAACATCAAGACAACATAGGCGAACAACCAAAATTTTGTCCAGAATGCCCTGATTATGGACAATTCGGGGGACAACCCTAATTGCACTCTCATTGAATTAAATAATAATAATAATAATAATAATACCAAAACTTGTATAGCGCCCTAATCATGTGTAAACATGCTCTAGGGCGCTGAACATGGAAAAATAGACAAACTAAAACATAAGAAAATACTGAATTATAACAACGGGAGTAAACATTCTTAAAAACATTCAATGCATATGTAATCTCTCACTAGCTTTATGTAAAAGGTACAACAATTGTTTTTGTGTAATTTAGTGTAAGTTAGTTGTCATTCTTTTTGTTTTCAAGAATATACCATAGAAAACTTCACACTACCTACAGCATCTGTTTCTTTTTAGGAAACATATTTAATTATTATTCCAAATCGGCAAGTTGCCCTATCAGTACTCTCTGTACCATGAACCCCTTCTTCAGGGAACTTGTTACAGAAATTTTTTTAAGGATGCAAACTTTTCAATGTTCCTTTAAGACATAAAATACCATGTTGAATAACTCACCCTAAGTCAGACACTTTGCTCCCATGTACTCAAACATTCCTGTATTACTTTTAAGTCGGATTTGGAATATAGCACGACAGAAATCTAAAGAGGTTTGCTCTTATAAATGTTTCAACGCTGCATTTGATTTTCTCTCTGACATCACTATCCCCGCCAATCCCCCACCCCACCCCACCTTCCCCATGACACTGTGCACCTCATAATGTGTTCCAACTTAATTGCAATATGACACCATGTACTAGAAGCAGTTTGGTGATGGCTTATTTGAGATTAACTCCCCTCTCCAAGCTGCAACAGGAAAAGGGTAGAAGAGGGATTGGATTCTAAAATAGTAAAGCCTTTTTGAAACAGGAAGACTGTGTCCAAATAGACCTTTCTCATGGTGGGAAGCAATCTTGTATTCATTCTATTTAAAACAATGTGATCAAACCGAGGCTGGAAGGAGAAAAATAGTCAAGTATAGTATAGGGAGAATCCATAGAGTTATAAGAACTAGAGGGCGCACGAGTGATGCTTCGTGCACAAACGCCACGGGACCGCAAGATGACAAGCGCGTTATTCTGCACGCGCGTTGAATATGAAATACACGTTTGAGTTTGTTTTTTTATTGAACGCTCACGCGATGCTGTTTGTTCAACTTACAAAATGGCCGCACAAACACACGCTGTGAGATGCCAGTTTTGTCAACTTAGAAAATGGCCGCCTGTGCGCATGCCGGGGCGCGTATAAAGGCCAGTGCGCCCTCTAGTTCTTATACATAACTCTATGGGAGAATCACTATTTCATGTTGCTATTGCACAAAGGGAATAAGGTAATGGTCTAGGGATGAAACAGGTCTTGAGGCCATTATACACTTTCGGTACAGAAGAGAAGAAAAAAAATTACAGATTTACAAATAGTTTACAGGGTTTACAGAAGGTAATGGTGAAAGACTTCTCTTGAAATATTGTTCCATGAAATGCTTTACTTTTTGAGAAAACATTAAAACAATATAAATTCTCGTTAGCGAGAATTACCGATTTATTTTAAACACATGTCATGACACGGCGAAACGTGCGGAAACAAGAGTGGGTTTTCCTGTTATTTTCTCCTGACTCCGATGACCGATTGAGCCTAAATTTTCACAGGTTTGTTATTTTATATATAAGTTGTGATACACGAAATGTGGGACTTGGACAATACTGTTTACCGAAAGTGTATAATGGCTTTAAAGCTGTCGCCTGTGGGTGTTGCTATAGGCCTCATTGGTTTCCATGCAGATGGGGATATGGCCTTCCTTCTTGATCCTCAGCAATGGCAGGGATGCTAAAACCTAAGCTGCTATTTTATTGTCAATACTTCTTATCAGCAAGACAATTTAGTCTCAATCCGTGAAAGCTCGCTGATTCTTGAGTTGATACCATTGCAAATCCACCAGAGAAACATTTCCATCTGAATTACTGTCAAAAGGGAGAAATTAGCAGTTGAAGCACCCACTCAAACATTTTTGTATTAACAACAAAAGTTATAATAATAAACAGAACAAAATAAAAATATCCTTTATTTTATTCATTACGTAATTAATAGAAAGGAAAAATAAATAAATAAATAAAGCAAAATAAAACGTTGCTGATTTTGATTGCAACAATCAAAGTAAGGCACAGATGTTTTTATTTGTTGTTGGGAATCAAAATCTTTGGCAGGCAAGATTGATCAAAAATGAATTGGTCAATATAAGAAGATATCTTTATTTTCAAATATGGAATCATTGAAGTCTGCCAAGGAATACACAATGGTTTTGGAACTACACATTAAAGTTGCATTCTTTCAGAATGGAAAAATTCTGGAATAGTCTCAATACTGTTCTGAGTGCAGCAGGCAGGTCATGCTGGGTGAAAATCCCAGACTCAGTTTTATTTTACTGACTAACAATTAAAACCCTGATGGGCAATAAATCCCCAACATTTGGTCATATGTGTTTCCAAATGTGTCAGAGTAAACCACATTGAAATACATGAACAACAGGTGCTTTGGGTTGACACAGCTTTTTTTATTCCCTTCATTTTCCCATGTATTTGTTGTTAAACTCTTCTATTGTTTGCAGTAGTACTATTAATGTGGAATGACTTGCTACATGTATGTTCAGTGTTGCAATACATGTAGTCGCTAACTAGAAGTGGTAGTATGCCACTAAAATGCTGAGTTTACAAGAACTAAGTCTCAATCCAATACCGGTGGACCGTTGTCTTGGTATTGGGTTTTGGTCTTAGACTTGCAAGTTTTCGTTGGTCTGTAGGCCTACTCTGAAAATTTCAGCTCTCTGTTTCCATTTCCAAATCTTTTCTGGGTTTTTTATTATTGCAATCTTGGTTGTAGTCTCAGATCTTTATATCTCAATTTTACTCTATTTATATACAATACAATACAATACAATACAATACAATACAATGGGTTTTTATATAGCGCAATTTCATTTAGACCACAGCGCTTTAGACAAACAATAGCAATGCAAATAATACAATGAATGAACAAACAAGCAATAAACAGAAACTAAGGAAAAAGATGTTTTTAAGTGCTCTCTTGAAAACAGGCAGTGAAATTGAGGTGCGTATTGTGATGGGAAGATGGTTCCACAGTCCTGGAGCGGCTAAGGAAAATGATTTATATGCAGCGGATTTTTACAGGCAACTTGAAGGCAATAGACCGATCCAGTACGGAGCGTACGTGTGAGCAAGAACACGTGGGGCTCTCCAATGCCTTTCTGCAAACTCTGCCGTGCGCGCCAAGCATACGTGCATGCATGTCGGACCTTAGTGTCGGACCTTTGTTGCGGTGTGATTGGTCATTATAACACCCCTTACCAATATTCTGCCTTTTCATTGGTTTAGAGCGCGTCACATGATATGTCTTAGTTTTGCTAGACAACGGCCGTGTGATAGTGCATCGGTTTGCCGTGCGCCAGTCCGAAAGACTAGCACACGGCGTGCAGTACCCAGACGTCCGTTGCGTGTACGAGGATGATAAATTAATAGTCTGTAACCATTTCGGATTACATGACACTAAATGCAGAGCACAGTAAAAGTTTTCGCAATCTGTATTCGCGTCGTCCGTGGATTGTAGCATTCAGGTCTGTAACTTAATAGTACAGTATTTAGAAATGTTTGGGGTGTTATAAAACAAATATTGGCTGCTTTCACTCGGCAATGGTTTAAACTATGACTATCACCTCGGGAGTCAAAGTTTTAACCATAGCACTCGAAGCAGTCAATATTTGTATAATACACAATGGGGTGGAGCTTAACGGATCGGTCTATTGCTAGCAAAATGAACCTTTCAGTAGCACAAGAGATTTGTTGTGGACGTTTAAAATGTAAATGTCTGGTTGCCTGTTAATTGCCTGGTGTGACATGGCCCATCTTTGACGTCTCAACTTTCAATCATTCAGATACTTATTCTTTTTCTTAGCTTCAAATCTTATTGTTATACCTCAGGTAACAAATCGGGAAGTTTCATTGGTCGAGAACCAACCACGTGATGTGATACAAAAACGGATGTACCATGGCTGCACAGTGCGAAGGGTAACATGAGTGATGTTTACCAGTGTACATCACCTTGAACAATCCCACCGTTGGTCGATTTCAAGCGCTGTGTACGAAACACCCGCAAGTTTGAGGGAACAGTGAAGAATTGTTTCATATTTTAACAACTGTTCGTCTGCTTATAAATGCATAATCCCGTCAGATTTATATTTGAAGCTGTTAACAGAACTTTGAGAAGAGGAATAATAATGTTACCGAGGTATAACAAAACAATTGTTGCCGCTGTGACGGGGGTCCATAGGTTTTTAAATGGCTTCGCCTCGGGTGCCATTTTCCCCCTCAAGTGTACAAAACGCCATGGACCCCGTCAAAGCATGCAACAGTTGTATACTGAAACATCTCTTTATTTTCTTCAAGAAAATTTATGTACTTTCTGCAAGGCTAACCAGAAATATGTCCAAGTATTAGTAAAAGATATTTAAAACAAGATGTAATTACATCAACCCGGATGTTTGACCACCCAAAGGCGACAATTGCATGTGTGTGTCAGCGTGGTTTTTCTATGTCATTTTCACTGTCCCACATGGGAACTGACTTCAGTATCACAGGAAAAGGAGAAAATGTTGGCCACTTATCAGGAGATAACTCTGGTAGTCTATTAGCAGAAATGGTGACTGAGATTATAGCAAATTGCAGAAAGTTCAAGCAAGAGTCTACAGGTCATTAAACTGGCTGTAGAGTGCTTTTTCTTACCAAGTACAGTTCCATCCGCCGAAGTCAGTCATACTGTACATTTACAGCACGAACAGAACATTGGTCATTGACCGTATCTTTGAAGTTTTAGCTTTATAATTAGTTAGATTTCAGTTGAAAATATTTATATAAAAAATGCATATTATTACCAATGTTGTACTTTGTCTTTGATTAATGACTGTACAGAACATTGGTGTAAACAGACATTTTCATGTGGTGGAATGGGTGTAAGTGGGGAGGGGGGGGGGCTGTTCAATGTACATGTATTGAATCAATCATTTGTGCAATACTTAAATCCCATGTAGATGGGTCAAGAGCATGTGCTAGTGACCACCCCCCCCCCCACAACTTGTAGTTACACCACTGGTACAGAAATTATAACAAAAGCTGCCCCCTGCCCCCCCCCCCCCCACCCCCCACCTCATGGTTTTGTATTCCGAACCATTTTAAACTCTCGTACTGCTTATAACTTGTATTTAAAGTCTTCCCCAGGCAGCAGACAAAATCAACGGTTCTGCTTCTGCTTATCAACCAAAATGACCAATAGTGTATCCAAAGACTTGTACTGCCTCATGTTTTCAAGCCTATATTATTAGAAGCTAAACAAAATTAAAACAAAAACTCTTCAAGAGTCGCAAACATGAGGCCATTACCATCTTTTTCATTTAATCTTATAGTTAGAAGAATAAAATATGGTCGGAGTTAGTAAGGAATCTAACAATGTTTAGTTAGTGCTGCCATTTTGGATATTGTAGTATTAAACATATCTGGGGTTTATTAATCCTGAAGTACTTCCACTTGCGCAACATGAATTGCATAAAAATATGGATAAACAAGGCTGAAAATAGGGCGTCAAAACTGTCAGTAAATCGCTACAGACATTTCTGTAATGCAAGGGAAGTTATCCTTTATAGTTCATGGCTAGATGTTGTTATGTTTACCTTGTTGAGTGTCTGGCACATGGGCCTTGGTTTTTCTCTTAATAAAAAAATTGTATCTATAGCTTTCAATGACCGTGATTTGTTATGATAAAACACTTTATGGGCGTTTTTCAGGACATTGGTCCAGGTGTGAATGGTTAAATAATAAGGGAATAAAAGGGTAGCGACGAGTTCTTAAATGTCCGTTTAAAACCGGCAGGGTCGTTGCCGTGTGATAAAGGCCCAAGCTGAAGGCGAGGGCCTTAATCGCATGACAATGACCCTGCAAGGTTTTAAACGGACGTTTTAGAACGAGTCACTACTCTTATATTCCCATTTATAAATGCCCTTTTTACTAAGAGCTATGAATCGCGTTCTGCGTGAAAACTTTGCCTGAGACACGGAACCCAGCCGGTTTTTAACAGCTCCAGCTGGTTATTATCAACCGTTTAAACACCCACACCTGACGCGCTCTCCACCAATAGGAGTAGATAAACTGTCCGAGGTGTTTATGACGGAATGTACTTTTATGGACCACTGCCTTTTTGGGGAAACCCAGATATTCAGAGATGAATAAATACACCACAGACTCCCACAGGATGCTTGAAATTGAGGGTGTTCTCGTTCTTTGTTGCCAAGTTTGTGCGAAATACATGACCTCTAAGGATAACATTGAGATAGCTTTTATTTATTAGATGAAGATTGAGTCTTTTTGTTTTGAGCCTGGAGGTTTTTTTCCCTTCCTCCCATGATGGTTTTGTCTGGAAGCCAGAGACGTGATCACAACCTGATATTTGATTTCATTTTTTGTTGCGGGTTTAAACCCACATGGTGACCTGTCTATGACCGTAGTTCAACCAGACATTTCTGAAATATAGATTTATTAAAACCACTTCTCACAGTGCTTTATGTGTTGTTGGTGCTTTTCTTTTTCATTTGAATACCTTACTGAGTGAGCTACATTCTGATGACTTCTACCCCATTTTTTCTGTGTTTTTCTACCGTTAGGTCAAATTCTTCAAAGTCAGCCTGATGGTTCAGATCTTCTGGAATCACCAACTAGTGTGGATCCTAAACTTCACAGTCCATCATCATGAGAAATATCTTAACTATTCTAAGGGTTGGTGTGCACTGGTAGAACATAATCAACTTTCAATCAGGGCCCAACTTCTTAAAGCTGTTTAGCAGAAAATACCGCTTGACACATTTCTTTGCGAAGCAAAAATTGTGTGGGCACCAGTCACATGAATGAAACTTTATGTAACTTTGGGTGGTAACTGGTTTCTGTCAAGCAATACTTTTCGGTGCTAAGCAAGTTTTTGTTCTGATAGGCCGTATGTGGGCCCATATGTTTGAAGCGACCACCTTAAGTGAACAATGTCACAAGCTCAAACGGGGCCTTCACTGAGGTCAAAGAAAGACCTGTCATTGGCTGAGAGTTGCGCGTGGCTTGTAGCTCTTACTGAGGTCAAAGAAAGACCTGTTATCGGCTGAGAGTTGCGCGTGGCATGTATCATCTTTGTTTGATCAGCGAGCCTATATGGTGGGGTCTTCAAATTACCTTTGAACCATTCACATCCCAAGGAGACTATCGGAACTCCTCTAGTGGTAGAAGAAATTATAGGGTAAATTTTTTTTTTGGGGGGGGGGGGGTGGTCTCGGCTCGAAAAAAAAGTCTAGACTTAGTTTCATTTTTCAAGGGGTTTGGATTTTCACAAGTGTCTGATCGGCAACTTCTTAAGTACACTAACTTCTGTAAAAGTCGGCGACATTTTGTGTTGACTTTACACAGGTGAACTTCCTGTTATCATTTTCGTATCAGTGCACTAGTTTCCTTGCATTAAAGGGATAGTTTATTTAATAGATGTCAACTTTGTATCAGGGATATAGAATATAATTTTTTATTTTTTTTTACCCATACACCGATGTGTAATAAGCATTGTATACTCAGTACTTTCTTATGCTCTGTAACAAAGAGCATATTTGGGCAACTATGTCACTGCACGTTTATCAACTGATGATTGTATCCAATGGAATCGATGGATCTGACAATGGGCCCCTGTCTTTATCCTTGCGGATAAAGACAGGGGCCCAGTCTAGTATCTGTGGGTGCATTCGATAAGCTTCCCTGGGTCTACCCCGCGGTGCTCACTCGGGTGAGCCCCTGACAAGAGCTAAACGAACGATCACTCACCGCTCTCGTAGTTACGTCATGCACCTGGGGCTAGCCCCCACTAGTGACCCACTCCACAAGCAGGGCACTGGGGGCTGGGGCTGACCCGGGTGAGCCCCTGGAAAGACGTCAAAGCTATTCGAACGCAGCGGGGGCAGACCGGGTCGACCCAGGGAAGCTAACCGAAGGCACCCAATGTTGAAAACATTCCAAAGGCTCCCATCAGGCAACATAATGACTATCATATTGTACATGTACATCCCCTGAGTGGTGTGTGCAGCAGGACCACATGTTTAGTAGGTTAAACTTCACTAGTCAGTTTTAGGGCTGGTTTTCTTGTTACATGCGACGAGCTTTAAACCATATGAATGAAGAAATAAGTTAGATAATTTAAGAATGAATTTAAACTGTGTGACTTAAAAGATTTGGGTACTTTTTCAAAATGTCCATAGATTTACATTAAACTTACAGGGTTTGAAGATAATGACAGTGGAAAGCTTCCCTTCAAATCTTACTTACTGAGGTGCTTAAGTTTTTGAGTAAAACAATGTCATGAAAATACATTTGTAAATGATTAAAATAATTTTCGTCTCATGAGTCAAAAAATTATTTTCATGACATGGTTTTACTCATTTCCCCAAAACTACAGCACCTCAGCACGTAGTATTTTCAGGGAAGCTTTCTACTATCATTATCTTCAAACTGTGTAAGTTTAGTGTACATCTGTGGACATTGTGTTTTTTGTCCTACAAAAGTTACAGAGACCCTTTATCGACTACAATATGGCTAGGTTTCTCTTTACATTCTAAGAGCATCACCTTTATTAAGAATGAAGAAATAATTCACAACATTTAAACAAGTTTGAACTGTATTACTGTACTACAATATTAATTTCAGTGTGTCTATTTTTGGTGTCTGGGTAATTTTGTCTCAGTATTATGGAATCTAAGGCCAGTCTGATTTATATTTATATCAATGTTGTTGTAGTAACCTGTCCCTCTTCTATTATGTTTTCAACATGTTTCAAAAGCCTCAAGGATTCCCTATTTATTTTTGCTTGTTCATTTCCATGTGCATAGACGACCATAGAAACATTCACCTTGCCCCACATTCATAAGCTCTAGCACCCACCGACACATGGTCCCAAGATTGACGCCAGTAATCCGAATGTTCCCGCCTCCTGATCCTGAGTCATAATCATATAGGCTGATGCGTAAAGATAGGAGAGGGCACTGGGTTTTCTCGAGACTCTTGTCGGTGTGGAAAAGCTGTCATGTCTCATTGTGAAAATGTTTCGCTGACGGAGGAAGTAATCTATTTTCTAAAAAGTGTCTTCCTAAGTTCAATGCAGTCATTATTAAATGCTTGTGTATGGCGATTTTTATGTACTGCTAATATAAGCCTTTTTTAGATATGGTGGATACAATTCTACAACACTATTAGGTTTGGGTAAATTTGTGTGTAAACGCCCACTGAACCACACAGTGCACTCCTTTTGCATCCACCATACTTCAAAAAGGCTATAACAAGCGCACTAGTATTGCATCTGCCATGAGGTACATGTATGGCGGATGCAATAAGATACCAACACTTATATAGTCAAACGCTAACTATAGGATTAATAGAATGTACAAATTAAAATAAATTAAGAAACTGATTTTAAAACAAGTGTCCTTGAGCAAGGCACTTAACCATAGTTGCTTCTCTTTAACCAGGTGTATAAATGGGTGCTAAGTGCTAGGTTAAGCAACTTTAGGTTGTATGCTTCCCACAGATTTGATAAAGTTAGAGGAATGGTATCAAAGTATGTCTGATGAACAGGGATCACTAAGTTATAAAGGGCTTGCTCTAGCTATCTTTCTCTTTGATCTAGCTACTAGGATATATGCAAAATATACAAATAAAGCATTGCTATTATTATTATTATTATAAACTTATTTCACAAATTTGTCATTGAAATGAATTGATAGACTAACATGAATATGAAATATGTAGCAATGTATGTGGAACTCCATCTGTGAACATTTCAGCTGTTCGGGCAAAAAAGTGGAATAAATAAACAAATATGTATATCTTTGTTTCAACTTGTAAATTGGACAACACTGTTTACTTATTGATTGTGCAGTTCACATCCTTTCAGAATGTAAATTTTGTTTTGTCACCCAAGAGGATATTAATATCTTGAATGTGGTATTCCAATGGTGTAGTCAGGCCCCTACTGCAAGCTGCAGCATTAAATGACACAATGAATTGTTTTGTACTGAAAAGTACTTGTCTTCATATTAATTCCTTTTTTACTGAAATAACCAATTGACTGTATTGAATTGGAATTCTGCGGGAAGTCGGTTTTTTCTCAGGTATTTTAAATGCAAGTGAGTGTTTGCAAGTCTGCATGGATTAAGAACTATTTGCAATTTAAGCCAATAGGGATGTTATCCAGATTCCACTCCCCCCTTGTTGTAAGCGGACCCAGCCGTTGTGCAATGATAAGCAGTAACTTCAGGTAATACCATGGGGAAATATTCCCAGTTCAGGAAGTTCTGTACCTTCCTTTAGCCTGGTAATCTATATCTATGCCCCAACTAGGAAGTTCTGCCTCTTTCTGTGGAGTCAGAAATTAGGTTCAGTGTAATTCGCATTTCTGCTTTCGAGCTCTTTAGCTTTGTTAAAAGCTGCTTCAATTAGTAAATTTACGTATCACTGTGCGAAAGGTGTAAATTTAGGATTAACAAAACCCATTGCTAAACGAGATAGAAAAACATATGAGATAAGTGCCGTAACGGCCTGGTTAGGGGAAGGGCCTACCCCCCCCCCCCCCCCCCCCACACACACACACCACAATTTGGATACCCTAGACATTCATTATGAAGTTTTGTTTTTACTCTGTTTCACTAGGCGTCCCCCCCCAAAAAAAAAAAAAAAAAAAAAAAAGATGCTGAAACTAAAATTGTCCGCCTCTTTTTGAAAACAGTAAATCAGTATTCATGTCATGTTAATGCACACAGTTGATGAACGCTTTTTGTTTATGGAACTATCCGTCTCTAATAAACGCTTACTTGGATTATAAAAGTTCAAGAGACACTTTGATGTTTATTCTCATTCAGATAAATGGAACCCAACATAGATTGGGAAGGAATAACATAGTCTGGTTCCTCTTTATTATAATTTGCCTAGAATGCTATTACACACAAGGAACATTATGGATCAGACATTGTTGTCTGAAGAAGGGAGTAACGAACATTTTCTGCTGGAAAAAGATAAGATAAGATAAGATAAGAACTTTATTATCCCACACTGGGGAAGTTAAAACTGGCCATGATTCAAACAGTACAGACAAAACGCTTAAAATTATTAATTATTTAACAACAAACAGATAGATACAAATATTAATTAAGAATATCAGGTACTAAAATAGGCTTAAAGGCTTAAAGGCAATTATTAATGTGCAAAATTAAATTTTAAGAAAACTAGGTGTAAAAGTTTATTTGGTTTTCTACAGTTCATCAATTGTTTTAGGAAGGTTAAATTCTGCATGGGAAAGGGAAAACATGTCCTTTGGGCAATTCTAGCAGCAAAATGTCTTGTATGTCTTGTATTCTATCAGTAGCCATTTTGTTTCTTACGACCTTCACACTACTTTGTCTGCATGGAAGAGGGCGTAGAACCTTACACTCTTCTTCCAGTCACACGACGAATTATATGATGTTCACTTTAAAGTTGGACCTTTTCTGGAAGTTATTTGTTTAATTGTTCGTGTAATATTTAAACAAATATTACCTGTTACTTATTTATTGTTTCTTTTGTGATAGTCTTCATGATATTTTTAAGAGATTATTGTTAAGTTGAGATTATTGTTGTAGTACGTTCTGGTTCAACTTCTGAGAATCCAGTCTGAGTGTGAATGTTGAGGTTTATTGTTTCCTTTTTATAGAACCCTCACACATATCCTTTGGTTTCGTCTTCTTGGTTGATGAAACAATAGCCACTAACCAAAGGTGAACATTACAAGGATAATACAAAACAAATACAACAACATTTCACCGCAGAGGAATTGTTTTGCCGCATGTTTGTCCTTTTCTAGAGAGACTTGCTCCCGGCAAAGACTCGTCTCCGCCAGGGTTGGTCAGTCTTAAAGGCATTGGAGAAGGCTTTCAATTGTCAACGACCATGTGTTCTATCTAACTTGGTGTATTCCAACATTATGCATAACATAACAATCCTGTGAAATTTTGACTCAATTGGTCATCGAAGTTGTAAGAAAATCATGGCAGAAAAACACCCTTGTTTTACACATATTTGTGTGCTTTCTGAATCCTAACAAGGCTTCATGCGAAGTATTTTGATTTTATAGGGAGAAATTACCTCTTTCTCCAAAACTATACGTAACTTCAGAGGGAGCCGTTTCTCACTATGTGTTTTACAGGCAGGAGCTCCCCATTGCTCGTTAACAATAATTTTGAGTAATCACCAATAGTGTCCAGTGCCTTTAATCATGAAAGTGTAAAAATGGAACTTGTTAATAATGGTAGACTGATTAACTAATTTGACGATTAATTGTGGTGTAGTAACAATTTCCTGTTTTGTGGAAGGTTGTCTGCCATGGGCAAGTTCGACTTAGAGTACACTACGTGTATTCAAAACCACATTGATGTTACATGCTAGTGGTCACCGCAACAAACTTGATTTTTCCCGTTCCCATTTTACTCTTCAGCTGACTCAACGGATAGCAATCAACAGTTTGTGTTCAAGGAAAGACAATTAACATGATGACATGCAGACAAAAAGTACAAAGCAAGTGAACAATTTATGTAAGCCGACTTAGCTCCCTGTTTTACGGTAGTTTGTCGTCGATTTTGGTTTCGGTCTTTCTTTCTTCTTTTCTTTTTTTTCTGGGGGGTGGGGGCGTAGAATATTTATGGGTGTTATTGTTATTTTTTGTTCTGTACCTCTTTGAATCACCCTGTTTTGTGTGGGTGCTAGTTCGGGATATCAGCAGAAATGTAAACGCCGCGGTGGATGGAATTGCTGCACAAGGAGCGATCGTTGTCGAATTCCACATTAATAAAGTTTCAGCTATACATCTGTTCAATTAACATTAGGTAAATTCATTCAGCCAATAAAGTGCAGACGAAACTGTTCCGTAAAAAAATAAGTAAGCCACCCAAGGCAGGAAATGGCTGTTGGGTATAGGAAGCGTCTGTATGTGGCCATCAATAAATACCTGCGTGTATGTGTTTACAATTAATGTTCGTGGTCACAACAGATACAATAGAACGCTTAGGGGAATGATGGTATACATCTTTCGTCAACTCTCAAAACAAAAATGTTCCCCGTGACTGTAAACTTGTACTCCCCAAGCGTAGTAAAGTTATAGTCACTGCTGCAGAGTTCCATCCCGTAACAGTAATCAACCCTAGATCTAAACTTCCCGTGTGTATAGTAATGTGAACAGAACCCAGCTCCCCAGTCATGCCACACGCGCACTGTGATTGGACAAAGAAGTAAGACTACCAACACCACGTGACTTCTAACATCACGCCTACTCGGCTGTGTTTTAGGGGATCCTCTAAATTAGCTGGGCTCAAGGAGTTAATGTTGCATATGTGATGCGGATCGCAACGTGGAGAGGCCCACCTGGACTTGCCGCGCTGTACAAATCCTAAACACACGATACAAAATCTGGTCGCCAGCCGTTCGAGATAAAACAAAACCGTGAACGCCTGCCGTGCCGCTTGGATTTTGCTTATTTGTTTTGTTTTGATCCAGGATTATTTTAGAAGTTTTACGTGAGGAATGTTACTTTTATGATTCTGTGCATAATATCCATGAGAAGTTTTCCAAAGGATTAAAAAGCCTGTCTGGATGCAAGAAGATTGATTTTGGTAAGTCTGATGAACAAAACAAAATGTCTTTATTTTGTGTTTAATAATAAATAGAGCCCCTGATCATTAATTGGTGGTAACAAACTATTGTCCCTTGCATGTCCACAACACAGTAACTTGACTGTCAACCTTTTCTTTGTTGCCAATTGTTTTAGTAGTGCTCTAAGACTATCAATGCTTGTTTTCATTCGAATGTACCGGTACGAAAGTGTAACGCAAGGCAATATTTTGATAATTATTTTTTTGTTGAAATCTAAGTGATAAATATTTTTACATAATGCAGACTAGACGGGACAATGGTATGTTGATTTTAACGGGTCACTCGAAGGTCGTGCATCAACTACGTTAAGTTTGTGTCATGTGTCCTTTCGGATGGTTTGCCGACTATAGTATTATGATTCAAATGTTTTCTCTTTCGGTTTTTCCCCCCTTTTTTCTCAGGCTAATTGCTGGTATCCTAATAAGTCTTACTTTTGTATACTTATCTGTCAAGTGTTGCCCTGGTTCATTTTTAGTTCCTTTTTAAAAGCTCCCGAGTTGACGCGTTATCGAATCGAGGAAGTTATCATTCGTCAAGTAGACGTCGCCAGGGTTGGCATTTTGGGTTAGTTTCGTCTCATATAGAAACTGTCAAATCAATTTGTGATTTGAAGATAGTGTAGAAGGGTTACAGATGCAGTCCCGGTTTCATTGGAGGATGTGCGTTGATTGCGCTTTAGAAGGTTTTTTCTTTTCTTTTTTATTGGGGGGGGGGGGGGCGGGGATGGGTTGGGTGGAAGAGCTGTCTGTAGCAGTGATGAATTCTACCGTTGTGATAGAAGTGACATAAAATCAACGGTCCAAGGAAACTTGGTGACTTTTATGGCCTTACTTTACTAGGAGAGTACTTTTGCTTTTCAGACTATTGATTATTATAACGTCGTCCTTTTAATCCAATATTTGTTGAGTCATGAAGGTAGACTACCTGTATGGGCTTTCCTCCATGGTTGATTCAGGGTCAGTTACAAGTACTTAATGTGTCGGCATGTGGCTGCAGCAATGAGTCTATATTATGCCCAAGTGTATTACGTAATACATCCTTTTTCTGTAGTGTTTGTTCCTACTTTCGACAGTTTATTGGGGGTTTTCTATTTGTGTTCTTGCCTTTGTAAACCTGTTGCCTCTTTAGTTTATTGATGTTTTATTTGTTTGTCGATTTCATTCATGTTTTCATGTATTTTTATTCTTTTGTTTTACTTTATTTTTATTTGTACATTTATTAATTTATTTGTTCGTTTATTCGTTAAATGTTTTCGTTTTCTTCATATATTTATTTATATATTTTTGGTAGGGGGTTGGGTCTTTCGTTTTGGCTTAAACCTAATTTTTTTTCTTTCTTTCTTTGTGTATTTGGTGGAGGGGTGCACTATAAGGGGGAGAGGGTGCTGATGAAGACTCTTTTAGTTCTGATCTCTGAGAGTTCATTTATATGTTTGTATTGATATGTATGGATTCATTTTCAATATTGACCCCACAACCCCTCCCCTTTTGTTTTACTTATGTTTGCACAATAACGCTCCAGTCATCCAAAGCATGGAACTTTGCTGAAATAGAACTTCGTTGGGGGTAGCAACTGTCGGAAATGGGTGAAGGGCTTAGATGATTTACAAACTCAGGGGCCAAGGATGAACACAATTAAATTGCCAGAATGTATTCTCAAGTCAGACTTTGTATTTGATGAATGAAGGAAATCATTCAAAGAACATTGGTAGACTTGAACCCAGAGATTGTTTGATTAATCGTGCGATCATATGAACACATTGAGATGACGAACATTTGGCGTGGGGAGTGTGCGACCCCGTTAATACAAGGCAGTTGTAATTGGGCTATAAAGCACGGCTACTTTCACTTAAATGTCGCACCAAAGAGCCGCACAGTGAAGGTATGGTACCTTTAAATGAATGACCACAAAAACTTACTATAGGTAAATGAGTATGGCATTTTGAACGATACCCTTAAGGAATGTTGTTTAAGAGAATATATTAAGAAACATTCAATGGAGTTGCATCTATAATCATAATAATAATAACAGCATTTATAAAGCGCCATACATGCCCAAAATTGCTCTAATCAACGAGTCTCTTGTCAGTTGGGTATATCCGTCAGTTGTCATCGAGGTTTTTTTTATATTATCATTTTGTACTAATAATAAACCACAAGGGAAACTGAGTGGGTAAACTTTGAAATGATTTTTGGGGTTGAACAAAGAATTGACTAGAATGGGATTCGAACCAACGACCTCCGTTGGTTGGACACAGAATTGACTATAGAGGTGGATTCGAACCAACGACCTCCGGATTACCGGAGGTCGTTGGTTCGAGTCCCACTCTAGTCAATTCTTTGTTTCCGGAGGTCGTTGGTTCGAATCCATTCTTTGTTCAACCCCAAAAAACATTTTGTACTACCTGAAGTTTAGTATTTGTGTTACTTGTGCTTGGCCGTTTTACTTTGCTAATTTTAGAGACAACAGTTTTGTTTTGTAATTTGACACAGACCTGAACATTCGGCATCTTTTTGTGTGTGCAATTGGCCACAAGGAAACTGGAAATTTTATAGAAACGCAAAAGCAGGCTGTGGTGATGCAAGTTGGGACGGGTATCAAACATCAGAACAGAACGGTAAAAAGACACCGTCTGTTCACTGTCTTGAACAATAAGACCTACATGTATGCAACGCAGAGGTCATGATCTATGTAGCCTCCCTGGGTTTTACTCTTCCCTTAATAACTTTGCCGTATCAAAATATTCATCATAATACTCCGAGTTCAAAGCACTTTACAGTAGTTCAGTTCAGTTCTTACGATGTAGTTTCTGGGTCACTTTCTGCGTTTCAAGATAATTGTGATATTGAAACAATGGAGAGGTTTTTATCCCCCGGAGGAGTCATAATTTTGACTGAACTCAAAAATTAATACCGGTGAGCTGAAATGTTACAGATCAAGAAAGTCAAATAACTCTTCTGAAATGGGTTAACTGCATACCAACAAATTAGCTCATAAAAGTCAGGTTTGTCAGGTGCGGAGTGACAATAAGCTGGATAAATAACACAACATTACATTAATTTTGTAAAAAGCTTGGTGTTTGCTGTTTAGTGCAGCAATGTTGCAGCAAAGCTGTGGAGTATATAAAACATTTGAAGAAACTGAAGAAACTCACAAGTAAGTGCAGTTTGGGTGTATGGGCAATTTCAATGCGTAAGGAAAGCGGAGGTTTTTTTTTTGCGCTGATCTGTTGGTTGAGTTTTTGGGAATGATCGTTTTGGAGAATAACACAACCAGTGTTTTAGGGAATAATACAATCTTACATTCTCTCTCTTTTTAATGTTTGGACATAGAACCACGTGTGATGTTTAATTTGTACTATTGTTCGCTTAAGTTTGCCCCATATAATGTCTCAATATCATGACGGTAAATACCTTCATAATAACACATAAATTGATGCCAATTGTGCTGCCTGGTATGTACGTTCCCTTTAAATCGAGGTTACATCCAATTCAGTTTTGTACAACTTCCTGTCGAAAATTGGCATCCTTGCAATGAAACCATGAACCCGAGACTAATGTTTCGATAATAACATCTCACTCCCAATACTTCACGAAGGCATTTGCCTCCTTGCCCCCCTGTTCATTACCTTTTCCTCATGCCTTTCACCGATAATTTAGTCTTGGTGCCCTTGCCCTTAAAACGAAGCATGACAGGTAGGCCTGCGCGTATGCCACGAAGAACTAGGACACAGTCAGCCTCTGGCAAACCCGAGACCAACCCCGACCCCAAGCCGCCCTCCCTGACACACACCCCGTGAACGGCCGACAGCGCAAGCTTGGTCATCCCGGCAGGAATTATTATCATTTCATATAAACACCAACACACAAACACACAGGAACCGTTTGGTGGAGTGCCGCTTGCTGTGAAGCCGGTCTGTGCTGGTTAATATATATTTTTTGTATTCAAGTGATGTTTCTTGAAACTTGTTTACACAATTATTATTCTTTCTTAACCCTCAAGGCCTATGTAAACAGAGGTGCCTTAATTGAGTGTGATTTTAAAGCTCAAAGTTATGATCACCGATGACTCGTTACTTCACCACTAACCTTAAGGCTTGTGGGTGTAATTTCTTTTCAACCTGCTATAATATTGTTTTGTTTGGAGTAACACCATGTGTGTTTATTGGTCTTCTAAGAACTTGGATGCTATACCTTTGTACCGCCGTGGATCAAGACTAGCACCATACTAGAACTCTTGCGACTGAGATGGATTAAGAAATAATGACAGTAGTTTGAATAAACTGCTGGATCAATGCAATATCATGTAGTTTGAATAAACTACTGGGTCATTGCATTATCATGTAAGACAATGGGGTGAGGTAATAAACAGCTCGAGTACCTGCTTTTGTTCAGCCATTGTGTTATTAATTATTTACTCTTTTAAGTGTTAAAACGAATGCAGTTGCTTAGGACGTTTACTTGTGTACTTTGTTTTTGCGCGGTTTCGTCTGAACGATTTAGTAAGTTAGTAAGTAATAGGTTTTGTCAACTTTTTCAACAAATCATTTTCGAAAGTAAATCGTAAATAACAACGATACTACTGAGTTTCATCAACATAAGGCAATGCGAAAGTCACGTGCTTGATATCACATTCTACTGCCCAAATACTGCGCAGAAAACTGTCTATAAATAGTAGCAACTAAAACAAAGACAGAACATACAGCTCAATTTGGCTATTCAAGTGTGGTGGGTGCTAAATGAAATGTACTTTTATTTACCATGCTTTGCGAGATTATTAGTTCAGGTTCATTGGCTGTCCAATGCACTACTTTCCTACAGGAATTATTTCAAAGACCCACGATATCACGGTCCTTGCGCTAAACTGGGTACCATAACAGAGCCGTTCGTCTATTTTCTTTCGTCCCAATAACCTCACATGTTTGGCATTTCCTGTGCATTTTATGAAAACAAGCAACCCGCTTAACCCTTTAGACAATCAACAGAAAAGAGGAAATCCTCCATTCTATAGTTTGCTATACCTGGTTGGGAATAAAGTACTCTTCTCAGTAAACTTTGTTGGCAACATGCCCTTTTTGGGGGGTTGCCTCAATTTATCGTGTTGGTCATGTCTCGCAGACCCACAGATCATTGCCACGAACCCTTCCCCTCCTCCATGCATATCCCCTACAGTCATCTGCCCTGGTGATATCTCAGGTGAAAGTAATGACAAGTCCATCGGCTGTAAATGTCATGAATTCATGAGAACTGTTTAGGTACATAATACATGCGCATTGGTTATATGTCAAGTTTTGAAGTGACCGAAATAATACAACCTTGTATACAAATTAAAGGAATCATGATCTTGTGCAGGGCAGGGGGGAATTCGGCTTATAGACTTTAAAGTTGCATTTGCACCATCAGTAATGGAGTTAGAATACAGCCTGTCACTTTTAGTTACCAATTTTTCGATGAGATGTACATGTACTAGATAAGACAGGGTCACAACAGGAGCTGGTTGCATCTATCTAGACTGGGGGTGAAGCTGAGGTTTAATCTTTGGTGTCGGGATCTGTATCGACCTCGTGCATTGGCCTCCATCTTTGATGTCAAATAATGGCGACGTGCACGTGTGTACGCGCTCGGCACAAACTCTCAGCCAATGATAGCTCTTCATTTACCTCAGCTTGGTGACTGTTTTGGGATTGTGACGTCATATAAAAAGGGGTCTATAAATACATGCGACCATCGAAAGGAAAAGGATTTGGTAGGGAGCAAACTTTAAATTTTGAACACATGTCTTTGTGTTTGTTGGGAGGGGGTAGAGGCCGGGGTGCATTGCCTCTTCTTAGATTTAAACATCCTTTAAAATAGACCTTTATCATGCTGCCGCCATCGTTGTCATGTTCCTCGTATCGAATAACAATAATGAATGCTAATAGTCAAACTTTCTTGTCATGTGAAGTGGTTATCTGGAATAGAGGACTGACAATCTGACATGACAATTGGTATCGTGGAGATGTCTCGAGATGTATGGTATAATTATAGCCACAGCCAAACCAGAGTTCACAACCATGCAATGCAATTACTGTATTCTCAAAACCATAGTAATGAAGCACCAACCACAAATTGGTCAGAAAGGGTGTTTGTTGTGAGGGATAGGTGTAGGGGAGATGGTCAGTATTATAGGGTGTGTTCCTCGGTATCAAGACAGTGGCCAGGGGTGCGGGTTGGGAGGTGGCTTGCACCCAGTTTGCCTCATACCGGCTCTTAAACCAATTCGCATGACGTCACTGTAATACCTTGATAACTTTTGGTTACTCCATTTGTGCGAGTAAGTTATGTTCTTTAGGCGACGAGCAATCAACATTTGAAAACAACTTGCATTAAGACTCTTAAATAGGCAGACCATGATCATCCACTGAATTATATGCATTTTTTACGGATTGGTTGAATGGTGTGATAATTGAAGTTTACGATAGAACGCAGTTCCTCTTTAATAATGACGTCTGCCTCAAAAAAATGATACAAAACAATCTGACTGATTTCCTTTTCACCTGTTGTTAACTAAAAATTGGTTCAAGTTCTCTAACTGGTTTCTCTCCTCGTGTTGTTTTCGAACCTATCTGTATACCTACCCACGCTTTGATCCCTGACACAGTTGGGAGATGTTATAAGGTGTCACTAGGGTACATAGTCCAGTCACGGGGATTCAGGGTTGCTGGGAAACCTCTTCGCTGGCACTTCAAGAAACCAAAAGGGTCCGTAAGAAAAAAAGGGCATTCAAATTACCTAAATATTATTTGCATGCTGTGTCCACACTCGGACACATTCATGTCACAGGGCATAAGACAGTATGGTGAAGGCATTCCTCATATTGCGACAGTCAAATAAGCTATGGTGTAGCATGAGAAATATGTAGGCTACTATACACGTCTCACTCCCAGACGAGGAATGTCAATGTGACAACAGATCGTGTGCAAGTCTCGCGCGTATTTGGGAATCGGGGTCAGTGAAAGTGCGTGAGTTTGTTTCCTTCACACACACACACACAAAAAGCAACGTGTGTCCAAAGGATACCCAAAAAGGTCTCTCTCGCGTGAGACTTGACGGCCTATCCTTCAGTGCCTTGTCTTGACCTTGATGCCTTCTTTAAATGTCCTCTTGTTATGAACTCTCTTCCAGGGGAAAGTGACCTATATTTCTTTCAAATCGAATTTACGGCGACATGATTTATATTGCTTTTTTCTTAAACATTGTATATGCAAAGGAAACCGATGGTGTTTTGATCTATTCGTTTCGATTCCGATTCAAATACCGATGGCATTTTCAGGTAGATACATAATTTCCGTTGTTATTTTTTAAAAGCATTTGATAGCTCAAACTCACGTTCTGGAGTTAGGATAGCACCATGTTGTATAGTTTACTGATGAAATCGTTACATGCATTCATTTTATTTCCACTGCAAAATTAACATAGGGTAGTGTGCCTCCATCTACTCAAACTCTTGACTATTTAAAAAAAAATCATCTGTGCCTGCAGACAAAATAAAACACTGGACGTTCCCTGAGACTTCTTTCTTTAAAAACTAGTGTGATTGGACGATGTCAAAACTTGTTTTAATTTCTGACTACAATTAAATTTTTACAAATACCAATTTCGGCAAGTTTGAACCAGAAGTTATCTTTGCTGTCACTGTCAAAAGGAATGTGCTTTTAACTTTACCATGGATATTTTAACTATTTTTACATTTTAAGTTATGCAAAACGTTCTGCATAATTTTGTTCTCTAGTCAGGCCCTAAAGGTTACAAATTGTTTATGAATTTTGGAATATTTATTTCTTGCCCAATTGTTGTACACGGTATCACAATCGGATCGTTGATCTTCGTCTGTCATGGGAGGATGGGAGGATGGAAAGAATGATAAACACTCTCAACTCAACAATCCGAAGATCCATCATAATCTGAATCCATCGTCTGAGGATGTAATGAGTTTAATCTTAGATGGCTTGACACCTTGCATTATGAAGGAAGACATCCTTCCCATACCATTAAAGAGCATCCGCCAATGACATGGGAGCGCGCGTGTTTGGCATTTTGTCAAAAGATCTTAGCCGTGTTTTACAGAATGACATGGTCTTTTGAAGCCTTAAGGTATTTAGTCACACCAGGCAATTTACTGGCAATCTTTTCCAAGAAAGAAAACAATGTTTCCTTCTCATGAATTCTCTATTTTTTTGTTATTACTCGGCACTTGAAGGTATAGGCCTGAAGTGTACCTTTTACACGTGGAGACAATTGATTTATTTTTTTGTTTTTTTACATACACGCGGCGCACTTTGCCATATGACATGTTGTTACATCCTTATTTTCGAAGAGTTCCCAAATTACCAACCTATTGAAGTTTCATCATAAGTTGTCTTACTTCATGTGCGGCGCAGACAGCCTCTTTAAGTTTGACTTCTCCACTTAATTGCTTGTACTTTAAGGTGTGTTTATTGGAAACTGTTTTAGGGTGGAGATTATGATTTCCTATTCCTAAATCCATTGAAGTTGGATCAATTATTGTTGAATGATTGAAAGTGTCCTCGACTGAAAATATAACTGTACAGTAAAACAGTTATGTATACAGTATTTTCTTGTTTTAATCTTCTGTGAAAATTTGTTCGATGCTGCTTCTCCATTAAAATGGAATAGGGTCCCATGAAAGTCTTCACTGAATTATGCGAGGATTTGTCTCAGATAGATAAGAAAGTAAGATTGCACAAAACCATGGAATACTTTGTGGGTAAAGTTTGATACTGGACGATGGACTTTCACATAGGTTTGTCAGCGGCTAATGTCTGCCTATTTCGATACTGGAAGACGGACCACATGGTTTTACATTCACATTCGCTGTACGAACCTGTATGGACAACGTCCAGTATTGAAAAGTATACATTCGCTGTACAAACTATTTTTATACAAAAAACGCCGCGTCAGTGTCCAAGGTGGATCTCTGTTTAGCATCCGTTTACATTGTTTGTGAATCACTGCATGATTCTTTGGGAATTTTGTCAAAACCACTGTTGGCGAGTTGTTATGGTTTATGAAAAGTATCTTGAGAAAATATAATTCGTCTGTTCCAAACTGCTTATCATCCAAAAGGACCTATGGTAAAAATGCAAAAAATAGTTAATGGCCTGAAGTTTCTACCCTAGCAGAGTCTTTCACAAAGGCTAAAAATACTTGAACATAATTCAATTCAATTCAATTCAATTAAAAAAACTTTATTTATTCTTTACAGGCAATCTCAACAGTAGACAATTTCAACAGTTTCAATAAGTTGTTGTCAGTTACAGGGTTAACCCAGTTACAGATTTCGGGAGGTGGGGCAGTCTGAGTGAAATTGTAAACAAATAAACACCAAGTTACATTTAAACGACAATGTGTATAATTTGACGCCAAATCAATCTTGTATCTTCAATATTTAGTTAAGATAATTAGATTTTCCATTCGTGTCGGCCTGCTGGATAGAGTCCGGCGGTTTCGTGACCTTGGCATTGAACTAGAAAAACACTCTCTTAATTGGAAGAAATTAGGAGCAATTATCCGTAATAAATTAATACCTCCTCGTATGGGTAATGCCAGTTGAGTTTGTTTTTAAAGATGTGCCATCTTTATGTTTGCGTTGGTCAGCCTCCTCTGTTCGTTTATCTATGGTTGTAGTGAAAGTTGCAACTCTTGGTAATTGGTATACACATTCAAACAGGGTAAACTTTAGCAAAACGTTCCCGATTGGGTGAAACTGCTGGGGAGACAGGTTTCAACCAGTTCTTGTAGGTAAAGTTGTTCATTTTTTTCATACTTCCATGGAAGCCAATATTCAGCAAGGAAATCATACATTTTAATCTGGTGATGGAAGTGCCTATCAGTATAAGATGTTGTCATTTTTCCATGTAGGCCTACTACATTAATTAGTATGAAATGATAAAATGATCTGGTCTGTCCTTCCCGATCCAGCGTAATCCCCCTTCCCCGACGTTCCATTGTTTTAAAGGTGGGTGCTTACCCTTTTTTCAGGGTAACCAGACGATGATGTAATTAGGCAATGTACTTGGAAGCAAATTACTGTAGCTTGAGTCATCCAAGTTATTTTCAAGACATGAGTTCGCCACCTGTAGAATTCGAATGTGCTGTATGCGCACCATGGATTATGTATTTCATGGCACTGCGCCTAAATAGAATGTGTTAATCTTGCGCGTGTTCAATCACTGGGAACCTATTGCTTGAATAATGAGGAAGAAACAACTTGGAACACTTCAACCATAGAGCAATGCTTCAACGTTCAAATATGCAAGAGACATCCAGTCTATTGCAAGGTAATTTTAAAGTCTATGACAAACGAGTTGTCCAAAATATTATTTTGCAGTTTAGTGTTCAGGTCTAGCCGGAAAAAAACGCACGATATTGTCTCAGATGGGGCCTTGTCACACGAGGCCATTTGAGTGACAATTCTGAGACAGCCTAATGGACATGTTAAAGGACAATTCGGCAAAACAAAATATGTTTTGCCAACAGTTACTTTCTACAATATCCCAGAGAGTTTTTGAAAATTTGAGTTTTTGATTCTTCTTGAAGATTACCTGAAACTGGTTGGATGCAAGTACGTTGTCATGTGTAAAATGGCCCTAATGTAATTTTAAATGAATGTCCACAGAAATCTCTATACTGTATGGTAATTCATACAATACAACTGCGACACGTGCAAACCACAAGGGTGCTGTAGGCTGATAACAAACAGACTCATTATAGTGTGAATGGCGCACAATTTTGAATTACCAAATGTACCACATGCTGCTGTTGATGAATGTTACAAATTAAAGATTTTGAAAACGGGAATGTGTTACGTTTATGGTTGGTACACTAGAAATACCGATACGTGCCCTTCTCGGAACAACCAGCTTATAGTTGGCAATTAATTGTGTATTGGCGTGATACCTCCATTTTTCAAATATTCCTGATGAGCGTTTTGATCCACTTTATCTTTGCTTACAGGTGACACACTTCAAGTCAAAAGCACCTGTGATCACTAAGGAGAGACGTCGATTTTGCCGAAGTGATATGCTTGTCAGAAAGCAAAGGTAGGTTTTTTATATGACCTATTATTATTTGTTGGATATGTTAATCAAGTTGCACCGATGTTATTGTTTTAGAGTGAAGTTCGAGTTTAATATGTTATCTTGCAGAGTTTGTAGTAGGCTATGTTCATTTTTATCACTCGGTGGAAAAATGGAGAATGTCATCGGCATTTGAATTTTTTCAGGGGAAACTTGGGGACGAACAACTTGTGGGGGGGGGGGGGGTTATTGTACGATATTTTTTATTGCAGTGACGTATGACTACCGGTGGATGGCAGGGTCCATGCGCAATAAGCTTAACAGTTAATTTTCATTTGGTGTTGAAGTTCCCAGAAAGTATAACTCGTCGTACCCCAAAAGATACTTAAGGCTATGTGTCCTTCTACCATAGACATATTACCCCTTTTTCACTAGGCCACAAGCAATAAAATGGCTCCTGAAAAGGAAATTGAGGTTATTTGGCCGAAAGTTACTTTTTTGTTGCTGTAGTTACCCAAAGTCGCCTTTTCCTATTCCCGCGCAGATTTTTTTCATATGACTCAAGCAATGGATGGCAGAAAACTGATCGAACTTTCGTACTCGGTTTTTTTGAAACACATTTCCAATATTGCTCACCCCGTTCTCCGGTAACGTTTCGTTACGTCCTTCTTCCGAACTTCCTTCCTTCCTTCCTCATAACCCTCCTTCCTTTATCACATACCCTTTTCAACTTCAAGGACAAAACATCTGCATTTCCCAACATATTTAGTACAATAATACCTGCCCTGGGTATCAATAATTGATAGTTGGTAATTACTCTGTTCTGTACTAGGGGAACGGCAATGGACCGCGGGAAATAACATTTAGACATTTATTTTCTTAGTACCGATAGGGCTTACTTCATCATGGTACTTCAAGTTGTACCAATGTACAAAAACATTAAAGTGACCATGTAAAAAGTTACCCTCTTGAACCCTTCCGTACCTCGAGGCATAAAAGTGTATAAGCTGTTTTTCTTAAACTTATTTGATTGTTTCTCTGCCCAGACATTGACCCTCACATTCAGCCCATTATTTTGTGAAGTTCATCAGCCACTTCCACCAGTTTTTTTAGTATCCATAAAAGGGGCTCGGCCACCTGGTGGGAAAATGGCTACGGGCAATTACGACCAGCCCCGGCCAGCTGTGCCGTCTGAGTGTTGAAGTAATTATGGAATTAATATGCTACAATTTCAAGAGCGGCGCAATTTATATTAACACACAACTGGATTTCACTCATTATGGGAACCATATGGGAAAGTGAGTCTTGTGGTTTTAAGGAAGTTATAGCTCTTGATTTGGCTTCTGCTTATAACCACACCAAAATACTTTAAAACAAATTAACCGAAATCTTACCGAAGATCAAAGCATGTGGATTTCAAAAGACTCGGTAAATGTATAAGCTGACCCAGAATTTTAATATGTGAAGGTGCAATTTGAGAGGGCACTCCAATGAGACCTGGATGGGGCACCAAGTCCAGACCAAGTACCTCCAAGCATGGAGCTCCGAGGCAGTGGCCTTGCTCTATAGTGAAGTTCAAATCTAAAAACGTTGCTGCTTCTCTACTAAAATTTTAAAATATACAGTTAATTCCATTAATTAGCGAAATTAATAGTTCCCCTTTAAATTGATTAATACTACAAGTACTTGACCGGCACGAATGTAACTATTTATTCGTGTGGGTTCTTACTCTAAGGTTCTATATACACATTTTACACGACAGGGTTTTAAAAACAAGATTCCCCCATCATGCAACCCTGTTTTTGAAGTGTATTCAATCCTATCTAAGCAGACTATAAGATAACTGTTACACCTACCTTAGGCCAAATGAATTTTTTAAAATCCGTACAATTTGCCGTAAATTGTACGGTGGAAGTTTTGCAAACTACCCCTCCGAGGCACAATTTACAAAACTTCCACTGTGAAATTTACGGCAATACTTGCACCCTTTCGCTGCCAGGTAAAGCACCGTAAATTTTACGGATTTATTTTACAGTGTACACTTATCAAATCATTAAATCACCTCCATATACTTTGCACATCAGTTGTATCGAACAATTGAAGTGGGTATGTTTAAGAGCCAGTTTTTCAAGCGAGCCTTTCCACTGTTACTGCTATACCATTTTAGGCCCATGGGTTGCCGTGCAAGGAGGAAGGGGGAAGCCTTCCGGCCAGCCCTATAGCTGTTAAGCCGAGATTGACGGTGACAATGAAATCAATCTAGGCATGTCCTGACGAAGAGGGTCATAGATCCATGTGGGTGGATGTTTTCTGTCTGCGAGGAGGGGATGAATTGTCACTCTTTCACTCTTTCACTTCCACTTTGGTATGCATTTGGGCAGGTATAGACTGCTGCAGCAATAGAGAACCAGCGCGCTGGATCTCTTTGCTCGGTACAATGCGAAAGTGATCGCAAAGATATCATCCAATACAAGTACAGTCACAATGTTTACTCTATGCTACTATACAATGTTGTGAGAACAGAGAAATGTATATACCCCGGTATATTTTGCACTCATCTCTAAAGTGAAATAAAACACACAAAAACAACAATACCTCAGCAAGTAATATTTCAAGGGAAGCTTTTTACCATCATGACATTATATTAAAACCGTGTAAGTTTTGTGTCATACAAAGAGTTCCAAAATCCTTTAAATGAATCCGTTCTAGAAGCAGTATAGCCAAATAAGTTCCTTGAGCGATCGGGTAATATGCTCTTTCAAGGGTGTGGAAGCATACCAAACAGGCTGTACTATTGGTAATCTTTGAACACTGTGTAGAATTCATGTGACAGGCACCTAATTACAATGTTGCACCTCTATGGTTTTGTACACACCCAATTTATTTTGAAACCCCAATGTGACCCTATATAATATACATGTGTCTAACCATGGTGAACTTACACCTACTTATGATGTATAAGGGCTATTCCGGGAACTCCCTTGTCGAAGAACAATGACATGGCCCTTAATCCTAATCAGTTAAGATATGCCACATCCGTTAACTACAGGAAAATACTCCCGCCATTATTATTGCTACACCTCATATTTGGATGGATAGACCTAGGGAGCATTTCTCTCAGTCTACGATTCTTATCACTACTTGTGACATGGTATACAGACGCATGTGGGGAAATGAAACGCCCTCCCCCGCTGTTGTAGTTTCCTCCCCAGTACCGTGCTGTCGATCAAATAGCTTGTTTTTAAGATGGCTTGCTCTATTTTTACCGCTTTTCTGACTTGTTTTACCAAAGAGCCATGGTTTTACTGAACAGGAAGGTTTTGACCTATAAGAATAATTCCATTCTCGCATGCTCTGCTTAGTATACATTTTCTTATTCCGGGGGGGGGGGTGGCTGGGGGCTAAATCAATTAAATATGTACATAAGGCATTCTGAAATCGGCCAACTGTTCTCACCTGAAACGGACTATTCAACAAAATGACAACTGCTGTGCTCAGGCAGCAATGCCATTTCAGTTTTACGTGAGCTTGGATACAAAGGAACACATGCAGCTAAGAACGTCACCACGTGGTCACTTGGTAAACACTCAAAACAATTATGAGCATACAAACTTAATTGGTAATGAGTTATGGGGGAGAGGTTGATAGTATATAAACATTGTGAGAAACGGCTCCCTCTGAATTAATGTAATTTTCGAGAAAGAATTTTTTCCCACAAATTTGATTTCAAGACCTCAGATTTAGAGCTTGAGGTCTCGAAATCAAGCATCTGAATACACACAACTTCGTGTGACAAGGATGTTTTTTTTCTATCATTATTATCTCGCCACTTCGACGACTAATTGAGCTCAAACTTTCACAAGTTTGTTATTTTATGCACATGTTGAGTAAACCAAGTGAGAAGACTGGTCTTTGACAATTACCAATAGTGTCCAGGGTCTTTTAAGGTCTATATACGAGCACGCGCGCACGAAATGATGTCGACCCTGGTAAAATTGAGGACTTATCTGGGTCCTCTCTAATTGTTTTGTTTGGAAATAGTTTTCTTTTAACGATCTAACGATTGGTTTTCTTTCAAAGCGAATCGAGCACGTTCCAACACTATGTCAAAACACCCGGTGTTTATCTAGTCCACCTTTTCAACGGCTAGACACGCTTACAAACATAAGTTCCTGATATAGCTTGTGTTATTTTAACGACCCAAAGGAAGAATTTTAAAAATAACGTTTCATTTATCAACACTTTGATGAGCAAGACACCCTACAGGAAAGGCGGCCTGGTTAGAGAAATAGGAAGTGCCTCTACTATACTTAAAGCTAATACATTTTCCTCACACTTGAAAACATTCACAATCAAAACGTATAGGAACACGGTAAATAGGATTTGAAACACTATAGCAAAAATATCCGAGCGTCTGTCATCTCTCGTTCCACCCTGAAGATACAAAAGTCATTCCCGTTATGTCTCTTGAGTGGGGAGTTTGTGAAACTTCATAATAGGGATTATAATCGGTATTTATGCACCGAGATAAATATATAAGCGCCTTGGGTGTCTTTTTAGGCGGATTTGGCGCTAAATCAATACCTTTGGGGGGGGGGGGGGGGGGTTCCGGTAACAAAATTAACAATACCTCCAACCAAAATACTGGTATTCTAATTACTGGTGTTCGTGACACTTTTTAACAGAGTCATTGTGGCTCATTTCAGCAAGTAAAGCTACTCAGCAAAATCGAGCTTCCTGCGAAGAACTCGGCCGGCACTGACAGCTATTCTTCCCTAACCCCCACCCATTCTGCCAGAATCAACTTCAGTTAATTCAACGGAACAAAGAGACTTTGTTTTCAACGACACCGAACAGTAATTATAGGCAGTCGTGTCATGTACGAAAGCCAGCTTACGTACCGAACGTATGTTCCCCTTAAATCCCTCAGCGAGTTAGGTTCAAAAGGTATTACAAACGTATAATAGTAATCTATAAGCATCACACAGTTTAGGGAATAAAGTAGTTACTTTTTTTTGCAGAAGTGATGAGAAATTAAGTTAAGGAAACTTAAGATACACCAGTAGATGGTGACTCAGTTCCCTTTAAGTTCCCCCCCCCCAGATCTGAAGCTAAATATTGATGAAAATGGGACTGCTTGTATTCTAGAAATGTTATTCCTCAAAGGTGGTGTTTTACAGTAACAATTGTCAGTTTAAGTTTAGAACTTAAAGAACAGTGTAGCTGATTGGCCAAAGGAGGTCCACGCTTGAAACTTCCAACCAATGATAGGTATTCCTTCATGTGGCCTCCGGGAGGGCGCTGTTCGAGTTTAGGACACCGTCACTGGTATTTGTTGGTAATTGGCCTGTCACTGACGAAACCAATAGGACTTTCTATCGCAAGGTGTCACAGCCGGAGATTAGCCAGCCGAGGTTGAAAAACCATGGAAAGCCATTATTTGCAAAGCAAAGACAGATTAGCCACATAGTTTTGAGTAATTTACACCATAATTTTAATGTATGTTGAATGTTTTGAAAAAATTGATATCAAATCATGCGAGATTTTTCAGCTCAAGAATTTTTACAGAAAATATTGAATGTTGCCAACATTTTCAACGCACTTTGTTTATCAACAATGGAAAAGTCTCGAAGATATCGTGGGGGAGGGGCTCCAGCTGGTTGTGCCACCTGAAACGTACAAATTTTAATGAAAAATACAAATGCTCAATCGTCCATAAAATAAAAATAAGAAAAACATTAGATTGACAATACTGTTTCTGTGACACACTTTGACGCACAAGATTTCTATAACTAATTACTTTTTATTTGTTGGAATTTTTTGTAAAAGTTCGAGCTTGTAGGGGCTGCTGGTTTTTGTTCCTCATTGTCACTCACTATGGCCTGGTATTTACAACTGTGATTAAGTTTCTCGGCAGTCTGTTCTATTTTAGGTTTGTGTATTTTAATTCCTGTTAGTGTTTTGCCAAAGCCAAACGTATCACTTTTAAAATGTTTTGTTTTAATTGTTGGTTTTAAAACCAGTGAATCGATCTTTACCGCTGATACTAATTAACAAAAAATGCACCTCCCCTTAACCCCTATTCAGGTAATATGAGGCCTACTTGGGCATTAGCCAGTTTGGCATGGCTGCACATCTTGCTAACACACTGTGCTCAAGCATTTGATCCATTCGTTTATGATTGTAAGTATAAAAACCAAATTCGTTCCATGTTTTACTTATTTAAAGGGAACCTTCAGGTCTTTTACTAAAAAAGAAAAGGGGTAAACTGTCCCATCATATCGACTTTTATTCAGTGTATACAAACGTTCAGCAAACAATCTTTTTGTGTGGACATGTCGAACTACTCAGTACATGCATGAAGGCTATAGAAGATGAAATAAGTTTTTTTGATAAAATTAATTTGTTTTAGTTCCTCATCTCAATTCAAATGAGGCATCAAACAACCATTGATGTTTGGTTTTTGTTAAAATTTGTTGTACTCAGAGATGCAACCAGGTGTTGAAAAAAAATCTGATTTTTTTTGTGGTGACGTTTTGGACACTTAACGCAGTAAACCACCCCATCCTCGCAGCCAGAAATAGGGACAAACCTGGACAAGTTGCCGTAAACAAGCACTTAAGCCTGAGCACAAAAAGTAAAAACTGTTTCCTATGTTTACCCGGCCTCAAATATCGTTATCGTTGAAAAGAGAAACATCGGATCTTTCCAAAGATAGTAAAATAAAGTAGATTGCAGATAGATCCGAAAGGCCAAACATGTACAACGCGCTACCACCAGTGTAGTACATTAGTATGTGACAGTGCCTATGTTCTTTTTGTGTGTACACAAAAAAGTGTATCGGTTTACAAGAACATACCACCAAGGGTTTGGACGAGTCGGCCAAAACAACCAGTGACTCGATGGACGGAAATCCAATAAAGATATTTGTGTTACTTATTATCTTCAAGGTAACTATTTGTAAATTTTTACATTTGAACGCAAGTTTTATGTTCTATTCTGATGTGTAAGAATTCCATGTGTGCTTCAGATTCGGCTGGTCAAACATTTTGACCATCACTGTTTTACAAGTAGGCATACAGACACTTCGTATACTTTGGCTTGGGTAGCCATTTGGATAATTTCCCGCACGTCGCCACCAATTTATCCGCCGTTTATTAACTCCAAACCACTGAAATTGTTTCATACCTGAGAAGAAGGGTTACCGCATATATACATCCAGACAAAAAAGGAGAAAAATAACGGTTTGTAAACAGTGGTCAAAATTGTGCCGTTTTTGACTAGCAGTGATATGGAACTCCGCCATCTGTTTGTGTGTGTGAGTGTTGTTGTGCAACGCTCCAACTTTATTTTAAAACTGAATAGTGAAAGCAACTTTTATCAAAACACTGACTGTAATTTGTTTTGTGAATTTTCTTCTAAACAGCAACTGAGCCGTGTAGCCGTCAGTGCAACAGATACTATGCACCAGTTTGTGGGAGTGATGGACAGACCTACTACAGCCTGTGTGTTCTACTGTCTTTCCGATGTAAAAATAATGATAGATCGCTGGAGATGCGATACCAGGGGAGGTGTAGAATTGTTATAAAAAGTGAGTAACACAAATTGGGTTTTTTATCCAAATGATTGTAATCAAACGGAGGCTGGAAGGAAAACAAAGTCTGGTTCCCTTTCAGTGCTATTATTGCTTGCGTGCATTACTGTACTTTGATGCAGGGAACATTTAGATGGTGGCAGCATGATAAGGTTCTATACTGCATCGGGAATAATGGACGATATGATTTAGTTTTACTTTAGTACACAAAGGAGGCTTGTTAACAAAAATAATATAAATTGATAAATAATGATACAAGTTAAAATTTACTATTAACTAGGATTTGAAGGGAAATATTCAAAACTAACAGATAAAACAAAATATCAGTTTTGATGCATGTTGAGGGTCTTAATTTTTGAGAAGGCAGTTTGATCAGAAGCGCTAAGGAAGATTAAAGACAATTCTCAAATTAGAAGCTGCGTTATGAAAGCTTGACTGAAAATAACTTTCAACTGATGGAGGTCAATCGAAGTGACTAAGGCCCAATTTTATAAACTGTAAAGCAGAAAATACTGCTTTACAAGTGTCTATAACAAGCAAAGAAACAGTCTCAACAATGAAAACTTTGTGGACTTGCATACAGTTTCTGCTAAGCGATATTTTTCTGTGCTTGGCAAGTTTTTGTGCTTACATGCTTCATAAAATTGGGCCATTATCCAACTGCACTTTGTGACCGTGTTATTGTTTTTATCAATGTTTTGATAACACACTTTTCCTGCACTCTACAGTCCAGCCGGTGTGTCCGAGAAGTTGTCCAAGCCTAGCTCTCCCTGTGTGTGGTACAGACAATGCATCCTACCTTAACAAATGCCACTTAGAGGCTGCAGCGTGTCAGCGAAGTGACCCAACACTACTGGTTCAAAGCCAAGGATACTGTATACGAACTGGTAAGTAAATATAGTGTGTAAATAAGTAACTCGTGCTCCTGTGCTTTAATTGTGTCAAGGTCAGCAAACTATAAAAGTAGGCTAAAAGAGCAACTTTCATTGTTGAATTAGTTCTTGAAAAGAAGTAGTTCTGACTGATTTCCTACATTCCCAGTGAGTACTTAGTAAGCAGAACATTTTTCAGACCTTAGTAGTCTCCCTCAACTTCCGAAATTTCCAAGTCAAAAGCAAGACAAGTTCACACTCACAAAACCACACAGCAAACAAGATATGGGTACCATTTAATGGTGTCATTAAATTATAATGGGCAAGATTGATTGAGTTGAATTATTTTAGAACAGTATAAAGAAATTTCTGAAAAAGACAATGTGGAAAGAGTCCTTAAACTTGCCTTCGATGTTATCAGGTCTTGAGTGCTTTGTAAGCCGTTGACTCAAATTCAAAATGTGTTTGAATATTTGAGGTTCGAGGCTTAGTTTTTTTTTAATTTGAATTTTTTAGTGGTAATTAATTCCTAGCACTTTAAAGCCTTTCAACATAACCAGAGACAAACTCAGTCTGCTCCTTGCTCCATACAAAATAACTCAATCAATCTCCATGAGTTAAAGTAAAGTGGCAAAAGGAATCAAAGTTCTCCAATTATAAATTCGGGACAACTTGAGATTAGGAGATCCCTGAATCTGGACAGCAGGTGGTAATCTTGTACAAGTTCACTCTACTCCTGTCATATCCAGTTCTCAATTTAATTATGGTTTTGGCATCTTAACTAGTGAGTCAAGTTTGACTAATCTTATTTGTGCCAATTCCTATGCAGTTCTTTCTGTATTACAGAAAATCAAAAGAGTAGTTTGTAACCTTTTCAATGTCATTGAGATTAATACCTTGAAGAAGGCCTCCACTAGACATTATATTTAATTCCTGGAGCCTTCCAACATAACTAGACAAACTGAGTCTGCTCATTTTAGCATAAAACTTGAACTCGATCAACCTCTGTGAGTTAAAGTAAGGTGGAAAACGGAATCAAAGTTCTCCGATTTAATTTCTGAAACACTTGAGATCGGGAGATCCCTGAATCTGGACAGCAGGTGGTAATCTTGTACAAGTCCACTCTACTCCTGTCAAATCCAGTTCTCAATTTAATGATGGTTTTGACATCTTAACTAGTGAGTCATGTTTGACTAATCTTATTCGCGCCAGTTCCTTTGCAGTTCATTCTGTACTACAGAAAATCAAAAGAGTAGTTTGTTACCTTTTCAATTTAATTGAGATTAATTCCTTGGAGAAGGCCTCCAAGGTGTAACATATTCAGTTTTGTGATGGCGTTATTTTGTAATATATATTGTCCTCATGAAGTGACAAAAAGACAGTTTCTGAACTGAACACAAGTTAAAATTTCACAGATTTACAAATAACTTACAGGGTTTACAGAAGGTAATGGTGAAAGACTTCCCTTGAAATATTATTCAATGAAATGCTGTACTTTTTGAGAAAACATTCAAACAATTATTAATTCTCGATATCGAGAATAACGGATTTATTTTAAACACATGTCATGACATGGCGAAACTTGCAGAAACAAGGGTGGGTTTTCCCGTTATTTTCTCCTGACTCGGATGATCGATTGAGCCTAAATTTTCACAGGTTTGTTATTTTATATGTAAGTTGTGATACAACAAGTGTGGGCCTTTGGACAATACTGTATACCGATGTTATGCGATTGCTTTTAAATCTCCTGTAAAAAATGGGGTAGGTAAAATTTCTTTTAATTATTGGCATTCTTTCAGAGCAAAATTTGAAATCATGAGGTCATCGGAGAGCTAAATTACTATGTCTGTACATTCCAAAGAGAAATTTGTACATCAAAAGGTCTAATTCAATTTTATTTTAACTGAATATCATCGAAGTTCAGCATGAAGTGAAAATTCTTTGTGGAAGGATGTACAGAACCTAAATTTGAAGTTTTACAGGGGATTTTGGATTTTGACAAAAATTGCACAAGGGTATAAAACAGAGTGGTTTTGCACCATTTTGACATGAAGTAAAATGGTGATTTTTTTTTTCCCATTTTCATTAGTCACCTGGAAATATATATATATATTTTTTCAAACATTAGAGTATATATGTTAATGAACAATAAAACAGTTTGTTGAGTAATTGTTTAGAACGATTTATGTTTAAAAAACTGATGAAGTTGTTTAGGGGGTGACTCCTTTTGTGATGTTAATTGAGGCAGACTTTGCCTCAATCGAACATTGAACACACGTATGTGCAATGCAAGTCCTAATCGTGAGTTTGTTCGTTTCGAAAAAAGGTTTATTTCTTGCATTTTTCCAGCAATGTCGACCACGTATATTGCTGCTGATGTATTGCTGCTTGAGGCAGCAAAACAACTAATGGGGTCAGTTTGCAATATGGTCAGGTCAGACGTCTTTTTCAGCACTGTGCAGCAAACAGATCAAGCAGCCGCGCTTCAAATATCGCGCCTCGATTGACGTCACGAACAGCGCCCTCTCGGGTCGGCCTACTTTAAAATTTGTTAATAAAATAGTACTAAATTTTTTAGAACATTAGTTAACTGTTTATTCATATTCTACTCATCAAAGCACATATTTTATTTACAAAAGCTTTATCTTGACAAAATACCAATTCCAGGTGACTTTAAAAATGAGAGGGTCACAAAACTGGATTACACCATGGAGTCCCGTCTTTATATAATCATTATGTCACAACATACTGTCATCTTCTTACTCATAATAATCCACAGTTCTGTTTTGTTGATCCTTTGAAGGTCATCTCCTTATTGTTTTATCAAATTATCTCTCTTAGTCACTGACTCGATCTGATCATTGAGCTCATGGAGCTCATTAAAGGCAGTGGACACTATTGGTAATTACTCAAAATAATTGTTAGCATAGAACCTTACTTGGTAACAAGTAATGGAGAGCTGTTGATAGTATAAAACATAGTGAGAAACGGCTCAAACGTAGTTTTCGAAAAAGAAGTTATTTTCCACGCATTTGATTTGGAGACCTCAGAATTAGATTTTGAGGTCTCAAAATCAAGCATCTGAAAGCACACAACTTTGTGTGACAGGTGTGTTTTTTGTTTTGTAGGATCTCGCAACTTCGACGACTAATTGAGCTCAAATTTTCACAGGTTTGTTATTTCATGCATATGTTGAGATACACCAAGTGAGACGAATGGTCCTTGACAATTACCAATAGTGTCCAGTGTCTTTAAAGCTTGGTTTACTGATCTACATGTACACCCATACAGTTTTTGGGTGTTTGAACTGATGGTATAGGCCTAGTACATGCCCTTTTCAGGAGTGGTCTTCCCAGAATGCTTGCCTTGTGTATAGTGAACTTAATTCAATTTCTACTTGAAGTCATTGTTTACCTTTTTTTGTTTTATTATTTACCATACAAATTTTTGTGGAAATCAAACTGGAAATTTAATGGAATGTTTTATTTGCGGTTATAATGCAATTCAAATCCTAGGCCTATTTGAAAGTGCTGACAGTTATAGCCCCATTCAATTCAATTTGGAGCAATTTTTTTTTAGTGGTAATTGGTATTGATTGTTTTACATCTAGCAATCCATCAATACATGTCAATGAGGCTGCTAAAGACATGTACATGTAGCGTCAGCATAACTTTGTAACCAGTTGTCCAAGATTAAATTAAGGTTTGGACTCATAACCTTTAAACCTTCTGATTGAGAGCTGAATGAAATGCTGACCTTTAAAGAATGACTGTGTGTATTAAAGTGACTGGACTCAGAGGTGCACCTGTGGCTCTCTTGGGCACTGTTGCATTGCTGAATGACAGTCCGAGAGAGAGACGATTGATCAATTGATGACAATGTGACAGTTTGATTTTAAATGCCCTTTTGATGCAATACCCCCCCCCCCCTCCAGTACTTCACAATCTTTCTTGCATTCATTATACAGACTTAAGTGATCATTTTGGATCTGAGGCTTTTTTAGCTGAGAATCCAGTTAGTTATTTTTTTTAAGAATTTGTTGCAGAGGCACCATGTATCAAACACCATGAACCCACATTTGTTTTTTTCTTTTTTTTCTTTTTTGCTTAAACAAAAAATAATTATTAATGGTGTACTTTAAACAAACTAAATGAAAGTGTTGATAATACCTGGATATAATAATAACACCATTTATGTAGCGCCTTTCCTAAGGTTGCAAAGCGCTCGGAGAATGACAAGAAGACCAAAAATAAGAACCAAAATGGGGATTTAAGCTACAACTTGCCACAATTCAAGAGAAATATAAACAGATATTTCTTCTCACTTGATTTAAAAAAAAAAATCCCTAGAAGCCCCTCTGTGGCCTTCCGGCCCTGTGTTGGGTGAACCTACTCAACCAAACTGTGAAAATTATTTCATGTGAAACCTTTTTTCTTGATCCTTCACAGCACAAGCTCAAAGATGCAGCACAACGTACTCTCCAGCCTTTCGACCAGTGTGTGGTCGAGATGGAAATACATACCTGAATAGGCAGGTGATGACTGTTGCAGCCTGTGTTAATAACAATCCAACCCTAGCCGTTCCACTACATAGGGGCATGTGTCAATTTCGTGGTGAGTAAATCTCTAAATTGTGTGATGTGGGCAAAATTTCATGGCTGTGCTAACCATAAGCAAAGAGTTGATGCTTACAGAAGCAGGGAATTCCGCTCTATGTCATGGATTAGGAGGGCTTTTTTGCTCATGCATGGCATACTCCAAATCACCAGGCTTACAAATCTAGCACAGAAATTTGGCGCTTGCACTGTAAGCGGTAAATGGTGATCGTAAGTGCAGAATTCTGTGGTAAGCAGGGGGATGAAATTAGGCCCTTTTTTGGTCTGTGTGAGCAGCTTTGGGAAAAAGAGGCTTAAACAGTCTTAAAAAAGTTGGTAATTTCAGAACATTGATGCCCAAGATATAGGTCTATTTATTAAATTGACATTTAACTACGTAGGTTTAAAATAACAGTGGTCAATATAAATTTTTTTAAATTCTGTTGAATATTGAAATATGACTCGAAACCAGAAGAGATGAATCTTATCTTTTAGAGCAAACAGCTCAAATTGTAAAACTGTGTAGTTAGTGTTCTTCTCAATTTGATTCAGGGGTCGACTTCACAAAGAGTTAGGACTAGTCCTAGGAGATCTGAAAAAACGTATGACTAGTTCTAAGTTAGGACGAGTAACTCGTCCTAACTAGGACGAGTAACTCGTCCTAACTCGAGATAAGACTCGTCTTAACTCTTTGTGAAATCCACCCCTGGTCTTGTAAAAATTCTGTGGTCCAGTACAAGTTTTGAGCTACAAGCCCTGCAGTCTTGTTGATTATCCCCCTTAATTCAAGCCCTGCTTTGCCTTTACCCTTGCCTTGTTCGCTTGTGTGGCAGGCAGTACCCATGTTCTAAAGGGATTAGTTATGTGGTGGTCGTAATATTTGAGTATGAAAGAGTAATGACTAAAATATTAACCACTTTGTTTTTTGTTTTAAAGGAGTCAAAATTAAGAAGAAATGTCGAGAGTTTCGTTGTGATACTAAGTACAATGCAGTTTGTGGAACTGACAGCAAGACGTACATCAACTCATGCTTCATGTACTACACTTCCTGTATGAACAAGGATAAATCACTTCGATTACTATATAGGGGAGAATGCCGTGATGAAGGTATGTGCATTACAATTAAGAGCATCCATACTTTGAAATTTTCATATTGTTGTACTGTAGGTGAATCCTTTCTACTTTGATCACTACGTTGATGCTTGTGTTTCTCTCTGGAATCATGACGTCGATTATTTACACCAGAGTTAACTCCAGCATATTATGATATGTTTTGAAAAAGGCGGTGGCTATTTAGCCAGCATTTGATAAGCTGTAGCAGCACTGAACGAGCAGAGTTTAAGAGGACTTTTGTTTTGTCTGGTTCCATGACAACATTTTTAATGTGACTTCATACTCACGAGATGAAATTCAGACCTTTCCAGTTGCCTAGTATATTTACCTTATTTTAAGTTGGTAGCAACAAATCAACAAAATGCTGTGGGTTTATTCAAAAATGTGCTAGTTGAAAGTTGGGATGGCAGTAGTAACAAATACTGGTAAACTCATTAATTTTTTGTGTAAAGCGCTTCAGGACTGTTGTGTGAAGCGCTATATAATTATAAGTGCAGTTAAATATTATTATTATTATTAAATCCAACCCTCTTATATTGTTGGCTTCTTGGGTAGGTGTCCGGTAAATGGAGTATACAATCTGCTGGCTTCGAAGTGCTAACTAAAAGTTAGCCAGTCCACGGGTGGATTTCACAAAGAGTTAAGACTAGTGTTATCCCAACTTTGGACGAGTTAACTCGTCCTAACTTAGGACTAGCCATATCTTTTTAACATCTACTAGTCCTTAGTTAGGACTAGTCCTAACTCTTTGTAAGATTGATCCCAAGCAAAATATCCACTACACAGTGGTTTAAGACCCAGACATCAGGTCCGATTTTTTTTTCTGAGATAACTACATATCTTTGGTGACTTGAACAAGAAGAACTAATTTGTTGAAGAATTTTTATTTTTTTGAAATTTATTACCCTTGTTATTTTAAGGAATTGTAGTTCGTATATTGTGACATACGTTTGTATTCAGCAAAAATCACAAACCCTTTTGTTAAAAAAAAATACCTGGGTAGACATATACAAATTGTTTGAGAAAACAAATATTGTTTTTAAATTACCTGTATAAGTGACCTTTCGCACTGTAGAAAATTTAATACGGACCGAATTTTTGATGATACAGCAAAAATGCTTTGAAATCTTCGACTAAAATGTCAAAAAATGCTACTTATAAAAAAAAATACCGCCACACATCTTTAAAATAAGCCATTAAAGGCCTGGACGAAATGCTAAAAATATGTAATAGATTAGTAAAGTAACCATTCGTTATGGCTAGAAATTCACGGTAAATTAGCGAAAATGAGTTTTTACTCCTGAAAATGAGAATTTTCCAAAAAGCAATTGTTTACATCGCAAAATTAAGGAAAATAAACCAAAATCAAAACGTTGGATATTTTCCTAATCGGCCACCAACGGCCAACATATTTTTTGTATTTGTTTCCATAAAATGATAGAGTGGCCACTCAGCTTTGAAAATAAAATAGCGCCGAAATCCCGCAAGATCGCCTTCACTCACAAAAACTAAGTTTTCAGAATGCTGTTTTTAACCAAAAACATCGTGTACATTAACATTACACACAGAAGATATAGCGCCCTCTGTTGACTTCAAAACCACATCATAAAAATTGTCACAATAATTCGTGAATCGCGACACGGATCGATAAATTGTGGATTATTTTAATGGACAACCACGCTTTATCTACCTGAAGATGACATTGAGACATGCTTGAGATATTATAAAGGTATTTTGACCGATTATAAAGGTATTTTGACCGATTATTGTACAGAAACTTGTCGATGTCGGGGTCACATAGGGTTTTAAACCACTGTGCACTATGTTTGAAAAAGTACAACTGAAAATAAAACACCCAAGTGGGACTCAACTGATTGAATTGTTTACCCACCTGTGTGGACCCTGCTTCACATCCTGCCTCAAACTAGGTTTGCCCTATTCGGGTATTTCTCTAAAAAGTTTGACAGTCACTGCAGTATTTGTATGCTGTCCCCATAACTCAAATGAGCAAAATGGTCTTTCTCGTTTGTAAATACCCTTCTAATAATTTTCAGGTCCCAATTCTCATACTAATTTTAAATTTGTTTTCTTCTTAACTTGCAGTTGTTGTGACAAGAACATCAGTGAAACCAACCAAGCCAACAACAACTGAGCGCTTTCTCACTACTCAAGCTCAAGAGGTAAAACCAATTCTTATCACCACACAGACAGTAGTTGCTCCTCCTGACACCACAACTGCTCCAATCACAACAAAACTAACATCAACACCAGAACAACAACCTGAAACAACAACTGAACCAGCGACCACATTGGAAACTGAATCAAAAACAACTGCACAAGAAACAACACCAACCACAACAATAAAAGAAACATCAACGGTACAAGTCACCTCGACTGAAGCAGCAACCACACTTTCACCAGAGTCCATTACAACCACACGAGAAACAACTCCACAACTTGTGGAATCAACAACTGAGGCAGTAACCACACTTTTATCTATTACCACCACACAAGTAAAAACTGCCCAACCTGTGGAAGCAACCACACATCTAACAGAGTCCATTACCATCACATTAGCAACAACTTCACAGCCTGTGGAATCAACAACTGAGGCAACAACCACATTTCCACCAGAGTCCATTACCACCACACAAGGAACAACTGAACAACCTGTGGAGTCAACAACTCAGGAAACAACCACACTTCTGTCAGAGTCCATTACACCCATACAAGAAAGGACTCCACAACCTGTGGAAGCAACCACAGTTCTAACAGAGCCCATTACGACCACACAAGGAACAACTCAACGACGTGTGGATTCAACAACTGAGGCTGCAACCACACTTCCACCAGTCTCCATTACAACCATACGAGAAACAACTTCTCAACCTGTGGAACCAACAACTGAGGCAGTAACCACACTTATGCCAGAGTCTATAACCACCACTCGAGTAACAACTCCACAACCTGTGGAAGCAACCACACTTCCAGCAGAGTCCATTACCACCACACAAGGAACAACTCAACCACCTGTGGACTCAACAACTGAGGCTGCAACTACAGTTCTAACAGAGTCCATAACAACCTCACAAGAAACAACTCAACAACCTGTGGACTCAACAACTGAGGCTGCAACCACACTTCCACCAGTGTCCATTACAACCACACAAGAAAGAACTTCACAACCTGTGGTATTAACAACTGAGGCTGCAACCACACTTCCACCAGTGTCCATTACAACCACACAAGAAAGAACTTCACAACCTGTGGGATCAACAACTAAGGCTGCAACCACACTTCCACCAGTGTCCATTGCAACTACACAAGAAACAACTTCACAACCTGTAAAGTCAACAACTGAGGCTGCAACCACACATCCAGTAGTGTCCATTATCACCACACAAGGAACAACTGAACAACCTGTGGAATCAACAACTCAGGAAACAACCACACTTCTGTCAGAGTCCATTACACCCATACAAGAAAGGACTCCACAACCTGTGGAAGCAACCACAGTTCTAACAGAGCCCATTACGACCACACAAGGAACAACTCAACGACGTGTGGATTCAACAACTGAGGCTGCAACCACACTTCCACCAGTCTCCATTACAACCATACGAGAAACAACTTCTCAACCTGTGGAACCAACAACTGAGGCAGTAACCACACTTATGCCAGAGTCTATAACCACCACTCGAGTAACAACTCCACAACCTGTGGAAGCAACCACACTTCCAGCAGAGTCCATTACCACCACACAAGGAACAACTCAACCACCTGTGGACTCAACAACTGAGGCTGCAACTACAGTTCTAACAGAGTCCATAACAACCTCACAAGAAACAACTTCACAACCTGTGGAATCAACAACTCAAGAAACAACCACACTTCTGTCAGAGTCCATTACAACCATACAAGAAAGGACTCCACAACCTGTGGACTCAACAACTGAGGCTGCAACCACACTTCCACCAGTGTCCATTACAACCACACCAGGAACAACTCAACAACCTGTTGACTCCACAACAGAGGCTGCAACCACACTTCCACCAGTGTCCATTACAACCACACCAGGAACAACTCAACAACCTGTGGACTCCACAACAGAGGCTGCAACCACACTCTCACCAGTCTCCATTACAACCACACAAGAAAGAACTTCACAACCTGTGGAACCAACAACTGAGGCTGCAACCACACTTCCAACAGAGTCCATAACAACCTCACAAGAAACAACTTCACAACCTGTGGCGTCAACAACTGAGGCTGCAACCACACTTCCAACAGAGTCCATTACAACCACACCAGGAACAACTCAACAACCTGTGGACTCAACAACTGAGGCTGCAACCACACTTACAACAGAGTCCATCACAACCACACCAGGAACAACTCAACAACCTGTGGACTCAACAACTGAGGCTGCAACCACACTTCTAACAGAGTCCATTACAACCACACCAGGAACAACTCAACAACCTGTGGACTCAACAACTGAGGCTGCAACCACACTTCCACCAGTGTCCATTACAACCACACAAGAAAGAACTTCACAACCTGTGGTATTAACAACTGAGGCTGCAACCACACTTCCACCAGTGTCCATTACAACCACACAAGAAAGAACTTCACAACCTGTGGGATCAACAACTAAGGCTGCAACCACACTTCCACCAGTGTCCATTGCAACTACACAAGAAACAACTTCACAACCTGTAAAGTCAACAACTGAGGCTGCAACCACACATCCAGTAGTGTCCATTATCACCACACAGGAAACAACTCCAAAACCTGTGGAAACAAAGTTTGTTGATGGAGATAATAATCAAGATGGAATAACTACAATTGTACCATCAACAAAAAGTACAACAATATCTCTGACGGACGAACCAACAACTTCCCTAAGACCTGTGAAATCAACAACTCCTGAAGCTGACTTAAGAGGTACAACAAAATCCCCCATGGTTGAAGAAACAACTATGGCAAAGCAAACTACAGCCAAGGCAACAAGCATGTTGCCAACAAAACCTGTTACCACTTCACCAGAGAGTACTCCACAACCTGTTGATGCCACAACTGTGTCAGTCTCTACAACTGCTAAGGCAGATGTAACTGAAGCAGTGACAGAAAAAACAACGCCACTGCTGGAAATCTTGACAGAAACAACCGAAAAGCTACAATCAACAAACACCTTTTTAGTCACAGATGAAATAATCAATCTAGTTGATACAACAACTGAAGCAGGTATTACAGATTCAGTAACAGATGACTTATCTGGTGATTTCTCAACTGTCAGACCTGATCTCTATTCAACAACTACAGTGGATTTTTCAACGGTTGAGGGAAGTACGATGGTAACAAACGAACAAGCGTCAACACCGGAAATTCAAGTAACTTCAGCACAATTTGTGGATCAAACAACATCTGTGAATCCTGCCCATACAGCCCAAGAGAGTGTAACAAAGTCTGTTGATGGAGATGAGACTCAGGATGGAATAACTACAACTGTACCCTCAACCAAAAGTGCAACAATATCTGTGACCGACAACTCAATAATTTCTCTAGAACCTGTGGAATCAACAACTCTTTCTGTATCAACAACTCCTAAAGCTGACGTAAGCGGAACAACAAAGTCCTCCATGGCTGAAGAAACAACTATAGCAAAGCAAACTACAGCCAAGGCAACAACCATGTTGGCAACAAAACCTGTAAGCACTACGCCAGGAAGTACTCCACAACCTGGTGAAGCCACAACTGTGTCTGTCTCTACAACTGCTATGGCAGATGTAACTGAAGCAGTTACAGAAAAAACAACGCCACTGCTGGAAATCTTGACAGAAACTACCGAAAAGCTACAATCAACAGACACCTTTTTAATAACAGATGAAATAATAAATCTAATTGATACAACAACTGAAGTAGGTATTACTGATACAGTAACAGATGACTTATCTGGTGATTTCTCAACTGTCAGACCTGATCTCTATTCAACAACTACAGTGGAATCTCCAACGGTTGAGGGAAGTTCAATGGTAACGGACGAACGACCGTCCTCACCAGGAATTCTAGTTACATCAAGGCAATTTGTGGATCAAACAACATTTCTGAATCCTACCCCAACAGCCCAAGAGATTGTGACAAAGTTTGTTGATGGAGATAATAATCAGGATGGAATAACTACAACTGTACCATCAACAAAAAGTACAACAATATCTGTGACAAACGAACCAAAAACTTCTCTAAGACCTGTAAAATTAACAACTCTTTCTGTATCAACAACTCCTGAAGCTGGCATGAGTGGAACAACAACCTCCTCTATGCTTCAAGAAACAACTATGACAAAGCAAACTACCTCTAAGGCAATAACCATGTTGGCAACAAAATATGTTAGCACAACACCAGAGAGTACTCCACAACCTGTTGAAGCCACAACTGTGTCTGTCTCTAAAACTGCTAAGGCAGATGTAACTGAAGCAGTGACAGAAAAAACAACGCCACTGCTGGAAGTTTTGACAGAAACTACTGAAAAGCCACAATCAACAGACACCTTTTTAGCAACAGATGAAATAATAAATCTAATTGATACAACAACTGAAGCAGGTATTACAGATACAGTAACAGATGACTTATCTGGTGATTTCTCAACTGTCAGACCTGATCTCTATTCAACAACTACAGTGGGATCTCCAACTGTTGAGGGAAGTACAATGGTAACAGATGAACAACCGTCCACTCCAGGAATTCAAGTTACTTCAGCACAATTGGTGGATCAAACAACATCTGTTAATTCTACCGAAACAGCCCAAGAGATTGTAACAAAGTCTGTTGATGGAGATAATAATCAGGATGGAATAACTACAACTGTACCCTCAACCAAAAGTGCAACAATATCTGTGACGGACGAACCAAAAACTTCTCTAAGACCTGTGAAATCAACAACTCTTGAAGCTGGCATGAGTGGAACAACAACCTCCTCCATGCTTATAGAAACAACTATGGCAAAGCAAACTCCAGCTAAGGCAACAACCACGTTGCCAACAAAACCTGTTAGCACAATACCAGAGAGTACTCCACAACCTGTTGAAGCCACAACTGTGTCTGTCTCTACAACTGCTGAAGCAGATGTAACTGAAGCAGTGACAGAAAAAACAACGCCACTGCTAGAAATCTTGACAGAAACAACCGAAAAGCTACAATCAACAGACACCTTTTTAGTAACAGATGAAATAATCAATCTAATTGATACAACAACTGAAGCAGGTATTACAGATACAGTAACAGATGACTTATCTGGTGATTTCTCAACTGTCAGACCTGATCTCTATTCAACAACTACAATGGATTTTTCAACGGTTGAGGGAAGTACAATGGTAACAGATGAACAACCGTCCACTCCAGGAATTCAAGTTACTTCAGCACAATTTGTGGATCAAACAACATCTGTGAATCCTACCCCGACAGCCCAAGAGATTGTATCAAAGTTTGTTGATGGAGAGAAAAATAAGGATGGACTAACTTCAACTGTACCATCAACCAAAAGAACCACAACAGTATCTGTGACAGACGAACCAATAACTTCTCTTGAACCTGTGGATCCAACAACTCTTTCTGTATCAACAACTCCTCAAGCTGGAGTAAGTGGAACAACAAAGTCCTCCATGCTTGAAGAAACAACTATGGCAAAGCAAACTACAGCCAAGGCAACAACCATGTTGCCAACAAAACCTGTAACCATAACACCAGAGAGTACTCCACAACCGGTTGAAGACACAACTGTGTCTGTCTCTACAACTGCTAAGGCAGATGTAACTGAAGCAGTGACAGAAAAAACAACGCCACTGTTGGAAGTCTTGACAGAAACAACTAAAGAGCCACAATCAACAGACACCTTTTCAGTCACAGATGAAATAATCAATCTAATTGATACAACAACTGAGGCAGGTATTACAGATACAGTAACAGATGACTTATCTGGTGATTTCTCAACTGTCAGACCTGATCTCTATTCAACAACTACAGTGGGATCTCCAACTGTTGAGGGAAGTACAATGGTAACAGATGAACAACCGTCCACTCCAGGAATTCAAGTTACTTCAGCACAATTTGTGGATCAAACAACATCTGTGAATCCTACCCCGACAGCCCAAGAGATTGTATCAAAGTTTGTTGATGGAGAGAAAAACCAGGATGGACTAACTTCAACTGTACCATCAACCAAAAGAACCACAACAGTATCTGTGACAGACGAACCTATAACTTCTCTTGAACTTGTGGATCCAACAACTCTTTCTGTATCAACAACTCCTCAAGCTGGAGTAAGTGGAACAGTAACCTCCTCCATGGTTGATGAAACAACTATGGCAAAGCAAACTACAGCCAAGGCTACAACCATGTTGCCAACAAAGCCTGTTAGCACTACACCAGAGAGTACTCCACAACCTGTTGAAGCCACAATTGTGTCTGTCTCTACAACTGCTAAGGCAGATTTAACTGAAGCAGTGACAGAAAAAACAACGCCACTGCTGGAAGTCTTGACAGAAACAACTAAAGAGCCACAATCAACAGACACCTTTTCAGTCACAGATGAAATAATCAATCTAATTGATACAACAACTGAGGCAGGTATTACAGATACAGTAACAGACGACTTATCTGGTGATTTCTCTACTGTCAGACCTGATCTCTATTCAACAACTACAGTGGGATCTCCATCTGTTGAGGGAAGTACAATGGTAACAGATGAACAACCGTCCACTCCAGGAATTCAAGTTACGTCAGCACAATTTGTGGATCAAACAACATCTGTGAATCCTACCCCGACAGCCCAAGAGATTGTATCAAAGTTTGTTGATGGAGAGAAAAATAAGGATGGACTAACTTCAACTGTACCATCAACCAAAAGAACCACAACAGTATCTGTGACAGACGAACCAATAACTTCTCTTGAACCTGTGGATCCAACAACTCTTTCTGTATCAACAACTCCTCAAGCTGGAGTAAGTGGAACAACAAAGTCCTCCATGCTTGAAGAAACAACTATGGCAAAGCAAACTACAGCCAAGGCAACAACCATGTTGCCAACAAAACCTGTAACCATAACACCAGAGAGTAGTCCACAACCGGTTGAAGACACAACTGTGTCTGTCTCTACAACTGCTAAGGCAGATGTAACTGAAGCAGTGACGGAAAAAACAACGCCACTGCTGGAAGTCTTGACAGAAACAACTAAAGAGCCACAATCAACAGACACCTTTTCAGTCACAGATGAAATAATCAATCTAATTGATACAACAACTGAGGCAGGTATTACAGATACAGTAACAGACGACTTATCTGGTGATTTCTCAACTGTCAGACCTGATCTCTATTCAACAACTACAGTGGGATCTCCATCTGTTGAGGGAAGTACAATGGTAACAGATGAACAACCGTCCACTCCAGGAATTCAAGTTACTTCAGCACAATTTGTGGATCAAACAACATCTGTGAATCCTACCCCGACAGCCCAAGAGATTGTATCAAAGTTTGTTGATGGAGAGAAAAATAAGGATGGACTAACTTCCACTGTACCATCAACGAAAAGAACCACAATAGTATCTGTGACAGACGAACCAATAACTTCTCTTGAACCTGTGGATCCAACAACTCTCTCTGTATCAACAACTCCTCAAGCTGGAGTAAGTGGAACAACAAAGTCCTCCATGCTTGAAGAAACAACTATGGCAAAGCAAACTACAGCCAAGGCAACAACCATGTTGCCAACAAAACCTGTTAGCACAACACCAGAGAGTACTCCACAACCTGTTGAAGCCACAACTGTGTCTGTCTCTACAACTGCTAAGGCAGATGTAACTGAAGCAGTGACAGAAAAAACAACGCCACTGCTGGAAATTATGACAGAAACAACTGAAAAGCTTTCACCAATAGACATCCTTTCAACCACAGATGAAATTTTAAATCTAATTTATACAACTGAAGCAGGTTCTACAGACACAGTAACAGATGACTTATCTGGTGATTTCTCAACGGTCAGACCTGATCAGTATTCAACAGCTACAGTTGGTTTGTCAACGGTTGAGGGAAGTACAATTGTAACGGACGAACAAGTGTCAACACCAGGAATTCAACTTACTTCAGCACACTTTGTGGACCAAACAACATCTGTAAAACCATCCGCTACAGCCCAAGAGATTGTATCAAAGTTTGTTGATGGAGAGAAAAATAAGGATGGACTAACTTCAACTGTACCATCAACCAAAAGAACTACAACAGTATCTGTTACAGACGAACCAAGAACTTCTCTTGAACCTGTGGATCCAACAACTCTTTCTGTGTCAACAACTCCTCAAGCTGGAGTAGGTGGAACAACAAAGTCCTCCATGCTTGAAGAAACAACTATGGCAAAGCAAACTACAGCCAAGGCAACAACCATGTTGCCAACAAAGCCTGTTACCATTACACCAGAGAGTACTCCACAACCTGTTGAAGCCACAACTGTGTCTGTCTCTACAACTGCTAAGGCAGATTTAACTGACGCAGTGACAGAAAAAACAACGCCACTGCTGGAAGTCTTGACAGAAACAACTAAAGAGCCACAATCAACAGACACCTTTTCAGTCACAGATGAAATAATCAATCTAATTGATACAACAACTGAGGCAGGTATTACAGATACAGTAACAGACGACTTATCTGGTGATTTCTCAACTGTCAGACCTGATCTCTATTCAACAACTACAGTGGGATCTCCATCTGTTGAGGGAAGTACAATGGTAACAGATGAACAACCGTCCACTCCAGGAATTCAAGTTACTTCAGCACAATTTGTGGATCAAACAACATCTGTGAATCCTACCCCGACAGCCCAAGAGATTGTATCAAAGTTTGTTGATGGAGAGAAAAATAAGGATGGACTAACTTCCACTGTACCATCAACGAAAAGAACCACAACAGTATCTGTGACAGACGAACCAATAACTTCTCTTGAACCTGTGGATCCAACAACTCTCTCTGTATCAACAACTCCTCAAGCTGGAGTAAGTGGAACAACAAAGTCCTCCATGCTTGAAGAAACAACTATGGCAAAGCAAACTACAGCCAAGGCAACAACCATGTTGCCAACAAAACCTGTTAGCACAACACCAGAGAGTACTCCACAACCTGTTGAAGCCACAACTGTGTCTGTCTCTACAACTGCTAAGGCAGATGTAACTGAAGCAGTGACAGAAAAAACAACGCCACTGCTGGAAATTATGACAGAAACAACTGAAAAGCTTTCACCAATAGACATCCTTTCAACCACAGATGAAATTTTAAATCTAATTTATACAACTGAAGCAGGTTCTACAGACACAGTAACAGATGACTTATCTGGTGATTTCTCAACGGTCAGACCTGATCAGTATTCAACAGCTACAGTTGGTTTGTCAACGGTTGAGGGAAGTACAATTGTAACGGACGAACAAGTGTCAACACCAGGAATTCAACTTACTTCAGCACACTTTGTGGACCAAACAACATCTGTAAAACCATCCGCTACAGCCCAAGAGATTGTATCAAAGTTTGTTGATGGAGAGAAAAATAAGGATGGACTAACTTCAACTGTACCATCAACCAAAAGAACTACAACAGTATCTGTTACAGACGAACCAAGAACTTCTCTTGAACCTGTGGATCCAACAACTCTTTCTGTGTCAACAACTCCTCAAGCTGGAGTAGGTGGAACAACAAAGTCCTCCATGCTTGAAGAAACAACTATGGCAAAGCAAACTACAGCCAAGGCAACAACCATGTTGCCAACAAAGCCTGTTACCATTACACCAGAGAGTACTCCACAACCTGTTGAAGCCACAACTGTGTCTGTCTCTACAACTGCTAAGGCAGATTTAACTGACGCAGTGACAGAAAAAACAACGCCACTGCTGGAAGTCTTGACAGAAACAACTAAAGAGCCACAATCAACAGACACCTTTTCAGTCACAGATGAAATAATCAATCTAATTGATACAACAACTGAGGCAGGTATTACAGATACAGTAACAGACGACTTATCTGGTGATTTCTCAACTGTCAGACCTGATCTCTATTCAACAACTACAGTGGGATCTCCATCTGTTGAGGGAAGTACAATGGTAACAGATGAACAACCGTCCACTCCAGGAATTCAAGTTACTTCAGCACAATTTGTGGATCAAACAACATCTGTGAATCCTACCCCGACAGCCCAAGAGATTGTATCAAAGTTTGTTGATGGAGAGAAAAATAAGGATGGACTAACTTCCACTGTACCATCAACGAAAAGAACCACAACAGTATCTGTGACAGACGAACCAATAACTTCTCTTGAACCTGTGGATCCAACAACTCTCTCTGTATCAACAACTCCTCAAGCTGGAGTAAGTGGAACAACAAAGTCCTCCATGCTTGAAGAAACAACTATGGCAAAGCAAACTACAGCCAAGGCAACAACCATGTTGCCAACAAAACCTGTTAGCACAACACCAGAGAGTACTCCACAACCTGTTGAAGCCACAACTGTGTCTGTCTCTACAACTGCTAAGGCAGATGTAACTGAAGCAGTGACAGAAAAAACAACGCCACTGCTGGAAATTATGACAGAATCAACTGAAAAGCTTTCACCAATAGACATCCTTTCAACCACAGATGAAATTTTAAATCTAATTTATACAACTGAAGCAGGTTCTACAGACACAGTAACAGATGACTTATCTGGTGATTTCTCAACGGTCAGACCTGATCAGTATTCAACAGCTACAGTTGGTTTGTCAACGGTTGAGGGAAGTACAATTGTAACGGACGAACAACCGTCCACTCCAGGAATTCAACTTACTTCAGCACACTTTGTGGACCAAACAACATCTGTAAAACCATCCGCTACAGCCCAAGAGATTGTATCAAAGTTTGTTGATGGAGAGAAAAATAAGGATGGACTAACTTCAACTGTACCATCAACCAAAAGAACTACAACAGTATCTGTTACAGACGAACCAAGAACTTCTCTTGAACCTGTGGATCCAACAACTCTTTCTGTGTCAACAACTCCTCAAGCTGGAGTAGGTGGAACAACAAAGTCCTCCATGCTTGAAGAAACAACTATGGCAAAGCAAACTACAGCCAAGGCAACAACCATGTTGCCAACAAAGCCTGTTACCATTACACCAGAGAGTACTCCACAACCTGTTGAAGCCACAACTGTGTCTGTCTCTACAACTGCTAAGGCAGATTTAACTGACGCAGTGACAGAAAAAACAACGCCACTGCTGGAAGTCTTGACAGAAACAACTAAAGAGCCACAATCAACAGACACCTTTTCAGTCACAGATGAAATAATCAATCTAATTGATACAACAACTGAGGCAGGTATTACAGATACAGTAACAGACGACTTATCTGGTGATTTCTCAACTGTCAGACCTGATCTCTATTCAACAACTACAGTTGGATCTCCAACTGTTGAGGGAAGTACAATGGTAACAGATGAACAACCGTCCACTCTAGGAATTCAAGTTACTTCAGCACAATTTGTGGATCAAACAACATCTGTGAATCCTACCCCGACAGCCCAAGAGATTGTATCAAAGTTTGTTGATGGAGAGAAAAATAAGGATGGACTAACTTCAACTGTACCATCAACCAAAAGAACCACAACAGTATCTGTGACAGACGAACCAATAACTTCTCTTGAACCTGTGGATCCAACAACTCTTTCTGTATCAACAACTCCTCAAGCTGGAGTAAGTGGAACAACAAAGTCCTCCATGCTTGAAGAAACAACTATGGCAAAGCAAACTACAGCCAAGGCAACAACCATGTTGCCAACAAAACCTGTTAGCACAACACCAAAGAGTACTCCACAACCTGTTGAAGCCACAACTGTGTCTGTCTCTACAACTGCTAAGGCAGATGTAACTGAAGCAGTGACAGAAAAAACAACGCCACTGCCGGAAATTATGACAGAAACAACTGAAAAGTTTTCACCAATAGACATCCTTTCAACCACAGATGAAATTTTAAATCTAAATTATACAACTGAAGCAGGTTCTACAGACACAGTAACAGATGACTTATCTGGTGATTTCTCAACTGTCAGACCTGATCAGTATTCAACAGCTACAGTTGGTTTGTCAACGGTTGAGGGAAGTACAATTGTAACGGACGAACAAGCATCAACACCAGGAATTCAAATTACTTCAGCACACTTTGTGGACCAAACAACATCTGTAAAACCATCCGCTACAGCCCAAGAGATTGTATCAAAGTTTGTTGATGGAGAGAAAAATAAGGATGGACTAACTTCAACTGTACCATCAACCAAAAGTACCACAACAGTATCTGTTACAGACGAACCAATAACTTCTCTTGAACCTGTGGATCCAACAACTCTTTCTGTATCAACAACTCCTCAAGCTGGAGTAAGTGGAACAACAGAGTCCTCCATGCTTGAAGAAACAACTATGGTAAAGCAAACTACAGCCAAGGCAACAACCATGTTGCCAACAAAACCTGTTAGCACAACACCAGAGAGTACTCCACAACCTGTTGAAGCCACAACTGTGTCTGTCTCTACAACTGCTAAGGCAGATGTAAGTGATGCAGTGACAGAAAAAACAACGCCACTGCTGGAAATTATGACAGAAACAACTGAAAAGCTTTCACCAACAGACATCCTTTCAACCACAGACAAAATTTTAAATCTAATTTATACAACTGAAGCAGGTTCTACAGACACAGTAACAGATGACTTATCTGGTGATTTCTCAACGGTCAGACCTGATCAGTATTCAACAGCTACAGTTGGTTTGTCAACGGTTGAGGGAAGTACAATTGTAACGGACGAACAAGCGTCAACACCAGGAATTCAACTTACTTCAGCACACTTTGTGGACCAAACAACATCTGTAAAACCATCCGCTACAGCCCAAGAGATTGTATCAAAGTTTGTTGATAGAGAGAAAAATAAGGATGGACTAACTTCAACTGTACCATCAACCAAAAGAACTACAACAGTATCTGTTACAGACGAACCAAGAACTTCTCTTGAACCTGTGGATCCAACAACTCTTTCTGTGTCAACAACTCCTCAAGCTGGAGTAGGTGGAACAACAAAGTCCTCCATGCTTGAAGAAACAACTATGGCAAAGCAAACTACAGCCAAGGCAACAACCATGTTGCCAACAAAGCCTGTTACCATTACACCAGAGAGTACTCCACAACCTGTTGAAGCCACAACTGTGTCTGTCTCTACAACTGCTAAGGCAGATTTAACTGACGCAGTGACAGAAAAAACAACGCCACTGCTGGAAGTCTTGACAGAAACAACTAAAGAGCCACAATCAACAGACACCTTTTCAGTCACAGATGAAATAATCAATCTAATTGATACAACAACTGAGGCAGGTATTACAGATACAGTAACAGACGACTTATCTGGTGATTTCTCAACTGTCAGACCTGATCTCTATTCAACAACTACAGTTGGATCTCCAACTGTTGAGGGAAGTACAATGGTAACAGATGAACAACCGTCCACTCTAGGAATTCAAGTTACTTCAGCACAATTTGTGGATCAAACAACATCTGTGAATCCTACCCCGACAGCCCAAGAGATTGTATCAAAGTTTGTTGATGGAGAGAAAAATAAGGATGGACTAACTTCAACTGTACCATCAACCAAAAGAACCACAACAGTATCTGTGACAGACGAACCAATAACTTCTCTTGAACCTGTGGATCCAACAACTCTTTCTGTATCAACAACTCCTCAAGCTGGAGTAAGTGGAACAACAAAGTCCTCCATGCTTGAAGAAACAACTATGGCAAAGCAAACTACAGCCAAGGCAACAACCATGTTGCCAACAAAACCTGTTAGCACAACACCAAAGAGTACTCCACAACCTGTTGAAGCCACAACTGTGTCTGTCTCTACAACTGCTAAGGCAGATGTAACTGAAGCAGTGACAGAAAAAACAACGCCACTGCCGGAAATTATGACAGAAACAACTGAAAAGTTTTCACCAATAGACATCCTTTCAACCACAGATGAAATTTTAAATCTAAATTATACAACTGAAGCAGGTTCTACAGACACAGTAACAGATGACTTATCTGGTGATTTCTCAACTGTCAGACCTGATCAGTATTCAACAGCTACAGTTGGTTTGTCAACGGTTGAGGGAAGTACAATTGTAACGGACGAACAAGCATCAACACCAGGAATTCAAATTACTTCAGCACACTTTGTGGACCAAACAACATCTGTAAAACCATCCGCTACAGCCCAAGAGATTGTATCAAAGTTTGTTGATGGAGAGAAAAATAAGGATGGACTAACTTCAACTGTACCATCAACCAAAAGTACCACAACAGTATCTGTTACAGACGAACCAATAACTTCTCTTGAACCTGTGGATCCAACAACTCTTTCTGTATCAACAACTCCTCAAGCTGGAGTAAGTGGAACAACAGAGTCCTCCATGCTTGAAGAAACAACTATGGTAAAGCAAACTACAGCCAAGGCAACAACCATGTTGCCAACAAAACCTGTTAGCACAACACCAGAGAGTACTCCACAACCTGTTGAAGCCACAACTGTGTCTGTCTCTACAACTGCTAAGGCAGATGTAAGTGATGCAGTGACAGAAAAAACAACGCCACTGCTGGAAATTATGACAGAAACAACTGAAAAGCTTTCACCAACAGACATCCTTTCAACCACAGACAAAATTTTAAATCTAATTTATACAACTGAAGCAGGTTCTACAGACACAGTAACAGATGACTTATCTGGTGATTTCTCAACGGTCAGACCTGATCAGTATTCAACAGCTACAGTTGGTTTGTCAACGGTTGAGGGAAGTACAATTGTAACGGACGAACAAGCGTCAACACCAGGAATTCAACTTACTTCAGCACACTTTGTGGACCAAACAACATCTGTAAAACCATCCGCTACAGCCCAAGAGATTGTATCAAAGTTTGTTGATAGAGAGAAAAATAAGGATGGACTAACTTCAACTGTACCATCAACCAAAAGAACTACAACAGTATCTGTTACAGACGAACCAAGAACTTCTCTTGAACCTGTGGATCCAACAACTCTTTCTGTGTCAACAACTCCTCAAGCTGGAGTAGGTGGAACAACAAAGTCCTCCATGCTTGAAGAAACAACTATGGCAAAGCAAACTACAGCCAAGGCAACAACCATGTTGCCAACAAAACCTGTTAGCACAACACCAGAGAGTACTCCACAACCTGTTGAAGCCACAACTGTGTCTGTCTCTACAACTGCTAAGGCAGATGTAACTGAAGCAGTGACAGAAAAAACAACGCCACTGCTAGAAATTATGACAGAAACAACTGAAAAGCTTTCACCAATAGACATCCTTTCAACCACAGATGAAATTTTAAATCTAATTTATACAACTGAAGCAGGTTCTACAGACACAGTAACAGATGACTTATCTGGTGATTTCTCAACGGTCAGACCTTATCAGTATTCAACAGCTACAGTTGCTTTGTCAACGGTTGAGGGAAGTACAATTGTAACGGACGAACAAGCGTCAACACCAGGAATTCAACTTACTTCAGCACACTTTGTGGATCAAACAACATCTGTAAAACCATCCGCTACAGCCCAAGAGATTGTATCAAAGTTTGTTGATGGAGAGAAAAATAAGGATGGACTAACTTCAACTGTACCATCAACCAAAAGAACTACAACAGTATCTGTTACAGACGAACCAAGAACTTCTCTTGAACCTGTGGATCCAACAACTCTTTCTGTATCAACAACTCCTCAAGCTGGAGTAGGTGGAACAACAAAGTCCTCCATGCTTGAAGAAACAACTATGGCAAAGCAAACTACAGCCAAGGCAACAACCATGTTGCCAACAAAGCCTGTTACCATTACACCAGAGAGTACTCCACAACCTGTTGAAGCCACAACTGTGTCTGTCTCTACAACTGCTAAGGCAGATTTAACTGACGCAGTGACAGAAAAAACAACGCCACTGCTGGAAGTCTTGACAGAAACAACTAAAGAGCCACAATCAACAGACACCTTTTCAGTCACAGATGAAATAATCAATCTAATTGATACAACGACTGAGGCAGGTATTACAGATACAGTAACAGACGACTTATCTGGTGATTTCTCAACTGTCAGACCTGATCTCTATTCAACAACTACAGTTGGATCTCCATCTGTTGAGGGAAGTACAATGGTAACAGATGAACAACCGTCCACTCCAAGAATTCAAGTTACTTCAGCACAATTTGTGGATCAAACAACATCTGTGAATCCTACCCCGACAGCCCAAGAGATTGTATCAAAGTTTGTTGATGGAGAGAAAAATAAGGATGGACTAACTTCAACTGTACCATCAACCAAAAGAACCACAACAGTATCTGTGACAGACGAACCATTAACTTCTCTTGAACCTGTGGATCCAACAACTCTTTCTGTATCAACAACTCCTCAAGCTGGAGTAAGTGGAACAACAAAGTCCTCCATGCTTGAAGAAACAACTATGGCAAAGCAAACTACAGCCAAGGCAACAACCATGTTGCCAACAAAACCTGTTAGCACAACACCAGAGAGTACTCCACAACCTGTTGAAGCCACAACTGTGTCTGTCTCTACAACTGCTAAGGCAGATGTAACTGAAGCAGTGACAGAAAAAACAACGCCACTGCTAGAAATTATGACAGAAACAACTGAAAAGCTTTCACCAATAGACATCCTTTCAACCACAGATGAAATTTTAAATCTAAATTATACAACTGAAGCAGGTTCTACAGACACAGTAACAGATGACTTATCTGGTGATTTCTCAACTGTCAGACCTGATCAGTATTCAACAGCTACAGTTGGTTTGTCAACGGTTGAGGGAAGTACAATTGTAACGGACGAACAAGCGTCAACACCAGGAATTCAACTTACTTCAGCACACTTTGTGGACCAAACAACATCTGTAAAACCATCCGCTACAGCCCAAGAGATGGTATCAAAGTTTGTTGATGGAGAGAAAAATAAGGATGGACTAACTTCAACTGTACCATCAACCAAAACTACCACAACAATATCTGTTACAGACGAACCAAGAACTTCTTTTGAACCTGTGGAGTCAGCAACTCGTTCTGTATCAACAACTCCTCAAGCTGGAGTAAGCAGAACAACAAAGTCCTCCATGCTTGAAGAAACAACTATGGCAAAGCAAACTACAGCCAAGGCAACAACCATGTTGCCAACAAAACCTGTAACCATAACACCAGAGAGTACTCCACAACCGGTTGAAGACACAACTGTGTCTGTCTCTACAACTGCTAAGGCAGATGTAACTGAAGCAGTGACAGAAAAAACAACGCCACTGCTGGAAGTCTTGACAGAAACAACTAAAGAGCCACAATCAACAGACACCTTTTCAGTCACAGATGAAATAATCAATCTAATTGATACAACAACTGAGGCAGGTATTACAGATACAGTAACAGACGACTTATCTGGTGATTTCTCAACTGTCAGACCTGATCTCTATTCAACAACTACAGTGGGATCTCCATCTGTTGAGGGAAGTACAATGGTAACAGATGAACAACCGTCCACTCCAGGAATTCAAGTTACTTCAGCACAATTTGTGGATCAAACAACATCTGTAAAGCCTTCCGCGACAGCCCAAGAGATTGTATCAAAGTTTGTTGATGGAGAGAAAACTAAGGATGGACTAACTTCAACTGTACCATCGACCAAAACTACCACAACAATATCTGTTACAGACGAACCAAGAACTTCTTTTGAACCTGTGGAGTCAGCAACTCCTTCTGTATCAACAACTCCTGAAGCTGGAGTAAGCAGAACAACAAAGTCCTCCATGCTTGAAGAAACAACTATGGCAAAGCAAACTACAGCCAAGGCAACAACCATGTTGCCAACAAAACCTGTTACCATTACACCAGAGAGTACTCCACAACCGGTTGAAGACACAACTGTGTCTGTCTCTACAACTGCTAAGGCAGATGTAACTGAAGCAGTGACAGAAAAAACAACGCCACTGCTGGAAGTCTTGACAGAAACAACTAAAGAGCCACAATCAACAGATTCCTTTTCAGTTACAGATGAAATAATCAATCTAATTGATACAACAACTGAGGCAGGTATTACAGATACAGTAACAGACGACTTATCTGGTGATTTCTCAACTGTCAGACCTGATCTCTATTCAACAACTACAGTGGGATCTCCATCTGTTGAGGGAAGTACAATGGTAACAGATGAACAACCGTCCACTCCAGGAATTCAAGTTACTTCAGCACAATTTGTGGATCAAACAACATCTGTACAGCCTTCCGCGACAGCCCAAGAGATTGTATCAAAGTTTGTTGATGGAGAGAAAAATAAGGATGGACTAACTTCAACTGTACCATCAACCAAAACTACCACAACAATATCTGTTACAGACGAACCAAGAACTTCTTTTGAACCTGTGGAGTCAGCAACTCCTTCTGTATCAACAACTCCTGAAGCTGGAGTAAGCAGAACAACAAAGTCCTCCATGCTTGAAGAAACACTTATGGCAAAGCAAACTACAGCCAAGGCAACAACCATGTTGCCAACAAAACCTGTTACCATTACACCAGAGAGTACTCCACAACCTGTTGAAGCCACAACTGTGTCTGTCTCTACAACTGCTAAGGCAGATGTAACTGAAGCAGTGACAGAAAAAACAATGCCACTGCTGGAAGTCTTGACAGAAACAACTAAAGAGCCACAATCAACAGATTCCTTTTCAGTCACAGATAAAATAATCAATCTAATTGATACAACAACTGAGGCAGGTATTACAGATACAGTAACAGACGACTTATCTGGTGATTTCTCAACTGTCAGACCTGATCTCTATTCAACAACTACAGTGGGATCTCCATCTGTTGAGGGAAGTACAATGGTAACAGATGAACAACCGTCCACTCCAAGAATTCAAGTTACTTCGGCACAATTTGTGGATCAAACAACATCTGTTAATCCTACCGAAACAGCCCAAGAGATTGTAACAAAGTTTGTTGATGGAGATAATAATCAGGATGGACTAACTTCAACTGTACCATCAACCAAAACTACCACAACAATATCTGTTACAGACGAACCAAGGACTTCTTTTGAACCTGTGGAGTCAGCAACTCGTTCTGTATCAACAACTCCTGAAGCTGGAATTAGCAGAACAACAAAGTCCTCCATGCTTGAAGAAACAACTATGGCAAAGCAAACTACAGCCAAGGCAACAACCATGTTGCCAACAAAACCTGTTACCATTACACCAGAGAGTACTCCACAACTGGTTGAAGACACAACTGTGTCTGTCTCTACAACTGCTAAGGCAGATGTAACTGAAGCAGTGACAGAAAAAACAACGCCACTGCTGGAAGTCTTGAAAGAAACAACTAAAGAGCCACAATCAACAGACACCTTTTCAGTCACAAATGAAATAATCAATCTAATTGATACAACAACTGAGGCAGGTATTACAGATACAGTAACAGACGACTTATCTGGTGATTTCTCAACTGTCAGACCTGATCTCTATTCAACAACTACAGTGGGATCTCCATCTGTTGAGGGAAGTACAATGGTAACAGATGAACAACCGTCCACTCCAGGAATTCAAGTTACTTCAGCACAATTTGTGGATCAAACAACACCTGTAAAGCCTTCTGCGACAGCCCAAGAGATTGTATCAAAGTTTGTTGATGGAGAGAAAAATAAGGATGGACTAATTTCAACTGTACCATCAACCAAAACTACCACAACAATATCTGTTACAGACGAACCAAGAACTTCTTTTGAACCTGTGGAGTCAGCAACTCGTTCTGTATCAACAACTCCTGAAGCTGGAGTAAGCAGAACAACAAAGTCCATGCTTGAAGAAACAACTATGGCAAAGCAAACTACAGCCAAGGCAACAACCATGTTGCAAACAAAACCTGTTACCATTACACCAGAGAGTACTCCACAACCGGTTGAAGACACAACTGTGTCTGTCTCTACAACTGCTAAGGCAGATGTAACTGAAGCAGTGACAGAAAAAACAACGCCACTGCTGGAAGTCTTGACAGAAACAACTAAAGAGCCACAATCAACAGACACCTTTTCAGTCACAGATGAAATAATCAATCTAATTGATACAACAACTGAGGCAGGTATTACAGATACAGTAACAGACGACTTATCTGGTGATTTCTCAACTGTCAGACCTGATCTCTATTCAACAACTACAGTGGGATCTCCATCTGTTGAGGGAAGTATAATGGTAACAGATGAACAACCGTCCTTTCCAGGAATTCAAGTTACTTCAGCACAATTTGTGGATCAAACAACATCTGTAAAGCCTTCCGCGACAGCCCAAGAGATTGTATCAAAGTTTGTTACCACAACAATATCTGTTACAGATGAACCAAGAACTTCTTCTACAGTTAAAGCAGCAATAACCTTGGCAACAGAGAGTACTCCACAACCAACTGAAGCCACAACTGTGTCTGCTTCTACAACTGCTTGGGCAGATGTAACTGAAGTAGTGACTGAACAGACATCGCCATTGCTGGAAGTTTTATCTGGTGATTTCTCAACTGTCAGACCGGATAGGCCGGAAGTTGCAAAGACAACTTTGGGAGGAAAAATCACATTTGCACAGTCAACCTCAATTACAAAAGACTCCATGACAGCTGAACCAAAAACTACTGTAGAACCTGTGGCTACTAGAAGTATTTCTGTGTCTCCTGAAATAGTTGTCAGTGGAGCAACAAAATCAACGATTGTTGATGAGGTCTCTACGGCAAAGCTATCTACAACCAATTTAACAACACCATCTGCTACTACTGCAACAGGAAGATCTTTACAACCAGTACAATCCACAGCTGCATCGATGAAAACATCTAAACCCAGCGAGATTGATACAGCAACATCTGCAGTAGTTGAACAGACAACTATAACAAACCCATCTACTGTTAAATCAGCAACAACATTGGCAACAGAGAGTACTCCAAAACCTACTGAAGCCACAACTGTTTCTGCTTCTACAACTGCTCAAACAGATGTAACTAAAGTATTGACTGAACAAACATCACCATTGCTAGAAGTTTTGACTGAGACAACTAAACAACAAGAGTCAATGATCAGCTTTCTAACCACAGATGAAATAATGGATTTAATGGAAACAACAGCTGGAGCTGGTAGTACAGATATTGTCACAGATGGATTTTCTGCTGATTTCTCAACTGTCAGACCTGATAAGCATTCCACAACTGTAGTGGATACTTCAACAGTTCCAACTACAGAAGAAAGTACAATGTTACCTGACAAAATTCCTTCCACTGAACAAAAAAGAATAACTCCAATTGATCTCAAGGACCAAACAAAAACTGTAATGCCTTCAACTTCAGGCCAACAGGTTGTGACTACAGAAGTTGAAGTGACAGCTACGGATGGAAAAACTACACTTGCGCAATCCACATTGTTCACAGAAGACTCTGGGGCAGCTGTGACTGAAAATTCAGGACTCTCTGCATCACCTGAAGTAATCACACTGATGCCACAAGCTACTTCATCTGCTCTTGAAAGCACCACTTTACCAACTAGACTGTCACCTACTGTAGATTGGGTTAGTACAACAGAAAAGATTATGAAACTGTCGGCACAACCTTTTGAGTCGACGCCTGCTGGCAAAGACATGACAGAGGAGTCAAAGGTTCTCACTAGTAAACAAACTGTTGGCCCACCAAGGTACGTATCCGTTGTTATACCAATTGCACCAACTGCTGACAAGGTAGACATGATCCAAACAACACTGACGTCTGGTGTCACCGATGCCACAGTTAAGAAAGACACTCCTGAAGCTTCTACTGAGTCATCTGGTTTGTCAATCTCTACCTTCTCTTCTTCATTGGAACCTGTTGTAACAGATGAGCTAATTAGCCAGACAACTGCTTCAACAATCGAAATCAGATTCTCTGCTCCGACTGGTCGAGTAACTAAACAAGAGGTTCATTCAACTGCTTTGCCCATAACAGTTACCACAGACAGACCTGACACACCTACTGGACCTGTTAAAACAACACAATCAGCTGAGGAAAGCAGTCAAAGTACAACGGTTGGTCCACCAGCCTTTGTGTCTGTTAGCATCCCAGGTTTGGCATCTACGGCATCAACAAGTGGAGACATAACAGCTGCCGTTAGGTCATTTACTGAAATTACCCCCCTGTCATCAGACAAGATTGAACAGGTCATAAATGACTTAACAACTGTACAAGCTGATGATGAGACAACAAGACAGGTTTCTACAGACACAGTCGAAATACTAACTGCTGAGCAAATAACTCCTGCAACTGGAGTGTCCCAACTAAATCTGCAGCAAACACTAATGAGTACTGCCACAGAAAAAACTATTTTACCATCAACTTCTAAATCTTCTGTTGTGACCTTATCAACAACCATGACTTCACCACAGCAAGACAACACTCAAGCAGTGATCATGAAAACACCATCAGCAATGTCTACAGGGTCTGGTATAGGGTCTGAGGATGGGAGTGGAACATCAAGCCCCACAGAAGTCTGGTTGATTGATGACAAACCAACACCAAGCAGCAAGCCAATCAAATTGGTTTCTCAGACAACTTCAAGTTTCAAGGAAACGCCAGAGATGAGCACTCAAGGCACAACCATGTCATCTGACGTTGTTGAGCTTACTAAAAAAGCTTCCACTGACAAGGTTGTCATACTAACCGAAGCAGTCACAATTGCTCCTGATGTGACCTCAACAAGTGTCGAAAGCACACCATCTGTGACATCTGAAGTCAAACAGGCGATTGTTGATACAACTCATGCTGTTTCTGTGACCTCATTTGCTTCCTCTGGCTCTACCGAAATTCCTACTGTTACTAACAAGTGGACAGCTAGAACAGCTAGTAAGGAACCAACTACAATGTCAGTGACCACTGAATCTTCAGGACATTCTGAAACAACTGCTATTAACACAAAAGAAACTGATAAGGTATCAGTGAAGACAAGTATTACTCATGTAGGCACTGACAAAACTCATGGTATGAGCTCAGAGGCAACTCAGATGGTCACAATTTACAGTTCAAGCTCTCCTCAGGACTTGGATCAAACATCTGAATATCCATCACCTTCATCCACTGAGATTGTAATGACTGATGCACCAGTGGAAAGTACTACAGTATTTACTACTGAAGGGCTGGTGCAGATAATATCAGAAGAAATAACAACACCCACTGGCCCTCCTGCCATTCCAACATTGTCTTCCGAAGAAGTAACAAATGTACAAGAATCAGTGGCACCAGATAACACAACACCTACTTCTACAGATGCAGCTACAGATTTAAGAACAACAAAACAAAGTGAAGAAGGTGACTCAAAGTCAATAACTTCACAACCAACTCAAGCAACATCAAAGCTTAGTGCACCTACAAGTCCACAACAAGCACCCACACTGCCTACTGGTCCTTCAGTAGAAGTGACAGGACCAAAGCAGGCAACAACTGTTAGGATGCCTGGGATCAATACAACAGATCAACCAGATAAAGCAAGCCCAGGTATCAAACCTATTGAAATCTCACCTCCTGGAACCTTCACGGAATCAAGACTTGTTACGACAGACAAGCCTACCCTTGGGCATGTGACACAACAAAGTACCACAGCTGTACCCCAAAAGACAATGACTGCTTCTGTTACTGACGCTCAAACCATAGAAGGCTCCACAGCGATTGATGAACTGATAACTGAATTGATGGAGCAAACATTTGAAACATCACAGAGCGTAGAACAAAACATTGTGACATTCTCAACTACAAAGACACCACAAGAAGTAATGTCAACTGTAAAACAACAGACATCTGACAGTCTTGCAGTGCAGCCCACAATGTTGAGTACAACTGAAGGTGAACAGTTGACCACCGACATTCAAGTGGCAAGTACTGTTATCTCAGTGACTTCCAAGCCTAAAGTATCTGAAGTGCCCCTTGAAACCACAACTGTGGATGTAACCAAAACGCAACAATCAACTGATGATGTTTTATTCCATTCTGGATCAACTACTCAGTTTCCTGACACTTTGCTTTCTGAAACAGTTGGTCCAATTGAACAGGACCAGACTGTTACCCAAGAAGCAGTCAAAGTAACCAAGGCAATCATCTATGAGGATGACACAACAACTACCATTTCCACTGTTACTCCTGAAGTTGCCTCTTTAAAAACATTGGCTACCCAAAGAATGAGTTTGTCAGAAGCCAAAACTACGTTATTAATGTCAACACAAAATACTGAAGGAGCTACTGATATGCCGGTTGAAATATTCACAGAAATTATGGACAGGTTTACCACTGAAGATGCAATGATGCAAACTTCACAAGAGCCAGTTGAGGAAAACAAAACAACATCCCTTACCATGGAAAAAACAGTAACCCCTCTTTCATGGGTGGTCACAACTGAGGAAGATTTTTCTGGAACATCAGAACCTCCCAGGTCAGTTGAGAGAACTACAAGCAAGAAACAAACAGATGTGACCACTGTTGGGAAAATGACACACCATACTAAATTACCATCTACCACGCTCACGTCTGAAACTACACCCGTTAGTACAAGTGTGTCTCAAACACAGAGACAACCATCAGATTCAAGTTCATCGTCACTTGACAGCGCACCCACAACTCGTCCTTCTGCAAGTGTTCAAAGCTTTGTGTCAGAGGCTGGGATACCAGGATCTGGTGAAGGAACCACGGAAGGTCCACAAAAAGTTACTCAGAAGTCTCAAGAGACAACTGCCCCTGTCACAGAGAAGCCCAAGGACCGACCAACAATTGTACCACCTCCCCCTCCAACAAGTCCACCAATGAGGCCAACATCAATCAAGATGAGACATGAACATAGTTCACCTTCTACTCATAAAACAGATTATTCAAGTGTACACACAACACTAAAAACAGTTGATCACACTGGGGAAATAGAAGTCACAACCACAGAAGAACCATCTGCTGTATCCGCTACCAGTAAAACTGCTACAATAAAAACAGTTCCACGGTCAACTGTAAAAGGAACAGTGGAGGTAACTCGACAGACAACAGCATTCCAAACAGAATCAACAATAAGTTTGAGTACAAGTGAACAGGCAACTGAATCCCACTTGGGGGCTGACCGTACAGATGTTCATCCGCTCACCTCAGAAACAACTTCAGTAACAATTGAGGAAGTGGAAACCATGCCAACCGTCCAGCATACTACTGGAACAAAATTATCAGAGGTCACATCGATGTCAACTTCTGAGCAAGATCAACCAACAGTTGTACCTTCCCTTCATCAAACCAAATTAACTGAAGAAAAATCCACACCAGCTGAAGTAACAGAAATGCAGATCAAGATTACTACTCCAACAATAGCAAGACAAACTACATCCACCTTTAAAACTACCAAACAGACTACTCCTGAACCTACCACAATGCTGCCAGTGGAAATTCTGACAGAGCAAACTAAAACTGATATAATGATGCAAGTCACCAAAGGTATTGAAAACATTGCAACATCAGCTGCCATGGATCCTACAATTGCTCCGTTAGCAACTACTGATGAAGAATTATCTGGATCCTACCAAACATCTCAATTACCATTGAAGGTTGAAGTAACAACTAAGGAAGCAGAAACCACAGACATTTTGGTAACAACAGACTTGTCCACAAGTGAAGCAGTGACCAAGCATCATGTACCTGAGTCCACAAAGGTTCCAAGAATGTCTACAGAAGTGAAGTTTGAATGTGATACAAAGATACCCGAGCTCACCATTAGTGCCACGAAGGACAAACCAACAATTATACCACCTCCTCCACCAACCAGCCCACCTGTCAAGCCTACTTTGACTACTTTGCCTGTCTCTTCTACAGATACCAGGATGCCTGCGTCTGAAGTTACTCAAGTTGGGGAACTGAAAACTACAGGTGTTCCAATGAGATCTACTATGAGGTCTGATAACAAGACTGAGGATGTTACAAGCAAAACAGAACTTACATCAGGTCTCCAGAAGGTGAAACCAACAGTTATCGCGTCTCCTGCACCAACTAATCTACCTGTGAGGTCAACATTACTTACTGCGCCAATCTCTTTGCCTTCAGCCGAATCTTCAACAGCAGAAGTAGAAGTACACACTGTGAAAGTTACTTCCGAGCCAGAAACTGTTGACACAGGAACTACTGTTGCAATGACATCTGCTCAGATTCCCACAGAGATTATTTCTGAAAATAGAAAAACCTCCCCTGATCTTATGACTTCAACTGATACTTCTGAGACGAGGCACCCTGAATATCCATCAACAACAATGAAACTACTGAGGAGAACGACAAAACCTTCTGTAACAGACAAAATATCAGTTGAAACACTGTCAACAGTGGCACAGAGTAGTGCTGAAAAGACAACTGCAGCAGCATTACAATCTCTCCTGATGACATCTGCCAAATCCACCGTAACAACCACAGCCAAACCTACAACTGTGCTTTCTCTGTTGAAAACTATCTCAAAATCTACACGCACAGCACAAATGAAAACAGATGTTCGATCATCTACTGAACCCATCACCATAGAGGCTGTTAATGGTTCTGTAGTTACAGTCATGCCTACAGATGGGTTGTCAACTAAGTCGGCTACAACGGGCAAAATGCTAACCACTGAGGAAAATATTAAACTCTCCACAACTGTTAGTCCCCCAAGTTTGTTAACAGTTCTGTTAAGAACCATAAATCGAACAACAGAAGTGTGGTTCCAATATCCTAAAATCTCAACCGAAACATTTCCTCAAGAAGGCTCTGGAGAAACTCCAATGGTCAGCCAAGACATTTTCCTCACTACAGATAGCGGCCTCCCAGGTGATGCAGTTTCCTCAGCCAACACCCCTGATGGAGCAACACCAGATGGAGGAGATACGGAGACCACTACTGAGAGCTATTGGATCACAGAGTTGGTCAAATCTACCTTCAGGGCTGTCACAGCTTCAGTGACTGGTCTGGGAAGCACTTTGGTGACATCTGATTCTGACAGGATGTCTACTAAGACCTCAGAGACAAATAAAACAGGTAATATTCCAAAGGTTAATTCAAACCTGAAATGTGTTATGATTATACACTTACATTAATTGGGAAGTTTTGAGTATACTCTTGATTTTTGGAGTCTTTCGTTCTTTCGTAATACTGCCCTTACACTTAACTATCTGCTCGACGTTTGAAATGTTCAAGGAGATGCAAACAAAGTCCCAGTTAAATTAATGTGTGAACATTGTAAGATTTGTATTGTTCTCTAAAGCAAGCATGACTTTTCATTGTTTAATATGTCGTTGGTACCTATTTTTAATCCTTTTTCAGAAGAAGAAAGTACACCTTCATCAACGACATCAAAAGACCCTTTCCTCTTCATTCTACCCATCAAGGAGGGATCGGGATCAGAAGAACCACCCTCTCGTACCCCACCTTCTGAGGGCCACACTTTCATGATACCAGCACCCCACAGAGAGGCGTCTGGAGAGGTAACGGGAGCAAGCGATGGACAAGAGCTAACTTTCACCTCCTTGTCACCAACAACACCCGAGGGAACCTTTAGGGTGTTTGAGTTAGTCAATCCGTTTGGAGGAGTAACGCAGAAAACGAGGCCTAGTGATACAGTGTCTCCTGCCGTCACTGCAGATGCAGTAACAACAAAAGTGGAACCTTCAAGTAAACAAGGTGTGTAGCAATCACTTTTGCCATTCTTTGAATGATGTCATTAGGTTTCCTGATAACAGATATAATTTGTTTGTCTCACACAACTTTCTAAACTATTACTTTGAAGCAACCTCTGTCCTCAAAGAACTTAAACTAATAATGTATAACTTATTAATATGTATATCTCTTTCAATATACATTCATGCCACCGTCTGTTTGCTACAAAAGTAACTGTAATTTTAAAGGAAGAAGTTTCGTTGATCAGTCCAGATACATCTAAAACCTAATACCACTTGCATGGTGTTAATTGAACAATCACAACAAGTTGTAAATGCATGCTGTAACAAATAGCTAGTAAGGGAGAAGTGCAAAATAAAAAGTATGGAACTTAAAATTTGGTTCGACCAGGAGGTACCACTTGTTGCATTTTGCATTCCTCCCTGTATTAATAACATAGTATAGTTTCCCATAAACAAACCAAACACCCAAACTTCTTGAAGGTCCATTTATACTTCCCTTAAATATGAAGTGAATAGCAGTGTCAGAGCTAACACTTGCACAAATGATTTTCAGTCTGTTGGGAAGACATTTTCTTAACAAAGTAAAATCATTTGAGGCAAACTTCTGGCATTGAAACTCACCTTGTATTTGGTTGAAGTATAATGTTGACCGTAGTTCTATTAAAGCAAAAAGTGATTGATGTTGACTGTCTGAATATGACAAATGTCTGAATTGTGTTTGTATTCCACAGTTGGTCGCAATGTGGCCATAATCATCATTATTGCGCTGCTAATCCTCGCAGCATCTGTTTATCTTGCCTTCAAGTATTGGAAGTAGCCACTGCAATTCGTCCAGGATTTCCCCCCATTCTAACCTCATTTAGCAAAAGATTTATTATAAAGGAGAACAATTATTTTGCTTCATGCTTCATTTTTCTTATGTTTCAACACTTGTTGGTTGCAAACATTTATTCATAATTTGTTTGTTGCAAACATGTTTTGTTGTTGTTGTTGGTTTATTTCCTTGTGTTCTTTTTGTTTCTGTCAACCATTTTTATCATTTGTCTGCATCATGTAAATATTTGTATATAATGTTTTTGAAATCACAAAATAACATTATTGTTATGAGTGTTGTCAGCAATATATTGCACCATCTATACATTGCATCATCTTGGCATAAAACATGATTTATTACACTTTTAAGACAACATAAGCTGTATTCATGATCATTAGCCTAAAGCATTCGGTATCATTTTATTTAACGACGCAGCTTTGCTTTCACATTCATGCATTCACAAGCCATCCATGTTTGAGTTTAAAATTCACTCACCCGTAATTGGAAACAACCAGCCATTCTTCTTTTGAGAGAGTTCAAGTGATTGTGAGAGACAATACTGTGTTCACTGTGCTCTAAACAAATCTGGTTGCAAAGTGTGAGTATGTAACACAAACTAATTGGTCATAAATTTTGTTGAACTGTGAAGATGATGTCTGATTTTTTTTTTCAGTTGAACAAAATTAAACTGACTGATACAGGCTGGCTGCAATGGGATCTATACACTGCAATTTGTCATTTCAAGTCTGCCACATACTTCTCATTCTCATTGACTTTAACCAATAGAGACCCCTTGCATGTGATGTCACAAGGTCAAACAGTGCCCCCACTGGGGTCAAAGGAAGCCCTATTAATGCCTTCCAACTGTGCGAAAAACTTCCATTTTTTTACCTTACGCTAGGGGTTTTATGCAAGGGGTCTACTTTTAATGCTACAAAAAAAAAAGCAACCATGCCAGGAAATTATTGGCAAACTAATTAATTGAGATTGTTTTGAGTAACATAGAGGTATGTGTCAGACTATGTGAGGAATTAAATATTCTCTTCTTCCTCTTTTCACCTGCATCTTTTTTAAGAAACAAAAGAAGACAATATAAAGCTAGGTCGCAGCAAATATATCAGATAAATTTCTGTTCTTAGCATGACTAATTTCCAAGAACAATGATTTTATCTGGTAAGACAGCTGCCATCTAGTGCCCTTAAAGTAATGGAAATGATTTGTGAAGCCAGTTTTTTTTTCTTGTTTTTCTTTATAGAAATAAAATCGGATTATGATTAATTTGGAGGCAATGTGACTTGGAAGGTTTCTTCCAAGTAGTCAGCAGTGATAGATTGCAGAAATCCTTTTTTAGTTTGTCTGGAAAATTCAATTTCCTTTCAAATTAAGTGTGAATTCTTTTTTTGGCTACATTGTTGATGTGCAACATTTCAAACTTAATATTTTTTTTTATTTTAGGCAGATTTAATATTAGAAAATGCAGAATCAAATGAAGTCTATGAGTACATGATAAAGTATTTTGGTCTTGTCAGCTTTACCAAAAGATCTGTTTAATACAACATCATGAGCACCTTAACTGAGGTCAAATAAAGACTCCTTGCTCAAGGTTGTGCGAGGCTGGTAAACACGCTTATCATTGCATTTTTGGGGGTCGATTGGGTATTTTACAGAAGGTCTATGCACTTGCAGACATACTTCAATGGAAGGATTAATATTACAGAGTTAAGATGAGACACATTTTCATCAGATCAACTTTTTTTTCCCACCAGATTCTAGAACATGTGCCCCATGCCTACCTGATGTTTGCCCAGTGTGTGGGTCAGATGGCTTCACATATTCCTCAGCCTGTGAGTTAAAGCGTATAGCATGTCTGCGTGGATCCACTTCACTAGAGTCTGTGTATGAAGGTGACTGCATACCAGGGCTATTGGAACTAGGTAAGGCTTTCATTTTGTTATCGTTCCTTTTACCTAAATGGTTTTGCAATTAAAGCTTCATTTTTTCTAAAGGGTTTGCTTGAAATTGCAATGTTTAAAGCTATGGAAGGAATCATGGAACATACTCTTTAAGGCACAATTTTCTTGGCACAGTGCAGCCCATAGATACCTTCACATTACAGAACACCATCCAACAGAATTTCTTGTTGAGCAGCGCAAAGAAATTTATCAGAAGTCCTTTTGAGGGAAATGGTAAAACTAAAAGTGATAGGGTGAAGATGGGGTGTAATACTTGAGAGGCTTAAAGATCCAGAGATAAAAAACTAAAATAATGACATGAATTTAGGGATTAGTTTTTGTATATGTCGCTTATTGGTTCAATTGTACAGTGCTGCAAATCACAGAATTCCCTGCTAAGCTGCAGCCATCTCCCTGCTTTGTGGGGCACTCATGTGCAGAATTTTGATACAAGCAACACAAGAAGTCATCTTGAAGTATAAAGGAGCTGACACATTAAAGTTTTTCATTGACACTGTTTTCTTATTTCTTCAGTGAATGGTACAAAGACCTGTGCAGAGTTTGAATGTCCAAATTTCTACAATCCCGTATGCGGAAGTGATCACTTGACATACGACAATGACTGCAGCCTCATAAAGAGGCAGCTTTGCACAGAAGGAGCGCAAGACCTAACAAAGCAACATCATGGGATATGTGAAGACTTCCTTGATGCCACTTTCCACTTATAGTCACTGACTGCACAATGAGTAGGTGTTGACTTCAAGGTAATCAATTAGAGATTAATAATTTCAAGGAAACTTTCTAAGATTCACAAAAAAAAAATTTTTTCATATATTTTTTAAATATATTTTTTTAATTAGTTTTTTTTTTGTAAGTTGAAAATGACTGAAGGGTTAAAATGAATGAGATAGATTAACTGCCAGGTATTACCAAAAGGCTTGCCACCAACTCTGAGGCTTGAAGTAGTTTCCTATGTATAACTCCTTCACTGTTTGGAGCCCAGACATGATGTATTCTTTATTCTGAACCAAGATTTACTTCTATGTTGCCTGGATAGTCATGTATTTAACCCAAGACAGAGCTTGCAGATATCCAGGGTACTGGCAAGCAATGTCAGACAAAACACCGTCAGGCCAAATCTGAATTGGCGGCTACAGTTACGGCTATGACTGTCGCTAAGTGTGTTGCAAAGGGATGAACTATACTTCAATGAATGATGTCATGGAAGTCTAGCCATAGCCGTATTTGTAAGAACAATGTTAGAAGTAATGTCTCAAAGCCTGCATGGCTGATCACGTTTTTTTTAATACTTAATATTTTAAAATTTGTGTCCTTACTGTATAGCAATTGTAAAATGTTTAAAACAGCCTAGTTGCATTTGATTGGGCTCGTCAAGTGTGCCATTATCTAGTATTATGGTGAGTGACATGAAGCTCTTAAACTCATTTTATTGTTATTTTTGTAACCAACATTTTTGCACACTCTTGTCATTGAGTGTTTGTGTTGGTTGGTTTTTAGTGAATTATGGTGAATGTTGTAATGTACATTATTAATCTGTGAATAGGTTTTAAAATTATACTGTTTAAAATGTTGTTGTTACACAAATGAAAAACTGGAATGGATTTATTTGATGTTTAGTCTTTCCTTTTGATTTGTAGCAACATTAGTTTTGTTTTGTTATGTTATTACAAGTTGATAGCACCACTTTTTCTCAACTATGCCTGAGATCATTGGGTTGCATGGTTTAAGTCAGTAGGTCCATTTGTTTTTGTTGGATAAAGGTTTAAAATGATTCAGCCTTTTTATTGAAATATATCTTTGTTATATAAGTGCACAAACCAACACTATTATGCAACTTGACTTCCAAAATGGCAGATCATGGGCAGACAGTGGCTGCTTGTGATGATTGTCAAAAGGGTTGATAAATCCAATTGATTCAGTCTGCTTCTACATCCATAACCTGTACACTTAACTATGCAATTTGTTTGATGGTGTCTTCATCAAACAAAACTACGGCTGAAAACTGTTCTTGGATTCACGTCAGGAGTACTTTGCCTTCTTAAAATGAGAAATGCTGCACATGTATTATAGTATGTAGAGTGATGTACTGGAGTTTCACAATAAGTTTGGTTGTATCTGTTTATACATTGTTGAAAGGTATTTCTGTATTAAAGCCATTGGACCCTTTGGGGTTCAGAAAAAAAAAATAGAAGTTCACGGAGTTACACATAACTTACAGGGTTTACAGAAGGCAATGGTGAAAGACTTCTCTTGAAATATACCATGAAATGCTTTCCTTTTTGAGAAAACAGCAAAACAATATAAATTCTCGTTAACGAGAACTACGGATTTATTTTAAACACATGTCATGACACTGCGAAACGCGCGGAAACAAGGGTGGGTTTTTCCGTTGTTTTCTCCCGACTCCGATGACCGATTGAGCCTAAATTTTCACAGGTTTGTTATTTGATTAGGAAGTTGTGGTACATAAAGTGTGGGCCTTAGACAACACTGTTTACCGAAAGGGTCCAATGGCTTTAAGTACCTCTTATATGTTATATGTGCCTTATACAATTTGTTATCTGATGTAATTGTTATCTGACTTAACAAGTAATGGTGTATAAAATGAATTAGTAGTTTCTATCAATGTAATGTGATTTGAACATCAAACATCCAATTTTTGAATTCATTTTGATGTTTGTTCAGGACTATTATGACTGACATGGACCATTATGGCTATTTTCTAAGCCATGTCTTGGGAGCTTGGGCTCTGGCTTGGGTCCTGTCCTGTTTGAGTCCAAACTCAAGGTGTGGTTTAGAAAGTTACCACCCATTGTTGACCCACCCTGTCTTATAAAACTTTGACCGACATGATGGTGCATAAGGCCAGTCATATATTTTGAAGTACAAACTCTCTTGATGCAAAAATTATCAATAGAAGTTCCAGTTGAAAAATGTATTAAAAGATGTGTGTGGTATAAAATCAATAATTTAAGGCCAAAAAAGCCATTATATAGAACCTTGCCTAATACACCGATACATTAAGCCAGGCCCAATTATCATTGACCAATCACAACCGCGAACTCTGATCACCATTTGTACCGTTCATCTTTGCACTAATGGTGATCGGATTTCGCGGCTGTGATTGGTCAACTGGTAAGGAGGCGGGGCGTAATGGATCGGTCTATTGTATACCGACCCTGTTAACAAAATTTGTCAAAGTTTTACCAACGTCCAGTATTAACTTTAGCGCGAAAGTGTATGAGAATTCCTCTATTTTTAATTGGTTGGTCAGTGCACAACATAATTATTGTTGGTTGCATGAACTGTCTTATATTTTTTACAAAATATAACATCGACATCGTTAATATAGAGTAAAGTACATAAGATGTGGTGCTTTTAAGATAGGATGTGTACTTAAGGTAAAACTGTCCCTGTTTATGTATTTATATTGAACACTTTAACCTAACAAAACTGCCTCATTTGTAAATGATAGCACTGATTACAAACACAACTGTCATGGGCTTGAGTATGTTTTATAGCTTTATACTTAAATGTATACCCACATCACCTTTATTAGCAAGGCGTACCAGAAGAGCTTTGTATAAGATAATGTATGTAGTATATGTAAGTGGTTTGCAGCGGATTGCTTATCAAGAGTGCACAAATTGATAGTTTGCGATAAAAGGTGCAACAATTTCAAAATTTCAAACAATACCTTCTGGTATATTTTTTAAATCTACTGCAAACCTTATGCAAAAATATGTAATTGATTCATGTTGTTTTAATTCTGAATAGTCAGTGGATTTGATTACAGAGTGACGACAGAAATCACATGGACCTCGTTATTATATCTTTGTTTCACCATTGGATTCAAGTTGTTCATTATTTAAATGATCCAGCTTTTACTTGAGTTTATGATCAATATACAAAATCTGTGTTTGAGTATATGGGTTTATTTATTTTTTATGTATAGTATCTTTGAATTGGTCAGAACAATGACGTTATTTATGTCTAACTTTTGTAATGCAGTTGACTATAATTATATGTTACTGTTCCTTTAAATTTTACCTTTTGCTTGTAATAATAATCAAACACATTTCAAGCTTTTGGCTGGAAATGAGTATAACAAATAGAATAGATTATAGTTTTCTAACTAGTGTCACATGATAAAGCAATTAACATTTTGTACTTAAGCCTTATGTAAATTAATTATATAAAATGACCATGCAATAATTATATCTTTCAATTGAGTAGAAGGTTGATGCCAAAATCGTTGGATTAAAACTTTATGATGTAATATAAGTAAAAATCTTTGGTCTGACTTGTGTTTGTTTGTATGTTTTCAATCAAATTTTTGACTAAATATTGAACAAATCACAGAGGGGTAAGTCCAGCAATTTTATCAAATTTAAGCCGAATAGTGAGAAATGCAATACTCGGTACTTGACTCAGTGTGATCCAAACTGATGTAGTATAATTGGTCATGTTCTATCGGTACGCGCTACATATCCCTTTGTGACACAATAAAATTTGTATCGCACGAAGCATTCGCAGGATGTATGAACCGGCTTACTTGTAATTTGGGCTCAAATGACGTGAAACACCGAAAGGAATATGTAGCAAAGCTCACCCGTTGTAATTTTGGCTCAAATGATTTGAACTACCAATGTATCAGTGGGCTAGTAAAATTACATGAAACACCTAAAGGAATGAGCAGCAAGAATAAACCCCTTGTAATATGGGCTCAAATGACAAGAATCATAAAAAGGAATGAGCAGCAAAGCTTACCCCGTAATGTTTGCTAAATTGATAAAACTTTTGACAGAATGAGCAAACCCCGCTCCCTTGTCAAAACCCATGCCACAGTCTCCCAGTGTAAATATGCACCCTGCTCTCCCTTCGAAAATCCATGCCCCCCCCTCCCTGCCATCCCGCCCCCTCCCTGCCATCCCGCCCCCTCCCTGCCATCCCGCCCCCTCCCTGCCATCCCGCCCCCTCCCTGCCATCCCGCCCCCTCCCTGCCATCCCGCCCCCTCCCTGCCATCCCGCCCCCTCCCTGCCATCCCGCCCCCTCCCTGCCATCCCGCCCCCTCCCTGCCATCCCGCCCCCTCCCTGCCATCCCGCCCCCTCCCTGCCATCCCGCCCCCTCCCTGCCATCCCGCCCCCTCCCTGCCATCCCGCCCCCTCCCTGCCATCCCGCCCCCTCCCTGGCATGGCACTGCCACCCCTCCCCAAAAAAGTGATGATACATGGCAACCCTTCCCTTCTATTGTTCTTTTCAGCAAGCGGCGAAGTCGGATTAAAAAGCACCCCATACAAACCCATCCTCGTGTCTGAAGCCCGATTTTTCTCTTCTGTTTTTTTTAAATAAATTACTATAACTTGAATTTTATAGACCCTCGTCAGGTGTAACTCCCATTCATTGAAAGTGGTGGGGGATTCCCCACCACGTTTTTGAATTAACGGCTTCGGCTTTGGATTCGCCTTCAACGCACCCGTCCTATCCTAGCGTCTCGCAAGAGCCAAAGCCGTGGTTTCGAACCCATCCACTGCTGAAGCGAAGTCCCGACGTCGCGCCGAAGGACAGTACATCAGTGCCGTTGGGCACCAGTTGGTCACGGTAACGGTTTGATTGTAAACATGGATGATGGAAAGACCTCCCGTTTTTCGATCAATTTTTCCCCAGACGTTTTTGTACTTTTGGCGGACAGTTTCGTGGCTAGAGTTATGGCAAAGCTAATACCGGTGAGTTGATATCTTTGTACAAAATTTACTGTATGTAATTACAAGTGAATTCTGTGTTTTTTTGTTAACGGGGCGGATCATTTTAAAACCACGAGTTGTTGTATATGCCTTGATGAACCCAACAAGAAGAAAGCTTCTGTACGTGAGTGGGGCGCCACCACTTTTTCACTCATTTTTACAATAAGGGATATCTCACTCAGGGAAATATCTCTAAGTTTATCCCTAAGGTTCATTTCAAATAAAGCGGACGCCATACCAAAATTTTTCTATATGGGGATATTTTATAAACAAGTAAACCCAAACCCTCTCAACATAGACGAAGGAAAATGTTGTACCTTTATGTGCGGTTAAACAAACGTAAAATAACCCATTGCATCGTAACTAAAAGAGAAAGGGGTTCGCCCTAGACCCAGTGACTGGAGTGGGGCGCTGTACTCCTTTTTTCCAAATTTTGTCATTATCGGTTGTACCAGTGCCCTAGTATGACTGTTGACAACATTTTGGAAAAAGGAGTTGGCCTACAGCGCCCCAGTTACTGGGTCTAGGTTCACCCTGCTGCTTTGAGTCTTGAGTAAGGTGATCCCTTTTTGCAGCACAAATTTGGCTAAACTGGTAAGGTGCAGCGTGGCGTCACAGTCGTGAGACACAAGTGAAGAAAGACAATAAACGAAGTGGGGCGAAAAGCACCAGAGGTTGACAAAATCTAACAAAACTAGGGTGCAGGTTGAAAAACTTGAATTGAATATTTAGAGGAGCCTGGAACCAACTAGTTCCTAGTTGGGTTGTCTACATATTGTACCACAGCACCTTGTAAACAATGTACATGGTGCTATGTAATAATAAGTTGGTCTCATAGTCATATACTTCAAACATCGCCCCACAATACCTTGCAGATAAAAACTGAATGTTAAAGTGCCATGAGCTTCACTTGGTGACTGATATAAGCACTATGTGATAACATAGACTGATTAGAGATATATTTCTTGTCTTTCTTTTTCATGAAAACTGAAGAAGCTTTTACAAGCTGTTCCCCTGGATTAACATTGTTACATCATTCATTTTCATATAAAGCACCTGGGCCCAATTTTATGGCTCTGCTTAATGCCGAATTCTGCGCTGACGATCGCGATTCCCAGCTTACGTGCAAGCGCCGAATTTCTGCGCTAGCCTTGTAAGTGTAGAATGCCTAGTAAGTGAAGTACGCACACGCAGAAGCCCAATTTCGCCGCTAACCCGTGAAATACGCTTGCCCTAAGCACAGAATTCCCTGCTTCCGTAAGCGCCGATTCTGTGCTTACGGTAAGCACAGCCTCGAAATTGGGCCCAGAAGAATTTCTTTTTGTGCTTACGATTAGCAGTGCTATGAAAGCACAACTTCAGCCTTTTTTAAGCAGCCCTTTTTAAGCAGCCCTACTACATAAAAAGTGCCAAAATTGCTGCGCTAGCTGTGTAAGTGAAGAATGCCTTATAACCTTGAGTACGCATGCTCATAAGCAGAAGCCCTGCTAGCCCGTGAAATCTTATTTGACTAAGCGCGGAACTCCCTGCTTCCAGAGCATCGATATTCTTTGCTAACAGTAAGCAGAGCCTAGAAATTTTGCCCTAATTTCTTTGGATTTTAGGACAGTTTTTTCAAGCTTGTCAAAGTAAATAATTTATGACACTTCATTGTTTAAAGCCATTACACTTTCGGTAAACAGTATTGTCCAAGTCCCACACTTCGTGTATCACAACTTATATATAAAATAACAAACCTAACAATCTGTCATCGGAGTAGGGAGAAAAAAACTGGAAAACCCACTATTGTTTCTGCACGTTTCGCAGTGTCATGACATGTGTTTAGTATAAATCCGTAATTCTCGCTGTCGAGAATTTATAATTGTTTTAATGTTTTTTCAAAAAGTAAAGCATTTCATGAATTAATATTTCAAGAGAAGTCTTTCACCCATACCTTCTGTAAACCCTGTAAATTATTTGTAAATCTGTGAACTTTTTACGTTTTGTCTGTACCGAAAGTGTATAATGGCTTTAAAGGCACTGGACACTATTGGTTATTACTCAAAATAATTATTAGCATGAAACATTACTTGGCGAGTAATGGGGAGAAGTTGATAGAATAAACATTGTGAGAAACGGCTCCCTCTGGAGTGATGTAATTTTTGAGAAAGAAGTAATTTTCACAAATTTGATTTAAAGTCCTCAGATTTAGAATTTGAGGTCTCGAAATCAAGCATATGAAAGCACACAATTTCGTGAATCAGGGGTGTCTTTTATTTTGTTACTATCTTGCAACTTCGACCACCGATTGAGCTCAAATTTTCACAGGGTTGTTAGTTTATGAATGTGTTGAGGTACATGAAGTGAGAAGACTGGTCTTTGACAATTACCAATAGTGTCCAGTGTCTTTAAGTTTACAGGAGCACTACCCATTCAAAATTGTACTTTGATAAAATTAGCAATCAACTCAAATCCCATAATCTATTACAAGGCTATCTTTTGCATTTTGATTCATTCAGTAGGAATTTCATTTCAATTGTGTTGCAATAGCATGGTTTTAATTTATATTCATGTTGCATTTTCTTGGTGTAAGAAAGCATGTGGTGTGTTTAATGCTGATTCAATGAAATTCAAATTTGACCATTCAGTTGTGCTTTTGGTTTATTATTTAACATTTGAAAAAAAAGTTACATCCCTTGATGAAGTTGATCCCCTGGCTGCAACTGCCCAAGTTGTATCGTAATCTTTGGTATGATCCCTGGCTAAGGGTACACTTGGCAGTTAATGGTTATATTATGGCTTTTGACTGGCACCCCTGAAAAGGACTAGATAGCTCTCATTTGGAAAAACACCAGCACATAAGTTAGTCCGCAGGTCTTTGGATAAAATGTCACTGGTCAATTATTCCCATGGTTAAAACTCACTAGAAACACAGTTTTTTTTCTCGAGAAACATTTGATAAATTTCCTCAGGTTCAAATCAAGAACTGCATTATCTGCTGCATAACTGTGATGTTTTATGATCTTCTTGTTGTGTCCACACACACTAGATATTGTGTTTCAGCCAGAACTGGACACAGTTCCTAGCAATATGATTAAACACTGCAAGGTCCTCAGTTTTGCATTCTTGTTCACGTCACGTCTTCAGAGTCTAGGTATCCCCACTTCTTTAGAGACACTTTGCACTGGCCAGATGGTGTGCTGTTTTACTTAAAGACACTGTACAATATGTTATGGAAAGGTTTGCGGTAGCACCATGTAATGACTATCTCTAATGAGTTGGGGTGGTTCTGAAAAGAACCATTGGTTTCAACTATGTACATCTTTGATAATTGTCAAAGAACAGTCTTCTCACTTGGTGTATCTCAACATGTGCATAAAATAACACCTGTGAAAATTTGAACTCAATTGGTCGTTGAAGTTGTGAGATAGTAATGGAAAAAAACACCCATGTCACACAAAGTTGTGTGCTTTCAGATGCTTGATTTCAGAACATCAAAATCTATCCGAGGTCTCAAAATCAAATTCATGGACAATTACTTCTTTCTCGAAAACTGTGTTACTTTAGAGGAAGCAGTTTCTGACAATGTGTTAAACTATCAAATGCTCTCCATTGCTTGTTACCACATAAGTTTTGATGTCATCAATTATTTTGAGGAATTACCAATAGTGTCCAGTGCCTTTAAGCAGTGTTTTTGCAAAAACTTTTCAAGGGGAGCCGCCATAATTATGCTGTACACAATTTCCTTTTTACTTCCAGCTGACAGGGATAATCTTGGTAGTCTGCCCGCACAGTCAAGATGTCCTAACTTATTGGATACAGACAGTTGGGAGATGACGTCTGAGACAGGGAGAGGATGCGATTGAGATACATGTGTTCTCATGGTGAGTCAAAAACTAATGCTGATTACTAATACCTAATTGCAATAGCAACTTCAACCCTCACAGGTCTTAAGAAGTAACTGTAGAAACACTTGAGAAACACACCCAAAGGTCTCAGTTGCCTGGAGAGAGTGATAAGGGCTAGTCAAACTTGCTTCTTACAGAGACCTGCAGGCTTATGAAAAATATTAAGGAACTTGTTTGTGTGAAACTTCTAGTGGACATATTACACAAGAATCTCTTTGGCTTGTGAGAGTTTATGCGTTTTGTTATGCCCTGCGGAGTTAGCCAGTTGAAGGGTATATTGTTTGCCTTATCCTTCCATGTGTTTGGGTGCGTGTGTGTGTGTAACCATTGTCCAAGAAAAACTTGGCGTATCAATATTGGTTTTTCTAAGTGAGTGATGGTTGGTTTTCTAATCAAATCAAATTGTTTTTGTGCTCTTTTTAAGTTTATACATTAAAAAAAAATTTCTTCTATATGATAGTAATGTTTTTCAATGACTTTTTCGTAAACTGTGCATTTCAGCTTTTTAGCCGCTGTATTGCAGTGTTTTAATAAATAAACCATGAATAATGATAATAATAACTCCGAACTTGGTTTGTAGACTGCGTAAGCAAACAAATCCTTGCTTAGTAAAATTAGATTACCGTCCAAGACTCCACTCAACTGTTAAGTGAACATCAGCTAAATACCAGTCACAAGCAATGTATATGGCAGGACATTTTGGCCAGTAACATAAATAAGCAAATTGTTTGCTTAAGCAGCTCTATGAAATTGGCCCCTGGTCTTGGGATCCCCGGAAGCCTATTGTTTAAACCCCATTATGGCTAAAACAAATGAGTTGTCGCCCCAGTGACAATTCAAGATGGACTAAGCATTTCAACTCCAAACTTGGTATGTCGACTTGTCTTAGAATCCCTAGCCTATTGTTTGTGTGCCCCAGGGCAAATGTCAAGGTCATTATGGCTGAAACAAAGGCAATGTTGGCCAAGCAGTAACTCAAGAATGAAATTAATCTCAGTGGGGCATTTATGTTTTTCTACACACTATTCTTGTTTTTAATTGCACTGGAGGTTTTTTCTGTCGGGGCTTAAAGATTGTGGGAAAGTACATTGGGCTGTCCCTTACTAAACACAATTGAATTTTGAAGCTTTTGGTAGTATGGTTAGTTAAAATAAATGTGCTACATGTATGTAGGCTGCATTCTGAGAGCCAACTGATTAATGAAGAGTTTTTATACACCTCAATAAAAATGTTCCCATCATTTGACATCCCCTGATTTACTGAAACGAGAGCAAAACAAAATCTGTTTAACTGATGGATAATGTTGTTTAACTATTTCAATGTTGGAAACTGTGCAATTTGTTTGTGTTGCAGTCAGGCTTCAGGATCTCCAGTGACACCTACCCGTCAGCAAGTAGATGTCCAAGATCAGCCTTACAGGAACTTCACTCCTCAGTAAAAGGTAAACTCCATGAAAGTACACTTCAATATTCACCCTGGTCCAGAATTGAGCTCTAAAATAAATTTGCAGAATGCATGTTGCTCTTGTTTGACCAAAAGTTCAACAAAAATCAGTGTTATTTCTTGACTGGATTAGACAGTACAAAGAAGAAAAGCAGAGTACTTTCTCACGGAGTTCTATGGTCTTTTTTGTCAGAAAAAAAGGATAAGTAATGGCTTGAAAAAAACCCCCACAAATTATTAAACTGCTGGACTTACCCTAACCCCTTGTGATATTTTTAATTTTTGACCAAATTCTGATGAATCTGTTGTTTTTTCCTTTTCAATTGATTTCCTGAATTCAATTTATATGCTGGACTCACCCCTTGTATTTTTTGACAAAAGCTTTAGCCTTGTTGCTTTTTAGGGCAAAATTTGTTGCTGTTTAGAGCTAAATTGGACAAGTACACAAGGCTGTAGCCTTGTTGCTTTTTAGGGCAAAATTTGTTGCTGTTTAGAGCAACATTTGACAAGTACGCAAGGCTTTAGCCTTGTTGCTTTTTAGGGCAAAATTTGCTGCTGTTTAGAGCAAAATTTGATAAGTACACATAGCCTTGTTGCTTTTTAGGGCAAAATTTGTTGCTGTTTAGAGCAACATTTGACAAGTACACAAGGCTTTAGCCTTGTTGCTTTTTAGGGCAAAATTTGTTGCTGTTTAGAGCTAAATTGGACAAGTACACAAGGCTGTAGCCTTGTTGCTTTTTAGGGCAAAATTTGTTGCTGTTTGGAGCAACATTTGACAAGTACGCAAGGCTATATAGCCTTGTTGCTTTTAGAGCCAAATTTGTTGCTGTTTAGAGCAAAATTTGACAAGTACACAAGGCTTTAGCCTTGTTGCTTTTAGGGCAAAATTTGTTGTTTTTTATGGCAAAATTTGATAAGTAGGGCAAATTTGATGTGTACACAAGGCTGTAGCCTTGTTGCTTTTTAGGGCAAAATTTGTTGCTGTTTAGAGCAACATTTGACAAGTACGCAGGGCTTTAGCCTTGTTGCTTTTTAGGGCAAAATTTGCTGCTGTTTAGAGCAAAATTTGATAAGTACACATAGCCTTGTTGCTTTTAAGGGCAAAATCTGTTGCTGTTTAGAGCAAAATTTGACAAGTACGCTAGGCTGTAGCCTTGTTGCTTTTAAGGGCAAAATATGTTGCTGTTTGGAGCAAAATTCGACAAGTACGCAAGGCTTTAAGTCTTGTTGCTTTTAGTGCAAAATTTGTTGCTGTTTAGAGCTAAATTTGACAAGTACACAAGGCTGTAGCCTTGTTGGTTTTAGGGCAAAATTTGTTGCTGTTTAGTGCACAATTTGCAAAAAGTACACAAGGCTATAGCCTTGTTGCTTTTAGGGCAAAATTTACTGCTGCTAAGAGCAAGATTTGACAAGTACACAAGGCTATAGCCTTAATGCTTTTAGGGCAAAATTTGTTGTTTAGAGCAAGATTTGACAAGTACACATGGCTATAGCCTTGTTGCTTTTTAGGGCAAAATTTGTTGCTGTTTAGAGCAACATTTGACAGGTACACAAGGCTGTAGCCTTGTTGCTTTTTAGGGAAAAACTTGTTGCTGTTTAAGGCCAAGTACACAAGGCTGTAGCCTTGTTGCTTTTTAGGTCAATATTTGTTGCTTTTCAGTGCAAAAGTTGTCAAGTACACAAGGCTATAAAAAATTATAGCCTTGTTGCTTTTAGGGCCAAATTTGTTGCTGTTTAGAGCAAAATTTGACAAGTACGCAAGGCTTTTAGGGCAAAATTTGTTGCTTTTAGGGCAAAATTGTTGCTTTTAGGGCAAAATTTGTTGTTTTTTTATGGCAAAATTTGATAAGTAGGGCAAATTTGATGAGTACACAAGGCTATAGCCTTGTTGCTTTTTAGGGCAAAATCTGTTGCTGTTTAGAGCAAAAATTGACAAGTACACAAGGCTGTAGCCTTGTTGCTTTTTAGGGAAAAATGTGTTGTTTTTATGGCAAAATTTGATAAGTAGGGCAAATTTGATGAGTACACAAGGCTTTAGCCTTGTTGCTTTTAAGGGCAAAATCTGTTGCTGTTTAGAGCAAAATTTTACAAGTACACAAGGCTGTAGCCTTGTTGCTTTTTAGGGTAAAATTTGCTGCTGTTTAGAGCAAAATTTGACAAGTACGCAAGGCTGTAGCCTTGTTGCTTTTAGGGCAAAATTTGTTGCTGTTTATAGCAATATTGGACAAGTACATAAAGCTGTATGTAGCATTATTGCTTTTTGGGTCAAAATTTATTGCTTTTCAGTGCAAAATTTGACAAGTACACAAGGTTATAGTCTTGTAGCTTTTTAGGGTAAAATTTGCTGCTGTTTAGAGCAAAATTGACAAGTACACAAGGCTTTAGCCTTGGTGCTTTTTAGGACAAAATTTGATAAGTACACAAGACTATAGCCTTGTTGCTTTTAGGGCAAAATTTGTTGCTGTTTAGAGCAAAATTTGACAAGTACGCAAGGCTTTAGCCTTGTTGTTTTTTATGGCAAAATGTATTGCTGTTTAGAGCAAAATTTGACAAGTACACAAGTCTGTATAGCCTTGTTGCTTTTAGGACAAAATTTTTTGCTGTTTAGAGCTAAATTTGTTAAGTACGCGAGGCTTTAGCCTTGTTTTTTAGGGCAAAATTTGCTGCTGTTTAGAGCAAAACTTGCAAGTACGCAAGGCTTTAGCCTTGGTGCTTTTAGGGCGAAATTTGTTGCTGTTTAGAGCAAAATTTGACAAGTACACAAGTCTATATAGCCTTGTTGCTTTTAGGGCAAAATGTATTGCTTTTCAGTGCAAAATTTGACAAGTACACAAGGCTATAGCCTTGTAGCTTTTTAGGGCAAAATTTGTTGCTGTTTAGAGCAAAATTGACAAGTACACAAGTCGGTAGCCTTGAATGTTGCTTTTGAGAACAAAATCTGTTGCTTTTAAATAAACGTTTCAAAATTCATTATCTACACAAGGCTTTAGCCTTGCTGTTTTTTAGGGCAAAATTTGATAAGTACACAAGGCTAGAGACCTGTTAACTCTCATTACAATCTATGGCTGGTTTCCCGTTGTAAAGGTAGTGACCAGCTAAACTCTAAAGCAATGTACTGCAATCTTTGGCTGGTTTCCCGTTGTATCAGTAGAGACCAGTTAACTCTTATGGACTGTGTACTGCAATCTTTGGCTGGTTTCTCGTTGTAAGAGTAGAGACCAGCTAACTCTCATGCAATATGCATCGCAATCTATGGCTGGTTTCCCGTTGTATAGGTAGAGACCAGCTAAACTCTTATGCACTATGTATTGCAGTCTTTGGCTGGTTTCTCGCTATAAATTTGTTGCTTTTTGTGCAAAGTGTAATAAGTACACAAGGCTATAGCCTTGTTGCATTTTAGGGCAAAATTTGACAAGTACAGAAGGCCTTGTTGTTCTTTAGGGCAAAATTTGATAAGTACACAAGGCTAGAGACCTTTTAACTCTCATTACAATCTATGGCTGGTTTCCCGTTGTAAAGGTAGTGACCAGCTAAACTCTTATGCAATGTATTGCAGTCTTTGGCTGGTTTCCCGTTGTATCAGTAGAGACCAGCTAACTCTTATGGACTGTGTACTACAATCTTTGGCTGGTTTCCCGTTGTAAGAGTAGAGACCAGCTAACTCCCATGCAATATGCATTGCAATCTATGGCTGGTTTCCCGTTGTACAGGTAGAGACCAGCTAAACTCTTATGCACTATGTATGCAATCTTTGGCTGGTTTCTCGCTATAAATTTGTTGCTTTTTGTGCAAAGTGTAATAAGTACACAAGGCTATAGCCTTGTTGCATTTTAGGGCAAAATTTGTTGCTTTTTAGTGTAAAATTTGAACATTTGACAAGTACACAAGACTTGTTGCTTTGTGGGGCAAAATTTGACAAGTACAAATGGCCTTGTTGTTCTTTAGGGCAAAATTTGATAAGTTCACAAGGCTAGAGACCTGTTTACTCTCATTACAATCTATGGCTGGTTTCCCGTTGTAAAGGTAGTGTCCAGCTAAACTCTAAAGCAATGTACTGAAATCTTTGGCTGGTTTCCCGTTGTATCAGTAGAGACCAGCTAACTCTTATGGACTGTGTACTGCAATCTTTGGCTGGTTTCCCGTTGTAAGAGTAGAGACCAGCTAACTCTCATGCAATATGCATTGCAATCTATGGCTGGTTTCCCGTTGTATAGGTAGAGACCAGCTAAACTCTTATGCACTATGTATTGCAGTCTTTGGCTGGTTTCTCGCTATAAATTTGTTGCTTTTTGTGCAAAGTGTAATAAGTACACAAGGCTATAGCCTTGTGGCATTTTAGGGCAAAATTTGACAAGTACAGAAGGCCTTGTTGTTTTTTAGGGCAAAATTTGATAAGTACACAAGGCTAGAGACCTTTTAACTCTCACTACAATCTATGTCTGGTTTCCCGTTGTAAAGGTAGTGACCAGCTAAACTCTTATGCAGTGTATTGCAGTCTTTGGCTGGTTTCCCGTTGTATCAGTAGAGACCAGCTAACTCTTATGGACTGTGTACTACAATCTTTGGCTGGTTTCCCGTTGTAAGAGTAGAGACCAGCTAACTGTCATGCAATATGCATTGCAATCTATGGCTGGTTTCCCGTTGTACAGGTAGAGACCAGCTAAACTCTTATGCACTATGTATTGCAATCTTTGGCTGGTTTCTCGCTATAAATTTGTTGCTTTTTGTGCAAAGTGTAATAAGTACACAAGGCTATAGCCTTGTTGCATTTTAGGGCAAAATTTGTTGCTTTTTAGTGTAAAATTTGAACATTTGACAAGTACACAAGACTTGTTGCTTTGTGGGGCAAAATTTGACAAGTACAAATGGCCTTGTTGTTCTTTAGGGCAAAATTTGATAAGTTCACAAGGCTAGAGACCTGTTTACTCTCATTACAATCTATGGCTGGTTTCCCGTTGTAAAGGTAGTGTCCAGCTAAACTCTAAAGCAATGTACTGAAATATTTCGCTGGTTTCCCGTTGTATCAGTAGAGACCAGCTAACTCTTATGGACTGTGTACTGCAATCTTTGGCTGGTTTCCCGTTGTAAGAGTAGAGACCAGCTAACTCTCATGCAATATGCATTGCAATCTATGGCTGGTTTCCCGTTGTACAGGTAGAGACCAGCTAAACTCTTATGCACTATGTATTGCAGTATTTGGCTGGTTTCTCGCTATAAATTTGTTGCTTTTTGTGCAAAGTGTAATAAGTACACAAGGCTATAGCCTTGTTGCATTTTAGGGCAAAATTTGTTGCTTTTTAGTGTAAAATTTGAACATTTGACAAGTACACAAGACTTGTTGCTTTGTGGGGCAAAATTTGACAAGTACAAATGGCCTTGTTGTTCTTTAGGGCAAAATTTGATAAGTTCACAAGGCTAGAGACCTGTTTACTCTCATTACAATCTATGGCTGGTTTCCCGTCGTAAAGGTAGTGTCCAGCTAAACTCTAAAGCAATGTACTGAAATCTTTGGCTGGTTTCCCGTTGTATCAGTAGAGACCAGCTAACTCTTATGGACTGTTAACTGCAATCTTTGGCTGGTTTCCCGTTGTAAGAGTAGAGACCAGCTAACTGTCATGCAATATGCATTGCAATCTATGGCTGGTTTCCCGTTGTACAGGTAGAGACCAGCTAAACTCTTATGCACTATGTATTGCAGTATTTGGCTGGTTTCTCGCTATAAATTTGTTGCTTTTTGTGCAAAGTGTAATAAGTACACAAGGCTATAGCCTTGTTGCATTTTAGGGCAAAATTTGTTGCTTTTTAGTGTAAAATTTGAACATTTGACAAGTACACAAGACTTGTTGCTTTGTAGGGCAAAATTTGACAAGTACAGAAGGCCTTTAGTTCTTTAGGGCAAAATTTGATAAGTACACAAGGCTAGAGACCTGTTCACTCTCATTACAATCTATGGCTGGTTTCCCGTTGTAAAGGTAGTGACCAGCTAAACTCTTATGCAATATGCATTGCAATCTATGGCTGGTTTCCCGTTGTATAGGTAGAGACCAGCTAAACTCTTATGCACTATGTATTGCAGTCTTTGGCTGGTTTCTCGCTATAAATTTGTTGCTTTTTGTGCAAAGTGTAATAAGTACACAAGGCTATAGCCTTGTGGCATTTTAGGGCAAAATTTGACAAGTACAGAAGGCCTTGTTGTTTTTTAGGGCAAAATTTGATAAGTACACAAGGCTAGAGACCTTTTAACTCTCACTACAATCTATGGCTGGTTTCCCGTTGTAAAGGTAGTGACCAGCTAAACTCTTATGCAATGTGTTGCAGTCTTTGGCTGGTTTTCCGTTGTATCAGTAGAGACCAGCTAACTCTTATGGACTGTTAACTGCAATCTTTGGCTGGTTTCCCGTTGTAAGAGTAGAGACCAGCTAACTGTCATGCAATATGCATTGCAATCTATGGCTGGTTTCCCGTTGTACAGGTAGAGACCAGCTAAACTCTTATGCACTATGTATTGCAGTATTTGGCTGGTTTCTCGCTATAAATTTGTTGCTTTTTGTGCAAAGTGTAATAAGTACACAAGGCTATAGCCTTGTTGCATTTTAGGGCAAAATTTGTTGCTTTTTAGTGTAAAATTTGAACATTTGACAAGTACACAAGACTTGTTGCTTTGTAGGGCAAAATTTGACAAGTACAGAAGGCCTTTAGTTCTTTAGGGCAAAATTTGATAAGTACACAAGGCTAGAGACCTGTTCACTCTCATTACAATCTATGGCTGGTTTCCCGTTGTAAAGGTAGTGACCAGCTAAACTCTTATGCAATATGCATTGCAATCTGTGGCTGGTTTCCCATTGTATAGGTAGAGACCAGCTAAACTCTTATGCACTATGTATTGCACTCTTTGGCTTGTTTCTCGCTTTGAATTTGTTGCTTTTTTGTGCAAAGTGTAATAAGTACACAAGGCTATAGCCTTGTTGCATTTTACGGCAAAATTTGTAGCTTTTTAGTTCAACAGGTGATATGTACACAAAGCAGTTTTATCAAATTTAAAAAAAAAATCAGTTGAAAAACAGGAAAATTGAATATAAGTGCATCTATAATAAGTTGAGCGGACTTGGGTTAAATTCAGTGCTGATGGACGGAAGAGTTATTTTATTGCAGTGTAAAAAGAATATCCATACAACAAAAAGACAAAAGTATTTAAACATATCATTACATCAAGTACTGGTGCTTATTTCAAAGAGCTGTTTTAGCACAATAAAATGATGCTTACTACAAAACATTACCAGCCAAAATACATAACATGTCACATCTGTTCTTTCTGACTGGTATTTTGCAAATTTTTGGGTAAGCAACATATTCTGCTTAAGTATCACTCTGAAATTGGGCACAGGTGCTCATTTCATACAGCTGCTAAAGCAGAGCAAGCTTTACCATTATACCTTTACTATTTTAAAAGTGGTACACCCAGTCATTTTTAATAACATAACTTGCAAAATTCTATAGCATTTGTAATGGCAAATAGCAGTTCATGGTTTGCCATCATCGATGCCCATAAATGCATTGGAATGGTATGCCCGTCTCTACATCTTAGCTTACGTGTTGCTTAGATTTCTTGTTTCTGATATTCTTTTGATGCAAGCAAGGGTAGTATTTTTTCTGATTGGCGCAAGTTTGGTGAATAACATACAGCATGTGACATGCTGTCAACCAATATTTAACAGAATCTTTGCAAGACGTTGCATTTTTTTCAGAACAGGAAAAAATTGCCTACTCATCACAACCCCAAAAAACCATGAAGGGGAACAAATAGTCATGACTCTCGACCTTACTGCATACGCAGTAAGGTCGAGCTTACGGCCTTACTGCATACGCAGCCGATTTCACGAAACCTGACGCAACTGGGAAATCCACTTTGTGAAATCCGCTGAAGGTTAGTACAAGATTTAAAGCAAGGAAAATTCAAATCACAAAGTGATGTAAATTGTTGGTGACTGGTTACCTGCTAGTTTTCAATAAGCAACAATTTTTCTGCTGACCAGCTTTACGAAAATGTACCTTGGCCACGATTAACAGGAACAAAAACTGTCCGACAAATTATGAAAAATTCATCTTCAACTTTTCTCAATCATTATTTAACATCTTCAAAAATACAAACAAAAATAAAGATTTTAGGTTTTTAAAAGTTCAAACCAGGCAATTTGAAACAACCTTTTGAACTCTCCAAAATTTACAGTAAATAGATGTCTTCAGTACAAAAGTAGAATTCAATCTTTGAAATAAATTATAACAGTATTCTCCATACATTAAGACAAGAAAACCCAAAATATGTACATTTTCATCATGATCATTATAAATTAACTAATAATCTCATCAATAAATAACCATTTTTGATTCATAATCATATATTTACATTTTGTAGAAAATCTTTGGACGGATTTACACTATCAATAAAAAACTATTTCTTACTCAAGAATCTTGACTTTGGTCTAACATCTATATTCATACAATCTTTATGGGAAACAGGACTGGAATAGTCGACCGTGTGGAACAAAAATTAAGAATTAAAACCAAAGAATTACATACAAAAACATTTTTACACTTGAAAGACAGACATTAAGTGCAATACTAGTGAGTTGCATGAGGAATCGTGATGGGTAGTGTGTGTATCATTGTGCTCGTTTCAAGTAGCCACTATGGTCGACGGAGTGAGTGAGTGCAGAATACAAAATATTATGGTTTCAACCTTTTAAGGAATTTCCACCACTTTTTCCTAAATACATGACTTCTAAATACCCTGTGTGCTTCGCTAAATATCAACAACTCTGACAAAATATCAGAGTCAAGGTCAGCCATTTAAAGAATAAAAACCTTTCTTGGAAACTGAAACCAAAATTTCTTTTCCAATTTTAGTTAATGATTTTAAATTGGCAAAAACAGAAAAGGAAAATAAAAAAGTGAAATAAAAATCTGAAGAATTGAAGTTGATTAGAGTAAAACTGATCGAAGCGTTGGGCTATACATGACCGACTCTTTTCAGAACCACCTCAGCTCACAACGAGAGAGAATTTAAGTGGAGCTGCTGCAAACTGTAGTTCAAAGATTGATTTCCTACACGATATGGTTTAAAATACTACTTAACAATCCCACAACTTTACAAGGCGACAATGGTCCCATGTCTCGTTCCATCACTTGCTGTAGCCAAGATGTGTGCAACTCAAATTAACCTCATCTCTGTATGAGGATTTTTTTTCTAAAAAGTTTGACTCTGAGCTATGCTCTGAAGAATCATATCATAATGAAAATACTTCCCAAGAAGGACACCTTTCAGAGGTACCATTAGTCCGTTGGTCTTTTACAGTTGGTTTAGTTGGGAAGAATTTGGTAACTTTTATGACAAGATGGTACAAAAGTTAACAGTGCTGGTGTTTGAATGAGAACTTCCCACCTTGTTCAGTCGTCCAGCTGACACAGCATAACGACCCCATGGTTGACCCAGTGATTCTCTGGCTGGTTAGACCATGCCTCCATGGTCAGACAGTAGATCAACAGAGATGGTTGAATGATGTTCAGTCGTCCAGCTGACACAGCATAGCGACCCCATGGTTGACCCAGTGATTCTCTGGCTGTTCAGACAGTAGATCCACAAAGAAATCAAGATGGTTGAATGATGTTCAGTCGTCCAGCTGACACAGCATAGCGACCCCACGGTTGACCCAGTGATTCTCTGGCTGTTCAGACAGTAGATCCACAAAGAAAACAAGTCGGTTGAATGAAGTTCAGTCGTCCAGCTGACATAGCATAGCGACCCCACGGTTGACCCAGTGATTCTCTGGCCGGTCAGACAGTAGATCCACGAAGAAAACAAAGTTGGTTGAATGGCCGGTGGTTGACAGTGTGCCTCTCCGTGCGCTGGTCTTGTAGACTGTTGTGGAAAACAAGAGAAAGTGAGCATAAAACTACTGGTAACTCACTTTGTGAGCATCGGCTTCTTTGTAGTGACATTCGACTCGAGAACTTATAACAAAAGGAACATCAGGTCCATGATTGCTATCACAAATAAAAAAACAAAGGGGTCACCGATGTTCGGACAATAGTGGGACAAACATGGGTCTTACAGATTGGAGGTCATTACACACTAGAGTACATGTACATTGTACGTACATCTATACACATTAAAATCGGGACCTATAACAAAAGAGGACAATATAACAAGTTATAAACAAAAGAGGGAAATAGGAGGTTGCAGGCATAACCAAGCTTGGGTGAGGGTCTGTATTTGTACCAGCCATTACAAGATTATCTCTTTAAAAAAATGCATAAAAAAAAACCTATAAAAACAAAATCATAAAAAACCCATAACTATTGGTTGAATTTCTACTATTAACAATCGGAAGGAAAAAGAAAGTAGTTTATTCAAACTTGTACCATCCCAACCAAGTTCAGAAATGGGAGAATATTTTACCTGGGCATGAATAGGTACTCTTCAGTTCAAATGAGGATCTCTCTCCAGGTTTAATCCAAATCTAATGTTGAAGTCAAGGATCAAGACAGCATTGACAAACAGAGACATCCTTAAAGACAAAATAAACTGAAACACTACAAGGCATTAATTACTCCCCAGTTACATTGTTTGCCATCAAATTGAGCCACTGACGCACCACAAAATCCCACCCAAGTTTTTCTCCACTGGCTTTAACTGTATTTAACCCCAAACTATTGCACCCACAATAATGCAGATATGTTCACTTTACCTGTTTACATTACGCTGGTGAAAGTAGTTGTGGTAGTCACTGAGTTTTTACAAAATAACATTAAACTTTAACACTTTCTATTTGCAATAAGACTGAAGTCACACATAAAAAAGTAAAAGGATACAACTGGTAACGTATCATAAAGGAGTTTAGGGAGCGATTCAGCTAAACAGTTCCCCAATCGATCCCATCTGGCGCCCTCTATGAACAAACCCTTCACATAGATACCGTCATCCTGTCAAAAGAAAAGAGATAGGCAAGTTACATTAGAAGCCTTTTACATGGTCTTGAGCTCCGGGCTCGTTTGATGATGGAAACACTGTAACAAATGAGCACGGCTTCAAAATTCATGATTGGCCCACAGCTTAGAAGACAGAATCAGGGCTTATTTGTGAGGTTTCTTTCACCTCTGTGGACCCGATTTGAATCCCGTCTCGGATTAGAGACTTGTATGTGGATCAGGTTTTCAGGCCCTACCTGATTGGATAGGTTTTTCCAATTTAGGGTTTTCCTCCCACTATCTAAAACTGAACATTTCTTCTCTTTTCTGTTCACCCTGTTGCTAGCGCAAACTATACTGTTAAAACAAATTCTTAGAAAATAAAGTAATTTGGATAACTGAACGTTGACTAACAACCCACTTACTGGTTTACAAGGCATGGATGTTTCCTGCTCCATGACTTGAAACTGGAAGCCCAGCTGGTCTATAGGGATCTTGTACTTCCTAGCATAGTTCTGCATACTTCCCGTCAAGAAGGACTGAGTGAAGTAGAAGCCAGACATCCAGAATACTGTAGGCATCCCTGTCTGAATCCAATCCTAGGAATCAAACAAAGTCAGAAGTCAGTCAAAACTGTGGAGGCAAAAACTTTTGCATTCGTGTTCGTGAAAAGTACAATATCGTTTTCTTGGAAGAGCACATTCATTCCCACCCTCTGAAAGGCAGTTGACACTTTTGGTAATTTCTCAAAATAATTGTTAACATAAAACCTTACTTGGGAACAAGTAATGGAGAGCTGTTGATAGTATAAAACATTGTGAGAAACGGCTCTCTCTGAAGTAGCGTAGTTTTCGAGAAAGAAGTAATTTTCCACTAATTTGCTTTTGAGGCCTCGGAAGTAGATTTTGAGGTCTCAAAATCAAGCATCTGAAAGCACACAACTTCGTGTGACAAGGGTGTTTTTTCTTTCATTATTATCTCACAACTTTGACGACCAATTAGCTCAAATTTTCACAGGTTTGTTATTTTATCTTGAGGTACACCAAGTGAGAAGCAGTTGGTATTTGACAATTACAAATAGTGGCCAGTGTATTTAACACAAATGCAAAGACTTCAGTGTTTGTTTTAGGGAAAGTATGTTGCTCTTTTGAAAAGTACATTCATTCACACCCCATAAGTTTGAATGCAAAGACATTTGTGCTTGTTTTAGGAAAATTACTTTTGTGCTTGTTTTAGGAAAATTACATCATCATATTTTGGAAAAGCATATTCATTTCTACTCTCTAAACTCTACAGAATATTGTAAGCAGGGGCAAAGACATAATTTATTTTATTTCATTTGTTTATTAATTTATAAATATATTAAAATTTTCCGGGAACCCAATTTAAATGTATCAAACTGTCGAATATGAATAGGGAATTTTGTTTGCTCTTCAAATGGTATTTTTCCGAGGGAATTATTTTTCTTGAGGATTGATACCATTGTGAACTTTGTCAACTATTTGTATGGAACCCTTACCTTAAAGAACTGCAGTCTTGCCATCAGGTCTGTGATGTAGCTTCCAAGAGGCTTGAGGGAAGGGTAGGACTTGGCAGCCCACATTGCTGGAACCTACACAAGCAAGAAATTACCAATCATATCAGAAGCAATAGTCAGGGCGTTGACATTTCATTCACAAAAAACTTTCAGTTATGTTGTTATTGTCATCATCTTTAACAAATTTGGTAATCAAACTGCAAAATCTTTTTAGAAGGATTTGGGTACTTTTTGTAACACAAAATACAATGTCCACAGACTTACATTAAACCTACACCGTTTGAAGATAATGATAGTAGAAAGCGCACCTTAAAATATTAAATAATGAGGTGAGCTGAGGTGCTGTAGTTATTGAGAAATGAGTAAAACAATGTCATGAAAATACGTTTTTACATGCTAAAATAATTTTTGCCTAATGATCACTGAGACGAAAATTGTTTTCATGACATAGTTTTACTAATTTTCAAAAACAAAAGCACCTCAGCAAGTAATATTTTAAGGTAAGCTTTTTACTATTATTATCTTCGAACTGTGTAAGCTTAGTGTAAATCTGTGGACATTATTTTTTTGTCCTACAAAAAGTACCCAGACCCCTTAAATGTTACATGCCAAGTAAAAAAAAAAAAAAAATTAAAAAATAATCTGTTAAGCCATCTTGGATGAACAATTATAGTTTTTCATTGATTCCTCTTGTGAACTACTTCACTACATTTAACATGCTACTCAGTCTTTAATCAACCCACAAATATACCACCCTTTTCCAACAATGGTTCATCCCATTCTCTAAAGCGGATCTCACCTTGCCCACCATCATACTACTGAAGACGTCTTCTAGATCACTAGACATGACTACAAGTCCTTTCAGTGCTCTCCTGATATCGAGTAGACTACTGCGGATGACGATGATCAGTCTGCCGAAGCGAATCAGCTCCTGCACTAATACAGTGTTCATCGATTCCTCATAGCGTACTGGGTATTTAGCCTGGTGTTAAAAGACATAGTACACTATTAGTATTTTTTTTTTAATATTTAAAATTGAGTGAAACATTTTTTATCTGAAACATCAATGATTATGACCAAACATTTTCATTTGAGGGGGGGGGGGGAGGGGGGCAAAGACATAATCTCATTTGGGTATTTGGAGAGGTGAGATGAAGGGGTTTCGAGTGTGGGGTCAGGGGGGGGGGCTTCTAAATGGGGAGTTGCTCCCCCTTCCCGCACCTCCCCCATTACATTACTGCATTTGTGTAAATATTCGTTACAATCCAGAAAAGACATCTTTACAGGACATTTTCTTATCAAGTTGAAAAAAGTTCAAGACAAAGATTCTTATTAAAAGGTTCAAACAAGCCAATCGGCATAAGACAAGGATAAATTGTTGAGAAAAAATCTCTGAAGATCCCTGAAGATGATTGTATTATAATTTTTGGCAGTCACAGAGAAGGCATGGGAAATGAGTGTTGTACCTTGACTTCATCTAAGCTGAAATTAGGAGGAATCTTGGAGAGAATGTCCGATGCTAGATCTTCAATAATCTGCTGGGAAGTTCGACCCGCTCCAGATGCCTTTACAAAAAAAAAAAAATTAATGACAGTTAAAATAAACATACAAAAAAGAATTTCATATGCATGAAAAGCCTAAAATCTTCTATTCAAATCAACTTCAAGAAAAAGCCACACTATTAACGCGTTTTCTGAAAAAAAAAAAAAACACTCCAACCAGAAACCGCTCTGCCTGATGGCAATCTTTTCAATTTGAAGCATAATTTAAGTATGAATAATCAACATCTTTAGTTATTATGTAATTCCGGAAAGAGGAAAACAAATCGAAATTGTAATAGCTAATATTTTTCTCTTTGACAACTCGATGCATACTGGCATAGCCTAACAGTCGTCCAGCTTGTACAATACCATTATCATTCAAGTCAGTAAGAAATCAAATGTACAGCACAGCATTACTTTGAACCTATAATAGCAATGACGTTGAACATGGACTTGAGCAAATTTGCCGAGTGCAGAATAAATTTGCTTCATAGCAGCCAGTTGTTAAAGACAGTGGACACTATTGGTAATTGTCAAAGATTAATCTTCACACTTGGTGTATCTCAACATATGCAAAGTATAACAAACCTGTGAAAATTTGAGCTCAATCGGTCGTTGAAGTTGCGAGGTAATAATGAAAGAAAAAACACCCTTGTCACACGAAGTTGTGTGCGTTCAGATGCTTGATTTCGAGACCTCAAGTTCTAAACTTGAGGTCTCGAAATCAAATTCGTGGAAAATTACTTCTTTCTCGAAAACTAAGTCACTTCAGAGGGAGCCGTTTCTCACAATGTTTTATACCATCAACCTCTCTCCATTACTCGTTACCAATTAAGGTTTTATGATGATAATGTTTTTGAGTAATTATCAATAGTGTCCACTGCCTTTAAAATGTGATGACATTCATTGAGAATAACCCCCACCTAGCTAAAAACCCCTTTCACACCATATTGATTTCCAGGAAAACTCTCTACTTTTTCTTTTTTCTTTTAATTTTTGTCTTCAACCTTGGCAAAGTCCGGAGTAAACAAAAAGGGAAATTTCTACCTTCACTTGGGAAAAGAGTTATGTATAACCCTGGTGTACAACTTGTTCAGTTTTGCTAATGAAAACTGCATTTTAAATATTTTAAAAACACACATGGGGTTGTGGTGGAGTTAATAATCCCCAGGAATTACCATGGGTTTTATTTTCTGGGATACAGTGTGAGAAGAGCTTTAACTAGTAACATAACAATAAAAACAGTGGTTGTATTCTCTATAACCCATCCACTGTAGTACAAACCCTGAATACCTGTTCCTTGTGTTGATTTTTAAGTACTCTCTCAATCAGATTACCACTGTCGTTTGGAGTCTAGCGGCCCACGGCAAAATGCAGTCACACAAGCACACAGAAACAGGGTGATACAAACACACACAGCATGTGAAGCAATAAAAGCATAGTGTGAATATAAAAACAAAAACCATCAGTTAGTTTGATCCACCCCAACAGAGAGAATACAGTCATGCTTATTGATAAATCTGGATCATTTTAAATTGTTAACTTGGCAGTTTGTAAGTGAAGTTAACACAGCTTTAACTACTGTTACGCAGTACCCTTGAAGAGCCATTAAAACAGTTATGTAAAAAAGAACAGTGTTATAAATCCACCAGAGGTACATACAGTATATGTTCCTTAAAACTACATAACCTAGAGGACGTTGTAAGGGCAGGCAATTTATTGTAGCCATTATTTTAGAGCATATGACATTTGTCCATCGTGCATGGTGCGTAGTTCACAATGTGTAAAATTGTAAGTCCACGCCAAGGAACACACATAATTCCATGTGTCAATATTGCGTACTGTCTTACCCATAGAAATGATGTGCGCAGCTTGGCATGTATTTTAATTTTAAACGATTACGCACAACCCATTACATAACTGATGGACCCAAGGTTTTCCAGTCTTATAAACTTTAACTTGTTCATTGACTTGATGCATGGTGCACAGAGGCTATACCTTATGAACAAAGTTTGCTGAACATTTTAGCAAATTCTTGTGAATAAAGGTGATAAAAAAAGTGCGTGTCATAAACATATTGTAAAAAAGAAGCAGCGAGATTTTGGCAGTGAGTTCACAATGGTATTATATAAAGTTATGTAATTGATTTGCAAGGAATGGCTGCTGCCAGTGCCAGATCAGCAAGTTTTTTTGCAAAGCTGTCAATAACAACTTTGTGAAAGGGCTCCCTGTGAAGCAGAAAAAGGTTTTATGAATTTACGCCCTTGGAGTTCGTGTGCCAAAAAAGCCACAGTAGACTTTAAATCAAGTCAGTAATGAAGGCTTTCCCTATAACTGCATCCTTTGTTGGTCATACTTTGGGATATCAATTCTTTAAAATGTAAAATCAACATATAAAATCATGCAAATTAGATTTAAAATCATGCAAGGAATCAATTACAAGGGCCTAAATTAGAGAGGACAGACTTTGGAGCTAGTTTAGACAAAATGAAAAGGGAAACTGGTGCAGGGAAAAGGCAATTTCAGTGGGTAATAAAAACGTAAGTGCTGAAGAAATTTGGTTCACCGATACACAATCACTGATGTCCAAGCTCTAAAATTTGTTAAGCCGGTTCATACTGCTAATGCGAATCACATTATTATGTCACGAATTCGCAATAAATAATTTGCAAAATTTGAGATGTGCTCAACTCCTTTCTGCAAAACATTCAGAGTGAAAACAGAGCTGTGACGTTAAAAATCGCTTAAAAATCGCATTTGCATTTGCAATTGCATTTGCAAGTATGAACCAGGCTTTATTGACAAATTACATGCACAGCCTACTGTATTATAAGAAAGATAGAGAGAGGAATGGCTAATGTTTTTTTCATGAAAATTTCTTTTAAAATCCAAAGAGGAAAATAGGAAATACTTGATGAGTTTGTAGTACTGAGTGTTATTTTTTCTGCTTTAAAAGCTTTTGGAAGAGCGATGACATGATAAGGGAATAAAAGGGTAGCGACGAGTTCTTAAACACGGACGTTTAAGAACGAGTCACTACTCTTTTATTACCATTCATAAATGCCCTTTTGTTAAAAAACGTTAAAAGAATACAATTATAGACACTTTGACAATCTAAAATTCAAAGTTTGAAATATTTTTTCAAAAACTTTTGAAGAATCTGTTGATGTGCATGGTTGTGTGTATGTGCACGCGCTTTCAAATAGATTACGCGCTGTTACTAATAGCTATGATAATCCACGTGATAATCTTGCGCGCCCGACACGCGGAAGTGAGCCGGTTATAAACAGCTCCAGCTGGTCATTATCAACCGTTTAAACACCCCACATGACGCGCTCTCCCCCAATAGGAGTAGAGAAGCTGTCTGGGGTATTTATGAATGTTATTTTAGTCAACTGGAATTATGTTTTACCCAGTTTTCATTATAAAAACTTGTTTAAGACCCCAAGGAAAGAATATGTTTAAAGGCAAAGTAAACAGGCATTCACAGCAAACATGAGACAATACTTAACGCACTACCTCAGCAGTCTGTACATCACAGGTTTCCATGGCAACAGAGTTGAGCAAACAATTATGACCATCACAATGCGATATGGGAGTGAATGCAATAAAAATGAGGAGAAAAACAGTTGCACATAAAAAACATTTCAACAACCTTGCATCTGCTTTGTACATACTCAAACAATCTTGACATATTTAAATGGTGGTTGACATGAAAATCCCTTACAATGTAAATGCATTACTACCGCACACCGTGAAATGCCCTGTTAATTTCCCAATGGGTTAAATTTTAATGAATTATCATGAAGCTAACTTTGCAATGAACAGCTAGACAATTTCATTCTGCAGAAATCTCCAGACTCTTTGCAGTTTTGTTCTCAATTTGTTCCTGTGCCGGGTAGTCAGGAGCTTGTTTTGGCAACAAAAGTTACTGTATCGGACAGTACAATTAGAAACTTTGCATGATGGTTATATAATTTAGGTGAGGTTTGCGGGTTACACCATTCTGAAAAGAACCAGTGGTTGATTACTCATCTTTGATCAGTTTACTCTGATCGTCTTTCTCCTGATAAAGCATATCTATTAAACCATTGATTTTTGGAGCCGGCAAAGTGCAGTGTCGGAGGCATTCGTGGGAGAGTGCTCGTGGGGGCCAGCTGTGCTCCATGCCACACGAGCATGCGGTGAAGACACAGTCTGTTATTAAAGTATGACCGAGGAGGCTGGCAGCGCTCTGGCCCGGCTGCCTGTGGAGCCTGGCATGAGGCCCTGACTTGGTGGAAAGCCTGTCTTTTCAGAACAAGCACTACTCAAAAGAGATTTATACGTGGTGCTACCACAAACCTCACCTACATGTACGGGACAGAACAAACTCAAAATACATGTTTGGAGCGAATGTTTTTACCTGTCTTGGAAGAGTAAGTAGGATACCTTCAAACAGCTGTTGGGTCTCTTTTTGATCTTTACTGATATCAGCGTTCTCATGAAGTCCAAACACCTGTACAAGGATGGTAATACATACAATCAAAACATACAGAGTTACTCAGTGTTTTATAATATAATAATAATACAATAAGCTGGCACGTTTTCCATACCAAAAAAAAAAAACACTGTCAAAGAAACATGGTGGTCCTTCAGCAGATCCTTGAATGATTCAAGAAAGTTTTCTTTTGTTTTGTTTGTTTAGCAAATACAAGTCTCTTGTGGAAGTGGTTTTTATCACAAATTGGACATAAAGGTGAAAAGGATCTTGTTATTGACAATTATTTGGGTATAGTAGTGTTAAACAAAGACTTCACAACAAATGACAACAAATGATCGATACTTGTAATAGTAGTTATTTCTTTGGGAAAAGTCTTGGAAAACAGATTGATGTGTATTGAACAACAATAGAAATTAAGAGCAAAAGGGTAGATAAAAAAAAATGGCCATTAGCAGAAGACAAAATTAACAGAAAAAAAGGTAAAAACTTGTTTTGCTCTTTTTACCACACTTGTGTTTCTGTTGAACTTACCCAATTCAAAACTTTAATGTGACTTGATTGTTTAATTTTTTTAAACCCATTTGAGAAATTGTTTCCCTCAGTAAAAAGTGCTTACAGCTGTTAAATGGGGTAGACTAAAAGTGGCTTATAAGTCAACACATAACAGTGTTATGACAAAGTGAGTATGTTAATTGGTTTGAGGATGTTAAAATTATGACAAAACCTGATAAAATAACTTTGAAAATGTGTTTCAGTAAAAATACAATGATAGGTGAATGGGGGGAGTATAGACCTTCACCATGCCTAGACCATCAGCCAGTAGCAATAATGAATACTCTCATTGTACCAGACTGTTTTTTTTCCTCCAGGCCTCGGTTTGATCACATTGATTTAAACGGAAGGAATTCAAGATGGCTCCCACCATGATAAAAGTATCTACTACAAACTATGTCAGGCATGCAACTGCCCGTTGAAAAAAAAAGAGGAAAATTTACAAAGGCACAAGGCAAGTGCGGAGCGAGGCAGCCGAAACGCCACGGGATATGATACCCACAAAGGTAGCCTAGAAAATGTTGAGGTTTATTATGCTCTTAGGTGTATTTTTAGCATGTACTAGGCTTATTTTACATGATTGTAGTTGTACACTGTTAATGCCAGGCATGTATTAGGCTAAATAAAATACTTTTTCACGTTAAAAAAAAAACAAAAACGCGGAATTCCGCGGAAACGGAAGAGTTTCATGCCTGCTATGTACCTCTGGATGTGGCAAGAGAGGCAGACTTCTGATATACTCAATGTAGCTTTGAGATGGACCTGACACCGGACATCGATAATTCCCGCTCTCAGAAAAGCTGTAATTCTCCATCTTGAGTATACTCTCATTATAGAAGTTACTCAAGAGACTCATGAGGAGACGGCGATCTCGCTCGTCAGTGACTCGTCCTCCGTAGTTACACTGTCCAGTCAGGTATGAAATGGCCTCTAGAGGGACATCCTCATAATCATTCAGGAACATCTATCACAGTAAAAATGAAGATTTATTTAGAAAAGTTTCAGCAATTAAACAGGATTTGGAATGAAACAGAAAGGATGCTGTGTCATACTGAAACTTTTCTTGCATGAAAAAAAAACATGAATCTTTTTGTCAGGAGTAATTTTTCGGGTAACAAATCAAGTGAGAAATTGGCAGTCAGGTACTGCATTTTCCCCCCATAAATTTGTAAAAAATTTAAGCAAATATAGTGAAAAATAAAAAACAATAAAGCATCAACGAGTGGTATAAAAACATATTTATCTAAGAACACCAGTAAAATCTCAACACAACAATTTTTGTATGCCCCAAAAGGTGACAATGTACTAAATTGTAAATAATAACAAACACTTCATAAGATGGAAAAGCATGCCTTACAGCAATGATAAACTTCTGTCAGACCTTGACCGAGGCAAAAACAAACGGTGGACAAGACTAAATAATAGCCTAGTACCACACGATATCTATCATTAACTCTAAATTGGCGGCTACAGCTACGGCTACGGCTGTTGCTAAGGGTGCTGCTAAGGACATCCTATACTTCAACACATGGTGATGCAGCAATCTAGCCATAGCCGTAGCAGAAGCCGCCAATTCAGACACAGGCTAAGTATTGTTTTCTTACTTGCTGTTGTCGAACGCTTATCCTGAGATCTGACTCGTTGAACTCATAAGAGATGTTCCATCCTAGAGCACCGAACTGCCTCCTTTCTTGAACCAAGGCATGGAAGAAACATAAGCTGAATAACAACTTCCTCCATAGCTGTGAAAAGAAATGGAAAGTTAAACAATACAAATATGAATATGGAGAGGATGTATAAACAACTGTTACAATTATGAATATGGAAGATATGAATATGATCAACTGCTACATTATAACTATAAAGCCTCACTCAATGACACTAAAGGTACTTGAACATTCAGTATTTTCCTGTGAGGTATTATTGAGCTTGAAGTATGAGACCAATTCATAAGGTGCTGTGGCACAATATACATGTAATGCCAATCAATTGCTACAATTGTATTGTGAATACGGGAAATATAAATACCTGCTAAAATTATGAATCTGAAAGATAGGAGTACTCAACTGCTATATTTATGAGCATGCTATTATTAATATGTATGAGTTATAATAGATGTTAAATTTGCATCAGGGATAAAGAATATTAATTTTGGTTTTTACCCATATACACCGATGTGTGTTAGCACTGTATACTCAGTACTTTCCCGAGTCCTGTGAAAAAATATCACAGGCATGTTACTCGGGTGGGATTCGAACCCACGACCCTTGCAATTCTAGAGCAGTGTCTTACCAACTAGACTACCGAGGTTGCCCGGTAGCTAGAGGCAGTTCGAATCCTATGTTTTGGCAGCGGGTACCGCAACGATATAATAGATGTTAAATTTGCATCGGGATAAAGAATATTAATTTGTATTTTAATATGTATGAGGGTTTTTTTCCCGAGGGTATGTGGGGGGACACACAAAAATATATTATGAACATTATTCAAGAACAAATATATTTGCAAATAAATAGATGAATATTCATATTTTTAACTCACCTCTGGTTTGTTGCATCCATCAAAGAACTCTGGATCAGATATAGGATCATTTAGATAGGATCTAAGGAGATTAGCCCTTAATCCCTTGGGTGGTTCATTGGTCATCTTAATCCCATTCTGTAAGATGGAGACTGGGAAGGAAGGTGATGGGTAACTGGTAAGCCAGAGTCTGAACGTAGGCTTGGTCTTCTCTGGATCAGTGATGAGCTCCTCACAGATCTTCTCTAGCGTTGGAAGCCATGAAGTAGCGAGGTGGCAGTTCTGGAGGACGACCCATGTTCCATTTTCTGCGGCCTGCATGTTGGGAAGAAATGTACAATCAGGTTAATTTCTTATAGACAGAAATAGTTTTGGTTGCACTCTAAGAATTGTTCAAAATTATTCCCAATGTAAATGGAATCATACTCTGTCACTGATAAGAGCTAAAGTTTTACAGTCCCTTATGCTAAGACCGTATCTTAGAGAAATCAACTCATAATGCCATAGCAAAAATGTTCTGAATAGCATTTACGCCATAGGCGAGTTTAAAACACAGTGATACAATTTTTTGCCATTGAGCACTTTTGTGAGAAATACAAGGTTTTTCCGAAATTGAGAAACATTTTCTTTGCACTGACATGAACAGCTGTGGTGACCACAGTCAGGAAGACATCCAACTTACAGCACCCTTAATAAAGTCAAAGAAAGAAGGACCTCTCATTGGCTGCTAGTTGTGAGTGCCACGTACCCACCTGTAATAGTACCATTGTTTCACCTCAGTGAAAGTGCATATCAAAGAGAACTGCATGTATTTAAGTAATTTTCCATCAACAAAGAATTGTTACCTGGAACTTTTGACAGCCCAGAGTACAGTTTTCTAATATCACATTGGGAAAAAAATAACATTGTTCCCTACCCAAATAAAATAAATACTTCTGAAAACATTACATGTACATTAGTTTCAAAAGTGACTGATTTCTTGAAGTAAGTTTCCAAGTTAACATTGGAAGAACAACTGTGATCAAAACATACCCTTACAACTTACAGACAACAAGAATATTGTAATGTTTGTCTTTGGCCCTTTTCAGCCAAAGTACCGTCACTGCAATAAAAGAAGAGAAAATATTTCCAGACCTACCTTGTTAATCATCTTGGTAGCAATGGGTCCTTGACCCTGACCTAGTGAGATTGTCTGTAGTCCTGAACCGCCCATTCCTGAAAGAAAATCCAATATTATTAAAGGTGTTAGAGAAAGGACATTAAATACATAATTTATTTGTCCTCATTCCTTGGATACTTTAAGAGTAAGTTTTTTTTTCTTGTGTGGGCAAATAAGTAAAAGGACAGTAAAATAAATTTGCAAAAATGGTTAGGTTTTGATGTTTAAAAGGTATTCCTTTCCGGAGCTGCAGCTGACAAAAAAAACCTCTCAAAATTTGCCAATGATTTTAAATACTTGAACTGGGTAGTTTCAGTCAGGTTTTGTTTATCATTGTATCATAACGACCGATGAGACTGTTTAATCATCCCTTAATGGTCTTGTACTTAAAAACCTGGGTCGAATTTCATGGCACTCCTCAAAATTACTTAGACGGCGACCCATAAAGCACACTACTCCATGGGCAGTAGCTGCAGAGAGCCATCAAATGCAGTTCCATGAAATCCGGCCCTGTTTTTAACTGAATAATTTGAATCTTGCAAATAAAAATCAAAATGAGTGAATTGTTGACAGAGGTTAAGTGCTTTGGTTATAAGAACAGGTAAAAAAAAAAAAAGTACAGCATAGGTTTTGTGATGAGTATACTTACTCCAATCCTCTGCTCTTGAGAGAAATATATCATCAAAACCTTTCTCAGACATTAGACTATCTACTTGATCAGCAGAAAACAAATTTGTACGCTAGCTGTTTGATAATTTTGAGATATTAAAAGGTTGGTGATACCAATACTGTACAAAATTGTTGTTAAATAACAAAACATTCGTTGAAGCACACGGCAAGCATGTTACAAGACTTGTGCTCAATTACTCCAATAAACAAATGTTAGTGGAAAAGCATTTAGCAGAAATGGCAGAGGGCAATACATCACACAAGGCACTGTTTACACCATAGAAAAAAACCCAATTTCTGTATGGTATATGCAAATAAAATATAGCAAAATAAATTTAAGTACCTGTCGGCCAATGAACAAAAACTGATAAAACAGTACTTGCATTTAAACACAAATTACTGCATTTTTAAAGACCTCGCACAAATGATATCACACCCAACTGAGCCCAATTTCATGCTTACCAGAAGCTTACTTAGGAAATCAAGAAGAATCCACGCTTAACATAAGTGTAGTTCACAGGTTAGCAAGGATTTGTGCTTGTGCTCAAGCATACTTTGGGTTAATACAAAGCAACCTTCACCTACACAGCTTGTGTAGAAACTTGGAGCTAAACCCCAATCATAAAATGGTGACAATATCAAAGCACAGAATTCCAGAGTTTGGAGATCCATGAAATAAGGCCATTGTGCCCCAATTTGAGTACATGGTCATCCAGGCAATACAATACCTTATTTGACACTCAAAATGGTGGCTGGGGTGGCTACACTGCAAGAGGTCAATACTTGAGATGTGATATGATGCAGTGTGAACAAATATAACAAGCAAATTTGTTAAAGAAATGTAGCAGATGTTAGTTTATAAGCTATGTAATATTTAGCATACTTTTAAACATGTTAGCCACTTTTGAGCGGTTAAGAAACAACATCACCAATAGCAAAACCAAGCACTATCCCATCGAAAATAAAAAAGCAAGAACAGTACTTTGGCAACAACAAGTCTCAAACCAAGCAGAGAAATCAAAAGAAATAATCAAATGTAGACTCGATCTGCAACTGTGTTAATTAAAGGAACATTACAGAATTGGTAAGAAAGAAAAATCGTGAAGATCACAGATTTACATAAAACTTACACGGTCTAATGATGATGATAGTAGAAAACATCCCTTAAAATATTTCTGTCTGAAATTTCATATTTGATGGGAAATAAATAATTTAATTTTGCGTTTGGAGTTTATCACTCAGTGAGCGTTTTATTCATTTTTGTTTTGGCATTGACGCAATGACAATTCTTTATCAGTTTTTCACTATTCTCTCGTGACCCAGATGGCCGATCAATCCCGAATTGCTACAGGTTTGTCAGTTTATGTATATGGTGGATTACATAAAGTGCTTACACTGCCGCAACTTTTTTGCTAGCAAAACCAATTCTGTAATGTTCCTTTAAATTTGTTAGCATGACCCTTTTCCAAAAACTTAAGAAAAGAAAAGCAAAGAAACTAAAGGACGGAAAGGAAGCTCTAACATACGTTTGGCTTTTTCTCAAAAATAAAAAACACTTATGTTTAGTAGCACTTTAGATTTCATTCAAAACTATGGGTTGAAAATTCAACCGAAATAGAACCGTTTCATAATCCAGGGTGTCCACACCATAGCAATGAGATTAGGCAAATGCTGTGTGACTTAAAACAATGTAACGACTTCAATATACAGGATATCTAATCAATTTTTTGACATTTTTTTCTCAAGGGCTAACAAATTATCAGAAGAGTAGGAAATTGATATAGAGCTTTCAAATCACACCTTATTTGGCCAATAAGGTGCATATTTGTCAACGTAGATTGTTTAAGACATCACATGACATTGTCATCTCGGCTTGTGTTTTAAATGTCTTCACTTGTAGTATTATTATTTATTTATTAAGAACTGCCTGATTTTGGTGTGGGGTAACACAAATCATCACTGCAAAATGAAGCGTTCAATGCTCAAAGACAAATCCAGGATGTTTAAGCAGGGTAGGGATTGGGAGATTTGTTACGGCCAGGCAGGACATGTTAAATGGAAAGGCACTTGCCAATACACAAGCATAGTCTCAGCTACACAAACTTGATTAAAGGAACATTTTTGGGGGCGAAACATTTAACGCGCATTTGTTGTGAGTGATTAATATTGCCGAAAGCATGATCCCATGTTATAAGCATAAAGTGTCAACATCGAACAATTAAAACAACAGCTTGCAATGAAACAGAACGACATACGACTGATTCGACTGATGGTTCTGGCCAGGCGAGGGCGGTATAATTTGGATGTCTTCTTCTCCCTGACGTCTTCTTCTACTGCATGGTTTCGGGCAGTCGCAGCTTTCCCTTTCGCATTTCCAAAAGATGTCTTAACAGCTTCTTGAAGTTTCTCTAACGTTACCTCCACCTGAGAGGCGACATCTTTGGTGTGATTCTCAACTTTCTGCTCTGTACTTCCTTCACAATCCAGCACAGCTTCTTGAAGCTGTTCCGTCGTTTCTTCAGGACTCACATCCTGAGATGCACCATCTTTGAGGACTGGATGAAGAGGTGTCTGCTGAAGAGACAAGGGTGTTTGTGGATCCTCTTTCTGTAAATGTGAATTCCTTGAAGGTGGGTCTTGAAAAGGTTCACTGCTTCGAGGCTGATTATCACCCCCAGCATTAGGTGCAGCTGCACCATCCAACGATTCTTTTAATGTATCATCTTTAGGAGGATTGGCAGAAGAATCAACTGCTCCAATCGTCAGAAGCATCTCATTTTCCAACATGGTTTCTTTCTCTGCAGTACTGGTTTGACTATCTACATGTAGGATGTCTTTCTCAATCTCCAGAGTGCTTTGTGTCTCAGTGACTATGAGAGGACTGTTCTGCAGAGTCTGCACTGCCTCGGTCATTTCATCCACTTCCGGCGTTGCCGTTCTCATTAAATCTGAGGATGAAGACGACATCCGATGCTCGCGTCTCAATGCGCTACTTCTGCTTCCCTTACGACTGAAGCCAGGATTAATACAGCCTAATGATTCTTGTCTGGTTTGCTTCAGAAAACCTGGAAAGTTTCAGTGTGGTGGTGATGACAAAGAAGGGGTGTAACAGCGAGAAAAATCACACAGAGAGAAAATAAAATAGGGGTGAAAAATTGCAAACTATTTCAAGAAAGGTATCTTGTCTTCAATCATGCACTGAAGAGAGAGAAAAATCGAAGCTTATTCAAAGTTTGGAAAATATAAGCAAACCTAAAGAGAGTCTCAAAGAAATGACATGCAACACTTCAATATGATTTAAGTTTTCCATGGATAAAGTGTATCTTAAAGGCAGTGGACACTATTGGTAATTACTCAAAATAATTATTAGCATAAAACCTTACTTGGTGACGAGTAATGGGGAGAGGTTGATGGTATAAAACATTGTGAGAAACGGCTCCCTCTGAAGTGCCATAGTTTTTGAGAAAGAAGTAATTTTCCACTAATTTGATTTTGAGACCTAAAATTTAGAACTTGAGGTCTCGAAATCAACCATCTAAACGCACACAATTTTGTGTAACAAGGGTGTTTTTTCTATCAGAATTATCTCGTAAGTTCAATGACCGATTGAGCTCAAATTTTCACAGGTTTGTTATTTTATGCATATGTTGAGATACAGCAACTGTGAAGGCTAGTCTTTGACAATTACCAATAGTGTCCACTGCCTTTAAGATACCGAGATTTTATAAATTTTCAAGGAATAAGCAACTATTTACTAAGTTAAAAGCAATATGTAGTTCCCGACTTCTTTTGTTCAAATGTGGTAAATAGGAAATCACAATCAAAGAGTTAAGCTTCTCAAAGCAGACACACGCCAAAGTTGCTGCGACAAGCAAATGTTTGAAAAGCAATGCGAAGGAATGTCTTCAAACTGAAATTATCACACTGAGTTTGGAGAGAAAAAAAAAACTAAATATATTTATATATACAATTTTTTTTTTAACAAACACATCACACTCAATCAAAACAATCATTCATCAGTTATATATATGACATAAGGCAACACTTCAATCTCAATAAAACCAAACCCAAAGCCCATTTTTTTTATAAATGTGATCAAAGAAATGATGTGACACATGTCTTTAGATTATACCTTTTTCAACGGCAAACTTCATCAGGCCAGCCATGGGGTCAGCACCCGGGGACAACACAAATATAAGGGGTGTAGAATGGCTAGAGTCTTGATATGACCTTGTGAGGTCAAAGGTTGGTGGTTCAATGTAGGCGTGACCCATGCGCTTCACAATGAAGTTACTGACCGCTGGGACGACCTGTGAATTTCAGAAATGTCCGATATTGAAAGTTTTGAAGAAAGTAATGAAAGACAGAGCGAGGCGTCCCTAAGCACATATAATATAACAGACCAAGTGTGTTTGTTTTTAAAAAACAGGTCGTCGACCATAATAAAATATTTTGTACAGAGAAGGTGGCTGGTACTTTGCTAATTGTAATATTTCTCTTAAAAAGAAAAAAAGGTTTTTATATTTTTCTCTATTTTTTTATTAAGAATGTTTTTCGAAGCTTAATGTCTTGTTGTTGCTGTTGTTAATGTTGTTGTATTTTGTTTTGTTGTTGTTCGTTTGGTTGTTTCGGTTTTTACAAATATTTTGTAAAATATTAATATAGAGGATGTTCTTTCAATTAGTAATTCATGTCAATATTCACCTTATCAGGTCTGATAATTCTCAGTATAATCAGTTTCTGGATGTCATTTAAGGTTATTTCCCATGGCTCTGGAATCACATCAGTGTGTGGGGAATGTGAATCATACAATACTTTCCAGTCAGTAATCTGCAAAGGGGAGAAAAGAAAACCATTATAAACATTGGTTCAAGAAAGCTAAATCTCATCAAGATCAAAGTGAAAATGTGTACACCTTTGAGAGAAGTCTTTGCAACGGTAGAATTAAGCATCATATTTTAAACTCTTTACTGTGTATTAATAAGAAAAATTCTTGTTTTCCTTTCTCTCTAAAAATAATTTAATTTTTTTTTTTTTTTCAATACAAAAGGGTCTGCCACTGAGTTGAAATAAAACAGACAATCTACAAATTGTATCTTTGTGATGTCCATTGAGCATTATTTTAGGCGGACCTTTGGCCAGTACATGATTACGTAGTTATTATTATTTGTTGTGTTGAATGTATTAAGAAACAAATTGTATGATACCATTGGTCAAAGTTACACATGGGAACAACAAATTTATTTCCCTTATAAGTTTTCATGATATAACCATTATGAATTGTGTTGCCAAGTACATATTCTCTGCTTTTAAATTAAAGAAAAACCAAGAACAATTTGCTATTGGTTCATGATTCTTTGCTATATTGTATGTTTTTATTTTAGGTATCCATATCCCTTCCCCCATGGTAAATATAGTACGGGCCGTTTTGGTAAGCATGAGCTTGTCAAAAAACAGCCAGACAGACAAGAAAACAAGACAACCAGGCAGACAGACAAACAGACAAAAGGACAGATGAACATAAGTCATGACACAACGAATTTGTAATAAAAGCGACAAGATGGCAGAACAGTTTAAGCTGAAAATAAATAAGACAAGTATTGAAGAGATGGATGTGGTTCAATTACACAGGATGGGAAGCTAGGTAACATAATGGGAGATAATGTCACGTTTGAAAGCAGACTATGTTTAAACTCACATTACTCCTGAAGTTCAACATGAAGTCATCAAAGGCAGGGAGGGTGGACACTCTGACAATCTCCGCCCATGATTTATCAGGGAGCCAATCAGGGGCTGGGTTGGGGAATGGATTCTCTAAGGCCACGCCCCCTGTCAGGAGGAACCGCCACTCATTGTCGTCGATCTCTCCTCTAAAAAACAACAACGAAAGAATTTGTAGAATTGTCATTTAAGCCTTTTGTGAATCAACTTAAAGCATTTTCACAGAAATAAATTAGTAGGGCGCTATATAAATGTAATATTATTATTATTATTAATTTTTATTAGACTGCTTAATATGGTAATCTTTAAACAAAAAACAGCACTATTTTAGGAAAACTTTTCTTGTGTCCCTCCAAAACATCTAAATAGAAAATCTTACTTGGTAGTGACAAAAAGAACTTTGTTTCTTGAAACAAGGTTTTTTTTTTTTTTCAAGAATACCAATTTTATTTATAATAATAATATAATATTCTTGAGGGACATTTCTAAAATAATGAAGGATACAGTGTACATGATGTGTTATATTCTTTTTGTGATTCTGCATCCTCAAAAGCAGTTAGGAATGGTCCTTGCATGGTAAAATGCGTCCGACTTATTACTTTTACTGAGGCACTCTCTACATCTTGTAGAAATCGACGGCAAAGTAATATACCTTCAGAAAGATGCTTGAATCATCCTAAAACAATATTTGCCTAAATGGCAAAAACAAAAATCAGATATAAAAGAAAATGCACAGGAGGGCTAAATGACACGCAGCATTTGGCCCCATTGCGAATTGAGAAAGCAAATATTGCATAACAATTGGAAAACAGCACCTAACAGATAGTTTGTATCATGTAATTCGCTTTACGTTCGTTTTTGCATAAAACAGACTTACCTATTCAAAATGTTTGTTGAAAAAAAACTAATTACTTTGGGGGTTTGTGTTACACACTGTTTACGGTTAAAGACCAATTACATACCAGCTTTATACCTGGAACGTGTAGCCGTGCAAGTACCATAAAAATGTAAAACAATTTTGACCGAGTCACAGTCGTTGTCAGTGCGCAAAAAAAAACTTTCAAGAAAACTGCATTTAATTTTTTTTGTTCACAGTTACACCTTTGCCTAGGGTGTATCCTTAAAGGGACACGTTGCCTTGAATCGATCGAGTTGGTTCATAAAAAGCTTTTGAAACCGTTTGGTATGAAATCGAAATGGTTAGAAAGATGTTTTAAAAGTAAAATATAATGATCCACACAAACATGCTTCAAAATTGCGTGGTTTTACTTTTACTTTGCGAACTAACACGGTCGGCCATTTATGGAGTCAAAAACTTAATTCCAAGAAATGGCGTGACATGTTAGTTCACGACGTATAAGAAAAACCGTGCAAGTTTGAGGCATTTTTGTGTGGATCGTTATAATTTACTTTTAAAACATTTTTCTGACCATAAAACAAACTGTTTCAAAGGCTTTTATTAGACCAAGTCGCCCGATCCAAGGCAACGTGTCCCTTTAAGTCTACCAGACATTCTTACCTGCCCTTAGCCAGCCCAATGCATAGAATGAAGGAGAAGAGTAGTTTATCTTTCTCAAAGAGAGATCGGCAGACATTCTGATAGATGCTGTATGTGAAGTGGTTATTCAGACTGTTGATTCGCTCATTCAGATCACTGGAGGCTGGACTGGAATTTATGGACTGTAAGATGAATGAAAAAAACAAACAGTTTAAAGGCACTGGACACTGTTGGTAATTACTCAAAATAATTGTTACCATACAAACTTACTTGGTAACAAGCAATGGAGAGCTGTTGATAGTATAAAACATTGTGAGAAACGGCTCCCTCTGAAGTAACAGAGTTTTTGAGAAAGAAGCAATTTTCCACTAAAATATTTGAATTTGATTTACAGACCTCAGAATTTTGAGGTCCCGAAATCAAGCATCTGAAAGCACACAAGTTTGAGCGACAAGGGTGTTTTTTCTTTCATTATTATCTCGCAACTTTGATGACCAATTGAGTTCAAATTTTCACAGGTTTGTTATTTTGTGCATATGTTGAGATACACCAAGTGAGAAGACTCGTCTTTGACAATTACCAGAGGTGCGCAGTGTCTTTAAATAAGGGATCTGCACAGTATAAAATTATACCACAAAGCTATTGACTGCATAATGTTTTGGAATCCTCCTGGGCAGAGACATGTTTATGACGTATGGATGATGGAAAATGTTTCAGTGAGTGTTCTTCTCATTTTAAAGGTGCTAGTTTCAAACAATGCATTTGAATTTGGGTAGTTTCTGTTTTACACTTTTAGTTATTATTTGATGCACATCAACTGTATGAGCATTCAAATTCGCATCATTTTGATTAAAAAAAACTGATAATGAATGCACTGCTTGCTCTTAATGCATTACGCCGATTGTTGTAAAACAGCTTTCCAAAATTTCAAACTTTCCTAAGGTTCGTACAAAAATGGATGTGACACATTGCTTCAAGATGTTTAGCCAAGTGATTATGTGCAGGTCCTTGGTTAGTATAATAACTATTTGTGCATTCACCATTTGCGTCATGTTCCCTGTATACACAAACAATAATGAATACTGATTCTCAATATACCAAAATGGAGCCAGTCTATTTTGCCCTGACAGCCTTGGTTTGGTTACATTGTGCTCCAGTCTTTAGGCTATTTGGTTGATGCATTGATAAATATAAATATATTAGAATGAAGACATTAAAACAAAAACTGTGGATAAGTAGGTGGGTATTTGTGTTAGTCAATAAGTGGGAACTTACAATTTTAAAGCATAAAACTATTTAAACAATTGCTTAGTGTTTTCAAAGAATGCTTAAAAGTGAAAGTTAATTCCAAACGAACATTTTTGTGGACATGATTAGTTGATGTTGATGTCAAAGTTTCCTAAAACGAATAGGTAAAATTTCCATTTCAACCAATGCCAAATGTGCTGTGTGCATGTTACATAAGACACACTACCTGTGGACAAAACACCATGTACATAGATGTGTCCGATGCCAAAGGTCAGTAACGGTGGGTGTGGGGGTGGGGAGGAGGGGGGGGGGGGTGTATGTGCTGATCTGGTGAACTTTTAACTTACAGGTATTTGTTGCAACATTTCCGGAGACATTGTCCTAGTGACATGGACAGACTACATGGGTATGACGAAAGTTAAACATCATTCAAATAGGTAAAAATACAACATAAAAGGTTTTAATGTGGTAAAATACATGGCAGCAAAGTGAATATAAAAAAAAATCATAAACTTTCATTCTGTATTTTTCCTTCCAATACGGGCATTATATTTTATAATAATATCATAGCAAACTTATGTTATAGAAAGAGTCATTTTCTACGAGGGCTCCATCATAAGCAAGTAATGAAAGTCTGTGCCTTCAATCAACATGATTTTTTTAAATTTGCAATAAGACCAATTCCTTAGCAGCAGAGAAGGTTCTGTCTCCAGCACAGTGAGTTTAAGTATTGTTTGAAGCTTTGCGTGGTATGGAGAAATAAGAAGGAACTGTAAATAAAAGTAAACTGGCGGGTACAACCATGTGTAAATCTCTTATGAGTGAGTGTTGGCTCTGAAAAAAGCCAGTTTGGTCTTGACGTTTCGTACAGTATACACTGCTCGTCTTCAGGAGAAAAAAGACGATCAGAGATTTACACATGGTTGTAATCGCAAGTTTACTATTTATTTCTAGTTCCTTCTTACAGTGAGTTTACTTTTTATAAGAATAAACAACTAGCTCACCAAAATTGGAATTTAAGAACAAAAATTTGTAACTGAAGTCAACATTTATTTGATATGTACTACTCTTCTCAATTTATAACGTATAAAAAGTATTGCATAGATAAGCAACAGAGGATGGAGGGAAAATAGTTAATCTATGTAGACCATAGAAATAGAACCCAGAGAACGCCGAGCTCGGCCACCCTCTGTGTCGTCTGTGGACGCTGCGTTTTGATACCGCGCAATACGCGCGTATGGCAAAATTATCATCGCGTGACACGCGCGTATGGCAAAATGGCAAGATGTCAGCGCACAAAGACCTTTTCTAGTGTTTCCATTGGTCAATGAGGATGTCATTGTGTTGCAAAATTGTATGGCAAAATATTTTGTCCATAGCGTAACAAAAATGGTGTATGTGCGTCCATAAAAATGGTCTCACAACGAAACCGCACGCACAATGAGACACTCAGCGTTCTCCGGGCTCTGTTTCTAAGATGTAGACCAAACTAAAGAGATCCTTACCTGTAAATAAAGGTTGATAAACCAAGCTAGTGAGTACTGATACATTGGCTCAATGCTAGCAAGATCCGATATCGTGAAGAACAGAATGGAAGAATGCTTAGCAACCTACGGCCAAAGAGACAAATCAATATATTGAAATAACAATCTAAGAACTTTTTAGATGATTTTTATTAAAAGTTATGGTCGCTTTTGCACTAAACAAGTTTCCCAGGAAGTTCCCAGAAAAATTTGGTTGACCTTTCCACACTTGAATTACTAAAACGCCTGGGAATAAGTTTCACCTTTTAACCCCAGCAGAGTCTTTTTCAAAGGCAAACAAATAAAATAACAAACTAAAACCGTTCTTACAAATTTAAAAACTGTAACTACTTAGTCTAGTCCTTTAATTGTATGGGTCGTGTGTGAGTGCTGACTATGTGTGGAACGTTTTTCAAGTGTTGGAGAGTTTATTGTCATGTTCTTTAAATGCATAATGACCATTAACATGAATTTCTTTCCATTCATTCTTTGTTTTGAGACATTTTCACATTTTAAAGATTAATCTTCAGAGAGCGTACACTTCCAGACTTTCGTACAAACTGCCCAGAAAACCCCCTCCCTCACTCACCGGCTTGTACCCGTCCCTCGTCTCATCAATTTCCTTCTCCGTCCTGCTAGCAATCTCCTGCTTCTCAGATATCTCCTTAGACAAGACCTTACTGGAGGACAAGATCTCGATGGCCGTTTCATCTTCTAAGATGTTCCCCTCGGAGGATGACAGCACCTCTAGGATCTTATCCTCAATCTCCTTGAGTTGACGGCGGTTATGAGCGCCCTCTATGATCAGCTGGTTCTTCTTCTCCTCTAGTTGGGGCTTCTCCTTGGCAGCGACGAGGCCAAGGAGTTGGTCTTCAAGACCTAGGGGAGTTATCATGAAGTTGAGGAGGGTGACCTGTGAAAGAGCAATTCAGTATTCAGATGATAAATAAAGTCACACCTCTTTTTGGCACATTGCGTAATTCAGATTAAAATTAGCTCAATTCATTGCAAATTTAACAAATAAAAGTTAAGTACACAATCTCCTACAAATTCACTTTCTAAACTGTTCAAATACTTGTTCAATGTAACACCTGAAAGCAAAGTTGTAAATTAGATACTTTATTCCTCTTTTTTTTTGGGGGGGGGGGGTGAAAAAATTTAAATTTTGTCCCGGTGTAGATGGGACTTAGAAAACCATGTATGATTCCAGGTGATAATTACAGACAAAAAACTGCTTTTCTACTTTTGAAAATGCATGTAGCAAAATTTATTTGCTCAAATCAAATAAATGAACACACAAATAAATAAATCAAAAGATGTTCATTTTTTCAGTTACTGTCCTTTACGTTCGTCTAATACTTAACATTTTCTTGAATGTACTCATTTGCTTTTTGTCATGTTTTAGTGTTTTTGTTTGATATGTAATATCATATTTGTTCACTGTCCTTTTAATTAGCTTCTTGTATCCTCATCGTATGTAATATATTGATCTATCAGTATCTATAAAAGATGTTTGCTCTTTGTTATCACTGGAGATGAACAAACAGACTCTAAGAGCCCCACTCTAATATATATGGAAAGGAATTGCACCCATTTTTGTTTGATATATGGGCCCTCCTTTGTACATCCAACAAAACAAATGCACGTTTTTGCACCACTTTTTTAAAATTATTTGTGTGTAAAGTTTTCTTGACTTTTCTAGCAGTTGGCTGTAGGATGGGGGGGGGGGGGGGGCCTCAACAGAATTAAACAAGGGGTAACTGGAGTTAACTAGAGGTTGAATCCAAGTCAACCCTGGAAAACACCAACAAATAACGATGGCTGTTCAGACCTAAGAAAAAAAAAAAGCAGGATTAATGCGGGAACAAACCTCAAACATTATTGAGGCTAAATTTTGCATAGCTCTGTATTCTATATCAGTAGTATAACAAAGTGAGTTCGACCATGGTGTACATATCACACCAGTACTTACCTTAACAGAGACTTCTGGCAGATAATGAGGGTTACGTTTCCTTGTGGTGATGTAGAACTTGAAGTCTTTACTAAACTCAATCACATTATCACCAAGGCGCAGGTAGTCAAGGCCATTCTAAATCAAGAAGTATCACACAAACACACACTTTATAAGTCTGCATGATAAATGTGTTAATAGTTTGCAGAAATGTTTATTGTTGAGAGCTGAATTAATTCCTGAAAATGTAAAATTTATGAAGAACACATCTAACAACAAATATTATTGCGGCCATGGAATGTTAATCTGATGAGATTTAATAATAGATGCTTACAAATAAGATTTAAATTATGGCCAGGAAATGGACCCTGATATCTAAGACACCACTGTAGTATTTAAGCGAAAGTGAAAAGGGTATAATTTCTTCCTTATGTGGTTTTGACAATTTTCAGGAATTTGTTTTCCTCCTCCATCTAAAACTTCACTCCACTCTCTTTACTTTTTGTCCACTCCTGAAAAAAACAATGCAATAAACTTTTACAAATCCATTTGCTTTATTACTAAAAAAAAACTTTAAAAAAACGATCTACTTTCACAGTTGAGGAATGAAGAAGAAGTTATTTGTACCATACCTGTTTGAAGGTTTGCCTGAGAAGTAGAGGTTCTAGTATAGGGTCTAATTCCTCTCCTACATTCTCCAGAAGACATGGCTGACCAAACTACATGTGGAAGAAGATCCAGACAAGAAAATGAGAGCACATACAAATACAAAATGTAAACACCCTTTTTAAGACAGTATAAAAACTCTTTTTTCTATAAAAAAAGCTTGTAATCATAATTTGTTTTGTATTTTTAATCACGAGAGCCAAGGCAATTTTGGTTGTATACTTTGCAGCCATTTGACACTTTCTGAACAGAACAAAAATTAAAAGTTCACAGATTTACAAATAACTTACAGGGTTTACAGAGGGTAATGGTGAAAGACTTCCCTTGAAATATTATTCCATGAAATGCTTTACTTTTTGAGAAAACATTAAAACTATTATCAATTCTCGATTTCGAGAATAACAGATTTATTTTAAACACATGTCATGCAGGGCGAATTGTGGGGAAACAAGGGTGGGTTTTCCCAATATTTTCTCCCGACTCCGATGACCAATTGAGCCTAATTTTTCACAGGTTTGTTATTTGATATATAAGTTGTGATATACGAAGTGTGGGCCTTTGGACAATACTGTTTACTGTTGTGCGATTGCTTTTAAAAACAACAATAAACCATAGCAAAAAAAAGAAGAAAGAAACAAGAAGTAAATGTTTTCCAACCTGAATGCAGTTCTCCAGAGAGCGGCAGTAGTTGGGGTCAGAGAGTTTGATGACCTGTAGCTTGTTGGGTTTCTCCATATTCTTGACCCACTTGTTGGCCTGACCCTGAGGGTCAATCATGAGTGGCCAGCGGTTGGCATTGGTCACTATTAGAGCATTGTCTGTAGAAAAACTGCAAACAGAATACAAATAAAATTGGAGATTTTGGTACATCACTATGAAGTGAAGCATCTTGAACTGAGCTTCTTTTTTCAATGTGGGTCGTGAATGAGAGTTTGTAATGGGGAGCAAGTGAGACCGAGCGTTCAAGCACACTGGGCTCAAGCTCTGGTGTTTCTGATCAGCAGAATGTGGGTTTGAATCCCGGTTTTGACACTTGTGTCCTTAAGTAAGACACTTCACCATTATTGCTTTGTCTTTCAGATGGGACTTACAGTCGTTACTTCGATGTGTTGTGTAATGCACGTTTAAAAAAATCCAGTAACACTTGCATGGGGTTAATATTAGCACTGAAAGAAAATGTGTCGATGTACTCAACAAACAACTCAACTACATGTATTAACCCCCTTTTTCTCAGTTTTGTTTTGCTAAGAGAAGGTGTTTCTGTGTTTCTGGCTGTGGCTGCTAAATGCGCCGTAGCACCTTCTCAACCCTTACAAGGTGTTGGATAAATGGCTCACATTCTTCAAAAACCTGTCTGGAAATAATGAATGAAAATTGAGAATATTAATGAAAAGTGGTATATAAAAACTATTTACTATTATTTTTGATATTACAATTGACTTACTTATCGACTGGTAAGCCAGCTAGTTGCCAATCCCTTATCTTGACAGGATCACCAAGGGTGGCTGAGAGTGAGAACACATCCGACACAGGTATGTCTTTCTCTTTACACAGTCTATACCAGTCCTTCAGACATTCCTAATGGAAGGAAAATAAATAATAATCTGAATAAAATCATCTCTAGATGAAGACACAATAGTCAAAATGTTGAGAACAGCAAAAACGATCTTTTCAAAGCCAACACCTCTACTTCTAAAAGAGAAATATTACAAGTTGTGTAAAAACAAAATACTCAGTAAAATGTTTTAAAATTGTGTCTGCTCTGCTTTCATCTATGTCATCTCTTTCCAATTGACTGCTCTTGTTATTGTTTCATTTATCCTTCAACAAAGACTGCTATGCCCATACTAAATTTTGCATTTATACCTTAGTTTCTTTTTTGTCGGTAAGCAGTTTGCAACAGCTAATTCTTATATCTTTAATTTATAAATAACATCTATATTTAAAAGGTTGTAAAGAAAAGAGATCTAATTTTTTTTTAACGGAAGATTTTCTTATAACTATGTAGTTTTGTCTCAAATTTAAGTACATCAACAAATTCCAAAGGAAATAGGCAGAATGTCTTTTTGTTGTTTAACTCCAAGATAACAGTGTCCACCGAGTGTATGTACAAACATGAGCGTGTCTGCACATTTAAATCAAGGATTTGAACAAAAGGAGTATCAGCACTTTGACTGACTCAGGACATACTTGGTTCTATTTTTAAAACTTGGTTGATGGACAATGTGTAAGGAGGGGGAGGGATGAACTTACCTGTCTAAATGATAGAGTGAATATCCCAAGGTAAGCCACTACTCCCGCTGATATCAGCACATCACCAACGATGTTAGTAAAGGTTTCACCAAGTTCCTGAGCTAGCTGCACAATCAAAACACAATAATCAAATAAATAACCATTTTCATAGAACCATTAAATTGCTGAATTTATGATGAACCCAACAAGTTGACAGCAAACTTATTATAAAATTCCCATTGTGATGAAACAGTTGTTCTGTGAGACTTTCATTGCAAGTCAGAGAGTATGAGTTAATGTACACTTCAACGTCATGTTTCTTTTAGTTTTTTATATATCCTGGTTCATAATAAATGCAATTTGCCGAAGAAAGCAAGGCAAATTTCGTGCATCACAATGATACAAAGGCACGTACTCAGTACTTTTAAAACAATTTAGCAGGTAGTTACTAAAAACATAAATGAGAACCAAAGTACTTGTTTTTCTCAATTCACTGAAAACCAAACACATTCTAACTAATGCAAATTTTAACAACAAAAACAAAATGTTGGCGAAGTGTCTGGGTCCTAAACCACTTTGTAATGGAGGATTGTATCACACAAGTTTGCTGAAGCGTTATTATATCTACATCACCTGCATCCATCTGTCTTTCTCTCCTCCCAAACCAGAGATGAGTTTCTCAGCTCGGATCAACTTCAATCTCGTCATCTCAATGTTATCTTCAAGTTGCTGATCAAAGAAATATCACAAGAAAACACATCTTAAATACATCTGAGCGCAGAATCTTTCCCAGGCAGAAACGGGGCCCAAACTCATAGAGATGTTTAAGCAGAAAAAGTAGCTTAGCACACAACAACATTTACACTTACCAGAATGAGGTACATGTATCAGCCAACTATCATGAAACTGTTAAGCAATATTTTCTAAGCAGCTCTAAGACATTGGGCCCAGGTTACATGCCACTTCTCAGCATGATGAGATTCCAAGCTAATTGGTTTGTTTTAGGATGGACCTCAACAGTTTGTGAAAGTTTTTTGAGGCGGCACAGAGAACACAACTTTTTTGTAAGGACTCCCCAATGAAACAAGATCCAGCACACTGTGCCTTGATCATAAAGGCCATGTCACAAAGAGCAAAGCTTTACAGGCAGCCAACTTAACAGCATGCAAATTGTACAACAAGTATTTCTCCCAAAGCTAACATGTAATCGTTTTCTTTCTGGGAATTGCCTGACAACTTTCCAAATCCTACCAACCTTCTTCTCCTTATTCCTCTTCTCCAATTTGTCGTTGAGTCCCTGTAACTTATCAGTGTATTCCTTCAAGACGGCTCGCTTCTCGTTCAGTTTCAACATCTGCTCACCTAGCTTGGATTCAGCTTCCTTCAGACGAGATTTCTTGGGGGCTACAATCTGAAAAGAAGGGAATATTTTGCACTTTTAATATTTTGTTGTTGTTGCACTTTTTACATTTATATCATAGTTTCTGTTGGTAGGTAAGACAGACATTTTTAACTTTGACTAAGTAACTCATGAAGTTTGCCTTGGTTTTTGCTAGCAACTGACTTCAAGGATAATCAGGGAATAGTGGTTGAAACAAACAATCAATCAATCAAACAATCAATCAATAGTTTATTGCACCAGAGGATGCAAACCACAGAAGAAGGAACAGAAGAGAGAAGCAGTGAGACTGGTAGAATTTGTAACTTGAGTTGGGAGTTTATTCCATAGCTGAGAGGAAGAGACACTTTTTATAACAGGGAACAAATTTTCACACACAGGGAAATTTTCAAATTTGTTCTTCAGGAAATTTTCTGCAGAATCAGAAAGAGTTGGCAGCTCTAGGCTTAACGCCGAGTAAAAAAAGAAACATGTTTAGCGTCCAGGTTTCTCAAAAAAAGGAAGGAGGAGGGGCTTTAAAAACAAAAATGTTTTTGTTTCAAGATGGCCACCCTTCTTTTTAAAATGTCAAATAACCATTGTTTTATCTACTGCTCAAGCACACAATACATAAATGAAACATTGGAAAAGACATTCAGACAGGACATTCAGATTGTAATCCTTTTTTCATAAAAAAACCAAAAAATAAACAAAAAACAATTAAAAAAGTGTGCATATAATTTTTTTTTTAAAAGGAGGCGGTCTCTAAAAAGGAAGCAGGCGGGGACGCTAAACATATCCCTGATTATTGAAAAAATAGGGAGACCGCCAATATAGGGCTAGATAGCTCAGTTGGTAGAGCACAGGCACGTTATTCCAGAGGTCGTTGGTTCAAATTCAGCTCTAGCTCTGTTCAAACTCAACTCATTCAAAATATACCCAGTCAGTTTCCCTTGTGGTTTGTCATTGAATGATGTTCTCTCTGTTAACCAATAGGAAATATTACCTTTGCGATTCTATCATACACCTCGATGGCTCTAACCCAGCTACACAGTCCCTCACAGGCCGAGGAAACCTTGCGGATAGTCGTAGGATCAAAGTCAGGATTAGGAATGTAGTTATCTCGGATCTTCTTCATCAGCTGGGCTGGAATGTTATCCTTGTCATACTCCTTGAGAGATTCCAAGAACTTTAAGTCTCCAAGCATCTGATATGGAATGCAACAAAAATTAAATCAAGATTTAAAGTTCTGATTTTTTAAGATATATAAATCCTTGAAAGATTTAGGGCTTGAGAATACATATGTTTGTGAGTTTTTCACACATGTGCTTTCACATTCCCCCAGAAAGGTTTATTGGTGAATATCACAAACCTCACTAGATTTATTAAAATGTTTTTTGTTTGCTTTTATTAATGGATTGGAGGATGTTCTATTTTAGTTGAGGTATTGCCAGGTGAGTTATTAATTTATACTTGGTTTGCAGTAACACCATGTGTGTATCTACCGTGTAGATTTGGCTCTTGAGAGAACATGTCTTGCTTTATATTCTACTGCTGCGGAAATTTGAGAGACTTCTCTGTTCTGAAAAGAACTGTCCTGCTTATTAACAACTACCTAGGCGGAAGGTAGGAAGTCGGCGAGGACTACTTCTTTCACTTGGTGGATCGAGGTTGACTTCTCAAAAAAAATATATAAAAGGCATTTTGTTAAGTGGTTCAAAATAGATGTTCGAGGTCCTTGAAACTGGGAAGTAACTAGGCAGGTTTGGGAGAATAATTTTTTAGTTTTCGGAAAACAAAAAAAAGAAAATAATGCATTACTTTGCAACTAGTATCTCTGATTTTAGAAAAGTTCACAGGAAGTAGTTGAACTTGTTTATCTCACAAATATATTATAACCAGTAGCCTCAAGATCAGTTTTAAAATATACATATTTCATTTCTGGTTGATTATTATCACATTAAAAATGTCAACAGGTGGATTCAACGAAAACAGTGTTTAAATTTTTTTTTTTTTTTATAGAATATTCAAAATGTTACAAACAACAAATTACAATAAACACAAGAGCCCAATGGCAATAAGCAATACACAGCAAATTTAAAAAAAGTTAAGTGAAGATAAACTGGGAGTATTCATGATGGTCATTGCTACAAGGCATTACCAGGTCCCACATTAGCATAATGTATGGCTGATTTTGTATCGGAAGCTCTCGGAAGGTATGTATAGAAGGAAAACAAAATGTAAATCAATGCTCCATGCAAATGCAGTCAAATAATTGTTTAATCTAAAACATTACCTTTTTGGCGGCAGGCCAGTATTCCTCAACGATTTTCCCTTGGTCATTTGTCTTCTTATCAGGTTTAATATTCTAAGAGAAATAAAAAAAAATACAATGTTATGGCACGGATGAAATGATGTGTAAACTAATTTCTTTAAAAAAAAAAAAAAAAAAGCGTCCGGATACATAATTTCATTCATTGTCAACAAGAAATTGGATTAGTTTTGATTAGTTGGTAGAGCCCCTGTACGTTAATCCTGAGGTTACAAATTCAAATCCCACTCATTTCCATTTTTATATGTTCAACCCCAAATGAATGATTAAGTTCGCATCAATACTGTCAAAAATGCTGCAATGTACATGTAAGTTACCCTGTCATGTGCAAGCACAACATACCAGACAGAATTGCTTCTTACAAAATTGTGACCACTGAATTTGAGGTTGGTCGTACAATGTGTTTTAACTATTCCACAAAACAATTATATTTGATTTCCCTTTTTATGAAAAAATATATTAGTATTTGTAGATTCTGAAGGTACATGTAGACCGTGTTCAAGTTGGCAGCTATGGCTACAGCTAAGACTATTTTTATGTGTGTTTATAAGGACTTCATATACTTCAACGCATGATGACGCATCAATCTAGCCATAGCAGTAGCTGTAGCTGCCAATTAAGCGCAACAGGCCTTTTTCAAACCTCAGGCTCCTAATTTTGGAACTACTGTGTGCAAAATACATGCTTCTCCAATGTACATGTACAACCCTGAAGGCCGGTTCATACTCGCTGGGTTTCCACAGTGTACGCAGCGCGCGGAGCCTAAGCCAGAGACAAAGCCCAAGCCAAGGTTTGAGAAAGGTCTAAGATCGTACCTTCATAATACAGATGGCCTCCATGACGAGCTTGACTCCTTGGGGTGGATTCTGCATGGTCCTCATAATAGATATATCCTGTTGCTTCAATGTATCCAGAGCTTTGATGGCTGCATTCAGCGCAGGCATCGCAATCTCAAGATTCTTCTCACAGTCAGCCTGGCAAACATCAAATTGCAGGAGAAAAACAGAAAAGCTTGAGCAAAGATTTGTCAATATAAAGCAGGCATGATATTTAGTTCTTTGAAAAAAAGTAGGAACATTTTATTGTGAAGGGATGACCTACATGTACATTAATAGATTTTCTGAGCTATTAAATCACAATTTTTCTCATACTTTCAAGGACAAAAAAATTGGAAATCTGACTAAAGTAGGAAGAATATCATGCCTGATAAAAACAGAGTACAAAATTGGTAATTAATATCATAATAAATGTAGTTGTTGCAGTCGCCACTGACATGCCATCACAAGCTTCTGCACTGCGCTGATATGACCTGGGGACAATTTCACAAAGGTACATACATGTACATGTATTGCTAACTTAGGACTAGTCCTATGACTCTTTAGGAGTTATTATAAACTTAAGGTTACAATCCCGGCTCCCAGCCAAAAAGCTTGGGCCACCCATTCCTAACGTTACATAAAACCATTCCCTGTACACTTCCCACTGATAACAATTGTTCTCTCCCCCGTCCCCCCCCCTCAATGTTTACTGGAACGCAGAAGACCGTGTGCAATCAGAACCAACATTGAAAGGGGGGCAGGGGGGCCCAACAGTATATGGCCGGGATCGTAATCCTCAGGACGAGTTATTCGTCCTAATGACAAATAACTAGACCTAACTGGAGATAAGACTAGTCTTAACTCTTTATGAAATCCACCCCTGATTACCTTAATAGCCTTAGCCTCCTCTGCAGCCGCATTAGAAATGGCTTCATCAACAGCGACTACTTTCCTCTTCTCATCCACCTCTGAGGTTTCCTTCTTGATGATCTCAATCAGTTCTTGAGTCTCTTTACGAGTCTGAATCAGCTGAGGCTGAAGGGCTGTCAACTCCTCTTGCATCACAGAGATCTGTTAGTGTCATAACAACAGAGAACCGTCCAATAATTTATGTTTAATTCTTGCCTAAGCCTTTAGGTATAATAATTTGCAGTTCATATATAGTGCTTTATCACACCTGGCAAAGGGGATGGGTTGGGTTGGATAAAATTGTGTTAACTTTGCAACTTAGCATTGAATATTAAAAAAACATACAAAAATCTACTTTTATAAGTAATGCACGCCCGAAAGATTTTGTCATTTGTTGGCAAAGTGAGGCCTCAAAGTGAAGGGTAATTTCAAATGCATGTTACAGCTCTACTATTGCACCCTAACCCCAACTTTCACCTGGACCACTTCAACTAATCTTAGATTAGCCAAAGATTGTCCTTAACACAATCAAGGTGTCAATAAAACCGATGGAATGACAAGGCAGCCTTCTCACTTCTACCTGAACCTAGCACCCAGTGCAATATTTGACCCTAACCACTCTATGGGACGTAAAGCCGTTGGTCCCGTGTGTTGTGTAACGCGCTATAAAAGAACCCAGAGCATTTTTTGAAAAGAAAAGGGGTACGCCCCGGTGTTCCTGGCTGTGGCTGCTATATGCGCCGTAGCACCTTGTAAACCCTTATATACATGTAATGTGCTAAATAATTGGGTCTCAGAATCCATCACTGCAATAACCTATCTTTCTGTAAGTTTGTATATATACTCAGCGCCTTGAGTACCTTGTTTGGTAGATACGTGCACTATATAAGACTTTGATGATATTATTATTATTATTATTATTATTATTATTATTATTATTATTATTATTATTATTATTATTATTATTATTATTATACTGACCTGAGAGGAAGCGAAGTCTAGTTTCTCCAGTCCCACTACGTAGCGATTCCTCAGAGTCATTATCTCCATGCGTTTTCTATTCAACAGATTCTTAAAGGTCTTAATCAGTTCTAGGTAGGAGGTGGGAGTCACATAGTTTCTTCTCCTCAGTGCTGAGAAGAACCTGAGAGACAAAGAGAGAAGATGGTACCGCATTAAGAAAAGGTAAATCAATGGTTTTTGGATGAGAACAATACAGTTCCCTTACAATGTATTTCAGTTTTTAATAGACAGCAGGTTATAGAAGAGTTTGCGGTAACACCATGTAATGACTATCTCTAAATGAGTTGGGGTGGTTCAGAAAAGAACCGTTGGTTTAAACTCTTCTATATCTTATTTCCACCATGCAAAGTTCCAAATCCTACTTAGACAGCAGGTTGTTCTTTATATTGGGCTTATTTCTATTGTTGCAGGAACAGTATTTTTAGGGATATAGAAATGTTTTTTTCTAGACCCGAATGTATTTCAAATTGATATATTTCTCTGGAGGATGGGTCTCAGGTATTTTCTTTATTATCGAGTATTGAAATTGAAACGAATCTTTCTTGAAATTTTATAAATGTGATAATGACCAATCCTGTGGTTTGTCTTTAAAGGATTTGGGTACCTTTTCAAAATGTCCATAGATTTACGTTAAACTTACAGGGTTTGAAGATAATGATAGTGGAAAGCTTCCCTTCAAATATTACTTGTTGAGGTGCTGTAGTTTTTGAGAAATGAGTAAAACAATGTCATGAAAATCAATTGTAAATGATTAAAAAAATTTTCGTCTCATGAGTCGAAAACTATTTTCATGACATTGTTTTACTCATTTCCCAAAAACTACAGCACCTCAGCACGTAATATTTTCAGGGAAGCTTTCTACTATCATTATCTTCAAACTGTGTAAGTTTAGTGTAAATCTGTGGACATTGTGTTTTTTGTCCTACAAAAGTTACATAGACCCTTTAAAGGGAAGGGAAAACAATGAGTCAACAGTCTGTTCTGGTTTGTTTATTTTTGTACGGCAGTAAACAATGAAACGAGTATTGTAGTGCAGCATAAAGCACTACATGGGCTAAGACAGAAACAGTGTTATGTACTTTGACGAATCAGGTGGATATGGCATATTCATATCGCAAGCATTCCATCATGGAAACAATAACATTTGGAAAACACTAGGATATTCGAATGTACTTACAGATCGGACATAGCTCTGACGCTTTCATGGAAGTGTTTGCACATGACCACCGTCTCCGCTCGTACCTGGTCTGACATCTCAATGTCATCCAGGAACTTGTGAGCAACCATCTCTAGGGCATCTTCAGGCCACGCCTAGCAATAAAAGATCCAAAGACATTAAAACATTACATTATCCTCTTCTATTACATCCCCTTGGGAGTCAAATTGTTGTGCAATCATGGTGTTTCTTGTGCATCATTTGTATCTGTCTGTTGTAAGTTTATAATATTTGTGGTGATTTTCAAACTTGTGCGAGCAATGTAATTTCTTCTATATTGGAGAGTATCATGTTGCACGCAGTTTTCTTATCAGTGAACAGCTAAATAAATCATGGAAAATTCCACTTATATTATTTTTTCTGACCCCAAGAAGGATGGATAAACAAAAGTATAAATGTTTTAAAATCTCATGTTACAGTGACATTTACCTTAAACCAGTCGATTGTACAGCAGTTAATGAGTGATGGGAACATACGGATGCGATTCCTGAATGCGTCACCAATGGGACTGAAGGCAAGGACCATGTGAAGGTTACGCCGAACCCTCCCAACAAACTTATTGTACATGTTGAGTGGAGTCATCTCAACCTTGGCGTTCTCTGAGATGGCAAGCTGTTGCATCTGGAAGATAATGGAATGGGATCATATAATTTTACCTGGTCCCAATGCCATAAAGCCTTGCTAAGCACAGAAAAAAACCTTACTTAGCAGATATAGGTCATCAGCTGACATTCCATTTAAGTTGTTGCTACTGGTGCCCCACTGAATTATAATAGCTGGATTTATTTGATGCCAAATTACCAAAGGATGCAAAGCACTTAAGCAAGAAAGAGAAAGACTAATGTTATGGGGACAACCAACTACAAGTTGGGGAACAAAGAAATTTACCAAGCAATATTTTCAGCAAAAAAGCTTTACGGAAACATCTCATAAGAGTAAAACTATGTGAACCTAAGGATAGCTCATGAAATGAGCCAGAGGTGCATAAACTTAAAAAGTTAACAGCTCATCTAAAATTTTGCAGCATCAAAACCCTTTAAAGAACAAAAACGCTTCAGAATTGTTGAAAATTTACCTTCTCAATGATTTCGAGTCTGTCTTCATTCTCAAAGAGGTTTGGAATGTCTCCGGTATTTAGAATCATGTTGATGTCTTCAAGGAAAGATTCATCCTGGAAAAGAAGATACAAAAATCCACATACAAAAGTGAGTTGTCTGTGTCAATTGGGATCACAGATAATTAGACAAACATAGGCTAACGCACATTAACTTTTGGTCATGCATGTACTACACTGAAGGGTTGTAAATGTTATATTTGAGCAGTATACTCTTTGGGCTAAAAGGTCCAATTAAGTTTTGTGATGCATCCCTTTCCAAGTAGATAAATTGGAGTCTCTAATCTTGTGTTTAAATGGTGTAAAATGTCAATGTATAAGATACTCATTGAACAAGATCTCATTGGACAGCCTAAACATAAAGGTCTGTAAATTCCATAAAGGAATTTGTGTGCCAGTCAAAAGGTCAAATTAGATATCATCAAAATTCCAGAATGAAGTGAAAATTCTTTGCAGAAAAAAACTTTATAATTTTAAAAGTGACGCTTTCTACAGTTTTTGGATTTTGACAAATGTTTCATTTGAAGGGTTTCAAACATAGTGGCATTTTAACGTAAAGTTAAAAGTTTTAACATTTTGTCATTATTTTCATTAGGACTCTATCAATTGGAAAATGAGTGAATCACAAAACTGAACTTGACCTTGGATCCCCTCTTTAAATAATATCTAGTGATGCGAATAAAAATGTAAGACCTGAGGTGGGTTTCCCCTTCAAAGTTTTTTATTATAGTTGTACTAAAACATTTATAAGTATATCTGTTACGGATTGAAGCGTACTTTAATCTGATGGTCCCCAAACAAGAAGACGACTGAAGCTCCTTCATCCCCAGCTTTCCTTAGCAATCTCCTCAGGTCATCCTTCCAGTCAGCTACTGTGTAATTCTTGGTAATTTCAATAGAGAAGAGATCATAGACAGCAATGAAGGCTGCTAGCCTGGCTGCACTCTGACGTCCACTACCTCCAATGCCTAGAAAAAATAAGAGGATATATCCTTGTCATAAAGACTACTGAAATAAATACAAAAACACCCTATTTCGAGAAGAAGCCTTATGCTTATACTTGAAACTTTGTACGGTGGGAATAGATAGTAAAGATAAACTCAAAAAATCTTTAACAAAAGCAACTATGCAGGGTGCCTAACTCAAAGACACAAGTGTCAAGACTGACCAGACCAGGATTCAAACCCACATTCTGTTAATTACAGAACAGGGCCCAATTTCATGGCTCTGCTTACCGCCGAATTCTGTGCTTACCAACACGATTCCCCGCTTACGTGCAAGTGCCGAATTTTTGCGCTAGCCTTGTAAGCGTAGAATGCCTAGTAACGTGGAGTACGCACGCGCAGAAGCCAAAATTCGCCGCTAACCCGTGAAATAGGCTTGCTGTAAGCACTGAATTCCCTGCTTCCGGAAGCGCCGATTCTGTGTTTACGGTAAGCAGAGCCATGAAATTGGGCCCTGGTGTCCACCACCTGCTACTGGTACTGTTAATGGTATGAACTTCAAAAATCAGTCAGCTTTAAAAAATAAAACAAATTTTTCCCCCCTTTTTAATGATTACTTGCAACTCTCTTATAGGAACAAACAGGCGATCCGAGTGATTTTTTTCTTCTTCTGCATGATAAGCAAACTTTATTGCCCTTCCTTTTATGCTGAACATAACTAGCTCAATGAAGTTTAATAAAGGTCTACAATAACTAACCGACTAGCTTTACAATAACTTACCCACTAGAAGCGCATGACCATTAGGTTGCTTGAGGACACGGCTGATTCTAGAGATGTGTTCAATGGCAAACTGGAACATGACTAGAGCCATGGGTGCCTTGCTCATCAGGTTGTACTCCTCTAAATACTTCTCTATGGACTGAGGAAGGAAACAAAGAAAATTATTGAAGAAATTTTTTTTTAAATAGCTGCATACATGAATGGGGTTTCAGGTATGATATTTGCAGATTTTTAGTTCTAGTACGAAGGCTGATCTACATGTAGGCTTTAATAAACTTTTAAGGCTATGTAATCACTACCTTTTTTTATTTTTCTCAAGGGCAACAAAGTCTGAAATCAGAAAGTGTGTGTATATGGAATACTATGCATGGGATTTATGAATACACAGAAGCTTCTTCCACCATGCAAAAATCTAACCGTGAGAAAAGAAAATACAAGTATTAAAGCCTATCAGTACAGGATTGCAAACAGGAGACAGAAAAATCTACTGCAATTCATGGCTGAAGTTCAATTTTATTCACTTGTCATGCCATTTCACTATTTCTGAGAGTTGTAAGGGGTCTCACAAACGCCTGTAGTTGAGCTACGAGTACCTGTGCATTTTATCGCAAGGTCATTTTTATATTTCTATTTAGTCGTCATCTTTTGTAGATGTACATGCATTATGTACCCCTGTATTGCGGTTTCCTATTTCATATTTTCATCCGCTAAATTTTTAACGCATCTTTCTCGTCTTGTTATGCCTTGTATGTCAGTTTTGTGCTGCCAGTTGGTTTTTTAATAAAAAAAGAAAGGAATGAAATGAATGAACGAATGAACAAACGAACGAACGAACGAACGAACGAACGAACGAACGAACGAACGAACGAACGAACGAACGAACGAACGAATGAACGAACGAACGAACAAATTAATTACATATTTAATTAATTAAGGCATAATTCTTCTTACCTCCCTCAGTGCTTCCATGTCTCTAATCTCATCGTATAATCTCTCCTCTTCACTTGATGTCAGATAATCACCAAAGAACAGGCTGAGAGGTTTAATAATTAAATATATAAAAAAGTAATAAGGGAATCTCAGAAGAATCACCGAGTACAGTGAAAATTACAACTTACAAATCAGACTAAGATATTTCAGAACAAGAACTCTTTTGGTTGAATTTTTTCTTTCTTGGTGTATTTGATTTGATTTGATTTGATTGTATAATAAAATAGCACTTGCAGCAAAAGCTAATTGTAAATTGTGGTAAAATTACAAAGAGTTTAGTGTAAAATTTGTACCAACCTTTTTACAAATTAAAACAGAAAATGTAAAGTTTGGTTTCGTTTAGTACAACCTTCATAGAAAATGTAATTTAATCAAATTTTAAAATGTTAAATATCCTCAAAAGGAATGAAAGTACTGCAGAAATTGAAAGTCGATCGTCTGACACATAATAGCAATAATCATACATGTAAGTGCAATTATATAGTGCTTTATACTGGTGTTTTTAAGCTTTTAAACTAGTCTCTAAGAGAGATTTTCAAACGCCACTTTATCGAAGAAGCCTTCCTGTGAAAAATAAATGTTAAACTCAACAAAAAATTAAATCAAAATAGGTAAAATCACTCCATAAAGGGAGACAAACCATTAAGTGCAAAACAAAAAAGGTTAGTTTTTAAATAAACAGTGCACAATCTGTGTTAGTAAGAAATAGTCTTAAGGAAAATTGAGCGTTTTTTTGAGAAACAAAAGTGCAAAAAGGGATAAAATATGGTGAATTTTAGTGCAAAAATAATTGATGGAGTGTAATGTTACAAAATTAAAAATCTTGAAAGTGTCTAATGGCCTCCTTGGTCTAGAAATATAACTTCCAGGATGTTACATTTTCAATGAATTGTAAAATCTCACTATAGTAGGCAAACTATTTAGAGGTTTGGACACAATTTGGCTAAGTAAATTCTCAACATGTTGGATGTTTGATGTGAAAGGCAAACATGTATCTTTGATAAAAGGCAAAACATTTCTGATATCACTGGCCTGTTTAAAAAAAATGCAAATGACCGTTTTCCAAGTTGAATTCAGTTGAAAAAACAAAAATTCAAACAGAAGAGAGATTGTGAAATGTCCATCTTACATCAAGTTATTAATGAGAGAAAAAAGAAACAAAATGCAGACAGTGCAGATGTAGCGTTTCTGATGTTGTTATTTGGTGATATTACTCAACCCAGTGCTTGCAAATGAAGGAAAATAAATCGTTGTTTTATATTTATTTGTGTACTAATTATTTGCATATAACTCATTTGATGAAACTCATAGAAGTACTTAGAATAGAAGTATATACTTTGTAATAATAAGTTTGAAGATTTAAGTGCACATTAGTCACTGCAAGAGTTAGGACAGTTAATACAAGATAGTGAGTGGCATGGTCATATTATGGAGATAGAAATACAGAGTTGATTTCTGACAGGCACCTTGCATAATTTGTCCAGAGCTCAAACAGCACCGTCAGGTCATAGGAACACCTATCATCACCTGAGTGATGTGCATGTTGCATACAAACAATGGCATCGTATTTGTCATTACGCGTCGCAAATACCAAATACCATAAAATTTGCCATTGCCATTTGCCCTTATTTGTACTTCCCATTATGCAAGGGGTCTGTGGAGACCCAGTCTGCTCAGTGCAACAAATAAAACTCTTGGTCTTAAATTGTTGAAAATCAGATTTACCATGAGCAAAGACTGTCATCCCATTTTTCTATTTTGAAAATTTTAATATTTACCATTGTCTATTATCACCAAATTTTTACTGCCGAATTTCTCCGAAAACAAGAAACTTCAGAGGAGTTTTATGAAGTGAAGTTTTGAAAATGACTGAGAATTACTGTCTTGGTTCGTGGGGTGGGGGGGGAGAAAGAGGGTGTGGGTAGGTAGTGCTGCATAGCAGAACAAGACTGCAAGAAGGGGTTAGTGTAGTCATATAAAATAAAAGACAATATTGTCAGATAGGTATTATCAGGAGGATGGTTAGGTAGTGAGGCTGGGAGAACCAGTCGATGCTGTTAGCAGGGGTTAGTGTAGTGTGGTCCACATAGAATCATTATAAGCCAACACTCTCCCAACTAGGGTATACTGATAGCCAGATCAGGGTATCAATGACCCCCGATTGGGAGACTCTTGGGTAACAATGACACCATCCTGTATTAGTGTGCAAGGCGTTAATAAGCTACCTTCTCATGTCCTCAGAGCGTAACTCCTTAGATTCGCCGCTACTCAATGAAAAACAGACAAACAAACAAAATGTAGGAATCAAAAAGTCAGGGGGGTGTTCCAGGAGCAGGTATGATTGAAGCATCAAAATGCGGATTAATTTTAATAGGACGTACATTGCTAGAACATTTATTTGTGATTGATAACATGCTACTGCTTTTGTTGAAGTCTACAACTAATGAAGATTTTAGGGTAAGATTTCTAAAGTAGTGGTTATTTTTTTCGGTGATGCATTTCTTACACTACTTTATTAGTGGGGCAGATAGGTGATTATTTAGGGGAGTTGTGTCTTTGATGAAACAAGCATGGAATTTGACACAGAGTCAGAGTATGTCATGAGAAATATGTTTGGCTATAGGTCCAATGCAGATATAAATTTTGAAAAATATAGTTAGTACGTACAATTTTTTAAATTGTCTAAATGGCTGCCATTGCTTGTTATTCTAACCATATTTTTTTCAAAGGACAATTTTCCAAGGCCCTATAACCAAATATCTTTCTCATGATATGAACTGACTGTGTGCCAAACTCAATGCTTGTGATATCGAATGCATAATCCCATCAATCATCAACCTACTGAACTATTAATGGATTATTAATTATTGACTACTGATATGGGACATTAACTGGTTAATTCGGAGGTGGCTGCTTCAAATCCCTCTCTAGTAAAATTTTCTATGTTCAACTCCAAATCACTTAAAATATACCCAATCAGTTTTCCTTGTGGTTTATTATTTGAAATGGGACATTAACTGCTTACATTACTGAACAACTACAGCCCGGTTCATACTTCCTGTGAATGGGAATGGGAAGCAAATGTTGACGTCAACAATTTGCAACAAATAATTTGCAGCAGTTCAACACTGCTCAACTCACTTGCGAATATTGCTGTGAAAGGAGGGTTGTGACATCAAATTCGGATTCACCAGGTAGAACAAGGCTTACAGGAACACGTTGCCTTCGATCGGTCGAGTTGGTCTTTGAAAAGTGCCATGTAACCGTTTGTTATAAAATCGGTATGGTTAGAAAGATGATGTACAAGTAGAATACAATGATCTACACAAATATGCCTCGAAATTGCGTGGTTTTCGTTTTACCCTGTCGACAAACACGGTCGGCCATTTATGGGGGTCAAAAATTTGACTCCCATAAATGGCCGGCCGTGTTAGTTCGCGACGTAAAATGAAAACCGTGCAATTTTGAGTGATATTTGTGTGGATCATTATATTCTACTTTTAAAACACCTTTCTATCCATATGCATATCATAACGAACGGTTTCAAACGCTTTTCATAAACCAACTCGTCCGATCCAAGGCAACATGTTCCTTTAAGTCCTATCATACACTGTACATACAAATGAAGTTTGCATGACAATTTAAGCTTCACTGATAGTTAATCAATTCTAATTAATGCCAGGCCACCAATAAAGCAATCCAAAAGCAAATGAGGGTTGTCATTTTATGAGGCAATGCGTTTTGTAAACACAGCAGCATTTTGCATGATAGAGTAATTTGAATAAAGGCTTATAAACAATTGTAAATAATCGCATAACTTTCACGTGAAGTACATGTAAGAACCAATCTTTAAGCCTCATTTGGCTGTAGACGAATTGACAAATGTCACAACAGCAAACTTGCAAGGTTAATAGCTGCTTGGAAGCATTTATCCTTGATAGGCGACAAATGAATTGCTCTTTTGAACAGTAAGTTTCTTACCTTCTGATGTTAGCGTCTGTGACATGCTTCCCAGTGTAGAGATGGTTGAATATCGTATTCATCTTTTCCTTGAATTGCCCTTGAACAACATTCTAAAAAAAAATCAATCAAATTATTCAGATAACTGAGTTATTTAATACATTATACAACATTACAGGTTGATGAGTAGTAAATGAGTTGTCAGTTTACCACATCAGACTCAGTTGAATGTGATTAATTGGCAGTTTAGTGACTTCAAGCCACTAGACGGTGTCCTCGTTGAGGTCTCTGAGTCCTTGCTCCCCTTTTGATGTTATGAAGCCAGGGCAGTAACGAATGATAGTTTGTTGGTTGCCACACTGACACAAATTTGAACTACATGTCGCTCCGATGTTATGGAGAAGAACAACAAAATATGGCCCCAGCCAGTTCTAAGGAATACAGATAAGGCAGTTCAGATATTTGGTTCTTTGAAAACAATATTAATTGTGTTGTGTACAAGGGCTTGCCTACATGTATTTATGGTATGGACCCCTTGCACCCACGTCACACGCGGCGACTGTGCCACCACTTTGGTGGGCACATAGGTTTTGTTTAAGTGTAAACGCTGCGTCACGCACAGTGACATTGCCTACCAGTATGGCACATCCAAGATTATATTGATGATGACGTCAGGTGAATTGGGTCAATAGGCTTGAATTGATTTTTCAGGCTATTTAATCACAGTTTTTCTGAATTATCTCAGGGCAAAAAAAATCAGAAAACAGACTCAAGTAGGAGGATTACATGTATCATGCTCTATAAGGGATCAAGAGAAATCTATGACAGTCCCCACCTTGATAATCTTAAAGAACTTCTCTCGATCCTCATCATCCACCAGTCTGTCATAGAAGACTCGATACACCTCATGGACCCACAGTCTGATCAGCTTATTCTCTGCCTCCTTGCTCTCTGGCATGGACTTGGGTTTCAACAGGAGGATGCCCTGGACCACGCGGGCAAAGTCTCGCAGGTTGAAGACGTAGTGAGACTTGGACGGGGTCGGTAGGAAGTTGGAGATGGATTGGGTATAGACGTCTGTAGTTGCACATACCATCATCTAAAACGGGATGAGGAACAGCATGCGATGGTTGTGTTGATTAAGAAGTTTGGTAATTTTGAAATGATGGACTTTGTTCATGTACATTAAAGTAGACCATGCAAGTCTTGCCTGTTTTTGAACATTTTAGGAAACATTTTAGGTTCATATCGTAGGCTCAGTGCTACAAGGTCATAAGTATCAAAAGGTTGTTACATGAAATGCATACACTTGAAAGAAGAAATAAAAATCCACAAAGAAATGTTTCAAATAAAAAGTCAACGCTTCCTTACAGTACTTGGGAGACTGCTGTAGATCAATAAACTCCATTTACCATGAGTATGCAAAACCAATTTGATCAAGTAACAAAAGAACAAACTAACGACCTTATAGTTCTGAGCCGGAGGTATCTTCATTACTTATTAATAGCATAATAACAAATTTACACAGTTAAACAGGTCCAATATTGCAATGCTGGAATATGCAAGAAACTTGCGCAGTTTATACAGAGTGCTACATTAGTTTCATGATCCCCTTGTTCTCAAGAAATCTCTTAGATCAAACTGACCAACTCATTCAAAGATGAAGCCCATTGTCTTGTGGACTCAAGCCCAGTATGGATCAAAGCACGCAAGCAACTAAATAAAAAAACACAGATTTGCCGATGAGTGCGTACCCTTGAGAACCTCTTGAGGCTGGTCTGGAATCCCTGGTCAAAATGCCAATCCATGATGGGACTGAAGATGCTGTTCATTGTCTTCTCGTCAAAGGAATCCAGAGTGATGATATTGAAGTGACGTAGGAACCGTGGGGTGATGGTGTTCCTGCCACCCCCAGGTGGACCCATGGCTGAGACCATCAGTAAGTCCACCAGACGTAGTACACTTGTGTCCTTCCTACAATTCATGATCAAAACAGTTTTTGTATTATAAGACTGAAGGCAGTGTACACTAACAATGCACAAAATTAAACTTAAAATTTGACATGGTATTCTGGTCAGCATAATTTGGGTGTGCTTAGCTACTTGTTGTGCTTAAGCAGCTCTATTCTGTTAAGGCTTCAAGAAAGACTGATTGGGTCAAAATGTCAGGCCATTAACTATTTTTTGCTTTTATACCACAGGTCCTTTTGGTTGGTAAGTTGTTTGAAACAGCTAATTTTATTTCTCATATTTTGTTGTGCTTATTAAGCAAATGCAATTTTGTTGTGCTTTGCTACTTTTTGTGCTAGCAGCACTCTGAAATTTGGTTGTGCTTAACTACTTTAGTGTGCTTATAAAAAGCAGCTTTATGAAATAAGGCCCTGCTTGAAGTTTGACTGAAAGTGTGCATTTTCAAATTTACTTACTGAGCCCAAGTCGAAACCTAAGTCAAAACTAGGGTTTAAAAATGGATCCTATGATAATTGCTGTGTCAACTCACCTGTCGAACCAGTACCCATGATCAATCCACTGTCTGAGTAGCTCTACAGGAGGTTGGGCACCATACTTCTCCTTAGCAGGCATGTTGAGGTCATCAACAAATACAATCAACTTCTTGCCGATTGCTGGACCATAAACCCCTTTCCTCCTCCTAGTAAAAGAAGTTGTTTTCATATAATAACCAACAAAAGAAACTGACTAGGTAAATTTTAAATCATTTGGGGTTGAACAAAGGAAAGATTACTAGAGCAAGATTTGAACAAACGACCTTTGTATTAATGGCCGGCACTCTACCAACTGAGCCACATGTATGTTGGCAGTCTGGCAACTTACTACTTTTTGCAATGTAGTTGTTGCTATAAGTATTTGTTTTGTGATGTTAATGTTTCCAGTTGCCAATGAAACACAATTATCTGTATTTTTAATACAGACCTCATTAAGAAACCAGTATTCATTCATGTTTAACTTTCTATACTTAATCCCATGTTTCCATGATTGATGAAAGTAAAGTAATCTTTGAGAAATGTTTATGCATTACGTTCTGCCATATTGACCATTGAATAGATTCCCACTTTCTCCAATCCCTGACAACATAATAACAAGCAAACAAAACTCTCACCTATCAAGTTTGGCCATAATGATATCTTGCGTCTGATTGGCCGAAGTCTGAGCGGAGAAGTTAATATTATTTGGGATGTAGTGTCCCTTCGCCAGCTCCAAGAGGAATGCATTGGTGATGGCCGACTTGCCCGTGCCTGTCGGTCCCACGAACAATAGAGGGCGCTCTTGGGAAACAAACTTGCGTAGGAAGTACAGTTGCCGTTCCGTCTCGACTGTTCTTATTATTAGCTCGTTAATCTAGAAAGTAAAATAGTCGGTCACAAACATTTTGCATCAAAGTTTTGTTTGGTATCTACAAAGAATGATTTGCAATATAATTAAAATCTATGAAACTAAAATTTTAAAAAGTTATTGAAATGTTGGAGTTAATGTTATTGATTAAGTTAATATAAGCTTGCCCAAATTCATGCAAACCCCAAAAGCATGCGCACAGACCCAATGTAAATAACATGCATGATGATGGACGACTTTCTGTTATAGATAGTTCCCAAATAACGCCATCTTTACGCGCAACTTTGTTTTGGGCTAACTTTTCTACGCAGCTAAGTGGTTCATTGAGCAATCACACACAGAATTTGATAAAACTCTCTCGTCTTGCGAGCGCTATTGACACAAAACATCAATTTTTGATTTGCCCGTATAGATGGCCAATTTTACACCATGTGATGACACCATAGGTAGAAACATCATGTGGGAACTATCTATAGGCACGTGAAACAGAAGTGCCAAAAGTATTCCTATTGGAGAAGTTAGTTCACCATGAAGAGATATGACACCCCTCTCTAATTGAACATCATTTAAAGTTCCAAACACACTATGATTGATAGAGAAGATGTGAACAAGAGCATGAAATAAAGGTTGGCCTAATTGTGAGTGTAATTGAAAAGCAAACCATACTACTATTCATTCAGAGATCTGACCTAAATAGTTGCAATAGTTGAGTACAGTTTAAAGACATTGGACACTATCGGTAATTGTCAAAGACCAGTCTTGGTGTATCTCAACATATGCACAAAATAACAAATCTATGAAAATTTGAGCTTAATTGGTCGTCGAGAGTTGCGAGATAATAACGAAAGAAAAAACATCATTGTCACACGAAGTTGTGTGATTTCAGATGCTTGATTTCGAGACCTCAAATTCTAAACTTGAGGTCTCGAAATCAAATTCGTGGAAAATTACTTCTTTCTCGAAAACTACGTCACTTCAGTGGGAGCAGTTCCTCACAATGTTTTAGACTATCAACCTCTCCCCATTACTCATTACCAAGTAAGGTTTTTTGCTAATAATTATTTTGAGTAATTACCAAAAGTGTCCACTGCCTTTAAGTTCCTCTATGGTCCAAGTGAGGCAGATCCTTAGCAATACATTGTTGATGCATTAAAAACAGTTAATAATCACCTTCATGCAAAATATTAACGTTAGCAAATTTTTGTGCTTTACTAATTACAAACACTTTGAGAAAACGTCCAGATGCATGTGCAAGTTGACACTGCATTTTCATTTTTCATTGTTGTGTCATTCACCTGCTAACAAGAGACACCAGCAAAGTAGCCTGCCTTTTGATTCGTCAACTAGTCAGCAATGGTAAGAACTATTTTGTACTTCCTGTATGATTTCCGTTTCATAGCACTGCTTACCGTAAGCACATGAAAAGAAGTGCTAACCTTCCGGTGCTTAATGTATGAATGCAAGATCATGGTGACATGCAAGCTGGCCCCCTAATTTTCTTGCTAACCTGTGACAGTGAAGATAGCTTACCCTTAAGCAAATATTTTCAGCTAAAGTTAGCACAAACAGTTACTTTCTGTTCAGCAGCGCTATGAAATTGGCCTCTAGTGTTATGTGTTTAGAAAAATAACCACTCTAAACAAACTACTGGAAAAGAATGTAAGACATGATAACCTTTAATGAGTGAATAATAGGCCCAGGCATGCAACTGTCAACATAAGAGGAAAGTGCCAGGCACACCAAGGCTTTAATTTTTTTTCTTCAATTTTCAAACGCACTGATGAGAAACCAAAATGATAAAATCAACTGAAAAATTGCATGCCTGCAATCCAGGTGACTAATAAATAAAATCTTTACAGAACCATATTTGAAAAAGAATTGTTTTTAAGGTTTATTTTCATTCAATAACAATCATTTTGAGGTTTGAAATGTAAACCTAATGGTGTTTGAAAAGTCTGTTTTGTCATTTTTTAATAAGTATTTTTTGTTGCCATCCGGTATCCCCTAAATTTTGCTTGGAGTTATTCAGCATTCATGCAAAGTACTTGGAAGGTCACAGTATGGTATCTGATGGTAGCCCATGAAAATGTAACCCCATAACCAAACAGAACAACGGGTGCCTGTCTATGATTGCTGCCTTACCATAACCTTGAAGTCATTATCATTCTGGTAGGTGATGATTAGTGGCGTAGAGGGCAGACGTTAAATCAAACAAATCCAAGTCAGAAGCATGCAGCAAGCAAACACAAAATTGAGCAAATCAAAGACATGATGAAATTGATGATTGCGATATGGTAAAGTAGAGGGGCTGTTTCTTAAAATCCACAGAAAGGGAAAGCAAAATACTTCAGAAAAGCTTTTTTTTAAACTAAGCTGAAACCTATATAGGATTTGAGGCATTGCATGGTGAGGTATCAATGTATATTTGGTTTGCGGTAACACCATGTGTGTATCTACTTGCCAGGTAGAGTTTGTTCTTAGAGAACTACAGCTGAGTAGATGTTTGGGTGTTCGGGAGACTTCTGTTCTGAAAAGAACTGTCCTGCTTTTTAACTATTACCCGGATGGATGGTATAGAAAATAGGCTGGGACTACTACTTTAGCTTATAGGATCGTGATTAACTGAACTACCGCGGAGTCAGTTCTTAAATTGGTCTGAAATGTTTCGACTAGCTTGCTTTAGCTGAAACCTCATCAAAAAAGAGGTGATTGAACAAACCAGGAAAATAATTGGTCATTATATCATATACTTCTGTTGTTCTTTCCTTTGTCCCCAAGTTCTTTGCAGAACACGAGAATTCTCTGAGACCAATTGTTCATATTGTGTTTCACACACACTAGGTAATTTCACACAATTCAGATCCAAAATGGCAATTATTTGTGGGCACCTTGAGCTGAACACATTGATCTTTTTTAAATTGGTAATCTTTGGTAAGACAATTCTTAAAACATAGAAGATGTGCTCAAAGACTTGCATTTTGTTTCAACTAGCTCAATGCATTCCCTATAATTACCAGTCTGTGTCAAGTGGAAACGGTTTATTTAGTGGTAGACTCATTTTAAGAAATTCAAAACTTGGAAAAAAACTTGCATAAGCCAAATTCATACTTCCTGTGAATAAGAAGTGAATTTGACGCCACAAATTCACAACTAACAACTCACAAGAGTTGGGATGTGCTCTGATTGTGCCCAACATTAACGGAGAAAACAGAGCTGTGACACACGGTTCAGTGCCGTGTTGAAATGTTGCAGTGTGAAAAGGTTTCACCAGTTAACACATGTCGGACCCGTGTTCAACACAGAGATTTTTCGTAGTGTAACAAGGCTCATAGTCATATACTCTTGACTTTGGTTATTAGAGCTCTTAAAATGTCAGAGATAACGATCATAACATTCCCTTCGCATGAAGCGCTCTCAGGAAGTATAAACTGGGCTTTGATGTTGTGTATAAAACAAAGCTCATGGTTTTTCATTGCGTGTAATGCATTTGATCAGTTAGGTGCAATATAGTGATTCAAACAAAAGTTACGAATGAGTGATTGTGCAATTACCTTACAGTGCTGTTAATAATAGGTGCAGACACACACAGCATACATACATCCATCAGTGCAGTAGAGGGGGTTGGGATGGTGGTGGGTGATGGGTGCAAAAGCATGATCAGTGCAAACACATAAAGCATGTCAAAATAGTGCGAACAAATAAATAACTTTTAACATACAGGAGATGGGCCACCTGGTGTGAACACCAACATTATTTGTAAAGAAAACCTCTACTTCCCAATAATTGAAGAATAAACTCTAAAAATTTCTCTAAAATTGCAAACTAAGTTTTTTCTTTTAAGCCAATTTAATAACAAGATAATATATTTTGGCAAAAAACACCAAAAACATCTTACAGCCTTCAAGAAGGAATCAGCTCGGGTCGAAACGTCAGGCTGTTCACTAATTTCTTTTGCATTTTTAAACCATAGATCCTTTTGGTTGGCAGTTTGCAAAAGCTAATCTAATTTCTTTTAATAATATATGCAATCTCTCATCTGGATCTCACACCAAAAAAAACTCCCAAGAGTCTGAATTTCTTCCTCCATGAATAAATAAATCAAGATGAAAAAATGCATTTGGCAATGTAAGCTGAATGATTTAAGCAGCAGCATGATAGAAAAAAATCCAAAAAACCTCGGCCCATTTATTTTAAGACACCATGCAAAGGTTAAGCACACATTAACCACCACAGCAAACACATGCTCCGTAAAATTAGCAAAGTTAAAAATAAATTGCATTGAAATAAGCAAGGAGTGATTTATAAGGAGGTACATGTCAAATCTTACAGCTAGTCCTAGGGGTCAGTATTGGGTTATACTTTCAGCTTAACTTTGGTTCTCACTGCTTTACAGTTTGTGTCCAGACATTGGTGCTTGACATGGGGCATGATGTAACCCTCCTTATGTGACTTCATCGTGTGCTTGAAATCTAAGGAATTCTTCAGAGGATTTTTTACTTGAATGTTTTTTTGTTTGTTTTTGTTTTTAGCAAGGAGGGGGGTTTACTTCTGAACAAGAGGAAAATAGTGTCGTAAAATATGAGAACAATGGAGGAGAACACCTTTGCCCCATATAGGGCATGTCATATACCCAGAGGGTAGGTACCCAGACTAAACTAGTTGTAAAAGGTCTCCTTAAAAACATTAGTAAAAGAAATAAAACTGAATCAAACTATAATTGAATGGCCATTATACTTTGTTTCGGAGAAAAGGCTTCTTTTTTTGTAACAGTGAGAAGAATTTGCTAATTCCGTTTCCTATCCTACCTTAGCCTTAGCCCCGATGTCAGTTGATGTTACCATGGTTTCCCATCGATGCCAAGATCCGTATCTCTTCCTGATGTAGACATACTCATACACAGAGCCTCGCTTTGGGATCAGGAGGTTACGAGCAAACTTCAGGTCCTTTGGTCGTGGGTGCTTGCCGCTGGTGTCCATGTCGCATAGCTGCTTGAAAAACTCACTGAAACTGTTGGTGGGAGGAGAGTTGTATAATGCAAGTGAGTATCATGGGAGTGGGAATACACCACTTCAATTCAATTCAATTCAATTCAATTCAATTCAATTCAATTCAATTCAATTGATCAACATTTATTTCCACCAAGGATAGTTACTTTAGAAAAAAACCCGAAATAATAAACTAATAATATCTGGAGGCATTACACAGGAAGCCACAGCTTATAAACGGAATGCCTTAAACACAAACAATTAATATATATTTAAATGCAATAGCCACCATCTTTGATATCAATCAGAGGAAACATGTTTGTACGCACTGCGCATCATGACACTCAGCCAACGATAGCTCTTCAATGATCACAGTGAGGAGACTGTCTTGGGCTTGTAATGCCATTGTACATGTGGTCTATAAAAAGTCCATGGAAAGTGCAACCAAGGGGTTCCTTGATGGGGTAACGCTTTTCTATCTGTGCTTTATCAACCAATTGAAAAAAGGGTTGAATTTCATAATGCCTGTTTGCACACAAACTTGCTAAGCAAGTTTCCCTATGTGAAATGGCATCGTGTGAACACAGTGTGATCTCAGTGTGTTTTCTATCGGACCAACTATGTTCAAATCACACATATTTCACACAGTTTTCATAGTGTGGGAGTGGTCACAATGTGAAATGGTCACCGTGTGAACACAGGGTGATCTCAGTGTTTTTTCTGTGTGGACCAACTATGTTCAAATCACACACATTTCACACAGTTTTCATAGTGTGGGAGTGGTCACAATGTGAAATGGTCACCGTGTGAACACAGTGTGATCTCAGTGTGTTTTCTGTGTGGACCAACTATATTCAAATGACACATATTTCACACATTTTTCATATTCCTGGAGTAGTCACTATGTGTGTTTTCTATGAAAACTGTGTGAATGATGTGTGATTTGAACATAGTTGGTCCACACAGATAACACACTGAGATCAGACTCTGTTCACACGGTGACCAATTCACATTGTGACCACTCCAGAACTCAACTCACTAAACCTGACTAAGAGAGCCGAGTGCATTTTTCTCCAGCAAAGCCAGGGCTCAAATTTATAAAGATGCTTAGCAGAAATACTTTGCTAAGCCAAAAATAAGTTTGGCACCAGCCACCATAATGCAAACTCAATTTAATTTTGGCTGTTAGCCTGTTTCTGCTAAGAAATAATATTCTGTGCCTAGACAGTTTTTGTGCTTAGAGGATTTATGAAATTGGGCCCAGGTTTTGTTTGTACTCACTTTTCCCTTGAGGAGTAGTCTACGGTGGCCCCTACAGACCACACTAATGAGAAGAGAAAGTGAGAGACCAGCATGTTGGTTCTCTCTTCCTGAACCTTCTGCTCCGTCAGGGACTGGTTTCCTGTTTCACCATCCTCCTCATCATCTTCACTACTGGAATCATCACTGTCAACAAAATCAAATCAAATCAATCAAAATCAATAGATACAGCTAGTACTTTACAAAGACCTTTACCATGAAGATCCCATCTGTATGATTCCCTGAACACACTTTAACAATGATAACTATTTTTCTCATGCCATGCACAAGAAACAGACTACTTTCCTTTCAGCCTCGGTTTGGTTAACACTTGATTTCAATAGAAGAAAACTGAGATGTCTGCACCATGTTAAAGGGCTGAGGTTTAAATTGATTCTATTTTTATATATCTGTAATTTACTAGAAACTATGGGTAAATGTAAATTTAGAAACTCAATGGTGTTTATATGTACCACAAAATGCCATGCTGCAATACCGAAAAAAAATGAATCCGTTTTAAACCATCAAAGCATTTGGAATGTAGTAATGATGCTGTAATCTAATGTTGTGGTACAAAACATTGGCGCATGGAGGATGTGCTTTTTGACATCACAACAAAACCACATTTTTTATGTTGTTTCAAAAAAATTAAAAGATACATAGAAAACACAATTGATTTGAGACTAAAATATAACTAGATGGCAGCTCAGAAAAGTATCATGCAGAGGTAGGAAGAAGAAGATGTACATCATATTTGTTTTTGCCGAATTGAGGGTTAAAAAAATTGCTTTAAATATTAGATAGCTACTTTTTTGCAGTTGTGGAAGTTACAAACTTTCATTTGGGACAATGAACAAAAAATGTCTCAACGATTAGTGAAACTTTAAGTTGAAAGATACAACTGATGAGTTACTGATGGGACCTGACACTACATGTATCTCTCTTGTTGTTTATAAGCCGTCATGTACAAACAACTTCCCAAGTATTTTGTGTGTGGCATATGTTACTTTTTGTCTGTTAATAATTGGGTGATGCAACTTTAAAAGCATAAATATGTTTTCTAATGTGGACTGGTACATGTAAACTTGTTTTAAGCTTAACAAAAACCACACGTAAAAGCAGCACAACCACAAAAAGATAACCATGGCCACTTAATGAACAGCAAATACAACATGAGATTTTGTTCATGCTTCACAGCAAAAAACAAATTCTTTATTTTTGAATACTTGTTTTTGTTAAATGATATTTTTGGGACAATTTGTATTTTTTTCTTGAAGATATAGTGCAGACTAACAGTGCTGTGACCACAAACAAGAAAAAGAGTTATATAAATTCTTACCGTTATGGTGGTTGTTATTTTGTTAGTTTGATGACAAAAGGAATAAGAAATTAGAAAAGATTACAGAGTTCATTTTGAAATTCTTTCCCCCCTAAAAGACACTTAAATTACGCAGAGTGCAGTTCTAGTTAGCATAATTTTGTTGTGCTTGCTACTTTCTATTAAAACAGCTCTATTGTAATTTAATTTGTAAACCCAGTACAATCTGGGAAATTTCTCTTAAAGCAATGTTACTATACATTTAATACCCTTAGTGATTTTCTGTTTCTTGAATGGTACCTTCAGCAAATCAACCCAATAGAAGTTATGTTTTCTTGTACAAATATGAAAATGAAATGATATGAAAAAGAAATGGAAGTTGATTCAACATACTATGAATTACACTCGTTATCTCTTCCCTTCTTTCAAACAAACAAATAAATTCTTGTAATAAAGTGTAAGAATTTGCCATCTGTCTTTTTGAGTATTTGTGATTCTGAAAGGAACTGATGGACTGAACGTTTTTGGGTACAATACTCTGTCCATGGGTCTTTTGTCTAAGAACAGAATATACTTTCCATAACATAGAGTCCATTGGTTCCCTTTCAAACCATACATCCTACAAAAATGAACTATATTGTGTCATCTGAAACTCCTAAATAATTCTCCGTCCAACATGAAACTTTCAAGACCAATTGAATAAAATTTATTGTGTGCCTTTTTTTTCCCTGCTGCTTCTCTTCTTTTGCCTTTTATAGTTTGAATGTCTACACAGTGTTATTATAATTAACTTGCCTGCTGACTTGAAACATTAGCTTTAAGGCCGAGTCACACTGCAGCGATAACAAAAACGTCAACGTTCACAACGCATAGAGAGCGCATTCTATTGGTTGAATGAGCGTGTGCGTATAGAGCAATTCAACCAATAGAATGCTATCTCTATGCATCGTGAGATCGTTATCGTTTTCGTTATCACTGCAGTGTGACTCAGCCTTTACTCTCTTACTCTGCATTCTGCTAGGCCTTGCAGATTATGCAGTACATGTTTTCATTAATATTGTTACAGGAAATGTGAATGTTCAGAATAGATAAAAATATAAAGTTAGTGCTTCAATATAAAACAAAAACAGCATCACTTACCTGTCCCTTATGGCCCTGTAATAAGAGTTGCCGTGGAGATCACAACCCGAAAGCAAAAGTGCAACCCAATATGCAGAGCAAAAAGTGCCACAAGAAGTACGGGTTAGTTTCAGTGCGTTTTTAAAGTATTGCGAGTTAATCTCAAAACCATTTCAGTGCTTGTTAATAAATCCACCATACACTGCATCAACAAATAACAATGCAACGTACATGTAAGTGTATCGTTAAATAGATCGCGCACTCTTGCACATATACAAGCCTTGGGCCTCATTAAAGTGCATGATTTTGTATCCTTTTCATGTTAAAGCTTCTTACACGGGAACCAAAGTTTTCCAGAAAGTTTTGACAGCACATGAGATTTACAGCCTGTGACCATCATTGACAGGTTACTTGTATACATAAAGTGCAGTGAAAATCAGAATCTTTGCCTTCTTAGAAGACAAAGATTTTTTCCATAAAACATAGCCTTGTCCGTCATTGAACTAGCTTTTAAGTTGTGTGAAAAAAGTTGTATAGTGAACAGTGCTTAAAGGCAGTGGACACTACTGGTAATTACTCAAAATAGTTTTTAACATAAAAACTCACTTGGTAACGAGTAATTGAGAGCTGTTGACAGTATAAACCATTGAGAGAACTGGCTCCCTCTGAAGTAACAAAGTTTTCGAGAAAGTAGTAATTTTCCACGAATTTGATTTCAAGACCTCAGAATTGGATTTTGAGGTCTCAAAATCAAGCATCTGAAAGCACACAACAACGTGTGACAAGGGTGTTTTTTCTTTCATTATTATCTCGCACTTTGACGACCAATTGAGCTCAAATTTTCACAGGTGTGTTATTTTATGCATATGTTGAGAAACACAAAGTGATCGAGAAGACTGGTCTTTGACAATTACCAATAGTGTCCAGTGTCTTTAAGGAAAAAACTTGAAAAAAAACACCATAACATTCAATTCAGACTTCAATTCTTTTTTCAAAGTGTCCTTTTTAAACTGGTAGGCTCGAGAAAAACACTGCTGGAGTCGAACATCAGGCCAGAATTGTTTTTTTCTCCTTTTTGGTTAGTAAGCAGTTTTTAACAGCTTATTCTACTTTCTTTTTTCAAACTGATACATTTTGGGTTTTTTCTTTTGTGACATGAAACAGAATTGTGGAATTGACTTACTTGACCTCATCCAGGAGGCATGAGAAGAGCTTAAGCATTGACATAGTCATGTGCATGTCAGAGACAGGGACTAACTGACGACACTGTTTGGTCACATGACCCAGACAAGCTGGTAACAACCAATCGAACAACAACTGAAGATAAAAGGAAAACATAATTATAATTTAGCAGCTTGACGTCTGGTAGTATGGCTAGTTATTTGTCATGCAAAAAAAGACACAAAGTTAGATTTGTAGGATCACTTACTGTCTTAAAGGCAGTGGACACTATTGGTGATTACTCAAAATAATTATTATCATAAAACCTTTCTTGATTACAAGTAATGGAGAGAGGTTGATGGTATAAAACATTGTGAGTTTCAAGAAAGAAGTAATTTTCGGTGGACTTGATTTCGAGACCTCAGATTTAGAATGTGAGGTCAGTCATGAAATCAAGCATTTGAAAGCACACAGCTTCGTGTGAAAAGGTGTTTTTTCCTTTCATTATTATCTCGCAAGTTCGACGACCAATTGAGCTTAAATTTTCAAAGGTTTGTTATTTTATGAATATGTTGAGATACACTAAGTGAGAAGACCAGTCTTTGAAAATAACCAATAGTGTCCAGGGTCATTGAGCTGTGTCGCATGGGGCAATTTACAGGCAACCAGTTCAAGGCAATCTCCAAAAAGAATGGCATTGACACTTTCATCTTACCGTAACTGTCTAGGGGTACAGTAAGATATGTCAATAAAATGTATGTTGTACTACCCAAGTGTTTCCTTTTGCATTGAGGAATCCCTTAATTTACTAAAACATGTCTCTCAAAAAGTTCATTTTAAGTTATTTATAATTTCACTGGTAGTTGTCATTTTTCGTCAGACTCATTCAGTACTGAATATGATAACAATTTTAAACATGACAAAAAAACACAATCAACTATTTGTCTTTATTTCTTCTTTAGATTTTTACTCACCCCTATCATTTCTTTTTGTGGTTTGGTCACAAAGTCTGGTAACTGGTGCTCCATCCATGATGTCACAAGAGGTCTCCAGCCCAGCTGTATTGGCTCCATGTAGATCATGCCACATCTGATATTTTAATATTATATAAATTTAAAGACAATTAATATTTTGAAACGCTAAAGGTAGAATCTGTAGAAAGTATTTTTCTGATTGGACTCTGATGAGATATGCGTAGGTTTGATCATATAAAAATGAAGAATCCACAGAGGCGAGAGTCATTTCTGACAAAAAGGGTCTAAAACTGGGATACAAATGTTATACATGTAATGTATATGAAATGATGGCATTTCCACCTTTTGGTAACCCACTGGAGTTGTTATGCTGAATATTCAACTCAATTCAATTTAAATCAAGAATCCATTTATTTCCACACTCTCACAAAAGAATAACAACAGTTACATGGACTAGGGAGTAAAGCAAAATATATCCTTAGGTAAGAGTAAACATAAATAAATAAATGGAGTACTGGGCCATTTTGGTAAGCATGAGGTTGTAAAAGACAGCCAGACAGACAAGAAAACAAGACAACCAGACAGAAAGACAAACAGACAAAAGGACAGATGAACATAATAATGGACTTCATGGTGATTTTGGGAACAGTATCCTGTTTAGCTAGAGTTGAGATCAAAGAGCATGGATTCTTTATGTCTGATCGCTTACAATAGAGCTGGAGTGGATTTCACAAAGATGGTCCTAACTTACGACTAGTCATAGGAATTTTTAGGAGTTATTAAAAACTTAAGGCTAGTCCGTAGTTAGGATGAGTAACTCGTCCTTACTTGAGATAAGACTAGTCTTAACTCTTAGAGAAATCTATTCCTGGTGATACTTGTGTACAGGTGATATCCTAAATTGACCTTATTATGATAGATATGACCTTTGCAAATGGTCATACCCTAACACACTTACCTGCTGACAGTGGCCGGTGATGCCTGCTCCAGATCTCTGGGTTCAAAGATCATATTTTGTTTGTTGCTCATCTGAATAATCTCACCACTCATCAGGCAAAGCTGAGAGAAGAAAAAGAGTGACATACAAATCATTGTCATCTTCAAGACTTCTTAATGGATACTTTGAGATAAGTGACTATTATGAGTAAATTTGCGATTGTTTGTGTAGTGATAAGCATGAATATGTTTTCAAGAACTAAACTTGGTAAGTCTACTGCCAACTTATGCCATAGAAATACTCTTGTTGATGACCATATTGTGTTATAATTGAGCAAGTGTTGGGTCATTAATAAAAGGCCTTCTTCATGGTAAATTTGTTTGGGTTGATCCATTTAAATTGTTGTAAACATTGGGGGAAGGATAGACCCGTCCATTATCTATAAAAAACAATAAAAAATTCAACAGGAATTTATGAGAATTTCTTTGTACTACCTAACATTGACTAAAAGATATGTCCAACACCAGAATTTGGCTGGTGAAAGTGCAGCACTTTTTAACAGTTTTCATGAAATTGGTTCCAGACCACCTAATCACTACCAATTAACTATAGATACCGTAGTTTATTTTTTGGCATGAAAAGCAGAGGAAGATTCCCAAACATCCAAATTTTGATGGCACTGTAACCCTTTAAATTGTACTTAATTTTTTTATAATTCTGCCATCCATATTTGAGGCACAGTTAACTCACCTTTTTGTTATCGTCCAGTACTGTGTTCATATTCTCAATCCACACTGCGTCCACAGGACCGTCAAAAACACACCATTTACGATCATCGCTGGTGCTCGCTGCCTGCTCACGGAATATATTGGCTAGAACACCATCTGACCACTCATGTGAGATGGGGTCAAAGCGGCCGTACAACTGACCCATGGTGATGGCCTTGGGGTTCAGGATCTGGTAGGTGACCTGAGACACAACAAAGTTACAACAAAATACAACAAAAATTACAACAAAATACAACCAAAATTACAACAAAATACACATTAGAATTCCAAAGGTTCTCTGTTCGAATCGCACCCGAATAATATGCCTGTGATTTGTTTTCACAGAGCTTGGGATAGTACTTCGAGTACATGTATACCGTGCTAACACACATCGGTGTACAAATTTCCAAACTATTCCATCACAAATTAGCACTGAAGGACACCTCTTCTCAAATAATACCTGAAGAAAACGAAACAGCAAAACTATAATAATGATAGAGTATCTTTTTAAACACAAAACGCTTTCACTATTACACCCCTTTTTCAATGGGCCTCAAGCATTTCTTAATCTACATGTATCTCTACTCCTTTGGAGTATGCAGCACTGGTAGCAACATGTGCAAGTGGGCTGTTAATTATTTATGTAATGAATCTCTACCCTTGCAGGTACCCAGTCACTCCTGGCTAATAAGAAGCAAATGTAGCTAAATAACTTGCCGAAAGACACAGGGGTCGATTTCACAGAGCAATAAGATCAATCTTAAGACAAATTGTCAGTATTACCATAGTGATTTGTATTGTGACATCACACTTTACTAAGCAACTACGATTAATTTGCAGTTATGATCAATCTTGGCTCTTTGTGAAACTGACCCCAGGTATCATGGCAGGGATTCAAACCCACATTCTAATAGCTCAGCTATCAGAACTTGTGGGTTGGGTGGGTGGAGTGGTATCTTACCCCGCCTTCTACCTCTACGACCACACCGTGACTCCATGGGTTTTCCCTGGAATAATTCTCAGGGGTTTCCCTCCCACATCTAAAAGTAAAACTTCCTTCCTTGTCTTCTTCGACTAGGTTCTTGGCTAGTACAGTGACTAAGTTCACTTTTCTGAGAGTCCTTGGCTTCACAACCAGAATAAATGAAGTGAAATGAGTCATACATGACTCAACTAGACTGGTCGACCCAGACTTCAACCCACCTTGTGTTCTTCCATCTGTTTCTTGGTATGAAGCTCTCCCAATGATTCTGCTAATACTTTAAAGGCACTGGTCTTTCCACCGATGGCATCACCCACAATCATCAAACCATGGCGTACAAGGATCATCTCATAGATCTGCAAAGAGGAAATTGAACATTTGGGAATAACACCTGTGGAACGAAGAAGGGATGCAGTGCCTTACACTGACCTGAAGTTTTGGTCGAATTTATGGCAATGCTTACTTCATTTGTATACACTTTTGTTTTCTTAGACATAGTTTGTTTACCTTTTAATGACTTGTAGCTGTTTTGCCAGTGTAAAGAGTAATACAATAATTAAAAAATATAGAAATAAAATTAAAAACAAAATTGCGCTAAAACTGTGAGTGAAGAGTGATAACCATATACATTGAAGTACACAGTAAGCATATAATTTGTTCATGTTTTACTAAGCAGAAACGGGTTCTCTGGTCTTGCAGAGTATCTCTTATCCAATAACATTTTTAGCTTCATGCTGTCTTCTTGATTTTATTTCACACACAAAATGTTAGGCCTACTGAGTTAACGAAATTGTAATTTTTGTCAATTACATGTTGCTGGAATTACCTGTATGATCTTTTCAATAAACCACGGCACACATTGGAGTTTGTTCTTGAGAATTGTATCTCTCAATGTCTTTTCTAGGACACCGTAGTCTGGTCTGGGCATCTCTAGACCGGGGAACAGATCTGAGATGATGCCTTCAAAGAGTGGAATATCATGCGACAGAAACTACAAAGGAAAAAAAATCAAATTGACAAATTTAGCATAAAATATAGATTTTGATTCTCATTCTTTCAAAGTAAAAAAAAAAATTACAATAAACATTTTGAATTATTAACGGTCAACTGTCAATCTGAAATCATAAATCATACTTCATGCGAAAGTGAATATGAAGTAAATTACATGATGCATCTTGTACGCTCAGTTTTCCGTTTGTGATTCAGGGAAATTCGCTTCACTTTCTCATCATGCGTGAACCAGGTTCAACTTTCAAAATCTCTCAACCCCAAAAAAATATTTAAATGGTTATAAATTACAACAACAAAAATTGATGGTCATGGACTCCACTCCAATTCTGGTAAGCATACAAACCATGAACAACCTTTGTATATAGGTTTTAATTAAGACTATGCATTCATCTACCTTGGGTAAGTTGACATCCTTGATTGAGCGGAGTACCAGTATGTCTTCTGCAGTCTCTGGATGTTTGAGCTTTAGGTTACCAGCTGCTGTTAGTACAGACTTAACTGCTCTCATTCCGTAGTCATAGTGATGTTGTGATGACAACTGTAAAACAAATTAACAATACACTATTGTATTAGAATTTAAGTAACATTTTACTTTTCTTCTCCAAATGAGAGACTGTGTTGGGGGAAAAAAGAGATAATTGTGTTGAAACCAATATTTGGATTATCTCAAAAATTGCTGTTTTTATCTAACCTGTTCAGAGCAGAGTTTGTAGACAGCAACAATCTTGGTAGATAGAGACCTTGCATCTACAAATCCCATGGAGTACAAGCTGATCTCAGCAATTAAAGCATAGTCTGGTACCATCATGGCAACAGTCCGGAATAAGACCTGTCCAAAAAAAAATGAAAAGTTTAAAACAAATCTAGATGAGTACACTGAGCAAATGTTAAAATCTCATGCACATTGGATCAGAAATTTAAGCGGACTCCATCATCAGGGAGTGTCCTCTCCACCAACAATGTTGATGTTCACACACAGGATTAGCTGCTCAAAAAAAAAAGGCTCCAGGTCTAAGTCTATTCCCCCATTTTGTAGCACACGAAAGAAGAAACGTCAGTTTTAGTTACCGGAGAAATCAGGTAGGGTCTGAACCTAATCAACAGGCAAGGCATTGGTCTGAAGTGAGGAATGAAACCAGCAAGCAGACCTGGTCAACACACCAATGTTTGTATGAGAGAGATTGGTTATTGCAAAGCTTGGTGTTTATATCCCCTGGTGGGAGTATGTCGAGTCCCCTTGATGGCAAATATCATCTAAACATCCTATAAGCTTAAGTACATGTAGTAGTCCCATTCAACTGCCTATACCTTTCGCTCAGGTAGTAGTTAAAAAGCAGGGACAGTTCTAGAACTGAGAAGTCTCCCGAACATCTGATAAATCTACTACGCGGAAGTAGAATAAAGTAAGACAGTTCTCTAAAGAACAACCTCTACCCGGCAAGTAAATACACACATGGTGTTACCGCAAACCAATTATATATTTAATGAATAGGGTAGGTGGCCTTAGCTTTTGATCCAAACCGGACCTTCTACAGAGGCATAAAACAAGTACAAACAAATACAAATCCAGAAAGAGAGGGGAAAGGGATTAAGGGAAGGATTCAGAAAGAAGCGGGAAAAAAACAAATATATACTGATACATCACCATGCAAAGCATCAAATCCTATATCATCTAAACAAACGGAAATCTTGACACACTAACCTTGAGATTATCAGGTAGTTCAGCCCTCCCTGCATAACCCGGGTTCATGGTGATAAACATCGTACATGAAGGATCTAAAGATATCTCTGTTCCTTCAAATACAAACGCCTGGACTTGCTCCGCTACGGCTCTCTGTATACTCTGGATCTGTTGAGCTACGACTGACAGCACCTGAAGGGAAACAAGTCAAAGAATTTAATTCTCTGGATTACTTGACACTTCCAGTTGTCAAAAATTTGAAAATTGGACCAATATTGTCTTTGTATTAGTATTTTTTAGGTTATGGTAAAGGGTACATATGCTTTAACTGAGTAGAAAAATGCTCTTAACCTAAAATAACATTGAAAGTTGCTTAGTACTTTTTCAGCATTTTTGTTTGTCAATTTGTAGAGTTCATTGTCTTGTTTGTGATCGATAGCTTGTCTGTCAATAAGGAATAAAAGTCAAGATTCACCCTCATCTAAATGTTGTCCAATAATCTATTGATCATACACCTGTCACAACTGCAGTTATCATCAAAACTGTCAGCTGGCCCCTTGCAGATATGGAGTGCACCTTTTCAAATTAACTCATTTCTACCATGTCCGCCCTTTTTTGGTGTCAATTTCTTTGAGTACATCTTGACACCCAAAATGAAGGAAAGGGCATGTGTAATACACTGCGATATGTACAAGGGGTCAAATAAATTTTATTTTAATGTTACAGTGCACTGCAGTAAATGATGCAACATATGATCAAGTTTACAAAATAATGCAGTGAGTGTGTTTTCTTAATTATATTGTTAAGACAAGATTAACTCCCAACTTCCTTGAAGCGTGCATCATTCAGATTCACATGGAGCATGTAAACAAATCTCTTACCTCCAACTCAATCCTGTTGAACTCATCAAAACACGCCCAAGCTCCAGATGATGCCAAACCCTTGAAGAACTTCCCCATAGCCTTGTAGTCCAGACCATCGGAGCAGTTAAAGACTACACACTGTTTAGCAACAGCCTTAGCCAGGTCCTTACAGGTCTCTGTCTTGCCGGTACCAGCTGGACCTTCTGGGGCTCCACCGAGGTTCAACAGCAGCGCACCTGTCAGGGTTCTGGGTAGGATAAAAATGGAGATAGAAACTATATTAGAAACTAAGTTAGATACTATATTAGATATTATTTATATTATTATGGAATGTCGTGGCCGAGCGGTCTAGTTCACCAGCAGCAGAGAGTGGGTTTGATACCTGGTCATGACACTTGTGCCCTTGAGCAAGGCACTTCACCATATAAAATTGGGTAGTGCAATCTGCTCTACCAGCCAGGCTTCTAGTGGATGATACCCAAGCCTCCATCCTTACGGACTGTAAAGGAGTGACCCTGTTTCAGCCCAAGGAGTAGGAGGCAACGTGCTCCTGGTGGCTGTTGATTTGGATCGATAGCCCAAATCAGTTCAGTGTAGCCCTAGCATTGAAATAGATTTATTTATTTTATTTATTTATTTTTTTATTTTATTTTAAATCTTTAGACATACACAATAGTTACAAGTTGTACAGGGGCTGTCAAGGTTAAAACAAAAGTATAAAAACTGTCATCAAAAGATGTGTAAAACCAGACCCCTGCCAACGATAAAAATATAATTATACAATATAAAAAGGTGATTGCTCATGATTGATCATGCTTGATCATGTGGTCTCAGCTCGATGATCATGTGGTCTCAGCTCAATATAGCCCCCCTACGATAACAACCATCATTCAGCATTACTGCATCAACCTTACCTATAGCATCTATCAGTCAACGGGGTGATGACCAGCCTGCTAGTGTTACCCAGATACTCATAGCCATAGGGTACCGTCGTAGTGATCATCCGAACAGTCACATTCTGACGATCACATTCATCCCCCTGCACCCCCCACAATCAAACCACCATTCAGCATTACTGCATCAACCTTACCTATAGCATCTATCAGTCAACAGGGTGATGACCAGCCTGCTAGTGTTACCCAGATACTCATAACCATAGGGTACCGTCGTAGTGATCATCCTGACTATCACATTCTGACGATCACATTCATCCCCCTGCACGCCCCCCCCCCCCCACAATCTAACCACCATTCAGCATTGCTGCATCAACCTTACCTATAGCATCTATCAGTCAACGGGGTGATGACCAGCCTGCTAGTGTTACCCAGATACTCATAGCCATAGGGTACCGTCGTAGTGATCATCCTGACAATCACATTCTGATGATCACATTCATCCTCCTGGCCCCTACCCCCAAGAATCACAACCATCGTTCATAACAACAATTACTGCATCAACCTTACCTATAGCATCTATCAGTCAACGGGGTGATGACCAGCCTGCTAGTGTTACCCAGATACTCATAGCCATAGGGTACCGTCGTAGTGATCATCCTGACTATCACATTCTGATGATCACATTCATCCTCCTGGCCCCTACCCCCAAGAATCACAACCATCGTTCATAACAACAATTACTGCATCAACCTTACCTATAGCATCTATCAGTCAACGGGGTGATGACCAGCCTGCTAGTGTTACCCAGATACTCATAACCATAGGGTACCGTCGTAGTGATCATCCTGACTATCACATTCTGATGATCACATTTATCCTCCTGCACCCCCCACAATCTAACCACCATTCAGCATTGCTGCATCAACCTTACCTATAGCATCTATCAGTCAACGGGGTGATGACCAGCCTGCTAGTGTTACCCAGATACTCATAGCCATAGGGTACCGTCGTAGTGATCATCCTGACTATCACATTCTTCTCTTCGTAGTAATACCTCAGCTGACTGATCCAAGAGAAACTCACAGGATCGGTGATGAGCTGGTTGCAAAGATTAGCGACAACATCACGAGCTGTGAGGCAAGTTATAAAATTACAATGAATGCTTCACATGGGTTTCAAATGAAAGTATTTGCAAAACTAGCAAAAAGTATTGGAAAGTCTTCAAATGTATTAGAAAGTATAAGAGAGTTGAGAGAATGTTGAAGAGTTTGAGAGAATATTAATGTATAAGAACTTTTTGAAAGTGTCAGAACATGTCAGAAAGTATTAGAAAAAACTCAGAAAACATTTAACAGTGTCAGAAAGATTCAGAGAGTATTATAAAGTGTTCAAGAGTTTTCAGGGGTTTTAAAAAACTACTAGAAAGTGCTTCTTTTCACACTTTACTTCCAAAATATAAGACATTGAATACCTCAGAAACCAAGTTTCAGTGCAAAGCTTTGTTTACACTTTTACAACATATAATAAGTATTTGGGATTTTTTTTTTTTAAAGATGGAAATATTTTAACGACCAATCAAAGATTCCTGAAAAATTACTTTCAGGCAAGGGCAACAAATATTTTTACCTTAACTATGGGGCAGACTTTTTTGCTCACAATACGATCTGGTCTTAGCAGTTTTGTGATACAAAAAGTACCCAAACCCTTTTAACAGTAAAGTTGATTATCTTACCATGTACATCAATCACAATGAGCGCCCCCAACGTGATGCGAGCCATCTTGGTGAGCTTCCCTCGCACCAGCTCAACTATCTCTTCAATCTGTTTATTGCACTTGTCTAGATACACTTCTAATCCATTCTCCTCTATTGCCTAATATGAAAGAAAAGAAGAAAAAACATTTTTAGCCAAATATAGACAATTTTTAATTCTGCATTTGGTAAGGCAAATAACCAAGACCAACTGACTACAGTTATTGATAAAGTTCCAAATTGTAAAAACATTTGTTTTGTACATGGAAAGCATAACATCGTGAAACTAAAGTGGTACTATTTCAGTTGTGTGTAATGTCATTTACACCAAGTAGAACCAAGAAAATTAAAGGAAAATGTAGTATTGCAACAAATTGACTTGCAGATTTATTTTGTAGAATATAATGCAGACTTTGAAATACAGGGCAGCAGACAAACTTTGTAAATTTACATTCTTTGCTTAGTCCTAAGCTTGATCAGATTTCCAAGAACAATAGGTTTACCTGGTAAAGTCTGCTACCAACTTGACATTATCTTGCTTACTTACAATGATATTTGTTTTGATTAGTTACAAAAACACAGAGATAAATTCAGAGTTGTAGATACTTTTTGGTGATTTATATTTTACCTTGGTGACTTCTGACGTCCAGTAGATGGTGCTAGCAGCAATGACCACCTGGCCAGGCCAGTTCAACACCCAGGTCTTACGTGGGGTTTCGGGGTATGCAGCTACGGCTTTGCCAGTAACCTCTTGAAGACTACGCCTCATGATATCTTCAACCTGGATGGAAGATATGAGAGGAAATCTAATCTGAAACAATCCTTCTACAGAGCCTTGATGGTTAAAATAAAATTCTGTGCTTTTACAACTTGACATTCTTGTCAGAAACTTTACTAGTATTTTTTCTGAGATTTTAACTAAGTGTGTCAGGGCTGAGCGGTCTAGGGCGGTGGAATCAAATTCTGTAACTTACAGAATGTGGGTTCGAATCCTGGCCTTATCAGACAAAACACTTGAGCAAGGCACTGTTTTATAATTGCTTCTCTAAAACCAGGAGTATACATGGCTACCCTTGAGAGCTGGGGAGTTACCTCAAAAGCACTGGACTGGCATCTTGTCAAGTGGAAATAGAAACACATTCTCAGTAGTATATTTCCAATAATGAGCAACAGGTGGATCTGTCAAACTTTACTGTTTACCACTCCATCATCACTTACTTACTTACTTACTTACATTAGCTGCGTAAGACTGGGTGTCCCTTGGCCTCCTTTAAGAACCGTCCCCATTCATCCATCATCACACACCCAAATATTATTAGGTAATGTTGTTGAGAAATCAAGTCGTAGGGTGTTTGAAGTTATGAAGTCAACTTTTCACAGATCCAAACAACCTTCTTACTAAGGTCCTTACCTGAATGAGCCATTTCTCCACTAGTCCATGAGCATCAGCCGGTATGATCCTAGAGCAGAGGTCAACAACTTCCTTCTCAGCTGACTCCATGGCCGTGATCTCCTTACGCTCTGTGAACGACAGCTTGGCAATACCCTCAAAGCATTTCTTGAGGTGAGGCTGGACTCGTAGAGGGTCCTTGGTCTCGGAGAGGATCTCCAAGAGCTCATCATTAGAGAGGAAGAAGAATCTAGGATGGACAAATTTATTTTGAAAATAGGAATTTAATCTATGCTTGGTAGAGTAGGATGAACATTTTTATTTAAGTACACCATGTAATATTTCTCTTGAGAAGAGGTGGTGGCTGTGAAAAAAGCTGCTTGGTTAATGAGGTTTATCGCAAAATGCAAAATATCAAGACAGTGCACTGTTGAACCCACACAAAGTATGAGTCATGCTTGACAACATACACCGCATAGCAAACTGCCCCATCTGCCTACCCACAACGCATTGCAGTTCTGAATCACGATAATCCTTAAATGTGTTTTGACTAGTGCACTTATGTTGTCAACAGAGGATGGGGTTACACAATAAACCCAACAAAAACATTCCACTAACAACTCAATTGCTGGTCCCCCTAGACTACAGCTTCAGTGTATTTCTTTCTCAAATCCAGACAGTTTTCCCTTGAGTTCCTTACCTTGGGAAGAAGAGTCTCTTCTTCTCCAGATAGTCATTCAGACCTCGCTGTATGGTGTCTAAGTGACCCTCTGACTTCTGTAGGTTTTCTAGCATGTTAAGTTGAGATGTGACAACCAATGCTCTTGTGTTGATTACGGCTGTTTGCATGATATCTTGCCTAAAAAGAAGTAAAATACAATTTTCACAAATTTACATATTTGTTGTCATATTTGCTAGTGCTGGAAATAAGTTGGAGCACATTAAAGACTAGACTAAGCAGACATTAATAAACTCTTCTCTATTTTTCTTCTTTTCTTTCTCTCTCTTGAGTAGAATTATAAAAATCTGTTTGATTCAAATCATCTACAAAATGCAACTTACAGTGATACAAAAACAGCAAAACAAAATTAAGTTTCATTTAAAAAAATTCTTCAGGTATGCTGTTGACGTGTTTAAAAAAAATGTTCACTTCTTTTACAAATATTTTATGTAACATTTTTGCCTTTTTGTAGTGATTATTGTATTTTTTTAATATTTGTATTTAGCTGACAAATTAACAAATGAAATGACTGTAATAAATGAACGGTGCATGTTAAGTCCTCTACCTTCTGATCGAAACGCAATTAGAATATTTTTAAAATTTTTTTATTGTCCGTATTATAAATACACAGAAATTTAGTTTCCATTGGCATATAGACCAACCCGACTAAACAAAATTGGTAGCGGCCTCTATCACCGCGCACCACTGCTGCGGTGTACATGTGCCTAGTTTTGTGCACAAAGACATGAGGAAATCATGTTCATTTTCACTTTTTATGGAAATTAAATGTTTTCCTCAACAACTTACACAATTTCCTTGCCAGGACATCATGATATAGTAATGTAGATCACTGACCACAAATTTTTGCAACTATATAGGAACCGATCATCTTGAAAATGGTGCTTTTTTTAGGTGAGTTAGGGGGAAAAGACGTGGAAACTGCATAATATTCGACATCGGCAGAGCATTTTGTCAGAATTTCAGTGTTTTACTCTGTGCTTAATTAAACAAAATTATCAAGAATGTTGTAAATCGTAATATCATGCTACCATGTCAAAGAAATCGCATAGATTGTCGAGGAAGATATTAAATTTCCATAAAAAGTGGAAAGGGAAACGATATGCTCGTGTCTTTGTGCACAAAATTAAGCACAAGTTCACCGCAGCAGTGGCGCGCGGCGCCCATGGCGGCGCCCAGGACTTGCACACCTGGATTTGTCTATACAAGAATAGTCAATACAGAGGCACAACACTTTTGACCCATATATATTCATTGTTAACATCATTTGGGAAGAGTTATATATTGAGACTCACCAGTTCTCATCAACTTCAGTGAACATAGCTCCTTCTACAGGTATTTGACGACGGATGTCTGCTGATCCAAAGATTGGCTCAAGGTACAGCCACGCTGCTTGGACTTTCAACCAGGAGTCTAAGATATCACTCATACGATGCTGCGAAATACAAAATAAAATCATTCTGTAAGGGTAATTGTGCATCAGACATTACACCCAAAATCTGAAATCTGCTTGAATAATAAATTAGAAGTTAAATGCCTCAAATTTAGATGCTAGTTAGATAACTCAGGTATAACTGAAATGAAGGGTCCAAAGCGTGACACGGTTTGCCCTATTAAGTTTTTCAGTGACTGGTCAACAGGACCAGTTAGCTTGTCATTTCACTGGTCGGTCAGCTTTTTCACTAGTCTGAATTTTTAAAAATAGGGATGCTTTCAACACTGAACTATTGCCAGGCAGAGCACTTGGTGAGAATTCTTTGGTCCTTTGGCCTTTCAACTGCGTTTGGCAAGCGGACAAGTGTTGAGGGAGAGCGTGCATGACGGAAGATGAAAGAAGATAAGGTGCTTAAAGAAGTGTGACACATTTGTTGGATTTAAATTTGTTGGATTTAAACTATTGATCACTGATCGATTTCAAGATGTACAAGGATGACAAGACTATGCAAGCTCAAGGCTTTCTAGAACAATTTTATCATTTACAAATTTGCTGACTGGTACTTACTGACAGGAGAAAAAAACAATTTAAAATCCTACAGGAAATCGTTTATACAGAAACTAACACAGCAAATAAGGAGAGACAGTCCAGAGCAAACTTCAAAACCATCAAAATTCCTAATAACTCACCAATCTAGCTTCCCAGAGTTTGACCTCTTTCTCAAAGGGAGCGATGAACGGTGACCCTCTCATGGTAGCCGTCTTAACGATGTGATCCTCCAGAAGGACTTGAACATCTTCAGGGGATGACAAGATGCTCAGACCGGTGTCTTTATACTGAGTGAAGTTAAAATGCACCGTCTCCCAATCCTCCTTCATCTTTGACAATGCCTGAAAAAATGACAACATGAACTTTTTTAGATTTTGGGTCTGATTTGAATGTAAGCTGTCTTGATGAAGAGTGGAAATGGTAAAAACCATTACATCTACCACAACAGGCAGGGCCCGATTTCATGCTTACTGCCGAATTCTACGCTCATGATGATCATTCTCTGCTTAGTAAGCAAACTAGCCCAGAAATTCTGCGCGCTACATGTAGCTGTGTATGCCTAGTATTGTGAAAAATGCACGCGCGGAAGCAAAAATTCACTGCTAACCCGTGAAATACACATTTTCATTTACCCTTTTCAACTCATGCGATGTTCACCCAGCATCTAGAAATATTCACATGTGTACACTTAGTGTACATTGTCTTGAATATTCCATTTTACGTGGCGTCCCATGTATCCTTTATGTCCATCACAGTGTACTAAAATGTCTATTTCTGTAGTTGTTATAAAATGTATTCTACCTTTTCCAGAGCAAACTCTTTGCTGGCCTGTGAGCTGATTTCCCCAAGATCTTCCAGGTACTTCTCTAGACCCATCTGCAGCATCTCTAGTAATGGTGTCTCATTGGTAGGCTGCATGTTGAAACCGACCTGTGAACCAAGAAGGAGAAAACAAAAAGCCCTTGAGAAAAAAAAATTGTTTGTTTTCTTTTTCAAAATAGAAAGAAAGCTGTATAAATAGTTTTTGTTGATTTACATATCCAACGTCACAACTAGTGTCAATAACAAGGAGACAAGTTTTAGATGTGAATGAAAACCCCAACGGAGGAAAAACCCACACATCAAGAACCACATTGTGGGGAGCATGCTTAACAAAGAAAAATGTTTGAGAGTTTTTTTTCATTGTGTTAAAGTCCCCACAGCTACAGAAGGTCTAAAAAAAAAAAAAAATAAAAATCGAAAATCAGACTAAAGTAGGAAGAATATTATACCTGTATACTCCAACAGGCCAGTTCAACACATGGTGACATGGAAATCTAGCTATAGCCAGGGCCCAACTTCATAGAGCTGCTTAAGCACAAAATTTTGCTTAAGCAAAAAGTTCATTGCTTAGTAAAATCAGATTAGCGGCCAAGACTCCACTCAATTGTTATGCCAAGTAAACAACAGCTAAATACTAGTCATAAGCAATGTATATGGCATGACATTTTGGCCAGTAACATGTGTAAAATAAGCGAGCTATTTTTGTGCCTAAGCAAATTTTTTGCTTAAGCAGCTCTATGAAATTGGCCCCAGAGCTCTAGCCACCAGTTTAGAAAAGGCCTTTCAATCATTCTAACTCTCACCTTTTCACTCATCATATCCCAGTGTCGTTTCTTGATACCAGGATTGCACAATGCTCCAATCAGAGGCATATTGAGTTTGAACTTCTCTAGCTTAGCCTTGATGGTAACTGAAGCACGCATTGGACCCATCATATCGGAGCTGCCAGCAAAGGTCTTGGTTAACTTGTAACTCGTCTTCCATAGAGATTGAACCTTAAGAAAGAGATAATTGGAACAAAATGTTTAAATTTCTTTATTTAAATGGCAGCATTTTAAATTATAATACTTCTCAGAACAAATTGTGCCAGAATTAATTTTTTTGATTTAAATTCAGTCGGTTATATTTTTCTTGACCAGAAAGTTGTTGTTTGACTGCTAACCTGAACAATTTTAGTTTGTTTTCAATATTTGTATAATTTAAGGAAAACTTGATCACCTTTTAAGTGAGAGATAATTAAGTTCCATCCTATTATTTTCAATAAATGTACAATTTTATCAAATCAGGAGTTCTTGTTTTAACATAAACAATGACAAATATTTTATAATGTTGTCAGGAATACTTGTGCACATTTGTCTGCGGCAATTGACACAAACAGCAGTTTAGGAGGTCTATAAATGCTGAATATATGACTTTGACAGGCCTAGTATTAAAGATTTCATGCCCCAAAAAGAAGCAATCCTCTGGAGAATTAAAAAAAACTGGTATGTACTTCATAATCACTATAAAGCTTTCAGACTTAAAATTATACAAATAATTCTGATTATTGTCAATCTTTTCAAAGCAAAGCCAAGAGATTTAAATTTGACCATTTACCTCTTCCTCCACCTTCTCAGCATCTACATCAAGCAGTGGGCCATTCATCCATTTATCATACTGATGATGGAACTGAACTGCAACCGACCATAGCTTATCAAACGGCTCCTTGGTATCCCGTATCTCCTCTAGGATAGAGTATGGGGTAATCTCACCGGTGTCCAACAGATTCTCTTCATAGTTGATGGATGCTTTCTGTGTGGGACAGGGGCAACAACAAAATAAAAATAAGCATAGTTTCCAGGTACTATCATAAGACATTTTATAAAAAATAGTACAAAAAATAACAGTGGCTTCTTAGTACTTAAATCCAATTAGCTCAGCTCTCATGGAAGTATACAGCCTGTGCTGCTAAATTTGTAGTGCACCAAGCTACATGTAAATCAATCACAAGAACCATCTCAGGCCTCATGTGTACCCACCTACTCCTGGGTGAAGAGAAACAACTATTGATAAGTTTCTTGCTCAACTTTGACAGTATTTCAGCAAATACGTCTCAGGACGTTTGGTAACAGTGTTAATTGTCAATGAAATTAGTTTACTATGTTTTCTATGCACTTATTGATAACAAACAGTTTTTTTTTATAAAACAAATCCTGTACTATGTCTTTGAAAATGGTTACATCACAGTTAATTTTCTTGATTTTTTTTAAACCCTGAGATAAAATGAGTTAATATGACTAAAATGTCAGCTTGACTTTACTGGATAATAACTAAACTTATTTGACAGCTAGGGGATAAAAGATGCGGAAGATGAAATAAATCCGACCATCAACTGACCTCTTTATAGAATTCTTCCAAGACTCTCTGGATATCTTTGAGTTTGAGGAGGTAATCTTGAGCCTCAGACATCCGATCCTTGGTCTTGAAGCCTTTGACCATCTCCAAGACCTCGTTGAGGCGAAGCTGAAACTTACGCTGTCTGTCAGAGAGCTTGGAAACTGCGATGTCATGCTCCTTCTGAAGTTTTGTCTCACTGAAAGAGCAAGTCAGATGTTTTTTGGTATACATGTAGATATAAAATGTAGAGACTCGACAATTTACTTTAGCCTTAACCTCAAAGGGATGATAAAATATTGCATTAAAAACAAAGTTGTTCAATTTCAATGTGAAACAGGATGGTGATACTTCTCTGCACAAAACAGTTTTCCCAAACTTGCTCAAGTGCTGTGACAGGACTGCTAACTAGAAACGCCCAGAGCCCAAGTCAGGTGCTCTTAATCGCTTAGCCACGGCAATCCATATTTCTCTTCAACCATGTAATTTTCAATACTATTCGTTAAATGATGAATTATTTTTCACTATGCCACATTTCAGATTCCTGTTGTCAATGCAATGTGACTAACAATGCAATTTCTTACAATAAGTCCAGGTAATGGATGTGTATTTTTTCCCCTTTAATTTTCTTCGTCCTATTTAAAAATGGGTGGTTTTTTTTAAGTTTATGTGTGCTTAAATCTAGTATTTTTTTTATAAATGTGCAATGTTTTTCTGTGTACATTTTTAATCTTAAGTGCACTTCTGTAGATTGTTATTAGTTGGGATCTATGGGAAATCAGTGAGTTGTTCTTACTGAATGGATTTCCCAGGATAAACAAGAAATAAATAAATAAATAACTATCAGAAAGAGGATAAAACTGACCTGTTCCTTATAATTGGTACAATCCTATCACTCCATGTGAATGTAGTATCATTTAGCATGAGGTCATCTTTAGGCAGAGTGGCATAGTCCATTAAGAAAAGTAGGTTACTTGCTGCAATCTCAAGCTTGGCCTGAAAGAGAATTGTTAGGCTAGTACATCACTAAATACCATGGATAAAAAAAGAACCTCAAAAGTACAAAAGTTCACTTGATGTTTTACTTTAAGTTTTGAATTTGCATGAGGAGTTCTCAAATGGATAGAAATCCATTGCAGAGTCGAGGCAAGCTGAGGGTGAACTGTCAGATTTGTTCTGAACTTTTAAAGGTCTTAAATGTTTTAAAGGAAACATATTTGTTATTTGGCCGCGCGATAAAGGCCCTCGCCTTTGGCCCTCGCCTATCACACTGCCACGACCCTATCACACTGCCACGACCCTGCCGGTTTTAAACGGCCATTTAAGAACTTGTCGCTACCCTTTTATTCCCTTAATTTAAAAACTTGCAGGGTTGCAGCCATGCTTTAAAGGACCTCACCATCAGCTTGATCCTTTATCACACAGCTACATGTATCACCCTGTTGGTTTTAAAAGGCCATTTATGACCCTGTTACTACTCTTTTATTCCGATATTTAAAAACTTGCAGGGTTGCAGCAATGCGTTAAAGGATCCTCTCTACCCACCTTCAGATGAAGCAACTCCCCTACCCTCAGCCCATCAGTGTAGTCTTGTAGAGCTACCAGCTGATCCGTTGACTGAGACTGTGAAGTTATCTTCCTGACGATGCCGTCGTACTGACTGCAGATCTCACGGTTAAATTTTCGACTCATCGAGAGGATCTTGTTGATCATAATATTGGCTAGGTCTTCAGCTCGAGCAATCAACCACTGAGAATAAACAAAACCATAAGATTATGGAGGTGGGTTTTTTTTGTTGCAAAAAAAGCATCTTTATGATTGCCTTATGTTTTGATAATAAAAATTGGCAGATAATTCTTCATAGGCCTTAAGCATTCAAGAAACCATCTTTAACTCCTTTAGGAGTATGCAGAACCGAAAACTTTTTGTAGTACTTTGTCCTTTCCTGCCTCCCATTGATGTTTGTCCATAGCTTAAGATACAGAAGCATGTTTTGCATCACCCAAGCCTTAATATTGTATAATATTCTACTTAAGGTATCGGTAATGATGTCATTCAAGTTTTCAAAAACATTTGCATATTTTCTTTTCTAAGGAAAGTGTTGCACTTGAATTGAAATTAATTTGAATTGATTTGATAATTCCTTGCTTACACTATTTATGTTGTTACAATCCAGCACAAATACATGCATGGGTACGTAGACAGGTAGCGAGGCTACTTCTCTGGCCATGGCTTTGATGTTCTCAATCTCTCGGACATAGTCTCGGAGATGTTGCTCTTTACTGACAAACTTCTCAACTTTGACGTCAGAGGCGTTAGTCAGGAGGTAGGAGTAGGGTTCGTAAACTGACTTGTATCTAAGGAGAGGATTCAAGAAGATGAAATAGGAGTGGAGTATGATGAAGGAAAATGAGGGTTGCGATAAAAAAAAAAACTAGATCATAAAATTAAGCCTTTTCCTATCAACATTCCCGCCTAATTAAAATTAGCTTATTTGGCAGAGTTTGATTTTTTTTTCAAATGGAGAATTCTAGACTTTCTATAACTTAATTTCTAATGTTGGTCAACGTTATACACAAATGTAACATATGCAACAAGAAATAGTGGTGTCAAAAAGAAAGAAAAAGAGTTATACCAATGGTCCAGCGTGACTTGATAATTCACATTATAATTTATATTATCTCCTCAACTCGGCGTCTAAATTCTCTAGAGTTTCCACCACATCTAAAGCTGAAACTTCTTCATTGTCTTCTCTCCATTGGGTTCTTGGCTAGTATAGTGATTAGGTTTACCTCTCTGAGAGTGCTTGGCGCCACAACCAAAATCAATAGTAATAATAATTATAATAATAATAATAATAATAATAATAATAATAATAATAAAAATAATAAAAATAACGGGAACAATAAGAATAAGAATAAGAATAAGAATAAGAATAAGAATAAGAATAAGAATAAGAATAAGAATAAGAATAAGAATAAGAATAAGAATAAGAATAAGAATAAGAATAAGAATAAGAATAAGAATAAGAATAAGAATAAGAATAAGAATAAGAATAAGAATAAGAATAAGAATAAGAATAAGAATAAGAATAAGAATAAGAATAAGAATAAGAATAAGAATAAGAATAAGAATAAGAATAAGAATAAGAATAAGAATAAGAATAAGAATAAGAATAAGAATAAGAATAAGAATAAGAATAAGAATAAGAATAAGAATAAGAATAAGAATAAGAATAAGAATAAGAATAAGAATAAGAATAAGAATAAGAATAAGAATAAGAATAAGAATAAGAATAAGAATAAGAATAAGAATAAGAATAAGAATAAGAATAAGAATAAGAATAAGAATAAGAATAAGAATAAGAATAAGAATAAGAATAAGAATAAGAATAAGAATAAGAATAAGAATAAGAATAAGAATAAGAATAAGAATAAGAATAAGAATAAGAATAAGAATAACAATAATAATAATAACAATAATAATAATAATAATAATAATAATAATAATGTTTATTTATTAAGCGCTTAATACAGGGTTTTTAAGCGCTGAAAGAATAAATTAAATCTTCATCTCACCTATTCGGTCCGTGGCTATTACTCATCACCACTCTAGCAATCCTCTCCTTAGCCGTCTCAACCAGCTCCTCCTGCTCCTGGACTGAACTGATCTTCTTCCCGATCAGGTCATCCACCTTCTCAAAGAGGCAGGTCTCGACACAAGGCAATCCCTGCGAGCTTCGGACCATGATGTAGACGGCCTCGTGGAAGAGTTTGATGGTCATGTCAAAGGACGGGGTGAATTTGCAGGATATTTGCTCCATGAGTGGACCCTGTGGGAAATTCATTCATCTCGTTCATTCGTTAAAGGTTTATTAAAAATCACATAGCATCCAGAGGCTGAATTGAGTGATACAGTGAAACATTCCACATACAATGTAAAAACTTTAAAACCAAAACAATTTGTAAAAAAGATACATTCAATAAATTACAATAGATGAATTCCAGACTGATTTTGAAAGCAGTTCCTGATCAAGTTTAGTTTTGATCCCAAAATATATATAACAGCTCTCAAATGCTAAAAGTTTGACGGCAAACATTGAATCACTAAACATTACCTAGTCAGTTTCCCTTGTGGTTTATTATTTGTTACCTGAAGTAAAAAGTTGCACCCCCTTAAAGTGATCCCTTGGCTGTCGCTTCTAAGGTTGTATCGTAATTTAGGTACAATCCCTGGCTACACGGCAGTTAACAGTTGAATGGCTTCTGATCGGCACCCCCAAACAAAGGTATTGACAAAATAGGGAGACTGCCATCATAGGGCTAGATAGCTCAGTTGGCAGAGTGTCGACACGTTAATCCAGAGGGGGCTGGTTCAGATCCCGCTCTAGAAATAGTACGAACATTTTATCGAGTACAAGGGGGGTGACCTATATGTACACATGGTGTAGGCTTTTATGGAAATTTCATAAAAAACAATCTGAAATCAGACTAAAGTAGAAGAATATCACGCAGGATAATGACAGCATTGAAGTAAATGTAAACAACTGATTATTCTTTTATATATAACACCCAAGCAGATCATTGCCATTTGATTGGAGGATTGTCCGTCACGTGATAGCAAATAAAAGTACCATTGCACGCTGAGTCACTCACCGTGCTTTTTCGTTCCATCCGAAAAGTACCATTGCACGCTACTTTTCGGATGGAACGAAAAGGCTGAGTAAAAACATCACTGCGTGCACGTGTCTTGGTAACGCAGCAGTGTTACTGCGAGGCGTATTAGTAAAATTACTAGCATTCGGCTTCTACAATTAAAAATTGTAAGCCTACGCTTTTGTTTGTTTTGAAAGTTGTATCTTTCAATCAAAATGACAAAGATCTACTTGGATGTTATATAAAACAAATAATGAATGTTTTTCATTCGTGCAATGGTGCGAATATGTTCATTCGTTGAAAGCTGGAATGTTGAATAGAACCTTCCATCTTTCAACTCATGAACATATTCGCACCATTGCACTCATAAACATTCATTATGTGTATATTACTAATCTTCCTACAAAAAATAGTAAATGGCCCTGTTTGGAACCTAGCATTAAGCCTTCGAGAAAGACTCTGCTAGCATTGATGAAACATCAGGCTATTCACTATTTTCTTTGCATTTATACCTTAGGGCCTTTTGGTTAGTAAGAGGATTGCAACAGCTAATTCTATTTTACTTTACTAATCTCCTGTGAATAGAATCTTCTAGACTTTACCATGAAGATGGTGAACGGCTGAGGCAGTACGGGTAACCTCAGCGATGATGTAACGTACTCTCCTTCATAGTTATTGCCATCGCTGTACATCTCCAGCCATTCACACAGATCAAGAATAGACTTCTTGACTCCATCTCGGAGACAGTTAGACATGAGGGTTGCCACTGAGGAGAAGAAGTGATCCATGTGCTTCATCCTGGTATCCTGAAAAAAGAAAAGAACTGAGATAAAAAAACCTTTCAAAAATCTGTTACTTATTGTATGGACTACTTTATCTATCAAGGACCCATTATATCCTACAATCCTACAATTTATTTTGCCCATAATGGTTTGCCAGACACAATGTATAGATAAAGGGCTAAACAAAATAGGTTGGATTGCCCTCACTTCTGCGGAACATTTGCAGCGAAAACAGAGCTTTGACGACAAATTCACTTTGCAAGAAGCATTCAAAGGTAGTATTAACCAGGCTTTAGTACATGACACTAATACTGATTTAACCTACAATCACATTTACAAATCCTCCTCTTTGAGAACTTTGATGATTATAAATTACCTCGGGAAAAAAAAAATGTCTTCTTGCGTGTTTCTCTCATTGTTCTCATTAAATGAAGCATTTAAAAACAAAATTAATAATTAAATAAATAAATTAATTGTGCTTTGACTGTTTTTACCTCATCAACAGGCATCCATCTCTCTATCTCATCTTGATTGCGTCCAACGATTGCAGTACATTCAGACATCCATTCCTTGTCTAAGATCTCTCGTCCTTTCTTACTGGATGACTCAACGTGGTCAAGGAATGCCTCCATGGTTAACGGCATCACCTTCTTCAGACCAGGGATGTCTATTAGCCTGAAGGTAGAGTACCTAGGAGTGGAGAAAGAAACAAAGTTGCGATTTAAAGATGGATATTAAAATTCCAAATTGTTCTTAAATTAATCATCAACTTGTAACAGACCATTACCAGTTTCAATAATGCAATCATTAAATTCACTGCTTAAATTCCAAAATCACTCGTGAAAAATCACAAGTGGTTTAAAACACAGTTTTATTTGAGGATAAGAGAGCCTCTCCACTATTATGAGGAAACTGCCAATGCAAACAATACTGTTTTTTGCAATCTCAAAACAAAAACCCCAAATGTAATAATCATAATAACTGTCTTTCTAATCGTTGGTGCCTTTATTGTTTCGTTTTTTGTTTGTTTAATTTTGTGTAAAGCGCTGTGGTAACCGGTGTAAAAGCACTCTATAAATGCCCGTTATCAGTATTATTCTTACACGTGAGCTGCTCCTATTTCACTAAAATTTTAATATTTCCACCCAAAGTATCAACACTCATAAAGGCTTCAAGTAGGTATTGTATTTCTTGGATACTTGAAAATGTAAACAAAGATATCTGCAAAAAACAAAAGATGGGACGCAATATAAATCTTACTTAGTTTCCCAGAGATACAGAATACTAGTCATGACGGGGTGTGTGATGTACAGCTGAGTTGCCATGTAACCCCTTGCATCGCGTACCGCCTGTTGCCATGGAAACCACAGCCTGCCCGCAGAGTGAGATATTTTCTCCGGGAGCGGGACGCCGAGTCTGTTTCGTTCCGAGGCGTCCTTCAGGATGTAGTCCATGATGGCCTGTTGGATGCTGCTGGCATGGCAGGACCGCACTTCCTACTCGGCGATTATTAGAAGAAAAAAAAACGGGGAATTGGTGAACGTTATTAACAATCATCATGAAGCTGAAAGTTGCAAATGTTTTTCTAAGCACAGGAGAATCTTGGTTAACAGAAATGGGTTACCAGTCAATTGCAACAAAGTTTATACTCTTGTGACTGGTGCTCTGGTAGCAATATTTTCTGCTTAGCAGCTTTATGAAATATGGTCTAGGTTACCGGAACTGCTAACCACATATTTTGCACTTTGCAGGGTTGTCACTATGCGAATAAACACACACACACAAGCAGAGTATTTCTTGCTTTGATGAGCAAAAGTTCTAAGCAAGCAATATTATGATTTTTGGGGTTGAACAAAGAATTGACTAGAGTGGGATTCTAACCACCGACCTCCGGCACGTTTCGAATCCCACTTAAGTCAATTCTTTGTTCAACCCCAAAAATCATTTAAAAGATTACCCAATCAGTTTCCCTTGTGGTTAATTTTGATACAAGTAATATTATGTTACAGTAATGATTTTTTGCACTATGAAACTGATCAGTTTGATAATTAAGCCAAATGAAGGGGGAAAAAATGATTATTAAATACAGCACCACTTGTGGTTTAAATATTATATACCATACAAAAATAGTTTTTTCAAAAAGTAGACCTACAGCAAGTCATGGAAATTAACAATTTGTCTAATTGTGTTTCCACACAACATACATGTAGCTTATTAGAAATGATGAGTTTTATTAAAATAACTTTAAGCCGTATGAGTTTTAAAAATCTCAACTTGTTACTAAATTTTATTTGTTATAATATTCACACATATTTAACCCCCAAAAAGTTGTTTCTACCTCAGTAACTTCCTTGAGGCAGGTGTTGAGATGTTCTTGTTTGAGGTGCTTTGGGATGAAGCTATGGATGCCCTTAATCCAGTCTTTACTGAGAGGTGCGACCATGAACGGACTGATGGCCTCTTCAATAAGATTGTAATATCTGGTGGTGAAATAAGAAAAAAGAGACACTCTGATGAAACCTTTTAACTGACGATAAAACATACAACACAGTAACTCTTCTTTTGTGGATTTTGAGACACTGCATTGTGAGGTATCAATGTTTTTTGGGTTTATATCTACTTTGCTGTGTAGATTTTGTTTATTTCGTACTTGTCTTACTATTTATGTAACGGCTGCTGAGTAGATTTTGGAAAGTCATGAGACTAATTAGTTCTAAAAAGAACTGTTCTGCTTATTAACTACTACCTTTGCAGAAGGTAGGATGAATTTCACTGCTGAAAAGTGAGTTCTTTATTGGTCTCAACTCTTTTATTATCAACAGTTTCCCTCCTTAATCTCCCCCTCCCCTAACCTGAAGAATTTCATAATCTCATAATTTCCTATGGGAACCTAGCGCAAAATTCCACTGAAGCAGCAGCATGAATTTCAGCTTTGTTGCCTTGTGCACCTCCTGCCTTTCTAGTCTGCATCAATCAATCCTTTTTCTTTTTGTTCCTTTTCTTTTTATGCAATAAGCATGACAACTTTTTATCTACTGATTTTAAGGGGGAACTTCAGTTTGCAATACTGTAGGTCTCATAATTTCAATGCAGTTCCACATACCTTGGAGGAAATACTGTATGTTACAGCGCCACTGAGTGACAGTTATGCGAGCTTAATAAGATCCCACTATTATAATCAACTAATAATAGTATTACAGTACCTGGGTAAGTCTTGCGCTTCAGGTGTGGGGGGTCTGGACAGGCCATGAGTGGATGCAGTGTAAGGTGGGAATACCACTCGTAAGACACTTTGGGTTTCTTCATCATGTTCACGATGTGGGGTTTTGGAAACCTTGTGGCCATTCGTCAGTTTGCTAGATCTCCCTACAAGTAAAAAAGAAACATTGGTGAGATAAAATTGTGTTATTTGACAACAAAAATATGTAATGTAAATTTTGTGAACTATAAAGCAGTAATCTACATTTTTAAAATTCATGCTTTTATTTTCTGTATTTTTGTAACATGTATGTTTTTTGTTGGAGGGGTCTGGGAGGGCACATCGCTTTGATGACAGATTTTAAAAACTTTTGCCTTACCCTGGACGGCCCCTGCCAACAAAGAATTATGTCCAAAGATTGAAAATAAAATAAATAATAATTTTCTGGTCATTTTGGTCTTGCTGTAAATTACTGTACATGCCTTTGAATTGCATTATACCACAATTTAGAACAGGGTTGTGAACTACCACACTAAAAAGTAAATACTAGTTTCAATCTGAAAAGGTCACTGATTATAAAGTTCATACCTGTAGAAATATTTCCCTCTAAAATACTGTCAAAACAAAAACCACTGTTTCTGGTTTAAAATGCATGCTATCGAAATAAAGCCCAAAACTGAAAGTGCACAATAACCCTGACAATATATTAAGCATTTCTCATAGTTTGCAAACAAAAATAACCACCAAAATCAAGGAAAACTCACAGCTTGGTTGGAAGGTGTGTTCAATGAAAACTATATACAGGTATTAATTTACTCTTCCAAAACACAATGAGGTACTTTCCCTTTCAATAGATGTTACCTGGCACCCACAAAAGGAACTGGACTCTATATTAATTGCCAAATGGCTGGACGTTTATTTAGTTAAATACATACAGTGTGTCATGCAAATTGTACACAATTGGCAATTAGTTTTTCATTAAATGTCAGTCTTGACTGAAAGGGCTCATACTTCAAGAGAATCTTGAAAACCACAAGTTCCATAAGACTTAAGCCAAATAAATGAAACATATCAGTTGATCATCCTCGTTTAAACAAAAAAGTTGGATGAGGGCCTTTTTATTTTGTGAAAACTATCTTTTTCAACTGGGAAAGAGCAAGACTAAAATATTGCAGGCCCGTGGAACTTAGAAATCTGAAACTAAATGATGCCAAGATAAAGCAAAATCACATGGAAAATTTAGCCTTTTTGGTTACACTAAGCCAAAGAAGAAAAAACATGATGGGGCTTAAAAGAAGCTGAGGGGCAGGGTTGATCAAGCGATGTTTTTTTTTCTCTTGGCCTAAAGAACTTTCTCCTTTGTACATCTGCTGATTTTTAGGAGGAGGTTTGGAATTAAGTATAAACTACTCGAGTAGAAATTTAAGGTGAATCTTCAGGGGTCGATTTCACAAAGAGTTTGACTAGTACTAGGATATATTTAACACTTCAGGCTAGTCCTAAATTAGGCAATTAGGGCGAGTAACTCGTCTTAACTCGAGACATGACTAGTCTTAACTCTTTGTGAGTTTAGTTTTGGGATTAATCGCCCAATAATAGATTTACTGGCAAGTGATCCAATAGGTATTTCAAGTGCTGTGGAAATTCAGAAAGCCATAATTACCATTTAGCTGTGCCGGCTTGATTTGGATTGGTGGTATGACTTGAGGGACCGGGCCCAGACTTGATGGCGGTGTACCCTGTATTTCATTCAGGCTGCCCCTTCCACTGTCAAATGGGGCGCTGACTAAACGGTCTGGTCCAGATAATGAGGAGTCATCCCTCCCATTTAATGGTACGCTCCTATCAATGCTTGTGACAGAGTGACGCGGGCTGGAAGGTGGGGTTGCACCATTAATGGGAGGGAGGGGATGAGTTGTGGAGATTGGAGACTGAGTTGTTCTCGCACTTGCCGGGCGTGGACTTCGTGGGTCACTTTTTCTTTGCCTTGGCGACTCTCTTGGGCTGCTGTTGTGTGATTGAAAAACATAATATTTTAGATTTGAAAGAGTATAGAATGGTTTAAAGTTGTTCATGCAGTACTAAAATCCATCAGGCTATAAATCGATTAGGTATTTGGATGAGTGTTATATTTCTAGAAAGTTTAATTGTTAATGTAGTCTCCAGTATCGCAACACTAAATACTGTACACCACAAGAATCAATGGAGAAGAGATAGCGTCACAAAAACATTTGATCACTGCCCTCTACTGATGGCTATCTCAAAAAACAGCGTCACCAATCAAGGCAACCAATTGGCTGAAAGTTTGCGCATTGTGTACAAACACGCTTGTTTCCATTGTTCGACCCTCACGATGGCAGCCAATGCAAGGATATCTGTACCACACATAATCAATATTTTTACTTTCTCTCCAAACACAACCAAAAGTTTTTTCTTTGCCCAAACAAACCAAACCGCTCCCTTCTTAATGAAATAGTTCCCTTTGCACTTTCTAAGGTGTCGCTTATAATAGTTGGACAAACATTTGATGTGATGGCTGGTGCAGAAATAACAATGGCAGGGTGTTGGTAGAGGCTTCTTTAAGGACCCTCGAGACCCCTCTCTCTGGGGTAAATTTAGTAACCCCTTGGGCCGGATGCCTGACAAAGTATACTCAACTGATAATAGACACTTAGGTGTTTCTTTGTTAAACACCGATTGGAATATAACTGTTCAGTTATAAGGTGAATGGTAAAGGACCAGCCGTCGGTTTCACAAAGAGTTAGGACTCGTCTTATCTTGAGTTAGGACGAGTAACTCGTCTTAACTTAGGATTAATCTTAAGGTCCGCATGCTACAGTACAGGCTTGGGACTCGTCCTAAGTCCTAAGATTAGTCTTAAGTTAGGAAGAGTTTTGGGTAGGTCAACAATTGTTGGTCAACAATTGTTGTGCCCGTTTTTTCTGTAAAACTTAAACTTTAATACATGATAAACCTCCTTAGCTAGGGACCACAACAACTACCATTCAAACTCATGCATCAGGCAGTGAGTCAACATCCTAACCATAAAGTGCCCCCCTCCCAATTTATCAATGTTGGCTGTCAATAGCAATACTGAATCTGTTGAACTTCAACTTATTCAAAACACTTAAGTGCATGGAATTTTTTCGATTTCATTTGATTTGTAAAGTCTTTCTCATTTAGCCTTTGAGAAAAACTCTGCTAGGGTTGAAACGTCAGGCCATCAACAATCTTTTTGCATTTATACCATAGGTCCTTTTGGTTGGTATGCAGTTTGTCACAGCTAAATCTATTTTCTCATTTAATCAGATTTGATAAGACTCTATGGCCGCGTCCTACTTGGTGGCTGTGGCTGTTGCTGTTGCTAAGAGTGGTACTAAAGACATGTTGACATGGTGATCCAGCTGTAGCCGTAGCCGCAACTGGACACAGTCTGCCTGGCATTTTGCAAGGAACAAGATCCACTAAACCTATCCCAAGGGTAAACATCAGGTTGGTCATCCAAGTGACAAAAGAGATAATGTGTGTTTTGACAATCCAGCCGATCCCTCTATGGCCTGAACACGTACATTCAATATTGACTGAGCTAGGACAATTATGTAATCTCTGGTCTTGCAATGAACCCCTTGAGCAGTCTTAAGAAGGGGGATGGTTTGACTGCTTGAGCACTAAGTACACACACAAACAGAGTTATAAATAGAGAATGATCAGGGCTGTCACGTTCTATCATAGATCAATGGTCCTTGCTCATTTGGTCCTAACATGGAGGAAGGAAATTGTCCTACCATAGCAAATCTTGTCTTTGCTCTATGGTCCTGCAATACCTTAACTTTGTTTCTTTGAGGGCCTTTTAAAGAAAACTTCCATCCACCCACCTCCCCGAAACAAAAATAACCGAATGAAACCAGATTTAATCCCTGCTATATTTGCTTCATAATTCTTTTTTTACTTTTGTGTTTTTCATCTGCTAAATAAAATTGAACGGTAGAAATATCAAAGGCTCATACAATTCTATTACTAATGTCATATACAGTCTCTGTAAACACCTACTGCAACTTCCCTCCCCCAAAAATAAAGTTAACGTTTAATCCTTTGTAATCAAATGCACATGTTTAATTTTTGTAAAGCATGCATACAAAATATATATGATGTATGTCACCGCTGGACAATTGATTTTGAAATTACATTGGCAACTACAAATAAAGAGGCTGTATATACACTTTCCTGCAAGAATAAAAATTGTTTTCTGTAAACTTGCTGTACATGTACGTCCTAGAGGGGGTTCTAGAACAATATTGCCCAGGGTCCTAAACCCAATAAGCCAATTACAAAGGTCCACTCTGTTAGAATAATATTGACAGTTGCTATTTGATTGACCACCAGTAACTACCCGCTGTGGCGTGAGCACACAGATCAATAGATGAGGTTTGACCGTTATGTTGACTTCATAGCTTGGGCTAGTTCTGTGGTGCCGAAAAGTAATCACTGAACAAAACATTGAACCATAGAGAAAGGACAAACGTCAAGAAAAATATCTTAATTTTCCCCAGTGCATGTGAAATACCAGGAAGTTTTTTGTCAAAGACTGTTTATTACACTTTTGTGTGGAAACACATGTAGGGAACAAGCAGTTTTAAATTGACACTGAAGAATGAACTATTTTAACCCCTTTTTAGAGAAGTTATAAAAAAATTGCTCAAGTGTTTTTCTGTAATGGCTGTATAGGAAGGGTTGAAAATGGTTGATTTTTGTATGGCCGATTTTTTTAACCACAGTTGTAACTAAGGCTCCGCCTTGGGTTCAATCAGTATTTTTGAAAAAATTTACTCTTTCACTACGGGACTTCAAACAGAATGACAGTGCCTAAGACCATAGACAGAGCCAAAGCATGAGCCTAATGGTTTCAGAATTGGCCTATTTTCTGTGGTTCACCTTTAGAAGTTTAAATTCAGTGATATAAGTATCAGCATGGAGTAAGGAAACAGGGTGCCTAATGCTAATACATAACTCCTGGGGAACTTTTAGTCTATTCGAACTCCTTGAATGTTCGGTCTACATGTATACGAACAATAATCTTACTCTTTCGATCTCTTCCACGATGTTATTGTGTAAATCCAAAACAGGTACTATTTGACTTGTACTCATAAATATCACTTTTGAATTTTACACATTTCAATGAAAACCATCAAAATTCTGTGCTTTTCTACACAAGATGAACCCCAGCCTGCAGCCAAGGTCAAAGTTGTCTGGCCTGACTAGGTCAACCCTACTCCCACTAGAGAACTCCAGGGAGTCAGGGAACTAAGGAAAATACCTGGAGGCAGGCTAAAGCAGTCACATTCTTGGAGTTTACTCAGGTGCAGTTTGAGGTGAAAAGGCAAACACTTCAACTATTTCAAGACATGTTGCTGCATAAGATATAACTTTAAGGGTTGTCCTCTGTGGTGAAATGGTGTACTCATTACCATTTAGGCCTATCGCTCCATGCAAAAAATAACAACTGTAGTCATATCTCCCACATCCCAAACACCCACTGGGCTTTGCTCAAGTTGGGTTACCCATTCTTACACTGCAACATTTCCAGAAATAAAAGATTATAAAGGCCCCTGTTTTACACTACTGTATACGTTTTACTATGAATTTATGAAAATATTTTCAGATTGTTTTATCTGCAGATCGAGGAGAGTTTCTGTTTGAAGGAAATAATGCGAGAGGAACAAACTATTGAAAACTAAAGTAACCAACAATATATCTGCATGGGGGAAATAAAAACAGTATAGAAAAGTAGGTATACTTCTGGTACATCCTGAATATATTATCCCCACTGGTTGGTTTTTCTCAGTTGGCATTTTGAGCATCAGTTGGCAATATTGAGCACTAAATAAAGTATAACGAGGGCATCCAGACTAAAAGAAATTCACTTTGCCGACCAAATATTATTATTTTTCTTAAGCACACGTTTTTGCAAAGAAAGTTTTTGTCGCTTCGAACAATATTAAATAAGTGTGGGGTTCTGTGCTAGGCACGTTAGGCTTTCATGAAAAACTTAAGTACATGTAGCAGCGGGCGTATGCATAAACTGTCTTCCATACGACCCCTGATTTCATCTCTGAGAGGGCAAGGCCTTTTTTATTTTGCAAAGAGAACTTCGACTTGAAAATCGTAAATTCTAATGGGAAACGAGCACCAAGGCCAAAGCAGAGAGCCAACAGAGCCCTGTTGCTTCATGGTCGGATGTTGTTTGCTAAAAATTGCTTTCAGTTTTGAAAAAAAGAAACTGCTGCTAAAAAATCAAATAAAAATTAAAAAAAACTAGACATAATTGCAGAGCTGTTTCGTTAATAAAATTTTCAAATTGTCCCTCTCAATTTGAAATTCTCTTTGCATCAAAGCAGTTATGACAGTCCAGCCTATTTAAAAAAATAATTTGGCTTATACCAAGTTCAGATAGCAATTTATGAATTGAAGGTGCAAAAATTTAAAAAATCATAAAAAATTATGTGATGACGTCATCATGACGTCGTTTCACAATTCACAAGAACTTGTCAATATCCAACAACCTACCAAGTTTCAACATAATCGCATAATTACTTCGGGAGTTATATTAGTTCAAAAAGTGCACCTTTAAGGCCGCGTCACGTGACCCCCAATGACGTCATTGATCTGAAACTTCACACATATGATGGCTGCCTGACAGTTAACGTGTGTGTAAAATTTGAAGTGATTACAAAAAACTTCACCACACACATCTTCAAAAAGTTCATTTTGACGAATTTTCAACCTGCCGCTAGAGGCCGCTGTTGCATTTTGTGACGTCATTGGTATTTTTTTTGAACTGCCCACCCTTGCCAGGCACTAACATCGGTAAAAGCAACTTCATGTCTTTTGCCAATTTTGAATTAGAGGGCCACTTCCGGTTTCGACCGGAAGTAGAGGTCATGGGAGGTCACGCACACGAAACAAAATGAAGACCTAATTTATCCCTACCCAATCCCGCAAACAGAAACCTACGGTCTCTTGTGGCTGATTTGTTATAAATTTTCAAACATTTAAAACACAACACCTTTAAGATGTCGTCACGTGACTTGTGATGATGTCATAATGACATCCTTGTTTTGCAATGATCATTGCCCCAATACCTTTCATCCCTGAAAGTTTCATTGCAATTGCTCTTTGGGAACCTTGCAAATCAGCACTTATATGAAATTTTTCTGAAGATGACAAATAAAAAAAAAAATAATAATAAAAAAAACTTTAACAAAAACAAGAGCTGTTTCGCTGCGCTTCGCTACGAAACAGCTAAAAAAAAACCTAACTACCCCAGACTACACTACCTCTTCCTTGGTGAGTCTCCACTGGTTCTGACATTTCTCTCTGCGGTCACACCATCTAGGAATATTGACATGCCATGTTGAGTGGATGTCGCTCTACGCTGGGGTGACACACGGCGATAATCACTTGAATGTCTTCGTTCTAAACAAATAAAAAATAGTTTTCAAAGTTCTTAAGAAAGTATCATTGGTTTTTTCTATACGTGTATGGTTACAAAAATCAGCAAAACTTGCACACATCTGAGATCTAGTAAATTTGTCGATGTTCAACCCCAAATTATTTACAATTGAGCCAGTTAGTTTCCCTTGTGGTTTACTACTTGATATTTTAAATAAGAAAGTTGCATCCCCTTGATAAGGTGAACCCTCTAGTTTTATGGCTTTGCTTACCGCGGAATTCTGCGATTTACTGCATATATAGAATCATTCATTAAAGGAACACGTTGCCTTGGATCGGTCGAGTTGGCCTTTGAAAAGCGTTTGTAACCATTTGTAATAAAATGCATATAGTTAGAAAGATGTTTTAAAAGTAAAATACAATGATCCATACACATTTGCCTCAAAATTGCATAGTTTTCCTTTTAGTTTGCGAACTAACACGGTCGGCCATTTATGGAAGTCAAAAATTTGACTCCCATAAATGGCCGACCAAGTTTGTCGACGAGGTAAAAGGAAAACCACGCAATTTTGAGTGATACATGTGTGGATCATTATATTCTACTTTTAAAATATCTTTCTAATCATATGCATTTTATAATAAACGGTTACAAACGCTTTTCAAAGACCAACTCGACCGATCCAAGGCAACGTGTTCCTTTATACGCCATTGAGTCCATTATCACTTTTTTTTTTTTAACTAGATACAAAAGGGAATTTTCGGTTGGTAAGCTTATTTTTGTCTTCTTTTAAAAGCAATTTGAAAGTAAGCTTGGGCGATATCGATTTATTTTATTCACGATATATCGCCGACAATATATCGTGATATTCGATATAATCGCGATTAATGAAATTTGACATCATCAGTCTTAAAACTCCAAGTGAAAGTTGTAGAAGAGACAGTCCTAGCATAAGAGAGGTGTTCTAATGACCTATTATTCTGGTTTTACTCCAAACCTATGGGGTGCAAGATGTCTCAGCTAGCAAATACATCGCGATATTTAATCGATATATCGATATATCGCGATATATCACGATATATCGTGATATATCGATATTTCGATTAAAACCAAATCCATCCGATATCGAAATCGTGTCCAAATTAATATCGCGATATTCGATAATATCGTGATATCGCCCATAAGCTTATTTGAAAGTGTTCCCGACAGTGTTCCTGGGTACCTGGGTATCTGCATCTTGCTGAGGAAAGCTACTACAATTATCAGTTTCTACTATGTATGCCTTGTTATTGTGGGTATTCATAGTATGTTCAGAAACAAACTATGACCCCACCTTACAGACCCCTGTTGTTAGCATTTAACCTACCACTATATCAGACATTTTAGATTCCTGCTGCTTTGATCCAAAGATCAAAAATTCACTCTTGCAATCATTAATTTAAAATTGTCTTAAAGCTTACCATGTTTTCTTGTGACCTCATAAATGATGGATGTAGTGAGGTTCCTTGCTGATGGGGTGTAGTTATTAGCAATGGAATCACTGACATTACGGCTATGCTTCTGCTCTTTGGTTGGCACTGCCTGGGTGAAAGCCCCTGGTTGGACTATCTTAGGCTTCTCACTGAATGCCGGCTGGAAAACAAAAATGCATCAAATGTGGAGTTAAAGAAACTGGGTGAGGGGATTTAAAGCCATTATACACTTTCGGTAAACAATATTGTCCATGTCCCACACTTCGGTATCACAACTTATATATAAAATAACAAACCTGTGAAAATTTAGGCTCAATCTTTATCGGAGTCGGGAGAAAATAACGGGAAAACCCACTCCTGTTTTCGTGCGTTTCGCCATGTCATGACATGTGTTTTTAATAAATCCGTAATTCTCGCTATCGAGAATCGATATTGTTTTAATGTTTTCTCACAAAGTAAAGCATTTCATGGAACAATATTTCAAGAGAAGTCTTTCACCATTACCTTCTGTAAACCCTGTAAATTATTTGTAAATCTGTGAACCTTTTTTTTTTTTCTGTACTGAAAGTGTATAGGCCTATTGGCTTTAATAGATTGAAATTTGCATCGGGATAAAGAATATTAATTTCTTGTTTCACACATACACACTGATGTGTGTTAGCACTGTATACTCGGTACTTTCCCAGAGCTCTGTGAAAAAAATTTCACGTAGGCATATAACTCAGGTGGGATTCAAACCCACGACCTTTGCAATTCTAGTTCACTTTCTTACCAACTGGACCAACAAGATTGCCCAGTAGCTAGAGGCAGTTCGAATTCTATTTTTTAGCAGCGTGTACCGCAACGATTTAATACATGGAAATTTGCATGGACGAGGTGAATAAAACCGACTGCTCATTGCAAGAAACTTTCCTGTCATTACCATAGACGGAGATTCACAATCTTTTAATTTATTGAACGGCTCTTGAACTATGAAATATCCTGACTGTAAATTATTTATTTTATAATCTTCACCAAAAATTACTTTGATTTTAGACATATGGAGTCAGCAGAAGTACCTGTATAACACACATTGTGATTGATAAGAACAAACATATTGGCATATTATAGAAGCATATATTGACACTAGCAAGTGATGCATTGTTTTTAAAAGCAAAGTTTAAAAAATCTACTCCAACGAATGGCAAAAGTCATAGATTCAAATCTCATCCGAGTAATATGCCAGTGGATTTTGCTATACACACATCGATGTATGGGTAAAATAAACTAATATTCTTTATCCCTTGTATCCCTGGTTGCACTTCTACAGTACACAACCTGTTCATTCCAACATCAAACCCAGCATTCCACTCCTTATTTATAAAATATTTCGTTTTGCAGAAGGTTCATCTCTGCATATCTCCTTTCAAATAAAACAAACACAAATTTGCGACAATAAAATAAAACCAATCCAAGAAATACATCTCTCTAAGCCCCAGCCATCACAAAGCGTCTCTGTAGCCATAACAATACATGATTGATAGGCAATGTCACACTACAGGCATTAATGGTATCCGTTCTAACGCTTCTTCTCATGACGCAGGGTAAACGCTTCCTCCTCCTAGCCATACGGACCATTTCCTGGCTTTACAATTCGCTCTCAGCTGGCTGTATTCTGTCTTGGTGTGTCTGTCCAGGCAATTTTATAACATTTCTTTTGCTTTTGTGGCAATCGAGTGGAAAATGAAATGCGATTTGCATTTTTTTATTTTTTTATTTTTTTTATTATTATTATTCATTCGTCCAATACAAACAAACCAAAGTTACAATAGCACTAAGCAAAAAAATTTGTTTATATTCCCAAAATGGCTTTTCTGAATTTGAAGACTTGTATTATTTAAACACACAAAAAATGCATTTTTTGTTTTTCAATTGTTTTGACCTTTGAACAGGTTATTTTAAAATCTGTGTTTTTACAGATTTAAAATATATTTGCTTTAAATTCTCAAAATGTGTGTTTAAGTATGTTTGTACCATAAAGACAAAACATTTGTTGGTTAAAAGGCAATTTAAACAATTACCATGGTGACCCATGATGTAAATTTACAATTAACTTGGGTTAAATATTAGCCTAAATCATTTTGCTTTAAACGGCACAAGTACTATTTATATTCCTTTTTTACCCCAGAAAGTCCCTTTCTGAAATTCACATAATTATGCTAAACATAAATGCAAGATCCAGCATACATCATCTGACATCCATATATGCACACTTAATAATTCAAACAACTCAACCATGATGCTGGAAGCCCAGGTATGAAATTGAAAGAAAAACTACCAAGCTTGCAAAGCAAGTAGGAAAATAAATGTTCACCCCTCACACAAAATAATTGTAATAACACGTCCATGTAGTATACAGTTACTGTTTTCTTTTCTATAGACAACACACATGAGCTATTTCTAAAGATCCTTACTGTACAATCCCAGGGAGTTTAAAGTCCAAAGCAAAATCTTGTGATACACAGTCACAATTTTACACAAACGAAACGTAATGCAATACTATGGTCAGCTATCTCTTTACACCGTGTTAAAATCTACTTGTTATAATTTTCTGATCCATTTTTTTATCTCCATATTTCATGTAGTGTAAGCCCCTTTGTCAACTTTAGTATTTAGGCTTTTACAGATATCTATTTTAAAAATGTAAATTTGCAAACTTACATAATGTATGTTATGTCTGTATCATGTCTCACAGTATCATGTTTCACATTTGACCGTTTTGATAACATTTACAAAACCTAACATTTACAAAACCGTCTTTAAAGACACTGGACACTATTGGTAAATGTCAAAGACCAGTCTTCTCACTTGCTGTATCTCAACATATGCATAACATAACAAACCTGTGAAAATTTGAGCTCAATCGGTCATCAAAATTGGGTGATAATAATGAAAGAAAAAACACCCTTTTCACACAAAGTTGTGTGCTTTCATCCAGATGCTGGATTTCAAGACTAAGGTCTTGAAATCAAATTCGATGAAAATTACTTCTTTCTCGAAAACTACATCACTTCAGAGGGAGCTGTTTCTCACAATGTTTTATATTATTAACCTCTCCCCATTACTTCATTACCATTCTACATCCATGTCGTTACCAAGAAAGGTTTTGTGCAAATAATTATTTTGAGAAAGTACCAATAGTGTCCACTGCCTTTAAACACGTAAAACGCTTCCACAAATCAGAACAATTGGTTTTTGAATACTTTGACTTATGTTGGAACACTTCTTTAACACTTGAATCCTGCCGCAATTATGTTCATTCAAATGACTGTCTGCATCAAGTGGACAATTCCTGAGAGCAAACTACCAGTTCCTATCAAACGATTATTTGTTACAATAATAAACTGCACTTATATCAAGCGCCTCACACAAATGTCCCAAAGAGCCTGACCAATAACTCTGGCCCTTGGATCTATAATCCCGGCCAAAATGCTTGGGCCACCCATTCCTAACGTTATATACACAACAATTCCATGTGCACTTCCCATTCCCCCCCCCCCCCCCCCCCCGGCTCAATGTTGACTGTAACTCAGAACACAATCTGCAATTGGAACCAACATTGAAAGGGGGCAGGGGGGCCCAACGAGATATGGCCGGGATTGTAGCTCAAAGGAGGCAGGCATATTGAAATGATGGCATGGCCACTTTTTGATAACCCATGGAGTAATCCCCTCAGTGCTAAAGATAATAGTAGATCAAAGACCATGACTTATTTTGTTTGGAATTTATTTTTATGTTTCATTTTTTACCAGAGATCCAAGTCTGAAATTTGCTCATCTCGCTACATGTAATCTCAATCAAGACCAAGCATAAAACCAGACAACTTAAAAAACAAAGGGGGGAAAAAAGAGTTAAAAGTCCGGTTCATACTTCCTCCAAATGCGAATGCGATACAAATTTTGACATCACAAACTCACATAAAATTAATTTGCAACAGTTGAGCTATGTTCAACTCCTGCAAAACATTTGCTGCGAAAACAATCAAATGCTGTCAAAATCCGCTTTCCACTCACATTCATGGGAAAGATTAACCAAACTTTACAGTCAACATTAGGCAAAGACAAATTTGTATAATTTACTAGGAAATAATACAGACATAAATACCACAAAGGTCAAAAGCTCAAGATAAGGTGATAACTTACCCTTATGAAAACTGTATTTTAAATACAAAGTTAAAAATAAATTGCTAGGTTCATTGTATACTACTGTACTTACATGTACTCCTGGTTATTTAAATAAATAACCAAGAGTAAGTACAATAAATATATACAATATTGTATTTACTTTTGGTTTTCAGATGTGTCAGGAAAAACCCTTCATATTTTTGACAGATCTTGACTCTCATTTGGGACTGACCAACTTTCCTCTCTATAACAGAATGTTGTAATATCAAGCAAACAAAGAAACATGCCGAGGTAGAAAACGAGATCCAAGACTTCAGAACATACTCTGTATTAAGCAGAACCTCTTTAACAGTGCTCTTTGAAGCAAGAGCAGACTGTACTGTGTTTTATTTTCAAAATGCAGTTAAATAATAATTAGGTCCAATGTACAATTGTGTGTACTTTTTGATAACCAGGTGTTTTTCTGGAGAACAATGTCATATATTTTTGTCTTGTACATGTTCTAAAACACTTGAGAGCCTAAACAAACCACTGGTACTTGACACAAAAGGGAGCCTCCTTCATTCACAAAAAACATACACAAGCTCAAAACTAGATTTATGTGGTCATCAAGTAGGGCCCTACATATAAGAAGAGCTTTCAAATAAGATTTAACAGCAGCAGGGCCTGTCCACATTTTCTTAAGACATCCCACCAAACTGATCTCAGTGTTTCCAATGTTCTCGTTGCGAGAACAATAGCAAAAGGACCAGTGAGTGGGATGCCTGCTAACGTCTCAAAAGTTTCCTGATTGGCCATTTAGAGAGAATTTCAAATTCTATCCATTGATGTCTAAACTGGAATTTACCAAGCAAGGTATGGAGTTTCATTTTAAAAGGGGAAAAGCCATTTCCATTTTGCCAAAGTGCACTTCCATCGTAAAACTACGAGATCATTTATGAAGGGAGGGCACCAAGGCTATGCCAAATCTGCAGCAACAGATAGCAGCCTGCACGGCCTTCATGTTATTCCAGGCCTGCTCCATGTTATTCCAGGCCTGCCCAGAAGACAGTTATGAAAGGCTAAATCATACTTTTACAAGCAAAGATAGCCAAATTGAGCTAATTGACGATTGAGTAATTACCTGAGGTGCACTGAGTGGAGGCAGGTGAGATATGAAGTCAGGTCGATACAGAACCTCAAACTCATTGGGCTGGCAGATCTGGTGACGAACACCCTGATATAAAAAATAGGAAAATAACAGGTTACCATCAAGTAAGATTATGAGATTTAAAAAGAGCCAGCAGGTTGAAACCATCCAGGAATTGTAAGTGTTTATCAAAGTTGACGACATTCTTCAAATACTGGTGGTGGTGGTTGGGGGGGGGGGGGGTCTGCTGGATTTTTCTTTAAGTGGCACTGACTATAAAACGTTAACAAATTGCACTGGCAACATTTCAATAATTCTCTGATGGGGTATTTTTTGTGGAATTTCTTATGGATAACTATTATATGGAGCAAATTGAACCAGTGAGATTCTATTGACTGATGAACTACTAATATCGTTTTAAATGTCACTGCTGGGACAGGAAAAAAATGTGCTGCGGCAAAAATTTACAAATTCTTTGATTCAAAATTATTAATAATAATAATAATATTAAACATTTATATAGCACTCTACGGAGAACAGAGCGCTTTACATGAGACTATGACAACAAAACAAAAGAAAAACAAACAAACTAGGATGGGTGGGGAAAAAGAAATGTCTTGAGGAGGCTTTTGAATACAGGCAACGAGATCGCCTCTCTCAGACCCGCGGGGAGCTCATTCCATAGGCGAGGGGCAGCTATGGAGAATGAGCTATCCCCAGCTTTTCTGGTTGATTTTGTTTGAACTCTGATCAATAGTTATAAATAACAGTCTTGATGACTTAACAAATTCTTTAATTGGTATATATGCAATCAAACAGTAATTAGTATTGGCTGATTAATGATTGACTTCATCACACTATATTGGTTCAGGGTAGTCTAATTAACAAATCAGAAGCCTGGCAAATTACACTGAGGGCAATTATTAACATCGCTTTGTATAAAATCAATCGGTCAACACAATGTTGCTCACACTGTGTGCCACAAAAAAAACATGCAGTGTGTTGAATGTAATCGGTTTGGACCAAGGTTCTAGTTAAAAGACTGGACTGGTAATTATCAACTACAAAAACTAATTAGTTTCAATGTGATAGCTCACTCATTAACTTAGTTCATACCAGCATAATGCAGTATACATTTCCACTGTAATTGTCAAAAATAGCATTTTAGAGGCGAAGTATACCTTAGTTTTTTTTAACCATTCGGTTGTTTTAATTTAAAACTAACCTTTGACAATTAAATTTTAAAAAGTGGTAGCGTTTTTGCGACTTCACCAAAAAACCTGAGCAAATATGTTTACAATGGGAAGAATAATCCCTCGTAGGAATACAATATGCTTCTCACATCACATTCAAATTATTTAAAAGTGAATTGTTTCTCAAAATGCTTTATTTATACTATCGAAAGTTGCTGTAGGCTTCGAACCCAAAGTTGTAAACTATTACCATTAATTTTAAGAGTGGAATTTTTTCCTGGCAGGGCTGAGCATTGCATAATAATAATAACCATCCTAACTAGTAGCTGAGAAGCTGAGTTGCGGAGAACGCAGCTACAAAGTGTTCAAGAAGCTGGCATGCCATGGGCAACCAGCCACATCAACACATGACCACAACACAGCCAGAGAGCAAAAGTGTCAGATTTTTCAATAGGAAGGAAAACTGGAGAGCACAAAGAAAAACTATTGTGGCATATGAAAGAACCAATAGCGCTTCATCACGCATTGGTGTAGGCCAAAAACTAATACCATATAATTTAATTTGTTCCTTAAAACAATGTACAACTCACTGCTTTCTCAGTCCTCTGCAGGGGGGGGGGGGGTGGAATCCACAGAATTTATTTTAAGTATGGAAACAGGGGACATTTATATTAAAAATTAAAACCTGTCAAACCATAACTGTTAATTTTTGACACCCTGTCTGAAAAACTTAATTCAAGCAGCCGTCATGAGTGAAACATATCCAATGCGATCATTACATAGTACCTGTTAATCCATGTACAAATGACCATCTGTGGGTGCACTTCAATTTTACAAGCGCTGAATCATTCAAGAACTTGTGCAAACAGAAACTATGGGGATGAGTGTCGGCCATGAGTATTTTTGCGTGATGAACGAGAGTTTGATGGGCGAGGGTTTGGGTCTGGAGTGTAATAGATTCAACAAAAATATCCAAAATAGTCAGCTGTAATTGAAAATTTAGGTACTTCAAAATGTGTGAAGTCTACAAATAAATAAAAATTTGTGGGAGATTCGTTCACTTCCCGCTCTGGTTATAAACCAAAGTATATTTTTACCACTCTTGGTGGCTGCATTTCACAAACAACCCAACGATTTCTTGAACATATTCATGTATCCTCACGTCAGCGCAAAAATGTTGATTTTACAAAAACGTTGTTAACTCTCACGAAAATGCTCTGTGAGAATCTTGGAGTGTACTTGTTTTGTGTGTACATCAGGGCTATTTTAAAGGCAGTGTACACTATTGGTAATTACTCAAAATAATTATTAGCGTAAAACCTGACTTGGTAACGACTAATGGGGAGAGGTTGATAGTATAAAACATTGTGAGAAACGGCTCCCTCTGAAGTAACGTAGTTTTCGAGTGAAGTGAGAAGACTGGTCTTTGACAATTACCAGTAGTGTCCAGTGTCTTTAAGTGAGATGCAATGGTTTGACAATTTCAAACTCGCACGTAAGGCAAGTGCTGTTTGAGGAGACATTATCTCCTTTCCCATAGAAGCAGAGGATATAATTGTGTTTTTTAAAACGATGTAGTTCTGCATGGAAAAACAACTGTTTTTTTTCTTCTATACATTATAATTAGGTTATTCTATACCATCATTCAGGGTTACACTGACATGATACTTCCTTTAATATTATCAAAAGTTATAATAACGTTATTGTATTTAACTGTTCTACTCATCCCCCCAACTCCCCCAATTAAACAAACAGATGAACTTTCATGAGTACTTTCATTTCTTATAAAAACATTCATATCTCGTAACAAGAGTTGGGTGAAACTGTTGAGATAAAACAAAGATAATGTTTTGTGAGGCAAGACCAAGGGTAATGCCATTACAAACCAGTCCTCATCAGTGACCAACATTTAAAGAAATGGCGGTCCTTATTTTGTGATCTTCATTTATAGACTGATCCTTATGTTAGTGGTCAACCTATTTTTTGGCTTCATGACTGGCACCCCCAATCAAAGATATTTACAAAATAAGGAGATCGCTTTACATTAGAACTACATTGTAAATAGCTCACTTGGTAAACGTGCTGGCACGACAACCCAGGGGTCGGTGGTTCAAATCCTGCTTTGTAAATTTTCATTTGTTCAACCCATGAAATCCAGACTTGTCCCTGTTCTTTTGACTTCACTCATACTTAACACTGTTGAACATGCTTGTGCAAATTAAAACATGTAATGTATTGTAAGTGAACAATTTGGACACCCATTTTTTTAATTTCCAGAAAATGTTGACACCCTTTTACAAAATCCTGGCTGATACCTTGGTTCAACCCATAGTTATTGGAAAATTACCAAGTCAGATCCTTTTTGGTTTTATTACTTGAGAAATACGAGGACTGTAGTGAATTGTCAATGTTCATAGTGTGCTGAGGATGCACTGCTTGTTTCAATGATAAATCAGATTGATGAATCAACACACTGGAGTTGGACTGTTATTAATCTTTAGGCTTGGGGTTCATCTCTGTCTGTTTGCTCACTACTCTTGTTATATATCCCTTATGCAAACATGATTCAACATTAACAAGTGAGTTATTATCTGATCAGCAACGCTCACTCCCCACGTATACCTATGGCTACAGTTGCTATGCATTTTCGGCAATCGTAAACAATGACTCCCTGGCTTGCACACTCAGCCGCCACATTCTGGCATCATGTGCCCTAATTATTTCTGTTTAGACTCCATGTGCATTTTTCAATTTAACCCTCCTACAGTCTGATCCTTCAATATCATCCTCTGTGGTTTATAATGATAGAAAAACCATGAAAATTAGCCTGCAATATTATATAATATGGTGAACACATTTACACATGATGTGATTCTGTGCACAGTTGTGCCACCAGACACGTACACTTTTAATGAACTCGCTGCCAGAAAATGTTATAAAGGAGGACACATTCATGTCAATCAGTAAAATTTTTTGATGTATTGACAACCTTGGTTGCTAATTATTCTCGTCATGTTTGCAAGCAGTCTGCTGCATCGAGTGTTCGATTTGAATCCCAGTTGTGACACTTGTGTCCTTGAGCAAGGCACTTAGCCATAATTGCTTATCTTAACCCAGGTGTATAAAAAAACCAATGGAACCTGGAGAGGGCTGGACAATATACGTGTCAGATTAACCCCTCAGTGCTAATTTATGAAGCTTGGGTTTGTATGCTCCTGGTTGAGAAAGTTTTTAAAAAGTATGCCCGATGAACACAAAATGTTGTAAAGCACTTGATCTAGCTACTAGGATTATTTAAGAACCAATACTTTGTAATATCATTAAAAAACAAACTTAATCATTGCTACTCAAAAGAAAATGTTGCTTGATAAGAACTACAATGGCAGGGTTATTATCCCCCAAGACGTGTGCATGCATCTACGCAGAACAACTTTCACAATCAGACTTCTGAACACAAGATGTACCCGGGACAACTCAGCATTGAAGTTGACTACACTTTCAAACATATTCCATTTCATTACAAACAATTAAACTCCCAGCCTCAATGGTTACGAAAACCATGATCCATTAAGGACTGTGTAGTGTATCATTACATGTATTGCAAGTTGTCAACAGTTCCAAAAATAAACAGTCGTTAAGAAAACCAACAAAAGAGGTGATTCAAAAGAATCCGCAACAAAATGTGAATAACCTTAAATATCAAGCTTTAAACATCCGTTCACCCAAAACACTCGGAGAGTTCAAAGAGAATTCATGAAATAAAATAGCCAGGACTATAAGGTTTACATGAAATATGATAACAGAGGAAGAGAAAAGTACAGAGTACAGGTGACTCAAAAGTATCCGTGACAACAGAATGTGAATATAACCTTTCCAAAATCAAAAGATGCTATAAAACATCTATTACCAAAAAAAACACTGTATTTTCAAATACAATTTATGTGTGGAATGGTGTGGAGTCAACCTTACATGATTGCAAATTCTCACTGTGTTAAATAGAGCTACACTAAGACTTGGTTTACTTTTCAATAAACTGATTTGTTTTAAAGGGAACACAACAACAAATGTTTTTGTAAATCAATCATTTTTGCTATTTTTTTGCATGTGAATGAAACTCAACCCATTTAGAGCTTATTGAATGTATGTTTGCCATGGGGCTTTTCCCAAACCTCAGCTAAGGCTCCATCTCTGGGCTTCGTTTGATGATGCTGGTATAACTGTACAAAATGTATACACCTCAAAAATGATGACAGACCCGAGCTGGAGCAACAGTTGAGGTTTGGGAAAAGCTCAAGTCTTGCTTCCTCTGCTGAGTAGGCCTACCACACTTGCTTTAAAAAAAACATTTCTGGACATATGGTTTTCTGCACACACAAAAAAACAATAATTGGTGACCTGCAACTGCATAAGTCCACTTGGGCAGCGTTTATGGCGCAACTTGCCCCAACTTTTGTTTTTACCCTAGCAGAGTCTTTCTGTATTTTGTTATAATGCTATGAAGAAAAACATTAACCATGACCCATGAACTGTGTTTAGAAATAATGAATAAAGCAACAACAGTTCAACTCCATGCACCAAAGCAAGCAAGCCAAACTTTGCCTGCAGCAAGCTCACTATAAACCACTAGACTGTAGTCCTGGTAACACAGTAAATAAAAGCGGTGCTTCCTTTGAAACACCACCATGAAATAGTCCCATTGACAATAAAACTCTCTATGAATTACACAGAGGGAAAATCCCCCTGACTTTTCTGAAAACAGTTTTGTGCCCACAGAAAATCAGTGACTAAGCTTCATTCATTCAATGTTGCTAGTTGAGTTTAGGAATCGGCCTTTGCTGGGCCATAGTTATTCTTTCACTCACGGACGCTTTCATGCACAGCATGCAGTGCATGGAAGATTAACTCAGAAATCAATTTTGACTGTTTGGGCAAACTCTGGACATGCTTTGTGTGAAGAGAAGTAAAAAGTAGATAAAAATAAACCTGAAGATTGACAACTTATAGATCAATGACTTCCTGGCATTAAATTATCATTGTATTAATTCTAAATTCAAGTAACAACGGTCAGTTTTATTTGCTCCATGGTTTTATTTGGTAGTTTCCCTAGATCAGTCAAGCATTGCAGTCTTTTTCCAGCTCATTAAACAATACACTAAGCTCCAACAGGGAAGTCAAGCAGAAATATCAGAACAGGGCACTGATGTGCTATGCAGTAAGAACATCTGAATGGCAGGAAGACTGACTGAATAAAACCAAGAAACATTTGCAACTATCGGTCTCCTGAAATGTTGAACTTGTATAAACCACTAGTTCTATTCAGAAAAACCTCAACTCAAGAGAGTTAGGTACATGTTGTCTCCACAAGCCTCACTAGATTTAAAGTTTTTAAAACAAAATTGTACACTGTAGGCAACACTACAAATTCAATTTCTAAACCAAATTATAGAGCCCAAAATACAAATTTCTTTCCTAAAAAGCTTCAGAGTACATGTAACCTTATATGATGCCATACTTTTGTGTCTTAAATTTAAATTGTCACAAGGGTCACATATTTGTTTGATTGGTGTACATTTGTTGCATTAGTACTGCTGGGTAGCATGTTTGCAGTGTGGTGGTGTGTGTGTATTTGTAACCCTGATAAATTTTCCTCAGTTGGCATTTTGAGCCTTGGTTGATGTATCAAGCACTGCAAGACAGAGAAGGGCGTGTTCTCACTGAATGTTCCAAATGAAACTCCATTGTATTTCTACTGAGCCAAGTGCTTTAAAAGTTGCTAAAAATAAGTTTGTGACCTTGTATTTGGTCTAAGCATTATTGGCTTCCAAAAACCTACTTTCACCAGGAACAATTAGGGTCCTTGCAAAATGTTAGCATGGTTGCAATTTTTCTTTCAAAATACACTTTGTGTAATAGGAGAACACATTTTTGTAAGTTGTCCAAGGTCCCTTGGGCCTGGTAAAATCCTCTCAAACATTGTTAAGTTTGTCATCTGGACCTATGACAAAATCTTCCGTTAGCAGAAGTTTTGACCAAAGACGTGAGCGAAACCATCATGTGAAGGGAATCGTTATTTAGATAAAAAATCATTAGATAAAAAAGACAAACAAGTATATCCAATTTCAATCCATACCACATGAAACAAAGAACTACACTGAACTAAAGCAAACATCCCAACCCAAGGACAAGATGCACTGGAAACACTGCAACAGTATATTTCCCTCATTTAACAAAATCACAATAGTGCTTTCAATTTCTGTTCTTTGTTGTTTTTAATCGAGTAACCGTATTTCTTTTGTGAAGTAAAAAGTGCAGCCTCAGTTTACACGCATTCAACCTTGAATAAATTATTAATGCACTCCCCAATATATGTTTTTTTATTTTCACAACAGAACCTTCAATTTCTGTTTTTATGCATACAAGTAGGACTTTCCAAATAATGAGAGTGCACTGGGAAATGGCACAGTGCGACTTTCAGCTCATTTCATCGTGACAGTTCACTACTGCACTACTGCGCAAAGAGCATTGTATCATTTTTTGGTGCATATTCTTCTTAAACACTGGAAAGTTTAAAGCTTAGATATTTTGAAGGTGCATTTCTCAGTCCTCAGCCCAACATTGAAACAAAAATATTCAAATTCTGCCTGAAATTGTTTGTCAAGATTTAAAACAGGTTAATAATCTTCATTTTGGGGAAAAATACAACTTTGCTTAATTTGTTAACTTAAACCTCTACAGAGGGTAACCCATCCATTTCAACTGATCATTATGTCCACATTGTGTGTATTTAAAATGATAAATATAAGTAAACACCACAAGATACACAACAGAAAGAGAAAACAAAACAAGGGAAAAAACAGGTAATTGAACTATCATGCTCGATGCTTCACATAGACAACACTGTATATTAGACAGAGAAAGACATTACACAATTAACAAAAGTACAAAAAAGAGTTATTAAATTTGCAAAGTTTAGGGCATTTAAGCCTAGAGAAAGACATTTAACACCCTGTACAGATGGTCAACAAACAATTTCCTCTTGATGTAAAATATGTGTGATACTTCTGAGTATTTTAGAAGTATTTTAGACATGTTTTGAATGTTTATCATTTTGCACAGAAGCGTTTTCTAATGGGGTGCACCCCTAAACTGGGTACACTAGGGGTCAATCGGGGGGCATCAAACTTTGCACCTCAATCAAGTCAATGGTACTCTGTGGTCTAAGACCCTTCAGGGCTCAAATTTGGGGTAAAATACCACAAGACAGCAGGGCCTGTAGCTCAAGATTTTTACTGGACCCGAATTTATTTTACAAGACCTTCACAAAGAGACTAGATTTATCTTGAGTTAGGAAGAGTTACTCTTCCTAACTTGGGACTAGCTATATGTTTGTGATATCTCCTAGGATTAGTCTTAAGTTAGGACTATCAACCCCAGAATCTAAATGACTGAGAAAGAACTTTCAACAAAGTTTACCATGTTTACTGTTTGGACTTATCTCATTTGTCTTAAAAATGGGTTAATATGTTTTGATATCCAATCAGAATAAAAGAACACTTATCAGACTCAGTCAACGTTTGAATTTCAAAATGTTTTTAAATTGTACAGTTACTTATTATTGTATAATCCAATATTATTGTTCAATCCAAATACGCAAGACCGCCGAACTTGTCCAGTCATGAGTTTAACTGGCCCAGGGCTAAAATCACTGGCCTCGGGTGGTCCAGCGCAAAATTTTAGCCATGTCCTTTAATCCTAGAGGAGTGTAATATTAGGCTACAGGCTCATGGGGGAACCAAATCAATCCTCCCTCATCAAGGTCACGCCTTGCCCAAAGGACTCCAGGGCACAGCCATACAACTTCCTATAAGCAGATCAATATGATGTCACTCATTTACAATGGGATCTGACCCATGAATGGCTACCATAGACACTATCAGTGGCTGGTGAAAATAATGCATCCAGAATGGTTTATTGATGACAGTGTGAGATTAGACAGGGATATATGAAGGTTCAAAGGTTGCTCACTCAAACTCAAAATTGCAAGAACTTACATTGACATAAAATAGTTCTGTTTATAAACGTTGAATTTTCAGGTGTTGATATTGGCAGAATATTGGAAATTTTAACAAACTGGAAATTTTAACAAACTGTCAATCACCAGTTCTGGTTGTTTTTGGGGAGTTTGACCGATGACCTACAAAGTATTATTTATGAATGCCACAGCCACAGTCTAAACACTTTGGTAGAGTTGGACAATGGACATCCCTGCAGATCATGTATGTAGGTCATTTATTCTTTTGGGAAGATTGACAGATGACCTACTTACATCACTACTGATAGAGTAGAGAAAACACAAGGATTCCTTCATTTCAGTTACACTACAAAATTGTAGAGTTTGAGAAAAACCTTTAAATCTACTGCAGTTACTTTAGCTAATGTGTGGGCCAGACCACGTACTCCTGTCCTTGTTCCGAAGTACTGTTTTCCATCCAATTCCAAGGCCCCAACATCATACCTGAATCATTAATATTCTAGGATGAGTACTGAGTTTTTTAAGCGAGATTATACAATTTAAAAAAACATTGTTATTTACGGGCCTACTTCACAGAGTATTGGACAAATCCTTTTTTTTTCATGGTACATGTAGCCCTACCAATGAGGTTAGTTTGAAAAGCCATCGGATTTAAGGCTTCTTGTAGGCTGAAGTGTAGTTGGCACATAAAAAGCATTCTTCATCGTGAATAGGTACTTGTGAAAGGCCACTTTTGTACCTCACATTGTCCGACAATCCTCTCTTTGGAAATGGGTAGAATTAGAGGGCATCGAGTAAAAGTCTAGTTCTGATGTAGGCCTAGGGTAGTATAAACCCTATGGTAAGAATCACTTTGCTGTGATGCTGGGAACAACTTTTCCGAAATCTTTGCTGAATTTTTTTTAAATTTCAACAAAGTTATTGCCCGGGAATTTCTTTTCACATTTAAGTAGTTTTTTACGAGGGTAATCGGTTTAAAATCATTGCCATTACTATAATTATATTATTGACAGCTCTTTTTCAATTGCAGCAATCCAAGTCAGCAATTTTTAGTAAAACTTATACAGCATTTAGGAGAAAAATATTCTCCAGGACTAATGTAGCCCTAGAGGATTGGCTCAGGTTACAGGTTAGAGAGACTGAGAGCTTTCAGATTGAAACCTTGTAATTGTGTCTATAATAAATAAACACACACGGTACAATAAAAATGTCCTGTTTCTAGTATAGTATGTGGAACACTTGTTCATATTGTAGCCATACATGTATCATTTCTAATTCTACCTCCATGCAGTTTCAGCTAAATTGCCAGTTTCAGCTGACCTTCATCATCATTCGTCTTGTCACAAGATAAAAGAAAGAAAGGGCAACAAAACAACTCCTTTTAATTAGTATATTACTACAATCAAACATCAAAACACAGCCAGGATGAATGTTCCTGTATTTAGAATATGAAGTTTTGGTGAAATGCTTAATTCATAGAAGGCTTTTAAAACAAAGAGCGAACTAGCACCCCATACAGCAAGGACAGAGACCCCCTTCCGGGCCCTCGTGGACAGTTCGTCACTGTCACACTGTGTACTGGCACCGTAGTAACCACGGAAGTACAGGGCCGGGGACGTGTGGTGGTTGCCCGGTCAATGTGTAAAAAGCAGTAGGCTGCCTGGAGTGTAGGGACGTATTTATGAAACTGAAAACGATAATGCACCAACAGAAAAGGAAGCTTTACTTACCTCTTTACTACCCATGGCAGCACGTTTATCATCCGGTCATAGTTATACTATCCTTTCCTCGTTTACAATCAAAACAAGTGTGTTTTCCTTCAAGTGTACTTTGCTGAGAAGCGGTAGTACGTAAGAGAGAACACACACTAAAAAGTTAGTGTTACAGACGACACGACATACTACAACAATGTGGAGAGGTGTGCATGTCAAAATCCTTGTGTTGCTATTTTGATGAGAATAGAGGGCGCTGTTCAGAAATAAACACACGGCCCTCGCGTAGAACCCTAGAAAAAAATAACAACAATTGATTGGTTTAAAGTTAAAGTCAGGGTTAAGATATGCTTTCGATCTGTCTTTTTTTAGTTAAAAAAAGGTCCGTATGTAAATGCGAAAACATTACAAAAACATACAATCTTTTTGTAGGAACGGTTATTGTCTATGTTTAGCTACCTGATGTCAAATGAAGGAATTTTCTTTTAAGTTTGGAAAGTGGAAGCATCAAGAGGAACAATGTGGGTGAATGATAAATCATCTAATCCCGTTCATATAGGTACAATAATTATTATTTTCATAATTAGTGAACTTTTTGACTGAAAATTTGTGTTGTTTTTCAGAAAGTTGTATGGCCATTAGCGAATTCTTCTAAACATTCTCATTGTACGAAATGATGTTGATGCAATTGAATGCCTTGACCTCATATCATTTAACTCGTTTCAATAATATTATGTATAAATAATCTATGAAACAAGATACATAGGCCTACGCAAGGCTGTGCAAAAACAATGCATCCTATTTTAAGTTTTGCTGCGAATGACAGTTTCATTGTGTAGCTATAATATTAACTTTGAGTTAATATCAGTTTTGTCACAATTGCCTGAGATACAGAAGGAAGTGGTTGTATGAAACGAATGCGCTGGAATGATAACACTAAAACTTCTTTCCTTTTAGAGTTGTTACTTTCTGTTGTGAGCAACATAATCTTCGTGGACATGACTAGCAGTGTTGGTTACAGACGGTCACCAGCGTGTTACATGCTGCAACTAGTTGTTATAATGGCAGAGGCAAGTAGGCTACCATGTTTTCACATTGTTTGATTATAGTCGTTTACTATATATAGGCTTAATCCACGGTATGGGGTAGGATCTACCCAACCCCAACTGCCTCATGTAGATTCGAACCGCATGTAATCTCCGTTGTCCTCTCACAGCCAGTGCTGTCCAACCAGGGTGAACTTTTACATCAGTCAAAATCACCCTTTTTAAAGACCAGTGGTATGTGATCTTTGTTCTTGTGAATATCGTGGTAAGAACAGCAACACTTTATTTGCCAAACAAATGGTCTACAAATGGTTTATCGGTTTTTTTTCGACGTTATATACTGTTAAACCCATTAAATTGTTTAAAAAATTAATAAATAAATTTAATTGATATTCACCACTGCGACCACACGCACCACCAACAAGAACAAAAAAAAAACATTGCAGCACAGTGTAGTCGATTACATTCCTGGAAGTTGTCAAATTGAAACTTTCGAGAATCTTGCAAACTTCAGTTTCAAAAGGGAAGTTCAATATCCAACCACTTACCGTGGGAACACGTGGCGGTGCCATAAAACACGGCCCAACATGCATCCACAAATTTTCAGTTTCAAGCATTCTATATAAAATACAGGTGCAAGCTGTATTTCTGTGCGCGAGGTGATCTAAAGTTCGATATAAGTTAATTTTAAAGGGGGAATGGTTGGCATTTTGTTTGACACAAAATAGTTTTTGTACATTGGCTTTGCATTTTCCCAAAACAAAATTAATTTAATAAAAGTATTTCCTCTCCGAAAGTAATGAAAACGCCCTGTCCCAATAGTTATGAATCTCGCCCATTTTTTTTTTTAGGGGGGACGGGGACTTGGACCCCGTGTAAAAACACGTTGGTCTGGTCCCACGTTTCCAATAGCAGTAAAGAACATTGATAAATGAACGCTACCCATAGAGTTATATATAAGAACTAGAGGGCGCACGAGTGATGCTTCGTGCACAAAAAACGCCACGGGACCGCAAGATGACAAGCGCGTCATTCTGCACGCGCGTTGAATATGAAATACACGTTTGAGGTTTTTTTTATTGAACGCTCATGCGATGCGGTTTGTTCAACTTACAAAATGGCCGCACAAACACACGCTGTGAGATAGCTGTTTTGTCAACTTAGAAAATGGCCGCCTGCTCGCATACCGGGGCGCGTATATAGGCCAGTGCGCGCTCTAGTTCTTATATATAACTCTATGACGCTACCCTACCCAGGAAGCCACACTATACTGCACGTTCAGGATCGTGTTTTTGTTTTAATCACTAATACATGATGAAGGTATTATTAAAATAAAATAAAACGTTTTTTAATTGTTACAGATCTCGTTGCTACAGTGTGTTCACATTTCTTCCGCTCAAACTTACATCTACGGTAAATACATTATTCTCTTGAAATTCCTCAAAACATTGACCGGTAAACTAGTACTTGTTTTGTGCTTTTTAAATAAAATCAAAATCTCATATTATTCATGAAACCGTTGTTACCGTAATTTTGTTGTTTATCCGTTGTTATTTACGTTATTTACGTTGTTGTTTACGTTGTTATAAGAAAGACAGTTCTCTAAGAACAAGTTTGACCTACCAAGTAGACACACACAATGATGTTACCGCAAACCAAATACATACGTATTTATTGTTTGTTGAGTGAGTTGAGTTTAGTAGATTAGAATTGTTCACAGTAATTCCAAACTGCAAATAATGTTCTGAAAGATTTGAAGGAAATTTGCCCCTTACGGATATTTAAGGATATAACGTGTCTTTTCTTACTTTTAACTCATTCTTAACTCGCCCACAATTGCCGTGTAAGGCTTTTCCTTCTAAACGTACAGTATGTATGTGTTTAAATTAATAATTACATTACTTCACCGTGTATTCCGATTTTCTTTTTTGCAACCTCAGCCTCCCCCTCAAGACGTTCCATCACCGTTTCGACGGGACAATGGTTACCAACTAATGTCACCACCATAGTAATCGGCAATGACAGCGTACGGGTCACGTTTGACATGGCTGAACCAAATCTTAACATTAACCGATATCGTGTGATTATCAACCGAACTGATCCATGGACTGAGCGTTGGAATGACGTGCACTTTGTACGTATTCGGTTTTCAATTCAATTCAATTCAAGTTTTATTTTTTCCACCACAATTACGATATTCCCCCGTGTGCACTTAAACTTTTTTTTTTAAATAAACAAATAACTAAGTCCCCCATACTTTCCACCACTTATTAAAAAGAGCAAACAAAGTCTGAGTTACTTTATGAAACGTGAGCTAAAAAAATAAAATGTTACGACAGATGATCCTTAAAATCTTCACATAATCCTGGCATCTTCATTTTTGATAAATGATATTGTCTTAAAAATTACATGCATTAGACTACGTTACAAGATCAACAAGCATGACTTATGTAAACTTTGGCTTATAAGGCTCCAGCTTGGACCCATTGCACCGGCCCAAGCCGGAGCCAGGGACCGATTTAGCTTCGGAAAATGCCTCTTGCAAGAAGGGGAGCCATCATTCTGTCCATGTTCAGGTTTGTGTCCCCTTTTAAAAATTAATTCTAACGAAAAACATGAACATAGGCCTATCATACTATATTGAAAACTCACAAAACCAACAATTGAGCTGAAAATTTACTTGTTGGTTGTAGGAGCAAGGTCATCATTGCCAACATCAACAATGATGTAAGCCTACTCACAACTCATGTTAATAATGATACCAACATCAAGCCAGCGTGCAGGCCATATAGTCAATGCCGAAGCTATAATTCGGATCCGGCTACAGTTTTAATTGTCTCTATTGTCTCAGTCTCGATTGGCATACTGCAGGTGCCCTTGGAGGTGAGCTCCATGCGTGACCAAAACCACTTTCTTACTTTCATTTACGGTCCTATAAAAACAAAACGCGTTCTGTAGGCCCCTATCCAGTACAGATTACCTTTGTTTTGGGGTCCTATTTCGATACAGTTGTTATCTTACATTTATTATATTCAGTGACGAGATCTAGCAAATAAATTAAGCTGTTTGTCAACCTAAGTAAAGAACATAAACCCCATAATTATTGATATAATATTGATATAACAACTTTGGTCCATTGTTCATTGAATGACTTCAGGTTGACTCACTGCTTTCGTTTCCCGCCTTTTACTTTTATGGACACCAGTTTGAATCCAGTGCCCGATTGCGTGGATTCCCTGTAAATATTATTGGGTGTGGGGAGGGTGGGGATTCTTCTAAGCTGATACAGGTATCTTTTCTGTGATCTTCAAGGGCCTACAGGTCCCAACGGTCGAATTTGGATTCGGTTCCATTAGTTTCATCATTAGAAAGACCCTAAAGTTTACAAATTTATGTTCGTTTTTAAAACTGGACCCATTTTACCGAGATTATAATCATTAGGACCATGATGGCATTATTTATTTCACGTATACCTGTATGCAACATTTAAAAAGCTCATGTATAAAATGTGTCCTGACTATTAAATTTTGTTCTCCAAAATTCAATCTGGATAAAATAGACTGCACTCCTATGAAGGCTGATCCCGCACAGGAAAGTTGCTAGAGCAATTGGATTTTACTTGGATTCCGGGTAATTTTGACAAAATGAGTCAAGCCATTGGACCTCGAATCCAGGTCAATTATTCTGACCACGAAAAGTCCTCTTGAGTTGTCGCTATATATGTAGCCAACGACCACGGCCATATCCGATAGATAGATTTGAACACATTATTGTGTAGCCCTTCTCGAAACTATAGGTAGGCCTATTTTCACACATACATTTTTAGACTTCAACCAGGTGGACGGTCCTAGAAGTCACACAACGAAGCCATAGCCGTGATTTAGAAGAGAGCCATTTGTAAAGAGAAGAATATAAGTAAAAGTTAATGAAGTTCTTCTTAAAAAAATGTAAATCCATTGAGTTTTCAGTACGTTTTATTATGGTACACAGAATCCAAACGGCCTTTCGCATGAACGGAATTCGGAGGGGATGTTGATTGGTGAGACGGAGTTTTCAGGTCTGGTAGAAGGAACATATAGTTTGAAGGTAACAACATGCATGTGAAGTCAAAAAGATCTATCATTGGCAGAGTTTTTTTTTTTTGGGGGGGGGGGCGAGTAGTTTCATTGTTTGACCTCAGAAAATGATGACAGTAAATGAAAGGTGTTCAAATATTGTAAAAGCCTTGGTGTGACATGTTTGTATGTGCAACTTTTAATTTTCTAAAGATGAAGTGATTTTATAGATGTTATTATTACCTCTCTCAACCCAGTCAGCCCGTTTTTCAAGCATGTTTATGTTTAAGTGTTTGCATAATAAACTTCTTTGATGACAGTCGGGCAGGTCTGCAACTCACTTAATTTCATTTTGTTTGTTTCCGAAGCTAGTCGTAAAACCCACCAATCCAGAAGTGTGCGGTGAAAACAACTGTCGTCAAACTAGATATCAAGATTTTACTATACCGGGAGGTAAGTATAACATTATGGGATGTCGTGAGTGTAAGTCTATTTGACAGTGTGCCAATCACCTTGCAAGTTGAATACAATCTATTTCAAATACTGTTATAGGAGTCATGCTTACGCCATGTTCGATATGGGACATGGTGGTAAACACACCACCCGCCCCTCTAGTTTGTATTCATTTTGTGCTTGGAATCCCAAGAAAAAATAGGGGGAGAAAAAATAGTGGAACAGAAGGGTGTACCCTCATTGGACATGGTATCATATTGAGCACGAAATGGTATTTGTTTGATAAGAATACCTAGACAGGTAACAAGAAGTTGATGTTGTTGTCACTGTAATGCAATGTGGTATAACATTACGTTAATGCGTTATGGCAGCGAGTTCTCAAAAACATTATACCTGTAATCCTTTCAATTTCAACAATTCTTTTAAACATTACTTTGCAGTGACCACTCAACCTCAAGCAACTCGCCTGCTGGCAAACAAAGACACCACATCACTGGCCACAGCGTCTTCAGTCCCAATATCCTCGACAGTAACTCCACCACAGACCCAACAATTCCTCCACTCGGTCCCCGGACAGAACGAGATGGAGAGTGCCACTTGGCGTGTGGCCGTCATTGCGGGCCCAGTGGCCGTCGTTGGGTTGCTGGCGGCCACTGCCTACTGCATCCTGTCATGGAAGAAACGAGGGCGAGCTGGGTTGACGGGACTAAACATGGGCGACGTGGAACTGGACGAGATGAAGAATAACAGAAGAAATAAAGGGGGACATGACAAAAGTATATAGAACAAGAACATCGTACAACATACTAAGAACACGTTACTCTAGACGAATTACACGCAGACTGATTACACGCGCATTGGTATTGTTTTAGTTTATACACTTTTGATGTGATTATGATACATAAAAATTTGAGGTTTTCCGTTTATACCTCAAAAACATGTTAGTATTTTCAAACAACTGAATAGATTGCCCTCGGTAATGGGCTCTTAAACTGTTTGTATCAAAGGCATTTCATTTGGTCTTTAGCATTCATGAAACAAACTCCTAAAACGCTTTAAAGGAACACGTTGCCTTGGATCGGACGAGTTGGTCTATAAAAAGCGTTTTGTAACCGTTTGTTATAAAATGCATATGGTTCGAAATATGTTGTAAAAGTAGAATACAATGATCTACACAAATATGCCTCGAAATCGCGTGGTTTTCTTTTTAGCTCGTCCAACAACACGGTCGGCCATTTATGGGAGTCAAAGTTTTGACTCCCATAAATGGCCGACCGTGATAGTTCGCGACGTAAAAAGAAAACCGTACAGTTTTGAGTGATACCTGTGTGGATCATTATATTCTACTTTTAAAAAATCTTTCTAACCATATCCATTTCATAACAAACGGTTTCAAACGCTTTGTATAGACCAACTCGTCCGATCCAAGGCAACGTTTCCTTTAATAGAAAGACATCTTTGGAGTATACAACACCACAATATAACCAAGTGCGCGCACGTCGAGAATCTTTGCCCTCTTCGCATGCCATTTAGGCTCCATTGTCAATAATCGTTCTTGCTTTCTGAAACTCTTTAGGTGTGATGACTGCTCCCACATTACAAGATCATCCTGAATTGTGGAAGCGACCGATGCAAGACCTATCTTTAGAAGAAATCTGTCAGCCCAGCACATCTACAATATCTACTGCAGAAGGACCAACACCACCACAGCACATCGTTTGCCATCTCCATGACATACCCGAAGTGATTCCCCATCAATGGCAAGGTTCGTACCCGAAGACACCAATTGAGCAACTGCAAACCAATCCGAGGCAACAGTTTCCTCATTCTGATGTCTACCCCGTTGATCATTTTCACAGGGGTGTAGACGTGGGAGCGGATGTGGGCAAGGCTTGTAGGAGTTGTGGAGCAGCAGGTAGAATGCAAGTTCCACCCGTTTGGAAGCAAGGGTGTCCACACGCGGCTCTAAACTGTGTCTCTGGAGGGTGTATGGACATGGGAGGGGATCATGTGATAAGTGAATGGGATGACGGATTGGATAATCACTGTGGAGTCCTTTGTTCGCAAGAAGCCTTGTATCTGGAGTCTCAGTCCCACCTTGATCTGTTCAAGAAGCTCATGGCATACCCTTCCAGGTTTAGTGTAGCCTCCTCTCAATTCACCGAGATGTGTGACTACATCAACAGCAGCTCCATCTCACCGCAGCCACCGTACGATCGCAGCACCTCTCAGCCGAACCATCGCCCAAAGCAGAGACTAGAGCCTCTCTTCTCCGGACGTGACTCAAACCTAGCACCATCGCTGAAAACTAACCTTTCATGGAGAAATGAAGTCTTCATGAGGTCATGCCCAGCACTGCCGGAGCATCCATGAAGTCGAAAATGACTGGGACCCACCCACCAGGGCTCGATTTCACAGAACACTTTAAAGATGGGTCACCAATTATAGTCCCACACTTCGACCCAGGCATGATTCTTTCTCAATTTTTTAAATACATCACCAAATAAAAAATCACAGACTAAAATAATTTGTATATAGGATTTGAAAGAATTTGGTTTGTAATAAAATTACATTAAAAAAAATATATATATACATAGGCCCTACACCATCAAAGAAGAAAGTAAATTTACAACAATCTGCTCACACAATATATTGGACAGTATAGATACGCGGTGTGATTTTGGCCCATGGGAAAAAAGTTGGAAAAATGTATCGAGCATGCACAGAGGCTGACGAGCATGTACATTGGTCGAGGCTTTCTTTATATTATTATTGTTTACACTTTTCAGGCCGTAGAAAAGTATTTAGCTGATTTTTCTGAAGGTTAAAAATTCGGAAATCAGATAAAAGTAGGAAAAATAAGGTGCCTGGATACACTGTAAAAAAAAAGTCGCTTGTGGAACCGAAGTATTCAATATTTTTGAATGCAGATATAGTGATTGCCTCCCAGTTGTTTTCACATGTTTGGATTCTACAATAATTCAAATCAATCCGGTGGTTTTGTTTTAAGTAAGTGTACCAGTCGTTTTATTTATTTTGAAGGACCCACAGAATTACAGAATTACCGAGTGTTTCGGCGACCCTGACCAAAAAGAGGTTTCTGACGTCACAATTTCAGAGGGTTGCGCACAAATTGGTCGATAACCAGCTGAGGAGACATTGCTTGAAAAAAAAATATTTTCAAAATGTAGTACACCTTTTTTACTTCTCAGATAATGGAACTTAGTTTTTATAGTGTTGTCCACATTACTGGATAATGTATGCTTCAAGGTTTTTCATTTTATGACAGAATTTCGTTGAATTTGTTTCGTTGATTTTTGTTATTGTACACCATCTTCAAGCCAAGGCTAAAATCGAACAAACAACTCAGTTACGAATTGGTTGGAACGGCTACGTCACCGCGGTGGAACCGAACACGTATTAAAAGAACACGTATTAAAACACACCCTTGAAATATCAAAATAGGGCAGTGAAATCGTCGCAAAATTATTTTCCCCACCTGAATACCAAACAACTTCAGAAACAAATCTCAATAGCTTCCTGTTGCAGCACACTTCAATAAGTAACTGAACATTTCATCTGTACTGGGAAAAGTCCCAAACCCTTCCTGTATATTATGGTTTCATTTCCCTTTTCGAACCAATACTCACGTTTATTATGAATTAAATGAAGCAAAAGGTTGTTTGAAGGCTAATTTCACTTTCATCGATACTTTCAGTTGTAAAAATAACGCACAGATATGAGATTATTGTTTGCTTGTGATCGGTACAGTGAGACCTTTAGGGAAAAGTACCTTTGGTGAGTAAGAACAATATCAATTTGACCTTTCCCCAAGAATACACAGACCAATCACAATGTTGTTTTTTGTTCACATAACACGACCACCTGATCATGCAAATAGTTATTAACCAGTCACAGCATGATGTGTAATACATTAAAAACCCTGTTGGTAAGAGTGATCTAAGTTTCCACCTTAAGCCACTTTACCTCAACCGTTTGTCTTTAAGGGTTTGAGTATGGAAAAGACACACATTTCACATGATCGGGTAAAGACTCAACATTTTTGTCATGAAGATCATTTTTTGCTTTAAAAAAACCCCACCATAAATACATTGTTCCATACATCTTCAACTGGGAATGTAAATAGCTAATAATAGCTCTGTTAGCAATATTGGAAAAATTGTTCACTTTTCTGTCTACTGAAATAATATGTTTAGGGCCTATCTTGTTGACATTCTCTAATATGAATAATGAGCAATGGGTGGATTCTTATTTTTAAGTCAACATTTTTTAGAACTGTGATTTTACATAAGAGCTTTTTTATATATATTTCTGAGTAGCTATTTTTAATTTCCGTGTGTTTGTAATATACTGCTAATGTTTGTAATAACCGGGTATCTGTTTTCGAAAACTCTACTTTTGGCCGCTGTATTGCAGTGTTTCTAATAAACCATTAACACTATTAAATAGTACCAATTTGGCCAAACTTCCCCCAGGTACAGTCCAAACACAACCCCCGACAGATATACTGGGCTGTCACCAAACTTCCCCCAGGTACAGTCCAAACACAACCCCGACAGATATACTGGGCTGTCACAAATGTACCCGTTCCAAATGCAAAACGTGTCTGCACATTAAGCCCTCACTTAAGGTGAAGAGTCATACCACTGGCTCTTCATACAACATCAAGACCGACTCTGAATGTAGCACGTCTAATGTAGTCTATGTCATATCATGTAAGAGATGTGGGCTACAATATGTGGGAGAGACTAAGACCAAACTTAGTCTTCGCTTTGCGAATCATGTCTCTTCCATAAAGACTAAGAAACCGTACCCAGTCTCTATCCACTTCAACAGCCCCAATCATAGTGTCATTGATGTTGAACTTCTGGTGATTGAAGCTTGCAATGGTGATGACACACACCGCAAGAATAGAGAATCACACTGGATTCACCAACTCAAGACAGTCAAACCCTTTGGACTTAACATAAACACTGGTGTTAAATAACTTCTCATTACCCTCCACTTCACTTCCGCCTTAGAACTTATATGTTGTATATATTCTGTACATAAAGTATAAATTTATCTTGTTTAAAGTTGTTTTTATAAATTCATCACTGTAACTATCTCATGTAAGTAAACCCCCCCCCTTTTTTTTCACAGGTCCCTCATACCCATTTTTAAAATCATCATACCTTTGATCTTGCTATTCTTATTAATTGACCATTGTTAGTTGCTTCATGATGCAACTTGCTCTCTAATCCTACCCTTTCATGTCTCCCTGCATTGTTGTCGAACAATACATTTACCACTTCTATGGTCAAGTAACCCATCCTTTCATTCTAAACATCCTTTGTCCTCGCCACTTCACTCCTATTGGTTCATAGCCACCTATATTGTCTCTGAAATAGAAACTTTGATTGGCTGTTTTTTTCCCGCTTCTTTCTGGATCCTTTCCTTAACCCCTTTCCCCCTCTCTTTTTCTATAAATGGATATGTATTTGTTTTATGCCTCTGAAGAAGGTCCGGATTGGATCGAAAGCTAAGGCCATCTACCCTATTCATTATATTAAATAGTACCAATAATATAGTATTTTGTACCATGACACCCACCACATTAAATGCCCAATCTCCATGCGTATCACAAACATTCAGTGACCCGTTTCACAAAGAGTTAAAATTCATCTCAACTTTACAGCAATCTTCGTTGCTATAATAAATTAAAGTGTAATGCCACAGTACCAATCACTTAAAGGAACACGTTGCTTTGGATCGGTCGAGTTGGTCTTTGTAACCGTTTGTTATAAAATTGATATGGTTAGAAAGATGTTGTAAAAGTAGAATACAATGATCTACACAAATATGCCTCAAAATTGCGTGGTTTTCGTTTTACCTCGTCGACTAACACGGTCGGCCCATTTATGGGAGTCAAAAAGTTGACTCCCATAAATGGCTGACCGTTAATTCGCGACGTAAAATAAAAACCGTGCAACTTTGAGGCATATTTGTGTAGATCATTATGTTCTGCTTTTAAAACATCTTTCCAACCATATACATTTCATAACAAACGGTTTCAAACGTTTTTTTTGTACGCCAACTCGTCCGATCCAAGGCGACGTGTTCCTTTAAGTGATACTTAAGGCGACGTGTTCCTTTAAGATTAATCTTAATGCTATGTAATAAAACCGAGCCCTGAAAAGAAAGTAGAAAGGGAGTAGAAAGTAGAAACCTTCCGATCCTTGTCAAAAAACACCATCTATTTGTGAAAAGTTCATGAAATTTATACGCAAAGTTTAGAAGATATAAGTGTGGGTCTGGGGTAGTGTTTTGTCACATATTTTGTGCAGGTGCTTACCAGCCAAATAATGACCATCGAATTAATGTGTATAATGGCTTTCAAATGCTGTTTCGTTAATTTTGACAGCACTTCAAATGGAAACATATACTTGAAAGATAAGGGGTGTAGGACTGGTATGAACTCTACAAACACTCTGGCTTTGTAGATTGAAAATATCAGTGTTTTGTTTCAATAATAATCTTGTACTTTGTCTTAAAAGAAACGAAGGAGTTAACCCTTACTTATGTATCAATGTAACCAAAGTAAACAAAGGAAAATATTTTTTGAAGATGGCGAAAAAGATGCCACATGGCAGGGTTGTAGGATTGAGGGCAGAATTTAAGCAGACCATCCAAAGATTTTAAATTGACTGTAAAGAGGTTATGCCAAATTAGATGTGAACTCATCATTTTTTTTATTGAATGATATGTACACGTTCCACAGCTACAAATTTGTTTGTAATAGAGTATGATACATATTTAAACATACATGTAATCTTTATTAAACCAAATTGTTTATACACTCATTCCTTGGCATGTGTAAATTCTGTTGAAAATAATGTCAGATAACCATTCTGAAAACATTCAAGTTATTTAAATATTACCTATAAAATTGTTCTCTAAGCCATTTTAACAAAACCCATTTAAAAGAAGAGATAACACAAGGTCCAAACAAATTCCTAAGAAATTGCTTACAACTTGTTCTTCATTGGTACGCTAAACAACGGTTTAAGATTTAGCCCAACAATTTTATGATAAAGTACCGCAGTAGTTTAATTCATACAATGGTGTTGAAACGTACTCTAAAATCCCTGAAATCGTAGTGATTCAGCTACGCACCATTTTTTTCAGCACGTGAGTTTTTAACACTTTTATGAAACAATAATTGTTCCCTATATTGAACCACCCTTTATAGAACAACACAAAACACATTCACTTATTTCAGATTCTATAACAAAAACTGCATAAAATCTATCCATATCACAACAATTCCTTTACATATAATACAGTTTATGTACACTCATGTATAAATAGAACAAGGCCTGCAATTTCAGTTATTCCAAGAAAGTTGTTACCAATGTTGGCCAGAAAAATGGCCTTAGGGATAAAACAAGGACAGTTTCTTTGGGAGGATGTACAGAAGCAAATGTGCTGGCTGGCGCTCACATGAAGAAGTGTGTATAAAAGCCAGTATCCTGACTTCCTTACACTACCATGAGTGGCTAGTGAGTAAAGAGCCCGCCTCTCACAAATGTGGCCCCAGTTTGATTCCAGCATTGGGCCATAGTTATGTTATGCAGCAGTTCTATGCCGCACAAGGTTTTTTTCCCTGGGCCATCAGGTTTTCCTCCCTCTTGAAAAATAAAGCACTTTATCTGTTGCTGTGCTCTGTGGTCATAGATGGGTTGATGTGCCTGGCTGCAAAGAGACACTCTTGAATGCCTGCAGTTCAAACACTGTGAGGGTTTAATACATCTTTTGCAAATCAGCTTCTCAGCTGTGAGTAAGGATGACTAAGGGCCTTGTCACACGCGGCAACTTTTCCCGGCAACTTGGTGGCAACCAACTAAAGTGTATGTTACAGAACCACTTTGGTAGCACATGAGTTATTTTTCAAACAATGTCTTACTACATGTATTTTCAAGAAAATTATGAGAACATTCAAATGAGAGTGGTTTTCTTCTTTAGGATTGCCTTGAACTAGTTACATGTAAATTGCCATGTGTGACATGGGTCTTTGCCTCCCAGATTATCATTATTATTATCATCGATTTTATCCACACTATTTCAAATCTTAAAATGGTCTGGGGCTGAAAAAACCTGCACCCCCACCACGCAACCGCAGCCCCACTGTATTCAAAAAGTAAAATGGAGAACAGCCTTGCAAATCAGTGTGCTTAAAGGAAAACCAGGAACTGTTATTGGAAAAATGGCTTTACTTAAACTTGGATGTCCTTGTTCTAGAGTGATTCATTCGGTGACCGAGGCTAAAAATATTGAGTCAGAAAATCATTGTTTTGGGTGTGAGGGGGTCACATCCCTTACACCTGCCTGGTCTCTATACCCTTGAAAGGCATTTCCAAATGTCTTTTTAGACATTCTGGCTCTTACTGATTGAAATTCCAGGCCTTTAGAGTTTGAATACTAGTTTTTAAATAATTTTTTAGAAGTCATGGCGGTACTATAATAGTTCAAGCTATATACAGTAAGATCAAGCGATTATCCAAATTTTGTTCAAACTTTTTGGGGGGTCAAGTTTTAAAAAGCCGTAAGATCTGTAATAGCAATCGGCGAGCCCATGAATCAATAACAATGTTATGCAAAATGTGATGTCACACTACAACCTTCTACAAAAAAGTACCATTACAATTGAATCTCATCTCTTTGTACAACTAGGCACTGGTTTAAACAAATCTTTGGGTTTTTTTTCACCATAAGACCATGGCCCAAATTCAAATAGCTACTAAAGCAGAATTTTTTTTTTTTTTTTACATTTCTGCTTAACAAATATGAGCAGATTACCAGTCACAGATGGTAATGTTACATGTGTTTTGGCTGGTAACCTTATTCTGGTAAGCATTAAACTTTGTTGGGCTTAAGTAGCTCTATGAACTTGAGCACATGTCTAAGGTGGAATAGCTGTAGGAGGTGGGATGTCGCTCCTCAGATTAAGAGAGGGGTGGGAGTAGTTGAGGGTGTCTATATCTCACATCGTTACAGGGCTGCTAAGACTCAGTTCCATCTCACGTTGTTTCATCATTAAACCCTGTCTGAGGTGGGATAGCTGTTGTAAGATTCTCTCCTGCTTCTATTCAGTGTGTATGTAGGGGGTGAGGGGAGTTGAGGGTGTCTATCTCACATCGTTACAGGGCTGCTAAAACCCAGTTCCATCTCACGTTGTTTCGTCATTAAACCCTGTCCGAGGTGGGATAGCTGTTGTAAGATTCTCTCCTGCTTCTATTCAGTGTGTATGTAGGGGGTGAGGGGAGTTGAGGGTGTCTATCTCACATCGTTACAGGGCTGCTAAGACCCAGTTCCATCTCACGTTGTTTCATCATTAAACCCTGTCTGAGGTGGGATAGCTGTTGGTAGATTCTCTCCTGCTTCTATTCAGTGTGTATGTAGGGGGTGAGGGGAGTTGAGGGTGTCTATCTCACATCGTTACAGGGCTGCTAAGACCCAGTTCCATCTCACGTTGTTTCATCATTAAACCCTGTCTGAGGTGGGATAGCTGTTGTAAGATTCTCTCTTGTCTCTGTTCAGAGTCTTTCAATCTCTCTGGATTCAAGAGTGGATCCTGTGAATCAAAGAGAATCATTATCCAAGATGGTAAGTAGTGAATATTTCATGCATAACAGATTATTGCTGAAATGTATGGGTGACTTTAAGGACGCCTGGGGAAATCAGAAAAATCAGGTGAAATCTCTATCCTTGGATGTGTGCGCCTGGTAAAAATGACCAGAAATGACAATCAGCTGTTGCAAACAATGGAGGCCAAGTAACAACACCATTTCTTTTTCAACATCTTATGGAAAACACAACCCCAAACTGAGCAATTGTGACGATTTCTGTGCATTCCAAAAGCTTGTCATATACAGCCATATAAAAAAGGAGTTACAGGAAGGACAAGTTCTTATTGCCATAACAGGGGACTAATTTTACCACACTAATTTTACTGCAAGGGCTTTTGCGCTTACGTTAGTGTGTTTCATAGGCTGGCAAGGTATTTTTACTTGTGTGCGAGCGGACTTCACATCAATAGGCATTCTTCGCCTACACAGCCAGCGCAGAAATTCAGATGGGATGTCGTATTAACAAATATTAACGATAATAAAAGATACTTATTTAGTGCTTTAAGAAGAGCCTCAAAGCGCTTTACAAAAAAGTTAGCATCAAATTAAAAGAAGGCACACCCAGAATTCAAAACAACAAGAAAATAAAGAAGTACAAGTAAAAAAAGTCCACAAAAAAAGACACACTGAAAGCAGTGAATTTAACTTACTTTCTCAGTCTGTACAGATATCTTCCTGATTTCCTCCCTCCCCTGATGATGTCTTGGAGCATCATCAGCAACAATCGTCTTGACAATCTTCCTTTGTCTCTGCATCTGTCTAGATTCTGGGGTTACAGGTACGCTATCCTCACTCATCACAGGTTCATCTGTACGCATAAATGGAACAAAGTCACCATTTTTCAGGGGTGGTGTGTCAGGGAGATAGCTTCTCCTGTCTGTCCGTGGCTGTGAGTCCGCCCTGTCTCTCACCGAGTCCGTCCGACCCTCGTGGTTCCGACCCTCGTTGGTTGTAGCACTACTGACCGCTCTGGATGTGGCTGGCTTAGTCCCGCGTATTGGTTTTTCCCTTCTAGTATCTTCCACGGGTGATTTTGGCCTCTTTGTCTTGGTAAGTCTGACCGGTGCGTTCCGTTCCTGCTCGGCAAGAAGATCTGCTGCCCGCTGTTTCCGTCGCTCGTCCCTCTTTTTCTTGCTGACAGTCAAGTCTTTGTCTGAATTCCGCTGTAATTTTTTATTCTTGGTACTGGCCCCCCATACGGGCCTCTCAACTACTTCCACTGGTTTATTTCGCGTGTAATCCTGCTCAGAACCTGGGGATGAGGCGCGTGATGTTCGCTGAGTTTGCCGTTTATTCTTAACCTGTTGTGGTTCTTCTCTGACAGTTCTGGTTCTCCTCTCCTTGGTTTTCTCCACTTGAGTTCGATCTGATTTCTTGCCCTTTCCTGGTTCCCCTTTAGCCTGTTTTCTTCCTGGCTTGTATTCAATACCAGCACTTCGTTCTCGGCCCATTTGAACAGTCTGAAGTGAGATATCTCCATTTGGTGGGAAATGAAATTCTGAAGAAAAGAAAAAAATAAATAACTTGATTGTTTATCACAAGGAAGAATGTACATAGTACCATATGTCATGATTTTCACAAAAAATTACCACATACATTCAAGAGCAATCCTGGCAGGCAAGTTTAAAACTTGTCACATAATCTGAGAAATTTCACATTTTGTGTTATTTTGTATAAGCAATCGTGAAAAATGTTTTATTATGAGATGAGCCCCTCCCCCCTTCCATGTAGATATGTAGATTTTGTTCCTCAATAAAGCTGTGTACAAAGTCCAGACTTTGTGAATCTCTAAAATTACCATTTCACAAGTTACATGTTCAATCAAATGCAACAAAACAATGCTGCAAACCTTTGCATTTATGAACAAAATGCAGCATAAGACAACTTTAAACATAGAAGGTAAAACCATATTAAGTAAATACAATTGTCATTTTCATCAGACTAAATCTCACTTAAAGTGCTTGTATGCACAATTACTTTTATTAATATATGAACTGGGACCATGTTTTGTAGTCTCAAGAGTAATAGCTTCCAATGCAGCTGGATCTATCATACCTGTTTGAACAGCCTGGTCATACACAGGCGATGTAAACGCATCTACCATTACTGGAGCCTCTGTCACCTGATGCGCCACCTGGTGCGCTACCTGGTGCCCCACCTGATGCGTCACATGATGTGTCACCTGATCATTCACATGATAGGCAGCTGGAGCTGGAGGAGAGTGCCTGACAGGCTGGGGTTCTGTGGGCTGCTGCATCCTTGGGGAGGCCTGGTAGGCAGTCTTGTAGGCAGCCTGGGGAATATGCTGTTGAGGATGACCCTCCGGACTGCCATTCTGGTCTGAGTATTATAACAACAACAAAACAACGTGAAAGCAAATCTGAGGGTTGGCTACAGGGTATGTGTTGATTGATTCAAAGATTTAAAAAAATAGAAATTATGAAATAATTTGCCCACACAATCTCAAAGTGTGAAAAGTTATAAAAGATAATTTATCTCAGACTAGGCCAACAAACAGGTAACACAATTGTGTATAAGAACACAAAATAAGACAAATAATAATAAAAGCATTTATGCACCATTTATCTAGTATTTAAACAAAACCTATTCTGAGGTGCAGCACATTAAATACATAAGCAACATTATAAAATAAATACATTAGCAACAATAGAGAATAAATAATAAAGTTATCATGGACACCACCAGCAACATTAGAGAAATACATAATACAAAGATACAAATCATGAAGTGTATAAAACCAATGTAAAAATAAGAGAAGTCTTTAAATCGTTGCATTAACAAACATAAGAGTATGTGTGTGTGGTACACTTGAGGCTCTTAGGTTGTTAATTAAGTTAAAGACACTGGACACTATTGGTAATTGTCAAAGACCAGTCTTCTTACTTGGTGTATCTCAACATATACATAAAATAACAAACCTGTGAAAATTTGAGCTCAATCGGTCGTTGAAGTTGCGAGATAATAATGAAAGAAAAAACACCCTTGTCACTCAAAGATGTGTGCTTTCATATGCTTGATTTCGAGACCTCAAATTCTAAATCTGAGGTCTCGAAATCAAATTTGTGGAAAATTACTTCTTTCTCGAAAACTATACGTTACTTCAGAGGGAGCCGTTTCTCACAGTGTATTATACTATCAACAGCTCCCCATTACTCGTTACCAAGTGAGTTTTATGCTAATAATTATTTTGAGTAATTACCAATAGTGTCCACTGCCTTTAAGGTAGAGTCCTGTTGTGGGTTAGATTATAGACCATTACAAGCCGGACACCACCATTTGGGAATGCACAGTCACAAAGTGATTATTATTATTCAGAAATGTGAGTATAAACAGTGTAAAACATCAACTGAGTACAAAATGTGTGGGCTACAAAAGTCAACAAACTTGAAAATATGCCCCAAAGATTATCGGGTGCAGAGTTGACACTATATCTTGATTGTGCCGCATTACTCTAACAAGACGCTATTTAAATGGGTCTCATAATTTAAACATAGCTCAGTATACCTGCCACAAAAATAATGAGTGTTTTCGATACACCAGTTTGGCTTTATAAGAACTGCGCATTATTATTATTTGTTTACTATTGTTAAAGCGCCTTGAGCATAACTGAGTGATGGATATGAGTGCTACATAAAAAGCCACAGTTATTATTAATTAATTTAAGAGAATGACTTACTATCCCAGCTTCGTCTGAGGTTAGAAGTATCGTGTCCCATCCTGCCCAGTTTATCCATTCTCTTCTGATGCTTCTCCTGCTGAGCTTCTTGGTAAGCTGTCTGCATGCTATCTGCTAAGGCTTTCTGTCTGGCTGCTTCTTCTTCCTGTAAACAACAACAGCATTTTCGAAAAAAGTCAACAATAAGCTTCAATTAAAGCTAATTAACATGTTATCGAGTTATCAGAATCGAGTCACTTATTTTTTTGACTTGTGACTTGACTTTCAGCATTGACTTGTGACTTGACTTTCAGCATTGACTTGTGACTTGACTTTCAGCATTGACTTGTGACTTGACTTTCAGCATTGACTTGTGACTTGACTTTCAGCATTGACTTGTGACTTGACTTTCAGCATTGACTTGTGACTTGACTTTCAGCATTGACTTGTGACTTGACTTTCAGCATTGACTTATGACTTGACTTTCAGCATTGACTTGTGACTTGAACTTGCAAAAAGATGATTTGTGACTTGCCTTGGCAAAAGATGACTTGCTGCCGAACTATGCATGTTATAACACAAACACTTCACATACAACAAGTTATGTTTTAGTGTTTTTAGACGAGGCAGAAAAATACATGAAACTCCTGATAAAATTCTTTTAAAATAACCCAGCAGTTTAAGAAATTTTGCCTGTTGAACAAATTCACCTGATATCATTGCCACACAGTGGTCTTGGTCGCACCATTTTGGGGAGTCAGTGTGTCATACAGTGTAGTGCACATGTTATAGACGACACACCATTTACATGGTCATTTTTACATAGACCTTTTCGCAAATACTGGGGTGCGCACGTAAAGCTTGGAATTAGATGCATTGTGGTCTAGCTGGTAGCAAAATTTGATTCATATATATCCCACAATGCACCTCATTCAACAGTCTGCACTTGCGCATTGGTATTTGCGATAAGGTCTATGCAAATTTACTCACAAAATGGCAAGCAGGGCAGACAATTGTCAGGTGTGACGCTGGTGCAAGGGGTCAATAGTTGGAGAATAATTTTTTTCCAAACAAAAAAATGAGCAATGAATGAATTTTGTAATGTTCCAAACATAACTCTACAATCACCTTCAAGGCGTAGCTAAGACATTTGAAACTGTGTCTACAATCGCAGCCAAAATGCTTGGGCAACATGCAAATGAACATACCCTTCCTTCTTCCCTATTCAATAGATGGATTGCAATAAACGTATCATCGACCGCCATCTTTGATATCTGAACAAGGAAAAAGTGCACACGTGTACGTGCTGCGCTGCACTTAACCATTTTTAATATATCAAAGATGCGGTCAATGAAGCGTATTGCAATCCATCTATGCTGTAAGGAGCACAAACTGTGCACTGAGAGCAAACATTGAACAGGGGCTGGGGACGAGGACCAACGAGATATGGCAAGGACTTTAGCTGTCACCTCTTTCTTCCTCTTCTTGTTTTTGTCCAAGTCAAATTGATGTTGGAGGTTTTCCCTCTGCTGGATGATCCTCATTTCTTGCTCAGCCTCCTCCCGGCGTCTCCTCTCATCTGCCTCTCTCTTTAATCTCTGCTTCTCCTCCACTTGGGCTTTGACTGCAAGCTGAACAACGATAAAGAAAATTGGAATTAAGCTTGGGCGATATTGCTATAATTGTCCCACGATGTATCGTCCAAAAATATTGCAATATTCAATCATATCGCGATTTAAATTTGAAGTCTAAAATAACTGGCATCTATCGATCTCAAATTTTCACACTTCAACAAAAAACATAAATCGGGGTATAGATCTGTCGGATGTACTGTTTACCAATGGTGTGAAAACCTTGGCCTTTTAGTTACACACAAATAATATGTCTTTTAAAGTGTCTACTGTGCATGACTGTTCTTACATGTGTGCATATTTAGCTAGATCCCGTGATAAACCAAAATAATGTGAATTTAGATGAATTCCCACTACAAGCTGAATAATTCAGATACACTGACAGTGATACATTCATAGAAATGTAACCCAACTCTGGCTTTCACTGCAAACAAAACAATTTATGAAAGAATATGAAAATTTAAAGTCACCTGGAAGTGGTATTTTTTTCAAAATAAAGCTTTTGTCACTAATATATGTGTTTTGATGAGTGGAATGCGAATAAACAGTTAACTGAGGTTTTAAAAAATCAGTTCTTATGTCATTTACAAATTTAAGATATAGACCCCGACCCGAGAGGGCGCTGTTCGTGACGTAAATCGAGGCAGACTTTGCCTGTAATGCGTAGAGTAAACACAATTGCAAAGCACATGTACGGACCAAGTCGTGAGTTTGTACGTTTAAAAAAAAAAATGAAATGTACCATCTCACGACTTGGACGTACATGTACTTTGCACGTGGTTTTACTATACGCATTGCAGGCATTGATGTCACAAAAGGGGTAGGCGGAGTCAGCCCCCAAACAACTTTATATATTTTTTAAACATATAAATCGTGACAAACAATTACTAAAAAAATTGTTTTATTGTTCGTAAGCAGGTACTCTTATGTTTGAAAGAATTTTTTTTAATTTCCAGGTGACTTTAAAGGTAAGCTGTAGGACTGCAATCGTCAGGGGAACAAATGATTAGTTTCAATCTGGAAGGTCACTGATTATATAAAGTTCAGACCAGTGCCAATCCTCCAGGATAATATTCTTCTCTGAAATAGTCAGAGTCAAGAATATAGCGATGGCACACCCCCAACCATCAACACTACTTATTTAATTGCAGCAATTGAATCAAGAAAGTGCACAAAACCCCCACCAAAAACATAAATCTTCACAGGTTTGTTGTATATTATGTTTAGTAACAAATGAGAGGATGTTAAACGTATCTACATTTTCCAAAAAACAATGATGAGTTTTCTGCCACTTACCATGTGCTCCATGTGCTTCTGTTTCTTAATTTCCCGTCTCTCCATTTCAGCAGGATCTACGAGCATATTGTTAGCTCTGATGTGACTCCTAAAAGAAACAAACAAAATGTGTCATGTTAGTTTCAAAATACTTGAATTTTTTTTTTTTAACCAACGGAAAGAAGAAAACATGTTCCACAATTTAAACTATAGTTAAAGGGATGCTGCAGTGAATTAAAATAAAACAGTTAATTTTGCTGTCATTTATTTCTGATATATGTGGATTGTTACCGCCCCTACCATCGACGTCACGTCGGGAATTCAAACATATCGTCGGCAAAAAGAGTCTGGTCCCTAACTACACGCGCCTAAGTACCAGGCAACACAGTGCACACGTCTCTATATGCACACAGCCAGGGGGCCCCCGACGGCTCGGGTTACCGACATGACGTCACGTTTATGCAAACGTTTAATCTCTTGAAAACCATTTTTAAAATACTTGCGCATTTAATAAAAAATATAAACAAATATTTCAGGTTTAAAATGTCATGTTTAATCGTTTAAATGAAGAAAAAAAAAAAACTGCAGCCACCCTTTAAAGTGTTTTAATGGAACCATCTCAGTGATAGCGTAAGGCAAACAATTTCTGTGAATGCGTTGACACCTTGGCACAATTCCACAAAACTTGCTCAGCACAGAAAAATCTTGAATGAATCCTCACTCTTACATAACACCTTGCCAACTAACCCATGATACTTCACTCAAGTTAACCAATGGCGACCCCCCACCCCCTGAAAAAAAAAACAGGACGCAATAGCACCCTCAAGAGTCCTGTTTCCATTTCTGAAAACTGTGTGGCTCTGCTGTCTAGCGATCGGTCGGCCCATGAAAGAGTGAATTTTCTCACCTTTCCTCTGAGCGGTTTGTAAGTGACCCGCTCTCCCCCGGGGCGTCCCCGCCCTGTGGGGGTGCACTCCGGGGTTGTTCCACCACCTCCTGCCTCTCAGACACTGCTTCTCGCTCAGACCCTCTTCCAATCAGGGCAGTGTCATCCCTCACTCTTCCCTGGTGGCCCTGGGTGGTTTGCTGCGTCTTCGGTGGGTTCACAGGCTCGGCCCACTGATGGGTTAGATCTGAGTCTGACTCTCGCTGACGTTGTTTATCATTTCGCTTGCGTTGTTCTGCCTCGATGCGCTGTTGTTCTGCACAATAGAAAAAATGTCCACTATAAGACAGTAGAGACATGGGAAGGAGGCCTAGGTCCTCTATTTAAAAAGGACGCGCATTCACCACATTTACAAAAGCAGAATCCAGATAATGTCCAATCGAAGGTGAAAGGTCAACACAACATCAGGCCGGCCATACACAAGTTTACAATGGTACACTTAGCTCTAAAAATAACAATATTTCTCTTATAAAGTGACGAGTAAAACAAATTTTTACTATTCTGTATTTCCAGTTAGTTTAAAAGAACATGTGTAGAAACAAATGAAGGGGCGAGTGGGACTAAAACTATGTTTTTTTTAAAGATAATTGTTTATACCTAATTCTTGAAGCCATTCCTGTTGTTGTCTTTTCTTCAACTGAGCATTATAGTCGCTTACTGACCCCTGTATCAAACAAACAATGAACAAAGATACAGGTGTCATTGTGACAGATGAACAATGACTGTCTTTTTTCTTTTTCATTGATGTACAATTGCAGTTAATTAAAAATAAGATTATTTAGTTTTGTTTAACAACAATAAACAATAAAACTGTTTGGGTGCAATGGAAACAAATCCACCTCAGATGGGATTCAAATCTACTACCTTTCCACTTTAACATTGGGACCACTAAACTTGCCTGGTGACATAAGGAGAGTTTAAATTCAATATTATTTTACCAAGAATAAAGAACAATATGATTTAGTATTTCTTGTACCTATGTACTAATAATACAAATATTCACTGTTCGGAGTGCTATGGTAAATAAGACTCCCAAGGTGATCCTTGGAACAATTTATTTATTGATTATTTATTCCAGCCACTATCAATCCTCCCTGCTTATGTCACTTCACGCCAACATGTTCTGACTTAGATAAGATGGGTATGCCTTTTTTTATTGTTTTATTTTTATTTATGCAAGTCGCCAGACACACAAGGCCTGAAGGCCACTTCAAGGTGTGGGCTACAATTATTTTTGTCTAGAGGCCGTTGCAACCTACTCCTAGGACTGAAACAGGGTGACCCCTTTTACAGTCCATACGGATGTAGGCTTGGGTATCGTCAATTTTATGTAGCAAGTGTCATGACCGGAATTCGAACCCACACTCTGCTGATCAAACAGCAGAGCTTGACGCCAATGCCTGGCCCAGTGATAGGCTAATGTTGGGCATAATGTAGTTTTTAATCCGCCAACTTCCTGAAGAGGATTTTGGAGGGTTTTTAGGGGATTAAGGCAATGTTGTAACCCAAGGTTCCTTTAAAATGCAGGACCTGCATGGTCTATCCATGTGAGTTGTGATCAAGTTAAAGGGTAAGATCTTACCTGACCCCCGATAAGGAAGGATGCTCGCATGGCAGCAGGTACAGCTCTCTGCGTTGCAATCACACCAAGACTTGATGGAGCGACACCCCGAGGTGACGAGTCTGGTGAGAAATTCTCAGTAGATTTTCTCAGCTCGTCATTCTGTAATAGAAATGCATACTATTATTTAAAGACCCTCCTACATTCAGTAAAAACTTTTGTGACGGGTTGACCCAACCAATGAAACCATTCAATCGAACACAACTGTTAAAGGCAGTGGACACTATTGGTAGTTGTCAAAGACTAGCCTTCACAGTTGGTGTATCTCAACATATCAACATATGCATAAAATAACAAACCTGTGAAAATTTGAGCTCAATCCGTCATCAAACTTGTGAGATAATAATGAAAGAAAAAACACCTTTGTCACACGAAGTTGTGTGCGCTTAGATGGTTGATTTCGAGACCTCAAGTTCCAAATCTGAGGTCTCGAAATCAAATTTGTGGAAAATTACTTCTTTCTCGAAAACTATGGCACTTCAGAGGGAGCCGTTTCTCAAAATGTTTTATACCATCAACCTCTACCCATTACTCGTCACCATGAAAGGCTTTATGCTAATAATTATTTTGAGTAATTACCAATAGTGTCCACTGCCTTTAAGCCTTTAGAGACCATGGCAGCAAATGGCTGCAATATTTTTTCGCAAACAATGCCCGTGTCAAAGACTGCAATGACAATGTCCAACGTTTCTCTGTTAAAAGACAGACATAGTGCATTAAGAATATACACTACTTTTATTATTACCTGAATAGCTTGTCTTGATGGTGCAGCATGTCCTTCATACTGACTGCGTGTTGCAGCCCCGTACTGTGGTCCACCCATCCGACTTGCTACATCCCTGACATATTTCTCCTGCTCTACCTGTTGTCTCTTCAGTGCCACTTGCTCATCTACGGAGGAGAGATAACAACAGTTACCAATGTGGGAATGTTTCGTCCTTCGGATGGGACGTGAAGCCGTTGGTCCCATGTGTTGTGTAATGCATGTAAAAGAACCCAGTGCACTTATCGAAAAGAGAAGGGGTTCGCCCCGGTGTTCCTGGTTGCGGCTGCTTAATGCGCCGTAGCACCTTGTAAACCCTTATAAGGTGCTAAATAATTGGGTCTCAGAATTCATCACTGCAATAACCTATCATTCTGAAAGTTTGTATATACTCAGCGCCTTGAGTACCTTGTTAGGTAGATACGTGCGCTATATAAGACTTCGATATTATTATTATATTATCTTACAGGAAAAACCAAAGTCCTTATACTACCATGGAAAAAGACAAAAGATGCTGAGGGCAAATAATATGAAGGATGTGTCTTAGGCTGGCTTGTAAAGATCTATAAGGACAAAATATTACATACTCATACAGCAAGAGGCATATAATTGCATCTTGTGTTTTCATGAAGAGCCACACATCCCCAAAGATGCATGTAATACATAACAATAGAAGAGCGTAGATGTAGGTCAAATCATTTTACAGGTTTCACGACGAGCCACATCGAATACAGCAGTGTGCATGTCATCATGTGACATGCACGTTCCTTTCCTGTATCCAAACACGTTAATCAGATGAGCAAGTAGGCCATTTGATTTTTGAGGTTTCACAAAGAGACACACACATGCGACTAATTACTTTAGTATGCACATCCGAACTAAGCACACTATCAAATGTCATTCTGAATCACACCTTTTGACATTTGTTGCTCTTCATAAAAACGGTGACGATAGGTAAATTAAACATGGGATGGGTAAATCTTGCATACAAATGTAATAACAACCCTTGAGGAATATTAATTTTGGTTTTTACCCTTGTTTTACATACTCAGTACTTTCCCCGAGTTCTGTGAAAAAAAATCACAGGCATATTAATCGGGTGGGATTAAAAGCCACGACCTTTGCAATTCTAGAGAGGTGTCATACTTAACTAGACCACCAAGTTTGCCCGGTAGCTAGTGGTAGTTCGATTCCTATGTTTTAGCAGCGGGTACTGTAATGATTTGATAGGACTTACCCAGTTCTTGCTTCCATATCCTCCTCTTCCTTTCAGCTAAGCTAAGGTTAGCAAACTCCAACTCCTTAAAGTCTGTCTGGTGACTATCTTTCTTGTTCTCTCCTGTAGTTTCCTCCTCCTTCCTCGGAGCTTTCTCCTTGGCATCCTCTTTGGGCAATGTTGTGGTGTTAGTGATGCTGGCTGGTGTCTTGCTCGGCGTTGGAGGTTTACTGCTGGGGGTGGAGGTGGGGAATTTCTCATTCTTCTTGTTGGATTTCGCCAACAGTGACAGGATGTTCTCAGAGGCTGCAGCACTAGTGACTCTGTTTTCATTTGTTGTAGTCGAGTCCTCTTCTTTCTGCTTTGCCTCATCCCCCTTCTCTGGAGGTGTGTCTTTCTCTGCAGTGTTCACTTTGACATCTCCATTTTCTGAGAATGAAAACCGATTATTTTGTTTTAATTGGGCACATAGAGTAACAATGACAATCATGCACCAGCCAGACTTTAAAGATTTTCAACTTTTTGTGCACCGGTTAATTGTCCCAACACTTACTTTGGCTCCTGACGGCAGACAGAGTTTACTGTGTGAATTGTTACTCAAAGGGAGAATCATTTATGGTGTCACAGCCAAATATTTCTTACTAACTTTGTTACAGATAAAAAAGTGTTTAGTCTATGCAAAATATCGACAATGCAAATTTAACCACAGAAACTGAGGAGAAAAACAAAAAAATCAGTCACTCACCTATTGCAATACTGGCAACATTATCACGGCCAGCGACTTGTCCGATAGATTTCAGGATTGCATTCAGTTGGTCTTGAGTCAAAGTAACAGTGTTTCTATCAATGGCTCCTTCATCTTTGGCTTTCCCGGTCACCCTCTGAACGTTCTTCCTCACAAAGTCTTTTCCCTGTTTCCTGGTTTCTTGCTCTGCGCCCGGGTTGTTGGTTTTCCTTCCTGGCTTGGGCTCTGCATCTCGGGGGTTGGTTGAACGGTTCTTCTGGGAGCCTGATCTGTCTGGGACGACCTTCTTCTGGGTTGCTGGTTTATTCTCCGCCTCAGAGTCCTGGGCAGCACCGACTTTGCGAACAGGAAAGGACTGTGCTCTTTTCTTGTACCCGAACTGCTTAAACAAAATATTTCAAAAATGATTTGTGAAAAATACAACATTGTCACAAGGTCAGTTTTCAACTTTTTAATGTCCGGCTTCCCAGCTACATGTAGGCGACAAATTCAATTTATTGTTTAGTGAATTTGAAATAAAGAATTTTAACATTTGGTTCTGTTAGCTTGAAGAGAATACACTCCTAAGCAAACTCTTTGTGGATGGGATTGAGTAGCTGTCCACAAAATAATCTGTATACAGTTCAGGATAGAAACGGCAGTAAATGAATGGGATGCATTTTCTTTTTCAAACACAGTTAAACATGCATTAATGAGCTTTGTGTAAAATGCACTCATCTCTTTAAATTGCAATATTTCATATCAATATTATTTTTTTAAAGGCAAACAAGCAAACAACTTGAAAAAATCAACCCACCTTTTTGTTTTTGTTTGGCTTTGGATCTGCAAAAGATTAAAAAATAAAAAAATAATTAAGTACAACTGTAATCAGCAAAGACACAAAATAAGTGACACATAAATATTGAGTAACTCTTTGCAGATCTTGTATTCATCATTGCAACAGCGATTGTTAATTGATATAATAACCTTGACATAGCTGCTATCAGTGGTGTTCATATTATGTGACCCGCTACGTAAAAATCAGTCAGATGTCGCCCAATGCATTATTAAGTAATGAACAGTTTAATGTGGACAAAAATAGGTCTATATTTGCATGGTTAACCTTTAGAACACTTACTTGTAGGCAATAAAACTATGAATACAACATTTTTTGATCATACGTACTTATGTCTAATTTGTATCCTTTTGCGCGAAACGATAGTTTAAAACATCACTTTACTTGTAGTTCATTTTCCAGAAAAAATGATGTATTGGCTAATTTCAAACGGAAGTACATATAACTCTGCAACGCGATACATTCCAAAGCTAAGACATTTACCAAACTACAGCTGTTAGTGTGTTCTTTCCAGCCATGCAAATAACTCAATCCTTGAAATATTGTCAAAATCTGACTCACTTTCACGTAGCGGGTCACATATTGTTTATACATAAAATGGACAAACAAAAAGTTTTAACCATGTTTGTGGCTACTCTAAAGACACTGGACACTATTGGTAATTACTCAAAATAATTGTTAGCATAACAACGTTCTTGGTAACAAGCAATGGCGAGCTGTTGAAGTATAAAACATTGTGAGAAACGGCTCCCTCTGAAGTAACATCGTTTTTCGAGAAGGAAGTAATTTTCCACTAAAATGTTTGAATTTAATTTTGAGCATCTGAAAGCACACAACTTCAGGTGACAAGGGTGTTTTTTGTTTCCATTATTCTCTCGCATTTTTGACGACCAATTGAACTCAAATTTTCACAGGTTTGTTATTTTGTGCATACGTTGAGATACATCAAGTGAGAAGACTCGTCTTTGACAATTACCAAAGGTGTCCAGTGTCTTTAATCAATACTATGGAATGCACAGTATTACCTTTAAAAAGCAGATTCCCGACTTGTTGGCCAGACTTGTTTTTGGCAGCAAACTTTAACCCTTCTCTGTGGAAAAGAACAGTAATTGAACAAAAAGATTAACACTAACAGTTAGATTTATGTCACGAGGTAGTATTTTTAATTTATTGTTAGTATGTATGTTATTATTATTTCTAAAGCAATAACAGCGTGAATACTGGTCATTTCTTACCCAAGTCACTTCAAAATCGTACCCATCATAGGGTAACACGTCCTATGTCTTTAGTAAGGGTTGAACAATTCAGCAAAAATAACAACAACTGGACACTTTAAAGCCATTGGACACTTTCAGTAAACAGTATAATCCAAGGCCCACACTTCATTTATCACAACTTCTATATAAAATAACAAACCTGTGAAAATTTAGGCTCAATCGGTCATCGGAGTAGGGAGAAAATAACAGGAAAACTTACCCTTGTTTCTGCACGTTTCGCCGTGTTATGACATGTGTTTAAAAATAAATCCGTAATTCTCGATATCGAGAATTGGTATTGTTTTAATGTTTTCTCAAAAAGTAAAGCATTTCATGGAATAATATTTCAAGAGAAGTCTTTCACCATTACGTTCTGTAAACCCTGTCAGTTACTTGTAAATCTGTGAACTTTTAATTTTGTTTCTGTTCCAAAAGTGTCCAATGGCTTTAACAAAGGATGAGGAAATTTCAAGTTTATTCTGATCTTCCTGTACATGTTCATCGTCTTTTTTAAAATTACAGTTAAAATATAATTGGTATCAGTGTCCACATGAAAGAAAATAAGGAACATACAAATCAGGCAGGGAATGATTGACACACAGATAATCATGGCGACAGTATGAAGTGACTTGGGTTCGAAATGACTTGGGTACGAAGTAAATTTGATACAAAGCAACTTGGGTCCGAAGTGACCTGGGTATGATATTTGGGGTTCGAAGTGACCTGAGTACGAATGACCAACATCGATTACTGTGATTGGATGTTAGAATTGCTGTCCCATGTCAAATCATGTTAAATACAGAACATACGTAAGTACAGTAAAATTTAGAAAACAAATAAAATCAATGAAACAGTAATAATAATATCACAACGAATAATAAAAACAGACCCCCCCCCAAAAAAAAAAAAAAAAAAAAATGTAGCATTGAATCATTAGTTTGTTGTTAAAAAAAAATAAGAAAATCAATATACAAAGAAAAAAAAATACATCATTACAATCAGCACTGATTACAATACCCAACACATCACAAGTGAAGAACTGAACACTGCGCGTTCCATAGAGTAATGCTATGGCGTGGTCACACCACGCGATTTATAAAAAGAACAATTTCAAAGATTGCGCCCATTACATGCCCTTGTTGGTGGTCAATCATTGGTTTTACATGCATGGTTTTACCACGAAGAATCGATAGTCTTGCATCTGTTTGCTTTAATTGAAGATTCATGGCATTACATAGACCCAGTAACTGGGGCGCTGTACTCCTTTTCAACAATTTTTGACTTTATCTGTCGACAGATAAAGTCAAAAATTGTTGAAAAGGAGTACAGCGCCCCAGTTACTGGGTCTAGGCATTACAATACATTACTTACAGCATCGAGAAATAGATAGAGGTTAGCATTATCAAAGGGCAAACCTATGGGCCAAGCGTCAGTTGCCATTTTATGATTATTGACATTGAATCAATGATAATCAACTTTATCCAGTCATTGCAGAGATGATGATGATTCATAAAATTAAATTAACTCCACTCCACTGAGTCAGTCACCGAGTCTAACTGAACGTTTTAACTTTTTAATTTACCAAGAATAATACAGGAATATAACCCAATTTTATTTACTATCAGACATCTACATATTGTCTCTGTTGTTGCCTTACCCACTGTTCATGCTTCTGATGAAAACGCTTGCCGATAATAGTACATTTTCTGTCAGAAATATGACATTTTCATAACATTGCAGCGTCTACATCACATCTTCGTTGTCAGGCATTTGGTTTTTAGAAAGGTTATGGATTTCGTATGGTGCAGATACAATTTTTGGGAAATGTACTGATTAGACGATATTGGAGTGTCTGGGTGTAAGACGCAATGTTGCTGTTCGTTTTCCGGAGGGTTTTAACTTGAAAGTTCGATGCCGGTGTGTGTGCTGAGAGAATCCATGCACTCAGTAGGGCGGTGGGGGGGGGGGGGGGGGGGGGCAACACCACTTGAATCGGAATAAATAAATACATGTAAAAAAAAATAAGCATAAAGCAAAATTTTCCTCGTTTCCCTGCAATTATTATGCATGAAGAGAGAATAATCTTGATGATGTTTGATGGCTTGCGGGGGGGGGGGGGGGGCGGGGCGGGCGTCCGTTATGGTGTCCGGGAGGTCAGAGTTGTATTCGTGAGTTTGAAGCGCATATACAATTTGTTTTATTCACTTTGAGTTGGGGTAATTTCGGGGTCGTTTTTGTTTTATAGAAACATATTCCTGGGGGGTCCTGCACTACGAATGTATACAAACTACTTCTGATATAGCGCCCTCTTTTGAATCATCCCCCTTTCTCCCAATATGGGTGACAGATTTCCCTCCTGGACATCGGCAACAATGTCTAACTCTTCCCCGTCATTTTTGCAAAAGGCAGTAAACATTTCGGCCCTTGACAAATTTAGTTGTTGCCTTGGATCGTTCGAGTTGGTCTTTGAAAAGCGTTTGAAACCGTTTTATGATGAGAAAGATGATTTAAAAGTAGAATACAATGATCCACACAAATTTGCCTCGAAATTGCGTGGTTTTCCTTTTACTTTGCGAACTAACACGGTCGGCCATTTATGGGAGTCAACAATTTGACTGGACTCCCATAAATGGCCGACAGTGTTAGTCGACGAGGTAGAAGGAAAACCACGTGGTTCATTATATTCTACTTTAAAAATATCTTTATAATCATATGCATTTTATAACAAATGTTACAAACGCTTTTCAAAGACCAACTCGACCGATCAAAGGCAACGTGTTCCTTTAAAGAAGTGAACAAGAAATTGCTCATATGAAAGATTGTTTTTGTGAAGTATGGTACAGCCTGAACATCTGACGTCACACATCGAGGCTCGTGAAACCGCCAGAGAGTGGCCTCGTCTCAGGCTCCAGCGTAGGTTACTCCCCGTCCATCTTCACCTTTCACCTACATTCGATTCACATATGGTGCGTTCGATTAGCTTCCGATCCCTGGGTCAATCCCGGTCTGTCTCCGTCTGTTCGAATAGCTTTGACGTAATTCCAGGGGCTCACCCGGGTCAGTCCCAAGTGCCGCTCTACTTGTGAAGCAGGTCACTTGGGGCTAGCTCTTGTCAGTGGCTCACCCGAATGAGCACCGCGGGGTCGACACAGGGAAGCTAATTGAACGCACCCATGGAGATATGCAGTCAAATTATACACCAACATTACATGCAAGTATGCAATGCACGGTACACACCCTGACACAGCATGCAGACGACCGAAAGTAAGCTTTCCATATTTCTGTGTTTTATTGGTCCGTGGTGATGTTTATCAGCTGCACAATATTACCTCGGACCAATCAAACCACCGGCACTGAAGCTTTTAGTCAATGCATCCAATGATATCATTGTATCCAACTGCTTTTATACCCTACCAGTGCTTCAGAAGCGCTTCATTGTGTGCCTCATCAAGAATGTTATAGAGGGCGCTCTCTTACTCACCCCCCCCCCCCCACTTAGTTAAAAGTCTCTCTTGGTAGGTCTACAGGTTAGAAGCCATTCGGCTTTTGAGCTATAGGGTCATCCCTGAACGGTTACACTGGCCAGACTCCGTCTAAGGGGGTAAATTACCTAACACCTTTTGGGCAAAGTTTTGCCATTTTAAGAGGGCCAGTCTACCCAAAATGCTCCAGGACGGTTGGAAAGTCATCAACCAAGGGGCGCGATACTGGACCATATTTTTTACAATCAATAAAAGCCAAGACTTCACATTTTTGACAAAAGCGTGGGTTCACATTTTATTGAGGAGACTCCACATGAGTGTCTCTCTTCTTCATTGTACATGTACACTCATCATGTATCATGAACAGTACAATGGTGGATTTTGATTTGCGCTACAGTAAAGTTACACTTTTTTTAATCGGATGCCAAAAACGAAACACAAAGATCCTCGTTCATGTATATTTTAAGCAGTCAATTTTTATTAAAGCATCTACAATTTCAATACAGTTTATTCGTATAATAAAAAGAATAATTTACACGTTTCTTTGTACAATAACTTCCTGCTACAATGCTGCCAATACAAACTACACGACCCCCACCCCTCGCACCCGTTGTCAAACTCTCATTGATGAACGTCTTAATAATTAGTTAGACTTCAAACCAGCCTATCTGCGCTCAATTGTGAAATATACCCATGCTCCAATACCCGGATCAAGATAAGCTGGAATATGAAATATATAATAAGTTCTGACCAAGATCCATGGCCAGTGACACCTTGACATTATTCCGACCCGAAGTTAAAGGCACTGTACACTATTGGCAATTGCTTTAAAAAAATATTATTACCATAAAACATTACTTGGTAACGAGTAACGGAGAGCTGTTGATAGTATAAAACATTGTGAGAAACGGCTCCCTCTGAAGTAAAGCAGTTTTCGAGAAAGAAGTAGTTGTCCACGAATTTGATTTCGAGACAGGTCTTTGACAACTACCAAAAGTGTCCACTGCCTTTACGTCTTGAGATTAAATACACTTGTCCATGGTCCGTTCTTTGTCATCCAAAATGGCGGTCAGTGACACTTTTACGGGAAAATCTATCAAACGTAAGTAAAAGCGGATTCTACCTTCTTATACTGACCAAGTCTAATAAATAAAAGGTAAAAGTTGATTTTATTTTTTAAAATACTGGATAATACTAGTTACATGTTGTAATATAAATACTCATTGATTGGGGAACTGGAAGGAATAGCGTTTGACCCGACACAGTTCATACTTGCACCGATCCTTTCTATAGTTATTTTGGCAATTTGATTATTTTTTTTTTAATATAAAGTTTTTCTGATACAAAGTTGAAGGAATGAACTGCACATCATTAGGTTCATACTTAAATGGTTACCTCTGTCATACTGCCCTCAATCAGTGCTCAGTAATAAGTTTATCCAGAAGTTCTAGAGTTGAAAAACAGTAAAACCCACACTGAAGGGCCACCATTACGTCTTTTTACAAAGTAAGAATTCACTATAAATGACCAACAGAATCACTCAACCCCCCCCCCGTAAGGAAACTAATCCCGCCCCACCCACACTGATTAAAAATAGTTTATTACTGCTGCAATATCATGTTCCCTTTGTGCAGTATTTCATATATTTTTTATGAGTAGCCGCTCGCGTAAAAATTAAAATGCTTGTTCACGGTTTTTATTGTTTAAAATTGACTATGCAGTCAGTCAGTTTCCCGGGTGCTCAAGACCAACCAGTTTCCTGGCGTTGTTCACGAGCCTAAAAGAGGGACATCATATTTTTATGGTGAGGCAAACCGTTCGTATAAATTTGTGAGGGCGCCCTACAAAGTCACCGCGGAATAGAACAGTAACGTTGTTTTGGATTCAATAAGCCTTTTTGATGGTCGACACAATACTAAGACACTAGTTTCGGTAAACTTGTCTGTATACACCCAAACCAAACAGTGCACTCCTAGGCTATGGTTTCAATATGTATGTGGCCGTGCAAGGGTGTCAGCAAATAGAACTGCTGATCAGAGTTTACCGTTGCTAAATAATAGGCACTAACGTCATGTTATATCGTTATTACTGTATTATTGTCAATGGAACATTTTATTTGAATACACATTGTTATAATAGAAAAGTTACAATCAATAAATCATCACCTTTTTATACAATAATTTTAATAATTATTTTGGTTTAACGTGGTACCGCAAACTACCATATGAATAGCACTCCTCGTGGTAAACCTTCCTCACACAGAAAATGTCTCTGTCTTTTTCTGTCTCTTGGGGCAAGGTCTTGCAGGAAGAGACTGTGGAATATGATTTCTCATAATATACACGTATCGACGTTGGGCGTGGTCTTGTAATAGGTAGTTGGTGAGATCTCAATATCACTACAGCATGGATGCTTACAGTTTCTACGTTGGACGTGGTCCTCAGAGGCGTTCTGGTAAAACATCAATTCTCACTTGCAAGTGAATACGTCCGTAACAGTTTCACAAACCCTACATTTGACTTCACAGCACCAGATGAATTTGCAATCGCATCTCTCCACCAGTCTCACCTCTTGTGTGTTATAACCTCTCCCACAACACAACAGATCGCAACTATCACCACCACTCGATGTCCGGTTGCACTCTCTACCGGATGTTCCCATAATGCCTTTGGAAAGGTCACGCACGCAATAATTTGGCGACCTCTCCAGATGAACCAGTTCTTCCATGGTGATGGGTACTTTGCGCATACTCCTTTCTTTTCTTCGTAGTCTCTTCTTCGTGGGGCGGTTGAGGACCTCTACTGACTGGATGTATTTCCTCTTGAGGTAGTCTCCAACAACTAGAAAGTCTGGTACGGTGTTCCAGCATGATTTGACGGTGCAAGATCCAGACACGCCGTGGCAGCGGCATTGCCTCGTCATGAATTGTTGGATGATCTGCAAAGAGGAAGTAACATTTTATTAAGTTTATGGTTTGTATCCAGACTTTACTGCGGTGGCAAACACTAAGTTTGAGATTGGTCGAGCATTTTTTGCATGCCGGTACATTGGAGCCTTATCGTTACCATTGCGGATGTTCCTACATGTACATAATATCTCATAAAAATACAATCTGGAAGGGTTTGATGAAACGCGCTTAAATTTTATGACCACTAAGAGATTCTCAATTAGTGTGCGACGCGCATAAATCATTAAAAGTAGTGTTAGATTTATCTCTATTATTTTCAGTTCCGCGAATACTAAAACATTGATTTATAGTCTTCCGTTTTGGTGAGATTGCCCAAGGAAATAATCTTAAAACAAACTAAACAAAGTCATTAACTGCGGACTCATCCAAAGAGGGCGCTATGTAAAGGTACCCATCTGATGAGTCACTCCATTAGCAAAGCGGTAGTGATCATTCAAAATCGATTGACAATGACCAAGAACATCAGCCCAGTCGTCGAGTCATGTTATTATACATAATTTGAGGAGCCGTCATAAACTGAGGCTATACATTAATTCCAGACCTGGTTGATTCCTGACCTCCAGATGACTGTCCTGTCCGATCTGACCAAATCTAATAACATATCGACGCCGGTATCTATGGGTGAAGCCTAGATTTGGTTCCACACTCCACACTCCGTGCAGACATTTTAAGAAACAGAATGTCCTACTTCTTTAGTATTTAAACCGTACTTACAAAACTGGTAACTTCTGAAAACCCCTCACTTTTGGTTTACGATTTTGGTCTTATATAAACATTGTGTAAAAGTGAATCCACTGAAGATGCCGATTTGGATAGGAGGGAGACGGTTCAACGATGAAGCTGTGCGGAATGTTCACGCAAACAAAATAAACTTAACGTATTTATAAACAGTCATTATATACGTACAACTTTTAGTGTTATTGACAAGCTTCCAAAAATAGGGCCATGGCTCAGAAACGACACAAGCATTATTTATAAGCAGTAGCCTACCACAGAAATAGTGACGGCGAAAAAAAAAAAATGACTTGAGAGCTGTGGCACCAACCATACTTGTGCTTTTACAATTACAATGAATTCATCAATAATAAAAAGTTTTCGGTAATTTGCACGGTATGTGGTTCAGTTATGCAGTCCCGGATGAAAGGACCATAGGAAGGACACCTGTCATTACAACGCTAATGGGTGTCAGTGTGTAGTGTAAAATAGACCGGGTTCAATTAAAGCGACTTCGGCTACGACTAATCATTTTGGCTGCAGTGACAACGTTGGAGAATAGGTATTTTCAGCGAGCCGGCCAAAGCCACTCCCGAAGCCATCAATGTGGATTCGGCCTCATTTATTGTGTATCTCTGATAAAGAAAAACCCATGTGGCCACTCAGCCTTCTGACTGCAATTCCAGTCACCAGTATATCAAATTGACAAGGCAATTGTCAATACATTTGTCTGAGTGTTTGACAGCCAATTAATCCCAATTACATGAATAGGTATGGGTTGACAAAGAGGGACCACACCAATGACTTCATGACGTGTTATGGCAATTACCAAACCAGTCTCTTTGTACGACGGTACAACCTGTCACGACATTTGGGTATCATCTATTCTAAACACACGTCAGGGCACCATGATACTAGACTACACGGTCCGTAAGGTGAGGGTCAACTTATCAACAACTCTGTCCCATTCAGACCAATTGTTAACAACTTGTTGTCATCGTAATTGTACCGAGGAACATGGATCGAGTTTATCCCATTTCCACGTACGCCATTTTGAATCATATCTGCAGTTATGTACGGCTTGGGACATCTGCGTCTGCAAAAAAGCACAAAACTTTGCCAATGTGCCAATAAATGGCGCCAAAACCAAGTAGTTTGACTGAAAGGTAATGCTTATCCCATGTCCGATGAGATCGGCAGATAAGTCTACTCCAACAAGACTTCCATTAGTCACTGGAGATCATACGCCCACCGTTGACATATAATGCTACGGGTTTGACAGTCGAATTCTGAGTGTCGCAGGCCGATATTGGTATATCCTGAATGTGGAACTGTCTGTGATGATTTCCAAACAATAATTATTGACACAGGTTAAATAAGCTATCAGCTGTCGTTCGCTTTTAGATTTATTACTAAATTTTTCCAAATATTAGTTACCAAAACTGAACTTTGTCTTTAAGGCATGGTACTTTTGATCAATATAAATCCTCACTCGGTATGTCCCATGGAAACAAACAAACTTTAGAGCTCAATTGGTCATCAATTTTTAAATGCATGAGAAAGGCTTCATGACTCAAGCCTTTCTCAGACTCAAATGTTTCGGGGAATTACTACCACTTTCTCTATTTCTCCAACGTGCCATACTGTCGTTTCTAACAATCAAAAGCCTTTTACAAATCTGAAGTTTTTACTATTTATACCATCCCTTTAAAAACTTCAGTTCGTCGGTGTATTTACAGGAAGTAACTGACTGTAGTCTCATGCAACTGTGCCAGCTTTAACGAATACTGAGAAGTTGAAAATGTTGATCTTTCATTTTCAAGTTGGCATTGACAGCTGACAATATTGACCAATCACAAAGCTTAGCATACATCTGGTTGTGATTGGTCGGCTAGCAGACCCACAGATGTCCTTAAATGTCAGAGGTTCATACTGAATATACAATACCAAAGCCTCTGGCTGGAAACAAATGCGACCTCACTCTCTAAAAGAGTTGGACCATAAAATGGCCACCGAAAAGCTAGCCCCAAAGCGTATACATGGTATCACTTTACTTATAAAACACCCCAGTATACCGACAGTAAATTACCCCATTAATTCTACAAATAACACGGATATTCAATCAATTAACGGACAAAGATCTGGTTCCCAAAACGAACGTGATTTCAGCCAAGGAAAGGTGATTAGGCTACAACCCAATAGAGAAAGGCGATACACTGTTACAAGTTCAGACACATTGCTTGTGTCGCAGATTAGGTTCTACCGTACAGACATGTTTTAAAGATGGCTTCAATTTAAGAGGCAGGAAACTCATCCCTGAGGTGGAATTACCGAAAGAGAAGAAGGTTTTTTTTCTTACTTGGGTTGATTAATTAGTACAGGATACAGCATTGTTTATGTAAGTTCTCATATCACAGTGGCCGCACCCAAGGGGGAGGGCTTAAGGCTCCAGACCCTCAAGGGACGGCCGATTTTAGTTGAGAGGAAAATAAAATAAAATCCTTACAAAGGAGCACTTGTAGAGCATTGGAAAAAGGGCGGCACACCCCGAAAATCTTACGTTCTGTATTAGTAGCGTTTTATTTGTATTTACAAGAGCCCCCCCCCCCCCTCTTCACTCCCCAAGCTCACTCCCTCCATCCATTCCCACACACGCTAAAAGCAGAGTTTAGTTTACAATCTCTTCAAAAAATTGCTGGGTGCATCACATCAGTACCAATCAGTCATCCATTTCTCAATACCTACAGACAGGAGGTTGCCTAAAGGTAACGTGGGATCGCTGAAAACGATTTTCATTCCCTGTATTAATCCGAGATGTGTTGGACTCCATTTAGTTTGAATGAATGTGTAACATTCAACAATAATGTTATTCATTACCAAACAAAAGAGTCCATTTCACCGTGCCCATTTTTACTCTGTAGAATTGACTATACGTCACATTCTTTGAACCCCCCCCCCCCCGAACAAAACACGGATGACAGACATTAGTCAAGCTGGAAAAATTAAGATGAGAAAGGTTTTGACTAACATAATTGCCAATATAGATTGAGAAAATAGAATTAGATGTTGCAAACTGCCTACCAACCAAAATAACCTATGAAATATAAATGCAACAAATAGTTAGCCTTCGAGAAAAACTCTACTATAGGGTTGAAACGTCAGGCCATTAACTATTTTTTTGCAGTTGTTTTTCGTCACAGTTAGATCACGTATAAAGAACAGACCACTCTGGTTACACGAATGAAAAACAGTATCAGAAAAAAAATCAAACACTTGTCATTGTAATCCTTCACTGTAAAACATAAGCCGTTTTGACAGCTTGAAAGCCGAGAGTTCACATTCACAAACTGCACGAGGGACCAAGCCATGTTGCAATATTTCCAATTTCAAGGTGTTGTTTCAGCACCCTTGAAGACCCGGCGTGCCTCGGTATCCAATGTGGGGACAACACGCTGGCAGAAAATTGGCCGAACATCGCGGGCAGTGGTAAGTATCGGATTAGTTATCAAGCTACGGGGTCGATCTAATTTATCAGAAATGTGTGTAAATACAGAACATTTGAAACGCTTAAAGGCTAATAATTTTGGATGTCATTTTCTCTCCTTCATGGGCAAGCTATGGAGAACTAAGCCCACAGCAAAATACTTCTTTTTATTACTTTATTGATTATTGGTTTTTTTAATTTTATTTTTTACTTTATTTGTTATATGAATAGCTTTTATTCATTGCCCGATAGATTGTTCGTTAATCATAGACCGTGCATTGTCTCCCATAAATAAATAAAAAACCTTGCGACTACTTGATTATTGGAGCAAAACAGAACCGACCACAGATAAATAATTAACGTTAGTGTACATGAATCTTCGAGACTCGCGAAAACGTAGGCCTAACTGTGCAACACATGAAATACACAATTTCATTTCTAAAGGCGGTGGCGTTTAATTTTTTTTTTTAACAATGGAGCGGTTATGGCCACGTAGAAAGAATAATCCATAATTGGAACACACAATCTGAGAAAAGATTTATGCATGAAGCATTGCTTAGATTGGAATGTCTTTGAATCACTCTCTCTAAAACCACATTCCTATAAAAGGGAATTGTTCTCAAAATGTTAGACTTTATCAACAGCTGAAGTGCCTCTTATCAAGTTAGTTTTTTTTTTTTTTTCTTTTTTTTTTGGGGGGGGGGGGCAATAATGTTTAGAGTAATTACCAATGATATTCATTCCCTTTAATGATACCCTCTTTTTCGTATAAACAAAGTTACAGTAGTGACTGAAGTTTTTAAGGATTGAATAATGGAAATGCCTCCATACAGAAGGCCTGAAAAGTAATAACTTTAAGACACCTGCCTCCTTGCCAATGTTACTAAGATGTCATGCCAGGAAGAAAGTATAACGACATAATGAATTAATGTAATTGGGTTTGCTCCACTTTTCCAGACTTAATCTGACGTCTATCTTAGCATGCTCCATGAAAGTTAATATTCCCTGGATTATGATTCAATTTGCACTTGATCAATACTTAGAGTTCGTCGATCTGTATAAGTAGGTTCATTGGTCTATAGGTCATTTAAGTAGCCTCCAAATCAAGTCGTTTTTACATGAGCTGATTAGAAACAGTTTTCTTGGGGTACAGACGTGTTATGGCCCCGTTTATGACAAACCTTACAATATTGGGATTAAGGTACGTACATTGTAACTTCGCACACTTTAAAGGAACACGTTGCCTTGGATCGGACGAGTTGGTCTATGAGGCGTTTGAAACCGTTTGTTATGAAATGCATATGGTTAGAAAGATGTTTTAAAAGTAGAATATCATGATCCACACAAGTATCACTCGAAACTGCACGGTTTTCCTTTGACGTGGCGAACTATCACGGTCGGCCATTTATGGGAGTCAAAATTTTGCCTCCCATAAATGGCCGACCGTGTTAGTCGACAGGGTAAAAAGAAAACCACGCAATTTCGATGCATATTTGTGTAGATCATTGCATTCTACTTTTACAATATCTTTCTAACCGTATACATTTTACAACAAACGGTTACAGAACGATTTTCAAAGACCAACTCGACCGATCCAAGTTCAGACTTCTTCAATTCAGTTGATAACTTCTACAGTTTGAGTTCACACCAAAAATAATTTACTCCTTCAAATGTACATGAAATCTTCAGTCTGCTGCAAAACCTATATTTGTTTTGAAATTATGTCAGAAGAAAACGCATGTGGACAGTTTCTTTGGCTTGTATGCTTGGTCCAGGGATCGAAAAGCGAAGAAGACGACAAAGATGGTAATAGCAAAGTGATTAGTATTGTTTTCAAATCAAATCACTCTTTATGTGCATTCTCTTTAAGAAATGTTTACAGCCCGAAATTCTGATATATATATTATCAAAACACTAAGACCGCATACATTCTTATTTTCAAATTTTGAAACAGATAGGCTACCCCGGCTACGTTTTCTTTAAAAACTTGCCCAATACCAAACCCTCCATGAAAATAGTCCATTTTATAAGTGAAATGCAGTATTTTTCGACATGCCCATCCATGCATGGAAACATGAAAGCCTCACAGTCACATAGCTGCGGTGTTGTCCTTTGAAGTATCCATTCCAAATCTGGGAGCTTACTATGGACAGCCCCATACTCCCACATGGATCTACATAGTTCGCTTTATTGTCAGAGTTTGATTTTCCTGATATTTGGGGTTTGCCCTTGTAGTTAAAATCCCCTTCATGTCTAGTCTAGCCCTCTATTCTCCGGATAATTACACTGACTACAGCCGACCCTCTTCAGACTAGCTCATCCCCATTTTATTGGAATTATGCCATCAAACACCTACTCCTTACAGGGGAACAAAGCCCAGCTCTCCAAATCATTATCTCTATAAGCCGGGATATTTGCAACAATGGCATGTCGGGCGCACACAAACGCCGGTGTCCTTTCCCGAACAACGGCATCCGTTTTATGGCTGAGGACAACAAGAGAGAAAAACATTGCATGACCTTCTTCTTGTGCTCGTCGGATAATTTATGGCCAGATTGTGTTTTTTTTTCGAGATACGATTTACGTATATATATATACATATATAAACATAGTATCCATTTCGTAACTTGTGAAATTGATAAGTAAAATCCCCTTTTGGAAGGAGCGAGATGGTTTTCAAAATATTTTCTTTCAAAAGTTTGGGCAGATAAAACCACCATCGTTATCGTGATGTCACATAAAACTAAACAATTTGACACAAACGCACATGTGTGGTGGTGATTGGTTTGCCGACTGGTAGTTTGTGGAAAATCCAAACAATAGAATCACAGTTGACAAAACCAATAAAAAGCTTCGCATTAAAGCTGTTTTAACAGTTATTGCCAGTAATAAAGATACTGTTATGTGTATGTTGACTTAGGTCACAGGTCATTCACAGGTTATTCACAGTTCACACAGTTCACAGTAGGTAACTTGCATGACAAGAAGTTCGAATCCGTGTGAATGCTTGTTTTTTGCTGTATTGGGTGTGACCATACACTAATTAACTGACTAATTATCTTGAGCTGATGGTAAAGATAATGTGTGAGTCATCGAGTGGTAATTAGCACATCAGACAGCAATACGTAAAGGTGTTAAAGGCAGTGGACACTATTGGTAATTACTCAAAATAATTATTGTCATCAAACCTTTCTTGGTAACGAGTAATGGGGAGAGGTTGATAGTATAAAACATTGTCAGAAACAGCTCCCTCTGAAGTGCCATAGTTTTGAGAAAGAAGTAATTTTCCATGAATTTGATTTCGAGACCTCAAGTTTAGAACTTGAGGTCTCGAAATCAACCATCTAAACACACACAACTTCGTGTGACAAGGGTGTTTTTTTCTTTCATTGTTATCTCGCAAGTTCGATGACCGATTGAGCTCAAATTTTCACAGGTTTGTTATTTTATGCATATGTTGAGATACAGCAACTGTGAAGGCTATTCTTTGACATTTAGCAATAGTGTCCACTGCTTTTAAAGTAATTGGTTTTGCAAAGTAAATTCATTTCGTTCTCGAACACGAGTGCAGATGATACACAGTGAACCTGTGAAAACTGCATCAACATAATAGGGCGGACAAAACAAAGGGAAACGGTTCATGTGTCAGTGAACAGTGTCATTTTTTCTTCTTCGCGATTCAGTGTTTTTAACAAATAATGTCCAAAAACTTTTGGAGTAGTTAACCTTGCCCACATACTGCTCTGGCCAAGTATTACAGAATTAAACCAATCAACAATTTTTTCCATTTTGATTAATAATAATTTCGAAACGCTGTCGACGTTTCAGCGCATGTAAAGCCATAGAGCAAGTGTACAGCTTACGACATCTATGAATGACAAGTCAATGGACATCTGTTTTCCCTGAGGCATGTTTAATTCTAGCCAAATCCATCATCATCCTTTTTAAGATGACATTCTTGAAGGAGGTACTTGACAATGTAGGTTTTAAAAAGTAAAAGGTCCTTTGCGCAACCATGGAGGTAGAAAACTAAGGATCTGTTACTTACTGCTCTGTGCTTATTTAGACAGGAATGACTAATTTGAAAGCTTATGATTGCCGAATTAAGAAAATAATCCACCAGTAAAATAGAAGTATGTTAATCTGAAATAGTAATATAGTGATTGTCAAGAAAATAAAACGTTCAACATTTTCAAAATTGTCGAAACTTTGACCAATGGTGTGTTATTTATTAACTAGAGAATATAAATGAAATTACTCTTTCATCAATAAAACCCTTATTTCTTTCGAAACATAAATAGACTAATGATGACATCATCTTCCCCTGAGGTGAGAATCTACTGTTTGCCAAAGTGTTACCAACAAGCCTCAACACTTTTAATTCCATGTTAAGTAGGTGTTAATCCGACCTGATCCGGCGAATACATACAGTTATCTTGAGATTCCTGGCCGGATTAAACGATGAAGATATCTCACAACAAGGTGTGATTTCTCTCATGTGGTCACATACCTCCCGAATAATACACTGATACAATAAGGTGGGAAGTGTGGCATTCACACGGCCGACCACTACAATGAAATCTATACCTAGTTCCGGGAGAAGTTGGGTTTGCAGAAGCAACATGATTGGAGGAATGTCCGCGAGAAACAACACACTGACTTGACTGGTTTCTAAGAATGAGTCATGGGCACTATCTCGAATGAAGTTTCTTGTAAGAAAACAGAGTGAGAGATAAAGGTACCTGTGTAATTCTTTGGAATGAGGAAGACACGAGAATCTCAACGGCCAAGTGTACCAAAATCAATTGTCAAACTTTTGTGCACATGCCCAACAATATTTTCTGAGAAGAAATTCACAGCGAATGGTAGTTATTCCGTTGTCAGCCATTTTGGAATTTCATTAGAAAGTATGATCCGGAAATGATGAAACAACAATTTCAATGATATTGAAAACTATAGGCAATTGTAAAAACAAAAATAAAATTATATTGCTAATTTGCAGCTGTAAAGGCCCCATTTTATTGCAGTGTCTGATAAAGCGGACAAGAATTCCCATCAGAAAAGACAAAAGAAAGCACAAAGTTGATTGAAATTCAACGCACAAACAGAATGTAAACACCAAGTTAAAATCCACCTGTCCACCCCTCAGTCCTCTTCAGCCGAAACAGGTATGCAAATTGGAGTGATTATACTGGTAACAGTCTAGTCACCTCATACCAAAACGTGGCAGCAATGATATTAGCAAACATGGACGAGCCCTTAATGAGGGTTTTACAATGTTGACACAAATCATAAAATAAATGCCGAATCGTAAAACGTGCACGTTGTCAATAGCGAAGAAACTATTCACAACACAGACCCAGAATAGACGGTCATTACAGAGATACAAGACATAATAATAATGTAAGAATATTTGCAAATACAAGCAATAGATTCGGGCATGAGTGCTCCGTTTTTGAAAGGGCGAGGAAGGGCACCAAGACATGTTCTCCTTTGTAAAGGGCACCCCTACATGAGGAATGTAAATTTCTATTGGAGCATTTCAAGGCCACCTGGGCTTGAGACAATCGCCTCCGTTGTCTTCATATAAATATGCCAGGCCTGCAGATACACAATCTCGGTCCCTTTATATCAGTTTCCATTCCACTAGAGTGCCAACATGAACATATGAGGCAAATTGCCGATGTTTTTCGTACAGGCTCGGTCAATCAATTCAAACTGACAGTCAACGACAAAAGATCGATTGTTGCAATCGGTAAAAAAGCCCTTTCACAAACGCCAACAGTAAAACGTTGTCGACTGTCGTTGTTTATATTTTCAAATGTCAGTTTCGTTAGCTGCTTTCTCCCACGTTTTGTCCCTTACCTATTTGGTTTCATATAGTTTTGACGATGTTTTATGAAGTGTGGTTTGAATGAACAATTCTATACAAACAAGTTGAGTACCAGCCAACATAGCTTTAACGTGCCATGACATGGTATGAAACCATTCTTGGAATTCAAGGTTTATGATTTTATGACATCATAGTTTATCAACGCATATAACGTCCATATCTGTTTGTTGATAAGTTGTTGGAGTTAGGACAACCATATATCCAGTTTGTGTGGCTGTTCAGTATGCCTTGAACAATAAAACCTGACCAAATGGAAATTGTCATAAGATCCATGTGAAACACCAACAACCAGTCATAAGTTTACACATTAAGTCATAATGTTAACATAACAATGGGGACCAAGGCCATGCAAGTTGGAAGAAAATAACGATAATCTGAATCAAGATGCAATGTCAGTATTGTTTTGTTTGAGAACATACTTTTTTAGCTTCTGATCCAAATGCAATTCATGTTTGGTGTTAAATAATTACTTTAGGGATAACAAATTACCTAAAATCCAAAGGTTTTTGATAAAATTTCAAATTGCCGAAAACTCCTTTCAAATTATAACAAGTCAGACTTTTAAATTGGAACAATTTCAGAGGAAGCTTAAAAACACCTTAACACAATTTCATGGAGCAGCTTACGCAGAATCTATTGCTTAAAAATGTGCTGATCCGATGGTAAGCATAAGTTTGAAACGAACATAAAAAGACAAGAACCCATTTGCGAAAAAAACATCTTACATCTTCAAAAGTGATAAACTAAGAACACCTTAGTTAAACCACAGTGAATGTCACTACCTCAATCTTGATGGTTGACTATAAGAAATTTAAACACAAAGACTGAAGAAGCAACAAACCTTTCCAGTAAAATACGTAAATTGCATCTTTTAAGGGCATAAAAGGAACATCGCGCCTTTTTGTATGGGGCTGATGGTGGCGTGATCTGCGTGTGTGCGTCTGCTGGTGCACAACTTTATGGTGTTTGCCAACAAATAGTGTCTCTACGCATGCGTGAATGGAATTCGCATGTATTTCACGGAAATGCTAATTAATGCAGAAGGCAATAAAAGATTAAGATAAACAAGGTCTTGGGAGTACGATCCGAAATCGAAATCTCCAACCTCGGTGGTTGGAGAACAACCAAAGTTGAAGACAACCAAAGTTACCTTCCACGTTTTAGAAACTTTGGACTCCATATTCAGGCATCGTCTTTGTGCAAGGTCAAAATCGAAAGCTCGAGGACCCAAAGTCATGCTTTCGAAAATACCTATATGTACTACTACTGATACCAACAAATGACAAAATATTACCTGTCTTCCAACCTCATTGTTGTGTAAGTTCATGGCATTGCGGACTTTGCTGTCGGTATCCTCAGCAGCGTCGACAAACTGCTTGCCAATCTTGACTCCATAGGCCACATTATCGCTACATCCTCCCCACTGCCAACCCTCCTCATTGAAGACACCATTACGGGACACATCGCATGAACAGTCGGTCAAGTTACCCATGCTGCATGTCTTCGTCACGGCATGAACTACTCCAGCACTGGTAATTGCATACACAAATGCTGTCTCTCTGCTAGCTGTTTAGTGATAGAACAAAAGATACAAGATTAGAAATTCGAAAGCTTGCATGTACATAAACAATGAGAATGTTCATACCTTGAACCTTATTCCAAAGGTCTGTCAACAATGAAAATGTAATAACAATGTGGGTTAATGCTACTTACTCTCTTTCATAAGTAAAACGAAATAACACCAAACGGTTGGGGTTTCACTATCTAAGATTCTCGATCAATTGTGCATGTGATCAGCCATCATGGCCCCAAATAATAATTACAACATTTATAGAGCGCTAAATACGAATGTTTCTAAGCGCTATGACCAGATTAACAGAACAGATGGGTTTTAAGTAGAGATTTAAAAGTGTCAAATGAAGGAGTTGCTTGAATGTGGGTGGGTAGCTTATTCCAAAGTGTTGGAGCTATGACTGAAAAAGTGAAGCTGTTACAAAGAAAATACTGCTTGACAAATTCACAACAATGCAAACTTAATGTAATTTTAGCTGGTTTAGCTGTTTCTGTTAAGCAAAACTTGTTAAGCTAACAGGCTTTATGAAATTGTGCCCTGGGCCTTAACGCCGAATATGGGTTTGCGATCACCATTTTCCGCTTACTGCGCCGTTCAAGCGCCGAATGTACTCGCACAAGCAAACATTTACTCATAACTCGTGAAATACGCTTGACGTTAGACGGTAAGATAGCCATGAAAATGGGCCCCGATGGACATACGAACAGGTTCAAGAAAACATAAGAGAACAAAACCACAGATGATGAAAGTTTCTGCCCAAACCAACAGTGTTTGTTTTATATAATTGAGTTGTTTTTATTCGCCGGAATATTCATGGTAATATATAACAAGATGGCATAACAGGTCAGAAAGTGTCAAACTCATTTAATGCTTTTCTATCCTGATGGACAGAGCCCGTGGGTCGTGACCTTTTATCGTATTCCCAGATAACCATGGTAGACATCAATATCTCCTTGGAATTTAAAACGTGTTCGTGTTCTCAAAAATCCCACTGCCTTCTTGGGCCTCAAACAAGATGTAATTACACCACTAATTGGTAGCATTACACCCATGTTATGTTGCTAGCGGACTGATGGACACACTACCCGGAGATTTAGTCCAGATTATACCCCAAAACAGAGCCCAAACCTAGAATGGGTAGGATTGTGTGAACCGAAAACGTGTTCGATTAGCTCGTCACTAGATGCCATGAGTAACCCGCGGCAATGTTTTCATACGAAGCGGGGGTTCTAATTGAAAGCAATCATTCAGCGTGTTGTTTTTGTTTCAATTTATAACAAGGAGACGGAGCAGATTTAAAGAATGATTTGAGAAATCTGTGGCGATTTGGGATTGGGACAAACATTTGTACAACGGCCATGACGCTTCAAGTGTTAAAGGCAAATGTGTTTTAATAAAAAAGGGCGGTTATATAGTAATAATTACTCCAAACATTAATGACCATAAAAACTCATATTGATTGGTAAGAAGCACTGCAGCTGTTGATAATGTATACCATTTTAAGAAACTTCAAAGTTATGATTTAAAGGCAGTGGACACTATTGGTAATTACTCAACAAAATTATAATCATAAAACCTTTCTTGATTGCGAGTAATGAGGAGAGGTTGATAGTATAAAACATTGTGAGAAACGGCTTCCTCTGAAGTGACGTAGCTTTTGAGAAAGTAATCGGATTTCGGATTTAGAATTTGAGTTCTCGAAATCAAGCATCTGAAAGCACACAACTTCGTGCGACAAGGGTGTTGTTTCTTTCATTAATATCTCGCAACTTCGACGACCGATTGAGCTCAAACTTTCACAGGTTTGTTATTTTATGCACATGTTGAAATACACCAGCTGTGAAGACTAGTCTTTGACAATTACCAATAGTGTCCAGTGTGAGAACTATGGATTTTCAATCTGAGAAACGTTTCTGTATAAATCGTTTTTGAGTCAGATTGTTTATTTCAATGGGACAACCATGAAAAGATAAAGCAAAAACATCAATACCCAAAAGTATTTGACAACAAAAACAAGCATTCAAATACAAGTGACAAATTTACTTTCCAGGAATGTATGCTTGTTTTTGAAACGGGGCAAGGGCACCCTATGAGAAAATTGCAAATTTCTACCGGAGCATTTCAAGGGTCAAGGCAATGACCAGGGGCATGGAGGCAATCGCCTTCGTTGCCTCCAAGAAGTTCCAGGCTGGACTTTCGTCACATTGATGGGGAGGTAAGTTTAATTTGATCTCTACTGTAGTCTATAGAGCAAGGATCAACCGAGTCGACAGGGGTCCCAGGCGGTCAAAAGCATTAGAATTCCCAGGGCTCTGTGTTAGAGCTGGGATTATCCGCAATGTGTACAATAGCTCATGTGGACGATATAGGGTTACTTGCGTTTACAACATGAAGGAGGACATACATACACGATCGGGCTTCCTCCATGGTTATAGAGAATCGAAGTCATGAGCAGTACATTATAGTGTAATGCTGGAACATCTTGATTACCCCCCCCCCCCCCACCTACCCCTTTGCGGCTTCGCGTATACAATGCATATGATTATTAACAATCCATTTAATTAGCGTTCGAACGAGCGAAGTAGGGTGCGGTTCAACAAAACGGAGGGTGTGGCTGTCACACAATGCTGACTGGTGTAACTGATAGCCTAATAACTATCCTAATTATCACACCATGGATTGGCATGTATCATTAGGCTCAGTAGCGTAACTGGGGGGAGTGGGGGGGCACACGTGCAAACCATAAATCCAAACTAAAAACTAATGTTTGAGTGATAAAACACGCTGTTTGTGTACGCCACTCATGGATGGCACTGATTGAGTGTGGGTGTTCGGGCTAGACCTTCGGATACCTTGTTGAAAATTCTGCACATCCGGAAGCAATGCTTCTAAAACGAATACAGCATTTGGGGTTTATTAAGCCAATGTAGAAGAAAAACACAGCACAATGATGACCGCACACAGCCTTTTTATGAAGGGTGTAATGGGGCGAGCGGATTGTGGTGTCGATACCAAAAGATCGGGTGTTGCGGCGGGCCTTTGAAATGGCAGCAGTGACACCATGAGTGTCCTTGTGGGAGTCTTCCCTATTAATTCCCTGACTAGACAGGGCACGTGTGTGTACAGGGGTTGGACTTTATAGTACGAGAAAATGAAGCAAGGTAAATAATGGTTATTCACAGTTAAGCCATTAGCCTGTAAAATTTACAACTTAATAATAGAACTTCAATGGACGATGGCTTTATTCGCCACATCAATATCTATATCAGTTACAATGAAGTTTCAAGGCCTTTATTAAAATAACTCTAACCATAGGCACACTTAACACTAGTGTATATGTGTGTTAAATCTCATTGTAGTAATGCTTCATGCACCTGTGATGTTTCAGTACAAATTTATTGGCTGAAGTATTGTGGTTGTTTTTGCAATATATATATTTACCTGTTTTCAACACTTTTCCGAAGGCATTCTGCTCCTGATCATGGATTGTACAGTTCCATCTCTCCTCACGGAATTGCCTCTGACACTCGACGATACCAAGCCGTGCTCCCGCTCCGATCACCGGTATAGTGTCTGGTCTCTGCTCGCAGACGACCCGCTGCTCGTTGGCCAAGTCCGGTACGAGGGAACAAACGGATTGGCCGGTGGGTGGTTGGACCGCTGGGTCTGGGTCCATGCTTGCCGGGATGTCATTTGGTTGGTTGGCGGTACCGAGGGATGCTATTCCGAGCCACCTGGGGAATATAAAATACAATAAGTCAAAGGTATTTATATAAACAAACAAAATAAACAAACAAACCCCCAAAATGGGAAAACTCTGTATAGCCGCACACCCTTTGTAGGCTTTACTGCCCCTTGTTATTTTGGTTAAACTTCAAATCAAAAGCTTACATCATTCACTTTATAGGAATCACTCTATAGTGTTTACAGAAAAATCTAAAGCTTTACAAAATCTCTTTACGGATCATGCATCAAGTCAATCCAACTGGATTTTCTTCCTTAAAGGCAGTGGACACTATTGGTTACTACTCAAAATTATTATTAGCGTAAAACCTCACATGGTAACGAGTAATGGGGAGAGGTTGATGGTATAAAATATTGTGAGAAATGGCTCCTTCTGAAGTGACATAGTTTTCGAGAAAGAAGTAATTTTCCACGAATTTGATTTCGAGACCTCAGGTTTAGAATTTGCGGTCTCTAAATCAGCCATCTAAACGCACACAGCATCGTGTGACCACGGTGTTTTTGCTTTCACTATTATCTCGCAACTTTGTCGACCAATTGAGCTCAAATTTTCACAGGTTTGTTATTTTATGTATATGTTGAGATACACCAAGTGAGAAGACTGGTTTTTGACAATTACCAAAAGTGTCCACTGTCTTTAAATATATAGGTCGTTTCTGACAATGTTTTATGTCATCGGCAACTCCACAGTGCCCTTTCTACAAGGTAAGTTGTTATGGTCATTAATTTTTGGAGTAATTACCAAAGGTAGGCCTATATACCCTCCTTTAATAAGACATTTATCAACTATGTAGGCCTAAATGATTCACGTATCAGTAACATTGAACTTCAACATGATGATGATTCACTGATGGGGATGGGCTGGACCAAACTTAGGAAGAACTTTGGGTGAAACTTAATCACTTCTTATCAGTAAATTTGATTATGACCAACAACATGAATTTACTGGAATAATAGTTCCCAGATTCAAATTGCATTACCAGGATCCGTTCTGGGTTAACCTAAAATGTAAAGCCATTTCCTTGACAGAGCTTTAGTTAACGGAGATGAACCTTAAAATATTCTAGAATAAACAGTAGGCCCTAATGATTCTTGTTCATTGGTTAACCACATCCATGTGATCTGCAGTGCAGAATTAATGTGTAGGTCTACACTACTTAGCGAATTAACGAAATGCTTGAACTTTGTTAGGTTCCGTTTGTGCGTGTGAGACCACGCATGCAAGAAAAATGACACTTTATCATGGTGTGACCATGGAGCTAGAATTCTACCTACATGGTGTGACAGATGATTTTGGTTGAAAACTGAATGCCATGCCATGGGTCAGTCTCACAGAACAATTTAGAAGAATTCCGTCTATAACTGCATTATATATACAGCAGACAGAAAGAAATTTAGATTTGTTGTTGAAGTTTCATTTAATTGTGTGTTTAATATTGACTTTTAATGTCACTGCTCACTGCCCACAAGTTCGGGCTTAACTTTATCAAATTTAGTCAAAATTTACCTTAAATCTGGTATCCGGAAATTTCATTTCCCTTGAGAAAATTCAGTTTATGTCGCGGTTATAAAATATGACAAATAAAGCCAAAGACGTTGAACACTCGGTCAAAAAATGAGCTACAATCAGTAACTGTGTATAGTCCAATGTAATTGGAAGTGACGCGTAGAACAAGAAGTCTGATGCCTTGAAGAGGGTTTAGAGAAAGCCGCACTGCGGGCGATGTGTTGTGGGTTAACCATGGCCCCGGACTACGGTAAGGATTGACCCACAACAAGACCTAGATTGAAGAGGGTTGTTGTGCGGAGTCACTCCAGGGCATGGATTTACTATTATGAGACAATAAATACCTGATCTTCTTTGCCTTAAGGGGACATGACACCACCAGACTAGTGGTAGACACTTCACAGGCGGAAGCATCATGTATTTTGTGTCAGTTACAATATGCTATTTAGCAACACAAAGTAGCCTAAAGTCCTGTGCTTAGTCTAAGAAGAAACTATATTATAGGGCAAGGAAGGGCTAAGACTAATTAAGAGCCATTAATTCAAGAGCCAACAGACATAGTTAATATCTTCTTTTCGTGGCGTTGATTACAGTTTGACAACAATAATTTATTTTGTGTGTGCGCAAGTTTGTTTGCTGGATAAGTTTTGGATAAGTTTGATGGAATTTTGATGCAATATTTTACATCTTTTAAAAAAGTAGACCTATATATCATCGTAAAGCATAGGCCTACAGTTCCTCTGAATTATATTATTCGGTGATAGTCGTAGAAAGTTTAATAGGCCTATACTTCAATCATCAAATGTGACAATTCTCACCTATCTTCCAGGTATCGATACAATTATTGTACACAAACAAGTCAGATTGACAGAGCAATATCCGTCGGTCTAACCTTCGGCCGGACCCTACCCAACAAATAAAGCCAATCCCCTGCCATTAAAATGCCATTACACCAATCCCCCCACGCAAGAACAGTTACACACAAAATGGTCGTAGAGTTATGAAATAAGATGGACGTGTGTTTTGTTGTATTTCTGTCTACGTGACTTTATAATAAATCAACAGTGACAATGTTATTATAACAAATGAACGTATTATTATACTCACATCCATGATGCTTTCGAGGTAGCTGGGACCACACAAAGAAACACCAGACACGAAAACGTCAATCTCCATAATTCACACTTCGCTAACTTTTTGGAATCCATCCCCAACTTCAAACCCTTGTCCTCAAAAAATCACCTCTAGTTTTTGAATTCTGCCGTTCAAAGTTTCCTCAAATGATGGAAGAAAACTACAAGTTATCAGTATAAATCCTGAGAACATGGAAGAATTTTCTCCATCAACCAACCTCCTTGCACGAACTCAAATTTGTATATACAGTGTGTGATAGAATTCTTCGCAGGGCAAGAATGCACGCATGCTGTCGTTCCACGCCATTGAACAAACTCATCAAAGACACCGATAGGCGGTGACCCTTTGACTTCCCCATCCGATTGGTTGAGATGAAACGTAGCCGCTGACTTAGCGGCCAATCAGTGGCGGCGCCTTATGAACATGGGCTGTCAATCATTGCGGTCGCTCTGAGAGGGTGGAGCCGAGCTCAAGTGGAAAAGACATTCCGCCGTTGCGCTAAAGTAATGAGTTTATTTGCAAGGCGGACACCGACTGTTAGTAACTCTGTGGGCACTATGGAAACATTATTAGAGTTAAAGTATAGAGGGTCCATACAAGCATTGTGAAGATGGTGGAAGTATTGCACCTAAACATCTGAGTAATAGAAAAAGTTACCGTCCGAAGTTAATTGTAATATCTGTTTACTGTAATGTTTCAATGAACAGAACATAGAAACATTTAGATTTAAGTGATGGGTCTATTTCTTTCTTCTCCATGGTAAAGACGGGCGGGTGTGATTTGTCGCTGATGATGATGATTGAGGTTGTAATCATGTTTATGGTGACGGTGTCAATAATGACGACGAAGATGCCCGTTTGAACGAAGAAAATTAGAACGACCAGGGTGGGGGGGGGGGGGGGGTGATGACACTGGTGATGATGAGGTCACACCTTTATAGTAAACAAGGAACATGAAATTCGGTTATAATTAATGTAAAAGCTCATACCAGCATCAATCAATCCTTTTGAGAAATAAGTACGGTTGTCTACAATACAGTTAATGCGTGAGGCTCGCGCCTACGCGACCCTGTGGAACCCCGTTTTCACACCAAATTGAAACCTCAAAATAGTCCAACGTAATATTGCAAATTAAAATAAATCGATATGTGATCATTGACCCTAATTGTTTATCCAAAACTTATAATAAATCTGCCGCATGCACACATGAAACTGATGGTGTAATTGACAAAATCAAAATACAGCTACAGGCAAAAGAACTAACGATCTCCAAGCATTATATGATGAATGTGGGTCTCAGAGACCGGGACCAGGCTGGTCGTGGAGGCGGGGATAAATGCTTTATTCACCCCGTACAATCACTCTAGTTGACAGCGACATGTGTCCACCTCAAGCGGTCTCTCGGGTGACGGTCTAAAATAGTAACGTTGACTTTTTTGTTAACTTCAAACTCTTTTTCAGTGAGGATCAAGATAGCGGTTGTAAGTGTATCACATGCGGTCTTTAGAATCACAAGACGCCCTCAAGCGGTTCTTTGTGTCACAATCAATTAAACTTTGGATAATGTTAGCCGTTCGGGGGGGGGGGGGGCACACAGTCACACACACTGTTAGAATTTAAGTTCAAATTTTACACACAGTCCACGATCTTTTTAAGGCCTTCTTTAAGTAGAGACGGAAATGGCAATAATTCATTCAGCTCAGATCAGGGATCGTGTGGGTTCAAGATGAAAATGCAGGTTAGGGAACTTCTGCTTATTATGAGTTCACTTTTCAATTCAACGGGATACATTTGTATTAAAGGCAGTGGACACTATTGGTAATTACTCAAAATAATTGTTAGCATAAAACCTTTCTTGGTGACGAGTAATGGGGAGAGGTTGTTGGTATGAAACATTGTGAGAAACGGCTCCCTCTGAAGTGCCATAGCTTTCGAGATAGAAATAATTTTCCACGAATTTGATTTCGAGACCTCAGATTTCGAACTTGAGGTCTCTAAATCAACCATCTAATACTTCGTGTGACATGGTTTTTTTTCTCTTTCATTATTATCTCGCAAGTTCGATGACCGATTGAGCTCCAATGTTCACAGGTTTGTTATTTTATGCATATGTTGAGATACACCAACTGTGAAGACTAGTCTTTGCAATTACCAATAGTGTCCGCTGCCTTTAAGACTGCAGAAACCTGGGGGGGGGGGGGGGGGTATCGGCCTATAACGATCCACTAACAATGGTATGGAAACCAAACACCGGAGCCAAATTGCTTCATGGGCGTTTATAGAAATAAAGTTCCACTCGCTTTGCCGTCCGTAGGCGAAATCAGACATTAGGCCTTTTCTACGAAAATAAAGGTGTTATCAGGGCGCTAAAATGTAAATTCCTTATCAAAATGGTCGGGGCTCACTATCCCAATTTGTGCACAGAAGACAAAATATTACACGTATTTAAATTTTATTTGATATTACCCATGATTCGACGGTATAGAGTGCAGGCCTTCGTCCGCATGGTTTGTAAAATGTTTTCAACAGAGGGCGCCAAACAGCTGAAACTTTTATTACGTGTGCTGGCTGGTTGGCATAATAACAACCAATAGCAACCCTAAAACAAATTAAAAGTGTCTCTATTTGTTCGCAGGTCCTGAAAATAACCAAAACTGATCGTCTACTCAGTGGTTTCTGTAAAAATAAATTCATGTTCATCCTTAACACACCGTTCATCCAAACCAGGCAATGATTTCATCAAACCATGATCAAACTAAGTGATTCATCTTTTTATCACGTTCTAATTAAACAATCGAAGTAAAAAAAATCAGGTCTTCAGATGAGTTTTCTCTCAACAGTATTTCAGACATAAACTCTAGAGATTTTAATCTGAACTTACTAAGCAGCAGTGAGCTTTCGGAATAAAACTGTTGTTCTTTTTGGACAGTCAAGCGATACATACGTTGTAGTTATTACAGCATTAAACATCTATGCAAACCTGTACTTTGGGCTATTTCAAGGCCCATCTCATCGTAGTCACTATATTGATGAATTATGACAATATTATCGTCGGCAAAGATTAAATCTCGGTCTATAATGACCTAACTGGTAAGAGCCTACCACCTCTGCCAAAGTATCCCATCGTGAACCCAAGACAAATATGAGGCAATCACTACCACAGGAAGAACCAACTACGTGTCGATCACAACTTATCAATGATGAGCAACTGCTACTCAAATGCTGTTCAAATATATGAGTTAACTGCGACTCATAATTTGAAGACTAAGTCTAGTTTTGGTTTAAAGAGGTATCGGTAGTATAGGTTATTGATCTTTGAATTCAAAATGGCGTGTCAGCATGGGGTAACTTCACCTCCATGAAACAAATTAATTAAATGATAGTATAGACCTTTATCATGGTGCAGCCATCTTGAACTTCTCCCGTTGATATTAATGCTACCAAACAGAGGTTGGAAGAACAAACTAGCCTGGTTCCTATTTGCAAAAGTATATTTAGCAATCATTATTGTTGTTCGATTCCAGGTACATGACCAAGATGGCGGCAACACGATAAAGGTCTATAGAAATGCAAACATTCATTAATATATCAAGTATATGGTGTTATAGGAATCGAAACTGATCATTGATATGTGATCAATCCACAACGCATAACCAACTGAAATATTTTAGGTGTACATAATTCTTGGCGACCCCCGTTGCAGCGACTAATTCTTCCAATCAGTGTCTTCGCGTGATGCTAATTCACAACACTGCAACTGTTTCTGTTATGGATGTCACTGTTTACTTATCTGGTATTGGATAGTTAGAGTATGCACAGCATGCAATGGTGACGGGTAGGGTTCTGAGGGGGTGCAAGGCTAACGAAATAAAGACGTTTTCAATAATCAGATATGATGAAGTTTTGTTTTGAAGTTCCCCGCCACACAACGTGTATAATCATCAATTGGGTTTTATGGATGTTTCATGCCATAGTTTATACGAATTGATCAACAAAGACTGTATGATTAAGTACTATGATCAACAGTCACTGACACTGTCCTCTGCGGAGTAACATACTTTGGTGTGAACAAAATTGTTATCAATCATTTTTCATTACGGTGACAAAATTACAGTGCGTTGACCGGGATTTAGGCTGTAGCCCCGAGACTATATAGCCATGTAGTCTAGGTGCAAGACCTCCTCGTTTTGATTATACAGCACGTGCTAAGAGACAATGCGAGTTATCTGAGGATACCCTTTCGAATCCGGTTTTGTTTCCATTTTTATTATCAGCATTTCGAAAAGTTATAACCATCAGTTTGTAAGGTTAAATGTCAAGTAAGTCACACATTTTCGTACACATTTTCGTACTCAAAATATGGCATGAAACTGCCTATAGAGGGCCTCTGTTACGCCAGAGGTTAGTAGATGATGTTAGTGTAATTTGCTCTGCGAGTTATATGCATAGACTTATATATTCTTATATAGACTTATGACATTCGTCATGACAAGTCTATAACCCACACGCACACAAACCTGTTGGGAAACCATTCACTGCGCGTGTATGGTGTTTCTCCGGTTTAAAGTAGCTTTTCTTTAGTTTTGCAGAAGATTCTCATACTATTTATTTCCATTAATTGGTTGTTGATGTCGGGACTTGAAAGTCTAAGCCTATTCGGCCATTGACGTACGTTGCATGTAGTCTGCCGGTAGAGCATTCACATTTCACCCTAAATTATATCGTCTGTGTTGAATGTCACATCAAAAGGCTGCGAGATGTTTATCAACAGTCTAGATTAAACATATTTTATGCATAAATTGTAGCGACGGAGACGGGACAGCAAACTCTGGAAGGCAACGTTTATATGCCACAATGACACTTTCTTTTGCATTTGTTCTTGTTGGGGTCGTTGTAGTTATGTTTGATTAGTCATTTTTGCAGAGACAGCAACTTAATTGTAAATATTGGGGGAAAGTCTGTATAACACACAATTGAAGACCCGAGGGCCCGAATACATGTGGCGTAAATATTTCCTACACTACATTAGTACATTTACAATTTTTGTTCAAAATAAAAATCCAATAAAATTAAACCATCTTTTAGATAAAAATCAATACTTTTACACGACTTAATCCAGAATATGTCTTTTAAAACAAACCAGGAATTATTTAGTTGGTTTCCCCAACTACTAGGCTAATGGGTTTGTTTTGGTTTTCCTTACTATACTAGCCTAATGGGTTCTAAATTATACATTAAAAAGATTCTGATTTTGTGTACTTTTCCATAGTTTAAATTTTAGTAAATGAATGAAACATGCACAAGTATAGTATCAAGCTGCCTCACTTCAAAAACGATTTTCGAAAGTCCCTTCTATAAAGGCTTGGATGTATCTCAGACACATTAACGCTGTACATTAGGCCTACCCACTACCGTGACACAGTAATTGTACAAATGACCGACACCGCACCGACTGCAATCTAAAAGACGTAAACGTAGACATGTCAGTCATACACAAAAAATATAAACCCCATTTATTACATTCATCCCAGTCTTGCTGGCCCCTGGTCCTAAATTTACACATTCCCTCGTTTGAACTGGAATAGTGACTGTACCCAAAGACCTACTTCTTGAGAATAATACTAAGCAGCGTATGACACATCTGCCCATTTATTGGCATCAGTTTTGCCATGCGTATCAACCCGCACTATATTTTGACGCAATTACAACATTCTGTGAATAACTGCAATAAACACAGTGTAATGAACTTCAGAGCATAGCCGCACCATAAATCAGCATCTCAAAAAGAAAGCCGTGTGCTTGTTACTTCAGGATGTGTATCGTTGTACACGGAGATTCAATAACGAGATTCATTTGTCTCCCCAAGAACGAATACTGGGTGCGTTGGTTTAGCTTCCCCGGGTCGACCCCGGTGTGCGGCGTTTTGTTTTTCCTGGACAAACGTGCGGTCCAGGGGGGGGGGGGGGGGAGCCACACACCGGGGTCGACCCAGGGAAGCTAAGCGAACGCACCCACTGAAGTCGGCTCGTGGTCTTAGTTTGTTAGTCTTTTTTCGGCATGACGATTAGACAGATTCGAGAGCCCCCAAAAAGGTTTCAAGTGAAAACATTTAGGTTGGTTGATAAATGAAGAGCCACCTAATATGCCATAAACCTGCTGCATACAGACAACAGAAGGCTCCACTTATCAGAGGGTAAGATTTTGGTAGGTTTAATTTTTACATGGGGTATTTATGTTCTAACTACATTAAGTGCAAAGAGTTTTCTGCCCCCTCAAAAACATCTCTGAGACATGACACCCTTTGTGGATGGTCCATAGTTTAGGACATCAATGAATATGACCCCGTCATTAAAGTTTGGAGAAATTGCTTAGTTAGCCATTTGAGGATCTGTGGTACTCCACATCTCTTGAAGGTTTTTAAAACGAATTGAATAATGATACAAGAAACTTCTTCTTGAAGAGAAGTATTCTATAGTAACAATAAAAGGACAAACAGATTTGAGGGTTCTTTGCATATGCAAACGTACTGCAATAATATCAACGACTAAGAATCCGTCCGATATCGAAATCACTTGTAAGCAAGCAGTTCACGGAAACTTACATCAGGGTCAAAGTTCACGTTTGACCAAAATGCGTTTTGAAGCTGAGGAATAACATAGAGAATTTAATTTTCCAACATTTAACTGATTTCATTAAACTCAATGGACTTTTACTGAAAGATCCCGAGGCATTCGGTTTGTAGGTTTGTATATAGGAGGCCACAACCGGTAAGGTCAGTGCCCGCTTTGCAAAAAAAAGTTAATTGCTTTGTCTGATCAAAAAAATTAAGAAAGCATTCGTCTTCGAGGTGACTTTAGAGTTCATTTTAAGACGTTAAAAATAAAACGATCGTTCTCAAAGCAATTGTAAAGTAAACAAAGCGTTGAATCGTTCAGGCAGTCTGCTTTGGTGAACAATGTATTTGCTTCAAAGTTGTGGGGACAGAAAAGGTCGGCCTTTCTGTTTGCCAGTCTCCTTTTCACAATAAGTAACAAAGACACAATTACTGTCAGTCGTTTAGAGTTTATAATGTGTAATCGATTTCATGGGCTTAAAAGAGTTATTTTTATATCATTGTCAAATGGTGAGAAGTAACCCGTATAAAAATTCTATCGTGTGTGAGAAAAAACAGTCACCAAGAATTCAAACTCACTTTGATCAGCCGATTCGACAATAAGCGCCAAAAAACAGCACCTTCCGCAACATATCATTATCTCTATTCGTTATTTTCTCAAAATAAATTCAAGTCATGACCAAAACAAATTTGGAGAAACAAAATACACAGTTTAAAGTGAAGGTTTAAGTTTGGTAATCACAAATTAATTGGAAAAACAAAATTGGTGAGAAGTACAGCAGTTTTTGATATTATAAAGCAATATGAGTATGGAATAGACCTAATATATAATGTAATTATGGAACAAGATAGAGTTTTGTTTTCCCCACACCTTTTTGAATCAGAGAAGCGTTTCTGCCAGAAAAGTATATTCCAATTGCGGATTATTCTTTCACAGGTTAGCTTTAAGTATATAATATGTACAATAAACATAGGATTCATACCAATCGAACGGTTCTAAAAACCTAAGGTACGTTTCTAAAAAGATAAAGTTTTTTAATACTCTCCCCCCAAAATAAGTGCGGTTGTTAAGGGTGGGCTGAAGCTGCGGGTGCACTATATTTTTCACTTTTTTGGCAAACATAATTTATAATAAATTTTGGAGACAATTAGGCTGACCAATATTCCAATGATATACGAGCCAGCTGGATGGACGGACAGCCAGTGTATTTATGAGGCGTTTCCGATTTGGCTGATAATCCCAAACCACTGGCAAACTCATATCATACCCCTCATAAATCCAGCGAAATATCTGAGGGTGGTGGAAGCCACAGCTATACGTCACCCTGACTCAGGACAACAAGGACGACGATTGTGTTCATTTAGACTACTCAAGCTTCCTTCTCAGTTTTTCCTCTTCTTCTTATTGTTTTATTTCCATTTTTGTTCCACTATGGTGGCTTTGAAGCTAAGTGGTGATTTGTTTGCTTCCTTATCGGTTCATATACAATGCTAGAACCCAACATGGTAGGGGTTGGGGGTTGTTCCGAAAAACATTGTTCTGAAATTGGTTGTGTTGGAATCCAATCACAATTTTAAAAACTTGATTATCGGTAGAAGTCTGTGAATTTCGAGACAATTAGTATTGGACAACATATTTATTGATATTTATCAGGGCCTATCGAAAATTAATATATTATAAGATACAATAGCGACAATTTAACAATATATAATAATATTATGTATATCAAGTCATAACGTCGTTGCAATAAGGAGTTATGACCATTAAAGTTTTTTTTTATTGTTTTAGCTCATTCAACTGGAACCAGTGATACACTCCTTGAGTTTCATTTTTCGTATGAATTTACATGTACGAAGCAATATTTTATTTAAGTTTCAAGTCAGTACATCATAGCAAAAAGGAGTAATGACCATAAGATTTTCATTGTTCAGCTCATTCAACTAGAACCAGTGATGCACTCTTACCATATATATATATGTATCTTTAAATGTTATCTTTTCGTATGACGCTACATACAAGAAGCAATACTTGATTTAAGTTTCAAGTCAGAATATCTTGGCATTAAGGAGTTATAACCATTTAAGGTTTTCATTGTTTCAGCTCATTCAACTGAAACCAGTGATATACTCTTTGGGTTTTATATTTTCATATGCATCTATATGTAGGAAACAATATTTGATTTAATTTTTAAGTCAATACATCATTTCAATAAGGAGTTATGACCATTTAAGGTTTTCATTGTTTCAGCTCATTCAACTGGAACCAGTGATGCATTCTTTGAGTTTGTTCTTTTCATATGCATATATATGTAGGGAGCAATGTTTGATTTACGTTTCAAGTCAATACATCTTGGCAATAAGGAGTTATAACCATTTAGGGTTTTCATTGTTTCAGCTCATTCAACTGAAACCAGTGATATACTCTTTGGGTTTTATATTTTCATATGCATCTATATGTAGGAAACAATATTTGATTTAAGTTTTAAGTCAATACATCATTTCAATAAGGAGTTATGACCATTTTAAAGGTTTTTATTGTTTCAGCTCATTCAACTGAAACCAGTGACAGCGAGAATGATTTTTGTTTAAACAAATTATTTCAAAACTTTAAGATTTAAGTTTGAGTTTGGTTCTTTAAAACCCAGATGTCAATGTTCGAGCCTGAAAAAAAAAAACTTAATTTGTTTTTTTTACTCCAACGACTTTAACATATTTTTTGTTCCAAAATCGTTGACATTTTTAAATTCCCAAACTTCAACATTTTCGGAAAACATAGCTGAAAATTACAAACAATACTAGCAAGTATAAATAACAATCTCACTTGAGCTTGTACATACCAAAAAACAACTCAACTCAAAGACTGAAACTTAAACCAAAAACTTTAACATTTCCACTGAGCGCGGACGGGCGGACGGACGGACGGACGGACGGACAGACAGACAGACGTCAAAATCGGTCTAACATAGGCTCGCATTCTGCTAAAGCAGCTCGCCAAAAAACAACAGAAAACATACAAAAAACATTCGCCCCCTCAAAGAAAATGTCCCCCCCTCCCCCCCCCCAAAAAAAAAAAAAAAATGAAAAAAAGGCTGCGCCCTCAAACAAAACCCACAACAATCTGCCCCCTAAAAAAAATAAACCCAAAACGCCCCCTAAAAAAAGAAAAACACCCCCCCCCCCAAAAAAAAAAATAAAAATAATAATAACGTTCTCACTATAATGCTGTTACAGCAATTATATGGAAATTTACATCTATTAATGTATATCTTGTTCATCCAAATACGTAATACACAAACAGCGAGGGAGAAATTATGGCATAATTTGAGCCCAAATTTTTTCACTTTCGTAGGGGTACTATTGGAATAAATGTTTTTGTTTTTCTTGTACCTTTTATTTGTTTTCTTGGGTGGGTTAATGGGAGTTTTGTTGCACAAATCTCTTGACTTTACGTGTTTCATTCGCAACTTGTATTTGCTCGATTGCAAGTAGATTTGTATTTAAGTATCAGTATCTTAATTTATGAAAAGATAAGGGTTAAAATAAAAATATCATGTAAATAAACTGTTTGTTAAATACTAAGTTTTAAAGTATATTATTTTAAAAATCTAAATACATTGCATGTCATCATGTCAATACCTTTGCTTTATAAACCTAAAACCATTCCATTTCAGAAATTTTAAGAAGGTTTTTCTCGAACATCGTATATAAAAATATATGTAAGCCTATAATGCAATAATTAATTTTATTTGTTTTCTTCAGACAATATACAGAAAAATCTGATAACACTAAACACTTTTTATTTATTATACCAGCACTACTAAATATACACGACTCAAAAAGTCAATTAATGAGTCAGTGTCATAAGGTGTTTTGCCCCTGGTGTGTGTGTCCCCAATGCAGATAATGGACCAAAGAAAGACATTTCAAAAGAGGGCGCTATCAGACGAAATTCCTGCACAAAGGTGCACCACCACACACTAAATAAACCTCCATAATTGTAGCAACCAATGCAAAATGCTAAAAATATAAAAAAATATACCAATATTTAAAGTCTCTCAGCCTCTTCTTAAAAACTTATTACATATATTTTTTCGGCCAGCTAAACTTCAGATTTTTTTTTTCAATATTTGGCAGGTCAGTCGTGTGCGGAATTTTTGTTAATTGCCCCAGAAAAACCTAGCCCGAAAATACGCTTTCCCCCCAAACAAGCTTGCTTCCAGTTGTCATTAAGCACTTCTCCACTCGCCATAGACCGTATTGCAAATACTCGATACGCGCATGTTAGGCGTGGGGTGCATGCTGGTCTAGCTAGTGATCAAGTTTGATCGCTAGCTAGACCAGCATGCACCTCATTTAACAGTAAGCGCTTGCGCAATGGGTATTTGCGAAAAGGTCTATGTGCATGGGGACAGAGTCTCCTGCCACAACGGATACAAAACAGCTTGTCGAATATCAGACAAAAGAGGGCGTTCTCACCACCACCATTATCCTTACTATGTCAAGATCAACGTACATGATGTAAAACATTCTCACATTATAGGCCTATAATAGTTTACTAATAAAAAATGTTCAAACATTTGAATTTAGAATTCAAAGGCATGTACAACATTCCTGTATGTTTGTGTAAGCCTGGCTACATGTCTGTGGGATTTTCGTCACAACAATCTGTTTTCATGTTGATGATTGATTTGTCATCATCGGTAGTCTTGTAGACATATAATAATTTACTAAGAATAAATGTTTAAACAGTTGAATTAAGAATTCAAACGCAATAAGCTCACTCGAAAAACTGCAAAGTTAAAAGCCTTGGGTAAAACACATCACCAACAATTATTGTTTCTTAAAGCAAACCGGTATTCCTCGTCTTTTCTATATGATATAGTATAATATGTACAATATTCCGTGTTCGTAAAATTCACTGGCTACCTTTCCGTATAGTTTTCGTTCCAAGAATCTTTTTTAATATCGATAATTGATATGTCATCATCGGTAGTCTTGGTGACCTCGTCTTTAACCGCTGGTTTGGCCCGAGAACTTCCAACTCGGTTAGTAGGAGAGGATTTACAAGAACATGTAGCTGTTACTTCATCGAAGATGTACTCAAGAAGTTGCAAAATGGTGAGCACACTAGCGCCAAGGAACAGTCCAAAGTTACCGCCCAGGGTTGCTGTAGCGAGTGCAAAAAAAAAAAAAAGGAAATCAAGGTTTTTAGTGGTTCGACTGGGAATCAGTGAAAAACAGTTCAGGCTGAGCTTTTTACCCAGTATTATGAAAATAAGAAAAGAAGTATTTGTGTTGGTCTGTGGTTTATTCATATTTCACTCGTTGCCCATAGGTCAAATTACTAAGAATGTTAATGGTGTTTGAAGTTTTGCCTGGTGTAAAACATAAGAGGTAGGCCTAATTATAAAGAGGAGACGAGCAGAGTAGGCCTATACTATTTGAAACATCGAGACCACATCGGTTCTTTTCAGAGCCAACACTCCCTCAAAAGAGATACATAATTGTACCGGCAAGTTTACTATTTAGTATCTATAGTTACTTCTAAGAAAGTTATGTTATAAAAACATTGAAATTAAAAGACAAGTCAAACACTAAAACGTTACTTAATAACCTGAACATGAGAATGTTAGAATGCTAAATGGTCCTTCAACAACAAATGACCACATTGAAATGAATTAAACCAAAAGGGAAAAGGTTTGCACAATAACGCTGTAAAATGAAGGAAAGTGCTGCTAACAAGGGAAAATTCAGGCATCACAAAAGAATTATACACAAATATTTGAAAAAATTACTACACCAAAATACACGGTATTGCAAATATAGACATATTAAGAGTTAAATAAATCAATGAAATATGAAGTCGAGCTCTTCGGAATCAACGTGTCCTATAGATGACAACAATTGGCACAAAAAAAGTAAAAAGTAGGAGAAAATGTGGATAACAAGAAAGCCGATAAAGGTTGGCACATTACAGTTGTAAAGAAAACATTGATGGTAGAATGAGATAGTTCAGCCATCATACAAAATGTATACAAATTATATGACAACACACAAATGTGCAAAATTGCAAATGCACACAAATATCAAAAGTTAAATAAATCAATGGCATCGGGCACTTTCTGAATCATTTTCTTTCCTACAGGGAAGTAGTGGGAAAGCAAACAAATGTTGGCGAAACAAAGATGTCAAAAGAAAACACTGATGCTAAAAAGGGATAGTTCATATATCACAAAAGATATAAATATATATTATAAATACAGTAATGCCAAAAATAAGAGTTAATAGATCGATGAACGAAGGAATCTGGTTCTTTCTGAATCGATTTATCCCACAGGGAAGCCATGAGAAAGACAACAACGGTTGGCAAAGTCAGTAAAAAGGAGTAAGAAAGGTTGAAGCAATGAGAAAAACAAAATATGTTGCCACAACAAAGTTATAAAAAGTTAACACTGGTGCTATCATATATACTACATATAAATGATTATACACAAAAATACAGTGTTGAAAATACACATAGAATGTTATGGTTGCTGCAGTAGAGGGTGATGCAGTAACGGGGTGCACCATCATGGCGAACACCCAGTCTTATGTTCAGCAGATTTTTGTTGTTGAAAAGGATATCAAAATATGAATGATTTGCTTTTATTATCCAATCTTACCCAGTAGCGAAGGTACAGTCATCTCGGGTAGCTGTTCGACCACCTCGGAGTTTAAGGCTTCGTAGTAAACAGATAGCAGAACCAGATTGTCCCTGAAGTAGAGAAAAGAATACATCAATTTGCATTATTTATCCGACCTCTAATTGCTATAGGGAAGCTGTTTTAATTTAAGCCGCGAGCTTCCATTGTGCCACTTTCGGGCGGAAGCACTCGACGTGTTTTATTGCTTAAACACTCGCGCCCTCTCGTGTTGTTTCCATAGCCATGTTGAGTGGACATTAGACTGGCCCCTATCCGTATCCGCAACAATTCACAAGCCTTGAAGTGTGACGTCAGATGCTCAGGCTAAGTGGGCGACGATGGAACAACCATTGGGTGGAACTGCGAGCGCATTTCAACCCTGTAGAAATGTTTACTTCGGAAAAAAGGAGGGGCGGAGGAGGGCGGTGCCCAATTATTCGATTCGGGTGCACTCCATTTTGAAACGAAGAATAACATAGATACGTTTCAATGCTCTCTCTCCATCAATACTTCTATATAGTATTAATTTTACGAGCAATTTCAATTGTTAACGATGGTTAATTAGTATTAAGTATTAAAAAAGTATAACCACACATTTTTAAAATAATTTATTGTGATTTCCAACGTAGGTGGCGCGTTGGTGGCATACCCCCCCCCCCCAACCCACCCACCAATCTTGGTAAACTATACTTACTCGATATAGTCGGCAGTAAAGTTGTGCTCTGTCTCGCTGTATATCTGCTGCATGTACTTAGCACGGAGTTTGACGTTGGTGGCAGTGAATGGGTAGTTCTCTACATTACACGGGGATTCACAGTCACAGAGATTTTCTATGTCACCTGTCACCGCTTGTACTATGAAAGAGAAACAATATTTGTGATAATGACCGGATACTTTGAGATGTGTGATTTTATCTGAGCCCATCTAGCTCCTCATTTATGACAAGGATACAACCGCTTCAATGAATTATTCATAATAAGTAATTAGCCAAGTAATTACTTGGGAAATCCCACACTTCAATAACGACGTATATTTTGACTAGTCACAGTTCGCAATAAACATAGACATTTCTGATGCAACGTCACATCACGGGTTTTCGTCATTGAGGCTGGAAAACTATGGAAAGCCATTAATGCAACTCAAAAACAGAAAGGTTATAATATATTTAAAAACATGTTGAATTTGTTGGAAACAAATCATAAAAGATATTCCAGCTGGTGAATCTTTACAGAAAATATAACTTGGTCCCGATTTGTTTCAACAATAATATTGTTGTTTTGCTTACATACGGGTGGTTTGGCAGATATTCTGTACCTGAGATTCGTTGCCCCCCCCCCCCCACCGCCATGACTTAGTGTGTACAAACTTCTTCCGATAGCGCCCTCCTTTGAATCATCCTCCTACAGCCCAGCTTTCCCACGAGGGGGATCGAATCTCCGGCAGACTGAATTCTCTGGGACACCGGCCATGCCAACTGGCCCACTTTGTTTATCAACAATTGAAAGGTATAGAGTGACGTCAAAGGCGTACAATATTGATGTCAATATTTGAGACTAATGCCAAACTTTGTGACACTATAATGAAGTATAAGTCAATATTGCTGATGTTAATGTTTGTACTGCAGGTGTGGCAGGGTAATCTGTCCACACATATTATGGCGAACTGTGTACAAACTTCCTCGGCAAGCCTGAGATTAAACCTTTGAAAGGGCAAGGCCTTTTGTCATTTTTGCATAGGGCACTTCCATTCGGAAATCTATGGGACACTTTTGAAGGAGCACCAGAGGCCTCCGGGTGGCGCATCCTTTTGAATTCTTCTCCTCCAGCCTTTATGTTAATTTTCCATAAGGGGAACAGAATCTTCGGTGGGCAGAATTCCCTAGAAGGAGCAGAGCCATATTTGGGCAGAAGTTTAGGCGCCTAATAATGTGCTGTCTTGGAAAATCGTCTATTATTATTATTATTAAAATTAGATTTAAAATAATGAGAGACTTTTGCGGACTCTGGGTCGCTGCAGAAATGTATTCATTTTGGGCAGCTTCGGCTACAGCTACGACTTTTACCACTGTTGATTTTAAAGACGTCTTATACTTCAACCATATGATTCAACGCATGATGAAGTGGAAATCTAGCCGTGGCCGTAGCCGTAGCGGCCAGTGGGAGACTTTTTGGGACGCTTGGTGGCAGCAGACTTACCAGGTAAAATCCATTGTTCTCGGTCATGTGCGCACGCTCAGAACTACGTAAACAATGGACATTTACCTGGTAAGTCTGCTGCCCTAGCGTCCCAAAAACTCCCATTCGGACACGGTCTCTGCATGCACAGAAACGACGTAAACAATAATTTGAAGTTCAAAAGTATTACATCTCATCGTTTTATAGCAACGACACAGAAACTGATGTCGAAATATGGAGTTAACAAGGTAGTGTTTTTAACAGAATGACAATTTTTAGTTTTGCCAGGCATAAATCTAACATAATGCCCAATTTCATAATAAATAATAATAATAATAATAAGACTTGTAATGCGCACATATCCACCCTGCTGGGTGTTCAAGGCGCAGTAAACCAAAACAAAACAAAACAAAAACACAACACAAAGAAAAACAGACACAACAAAATTAGTCATTGAAAACCTGTGACATAAGATAAGTTTTGAGAAGAGACTTGAATTTTGCGGTACAAAGACAAGATCGAAGATTAAGTGGTAGAGAGTTCCAGATGCGTGGTGCGGCTACAGAAAAAGACCTGTCACCCCATGAGTGTCGAGACTTGGGTTCAATGAGGAGAAGCATGGAACTTGATCGAAGATTCCTTGATGGAGTGTAAACTTGAAGCAGTTCAGAAATATAGTGGGGAGCCTTGCCATTTAGAGCTTTGTGGACAATGAGCATCAGCTTGAAGATGATTCGTTGAGAGATAGGGAGCCAGTGTAGTTGTTTCAGAATGGGGGTGATAGAACAGGATTTTCTAGACAGTGTCACAATGCGGGCAGCAGTATTTTGGAGCCGTTGAAGTCGAGAAATCTGGTTGTTTGGAAGACTGTAGAGAAGAGCATTGCCGTTGTCAAGACGAGAAGTAACAAATGCGTGAATGACCTTTTCAGTGGCACTTTTGTCCAAGTACTTGCGAATCTTACCTATATTCCTGATGTGATATGATGATAAACGAACAATGTTGTTGATGTGTGGCTGAAGTGTCATCGATGAATCAAAAATAACCCCTAAGTTCCGAGCTTTCAGCGAGGGAGCTATCCGAGCATCACCGATGGAGATGTATGGCACTGAAACCTTAGTTAACTGTTGACGTGACCCAAATAAAAGGAACTCTGTCTTATCATCATTTAACTTCAGGAAGTTTTGTTGTGTCCAACGTCGAATCTCTTGGATGCATTTCTCAAGTCTTGCAATAGATGCATTGGCGTTTTCTTGAGAAGATTTAAACGTGATGTATAGCTGAGTGTCGTCTGCGTACACATGGTAATTCAGATTAAATTTGAGGATGATGTCACGAATCGGTAAAGTGTACAGCGTAAACCACTGCGGGCCGAGTACCGACCCCTGTGGCACAGAGTAGTTCAAAACAACAGGGTCGGATATCGCAGTGCCAATACATACATGCTGAGTTCTGTTGTGGAGATACGATTTGCACCATGCTAGGGCTGTGTCCTCTATGCCAAGGTGATTCTGGAGCCGAGAGAGAAGGATGTTATGATCAACAGTGTCAAAAGCAGCACTCAAGTCTAGCAGGACTAGTGCTGTAAGGTTACCATTGTCCATAGAAGAGAGAATATCGTTGCTCACACGGACTAGTGCAGCCTCGGTCCCATGGAAAGGCTTGTATGCTGACTGGAACATGTCGGACAGGTTGAAAGTATGAATGTGATCAGAAATACGTGATGACACTACTCGTTCGATGACTTTTCCAAGATATTTTAAGTTTGCAACCGGTCTGTAGTTTTTGAATATCTCCTTGTCCAGGTTTGGTTTCTTGATGAGCGGCCTGATGTAGGAAACTTTGAGGCTATCGGGGAAGCAACCGGAACTGAGAGATTCGTTTACAAGCTCAGTGATGTAGGGTACAAATATATCAATGTTTTGCTTTATCATGGATGTTGATACTGGATCCAGCTCACAGGATTTTGAAGGAGATTTCATAATAACCCTTTGAATCTCAGCAACAGTGGCAGGCTCAAACACAGATAGTCTACACTCTGGTTGAAGATGTGGCAATGTCTGCGGTACGTTGTAAGGGACTGATGAAAATGATGAGCGGATGTCTGAAATCTTGGTGACAAAGAATTTCTGGAACTCATTTGCTAAGTCCTGGTCATTGTAGGTAGATGGAAGGACAGGGGTTTTGGGTTTGAGCAACAACTTACCAATTATCTTGAAGAGCTTCTTTTGATCTCCTGAGGATTCTTGTACTTGAGATGAATAATGGATGATCTTTGCCTGGTTGATCAAATTCCTAACTACTTTACATTGGTTGCGATATTCTTGTCGTTGTATTGCCAATTTGCCATTTTTCCGCCACTTCCGCTCCAGTTGACGACAGATCTTTCTCGCTGTACGAATATCATCATTGAACCAGGAGACTTCAGTTCGGACCTTGACTGATCTCGTTTTCCAAGGTGCGTATTTATCTAAGATGTCACTGACTGTACTCTCATATTGGCTAACATAGGAATCCAAGCAGTCATGATCAACTTCTAGATTTGCTAAATGAGTGCCTATGTCGCGGAACACTTCGGGAGGATTCACATGTTTCCATTGTCGGCTCTTTATAGTGACGGTTGGGACTTTGGGCTTGCACAGACTCAAGTTACACATGACTGCATAATGGTCAGATAATCCAGGTAGAATAACAAAGTTTGAGACAATTGGTGGGGAGATTTCACGAGTTATGACAAGGTCCAGGCAATGACCGAGACGATGAGTCGGCTCCTGGATATGCTGGGTGAGACCAAAAGCTTGTAGTAGATGCTTAAACTGGTTTGCATTGGTGTTATGGATGTCATCAACATGAATGTTAAAGTCGCCGGTGATGATGATTTCCGATGGATGAAGCAGATATTCCAAAATCAAATTCTCAAACTCCCTTAGAAAACTTGAGAAAGTTACATGTTGGCCGTTTGAATCCCTCTCAGGTCTGTATACAATGACAAGGCGAACAGATTTAGAGTTTCCAGAAACTTCAGCATGAAGAGATTCAAAAGTTGTGTACTGGACGTCATTATTTTTCACAGAGACAGATAAAGTAGATCTGTACACTATTGCAACTCCTCCACCAGTCTTGTGAGGTCTTGGGATGTGATGAAAGTAGTAGCCAGCAGGGGTACACTGACGAGTTGTTAAGTTGTCGTCTGGTCTCAGCCATGTTTCTGAAACGGCAACAAGGTCCAGATCTTTTTGCAGAACAAAATCAGCAAAATCGTCATACTTGTTACAGATGGACTGTGTGTTTAGAACACAAAGGCTGAGTTGAGATTTGGCAGTAGTCACTGGTACTGGAACAGAAGGGAGTGTAACTTCGGGTACAGGGGGATTATGAACAGTTCTACGGCGACCAGCTTTTTTACCACGATGTGTAGGTCGATAAACAGTGCTGGGATTTACAAAAAGGCCAAGGTTCTGTAATGATAATATACAGGAAGGCAGCAGAGTTGTGGCACGTGTGGATGGGGCATAGCGGAGACTGAGAAGCTTGTTCCGTGAGTAGGAATTTGCAGAGTTTGGACTAGCTTCTGCTGAGTTTGAGTTATTTACACCTTCAGGGCCGGGATTTACAGCAATGTCACCAAAAATCACAATTTCCAAATGAAAAGTGGCTGGGGAGTTGTCATAGTAAGAAACAGGGCATTTCAGATATCTTCGATGGTGGATGAGGCCTAGATGTGTCTTTGGCAGGATGCAAGCACCAGACACAATTGATGCTGATGGAACAAAGCTGACCACAGATGAGTCAGTACAGTACAATGGTCTAGCAAGCAGGGAGAGAATGAAAAGGATACTTACCTCCATTGTCCCCAGATGGGAGAACAATGTCCATGGACTAGGTGGATGACTGCACAGGATGCAGCCACCTAAGTGTGTGTAAGCTTTATACACCAGAATTCTCAGCTGAGACAGTGAAAATTTCTAACAGAAAAACACTATTTTCACAATTCAGATGACTCCAGGATACACAGAAAAAGTCCTGTAGATTCCAGGTGTAGTAACAAATCCAGTTGTATAAGAATAAAAACACAAATTGAGCAATATACTAAGAAATTAGCAAACAAACACAGAGCTGATTTGAGTGGCCGCTGTCAGGCGCTCAGTCAAACATATTTCATAGAACTGATTGAGCATAGAGTAATGCTTTTAAGCATGTTAAAACAAGCAAAACAAGTAGTATACCAGTCACATAGTACACGTAACTTGATATTTTAGCTGTTAACCACAATCTGGTAAACATAATTTTGTTTGTGCTAAGCTTACAGCTGTGCTTAAGCAGCTCCATGAAATTGGATGAATGAAAAGGTAAAACTCATACCCAGGACGACGTGTCCACACTCATGCGACTCTGCCGGGTTACAGACTGGATAGGGCCCTGGTTGTTCCACCAGCTTGCATCCACACTCTGCATATACAAGTTCAGTCTCACATTCAATACGGCATGCTTGGATTGAGTAGTGTTCGTAGTATGATAACTTCCCGCTGGTATCTTCTACGCAGGTGGTGTAGGGTGAAGGGAGGCTGGTTATCTGAAAAACATCGAGAATATTTTGGAACTCCTAATAAATTTATCAAGAGTGGTCTTCTTGCACTTTTGGCAAAAAGAATCATTAATTTTTTGAGTAAAGCATTCATTAATTTGATAATTTTTTTCAAATAACTTACTCGCATTTTCATTTCTCGAACTTTTTTTTGATATCATTACGTAATGACCATAGGTCTCTAGTTATGCAGACGAATTTTAATTTCAAATGAAACCCTTAGGCCTATCTCAAAATGCTTCTTTTGATTCAAAAGGAATTAGATTTGTTTCTAATCACACGAATAAGAATGTTTCTATTCACACGAATAAGAATGTGCAATGTATTACGAATGACTTGTTTTCGCGTTGTAATACAAATCTGCAAATGACACACTAACAACAACGACAACGACAACGAAAATAGACAACGACAACGACAACGACAACGAAAACGTCAACGACAACAACACCGACAACGACAACGGCAGCGGCGGCTGCGGCGGCGGCGGCGGAGCTGCAGCAGCTGCAGCAGCAGCAACAACAACAATTCCTGTAACCGGACGAGTTTAAACATAATGCAAATACAAAAGCTAGCTAGATTACCTTCAAACAAATTTAATTAATTTGTTTAGCTGCATATACGCGCTTAGGGCATGTATTCGTATCTGGGTCCCCCTTACGACTCTTTGGAACGTTGTGACGTCACTAATAATGTGACTGGCTCACATAGTCACATTTTAATGATAATAATATGTATTATTTAAATAACATGTCATACAGACATCTCAAAGTGCTGTACAATAAAAAATCACAAGTTAAAAAATAAATTTACGGATGAACTGATAAGTAATAATAACATTAACAATAGCAATATAAAGTAAGAACAACAAGTGATTTTGAAAAAGGAGGGTGTTCAAAGAAGTTTAAACAACTTCAAGGGTAGCAGCAGATCTAATACCTATCGGTAGCCCATTCCATAAGCGGGGGTAATAATTGATCGCCATTTAGTTTTACCGAGTGACTGCTGTAAAGATACCGGACCCAAAACCACCCACACACCAACTTACCGTCTCGTGACGTACAGCAACGAATGTGTGATGTCCAGGCCCAGCACCATGTCCCAACTCCTTTACATAAGGAGGAACAGTGGGATGATGCAACATCCATTTAATTCCCGCATCTTCGGCTGCTCCGTCAAGGTCATTGGTTGGTGTATACTCATTCTCTTCAATATTCAAGGTGATCTTTAAACCATTGGCTGCAAGAAACATGAAAATAATGGAATCATTAGATCGAGCATTAAAGGGTCCATGTACTTTTTCTTAACACAAAACACAATGTCCACAGATTTACATTAAACTTACACAGTTTGAAGATTAAGATAGTAGAAAGCTTCCCTTGAAATTTAACTTACTGAGGTGCTGTAGTCTTTGAAATATGAGTAAAACAAATAATTTTCGTCACAGTTTTAGCATGTAAAAACGTATTAACAAGTTATGCTATGGTTTTGGTATAGTATCATAACTGGTTAATGGGATTTTAGATGCAAAATGAATGTTATGACTTGTTTTACTAATTTCTCAAAAATTACACAACCTCAGTTAGTAATATTTGAAGGGAAGCTTTCCACTATCATTATCTTCAAACCCTGTAAGTTTAATGAAGTCTGTGGACATTTTGAAAAGGTACCCGAATTCTCTAAACGCACTTGACACTAGTGGTATTTACTCAAAATAAACGTTGGCATAAAAACTTGCTGACGAGCAATGGAGAGATGTGAACAGTAACAAAACATTGTGAGAAACGGCTCCCTCTGAAGAAAACGTAGTTTTTGAGAAAGAGGTGGTTTCTCACTCAAAATGTTAAAAGGACTTCAGGCCTATAAAAGCACAGACATTTGTGCAGCAAGGATGTTGGTTCTTCCATTATTCTATTGCAACTTCGATGACCAATAATGTTTTGTGTTCACATTTTCACAGATTAGATTTTGTATTCATAATTGAGTTTTACCTGCACCAGCCGATATTGTTGAATGAGTGGTCATGTTGAGATCAACGTGGTTGAATGTGTAGCAGTTACCAAGATGGGAGAACACATGATGGAAGTCGTCTGCCGTGCAATTCTGTCCCTGCCAGTAACACTGTCATCACACACAAAAACATAATCCCATTAGCAAGAATTATTATAACATCCGATTACAACTATCTATGAATGGCAAATATCAATTTAACACCCCGGTTTTTGCAGCGTAGGGGATTTTGAATAGATTAACATGAATCTATAGATGTAAAGAAACAGTATCCAAATTGAAGTTAATCCCATCATGTTAACTGAAGTACTGTGAAGACAATTTAATAGGAAAGGCAATGGACACTATTAGTCATTACTCAAAATAATTGTTAGCGTAAAAACTTACTTGGTAACGAGCAACGGAGCGCTGTCGATAGTGTAAAACATTGTGAGAAACGGCTCCCTCTGAAGTATCTTAGTTTTTGAGAAAAAAGTAATTTCTCACTAAAACATTTTAATTGAACTCGAGACCTCAGCTGAGGTATCGAAATCAAGCACCTGCAAGGACACAACTTCGTGCGACAAGGGTGTTTTTTTCTTCATTCTCTCGCAACTTCGACGACCAAAATAAATTGAGTTCAAATGTTCACAGGGTTGTCAGTCTATGCATATGTTGAGATACAAAAAGTGAGAAGACTGGTCTTTGATGATTACCAAAAGTGTCCAATGCCTTTAATGGTAAAGCACAATCTTTAAGACAACTCCCTGATGTGGTCATAAGTGTTTTAATGTCGTATCTCAGTTTGCATGATGACATTTTTACAGCTCTGCACTTAACGAAGATCAGTAGGCCTACAAAAGGTTCACTTAATTTAGTTGTTTGTTTTCGTAGTGCCTTTTTGGAAATATTTTTTTTTATACCTGCTCTCTTGTGTAAAATGTGTATGTTTAACTTTAATGCTATTTTTCTCAAATTTTAATATATTATTTATAGTAATAATAGACCCAATAGTATTTTTACGCTTTGTATGTATGCATCCGCAATTCAGCATTTGGGCGCCATGTTTTCATTTTTAATAAACCAATAATAATAATAATACAAAACAAGCAATGAATGCATATTTATAAACTGTAAAGAAAAATGAGCCAGAAAATGTGCGCCGCATTTCATCGTGGGACGTTTATTTATTTAACAATTAATCTGAAGGTTAGATAAAAAGTTAGATAAAAAGTTGATACTTGAAAGCATAAGTGTCAAATAAACGGATCGTCTTCTCGGAAATATAAGGTCCCCGTGCAATTTGTATGGATTTTGCAAAACTGCTTTTGCACATTTTGGAGCTCCTGGTAAATGGGTTTATTGATGATGAGGATTCTACAAAATATTTATTTGGCAAAAAGAATTTCCAAGTACAAAATAATAATTTGATTTATTGTTTTAAATCTATACAAATTTGTCTTGTAAGGACCTTTTGATCATCAGGTGGGCCTATTTGATAATTGCTATTAATTACCTTATTGTTCGGAACAGAAGAATTGTTGTATTATTACCGTTGCTAAAATTCTTGTTCTTTTAGAAGAGTAAGAATGAGCACACTCTTCTTCAATGTCATACATTTATGATCATTTCCTCGACGCGAGAATAATATGAACTCGCCAAGCTAAAATAGCATCTGTGTTTTGTTTTTTAAGACACTGGACACTATTGGTAATTGTCAAAGACTAGCCTTCACAGTTGGTGTATCTCAACATATGCATAAAACAACAAACCTGTGAAAATTTGAGCTCAATCGGTCGACGAAGTTGCGATATAATAATGAAAGAGAAAACACCTTTGTCACACGAAGTTGTGTGCTTTCAGATGCTTGGTTTCGATACCTCAAATTCTTAATCTGATGTCTCGAAATCAAGTTCGTGAAAAATTACTTCTTTCTCGAAAACTACATTACTTCAGAGGGGGCCGTTTCCCACAATGTTTTATACTATCAACCTCTCCCCATTACTCATTACCAAGTAAGGTTTTATGCTGATAACTATTTTGAGTAACTACCAATAGTGTCCACTGCCTTTACTTTAATGGACATCATGGCGTGTTAAAAATAACACTGTCTGCTAACACAATTACGTTGGTGTTATTTTTAAAAACATTATGATATAAATTTTGGTTATTAATAATAAGGTGACAGCAACCATGATTAACAGCTCGTGCAGTGTATGCATGTACATAATTGTTGCATGGCTGAAACATTTTGACGCTAAGCTCTGTGAAATTGGGTTCATTTCTGCACCGTCAAAATTGAAAACATGTATCGTCTTATCTTTACAGAGGCTGTGACTTGGCTCTTTACTTCTTTAAAAAAAACTCTTTTATTCATTTTACCATTATACAAGACACATAGATGCCATACAGATGGATATGGATAACTAGAACGCTCAATTCACAACGTGAATTATTAATGAGATTTCAATGTCATTGTTCTACCGGAGATGGATGTTTACATAAACGCAATATTAGTGTAGATGAATAATTTGGTTGTATTTTATGTCCTCTATATATAGTTTAAATCCCTTCTCTTTGATGAGTAAAACATAAGTGAGTGACGGCCCACACGTAAACGAAATTGGCTCTTCTTAAAAACTTAATTGGAGCTCAAAGGTGTAGCAATTAAAACATATCGCAAAATGTTCTTTTAATAGGTTTTGACGAGCCCGGCCCTTCTAACCCTTCTAACCTTTTAACGCCATAAGTCTTCGCTCGTTTGTCCATTTCAGGCTGCGTTCGTTTAGCTTCCACGGGTCGGCCCCGGTACGTTAAAGCAATCGCACAACATCGGTAAACATAATGTCCAAAGGCCAGCACTTCGTGTATCACATTTTATATATATAAAATAACAAACCTGTGAAAATTTAGGCTCAATTTAACCGGTCATCGGAGTCGGGAGAAATTAATTTTTTATTTATTTATTTATTTCTTGTTTATCCTGGGAAATCCATTCAGTAAGAAAAACTCACTGATATCCCATGGATATATAATAACAATCTACAGAAGTGAAATTAAGATAAAATATTTAACATTTACACAGAAAAACATTGCACATTCATCGTTCGATTAGCTCTCCCCAGGTGCTCACCCGAATGAGCATCGCCAGATCGACCGGGGATGCTAACCGAAAGCACCCATAGATGTTTGAACTGTGATAAAGGTCTATACAGATCTGATTCTTACCTCTACTATCATGTCTTCCAGCTGATGTCCAGTTCGATTGGTGAAATCAGTCATGTCGTAGTCATCATCGATATCAAGACTTGACCAATCAACGGCGGCCAATCTATTCTTGAATTCATCGTTGTACAAATGAGGATTGAGGAGATTATGATCCTCGTCGATAATCCCTGTATGAGGAGATAAAAAAATTACAACAAATGTTGAATTCGACGACGATGATTTAATGTGAACTATTTTGAACTGGCCAAGGATGTTATGTAATGACAGATGTATTCGAAGAACAGTCGTTCCCTAGCAACCTCGCTCCCAAGCAACCTCGCTCCCAACAATTCCGCCCGAAGCCTCACAACTTGAAGTATGGATAGTAACAATCTCGTCCCAGACAATGCCGCCCTGGCATATAGTCGCCCCAAATAAAATATAGATACTCTCCACAATTATTGACAAATGATTATATCTATTTGATGATTCAACTTATAAATATGGATGATTCCAAAGTCAACAAATTATAAATATATAGACCAATCCATATGCGAAAGTGCTGCACGGCGCCCCACCATTTTGTTTGTTAATTTATTGGTAACCAGCAGCGGTTAACTGCACAGGTATCATCAAACAAGAAAGAAAAAAATTATGATTACACGAAGAAAAAAAATAGATATATATACATTAAAAAAAAAAAAAGTAAAAGATTAAATAACGACGTAAACAATTATTTTGAATTAAACAAAAACAAATAAAAAAAAGATGTAAAAATTTCAACAAAAGGCAATTAAAAAAAAAAACAATTAAAATGACCTTTCCTAAATACAAGGAGATCAAGGTAAACGACCCATTTGAAATAAGCTGAAACGCTGGCAGCACAAGATTTTGAAAACAAAGACGATACGAAAAAAAATCTCCTTTAAAGATTATTTAGTGTGAATTTCTCCTTTAGTGTTTTGCTCAACAATTCAATAGCTTAAAAGTATCTTTAATAATTTTAATGACTACATGGGGAGGTGAATGACTTAAATGCTAACGGAACCATCTCATCATTGAGTCTTAACTTTGCAAGAAACGTTCGTTGGGTCCTGGGGGTTAATGACCTAACCTTCGTAATAATTGAATAATTGAAGTTTAATAACAATTTTAAATAATCGATAGGTGCCGTCAAGAGCTCTCAAGTCATGCTAAATTATGTATTGAAATTGATTTTCTGATTAAAGGAACACGTTGCCTTGGATCGGACGAGTTGGTCAAAACAAAAGCGTTTGTAACCGTTTTTTATAAAATGCATATGGTTGGAAAGATGTTGTAAAAGTAGAATGCAATGATCCACACAAGTTTGCCTCGAAATTGCGTGGTTTTCCTTCTACTGTGCGAACTAACATGGTTGGCCATTTATGGGAGTCAAAATTTTGACCCCCATAAATGGCCGACGTGTTAGTCGACAAGGTAAAAGGAAAACCACGCAATTTCGAGGCATGTTTGTGTGGATCATTGTATTCTACTTTTACAACATCTTTCTACCCATATGCATTTTATAAAAAACGGTTACAAACGCTTTTCAAAGACCAACTCGACCGATCCAAGGCAACGTGTTCCTTTAACGCTTCATACGATAAGGACAATTAATTTTCTTCTGTTCATTTTAGCTCTAAACTTGCCGCCAAAATGAGGTCACATGTGAAGATTAAAAGTTGTTCTGCAGGGCGAGCATCACTAAAACAAAAAACAATTTGAAGTTGATTGAACAGACAGACTAGGGAGGTTTAGTTGCACGGTCTGCGTGAACGTGAACGTGAAAATGAACGTGAACGTCAGAAAATAGTGTGTCGTTCGTGTCGTTGAAATTTCACATGTTTATTTAGCATACGTGAAGTTTATATCATTTTTTCACGTAAGGTACGAACGTTCGTTAATTACTTAGAGTTCATTCATGACTGTGACTATCATTTACACCCATGACTTGCTATAGGAGGTAACTTTTATAGTAACATCGTGAATTGAAAAAGAAGAATTGACTTTAGACAGGGATTTGAAAAAACGACCTCTGGATTAACGTGCCGGCACTCCACTAACTGATGAGCGTGATGAGTTGTTGGCCAATAAGAAGACGCAATACCGTAGATCACACGCCGCGTGCGAGCCCCGTGACCCACGCACCAAAAAAAGTCATGTGCTGAGGGCAACACAAACGAGTTGCTAAAAGCGCTTCGCGGCTTCGCCGCTCGCGCTGGTCTTTTTTCGTGCGTGATACCTGGAGGTGCCGCCGCCGCGTGCGCCTTGATTAGAGGCTAGGGAAATTCGTACTAAAGAGCTCACTCCGTTGTTAGGTTTTATATCAGTACAAACTCTATAAAGACATATTTTCAGTCATATAATGGCGAAAATAGAAACAAAACCATCTCTAAAGAACTCAAACATTTTGGTTATTTATTTTTTTGTGACAACAATCGAAGATCACATATCGTGCCAATATTTTTTTTTTCAGTTTTTGTTTACCTAATCATGTAAACCACATTATGAATGAAACACTATATTAATTATATATTTTTTTATCCCTTTCATGAGTTATCACCGACTGGTTCATGATGGTTTGTTTGATAGAAAAGGGAAAAAGAACGAAGAACAAATAATTACTATCTAACAAATTCCTTGTCTGTAATTTGCTGCCAGCATTTATTTTAAACTTGCACCCGAAACACATACAAACTCACCCAACTGAACTCCCACATTTTTGATATCGCGATCAGTAAGAAATGACTCTCGATATTTGTTGAAGTTGCAGAAGGTGAAAGCTGGAAATGGTAACTTGTCGGTGTAATTAATGTCCACTTTATTAACATGGTGCCACTCATTATAACGGATAAAAGTAAGTACAGCCTGTTGCATGAATAGCGTCGTGGCAGTTACGGTAGCCACTAACCATATCAAGCGGCGAAGGACCCCGCCATCACCAGCGACGTGTTTTACACCGTGAAGATCGGATACATCCCGGGCCCATTGTCGGAGGTAACATCGCTTGTAACAAGTCATCATCTTGTTTTCAAATCTGATCCTCCCTAAGACGTCGACAGATCCATACGTGATGTGTCCCTCTTCTTTTTGAGTTCAGTTTAAGAGTATCAAAGTATATGCAGCTCTTAACTACGTATCACTTATGTGCGGGAATAGTCAGTGAGCCCTGCCTCTAACCTTGCTTAAAGAGTTGGTCTCACACTTTCATTGGGTTAATCGTGATTCAATCTATGGCTTAATTGTGATTCGGTCTCTGGATTTTTTGATGACAACTGGTACATCATGTTCTTAAATCTGATCCTCCCTGAGACGTCGACAGATCTTAACGAGTATCCTCCGTGATGTGACTATACTTCGCACGAGTATACAGTGTAAACATCAGCGAGCAAATCTCGACAGCGCAGTGTTTATTGGCGGCACCTATAATCAGTGAGTTGGCCTCTCACCTTCAACTGGCTTAATTGTTATTTTAGTCTCTGGCTTAATTGTGATACATCGTGTTCTCAAATCCGATCCTCCCTGAGGACGTCGACAGATCATACGAGTGATATCTTCCGGGATGTGTCCCTCTTCTTCGCACGATTACAGTTTATAAATATCAGAGTATATCAGCTCTTGACAGCACAGTATCCATTGATAATCAGTTAGCCAACCTCTCGCCTTCCAATGGCATTATGAGTTGGTTTCTCACTTTCAACTCTCCTAATAGTGATTCGGTCTCTGGTTTTAATGCTAACAAATTGCACAACGAAAAAAAATCCACATGTCGTGTTTGTCAACGTGATGGATGCTCTTTCATTACATATTGTTTAATCAGGAAGTCTTACGCCTGATCGATTAAGTGCACTGTCAGTTAGTGAAATTAATCCAAACAGATCACCCTGAACGTCGACTTGGTTGTTTCAATATTAAACTCATAAAAAAACCACGACCCACTGGAGCCAATAGAACTCTGATTATTAATAATTTAAAAGGTACCTGCAGTATGGATATGAGAAAGAGCACCTGCTTTGGGTTTACCTTGAATTTCGCCTAGTCTTTTTTTGTTTTTGTTTTAAAATTAAAACAAAACCAAAATGCCCAAAACGCCCTAATGTACACTAATTAAAAACCGGAGACCATTAGCTAAAAGCTTTGATAAATACATCCCGTAGGCCCCTCTTTACTTAAGCCTTTGTTTGAAGTGTTAAATGCCAAAGTTGACCGACTGCGGCCAAAAAAGGAAGAGATGATGACAAAACGATTCGAGCGATGAGAACGGGTCACATGACTCTCTGGTGTTAAATGGAAAGTGTAAAGTAAAACTTATTACAGGATATAAGCCAAATATTGTAACAAGCTTTATGGTTAATTACGTGATATTTTAACTAAAGGCACTTCCCTTTCCCCGATGGACACTGTTGTCAACTTGGGTGTGGTCCCTGGGGCTGATTTCACAAAGATCTAAAATTGATCGTAACTGCAAATCAATCGCAGTTGCTTACTAAAGTGTGATGTCACAATACAAATCACTATATGGTGATACTGAAAATTTGTCTTGCGATGAATTTTATTGCTTTGTGAAATCGGCCCCTGGCTACGGCAGCAGGTTATATAGTGGCTTCTGACTGGCACCCCAAACAAAGATATTGACAAAATAGGGAGACCATGTATCGACCAGTTATAGCTTGGTGGTGGGAGTGTTTGACGTCACTGGTTCGACCCCCGCTTTAGGGAATTTATCTGTGTTCAACCCATAATTATGTGAGAATTATTTCATATTATACACTCTTTAAAATTGCTCACTTTTGTCCTAAACAGAGACTTTTCACTCTGAACTATAATCAAAACTACAAACCAAAGTCTTCAAAACTGACAGTTTCAAACAATCATGATCTTTTAGTGAATGATTGTATATTTCTATATTTCAGTAAATCCTTCGAATCATATGCATTCTTGAAATTTTGTTTCTTTTGGCTTTTGTGCAATTTTCGCGAAAAGGATTTTTTTCTCGGGAAGAATTTTCGACACATGTTTAAAAAGAAGAAGTAATACTTGCAATTATTCAACCACCCTGACTTGTGTATTCATTAATGCCATGCATACTGTCGTCATGTAAATCATTTAATTAATCATAGTGCCCTTTAGACAACATGGACACACGGTTTGTGGATGTGTTCTATTTGAACAAACCCATTTTGTGTCGAGTTGTGTACTAACACAATTAAAGCCATACTGACGATGCTGTCATGTTGAGTTAATGTATCAATTAGTGAGTGACCAGTGACGAACTTCTACTTTGTTGGCAGCACGAGATTCATCATGTTTTTGATAAGCAACAACTGTCATACAAAAAGCAGAATTAGCTTTTCCCGAAAGCGCCACCTTAACTGCAACAAATCTATAAAGTGACAATTGTCACTGGAAATGGTTGTAAAAGTAGCCGAGTGGTAAGTAAACAAAGTCGGTTATAAATTAACGGAGACATTTTTGATTCTGATTCCAGGTTTGAAGGAATATCTTGCACTGGTTTTAAGTCATATCCAAATTTTTTGTTGTGATTGACAGGATAAAGTATTCATTACCCGTTTATTGCTTTATGAGGCTCTCTACAAAAGACCAAGCATTTCAAGGTATTATGCAATAGATGGTTACAGATTGGTGCGACTTGGGTTCAGTTTCACAAAAACTGTATTGACTAATAGTCTTTACCAAGGTCGCGTCAAAGTTGTTGTTAGAGTCTTGCGTTTCAATATATCACAAATCTGTGTCCTCTGAAATGGGGAAGCCATTTGTTGCATATTCCGAGTATAAACTAATATTATTTCGTGTCTAGTATTGTTGTTGGTTTACAGTTCTTTGAATATTATAACAAGGTTAAGTCCACACTGTTCTTTCTATCTTTAAGGGGGAATGCCTGTCTACTCGATGCAAAGTATATCTTAGGTTTGCTTTGACCGTTAGATAGTTTCAGTCCTATTGTAAACAGATGTAAAAAATAAAACTAACATGGGACAATTTCATTTCTAAAGGTGGTCGAGATTGATATCGCATAAAATCCAGAGCGAACACATCCACGTCCCACAATCTGAGACGTGTTATCTCTCGGATTCATATTTTAGGTAAACAAAAATGATATATTTTGACATACCCGCATTACTTCGAAGTAAAATGCTCATAGAGGAAATTCACTACCTTTCTTATATACCACAGAAAGGTAGTGTATGCTTCTAGTAAAAGATTTGTAGTGTCATTAGAATGATCACATTCGTTCAATAATGAGAACAACACTTTAGTTTGCGAAACTATAGGTTTTCTCGGTCAATTTAGGCAAATGAACAGCCAATTTAACCACCAAGCTATTCTATTTCGCGCGAAATCGAATGCTACTGCAAAGGGTAATTCGATTTCATTTTATGATTAGTCAAATGTAATGTTGCATCATTCGAATTAACAAAATAATCATTCAATTAAAAAAGTTATCAAAGCAGCATTCAAATTCGCAGACGCTTCTTGAGGCGTGTGTGTCACGAAAAAGAATGTCGATACGCTAAATTGAACAGAGTGCTAAAGGAATTTGACTCGACTCAAAACGAAATTGAATGGCCGAATTCTGAATTTGGAACAACAGTAACAACTGGAGAGGCCAAACAGCTTTAATTCGAACGCATGAAAATGAAATTGCATGCTCATTTACTGAATTTGACCGAGAAAACCTATATTAAAATAGTGTGTTTACAAAAAAGTCTTGATTTATTTGATCATACAATCAGCCTAAATGCACGAAAACGTTCGGGAAAAAATACAAATAAAATACAATTAATCAAATAAACCAATCAATAACTGCGTTACTAAAAAGAGGTGGAGTCTCTATAGAAATATTTTGATTTTGAGATCCCATGACCTGGAACTTACCCAAATGAGTTCCAGTATTTTTGAGGTCGAGTGGTGTTATGGCCAACTCGCGGTATTTGTTGAAGTTACACACCGTGAACGCCGGGAAATCGAGCCGAGTAGTATAATTAACATCAACCCTCACGATGTAGTTCCAGTTGAAATATGAAATTAACGTGAGAGTAACCTGGATAAGGAACACTGTGGTAGCAGCTAGGGTAGCCACAGACCATATCAGACGGCGTACGATTCCACCGTCGCCCGCTGCGTGTTTCACTCCGTGGATATCGGTCACTTTCTGCGCCCAGTGCCGAAAGTAACAGCGTTTGTAACAATTCATCTTTGGGGTTTTTCACCTTTGTTTATCATAGAGAGAATCTCAGCGTGATCGGCAAGTCCGAGGTTGCTGAAGGCTGGGGCAAAGGTGCGGTGTTGACTGTTAACGATGGTCAGTTTCCCAAGAAGTAATAGATGTTGGCGGTTTCGTGTTTGGTTATGCATGGTTATGTCATCGCTAATTGCATGAAAGGCTTTGAAGTCGATGGTTGCATCATGGAGGAAGAAAATTAGCATCATGCAGCGAAGAGGAAGGACCAGCAGAATCACGTCGAATAATTAACGCTAATGAAAAATAATGGTTGTTTGTCCACCCCGCACTGCCAATATCAAACACCCGAGGGGTAAGCACAGCAAACATAAACCACTACACGTCACCCCATACAAGGTTAAAAATGGAAAAACCAAGGCCAGAGATTGACAATCAAAGTTACCGCCCCAAATCAATGTGGGCCCAAGTTCATAAAACTTGTAAGCACAAAAAACTAACTAAGCACAGAAAAGAACAGATACCACGCACGGCCTTTCAGATCACATTCGACAGCAGGGGCAACAGCAGTGCGACACCCATATGCTGAGACATGTAGCGTATCAAGGGCGGATCCGGGGGGGGGGGCTTATAATTATGATTGCACCACAGAGCATCTAGAACGCAAATTTTTGCCTACCCCACGCCGTAAAGTATTATTTCCCTCAAAATATCCCTCATTCTTTTATTATGAATGTTCATAATAAGGAAAAGGAATTGTCCCTCGAACACTGATACACCCTATACAATAATTTCTCTCCACTCTTTTTGGAAATCAAAAACATCCTCCCCTTCGTAAAATGTCAGATTGTGACAGTTGGATTTTGCAAAGTCCTAAGGACTAGTCATAGACCTACTATAAGATCAGGGCCCCATGGAGCTGCTCATAAGCAGCAAACAATATACGTTTTTGCTAAGCATTATTGGGCAGGACACCAGTCACAAATCGTACATGCAGCATGTTATTTTGGCTAGTAACCTCACACATAAGCATAAGTTGTTTGTGCTTAGTAGCTATTTTTTGGCGCTCAAAGGAACACATTCCTTGGATCGGTCGAGTTGGTCTTGGAAAAGCGTTTTTTATACAATGCATATGGGTAGAAAGACGTTGTAAAAGTATAATACAATGATCCACACAAACATGCCTCGAAATTGCACGGTTTTCCTTTTACCTCGTCGACTAATAACACGGTCGGCCATTTATGGGAGTCAAATTTTTGACTCCCATAATGGCCGACCGCGTTAGCTCGCACATTAAAAGGAAAACCACACAATTTCGAGGCAAATATGTGTGAATCATTGTATTCTACTTTTAAAACATCTTTCCAACCATATGCATTTTATAAAAAAGGTTTTTTTTAAACGCTTTTTATATACCAACTCGTCCGATCCAAGGCAACGTGTCCCTTTAAAGCCATTGGACCTTTTTGCTACATAAAAAAAAAAAAAAGTTCACAGATTTACAAACAGGGTTTACAGAAGGTAGTGGCGAAAGACTTCTTTTGAAATATTATTCAATGAAATGCTTTACTTTTTGAGAAAACAGTAAAACAATATCAATTCTCTATATCGAGAATTACGGATTTATTTTAAACACATGTCATGACACGACGAAACGTGCGGAAACAAGGGTGGGTTTTCCCGTTATTTTCTCCCGACTCCGATGACCGATTGAGCCTAAATTTTCACAGGTTTGTTATTTTATATATAAGTTGTGATACACGAAGTATGGGCCTTGGACAATACCGAAAGGGTCCAATGGCTTTAAGCGGCTCTATGAAATTGGGCCCAGATTGGCTTCGTGCTTTCCAATGTTAGGATTGCCAGTCCACTACCTCATTGTTAAGATATCATCCCACCCCGCGAAGGAATGTCAGCACTACACTGAACTTCTCTGTATATTGACTTGTGAATAATTTGGTCTGCGGTAACACCGTGTGTAAACTTGTCAGGTATGGATTATGTACGTATACTGCTGAGAATTGTCTTGCTTTACAACCGCGGAGTAGATTTTCGGTTCTGAAAATAAAAAATCCGCCGAGAGTACTGCTTTTATAGCTTTGACGAATCGAGGGGAATTTCTGGTTATCAACTTTACTACCGCGGAGTGAGTTTTTAATTGGTCTCAACGTTTCGACTAGCTTGCTCCAGTCATCGTCATTGCTTGCAGACATTTCATTATACGTATTTGTTTCACCATCAGTATAAATTGGCCAGACGTAAAAGCTTTTACTTCCCGTAGTAGGGACCTAATGTCCTCAGAGTTTCCTGATATATTATTTTACCTGAAAGATTTTCTTTTTCTGATTGTAGACGACTGAAATACAACTAAAGGTTGAAGTGCTTACTTCTTCTGATATACCCCCCCCCCCCTCCCCGCATTTTGGAATGTTGACTTTGTATGTTTTACATGCTCCCAATATCTTTATATTTGTATAGCCTTATCTTGTATTAATATTGTTGTTCTCTAAATTATGTCATTTAAATAACCTTTTCAAAATGTTGTATCATAGCTGCAATTCGGTTTTTATGCTGCGATGGCTATTGTCAATAAACATTTTTTCTATCTATCTATATGATATGTAAATTGTAACTTTACTCTTGTTGTCTGTTGTTGCTATATGCCTGTCTTACACAGAGAAGACAAATTTAATGTGTTTTTTTTATCATGACAAAAAATATTGTTAATCTTTTTAATCTTTTAATTATGAGATTAAAAATGACCAGAGTGAAATACTACATTTTAATTCATAAGCCTTATGTGATCTTTCCAATGTGTTTAAATTGTAAAAAGATATTTCCATTTCCCAGGCACATGCAGATCGTTTCTTTGTTTAACACTCAGTTCACAATATCGTAATGGCATTACAAGACGGCGGAAAAGGGGATTGTTTAATAATGCAAACGGAAACTACATAGGCCCAAAGTAAAACCTTAGAAGAAGAAAAGAAAAACCAATTACAACCAAAAGTGAATAAAAAAACAAACATTAAAACACTCACCAAGATGAGTTCCAACATTCTTGATGTCATGTTCAGTTATAGCTGCCTCACGATACTTGTTGAAATTGCAGACGGTAAATGCCGGGAAACTTATCTCGCTTTTTGACTCCACGTCTGTTTTCGTAACGTGGTTGGACTCAGCGAAAGAAATTAAGGAAAGTATGGCCAGATAGAGGAAGTACCCGAAGGCACCGAGGGTAGCTATAGTCCATATTAAACGGCGTATGTTCCCACCGTCGCCCGCAATGTGCTTCAACCCGTGTATATCAGCTGTATCACGGGCCCATTCCTTCAGATAACAACGTTTGTAACATCCCATGATCAAAATGGAAACTTCTCTCGTCTGTTTTCCCCCTGAAGATACCCTTCCTCCTCCACCAAGTTGTCCACTTGTTAATGAATTCAGTGGGGCTGCCTTTGCTCTATGGCGGGGGAGTAACTAACTTGTTAGCGGCTTCTTTGTTGCTCTTTGTGTCTCAACGATTGGAGGTACATGTACATAACCCCTGTGTTCATCATGGTATAACAGTCGAGACATCGATAGTGATCGATTGTGGGGAGGATTAGTGAAGTAATAAGCTCATAATAATCTGAGCTAGGTTACCGTTATAAATATAATCATAACTTTACAGAAACCGTTATAAATATAATCATAACTTTACAGAAACAGAAAACATCAGAGAAGAACAGCAACATCAAACCATAATGTCACTTAGGATAGGAACTTAAGCAAATTCCTTATTTTATCAAGGTGGACAATATGCATTGTAGTTACCTGTTCAACCATGGAGACAACCCACCAAAGAAGCGATAAGCACAAAACAAAGTCATCTACGTTACAACCTTTATACCCGCTGCGCATGCGTGGTGCATTGCGACTAAGCCAGTACAAAAGATAAACCTTTCTGCAAACTTGAAATGTTGAAACAAGGATATAACATTTGTCATGTTTGCAAACAAAGTAACTATTTCTAAAGCATTTTACGAATTGGAAATTAGAAAGCCTTTTTTTCAGAGGCTCACAAACAGGTTTATTTGAAATAGTTTTGTAACTATATCGAACGTCTGATTTTCAGATTCCGATAAGGCCAAATAAAAAATAAAAACAGTCGATCGTCCCCTCCCTGATCCTTTTTTGAGGCCGCATCCTTTTTTTTAAAGCTACTTTGTATTTTATATATTTTTTCAAAAAGAAAAAATTTCAGTGTATTTTTCATTAAACTTTTAAATCTTTTAAATGTGGACACTATATTAGTAATTGTCAAAGACTAGCCTTCAGAGTTGGTGTATCTCAACATATGCATAACATAACAAACCTGTGAAAATTTGAGCTCAATCGGTCATCGAACTTGCGAGATAATAATGAAAGAAAAAAACACCGATGTCACACGAAGTTGTGTGCGTTTAGATGGTTGATTTCGAGACCTCAAGTTCTAAATCTGAGGTCTCGAAATCAAATTCGTGGAAAATGTCTTCTTTCTCGAAAACTACGTCACTTCAGAGGGAGCTGTTTCTCACAATGTTTTATACCACCAACCTCTCCCCATTAACCATTTCCCTCGTCACCAAGAAAGGTTTTATACTAATAATTATTTTGGGTAATTACCAATAGTGTCCACTGCCTTTAAGAACTTGTTAACATAAAGTAAGTATAGACTTTAAACTAAAGAATTGGTTGCTAGTTTGAATGAAAACACTTGGTGGCCACCTTTGAAAAAACAACAAATTGAAAATAAAAAGGACCTCAAAACCCAGTTGATCAATTGGTGTTTTTGTTTACTTAGCGTAACTCCTCTCTGAAAGAAATCCTCGTCTACCTGCCTTCAGGCGTTTACGGACTCCTAGACGCAACTGACGTCGTTATTTATTGTGAATAGCCATTACTTTGATTTGAATGAGGTTTACTCGAAACCTCATTCAAATCAAAGTAGTGGATATTCACATTAAATAATTTGATAATCTTTCATGCTGAACAATTTTCTATAACTAAAATGGGTTCCATTCCTAAGACAAATAACTGCACATCAGTACACCAGTAGCCATTTTCTAGTCGTTGTAGTAGCAGCTTATGAAACCAAGCTTTTATTGGAAGTCATCCCTTCAACTTCAGTGGTTCATTTATTATTATTTAAGATTTGTTTTATATCTTTCTGGTTATGCAGCATTAAATGTCTCTCATCCCGTTACCTTTTACCCGCAGGCTTGAACAAACCCGTCAGAAGACCCCCCCCCCCGAGAAAAACACATAACAAAAAAAATAACAACCCCAAACAACTTGGTGAGAAGAAAAATGCCAAGTGGTGAACCCCCACTCAATGGGAAAAGAACCCTAACACTTAATGAAGTCCAAAGCGGGATTCGAACCGGAGATCCACACCAGAAACCATTAACCTGGTCCCATGATTTGGGAGACGTCGAATCAAGTCGTAAATGGTTTAAACCGGGCCCAAAGAATCGATTGCCATTGTACGTTTACAAGCAACCACGCCCGGGGCACTTATGTTATTACCAAGTACTAAATAATTCACGGTTACATAAATCAATAATGCTGGCTGGGTGTACCTTTAGATGGTCAGTGCATCGAGAAAAACCAGCAGATTTCGGAAAGAAATATTTATCTTTTCTTGTAGTTTTAAAAACTGTTTTGGCAATTTGTTTTAACGATCACAACGTTTTTCTTGAATGGGATTGAATTAACCTCAACAAAAATAGACGGAAAACCTTTTTTTTTTGGGGGGGGGAATTTTCTGTTTTAACTTCTACAAACTTGTAGCCCTTGATGTGCTTCCTCAGTGTTTTACAGGATCAGAAATAGATTGATAGGAAACTATCTCAAAAACAGTTCAGGTTTTTATGAGGTGAAGGAAGTTTTCTGGTACATAAAATTTTCGATTCGGAGAGTTGAAACAACTTTAAATTTAGACCAGGCAATTCAACAAGACAAACAATCCGTAAAGTTAAAACATCTTATGATTTAAATTTATTGTAAAACCGCTGGTAATATCTGCTAGATTTAAGAACTCTCACCTAGCTTCATTATAGTCAACGAAATATACTATTTTACAAGCATTGGCACTTAGCTAGTAATATTTCAGAAAATATCAATAGTTCAAATCAACAAAATCTAGTTTAACGACAAAATTAAAAATATCTTTTCAGAAGATAAACTTAAATCAATACTCATAGTAAAGGCTTACCTGGTAAATGTGTCTTCAAAGTTATATAACTCGTTCTCATTTATATTTGCATAAAACTTTTATATTAAAAGTATAAACATTTTAAAGCTTTCCTAAAACTTTAACTGAAAAATATGTAAAAGAAAATAAACCATTCTAAATGATAGCTGCATGGTTAGATGATTGCAAAAACAACTATTGGTTGTTAACAAAGTAACATTATTTTAGCATATTTTGTGTTGTTTATAAAGAAAGCAGATCCAATTATCACAATATTTTTTAATATAATAAATTGTATGAATACAGAGCGTTTAAAATGTTTATATATATTTTTTTCTTTTTCTTGTGAAAGCACAAAGGCCAAACAGCTCTTTCTTGTGATGATTTGCTGTTCATCGCCAAGCTTTTCATCATTTAAGCAAACAATCTAAAATGTTGCGTGCGCAGTTTGTTTACGTGCTTAAGCTAGCAACCGCTAGTGAAATAGGTCTACCCTTAAGCAAATTCTGCTACGTTAAACAAACAAAATTGCAAAGGCACTAGACACATTTGGTAATTGTTTAAGACCAGCATTCTTACTTGGTGTAACCCAACATAATATGCATAAAATTACTGATCTGTCAAAATTTGGACTGAACTGGTCATCGAAATTGAATTGAATCGAAGGGAATAATGAAAAAACCTTGTTGCACAAGTTAGTGTGTTTTCAGGAGCCTAATATAAGGCTTCAGGCCTGAAGTCTTCTAAAACTTGAGTGAGAAATTACCTCTTTCTCAAAAACTATGTTACTTCAGAGGCAGCCGTTTTCTCAAATGGTTTTACACTATCAACAGTTCTTCATTTCTTTTTACCAAGGAAGTTATGCTAACAATTACGTTGAGTAGTTACCAATAGTGTCCAGAGCCTTTCGGCAGAATATTCTGCTCAGTAAATTCCCTTGTTAAGCAAGAAATGAGTGTGATACCAGTCATAGAATAGGTAACTGGGTGGTATTTCAGATGGTAGCCTATTTTTTGCTTAAAGCAAGAGTTTTCTGTGAAATTGGGCCCTGTCGGTAAAAAGATTTACATCTTAAAATAAAAGGTGTAATATTTGCATAAATCCCTAGCTAATCAGCAGTCAACATTGGCTTCTGACTAGCACCCCCCCCCCCCAATAAAATATATTGACAAATCAGGGATTAATTTTTCCCTTCTGAAGTAATTTTGAAGATCTCCCCCTCAATGAAACTTAAACTCCAGCAGGTAGCGAATTCTGTTCTGACTCTCTTTATACACGAGATACTCACTCTGTGAGAAGCTGCTGCTGTTGTATTTGGGTTGTCCAACTGGCTTACCCTGTGGCACAAACACCTTCTTACCATCAAGCATTAGGTGGGCATCAACTTTAGGATCTGAAGAGAAAACAAAAAAGAAGTCATGTATTGGGTCTGGTCGGGTTGGCGGAGAGGTATCTTTCATTGCCTTCCACCTCTAGGACCTCAGTTTATATCACACTGGGACACCATTTGGATAAGGTTTTCAACCCCGGCCTGATTGCGTGGGTTTTCCCTGTAAATAATTCTCTGGGGATTTCATCCAAAATCTAAAACTGAAACTTCCTTCATATAAGTTTTGTTTTCTGGTATGGCAGATGCGATAGGAGTGTACTGTTTGATTTGGGTGTATACAGACAATCTTACCCAAACCTTATCGTTGTAGCATTGTTACCACCATATCTCAAAAAGGCTTATGGTCTTCTCTCCAAGAAAAGAAGATCTATCTTATTTGTTTTATGTCTTTATATTTTTATGTTCAACAGAATTGTACAAAATCAAAGTCAACATTTGAACATCATTTCTTCTAATATTACACAGTGACCATTAAAGGATTTGGGTACCTTTTCAAAATGTCCATAGATTTACATTAAACTTACAGGGTTTGAAGATAATGATAGTGGAAAGCTTCCCTTCAAATAATACTTACTGGGGTGCTGTAGTTTTTGAGAAATGAGTAAAACAATGTCATGAAAATACGTTTGTAAATGCTTTAAAAAATTTTCGTCTCATGAGACGAAAATTATTTTCATGACTTTGTCTTACTCATTTCCCAAAAACTACAGCACCTCAGCACGTACTATTTTCAGGGAAGCTTTCTACTATCATTATCTTCAAACTGTGTAAGTTAAGTGTAAATCTGTGGACATTGTGTTTTTTGTCCAACAAAAGTTACATACACATTTTAAGCAATTAAAAAAACACAAGACCGTCAGGTCATGAGTTTACTGACTGAAAGTAAAAATTATTGGCCTATGGCCTGCGCTTCAGTGACAAATATGAGCCCTTAATAGATCCTTACCTGGTTCCGTCCGACCTTTAGCAATGACACAATCGTATCCAGAAGGAGCTTTCCTGAGACTACTATCATCCATAGTAATATGATGCTCCTTACCAAGCGCTACTTCATTCAGGAACATAATACCAGTGCCACTGTGTGTACTCGATACTGAAAATAAACAATACAGAATAACAGTGTGAGCACCAGACATCATTGGCTACCGTCATCAAACGGATGTTTTTTAGAGTTTGGTAAATAGAACATAATATTTGAAGTGAATACATTTCATTTTTAATAATTAAAGGCAGTGGACACTATTGGTAATTACTCAAAATAATTTTTACCATAAAACCTTTCTTGATTATGAGTAATGGGGAGAGGTTGATGGTATTAAACATTGTGAGAAACGACTCCCTCTGAAGTGCCATAGTTTTCGAGAAAGAAGTAATTTTCCATGAATTTGATTTCGAGACCTCAGATTTAGAACTTGAGGTCTCGAAATCAACCATCTAAACGCACACAACTTCGTGTTACAAGGGTATTTTTTTCTAAAAAAAAAGCTCAAATTTTCACAGGTTAGTTATTTTATGCATATGTTGCCAACTGTGAAGGCTAGTCTTTGACAATTACCAATAGTGTCCACTGCCTTTAACAAAAATAAAAACCTACCTAAAAAACAAAAAAAATTCACACAAATATAAACATACAACTTCACATTTACCTCTGACTCAAACTACTTTGTTTTCAAATCAATTGGTCCCTTTCATGCTAACCTACATAATTAAACAGCTAATTGACCGGAATGTTTTTTAACAGAAATGCTATTTTAGCTTGTTTATAATGAGTTTATTCACCATTTAAATGTAATTTTGATATGTGTACACATTCTGAGTTTTTCTTAATTATCGATTAAAAAATCAGGCCCCAACCTCAAGGTTTTGAAAAAATAAAAACAATTCTGCCATTGACGGTGTGCCTCAAAATTACAATGCTTTGACGTCATGTCTGGGAGTTTGCTTTGTTGTACCTCCACGCTGCAACAAAGCGGCTATACAAATTGGAGCTCCCATGATGTAACATGAGTGATAATGTAACAGAGCTTATCACAAATCTTTCAGAAAAAAGCTGGATAAGGGTATTCGAAATGATTGTCTTTTTAACAATTAAAATCTATTTTTAGTCATATGACTCAATTTCCTTATTTATTGAAAAGATTTTAAATGAAACTCAGCGAAATTCACGACTTGACATTTTTCGCTAAAGCAGGTCTTTAAAGATAAAGTTAAATGTGTATTGTCTCTTCATTTTTTAGGGAATATGTTCCAAAGCCGTTCAATGTTAAAATGACAGTTGCGGAGAACAAATGGACATTCTATACAGTTTTTACACAAACAAGTTTGCAAAGAGCCATAAATGTTTGGTTTCATTTCATGAAACACTGAGATAACTCAACTATACACTGTCTTTGTTGTTTGTGTTTTGGTAGTTTCTGGCTCTTTTTTTGAGGAATTTGTATTTGTCTATTGTTTTAAGAACCAATGTTCAGACAGAGTTGGATGTATTCTCACCATATCCTGCTGATTTGCTATGCTCAGAGGCAAAGTAGATCCCACGGCCAACACGACCACCAGAATGAGGCATGATACGTAGACCAGTCTTCAAAATGGCTGCCACTACAGCTACATTGGTGCCATGCCACAGCAGACGACGGTTATCAATTTCGTCATGCTCCGCATATCGCTCACTCTGTAATAAATGGGTCAAACAAATACATAAAGTAATCTCTTCATAGCTATACTGCTGTACAAAATTTCATTGGCTATCGTTCATTTGACTGAATTTCAAAGTTGCCTAAATTCCATGGTATAATATTATATATTTGATGTATTTTTGTATAAATGGTACATTTTTTAGTGTGTATTTTTATATAACATATTTTAAGACACGCAAAACCAAAACGCATTTCACTGTACTACTACATTTTACAAGTGACAATAAAACATTAATAATTAACATTAAAGGAACACGTTGCCTTGGATCGGACGAGTTGGTCAAAACAAAAGCGTTTGTAACCGTTTTTTATAAAATGCATATGGTTGGAAAGATGTTTTAAAAGTAGAATACAATGATCCACACAAGTTTGCCTCGAAATTGCGTGGTTTTCCTTCTACTGTGCGAACTAACATGGTCGGCCATTTATGGGAGTCAAAATTTTGACCCCCATAAATGGCCGACGTGTTAGTCGACGAGGTAAAAGGAAAACCACGCAATTTCGAGGCATGTTTGTGTGGATCATTGTATTCTACTTTTACAACATCTTTCTACCATATGCATTTTATAAAAAACGGTTACAAACGCTTTCAAAGACCAACTCGACCGATCCAAGGCAACGTGTTCCTTTAAGTGGCCTTTTGTTTCTACCCTAGCAGAGTTTTTCTGGAAAACTAAATGATAACATAAAGAGCAAGACTCTGCTACGAAAGAAACAACAGACCACTTCTTAATATTTGCATCTATACCATAGGTCCTTTTGGTTGGTAAGCAGTTTGCAACAGCTAATTCTATTTTCTACTTTAAATTTCCTGGTCCCGAATGTTTCCATATTTTTCCATGTCGTTTTAAAGCAATACAGCACTTCCATCCTTTTAAGAAAAAAATTTACTCATTTTGTTCTTAGTCACAACATTTACTATCTATAAACCAACAATCAAAGGCCTTAAGAAAGATCTTCAAGTTTCTATGTCCAGATTTTGTTCTACGTCTCAGACTTTCATGTCATAAAATAACATTGAGAAATAGCAGCTCTTGATACAAATCTGCAAATAATCTGCTTTGTCTCATCTGAATCTGAGTAATAAAGTCGGCAAAAAATACTTATGGAGAGAAGACAATGAAGAAGTATTAGTTTGAGACATGGGAGGAAACTCCCTTAAGGGAAAACCCAAGCAGCCAGGTAAGCTCCGGTCCAGACTCGAACCGGGGTCCACAGAGGTGAAAGGCATGGAGAGAAACCACTGAGCCAATCTCATTGCCCTGCCTCATAACTTGATTTGCAGGGGGAAAAAACATTGGTTTTAAATTTGACATCTGGTTATTTGAAGAAAAAAATGTAAAGCCTGTTAAGGCGGAGTCACACTGCTGCGATAACAACGCAATGAGAAAGCTTTCTTTTGGTTGAATTGCTCCACGCAGAACACGCCCACACTTATTCAACCAATCGAGGGCGTGCATTTTTATTGTCTCGTTTGCGAGGCCTGTGTGACCGGGGCTTTAGTGTGAATGTTTACCTCTCCATGTCTGGACACAGTCCATACATTAAGTAACTTCTCCTTGCGCCAGCTGTTCTTAGTATTCTCTATGTAGGTGGAAATAATCTAAAGAAGAAAAATTTAAAAAATCATCATTAATCACCAAAGATACTGCTGATACCTTCAAATTATTTTTTACAAAATACATTAACTTTCAAGGCAAAGTATACATTTGGTTTTTGAAACGGTTGGATTCTTTTTATCCTATATAAATATTGATATATTACTCACAAAACTGTTATTTCAAAAGGTGGTCAGGAGAAATATTGCAGAGAATCTGGAGCGATTATGTCCAAGCAGGCAGGAAGAATAATCTATAATTGGAATACACAATCTAAGACATGTTCTCAGTGTCAGAAAACTTACAGGAGATCAATTCATATATTTCTATTTTATATTACCCTCAACATTTTAGGGGTTTGGCTTCAACCCTATGATTTTTCCCCCTCCACCCCTCCCCAATAAAAACCTCTCATTGATGATCTACATGTACCTTGTGCTCTTCAGACTTGGGATTCACATGTTCCAGCTTGCATTTCAGAAGGTCATAGTTCACATCCAGAGGATTCGGTGCAACATCAGCCTGGGATTGAGACTGTAATGGTGAATAAAACCATTCAACAGAGTTATAATGAGGTCAGACAAACGAAACAAATGGAGATTAATTTTGAACACCAAATACATGTATTTTCATCTTCATCTTCAATTTCAAAAACTTAATTATAAGGAAGTTTCTGACCACTAGCCAAGTATAAATAAAAAAGCGTAAATTTAAATATAAACATTCATAGCATAATTAGTGGTGGTGGTTTTAAAATGTTATGGAGCTAATAAATGCAAGATTATAATCATGAAAGCACCTCGATTCATTGGGTTTAAAACTCACCATTGTCTCGTCTTGTTCCCTCTTAATATCCTGGGCAATAACTATATCACCCAGTACCTGAATAAACAAACAGAAATAGATGGGTTAAGACCAATTAAGAACTCACTCTGCGGCAGAGAATTAAATGAGCAGAAGTCTCTTTGACCCACTTAGCAAGAGTAGTAGTGATACCTTCTGCCCGGGCAGCAGTTAATAAGCAGGGCACTGGAAATCGCCCTAACATCACAAGGCTGCATGGCCACTTCAAGATTAGGGCTTTACTTAACTGACTTGGGCTATCGACTCAAATCAACTGCTACCAGGGGCACGTTGCCACCTACCGGTATACTCCCGGGGCTGAAACAGGGTTACACCCTTCACAGTCTGTATGGATGTAGGCGTTGGTATCATCCACTAGGAGCCTGGAGGGTAGGGACACATTGTCACCTACACCCAGGGCTGAAACAGGGCTACGCCACTTCACACTCCTTAAGGATGTACCCATGTAGGCATGGGTATCATCCACTAGGAGCCTGGAGGGTAGGGACACATTGTCGCCCATACCAGGGGCTGAAACAGGGCTACGCCACTTCACAGTCCTTAAGGATGTACCCATGTAGGCATGGGTATCATCCAGTTGGAGCCTGGTTGGTAGAGCAGAATGCACTACCTTCCCAACTTTTTGCAAAGCACCTATGGTTTTAAGGCTCGCCCTTGAAAAAGGTACCTAAAAGATCCGTTTTCAAAGGCGTTACTTGCTCAAGGGCACCAGTGCTATGACCAGAATTCAAATCTCACACTCTACTTCTGACAACTCCAGGGGTCGATTTCACAAAGAGTTAGGACTTGCTTATCAGGAGTTAGGACGAGTTACTCGTCCTAACTTACATGTAGGATTAATCTTAAGGTCTGCATGCTACAGTGCAGGGTTGGAACTCGTCCTAAGTCCTAATATTAGTCTTAAGTTAGGAAGAGTTTTGTGAAATCGACAGCTGAGCTTTGGTCCTGTGAACTAGGCCGCTTAGCCATAACACACCACACTGCCTCTGATGCTTAACGTTATCAGCAGTGGGTCCAGTGTATGGAATAGTACCTATGGAACAATACAGTAATAGCATTTTTAGATTTGTTATTTGCTTTTAAATAAGTTTGGTTCGTGCTTGCTTTGGTTGTAGCTGAAATCTATAATAAAGTATTTGTTTTATTAGGTTGTGTTGGGAATGATTATTGTTAAATCTTAGTAATTATTGTCCATTTCGACTGTAAATCAGCATATGGCTGCAGAGGTCTTTTTTGTGTGTGTGCAATAAACCATTTGAAATTGAAATTGAAATTCAAATATAATACTTTATAGAATTGGTCTGCAGTAATGCAGACATTTCCAATATCCTTACCAGCAACATGTCTTTCTTCATCTGTACTGTTTCAGCCTGGCTGATAGTAGGAGGAAGTTTCCTCCCAAAGGAGTGAGGAATAAGAGTGTAGAATTTAGAGGACAGCTCCTGTAGTTTGGGTCTTGATGCTTTGTTATTGATGGCTGTTTCTATCTCTTCTAGAGCATCAAAGCCCTTAGCGAGCTGGGCTTTGCTCAGCTTTCCAAGGGGCATCTTCTTCACATCTTGAAGCATTTTTAAGAACAAATGAAATAATTTGGTGTTTTGTATAATGTTATAGCAATAACTTGAAGCGAACAAAGATGTTATCTTTACTTGTGCAAGATGAGTCATGTATAATAAATCTCAGGTCTGTATGCTTAATTTTTAAAAGGGCATGGGCACCGAGGCTTTTTCTCCTTGGTAAAGGGCACCCTATGATGAAATTGTAAATTTCTACTTGAGTATTTCAAGGGCACCAAGGCAATGACCAGGGGGGAATGGAAATCACCTTTGTTGCCTCCATGAAGTATCAGGCCTAAAATCTACTCACCTGTCAATTCAGAAACAAGAATCAAGAAGAACAAGACGTCAACTGTCACGTCATTCGGTGATTCAAAATTTGGTCATTAAAACATATGGAAGTGTCGTGGCCGAGCGGTTAAGAGCATCAAATTCAAACTCTGGTGTTTCTGTGTGGGTTCGAATCCCCAGCCGTGACACTTGTGTCCTTAAGCAAGACACTCAACCATTGCTTCGTCCTTCGGATGAGACGTAAACCTGTTGGTCCCATTTGTTGTGTAACGCATGTAAAAGAACCCAGTGCACTTATCGAAAAAAGAGAAGGGGTTTGCCCCGGTGTTCCTGGCTGTGGCTGCTGTATGTGCCATAGCACCTTGTTAAACCCTTATAAGGTGGTAAATAGTTGGGTCTCAGAATTCATCACTGCAAAACCTATCTTTCTGAAAGTTTGTATATACTCAGCGCCTTGAGTACCTTGTTTGGTAGAAGGCTTCGATATTATTTTTATTATATTGTTATTATCATATCCTGTCATACATCCGATGACGTCATCCGACGTTACATCAGATGACGTCTTCAGATGTTAACAATTTTTAAACAGATTTACCACAGGATGTTTCTTAACGACCAAATTTTTAATGACCGAATGACGTGATGATTCTCATCTTGCGCTTCTCATTTCTGGTTTCTGAATTGACAGTTAAGTCAGGTCGGGGGGTTTACGCGCAGTGGGTTATTATGTAATCAGTAAATTTATAACAAATAAGTACGGGGTGTGTGTTGCTTCAAACCGTAACAGAGGTATTGAAAAGAAAGAAAAAATGGCAAACTGATCTTAACTCACCAAGGTCAAAGTCTTCCATCTGCTCTTTGAACATGTTGTTATCAAAGATGAGGTTCATCAGACCCTGGGTAGGTTTATCTAGTTTACATGCAGCAACACTTGAAGAAGATTTCTTGCTGGTACCATCAAGAACAGTTAACTATATAATACAAAGTAATAAATTCTTCAAACATGATTTACCGTTAAACATATCTGCAGGCACTTTGAATTTAACTGAACTTTATCTTGATGATTAATAAACAAGTAAAGAAATTTTGAAGAAGATCACCCCTAAAACAAGTAACTAATACTACCCCATTATCCCACTTCATTTAAGAAAGCAGCTTCTATACAGCACCCTTAACCCCAAAAGGGTCCCGAGGTGCTTTACAGAGGTTAATATTTAAGCAAGTTAAGAAAAATACTGAACAATTTAAGATAAAGAGATTGAAAAAGCTTAAGAAAATTAAAAACGTCATAACAATGGTTAATATTTTAGCAAGTTAAGAAAAATACCGAACAATTTAAAAAACAGCTTTTATATAGCGCCCTTAAGCCCAAAAGGGGCCAGAGGTGCTTTACAGAGGTTAAAAATTTAAGCAAGTTAAAGGAACATGTTGCCTTGGATCGGTCTAGTTGGTCTTTGAAAGCGTTTGTAACCGCTTGCTATAAAATGCATAAATGATTAGAAAGATATTTTAAAAGTAGAATATAACGATCCACACAAGTATCACTCGAAATTGCGTGGTTTTTCTTTTACAAACACAGTCGCCATTTATGGGAGTCAAATTTTGTACTCCCATAAATGGCCGACCGTGTTAGTTTGCAAAGTAAAAGGAAAGTAAAAGGAAAACCACACAATTTCGAGGCAAATGTGTGTGGATCATTGTGTATTACTTTTAAAACAACTTTTTAATCATGCATTTTATAACAAACGGTCAAATGCTTTTCACAGACCAACTCGACCGATCCAAGGCAACGTGTTCCACTAAGAAAAATACAGTACAGTACAAAAATACAGTACAGATTAAGAAAATTACAACATCCAATAGCAGTTTCAACACACCGATCCATTAGACGCCGCCCACGGCGCACGTGTGATCAACAACACGTGAGCCTTTCCAATGCAAGTGCTGAGGGCGCTAAGCATAGTGTCAGACTTATTGCTGTGCAACGGGTTGTGATTGGTCAATACGCAATGGGGCGGAGCTTAATGGGTCGGTCTATTGACATCAAACAGGCAGATTGAGAAACTTTAAAAGGAAAAATTAAAGACAATCTGTTAAACAAGTTACCTTCTTCACATCCTCTTCAACGTCTGCACTCTGATCTACCTCAATCAAGGTGTACTTGCCAGGCACCGGATTGAAGTTAGCTCGATCGGCCCACTTGTTGCGAGTCTTATCCTGATATTTCTTCTCAAAGGCCTTGGTGCCCTGGTTGACATCAGTGAAACTAATACTCTGATTAGCACCAGGCTCTCCCTGTACATTAATATTGATATCAAGCAACTGGTCAGGGCGGCCCAATTTCATAGCTTTTAAATTCAAGATACAAAAAGGAAAGGCGCTCCTTTCCAAACCGATAATTGGCTTGGTCTAAAGGGAGGGTAAAGACCTTTGGTAATTGACCGTAAAAAGTTACTTGGTAGAGAGCACTAGAGAGATTTTGCTATTCTAAAAGAATTGCTAAAAAATAATTTCAGTACCCTTACCTAGTGCTTTTCTAAAAGATTCACGAATAGCTCTGTTATGTCATCACTCGTGTTATGTCATAGTTGGGAGCTCCAATTTGTATGGCCGCTTTGTTGAAGCAAAGAGGTATAACAAAGCAAACTCACAAGCATGACAACAAAGTATTGTCATTTTGACGACACTGTCAAAAGGCAGAAGTGTTTTTAGTCTATCAAAACCATGAGGTTGGGGCCTGATTTTTTTATCAATAATTTTGAAAAATTCAGATGTCTATAAATATCAAAATTTCATGGTAATAAGACCTGTTATAAACAAGATTAAACAGCATTCCCGTCAAAAACAAGTTCACTCAAGTACTTGTCTAAGATTGATCTGTGTGAATGTCTAGAGTAACTTACCACACGTCCCCATCTGGTCCACAGTGTGTATCTACCTCCATCCTGAATCAGTTGAATCACATAAAACTTGTTGTTGTTCTGAGATATGTTGGTTTGATTTAACATACAGTCAAAGTCTTCATACACCTGCGAGAAATAAAAATCAAAACGTAACATTGAATGACTAGCTGATGGGAAAGATTGCACTGAAGGTCCTTCAAGACAATCTAGTTCTTTTTACAGACATCAAGCAGCACCTTTAATGACAGCCAATCGTCATAAAAGAAATAGGCTATTGAAGACGGTATGCTCCAGCAGGAGCGATGCCACAGAGTAAGTGAATACAATATGCTAGGCACAAGTAAACAAGGGAATAAAGGGGTAGCGACAAGTTCTTTTCACGGCCAGTTAAAACAGACAGGGTCGTTGCCGTGTGATAAAGGCCTGCGCCGAAGGCAAGGGCCTTTATCACATGGCAACGGCCCTGCAAGGTTTTAAACGGCTGTTAAAGAACGAGTCACTTCTCTTTAATTCCCATAAATGCCTTTTCGATTAAAAGGCGTAATAATGTAAGAAACTCTGTAAAACTTATCCCTTTTCTACGTGCTTGAGCTCTGTATGTACATGTACGACATCTGTGTCTTGCATTGTTATGACTTAGACGCCTACTTCCGACAGTTTCCGGATTCTTTTGTGCGCATACAGTGTGTATAGTCTTGGTGCAACACGTTCTTGTTTTCCTTTCACACACAGCGCGGCCAACTCACCGACAGCGCCTGCATCGCCCGTAACAAGAAACGTCTTGCAACAAGACTAGCGCGTAGTATCCGCTCGCAAACGATTATAAACACTGGTCATTATCAAAGGTTTAAACACCCCCACCTGATGTAGGAATAGCAAAACTGTCTGAGGTATTTATGAATGGTAATTTAACATATAATGCCTTTTTTTTCAGCTTCATCTACAGGCGTTTCAAAGCGCTTATCATCATTCATTTCCAGAAAGTTTTCTTTATTAGTTTTTGAATCATTAGATCCATATTGTAACACCTTAACAGGGTTTACAGTGCCACGAAACACAAAGGTAAACCCTTTCTCTTGGCAATAAGTGTAACTGGCAGTCTGGTAACTGGGTTCTATCAAACGGGATCAACTGATTTATCCCATTCAAAGGATGAAGCAAAAATGGTCAAGTGTCTTACTTAAGGACGCAAGTGTCAAGACCAGAACTCAAACACACACTCTGTTGGCCAGAAACAAAAGAGCTTGAGTCCAGTAAACTTGACCCCTTGGCTATGACACGTGCCACAGTTGTTTAAGACCGTTCGGCTGAAGCATGTTTGACATGTTAAAACAAAATGTTAAGCTTACCGCACCACCTCTGCCATAGTTTGAGTCGACAACGTACTTCTTACTCTTGCCCTTCTCTACCGTCTTCAATGCCTCTACTGCTTTCTTGAGGTCTGCCTCCTTTTGGTCTATTGGCTCCTCCTCTAAGACCTCTACCTTGACTTTTTTTCCTTTGGCCGCAGTCTTGGCTGCAGTCTTGGCAGCAGCTTTCCTCTTAGGTGGCATGATGTGTCAAGTCTACAAAGAATTTGTAAAAATACCCCTTGAGGGTTTATGGTCATCAAATGTGTCTGAACTACAGGCTTCAGCTATGGCTTTGGCTGGCACAACAAAGAATCCTATTCTTCATTGTTGTCATTCAAGCCAACGGGCAAAGCCCTAGCAATTAGTAACTTACAGCTATAGACTCCTAAAATCGACACCCACTACATACCGACTCGGCCTAGTCCTAAATCTAATTCACTGAAATAGGCCTACACTTTTGTTACAGAAGTCAAAAAGTGGCGGCACAGGGGAGCCCAGGAGGGTCAGCCTAGTTGGGAAGCTAACAAATTTTCTTTATAGGCCTATAAGCCTACCACGTGACAAATTGTTGAAAATTATTTTTGGTTGAGAAGCAATCATGTGATGTGAAACAGCCGCAGTAAAAGTAACGGACCGCCAAACGGTGTGGATTGGATCTGCTCATATTATATAAAGTAAGAATTTATAACTCTTATCTTACCAATTTTGAGTTTGCGGAGTGGATTTTCTTGCCCCCACCCCTCCCCATATAATTTTTGAGAGTTGACCAAAGATCATAGTTCCATATGGCATAATTTTGGCTAGATCTGATTGTTGTGAGATCACCCTCTTCATGTTCGTGGAGACGATAGCTGAACGAACCTCATAGTTCTAGGAGTAACTCGTACCATGGAGGAAAATGCTCCTACATAGAACTTCGAACTATCTCCTCGATTAAAGGTCTTCCTTCATGGTAGGAAGGAAGGAAAACTGTAGGATGGTATTGGTATACTCAAATTGGTACAGTACAGAGGAGGGTGGGTGCACGTGTAAAAAGCGTGATTATAAAAAATGTTCACCGTTGACCGTTGTGCGAAATCAACCAGGAACTGACAAGTGACAGTAAAGTATTCAGCGACAGGACCATATTACCCCATATTATCATTATGAAAATGACAGAAGAATAAATACCTTTTTTAATTGTGAAAATAACAGCAAAATTGCACCAAACACAGGCACGCCCACGTTCCTCCTTCAAACTTAACACCTCGACGACGATACGCGGATCCGATAAACAACTCTGGAAAAAATGTGTTTACAAAATTGCTGCCCTCAACGTCAAGGCCCGTTCAAGTGGTCCGCTTGCCTCCTTCTATGCGCAAATGAACAGCACACTGGCACGGGATACTCGTCGTAACCTCGTTTTTATACTCGGTTTTCCCAACATGCTGAAACATGTTATTTCATATCCTTCTAGCTCCACGATAATCCACCTTCATTCTCGATTATGAACCCAAAGACTTTACGTCATCAACACAGTATGAAATCCATGCAGCCCGTGAAATCTTGTGGCAACAAGTCCACTTACTCGACGGCTTTTTGCTGTCTCTAGGCTCTCTAGAAACAGAACAGTCGTTCTCTTTGTATGACAAGCCCAAACGAGTTTGCCGTGATGATTATTCATCCAACAGTGGCTTTATGATCATTCCGGAATTCCTCATGCGGTGACAAAAGTTTGGCATATAAACTACGGCTAATTAATGATAAACAAATCAGCAATATTCTTTACGGTAAAGAGTGTAGGTAGATATCGCAATTGATTTGTGTGCACCACCACTCGTTTATTGTAGTACATGCACTGTACAATTTGTACAGTGCATGTGTGGGTTTCTGCTAGTTTTGCGAATCACATTATTTTCCCAAGGCAATGTATGGCACGACAGCTTTTGAACTAAAGCATGGGGCATGATAAAACATTGTGGGAAACGACTCCCTTTGAATGAATGTATTTTTTGAGAAAGAGGTCATTTCTCACTAAAATAATAAAAGATTCCTATTACTAAGTGAAAGCACACAAAATTCGTCCAACAAGGGTGTTTTTTCTTTCATAATTTTCTCGCAACGTCGATGACCAATGGAGTCCAAATTTTCACAGGCTTCTTGTCTTATGCCAAACAAAAAAATACCAGTTGATCGTCCGGATTTTTCTAAAAGAGGAGGATGAGGGCCTTTTTTTTGTTTTTCTTAGGGTTTTTTTCCAAGATGGCCGTTAGTATTTCAAATCAAACAGGCCACAAATCCATCAGTTTAAAACACCGCAAACTTATTTTATATATATTTGCATGAGAACCCGTGTCAGGGTTGGATTATTACACTAAAAAGATTTGCTAGTATCTGGTTGGCATTCACTCATGTTTTATGAAACAGACGGTTACAAACGTTAGATTCAGGAAAAGCTCCTAGGCCAGAAAAATAAAAATGAATCGAAAAATAAAAACTAGTAAAAAAAGGATGCGCCCCCGAAAAAGGATGCGGGCGGGGACGATCAATTGGTATTTTGTTAACATATTATTTGGCCTTATGATACACCAATGTGATAAGACTGGTATTTGACAGTTACCAAAGGTGTACCTCTAAATCACTTTCTTTATATAAACTTGAAATAAACATGAAAGCTCTCCATCGTGCCAAACTCGTTTACAAGTGCGGATATGATTAAAATGTTGGTACACTTTGAAATGAAGTGAAAAAAACGAATAGCAAAGTGTTTATAAATATTTCAAGACATTAAAAAAGTGTTTAAGTACGGTAAAGGGGCCGGTAGTCATACCGCACGCGGCGCGAACACCGGAGGTTGCCGTCCCCAGTCTCCCCTCTCCGTATAAATAACAATATATTTCCCCATTTACATTTTCAAGCCGACTGCCGACATCTGGCCGACAATGTCTGCAAAAATACAAATAAAGCAGTCGGCAGTCAACGGGGAGGTGCAGAGTATGCTACAAAATCTTTGTCGAAGTCTAGAAAAAACGGTTTTATGCCCAACTGCAATAAAAAATACTTTTGATGATAAAGTTCTGATGAGAGTGAAAAGTTAAAAGTGTGAATCTGTTGAGCCTTGAAGCGCCCTCTGCTGCTAGTCCTTTTATTCCCTTAATCTCGTCACCGACATTGCTGGTGGTGGTGTGTGCGCAGCCAATCACCATACCGGAAGTACAGACTACCTAGTAGCTGGCATCTACAACACAGCCGGACCCGCCGCATGCATAAATCTTTGTTTACTTTATTGATGTTTAGGCGGGGCCGTTCAGTCAGCAGCAGACGACACTCTCACACACAGAAAGAGATTTGCCACATACCGGATCAGCAACGTGGTGACGGATTATAAGCTGGTGATGTTCAAATGATTGCTCATGCTACTGAATTCCTCAGTTACGTCCATGCGAAACCTGGCGACTAGACGCCACTAACTAGCCAAACGAGCCTGGTCAACCACTAAGCCTGAGTGATACACACAGCGCGATTATGAATTTAATTTTGAATAATTCGATAGTGTGAAATAGATATACAATTCATCGCTTCGTGTGGACTCGACACCTAGATCACATGTGATTGGATTGGAGGACCAGTTTTGAATTTTCACGATTTGTTGGAGAACAACAATAATTGTCGGCTATCAGAATAATTTGTTGTCTTATTTTTGACCGAGCTTTAAATTGAAGCTAAAACATTCTATAAACAATGGCCGGGTCGGATGGATGTGCATCTTCTGACGTCTCCTCGGGGTCCGATGGAGAACACTCATCCCCAAGAACTGCATCTTCATCATCTCCTGCATCAACGACTCGCTGTAAGAAGCGGGATAGCGTCTCATCAGCAGCAGTCAGGCATCGACACAGACACAAACTCAGCCACCGGTTTGAGTTTATTAGAACACTTGGATGTGGCACTTACGGGAAAGTAAAACTGGCTGTGCAGCTGGACACAAGGGAAGAGGTAATATCGTATTTTTTTGTAAAAAACATTGCAGTTGGAAATAATTATTTTGTGTTTTTATTTCCGTAGTGTTGCACTGAAACTTTAAGCTACATCAAGATGTACTATGAAACACTGGATGATCGCAACTGGAAATGTTTTCATTTTGTTCATCTGTTTATATATAGGCCTAAAGAAAATTCCATCAAATTAACCATAATTCCAAAACTATCATTTTGGTGCTGATATTAAATTATAAAAATTTCATATTTATAAAGGGCCAGTTAAAGTAAAACAGTTCAATGTGCATGTATTTTGAACTAAAAAAAGTTGTGACAGTGAAATAATCCTTTGTTGGAAAATTGCATTGAAAATAACTAGAGCTTTTTTTTTTTTTTTTTTGCAACTTCAGTCCCCCTGCCCCCTGTTCCTGTTTTAAATTGTTTACAAATCATTGACAAACACAGTCGTTGGTAAGGATTTTTCCAGTCTGTGTAGAGTCTTGCTCAATCATGAATAGGCACTTTTTAAATTATTAGCAAGATTAATATTCTGACATCATACTTTCAAAATGTTCTCATCCTCTTATTCTCAACTATGTCTTCTAACTACAACGCCCTTCTGCCTCTTAGGGCACCATGGAGACACTGTTGATGCGACCATGATGCAATAAATACATTATGAAGCATTTTTCACTAACCATGGAAGAGGAAAAGCAAACATCTAATTATGCAATGCTCCTTCCCAAGTATTTGTTAATTCATCAAGTGTGATAAATCACTTGTGATGACCCTACACCAAAAATCCTCCTCTTCAAACCTCCTTCATTTCCATCATTAAACAGGATGTTATGAATGCTTTATTGGGTTCTGTCCCTCAGCCTGTCAATTATGGTCCTACTACAGACATTCCAGCCATACCTGGGTCCATTGTTAAAACCCAAGACTCCAGACAGCAACCTGTGCTGAGAGAAATTTGCATTATTAAGACAGGTGGGCCAACGGGATAAACACACAATTCACCAAAGCTGGCCTTCCAAATGGCCTCATGCACAACAATGGAAGTCTAAACCACATACACTCCCATACAGCAAACATAGCACTGAAGGTTATGTGCCACTATAGTATATTGATTACTTTTATTCAGTAGTTTTTGCTGAAATAAAAATCAATGGATTTTTGTGTGTAAATCAATCCAGTTTTCTGTGATCAGTTTGAAATTGATATTGTTTGAAATTTCACAAATCCATAATTTATAGAAAAAAGGCTCCTTGAATAGCATTTGTTAAACAAATACTGACTGTGACGAAATAATCCTGTGTTTTCACTATCAAGGTTATGTTCAATGTGAGGGTTAATTTTGAATGTATTTATATTTTATGGGGGTTTGTCAATTGGTGTGATTATTTAGATATTTTTGATTTCATTTTCAAATGGGGAAAATCTTGTTGATATTGAAGTTAATTTTTATCAAGTTAAATCTAAACTTAATAATTCACTTTCCAGAATTTGTTGGCAACATTTTTGTGAATGCTCAGCATGTGCCTTTTGTAAAGAGGAAATATAAAATGAGATGAAATCGTATGAAGAGGAAATATGAAATGAAATGAAAATGAATATGAAACTTGATAAGTTAAAACCAAACAAATAATCATATTTCACTTTCCAGAATTTGTGGGGAACATTTTCGCGATTGCTTAGTTTGTGCCTTTTGGTGGTATTGAGAGAAAATATGGAATGAAATGAAAATAAATATGAAATATGATAAATTAATATGAGGTAGACATTTGTTAAGTTTTGGTTGTCTTTTTTCTATAATAGGTTGCTGTCAAGTGTATACCCAAGAGTAAGGTTGACAATGCAGCTGATCTACGACGTCTTAGACATGAGATTGAAGTCATGTCCCTATTGCATCATCCTCACATCATCAAAGTCACAGAAGGTGAGTTTTACAAACCTTTGATGAAATTATGTCAAAATTTTCTGGAATTTTTAAAGCTGGGTGTCAAAATTTAATAACAGGGTGTCTTAAGGACACACCCATGCACCCCTCTTGCTAACACTATTGCTCCAGGCATGGCTTTACAACTTTTTCCTGCTTTTTTTTGGAACTTGAAGAAATAATTATCAGCTGATAATTGTCACTTGGGTCAAGTTAAATTTGTTTTTAAGTAAATGTTGATTCATTTCCTATGAACCAGCAGTTAAAAACAAATAAAAGAGTTGTATTCCTCTTCTAAGAGTGTTCACATTTCTCAAATCTCTGCTTTTTTAGCAATCTGTGTAGTTTTGAGCCAACAGTTCACAATAGTCTTCTGGTTTTCTTTTGAGAGTGTTCAAATTTCTGATATATATCTGCTTTTTTAAAAGCATGGTTTGGTGTAGTACTGAATAACAGCTTAACAAATTTTATGAAAGAGTTTTCTGGTTCCACAAATTTTATGAAAGAGTTTCCTGGTCTTCTTTTGAGAGTGTTTAAGTTTCTCAAAACTCTGGCTATATATAAAAGAGGTTTCTGACTGTCTTGTTTTGAGAGAGTTAACATTTCTCAAAACTAAGAAATTTTGACCTATACAATTAAAGCCAACGGTTGAATTGAAGTGAACTATTTGTGAAAGTTGTTGACAAATCGTACAATGTGTGTGACGCATGTTCCTGCATGGGGGAGTACAGTTGCCGCGAGGCTTTAAGGTTTGTTGGGATTTCATTCAATGCTTTATTGAAATAAAATAGCGTTTTTTTTTTTACCAGATTGGAAAGGGCATGGTAAGAGGAATTCCATCAACCTGGTATGTCAATAGAGTTGTTGGTGTTTTGGGACAAAGTATGCCATGAGTGATGAAGTGCTTTACTGTTCTCAAAATAAACTGCTCTTTGATGAAATCATTTTACATGCATTACTGGTGTCCATGGGCATTGCATTATTTATGGGAGTTGAAAGGTTTAACATGGCTTCAGTTATACGTGGAGATGTTTTCTTTTCTTGCCTTTTCCTGCATGTCTGTACGTATGTCCAGATCCTGTAATTTAAATGAACTACAATTGAAGTGAATGCATTTGATAATCAGGAATTATCATTATTTGCGATTACTGCACAGTGCAATTCCCCCCTGAAAAGTCCCTGTTAGATTTCACAATCGGTCTTTATTTACATCAAGGCTTAAAATACATCTTTCCATAACCTTATCAGTATTGGGTATTTTCATGTAAGTTTAACGAATGATTTCATAGGGAAATTCTCCTAGAAGGATGTGGATTAAACTGTTGCATGCATTCTTCTGTTAATCCCTACTAATCATTAATTATGCAACCCCACCCGACAAAAAAATGAAGTATCAATTATTTTCTTTGCAGTGTGTCACACATCATCCCTGGTATTTCATCAAAATCAAATTTGATTTTGAAAGAGTAAAATATATTTTGTTTTTTAAAAACATTTTTTTTTTGGTAGTTGCTCATGATCTTGGGGCATATTTTTTGTACCTTAATATAATAAATGAATGAAAGAAGGAATCAATACATAGGCATTGACTGATTAAACTTTGGTTTGGTAAAATTAAGGTCCCACTTCTTCCACACTGCAGTGGCTGCTTTGTTAAATGATATTTCATCTAGAATAAATGTTATATGAATAGAACATAACTGATCAATTTTAAATTTTAAAAATTTATGCAGTCAGTAAGTTCATACAGCTTTATCAAAATGAAAGTAGTCATTTTGAATGGCAGGACGCATAATGGAAGAATTTATTATTCCAGCAGACACAAAACAAACATTCTTGAGCTAGCTGCAAACACAAAAATGTGTTTGTGTACAATAATAGAATAGGGTTTTCCCCGTTCATTGTATCATGCGAATAGTATGTATACACCTTGACAATAGCCTGACCAGTTTTTTGTGAAACATGGCACCCAGAAACCCTATTAAATGATGCTGGACTTTGAAATGAAAAAATAACAACACCTTTTATGAACAAATCTAAACTTAACAAACATTCCAACAATGGTACTGCCGCAGTGTATACAGCACGGGACCAAAGTGGCACATTGTGCTGTCATGTCTGCAATAATATGAAAGAAAAATGGTACCTTGATAAATGATGATGGTATCAATACAAAATCATGTGTAAATAAACTCTGAAGGACAGCTAGGTAAGAATGAATTGTTTGAAGCCATGCACTGGTCCTTGCACGTTGTACCTGACAGACATACACCTTAAGTACACAACACAACCGTCGCTTTTAACAAGAAAATATTTGAATATGAGAAAGAATTCTATTTAGGCCTGAAGCCTTTTTAGGCATCTGAAAGCACACAAATGTGCAACAACAAGGTGTTTTTCTTTCATTATTTTCTTGCAATTTCAATGACCAATTAGGCCCCTCAGCCCAAATTTTCACAGATTTATTATTTTATGCATATGTTGGGATACACCAAGTGAGCATACTGGTCTTTGACAATATTACCAAACTTGTCCACTGTCCTTAAATATTCTGGAATTTCAAAGATTTCAATCAGATCATAGAGAAGAGGAAAGAATTCTCATTAAAGCAGAAGAAGAAGTAAGACCAAGCAGTTCTTCATTTCAAGAATCTTATATATTTTTTACTGTGCAATAAGATACAGTTACACTGTTACTAAACACTTGGAAGGAGTCTTGAGGCCACTTGTCTCGAATGATGAATCACCATTTTTTTTAAGGAACCCACATTTTTGGTCTGCAACCTCATTCCTCAGGGACATGTAGCCAGTTGGTGGTTTGTGCCTCTTGACTACCTTCTACTAGTACTTAGAGGTGACATTGGGTTCATCTAATCATAGCTCTGGAATGTTGTTATTATAGCGGGGTCCCCACAAACATAGAGGAAATAGCTGTTTAGTGTTTAGGTGGTCCTTTAGGAAGCTATTATATTATTTATTATTGCCTTGAAGATTGATGAACATCGTGTCGAGAAATCAAGTTTTTAAGAAGTAGTCCTGAGCTGTTATAGAAATGGACATGTTCGTAAAATGCTGACAGGAAATTGTTATTTCAGAATCATTTCTTAAGTTGAAAGTTTGTGAGCAGATGGTTGAATTAGGGTTGAATTTGTACCATTATGATTTATAATATAATAATAACTTTGCGTCACTATTAATCAGAACAATATATACCACCTACTGCTTTAGATTTCCCATTGAGCATGCAGGTCCAGCTTCAATCCTTAATCTTTAAGTTCCCCCAATAAAAGCAAATTGCGCATGTGGTTTTGTTATAATTAATCCAGTAATTCCCACATGCAGTTTTTTTCACATGTGGTGGCCATAATTTGTGCCAGCTGTTGTTCTGGAAAGCGCATTTTATTGGAAGTTTTTATCCATTCAGGACAGATTGTAGTATTCATGGCAGTAATAGAGGGTGACCACGGACAATTACCTTATTAAATAATAATGATGTAATAATGGACAGTGTAGGCCTAGGTGTTTTTTTAAAAGATGACAATATATTTGAGCATCATGGGCAGGGTTCATGCACTTTTTATCTGCCAGGATCTTCTGCCTAAATTTGCTGAGGAAAAATTGAAGGAAAGAATGAAAAAGATCTCGAGGCTGATATTGTTTGCTTTCAATACTTAAAAACGACAGAATAGTGAGGGTTTCTACATAAGAACTTGGTGTCCAATAATGCCCAGACATCCCTCTAGCTAACAGTTGTATAAAATCAAGTGATTTGTAAAGTAAAAAGGCTCTTTTTGACCAAGGAAAAGTATTTTGTTTAATAGTGTGCAATAATGATGATGAGAACATAGAAGCAGCTGTTGCATAATTTATTAATGTATTGTTACATTAATGTATGCAGTCATCATGGCAGCATTTCTGAGCAAGAATATCACATTCACTTGATTTTGTTATAACTCTGACTCAAATTTAAGGAGTATCACTATTTCCCTGCCAGATTGAAACTTTCAACAATAAGGAAATACAAGGCCACTGGATTATGTGCCAATATTGCTGCTTGGCATTTAACCAGAATTTATGGCTCTTCCCTGGAGCTATGAGCACTCCCCTGACAGTCCTTACTTCCTTTCTTGATATCCCCATTTGTTGTTCTTGCGGTTTTTGGGATCCCACTCAAGGAAGTTATGCAGAGTCTACCACCAGAACACTGGTTCCATTTAGTGGAAGTTTGAGGGCATATTTTTGGTCACACTGGTTCTTTGTTGGGAGGGATTTATCTTGGGATGAGGGAGGAAATGGGAATGTCTAAATGATAAATCTATGACTGAAAATGCCAGCTTTCTTAGTTCTTGCCCACAGGGGCTGTTAAATTTATTACAGGTGGTGGTTAAATGTGGGGTTCACAGAGTCAGCAAGAATTGGAAGGACAAGAGTTTTATTTTAATTCAATGGAACTGTCTTGTAAAACAACCGAAAGCAACAGAACTGCCACAATCATTCTGTTTTAAGGGATGCATTTAGACAGTACCCTATCAATTTTAAAAAGAAAATCATCATAGTTTTTTTTTTACATCCAAATACAGCTATGCAATGCTTTGCTAATCCACAGTGCCTTACCAAAGGACAGCACTTTTTAGGACCTTTCATGTAGTTTCGTTCACCCTGTAATAGAGGAAGCTTAGGACACAGATTAGGATAAATATATCCAGCTAGCTAAGCTGACAGTCAGAACTGACATGTTCTATGGGTAAGGGAGTCAACATGGTGGTTCCCATTTATTTAGGCCTAGTTGCAGGATGAACTTACAGATTACAGTTGTAAGACAATACATGTACTTCATGCATCATTGCATGCTGTATGTATAGGCCTATCAAACAACCACAACGGTCACGCTTTGAAAAAGACCGTGTGAAAGATTTTAAACTCAGATCACCTGATTTCCCACTCACTATTTCATCACCCCCGTCCACCGACACATACCATGCATTCATTATTCTAAAAGAGCAAGATCCAACCACTCCCCACACAAAGAGTTTTGCGGTTGTTGAACATACCATCTATTCTAAAAGTTAGTATTTTTAGTATAACTTTTACAACACTGACTGAACATGGCAAGTCCCTTTTGGCTACATTTGCAAGAAGGCATGGTGACTTCACCAACCCCTAATTACATCAGTTTCAAAAGGCTTTGTTGATGTTCTGTTGTATAGAAGTATGCTAGTCTCCACCACACCAGTCTGCCATGCCAACAGAAGCAGTGTTGACTTGTAAAGAGAAACACTGTGTTAATCTTTGGGGAACAGGATCTATGGTATTTGTAACTGTCCTGTGTAATGGATCCTGTATTGTTAGCTGATTTAAACAGCTTTACAAGCACAACTTCCTTTCTACTTTGGAACGTACACAATTTACTCAAACAACAAAGTTGTTTTCAAGAACTTCTTAAGATGTGTCCTCTGTGGTATCTATAGTAGGTACCTGTGACAACAATCAAAGAATTAACGTCAGATAACGTCATCAATATCAAATAACATCCACAAGTGTGTCATCATGGTGTAACCATGGAGGAAGGAAAATACATCCTCCATGGTGTGACTATCTTCAAACATCCAGAACTCCAAGAACTAAAAGTGGCAGATTTATAATACAAAGACCCTGAATTTTGGTCTACTCGAAAAAAGGACTTTGAGTTATAAGACAAAAAAAAAGTGGGCTAAAATCTGGACTGCTTACGGCCTGACACCCCAAAAATCACTTGCATTTCCGGTCCAGATAATCAGAGTCAAGAGATTTCCGGTTTGTCATTAATATAAATCCCATTGTTGAGTCTGCCCAGTCATTGAATCTTCTTGTCCAGTGAACCACATCAACTTTGGTTAAAATTACCAAAATATAATCCATTCATTTCAAAATCATTGTGAAAAAAAGCAACACCTGGGTTCCTCCCGTATTTGTGGTTTGATGTCACAGCAAAGACAACCACTGCAAACCTGTAAACAACATCATCATGTCATACTTAATAATAAAAATAAAAAAACATCTCATGCAAACATTTTTCTTCTGCAAGTTTTGTTTTCTGACAATAACTTTGGAAATGAGAAGCCACATCAACCTTGACAATATCTAAATCAGTACACACAGACACTAACAAACAACTCCCTCCATTGTACAAAAAACTCTCAGCTAATAAAAGAAGATCAAAAGAGAAGAATGAATTTCATGGGCGTTTGGGCGTTGTATCGTGTGTCTTTCCTCATTGTTAGTTTGGAGTGTATTGATGCGTGTTATTATTGTTTTGGCTGAGCTGGCTGGGCAGATAACCCAATAAAGTAAAAGTTCAAGTTTTAAACGCATTATTACGTGTAGGTATGACTTTCCTTTGTCTCACATTTTATTATATAATTGTAATTGTAGTATGACACACTTTGAATCTATGCACATGGGTTTCCTGTTGTGTACACAATCCCCTATGTGTCAATAGCAGGTATCAATTGTTACCTTTGGGGACTTGTTTTGAGGGAAATGATCTGAGTTATTTTGGTTTGGAATGAGATGTCCTCAATGAACCAGAGAATCAGAAACTAGGTCGAGAAGGTATGGCCAGACCTGTTCCATCGAGTCAACTCCCAAAACATATGCCAACTACAACTTAAAAGTAAAACAAATCATAAGGCCACTATCTATCATCATGGATAGTATAAATAGTTTTCAGATGTCAGAACAGAGTCATCTTTAGCACCCCTAGTTTCGTTTTCTTGCTACTCGTATCGGTATTTCTATGAAATGCTATTTATATTTTTCTAAGGATCAATTAGGAACCTTTGAAAAGTATCTGGGTTGAAACCTACATGGATGGAACAAATACCCAAGGCAACTACCCAATTCCAAAGCCTAGTCTAAAAATACACGGTTCTTGCAAACCTGAGAAATGTAAAAGAACGACTCGGAAGATAAACCTGGTTGAGGCATGTCTTGTCATCATGATGATACCATGGCACGGAGGAAGGAAAATTCCATGATTATTTATAGCTCTACTATGGGAAGAATCTTTCTTCGAAGAGAGAGCCACAGATGTGACTGCACTCCTTGCTCTATGGTAACCAACATCACATCTGGGAAAGAGCTGTGGTCTGCACTCCTTGCTCTATGGTAACGCACACCACATCTTGGAAAGAGCTGTGGTTTGTTCCTTTACAACAATTTGGACCATTCTTTTTTTAAAGATGTTTGAATATCTGGGCACAATTTCATGGAACTGTGTTAAACTTAAAGCAGAGAAATTAGCAGGATTCCAGTAACAGATTATGTATGTGACAAAGTACTTTGGCTCAGGTTACCTAAGTTATTTTTGTATAGGCTTCCTTATGTTGCTGTGCTCAGCTACTTGAATGACAAATATGAATTATAGATATATTAAATTATAGATATATTAAGATATATTAAGATATTTACATTGAAATAAGATAATAGTTTTAAAGGCAGTGGACATTATTGGTATTAACTCAACATAATTTTTATCACAAGCCCTTACTTGGTAATAAGTAATGGGGAGAAGCTGATATTATAAAACATTGTGAGAAACAGCCCTTTCTGAAATAATGTATTTTTTTGAGAAAGAAGTAATTTTCCACAAATTTGATTTCAAGACCTCATATTTAGAATTTGAGGTCTCGAAATCAAGCATCTGAAAGCACACGACTTCGTGTGACAAGGGTGTTTTTTCTTTCATTATTATCTCGTAACTTCGATGACCGAGTGAGCTCAAATTTTGAGATACATCAACTGTGAAGGCCAGTCTTTGGCAATTACCAATTGTGTCCAGTGTTTTTAAATTTAGTCTTCAGTTAAAACATATGTAGCCCCCCTCCCCCATGATCATAATATTTACTCGTCCTGGAAAAATTTGTCTGTTTACCAAAAAGATAATTCTCCTATTTATAAAGTTAATCCTTTCAAGCTATCAATTTTGATTGGTTAATTTTCCTTTGGAATTCAGATTAAAATAGTTGGGTTGATATAAATACAAAGTGATTAAAAACCTTATCAATTTGCTACTGATTCAGAATTCCAGATCCGGAATTAAAAAAAGATTAGAATGTTGGCTGGGATCTTGTTTAGTATCTTGACCAGATGTCATCGGAACCAGAAGAATGAATATATTACCGAGAATTATTTGTTTGGTTGGTTGTTTGTTTTTATTTTGAGTCTACAGTAAACATGAACAATACATTAATTGACGAATTCTTGCTTGTGTGTGTGTTTGATCCTTGCTTGTGTGTGTGTTTGTAACGGTATTTCCATGAACTCACAATAACTATAAGGGGGTCTATGAGTGGCAATTTACGTGGAAAAAGAAGTTAAGCCCATCAGATCATGTCATTTCCCTTTAAACCCTGATTAAATACAATGCTACATTCTTTGTGTATGGGGTGACAATGGTCAATAGTGGCTGAGATTTAATCTGTACTAATCTGTTGTACTATCAGGGCTTTCTTGGGAATCGTTAATGTAAGGAATACATACATTGATATTAATTATAATGAACATCCTGTTGAAGATCTATGTGAACATCCTGTTGAAGATCTATGTGGACATCGTCTTTCTTAGTGATACAACATTGGTAAAGCCTCGTTTCAAACGGTATATCCTACATGTTATGCTTTAGGTAAACACTTCTGAGAGCAAGGATAGTTGGCTATTGTTGGTGGCTTAGCCAAATCGACCATACAACATTGTTACAGAAGTCGAAGGGGGATGTAGCAGAAATGTAGCAATGGAATAATAAGAGTGGTAAGAATGTCTTAAACGGATGTTTGAGACAAGCTTGACTTGTGATCATAGGGAAAGGACCATGGTGTGATAAAGGAGTGAACCAGAATTGTTGTTTTAAAAAAGACATTTTAAGAGAATCAGACTCTTTTGAGGAAGTGAACTTTGACTTTTGTGTGAAAAAGTGTGGTGCCTTTAGTAAAGTTTTTACTGTACTAATTTCATAAGGGTGATAGAGAGAGAGTTTAAAAGGTTAAATTTCCAGACCCTTGTTCAAATATGACTTGAAATTGTAAGTTTATATTAAAGTTATTATGTTTTCAAAAGATTTCTGTGTCGAAAGCACAAAGCATGTTTCTGCTCTTAAGGTTACCTATGAAATTAAAATTTCAAACAAAGTTTAAGGTCGTGCATACTGCTGGGTTGTTTATTAACAACTCAAACTAACACGCTCCCAATGGACTATGTATACAATAATATTTGAACTGGGACTTTGTGTACACATATTATTAACACGCAAGACAGTACAAGGAATCGCGCCATGTGTGGGTTGGCGTCATTGTGGGACCCTGGCGGTTTACGGCACATGGGGACCATGGACCCACAACAGAGAAACTCCAGGAAAGGTCTTACACGAACGTCACGTCTTTCTAAGAATAACAAAATGTTGTTGTGTATATCCTACAAGGACATCTGAATAGTCTTAAGGCATTTTCAGGGGGGGGGGAACCTGTAGATCAAAACAACAACCCCTGGATTGATGTTCAAATAGTCACTATGTACACATGAGTATTGTTTACCTCTTGGTTAACCAGCCAACTCATTTGGTAAATTATACCACTGCAATTGAACTGTCTGGGTCTGTTGCTATGTTACTATCAAGTAGTACTTCTATAGAGAGCAAGAACTTTATGAATGCCAGATTGTGTAGTGGTCCGTTTTTTTCCAAAGATGTTTAATCCCTGTTCCAGTACAACACAGTCTAATCTTTAGAAAAACAATTGTTGGTCAGACAAAATTAACCAAGGTAGTCATCTGACACAATTTTCACAACAAAACTGTACTGTAGGTATAGGCTATTCATGAAAAACAAACAAAATAGCATTCAGCATTTCAGTTTATTTGGAAAGCGTTTACCTGACATAAACAGATAATCAAATTTCATCTGTTGATAATTCTGACAGCTTTCCCCTAAACTTTGGCTCATCAGTTAAAGTTAGGCGCACTCTTTAAAGACACTGGACACTATTGGTAATTGATTGGTCGTCGCAGTTGAAAGATAACTATGAAAGAAAACACCCTTGTCACACAAAGTTGTGTGCTTTCAGATACTTGATTTCGACTTTCGACACCTCAAATTTGAGATCTGAGGTCTCGAAATCAAATTCGAGGAAAATTACTTCTTTCTCGAAAACTATGTCACTTCAGAGGGAAATGTTTCTCTCAATGTTTTATACTATCAACCTCTCCCATTACTCGTTACCAAGAATGGTTTATAATTATTTTGAGTAATTACCAATTGTGTCCACTGCCTTTAATACATTAAAATATGTCGCCATAGCAGTCAATTTTGTTTATTTCTTCTTGTTTACAGTCTTTGAGAGCAGAGAGAAGATAGTGATGGTGATGGAACATGCTAGCGGTGGAGAACTTTACGATTTCATCAACGATTCCAAACTGACTGTACAGCAAACTAAAGAGCTATTCCAACAGATTGTATCTGCTGTACGTTACATACATAAGGTGAGGACGATGGTAAAATGATCTTAAACTCAGACTGTGGCTTCTGAGTCAAAATCAATAATTCAAATAATAAATCACAAGGGAAACTGAAACTGACTGGGTAAATTTTATATGATTAAGGGTTGAACAATGACAATATTACTGGCACCCCTAACAAAGATATTGACAAAATAGGGAGACTGCCAACATTGGGGCTAGAAATCTCAGGTGGTAGAGCGCCAGCACGCCAATCAAAGGGTAGGAAAGGTTAAAATTAATAAACATACAGAGAGGTTTGAAATTGAAGAAAACAAATCTTGTTGATGATACATACTTGTAAAAGAAGCATTTATGAATAGCAATCTCATTCTTGATTATGTCAAACAGCAACCTCTGTAGAGAAAATAATGCTCAAAATGTAATGTGCTTTTATCCTTTTTCATGGTTTATTTTTACAGAACAACATCGTGCACAGAGACTTGAAGTTGGAGAATATCTTACTCGATAGCGACTTTAAAGTCAAGGTCAGTATTAAACATGGTATTACTATTAAATGTACATGTACACTGTTTCCCTTAGCAGTGTCTTTGAAGAAAGAGCCACATTGGTGTTAAAATTGAGGGGTTTCATAAGGGCCTTGCTTTATGATGTAGGCAAGTTATATGTGTTCATAGCGTGCATGTACATGCACTGCATGCATATTTTGGGTGTAGTTGGTATTAATACAGAACGAACAGTCAAAGGTGCGTGTTCATTAATCTCTGGTAGTTGTATGGTGGTTAAGGCTAAGCTAGACTGGTCACCTATCTTTATCCGCAAGACAGGCACTGGTCTTACAGGCCCAATGTCATGAACATATGTCATGTACTTTGATTGACTACTGCATCCGTGTAACGTTATAATGTTGTTTTATTCACAATGTATGCGTGTGTACATAGTGTATGAATGCAAGGCCAAAGGTACATCTGGAAGGTTGGTGTCTTGCATTATTCACAAGCCTCGAAGTGTGACGTCAGATGTTCAGGCTAAGGCTAAGCTCGGAATTTCAATAGTTGAGGGCGCTGTGCTAATGAAAAGAACTACAATAACGTATAGCTCATTGTTTATCGTTCATTTGCAATGCACACTCTCTATTGAAGCAATGAACAAAGATACCACTTGATATGCAAGAATGGAAAATTTATCTAAGTGACAGATTGGGAAGCTAAATTTAAAACTTGCCTCACGGCTGACTCTTGATGTTTTGGTGTTCTCTGTATTCTGTTACTACGTGTAATAAAGAATACATGGTTGATGTGCCACCAAAAACCATGACTTCATTATCTTTATGTACACCCAAGCGTGCAGTGCCAACATGCTCAACAATCAAACATGAGACTTAAAGGCAGTGGACACTATTGGTAATTACTCAAAATAATTATTGGCATAAAACCTTTCTTGATGACGAGTAACGGGGAGAGGTTGGTGGTATAAAACACTGTGAGAAACGGCTCCCTCTGAAGTGCCATAGTTTTCGAGATAGAAGTAATTTTCCACGAATTTGATTTCGAGACCTCAGGTTTAGAACTTGAGGTCTCGAAATCAACCATCTAAACGCACACAACTTCGTGTGACAAGGGTATTTTTTTCTTTCATTTTTATCTCGCAACATCGATGACCGATTGAGCTCAAATTTTCACAGGTTAGTTATTTTATGCATACGTTGAGATACACCAAATGTGAAGGCTAGTCTTTGACAATTACCAATAGTGTCCACTGCCTTTAATATTTACACAAGTCAAGCATTGCCAATATACTTGCTGAAAGTGTGTGATGTTTCCATATATAGTCAAACCCTATCGAAAGATCAGGAAAGGCTAATTCATACACATGGTGTTTTATAAATTGGTTGACATTTCACTAGGGACACTCAGGTATGATTGAACTGGTGTTGCTCTTACCCCAGTTATACTTCATACATATTAACCTCTTTAATTGGACATGCATTCCTGCATCTACCGCAGATACCTGATTCTTGTCTCACGATGCTAGGTCCATGATGCTAGGTCATGGACCGTGTCAGGAAGCTCTTAAGGTTGAGGGGTTTTCTATGGTTGCAAGTCAACCACAATGTCTCAAACTTTGTCATTGAAATCAGGAAGTGCAGCCTTTTCATGTGGATAGTTTATGGCTGCCCTTAATAAATATGTATGTTGTACGGACATCGTGTTGACACCAGTACTTTCTGACAAAGCATCGCAATTGCAAGGTCGGAATTTTGTGTGGTTTGTCTGGGTTTTTTTTCTGTTATCATGTAAAACATTTCCTTTTGGTAATTCTTCTTGCGTAACTTGTATTGTATAATCCACTTTATGGCAAGAGGATATGGCCTTTCCTTTGATGACTTTCTGCAGACACATTAAAAAAAAAGGTATATAAAAATGTTAAAAATTTATGTTGGCGCTGAAGCATTTAATCAAGGTAATGTGATTTTGACTGGAAATCCTGACAAAATATTTCTTTGAAAATGCATCGTCATTCATCAGGTTTGTTCAGAAGTTTGTTTTACTGGAATAAGCCCTAAAATGGTTTCTTGCAACTTTTTAGTCTGCTGTCAGGTCAGCTTCCCCAGTAGTGTACAGATCTCTTGTAGAAAGAGCTTGTATTTCATACATGATTTTTACCAAAGAGGGCCCACTTCATAGTCTCCTGTCAAGTCAGTTTCCCCCAGAGTAAAGGTCTCCTGCAGACAGCTTGTATTTCATAATATAGGATTTTAACCCTATCATCAATGGACCCACTTCATAGTCTCCTGTCAAGTCAGTTTCCCCTAGAGTAGGGGTCTACTGCAGAAAGATCAATAACCTCATAGGATTGTCACCCTACATCAAAAGACCTACTTCATAGTCTCCTGTCAAGTCAGTTTTCCCCAGAGTAAAGGGTTTCTACCAACCTTACTGCCAACAGAACTTTTATCTCATATAGGATTGTAACAGTAGACCCACTTTATAGTCTCCTGTCAAGTCAGTTTCCCCTAAAGGCAGAAAGATCCATACCTCATAGGATTGTAACCCTATTATCAAAGGGCCTACTTCATAGTCTACCTGAGCCTGTCAATCCATATTATCTATGAGTGGAAGAGGTCTTAACTTCTGTCAACTTTTTATCCGCTGGAATGTGTGATGTCAGCGGTTCAGATGGTTTATGGTTTTGACGAATACAAATATTCTGCCTGAAGGACATTATTAAATGATTAGATTGTCCAGTGGGGGTGGGGTGGGGTGCGGTGCGGGGGGGGGGGGGGGGTACTGGAAGTAAACTTTGTATGTCACGATTATAAAATAATAAATCAAAGGGTAGTTGTCTTGTTGTTGAGCCAACTCTCTTTGGTTGTGTACATGCTTAGCTGTATATCCAGTGATGACTTCATCCATGTATACCCCCACCCCTAAATCATGTGATTATCACATTAAAACAAACTTGGAGCTCTTTTAATATATTTGTACGAAATTGGAAGAGACTGCTCAGTGACAAGTTTGCATATCTAGTAGTACTAGGTCTTTGTGAAGGTCCTACACTAACCAATGTACGCCTATGCTGTTGATGGTCATTTCTGCAGTATTTTTGTTGTAAACCACATCTGACAAAACAAACAAAATTCCAACCCACAAATATATTATGTCAGTTTTGATTATTACATGTTTTGTCCTATGAAGGTATTTCCAATCAACAATCACCACATTTTCCTGGTATGGTATTAAAGAATGAACATGCTGAGTGCAAATTCAACCACAAATCACAACTGAAGGGATGATATCAAATTATTTTAGCACAGTATTTTTCATTAGTTTCTGTTTTCCTATTTTGACACTTCTGCTGGTATTTTCATCTAACCTCAATTGCCACAAACTCCTGGGGCTGGTATGTCCTTGGACTCCAGAGCCCCTCAAACCTGACTCCATCTTGAATTGTAACTCTGTGTTTTGACACCAGCATGGCGCTGTAACTCAGTGTTTTGACAACGCCATGGCGCTGTCGACCCTGACTGTGAACGTCTGCAATGCAAAACTGATTTACACCTGCAGGTAGCCAGCTGTATATGTTAAAGGCAGGCCGCTCGGAGAGACCAGATTGGATTAAGGTTCAAATGAGAAACGTGTTGGCGCAACCACCCTGTGTGAACATGAAGCCTAGAACTGTTTTAAGAAACCAAAAGGTAGACATAAGTCAACACACTGTCTAATTATACAGCCAGGGCCTGTCCTTTGCATGCTCTATGGTCTAGTAAAGCGTGGTACACATGTACGCCATCGGTAACAACTTTATCTAGTTGACTTAAGAACTATTACTACTGTGTTTGTTTACTTGATGTAAGTTGACAAAAGTTCACATTTTGGTCATCAATCAATCTTCAAGAGAATAAGGACAGGGTCTGTAGATGGTCAGGCGGTAAAAAGCATATTGGTACCTGATGGGTTCAGCAATCAAAGCCAACTCAACATCTGAGAGACATTGCCTGCTCTGTGCATGATTTCTATAATGGAAGTGGTTTTCATTCATCTTGTATGTATGTGACTTTTGATTTTGTGACCAGGCCACAATTTCCAAACAGCTTGTACCAATTTTCTGCTGATGAAAACATTTCAAAGCTGACCAGTATAGACAGTAAATGCCTAGTCAAGTAACCATTACAGGCAAGCAGAATTGTTAAGTGCTTAGCAGTATGTGTTTGCTTTAGAAACTCTTCAAAACTAAGTCCTATTTTCATTACAATTTTTGATCATTCATGAAGTGTAAGTTGCCATAGTTGTTGACTTCATCCTGTGTCTCCCCCAGTCATGTCAAATCTTATTATGTGGCTGTGAAGGAGATGAGATGTGACAATATAAGGGCTTCTTATTAAACCTTCCTGGGTCTGATATCAGTTACAGAACAGTCATCAATGGCTGTGCATTCTTGGATGGTGTGAGTGGCACACAAAACCCCAGGGGGTCAGTCTACCTCATAAATAGTCAAAAATATCTCTTGCCAGAAGTTCAGTGGCAACAACAGGAGAGGGAAAGGTAGCTGTATTGTGGTTACACTGGGAGGTTCGCGTGTCTTCAGTGTTGTATTTAGTTACGCTGTGAATGTCCCCTCCCACCAACTTTCAAACGAAAATATTCTGTGGTTTTTTTAGATCTGTGCTGGGATCAAAGAAATGCCATAGTTTTGGTACTTTTGACTGTTGGTGGGGGGTAGGTGTTGTTGGAATAAATTTATAGTTTTCGATCTTTTCAAAGATCGAAAACTGCAAAAATAGTTGATGGTGTTGGTGTTATTGCGTAATGAAATGCTTGCATCTTTAAGAAGAAAAAATTGTGTTTCCAATCCAAGATTCTCTCCGTCCGATAGGAGAATTGTTGAAATTAAACTTACATTCAGAATAACAGATTTTTTTTATTTATATATATTATTTTTATTGTGGTAATACCATGTGTTGTATCTACATTTGCCAAGTAGGAATAGTTTTTTTTCAAGTTCAGTGTGTCTTTCTTGAAGATGCAATGACCTATTCACGATAGCTGAATCATGTGATTAAAAATGACCATCTTGTGTATTCACTGTGGTAATTCTTCAAATTGACTCATGTCTAAATTTTCGAAACCGGGCTTGGGAAGGAAATGTGTTTTTTTTCTTGGTCTGGTTTTCTTGGACTAGAGGATACTCAATCATTTATTAGGACGAGGAAAGCTTGAGTCAGTTTCCTCTTTGATCCCCAGGTACCATCGGAAGTTGGACACTCATTCTTGTTGTTGTCCTTCCTGTATTGGCTTTCCTTGTGGTAGCAGGGGCAGTACTGACAACATCCCAGCCTTGAGCAAACGTTGTCAACTTCAGAAAGTTAGACCTCAAACCACAAACAAAATGGCAGACAATTCACTTAAACATCATGTGTAGCGATTTGAAACTATACAGTGAAGGTTCCATGTTTGTTTGTCCCTTTAAAAAAGAAAACAAGTTTTATGCTTTATCAGAAATTGTGTGCACATTTCAAATGGAGGTTTATTGTTATTGTATAAGCAATGGTGATTTTTGATATTTCCAAAGTTGATGGAAAGTTCGGACAGAAATATTTCTTTTTTAAAGGATTGGTATTAGTATGCACTTAAGAATTAATAGGCTTTCAATTTCTCTTGAGAATTGGTTCTGGTGTTAACCAGTAACCTTTCAGATGGAAATATTCCTTTGCAGGATTTATAAAATCAGTGAGTTTTCAGACTGAAATTAATTGGACCCCCAATCTTTGTATCATTTCAGATTGCTGACTTTGGCCTGTCTAGTAAGTTCGATCACAGCAGGTTGCTGGACACCTTCTGTGGAAGCCCACTCTACGCATCGCCAGAGATCATCAATGGATCCCCTTACCATGGACCAGAGGTAAGGAGTTAGCCTTTATTGTCTCCACATATCTGTAGAGCTGCTATCATGCATTCCTCTTAACACCAGAACACTCAGCCTACAGATCACAAAGCACAGTGTTGCCCCTTGTGGTAACTATGGGTGCTATTTACTCAGTCTCAACACGATACAATGTGCTTTATTTAATATGCCAATCTAAAAAGCAAACTTGGTAACAGAGAAACAGAGAAATCAAGTATCAAAACCATACTAGATTTCTGAAAATTTGCCTCTGCATTGCAGCATTGCAGGATTTTGTAACCATTTTGTGACTAAAGAAATTGTTGTTTCTCGTTTGCAATGAAAGTTTGCAAAGTGTTGTCAAAGAACAGATCCAGGTCCAGTAGGGTGACTTCACAGAATCCTCTTTGTGTTTGTGTGGTCATTCAATCTAGGTATTGTACACCACCACCTCCAAGCACAACAATACAATCTGTCAGTCAAGCTGTCACTTTACCTCAACGCAACCTGTAGCTGTAAACAGACCTAGTGTTAGCTAAAGGAAGACCTATCATTGGTTGAGAGTTTAACCTTAGAGACGGTAGTCTATGGAAGGGGTCAATTCTGTTTTATCATCTTGTCATCTTGTTTAAAGGGTTATGATACCTTTTTGTAGATCAGGTTTTTTGTCCATGACATGAATCCCTACTCACTGTGAATGAAGATGTATGTATTAGAAGTTTCAGCCTCATTAGTCGGCAAGTTTTTGAGAGAGAAAAAAAGTGAACAATGATTTCAGGAGGGTCGCATAAATCCGTTGTACATGCTTAAAATATTTTTGTGAAATTGTTTTACTCATTTCTAAAAAAGATACAGCACCTCAGTCTGTAAGATAAATTTTAAGAGAAGCTTTCTACCATCATTATCTTTAAACCGTAGTTGAATGTAAATCTGTGGACATTTTGTGTTATGTGTTGTGCAAAAAGTACACAAACCCTTTATTTGCATTCTTCTTTTTTTTGCCACTCAGGTTGATTGCTGGAGTCTGGGTGTGATTCTATACGCCATGGTATACAGGACAATGCCATTCCATGGAGCTGATTTCAATCAACTCAAGAAACAGATCGCCAAGGGCGACTTTGTTGAGCCTCCAGAATTATCAGGTAAGAAACGTAAACATCTCATGTCCATGTATTCTTGGAGACTAGCTTTTTAAAATGAAAAGATTATGATGTTGGAAAGAAAAAAAAGTTTAAATGAAAAATTCTCTCAGTTCATGTGTCAAGGATTTCCTGTTTCAGTATTGACATGCACTTGTAAAAAAGCATCACTCTATCCTCTATATCAGACCACATCTTCCTCCTGTTAAACTATAAGAGACCATACATTTCTGTATAATCATCACCATTTATATGCCAGACATTGCTAATCTTGTTGATTGCTAATCTTGTTGATTTTTTTGTATCAATATTTGCAGTTAAAATGCCAGGAAAATTAAAAAAGAAACAGAAATACATGGTTTTGTTTTGAGATGTATGCCTACACGGGGAAAAAATAAGAAAATGTCAATTCAGTCCCAAACCTTTTCTTTGACCCCAACGCTTGAGCAAAAGTTTGTCAAATAATGCTGCGGCTGTTCGTGGCCGCTCTGGGCATTTTGATATAAGCTGCTTGTGGTCGCTATGATCTCAGGGTTAGTTGTTTCACCTTATTTTTTCTTTTTCTTAGATGCATCTGATTTGATTCATCGCATGTTGACCGTCGACCCAAAGAAGCGGATCCCGATTGAGGGGATCATAAACCACCCCTGGGTCAGGGACAGAGGTTCACATCCACGCAGGAAAAGCCAAGATGTCGTCCGCCTCAGACAAACAGAGATCCTCTCACAATCTGTGAAGTCATCAGTGGAATACACCCGTCCTGTGGTCTCAACCACATCACAAGAAACAGCTAAGAAGCCACTTGCTAGCATCCTTAAGAAAACTCAGAGAAGATCCTCACATAGTCCTCGTAGAGAGAATGCATCTTCTGAATCTACTTGTCTGCTTGAGGAAAAGAAAGCAACCAGTGGACCAAAGAAAGAGCAGAATGAAACAACGGAGCCAGTCAAGAAGGGGATCTTGAAGAGACGGGCTAAGGATAGTGGTGGAGATAGTGGATTAGAGATCAACGAGTCTGGACAGAATAAGAGTGGTGGCAGCTTAGATTCAACCACTGGGGATCAGGATAAAGATGTGATATTAAGAGAGAAGAATAAAAGAGATTCAGGGATCGATCAGGACTTGTCTTGCTGCGTCAGTGAAACTTCTTCTACTCAGTATGAAACATGTAAACTCAGAGTCAAACCAAGACTCCACTTCAGCAATATCAGCAAACGTCACTCACGGGGAAAATACTCAAGAGTCACGCAGGTCTGGGAGTCTATCTACACCGCTTCTCAGTCACAAGAAACGGCCATCCAAATACCCCCGCCACAAAATGGCACAACCCTGGCAACTCTCAAACATGATAACTCAACTTCTAGCAACGAGGACATTTTAGAAATCTTAGACTCGCCCGCTCTCCGGACGCCCACAGTCAAGAAACAGTTTCAATATCTTGTGGAGGAGACAAAGTCATTGACGGTGGATGTTGAACATTCTTTGAGTGTCGATGTAGCCGAGGATGACAACTATACAAGGGATGAACTTGTGAGTGCAATGGATGATGAACTCTTGGAGGTTTATCAAAAAGCTCTTAAAATATCACAGGCTTTCAAGTGAGCAGTGATAACCTATTTTTTTAAATGACAACTTTCCCTTTAATTATCTCAATTTGTGCTGCCGTTAAGAAACACATTTTGTACTCGGACATGTTTTTGTAAGACTTTTTCTGGGACAATGTACTTTGCAACTCAAATCTAGAACTAGTTATCAAATAATATAATTGTTTTTACCCAGAAAATTATTTGGAAAAGAAATTAAACAACATCAAAAGAAAGATGTTGAAAAATGTTTTTATTTATTAAGTATTTAACACTCCTTCACTGCCCAATTTGTTTGACTTCCAATAAAAAGATTTTGGAATAAAAATAAGAAAGGATGAAGCGTAGAATAAAATATTGAAGCTCTATACAGAGGAGTAATATTAATTTGGATAAATTGGAATTATCTGTAGTTAGAATTTATCTCAACAGTCTGTTTGAAAAATAAAATCAGGATTGTAGAAACATAAATTATTCAGTAAAACCAAGGAAACAGGACATGGATAAATGTCAGCCATGATCATAAAGCCATCAATCTCTCACCCATTTGGGAATCAGGTAAACACATAACAACATTCCTTCTAATGCTGTGATTTAAAGAGACAAGGTATGCACTCGGCATTACACCAACCTTCTTTCTATTTCACTTAGAGGTATATCACCATAGTCAAATCTTCCTTCCCTCCAAACCATGGATGTGCTTGTACAGCATTATAATTCAAACTCAGTATTTAACAAACCCTCCTATATTCCCCACCCATATTTAAAATATCAGTATAATAATTTAAACAATGTCATAATTATTTTCCTTACGTCGTATAAGCTCCCCCCCCCCCCCATATTTAAATCAGCAGTAAAATTATTTAAAGGCAGTGGACACTATTGGTAATTACTCAAAATATTTATTAGCATTAAAAACTTACTTGATAGCGAGTAATGGGGAAAGGTTGATAGTAAAAAACAGTGTGAGAAACGGCTCCCTCTGAAGTGCCATAGTTTTCGAGAAAGAAGTAATTTTCCACGAATTTGATTTCGAGACCTCAGATTTTGAACTTGAGGTCTCGAAATCAACCATCTAAAATCACACAACTTCATGTGACAAGGGTTATAGTTCTTTTATTATTATCTCGCAACTTTGATGACCGATTGAGCTCAAATTTTACAGGTTTGTTATTTTATGCATATGTTGAGATACACCAACTGTGTAGGCTAGTCTTTGACAATTACCAATAGTGTCCACTGCCTTTAAACAATGTCATATTGTACTCTTTAATCGAAACTCCTGATGGTTAATTGACATCTGTAGTCAAGGATGGCATAATAAGACATGAATGTTCTCTTTAAGGTGATGTAAGATTCCATGGGTCTGACCATGGCTCTTGGCAGGCTCTAGGTGTGATGTTGTCGTGAGTAGGTTTTAACCTTGTGAGGAATTATATGCACATGTCATAAAGCCACCAATCTAGCAGATGCGTAGATAGGGAGTGCAGACATATTAGTAGAAAAGACAACCATCTATCATTTGGGGGAGGGGGGATAAACTTCATGGTACTGCATGTTTACAGTAGATCTAGATGGCAAATCAATGATTCCTTAACAGCTTGTTCCACTGGTTAGAAAGGAAAATTTATATGAGATGCATTCAAGCTAAATGAATCCTTTGTTTGAAACACCATTATGGATAAACAAGATCTACATATAGGCCAACAATTCAATTTTGTCAGTTTGTTTATTATTTTTATTTGCTGCCAAAATGTTTCTTATTCAATAATGCCAACTTCCTTACTGATGAGTAACATTAAGCACTGGGTTAAATCTAGTATTGAAGGAAATTTGTGCCGTAGTACCCTTTTCTCAAAAGACAACTCAACTTTAAACCACTTTATAATCTCAGTTTCATTGGCTCGCATCTCTCGGTGTTTCTTCTGTCACAACTTTTGAACCAAAAGTGGTATTAACATGGGTCTTAATAGCATTTAAGCATAGATAATGCTCTTTTCAAATGAATAAAAATGGTCGCATCCACAAATGACTAATTTTGCTTGAGGAAATCACATAATGGTAAACAGTTCAATTTGATCAAGATTGCTACCAACTGTTTTCCGTCAACTTGAATAGACTTCCATAGGTTTTTTACAGAACATTGTGTATGATATTTGCATGTATGTCAGGTTGAATTCGATAGCATGTAAACATTATTAGCACTACATTGTAGTTCATTTCATCTCAATTTATCCAAATGAACTCCTTGATGACAAAACCTCCTGTGCAATTCTAGTGGATTATTTACCCGATGTCTGATATGGAATTAGTGCATTGTTCGTGTACCCAAAACAGTCCAGGCATATCAATTTTTTTTCTTTTAAAGGTAGTTGTGTTTTATTTTTTATTATAGCTTTTAGATAAGGTATTGTCATATTGTTTACATATAATAATTATGTATAAGTTTGAATAATTATATGTAAATTGTATCAGTACAAAATTCTTTAACTTTAGTTATTTATTTTTGTCCAAGTTCTGTTTCATTGGTTATTACTGATGGCCCATAATTAACTACACTGCAATAATAGACCAATCACACAAAATTACGCACACTGTACAAATTGATTATTGTGGGGTTTTTTTTGCCACAGAACAACTAGCTCTCAGTGGTCTCTCTAAAATTATTGCATTATTTACTATTTTGATATAGTATTTTCTTTTAATATTGTGGCTCAACTATTAGAAAATAAATTATTAGCTACCTATTGAATGCCAATGCTACAAATTTTGCAAGTCTTTAAACAACTACATGTATGTACCATAACGAACATCTCAGTTTTTTTTTCTTCTATATTTCTTTTTTCACTTTGCAATTGGTTTATGACAAATCTCTTTTTTTTATTAGAAGAGAGCAATGGGAAATATTACTTTTTCAAGATTCTTATGAAAACCTTTTTCTTAAGTTCCACAATCTGTGTGTAATGTTTGGTATTTAGAGCTCAACTTTCTTAGATTAGTGCTGAACTATTTGCTTTATTTGCAATAAAACTAGTGTCTCTAAAAGTCTTGTATAGCAAGATCTTTCCAGAACATACTTAAAAATAACAGCTTTGTGAGTTGCATGATCAAATATTCCAAACTGTCCACGTCTGGAGTTTGAAATACGTAATGCCGAGTTGGAATAATAAACTGTGCTTGTTAGAGCCAGTTGGCATAAAAAGGTTTCAATTGGTATCATGAAGACGTCATGCTGCCTTGTGACATTTGAAAAGTATACAAGTAACCGTTGATCATGTGAAGATGGGATGAGGGTGCGAGGGCATAAAAATGTCATGGACAGTTATTGATATGAAACTATTTACATTGCCTCAGCAGACTGTAATGAATCAAGGCTAGTGTACATTGCGCTGGGTTGGTCGAAAACGAGATCTGTGGCACACAACAGCTGTTATTGAAGCGTGTCTAGTAAAACTATTTCTGTAACATTCAAAGACTTCCACATTTGGGCAAAACTAACTAAAAAAACAGTTATTTATTTTCTTGCCATTTGTATAAAAGGGAAAATGTTTTAGTGATCATGTGGCATCGGTTAGGCTATGTGGCACAATGTTGAATTGCATTCCTTGTATAAATTAACATGCATATTTCTTAAGTCTGGTTATAATTACTCAACTAAAACTGTGGCTGCTTAGTGCACAGCATACTTTAGTTTTCTTGTCCTGTATGTGTGAACTTAGTCTGACCTCTCGACGTAACAACAACTTGAGGAAAGACAATCGCATGACCCGTGTCATGGAATACAAGTGTAAATTATGGAAAGTATTTATTTTAAAAGAAATCTTGGTCAAACCTTTTTTAATCCCTCCATGTAGCTTAAACAATCTAGTCTTCATTTAGATCCATTATAATACAAGTACAGTCGCCATTTAAAATGATACTCTTTTTCTTTTAAATCTTTGGCTGGTTTCCAAAGACTTATACTCGGTAACCATGTACATGTATGTAGTTTTCACTATTCATTTACTTTATTCCGATTGGAACTGGAACAGAATGTTTCAGTTTTGTGTTATTTAAATAACTGAATATGCAAGTGTTGTATTTCTTTGAATAAATAATTCCTATTTAATGAGATCAACATTGTATGAGTGATTGTCTTTTCATTGGTTCAACATTTATTGTATTATGGTAGTTAGAGCAAGAAACGATCAATTTTCATTTCAGTTGTCAGTATGTGGGTTCGAATCCCGGTCATGACACTGGTGCCCTTGATACATAACCATTATTGCTTCGTAAAAAAGTTGGGAAGGTAGCGCATACCCATACGTACATCCTTGCAGACTGTAAAGGAGTAACCCTACATCGGCCCCAGGAGTAGGTGACTTTAGGGACTTATCGTTTTCGACGACGGATTGGTTCTGCGACGGTAAAGATGACATTTGGCGTCATCTGCGCATGCGTCGGCTTTGAGGACGGTGGTCCCTCAATTTCTACGACAGTACTTGGGATGAATCTTCGTTGTGCTGAAAACGACAACGTTTAGCTGAACAACCGTTGCAGAACCATCTGTCGTCGAAAACAAAAAGTCCCTAATATGCCCCTTGTGACAGTCGATTTGGGTTGGTAGCCCAAATCCGTTACATGTTTAAGTGTAGCCCTCACCTTAAAGTCTTAAAGTGGCTGTCTGGCCATGTCATGCTAGACATAATCTCATATAAAAATAACCCCCAAACAACCCCAAAACACAAACTATTAACTTCAAAGGAACAGTTTCATCGGGTCATGAACCAATTACAGCCAAGGTAAAGGCTGCCATAGACGAGGTCAAACACAACTCCCAGCAAAGGATGGGTCTTGTTCTAAGTTTGGTTTGAACTTGTGAATGAATGAGAGATGTATCTCTGAAGTCTTGTTGAAATAATAATCTAATGGATCTTTTTATTCAAGTAATTTTTTAATCACAGAACTCCAGATTTCAAATGGGGGCTTCGGTGGAGAACGGACATCAAGGGGGGGGGGGGCACGTGCCCCCTGTATGTAGTAACGCTACTGAACCATTGACTCTACAATTGGAATGCACAGATATGTAGGCATTGTGACACGGTAAACTAGTCTGGCCTGAACATCTGACGTCACACTTTGAGGCTCGTGAATTATGCTCGACAACTGCCTTGAGTAAGCATAGGGATCCTTACGGATGTATATTTGACCTTGCATTCATTTCACATGGCAATTCGCAGTCAAATCCTCAGTACAGTATTCTTTTAAAAGACAACATGCATGTACAACATGTGCATGTACAATACGTACAAAGATTATGTGCGCTGCATGCAGAAGACAGAACGTGCAGCTGACAAAATCACCTCTAACAAATCGAAACACATATATGGAAAGCTTACGTCACATCACGTTTAAACAATGAAATCATTGTATCAAATGAAATCATTGGGTCTGTAACACCAGTTCCTGTCTTTATCCTTGGAGATAAAAGATAGGGGACCAGTCTAAGACTTGTCATGCACCCTCATGTGCATTTAAGGCACTGGACACTATTGGTAATTACTCAAAATAATTGTTAGCATAAAAACTTACTTGGTAACAAGCAATGGAGAGCTGTTGATAGTATAAAACATAATGTAAAAACGGCTCCCTCTGAAGTAACATAGTTTCAAGAAAAAAAAACAAATTTTCCACTAAAATATTTGAATCTAATTTCGAGACCTCAGGCATCTGAAAGATTTCAAGCATCTGAAAGCACACAACTTCGTGTGACAAGGTTTTTTTTTCTTCCATTATTATCTCTGAACTTCAACGACCAATTGAGTTCAAATTTTCACAGGTTTGTTATTTTATGCATATGATGAGATACACCAAGTGAGAAGACTGGTCTATGACAATTACCAATAGTGTCCAGTGTCTTTAAGCCCCAGATGTCTAAACTTGTTTCATCAATAACCAGATTCAAACACACTACAGAGCTGCATATAGAAGCTTACACTTTATTAGTCACCCAAATCATGACTCAATTAAACTTTTTGTTTTTTGTAATTATTTTTTACATAAAAATCATAACATATTTTTTAATATATCAAATAATTCATGGTGACCATTCAATCTTTACTCATTGCCCTAGCAACACACACCCCAGATTATAACAAACCAACCTGACCACCAAACTACAAAGCCAGTCAAATAAAAAAAAAACATGCATTATCAACAAAACCCTATATTATTGATTTGTATTTACAAAATAGAGTTCAAATAAGTTTGGCATTCGAAGATGAATATTAAGAAGTCAGTCACAATTTACACTTAAATGTTACCACTACCACAAAGTTATAAAGTAAGATTAAAAACACATACATACAGACAGGTCATGTCACATGAGACAATTAACAGGCGACAAGACGAAGTCAATCTTCACAAAGAAAAAAAACCCTGAATTAAATCGTTCACATAATTTACATGGAGCTAGTAAGACACTAGTCACAAATTTCATCTTATGCAGCCAAAAATGTTCATATTTGCCTTATTTCATACAGCTAATATCAGCACAAAAAACTATAGCTATGCACAGGCAATATTTCTTAGCAGAAACTGGTTACCAGCCAAAAGTCCATACAGTTTACATTGTTGTGACTGGTGCCATACCCATTTTCTGCTTAGCAAAGACATTTGCTAAGCAGTATTTTCTGCTTAACAGCTTTATGAAATTGGACCCAGAGCAGTTAGTAAACCCCACACAATTTGCCTGTACAAATTGTCCTGGTGTAACAAGACCTTAACAGAATGGGCAACAGCCACACTAACAGCTGACGAACCTTTAAAGCACATTTGATCGTTAAACATTATTTGGTTGATCAAATTGGGGTCACAAATTCACATTAATTTAATGCTTGTTAACATTTAATTTTAATTAGTGATTATGTCCTATGTACATCTAGCAATCAAGGAGATTTTCAAATTAATCACTTCTTAATGAAAGCTTTCTTCTTGTTGTTGTTGTTTTTTTGTGTGTTTCTTTTTTGCAATCCACAACCAAGCAGAGCGTTGCCACATTTTATTACAACCAACCAGGGTTTCCAACCAAACTTTATTTATATAAAGCCCATTGCAGCGGCACACACTGGAGGCCCACTAGACAAGACTAGTTTTTGAGAAGGTAAAGTCGTTTTCTTCTTGAACCGCCTACAAGTTTAACTTGTTGACACTCCTTGTTATTGCATGTAACAATTACCCAGTAATCACCAACACATAGATACATCTACAGCATCCCCCCTAAACAAACAACGTTAAAATATGGATGCCAACAAGTTTAAAAGCCAACATGTCTTCCCAAACACAATAGGAATACATCAACTCCTCGATTATGTTACGAAGTCTAGACAGCAACCCAATATAAACTCGTTACAGCACAGATTTGAGCAATCATAAAATACATAGTTGCTTCTCGTTAATTCTTCACTTCAAACTATGTATTTTATGATTGCTCAATGCAGCATGAATGAAAAGTGTTACTGTTTACCAATTTCAAACACACAAATGATTTTACAAAGTATAAAACTTCCTAGCCGGAAGCTCAATGCAGCCGGCTTTTATCTCTATGTCTCTAAATTACGTTACTCTCGGATTGGTTAAACAGTCCTGGCAGGACCCACAGACACTCTGAGATGAGTCAGCAGCCACAGGCGAAGGAGACTCGCTGGAAGCGAAGACTCAGGCACCATCAGGGCATAATTTCATAGAGCTGCTAAAGCAGAAAAATGTGATGTACATTTTTCTACTAAGAACAAATATGCAGGATACCTGTTGAATTTTTTTTACATGTGACATGGTATTTTAGCTTTTAACCTTATCCTGGTAAGCATAATTATGTTGTGCTTAGCAACTATTTATGCTTTAGCAGCTCTATGAAATTTGGCCCCAATTGTAAAACGAATTGTTCTGAGTTCTCACACCATAAAATGTTATCATTGTGATTTACAGCTGTAACTGAATTCCACATTTGATTGTGGATTGTTGAAAGTGGCAACAGTAAATTTAAAATGTGTCTTTTTCACAAAAATACATTTTAAATATCAAAATCATACGTCTTTCTGTGATAATTTAGGTCAGAACAAATAAAATGTTAATGATCATATCAAGCTTCTGTCAAAACCAGAAGTCCCATTAAATGATTTTTTTTTTTTAAATTATTAAGTGTGGAAGCCCAGTAAGGAGAAAAAACCAATGTGTATTGACACTTATCAGACGATAATTGCAATGGGTATAATCGTTGTGAATTCCTTGGGGTGAAACTAAGCATCCACCATTTTTACACAACATGAGGGACAAGGCTTCAAATATCTACTGGGGTATTATGATCAATCTGTCTTATTCTCTGGTTTATTAATGGGGGCTACTGCCTGACCTGGGCGTTCATCACCAACTCATCTTTTTGAGATGCATGCTCTCTCTCGCAAGCTCCTTCAGACTCGGTGTCAATAGGAGACTTTGGAATGTTAGGTGGCAGCAGACTTACCAGGTTAATTTCCATTGTTTACTTCATTCAGAGCATTCGCGCATTACCGAGAACAATGGATTTTACCTGGTAAGTCTGCTGCCATCTAGCGTCCCCAAAACGCCCCACTGAAAACCTTCATAACTGATCTTTTTCCAAGATGTTAAGTTTTAAAAAGATGCCAACATAAAGCTTTTGAGTTCAGATCTTCTTCATCATTGAACGTGCAGTAATTGTTTCATGTTAAGATTAAAGGCTTTGCCAATACTGATGACTAAATCATGGTGTGACAAGGTAACTCAACACCCACATGATCTAATCTTACGTCATAAAGTACATGATGTCACAGTCATTTTGATTTTTGCCTTTGCATGAAGCATGAACAAGCTCGACACCAATGTCTTTATCAGAAGATATTCAAACCATGGCCTGTTTATTCAACTTAGTCAATATAACAATATACCATTCCGTTTATATGAACATTACAAGGTAAAATAGCCTTTAAAACAAAATGCATACTTATTGATCGGGCCCCCTTTCAAGTGTTACAGCATCAAATTTTGTTTACTAAAATTAATATTATTGCTTACTGATATCATCTTAACAAGAAACCACACAACTGAAAGACAATTAACTCTGGATTCTAACTCTACATTACATTTTATCTCGCAAACAGAAAAGGAGATAACACGACGAAGATTAAAAAGAAAACCACAGAGAGCGAAGTCAGACTTGGTCTGTATATGCAACATAAGTGACAAAAACAAGAAATTTACATCTTTTTTGGGGGGAATATACAGCCAAATTAGTAAAAATTATTGTTGTTTTTTTGCTTTTTTTTTTACAATCGGTGGTTGCTACATGACTACATGACTACAAGCTAAATTGTCGCAACATAATTATAATTCTTGTCAAAATACACTCATTACAAAGCCGGTATACACCTAGGGTAAACTTCCAACAAGTATTTATACAATTTTAAGAACACAATTCATTTACTTGTGATTTTAACAACTTTGAAAACGCATTGATTCAAAAAATTGCTCTTTGGTTTCAAGAAGCTAAACATTGGCGCCTGTTGTGAACCATGAAACCATATGTCCATAGAAGTTATTTAACATAAAATAAAAATATTTAGTAGTCGGACGCTTCCGCCCTAGCAGACTCTTTCTCGAAAGAGACTTTGAGAACGACTCTGCTAGGGTCGAAACATCAGGCCGTTAACTATTTATTTTATACACCATAGGTTCTGCTTGTTCAGTATGCAGTTTGCAACGGCTAATTCAATTTTTCTCACGATTACCCAGTTTTAGTTTGAATTGAAGAATCCCACTAATGTATACAGGCTTTATGATGACATGAAGGTTAAGATCAATCCATCATTAAGCATCAGCTACAACCACCTTATCAAACTTGATTTACTTCACATGTGAAATCACAGCTTGAGTTCAATTAGCTAGTAGGCAAACTACTCTAGTATCTAACACAGCATAAAACACTGTCTTCATATTAATATATAACAATTGCATCATCTCTGTAGAACTTTCAGAAAACGCCAACATCTTAGAGAAACCTCCTGAAAAAAACACCCCCAAACCCCTTTAAATCACACAATTAACTCTGTACATTGTTCCTATACGTATATATCAAGTACATATTTAATAATCGTCTTACTCTAATGATACAATAATGATTTCATTCCGTAAAGTTAAGGCCTAGTTTATTTATTTATTTATTAGATTTGTTTAAAACTCTGCACGTTTGATATGCGGCTAAAACATTTTAATACAATACAAGGAATCAGGGAATGTCTATACACTGAAAGCTGTTTACCTAAAATGCAACTATTCACTTTTAAAATCTCTCTTATCTTTACTATTCACAGACTACAACTTTTTGATTTGAATTTATCCACTACTTAAGCACATTCAAATTTTCCAAAAATAAATTCAGCAAAATTTAACTCTGAAAATGTTCATGTACTCAAAAAATAAAGGCCCAAAAATATCTTGGATAGAAAATTTCGCATGAGCTTTGTGAAAACAAAAGTGTGCATTAGTGAAAACTATATATTAATTGAGAGAGAAAAATGACGGATGTTCAAGAACTTATAAGCCGACTGAGAGACTTTGCTTAAGTCAAAATCCCTGAACCCTGAGGGTGGTCGATGGATTCGATGAAGCTTCAATGAAAAGTATTTCTGTAGTGTATGTCAGTTTAAACGCTATTTTGAAGCTATGAATTAGTCTAAGAATTCAACTAGATATTAACACAGGTTTATAGTGTAAAAATAATGAATGGATCAATATTTTAATGCTAGAAGAGTTAACCCTAGCAGAGGCTTCCTTCAAGAAATACTCTGCTAGGGTTGAAGCGTCAGGTCATTCCACTATTTCTTACATTTATACCATTGGGTAATTTTGGTTGGTGAGCAGTTTGAAACAGCTAATTCTGTTTATCTTCCAGTACGCGCATATCCACCAATCAGATGCTCGAACTACTAAGGGGATAAAAACATATATCACTACTTCCTCTGTTTTTATCACACAGTGTGTATTGTGAGTGTCAATGCGTCCCGCTCCGTATACGGACAGTGCAAAAATTACATTTATAAACTTTAGTGCATGCATGCTGTTCGTCGCGAAACAACGTTCTGAAATTTTAAACTATGCGCCTTGCATGTGAGACTGGAAGATAAATTTGTTATATGTAGAATACGAAAAAATATAGCCCGTCTGCGTCCCATATCAAACAAGGGTTGGATTTGGGACGCAGAAGCGCTATATTTTTCCGTATTCCACTCGCCCTTGTGTGATCACTTATATTATAGCATTGGCTTACTGTATCAATCCATTGTTATATATTTTTATTTTGTTCTACAATAGATTGTAGCATCAACACAGCATCCCGTACCAAGTTTATATTTTGTGAGAAGTGTTGCTTGTTATGTTCTTATTTTGTCAATACTTCTATGCCATGGATTATGCAGATATCAGTATACTAGTTTTACAGTTTTTTAAACCATTTGGGGAAAAAATCAAACAAGCAGATATGATGGAAATACAATAAGTCTCAAAATGGAGAGATATTGCATTGTCTTTAGAAAGATTTCCAACGATTTGGGGGTTAACGAAGAAGCATTAATCAAACCGGGATATGAACCTGCTACCTCTAGGTTTTCACCCTATTATGTAGTATGTTACTAACGATTCTAAACATACAAGTCAAGAAATAACATGACCGTTGATCGTCGAGCCTATACCTACATCACAAGTCTTCTAGTGCTATAAGTTCATGTCAACCTACAGAAATAGACCACCATTTAGAAAATGCAACCATTCTAACATTTCAGATTGACTTCTTGGATATAAAAATTATGTAACACTCTGAGCAAACACTGTGAGATGTAAGTCTGACATTAAACTGAATTTACACAATCACTCCATTTTATAAATTGTAGCGTTTTCTAATCCAAACCAGCACCATCACGACAGACTACTTCTGCACTGCCTTGAACTGATTATGTCATCATTTTTCAGCATAAAAGTAAATTACAAGTCGTTATTCAGAATTTGTTCACCAAATAAACCATTGAGTCACAAAAACACTGAGAGAAATTGACTGAATTATTAAATACAATGACACAGACTATGACAATTCAAATAAGTGACACAGTCACCAACTAACCATAACACTAAACAGAAATTCACAGTCATTACATGGCCGACACTGAATAACAGTGTCACTGAACGACTATTCCAATAGGTGACACTATCACCAACTAACACCGTCACCAAGAAGTCATTAAATGGCTCTGACACTAAGTGACAGTAGGTGACTAAACTTACACATGGATGTTTGATTATGGAGAAAAATACAACTAAACCTACTGGGACTTCAGTCCTATTCACCGTCCGTCCGTCATAACCGTAGAATGTTTCTGTGTAGTCCACTGTCATCGTAGCAGAATGTGGTTGTCCTAATCCAAGCTGCCATTCTACACCAATGCCTGTACATCAACCCTTCTTGATCAAACAAGAGTCCACTGAGAGTTTCCAACTGACTCCCTCTTAGTTGATTCCAGTTGCAACCAGTTAATTCCAGTTGCAACCAGTTGATTCCAGTAGTACCCAGATGATTCCAGTTGCAACCAGTTGATTCCAATTGCAACCAGGTTTTTTTCCCAGTTGCAACCAGTTGATTCCAGTTGCAACCAGTTGATTCCAGTTGCAGGTTGTTGTAAACTGAATATAGATACATGGACTTGAAGAACATTCTAGTCTAGTTTCAGTTTGTTCCATGATGATTCATCCCTCCTTTGGCATGATTAGGGTCAAAATATCTATCAGATATAGAACAATAAAAGTATCAACAATTGACCTAAAACTTCAATATTTTGAAAATTAAGCCTTAAAAGCTTTGACATTTTTTTTTTTCATTTTTTTTCTTTTCACAAAGTTATATAAATTAGTTTATTTAACAAAACGTTTGGAAACACAATTTGAAGAAAAGAAAAAAAAATCAATAAAAAAACTATGGTGAACAAATTAATAATGTGATGAAACGAAATGATTAAAGTTGCATTTAGCTTGATGAAATTGGAGACCAGACTGCTTGGTTCATTCACTGATACATAATATAAAACCTACCTATTTCTTATAAGGTGTTGTTGAGATCTTCACACAGCTTGTCAAACTTTTCAGCAAGATTGTTGTACTCATTCTCCTCTAGGGCCTCCACAATCTAAGAAAACAAACACCAAGAAATCAATCTTAATCAATTCAATTCTATTAATTAAATTAACATTTCTTTAAAGGAAGTGGACACTATTGGTAACAACTCAATATAATTTTTAGCATAAAAACTTACTTGGTAACGAGTAATGGGGAGAGGTTGATAGTATAAAACATTGTGAGAAATGGCTCTCTCTGAAGTGACTTAGTTTTCAAGAAAGAAGCAATTTTCCAAGAAATTTGATTTAGAGACCTCGGATTTAGAATTTGAGGTCTCGAAACCAACCATCTGAAAGCACACAACTTCGTGTGACCAGGGTGCGACAAGGGTGTTTTTTCTTTTCATTAATATCTCGCAACTTTGAAGACCAATTGAGCTCAAATTTTCACAGGTTTATCATTTTATGCATATGTTGAGATACACCAAGTGAGAAGACTGGTCTTAGACAATTACCAAAGGTGTCCACTGTCCAGTGTCTTCAACACAAGATATTTAAAATACAAATTCATTTACTAAGACGGATGTACAAAACAATCTTTGGTCTAATGCCCCAAAACTTATTACTAAAAACAAATTGCTACACTTTCAAGATGTTTAAATTTCAGAAGCACTGACTGGCTACACATTGAATGGAAACTTACCGGTCTCTTGTACGGTTGTGCATAGTTGAAGTATAACTCATTGAGGGCGCTCTTTGAGTGGAAGTCGTACTGATGCCTAACGGAATGTTCAGCTAGCATTGCACTCATGTCTTGATCACTGACAGCCGGATAGTTCTTGATATCATTGTAATAGCTGTCACAAAAAAAAAAGGCAAACAAAATAGAATTAGCTGTTACCAACCAAAATAAATTTTGGGCTTACGTTTAGACCCTAGCAGAGTCTTTCAAGCAGGGGCAATGTTTACAGGCAATTTGCAGGCAACCATCTGCACTGCATGTAAAAGGATTTGGGTACTTTTCAAAATGTCTACAGATTTATATTAAACTCACAGGATTTGACGATAATGATAGTAGAAAGCTTCCCTTCAAATATTTCTAACTAAGGTTTTGTAGTTTTTGAGAAATGAGTAAAACTAGTCACAAAATAATTTTAACATGTAAAATCCCATTAACCAGTTATGATATTATACCATAATCATAGCATAACTGGTTAATACAGTTTTACATGCTAAAACTGAGACAATTTTGTTTTAAACTCATTTCTCAAAAACTACAGCACCTCAGTAAGTAAAATTTCAAGGGAAGCTTTCTACTATCATTATCTTCAAACTGTGAAAGTTTTATATAAATCTGTGGACATTGTGTTTTGTGTTAGGAACAAATACATAGACCCTTCGGTAGTATACAGCAGACATTTTTCTAATACTACCTTACTGTCCCCAAGACAATTATGTGGAAATTAACACGTGAATGTTTTTTTTCTTCTCTTTTTTTGAGATTTCCTGGAACTTATTGCCTGTGCAGTGCCTTAAGGCCAAGTAAAAAAGATACATGTTTAGCGTCCCCGCCCGCTTCCTTTTTAGAGGCCGCCTCCTTTTATAGTTTATTTTTTATGTACATTTTTTTTTAATGAAAAAGGTTATTTTAAACGATCCCAGCTAAAACAATATGAATGTCTGGTCTGAATGTCTTGTTCAAAATATTTCATTTATGTATTGTGTGTTTGAGCAGTAGAAAAAAAACAATGGATATTTGACATTTTAAAAAGAATGGAGGCCATCTTGAAATAAAAAATGTAAAGCCCCTCCTCCTTCCCTTTTTTGGAGAAACCCGGACGCTAAACATGTTTCTTTTTTTACTGGGCCTAACACTGATATAAAGTGATAGTACATTTTCAATGAATGTTGTAATTACCTAGAGACCCATGCCTTGTAGCGAGGTATGTCTTTGGCATACAGTAGTCTACTGGAGGGAGAATCCTTAGTCAAAGGGTGGTCAGAGACTGAACATGAGTCCATTAGAGTCTGACCAATGATTGACAGGCAGGCATCCACCGTCTCCGACTTGTAGATATCAAAGATGATATCGGGATTCTTGATGAGATTCACCCAGAAACGCAATGGAAGACTACAAGGGAAGAAAAGTCAATCAGAACAGATTAGTATCACAATTCAGTACAAAAGCGTGTTATACATGAGATAGTTAGATGTAGATAGCTTAGTTTATGGCCAAATTACCGTAAAAATTACAATTTATACAAAAAAAAATAGTTTACATAAAAAAAATATACCAACTATACATGACTTAATGAGTAGGCCTATCAGGCAGAGTGTTCTAGTGATTCTGGCATTGTAAGATAAGGGGTTTGGCTTCCACTCCTGGCACCTCTGGGCCCAATTTCGTGGGGCTGCTTAATGCTTAGCAATTTTCTGCTAAGCAGAAATAAGCAGCATACCAGTCCCAAATTGCACATGTGACTTGGCTGCTTGGCTGGTAACCTTCTTCTGCTGAGCATAATTTTGTTGTGCTTAGCTAACTTGTTTGTGCTTCAGCAGCTCTATGAAATTGGGCCCTGTTTATAAGTAAGACACTTAAAAATCATTGCTTTGTCATTTTGACAAGGACATAAAGCTACGGGTCATGTATGTTGTTTAATGCCCAATAAAGAACCTAGTGCACTTGTTTTTAAGAGAAGGGGCTTGCTCCTGTGTTACTGCTATGGTCTTTCAGCAATATGTGCCTCCTCACATTGTAGGCCTATTCCCTTTCTTAATTAATTAAATAATATATCTTTTTAAATCTAAAAACACAAAACATGATCATAGTATCACATTGTTTATACTCAAAATGACAAAATAGAACACCAAGTATTACAAAGACAATAAATTAACAAAAATCTGGATCAGCCAGATTAAAAAAAAACAATCCAATATTATCACTCTGATAAAAACACAAAATAGAAAAAGTATCTCATACAGCACTGATCTCATAGAAATATAAACTAGCAAAAGCATATGATAAAAATATATACCAACAAAGGTATAGGATAGAAATATAAAATAGCAAAAGTGTCTGCTAAAATATAAAGTAGCAAAGGTAAAAGTTACCATAATGAAGAATTACAAGATATGTAATATGCAATAAAAAATGAAAAAAAAAAAAAAAAAAACATACATTAATACAAATTTATAAATACACCGAAAACTGGAATTGATTGAGATTGAAAACTAAGACAAAACAAATTAAGATACAATGAAATCAGCGAGCTGCCAACATTTGCATCTTGTAATCATGGAGATCTTGTACAACAATCAGGAAAATATTTAGCATTCATCCAACAAGATTCAATAATCAGGGAGATTTTAAATTTTGATCATCAGAACGTGGACAGATTTTTGTTGTTGGTGGGGACTGTCTGCAGAATCAGGGAGAGTTAAGAGCTCTGTATACATGTAAATGCACATTCATGATTCATCAGATTATACAATAATGTACAATAATGCACATTGGTTAATTTATGCACATTGGTAAAACCATTAAAAGATAACAGCAAGAGCAATAAAAATACAGAGGAAGAAAAGAGAACCAGCTGAAGCCCGAAGGATTGCCTAAAAAGAATCAAAGCTCCTGTCAATATGCTCTCCTCTCCAGCATGTCGAATAACAAACTTAACAGCAATAAAAAGTATTAGAAATGACTATTTAAACACACAAGATCAAAACAAGATTGAAACATACATGACAAATTCTGTTAAAATTAGATGATGGGGAAGAAGAAAAAAAAAAGAAAGAAAAAAAAACACCCCAAAACAAATTGTGTCATCTAATGTGGGAATGGGGGGAGGGGTGTCATAGATTACCTGTTGCTCTTCCATGAATGCACAACTTCTTCTTGGTTTGGGATGCAATGATGTCTTGCTTGGTCATCTAAGAAATCAAATAAGTACTTGATGCAGAGGGGGAGTGTATTACTACGGTGATTGACACTGAAGATCATCTCAAACAACTCATCTATATAGGACTGCAACACACCCTGTGGAGAAACAAAAACACAAAATGCTCAATGTTTGTTATTTTTTTTAATTTCTTATATAAGAGCCACTGTGTATAATAGATGGATTGCAGATGACGTCATTGACCACCATCTTTGATGTAAAACATCGGAAAAGTGCACGGGTGTATGCGCTGCGCACGACTCTCAGCCAATGGTAGCCTTTCACGCGTGCACATTTCATCAACAAAAGGCAGCCAATGCAAGGGTTTATAGCCAAATCAGAAAATAACACATGTGGTCATGTTGTAGGCAAATCAACAGGGCCCAATTTCATGGCTCTGCTTACCGCCCAATTCTGCGCTTACGATCACGATTCCCCGCTTACGTGCAAGTGCCGAATTTCTGCGCTAGCCTTGTAAGCGTAGAATGTCTAGTAACGTGGAGTACGCAAATTCGTCGCTAACCCCTGAAATACGCTTGCCGTAAGCACAGAATTCCCTGCTTCCGTAAGCGCCGATTCTGTGCTTACAGTAAGCAGAGCCATGAAATCAGGCCCATGTGCACTGCTGTTCATAATAGAAAAAGTTCCTATACATGTGTATACGCAGAAGGAATACAAATTGAAAAACTGTGCAGATGTTTAACTATACATGAACTACAAAAGATACATAGAAATATCAGTCTAAAGTAGTTTCAGTAACGTTTACCATTTAGAAGAGTCGATTTCACAAAGCACTTAAGATTCATCTAAAGATGAGTTGTCAGCATTATCATAGTGATTTGTATTGGAACATAAAAGATCTTGTTTAACTTTTTGTGAAATCATGCCCAAATTCTTCTTGATTTGTTAAACCTTTTTAGCAAACATTTTCATTTAAAAAACAACTATTTTACACTCTCTGTAATAAATGCTCAATGAGGTTGTTCAATAAGACGAATGAATGAATAAAAAACCAAAATACATAAAAATTGCTGAACTAACCTTGGTGGTTAATAATCGGGGCAGATAGATCTCAGCCAACATCTTGTGGTCTTTGTCACCAGATTTATGATATTCCGAATCTGATTGTTTGACTAAATGCCAGAGTTTAGCGCCATTTATATCCGTGTCTGCTGCCAGCATGGGTGTTGTCATCGAGCGGGCAGGGCTATTGGCTGCAGGCAAGCTCACTAAAGAAGAAATGTAAAAACACAAATATAGGATATCACAAATACTTCAACAATAAAGACCAGCATGAATGATAACAGCAACACTTGTGTGAGTTAAAAAGGAAAATAAATAACAACAAAAAATGTACAATATATGTTAATTGTAAAGATAATTTAACATACCATATTTGCTATGTACGTATGCAAGATGGTAAAAGAGAAAAATTCTATACCCCAAATTACAGGTCACTAGTGAGGAAGTGTTCATGGAGGCCAATATGAGAAATCATTTACAAACCTCTGAGGTCAGAAGGAACTTCGCTCCAGGAGTCATAAATGTGATTACAAAATGTGTGCCATAAAATGTCAGTATTACATGTACACTTATTGGGAATGAGGGTAAGGGAATCAAAAAAATTTAAAAATGTGGAGATCAGTGTTACGGAAATTGACCATAGCATTTAATAAAGTCAGACATGCGTGCGCGTATGTTTGGCGTGCGCGGCAGAGTTGTGCAGAAAGGCATTAGGGAGAGGCTCACGTGTTCCTGCTCACACGTGCGTCGTGGGTGGAGCCTAATGGATCCGTCAATTGCTGTCACAGAGGAAATCATTAGGGTCTTAAGACAAGGAGTCGAACAAAGGAGGATTCAAAACTTGAGGTCATTACACACTTGTGTGTATGTGTTGGTTCATAGGAGGAGGAGGGGGGGGGGGCTTTATAACTTACTGCCTCTAGAGTTTGAGAAAGCTGACATGGTGAAGCCCTGTTTTGGAACCAATGCTATTGTTGCACCATCTTTAATCTGTCAAATGAAGGAAATAATCAAGCTTATTAGTAATACAAACATTTGACCATGGAACTGAAACGTCAGAAAATGTTACGCTTGCAGTTACTGAAAGAGGTAATACACCAAGTGACGGAACCTTCGCTTGAATGGCCAAGTTTTTATCTTTCTGTTCATTTTATTAATTGTATTGTGTTGTAATTTATTCCGAAACTGGGACAAACCACTCTGGGATAATAATTAACAACAAATAGGGAAGAAGTCTAACAAAAAGCTAGGAGTATTAACTTGGTGGAAAAAAGGGGGGGGGGGAGGGAAAAAACTGGTTAAACCTAATCACACAGTTTGATTTCCTAAATAAAAAGATATATTTTTAGCACTGCAATTAGTAAGGTGCTTTGACAACTTACCCCAGAGTAATTCCGAAGCATATTGAGTCTTTTCCATTCTCCTTCTGTCTTGTCATCATCATCTTGAAGTAACATACGACCATCTTCTCCACTTCTCCACTCTGTTCAAACCATCAAAAAAAATACTTAGTCATTAAAAGCAATCATTGGTGAAGCATCTTCTAACCACACGGTCTCACTCAGCAAAGAAAACTTTGCAAAGTTAAACAAAGCAGAGCTGCCAACACTTGCATCTTGGAGATTTTGTACAACAATAGATAGATACAACTGTAGATGGATAGATACATGTACATATCATTTATGACCCACATTTAAAATAAAAAAAACGCAATACAATTTCCACGGTCAAATGGGTGGAAAACCAACGATATAATTTTATACAATATATAGGCATAGAGTACAACGAACAGTAAAAGTCTAACATTCAAATACAAAAAACCCCAATATGTTCAATGAAGATCAAAATACTACAAGTACCATAAAAAAATATAAGATACAGCACATCATAAGATAAAAAGACACAAACAAAGGATAAAAAGTACAGGAGATCTGGGGTTGACCGGCGAGCTCAGTAGGCTAGGGGAGGCAAAAAACACACTATAAATTAATGCCCCTCTGAGCGGTAACTTTAAAAGCATGAATACTGTTGGGAACCAATGATTGTCTGGAGCGACAAATGGAGGTCCGTGAGACACGGAGACGGATACCTGTGACCTATTGAGTAAAAAACAACTGTGTGAAGGAAGGGTATGAGAGGTTATGCATTTATTTATGAAATTTGAACAAAACCTGTTCATCATGGAGAAAACTTATACAGGAAAGATTTTTATGAATCGGGGAGACATTAAGAAATACATTAAACATAATAAATTAAAAGTCCCCACAATCAGGGAGATTTTCAACTTGTTCATCAGAACATGGAAAGATTGGTTTTAATTTCAGGGAAACTTTCTGCAGAATTATGGAGAGTAGGTAAATGTAAAACACATTCCAACCGGGGACCTTTAACAAACAATAGGGTCCAGGGTGCGGGAAAGGTCCACAGTTGGAAAACTTATACAAAACCAATGGTAGCTGTTGCAAAAAAAGTTAGAGGAACAATATGAGGTCCAAGGAAGAGGAACCACACGAGGTCCAAGGTTGCAGGCATAATGCTTTTATATACATGCTTGCATGAGTGGGTAGCTGTAACATGCTTACTATACAACATATCATGTAAAAAATAGTTAATGGCCTGACGTTTCGACCCTAGCAGAGTCTTTCTCGAAGGCTAATTACACATTTGTAACTATCATGTAATTACACATTTGTTCCTGAGTTGCAGTTTCTGTCTGGTTTCTGTCAGGGAACTTCATTTCTCAAGCAAATATCTCTGTTCGATTCTGGTCCAGGTCAAGTCTAGACTTCACAAGATATGACTAGAACTCAGAAGGTTTTTTTTCAATGTGTATGTACACGTAACAGTGTCATATATTTTTGACTTCTTAAATCGTTCTTGTATCTTGTTAATCTTGTTGATTTCCTTTTTTAAAATATTTTTGCACACTACGAGACTAAGAATCTCATTGTGTTTTAAACCAATGTGACCAATAAATAACGGAATAAACTGGACTTGAGAACCTACCTAGATCTAATTCATCTTTAGGCGGTCGGAGACTGTAGGGTGTCGTCTTGCACAAGGCATCTAGAATCTTCTCTTTGACTTGGAAGATTGTATCGTAGTCCAGCACCTTGACCTGCACCATCTGAGGATCCTTCCCCAGTCCGACGGCATTGATCATCTAAAGATTCAAACAGGAAAAACTCCACTCAAATAAAAAATATCATTAAAAGTATGCTATGCAGTAATACACACCAGTAGGACTTGAAACTGTGCATTGTGGAAGCATAACTGGGGTAAGACCATGTGAATTTCTCTTTCAAGTAATGATGGTTCTGAAAAGTATATTTTTCAGAACCACCACTCAAAAGAGATATTCACATGGTGTTACGGCAAACCTCTCTTAGTTAAAAGTGGAGTGTTTTCTCGAAACGCTTTATACTATCGAAAGCTGCAATAGTTTTTACTGCCATCAATTCTAAGAGTGATTATCAAATGTATATCACTCAATTTAATACCAACAGGTCAGAAACAAAGGAGGATGCAATGGTCTATAATGTGACTCACCATAACAGTGTAATTGATCTGTTGCCTGATGACCTTGACCTCACTCAAACCATAACGAGCTTCCCCAGTGATTGCATCTACGGGTCCCTTCTCCATCTGCTGTTTGATTGCAATGAAGAGCTTGAAGAGTGGTTCCCCCGCTGTATCCTTGATGAAGTTATACAGGAGGAACGTCAACCAGTTACTCACCATCTTCTCAGCAACAGACTCATTCCTAAAATAAAATAAAAAATGGTCAGTTAGTTTTTAAGGTATTAAACAAAAACAACAACAATCAGTTAACGGTAAATTTCAGCAAATGTTGCAAAGACAATTTTCGTAAGCAGTGGTAAGCAATTTGAAAAGTGTGGCTGAGCATTGGCAACATTTCGTTAGCTATTCGTAAGGCATCTGCAAGCATTTGGCAAGTGCAGGTAAGCATTTGTAAAATATTCAAAAGATATTAGTAAGGAGAGATCGAGGGATGACCAAGGACAACCCCAAAAAATATGTCCCAACCAATCGCAATTCATTCCGAAATTCAAATATTCATATTTTCCACATTATGAGGGCAGCATATTATTGGTTGCACTCGCACCTCCACCCTACACTGGATAATAATTAAGCCATAAATATATGTGCTTTTGGGGGCTTTAACCAACCTACAATGAAACGTCATTGCTCCATACATGTAAGTGCGTACATTTTGGTTGCACTATGGTTATTGATATTAATATACACGAGAAATAAGAATATTGATTACAGCATATAAACCAGGAGTTAATTATCTTTCTTTGGTCATGTTTGATCACTCATACATGTATCTGCTTTATAGAACAGCTTACAAATCAGCATGCATTAATAGAGCAATGCTTACTGTTAACAGTAGTTATGAAACTGTGCCAAGGCCTATAAGTAAAGCTTAAAGGCCCTAGACACTATTGGTAATTGTCAAAAACCAGCCTTCTCACTTGGTATATTTCAACTTATGCATAAAATAACAAACCTTTGAAAATTTGAGCTCAATTGGTCGTCGAAGTTGTGAGATAATAATGAAAGAAAAAAAACACCCTTGCTTGTCACACGAAGTTGTGTGCTTTCAGATGCTTGATTTCGAGACCTCATTTTTATTCTAAATCTGAGGTTTTGAATCAAATTCATGCAAAATTACTTTTATCTCGAAAACTACATTACTTCAGAGGGAGCACATTTACATGCTATGATTTGATGACGTCGGTTATTTCATTAAATGCTATAATAAAGTTTAAGTAGGATTTGAAACTTTGCATGGTGGAAATAGGATATGGAAAGGTTTGCAGTAACACCATGTAAATAATTTATGCTTTCTCCAGAAGATCAGAGCATACTGATCAAAACGTTGAGTTGAAACCAACGGTTCTTTTCAGAACCACCCCAACTCATTTAGAATCATTGCATGGTTTTACCGCAAACCTTTCCATGATAAAGTTTTTAAAATGCAGAGTTAAGAAGCTTCATCAAAGGTTTGCTCAGTCTCCTGTAAGTAATTATAACCAAACTTAAAAAGAACTTTATTAAAATAATAATAAAATAACAATTTTAAGATTTGCAGGATTGTGTTATTAAAAATGACTCGTACAGGTTTTTGTTGACTTTTATTGCTTCATGTACATGTAGCTCAGATGTCTTAGCACTAGACCATCGAGCTAGCTCACTGGCTAAAGACAGTTATCCGCTGCTAAAACATGGGATTTTTACTGACTCTAGCCAACGGGCTAGCTCCGTGGTCTAGAGGTAAGACATCTGTTCTAGCAATACAAAGGTTGTGGGTTCTAACCCCACCGGAGTGATGTTCATGTGAATTTTGTTCTACAGAACTCAAGAAAGTATATAATGTTTAATACACATCGGTGTGATGGTAAATAAAATAAAAAATTAATAAATAAATTAATAAAAATAATTATTTCCTTCTCAAGGAATCATCACCAAATTTCCTCGTTTCCTTACACGAACGGCAAGGAAACAGTTATACACTCTAGTCTTCCTCACAGTATTTTTTATATATTATTTTGGGGCAAGGTTTATTGACTTCCCAAAGTTTCAGAAGAAATAAAAGACAAAATCACAAGAGTACAGAGTCACAAACTATAAAGAAAGAAGCATCACTTTTGAGTGATACAGCAAAGGCATTACATGCATTGAGGTGACATGTTACATGTACTTGTACATCCAAATGTGACAGCGACACAGACAACAATTTGCACAGACAATGAGAAGTACAAATCCACTTTGACATGTGTAATACGTTTTAGATATAATAGATGTTTCACAGGACTCGGGGAAGTACTGAGTATACAGTGCTAACACACATCGGTGTATGGGTAAAAATCAAAATTAATATTCTTTATCCCCGATGCAAATTTAACATCTAGTTTATCGTTGCGGTACCCGCTGCCAAAACATAGGATTCAAACTTCCTCTAGCTACCGGGCAATTTCGGTAGTCTAGTTGGTAAGACACTGCTCTAGAATTGCAAGGATCGTGGGTTCGCCTGTGATATTTTTTCACAGGACTCGGGGAAGTACTGAGTATACAGTGCTAACTCACACCGGTGTATGGGTTAATATTTGACATGTGTGTCCAAAAAATATGTTTCTAAACTTTGATCTTGAACACAAACACATCATCATCTTTACGATTTCAGTTCATAAATCGTCAAATTAATTAACACAAAAACTAAGAAGAACAGAAATACAAAGATTTGAAACAGAACATTGCAGATCTAGTCAGAGGTTGGTGCTGTTTGAATAATAATAATAATAATAATAATAATAATAATAATAATAAGACTTGTAATGAGATGTTAAGGCTGACAATACTTACCATGGACATTTCAAACAGCCGTGAAGTCCTTGTCTTTTGACCCTCAAAAAACTGTGGTTTTCATAATCACTGTAGATTTTTGTAATATTATAGCCAGCATGATCACAAAACTTGTTTTGGTTTGTCTATGATTATTAAGGGTTTTTTTTTTTTCAAGGTTTATATGATGGCAAGTGCTATAAATGAATCTATATGGTGGTACATGTATGCCTGATCCCATGTAAAAGCATAAAAAGTTTTCAAGTGCAGTTCTCGGTCTAACACGATACAGTAATTAATAATAATAATAATAATAATATAACCTATTTGCAAATGTATAAAGCGTTTTTTTACAAAATCGATACAAAGCGCTGAAGAAAACAAAAGCAACTACACAAAAAGGGTAAAAAACTACACATTAGACAAACAATAACAATGCAACGTGTGTCACTTAGGATAGAGGTGGGTTTTTAATTGGGATTTGAAGGAACTCAGGGAACTGGTTAAACAAACAGATTGAGGAAGACAGTTCCAGCATTTTGGCCCAGTTGCTGCAAAAGCTTTAGACCCTACATTTGTACGTCCAAATACCGTCAACATTCCAACTAAATCAAACAAACCATGCAGTTGGATATCAGATGGATTAGTGATGTTTCTCAGTGGGTTATACAACTTTGTGTCCGGTCTGAACAACACCAACCACCATGAGACTAAGGAAACCTATGCTGGACAAGAAATCCAACCATGCTAATCAGCGTCTCCCATTGTACGTGTAAGTACTAACACAGTCAATAGTACTTTGTCATAGTTGCAAAGGGGTTCACCCCAGTGTTCCTGGTTTGATTGGCAGCATATTGTGCCATGGCACTTTGTAAACCATTACTTTGTGCGACATATACGTAAAGGAATAGGTCTAATACTCAAAATCTCAGGGAAATACTGAATGTTTAAACCGATTGACTGTCACTGAGTGGCGGACATAAGCGCTATTGACCTCTTGCACGCACGTCACACGCGACGACTGTGCCACGCTCACCCTTTTGGTGGTCAATAGGTAAACGCTGAGTCGCCTAAGACGCGCTCTTGACTGAATAATGCACAGTGATATTGACCGACAAAATGGCGCATCCAAGATTATTCTGGGCCCAATTTCATGGCTCTGCTTACCGTAAGCACAGAATCGGCGCTCACGGAAGCAGGGAATTCTGTTTTTATGGCAAGCGTATTTCATGGATTAGCGGCGAATTTTGGCTTCTGCACATGCGTGCTCCACGTTACTAGGCATTCTTTACTTACAAAGGCAGAAATTAGGCGCTTGCACGTAAGCGGGGAATCGTGATCGTAAGCGTAGAATTCGGCGGTAAGCAGAGCCGTGAAATTGGGCCCAGATGATGACGTCAGGTAAATAGGGTCAATATAAGAAGCCACTATTGTTATTATTCTTAGGAACAGGTTTAGGATGGGAGTCAGGGCTATAGCACCAAATACAATATTAACAAATTTAGCAAGGAATGACATTACCTCCTCATGAGCAACCTCTCTCTTCCTTTCTGTACATGTTTCTCAATCAGATCAGCCAATAGGACCTTGAGAATGGTGGTACAGTAGTCCATCTTGCCCTGCAGTGCCACCATCATCAGAGACGCCACGTTACTCTTATCTTTCTGAGTGAAGCTCTTCTGCTCTTCCAGGGTGCGGATGAAGGTCAGCAAGAACTGCTTGTTGTTGACCAGCAGTTCAAACTGTACGAGGCCCTTCTCTATGTTGGTCTGGCTAACGCCTGCAAGCTGCATTCATAACAATCACAATACAAACAAAATGTTTAGTCGGTTGTGAATGGAGAGATAGCCCAAAGTTAGAGAATAGGGCCTACTTGTAACAAAATCAATCAATCAAAAAGATGTTGATTGAACAAATTTTGAAAGGTGAATAAAAATAAAACACCAATACATTTTTTCTCAGCAAATGAAGGTTTATTTATGCCAAACAGGTACACTTGCTGACAATTTTTAGTCAAATAACATCATTTACAAGGAGCTCCAAAATATGCAAAACAAATTTCATGAAACCATACTAGCTGCAACAACGGCCTTAATTGTCCTGAGCCGATGACATAACATGCTGAGAAATACCTAGATGAATGCTTGGCATGTTGAGACAATGCAACTGCTGGCTTGTGTTGCCGTTGGAAAGTTATCGTCAGTAAAATAATTAACATTTAAAACAATGTTTTATTCCTTTGTAACTTTCTATGCGTTTGTAAATCATCTTAATATACCTGTGGATTTTAATATTCCTGTTCAAGCTTTTTGTGAATCGCTTTAGAGCATTTCACAAGAACAATTTAGGTCCTTAATAAATGCATGTAATATTTTTTTTATTATTATTATTATTAAAAGCCTTTGAAAGCAATCACTGAGATGACTTACCGATAGTTCTTTGAGCACGCTATGGTTAGGCTGGTCAGGGAATAATGTTTTGATGCAGTACATATGATACTCTCGGAATGGGATGGCGACTAAATCTCTGGTCAACACGGTCACGGCTGTCTGTAGTTCTGCAAATGCTGCAGAAATCAAACATGGACATTGGTTAATCTTAGTAACATCCTGTAATAATATCACTCAAAACTTTAACACAGGGTAATTTAAATTGCACAACATCAAACTTTGAGCAGAGTACTTCATGAAAAAAGGTAAAACAAAAAATTCTCCCCTCAAACATTCAAAGCTTAAAAATTACTTTAAACCCATTCGACACTTTCAGAACAGAAAAAGAAAAAAAAAGTTCACAAATTTACCAATAACTTACAGGGTTTACAGAAGGTACTTGTGAAAGACTTCTCTTGAAATATTATTCCATAAAATGCTTTTCTTTTTTAGAAAACATAAAAAAAATATAAGTTCTCGATAACAAGAATTACAGATTTGGTTAAAACACATGTCATGACACGGCGAAATGTGCGGAACAAGGGTGGGTTTTCCCAATATTTTCTCCCGACTCCGATGACCGTTTGAGCCTAAATTTTCACAGGTCTATTATTTTATATAGAAGTTGTGATACACGAAGTGTGGGCCTCAGACAATACTGTTTACCGAAAGTGTCCAATGGCTTTAAGAAAGTAGAGCAACCAGGGTTTTGAATCTGTTTACCTTCTTTGCATTCTTTGGCCACCTGCATTTCATACAAGGCAATCTGATCTCTGATGCGTCTGTCGGTTGTATCGCTCGGGAATGTTTTACGATACACAATGATGCAAATGATGAGGAGGCAAATCAGACCACCGGCACACCCAACGATGATGTACACCGTGTAATATTCTCCAATGTACTGCAGCTGACCAACGGTGAAATTCAGGTTACCTTGGTAAACCTGGAACAAATTAAATTTCAACAAAATTGTCAGGGTTAACACTACAAAAAGTTTTTTTTTTTTTTTTTTTTTGGGTATGTCTGCATTGTAATACTAAGATACTTGATTAAAGGATACTGAAATCAAGGCCCAATTTCATAGAGCTGCTTAAGCAATAAGTATAGCTTAACTTTTGTCTGCTAAGCATAAATAAGCAGGATACAGTCACAAATTGTACATGTGACATGGTAGTTTAGCTGTAACCTCATTCTTGTAACAATATAAACCACAAGGGAAACTGACTGGGTAAATTTTTGAAACGATTTTGGGGTTGAACAAAGAATTGACTAGAGTGGGATTCGAACCAACGGAGGTCACTGGTTCGAATCCCACTCTAGTCAATTCTTTGTTCAACCCCAAAATCAACTCATTCTTGTAACTATAATTTTATTGTGCTTGGCTACTTTTTTTTGCTTTAGCAGCTCTATGAAAATTGGCACAGGTCTTGAAATCAAATAAGAACTCACGGAAAACAGCAGCCTGTGAATATTTCAGCTTATGACCCTAATTATCAGCTATGTACACCCATTCCCCTGCTGTTGTTTTCCTTAATACATGCCTTGCACTGTCCTTTCCAGGGCAAGAGTCTGCCCATGGTCCAATTACACGTATTAAAGATTTGAGTGTAAAATACTCACTAACACAAGAGGAAACTGACTGCCAAAAAATGGCACAACCAAGAAATATTGTGATAATGACGTCAGGTGAGCTGGGTTTCTATGGAAATCAACGGCAAACATTTGTCAAATACACCAATGTAATGCCATCTTTAGATGGCAGAGAATGACATACCACAACTTCAGGGAATTTAGTTCCTGTGATGCTAGCGGGCTGCTCATACGGTGGTGAACACGTCAGCAGTGTTACTATCAATGTCACTTCATCACAGAAAGCATCTCCGATTGCAACTCGTACATCACCTTCCTTGTATGCTGGGGTTAGATTCTGACCCTGAGCAGAACAAATCAATTAGGAAGAAAACAATTAAGGCACGGGACTTGTTTTGGTAATTACTCAAAATAAATATTAGCATAAAAACTTACTTGGAAACGAGCAATGGGGAGCCGTTGATAGTATAAAACATTGTGAGAAGCGGCTCCCTCTAAAGGTAAGTCCAGTGTTTATGCTAAAATACTTTTATTTTTGTGAAATTGTTTGACTCATTTCTTAAAAACTACAGCACCTCAGCAAGTAATATTTTAAGGAAAGCTTTCTACCATCATTATCTATAAACTGTGTAAGTTTAAGGTAAACTTTGCGTTTAGTGTACCCAAACCATTTAACAACCGCACAGATGCATCATGTTACATTTGTTTTAGATTATAACTGAAAAAACTGCAAATCAAGGCTTCAAATAATCAACTCTGTCAAAAACTGACACTTTAAAAACTTGTTTAATGAAAACGCAATGTTTTTCCTACCGCAATTTCCAAGATGTTATTCTTGTTAAACTTCAACTTGCGAATGTGATTCTCCTCCTTGAATTTGAAGTACACCGGGTCCGGGTAGAACTTGAACGCCTGTATGCCAGGAATGCCCTCCAAGGTGGTGTAGTTCTTGACCCCATCTAAGATGAATCCATACTGTGACTGTGACAGGCTGAAGATGTTATCTTGACCTGTCTCCCGAACAACTCGCCTCTTCTGTGTCTCTGCTCCGTTCTCGACAGAGTAGTCAGCTGCAAGGAAAGCCCCTATGTCCGGGGTGGGACAGGACATGCTGTTTGGCTTGGGTGGGTTACAATCCTGTTGAAGAAGAGAAAAAAAACCAAGACATAAGAATATATTATTTAGCAAATCTGAAGTACATGTACTCCTGAGGGCCAATGTCCCAATTGATGCAACCAGTTCTATACCATCTAAGACAAGAAAAATATTTCTTATATCGTTGCGGTACCCGCTGCCAAAACATAGGATTCGAACTGCCTCTAGCTACCGGGCAACCTCGGTAGTCTAGTTGGTAACACACTGCTCTAGAATTGCAACGGTCGTGGGTTCGAATTCCACCCGAGTAACATGCCTGTGATATTTGTTCACAGGACTCGGGAAAGTACTGAGTATACAGTGCTAACGCATATCGGTGTATAGGTATAACAAACAAAAAAATATTCACCTTTGTATTATGTAGTCCTATAGAGCGCCTGTATCCACCAATAAGGTGCAATTATGAATTATGAGATCGATTCTTGTGGCACCTTATAAATGTTTATAAGGTGCTGCAGCGCACTCAGCAGCTACAGGCAGAAACACCGGGGCGAACCCTTTCCTTTCAATATAAGTGTACTAAGACAACAGCTTAACGTCCCATCCGAAGGATGTTTAAATAGTGGTGAAGCCTGGCTCAAGGACTCTGTCATAACCAGAACTCGAAACCACACTCTGCAGACCAGAAACACCCGAGCATGAGACCCGGTGCGCTTGACCGCTCTGACACAACACACCTTTAATTATTTGCATCAGTTTCTTGGGGATAGAAACGCGCAGCGCACTAAAACACTGTCCGCCATTTTGTTCAGTGTTGTGCGAGATCATTATAATAATAATAATAATAATCAAGGTTGTAGCTAGGGCAAATTGGATGCTGGCTAATTTTGTCGAGAGCATGGTCGAGAGGGTGGGTGTACATGTAGGGGCAGCGTAGCGCCTCACAACCCGGTGGGATCAACAGGGGCAGCGTCTTTGGAAGCTGAAGATTTTTAGGTTTTGTTTAAGCTTTGATGGGTTCCCCAGGCTCTCTCTTGCCTATTGTGCCTTGACATAGCCATTGTCAAAGGAAAAAACATGTCCAGGGAGCCATAGAAAATAAATACTTATTAAGTTTTAAAGTAAAATGTTAGGGTAAAATAAATAAAATTAATATTCTGTTTACGATTTAAATCCCATCTCAAAATAGGGTAGGTAGACTACCACTACTAGGCAGAATTTTTGAGTGTTGAATTTATCAATTGAAAAGCTTGCAGTTGCATATATTCATCAGAAGGCAATGCAGAGTGGAGAGACAAGTTCAGAAACACAGGATGACGGGACACATGTCCGATCACTGCCGCAAAATCTAGACTATTCCATTTCAAAAAGGAGCACATTAGTAAAATAGACAAGCCATGTTTCACTGAGTTGTATTCATTGACAATTTCTCAACGAAGTGCATTCAATAAACTCAAAAATTGATTCTTCTCATTTCATTTTTTTTTTCAACAAGTATTAATAGACAGGAAAATCATCTAAATAAAATTCTAAATAAAAATTTAATGCAACTTCGACGACTCCACCAACATTGTCCGCCCATCAGAATAACTTTCTTTTCAACCGCCCGCCGGGCGAGTCAACCAAAATTCTTGATCGCCCGCAGGTTTTTTCACTAGCCTGCTGCATGGTTACACAAAAAAATTGAAACTAAAAAAAAATATAAAAAAAAACACGGAAGTGAAGTCCCTAAAATTGGACGACTTTATCTCTTAATTTATGCCCTAAATTATCAACAACCATTGGAATGAACTTGTTGTTTGAGAATTGTTTGTTTTGAACATGTTCTGATCTCCGTTTGCAACAAAATCTTCGTGAATCAACGATCGGTCAACCACACACATTGAGAAATAACTCAATGAACTTTGGCCCGCAACGCCCTCTGTTGGCAGAAGTTGTCCATGTTACTAGAATTCCTCCAAGGCTGTGCATTGTGCATACAGTCTGCAGGCGAGATGCACAACGTTCGCCAATTCTTCGCAAATTCTCCGTTCGTGAGCGTGTGTTGTGAAGAAGGCTAGCCAAGAAGATCATGAATATGGATTTATTAACAGCCATCAATGGCCAATCACAGCGTGCAGAATCTTGGTTAAGACTGTGTGTTATGTGCTGTGCATGCTGCATGAACCAGTGGGTGACTGTGTGAGTATTACCATGTGGTTTTGTGCATCATGGATACTACACGCACGCCGGAGATTGTGCATGCTTTTTTTTAGTACTCCATGAACTCGCAGCATTCAAGCGGCTTATTTTTAAGCAACAATCACGGAGAAGATCGCGGTTTATGAGAGAAAATTGTTTTGATTGTTTTTACAGAAATACACATCTAATTAGGAGTTTTACATGATTGTTTTCTTTATTTTTCACTTATTTCAATGGCATTTAAAACAGTTTTACATAAATTTATGCCGGTCGGAGTTTGATATTTTTGTTGGATCCTGGTCGGCAAAAGCTGGGGCCGGTGATAGCCGACCGGCTCCGACCGTGGTAGCTACAACCTTGCTAATAATAATAACAATAATTTATTTTTAACATAGCGTCTTACATAAAAAATCTCAAAACGCTGTACAGTGTTTTACATATTATAAACATTCAGCTATTCAGTGGTATAATGTGCAACATGTTTAAGTCTCACCTGTATTAGTTTAGTGCCATCCACAATGAACTGTATCTTAGGTTGTTGAATCACATCCAAGTTGGTTCCACTAGCCTCAATCATCAAACCACCACTATAAACATGAGACAATCATAACATGACTTTATATCTACATACACCATGTTTGTTTTTACTTGGATTTGTAATAGTTCTATAATGAAGACTCTTAAAAAGCGCAATTCAAAGGAACGATCATTGCGCTTCAAACATTATTACCCCTGGTCACTGTGCCATTTATTTCATTCCTTAAAACCATTGCAGCTCCCTTGGGATTATACAGACTTTTTCCTCACCAAAAAAAAAAAAAAAAAAAATCTCACCTTTCAAATTTAAATATCTGGCTTGTATCTTATGAGAGAATAACTATAATATTAAAAAAACGTTGCTGCTTACCAAACAAAAACTACCTATAGTATAAATTTTAAAAATAGTTCATGGTCTTTCTTGGAAGCTAAATGACAACACATGTAAAGGGTGTACAAGGGTCGATTTCACAAAGCAATAAGATCAATCTTAAGACAAATATAACCATCAGTATAACCATAGTGATTTGCATTAAGACATCACATTGTACTAAGCAACTACGTTTGATTTGCAGACACAATCAATCTTGGCTCTTTGTGAAATCGACCCCAGGTGTAACAGAAGCAGTCAAGTGAGAAGAAATGAAAAGAGAGAGAGGGGGGGGGGCAGAAACCACACAGAAAAAGAAATGGATGAACATTCAAGAAAAAGGGGAAAAGGGGTAGAGAGAATGGGCTGGTTGAACATATACACATTTCGCAAAAATAGTTAATGGCCCGACATTTTGACAGTAGCAGAGTCTTTCTCAAAGGGTAAATGACAACACAACGTCATGAATCGGTATATAAGTTTAATATGATTAAAATTTATGATGGAAAATTTCATCGGGGACAAAGAATATTAATTTTGGTATATAAGACAACATAAGCTGTCAAGACGAAATACATGAACAGAGAGAGAGATTCAGAAAGCACACAGAAAAAAAACCAAGGGATTACACATTTTAGTAAACTGTACAGCATTGTGACTTAATGACTGGTGGGTGAATGTATCTCTACCTTTTAATGGTGTCATAGCGATTTAGTCCAGTAATAACAGGATCCTGCTTGTAATGATATCGTACAGTAGCGTCCAACAGAGTCTCATCATCAAATGCCATTGTAACTGAACTGTTCCCAAAGCCTGCTGGCGTAGTGCATAATAACTCATTCGAAGAACGACTATATATATAGAGAAAGAAAAAGGTATTCTTATGAATTATGCAACTCATTCATATATATAGCGCCTAGCTATATCACTACGCTTTACATTATACCCTGGTTATTGGGCCAACAACATTCCTTCAATCTTTCTCAGCTCCCTGGAGAGTATACATCCCGAGCTGCTGTGGCCCTCTGATGGCTTTTTCATTCACAATATCACCCTCTATACCCTTGCAGGTACCCATTTATACCCCTGGGTGAAGAGAAGCATTTATCTTGCACAAGAACACAGGTGTCATGACAGGGATTCGAACCCACATCCCAATGAATTAGCCCCCAGATCATGATTTTGATACTCTGAACCGCTCGGCCATGATACCCTACAACCATACACGGCCAATTAATTAGTCTGTAAGAGCAGAATCCGCCATTTTTGTTAATGCATTAGGGCGCTCTGAAAAAGATTTTTACCTCTTCCGGGAGTATACGCCTGTTATCCTCTGCACAATTTTTATCATCAGCGTTCTGTCACTTCTATGCGCGGTTTTAGTTTTAGTTGCTTCTGGGGTGGATTAAAAAGGCTCCTTTAAAAGTCTTAGTTAAGCAACTAAAAACTATACTGCGTACAGAAGTGAAACTGACGGAGCGCCAATGTTAAATCTGAAAAGACTATAATCGCATAAACCCCAGAAGTGCTACAAATGTTTTTAAGAGCTGTAAAAAATACGGTGGGTTCCACGATTAGCAGGGCCATATTATTCTAGACTGCAATGATAATTTAGCTTTATCTGGTAATCCTTTCTCAGGCTTACCTTATTTGTTGACAAGGAAGTCCCTCGATGACCGTGTCAACCGTCTTACCAGCATCGAGATTTTGACCAGTGATAGTGATGTTGGTGCCCCCTGACCGTGGTCCAAGTTTAGGTTCCACTCCAATCAATATGGGTATCTGATTTGGAGGAGGGGGGAACACATTAGTCATTATTACAAGAATTTCAGCTCCGAAGTACTTGTATTTGCCACCACGACAACCCCATGTAATTCAATGTAGTAAAAAAAAAATGGCAAGTCAAAACTGTAAATTTTGTGAAATCGTCCTCGTGCTAATTAGTGTAATGATAACAACGCTTTATTTTTCTCAAGATAAAACTAAGGGACAACTTGCCCAAATTCATGATACTATTAGTTCACCTTGTTCCCTTTTGTTACCTTGTTCTGTTACCTTTTTGAAGTTTGGCCCTGTTCCTGGCCCTTCTGGTTAGTCACCAACAAAAAGTGAAGGGCATAACCCCTGTGTATGTGTTTGATGCACTTACCACATATTTGAAGTGTGTGGTAGATACTGCAGTAACTGTATCCGTTCCATTACCTCCTTGGATTACAACTTCAATCGGTCCCTCGGCTGGTGTCTCCGTCTCCGTCGGAAGAGTGTAACACACCACTCTGCAAAGGGCAAAATCAGAAATTCTCATCAACATTTGGGGGAAACAACAAGTTTTAAGATGAGGTACAGAAACTGGAAATTCCAATATACAGTGAGCTTTGAGAAATTTTTGGCAAACCTCAAAACACATTCACCAAATAGATGAAAAGAGCTTTTAAGTAACACCTTGTTTGACCTACATATATATATATAAGGTGTTAAGTATTTCTCAACATACTGCAGCTAGGATTAATGAAAGTTTGTATATATACTCAGTGCCTTGAGTACCTTGTTTGGTAGATACATGCGCTATATAAGACTTCGATATTATTATTATAATTAATCCTATCTCGAGTTAGGACGAGTAACTCGTCCTAACTTAGGATTAGTCTTAAGGTCTGCATGCTACAGTGCAGGGATGGGACTCGTTCTAAGTCCTAAGATTAATCTTAAGTTAGGAAGAGTTTGGTGAAATCGACTGCTGGTTCATCAAGGTTTATTTCATGGGAACTTGTTGTCTTTATATGGTTAACTCATGGATTCATTGTAGCCCTGGCGGCCTTACACTTTTGTATTGTACTACAGTGACTTCCTGGACATCAGGGTACATTTCTGGGGCGGAAAAGTTTCACAGCTTCATAACTCAAATCTTACCTGCAAGAAAGCACCAATTTCAACAGGTTCACATTCCATGGCAGCATATGTTTTTCTGCAGTGGGTTTTGATCGTAAGTTATTCTTCACAAATCCGTCATTTTCATGAAATAATGCAGCTCCCAACATTAAGGAATTCCCATTTTTGTTCGTACTCTCACAGTGAATTGTGTTGCGTGTTAATGCTGTGCAGTCACGATACGGTGACCAAGAATTCATGCGTCTAAGCTTGCATCATGCGTTTTGCACGCGAATGTATACGCGTACGCACGACAACAGACAACACTGTGAGAAAACGTTGGGAGCTGCATTAAGAGGAAAATATGAGGACCAAAACCCACCACAAAAAAATGTATGCCGCCATGGAATGTGAATCTGTTGAAATTAGTGGCTTGTTGCAGGTAAGATTTTTTCCGCCCCAGAAACGGGCCTTAATAGTTAGGACTCTGCATCTGTGTACAGAGGAAGAGTCCAATATACAGGGCTAGTAACAATGGTATTTAAAATAATTATAAAAATTGATTCCAGTAACAAGTGGTTAAAGGGAAGGTACACGTTTGGTAATTGTCAAAGACCAGTCTTCTCACTTGGTGTATCCCATCATAACCACAAAATAACACGCCTGTGAAAATTTGGGCTCAATTGGTCATCGAAGTTGCGAGAAAATGATGAAAGAAAAAACACCCTTGTTGGATGAATTTGTGTGCTTTCAGATAGGAATAACTGACTTCTAGCTAGAAGTCTTTTATTATTTTAACGAGAAATTACCTCTTTCTAAAAAACTACATAACTTCAGAGGGAGTCATTCCCCACAATGTTTTATACTATCAACAGCTCTCCAATGCTCATTTCCAAGTCAGTTTTTAAGGTAAAATTTGTTTTGAGTTATTACCAAACGTGTACCTTCCCTTTAAACAAGATCCAATTTAAGGGAACGATGTACTACTTATGGTGTGTCTTGGCCGAGTGTGTAATAACACCTGACTCAAGCTCTGGTGTTTCTGATCAGCAGAGTGTGGATTTGAGTCCCGGTCATGACACTTGTGTCCTTCAGCAAGACACTGTAAACCATTATTGCTGCGTCCTTTGAATGGGATGTAAGGCAGTAGGTACTGCGTATTGTGTAATGCACGTAAAGGAACCCAGTGTCCTTATCTTAAAGAGAAGGGGTTTGCCCCGGTGTATTTGGCTGGATTGGCAGCATATTGCGCCACAGCACCTTGTAAACTATTACATGGTGCTATGTAAAGGAATAGGTCTCGTACTTCAAAACATAGCTTCGCTTTGAGATGCCCATTGGGTGTGACAAAACACTATAACTTATGAGTTTTTTTTTTTCTCTGGCTAAAGTTTTGAACCTCTGTAAAGCACCTTCGGGACCATTTTGGGGTTAAGTGCCCTATATAAAAGCCGTGTTATTATTAAGGGAATCAATGTGTGGTGAAGAGGTTTTCAACTAGGGGTTTAATCCCAACGAGGCCTGGTTCTTGATAATTTTACCAAGACGAAGTCGAGGTAAATTATCAAGAACCAGGCCACGGCGGATTTAAACCACTTGATTCCCATTCATAAATACCTTTTCGGTCAAAAACATCATCACTTTTTGGTCAAAAAGTAAAATAAATGCAAAAATTATAATTTTTCAATGATTTCTTTCAACACAACATTTCTATGAAATGGTAAAGCCCTCCGCCGCCCTCGGGTAAACAACTCCTTATAAGGGAATGCTGTGCGCGTATCGCGTGATGTGGCACAACCGTTTCAGCCGTTGCTCTCGACCAATAGGAATGAAGAAACTGTCTTAAAAGAACGGGGGCAAGGTCGCGTGTCACGCCCATGAATTAACACTTTTTACCGGTCATAAACAAAAGTTTATACACACCCAAGTGACGCACTCTCCACCAATAGGAATAGCGAAACTGTCCGAGGTGTTTATTATTAAGTAAGAAGTTATATTACTTTGACTTACTGTGTAGCTATTATGTAGTCATTTGACACTTTTCCACATTCAACACCAGCTACCATGATACTGACAATATTCTCCACCCTCAAGCCCAGGTTGATGCCAGTGATAGTCAGAGCAGTCCTGCCTCTGATGTACCCACTCATTGGATCAAACTACATCAACAAACATATCAAGAATATATATCAGTATCTGTACTGCGTACTGAATAAATGCATCTACATGGCTCAAAATATACATTGAACCACACGCCAGAGGCTAGTATTGTTAGTGTTGGGCTAGTAACATCAAGAACAAACAAGTTGCACAAATGAATAACCATCTGGAACTGTACAAATCTTGAAGAAAAAAAACCTGTGTTTCAATATTGACTCTTGAGTCACTTCAATCGAGTGATAAAGTTTATCCATATAGACAATAAGATAAATCTTCTCTTACATCTCTCGGTACTTGTTCAAAAATTAGCAGTTAAATGCATGTTAAATTGTCATGTCATGACATGTGTTTAAAATAAATTCTCGCTATCGAGATTTGAAATTGTTTTAATGTTTTCTCAAAAAGTAACGCATTTCATGGACTAATATTTCAAGAGAAGTCTTTCACCATTACCTTCTGTAAACCCTGTAAATAATTTGTAAATCTGTGAACTTAAAAAAAAGTTCTGTACCGAAAGTGTCCAATGGCTTTAACTGGTCCGCTGGCATGTAAAACACCTCAGGACCAGTTTAACTTCACTCCAAGCGGTCCGGCTGGAGCGCTCAGTGTTAAGAAGCATCCCAATTTAATATAAAGTATGGTCCAGTGAAGAAGCTGATGGACCAGTGAAGTGACAAACTAACTGGTCCTGCTGGCCAGTCACTGAACAAGTTCAGGGTTAAACCCTGGCTGTAGATGTACATGTATACAAGGGAAATCGTTCACTGTGTTCATCCTTGATGTCACATCTCATTAATTAGATAAAAAGTATTTGTCATCAACTGGTACCAAATATGCACCGGTACATCTTTAACATTCCATATTTTTTTTTTAAACTCTCTTTAAAGGTTTCCATCTGTTAGTAATTAACCTTAAGACAACACAAGCATTGGCAAAAGGATCTAAACTATTAGGTAACTGCCCCTTCCCTTCCCTTCCTCCCTCCCTCCCTCCTCAATTAGTTTGATTGATTAAATACTGCACAGCTCTGCAAAATCTTATCAGTGAAGAAGTACAAGTGCTGAGTAATCCTAGGAGACCAGATGTCCTAAGATATGGTAAAAATACAGTCAGGGCAAAAATGGAATGTCAATGCAGTACCAATGCAGATGAATGGTTGTATCACTACAAATGGCCTGGAGAAAAAAAAGGTTTTATAACAATTTTTACACAACACAAGTGCTTCACAGTACAAAAAGGTTGAATCTCATTAAAACTGTGTGGATGCTACACACAAACAAATTAATGCCAAGACACTAAAACAAATTAGGCGAAATTCAGAATAGTCAATGTGACAGAATTTCCAAATTCATTTTTTCTTGCATTTTTTTTTTAGCAAAGTAACATGCGGTGTTTTGGCTGGTTACTAAGCTTGGGCGATATCGATTTATTTTATTCACAATATATCGCCGACAATATATCGCGATATTCGATATAATCGCGATTAATGAAATTTGACATCATCAGTCTTAAAACTCCAAGTGAAAGTTGTAGAAGAGACAGTCCTAGTATAAGAGAGGTGTTCTAATAACCTATTCTTCTGGTTTTACTCCAAACCTATGGGGTATCGCGATATTTAATCGATATATCGATATATCGCAATTATCGCGATTATCGCGATATATCGCGATATATCGCGATATATCGATATTTCGATTAAAACCAAATCCATCCGATATCGAAATCGTGTCCAAATTAATATCGCGATATTCGATAATATCGTGATATCGCCCAAGCTTCCTGGTTACCTAATTTTGCTAAGCAAGAGTTTTCTGTGCTCAGCAACTTTGTGTGCTTATATGTACATGCTTTATGAAATTGGACCCTAGTAAGAGTACTAAGAATGCAAGTGATGCAGATTGGATGTGAACCACTTCATGGTTGCAGATTTCTCAAAAGTTAATTTGATCAGTTTGGCCATTAAGTCGTACATGTACATTGTACCACACCAAAACTAACTTTATTTGTTCATAGATTGAACTACATGTGCATTGGAAAAGGAATAACATGGAAATAACATGTGTGAGTTGACAGAGGAAAGCGATGTTTAATTCTGGAGTTTTCCGATAATGAGCTTTCCATTAACACTATTATTGTTATCATTAATATATATTAGGGGAATGCAAATTTTGTGTAACCACCCATCTCAACATCATTTCATTGCCGTTTAAATAGTAACTCTTACATTGGTAATGCTCGGGTCTATACACAGTGCGTCTCCATTCAGCCATTCCCCACCACACTGCGACTGCAAGCTGCACACACCACCATCGCTGCACCATCCACACTGATACTTATCATTCCCGGCCAGGCAAATGCCACAGTTGGGGCGTTTCACATCGCACTTGTACAAATTAACTGTCGACAGAAATAAACCAGAAATTAGTCAGTGGCTATCTCTACATAGCAATCTCTATCAATCAATGCCAATAGAATGGCTACATTGAAGAAATATCTGCTGTGGACAATACATCAAATTAATATCCATGGAATAGACAAGTGAGACTAGAATGCAGAAAAAGACTGTTAATAAGGGGGTATGGATAGCAGTGATTTAAGTTCTGCTTCAATACAAAAAATACACCATCTTCAAATCTGCTACCAGAATCGTCAGCTTTTTCTAAGAAAGGAAAACTTGCATTGGGATTTTCTTACTAAAAAGCTACTGCAGACAACCTATGTATCGTAACTTCACTTTTCTACCTGATATAATTTTAAAAAGCAAGAGAGATGTCATTGAATTGGATTGATTGATTTCTTTCTCTTGATGACCAAGTTCCTCCTTCTCAGGGGGAGGATTCCTCTCAGGAAACAAGCCGTTCAAACCATAGGAGGGTAAAGCTGACTAACTTTTATTCGTTAGAACCGGTTGTTGGTGTTCATCGGAAAGTAATCTATTATCAAAACCATCTCTACTTAGAAGCTTTCACAGTTTGGGAAAATAAGTTGAATGTACAGCATTTTGCTATCAAATTGTAAACAAAGTTAGTTAGCTCTATGGTTTGGAGAATATTGTTATATTGAATATTGTTTTGTTTGGAACCAAAATACTTACGTTTACTTTAGGCAAACAAATCAACATCCAAAACCCTTGATGTTAGTTTGTGAAAAACCTCTGGCTGGTCAGGAAGTGGGATCAATGAATGAGACAAGAAGAAAATTTACCGCCAGGGAGTAAAGGTCAGAGAGTCAGAGAATAAAGGTCAAATAATGAGTCAGAGGGTAAAGGTCAATGAACAAGAAATGAAGAAAATGGCAGAGGGGACTACCAGCTAGAAAGTAAAGGGCAGAGTCAAAGAGCACAGTTCAGAGAGTCTGAGGGTAAAGGTCAATGAACAAGAAATGAAGAGAAAAAAAAGAGGATGGACAGCCAGAGAGTAAAGGTCATATCCAGTAAGACTATTTCTTAAGACCACACATCAACAGTCCAATATTTCTAATTAGACCTTCTCAGCAGTCAATTATAATATCAGTCCAATATGCACTTTACGTCTAGCTGTCCCCCTTCTACTCCCCCAATGCCTAATCTAGGATTTCCTTCCCAAACTGTTGCTCCGCTTCAAGTTACACTACATTAATCAATTTCTGACACTTAGTGCAAGGAGCCAAATTTAAAGGGGAACAAGAAGTAAATCATGAAAGAGAAAACATGTTTCAAGTTTGCAAACAAATCTTTGGAAAAAGATGCAACGCAAATCATGAAAGAAAATAATGCAAACAAACCTTTGGAAAAATTTGAAAAGCAAACCATGAAAGAGAAAACATGTTTCTTTACAAAAGAATGACTGGTTATAAATGTAGCATACTCTAATAGTAATCACTCGTTTTACAATTAAGCAGTATCTACCCCTGAAACAAAAAAAAGTTATTTATACAACTGAAATGTCTATTTGCGTCACGCATAAACTACAAAGACGAGAACTGTGTGAGAATGTTAAAAATAACTTTTGACAATTGATTTAATAGCCACTTGCACAAAATTAATTGTACCGTGCATTGCTCATGAGTCATCCAGAAATAGATATATATCCAGATATTGAATACTACAATTTTGATCACGTATGTTATACATCTGTCTTTTTATTTCTAGATTCTTTCACTTTGACAATAACTGCACTGGATAAGTCATTGGTCTAACAGAATTTCTTTTTTGTGTTTTCAAATGATTTCTTATTTTTAGCCAGGACTTTATAGGATTATTGTTGGCATTAGTATTTAGACGCATACATGTACTTTCATTTGAGCACAAATTTATTTACCATTGTGCAAAAAATGTCCTGCATGTCAGTGGAGATGGCCCAATGTGGATTTTCAATCACTTTTGTTTTTCTTAAAGAATGGGAAAACCTGTTTTGGTAATCACTGACAAAATTAATGGCAAAAACGACTTTTGTTAAGAATTTTTTTAATAGTTAAACGGATTTTAAAGGCACTGGACACCAGTGGTAATTACTCAAAATAATTGTTAGCATAAAAACTAATTTGGTTTACGTGCACTAGAGAGCTGTTGGTAGTATAAAACATGGAGAGAAATGACTTCCTCTGAAACAACAGAGTTTTTGAGAAAGAGGTAAATTCTCACTCAAATATTAAAACGCTTCAGGCCTGAAGCTTTTTATTAGGCATCTGGAAGCACACATGGGTGTTTCTTCTTTCATTAAATTCTCTTGCCTTCGATGACGAATTGAGTCAAAGTTTTCACAGATTTGTTATTTTTGGCATACGTTGGGATACGTGAAAATACTGGTCTTTCACATTCACCAAAGGTGTCCACCAATGCCTTTAAGAAACATTTCACTTCAAAGTAATGAAAATATATCTTTCTTTTTTTTTAACCCCCAAAAATTGAATCTATGAGGCATCACTGCTGTATGCACCAAACATCTGGAGGTGTTTCCACTGCCTTGTATTAGCAATAACCAGATGGCATTGACCTAGTTTACAAGGGAGTTTATTAAGCCCAATACAAGGCAATGTACAGCACTGTCATTGGGTAATAACAAGCGCTGATTGGTCATGATTCACTGGTATCAAGACCACATCTGCTGTGTCTATTCCCAACCCAAAGAGGAAGTCATCATACAATGACCTGTTATTTTAATCAAAATGTCATATTGTTTCCTTTTTATGTAAGCCCAAGTATTAGTATAGGCCTTGTTTGTGTCTCTTAAAGGGAAGGTGTCCGTTTGGTAAACACTCTAAAAATTAACGGCAATAAAAACTGTTGGTTAGAAGCGTACGGCAGTGTTTGATAGTATAGAGCATTTTGAGAAACATTTTACGTATTTGATTTGTATTTTCAGCAGTATCCCAAAACTGTGAACGTTTGAAATGCAATTTTCAGATGTTAGTTTGATTGTATATGTCTACCAGACAGTTCCAAAAACCAAAGGTACTGTATTGACGATGTGACCTCTGACGTCACACGAAAACTATAACATGATTCGTGCGCATGCCGCCGGGCAAAACCTTTGTGTTTTGGCAGCCAGCTAGAAAGTGTATGCAATCTTACCATGACTACGCGTCTTTTTGCCTGGAGAAACATGACGTATATAGTGTTTCGTCAACAGAGGGCGGTTTGAATGTACACATAGGTCACATCGTCTATACTTTTCCTTTAAATAAGTCTCTTGTACGATATGCAACAGAACTGCTCAAAAATCATGTGTGTCGTTGATACTGACGTCATTAGAACTTTATCATTTAGGCCTGAACACACAGTTCATCACAGAGCAGCACTGTTTAGGATTTATTGAAGATTTATTGAGAAGAAGGTTGCAGCAGTCTAGCCAGGATAAACCCTTTTTCTTAATAAAAAAAATAAAGGAAAGAAAGAAAGAAAAAAAGTTTGTGCGGAGGTAGAGTTTCTCAAACTTCACACTTGAATTTCCTTCAAACACAGGATGTTTCCAGTCAGTAATGTGCCGCTTGCGAACAACTCTTGTCTCAATCCCACGCAACTACATGAAGCTATGAGGTAGCAGAGGAAATTACCAATTTGAACCTCGTTTCAAAACTAAAATATAAACCAAGGCCAACCTGTCAAGAAAATAATCAGGTCAGATCGAATCAAAAGCAAACAAGGTGATGTACACCTTCGGTAAAGTCCTCATAAATTTGTCCACCGATAATTCAAGGGATTCATTTGTTGAAATTTTACCTGTAATTGAAGTTCAAGTAAATGTTTCGTTTTATCTTTTTTTCTAAATTCAAACCTGTATGACAATATTCAGCACTCGAGTTCAATTTTCAAGAAGTTTTGGTTTTTCTAGAAAATAGAAATCAATCAGAGCATACTGATAAAAAAACGCTGAGTTTGAAACCAACGGTTCTTCTCAGAACCAACACTACTCAAAAGAAAGATCTTCACATGGTGCTACCGCAAACCTCAACTGATCCTAGGAAACTGTTCAATGGTGTGGAAGATCAGACACAAGAAAATTATGTGGTTTTTCTAACCAGCTTCAGAAATCAGGCCATGAACACTACTAGACCCCACCTTCCTTCACAAAGAACAGCACTCTGGAGACCTCGATAAGCTTGACCTGTCTCCTTAATACAATAATTAACTACGACCCACAAACATCGACGTTGCATCCTCGATACTGCAAACAATTTCCCCGTCCCATCTCAAAATGAGAACACCCTTCCTTGAGCAGCCGCCAAAAGCTCTTAAGAAAAATACCTCTGAGCATACAGAAAGCTTCCCTCATAAATCGGAACCAACTGCCTGACATTTTGAGGCCCTTTAGATATATCCGTAATATTTCAACAGCCCTAGTGTCTGCAGAGGTTCAAAATTGCCCGAGTTGGAATCAGACCCAAATGTATCCATTCACACCTAGGCTGTTAACTGTCAAGGGATGGGTATTTCTCACAGTTGACATCTAGCACATGCTAGTTCAGGAACATGCTCTGGAAGTGGTATTGCCTTAAGTACTTCCATCCTTTATAATGTGTAATGATTTGATGTGGAATAATCACTTTCCAACACGTAGGTGACGACAGGCTGGTTCTATAAAAAAAAAAATGTGGAAACTGTCCATCCAGCACTGAACACTTTCTGCTGTTATCAATTAGGAGGTACATGATTGTTAGTGTTTTATGCACACAAATGTTGGCTGTGACAGTCTATATATTTTGTATAGACCTTTCCATTGCAATGCACTGCCCAAGTTTTCTGCCAACCAAGTTTGAAAACCTTTGGGAGGCCATTCATGCAAAAGCAAAAACAGATTCTAAATAATTTTACACAAAATATTAAAAAAATAGTGTTGAGTCTGTTGGAAACAAAGCAACCAATCATGGGATGTATTTTCTGTTATGCAAAAATTTGCAGAACAACACGATTGAATGTTTTGCTAGCACTTGGTCGTCCATGCCAACCAGCGCGTTTTATCAACAAAAGAAAGGTCTACACTGAGTGTACCATTATTAAACTATTACTACATCTATCATAGTTTAAAGGTCAACTACCACTACTTACCAATAAGGTTGTCCGGATTATCTATTTCGAAGTTATTGTTCCAAAGCACAGTTAGAGAGACTGGTAAGTTGTTCACATCAGTTGAATATTCATACTGAGGGGAGACAAAACAAATTAACAATCATAATAATATAGCGCATTTTACAATAATCGTGTCACTGCCTTTACATTAGTATTTCTCAACTCCCTGGGAAGTAAACAGACCTGAGCTGCTGTTGCTCCAAATGCTTGTTCATACATGTGTTGTACTTACTACATGTATATCAACCTCTACCCTCACAGGTACCCATTTACACCCCTGGGTGGAGAGCAGCAAACATTGTAAAGTATCTTGCTCAAGGACATGAAGTGTCATGACGGGGATTCAAACCCACACTCTGATGACTTAACCACCAGAATGTGAATTTGATGCTGTTAACCACTCGGCCATGACAACCTAATTGATGTGTACAACAAATTAGGTGCCAAATTCCGTACACCTTTCTGTGCTAAAACACTATAATGCGCCAATTGCTGGGTGTCTAATCCAGAGACCCAGAATATGTTTCTGCTAAGCAAGTTTTGTTCTATGTTTAACAGGTTTTAGTGCTAACAGGCTAAATGAAATTGGGCCCAGGTAACATGAAGATATTGAGCACCATTTGCATCATGCATAGTGTACAACCTACATTATTAGCAAACTCATTGATTGTAACAAATGTAAGAGATCATTAACACATCACGACCAACAACTAATCAAGACGTGACAACCATGTGAAATTAATATCCTCTAGGAAGAAATGTCGGAGGTGAGGAGAAATTGTTGTCTTCATCATGTCTGTCTTTGTTCTAATTAACTGTCCGTACGTTCTTGTCCCCGTTTATTGTCTGTCCCCAGGCATCCCTACATAAACCTCGCCTTCCAGATGATGCCTCCATACTCTAATTATTTGTTTTTCTCTCCCTCAATAAAAAGCTTTGTGTATTGGTTATTCCTTTAAAAGAATTGTTTGTTCTGTTTTCATGATGTATGGAATAAATGCAAGTTTGAATCAATGAATGGTGATATAATGTTGGGTCTTGAGGTTTTGAAGAGTATCTGCTCATCTTCAAGTGAAATCGTTCAATCTTAAGATATTCTCAATCCTAATTCCAACATTAGGAACAGCCTTGATTGTTTCTCTGTTCAATGTTTTACAATGACTATGTACTGGATTACACAATGCAACATTTGTTCTAACTATCTCCTAAAAAAACTTTTAACGTTACTCTTCATCGCACACTGCTATCTGCTGTGTCATGTTCAAGGTTATCAAAAATCCTAGGGATAGACAGCGATCTTGATGAAACTTGCAAAGATAAGGTTCGATCTAAAGTAGAGGCAGTCGAATGAAACATTAACCATCCATTGAACAAATTCTTCATCAGACTAAGAAGTGGTAGGAGATGGCAGTCACTTCAATGCAAAACAAACAGGTACCTCAACTCCTTCATACCATACTCTGTCCGTCTACTCAACCTCAGTGTTAAACTGCTTTGTTTACTTCTGCTTAGATGTTGTTTTCAGTATGATTCTGTTGTGGTTTATTATGTAGTTTTCTGATTAATTAATAGTATGTATTTCCAGTAGTTTATTTATGATTGTGCGTTATTAATTTTGTCTGTATTGCATGTATTCAAAATGAATTTCCTCCATGGTAGGACCAATACAAATTGAGTTGAAATTGAATTGAATTGAACTGAATACAATGACTTCGCTTTGGATTATAAAATGACAACACTATGTTTCTTACTTTCTTCACAGAAACCAAAGCCAAAAACGCTGCAATTTTAAAAGGGCAATAGTTCCATTTATGAAAAAAAAAAAAAAAAAACCTTGTGTAAGATGACAACACTTTACATTGATCCAAGACATAAAACTCTCTAAAATGAGTTGTTGTAGGAAAACAGAATGAATCAATAAATCTGCATCATGTAGACCACATTAAACTGGACTTTGTAAGATACAAACATTACTACACAAGTACCACTTGATTAATTCAAAAGACTGTCGACTGTATCATAAAAGGTGTATTGATAGATTGATGGATCAATTAATTAATAACTTGGCAATGAGTTGATATTTTTATATTAACCACTTCCCGTCAGATAACAACTTTTTTAGCCAAACTTTTCCAAACTGAATAAAGGTGGATGTTTATGAACACACAGAATATTTGGGAGCCTTCTCTTTCGGTTCTTGCAGTTGACATAATAAAATCTCCAGATAATCCAATCCACTGTATGCATCATAGGCATACAATGAGTGTGTTATGCTTTATTACCCCCATACAAATAGGTACAACGGGTACTGGAACTCAAGCTCAAAATCTCCCCTTTTCAGAGGGTATTGTGTAATCCCTGATTGTTGTACAGTCAAGATTATGAGAGACGACAGAATGCCAACAATATTTGTCTTTAAATTCGGCATATAAGAGGCAAGTCTCAGACTCCAGCATACATGTACCACAGCCGTCTGTAATATGCTTCATTCTCCCCATACAAAAAGGGACAAGGGGTGCTAGAACTCATGCTCAAAATCTCCCTTTTTCAGGGGTTTATTGTGTAATAGTTGTACAAACGATGATTACGAGAGATGAAAGGCTGCCTGTAATCTTTATCATTGTATTTGGCATATGGAAGGCAAGTATCAGACTCCAGCATACCACAGCGATTACTGGCCGTGGCTTACTGCCAAGGTTCAGGCCTATTCAGGATAAGACATCCAGTAACATCTTGAAAGAGTATGACAAATCCCGGTGCATTTTATGAGTCTGTTGCTGTGGGGCACATAAATGTCCTTCTGGTAAGGGGCACCTCGTTCAGTATTGTAAATTTGTACAGGAACCTTGCACAGGGCACCACAGCTAAAGCACAGGGCACCACGGCAGTTGCTGTGGTTTTCGTTGGTTATTTCAAGGCCTGTTATATCAAGGTTACATTATGACAAAGATATTCTTTTTAAAAAAAAAATCTTTAAATTAACACTTCAAAAGGTCCGGGGAAGAAAAAACAACACACTGCAGAGGCACGGTAAAGATTTCTAAAATGACATGAAGTGGATGAGTGAGTGATTGGAAACTGGAGAACAAAACCAACTTTGTTTCAGGCTTTGTGATGAAAACATTGACATGAATAGATGTGACTGAACCTTTGACATTCCAAACACTAATCCTAACATCCTAAACCACTAAACCCTCTAAGTATTGGGATGCAATCCAAGAAAGGAAAAGGGTTGGAGGGTTACTTCAGGAAGGATGTTTATACGTGTTATTTAGGCTCGGATGTTCCTGGTCTGACCACAAACTCATGAAGTGGACTACACCAAAACATTCATCAAAACACTTCATGTGTATTTGGTCTGGGGTAACACCATGTGTATATCTACTTGCTGAGTAGACTATGCTCTTTGAGAGCTTGTCTTGCTTATCTTATACTACCGAGGAGTAGATCTTTCGGAATTTGGGAGACTACTCAGTTCTGATAAGAAATGTTTTGCTTTTTTTTTGTAACTGGGCGGAAGGTAGAAAATCAGCCGGGACTACTACTTTTGCTTAGTGAATCAGGGGGACTTCTCATTACTAACTCAACTGCCGCAGAGTGGTTTGTTAATTGGTCTCAACGTTTCGACAAGCTTGCTCTAGTCTTCGTCAAACACTCAACATTCATGTATCATGCAATCATGTTTTTTACAGTTTACACGGTAAAAAAAACTACATTCAATGTTACCACAACCCCGGATTTGCACTAAAAATTACTTTCTTTTTGAAACCAAGTTTGGTTCTAAAACAACTTTGTTTTTTGCGACACTGTTACGTTTGTTCCATTTCTTTCACACTGTTTGTTTCATTTCTCTATTTTATCATGCTATTTTCTTTTAGCTTTCAAGAGGATGTTTGCCCACATCCGCCCCACATGTTGACAATAGGAAGGGTCTTGGGTGTGACTCCCACGGTATTGCGAAACATTAATGTGGCCTGTCAGTCAGACTGAATCAACCAGTCCATGACTCCTATCAAGTTAAAACATATTGGTACACTTACTATTCTTGGGTTGCATTGCAGGCTAGATTCACTGACTCTGACTGCCCCAACCTCCTCAGCCCTGTCTTCATATTGCAGGACACACTTGTACCCCTTTTCTCCAAGCTATAGTTATCAAACAAAAGACTACATTGTTATCTGCATTGTTATCAAGGCAATGCCATACATTTAAAGCGTCAGTGGTAATTATAGCAATAATAATACTTAGTTATTATCATAGCGCTTTATCACACCTCTACGGGCGTAATAAAGCGCTTGTCCTGCGAGATATGTGGAGCAACGCTTTTAAAGTATGAGATCTATTCCTTTTTAGCACCACGCTAGGGTTTACATGGTGATGTGGCGCAATATGCTGCCGATCAGACGTGGAAACCCGAGGCAAACCCCTTCTCTTTACAATAAGTGCACGGGGTTCCTTTATGTGCATTACACAACACACCAGACCAAAACATGATTTATTTGAAATGGAATTGATTGAAGTAGACCAGTTTCTGGCTGGAGTGCCAAGAAAATCAAGCCCAATTCATACTTCACATAATAATCAACTAGAAGTGAATTTAAGTTGTACATTGTGTGCTGTTGTCCCATTTTGACACAGTAAAGTTTGCAATTGCATCGTCACAACAAGTCACATGAATTGGCGACTTGACTTTCAGAAATCGACAACACTAGAGAGAGAGTGAGAGGGGCAGGCCTTGAATATCTTTCTTGAAGGGGCACAGCAATTTTTCTTTAGTAATGGCACCTTACAAGGGAAATGTTGAGCAGAGGGCACCCTGGCAAGTGCTGCAAGTACCATGGGTTATTTCCAGGTCTGAGAGGGTCTTTAGCCCGTTTCATACTTTCTGTGAATGCGAATGCGAAGAGTATGTTGAAGTCACAAATTTGCAACGAATACTTCGCAGGGGTTGAACTCTGCTCAACTCTCTTGCGAATATCGCAGCGAAAACTTAGTTGTGACGTCAAATTCACTTCAAATTCACTTCGCATTTGCAGGAAGTATGAGCCGGGCTTTACCTTTGGTATGGGTAGATGAGCAGTGGGTACGAGGAAGCCACTTGTGACATCTGCTGCCAGTAGGATATCAACGCTATCATTCACAATACGAGGGCAGAGTAGCTCACCAAACTGGGTGCCCTGGAAAAAATACAAGTACATCAATGTTACTTCAATATCCATTTTATAATAATAATAATAATATAGGTTTTTATAAAGCGCCTTTAACAATGATCAAAGCTCTGTACAATAACAAGAACAATGCAAAGAAACAAGAAAAACAAAACTACAAAGAATTTTCTATGCTCATTACACCTCTATACTTTTCATAAAGCTAATAAGCAGAATTTGTTGCTTCAACACTAAACCAGAAAATATAAATTAATGAACTTTGAGAAATAATCTTGTTTGGAAACACAAGTGAAGATTCGTATTACTAGCTATTTGAGAAAGTTCCATGAATGATTTAAGTATGCCTGATGTCCAGAGAAGTGCATTTACAGATCTCCGTTCATCAAGAAATAAGGTCTGGAACTTATATGAAGAGCCTGGCTACCTGGGGTCGATTTCACAAAAGTTGGGACGTGTCTGATCTCGAGTTCCTAACTTAGGATTAATCTGATACAGTGGAAGGTTGGGACTCGTTCTGAGTCCTAAGATTAGTCTTAAGTTAGGAAGAGTTTTGAGAAATCGATGGCTGCTTTCACTGGCATTCAAATCAATTTTAATTAAAAGGCTTAGAAACCAACACATTCAGTCTCAACCCATCAGAATTACACTTGTCTAGAATAAACCCCCTTGCATTAGCCGCTATCGTTGATGAAACATGCATGCGTTACAGGCAACCATTTGCCAAAAGTTGTGCGCAGCCCTGACACTTTTCCATTGTTTGTCAACTAAGATGGTGGTCATTGATGTCAAGTGCAATCCATGTACTTATTCTTGGACAGAATTGTATCTACTTGCCTACCTATGGTTTACTACCAATGGTTGTCTACCAACGGTGGGGGTAAAACGCGTACTCTTTTCCACTGCTTCCCTTCAAAGATGGCGGTCAATGACATCATGTGCAATCCATGTACTGCCATATTTAGGTCTTGACAGAATTGGATCGACTTGCCTACCTATGGTTTCCTACCAATGGTTGTCTACCAACGGTGGGGGTAAAACGCGTACTCTTTTCCACTGCTTCCCTTCAAAGATGGCGGTCAATGACATCATGTGCAATCCATGTATTGCCAAATTTAGGTCTACTTTTCTACCAATGGTTGCCTACCAATAGTGGGAGTAAAACCGAGTATAAAACTCAACCCACATTATCCCCTAGACTAGACTGACCTCCTCCTTGGTTATAATCCCACTGGCATCACAGGACGTTGAGTTTCCACGGCATTTATTCTCAAAGATACACCAGTCACATTTGTACTTGTTGCCAATACACTGCATGCAACTTGTGAAGGTCCCACAGTCGTAGAAATCAAAGTCGGTGCTCACAATGTCGAGGGAGGTTTCTGTGGAATGGATGGCAAGCTCTACTCTCAAGAAACCTGTTCAAATAAAACCATTGATGATTAACGTGAAATTCTATCTTAACTCCAATTACAACTTGGTTTCTTTTCTCCCAGATGATTAAATACATACTGTGTATATATAAGACAAATAATGAAGTCCTCATAGTACAACCACACCAATGATTAATTGTTACTGGCGTTTTCGAAGATGGAATAAGATTCTTGGAAAGACTCTACTAGGGTCAAAAACATCAGACAACTCACTTCTAAAAAAGCCTTTTGGTTGGTAAGCAGGTTGCGACGGCTAATTCTATGTTCTCATATTTTGTAACAATATTAGAAACCTGTATAACCCTATGGACTAATGCTACTCCATGTATCTGTGCACAATCCAACTTGTTATTTCCCTGGTGTCTTTACAGGTATAAGTAATTTCAAAATGGGAAACATACTTCATGGTGTACAGTTTGATGAGTCACAGAGCCATGGAGATATGAAATTAATCTATATACACTGCGGAAGTCTTTCATTGGACAACATTACCAGACGTCAGTCTAGTCAAGAAATGTTCTATTTTATTGCATTGAAAAAAATAATTCAGGAAACAAGAGTGTTATTTTAAGATTTTCAGGGTTAGAATGTTTTTTGTCTTTCTTCTATCATATCATGCTAACGTCCTTGATGTTATGGCGTACATGACATGATGTATCACATGGTCCCCTAGTAACATGCACCGCCATTATTAAAAGCACATGGATGTACCCTTTTATATCATCTACATACACACGTACATGTAATAACAAACTGAGAATATAGACCTTGAAGTACACTGCTGAAAATAATGTTTAACGACTGTATGGCCTCAGCTGAAGTCTCAAATTCAATTCAAATATTTTACTGAAAAATTACTTCTTTCTCAAAAACTTGAATAATTTAGAGGGAACTGTTTCTCACAAGTCAATGCTTTATACTATCAACAGCTCTCCATTGATCATAAACAAGTAGGGTTTTTTTCTTTATTTTTATTTTTATTTTGAGTAATTACCAATAGTGTCTAGTGCCTTTAAGTCGGCTGAATTCACTGAAACATCGATTCACAAAAAAAGTCTTTAGAGGTCAACTCTAAAGTTCTCATTTTATCACTGAATATAATCCTTCACACAATACACCAACACTAACTGGTTCTCTCTTTTTAAAATATGAACTATTTATTGTTTAAAACTAAATTTGTGTAAATAATTCTTGTGTTTTAAAATAAATTGTGTTTTTAGTGCAAACAGGGAAAACAACTTTCACTTTTTACTTGTAAACTGTGATGAAGTAAATAAGTTTAATTGAATTGAATTGAATTGAATTGAATTGAATTGAATTGAATTTGAATTGAATTGAATTGAATTGAATTGAATTGAATTGAATTGAATTGGATTGTATTGTGCTTAGCGTCCGTTTTGAATCAAATTGTAGACCATTTCACAACAAATGACCGCAGTATACTCAAAGCAGCCGAAGGACCTGTACAAATTATTTCAATTTACAAGGCTATTGTGAATTATATGACATGGGAAAAAAACGAACAAAGAAAACAAAACCAAAACAAAACAAAACAAAACCAATAACACAAGGCCTGTGCTGTTTTCATAAAAAGAAGAACTGGTAATCTATATCCTTGTAACATTTATAGTCCACACAAACACAACCATAAAAAAACGATGATGATAGAATCAAAGACACAACACAAGCCTTTAAAAGGGACACGTTTCCTTTCATCGGGCAAGTTGGTCTATGAAAAGCGATTGAAACTGTAATAAAAAGCAAAATGGTTAGAAAGATGTTTTAAAAGTAGATCATAATGTTCCATATAAATATGCCTCGAAATTGCATGGTTTTCCTTATATGTATGTCATGAACTAACATGGCACGCCATTGACTCCATAAAATGGCCAACCGTGTTAGTTTTCGCAAAGTAATAAGAAAACCAAGCAATGTTAAGGCATGTTTATAAGGATTATTGTGTTTTACTTTTACATCTTTCTAACCAAATGCACCTACCTTATAACAAATGGTTTCAAACACTTTTCATGGACCGATCCAAGGCAACGTGTCTCTTTAATACAGTGTGCTGTAATTTGTGGCAGACAAACGGCATCAGAATTCAGAACTATTCAAAACAAAGGTAAATGATTGGTGTACCATTGAAATACCACTGAATTAATTTCAGTATCAATTCCCAAGAGAAACATTTCTATCAGAAAAGCTGTTCATTGACCCAATATAGAATAAGCTTGGATGCGCCATAATGATGGGCAATGTCTCTGTGCATCATTCAGTTAAGTGCACATTTTTAGACGACGCGGCGTTTACACGTAAACATAACTGGTGAGCGTACGACAGTCACCGCATATGACGTGCGTGCAAGGGGTCAATACCTGTTTGTAGACCATGAGTTTCACTGTTATGCCTGTGATATTTTTTGTCACAGGACTCAGGAAAGTACTGAGTATACAGTGTTTACACACATCAGTCTATGGGTAAAAACCTGAACTAATAAGAAAATTATTTGTTTACCTGGTCCTATCGGAGGTAATACATCACTTGCAGGTGTTAAGCACTGCACCATGGATGTATCGTTCATGGTAACCACTGTAGCCTCTGCACGAGGTAAGTCACCAAATGTACACTGGTAACCATAGGCACTACCATCGTCCAGTTTGGGTAGACCTCGGGTGGTTAGTGTCAGCTGTAATGAGATCAAGGAAAGAGGAAATACAGTTTGGGTTGCATTTAATTTGGGTTGCATTTCCTGCATCTTTAAAGGCAGTGGACACTATTGGCAATTGTCAAAGACTAGCCTACACAGTTGGTGTATCTCAACATATGCATAAAATAACTAACCTGTGAAAATTTGAGCTCAATCGGTCATCGAAGTTGCGAGATAATAATGAAAGAAAGAAACACCCTTGCCACACGAAGTTGTCTGCGTTTAGATGGTTGATTATGAGACCTCAAGTTCTAAATCTGAGGTCTCGAAATCAAATTCGTGGAAAATTACTTCTTTCTCAAAAACTATGGCACTTCAGAGGGAGCTGTTTCTCACAATGTTTTATACCATCAACCTCTCCCTATTACTCATCACCAAGAAAGGTTTTATGCTAATAATTATTTTGAGTAGTTACCAATAGTGTCCACTGCCTTTAATTAGATTTTCATTTCTCTTTTACATAGCTACATGTAAAATATTTTAAAGGTACATCTGTCCACACGGAAGACTGTTTTAAATTTTAAAAATTCTTTAAACTAGTGAACAGCATCATGCATTGGGTAATAATATTTAATACAGTAGCAGGATGTACTTCACAGAGTCAAAAAAAGGTGATTGCCTCCGTGTCCCTTGGTCATTGCCTTGATGCCCTTGAAACTCTCTGGTAGAAACTCACTATTTCCTCATCCTTTCCCTTTCAAAACTAAGCATACAAGCCTGCAGCAGTCGTTGCTTTAGACATTGGAGGGGGATCAAACTGTGAAAAGTCAGAGTGTTTAACTCATGACCTTTTACAGAACTAGGGTATTCCAGGGAAGAGGAATAAATCATGGCAGCAGTGCCAGGGTACTTCCTGGCAGCTATTTATTGGCAGCTAGCAGTTTGATCAATCAATCAATATCAGGAGAAATATGTGCACAGATCTATACAATGTGCAGCTGCATTAGTGTTGTACTATAATACATTGGGCAATGTTTGACCTTGATATTACCAAAATCAACAAGTAAAACCAACATTGTACAAGGTGCTACCCATGCACAAGATAGCGTATCGGACCAATGCTAAATTATTTGTGACACATAAAACATTTTCTTAAAATAGACATTTGATTTGGAATTTATTATATCATTTTTTTGCCTTTTTCTAGTTTCACAAAGAAACATCAACAGAAAACCATATTTATTCTCAAAAGTTTTGTTTGTATTTTCATGAAGGCTACTCATCTGGACTCAAACAATTGCACACAAACCTGTTGAAATGGACAGAAAGAGAAAAGAACACACAGTTGCATACTGCACTAGTATAAACAATATGCTATGTTTGCAATAAATACCGCAGAAAAGGCGCAAAAAAAAAAAAAATTCAATAAATGCTGTAGAAAAAGATACATACAAAAACAGAATAGCATTCTGCACTAATGACGTCTTATGCTCAAAATACATGTGTGTCAGACACACATTCCACTACTACTGTACACGTATCTCTCACGCAATCACCGCATCAGCGTGCCAGACCGCGGTAGCACAGTTTGTATGGCGCGGGTGAACAAAGTTTGGACATGTACCCGGGTATATTGTTGTGAATTTCGACACGCTGTCCGAGATCCAAGTACTGAGCCTTCTACTTTGAGCAATTTAAGTTTGTTCAATTCAAATGATCACCAATGTCGATGGACATTTATACAGGGTGTATTATGATATTCACTCCAATGTTGTGTAGACCTCCAAGAGAACACATGAAAATACGGATAGCATGGAAACAAATACTGTACAGAATATTATTGATAGAAACCATCATCTTTGCAGAGTCGGGTTATCATTAGGCCACGTATCAGTTCCTTCATTCATGCTTGACTAGACAACCGGAAACACACATGTTGTTTTTGTCCACACCAAAGGTATAAATATTACATGCATACATGGGTTCAATAGAACCGCTAACTATAGATCATCTACAACAATCACAGCCTTTCAGGACTCACTTGTCTGGCAAAATATTTCTTTTTGTCACACTTCAGGGTCATGAGAATTTCAAAAGGGCAACAACAAAACTTCCCAACAAAAAAACTTTGTTTTTAAAGACACTGGACACTATTGGTAATTGTCAAAGACTAGTCTTGACAGTTGGTGTATCTCAACATACGCATAAAATAACAAACCTGTGAAAATTTGAGCTCAATCGGTCATCGAGAAGTTGCGAGATAATAATGGAAGAAAAAACATCCCCTGTCACACGAAGATGTGTGCTTTCAGATGCTTGATTTCGAGACCTCAAATTCTAAATCCGAGGTCTCAAAGTCAAATTCGTGGATAATTACTTTTTTCTTGAAAACTACGTTACTTCAGAGGGAGCTGTTTCTCACAATGTTTTATACTATCAACAGTTACCCATTACTCGCAACCAAGTAAGGTTTTATGCTAATAATTATTTTGAGTAATTACCGATAGTGTCCACTGCCTTTAAGTATACTCTTCCTGCATGAACATTTTCGCTCCAGATTTTGGGCGATACCTAAAAACGTGACCAGCTTTTACATTGACATTTTCACAAATGTTAATTTTTAAAGGTTTACATCTACATTCATATTGGATTAAAACAATTGAACAGTTCCAAAAACAAAAGCAACACTTTGCCTTTAAACAGTGACGTGTATAGGAAGCCATAGTGAACCTTGAGATTATCATTATGTGGTAGTCGAATCTTGTCTAACAACAGTAAAGTTTACTTTCATTTTCTGAACTGAGAAGCAACTGAAATGTAATTGTACTTTCATCCTAGCCTTCACTCAGTTTCCTGTGGTTTCTACTTTAAAAAAATACACCTCCATTGTTGTTCTTTCTTTATCGCATTGTAATTTTCCTGTCTGGTTCTCAGAAAAAATCTTGTTATTATGAAAGTAAAAATGCGTTAACTTGAAAGTGCAGAAAATTAGCTTTCTTTGTGGAGTTAGGATCTTGGATGTCAAGTAGTGTATCTACGTGTACGTCAAGGCAATAACCATTTTGAATGATGATTGGTCATTTTCCCTGCCAAGATACTTTTACAAATCATTCCAAATGGGTCAAAAAAAGTATTTTTATTACTTTTTCATGATTCAGTGTTGCACAAAGACAATTTGACTAGAGCTGGATGTGAACCAACTACCTCGGGTTTACCGTGCTATTTAATAATCATTTAGCTGATGGTTTTTTTTTTTCATTCATTTTTTTCTCGCAACTTCAATGACCAATTGAGCCCAAGTTTTCAGTTTTGTCATTTTATGCAAATGTTGGGATACAGTACTGTTGGGATGTTGAGGAAACTGGTCTTTTACGATTACCAAAAGTATACACACACTATGCCTTTATCCAAACATCTACATCGAAACATAAAATAAGCTCAAGTTAGTCAAACATTTCTATTTGTTGAATTTCAAATACATTACATGTACACCCAGAGGCAACCAGAAACCTAAAACGTAGATTAAGATTTATTTATGTATGCAAGGTTTTCTGAATAGTCATCAACAAACCAAACATCTGGGCATACATAATGTCACTGTGTTGACAGCAGTGATTGCATGTAGACTGAACGGTACATCATTGTACATGTTCAATAGGTGCAGGGCTGAATATACGAAGTATGGGGACAAAATTTCATGATATTGTTGTCATCACAAAATCCTGACTACATGTACAATGTATGCACTCCTTATGAATCTAAAGGCACTGGACACTATTGGTAATCAAAACAATTGTTAGCATAAAAACTTACTTTATACCGTGCAACGGAGAGCTGTTGATAGTATACAACATTGTGAGAAACAACTCCCTCTGAAGTAACGTAGTTTTTGAGAAAGAGGTAATTTTTCGTTCAAATAATAAAAGACTTTGAACTGGCCTGAATGAGAGAGCATACCAATTTTTACAACAAAGATGTTTTGCCTTTCATTTTTCTCTTAATAATAATAATAACATGCATTTGTATAACGCTGAATACAAGGTTTCTAAGCGCCGAACAGGAAGTGTAAGATAACAAAATAAGATGGCAACTTCGACGACCAATTGACTAAAATTGTTCACAGATTAATTATTTTTCGCTAATGTTGGGATACACCGTGTGAGAATGGTCTTTGACAATTACCGAAGGTGTCCAGTGCCTTTATTAACAACAGTGATTGCATGTAAATTAAACTGCACATCATGTTCAAACCATGCAGGGCTGAATAAATTGAGTCAGCAGACGATAACTTCATGATAATGTTGCCATCAATGATTCTGACTACATACATGTAACATGTACACACCCTCCTGATGAATCTTAACAAAAGAGCACCCAGACATGTCGTTTGTATTGCTCTCCATATTGCAGATGAAATGTGCACACGCGTTAACTCTACTAGCCTCATGTAATCAAGGACTAACCAAACTGACTGGGGATGTTTGCCTTAGACATAAGTGATCAATTATTAAAGTACATGACACTCGCTACGTTGCTGGATATATTTGCAAGGGATGATGGCTACATCATGTGATTAATATTAGGAGAGTTTATAGTCTTACCAGATGATCACATGATACAAAGGAGTGTGATTGTACAGAAATGATCAAACCTAGAAATTGATACGGTCACCCCCTAGTTTACAGGTTGAACCCCTCACATTCCCGGATGTCTCATTTTAGAGAGTTTGAGGTTTGGACACAAGGCTACACCTTCCTTTCCTCTATTTATTTCGACAAGGTTTAAGGTGATTTCTTAACGAAACATCTACATATTTGACAATTCCCAGACATTGTTAATGTTATAAGAGGCCTGCATTTGTGTATTACCTCAAACTCCACCAAAAACTAACAGAGCATGAACGTATCTACATTCATGAGCATTCCATCTGGTCGAACTGACAAACCTGTACGAATTTCTCTCCTTTTTTGAGGTCAAATCTTTGGACTCACTGCATCTACATTCAGATGTTTCTTTTAGAAACATTTTTCAATCCATTAATGTGCCTGAATCATGACTGAGCCAGGTTGTCAACTTTGAATGGAAATATCACATCTCAATAGAAAGTTTGAAATAGAGGACCATACTTCCCAATACGCCTAAATCATACATAAAACACAGTAAAGCCCGGTTCATACTTCCTGTCAATGCTTAGCGAAATTGACGCGAATTTGACGTCACAACTCTCCTTTCGTAGCGTTTTTCTCAAGTGAGTTGAGCAATGTTGGCCTGCTGCGAATTGTTTGTTGCGAATTTGTGCTGTCAACATTCGCTTCGGTTCGCATTCGCAGGAAGCATGAACCGGGCTTAGGTAATCAAGCATGGCCATTCAAACAAAACTTCCTCAGTTCCTGTCAAAAATTGAGTGTAACAAGACTAAAGAGTAAAATATTTCCTAAATTATTACCTCCTGTGTCCCTTGTCTGGGTGTGTTGGGTGGGTCCACAGAGAGTATAGCAATACATTGGTCCACATTGCCCAACCATCTCAGATTGGAAAGATCTTCAGAGCCAGTACACTTGGTCTCATTGCGTCTTGTACAGCTACAACATCATAAGGAAAATTCAAGGGGAAAAAAACATAATTAGTCTACAGCATTACAAATATGTTAATATTTAACAGCTGAACTTACTACTTTAAAGGCAGTGGACACTATTGGTGATTGTCAAAGACCAGTCTTCTCACTTGTTGTATCTCAAAATATGCATAAAATAACAAACCTGGGAAAATTTCAGCTCAATCGGTCATCGAAGTTGCAAGATAATAATGAAAGAAAAATAACCCTTGCCACACGAAGTTGTGTACGTTTAGAGTTAATTTCGAGACCTCAAGTTCTAAACTTGAGGTCTCGAAATCAAATTTGTGGGAAATTACTTCTCTCTCGAAAACTATGGCACTTCAGAGGGAGCCATTTCTCACAATATTTTTACCATCAACCTCTCCCCATTACTGGTCACCAAGAAAGGTTTTATGCTAATAATTATTTTGAGTGATTACCAATAGTGTCCACTGCCTTTAAAACAGAAATCGGCAGCTTATCAATTGCGATTTGGGTTTTGTAAAAGAGCACATTGTGGTATAACAAAATGTTCAACAGATATTTATTCTTTGATTCTATGTGCATGATTTTTAAGTACAAGGGTTGGCCTACATGTACATGTACACATGATGTAGGCTCTTACAGTTACACAGACTTTTCAGCCTATTTAATAACAATTTGTCAGTTTTTTTTTTTTTTTTTTCAGAGGCCCCCAACAAATCAGAAATAAGACCCCAAAAAGAAGGAAAAAATATAATGCCTGTAGAGAGAAAGATAACTCAACCCAGACACAGTGAGTGGATTTTACAAATCTAATCATGTGGGGTTCCTGCAGATGTTACATGCGCATGGATAGATCAGGTTTTCCTTCTAATAACATGAATGTTATTATTGTAAACATTCATGTACGTGTATCTCTGACAGCATGTATGTATATCAAAATAATGGCAGTTTTAATCTGACTGGATACAGCGCAAACGCTCTGCTTGTGGTCATCCCGTACCAGACTTGTTCAATTTAACAACAGTGTTGTTATTTCTGTAACAACAACAATGTTGTTATTTCTGTAAAAAAAAAATTTTGTTTTGTTCCCACCCTAACAAATTCAGCAGATTTTTGCAATCAAAACAAGACTTTACTTTCATGTTTAACTGCAGGTTTACATAAAAATATAAAATTTAAAAAAATAAAACGTCACTTATTTTTATTTAAGGAGAGGATAAACCTTTGGAAGTTACTCAAAAAGTCATTGATCATACACTGTAAAAACTTTATTTAGTAAGAAGCATTTACGATGACACATAAGAATTTGGGAAACAAATTATTTTTTCATGGAATGTTGATTCAGAGAAAGAGAATCAAACAAATTTCAATCTGAGAAACATTTCTGCTTAAAACATTTCTCAGACTGTGTATTATCCTTCTTGCATGGTCAAAACCGCTCCAGTGTTTTTATTTAGTGATATCTCAAAAAACACATTTGAAATTAATTGTTCACAGGTTAGTTTGATTGTATTTCGACTAGGTTTATAAATGCCCTATATGATGAAGTTTTATATATTAAAATGCAGTTACAAAAGGTACATGTACAATGTACAGTTGAAAGCTGGTCAACGATTAACCTTGGGTAAAGCATATTATTTAATAACCTTGAAGAAAAATGAGCTGATACAAAAACATATAAATGTATAAATGGTAACTGCTTAGACATCAAATAATGTTCATGAATTATAGGCATACAGTTTTGGAACCATGTACATGTAACATGAACATTTTCAACACCAGATGTACATTTCTAGTTCTCATTTGGGCTGTCTTCACTTGGCACATGGCCCAGAATTCCTCCCAAGTGAGTTGCCCTAATAAAATCCACCACATTCCAACATGCATAAACTCAATGTACACATACTGTCATATTCATGCAGTCGGTAGTCCGTTTCATAAAATGGTAACCAACCCCTCTAGGCCTCCAGTTATGTATGTGATTCTAATGCATATATCCCTGTACATGTATGTCAGCGACGACAACGAGACGGAGCCAAGATCCAACCCCTGACCTGCCAGACTCAGGGATGTTGTCAATGACTAGTAACAGTCTGGAGTACATTACAACAACCCAGTCAGTACCTAAGCAACTACCCCCGCTAACAGGCCTGGGGGGCAAGCGTTTCCCATTTCTATATTTACATTTCCAGGAAGTTAAGAATTGTTTCCCATATTCATGATCATGGAGGAGGGGGTGTTGGGTTTATTTCACTTGAAGCAACCTCCTGCTGTAGAAGCCATTCTCTGGCCTCTTGCTACTGTTATTAGAGTTGGATGAATGACAGCTAGATTACCAGGTCTCCAGTAGAGTAGGAATGTTTACCTTCTCAAGGTAACATGTGTGTAGTATGTGAAGGAAATCTAAACCATGTGGATAACAAAATCAGGGAGCTCTTAAGTTTAAACTTAAGAGCTCACATATAATTTTTAAAAACACCCATGTTCCTTTCTGCAGTAATTTTGAGCTTTGTTAATTCATGTATTTTTCACACATGGTACATTAATCCTTAGGAAATGTTAAACCGTTCAACAAACCAACTATCAACAAATAATGCATCAAATTCCAGTATTAATTATTCTACTTCCTGCATGTACATCTCCCTGCTGCGGATTTTCTGCAATAACTCTAAAATGCGCCCACCTTTCAAAATTTTCACAAGTTAGGTTTATTAATAGTATGTCCTATAGGATTAAAATAATCAAATTGTGCAAAAAAAAACGAAGTAAGGTAGAGGCCCATTTTGCCCTTAAGTAGGAAGAATATTATGCCTGACTGAGTGGTAAACCAACTATTACATCAGGGCCCAATTTCATGGCTCTGCTTACCGTAAGAGGCGCTTACGGAAAGCAGGGAGTTCTGTGCTTACGGCAAGCGTATTTTTCGTGGTGGCGAATTTTGGCTTCTGCGCGTGATTCTCCACGTTCCTAGGCGTTCTAGGCTTACGCAGAACTTTGGCGCTGGCATGTTAGCTGGGAATTGTGATTGTAAGCGCAGAATTTCGGCGGTAAGCAGAGCCATGAAATTGGTCCCAGGTGAATTGGATCAGTGTACTTTTTAATGATTTTGCTTCCAGACCAAATCTTTTGTCTTTAAATGAGAGTCAATAAACCAAGTAACTCTTTTCAATTTAAATCAAGTTGCTTGCTTTGTCCAGAAAACAAATTAATCAGCTATCGACTCATACATCAGTTAGGCCTACTGATTTAAAAAAGCACCGAACTACAGTGGAACTTTCAGATAGTCCTGAAGAACCTGTCCGTCTGGGAGATATAAAAAAAATGCCAGCACAGCAAGACTTCAAAGTGAATTTTTCTATTTCCAGCAGCACAGTTGAGAAAGTAGTAAAAACAAGGAAGTCAGTTGATGAGCTGAAAAGTGGCAAGCCTGATGATCTGGCGCCTGCCCATTAATGACAGCCCATAAAAGACACCCAGACTCATCAGTCATGTACCAGCAACCCACTTAGAGACCCAGATACATAACAAGATTCTAAAAAATGCAGGATGTAGTGGTTTAGAGCATCGAATTCAAATTCTGGTGTTTAAGACATCGGAGTGTGGGTTCAAATCCCCATCATTACACTTCATGTCTTTGCGCAAGATGCTTTACTGCTTCTCTTCACCAAAAGGTATAAATGGGTACCTGTTAGGGCAGAGATGGTTCTTGTGATTGATTTAGCTTTGTGCGCTACATACTCAGCAACACAGGCTGTATACTCCCAAGGGAGATGAGATGGTTTAATTAAGGAGTGAAATCAAATGGCCAAGCGGCCAGGGGTAATGTTGTTGAAGCGCGATGAGCGTCACTAAGTGACGAACCTGAGCGCTTTATAAGAAGCAGTTATAATTTGAAGCTGATAAAATCTACCTCTTTTGTAGAGAACACCAGCCACAGTAGGGGTCTCCAGTGCCGTTTCCTACACCCAAACAGCTCTCACATGAAGTGTATTGAGAACAGTTCTCCACTGGTATCTTATGGATCTGCACAAAGCGGGGAAAAATACAATAAAAATGTTATTGATAAAAATATCAATTAATGAACTTAAAGTTACAGTTATGGATTCACATGTGTGTACTGAAGACAGTTTACCTTCCCAACATTTTACAAATTATATGTGGTTTTTAATTAATTAATTAATTAATTAAGTGTCTTGCTCAATGGCACAAGTGTCATGACCTAGTGTCATGACCGGGTATCGAACCTACACTCTGCTGCTGACAACACCTGGGGTTTATTTCACAAAGAGTCAGGAATAGTCCTAGGAGAAATCCAAACAATTAAGGCTAGTCCTAAGTTAGGACAAGTTACTCGTCCTAACCCGAAACAAGACTAGTCTTAACTCTTTGTAAAATCCACCCTAGAGATTGGGTCTAGTGGATCTCTCCTCGGTCATGACACACTACAAAAGGTTGCTATGATAAAAGGTTGGTCCTTTAGAAACACTTGGTATGCTATCGTACCAAGATTCCCCTTTAAATTATTCCAGACATGATCAGTGATGACTTGCAGGCGCTGCATGTGCATCATCCAAATATTTCCTGTGTTGAAACCAACCACAGTGGCTGCCAAAAAAAAGTGACCGCTTAAAAACCAAGTAATAAACAGGTCTGTGTATCCTTTGTTGATAACGGGTTCCCACTCCCCTCACAACATCACTTCCCTAATTAATCTCCCTTGGGTCACCCCCCCCCCCCTCCCCCCCCCCCTTGCCATCAAGTATAACTTCCCCTTCTTATAGTCAGAATCTAGAGAACGCCAAGGAGTAATCTTGACATGGATTGTTGTGATATTGGCCTTTTTTTTTTCTCTTTTTCTCTGAGGTGGTGACCCAGATGATGGTCCTGTGACCCAGATGATGGTCCTGGGCTAGTCTTGGTGCAAGACATTCTCGTCGAGCTAGTCAACCTCTATAGTTAGGCCCCATTCATTCAACGCTACACACACCAATAGAGGGTGTCTACGCCCCGATCCCGCCAACAAGTGGTGTGGGTGGGGTGATCTGGAAGTTCTTAAACAACGCCCGATATCGTTCGGTGTGCGGCGAGGAGAAGTGGAGCGAAGCATCGTGATAGTAAATAGCAACGTCTTGCATCATGACTAGTCCTAGGCCTCCCTTGATGTTTGAAAAAGGTTACCTTGAATACATTTACCCACACCATTTTTTTCTTCCAGGCAAACCTAGGTCCCTAGATTTAGGATATCCTTCTGACATTTCAAAATGCCCCCAATTTTTTCCCCTTAAATTTATTACATTTCCTCAGGTCTCTAGGCAACCAACAAGAGTAAATTGGTGACTATCCATAAATATAAGAAAACATGTGGCAAGGATGGTTGCTGTACTCGACTTGGTAATATCTTTAAATAGCAATAACAACTTTCTTTTAGTTTGTTTTCCAAAAAATAAAAACTTCAGTGATGTGGCATTGGGATAGCATTAAGCTTCTCTTAAATGGTTATTTTGTTAGTGTGTTACCGTTTCTGAATAATCGTCGCCCATTAAAAAAAAATGTTTTTAAAGTAACAATAAATTGTTTACAGAACTCAGTAAGTAACAACGAAACAAATCTTAAAATACACCATAAAATAATCTTTTTGTTCATTCGTGGTATTCTAAATCATTTAGTAAAATCTTGTACTTGTAATCTAAAATTTCTGTGAAACTGTGCTCTATCGCCAGTGCTGTCAACGGCTTTGCTTACGTGCCAGCAATGATGTATGTTGCAGTCTCAAGGGGAAAAAGGTCTCTCCAGAGCATGCGCAAATTGGTCATGGCATTTGTAACTAGTTTTTGTGTGCTGTTGCATAATATGCTGGTATATTTCACCAATGTTGTGACTGCAATGTGGTCAGAGTTTCCCATCACTGTCAAGTGAATTGTTTTTATGACTGTCCAAGCCATAAAAAAAATCAATGATTCACTATTCATAAATACCTCAGACAGTTTCGCTATTTCTATTGGTGGAGAGCGCGTCACGTGGGGGTGTTTAAACCTTTGATAATGACCAGTGTTTATAACCTGTTGTGATCAGATACTCGGGGCTAGTCTTGGTGCAAGACGTTGCTTGTGAGCTGGCCGCACTGAGTGTGAAAGGAAAACGAGAACGTGTTGCACAAAGACTATACGCGCACGTACAGAACTGGAAACTGTCCGAAATAGGCGTCTCAGTCATAACAATGCAACAACAAACGTCATACATGTACATACAGAGCTCAAGCACGTCGGAAACGGATAAGTTTTTACAGAGTTTCTTACTTTATTACGACTTTTAACCAAAAAGGCATTTATGAATGGGAATAACAGAGTAGTGACTCTTTCTTTAATGGCCGTTTAAAACCTTGCAGGGTTGTTGCTGTGTGATAAAGGCCCTCGCCTGCACTGCAACGACCCTGCCTGTTTTAAATGGCCGTGAAAGAACTGTCGCTACACTTTTATTCCCTTATTCAATCCATGTGTAATTGTGTAACTGGCACAGGCTTGTAGAAGTTGCATCTGATCAATTTTTCTTTATTGCTGACAAAAAATAAGTGTGTAGACTAGTCACAAGTCTTTTTTGCTACAAGGACATTCTGCTTGATAATGAGGGCTCACTGTCACATTCAGTTACATAGACCACCATTCACATGTTGTATGTCACTATGTTTACACATACATGTAGTGTATCAAAGAGCAAAACCTACAGTAGCAGGGTTGCTGAAATTGTTTTTAAAGTAAATTGCGATTCTATCGTAGTGTCATGTTTGTAACTGTTCAACCATGGTTCAACATTCCTCACTTAAAGCATGGGTAGAGCTGCTGGTGTACATGTAGAAAGACTCCAGTATTAATAAACCTGAGGTCCATGTGCATCAGCCAGGTGGTCAGCATTGTTTTCTTAGCAAGGTTCTACTGTATACCTTCCCTTTAAATCCTTCAGGGTATCGCTTGGTTGCCACCCTTCCTTTTCTCATTTCGCGACATCCTTCTCTCTCTCTATAACTTCCCCAAGAGATTTTACAGATCCAAAAGCCATTTCCAATGTTTTTTCTCATTTTGTGGATTTTCAAATCCAGCCGATACTTATTTTGCTAGTTGCTGTAGCGTAGAATTATATTTAGGAGTGGATTCACCATTGAACAATGCTTTGTATGATAATGAGATTGGTTTGCTACCATCTGCCAAACATCCAGCTGAGAAGACCACTGCATTGTTTATTGTATTTAATGATAGACTTTTTCTTTTTATGGTTCCTTTTCTTGTTATGTGATTCTTTGGAATATAGAGGTTCGAAGCAGACATGAAGCCGACTATCTGAAGTTGTCACATCTTGTTTACAAAACCCCAACTTAAGAGAGGTACATTTGTAGAACTTAAAGAATAGAGCCCTGACGGCTCAATTGAATGTTCAATTAGTAAAATGTAGAGCCTGATTACTTCAAAACTGCATCTCTGTGACTGCCATGTGCATGTATGTACACTGTACTGCAGCCCTTCGCTAGCGGTTGTTTTAACAATTGTGTGTGTTTCACGAAAGTGCTCAGGGCTTCAGATGAGAGGATGGAACCTGAAATCGGATCCAAATCCGAAGCCATTGATTCGAAAAGGGCCACAATAGGGCCTGACATAGGTTTAATTCAGCAGGAATTCATGGATTAAAATGATTTTTCTCCTATGTACTATGACTTCTGACTGGCACCCCTGAACCAAGATATTGAAAAATAAGGATCCACCAACACTGGGATCTATAGCTCAATTGGTAGAGTGCTGGTACGTTAATCTGGAGGACATTGGTTCAAATAATCCCGCTCTAGTCAATTTTTCTTTGTTGAACCCTAAATGTTCTTAAAAACCTATAGTTTAGTATAATGTAATACGTGTGTACAGGAACCTCCCATTCCACTCATTTCAGCCCGACAGACATGCCTGTGGATTTGGCACATAACACAGCCTTGGATCAAGGTTTCTGAAACGACATACCACATAGCTGAGACAAATGATATGTTGAAGAGATCAGTTCCTCTTTAATGCTTTTCATATGATTTCAATAAAAAAGGTGCATCCTGTCAAAGATATCCATTTGGACGGATCATTCAAAACTTCATAACTGCAACCATTTGAAGGTCAATTGTAAAAATGTGTTACCACACTGTGTGGTGATACCACACTGACTCCTGGACATCCCCTTGTTATGTTTACTTGAAACCTAACAAACATCACATGGCCTTGGCATTTTTTTTTTTCCTTTCTAATATCCACCTCAGATGGCCAAATCATGGATGAAGGTCCTTATTCCATAGTGAAACCATGGTGAAAGCCACTGGCCTTCAAGCCTGAATCCATTGCTCATGAAGGAACAACAAAGTCTTTGATGCATTTCTAGTACACAAGTGCACCACTTTCAGATTTTATGGTTACTTACTTTATTTATGTCCTTTTTCACATCCAACAGCACAATTAGTGCCAGATGTGGTAGACTGAAAACCCACTCGCCATGCAAGGCTCCCGTCTGAGGCGGGATTCAAACCCGAGTCCAAACAGGTAAAAGACAGGGGAAAGAAACTGAAACCTCATCCCCTGTTGTACATGTATTGCCATTTTTTGACAACAGTTTATATACGGATAAGCAGGTGAAACTGGTTTTGTTTCTGTCTGTTTGCTTGTTTTTCATTTTGGTAATTACCTTATGAAAGAGACCATATTTGCAGTACCCTTCTGTGTCCACTTGACATAAATGCCCACAAAAACAGCTCAGCTGGTAAATATACCCATTCTCCTCCAAACCCATTTAAAAAAATTAAAACAAATCTTTATTTAAAAATTATTCACAAATCATGCATACAACTTCCTCAACAATTTATAATAAAGCTGATGTTTGTCAATGAGATTTACAAATAACTGTTCCACAAAGTTGGTGCGTAAAGCCATTATACACTTTCGGTACAGAAAAAAAGATAAAAAGTTTACAAATAATTACAGGGTTTACAGAAGGTAATGGTGAAAGACTTCTCTTGAAACATTATTCCATGAAATACTTCACTTTTTGAGAAAACATTAAAACAATACCAATTCTCGATAGCGAGAATTACAGATATATTTTTTAAAACACATGTCATTACAAGGCGAAACGTTCGGAAACGAGAGTGGGTTTTCCCGTTATTTTCTCCCGACTCCGATGGCCGATTGAGCTTAAATTTTCACAGGTTAGTTATTTTATATATAAGTTGTGATACACAAAGTGTGGGACTTGGACAATACTGTTTACCAAAAGTGTATAAAGGCTTTAAAACATTGGTGTATACTGTTACAGTCTTGAGTGGTACACAATACAACAAAAGCTCATCAGCTCACATGTTCCAAGAAACATGTACTTTTCTGTCATCTTGGGGCTGCGTTGCCCTTCTATCAAAGAAAACCTTGCCTTGCCCTTACAAAAACCAAGTTTTAGTATTGGTGTCTTTATAACTAGAAGTGCAATACAGTCTTGTAATACAAGTAATTTTAATGTTAGTGAGACTGGCAGTTAGTATTTCGTCAGACTGAGGGATCTGTTTCTAAAAAAAAAATCAATGAAAAACATTTTCAATTTAAACTCAACAATGGTTTTTCTTCTGGAAATTGGAAGCTACTATGATGGAATAATTAGAAGTGATGATTAATACTCATATCAATTTCCCCTCAATATCGAGTAAGGTTGCCAACTTTGCAGACAATAATCTGATAATTTTAAAAGCAGACACTGGCTGGCATAGATCTGCACTTTCCACCCATGTTTTCTTCATGAGGTTGTGTATAATGAGTAACGATATAAACCATGATCCAGAACGTTTAAATGGCATGTTATAAAAAATGCAAACAGACTGATGAGGAAACAAGATCTAGAGTAGTCTTTATCCTTGAATGTTGACACAGTTATTTCTCATGAAACTAAATGAATTGTTATCATGCCAATGTGCGTATATAATAAGAACTATATAAAAACATGAAAGACAAATGTATATACTCAGATCCGATACGTGCACACATACTGTGTCAAAACCAGGAAGGAAATGGTTAAATAGTTATAATTTTCATGCTCTTTTGAACACGACGCCTTTAAAGGTAATGATGTATGCAAATGAGCATGGATTACTCATCTTGGCTAGCCCATAAATGAATTATGGGGGTATAGGAACAGGCTCTGGATATGTAATAGTATGTTGACAATCTAGGCACTGCCTGTCCCTCTATTTACACGCTGACTGGTGGTCAATGTGCCAATTATGGTGTTTTGACACATGTCCGATGGGTTATTAGATCTTGTATCACCTTATCCATAGGGCAAGGAATGCTTTTAAAATTTTTAAGATCCATGGAGACTACTTATCCACTTTGACCAGAAGCTTCAATGAAGTGGAACATATGCAAGGGTAGATTTAGAGCAAAACAAGGGACGATATTACCAATATTACATGGGAACATTCAGCAGTTTAAACTTATGTATCCATTCTGATTACTTCTATCTATGAATAAAGCTTTGTTGATAATGTTAATAACAAAATTACTTTTCAAATCATGCTTTAAGTCCAGTCCATTCTTCCTGCCAATGCCAACGAACAACTTTCAACAGCTCATTTTTTGCGAAACATTCGCAGCGTAAACAGAGCTGTGGCGTCAACTTCAGGAAGTATGAACCAGGCAATAGAATGTATGGAGAAGTTCGCTTAACACATCCCAAAACCAAATCTACATTGTGCGTGCATTGAGATAACTACCATGGTATACATGATTTAATCAATGGAAACGAAAGTGATCTTCCTAAGGCCATACTTCCATGAACAACAAAATGCTGGTTCTCTGCTATTATGTAATGTTGAAGAGCCATTCTCTCAATCCACCAACAAACCACCATACACATTTATTTGTTTTACCTGAACAAAGAGGTTTTTGAGTGTTTTTTCCAACCAGATAATTTTGTCAAGTATTTACTCAGCTGCCCACGGGTCACTACCTATAGCCATGCTCTAGCCATTACCAAATCCAATGGTGACACAACCTAAGCACAACCCTTGCTCTATGGTTTAATATGGACTTCAATGCATTGATCATCTACACCTGCCGCCGTCTTGCAGGTAAACTGCTGATGAAACAATTAAAAACGCACAGATTTGTTTGCGATTTATACCATAGGACCTCTAGGTGAGGGCGCCCTACTCAAATGACATCATATGCATAAGATAGCAATCCTTTATCACAGGGAACGATTTCGTCCAGCACTTTTGCTTAGCAGAGTATGTAGACGGAACATTTTGTGTGCACACTCAATGCTAACACTGAGTAGCAAATGGTACTTTTTGAGTAGCAACTGACCCATTTTGCGTAGCATTTTGCATAGCATTTTGCTCTACTATACAAGGGAAATCAGTCACTGTATCAACCACAGTATGGGACTACAACAAGACCACACTGAAGCCTGGAAACATACACATAGCCCTCTAGCTGTACAGTAGTTCCGTTTGTCATAAAAAAACAGACATTCTTTGACCACCCACTATGCATTTTTGTAGAAGAAAAAAAAACCAACAGATAGTTCAATTTTGCTGGTAATTGTTGTCGGTGGATTTGAGATTTAAAAAAATCAAAAGTTGAAAGAATTCATGTACTTATTTTAGACTTGTTGTTGTGTTATTTAAAACATTTGGGTTTAATAATCGCTACTGACCCTATTCACATGAATGATATCATCATCAGAATAATCTTGGATGCACCATTTTGGTGGTCAATGTCAACGTGCGTTAAACAGTGAAGTGCGTTTACACGTAAACCTACTGACCACCAAAAATGGTGAGCATGGCACATTCGCAGCGTGTGATGTGCATGCAAAGGGTCAATAGCGAAGTCTATATTTGAAAGCAGACTTGTTGTTATGAAGGTATTGTTCGTATTCATCATCCAGAGACACAGCGATATCTTCAGGACTACATACAGTGTACATGTATGTAAATCATGTTGTACTTCATCACAATATGAATACTGTGTCGGGATAGAACTGCACCGAAAGAACAAGCAATTTTGAAATCTCGGATTCAATCTCACCGGGTGATATTCACAATTGTACATGTACTAGATTCTCATGGCGGAAGGTGTATTTCCTTCCTCCATGGTATTACCCTACGTACATGGACATTGTAGAAATATTTCTACCTTTTTGGCATTTAACTAGCAAGCAATAAGTGTTTAAAAGAATATTGAGGAAAACATTTTCTGCTTTAATTCTATGCATCAACTTGTAATGAGAGCAGAGGGCTATAAATATACAAGTCCTCAAGCTGTCATTGAATAATCTTTTTTGTTTGTACAGGTTACAGTGTTACACTCTCTGCAGACTGCAGACATCTTTCATTACATTGCAATAACATTAAATTCAAATGTCACTTTTGGCTGGTGTCTCTCTCTCACTACGTATTAGAACCATCTGAGACATTGTGATAGTTCTTCAAAATGCTCATCATTCCCACCAGACACATCTGGCATGACAATCATATTTATTCCGACCTGGGTCTTATACAATTTCTAGGGAACCCATGCTTGGCCGATTGTCCATAATTGCCCCAGCGCAAAATGTTTGTGTTCGGGGCCCCTGCTGAAGGAAAAGCTAATGATGCGTAGATAATACTACACAGGTTGCAGAGCTTAAAATCTTGTCTGACCTTAGGCAGGGGGGAGACTGTGGTTGGAGTCTGGTTTGATATTTTGCGCTAGCTGCCGCTTTTAAGGGATGAACATGTGCAAGTTCAAAAACTTGTTGTCAGAAGGATTTCCAACCACTTTGTCAAAAGAATTCTTTCCTATCAATGATTTAGGGATGTTTTGAGAGGTTCAAATAAAAAACAACACATGCATTGTGTAAATTTTGGATGTTGTTGGTTTAATTGAGAACAAGTCAGGCAGCACAATGCTTTACACTTGGTGTCTTTCAAAAATATATAAAGGATATAGGCCTACCTGTACCTTACATATATTGGTAAGATTGTCAAGTCTAAATTTCTTTCCAAAAGTTCAGCAAAACAAGCAACACAAATTTGTGAAAAGTTGGGGGGGGGGGAATAAACATTCCGGCCTAGCGGAAATTGATAGCTACAAGAACTGTTGGGTAGTTAAAATGTTCTTGAAACCTGACCATTGGTTTCTGAATATGCAAAAACTACAGACAGGACCCTATTTGCTAAACTCTCCCTTTAAAACGGCATATTCAGTCACTTCAGATTAAGGCTTTCTAATTTTTGCCTTTTCTGGAAAGTTTCGGCAGATGTTTTCTGTGGTTCAATGTTTGCGCTTCCTGCCCCGTCTGGGGACTCGGTAAACATTTAACTCTGACTGCATTTGACATTGGCAAACAAAGTCAGTTGGAAAACCTGCCCTTACTGATTTGATGGCCGAACCCCGTACACTAAACTTAAATTTGATATAGTTTGTTATCCTGGTAATTGATTTATTGATGAGCTACGGTTGTATTTCATCTGCACAAAAAGGAAAAGGGTGTTGTGAACAAATTGTTTAGATGTATGAATAGGCCTATGATGTTACACTACAAAACATTGCCTAGACCAGCAGTAAAGTACCAGTAAGTTCTTAGCCTGATGACTCCCCGTGCAGTGAACTGCAAACAAACAAATCACCGTACAAAAAATCTTGTCAAATTGTCATATTTAAGACAAACGCATGCCAGCTAAAAGAATTCATTTAAAAGGGTATCCGATGGGAGGCAAATAAAAAATAATGATCACTAAATTGAATAAACAAAGAGAAATTCTTAAAAACCTTACTTGTTCAAGAGTATTCCGACAGATGACCAATTAACGATCTATTAACACATGTGGGTCATTAAAGCAAAGAGTACACATGTCATATTTCTGTTCAATATTCCACAAACTGTCAAATGCTTTCCATACACAAAAATACCACATGTCATTGGTGCAGTATTACTGATTAATAAAACACAGTTAAAGCCATTATACACTTTCGGTAAACAGTATTGTCCAAGTCCCACACTTCGTGTATCACAACTTATGTATAAAATAACAATCCTGTGGAAATTTAGGCTCAATCGGACATCGGAGTCGGGAGAAAATAACGGGAAAACCCACTCCTGTTTTCGCGCGATTCGCCGTGTCATGACATGTGTTTATAACAAATCCGTAATTCTCGTTAACGAGAATTTATATTGTTTTACCGTTTTCTCAAAAAGTAAAGCATTTCATGGACTAATATTTCAAGAGAAGTCTTTCACCATTACCTTCTGTAAACCCTGTAAATTATTTGTAAATCTGTGAACTTTTTTTTTTATTCTGTGGCGAAAGGGTCCAATGGCTTTAAGGCAATCAATTTAACACAAATTATTATTTTCACGATTTAATTCAAAATTTACTAGCCTGGAAAACCATCTTCAAAAGAGCGCAAGGCCATTTTCATTTTAAAAAGGGCCCTTCTAGTGGGAAATCTTAAAGTCTGTTGGAAACATTTGAAGGAGCAACAAAGCCAAGACCAAGATATCAGAAATGCTGGACTGAAATGTCCACTAATCCACCTGTTGTGGCTGCTGCCAACAATTACACGAATAAACAGAACTGGTTTTCTAATCAACTGTTGATTTCTCTTGGTACTGGATTACCATGGGTATAGCCACTGGGAGTGCTGATGAGGTATTTAATCAGACTTTAACTTGCATGTCACTAAGCTGTTCACCATGAAATGTTGGACCAGGCTTAATCAGTAAAATTACAGCTGATGGGCTTGTAGGGGCTTGGCATACATGTATGCTCAAATGGAAGTGGACTGTGAATCACTTTTTCTGGTTAGGTTAAAGTTCTACTTTAAAAATAAAAAATAACTAAAAAAATCTAGAAAAATTGAAGTCATAAATGCACATGGTAGGGAAAGGTCCTCAGAACATCATATTGACATTACAAAGATTTAGAAATATAATGTTTTGATGACTTACATAAAGTATGTAGGGTCATACATGTAGATCGGTAAATACTCCAAAAATGTAGTATGTACCATAAAAACTTAATTGGTGATAACCACTTCAGCTGCTGATAGTTGCTGATTCCCCTTTAAAGTATTATAGTTTGGATAATTTGTTGACCCAAAAACATTTCAATCTGTCAACACATCTTCATGCATGAATTGTTACTCAGTTTTCTAAGGGCGGCCAGAGACGCAGATGGAACCCGCTGTCACCTTGCTAAATGTGGATGGATTCAACATTCTTGTGAAAACACTTGTGATACTTTTTCTGTTTTCTCAGCAAGTAGACACTGTAATCAGCTGAGATGTTTACTTTTATTGTACGGTGTATCTTTCTTTATAATTTTGCCTATAAATTAGCATAATTCAAACCAATCTATGACTCTAACTAAGGCACAAGCTTATATGAAAAACAACTGCCGAAATTCCTTGCTAAACAAAGGTGACACTAACCGTTGATAAAAAATAAACATGACCAGATCTCTGTGGTGTAATCGCAGGTTTCCTATTCAACTGTAAGATTTGCATTGTGATCCAGAAAAACAGGTCATCCATGGAGTCTTTGTTGAAGGTACATTGCTCACTTAACAATACGATATTATACATACATGATCAATTTGGATGTGAGTAAAACTGTGTTTTCTGATTCTGATTCGCATGAGCACTGTGAAGGTTTCACTTTAGGACTATATTCTCACACACCTCAGACAATGGCGGCAAAATAAATCCAATCATTTCAAATCTTGTTTGGGGAAAACAACTCTGGTAGTGTTACAACGTGCAAACTACATGTACAACACAATTTGGACTTTAGACGTGTCAAGAATAGGCCTACACAAGTATGTAATCAATCATACATATAATATTATGTACAATTCATTTTGCAATCATGTCTACAGTTTTGATTGCAACTGTACTGTACAGGTCCATGCTAGTGTAACAAAAAAATACAGGGTTAGAGTTTTGATTTATGGAAAACAACAAAATGTCCAAAATATTTGTCAGCAGTTCTCCCAGAAGTGTAACAGAATAATATAAAAATAAATTGGTTTGTTTGATCAAATTATCATTTTACAATTTAAATGCACACAGTATAAACTGAATTTGGGTTGAGCAAAGAAACAACACAGACTAGAGCGGGAAATGAGCCTGCGACTTCCTGTTTTATGTGCAGGCGCTCTAAGAACTGAAGATAAACCCATATCAGAACATGGAGGGAAAAGAATTGTCAAAGAAACTTTCTGTCGATTTGGGGAAAGTTGGAAGCTCAATATGTAAGCTTAGATACACCATAGATACACTGAGGCAAATATTTGGTTTAACTCATCACAACATGGAAAAATGTGTTCATTTTCAGGAAACTTTCTGCACAATCATGGAGAGTTGGCAGCTTTGTGTACTAAGATTAAATCCACCAGGCAAATATTTTGTTTAACTCATCAGATCATGGAAAGATTTATTTATTTTCAGGAAACTTTTTGCCAGCTCTGTATTACACTATTTAGCATATTGGCATGGCCTTGGATACACCTGGACAAGTAATCATTTTAATAGTGGTCACGATCTAAACAGGTCAGTGGTTGGAACTTTTCACTAAACATTGTATTTGTACGGTATTAAATAATCTTTATGTGAAGCGATGATTATGTTTGAGTTGTGATGTGTTTTTGAGCCAAGTTGCCTTGGTCACCCTATACCTTCCCATTCTGTCATACTAGAGCTATAATAAACAGCGAGTATGTGTGTGTGTGTGTTTATCTGTCTGCCCAGCGGGGACAGCATTTCAACTCATTCATTAAAAAAACTTACCCTTCAAGGCAATGGCAAAGCAGCTTAGAAACTGCTGGAACAATACAGTAGCATGCCACTCTCTCCCCTACCACTACACTCTCTCCCCTACCACTACCGTCATTCAACCCTAACTTAGCTCTCAAGAGCCACTGGGAAATTATAATGTGTACAAGAGGGGGAGCGTGGCAAGCATTTGAACTTGCCCAGTAAGGTCAGGTAGCATTGCTATTTCTGAGCTCTCTGTGTACGTCAACACCAAGGAGTTGAATGGCATTTTCATATGTGGAGGCTCTCTAAATATCAAAACTCTAGCGCAGTCGTGCTATGTACACCCATGTAGATGAATAAAATAAGGGGCCTCCAAGAAATGTGAAAGTTTCAGGCTTACAGTAGGCCTACAGAGAGGAGAACGTTCAAATTCATTATTTCAGTGCGTTACATTTTGTAACAACAAACAACAAGTTTGGCCAAGTACTATATTGGAAGTTTGGGCGACGGATAATAGTTCAAATGTATTTCAAATATCTGCTTTTTGTTTATTTACAGGATATAAATGATGGTTAAATATTATTATTATTATTATTATTATTATTATTAAATAGCCAATTCCTCTAACACAAACATTGGTTGAAAACATCTATGATTATGAATCACACAAATCAAAAATTGTAATATTTTTATTTTAGTCTTTATGAAATCAGCAGTCAGTTTGATAGGATTGGAACCCACAACCTTGTGATTACATGTCCTACAGTCTACCACTGGACACTAGAGCATCCCAAAGATGATGAGGGACATAAATTAACTCAGGACAAGATCATTTGCAACACTCTTCTTGCAACTTCGTTGTACATGAACCATGTACGCATAGCCCACATTTTATATGCTTACAGACAGTACTGCAGTTCTACAGTGGTACAATGTATGTATCAAAACAGCGCAAAAAATATAACCTCCTTGGTAAAAACATGCCTAGCTACATGTACCATACCAGATACAAATAAATTGTTGAAAGCATGAAGTATGTTTTGAAGCATTATATCTGTACTGTTTATCCCAAGGGTGTTTTAACTGCTGTTTTCCATGTGGACTCTGCTACCACATACAGCCAGACAAGGGATCATCTAATAAACTCAGTACATACACAACCTGTGATAATCAAGTCTGCATAATTCTCTATGGTCTACAGTACGCTGGTTGTGATCAGACATTCCAATCAGTTTTGTAACTTAAAGAATAGACTTGTTCCACCATTTCACATGTCAAGAACGACTTTTGTGGCAAAAGAGCAAGAATCCCTTTGAATATGTGTCATTCTTTCAACATGTATTACTTAGAAGACATGACAAGTTAAAGTGTACATTATATATAGGTGGATTATATCCAACAGCATGCATGATATGGATGTGTACAATGTCTGAATGTAAATAATTACACACACTGTATGCGGGTAACACTTGTGTTGCAACAGTTCACAATTTAGCACTTCAATGCAGTGAACACTATATTGGTAATAACTCAAAATGATTATAAATTAGCACAAAACCGCATGGTAACAAGTAATGGGGAGAGGTTGATAGCATCAAACAATGTGAGACTCGGCTCCCTCTGAAGTACATGTACGATAGTTTTTGGGAAAGTAATTTTCCACAAATTTGATTTCGAGACCTCAGATTTAGAATTTGAGGTCTCGAAATCAAGCATCGGAAAGCACACAGCTTCGGGTGACATTGGGTGTTTCTTCTTTTATTATCTTGCAACTTCTACAACAAATTGAGCTCAAATGCTCACAGGGTTGTTATTTTATGTATGTTGAGATAAACCAAGTGAGGAGACTGGTCTTTAACAATTACCAATAGTGTCCAGTGTCTTTAAAAATGCGTTATATTTGTATGCCAGTGGAAAGTCTAATAAAATAAATGTATTCCTACTACAATAACATGATGTACAGCAGGGTAGTTTAAAAGTTGATATTCAACACAACATGCAATTTAGTCAAGCAACACATTTATGGCAACACATCAATGTTGAGTATCGAATCATAGTTTTTGACTAGCAACTGATACAATTTGTCTAGCTATAGCTCTGCTATAAAAGGGAAATCACCCGCTGGTACACTCGCTACTACATGTAGTACGAAAATGTTTGTCTAGTTTCCCAACTGAGCATTTATATCGAACGAACAGTGTACACACTGAAAGCGGACTACATTGTATATTAGCAGTCAGTCACCATGAATAATCTTGTCAGCACTTCTAAGCAAAACTTTGACATTGTTGTGAGCTTCAATAAAAACTGGGCTACAAAACTCCCATGATACATGTACATGTAGCAGTTCAAACATACATAACAGACAATGCTAAAATGGGTCAGAGGAGCCCACATGAGCAATCTGATTGACCTACATGTGGAAGGAGGAGGAAGAATTAACAAAGATCACATGGCATGTCTAATCCACTGTAGTTGTTTTGTGGAACTACGACAACTAACAGAAAAACTGTCAATGACAGTCTATCTATAAACAGCTTTGTACAGTTATCAAAATCATATTATTGTGCGCCTTTCCCCAACCCCCAACCCCCTCCCCCCAAATGAGACAAACAAAAACGAGCCACTTCAGGCCTGATACTTCACAAAGGCATTGGAGGCGATTGCCTCTATGCCCCCTGGTCATTGCATTGGTGCCCTTGAAATGCTACAGTAGAAATTTAAAATTTCTGATACATGTACATGTACATGTTCATGTAGGGTGCCCTTTTTACCAAGTAGAAAATGACCTGGTGCCTTTGCCCTTTCGAATACAAAGCGTACAGGCCTCCAACTTCTTGCACCAACCATTACGAATTATAACATGCTAGACCTGGCAGGTGTTGACTCATCATACGTCAACTTGAACAAACAGCAACCCAAACCCCCCTGAAATTCCAGGTATTGACTCCATTGTGAGTCCTTCCATCAATATAAAAAAAACAGTTGATTTTGGAAATCCCCAGAGAATGTCCCCTACTTCATAAATGAACATACATGTACCTGTAACACTCAACTGTTGTAGACAGTGCATACGGAATTTCACTGCAATTTCATGAGTGTACAACTGGGATCTTCATATCAGAGGAATTTACCAACATGATGTAGCAGGGCTCAAATTTAGGTGAAACATTCACAAAACCAAAGGGCGTGTTGCTCAATTGTTCTAAGAAGACTACAACAGTTTAACGTGAAGACTTCTTTTATTTGAAGAAGTTTTATCTCATTTGTCTGTGGGTATATTTCATTACTCAATAGAATTGAAAGGTGTTTATCAGACTCAAAATCAACAATTGACATTTGAACATAACTTGTTTTTGTCTAAGCTATTACACAGTGTCAGTGAGATGTTTTTTTTAATTCAATTGAAAAACGCAAGACTGCTATTTTTTATTTTTATTTTTTTTTGGGGGGGGGGTAGGGGGATTTCGTCAACTTACCTTCCTAACAGTCATGAAGTAGATAAAATTCTTATCCACGCTGAATAAAATCCCGTTCTGTACGACTGGCTTCTGGTTTGCAAGAATAACTTCTTCTTCGTACAACTCAGCTTTGGAGGGTTCAACTACACGAAGCTAAAAGACAAAATATAAAGAAAAACGACAAAAATAAAAAAAGGTTTTCAGACTCATTTCTTGTATACATAAAGCTTCACCAATCCTACATGTATAACATTTCAGTGATCACAAAATAAAGGCTAAATGTTTGGTTTGTTAAACTTTACTCAGTAAAAAAGTTGATTAGAATCGTCACTTCCTCTGAATAAAAAGTTTTAAATTTGAAAATTGCCCCCTGGTTTAACGGCGCTTTTGTTTTCGTTCGTTTTCTCCCTCAATGTTCAATTCATGAATATTCAACAGATGGTCACAGGTTCAATACCTGCTTCAGTAATTTGGTTTTGTTCAGACGTCTACCCTTCTCAAATCAAGAATTACCCTTTTTCAATCAAAGGTTTTACCATTTCCCAATTGAAGTTTAATCTTCTCTAATCCAACGTCCACCCTTGTCTAATCCAAGGTTTACCCTTTTCCAATCCTAGTTGTACCCTCTCCCAATTGAAGAACAACCCTTTTCCAATCCAAACTTAACGCCGCCCCCCCCCCCAAAAAAAAAAAAAAAAAAAAAACTATTATAAAAAAATAAAAAATAAATAAAAAAACTTCATGAAACTGATGAAAACATGTAGGACAATGATCTCGTAATGTCCACCCAACCGAACCCGCATCAATTTCCCTTGCTAGTTAACTTTACCTTTTTCAGATGGCCATGGTGATCTCCAAGGAATAAAACAGTCTCTTCAAGGTGTGCTGTGGCTGCAATCGCTGTGAGAATTGAGTTATCTGTGTAGATGGCCTGGGCTGGGATGGGATTTTTACCACCTAGGGGATGAGCCTGATCCCATGTGTGGCAGTATTCTGTTCCGGCTTCATCAATATGGGCTACCTATAGCAGTTTAAAATTCACAAACAAACCAGAAAAACAATGATTGTATAGTCAGTCAGTAAGGGATGGGGAGTGTATTCTAATAGTCAGTGTCATACCAAATTTCTAAGCCCTTCAATGAGCAGGCCACTTAATAACAAAATAATTTACTATTACCGTCTGTAAATAGTCTGTGTCTTCTGACTTAAGGACGAAATCAAAGCACAACTCTGTTATCAAAACAATGTTTATTTAACAAATGCACAGAGGTAAAGTGTACTTATTTGAAAATGAGGGAAAGCTTTACTGTCAAAGCTGATTCTAACCTTATCAAAACATTGCATGTCAAAATTGTCCAACTAACTTGTTCAGGTTTTGATGATTCTCCATAATTTGTAGACAAAATCTAACAGTACTTTTAAGATATTTTCCTCTCAACTATAAAATAAATTTAGGAAAATAAGTTTAAAAACTTTCTTGGAGGAATGAAATACTAACCAGATAGGGGGAATCTTCACATTCAGCATTGCGTAGCCAATTGAGATCTGTTAAGGCCGTTTCTCCTTTCGCGCATTCTTTCCTGCGATCGATAAAATATTGGTTGATACTTTTGATAGAGTACATACAGACCGCGGATGCTTCCACAGGCTCCAGGTGGTTCACTACCGACTCGGAAAAAGTGACAATCAAGACTCTCTCCCCAACTTGAAAGCCATTTGCCGATGCAAACTTGGACCCAATGGTTGTCACAGTGGCAGACTGTGCAACATTGTAATCTTTTTCTCCTTTATAGCATGCTAAGGGTAACTCACTGTAGGATGCATATCTATTATCTTGCTGACAGATCTGGACTATTTTTGTGTAGTAAGGACTTTTCATTACTTTGTAATCCAGTGGCTGTACAGCAACAAAGTAACTAAAGTTGGTATTTGAAAATCCATAGATGTAATAAATGTTGAAGGGAACACCTTGCCCTGCTGACAAGACTTCAGCAGGAACGTTAATTTCTAATTTACGTAGTTCGTGAGTGTTTGTCAGTATGGAAAACAATGTAGAGACGTTATTCTCTCGTGGTAGTATTCGGGTTGACACAGTTGGTACTGCCTTGTCAAGCCAGTCTGCCAATGATGTAGCAATATAAAGTACATTCTCATTATATGGTCCTTGAGCTATAAATCCAACTGAAGTTCCATTAGCAGTATTTGGGACTATTTCTTCATAACTATCGTTTCCAAGGAGACCTAAATCATCCAAACGCCTGATGTTACAGCTTCCTTGGTAGATGCTGCCACAGACAAACAAACGATCCTGATCTACTACCAATAGCTTATTGATGTTATCTGTTGTTGTCCTTTCGAACGGACAAGCTACAGGTGGTGCTATACATTGTGTATTGTCCTGCCGGGGACCAGTAGCAATTGTTGCCTCGATGTCAAGCTCCCCTGAAAGTTTGTACAACCGGTTAACGGAACCAACGTACAGTGCACCGGTGCTGGGATCTAGAACCATGTTCTTTAACTTAATGACATTGTTCTCTGGTTGGTAAGCTTCCTCAAAAACTAAATACTGATGCTGAGATGCAACTATCGATACAAGCAGTTGATACAACAACAGACACCTGGTGAAAGTTGGGATTATGTTCAGGCTACAGTCTGCCATTTTGAATGTTGCTCTTCTTACTTCAGAGCTGGGTGATTTACATGGGGAGGGGGGTCTTCACAACCCTTGAGAATAACCTGTGTGGTCACTGAAGCACATCAGCAAGTGAAGAGTACATCAGGTGGAGTCATCACAAGGTTTTTGCAGACCCTGTCATGGAGTCAGCTTCACTCTCGTCTGATGTTTTGTCTCTGTAAAAAAAAGCAAACAAAGATAACTACTGATGTACACTTTCTTTCAGCATGAGGAAAACAAACAAAAACACAAGTTCATAGTGTACAGGCCTTGAATGAACCACTGGCATCGACAGTAATTGGCATGCTGCACTTCGCAAGGTTTCAATTAAAAATTATTATTTTCCTTATAGAAATGCCCCTTACCAGAGGAACATTGCTGTGCCCCTTCAAGAGCGAAATTCAAGGCCTTGTGTACTACATGTGTAAGTAGGAACTCCATGAATATCAGCTGCAATAACGATTGGTCCTTTCTCTATGGCAATACAAGTTTTGATATTTTCAAGACTACTTCTTGGTGTTGATTGAAAGCGAGGAATGATAGCAAAACCAGATTTACCAACCTACAATGATTGATAGACTGCTTCCTACACATCATCATTTTGTAATTCATACCTGCATGATGTGCCAACCATTCTCATATTACTTCTACTCCAGGTCACTGTCTCATCTGGTTTTACCCTTGGATGAAGCCTTACTAAAAGACAACCTTTTATTGTTTCGAACTCAGTGCAGATTACTGAAAAAAGTCCCCGAGTGGGTGATTTGGATTGAAGATTTGCTTGTAAGTAATGTAGGTATCAAATTTAAGGGATTTAAAAAATAATGCGGTTATTACTAATGACTCAAATAAATCATCAAACACTATTTCAAAGGAACATGTTGCCTTGAATTGGTCGAGTTGGTCTGTGAAAAGCGTTTGTAACCATTTGTTATAAAATGCACAATTGGTTAGAAAGATGTTTTAAAAGTAAAATACAAGGATCCATACATACATGGTTTTTTCTTTTACTTTGCGAACTAATACGGTCGGCCATTTATGAAATGGCCGACCGTGTTTGTCAACAAGGTAAAAGGAAAACCATGCAATTTCGAGTGATACTTGTGTGGATCATTATATTCTACTTTTAAAACATCTTTCCAACCATATGCATTTTATAATAAACGGTTACAAACGCTTTTCAAAGACCAACTCGACCGATCCAAGGCAAGGTGTTCCTTTAAGCTAATTGCTTTCAAATACCATGTGGTTACTAATGGTTAATCGAAGTGACGTGGTACAGTATACAATTGTTGCACGTTGTGACGGGGTCCATGGCGTTTTGTACATTCGAGGGGGAAAATGGAACCCGAGGCGAAGCCGAGGGTGCCATTTACCCTCGAGGGTGTACAAAACCAATGGACCCCAGTCACAGCGTGCAACAATTGTTTTGTTATACCTTTGTATAATTTTTTATTCCTCTTCTCGAAGTTCTGTTGTCATCTTCAAACATTATTACGAAGGACTATTCATTGTTTAATTAGCAGACGAACGAGAAACAATTCCCTCGTACCCGCTGTTGTTTCGTACACAGCGCTTCAAATCGACCAACGCTGTTAACAATCAAGGTGGTACATCACTTTTTATGTTACCCGGCCCGTCGAGCCATGTAACATGCGTTTTTGTTGCACGTCACATGATTGGTTCTCGACCAATCAAACTTCACAGTTTGTTACTGAGGTATAACAATGCACAATGTACATGTAGGCCTACATGTACAAATAAGATGATGTCAACTCATAGAGAACCAATGTTTCTATGATTGACCATGGGTTTGGTTGACCGAAGGTCATGTGACAAGTTCAAATACAGTGGTGCTGTTTTCAATTTCAGAGGTTTTACATGCAAGTAAGATTTGAAATTGTGCGTGGTGGGAGCACAAACAGGTTTGTTTCAGAACCACCATTACATTGAGATGTTTTAGGAAAAATAAAATAAATAACAGTTGATTGTCCCTGCCTGCATCCTTTTTTGGGGGGCCGCATCCTTTTTTTTAACTTTTTTTTTTTTTTAAGAAAAAAAAGAATAAGGAAAGAAAAGAACTTTTATTTTATTTTGTTAAATCCATCCTTTCAAAAGGACTGGCCTAGAGGATTTTCCCGAATCTAATGTGATGCTCTCAAACACATGTGACGTCTGTATCATTAACAAAATTAGTGAATGACTAATGTCCAACTGCTTACAAATTTGAATGTATTCTCAAGCCGTTCCAAAGAAGAACACTGAACACTAAGAACACCAAGTATGCACGTGTTACAATGTACAGTACAATTTTATACATTCTTCTTTATACTGTGTTTTTCTAAACCTAATAAATGCACAGGCTATCATAATATAGGTGACAACATACATGTAGGCCTATGCATGCATGTACTGTACATTGTACGACTCCACTGTAAACTGTAAACAAATGAGCACATCTGGAATTAAAATCAGGTCAGCAAATTAACACTAAGTGGCTTACTTGTGTGGATGCTTGTCTGTCTGAGCTTCCTTGCTCTATGGTCTGAGTGTAGTCTGAGAGCTTTGATTCATTAAGGATGTAATTCACAATTCTTACTCTGTCCTTCCCTGTCCAATTTCAGCACTTATGAATTTAATAATATTCCTAACATGTGATACCCTTGTATATACGTACCCTTGCTGTAAAATAACAGTTAGCTCCACTGTTATTTAGTATGCAGCAAGCCGTGGATTGTAGTACTTTTGGTAAATTCACCTACATTACACATCTCTTATTTGCGCCACAGAACTTAGAAGGGAGCCGAGTTTACCAATGAAAGTTGCAAACATGTGTAACCACACCCACTATACATGGACTGAATAAAAATTACTTATAAAACAAACAGTGTTTTTACAGCTACCCTTCCTTTCCTCACAAGTTGTTTGTTGGGTTGTTTCAATTTAGGACTTCAACCAGCCTGTGTACATGTGCTCTACTACAATCAGGCCTGATACTTCACGGAGGCAACAAAGGCGATTGCCTCCGTGTCCCCTGGCCATTGCCTTGGTGCCCTTGAAATGCCCCAGTACAAATTTGCAATTTCATCATAGGGTGCCCTTTAGACGATAATGCCATGGTGCCCTTGCCCTTTCAAAAACGAGGCATACAGCCCTGTACAATACATGTACATTACATGTTTATTATGATGGGAATATCTCTACATGAAATACATGAAATGTCATCGAGTTTGATTTAAGTCTACACAGTACAGAGACCCCCTTGCAATGACATCACACGTCGTCGTGGTAACTGTCTGCCCATAGTCTGTCATTTTTAGAGTGAAATAACAGACAGAATAAAGATATGGCATTCATCTTCTGGTACACCACGGACGCATCTCCTAAACAAAATGCCCTCTGCACAGTAGCAACACTGCGAATCTTGAACAAAAATGGCCACAGCAAAATTTACATACTGTACCAGTGGTGTTGATTTTGATTCTGGTTATGCAAATTAAAGCTTGGTCCAGTAAAGATTCTGAGCTACAAGTCCTTTGGTCATTGTGGACTTTTGGGCCAAAATTCAAGCCCTGTAGACTCTGTGCAATCAAATGTTTTAGTGTGATGACCTCTTGACTTCAGCTCAGCACCGCCCACCTAGAAGAACACATGACTAACACTTCAGGAAAAATCAACCTTGTTTTTTTTCCTGTCCCTGGGTATTGCAGCAGGATCTTCCTGTACATGGTTCTACGAAGGAAAGGCTTGGGGAACATTCCTGATACTAAACATTGTAGCTTAGGTCAATGATCTTTCAAATGGGCCATCTACATACAGTACTAGGAGTATACTGCCCTTGCTGATTGTCTTGACCTCAAGATGAAATATGAGCATCACTATTCGCATACTGGTATGGATGTCACCAAAACATAACAAAACAAGTGTCCCTCCTGCTTTGTACAACCATTGAACGTGTCGTTAATACGTGTAAACATTCATTGAATATGCTCATACAGTAATTGTTTTCCTTCCAAGGGTGTGTGCAGTATCACATTGAGAGATTACAAAATTAAAGGCAGTGGACACTATTGGTAATTACTCAAAATATTTATTAGCATAAAACCTTTCTTGGTGATGAGTAACAGGGAAAGGTTGATGGTATGAAACATTGTGAGAAACGGCTCCCCCTGAAGTGCCATAGTTTTTGAGAAAGAAGTAATTTTCCACGAATTTGATTTCGAGACCTCAGATTTAGAACTTGAGGTCTCGAAATCAACCATCTAAATGCCTACAACTTTGTGTGACAAGGGTGTTTTTCTCTTTCATTATTATCTCGCAAGTTCGCTGCCAGTTAGTGTCCACTGCCTTTAAACACACCATACAAAAATACATCATTTAACCTAGATGTATTATGTATGTAAATTTGTAGAAAAAATAATTATGTACATGTATGATGATGTTCTTGTAGTATCTAGGGCCTGCCCGGTTTACATAATTTGTTCCACTGAGAAACCCATCTCGAACTGTAAGGCCGGACAGACTCTTGGAACAGTGTACATGGGTCCTAGCTCTATGGTATTACTTAGTCAAATAGTTCTGGTGACCATTACTGTATTTTAATACAAAATATCTTCTATTTCGACATGAAGCAGAAACCTTTCAGTCAGTTCAAAAATGTATCGTAGGTAAATGTACACTGGAGTTGCGCATGTCAGAGATGATCAGAGCATGTACGTACTACATCATTATTCAGATGGAGTTACATGTAAAGTGCATGAAAGGTCTGTTCTATAACCATGGCCATGGTTGGAGCATGGCGGTCTACTTCAGTGATCTAACCCATGGTCTAACTTGAAGAACATTGAACTGGGTGATCCCACAGCGAGTCCGCCTTGTGTAATACCTTGTAGCTCCGAGCACAGCGAAAAGGACGGTCACTCACAGGAGGGATGTACTATGTATACCTTCTACATGTATTATTCACCGCTGCTGTAAATGCAATTGGGAGGTGTTGACAAAAACTGTCAGTGGGTGTGTATTAGCAAGCCCTGCTACAGATGGGCATTCATTCCACATTTTATGTGCATACGGGGGTACTAGGGCCGCAACAGTCCTATAACTTCTGTATTTATATTAAAGAAAGTGAATCACAACTACTGTTTACGCAATGTGTGTTACTGTCAGCAGTGTAATAAATGTAAAACTCTTAGTAAAAGAGTACAATACAAAGAAATAACAAATTTCTTTGATACTCTAAACTTTAAAACTGAGAGCAGATAATGGCTGAGACTTCAGTCAAGTATCATGATTACTTAATAGACCGCTCCAGTAAGCCCCGCCCCATTACATATTGACCAATCACAACCCATTACGGAACAAGGTCTGACATGCGTGCGCGTATGCTTGGCGCGCGAGGCAGAGTTGTGCAGAAAGACATTGGAGAGGCTCACGTGTTCTTGCTCACACGAGCGCCAGGGGCAGAGCCTAATGGATCGGTCTTTTGAGGGAGGACCTGATCTGAACATTAATCATGAATTATTAATAACACACTTTTCCTTTGAAATAACAAAAAAAGTCATATTTCTAACAGTCTCATTTGTTTTAGCAAAGATCATACATTACATGTATGTAACCTTTGTTTATAACAAGAGTGACCTTGCACATTTGAGGGCATTTCCTGGCAGGAAAGAATACTACTGGTCTTTACCTGAAATTTTCCAGTAGGTTTGTCTTAATTTACATTGGGTATGTTCAGACAGCGTACTAACTTAGACCCGAACCGGTCTAACTTTTACGAGCAGCGGGGGGTGGTCGTAAAAATAAAAACCCCTTGCGTTCAGACAGCACAGAGTTAAACCCGATCCGGTTTATCTTCGGTTTTAAGAGGTCAAAGTAGACGCGACCCCGTTGCTCTAACATCCGGTTTTATTCATTAGATTCATGCACCGAGTATGCCGAGATACTGAGTGCCCCATGCCCTGGATGATCATCAGGGCATAATTATTGGATACAAATGGCCAAATCAAACGCGGTAACAGTTTTACCGTTAGGAGGATATGGGCACTTAAAACAAACATGAACACGACTCAAATTTTTTTTTTTAAACAAACAAAATATTGATACAAACCGCCGAGAAAACTCACCAAAATATTGTCCATATTCCATGAAACAGAACACGTTTCATTTGTGCGTTTTGTTTTATACCACTGTTTCCGATTTAATAAATACTTTTACTAAAAGTTTTAGTTTGTACTTCAATCGATTGGAAGCTGCGATCTCTCAAAAGCTGGTGCCGCGATTTTTATTCCGATTCGTTCATAAACACAACTACACACGTGCAAGTTACGTAAATACATGTACTTCGCAGTATTTTCCCAACTTCCCAACAACAACGTGGTGATATTGCTGGCGTAGGGAATTTCCCCTACACACAGCCTCGCGCCCACTGTAGTTCATTCTCCTAGATTGAAAGTACAGCACGCTAGTAACGGTGACGGCAATAGAAAGGCACATCCACGGGATCGGTGATGGATAACTATGGGATATCAGAGAGTGATCACTATGGGATGGCACCGCTGTACATGTGAGAAGCATTAAAAAATATGCTTCTTCGCTGCGCTCGTAGTATACGCATGGAAAACAGTTTCAATTTATTATAGGACACTCAACAAAAAAAGCTTGGAAAATGTAATTTTGTTTCAGAATTTAATAAATCATGGGCGTGGGCCTGTGTTAAACTGCATACACCGATCGAGAGGGTTTCGCCAACTCGGTAAGCGGCAAGAAAGTAATATAAATACTCGGTGCTTTTCAGCATCAGAATCAGAGGCAACAGAAACCGTATACAAGCACTCCGGGTCCCGGGCGTGTGCATTGAACCACACAATGGGCCGTCCGTTGTGAGTTAAAACCGGATGTCATTCTGTCCACACACAGTGTTAAAAGATAAACCCGAACCGGTTTAGACTTAGACCGCCTCGCTGGACGGTTTAAGTTTTGGGGTTTAAACCCGATCCGATCTAACTTTATTTGCATTCACACGCACAAAAGTTGAACCCGAACCGGTCTAAGTGGACTTAGACCAACTTTAGTACGGCGTGTGAACGACCTCATTGTCAGCAATTCAACTTTCAAGAGTTATAAAAAATAACAGCTGAACAAGTTTTGAGAAGTACCCTCTTTCTTCATAAGGACACCTTACTCTATGTTCATATCAACAGCAACAAGTAAACTCTAGCTAGGCTTAGTGGCTCTTTTGTAAACATGAGGCGTTGCAGGTCACATGGTCTAAACGAAAGCATTGATTTGCATCTCCCTGAAAAATGCCATCCTTGATTATTAATGAGCTTAAAATATTGAGCGGATGAGAAGAAGAGATCAGATTATTTAATACCCAGAATTAAATAATCCAGGTCACTAATCTTTGACACCAACACCATTATTGCAGCAGAAAATGCTTTGTGGAGGGTACAATGTATGTAATACCATAGAGCTACGGTAATACATGGCAGGGTTGTATTTTTTTCTTCAAATGAAACAGTGTAGATATAATGTTTTTCAGCACTGAACTACAAGCCTAGGGTGGATTTCACAATAACTTAAGACTAGTCTTATCTCAAGTTAGGACAATTAACTGAATGCACAAGAGATAAGACAAAGATTTTGTGTAAGTTTTCCCTGGATTATTTACAAGTAAGCATAAATTATAGCTACAGCGCATAGTATAATTAGACCATGTTTTTGCAGAGTTTCAAACATTGGGATCTGGAAAAGCATTTTGTTTTACTCCCTTCACATGCCGAAGAAATGTACAGTATGTAGGGCATATGGATAGGAACTCAGCATTCCCCAAAATGTTCAAATATCTACAAGACTTGCAAGGTTCCATCGAGCATGGAGGAAGAAAATAGAGTAAGCCTACATCATTCTAGACAGGTATGTACATCTGTATTGAATAAAGATCATTCAAAGAGCAAGACCTCCATGGTTAGGATTAGTTTCATGGTACTGTACAAATAAGGAGAATTTAGTTTTACTATCCAACATGGTTTGCCCTTAACTTTTTCAGTGACTAGCGATCAGGACCAGTTTAGCTTGTCATTTCAAATGTCCCCCAGTTTTGTTAACACTGAATGTTGCCAGGACAACTTGGAGTGAGTGTTGACCGGTCCTCCTACTTTTTAACTTTACTCTAGCAGATTCACAAGAACCTTACATGTAACTGTACACAGATAGCTTCTTACCTACTTGCTAGTGTATGGAATGATTTATGGCTAAAAATAACCTGTCAGCCCCAATCATAAACACCATAAAACAAAATGGGCAACTGGGATGGAGTTGTCATCCTGCTTTGACTCTTGACATGCTCTATAAAACAGGCTTGGCAATATAGGACTAAATGTGTGCAGTATTTGATAACAAGTGACCTGTGGAAGTTTCAAGTACTACAATTGCGTCGCTGACAACGTGTACATTGTACAGTAGGCAGTACCATGGCAGTACATAGAATAACCCCAGATAAATCTGATGAAATAAACCCATGATAACCATTGCACTCTGTGATAAAACCAGACATTGGTGGCACTGGCAGAAGAAAACTAGTCACCTTGTTTACAATTAGAATGACCTTGTGCATTCCACAACATTTCCTGACAATCAAAATACAATACAAAGCATCTCATAGAGCAAGTCTTTGCTCTGTACACACTGCAGACATTGGTCTAGAAATGTAATATTCCACATCAAGAATTGTAAAAGTTTATCCAAATCATATGGCTTTCTAAGTGTTAACTCAAAATTGGGTTTAACCGTCCTTCCCTTGAACGAGACAGGAAGTCTAGATTTATTGTGGCTCTTTTGGATTTAATGTCAACTTTACAAGGCGTGTAGGAGTCACTTGTATCATTCATGTATAATAAAAGAAACAGGCACATCATACAAAAAAAAATTGTCTATCATGTGATGTCTGTAAAGTAAAAAATTAATTTAAATTTACATGCAATTATAAAATATTGTTATTAAAAAATTCAGCAGATGTTATTTTGGGAAAACAAGTAGCATTTAGAACGTGTAGTACATACAGTTTTATATTAATAACTGACACCATTTGATCTATTTACTGGCATTTAAAAAAAATGAAATTATAATGTTTTGAGCAAAAATGTACAAGAGCAGGCTTTGAACCAACAACACTTTTAAAATAAGTCGACACTCAATTAACTGAGATACATGTATCTAACCCTATGTTGATGGGCTTCATATTTTTGTCTGCAAGTAAAATTTTAATAAAAAAGCTTCACTTTGCTGAAAACTGGTCATTTCAGGGCGTTTCTTGTGTAGAACTAAAGAAATTAAGTGTCATTAACTGTCAATCAATGTAAGTTGTGTTTTAAAAACCAAAGAATACATTTTTTTCAATCATAATTAAGACTTGCACACAGGTTCTTGAGAATAAATATTCCATTACTCACCACCAGATTTTGATTACATGCGTACATGTCAATAAATGCATTAAAACACTTCACCAGACAGCTTTAAATAAACTTGCAATCCTACACTTCAGTGAATGACCAACTATTCTTTGGACCTTTTCAAAGTGAAGTGGTGATATGCCAAGAATGCAAACACTATCCCATAATACTTATCTAAGACTGTCCACACACAATGTGAATAATCACGCTGATTGTGTCAGTAGATAAAAGAAAAACCTTGGACATGTTTCTTCACAAAGTTGGTCTGTTCATTGAGCTGTCAATAGTCACAACAAAGAAATCTGAACCATTGTGGAAAGCTGGAAATCACTTGACAAGTCTCCTTCATGTAATTTGTCCTACATTTTATACAAAGGCAATTATTTCATCATCAACAAAATGTGCTTACATGTAACATCGTTGGTCTTTTTCCATGTTGCATGATGTGTGGTCCACCATTTCTTTCCATAGTTTTACCCTTGCTACAGGTTTAACATAATAAAAATTTTCATATTTACTGTTGATTTTACAAAGCTGTGGGCATTCTGGACCCGTATATTTTTGTTAGGTTGGCCAAAGTGCGCTGAATTCAAACAAGGTCATTGGAAAGGTTTTTGCACACAATGTACTTGATGTCTAAGTTAGGTTTAATTAATGTGACTCTGGATAAATTCAAATGGTTTTATCTAATGTTTTTTATTACTTTTTATGTTTTTTTTTTATATTGTATAGTTTGCAGTACACTAGTTTGTGCTTCGGGACAACCAAAGTATAAATTGATATTATTTAATCATAAATAGACTGTTAATTGTAACATTTCTACACATTCCAACTGTACATATTATGTGCAGCTTTGTAAATAATATGTGTATATACATCAGTCGACTTACATGTATGCATGTATACAACCATACAAGGTACTGCATATAATCAACACTTTTCATGGACCATGTATAATCTAAACCAACACGTACAGTTCAAGATGCAATCTTTACAGACCATGTCTGGTCTGGCGAGGTAGAAATGTGAAGTACACCGCTTCTAGCATTATGCCACAGCCCAACCCCTGCCCACTCAAGCTGAAAACTTAACAGGCTTACAAAGCAGTAAAAACCTCACCAATCATTGCATACTGACACTTGATGTGTGCCCCAGGCTTTGTGATCACACACTGAATAGCACCCGCCACAAATATTGAAATTCATGCATGGAAAAACAAATTTCAGTTTACTTTCAATAGGCTAATTGAAGTGTACACCAGGCTGGAAATTTACCATATGATGTTGTCATGATATTCGATAACAAAGCAGCCTGGTTGCATGTTGTTTGTGTGTTATCAATATTGTGATTCTATTTGGAGAAATACGGTTACTTACAGTACACAAAGACAAAACATCAATCTAGTTAAACTTGAAAAATGTTCTTGGTATAAAATAATAATGAGGACCAGCTTGGTGAGGCCATCATAGCAACCATCATGTCGCCCTGATTTTGAAGCAATGCAGGACACAAAATAAAACCTACATACAATTAGAGCATGAATATTTATGAAACATACAAACTAAAGTAAGGTATCCATTTGGCGACTCACTTGGTAAAACACTGTGGAGATGGTTCACACTGATAACTTGATATTATACATTTTTTAGTTGTAACCGCCCAAACTATTTAGTCTTGTTTTTAGAGCTAAAAAAAGCACAAAATAAAATGAAGAAAATTACACCTTGACATAAATTCAGAAACGCCAAGTGTGAATGATTACACAACTCACAAACATTGCAGTTTCTTTTATAGAAGCTCCCCGAGCCAATCGCAATAGAGCCATTCAGTGTAACAATCGCTCATCTGTCATGAGTTCGTGTTACTTGATACTGAATCCTTCGACCCCCTCACTCCCCCATTCCAAGGAAGAAGTATACTTCAATATAAAGGTACATGTTCATAATGAAGGTTCCACAGTTAATGCACACACCAAGCTTAAGGGTTAAGCCAGGGCTCTAGTGCCTGGAGTCAGTAAAGCCTGCTCCTTAAAGAGCCATTCTCATTTCAATGTCTCCAGACAGTGGCAGATTCCTCCGTAGTTAAGGCTCTTAATAACGACTGGTTTTGATTTAGGCTACATGAATGTATTCACACATTATAAAACAAATTTCTTACCCAACCATTGAAGATTCATGAATAAAGCTCATACTTTCTGCAAATGCGTCATGGGAACCGAATTTGCTGTAACAGCAGAAGTTCTTTGCAGAAGTTCAGCAAAGGGCAACCTTTCCGAGTTGTTTGTTTGGAATTTGTGATGTCAAAACTCACATCACATTCGCAGGAAGTATGAACCGGGAAAAAGGCCTAGATAAACAATTTCACCTTCAATGAAGGTTTACAGGTACACTGTATCCAGTCGGTTCATCATAGTGATTTTCTTTTAAAACATACTCTTCAACCAGCTTGCCTCTTTAAGACAGTCCTGCAATTTCAATCACGGAGAGATGGAGGGGACAGCATTTGGAACTAGCAGCTTCCAATTAATGGTTAAGCCTTGGCGATGAATGCAGCTTATCTGGGTCTTCCTTTCAAACTCTGACAGCTCTTCATATATGAAACTACTTTATCTCAAAAATATTTTCATTTCTTTCTAAATACCTTTACTTCACAAACTATTAGGTTATTTTTCATTCTATATATTAAATTTTTACTTCGCTTACATGTACATACATTTTTGTTTAAAACAAACATGTACACACAAAAATATCAATAACTGAATTAAGTGATTCAAAATAATATACTTTAAAACAAAAAGTACAGATCTAAACCAAAAGTTAAAGAAATATTTAGTTCTATTTGTAAATTATTTGTTTCTCTCTAATCTTCATGTCAAATTTGACATTAATTATTGTACTATACAGTGGTGTTATTCCTTTAATCTTGCAGGCCCACAATAACATGGAGACCACCAGGCCTGTAATTACAATTTTTTTAGGGCAAGGCCACTTAGGCCTTGGAGCAGGCCAAATTTTGAAGGGCACCAAGGCCAGTAGAAAGGGCACCAAGGCCAAAACATTGAAAATAAAAAAGGCATCAAGGCCAAAAAAAAAAATTTACCAGGGGCACCCCTACGGGTGGTAAACCCAATTAAACAGTTCACATGAATAAGGATATTGATAATCAAATCTCAATAAGGATATTGATAAATCATATCTTATTCATTAGCAAACTGTACATTTTAATTTTAAAACAATATTTGTATTATTTCAAAATATAAAAATACTAGGCCCTAACCCCCCCCCCCCAAAAAAGAAAAAAAAAAAAAAAGAAAAAAAAACCACCCTTAATTGCCCCCAAAAAGAAGTCAAGTTTCTTGCATTTTGCAGCAGAGCTTTCGTACTCATCCCTTTCAGAACGCTTCAAACGCTCTTTTCGCGGCATTATTCTATTATAAAGTTATATTGTTGACCTGAAAACGATGCCACCAGCAGAGGGCGGTCGAAAAACAACAGCGCCCGCTGTCGTTCAATGATTCATGTAATAGGCGGGTCCCCTGTGAAAATGGGACGTCAGATGTTCGGGCTAATTGCATGTACATGTGTACGTGTTTGCAACGGATGTCACGTTTGGAATAACAAGTTGCGCTACTCGTTGTTTGTACGATAATGACTCTTGACCTGATTGCGTTGGATTATTGTTTACACTTCACAAGCGAAGTTTCGTTGGACGAAGACTAAAAACGTAAATATTTGGGGTTTTTTAATGAGAATAAAGGCACTACGGCCCTTTTTTTTAAAGAAGAAAAAAAGGGCACGACGGCCAAAAGGAAAAAAGGGCACGGCAATTATGGCCGTGAAAAGCAGAAATTTTTGAAGGGCATCACGGCCAGTTGGAAGGGCATCGACGGCCATGGCCGTCGTGGCCGCCGTGTAATTCCAGGCCTGGACCACTAAGGTCATAGCCTCTCTTCCCCTGCTCTTTAACTTGGTGCCCCTTCCAACAGTTTCCAACAGACTTTTAACAAATTCAAAAAAGTTAAAATGGCCTTGCTCATTCAAAGATGAAATTCAAGGCATGATTGAAAAATGCAAAAAATCAAGTTGTAAATTATTTTATTTTATTTTCGCCAAAAGGCCGCTTCATACTTAATTTGTTTCACGAAAGCAAACAATTAGAAAAACAGCAATGTAGGCCTAATGATTATTGGATTCGCTTTCCAATGAAATATGAATCGGGCTAACATTATAACAATTCAGCGCTCGGTTACTGCCAATAACAGGAAAGATAGAGATCCATGTACATGTATGTGCATTTGTACATGAAGGCATTGTTACTAGAAGGGAAACCATAATGACAATTCAAACACATAGTACCTATATCCTTAGCTTGGGCGATATGGATTTATTTTATTCACGATATATCACCGACAATATATTGTGATATTCGAAATAGTCGCGATTAATTAAATTTGACATCATCAGTTTTCAAATTCCCAGTGAAAGTTGTAGAAGAGACAGTCATAGGATATTATAGAGGTGTTCTAATGACCTATTCTTCTGGTTTTCCTCCAAACCTACTATGGGGTGCAAGATGTCTCAGCTAGGAAATTCATCGCAATATTGCGATACTTAATCGATATCACGATATATCGCAGTATATCGATATTGCGATTAAAACCAAATCGATCAGATATCGAATTCGTTTCCAAATTAGTATCGCGATATTTGATAATAACAATAATAATAATAATAATAATAATAATAATAATAATAATAATAATAATAATAATAATAATAATAATAATAATAATAATAATAATAATAATAATAATAATAATAATAATAATAATAATTAATTTACATTAAATGTACAAGAATGACAGCATAATGGTAAACAATACAAACTTGATTCATACGGACTTTCAGATTTTGATTTGAATAGTGAACTGAGTGTTGTGCTTTCCTGTTCCTACAAAATGTATTCAATTCAGTTTCAAGATGATTGGCAAGTCATGCTACAACATGTTTGATATGTCATGCTTGACAAAAGCTCAAATGACATATAATTGTAAGCTTGAAACCAAAAAATATGTTGATTTTTAACTGCCAAAGTCTGACTGACATGACACTCAAATTACTCAAATTAAAATGATACTGGTTGAATTAAAGTTGTGTCACATGGTCACAAACAAAAGAAAAGGAACACATCACACTAGGCCTATACAGCAGCAGATGCCAGCCTCATTCTGCACATCTCAAAATAATCCAACATTACCAATGACCACGCGGAACATAATGTACAATCTTTCTGTTCATAACATCAGGCAGAAGGGGAAAAAAAAGGGAAAAAAATTCCATCTCTTTTTTCTATCTGTACCCAGGCCTGATACTTCACGGAGGCAACGGAGGCGATTGCCTCCAATGCCCCTTGTCATTGCCTTGGTGCCCTTGAAATGCTCCAGTAGAAATTTACAATTTCCTCATAGGGTGCCCTTTGCCAAAGAGAAAATGCCTTGGTGCCCTTGCCCTTTTAAAAACGAAGCATACAGCCCTGTGTACCTCCCTTAGACCATTTTAGAGTACTTTTAAATTGTGCATGTATAAATACTTGAGTCGTAATCCTGATGTCAACTGCGAGCCAGTAACTACAAAGCCTACAATGTTTCAGTTATAATTCAACAAATAAATATGATTCAATTGTGCATAATATCTGTGTGGGGACAAATCGTACTGTGCTGTAGACTTGAGAACAGTGTATCAAATTAGATTACATCCTATGTGGTCGTCATGCATACTGTCACTCAGTTGGCAAAAACACGCAGTCACGTTGCCAGCCTAACTGTGAACAGAGGAAATACAAATGTATGCCCTCTTACACTGGGCTCAACCATTTTGTTTTTCTTAATTGCCTGATGACCGGGCAAGCTTTGATCACAGGCTGTAGGCCCAAACTTGCCCAAAAGACACCGTTGAGGCTCATGCCTTATAACAAATTTGACAGCAAATTGAGTGTCAACATTTCTAAACATTGACTTATGTATCCTCACTTTTTAATTGACATGGCTTAGTATCATAGAATGTACAATTTAGATTAAAGGCATTGGACACTATTGGTAATACTCTGAAAAATTATTATTAGCATAAAACCTTACTTGGTAACGATTTATGAACAGCTGTTGATAGAATAAAACATTGTGAGAAACGACTCCCTCTGAAGTAACAGAGTTTTTGATAAAGAGGTAATTTTCCACAAATTTGATTTTGAGACCTCAGTATAGAGTTTGAAGTCTAGAAATCAAGCATCTGAATGCACACAACTTCTTTCATTATTATCTGCCAACCTTGATGACCAATTGAGCTCAAATTTTCACAGGTTTGTTATTTTATGCATGATGAGAAACACCAAGTGAGAAGACTGGTCTTTGACAATTACCAATACTAAGTCAAGTGTCCAGTGTCTTTAAACTCTGTCAGCATTGACAACACTGGACTGGCAAGCTGATGAAATGGACATCTTTGCACTGTATGTAATCATGATGCTGAGTACCAACGATGTATTTTTTCCACAATGGTTTGGGTTTCAATGACACCAACTGTCTGGTGACTGCTGGTATACCATTTAGTGTAAACCAGGTATTATTAAATATTGACGGTGTTAACAATGTTACCTGACTGGTAACTATTACCACTCGTGTAACCAGTGCTTCGCTTCACTCAGGCAATACGCCTCTCTTAATATTTATGCATCACATCATAATTCTTACCCAAAATGAGGCTATGGGTGCAAGTCCCCCCCATCACTTGCAGTGGCTGCGCCCATCGCCTCGTTTTGGGTTAGCATTGTGACGTACCTCATGCATAAATATTAAGAGAGGCGTATACAGTGGGGTTGACCAGACCACCAGTAGTCGGGCCTACATCATGTACAGTTGGCATACATGTTATATAGATAGGGAAGCCAGTGTCAGTTCAGATGGCAGGATCTCAACATTCTTGACATTTTGAAGAGATTTTTCAACCTAAGACTTTACTAATAGCTTTGAAGACTTGTTGAAGATCACAAGTGTAATAAAACAGTAATTATTTGTTAATAATATCTGACTCATCGAGTTTGAGCCCCTAATTTGCCTGATCAAGTAGACCAATCAGCTGTCCAGGTTGCCAAACAAAATTTCACAATGTTCCAGCGATTTCTTGAGGCCTGCCTTTCAGTCACCATTAAACATGTGTACATGAAACCATTATAATTTTAAAACAAGAGATTTTATAGCATGATCTAATCAGTTACAATGTAAACGTTCTCAGAACTAGAAGTATTTACAAAAAGTCCTGACTCTTATCAATTTAGCCATACAGTATAAAGCTGTAACTCAATCTACCTAGGGCCTACATACATGTACATAAGGCAAATGTACTGGAGTTTACTGTATGTCAGTATCAGGTGGTATGAGGAATTAAAGAGATTCAGGGATTCATAAACATTCTAGTACACATAACAAATACTGTCTTCAGTACGACTATACCCCTCTGGCTGGAGGGATCATTGGAAGATACATGATACAGACTCTTTGCACAATGCGTAAAGCATTTTACAATCTAGACTGTCTGCCATTCAGTCAGTATGCATACAACGGCAATGAATCACAAAATGGCGAAGGTGCATTCCGCACTGGCAAGGTTTTTTTTTTATAGATGCATAATGAGTTGGGAACATTATTGTACAATATAATCACAAGTGAAATCTGGACTAAAGCACTCCATTTCATGAGGAAAAGCCGTATGAAATGGAAAAGCCGTATTAAACTCACATGTATTATTATAAGAAGATGTTTGTCATATTTGAAATTTTTTTGACAATAAAACACAAAATAAACAAGGAAACTTACAAGTTTATTTTGGTATAAGTGTACCCCCAGCCACGAAAAAAAACACCACAAAACTCTAATCAAGAAGACTTTAAATTATCTATAATTTCATAAGATTAAGAAGTTATTATTTTGGTAAAAGAAAATAATGCTGCTTGGCTTTTCATTTTTATTTAAACATGTTTAATTTAAAGAGAAGGTACACGTTTGGTAATTACTCAAAACAAATATTAACTTAAAAACTGACTTGGTAACAAGCACTGGAGAGCTGTTGATAGTATAAAACATTGTGGGAAACGACTCCCTCGGAAGTAACGTAGTTTCTGAGAAAGAGGTAATTTCTACCTAAAATAATAAAAGACTTCTAGCTAGAAGTCTTTTATTCCTATGTGAAAGCACACAAATTCATCCAACAAGGCTGTTTTTTCTTTCATCATGTCCTCGCAACTTCGATGACTGATTGAGCCCAAATTTTCAATGGATTGCTATTTTATGCTTATGATGGGATACACCAAGTGAGAACACTGGTCTTTGACAATTACCAAACGTGTACCTTCCCTTTAAAGCCATTATACACTTTCGGTACAGAAAAAAAAATATAGTTCACAGATTTACAAATAATTTACAGGGTTTACAGAAGGTAATGGTGAAAGACTTCTCTTCAAATATTATTCCATGAAATGCTTTACTTTTTGAGAAAACATTAAAACAATTATCAATTCTCGCTAACGAGAATTACAGATTTACTTTAAACACATGTCATGACACGGCGAAACGTGCGGAAACAAGGTATGGAGTTTCCCGTTATTTCCTCCCGACTCCGATGACCGATTGAGCCTAAATTTTCACAGGTTTGTTATTTTATATATGTTGTGATACACAAAGTGTGGGCCATTGGACAATGCTGTTTACCAAAAGTGTCCAATGGCTTTAAATGTGTTTGATGTTTTTATAAACGCGTTTGACAAAATATAATATTAATATTGCACAATATTATAATCATTACGGACATTGCCGAGTACCACGTAGAAGTACAAGTAGAAGTAGGCATACTTTTGAATGGGAGTAAATTAATGGTGGCTCTGTCTCAAAAACCTTGTGCAGGGTCATCGTGGCCTTGCAATTAAAACAAAAAGACCTCGCCTTCACTAAAAAAATCACTTCACTCTTCAAACTCAAAGTTCAGCTTGGTTGGTCCTTTTATTTTTTTTTAAACTAATTTTAAAACATCGCACGACCAGTTATATTTAGATGGGCGTTTATTTAGACCTTGTCACCGCTCATTTAAAGACCAATATATTAATCTCTGACAATAGCTAACATTTTAATATAGTGCAATAACGTTGCAGTTTATCACGAAATAGATGCAATGACGTTACTTATCAGTCATGGGACTATGTCAGTGCTTGCACATCATCAGCAAAAATAGTCAACAGGATTCAGGAAGGAAAGATACCCAAACTGGCATGACCAGCAACTTCGTCTAACACAAAACGCAGTTACAGAAACATGAAACAAGTCGTCAAATGTCACTCGAATTATTGTGACTTACCGAATTCAAATAGAAGACCAACAAACTTGAAGATGAAGTGATGCAAAAGTTGAGTTTGTCTTTTTGTCAGCGGTGTTTGTACACAAGATCTCGACTCATCGACAACACGTAATATCCAAGTACATACGGTACGGCGGCACACACACACAATGATTTATCAGACGATAATGCAACATTAGTAAAGTATCGCTGGTATGTTGGGCTGTCCCCTCTGTTCCTGTTTACAGTACAGCGGGAACCCACGAACTATTTTGCTTTACTTCGTAAAGAGTTTGCTGCCCTCTGTTGCTCATATTGATGTCCATGTTTTCATGACCATTTTATTACTTTATAGACCTTTCTTTTGCAACGTCACAGCCCGAGTTTTTGCCAACCCAGATTGGAAAACTATGGAAAGCCGTAAGTGCAAATTGAGAAAAGATCGCTATTTTTGGTAACAATGTAACCAAATTTGTTTATTTTGTTAAAAACAAAACAAATGATAATGAGAGGTATTTTTTTTTTATTGAAAGTTTGCAGAAAATGCTGAATTTGGTGAAAACATCTGTTTTTACGATTGAGTGTTTTACTAACATTCGGCCGACTATGCCAACCAAGGCGGTTTGTTTATCAACAAAAGAAAGGTCTATAGTGTCAAAAACAAAGTGTGTTTTTTTAATCGACCGTGAATTCCAATAGAATAAAGTGCAATTATAATAATAACAATTATAGCGAGTTCAATTTGACCATTAAGGTAGATCGCCCTGATGGGCCTTTATGTAACTTTTCCCCTCAATCATAACTGTAGCCGCTACTCTGTCAAAACTGCTCTGGAGTAGTGTAAAATCACAATCCTATCTCTCTACCTGAGTTTGTAAAATAATTGCACTATTTTCTGAGTGAAAGGCAAAACTATTTGCTACAATTCATATAGCCCCACATGTATTATACTATATCAATCTGAGTTAGAAGGCCAAAATAAGCGAGGCGAGTGTCCCCAATACTGATACAAATGTTACCAAACCGAGGCAGGCTGGAACAACAAGTTTAATAGTTTGGTTTGTATTATTGCACAAATGACTACTAGCATTCATTATTGTTATGGACATGAACAAAATGGCAAATAAAGGTGTATTAAAACAATATTTAAGGCATTGACCGATTGATCATCTAAAACCCTGATCATGTAATAACAGCAATAATAATAGTAAACATTTATACATTAAGCGCCATATCCATCGAAAACACTGCTCCATGGCGCTATTAATACCGAGAAACATGTCTTGTTGCCCCACCCCTTGGTCCCGGTCAAAAAATAATGTGAACTTAATGTGTGTTCTGCACTCCATCACAGTAGAGGGTGGGTATGTATGCCAAAGAAAACGAATAACAGATTCACAGTGTAAAGATGTTGCCCAATATTGAGACCTGGGGATTGTTGACTTCCAACTTGAGGTTTTTTGGATGATATGGGCCTTGAAATAAATGGTCCTTTTTTCCGAGACGTGTATTAAATATTACACTAGTTTAGGGTGTTTTTATTTTGGCGGGAGAATTACTCGACGGGCACATGGGACTCTCCGCATTAAGTTTAGCACAGGATTAATCAAGATTCCAAAATGATTTCCTTTTAACTGTAAATCTGTGAGACATTATGTATGTTTGTGTGTTTTTGAATGTTAATATTGCGCACATTAATTTTGAAGTTTTTAAGTGGGGTGCACCCATAATGTGAACTGTGTACAAACTTATTCTGATATAGCGCCCTCTTTTGAAACATCCTCATCCAACCCAAGTTTTCCGTTGAGGACAAAATCTCTGGCGACGGACAAAATTTCATCGAACACCTACCTGCCCTATCAATTACCCATCACCCACAGAGCCAAAGACCATGCAGATCCAGAGACCATGCAAAACACAGCGTGAACCACATGCAAAACGAAATGTTTCTACAGGCAAAAAATCCCCCAAAAATTGTTATTAATTTGAAAAAAAAATCAAAAAAAAAAATCAGAATCTTGACGCGAAGGTGATACGAAACCACATTAAACCAACTGCCGAATGATATAATTGGCTTAATATTTGAACTTATTCAATTACACCAAGTAAACTTTAAAAACAAATCTCTTTTGTTCTTAGTCGAGCTGAAGTAATTAAACCACCAAATCAACGCAGTCAGATAGTAGCATGCAGGGGATAAACACACTTGTACGTTTTTGTTAACATCATGAATTACTGAAAAATATTGTATACATGGACACATTCGGCTGCCTAAGACCAGTTTCTCACTTGTTAGCACAAACATTGTGCATAAAATAACAAATCTTTTAACATTAATTGGGCTCAATCTTAGTCATCCAAGGTACGAAGGAATAATGAAAGTTACAAACACACTATAGGTGGACACTTGTATGCTAGATGCCTGATATAGGCTTCAGGTATGACGTTTAGTATAATAAGTCAGGATAATATTTCCATCTTTCTCATAAACTACGTTACTTCGGAGGAAGTCGTTTCTCACAATGGTTTATACTATCAACAGCTTTCCTTTGCCAGGTAGAGTTGTTCTTAGCGAACTGTCTTGCTTTATTCTACTGCCGTGGAGTAGATAATCGGATGTTCGGGAGACTTCTCAGTTCTGAAAAGAACTGTCCTGCTTTTATAACCATTACCAGGGCGGATGGTATAGAAATTAGACTGGACTACTACTTTAGCTAATAGGATCGTAATAACTGTACTGCCGCGGAGTCAGTTCTGAATTGGTCTCAACGTTTCGACTAGCTTGCTCTAGTCATCGTCAGGAGACTGAACCAAGTAGTTTGTATGTTAACAAATATAATATTGAGTAATCACCAATTGTGTCCAGTGCTAGAAGCAAGATGATTTTAATTTATAACAGATTGAAATTTGGGATGATGGCGGCCTTTGCGGGGGGGGGGGGGGGTCTCATAGCCGGGGAAAGCATGTTAGTAAAGTGCTTCTTGAGAATTGTTTACTTCTCATTAGTCTTGTGCTCCTGTACATTGAACATACTTTTATGGAACGGGGAGCTCGAAGAGCCAAAGGAGCAATATTCCTCCTCCAGATACACATGTACGGCAACATCATTTTGACGAGCGCCCTCAATGCAACATTGTCCAGCGATAACACCTTGATGGGATGGTGATCGACTCATCTGTTTATTATCATCGGTGTATACGGGTAGATCGCTCATCATTTCGCAACACGTTAGCTATCAGTGTGGATGGTCATCTTGCTCGTTCTAAAAGATAAGCAAATTTCACCAACCTTTACTCTGTGGATTTACGAATGACTGGTGAAGTTCTGTCTCTCGTTTCAGTGTCGGATGAGGGAAATCACAAATCGTTTTTTTTTCTTTCCCTTTGCCCTCCACAACTATTATGTGAACATTTTTGCCTCAAAGGTAAGTTAATAATTGTATCAATAACAAACAATATTTTGAAACTTTAAAAGGCAAAAAGAAAATGTATGTATTTTATTTACCTTATCATTTTTAAGCGAGAGATATTATTTTACATCAACTCGTGGAATTAGTTGTTTGAGTTAAATTAATTTTATAATAATAAATTGATTCGCTGCAGCAGTGTCGCAAAAGGAAATTTTCATCCCGAACTAATTCTCTTCTCCTTTGGTTTTGTAACTTGATAGAGAAACCTGTATTCGAAACGACTCGAACAAAATATTAGTTGACAATATTATAGGGATTTCAGAAAGATCAGTTGGTACAGCGCCGGGGATCGCATGTTCAAGTTACGCCTTAGTAAACTTCATATCCCAAATGTTTATATGTTCTTCATGTAAAATAACCACAGTCCTCCAGGACACGGGTCCGTTTTACGGGGGCCTCAACCACTAGCTGTAGTGTTGTTCTTTTTTTGTATGTGCACGGCCGTGATATTATTGAGGGTCCAAGAAACGAGTAACAATCATGTCGACATATATTCAAAACTTTGATGACTATAATGAGGTGATAATCCTAATTGCAATTACGATTTCAAGCAAGTGGCAGATTTTATAATCTTAATGATAGAAGAGATCCGGTAGAAATGATGAGCCCTTGAATAAAACAAAACAAAATTCTCATCGGACGCGGAACATCCATGCCGCCTGAGAGAACATCTGATTGAAGTCGAAAAAATCACATTCCAGTCAACATAAAAATCGGCATAAAGTAATAATGTTGAAAATAATGGGAAGGTCCACGAAACTGAAATACTTAGGAATTTCAGGTGATCAAACGCGGATCAGTAGTCCACGCGACTGAACCAAAGGATTGTACTTTGCGGTGGGGCCATTCATGGTCAATGGTGCGGATTATCATTTTGGACAAAGCGCGCAACTCATTGAAATAAACGGTCGCCCTCTATTGTTGGGAGCGACCACACTAGTCAGACCGCGCGAGCTGATGATGGGAGTTGATTATAAACACTATTGTGTACAATTGCTATACAGCATTGTGTGATCTAGACCTTGTCATTACGGATGTATATCTCGTCTTTCTAGAGTACAATGTAGGCCTACAGTTAATTGTAAACACAGCCAGGACTCGCTAGATTTATCTTCAGAGGATCCTAACTGTAAATGATGTAAGTATTAGCGTAGTAGCATTTAATGTTGTGCTCTGTATTTTAAAATACCCGTCAAAAAGCAATGTGTTTGGCTAGATTACAACTGATTGGCGACGTTGCCGAGAACGATTGTAATTTGTATTGTTTTGAGTCAAACTAGTCGGCTTGTCTGGCTAGGCAACACAGCTCAATAATTACTATTTGAATGCAGTGAGACTATCGTCGACTGACAATTGTCGGCTGACAGTCGTTTGACATTAATACAATGTGCACTTGTGTGTCATTGTTACATTAAATATTCAACAAATGGAATGTTGATCAGTCAATTGGATGTAGACTGTTGGCTGTTGCATCTTGGTGGAATGTGTTTAAGGCTCAACTCCAACCAAGCAAGGAAGTCTAACTTCAGGGTTTCACTCACAACAGGTCCATCCGCTGTCTATATAGCCACATGCCTTCGGTGTCGCCGTCGGGAGGAGGGTTATGTTATCGCAATTAGTTTATAGGCAACATATTATTTTGTTTTAAAACTATTACAAGATTTCTAGCCATAATTTAGCTGATTGATTACATATGTTTGACCTGGTTCATGGTTGATGTTGCATCAAGAGATTGGGACTAAAATATCATTCAGTGCAGGAAGAAACATAGACTGCTTCAACATCAGCCTAAGCCCAGCTGTTACATGACCTTAGTCAGGCAGTCCACCTTCTGTTTCTATGACCTTCTGCCTTGTTAAAATATGCATGGTTGGCTTGTGTTTCTATGGTGTTTGTGACAATTTGTAGTGAAAATTATAGATACTGTGCAAACAATATACTATAGATGGTTGGGTGTCTAATATTTAAAATCTTATGTTATCAAAGCTTCTTGTCAGCATTTTGGGAATTCCCCCCCCCCCCACAATAGTGTGGGACGAGTCTATGAATGATACTTACCCAAAAAGCCACTACTTATGCATATTTCATAGCCGACAGGCTAATTTGCTAGAAAAATTGACAACCAGAGGGCGCCCTCTCGCGCCCACCCAGCATGCTACGTAGTAGCTCCGCCAAAATACGTCCTTCTCTTTCTCATCTTACAGGTAACCCTGAACACGAGCCGTTAGTGGGGAAGGAGGGCGGGAAGGCTATTTGGGTAAGTATCATTCATAGACTTGTCCCACACTATTGTGGGGGGGGGGGGAGTCTATTTCATTCACTTACCCAAATAGCCACTTCTTATGCATAGAATAGCACCGTAACATGGAGGTTGGGTAGGCGAGGCGCACATCTGGAGCACATCACGCAGATAGCAGGTGGTGAAGGTTGATGGGCCCTTCCAGCAAGCTGCTTGTGAGATCTCTGCAAAGGAGATCCCCCTGAAAAACGCCCAGGATGTTGACACGGCACGGACGTCGTGTGCACGTATGGGTCCCTGACTGCCTGTATCCTTATCTGACAGCCAGTCGGGGTTTGCTGACTTTATTGCTGATACAATCCACCGTTTGATTGTATCTTTGGAGGCTGGACCATGCGGGGGAGTAGTCGAGATAAAAAGTTGGCCGCAGGTCCCTCTAAGTGGTTTGGTACGTTCCAGATACCATTTGAGGGAGCGTATGGGGCACCAGAGCCTGTCTGATCGGACAGATGATATAGAGGCAATTTCGGGAATGAAGATATCAGGCGGGGTAAAAACTGCCGTCTGGTTCTTAGTAAGGAATGAAGCCTTGGGTACAAGGCGAACCCCTCCCGGTTCCCACCGGATGTGTCCCGGTTGGAATGAAGTGCCTGGATTTCACATCCCCTCCTAGCTGAAGCTGCAGCTATGAGGAAGGCCAGCTTGATTGAAAGTTGCAACAGTGAAGACCGGTGTGCCGGCTCATAGGGGACCGCTGCTAAGTTCTCTAGCACCCGCCCCAAGTCCCAGGATTGGACCAGCCTCTGTCTCGGGGGCCTTTCGTTAAACATGCCCCGAAGTATCTGTGTTAGCACGGGGCTCGATGAGATTGTGGAGCCATCGGAGAACCCTTCGTGGAATGCCGTAATGGCTGATCTGTAATTCTTAATTGTTGTCACCTTCAGTTGGGAATTAAAGAGGTGAACTAGAAAATCTGACACCATCGCCAAAGATGCAGTGGTCGGATCCACAGCGCGGTCGTCACACCACCGACTAAAATGTTGAAGTCGGTTGTCGTAAACCTTTCGTGTGGAGAGGCGACGCCCCTTCGCTGCAAGGGTCGCAGCCTCTTCAGAAAGGCCAGCTGTAATGAGGGATCGTTTGACAGTGGCCAACACGCCAGGTGGAGGTCTCCCGGCGCTGGATGTAGTAGTCGGGAGTGTGGTTGGTATAGGAGATCGTGTCGATCCGGGAGAATCAGGGGGTCCCCTACTAGAAGTCTCACTAGTCTTAGGAACCATGGCTGGCGTGGCCAGAAGGGAGCGATAAGGAGAATCCGGCACGATTCCTGCCCTATTTTCCCTATGACTCTCTGAAGGAGGGATATCGGAGGGAACGCATATGCGAACATGCCTGTCCAGTCTATGGCTAGGGCGTCGGTGGCCCAGGCCCTGGGATGATGGAATCTTGTGAGAATACCGGGAGTTTGGCGTTTATCTCTGTCGCAAAAAGGTCTATGTGTGGTCGACCCGCTGTCGCAAAGATCTGTTGGGTCACACCGTTGTGCAGGGTCCAGTCTGTAGGGATCACTGTACCCCTTGACAGTGCATCCGCTATCGTGTTTTCCACTCCCGGAATATGGATTTTATGCAGAGTTGCCTCGTTCTCGATGAGCCAGAGGTTCAAGTCCCAGGTGAGGAGGCACAGCTGAGGTGACCGCGTGCCTACCTGTCTGTTTATATATGACACGACTGTCGTGTTGTCTGTCCTGATGAGGACCGCACGGTTCCTGACCTCGGTTTGGAAGTGCCGTAGGGCATTGATGACCGCCTGGAGCTCCAGGATGTTGATGTGTTGGGACTTGAAGAACTTGTCCCACACCCCAGCTGTCTGCCGTGGGCCCGAGGACGCGCCCCAGCCCTTGTTGGATGCGTCGGTTAAGATTGTGACCTGGGGAGCCCTTGGTGGGAAACCCAAGGCCGCAGTTGACGTTTTCCTCCTTTTGCCACCATCGCAGATGAGGAAGGATGTGGCTGCTGATTGGTACGAGGATTGATATATAGTCCCTTTTCGGCCTGAAATGTGACAAGAGGTGTAGCTGGAGTGGTCGCATTCGGAGTCGGCACCATGGAACCAGATCTACCAGACTGGCCATGAAGCCCAGAAGTTTTAACCAGGCCCGTGCTGGGGCCGTGGTGGATGATAGGAACAGGTCCATGCACTGATATAGAGCTGTGATGCGCTCCGTTGTGGGAAAGGCCATGCCGTTCTGAAGGTCGATGACCGCTCCTAGGAAGGTCGGAGACTGGGTTGGTATGAAACGAGATTTCTCTTCGTTTATAATGAAGCCTACAGCCCTTGTCACCTCGCACGTGGTCTGCAGATATTGGGCTGTTTCCTCTTCCGATCTGCCGACAATCAGCCAGTCGTCCAGGTACATGTAGATCATGATATTCCGACGACGTAGATAGGCTGCGATTGCTCGTGTGACTCTTGTGAACGCCCTTGGTGACGTTGAGAGTCTAGATGGGAGGGTCGTGAACTCCAGGGAGTGCCCCGAAGAGATTGGTATGTGGAGGTAAGCGTCTCTGAGGTCGATTGACGCTGCCCATACCGCCCTGGGTAGCGATTCCAGGATCACTTTTAATGTTTCCATCCGGAAGCGTCTCAGTCTGATGAACCGATTGAGCGGTTTGAGATTGATTATAGGTCGCCATTCCATAGTTCCCTTTTTTGACGTTAGAAAGAACGTCAAGAGGAACCCCTGGAACTGTTCTGCGTCCGCTACCGGACGCACTGCCTGCTTTTCTAGTAGGGAGGATATCTCCTTCTCTAGAGCCAGGCGCTTTTCCCTGTTCGCCGGAACTGGAGTTTCGCGAACCAGGGTGTCTGACGGAGGGGTGCTCGTGAACTCTTGACAGTAACCGTGTTCGACCGTTGCGAGCACCCATGCGTCGGACGTGATCTCGCTCCAAGACCCTACGAAATCTCTGAGACGGCCCCCGACGGGTCCCGGTTCGGGGGCCAGAGTCGGAAGCAGGGCGTCACCGCCTCCACCCTCCCGAGTAGCGAGGAGGGGGAGGGGGCCTACCGCCGCCACGTCCCCTGCCGCTTGTCTGGAAGTTCTGACGGGCAGGCTGGGAGTAGCGGGGTGCCGCTGGGGCAGTGCTGGGGGATGCCCTAGGGGCCTGTTGTTGAGGGGACTTAAGGGCCTTACGAAAGGCTGGGCGTGGCGTGAAGCCAGCCCTGGTAGCCTTTCTTCCCCTAAGCTTGGCTTTTGGGGCCGCTGGTTTTCGCAGGTTTAGTTTGTCTGCGGTTTTTAAGCATTTTGCCTCTGTCTCAAGAACCTCTTGGAATTGCCCTCCAAAGAGGTCGTTCCCAAGAAGAGAGATATCCTCTAATTTCTTCTTGGCCCCTTCGTAGGGAATGTACAGAGTCTCAAGTACATTTGTCCTTCTGGAACGAGTAGTCTGGAGTGAAATTCTGGTGAATTGCTCCAAGGACATCCTAAGGCCTTCCTCTAGACAGCGAAAAGCTATGGCTAGCATGTCCGCTGGGGTGGATGTGCCCTCCTCACAGGCGCAGACAATGTATTCCGAGAGCAGTAGAAGAAAAGCGTTGGCTTTGGCGCCGAAGCGAGCTGCCTCATCGATTTTCCTCATCTGTTCCTCAAGTCGGGCTTTCCCCTTGTCGGCAAAGATCGCCTTAGCTGAGGCTTTACCGCTATCGCTTTGGAGTTTGTCTTTTGCGGTAGACGGTATGGTGGGGACGGTGAAGAAATCCTCACAGTCCTTTTGCGGGTACTAGAAGTAGTTCTTAGACCTTTTGGTATGTGGAATCCATTTCTTTAGAGCGGCTGTGCTTTTGATGCGGTCCACGCCAAGACGGTCTAATGGGAGGGTCGGGAACGGCGTGCTGCGCGTTTCTTCCCCTCCGGTTCTTGTCTTAAAAGAGCGAGGGTCCGATGAGTCCCCTGGGGTTTCATCGGTTGGTAGCTTGAGTACCCGAACCATGTCTCGTTGCACCAGTCGGAGCTGAGTTTCAAAAGAAGAGAAACTGCCCGGTTCTGTTGGCCCGTCTTCCTCAGAGCGTGCCTCATGTGAGCTCCTCTCCCCCTCGGGCTCCTCCTCGGGTTCCTCCCCGTTGGATGCCTCACGGGTAGTTGAAGGGTGCAGCGAGATGGCCGAAGGAGAACTTCTCCGTTGCCATTCATGCCCCGGAGTGCGAGGCACCTCCGTCCCACTATCGATTACCTCTGCCAACTGTGGAGGTTCGGTAACGACTGGGGCTGCTCTGATAGGCCCCTGAACAACCAATCCCGGGTCTGGGTCCGGGAAGGTGGATGGTGGGGGAGCCCACTGTGGGGTGGGTGCCACTCCCCATCGCTGTTGGGCGATTGTTGCCAATGTAGTGTTGATTGAATCGAACCCCTTCATAAAGGCTGACGGGGATATGGTATCCTGTTTTTTCTTCTTCTTTTTGACCTTCAATGTAGCTGAAGAGTCATCAGAAGAGGAGATTGAACGCTTTTGCTTGGTCTTCTTGACTGAAGCCACGCTGGCCAGGGAAAACTCTGAATCAGTCATTGGTATTCCCGAGCAGCGGTCCGTAAATGAGGTGGACTGTGATTCCTTCACTCCTAGTCCCTGGTCCGTCCGCCCCACGGGCGGGGGACCAGAGCGCCCTGAACGCGAAGATTGGGCGGGAGAAAATTTCAATTCTGAGCCCACTCGCTTTTGTTCACCTGCCTGGGCTAACAGTCCAGAGGATTGTTGAGGCGTAGAGGATCCTGAGGAAATCTTCGCCTGAGGACTGAATGAAGTTGCAGTCGTTGGCTTCGAGTGTGATGTACTTTTCATGGGTTTACCCTTGGTACTACTCGAGCCCTTAGTTGTGCTCTTTACCATTGTAAATAGTCACGCGCGGAGCGCCGTGATATGTTGTGGTAAGTCGCGCACAAAAAAAAAAAAAATTATTTTATTATTATTATTATTATTATTATTATTATTATTATTATTATTATTTGGAAAATCGCGCGAAAGAAAAAATCGCTAATGCGTTAATATCACGTGGATAGTGATAGGAGACGCTAGGGTACGTACGTGCAGTAGCGCGGTCTTTTTCAATTTTGACCGGTACTGAAGTTCGTCCCTCTTTCCGGGCGGTACTGTGTATGTGGGAAGAAAAAAGACCGTCCGGTCGATGTTTCTCACAACAGCGCCCTCAATAGTCCCTCGATTCAAGTCACCGCGGTGTCGAGGAAGGAAAATGGCTGACCATGGAATTTATCGAACGGCCTTACCGGCGTAGATTCCTGGTAGCTCGGGGACCGGCTCAGTACGAAAACAGACGGGGCAAGGGAGAGGCCAGAGGCCGGTATACCCTGTATGTATTTTCGTTTGCGCCCACGCTCTCCGCTGGAGCGAGGGGGAGCGAGCAGGGGAAGGGAACGGATTTAATCGGTATACCCAAGCTCTCTCCGCTAACTTCCTGCGCCGGGCCGAGAGTACTTCTCTCGGGCGGGGGGAGTTCGACCAGAAGAACGTTAGCCAATCGTAAATTATTGAGCCCTGGAGTCAGCCTCCTACTACAACGGCCGGGAGTACTTCTATCGGAGAGTAGGGAGTCCCACGAGTGTGGAACACTGACCCTAGAAAAACTAGCTTTTCTACCACGGACGGGAGTACTGCTCCCGGAGGGAGTCCCACACGGAGGTGAGACGCTAGTTAATTTATATATCGTAATTAATTAAATTAAGGAAGACACGGAGACACAACAATAATATATATACACTTGGAAATTAAGGTAAGGGGATGTACTCGATCCCCGAGGACCCCGAGTGCTACTCGCGCTCGGGTCTCGACAGAATTCAGAATATATATCTTAGCAAATCATGCAATAATTCTCAAGAATTCGGGGATAAGTGTAACAGAAAAGACGTCTCTGGTTCTTCCAAAATGTCACTCAAAATGACTGAAAACTCTACTAATGAACTGGTTGTAATCTTTATAGGAATAAAGCGAACGTACAAGTACTCTAGCTAAAGCAAGAGGGTGGAAAAAACTCACGTCTACCACGTACGGTCGTTAGAAAAAGGACGCATTTTGGCGGAGCTACTACGTAGCATGCTGGGCGGGCGCGAGAGGGCGCCCTCTGGTTGTCAATTTTTCTAGCGAATTAGCCTGTCGGCTATGAAATATGCATAAGTAGTGGCTATTTGGGCAAGTGAATGAAATAGACCCCTGTTCATTCAGAAAATTTATTTTATTTTATTACACATCCAGGATGATCCAGCCATACAATTAGCGCTTATTACAAAGTGAAACAAGAAGAACATTTTAGAATTAGATGTGGGAGGAAAACTACAATAATAGGGAAAAACACAGTCAATCAGATGGGGACTAAAAACTAAATTCAATTATATGCAATGCTTCCGGTCTGAGGTGGGATCCGAACCAGAGTCAACAGAGGTGAAAGGCAGTGAAAGAAACCACTCAGCTTACCTGAGTTGTTTGTTAACACTTGTTGTATGAGTGATACAACATATTACATATTAAGACAAGCAAGTTAACAAGTCTCCCCTTGAACAAATATTATCTTTATTTCTAGGATATTTTGACCATTAATGATAGAATAGTCACCGCTTTCATATATCAACAAATAATGTGTAAGCAATTATGCAAATATGGCTATCATTTATGGTAAACCTTTTTTTTTAAAAACCACCCTGTATAGTTTATGTTATTATGACATTGTAATTTATAATTGGTACATGTTCCAACTTCTAAAAATTAATACAACATTGTCCAGACTTGAATTGTAAATATTTAATGTGTTTCATATTACAATTAGTTATAATATTAGTACTATGGTCAGTAGTACGAAACACGTTAGCTTCTTATCTTCCTGTCATTAGTTCAGCAATTAGATTCAGCAATAAAATGCAACATTTTGTAAACAACATTTTGCCTCTAAAGAATCAAAGAAATCAGCCTGTTTTTTTTTAAAATTACAATTATGTCGATAACTTTTGGATTTAAGGGTAATTCTTTCATAACAAGTTCTATAACTTGAGAGCAGCCTAGACAATGTGTACAAGTATGTAGGTCAAACCTTGTACTTGATGAAATCGTTCAACTTTTTTCCTCAAGGACCATTTATCATGCCTGATTCAGATGCATGTGAATCTCATGAACTCCACTTGGAGTAGTCATTGTTGATAAGTGACAACTTGTCAGAGAGAATTATATCTCTGGATTGCAGGTACCATTCCCATTGAGTACTGGACATAAAGTCAATTGGTTAAGCGCCTTACTCCCAATCAGGGTAATTACTAACATTGACCCCCATACCTGCATAGATATTTGCACTTGTCATCTTGCAAGTAGCAAATATGCAGCTCATGTTCACCTGTAGAAATCTTACATTATTTTAATCTTAAACAGGTACTTGAGCGAAAGCGCGTTATAAAACAGGAATACTATTTACAATATGTTTGTTTATTTTGTAATGTACTTTATTGGAGAAAAGCCATGTTTTTTTCTTGTTTTTTTTTCCATAGTTGTTTTTTTCTCCATTTCTATTTTCAAAGAATTTTAATCTTTTAGCAATGCTTGTAAATCACAAGTGAATGTATTAGTTGCAAAACAAAATACTGGTTCACAAGTGTAGTATTAGAGGAATTTGTATTTTAAACAAAATGAGCTCACTCTAAATTAAAAGCCATTTGGGTTTCAAGAGGTATATAATTTGAGTCACATTCATAGATCGTGACTGAGGAAAAACATTAACTTTTGCAGAACTTTAACTAGTGCCGAGTGTTTTGCATTATACAAATCTTTATCAGTATAAAAATAAAGTATTTTCAAATGTTATTTACAGTTTAATCCGTGCATTTCTCAGACTGTGTTATGAAAGCACGTCTTCAGTAGATACAAGACTGATGATAACTACTTACTCTTTTTAAAACCACCAGATGGAATTTCATTTTCAAGATGATTGGCTTGTCATGTGACAGAATCAAAGCTAATCCACACATGTGTCTTAAGCCTTAAAGGAACACATTGCCTTGGATCGGTTGAGTTGGTCTTTGAAAAGCGTTCTGTAACCGTTTATTGTAAAATGTATATGGTTAGAAAGATATTGTAAAAGTAGAATACAATGATCTACACAAATATGCCTCGAAATTGCGAGGTTTTCTTTTTACCCTGTCGATTAACACGGTCGGCCATTTATGGGAGTAAAAATTTTGACTCCCATAAATGGCCGACCGTGGTAGTTCGCGACGTAAAAGGAAAACCACGCAATTTTAGTGATACTTGTGTGGATCATTATATTCTACTTTTAAAACATCTTTCTAACCATGTGCTTTTCATAAGAAACGGTTTCAAACGCTTTTAATAGACCAACTCGTCCGATCCAAGGCAACGTGTTCCTTTAAGTAAAGTCATCCTGTCATGATTTATGTAATGTTATTGGTGTACCATCTTCGGCGTATCAGTCACGCATCTTTGCGCATAGTGTGTTGGCTCATGAATCAGTAGTGAACTGAAGCGCGACTGCAAAGAGTCCTGTCCCTCCAGCCCCCATTGTATGGATTACCCTGTCCTTAAAAACAAGATTTATATTCATTAATAGATTGCTATTCATTAATAAATGAAACATTGAATAAAGAGTGGGACAGACATATCAAGCTAATAACAGTTATCTTTAACATTTCAGATACACAATAATAAATTTAATATGTTAATTTTGCATCAGAAATAAAGGGTGTAGTTTTGTTTTTTTATCATGACATTGATGTAGACAAGCACTGTGTACTTGGTACTTTCCCAAATTCTGTGAAAAATGTCACAAGCAAATCTTTTGGGTGGGGGTGGGATTCAAACCCACGACATTTGCATTGCTAGAGCAGATGTCTACCACTAGAACACAGAGCTAGCCCGATGGTTGTATTATCAAGCAGTTCTTGAAATACAAGGTAAACTGTCAATGTGGACTTGAAAGTGGGTTTTGCTTTCCTTGAAGATTATGTACAAAAAAACATTAAGCACCTGAGAACTATTTCTTATGGTGATTGACAAACTCACTTTACAAATCAGGTATCAAATTATTATTTTGGATGTTATCGATAGCAATTTTTGATCTGCTAGAATCATTCCTAATGTATTAAATTTTTGAAATCTCACTTGGTTATTTTTGCATATGGAGTGCGAGAGGTGTTTTTTTTTCTTCATAGAGAGTGGAGTTAAAATAGGCGTGAAGGAAGCCATTCATAACCAACACGTTATTTGTCTTTGGACTGTGGACTTTGAGCTGATAGTAATGAAGACTTTACTTTGAGCAAAGTGGCTTCAGTATGTTACCTGTAATCTTGAGGGTTCATGGTGAGGGTAGATTTGAAAAAGAGAATGAATAAGATAATGTCCTGTCTCAGGCATGGGACCTTATGCATCATCAGTGTCAACCTCATTCCCAGTGGTGTATGATCTCGCTACGCTATACCCCATGCCTTGTCGGTATCAACCTCATTCCCTGCATGGTGTATGATCTCGCTCTGCCACTCCCCATGCTTTGAGTCAAGACGAGTAACTTCGGATGTGGAATTTAATTCTTCCTAAGTCCTAGGATAAATCCTAAGTTTGGAAGAGTTTGGTGAAATCTACGCAGGTTCCTTGTCATTCTTCTTGATTTTGTGACATGTCTGACCAAAGTAGATTGGGGTCACCATGTAAAAACATGACTCATTTGAAAAGGATTGCGTCAAATATTTGCATTTCACATACACAAGCACCAAATAAGTGCCAAGTGCCTGAAAGTTTTTGACACTGGTGGTTGTAGAGCAGCTTACTGATTTTAAAGTTCATAGTGCTAATTCTCCAAGGAGCTGTTTCCATCTGAAAGCTCACTGATTGTAAAGTTCATACCAGTACCAATCCTTCAAGAAATATTTCCATTTGAAAGCTAATAAAACAGTTTATAACGTAACCAATATTAATTTTGGTTTTTACCTACCAACTAGACTAACGAGAATGCCTGGTAACTAGAGGCAGCGGGTACCGCAACAATAAAATAGTACCAATCTACTAAAGAAATATATTTGTCTGAAAGCTCACTCTGACAAAGTTCATACCAGTATCCTCCAAAGAACCATTTCCATCTGTGACCTCATTTAGAGACGTAAAGAAGTGAGCTGTTGAACATTTTTGAGAGTGATTGAGTCTAACAGAAACGTCAATGGTAAAATCTGAATAGCCTAGGTGATGTGAAAAGATGTGGTTAATATAATTTGAAAGACATTGAGTGTCATGTTTTAAGTCGGTGAGTTAAAGAATTGCCAGGCCACATTATCAATCTTACCGTCAAATGTTAAATATAGGTTGTAGAAAAGATGAAATGCAAAAAAAAATGTCCACAAGTTGCTCTCAACATACATAATTGTCTATAAATTGTTTTTTGATTACGCTTTTTTAGTTTTTACAGAGCGGTGAAAAAAGGAAACCCATTCTCAGGATCTCATTACATGTTTCTCCAATTCACCATTTCAATCAGCATTAGTAGGTGCAGGTCGAGTGGGGCGAGGGATGCTGTACTTTTCCATTTGTAAATGTTAATCCTGCGCCATCACGTATTTTTGTCGCTACAGACCTAAGATAATATGGAAGTAACAGTTCCATGTCCAGCCTCATTTATCAGCTTCATGATCAGATCACGTCTCAATGTCATTTATTGTCCTCTCTCTCACCTCTGATTTGCAGGAGTAGCAATGCTTCTACATCAATGATATCACTACACACACCACACCCAGTAAGAAGCACACGATGCATGGTGAAGCACCCGAGTCGAAGTCAACCGTGCCGGACTGAGGAAAGAGGAAATACAGTTTGGGTTGCATTTAGTTTGGGTCGCATTTCCTGCATCTTTAATTAGATTTCAATTTCTCTTTTACATAGCTACATGTATGATATTTTAAAGGTACATCTGTCCACACGGAAAACGGTTTTAAATTTAAAAAAAATTTAAACTAGTGAACAGCATCATGCATTGGGTAATAATATTTAATAGAGTCGCAGGGTTGATACATGTACTTCACAGAGTCAAAACAAGGTGATTGCCTCCCTGCCCCTTGGTCATTGCCTGATGCCCTTGAAATTCTCTGCCTTCATAGGGTCCTTTCCCTTTCAAAACTAAGCATACAGGCCTGCAGGTCACTTTATACATTTTTTATTTTTATTTTTTTTTTTTTTTGGGGGGGGGGGGGTAAAACAGTGAAAGGTCAGGGTGTTTACATTATGACCTTTTACAGAACTAGGGTATTCCAGGGAAGAGGAATAAATCATGGCAGCATTGCCAGGGTACTTCCTGGCAGCTATTTATTGGCAGCTAGCAGTTTGATCAATCAATCAATGTCAGGAGAAATATGTGCACAGATCTATACAATGTGCAGCTGCATTAGTGTTGTACTATAATACATTGGGCAATGTTTGACCTTGATATTACCAAAATCAACAAGTAAAGCCAACATTGCACAAGGTGCTACCCATGCACAAGATAGCGTATCAGACCAATGCCAAATAATTTGTGACACATAAAACATTTTCTTAAAATAGACATTTGATTTGGAATTTATTATATAATTTTTTGCCTTTTTCTAGTTTCACAAAGAAACATCAACAGAAAACCATATTTATTCTCAAAAGTTTGTTTTGTATTTTCATGAAGGCTACTCATCTGGACTCAAACAATTGCACACAAACCTATTGAAATGGGCAGAAAGAGAAAAGAACACACAGTTGCATACTGCACTAGTAACAATATGCTATGTGTGCAATAAATACCGCAGAAAAGGCGCAAACAAAAAAAGAATGTCAATAAATGCTGTAGAAAAAGATACATACAAAAATAGAATAGCATTCTGCACTAATGACGTCTTTTGCTCAAAATACCTGTGTGTCAGACACACATTCCACTACTACTGTACACGTATCTCTCACGCAATCACCGCATCAGCGCGCCAGACCGCGGTAGCACAGTTTGTATGGGGCAAACAAACAAAGTTTGGACATGTACCCGGGTACACTGTGGTGAATTTTGACACGCTGTCCGAGATCCAAGTACTGAGCCTTCTACTTTGAGCAATTTCAGTTTGTTCAATTCAAATGATCACCAATGTCGATGGACATTTATACAGGGTGTATTATGATATTCACTCCAATGTTGTGTAGACCTCCAAGAGAACACATGAAAATACGGATAGCGTGGAAACAAATACTATACAGAATAGTATTGATAGAAACCATCATCTTTCAGAGTGGGGTTATCATTAGGCCACGGATCAGTTCCTTCATTCATGCTTGACTAGACAACCGGAAACACACATGTTGTTTTTGTCCACACCAAAGGTATAAATATTACATGCATACATGGGTTCAATAGAACCGCTAACTATAGATCATCTACAACAATCACAGCCTTTCAGGACTCACTTGTCTGGCAAAATATTTCTTTTTGTCACACTTCAGGGTCGTGAGAATTTCAAAGGGCAACAACAAAACTTCCCAATAAAAAAAACTTTGTTTTTAAAGACACTGGACACTATTGGTAATTGTCAAAGACTAGTCTTGACAGTTGGTGTATCTCAACATATGCATAAAGTAACAAACCTGTGAAAATTTGAGCTCAATCGGTCATCGAGAAGTTGCGAGATAATAATGGAAAAAAAAACATCCCCTGTCACACGAAGATGTGTGCTTTCAGATGCTTGATTTCGAGATCTCAAATTCTAAATCCGAGGTCTCGAAGTCAAATTCGTGGATAATTGTTTTTTGTCTTGAAAACTATGTACTTCAGAGGGAGCTGTTTCTCACAATGTTTTATACTATCAACAGTTACCCATTACTCGTAACCAAGTAAGGTTTTATGCTAATAATTATTTTGAGTAATTACCAATAGTGTCCACTGCCTTTAAGTATTACTCTTCCTGCATGAACATTTTCGCTCCAGATTTTGGGCGATACCTAAAAACGTGACCAGCTTTTACAATGACATTTTCACAAATGTTAATTTTTGAAGGTTTACATCTACATTCAAATTGGATTAAAACAATTGAACAGTTCCAAAAACAAAAGCAACACTTTGCCTTTAAACAGTGACGTGTATAGGAAGCCATAGTGAACCTTGAGATTATCATGATGTGGTAGTCGAATCTTATCTAACAACAATAAAGTTTACTTTCATTTTCTATACTGAGAAGCAACTGAAATGTAATTGTACTTTCATCCTAGCCTTCACTCAGTTTCCTGTGGTTTCTACTTTAAAAAAATACACCTCCATTGTTGTTCTTTCTTTATCGCATTGTAATTTTCCTTTAAGTCTGGGTCTCAGGAAAAATCTTGTTATTATAAAAGTAAAAATGCGTTAACTTGAAAGTGCAGAAAATTAGCTTTCTTTGTGGAGTTAGGATCTTGGATGTCAAGTAGTGTATCTACGTGTACGTCAAGGCAATAACCATTTTAAATGATGGTTGGTCATTTCCCCTGCCAAGATACTTTTACAAATCATTCCAAATGGGTCAAAAAAGTATTTTTATTACTTTTTCATGATTCAGTGTTGCACAAAGACAATTTGACTAGAGCTGGATGTGAACCAACTACCTCGGGTTTACCGTGCTATTTAATAATTCTAATTTAGCTGACGTTTTTTTCATTCATTTTTTCTTGCAACTTCGATGACCAATTGAGCCCAAATTTTCAGTTTTGTCATTTTATGCAAATGTTGGGATACTGTTGGGATGTTGAGGAAACTGGTCTTTTACGATTACCAAAAGTATACACACACTATGCCTTTATCTAAACATCTACATCGAAACATAAAATAAGCTCAAGTTAGTCAAACATTTCTATTTGTTGAATTTCAAATAGTAATACATTACATGTACACCCAGAGGCAACCAGAAACCTAAAACGTAGATTAAGATTTATTTATGTATGCAAGGTTTTCTGAATAGTCATCAACAAACCAAACATCTGGGCATACATAATGTCACTGTGTTAACAGCAGTGATTGCATGTAGACTGAACGGTACATCATTGTACATGTTCAAATGGTGCAGGGCTGAATATACGAAGTATGGGGACAAAATTTCATGATATTGTTGTCATCACAAAATCCTGACTACATGTACAATGTATGCACTCCTTATGAATCTAAAGGCACTGGACACTATTGGTAATCAAAACAATTGTTAGCATAAAAACTTACTTTATACCGTGCAACGGAGAGCTGTTGATAGTATACAACATTGTGAGAAACAACTCCCTCTGAAGTAACGTAGTTTTTGAGAAAGAGGTAATTTTTCACTCAAATAATAAAAGACTTTGAACTGGCCTGAATGAGAGAGCATACCAATTTTTACAACAAAGATGTTTTGCCTTTCATTTTTCTCTTAATAATAATAATAACATGCATTTGTATAACGCTGAACACAAGGTTTCTAAGCGCCTGTCAAAAATTGAGTGTAACAAGACTTAAAGAGTAAAATATTTCCTAAATTATTACCTCCTGTGTCCCTTGTATGGGTGTGTTGGGTGGGTCCACAGAGATACATTGGTCCACATTGCCCAACCATCTCAGATTGGAAAGATCTTCAGAGCCTGTACACTTGGTCTCATTGCGTCTTGTACAGCTACAACATCATAAGGAAAATTCAAGGGGAAAAAAACATAATTAGTCTACAGCATTACAAATATGTTAATTAACAGCTGAACTTACTACTTTAAAGGCAGTGGACACTATTGGTAATTGTCAAAGACCAGTCTTCTCACTTGTTGTATCTCAAAATATGCATAAAATAACAAAGCTGTGAAAATTTCAGCTCAATCGGTCATCGAAGTTGCGAGATAATAATGAAAGAAAAATAACCCTTGCCACACGAAGTTGTGTACGTTTAGAGAGTTGATTTCGAGACCTCAAGTTCTAAACTTGAGGTCTCGAAATCAAATTCGTGGGATATTACTTCTCTCTCGAAAACTATGGCACTTCAGAGGGAGCCATTTCTCACAATATTTTTACCATCAACCTCTCCCCATTACTGGTCACCAAGAAAGGTTTTATGCTAATAATTATTATTTGAGTGATTACCAATAGTGTCCACTGCCTTTAAAACAGAAATCGGCAGCTTATCAATTGCGATTTGGGTTTTGTAAAAGAGCACATTGTGGTATAACAAAATGTTCAACAGATATTTATTCTTTGATTCTATGTGCATGATTTTTAAGTACAAGGGTTGGCCTACATGTACATGTACACATGATGTAGGCTCTTACAGTTAACAGACTTTTCAGCCTATTTAATAACAATTTGTCAGTTTTTTTTTTTTTTTCAGAGGCCCCCAACAAATCAGAAATAAGACCCCAAAAAGAAGGAAAAAATATAATGCCTGTAGAGAGAAAGATAACTCAACCCAGACACAGTGAGACACCCATGCGTCGGACGTGATCTCGCTCCAAGACCCTACGAAATCTCTGAGACGGCCCCCGACGGGTCCGGGTTCGGGGGCCAGAGTCGGAAGCAGGGCGTCACCGCCTCCACCCTCCCGAGTAGCGAGGAGGGGGAGGGGGCCTACCGCCGCCACGTCCCCTGCCGCTTGTCTGGAAGTTCTGACGGGCAGGCTGGGAGTAGCGGGGTGCCGCTGGGGCAGTGCTGGGGGATGCCCTAGGGGCCTGTTGTTGAGGGGACTTAAGGGCCTTACGAAAGGCTGGGCGTGGCGTGAAGCCAGCCCTGGTAGCCTTTCTTCCCCCAAGCTTGGCTTTTGGGGCCGCTGGTTTTCGCAGGTTTAGTTTGTCTGCGGTTTTTAAGCGTTTTGCCTCTGTCTCAAGAACCTCTTGGAATTGCCCTCCAAAGAGGTCGTTCCCAAGAAGAGAGATATCCTCTAATTTCTTCTTGGCCCCTTCGTAGGGAATGTACAGAGTCTCAAGTACATTTGTCCTTCTGGAACGAGTAGTCTGGAGTGAAATTCTGGTGAATTGCTCCAAGGACATCCTAAGGCCTTCCTCTAGACAGCGAAAAGCTATGGCTAGCATGTCCGCTGGGGTGGATGTGCCCTCCTCACAGGCGCAGACAATGTATTCCGAGAGCAGTAGAAGAAAAGCGTTGGCTTTGGCGCTGAAGCGAGCTGCCTCATCGATTTTCCTCATCTGTTCCTCAAGTCGGGCTTTCCCCTTGTCGGCAAAGATCGCCTTAGCCGAGGCTTTACCGCTATCGCTTTGGAGTTTGTCTTTTGCGGTAGACGGTATGGTGGGGATGGTGAAGAAATCCTCACAGTCCTTTTGCGGGTACTGGAAGTAGTTCTTAGACCTTTTGGTATGTGGAATCCATTTCTTTAGAGCGGCTGTGCTTTTGATGCGGTCCACGCAAAGACGGTCTAATGGGAGGGTCGGGAACGGCGTGCTGCGCGTTTCTTCCCCTCCGGTTCTTGTCTTGAAAGAGCGACGGTCCGATGAGTCCCCTGGGGTTTCATCGGTTGGTAGCGTGAGTACCCGAACCATGTCTCGTTGCACCAGTCGGAGCTGATTTTCAAAAGAAGAGAAACTGCCCGGTTCTGTTGGCCCGTCTTCCTCAGAGCGTGCCTCATGTGAGCTCCTCTCCCCCTCGGGCTCCTCCTCGGGTTCCTCCCCGTTGGATGCCTCACGGGTAGTTGAAGGGTGCAGCGAGATGGCCGAAGGAGAACTTCTCCGTTGCCATTCATGCCCCGGAGTGCGAGGCACCTCCGTCCCACTATTGATTACCTCTGCCAACTGTGGAGGTTCGGTAACGACTGGGGCTGCTCTGATAGGCCCCTGAACAACCAATCCCGGGTCTGGGTCCGGGAAGGTGGATGGTGGGGGAGCCCACTGTGGGGTGGGTGCCACTCCCCATCGCTGTTGGGCGATTGTTGCCAATGAAGCATTGATTGAATCGAACGCCTTCATAAAGGCTGACGGGGATATGGTATCCTGTTTTTTCTTCTTCTTTTTGACCTTCAATGTAGCTGAAGAGTCATCAGAAGAGGAGACTGAACGCTTTTGCTTGGTTTTCTTGACTGAAGCCACGCTGGCCAGGGAAAACTCTGAATCAGTCATTGGTATTCCCGAGCAGCGGTCCGTAAATGAGGTGGACTGTGATTCCCTCACTCCTAGTCCCTGGTCCGTCCGCCCCACGGGCGGGGGATCAGAGCGCCCGGAACGCGAAGATTGGGCCGGAGAAAATTTTAATTCTGAGCCCACTCGCTTTTGTTCACCTGCCTGGGCTAACAGTCCAGAGGATTGTTGAGGCGTAGAGGATCCTGAGGAAATCTTCGCCTGAGGACTGAATGAAGTTGCAGTCGTTGGCTTCGAGTGTGATGTACTTTTCATGGGTTTACCCTTGGTACTACTCGAGCCCTTAGTTGTGCTCTTTACCATTGTAAATAGTCACGCGCGGAGCGCCGAGGTATGTTGTGGTAAGTCGCGCAAAAAAAAAGGTTTTTTTTAATTTTTTTATTATTATTATTATTATTATTTGGAAAATCGCGCGAAAGAAAAAATCGCTAATGCGTTAATATCACGTGGATAGTGATAGGAGACAGTAGCGCGGTCTGTTTCAATTTTGACCGGTACTGAAGTTCGTCCCTCTTTCCGGGCGGTACTGTGTATGTGGGAAGAAAAAAGACCGTCCGGTCGATGTTTCTCACAACAGCGCCCTCAATAGTCCCTCGATCCAAGTCACCGTGGTGTCGAGGAAGGAAAATGGCTGACCATGGAATTTATCGAACGGCCTTACCAGCGTAGATTCCTGGTAGCTCGGGGACCGGCTCAGTACGAAAACAGACGGGGCAAGGGAGAGGCCAGAGGCCGGTATACCCCGTATATATTTCGTTTGCGCCCACGCTCTCCGCTGGAGCGAGGGGGAGCGAGCAGGGGAAGGGAACGGATTTAACCGGTATACCCAAGCTCTCTCCGCTAACTTCCTGCGCCGGGCCGAGAGTACTTCTCTCGGGCGGGGGGAGTTCGACTGGTCGCGACCAGAAGAACTTAGCCAATCGTAAATTATTGAGCCCTGGAGTCAGCCTCCTACTACAACGGCCGGGAGTACTTCTCTCGGAGAGTAGGGAGTCCCACGAGTGTGGAACACTGACCCTAGAAAAAACTAGCTTTTCTACCACGGACGGGAGTACTGCTCCCGGAGGGAGTCCCACACGGAGGTGAGACGCTAGTTAATTTATATATCGTAATTAATTAAATTAAGGAAGACACGGAGACACAACAATAATATATATACACTTGGAAATTAAGGTAAGGGGATGTACTCACTCCCCGAGGACCCCGAGTGCTACTCGCGCTCGGGTCTCGCCAGAATTCAGAATATATATCTTAGCAAATCATGCAATAATTCTCAAGAATTCGGGGATAAGTGTAACCAGTGTAACAGAAAAGACGTCTCTGGTTCTTCCAAAATGGTTTACAAAAACACTGAAATTTCGCGACCTTTGGTGTAATAATTTTTTTGCGATAAAACAAAAGATAATATTTAACAAGAAAAAAAACCCAGTGGACTTTCAGATAATCTTGAAGAACCAGTCACTGTGGGAGATTTAAAAAAAGTGCCAGCACAGCAAGACTTCAAAGTGAATTTTTCTATTTCCAGCAGCACAGTTGAGAAAGTAGTAAAAACAAGGAAGTCAGTTGATGAGCTAAAAAGTGGCAAGCCTGATGATCTGGCGCCTGCCCATTAATGACAGCTCATAAAAGAAACCCAGACTCATCAATCATGTACCAGCAACCCACTTAGAGACCCAGATACATAACAAGATTCTAAAAAATGCAGGATGTAGTGGTTTAGAGCATCGAATTCAAATTCTAGTGTTTAAGACATCAGAGTGAGGGTTCAAATCCCCATCATTACACTTCATGGCTTTGCGCAAGATGCTTTACTGCTTCTCTTCACCAAAAGGTATAAATGGGTACCTGTTAGGGCAGAGATGGTTCTTGTGATTGATTTAGCTTTGTGCGCTACATACTCAGCAACACAGGCTGTATACTCCCAAGGGAGCTGAGATGGTTTAATTAAGGAGTGAAATCAATTGGCCAAGCTGCCAGGGATAATGTTGTTGAAGTGCGATGAGCAAGTGACGAACCTGAGGGCTTTATAAGCAAGCAGTTATAATTTGAAGCTGATAAAATCTACCTCTTTTGTAGAGAACACCAGCCACAGTAGGGGTCTCCAGTGCCGTTTCCTACACCCAAACAGCTCTCACATGAAGTGTATTGAGAACAGTTCTCCACTGGTATCTTATGGATCTGCACAAAGCGGGGAAAAATACAACAAAAATGTTATTGATAAAAATATCAATTAATGAACTAAAAGTTACAGTTATAGATTCACATGTGTGTACTGAAGACAGTTTACCTTCCCAACATTTTACAAATTATATACTGGTTTTTAATTAATTAATTAAGTGTCTTGCTCAATGGCACAAGTGTCATGACCTAGTGTCATGACCAGGTATCGAACCAACACACTGCTGCTGACAACACCTGGGGTCCATTTCCCCCCTCCCCCCCTTGCCATCAAGTATAACTTCCCCTTCCTAGAGTCAGAATCTAGAGAACGCCAAGGAGCAATCATGACATGGATTGTTGTGATATTGGCCTTTTTTTTCTTTTTTCTTTTTTTCCTGAGGTGGTGACCCAGATGATGGTCCTGGGGTGGATTTCACAAAGAGTTAGGACTAGTCTTATCTCGAGTTAGGACCAGTTACTCGTCCTTACTTAGGACTATCCATGCAATTTGTATATCTCCTAGGACTAGTCCTAAATTAGGACTGGTCCTAACTCTTTGTGAAATCGACCCCTGGGCTAGTCTTGGTGCAAGACATTCTCGTCGAGCTAGTCAACCTCTATAGTTAGGCCCCATTCATTCAACGCTACACACACCGCGACACCAATAGAGGGTGTCTACGCCCCGATCCCGCTAACAAGTGGTGTGGGTGGGGTGATTTGGAAGTTCTTAAACAACGCCGATATCGTTCGGTGTGCGGCGAGGAGAAGTGGAGTGGAGCATCGCGATAGTTCAGTGATAGTAAATAGCAACGTCTTGCATTATGACTAGTCTTAGGCCTCCCTTGATGTTTGAAAAAGGTTACCTTGAATACATTTACCTACACCATTTTTTTCTTCCAGGCAACCTAGGTCCCTAGATTTAGGATATCCTTCTGACATTTCAAAATGCCCCCAATTTTTTCCCCTTAAATTTATTACATTTCCTCAGGTCTCTAGGCAACCAACAAAAGTAAATTGGTGACTATCCATAAATATAAGAAAACATGTGGCAAGGATGGTTGCTGTACTCGACTTGGTAATATCTTTAAATAGCAATAATAACTTTCTTTTAGTTTGTTTTCCAACAAAAAAAAACTTCAGTGATGTGGCATTGGGATAGCATTAAGCTTCTCTTAAATGGTTATTTTGTTAGTGTGTTACCGTTTCTGAATAATCGTCACCCATTAAAAAAAATGTTTTTAAAGTAACAATAAATTGTTTACAGAACTCAGTAAGTAACAACGAAACAAATCTTAAAATACACCATAAAATAATCTTTTTGTTCATTCGTGGTATTCTAAATCATTTAGTAAAATCTTGCACTTTTGTACTTGTAATCAAAAATTTCTGTGAAACTGTGCTCTATCGCCCGTGCTGTCAACGGCTTTGCTTACGTGCCAGCCATGATGTATGTTGCAGTCTCAAGGGCGAAAAACGGTCTCTCCAGAGCATGCGCAAATTGGTCATGGCATTCGTAACTAGTTTTTGTGTGCTGTTGCATAATATGCTGGTATATTTCACCAATGTTGTGACTGCAATGTGGTCAGAGTTTCCCATCACTGTCAAGTGAATTGTTTTTATGACTGTCCAAGCCATAAAAAAAATCAATGATTCACTATTCATATATACCTCAGACAGTTTCGCTATTTCTATTGGTGGAGAGCGCGTCACGTGGGGGTGTTTAAACCTTTGATAATGACCAGTGTTTATAACCTGTTGTGATCAGATACTCGGGGCTAGTCTTGGTGCAAGACGTTTCTTGTGAGCTGGCCGCGCTGAGTGTGAAAGGAAAACGAGAATGTGTTGCACAAAGACTATACGCGCACGAACAGAACTGGAAACTGTCCGAAATAGGCGTCTCAGTCATAACAATGCAACACCAAACGTCATACATGTACATACAGAGCTCAAGCACGTCGGAAACGGATAAGTTTTAACAGAGTTTCTTACTTTATTACGACTTTTAACCAAAAAGGCATTTATAAATGGGAATAACAGAGTAGTGACTCTTTCTTTAATGGCCGTTTAAAACCTTGCAGGGTTGTTGCCGTGTGATAAAGGCCCTCGCCGGCACGGCAACGACCATGCCTGTTTTAAATGGCCGTGAAAGAACTGTCACTACACTTTTATTCCCTTATTCAATCCCTGTGTAACTGTGTAACTGGCACAGGCTTGTAGAAGTTGCATCTGATCAATTTGTCTTTATTGCTGACAAAAAATAAGTGTGTAGACTAGTCACAAGTCTTTTTTGCTACAAGGACATTCTGCTTGATAATGAGGGCTCACTGTCACATTCAGTTACATAGACCACCATTCACATGTTGTATGTCACTATGTTTACACGTACATGTAGTGTATCAAAGAGCAAAACCTACAGTAGCAGGGTTGCTGAAATTGTTTTTTAAAGTAAATTGCGATTCTATGGTAGTGTCATGTTTGTAACTGTTCAACCATGGTTCAACATTACTCACTTAAAGCATGGGTAGAGCTGCTTATAAGTAGAAAGACTCCAGTATTAATAAACCTGAGGTCCATGTGCACCAGCCAGGTGGTCATCATTGTTTTCTTAGCAAAGTTCTACTGTATACCTTCCCTTTAAATCCTTCAGGGTATCGCTTGGTTGCCACCCTTCCTTTTCTCATTTCACGACATCCTTCTCTCTCTCTATAACTTCCCCCAAGAGATTTTACAGATCCAAAAGCCATTTCCAATGTTCTTTCTCATTTTGTGGATTTTCAAATCCAGCCGATACTTATATTGCTAGTTGCTGTAGCGTAGAATTATATTTAGGAGTGGATTCACCATTGAACAATGCTTTGTATGATAACGAGATTGGTTTGCTAGCATCTGCCAAACATCCAGCTGAGAAGACCACTGCATTGTTTACATTGTATTTAATGATAGACTTTTTCTTTTTATGGTTCCTTTTCTTGTGATGTGATTCTTTGGAATATGGAGGTTCGAAGCAGACATGAAGCCAACTATCTGAAGTTGTCACATCTTGTTTACAAAACCCCAACTTAGGAGAGGTACATTTGTAGAACCTAAAGAATAGAGCCCTGATAGCTCAGTTGAATGTTCAATTTGTAAAATGTAGAGCCTGACTACTTCAAAACTGCATCTCTGTGACTGCCATGTACATGTATGTACACTGTACTGTAGCCCTTTTCGAAACCACGGCTTCGGCCACTAGCGGTTGTTTTTACAATTGTGTGTGTTTCGCGAAAGTGCTCAGGGCATCAGACGAGAGAACGGAGCCTGAAACCGAATCCAAATCCGAAGTCGGTGATTCGAAAAGGGCCACAGTAGGGCCTAACATAGGTTTAATTCAGCAGGAACTCATGGATTTAAATGATTTTTCTCATATGCTACTATAAGTTCTGATTGGCACCCCTGAACCAAGATATTGAAAAATAAGGATCCGCCAACATAGGGATCTATAGCTCAATTGGTAAGCTATATAGTGCTGGCACGTTAATCTGGAGGACATTGGTTAAAAAAAAAATTTTGTTCAAAAACTGTACTTTGTTGAACCCTAAATGTTTTTAAAAACCTATAGTTTAGTATAATGTAATAAGTGTGTACAGGAACCTCCCATTCCACTGATTTCAGCCCCACAGACATGCCTGTGGATTTGGCACATAACACAGCCTTGGATCAAGGTTTCTGAAACGACATACCACATAGCTGAGACAGATGATATGTTGAAGAGATCAGTTCCTCTTCAATGCTTTTCATATGATTACAATCAAAAAGGTGCATCCTGTCTAAAATATCCATTTGGATGGATCATTCAAAACTTCATAATTGCAACCATTTGAAGGTCAATTGTAAAAATGTGTTACCACACTGTGTGGTGATACCACACTGACTCCTGGACATCCCCTGGTTATGTTTACTTGAAACCTAACAAACATCACATGGCCTTGGCATTTTTTTTTTTTCCTTTCTAATATCCACCTCACATGGCCAAATCATGGATGAAGGTCCTTATTCCATAGTGAAACCATGGTGAAAGCCACTGGCCTTCAAGCCTGAATCCATTGCTCATGAAGGAACAACAAAGTCTTTGATGCATTTCTAGTACACAGTGCACCACTTTCAGATGTTATGGTTATTTACTTTATTTATGTCCTTTTTCACATCCAACCGCACAATTAGTGCCAGATGTGGTAGACTGAAAACTCACTCGCCATGCAAGGCTCCCGTCTGAGGCGGGATTTGAACCCGAGTCCAAAGAGGTAAAAGACAGGACAGGAGAAAGAAACTGAAACCTCATCCCCTGTCGTACATGTAACGTCCATTTTTTGACAACAGTTTATATACGGATAAGCAAGTGAAACTGGTTTTGTTTCTGTCTGTTTGCTTGTTTTTCATCTTGGTAATTACCTTATGAAAGAGACAATATTTGCAGTACCCTTCTGTGTCCACTTGACATAAATGCCCACAAAAACAGCTCAGCTGGTAAATATACCCATTCTCCTCCAAACCCATTAAAAAAAATTCAAACAAATCTTTATTTAAAAACTAGATATAGTGTTTGTAGAAACAAACACTAGGTGTTCGGCTATTGTTGGGTCAGTGTTTGAATAAATGAAACAAGTATTGTTAATAGCTCGTCAAATTACAAAGAAATCAAAACCAAACAGTTTTCTCGATGTTTACTAACTTTATGGAAAAAGCATCAAAAAGTGTACATTTCAACCTAAAAGCCTTTAAAATACTGCCTTTTCAAAGCATTTTACAGGCTCTTCCAGTTTAAAAAGGTCAAAAAGTCAAGAGAAGGTCACCAACATACCCATTTTTGTGGAATACGTGAGGCCCTTTCATATGATGTATAGATTGTCAAAATAGCTTTTGTGTTTGAGGAAACGTGAACTGATGAATAATGGCGACTGGAGAGGACATAGGAACTTATGCATAATGACGACTGCAGAAGAGACTAACTAACCGAAAGGGAAATGTTTGTTGAAAACACCTTGAAAACAGACTACGTACGTAAAGCCCTTTCATATGATGTATAGATTGTCAAAATAGCTTGTTAGGTTGAGGACATATGAACTTATGCATAATGACGACTGGAGAAGAGACTAACTAACCGGGAGGGAAATCTTTGTTGAAAACGCCCTGAAAACAGACTAAAACGAAGCTATTTATAGGAGAAAAGATAATTAAATACAAAAATAAGTAGTACAAATTTTGGTCGCCAAGTGGTCTCCCATCCAAATACTGACTGGGCCCGAATTTGCTTAACTTCAGTGACCGGACGAGAACCGGTGTTATCAACGCAGTATGGTCGTAGATCACCACATGGTGCAGAGCGTGACTATGCTCCTCAATGCACCGCATACTTACACATGGTGACCGCAATGCACCACATGCTTACACGTGGTGACAAAGTACATGTACATGTAATTGTAAAATCTTTACGCGCAATTAATGGGGGAATTTTGTAGTTCTTTATACATGAATTTTAGAATTTTCAACCTCGATTTTGAACCAGAAGACAAGATCAAAAAGGGGTCATGTCTGCGAGGCGTTTACGGAGTTTTTATTGAACTTTCCGATGTTGTATTGATTGTACGAATCCATCATGTAGATCAAAAGTTATGATTTTTTGAAATAATAAACTTTGAATTAGTGTATCTTGTCAACTGATGAAGTCATCGTGACGTAACAACTTTTGCATCATCTACTGGTTATTGTCTACCTGTTAGCAAAGTCTCAACTTAAAGTCACCTGGAAGTGGTGATTTTTCAAAATAAAGCTTTTGTCACTAACATATGTGTTATGATGAGTGGAATGTGAATAAACAGTAAACTAAGGTTTTAAAAAATCAGTTCTTATGTTATTTACAAATTTAAGAGTAGACCCCGACCCGAGAGGGCACTGTTCGTGACGTCAATCGAGGCAGACTTTGCCTGTAATGCGTAGAGTAAACACAATTGCAAAGTACATGTACGGACCAAGTCGTGAGTTTGTACGTTTCAAAAAAACAAAATTGTTTTTTTCCTGCAATGCCGACCAGGTGTATTGCTGCTGAATGCAGAAAAACACTTTTTGAAATGTACCAACTCACGACTTGGACGTACATGTACTTTGCACGTGTGTTTACTATACGCATTGCAGGCAAAGTCTGCCTCGATTGACGTCACAAAAGGGGTAGGCGGAGTCAGCCCCCCAAACAACTTTATATATTTTTTTTAAACATATAAATCATGACAAACAATTACTAAAAAAAACGTTTTATTGTTCGTAAGCATATACTCTTATGTTGGAAAGGAAAACAAATTCTATTTCCAGGTGACTTTAATGCAAGCTTAGCAACTATGCTTTTTCTTGCGGACAATCGACAGTGACAAGAATAAGAAAAAAAAACTAGAGATTGAGAGTTTGTGAACAAACTCAAGGTGTTCGGTTTCCGGGAGTAAAAGCCTGGATTAAAAAACAAATATTACACCTTGCTTTGTTCTCAAGATTTGTAATAAATAATTCAAATTGCAAAAACTGTCAAAACAACATGATTACGTCATCTAGTAAAAGTTTATGTTTGGTGACGTCATCGGTAATATTTGTTTTAAACCAGACCTTTGCCAGACTTTTATGCTGTGATGGTAAAGCATCAAAGGATGTATATTTCAACCTAAAAGGCAATAACTTAATAAACTTTGAATATTCATAACTCAAGAATTGATGGCGTCATCATGACGTAACTCACACGGTTTCTTCTCCTAATAAATCGCTAACTATGTGTGAAGTTTCAAGTTCATACGAGTTTGGGAAAGGCGCTTTTGTTAGTGGACAAGGGACGCTGAGAAGAAGAAGAAGTAAGAAGAAAAAGAGGAAAAAAACGAACAAAAACTAGAGATAAAATTTTTGTTAATTACAAAAATACGGTGTTCGGTTGGGCGTTACGTGATGACGTAGTTCAAAAACATTGAACCATAAAGATGACTTTTTCTACAACGTGTCGTTAATTTTTATAGTTAAACTTGTGTCACAGTTTTTAACGACTCCTTTTTTTCTTCACAAATGCAATATTTTTGTGTAAGATTGGCTTTAGGTTTTAATTTGCAATTTATGGAAACCCTTTTAAAATTTAGCTACCTCCGCACGAGATGATGTACACAGATTTGATAATCAACAGCGCCCTATTTTGTTGGACAAACGAGAGCTCTGTTGGGATTCCCCCCAAAACGTTCTCACCATATGATTTGTACACATTTTAACATTGTTTTATTGTAATTTAATACCTGATGACGACATTATGACGTAATTAGGCCTGTGTTGTCTTAAAAACACTAAGGTTCAACTATCTGTTGAGTTTCAAGGTTCAAATCGATCTCAATCTTGAGTTATGCCGTAGATCAGCTCAAAAGTTGTTTTTTTTATGAAAAAAACACGAAGTCGAACTTATTCGTTGAGATACAGCGAAAAGCAAATGTCGTTTTTCAACATTAAAAACCTTGTCATGACCTAACCAATGACGTCATCATTCCAAAAAATGGCGGTTTCATCTACTCACTATTGTCTATGTACATACTAAGTTTTAAGTTTGTACAAGCTTTACTTTTGTTTAAAAGCTCAAAAGTTGTTTTTTTTTTTATGTAAAATACACGAAGGCGAACTTTGACCCAGGGTAACGACCGGAAGTTAAGGTCATACGATTTTTTGCGTTAACTTTTCAAATGTTGTCCAAGTCTTTATCTATCCGATACCCAAGTATGAACATCATAGCTCTTATATTCGTTGAGATACAGCGAAAAGCAAATGTCGTTTTTCAACTTTAAAAACCTTGCCATGATGTCATCAATGACGTCATCATTCCCAAAAAGTGGCGGTTTCATCTACTCACTATTGTCTATGTACATAGTAAGTTTAAGTTTGTACAAGCTTTACTTTTGTTTAAAATTGCTGGAGAAGGTTCGCAGGGAAAAAAGAACACGAGGAAAAAAAAAAAAAAAAACGGAACAATAACAATAGTTGTTCGGCTGTTGGTCGAACACCTAAAAAACATAACAATAACAGAACACCTAAAAAAAACAAAAAACAAAAAAAACGAACAAAAACAAGAGGTCTTCGGACTTGAGTCTGAACACCTTAATGAAAATCTGGATTGTTTTATTTATTTGTTTGTACTAAAGTTTTGTTTAATCCGGCAGTTTATTTTAGCAAGACCACTCCTAATTGCTTGGGCCTTATACTTTAACCATTCTGTTTTCTTTGAATGTTTTGTATTGTAACATCCATGTCTGTGCATGGAGGTAGAAATAAATTAGTTTACGTAACGTCCTTTCCTACTAGAGAAAGTTTAAAAGGGCTTATGTTATTCCAGAGATTTCTCTTCTTCAAAATATTTAACTCAGAATAACTTGGATAGTTGTTTTAACAAATAATCAAAACAATTGATGATTATGCTTAGTTCGAGAAGTAATAGATAGATATTGTAATACTGACGTGAATTCCGTGGGTCCAAAACGCCCTTCACCCGGGGGGAGTGGTCGATCGATGTAACGTCTCTATTCTTCTCGGTGTTTAACCAAAACATGGCCAATGTTCGTCATTTTGTACTGTTGTTTTCTCACATAATTAAAAGTCCCATGAATCACTGAAGTAGATGGCCATCTCAGCGAAACTTCGTCTTCAATTCCACATTGACCACTAAGCCATCAGAAGGGTAACATTTGAACAATTTGACGCCAAAGATTGAGAGGAAATCGTTTTCGCAGCGTTCTGCATAAATAGAGCTATACAGCTCATAGCTCTATGCATATCACGCTATGGCACAGAGTACAATAAACTTGGCAGCATGCCACCAAATAAAATGCCTAATACACTACACGTGTACGCCACACGTGTTATGCACAACCAATGGGGAAATTTCGTAGTTCTTTATACATGAAATTATGAATTTTCAAACTCGATTTTGAACCAGAAGACGAGATCAAAATGGGATCCTGTCTGCGAGGCATTTACGGAGTTTTTAACGAACTTTCCGATGATGTGTCGATTGTAACAACCCATCATGAATCGACCCATCATGTAGATCAAAAGTTATGATTTTTTTGAGATAATAAACTTTGAAAATTCATAACTCAAGAATTGATGACGTCATCGTGACGTTACTCAAACGGTTTCTTCTCCTAATAAATATCTAACTATGTGTGAAGTTAGATGTTCATACAGGTTTGGGAAGTGTGCTTTTGTTAGAGGGCAAGGGACGGAGATGTATTTTTGAAGAAAAATATACAATTGCAAACTTTGACCTTCCGGTACGAACGGAAGGAGGGGTCATACGATTTTGACGTTAACTTTTTAAATGTAGTCCCAGTCTTGATCTATCAGATGCGTAATTATGAATATCATAACTGTAAAATTCGAAGACATATAGTGAAAAGCAAATGGTCACTTTTTTAACCTAAAAACCTTGTAATTCGACACCTGATGACGTCATCATGACGAAACTAAAACAGTTTCATCTACTAATGAATATCTAACTATGTGTGAAGTTTCAAGTTTATGTGAGCTTAGCAAGTATGTCTTTTAAACCAGACCTTTGCCAGACTTGTATGCTGTGGTGATGGTTAAGCATCAAAGGATGTATATTTCAACCTAAAAGGCAATAAACAACGCCCTTTCAAATCTTTTCACAGTCACATCCGGTTTAAACAGGTCAAAAGGTCAATGAAAGTTCACCAACATATCCATTTATGTAAAGTAAGTAACGCCCTTTCATCTGATGTATAGATTGTCAAAATAGCTTATGTAGTTTAGGTTATATGAACTTAGGAAATATTGACGACTGTAGAAAAGACTGTAAGGGGCATGTATGTTTTAACCGCCTTGAACGAAGACTATTCTTCATGAAGCTTTTTCGCGCTCTATGGATGATCACTGGAGCGTGACTCTGCTGCACCGCTAATACACTACACGTTGTGTGTATGCCTACGTGCAATGTTTGTGCACATACCAATGGGGATTTACGTTGTTCTTTAGACGTGAATTTTGAAATTTTCAACCTCTCTTTTGAGCCGGAAGACAACATCAAAATGGGGTCATGTCTGTGGGGCGTTTACGGAGTTTTCAATGACGATTCCGATGATGTTTCGATTGTAAGAATCCCTTTTGTAGATCAAAAGTTATGATTTTTTTAATTAATAAACTTTGAATATTCATAACTCAAGAATTGATGACGTCATCATGACGTAACTCACACGGTTTCTTCTCCTAATAAATCGCTAACTATGTGAGAAGTTTCAAATTCATACGAGTTTGGGAAAGGCGCTTTTGTTAGCGGACAAGGAACGGTCAGAAGAAGAAGAAGAAGAAGAAGAAGAAGTATGAAGAAAAAGAAAGAAAAAAAACGAACAAAAATAAGAGGTGTTCCGGGCTGTTGGCCCGAACACCTAATAAGAGGTGTTCCAGGCTGTTGGCCCGAACACCTAAAAAGAAAAAAAAAAAAAAAAAAAATAAGAGGTGTTCCGGGCTGTTGGCCCGAACACCTAAAAAGAAAAAAAAACGAACAAAAATAAGAGGTGTTCCGGGCTGTTGGCCCGAACACCTAATAAAAGGTGTTCCGGGCTGTTGGCCCGAACACCTAAAAAGAAAAAAAAAACGAACAAAAATAAGAGTTGTTCGGGCTGTTGCCCGAACAAACACCTAAAAAAAAACGAACAAAATCAAAGAGTTGTTCGGGCTGTTGCCCGAACACCTAATAACAAAGAGTTGTTCGGGCTGTTGCCCGAACACCTAACAAAGAGTTGTTCGGGCTGTTGCCCGAACACCTAAAAAAACGAACAAAATCAAAGAGTTGTTCGGGCTGTCGCCTGAACACCTAAAAAACACTAGAATTTAGTGTTTGTAGAAACAAACACAAGGTGTTCGGATATCGTCAAGGTCAGCGTTTGAGTCAATGAAATAAGTGTTGTTGAAAATGCAAAGATTTTTTTTCTCGATGTGTATTATGGTAATTTAGCATCAAAAGGGTTGTTCCTCGAACAACTAACAATTAAAGGAACACGTTCCCTTATGAGGCGCCAAGTGTAAACGTATTATTTAACGCAACTATTTACAACTATCTCACCAAGTCGACTTACAGAAACTAAGAAGTTGACTTTAACAGCCTGAACTCGCGTTGAGATGTGTGTGTATCAAACCTTGTGCACCACTATGAGAGCACTCTATTTCCTAGTCTTTATATTGCTTTTTAACTTTACGTTTGCGGGCTAAAACTAAATGTAATACTGTAATGCCCCTTTAAATGATGTTTAACCAGGCAAAGATATAAAGTAGGTTCCAACGGTTACAAAAATATTAGTATGATTAGCCCGTGCTTAGCCCGCTCATGGGGGCTCCATTGTTTGTGATTAAACTTACATCATTATCATTATGTTTGACAACTTGGACCGAGCACCTCTGGGTCAAAAGATGTTTAGGAGTTTTCTTAACTTTACAAAATTATTATGTCACTTAACCATTGCTTCGTCCTTCGGATGGGACGTAAAGCCGTTGGTGGTATGTGTTATGTAATGCATGTACTTATCGAAAAGAGAAGGATTTCGCCCCGGTGTTCCCGGTCCGATCGGCAGCAAAATTGCGCCACAGCACCTTGTAAAGCATTACATGGTGCTACCAGATTATTAGTATGATTAGCCCGTGCTTAGCCCGCTCATGGAGGTTCCATTGTTTGTGATTAAATTTACTTCATTATCATTATGTTTGACAACTTGGACCGAGCACCTCTGGGTCAAAAGAATTACGGATTTATTTTAAACACATGTCATGACACGGCGAAACGCGCGAATACGAGGGTGGGTTTTCCCGTTATTTTCTCCAGGCTAAATTTTCACAGGTTTGTTATTTGATATAGAAGTTGTGATACACGAAGTGTGGGCCTTGGGCAATACTGTTTACCGAAAGGGTCCAATGGCTTTAAGTCATGTTTGACGCCTTGGATCAGGCACCACTAGGGCAGGAGATGTTAAGGAGGTTCCAAACGATACATAATTAGTATGCTTAGCCCGATCGTGGGTTCCAGTATTTTCTTATTTTATGTAAATAACATTACATGCGTTAAAGTAACACGTTGTCTTGGATCGGACGAGTTGGTCTATAAAAAGCGTTTGTAACCGTTTGTTATAAAATACATAATGGTTGGAAAGATGTTGTAAAAGTAGAATAAAATGATCCACACAAATTTGCCTCGAAATTGCGTGGTTTTCCTTTTACTTTGCGAACTAACACGGACGGCCATTTTTGGGAGTCATAAAAACAGGATCTATGGAAAAGCTGAAAATAAAAACCATGACGAAATATACCATTGTTAATCAATAGAGACGTATTGTAGTCACTTTGGTTGGGGAGTTAGGAAACTAGTAAAACACACACATAAATCACAGTGCTGGCTGGGACATAATGTTATGCACCTGGCAAATCTATGCATGGATATTCTTTAGAAGGTTTTGTTTGTTTGAATAGATTGATTCACATGGTTCGTTGAATATAAGGGGGTTGGTTGTGGCGACAACAACCTTTTTATCCTTTTGACAACCATCATATATAATGTAACTTCACGGCTCATGGTTGCACTTTGGTATTGTCACTTTTCAACTCGGCTCTACGTGCTGTCTGGTACCTTCCATACATACATTTTGTTGTGAAGATTTTAATTGTGTAAAGGCTTATAGTTTGATGAATAATATGACGAAAACAAACTTTTATCCTTTTGAACTGAATTCATGATTTATTGTCTCATTCTTCTCACGTAGCTATTTAGTAGGGTCAAAACGTGAGGCCAGTAACACTATTTTGCAAGTACATGTACACCATGTAATGTTAGTTGGACGCAGTTTGCTAACAGCCATTAACCTTTTTTAAATAAAATCAGTAAATTAATAATTTTGCTTTTTACATAAAATAAAATTGAAGAGGATGCCTGAATTGACTAATACAATCGGAGTTGGACGAGGTGTAGACTTGGGAGTTGGACGAGGTGTAGACTTGATTCAAGTAGATCGACTTACTGACATAATCCATCTCACCAAGTCGACTTAGATAAAATGATCAGTCAACTAACTGACATTATTTATCTCACCAAGTCGACTTACAGAAACTAAGAAGTTGACTTAACAGCCTGAACTCGCGTTGAGATGTGTGTGTATCAAACCTTGTGCACCACTATGAGAGCACTCTATTTCCTAGTCTTTATATTGCTTTTTAACTTTATACTGTAATGCCCCTTTAAATGATGTTTGACCAGGCAAAGATATAAAGTAGGTTCCAACGGTTACAAAATATTAGTATGATTAGCCCGTGCTTAGCCCGCTCATGGGGGTTCCATTGTTTGTGATTAAATTTACTTCATTATCATTATGTTTGACAACTTGGACCGAGCACCTCTGGGTCAAAAGATGTTAAGGAGTTTTCTTAACTTTACAACATTATGTCACTTAATCATTGCTTCGTCCTTCGGATGGGACGTAAAGCCGTTGGTCCCATGTGTTATGTAACGCATATAAAAGAAACCCAGTGTACTTATCGAAAAGAAAAGGATTTCGCCCCGGTGTTCCCGGTCCGATCGGCAGCAAAATTGCGCCACAGCACCTTGTAAAGCATTACATGGTGCTACCAGAATATTAGTATGATTAGCCCGTGCTTAGCCGGCTCATGGGGGTTCCATTGTTTGTGATTAAATTTACTTCATTATCATTATGTTTGACAACTTGGACCGAGCACCTCTGGGTCAAAAGAATTACGGATTTATTTTAAACACATGTCATGACACGGCGAAACGCACGGATACGAGGGTGGGTTTTCCCGTTATTTTCTCCCGACTCCGATGACCGATTGAGCCTAAATTTTCACAGGTTTGTTATAGAAGTTGTGATACACGAAGTGTGGGCCTTGGGCAATACTGTTAACCGAAAGGGTCCAATGGCTTTAAGTCATGTTTGACGCTTTGGATCGGGCACCACTAGGGCAGGAGATGTTAAGGAGGTTCCAAACAATACATAGTTAGTATATGCTTAGCCCAGTTTTGGGTTCCAGTATTTTCTTATTTTATGTAAATAACATTATATGCGTTAAAGGAACTTGTTGCCTTGGATCGGACGAGTTGGTCTATAAAAAACGTTTGTAACCGTTTGTTATAAAATACATAATGGTTGGAAAGATGTTGTAAAAGTAGAATAAAATGATCCACACAAATTTGCCTCGAAATTGCGTGGTTTTCCTTTTACTTTGCGAACTAACACGGACGGCCATTTTTGGGAGTCATAAAAAACAGGATCTATGGAAAAGCTGAAAAAAAAAAAACCAAGACGAAATATACCATTGTTAATCAATAGAGACGTATTGTAGTCACTTTGGTTGGGGAGTGAGGAAACTAGTAAAACACACACATAAATCACAGTGCTGGCTGGGACATAATGTTATGCACCTGGCAAATCTATGCATGGATATTCTTTAGAAGGTTTTGTTTGTTTGAATAGATTGATTCACATGGTTCGTTGAATATAAGGGGGTTGGTTGTGGCGACAACAACCTTTTTATCCTTTTGACAACCATCATATATAATGTAACTTCACGGCTCATGGTTGCACTTTGGTATTGTCACTTTTCAACTCGGCTCTACGTGCTGTCTGGTACCTTCCATACATACATTTTGTTGTGAAGATTTTAATTGTGTAAAGGCTTATAGTTTGATGAATAATATGACGAAAACAAACTTTTATCCTTTTGAACTGAATTCATGATTTATTGTCTCATTCTTCTCACGTAGCTATTTAGTAGGGTCAAAACGTGAGGCCAGTAACACTATTTTGCAAGTACATGTACACCATGTAATGTTAGTTGGACGCAGTTTGCTAACAGCCATTAACCTTTTTAAAATAAAATCAGTAAATTAATAATTTTGCTTTTTACATAAAATAAAATTGAAGAGGATGCCTGAATTGACTAATACAATCGGAGTTGGACGAGGTGTAGACTTGGGAGTTGGACGAGGTGTAGACTTGATTCAAGTAGATCGACTTACTGACATAATCCATCTCACCAAGTCGACTTAGATAAAATGATCAGTCGACTAACTGACATTATTTATCTCACCAAGTCGACTTACAGAAACTAAGAAGTTGACTTAACAGCCTGAACTCGCGTTGAGATGTGTGTGTATCAAACCTTGTGCACCACTATGAGAGCACTCTATTTCCTAGTCTTTATATTGCTTTTTAACTTTACGTTTGCGGGCTAAAACTAAATGTAATACTGTAATGCCCCTTTAAATGATGTTTGACCAGGCAAAGATATAAAGTAGGTTCCAACGGTTACAAAATATTAGTATGATTAGCCCGTGCTTAGCCCGCTCATGGGGGTTCCATTGTTTGTGATTAAATTTACTTCATTATCATTATGTTTGACAACTTGGACCGAGCACCTCTGGGTCAAAAGATGTTAAGGAGTTTTCTTAACTTTACAACATTATGTCACTTAATCATTGCTTCGTCCTTCGGATGGGACGTAAAGCCGTTGGTCCCATGTGTTATGTAACGCATATAAAAGAAACCCAGTGTACTTATCGAAAAGAAAAGGATTTCGCCCCGGTGTTCCCGGTCCGATCGGCAGCAAAATTGCGCCACAGCACCTTGTAAAGCATTACATGGTGCTACCAGAATATTAGTATGATTAGCCCGTGCTTAGCCGGCTCATGGGGGTTCCATTGTTTGTGATTAAATTTACTTCATTATCATTATGTTTGACAACTTGGACCGAGCACCTGTGGGTCAAAAGAATTACGGATTTATTTTAAACACATGTCATGACACGGCGAAACGCACGGATACGAGGGTGGGTTTTCCCGTTATTTTCTCCCGACTCACATGACCGATTGAGCCTAAATTTTCACAGGTTTGTTATAGAAGTTGTGATACACGAAGTGTGGGCCTTGGGCAATACTGTTAACCGAAAGGGTCCAATGGCTTTAAGTCATGTTTGACGCTTTGGATCGGGCACCACTAGGGCAGGAGATGTTAAGGAGGTTCCAAACAATACATAGTTAGTATATGCTTAGCCCAGTTTTGGGTTCCAGTATTTTCTTATTTTATGTAAATAACATTATATGCGTTAAAGGAACTTGTTGCCTTGGATCGGACGAGTTGGTCTATAAAAAACGTTTGTAACCGTTTGTTATAAAATACATAATGGTTGGAAAGATGTTGTAAAAGTAGAATAAAATGATCCACACAAATTTGCCTCGAAATTGCGTGGTTTTCCTTTTACTTTGCGAACTAACACGGACGGCCATTTTTGGGAGTCATAAAAAACAGGATCTATGGAAAAGCTGAAAAAAAAAAAACCAAGACGAAATATACCATTGTTAATCAATAGAGACGTATTGTAGTCACTTTGGTTGGGGAGTGAGGAAACTAGTAAAACACACACATAAATCACAGTGCTGGCTGGGACATAATGTTATGCACCTGGCAAATCTATGCATGGATATTCTTTAGAAGGTTTTGTTTGTTTGAATAGATTGATTCACATGGTTCGTTGAATATAAGGGGGTTGGTTGTGGCGACAACAACCTTTTTATCCTTTTGACAACCATCATATATAATGTAACTTCACGGCTCATGGTTGCACTTTGGTATTGTCACTTTTCAACTCGGCTCTACGTGCTGTCTGGTACCTTCCATACATACATTTTGTTGTGAAGATTTTAATTGTGTAAAGGCTTATAGTTTGATGAATAATATGACGAAAACAAACTTTTATCCTTTTGAACTGAATTCATGATTTATTGTCTCATTCTTCTCACGTAGCTATTTAGTAGGGTCAAAACGTGAGGCCAGTAACACTATTTTGCAAGTACATGTACACCATGTAATGTTAGTTGGACGCAGTTTGCTAACAGCCATTAACCTTTTTTAAATAAAATCAGTAAATTAATAATTTTGCTTTTTACATAAAATAAAATTGAAGAGGATGCCTGAATTGACTAATACAATCGGAGTTGGACGAGGTGTAGACTTGGGAGTTGGACGAGGTGTAGACTTGATTCAAGTAGATCGACTTACTGACATAATCCATCTCACCAAGTCGACTTAGATAAAATGATCAGTCGACTAACTGACATTATTTATCTCACCAAGTCGACTTACAGAAACTAAGAAGTTGACTTAACAGCCTGAACTCGCGTTGAGATGTGTGTGTATCAAACCTTGTGCACCACTATGAGAGCACTCTATTTCCTAGTCTTTATATTGCTTTTTAACTTTACGTTTGCGGGCTAAAACTAAATGTAATACTGTAATGCCCCTTTAAATGATGTTTGACCAGGCAAAGATATAAAGTAGGTTCCAACGGTTACAAAATATTAGTATGATTAGCCCGTGCTTAGCCCGCTCATGGGGGTTCCATTGTTTGTGATTAAATTTACTTCATTATCATTATGTTTGACAACTTGGACCGAGCACCTCTGGGTCAAAAGATGTTAAGGAGTTTTCTTAACTTTACAACATTATGTCACTTAATCATTGCTTCGTCCTTCGGATGGGACGTAAAGCCGTTGGTCCCATGTGTTATGTAACGCATATAAAAGAAACCCAGTGTACTTATCGAAAAGAAAAGGATTTCGCCCCGGTGTTCCCGGTCCGATCGGCAGCAAAATTGCGCCACAGCACCTTGTAAAGCATTACATGGTGCTACCAGAATATTAGTATGATTAGCCCGTGCTTAGCCGGCTCATGGGGGTTCCATTGTTTGTGATTAAATTTACTTCATTATCATTATGTTTGACAACTTGGACCGAGCACCTGTGGGTCAAAAGAATTACGGATTTATTTTAAACACATGTCATGACACGGCGAAACGCACGGATACGAGGGTGGGTTTTCCCGTTATTTTCTCCCGACTCACATGACCGATTGAGCCTAAATTTTCACAGGTTTGTTATAGAAGTTGTGATACACGAAGTGTGGGCCTTGGGCAATACTGTTAACCGAAAGGGTCCAATGGCTTTAAGTCATGTTTGACGCTTTGGATCGGGCACCACTAGGGCAGGAGATGTTAAGGAGGTTCCAAACAATACATAGTTAGTATATGCTTAGCCCAGTTTTGGGTTCCAGTATTTTCTTATTTTATGTAAATAACATTATATGCGTTAAAGGAACTTGTTGCCTTGGATCGGACGAGTTGGTCTATAAAAAACGTTTGTAACCGTTTGTTATAAAATACATAATGGTTGGAAAGATGTTGTAAAAGTAGAATAAAATGATCCACACAAATTTGCCTCGAAATTGCGTGGTTTTCCTTTTACTTTGCGAACTAACACGGACGGCCATTTTTGGGAGTCATAAAAAACAGGATCTATGGAAAAGCTGAAAAAAAAAAAACCAAGACGAAATATACCATTGTTAATCAATAGAGACGTATTGTAGTCACTTTGGTTGGGGAGTGAGGAAACTAGTAAAACACACACATAAATCACAGTGCTGGCTGGGACATAATGTTATGCACCTGGCAAATCTATGCATGGATATTCTTTAGAAGGTTTTGTTTGTTTGAATAGATTGATTCACATGGTTCGTTGAATATAAGGGGGTTGGTTGTGGCGACAACAACCTTTTTATCCTTTTGACAACCATCATATATAATGTAACTTCACGGCTCATGGTTGCACTTTGGTATTGTCACTTTTCAACTCGGCTCTACGTGCTGTCTGGTACCTTCCATACATACATTTTGTTGTGAAGATTTTAATTGTGTAAAGGCTTATAGTTTGATGAATAATATGACGAAAACAAACTTTTATCCTTTTGAACTGAATTCATGATTTATTGTCTCATTCTTCTCACGTAGCTATTTAGTAGGGTCAAAACGTGAGGCCAGTAACACTATTTTGCAAGTACATGTACACCATGTAATGTTAGTTGGACGCAGTTTGCTAACAGCCATTAACCTTTTTTAAATAAAATCAGTAAATTAATAATTTTGCTTTTTACATAAAATAAAATTGAAGAGGATGCCTGAATTGACTAATACAATCGGAGTTGGACGAGGTGTAGACTTGGGAGTTGGACGAGGTGTAGACTTGATTCAAGTAGATCGACTTACTGACATAATCCATCTCACCAAGTCGACTTAGATAAAATGATCAGTCGACTAACTGACATTATTTATCTCACCAAGTCGACTTACAGAAACTAAGAAGTTGACTTAACAGCCTGAACTCGCGTTGAGATGTGTGTGTATCAAACCTTGTGCACCACTATGAGAGCACTCTATTTCCTAGTCTTTATATTGCTTTTTAACTTTACGTTTGCGGGCTAAAACTAAATGTAATACTGTAATGCCCCTTTAAATGATGTTTGACCAGGCAAAGATATAAAGTAGGTTCCAACGGTTACAAAATATTAGTATGATTAGCCCGTGCTTAGCCCGCTCATGGGGGTTCCATTGTTTGTGATTAAATTTACTTCATTATCATTATGTTTGACAACTTGGACCGAGCACCTCTGGGTCAAAAGATGTTAAGGAGTTTTCTTAACTTTACAACATTATGTCACTTAACCATGGCTTCGTCCTTCGGATGGGACGTAAAGCCGTTGGTCCCATGTGTTATGTAACGCATATAAAAGAAACCCAGTGTACTTATCGAAAAGAAAAGGATTTCGCCCCGGTGTTCCCGGTCCGATCGGCAGCAAAATTGCGCCACAGCACCTTGTAAAGCATTACATGGTGCTACCAGAATATTAGTATGATTAGCCCGTGCTTAGCCGGCTCATGGGGGTTCCATTGTTTGTGATTAAATTTACTTCATTATCATTATGTTTGACAACTTGGACCGAGCACCTCTGAGTCAAAAGAATTACGGATTTATTTTAAACACATGTCATGACACGGCGAAACGCACGGATACGAGGGTGGGTTTTCCCGTTATTTTCTCCCGACTCCAATGACCGATTGAGCCTAAATTTTCACAGGTTTGTTATAGAAGTTGTGATACACGAAGTGTGGGCCTTGGGCAATACTGTTAACCGAAAGGGTCCAATGGCTTTAAGTCATGTTTGACGCCTTGGATCAGGCACCACTAGGGCAGGAGATGTTAAGGAGGTTCCAAACAATACATAATTAGTAAATGCTTAGCCCAGTTTTGGGTTCCAGTATTTTCTTATTTTATGTAAATAACATTATATGCGTTAAAGGAACACGTTGCCTTGGATCGGACGAGTTGGTCTATAAAAAACGTTTGTAACCGTTTGTTATAAAATACATAATGGTTGGAAAGATGTTGTAAAAGTAGAATAAAATGATCCACACAAATTTGCCTTGAAATTGCGTGGTTTTCCTTTTACTTTGCGAACTAACACGGACGGCCATTTTTGGGAGTCATAAAAAACAGGATCTATGGAAAAGCTGAAAAAAAAAACCAAGACGAAATATACCATTGTTAATCAATAGAGACGTATTGTAGTCACTTTGGTTGGGGAGTTAGGAAACTAGTAAAACACACACATAAATCACAGTGCTGGCTGGGACATAATGTTATGCACCTGGCAAATCTATGCATGGATATTCTTTAGAAGGTTTTGTTTGTTTGAATAGATTGATTCACATGGTTCGTTGAATATAAGGGGGTTGGTTGTGGCGACAACAACCTTTTTATCCTTTTGACAACCATCATATATAATGTAACTTCACGGCTCATGGTTGCACTTTGGTATTGTCACTTTTCAACTCGGCTCTACGTGCTGTCTGGTACCTTCCATACATACATTTTGTTGTGAAGATTTTAATTGTGTAAAGGCTTATAGTTTGATGAATAATATGACGAAAACAAACTTTTATCCTTTTGAACTGAATTCATGATTTATTGTCTCATTCTTCTCACGTAGCTATTTAGTAGGGTCAAAACGTGAGGCCAGTAACACTATTTTGCAAGTACATGTACACCATGTAATGTTAGTTGGACGCAGTTTGCTAACAGCCATTAACCTTTTTTAAATAAAATCAGTAAATTAATAATTTTGCTTTTTACATAAAATAAAATTGAAGAGGATGCCTGAATTGACTAATACAATCGGAGTTGGACGAGGTGTAGACTTGGGAGTTGGACGAGGTGTAGACTTGATTCAAGTAGATCGACTTACTGACATAATCCATCTCACCAAGTCGACTTAGATAAAATGATGACTTAGATAAAACTCGATAGTCATTTGTAGGTCTACGCATTTGTTAATATATCTAGTTGTTATAGATCGTTATTAATTCTCCCTTCACAGTTGACTTGTCGAAGCTAATGATGATGAAATAATTTAGCTCTTACGAAAAATGAAATGCTCATTAGTAAACAGGAAACTGTTCATCATTTATGATATTTTCAAAAATTAACGCCTTCGCATTTAATCAGTATGAGCATTGAGCCAGAAAAAAGCCTTGAAAAGCTATTGTGTTCATTTTATCCGTGCACAAAAATATTCGCCATAAAAATTACCGTAGCCGTTTAACGAGAGGCATTTATTGTTCCCATGAGAACTTGTACTTTTATACAAATATTACCGAGAGGGTAAAAAATTGTGCATACACATTGAGCCATGGCTATCTTTTAAAATTTGAACTATGATTCCAGTAATTTACTGCAAGACTCTTGAGAAATTGGATTTCAGCAAACTCGGCCGAGTTTTCTTTTGATGTTCCTTTTTTTCTACAAACACAAGCTAGCGAGGTTTCCTCGTACCGCATACGGTGTATCGCTATAATGCGGCTGGGCGGTACAGCGGCTAAATGGTTAGATACTTTGGATACAGTACTTGTTCACTTTTAGAGCCTCTTTGTTCTGATTGGGATGAAAATGTTTAGTTTGGTAGCGGGCAGGGGACCAAGAAGACTGTTATAAGGCCATGTAAAGACAAGAACAGTAAAGATTGTTCATCGCACTACTTCTCTTCTTGCAATGTGAATCATACCTGTACAACTAGGTAAAGTAGTTATGACAAAACAAGAACTCAGTGGCTTAAATAGCATGGAAACAGTGCCATATTCTTTTAACAAGCATGCTCATTTTTGTTTTTTTATCAATTCAAACTAAGGGATAACTTCAAAATGCATTTTTATTGTTTTTGGAAAAATTACCATTTTTGAGGCAGAAGTGTCACAACAGGATACAATAAACCAAAGTGTTTCTCCCCAGTAGACATGCAAACCATAATGATAGCCCAATCAAAACAAAAAGGGAAATATTCCGAGAACCAATAAAACATTAAAGACAGTACAAACTTTCTTGATGTGCAAGGGGAATTAAAAAATGTGACTTTCAAAAAAGAGGCGCTGTTCACAAAACTGTTATTTTATTTTATGCAATGTCAAGAAATATGATTGGGCCAGGGCCGGGGTGGGGCAAAATATAAGATTTAGGTCATCAACAAGTCCTGATCAATGTTTGGTAATGCACTAAACCTACAAAGTGCTTATAAAAAGCTGCCAGATTGATGGAATTATAGCTAACTTCTTCATGTTATAAATTCAAAATGAAGCAAATATTTCAAAATGCATTTCTTTATGTTTTTGGGGAAAAGTGTCTATTTTTGGGACAGTTGTGTTACATCAGAATACAATTGCCCGAGTTTTTCTTACCAGAAATAAAAAGACAAATTATGGCCCTGATCAAAACTGAAAGGAAAATATTCTGAGACCCCTGAAAAAATGAACATAACTTGTTTTTGTCTAAGCTATTACACAGTGTCAGTGAGATGTTTTTTTTAATTCAATTGAAAAACGCAAGACTGCTATTTTTTATTTATTTTTTTTTGTGGGGGGGGGGGGTAGGGGGATTTCGTCAACTTACCTTCCTAACAGTCATGAAGTAGATAAAATTCTTATCCACGCTGAATAAAATCCCGTTCTGTACGACTGGCTTCTGGTTTGCAAGAATAACTTCTTCTTCGTACAACTCAGCTTTGGAGGGTTCAACTACACGAAGCTAAAAGACAAAATATAAAGAAAATAGACAAAAATAAAAAAAGGTTTTCAGACTCATTTCTTGTATACATAAAGCTTCACCAATCCTACATGTATAACATTTCAGTGATCACAAAATAAAGGCTAAATGTTTGGTTTGTTAAACTTTACTCAGTAAAAAAGTTGATTAGAATCGTCACTTTCTCTGAATAAAAAGTTTTAAATTTGAAAATTGCCCCCTGGTTTAACGGCGCTTTTGTTTTCGTTCGTTTTCTCCCTCAATGTTCAATTCATGAATATTCAACAGATGGTCACAGGTTCAATACCTGCTTCAGTAATTTGGTTTTGTTCAGACGTCTACCCTTCTCAAATCAAGAATTACCCTTTTTCAAAGGTTTTACCATTTCCCAATTGAAGTTTAATCTTCTCTAATCCAACATCCACCCTTGTCTAATCCAAGGTTTACCCTTTTCCAATCCTAGTTGTACCCTCTCCCAATTGAAGAACAACCCTTTTCCAATCCAAACTTAACGCCGCCCCCACCCCCCCCCCCCCCAAAAAAAAAACCCTATTATAAAAAAATAAAAAATAAATAAAAAAACTTCATGAAACTGATGAAAACATGTAGGACAATGATCTCGTAATGTCCACCCAACCGAACCCGCATCAATTTCCCTTGCTAGTTAACTTTACCTTTTTCAGATGGCCATGGTGATCTCCAAGGAATAAAACGGTCTCTTCAAGGTGTGCTGTGGCTGCAATCGCTGTGAGAATTGAGTTATCTGTGTAGATGGCCTGGGCTGGGATGGGATTTTTACCACCTAGGGGATGAGCATGATCCCATGTGTGGCAGTATTCTGTTCCGGCTTCATCAATATGGGCTACCTATAGCAGTTTAAAATTCACAAACCAGAAAAACAATGATTGTATAGTCAGTCAGTAAGGGATGGGGAGTGTATTCTAATAGTCAGTGTCATACCAAATTTCTAAGCCCTTCAATGAGCAGGCCACTTTATAACAAAATAATTTACTATTACCGTCTGTAAATAGTCTGTGTCTTCTGACTTAAGGACGAAATCAAAGCACAACTCTGTTATCAAAACAATGTTTATTTAACAAATGCACAGAGGTAAAGTGTACTTATTTGAAAATGAGGGAAAGCTTTACTGTCAAAGCTGATTCTAACCTTATCAAAACATTGCATGTCAAAATTGTCCAACTAACTTGTTCAGGTTTTGATGATTCTCCATAATTTGTAGACAAAATTTAACAGTACTTTTAAGATATTTTCCTCTCAACTATAAAATAAATTTAGGAAAATAAGTTTAAAAACTTTCTTGGAGGAATGAAATACTAACCACATAGGGGGAATCTTCACAATCAGCATTGCGTAGCCAATTGAGATCTGTTAAGGCCGTTTCTCCTTTCGCGCATTCTTTCCTGCGATCGATAAAATATTGGTTGATACTTTTGATAGAGTACATACAGACCGCGGATGCTTCCACAGGCTCCAGGTGGTTCACTACCGACTCGGAAAAAGTGACAATCAAGACTCTCTCCCCAACTTGAAAGCCATTTGCCGATGCCAACTTGGACCCAATGGTTGTCACAGTAGCAGACTGTGCAACATTGTAATCTTTTCCTCCTTTATAGCATGCTAAGGGTAACTCACTGTAGGATGCATATTTATTATCTTGCTGACAGATCTGGACTATTTTTGTGTAGTAAGGACTTTTCATTACTTTGTAATCCAGTGGCTGTACAGCAACAAAGTAACTAAAGTTGGTATTTGAAAATCCATAGATGTAATAAATGTTGAAGGGAACACCTTGCCCTGCTGACAAGACTTGAGCAGGAACGTTAATTTCTAATTTACGTAGTTCGCGAGTGTTTGTCAGTATGGAAAACAATGAAGAGACGTTATTCTCTCGTGGTAGTATTCGGGTTGACACAGTTGGTACTGCCTTGTCAAGCCAGTCTGCCAATGATGTAGCAATATAAAGTACATTCTCATTATATGGTCCTCGAGCTATAAATCCAACTGAAGTTCCATTAGCAGTATTTGGGACTATTTCTTCATAACTATCGTTTCCAAGGAGACCTAAATCATCCAAACGCCTGATGTTACAGCTTCCTTGGTAGATGCTGCCACAGACAAACAAACGATCCTGATCTACTACCAATAGCTTATTGATGTTATCTGTTGTTGTCCTTTTGAACAGACAAGATACAGGTGGTGCTACACATTTTGTATTGTCCTGCCGGGGACCAGTAGCAATTGTTGCCTCGATGTCAAGCTCCGCTGAAAGTTTGTACAACCGGTTAACGGAACCAACGTACAGTGCACCGGTGCTGGGATCTAGAACTATGTTCTTTAACTTAATGACATTGTTCTCTGGTTGGTAAGCTTCCTCAAAAACTAAATACTGATGCTGAGATGCAACTATCGATACAAGCAGTTGATACAACAACAGACACCTGGTGAAAGTTGGGATTATGTTCAGGCTACAGTCTGCCATTTTGAATGTTGCTCTTCTTACTTCAGAGCTGGGTGATTTACATGGGGAGGGGGGTCTTCACAACCCTTGAGAATAACCTGTGTGGTCACTGAAGCACATCAGCAAGTGAAGAGTACATCAGGTGGAGTCATCACAAGGTTTTTGCAGACCCTGTCATGGAGTCAGCTTCACTCGTCGTCTGATGTTTTGTCTCTGTAAAAAAAAAGCAAACAAAGTTAACTACTGATGTACCAGTCTTTCAGCATGAGAAAAACAAACAAAAACACAAGTTCATAGTGTACAGGCCTTGAATGAACCACTGGCATCGACAGTAATTGGCGTGCTGCACTTCGCAAGGTTTCAATTAAAATTTATTGTTTTCTTTATAGAAATGCCCCTTACCAGAGGAACATTGCTGTGCCCCTTCAAGAGCAAAATTCAAGGCCTTGTGTACTACACATATAAGTAGGAACTCCATGAATATCAGCTGCAATAACGATTGGTCCTTTCTCTATGGCAATACAAGTTTTGATATTTTCAAGACTACTTCTTGGTGTTGATTGAAAGCGAGGAATGATAGCAAAACCAGATTTACCAACCTACAATGATTGATAGACTGCTTCCTACACATCATCATTTTGTAATTCATACCTGCATGATGTGCCAACCTTTCTCATATTACTTCTACTCCAGGTCATTGTCTCATCTGGTTTTACCCTTGGATGAAGCCTTACTAAAAGACAACCTTTTATTGTTTCAAACTCAGTGCAGATTACTGAAAAAAGTCCCCGAGTGGGTGATTTGGATTGAAGATTTGCTTGTAAGTAATGTAGGTATCAAATTTAAGGGATTTAAAAAATAATGCGGTTATTACTAATGACTCAAATAAATCATCAAACACTATTTTAAAGGAACATGTTGCCTTGAATCGGTCGAGTTGGTCTGTGAAAAGCGTTTGTAACCATTTGTTATAAAATGCACAATTGGTTAGAAAGATGTTTTAAAAGTAAAATACAAGGATCCATACATACATGGTTTTTTCTTTTACTTTGCGAACTAATACGGTCGGCCATTTATGAAATGGCCGACCGTGTTTGTCAACAAGGTAAAAGGAAAACCATGCAATTTCGAGTGATACTTGTGTGCATCATTATATTCTACTTTTAAAACATCTTTCCAACCATATGCATTTTATAATAAACGGTTACAAAAGCTTTTCAAAGACCAACTTGACCGATCCAAGGCAAGGTGTTCCTTTAAGCTAATTGCTTTCAAATACCATGTGGTTACTAATGGTTAATCGAAGTGACGTGGTACAGTATACAATTGTTGCACGTTGTGACGGGGTCCATGGCGTTTTGTACATTCGAGGGGGAAAATGGAACCCGAGGCGAAGGCCTGTGTACATGTGCTCTACTACATACAATACATCATTACATGTTTGTTATGATGGGAATATCTCTACATGAAATACATGAAATGTCATCGAGTGTGATATAAGTCTACACAGTACAGAGACCCCCTTGCAATGACATCACACGTCGTCGTGGTTACTGTCTGCCCATAGTCTGTCATATTCAGAGTCAAATAACGTACAGAATAAAGATATGGCATTCATCTTCTGGTACACCACGCATCTCCTGAACAAAATGCCCTCTGCACAGTAGCAACATGGCAAATCTTGAACCAAAATGGCGTCAGCAAATAAGAGCCTGGTCCAGTAAAGATTCTGAGCTACAAGTCCTTTGGTCATTGTGGACTTTTGGGCCAAAATTCAAGCCCTGCAGACTCTGTGCAATCAAATGTTTTAGTGTGATGACCTCTTGACTTCAGCTCAGCACCGCCCACCTAGAAGGACACATGACTAAGGACACTTCAGGAAAAATCAACCTTGTTTTTTTTCCCTGTCCCTGGGTATTGCAGCAGGATCTTCCTGTACATGGTTCTATGAAGGAAAGGCTTGGGGAACATTCCTGATACTAAACATTGTAGCGTAGGTCAATGATCTTTCAAATGGGCCATCTAAACATACAGTACTAGGAGTATACTGCCCTTGCTGATTGTCTTGACCTCAAGATGAAATATGAGCATCGCTATTCGCATACTGGTATGGATGTCACCAAAACATAACAAAACAAGTGTCCCTCCTGCTTTGTACAACCATTGAACGTGTCGTTAACACGTGTAAACATTCATTGAATATGCTCATACAGTAATTGTTTTCCTTCCAAGGGTGTGTGCAGTATCACATTGAGAGATTACAAAATTAAAGGCAGTGGACACTATTGGTAATTACTCAAAATATTTATTAGCATAAAACCTTTCTTGGTGATGAGTAACAGGGAGAGGTTGATGGTATGAAACATTGTGAGAAACGGCTCCCCCTGAAGTGCCATAGTTTTTGAGAAAGAAGTAATTTTCCACAAATTTGATTTCGAGACCTCAGATTTAGAACTTGAGGTCTCAAAATCAACCATCTAAACGCCTACAACTTTGTGTGACAAGGGTGTTTTTCTCTTTCATTATTATCTCGCAAGTTCGCTGCCAGTTAGTGTCCACTGCCTTTAAACACACCATACAAAAATAACCTAGATGTATTATGTATGTAAATTTGTAAATTTGTAGAAAAAATAATTATGTACATGTATGATGATTTCTTGTAGTATCTAGGGCCTGCCCGGTTTACATAATTTGTTCCACTAAGAAACCCATCTCGAACTGTACGGCCGGACAGACTCTTGGAACAGTGTACATGGGTCCTAGCTCTATGGTATTACTTAGTCAAATAGTTCTGGTGACCATTACTGTACTTTAATACAAAATATCTTCTATTTCGACATGAAGCAGAAACCTTTCAGTCAGTTCAAAAATGTATCGTAGGTAAATGTACACTGGAGTTGCGCATGTCAGAGATGATCAGAGCATGTACATACTACATCATTATGCAGATGGAGTTACATGTAAAGTGCATGAAAGGTCTGTTCTATAACCATGGCCATGGTTGGAGCATGGAGGTCTACTTCAGTGATCTAACCCATGGTCTAACTTGAAGAACATTGAACTGGGTGATCCCACAGCGAGTCCGCCTTGTGTAATACATTGTAGCTCCGAGCACAGCGAAAAGGACGGTCACTCACAGGAGGGATGTACTATGTATACCTTCTACATATATTATTCACCGCTGCTGTAAATGCAATTGGGAGGTGTTGACAAAAACTGTCAGTGGGTGTGTATTAGCAAGCCCCGATACAGATGGGCATTCATTCCACGTTGTATGTGCATACGGGGGTACTAGGGCTGCAACAGTCCTATAACTTCTGTATTTATATTGAAGAAAGTCAATCACAACTACTGTAAATACACAATGTGTGTTACTGTCAGCAGTGTAATAAATGTAAAACTTAGTAGAAGAGTTCAATACAAAGAAATAACAAATTTCTTTGATACTCTAAACTAAAAACTGAGAGCAGATAATGGCTGAGACTTCAGTCATGTATCATGATTACTTAATAGACCGCTCCAGTAAGCCCCGCCCCATTACATATTGACCAATCACAACCCATTACGGAACAAGGTCTGACATGCGTGCGCGTATGCTTGGCGCGCGCGGCAGAGTTGTGCAGAAAGACATTGGAGAGGGTCACGTGTTCTTGCTCACACGTGCGCCGTGGGCAGAGCCTAATGGATCGGTCTTTTGAGGGAGGACCTGATCTGAACATTAATCATGAATTATTAATAACACACTTTTCCTTTGAAATAACAAAAAAAATCATATTTCTAACAGTCTAATTTGTTTTAGCAAAGATCATACATTATACGTTTGTAACCTTTGTTTATAACAAGAGTGACCTTGCACATTTGAGGGCATTTCCTGGCAGGAAAGAATACTACTGGTCTGACCTGAAATTTTCCAGTAGGTTTGTCTTAATTTACACTGTCATCAATTCAACTTTCAAGAGTTATAAAAAATAACAGCTTAACAAGTTTTGAGAAGTGCACTCTTTCTTCATATCATAGAGTAAGGACACCTTACTCTATGTTCATATCAACAGCAACAAGTAAACTCTAACAGCTTAACAAGTTTCGAGAAGTGCACTCTTTCTTCATATCATTGAGTAAGGACACCTTACTCTATGTTCATATCAACAGCAACAAGTAAACTCTAGCTAGGCTTAGTGGCTCTTTTGTAAACATGAGGCGTTGCAGGTCACATGGTCTAAACGAAAGCATTGATTTGCATCTCCCTGAAAAATGCCATCCTTGATTATTAATGAGCTTAAAATATGGAGCGGATGAGAAGAAGAGATCAGATTACCTAATAAGTCGAAAAACATTACATTTTAGTCTTGCAATGTGATAAAAATCGACAAAACTTTTTTTTTTTTTTTTCGAGAAATTTTGTGGTGGGCAGCAGTCTGTTTTTCAGCTCAGTGCCAGGCGGAAATTGTCAGTGCCAGGCGGGCCCACCCACCGCCGCCCACCGTGGCTACAACGCTGGGGTTTAACTGTCCTTCCCTTGAACGAGACAGGAAGTCTAGATTTATTGTGGCTCTTTTAGATTTGATGTCAACTTTACAAGACTTGTAGGAGTCACTTGTATCATTCATGTATAATAAAAGAAACAGGCACATCATACATACCAAACAACCAGATAATGAACAAGAAAAGCAATTCCATCATTTAAAAATAAAATTCTATCATGTGATGTTAAATAAATTTCAATTTACATGCAATGACAAAATGTTGTTATTAAAAAATTCAGCAGATGTTATTTTGGGAAAACAAGTAGCATTTAGAACGTGTACTGTATAGTACATACAGTTTTATATTAATAATTGACACCATTTGATCTATTTACTGGCATTTTTAAAAACAGAAGTTATGTTTTGAGCAAAAATGTACAAGAGCAGGCTTTGAACCAACAACGCTTTTAAAATAAGTCGACACTCAAACTGAGATACATGTTTCTAACCCTATGTTGATGGGCTTCATATTTTGTCTGCAAGTAAAATTTTAATAAAAATGTTTCACTTTACTGAAAACTGGTCATTTCAGGGCATTTCTTTTTTTCCTGTCAATCAATGAAAGTTGTGTTTTAAAAACTAATGAATACATTTTTTCGATCATAATTAAGACTTGCACACAGGTTCTTGAGAATAAATACTCCATTTACTCACCACCAGATTTTGATTACATGCGTACCTGTCAATAAATGCATTAAAACACTTCACCAGACAGCCTTAAATAAACTTGCAATCCTACACTTCAGTGAATTACCAACTATTCTTTGGACCTTTTCAAAGTGAAGTGGTGATATTTATGCCAAGAATGCAAACACTATCTCATAATACTTATCTAAGACTGTCCACACACAATGTGAATAATCACGCTGATTGTGTCAGTATAAAAGAAAAACCTTGTACATGTTTCTTCACAAAGTTGGTCTGTTCATTGAGCTGTCAATAAGTCACAACAAAGAAATCTGAACCATTGTGGAAAGCTGGAAATCACTTGACAAGTCTTCTTCATGTAATTTGTCCTACATTTTATACAAAGGCAATTATTTCATCATCAACAAAATGTGCTTACATGTAACATGGACATCGTTGGTCTTTTTCCATGTTGCATGATGTGTGGTCCACCATTTCTTTCCATAGTTTTACCTTTGCTCTAGGTTTAACATAATAAAAATGTTCATATTCACTGTTGATTTTACAAAACTGTGGGCATTCTGGACCCGTATATTTTTGTTAGGTTGGCCAAAGTGCGCTGAATTCAAACAAGGTCATTGAAAAGGTTTTTGCACACAATGTACTTGATGTTTAAGTTAGGTTTAATTAATGTGACTCTGGATAAATTCAAATGGTTTTATCTAATGTTTTTTATTACTTTTTATGTTTTTTTTTATAGTGTATAGTTTGCAGTACACTAGTTTGTGCTTAGGGACAACCAAAGTATAATTGATATTATTTAATCATAAAAAGACTGTTAATTGTAACATTTCTACACATTCCAACTGTACATATTATGTGCAGCATTGTAAATAATATGTGTATATACATCAGTCGACTTACATGTATGCATGTATACAACCATACAAGGTACTGCAAACTATTTAGTCTTGTTTTTAGAGCTAAAAAAAGCACAAAATAAAATGAAGAAAATTACACCTTGACATAAATTCAGAAACACCAAGTGTGAATGATTACACAACCCACAAACATTGCAGTTTCTTTCATAGAAGCTTCCCGAGCCAATCGCAATAGAGCCATTCAGTGTAACAATCGCTCATCTGTCATGAGTTCGTGTTACTTGATACTGATTCCTTCGACCCCCTCACTCTCCCATTCCAAGGAAGAAGTATACTTCAATATAAAGGTACATGTTCATAATGAAGGTTCCACAGTTAATGCACACACCAAGCTTAAGGGTTAAGCCAGGGCTCTAGTGCCTGGAGTCAGTAAAGCCTGCTCCTTAAAGAGCCATTCTCATTTCAATGTCTCCAGACAGTGGCAGATTCCTCCGTAGTTAAGGCTCTTAATAACGACTGGTTTTGATTTAGGCTACATGAATGTATTCACACATTATAAAACAAATTTCTTACCCAACCATTGAAGATTCATGAATAAAGCTCATACTTTCTGCAAATGCGTCATGGGAACCGAATTTGCTGTAACAGCTGTTTTCGCTGTGAACGTTTTGCAGAAGTTCAGCAAAGGGCAACCTTTCCGAGTTGTTTGTTTGGAATTTGTGATGTCAAAACTCACATCACATTCGCAGGAAGTATGAACCGGGAAAAAGGCCTAGATAAACAATTTCACCTTCAATGAAGGTTTACAGGTACACTGTATCCAGTCGGTTCATCATAGTGATTTTCTTTTAAAACATACTCTTCAACCAGCTTGCCTCTTTAAGACAGTCCTGCAATTTCAATCACGGAGAGATGGAGGGAACAGCATTTGGAGCTAGCAGCTTCCAATTAATGGTTAAGCCTTGGCGATGAATGCAGCTTATCTGGGTCTTCCTTTCAAACTCTGACAGCAGCGTTGTGGCCACGGTGGGCAGCGGTGGGCGGCCCCGCCTGGCACTGACAATTTCCGCCTGGCACTGAGCTGAAAAACAGACTGCCGCCCACCACAAAATTTCTCGGAAAAAAAAAAAAAAAGTTTTGTCGACTTTTATCACATTGCAAGACTAAAATGTAATGTTTTTCGACTTATGTAATTTTAAATGCAGTTTTTAATTTTTTGAGCCGGAATTTCGAGTAATAAAAATCTCAAACGTGTTTCACACGTAACTTGCCTCTTGCAGTGAAGTTTTCTTCGTGAAATGTGCCCCGACGTTTTTATTGAAACGAACTACAGCTAGTGCATTGTATAAAAGGCCAGTCTCTGACAGCAAGCAGTACATACGGACGCAGTGTGTGCTGGTACCGTGTACCATGAATCATGTACACCATGTACGTGAGGTGTACAAAGTGTGGTGGACCATAAAGTGCACTACAAGGGCCTTTCTCAAACCACGGCTTGGGCTCCGGCTCAGGCTTAGGCTCCGCGTGCTGTGTACGCAGCTTGCATTGTAACCTGCATTTTGGAGCCGCGCGTATTTACACGGATATAAGCACGCGGAGCCTGAGCCGGAGCCCAAGCCGTGGTTTGAGAAAGGCCCCAAGTCTAGTCGTGGGTTTTTCGCGTGGATTTCACGCATTTTATGTACACACAAACAGTATCGCCACACAACAGTACAAGGGCTGTGTAAAGTCTAGTGTACGAGTTCGCGTGTCCCGGATGTAGGCATGTAAACACGTTCGCTTCGTCCACACGTGTGACAGCGCGCTGGGTTTTTAACTTGAATGAGATCTGTGTAAATTTTAAGATGGCCTCGCAACGTACGGTAAGCTGGACGACTTTTTGGGAAAACGGGAAAAGATTGGAAGATGATATAAAAGTATCTCGTGCAGCTTCAGTTAGTGCTGAGAATGAAACTGTACCTGAGACTATCGAGACAGTTACTCCACCTTCAAAGTTCAAGTTCAACTTCATCGCTGCAAACATCAGAAACTATTTCAAAAACAGTCTGTTCTCAACAAATGCATCACAATTATTTTGTATTACCACATTTTTGTAATTACAATTATCATTATACTTAAAAATTGTGATTCTTGAATCTTACATAATGTGCATTTGGCACGATTGGAATGTTAATATTTAGCCCTGAAATTAGTGAAAACGATCCTTTTTACAACAAAGTACGTGCGCACTGCTCGCAATTTCTGACCACTAAAAATGTCCTAGCTACAACACTGATGACCAGCAACTTCGTCTAACACAAAACGCAGTTACAGAAACATGAAACAAGTCGTCAAATGTCACTCGAATTATTGTGACTTACCGAATTCAAATAGAAGACCAACAAACTTGAAGATGAAGTGATGCAAAAGTTGAGTTTGTCTTTTTGTCAGCGGTGTTTGTACACAAGATCTCGACTCATCGACAACACGTAATATCCAAGTACATACGGTACGGCGGCACACACACATAATGATTTATCAGACGATAATGCAACATTAGTAAAGTATCGCTGGTATGTTGGGCTGTCCCCTCTGTTCCTGTTTACAGTACAGCGAGAACCCACGAACTATTTTGCTTTACTTCGTAAAGAGTTTGCTGCCCTCTGTTGCTCATATTGATGTCCATGTTTTCATGACCATTTTATTACTTTATAATGTCAAAAACAAAGTGTTTTTTTTATCGACCGTGAATTCCAATAAAATAAAGTGAAATTATAATAATAAAAATTATAGTGAGTTCAATTTGACCATTAAGGTAGATCGCCCTGATGGGCCTTCATGTAACTTTTCCCCTCAATCATAACTGTAGCCGTCTGTCAAAACTGCTCTGGAGTAGTGTAAAATCACAATCCTATCTCTCTCCCTGAGTTTGTAAAATAATTGCATTATTTTCTAAGTGAAAGGCAAAACTATTTGCTACAATTCATATAGCCCCACATGTATTATTCCCAGTCTATATCAATCAGAGTTAGAAGGCCAAAATAAGCGAGGCGAGTGTCCCCAATACTGATACAAATGTTACCAAACCGAGACTGGAACAACTAGTTTAATAGTCTGGTTTGTAATTGCAAAAATGATTAATATCATTCATTATTGTTATGAACATGAACAAGATGGAGGCAGCATAATAAAGGTCTATTCAAACAATATTTAAGGGATTGACCGATTGATCATCTAAAACCCTGATCGTGTAATAATATTAATAATAGTAAAAATTTATATAGCGCCATATCCATCGAAAACAATGCTCCATGACGCTAGTACAGAGAAACATGTTTTGTTGCCCCACCCCTTGGTCCCGGTCAATAAATAATGTGAACTAATGTGCGATCTGTACTCCATCACAGTAGAGGGTGAGTATGTTAGGCCTGTGACCATCCGTCATGCAGACACCCCCCCCCCCACCCCCACCCCCATGGCGCAGAAGAAGAGGCAAATGGGAAGAGAACTCCCAATCGCATGAGAACAGACACCTTTACATCACTCTATGTGTCCAATCGGGTGTGGTGGCTGGCAAGACAGACGCGTGTGACACAATACCGGTGTGGCAGAAGGTTCTGTCCCCCCCCCCCCCCCTTCAAGGGTGCATGCAACTAAATGGGAGACTTTTGGGACGCTTGGTGGCAGCAGACCTGCCAGGTAAAATCCATTGTTCTCGGTCATGTGCGCACGCTCAGAACTACGTAAACAGTTGAAATTTACCTGGTAAGTGTGCTGCCACCTAGTGTCCAAAAGTCTCCCATTGGATGGAGAACAGAGAGCGTCAATCGAACCATCCAGCTCATTAACTTTGTGCAGGCCCTCAATACCAAGTTTGAGATGAGCCAAAGAAAACGAATAACAGATTAACAGTGTAAAGATGTTGCCCAATATTGCGACCGGGGTGGGGGGGAGTTGTTGACTTCCAACTTGAGGTGTTTTGGATGACATGGGCCTTGAAATAAATGGTCCTATTTTCCGGGATGTGTATTAAATATTACACTAGTTTGGGGTGTTTTTATTTTGGGGAGAATTACTCGACGGGCACTGGGACTCCCCACATTAAATTTAGCACAAGATTAATCAAGAGTCTAAAAATGATTTCCTTTTAACTGTAAATCTGTGAGACATTATGTTTGTTTGTGTGTTTTTTGAATGTTAATATTGCGCACATTTGAAGTTTTTAAGTGGGGTGCACCCACAATGCGAACTGTGTACAAACTTATTCTGATATAGCGCCCTCTTTTGAAACATCCTCATCCAACCCAAGTTTTCCCGTTGGGGGACAAAATCTCTGGCGACGGACAAAATTAATTTCCTCGAACACCTGCCCTATCACTGCCCTATACCTTGCCACTGCCTCACAATATTACCCATCACCCACAGATCCAAAGACCATGCAGATCCAGGGACCATGCAAAACACTGCGTGAACCACATGCAAAACAAAATGTTTCTATTAGCCTATTCAGGCAAAAAAATACAAAAAAAAATTGTTATTCATTTGAAAATCAGAATCTTGACGCGAAGGTGATACGAAACCACAATAAACCAACTGCCGAATGAGATCATTGGTTTATTATTTTAACTTATTCAATTACACCAAGAAAACTTCAAAATCAAATCTCTCTTGTTCTTTAGTCGAGCTAAAGTAATTAAACCACCGAACAACGCAGTCTCAGATAGCGGAGCAGGGGATAAACACACTTACACGTTTTTGTTAACATCATGAATTACTGAAAAAATATTGTATTGGACACATTCGGCTGCCTAAGACCAGTTTTTCACTTGTTATCACAAACATTATGCACCAAATAACAAATCTCAAATCTGTTAACATTAATTGGGCTCAATCTTAGTCATCCAAGTTACACTAAAGGAATAATGAAAGTTACAAACAAACTAGTTGCATAACTGTATGCTAGATGCCTGATATAGGCTTCAGGTATGAAGTTTTGTATAATGAGTCAAGATAATATTCACATCTTTCTCATAACTACGTTACTTCGGAGGGAGTCGTTTCTGACAATGGTTTATACTATCAACAGCTTTCCTTTGCCTGAACCAAGTAGTTTGTATGTTAAAAAATATATTGAGTAATCACCAATTGTGTCCAGTGCTAGAAGCAAGATGATTTTAATTTATAATAAATTGAAAATTGGGATGATGGCGGCCTTTGCGGGTGGTGGGGGGGGGGGGGGGGGGGCTTCTCATAGCAGGGGAAAGCATGTTATAGTAAAGTGCTTCTTGAGAATTGTTTACTTCTCATTAGTCTTTTGCTCCTGTCCATTGAACATACTTTTATGGAACGGGGAGCTCGATGAGCCAAAGGAGCAATATTCCTCCTCCATACATGTACGACAACATCATTTTGACGAGCGCCCTCAATGCAACATTGTCCAGATAACACCTTGATGGGATGGTGATCGACTCATCTGTTTATTATCGGTGTATACGGGTAGATCGCTCATCATTTCGCAACACGTTAGCTATCAGTGCGGATGGTCATCTTGCTCGTTCTAAAAGATAAGCAAATTTCACCAACCTTACTCTGTGGATTTATGACGGACTGGTGAAGTTGTCTCTCGTTTCAGTGTCGGATGAGGGAAATCACAAATCGTTTTTTTTTCTTTCCCTTTGCTCTCCACAACTATTATGTGAACATATTTGCCTCAAAGGTAAGTTAATAAATAATTGTATTAAAAACAAACAATATTTTGAAATTTTAAAAGGCAAAAAGAACATTTATGTATTTTATTTACCTTATTATTTTTAAGCGAGAGATATTATTTTACATCAACTCGTGGAATTGGTTGTTCGAGTTAAATTAATTTTATAATAATAAATTCATTCGCTGCAGCAGTGTCGCAAAAGGAAATTTTCACCCCGAACTATTTCTCTTCTCCTTTCGATTTTGTAACTTGATAAAAAACCTGTATTAAAAACGGCTCGAACAAAAAATTAGTTGACAATATTATAGGGATTTCAGATAGATCAGTTGGTAGAGCGCCGGGGATCGCATGCTCAAGTTACGCCTAAGTAAACTTCAAAACCCAAATGTTTATGTTCTTCGTGTAAACAAATCCCAGTCCTCCAGGACACGGGTCCGTTTTACGGGGGCCTCAACCACGAGTTGTAGTGTTTTTTGGTAATGTGCACGGCAGTGATATTATTGAGTCCAAGAAACAACCATGTCGACACAATTTCAAAACTTTGACGGCTATAATGAGGTGATAATCCCAATTGCAATAACGATTTCAAGCAAGTGACAGATTTTATAATCTCAATGATAGAAGAGATCCGGTAGAAATGATGAGCCCTTGAATAAAAAAACAACAAAATTCTCATCGGACGCAGAACATCCATGCCGCCTGAGAGAACATCTGATTGAAGTCGAAAAATTCACATTCCAATCAACATAAAATTCGGCATAAAGTAATCATGTTGAAAATAATGCGCAGGTCCACGAAACTGAATAACTTTTGGATTCCAGGTGATCAAATGCAGATCAATAGTCCACGCGACTGAACCACCAAAGGATTATACTTTGCGGTGGGCCATGGTCAATGGTGCGGATTATCATTTTACGACAAAGCGCGCAACTCATTGAAATAAACGGTCGCCCTCTATTGTTGGGAGCGACCACACTAGTCACACCGCGCGAGCTGATGATGGGAGTCGATTATAAACACTATTGTGTACAATTGCTATACAGCATTGTGTGATCTAGACCTTGTCGTTACGGATGTATATCTAGTCTTGGTAGAGTACAATGTAGGCTTACAGTTAATTGTAAACACAGCCAGGACTTGCTAGATTTATCTTCAGAGGATCCTAACTGTAAATGATGTAAGTATTAGCGTAGTAGCATTTAATGTTGTGTTCAGTATTTTAAAATACCCGTCAAAGCAATGTGTTTGGCTAGACTACAAATTACAACTGTTTGGCGACGTTGCCGAGAACGATTGTAATGTATTGTTTTGAGTTAATCTAGTCGGCTTGTCTGGCTAGGCAACACAGATCAATAATTACTATTTGAATGCGGTGAGACTACTGTCGACTGACAATTGCCGGCTGACAGTCGTTTGACATTAATACAATGTGTACTTGTTGTGTGTCATTGTTACATTAAATATTCAACAAATGGAATGTTGATCAATCAATTGGATGTAGACTGTTGGCTGTTGCATCTTGGTGGAATGTGTTAAGGCTCAACTCCAAGCAAGTAAGTCTAACTTCAGGGTTTTACTCACAACAGGTCCATCCGCTGTCTATATAGCCACATGCCTCCGTCGTCGCCATGTGGAGGAGGGTTACGTTATCGCAATTAGTTTATGGGCTACATATTTTGTTTTAAAATATCTGATTTCAAGCCATAATTTAGCTGATTGATTACTACAAATTTGGTTAAGGCTTTGGTTATTGTTTTAATTCTCAAATATTAAGTGGTTTAGCTATATGATTATGATGAGTACCATGCCCAAGGTTCACAAAAATGAAGTAAACAAATAATGACAATAAATCATCTTTGCGTTTTGAACCCTGCCCTCTTTTCTAGTCAGTTAATAAAACATCTTTTTGGAATCAACACTAAACCTGTTGTGTCAGGGAGTATACATCAATGGCTGTACTGTTTTTTTTAGGTCAGCAATTCTATACAAACTGTGTTGTTGTAGGGCCAATTGCATCCAGTAATAAGATTTCAGGTTGAATCCAATTGGAGGTGATCACTTCCAATTGCAAAATTTTAAAATAAAAAGAAGTGGAATTCAATAGACAAGGTCAGAGAAAATTGAAAAATGCCGCAGTAAATTTGACCTCAAAATTGATGACAATTTTTCTTAGATCAAAAATTGGAACTACTGCATCTTTTAACTGTAAATACTGCAAATCCAATTCCGACGAATGAGAGCCATTTTGTGTGTTCATACCATAATTTTATAAGCAAAAACTGCATATATATTGACTTCAGAAAACTGTCTCTAGAAATTCCCCAGTTTAGCAAGGAGTTTGTGCTCTTAAATGTAAAAGAATTAACTCCAAATTCTGCCAAGTGGACATATGTTTGACCTGGTTCATGGTTGGTGGTGCATCAAGAGATTGGGACTAGAATATCATTCAGTACAGGAAGAAACATAGACTGCTTCAACATCAGCCTAAGCCCAGCTGTTACATGACCTTAGTCAGGCAGTCTACCTTCTGTCTCTATGACCTTCTGCCTTGTTATAATATGCATGGTTGGCTTGTGTTTCTATGGTGTTTGTGACAATTTGTAGTGAAAATTATAGATACTGTGCAAACAATACTATAGATGGTTGGGTGTCTAATATTTAAAATCTTATGTTATCAAAGCTTCTTGTCAGCATTTTGGGAATCCCTGTCCTGTTCATTCAGAGTTTTTATTTTATTTGATTACACATCCAGCCATACAATTAGCGGTTATTACAAAGTGAAACAAGAAGAACATTTTAGAATTAGATGTGGGAGGAAAACCCCAATAATAGGGAAAACACAGTCAATCAGATGGATTAAAAACTAAATCCATATGCAATGCTTCCAGTCTGAGGTGGGATCTGAACCAGCGTCCACAGAGGTGAAAGGCAGGGAAAGAAACCACTCAGCTTACCTGAGTTGTTTGTTAACATTTGTTGTATGAGTGATACAATATTCTAAATATTAAGACAAGCAAGTTAACAAGTCTCCCCTTGAAGAAATATTATCTTATTTCTAGGTAGCCTTGATCAAGGCAGTCGAATTATTCACTCCGAAAAAAGACCGCCGCTGTGTAAAAACCCACCCGTATTCACTGTGCGTAAAACCCACCCGTATTCACTGTGCGTAACATCGCACGACACGATGCCCCCGTACACTATCCGCATGCGGAGGCCGTCAGGCCGACAGCCTTGTAGGATCTGTATCTTCCGGGTTTAATGTGTTGTATTGAAAGAATTCCAATAGTGGACGAAATTGGGGGGGCTCGAGGATATGCTAGTATGCAGCTCATGAATATGTATATCGTTCGTCAGACCTATCAGACAACACAGGATGTGAGACAAATGAATTATTCATTTTGACGACCAATCACGCACTTCCCTTATCACGACCTTTGGACCCTATCATGCGTCCGTGGTGGTGGTGTGTGAGGTAAACATGTCTCGTCTTTCGCGGGCATTATGGTAATGAGCTGACCGTGGGAAATCTTCGCTTATTATAGTAATGAGGTCAGTGGCTTCAACACAGATCCTACAAGGCTGTCGGCCTGACGGCCTCCGCATGCGGATAGTGTACGGGGGCATCGTGTCGTGCGATGTTACGCACAGTGAATACGGGTGGGTTTTACGCACAGTGAATACGGGTGGGTTTGTACACAGCGGCGGTCTTTTTTCGGAGTGAATAGTTCGACTGCCTTGAGCAAGGCTAATTTCTAGGAGATTTTGACCATGAATAAAAGAACAGTCACCACTTTCATATATCAAAAAATAATGGGTAAGCAATTATGCAAATATGGCTATTATTTATGGTAAACCTTTTTTTAAAAACCACCCTGTATAGTTAATGTTATTATGACATTGTAATTTATAATTGGTACATGTTCCAACTTCTAAAATACAACATTATCCAGACTTGAATTGTAATGTGTTTCATATTACAACTAGTTATAATATGAGTACTATGGTCAGTAGTACAAAACACGTTAGCTTCTTATCTTCCTGTCATTAGTTTACAGCAATAAGATTCAGCGATAAAATACAACATTTTGTAAACAACATTTTGCCTCTAAAGAATCAAAGAAATCAGCCTGTTTTTTTTTTAAATTACACTTATTTCGATAACTTTTGGATTTAAGGGTAATTCTTTCATAACAAGTTCTATAACTTTCAGATTCAGGAAAGGACTTTGAAGTTATAAAAAGAAAGAAAAATAAGCCTTTCACCCCTGTGGATTTGGGATTCAATTATTTTTATAAAGTAGATTTGGTGTTCCACCCCCCTGATTGTAGTTTTGGCCTAATTTCCTTATTTTAGGTTAACCTACCACATCTACATTATTCTAGCTGAGCATTTCTTTGTCATCTTCTCTAAATAGTTAGGTCTATCTTTAAGTCTAATCGGTAACAGCTGCAAATTACTACCAGAATCCCATGGTTTCTTTCTGAGAAAGATATCAATAAATGATATGCCTTTTCGTAACTTTCTTCTCAATCCCTCAAGTTAAATCAAATTTGAACTGTTGTTAATATTGTTCAGATTGAATGCAGACTTGAATTACACACATTGTATGTAAATGCTTCTTTGTATTTATGCCGAGTTGGATTTCATTACATTTGATAGCGCCACGATGCCAATGTCCTACAAAGTTATTCTATGATTTCCAGATGTGGTCACTAAGGAATAATTCTGCGAAATCAAGATGAAGTCATTCAGGAGTTTTTTTGCTGAATGGTTGAACTTTATTTTAGTCAGCTTGTCATTCTTTTAAATTGTCTTGATATTTCACTCATAAATTTATTATGCTGATGATATTTTTTTCTTTTTGTCTTTTCTGCTTGTATTTGTAATTGTTTAATGGCCAAATAAAGAATAAGAATAAGATAAGATGTGCCTGAAAGAAGGGTATGCGACTCTACACCGTTTTCCATGCAGGCACACTGAATTCCTTGGTCCCCCCACCCCCAGTAATGAAAGGAAGTAAAGCAATGTTTCTGGAAAAAAGAAAAAATTACTGGTACATTTTGGATGCTAGAAATACCCCTTTAGTAACTTTTAGTATGACTACTTTAGACTAATTAATATACATTGGATTTTGATTCTTTTACCTTTCTCCGTATGGTATGTTTGATGCAATCAAATGTTAGAGACATAGTGCCTTTTGTAAACCAATTACATTGCAGAATATACTGACCATAGGTTAATATTTTGCTCTTTGGTAATTTTATGAAAGATTAATTCTTGGCCAAGGATGGGCCTTGAGTGAGTAACTCAAATTCAAATTTTGGTAACTCAACTGCCTCAACCTTTTTTTTTTACCTGTATTTATTTCAATATGTTTTAATCTACGTATAAAAACAGCTCATGGGTCTGTTACAGTTAAGTCAATAAAATATTTATTATAGGCTAATACAAAATGGCTAAGGAATCAAAAGGAACAATTGAATATAATAATGGTAACAAATGAGATTCATAAGCACAACATGCAGTCAAGTACAAGCATCACAATAGTGAAAAGCAAATAATTTAAGAGAAACTTGAGTTGTATTAAAAACACACGTATGGAATGTACACTGAGAGATAAAGTAATTTTTTGAGGCTCATACTAAAGGAATGGGCATGCTGGGCATTTCCATGGTAACCCGTACTTGTGGTGCATTCAGCACTTAACCACGTAATCTCAAATAATTATTTAAAGACTTGATGTCTTGACATTTACAAAATTTTAAAATAATTGACAGAAGTGCATTTCTGATAATCATACCTCCATTTAAAAAAAACAAAAAAACTGGCAGCACAAAGATGAATAATGTTGCATCACAAGGCATTACTGATGACGTGGTTGTGTTATATTGAAAAGATCCTAAATTTGTGCTTTGGAAAAATGCTGAAATAGATTTTTTTCTTTTTTTTCCCCACTGAAATTTCAAAGTGTGATTGTTATTTGCAAGATCAAGTTTATCCCCCAAATGACCTTTGTTTTGAGGCAGTTCTGTTTGGCAACCGTATCTCGTTCATCCTCATGTCTTATCAAAACAAAATTCAGTTTAGGCTTGACATTACAGATCACAACGTGATTCACCCCTAGAGTCTGTCATATTCCACATGGAGTGCTATGAGACTGTGCAGTCTGAGGCACCAAAAGGGTTCAAAACTATAGATTGTTACAGGTTTGTTTTCTGAAAGGTTAAACTTGTTTTAGTTGTCATCATTTACAAGTTCTCTCGTTTTTCACTCATAAATATATTATGCAGTCTGTATGATAATTGTTTTATAAGATAAGCAAAATATACTTGTCGGGTGTCTGGAAGAAGGAGGAATGCACACAAAGTATGTTTTCCTAGTAGCAAAAAGCTTTAAAAAACTACAAGATTGTAAACAGAAAACAAGGGCAAATGTAGATGTGAGTTTTAGATGAAGTTGGTGAATGGACCGACTGGCTAATTGTAATTGGTTCATTCAGTCACTGGTTTTCATTTCACTTCATTTATTCTGGTTGTGAAGCCAAGGATTCTCAGAAAAGCGAATTTAGTCACTGTACTAGCCAAGAACCTAGTCGAAGAAGACAAGGAAGGAAGTTTTGGTTTTAGATGTAGGAGGAAAAGAAATTGAAAATTATTCCAGGGAAACTTACACAGTCAGGTAGGGACTGAAAACCCAATCTCATAGAACAATAATGGTTCATTGTCTTGCTTAAAGGCAGTGGACACTATTGGTAGTTACTCAAAATAATTATCAGCATAAAACCTCACTTGGTAACAAGTAATGGGGAGAGGTTGATAGTATAAAACATTGTGAGAAACGGCTCCCTCTGAAGTGACGTAGTTTTCGAGATAGAAGTAATTTTCAACGAATTTGATTTCGAGACCTCAAGTTTAGAACTTGAGGTCTCGAAATCAACCATCTAAACTCACACAACTTCGTGTGACAAGGGTGTTTTTTCTTTCATTATTATCTTGTAACTTTGACGACCAATTGAGCTCAAATTTTCACAGGTTCGTTGTTTTATGCATATGTTGAGATACACCAAGTGAGAAGACTGGTCCTTGACAATTTCCAATAGTGTCCACTGCTTTTAAGGACACAAGTGTTGAGACCGAGACTTGAACCCACACTCTGCTGACCAGAAAACCCCAAAGCTTTAGAGGAGTCGATGCAATTGACCGCTCGGCCACAACATGCGTCAAAACGGTGAAACTATACTCCACCATATAAATTATTCAGCTAACAATCTGTCGCTATAATCAGCAAAAGAACAGCCATCAACACAAGCTTTTAAGATTTGGAGGACAGTTATTAGTAATATGCATACTAGCTGATAGGAAGACCAGGTAAAGTGTAGGTGTGTGTTGAATGATTGAATCTTTAGCTTCAAGTCATAAATCAACTAATAAGCTATACACCTCGTCATGGTTGGTTATCATAAATTTCATTCTCATTCAAAACCGCGCTTGCATAGAATTTTTAGATCAAGGGAGCCCCCTTTCTGCTTTCGAATGCAAAACGGCATCCAAGCTCCTAGTCCCGTCACTTTACCCTGAAGGGTGGATCGATACCCTAGTCTGTTTTTTCACAGGTTCAGCATATTTTTGCCTTTGAGAGTCAAGTGTAAGAGACAGGGTTACAGACTGAAAGGAATATTAGCGGACAGAGATTTAACAGATTTATGGAAGGTTGGAGGGTAGTGAGGAGGCATTTAATGAAATCACTTTTGATTCTATTTATGCCGGTGTTAAATGAAAAGCCTGTATAGAGAAGTAGAAATGGCATGGATGTATGTGGGGAATATGTGGAGACAAATAGCGGTTTGGTGCCGTAGCTTCCATTTTCTGTATTTCCTATATTGTCGCAGTGTTGCTTTTGAGTGGCAGACCATATTTTCCCTATTTTTTTTTAGCAACACCATTAGTTTATAAGGACAATTTTCACGTACAACATCCATATGTTTAGAAGGATAAGAACACTCAATATAGAGTGTTATTGTTCTTTGATTGTTTCCCCAATGATGTTGAGATTAGGGGCCTATTTCTTTTTCCCTAAATGGTGGGTATTTTGTTCACCTTAGATTATTACTGTGTTCAAATCATACCAGAAATGATCATACTGGGAATGTGTTTAGGTTTCAAAGCTTCCGATCATTTTGTTTGAAGTGTGATTGTAAGAATTGCTAATTATTCATTCATTAACCCATTAATTTTTTTAATTTTTTTATTGTCATATTGGTGAAAAACAACATGAAAACAATTTGTTGGTCATATGTAATGTAGTGTGTACAAATAGTAAGAATTCAAGCAAATACAAGATCAATAGCCGTTACTTATGTAGTTTAAAAGGCACTAACCATAAAGGTAATATCGCAGAAGATTTTGGGAAAGCACCGATAGAAAATTTAATTAAAGCCATTGGACCCTTTCGGTAAACAGTATTGTCCAAGGCCCACATTTCGTGTATCACGACTTCTATATCAAGTAACAAACCTGTGAAAATTTGGGCTTAATCGGTCATCGGAGTCGGCAGAAAATCACGGGAAAACCCACCCTTGTATCCGCGCGTTTCGCCGTGTCATGACATGTGTTTAAAATAAATCTGTAATTCTCGTTAACGAGAATTGATATTGTTTTACTGTTTTCTCAAAGAGTAAAGCATTTCATGGAATAATATTTCAAGAGAAGTATTTCACCACTACCTTCTGTAAACCCTGTAAGTTATTTGTAAATCTGTGAACCTTTTTTTTTTTTCTGTACCGAAAGGGTCCAATGGCTTAAAAACAAAACAAAAATTGAAAATAGGAACAGCCACTAAAGACCCAAGGGAAAAAATCCTTCAATTATGGGCTTTCAAGCATCCAGCTTAAAAAAAAAAAAAAATGCAATAAGTCTTCATGTGTGTTGAAAAGCCCCATTAACAAATTCCCTTTGTGACATACCCAATGTTAATAAACAAGTAATGTGTAATGTTTGATTAAATGGCCGACTGTGTTAGTCGACGAGGTGAAAGGAAAACCGTCAGTTTCGAGGCATGTTTGTGTGGATCATTGTATTCTACTTTTAAAACATCTTTCCAACCATGCATTTTATAAAAAAGGGTTACATATGCTTTTTATAGACCAACTCGTCCGATCCAAGGCAACGTGTTCCTTGAACCTTATGCTGTAAGCAGATGAGAATAGTGGATCAATGTTGAATAGCTAGACACATGTACTAAGAAAGAGAAAGATATATTTATAAATAATACATTGCCAACCTTGACAAGACCTAATTACTAGGTCACCACTTTAGGCAGGTTCTCAGTAGTCTTTCTTAAGGAGTTCTAAGTCAACAGAACTAGGTTATGGAAGCAAATCGCCCCAGTCTTAAAATAACGTTCAATGCCCCTGACAAGAATCCACCCTGTAAGCCTTTAACATAATTAGCCTAAAATTAGCCGTAATAAGCTGGAACAAATTGTGATGATCAATTAGTGTAGTGAACAGATAGTAATCACAGTGCGTGATGAGTCCAGATTCTTACTGCTATCCCAGCAGGCTATATTCAGTCTCTTATACAGTCATCAATCATTTATTATTAAAGATGCTGTGTCAAATTTTTTGCCGATTTGACCCGAGATGGGGGTCGAGAAAGTTACAAGCTTTCATTTGAGCCATTGCTCGAAAAAGTCCACCAATTATTAGTAGCAGTGAAATAAAGTGCTCAAAATTAGTTTTTGTCGGGATCCTGACAATATATCACGTGACCAATTCTTATGTGTTTTATAAGAAACGTTTTAAATTTTTGTCATGGTTCCTGACCATTAAAATGAAAAAGTTAAACTTGTTTATGTTAGAGCGGGTGATACTCTTTGGAATACCATTCACTCAAAAAAAATATTTTTTAATGTTTGGGTCAAAAAATCTGACATAGCATCTTGAAAGCCACTATACACTTTCAGTAAACAGTATTGTCCAAGTCCCATGTATCACAACTTAAAAATTATTATTATTATTATATTATTATTTATTCAAAATAACAACCTGTAAAAATTTAGGCTCAATCGGTCATCGGAGTCGGGAGAAAATAACAAGAAAACCCACTCTTGTTTCCGCGCGTTTCGCCATGTCATGACATGGGTTTATAATAAATCCGTAATTCTCGCTATCGAGAATTGATATTGTTTTAATGTTTTCTCAAAAAGTAAAGCATTTCATGGAACAATATTTCAAGAGAAGTGTTTCACCATTACCTTCTGTAAACTCTGTAAATTATTTGTAAATCTGTGACTTTTTTTTTTTTTTTTCTGTACCGAAAGTGTATAATGGCTTTAAACATAGAAAGGCACTGGACAGTATTTGGTAATTACTCAAAAATATATATTAGCATACAAACTTACTTGTAATGCGCTAAGGAGAGCTCTTGATAGTATAAAACATTTTGATAAGCGACCTTGCTCTATGGGTATATACAATATACATTTTGGAATAGACTTGCACGTCTAAAACACATGTCTAGAACTCAAACTACGACTATATTTTTCTTCGAAATTGACCTTACTTTTTAAATTTTACTCAAACAAAAACCTTAAAAATACAAAATTCCCAAAGCAATTTTTTTTGAAGAAATAATTTGCTAAATTTAACATTGAATTGAAAAATCAAACTTGGGACTTAATTGCGTTTTTTTTTAGAAACCCCATTTGCCAACCACTCCTAAATTTGTGCTACTAATGCATGGGTTTACATGTATTTATAGCATTATATTGAGGAGTTTATACAAGGCTTTTCTAGTTAATTTTTATAGATTGTAAAAAAAACTTATTTTCACTTGGCAAATATAAATTCTACAAAATATGTAGGCGAAAGCTAAAATCAAAATTCACCAAGATTTATTTTGATAACAACTTGAACTTTCATGAAGATCATTTAAAGGTCAGGTGATGTACATATAGCTGCCAAGTGCCAATAGATGCAAAATTCTGTCCAATTTATTTGGCTTATAGGACTCTGTCAGGCTTGAATGTAATTTACTCCCAAAATGAATCCAACACATTGAGAGCTTCATCACAAAAGTTCACTGTCCTTTAGCTAACAATCTTACCAATTATAAGCCAGCCCCCCCCCCCAGAAGGAGGCTTGATCATGAATGAATAAGTATTAAGTATCAAGAAAGTGATCTTTGCCTCTTTTTCACTTTTAAGTTGAAGCGGAAAAATGAACAGACTGAATTTAAGTTGATCCATCACTACCATCAAACAGAGAGAGACAAAACGATGTCTGGTTATATTATGTTCATGTTTCATTGAATGGATTCTAATTGATGGTTTGGGAATACTAGGTGCGTGTACTCCACACTGTAGGTTTTCTTTTTGAATTCAAGAAAGAAATACAGCGGGTCGATAATGATACTCTTAATGAAGGTGTTGTACAGAACTGCCAGCCATAGCTGTAGTGCTGATATAATTGATTGTACCTCTAACAAGTTTCCATCAATCAAGATATTGAGGCTGGGTGGATGGGAGTTATTGTTGCTCGATGAAGCAGATGTTTCTTTCAGATGAATAATGCAATATTCTCCAGCTGCCGATTTGGGAAATTGTAACAATTTATGTGTACTATTGTTAAAGAGTATACTAGTATTGAGCATATACAATAATTCACCGAATTAGTGGTATTGAAAAAAAAGGGTGGAATATTTAATGAGAAAAAAGAGAGGAGAAAAAGTGGAATATTTAATAGCACAAAGCAGTTGCAAGTACGTTTAATCCTAGTAATGCTACAGCTGCTGACTATGGGGAATGGTGTGGTATTGTTAAGAAATACTAGTATTTAGCATATAAAAACAACAATTAACTGAATGTATTGAAAAAAGTAGAATATTTAATAGCACCAAGCAGTTACATGTACATGTGAAAGTCTAAAATGTTTTAGTAGTTTCAAAAGAAGACATTGACATTCATTCTTCTTGGAGAATCATTCTGTGTACCATCATCCATGTACTTTAATGAAAAATGAGGCAATTAGTTCATTATTAAAATACGAAGCATAAATTACTCTAAACTTTCTCTTGATGTAGCCTTATTAAAATGAGGCAAAAGGAACACTAAAAGTATATAGAAATGGTTGGTAAGAAGAAGAGGTTGTTCAATCATGACCCTAGGAGCATTGGTTTAAACTGAAGGTGGACGCTTGGTTATCACTCTTAAAATTAATGACAATAAACAGTTTTGGTTAGAAACCTACATCAGCTTTCCATAGTATAAAGCATTTGGAGAAACATTTCACTTCGAACTGGTGCAGTTGTAAAAAATATATCCGTTGTTATGGCCCCCAATTTGAATCTGAGAAATGTTACTACGGTAAGATTGTGTATCCCTTTTTAGGGATTATTCTTCCTGCTTGGACTATTCACTCTCGATTGTCTGCGACTTCTCAAAATATATGACCACCAAACTTGGACAGGTTAGTTTTTTTTGTATTTATCTACATTCATATAGGTTTTTAAAAACCATCAAAAGCCAAAGGTATACTTTGCCTTTAAAGGGTCTATGTAACTTTTGTAGGACAAAATACACAATGTCCACAGATTTACACTAAACTTACACAGTTTGAAGATAATGATAGTAGAAAGCTTCCCTGAAAATACTACGTGCTGAGGTGCTGTAGTTTTGGGGAAATGAGTAAAACAATGTCATGAAAATAATTTTCGTCTTGTGAGACGAAAATTATTTTAATCATTTACAAACAAATTTTCATGACATTGTTTTACTCATTTCTCAAAAACTACAGCACCTCAGTAAGTAAGATTTGAAGGGAAGCTTTCCACTATCATTATCTTCAAACCCTGTAAGTTTAATGTAAATCTATGGACATTTTGAAAAGGTATCCAAATCCTTGAATGCAAATGAATCCAAGAGACTCTGGTATGCATGTTCTGTTGATAAATGATGTTATCCACCACAAGCAATGTATTACCTCACCCTAGCCTAGCATAAAAAACTCACTCTTGCTTCATGTGAAATGAGACATGTTACTCCTTCGTCTGTTTACCCTGATATCAAGAAGGAGACTTCATCCATAATAATGTATGTGCTTTCTCCTTCTATGATGTATTCACTAAAAGTGTTATGTATCGTCACACTCCAGAATGATGAATAAGTGTTAGGGTTCGTTTCTCGCTGTTGAGTGGTAAAGCTTAAAGGAGATACCATCTTTACAGACGAATGCTGAAAAATGCTTCTTGAACCGAAGGGCATGTGCTTATAGCAAACTCAAAGTACATATCCTCCCTACTGTTAAAAAAAAATCCTTTTTATATTTAAAAAGTGTTGTGTATAGGAGAGAATAACTTCAGATCTTCTTGCCTACATTATCACTATATTTGACATAATCAGCCAAATGTTACAACTCGGGAAGGGCTACACTTAAAGCAATCGCACAACATCGGTAAACAGTATTGTCCAAAGGCCCACACTTTGTGTATCACAATTTATATATAAAATAACAAACATGTATAAATTTAGGCTCAATCGGTCATCAGAGTCGGGGAAAAAAAACAAACACCCTTGTTTCCGCACGTTTCACTGTGTCATGACATGTGTTTAAAATAAATCTGATATTCTCGATATCGAGAATTGATAATTGTTTTAATGTTTTCTCAAAAAGTAAAGCATTTCATGGAATAATATTTTAATGGAAGTCTTCTGTTACGAAAGTGTCCAATGGCTTTAAATGATTAAATTTTCCTTCAATACATGTAGCAGAGTTTCTTGGAATCATGAAAGGAATGATATTGATGCATTGGCACTACAACCTTAGGTGCTGAACATTCTGACGCTCAGGTTTTTCATTCAGTGGTCATGAAGCGCATAGAGTGCACCATGTCTTAATATCAAAATCGAATAAATGAGGGTCATTGGGAAGAAATTTCAATGGTTATGTATATACATACATGAAGCACTGGACGTAGCTACATGTACTGCATGGTGGTTTACCTTCACACACATTTCCCACATTAATTTTGAATACAATGTCGCAATAAGCAGTTCTAAATGTGTTTACATGTCTGTAGTGCTGAAGACAATAACCAAATAAATATTGAAATGTTTTTGATGTATCGTCAAGAATATGTAGGTTGGGTTTTTAAGTGTCAAGTAGTCTGAGTTAAACTACCCTAGTTCAAATTACTGAAGTCTGAGTTTAGGATAATAATCAAATAATTATTGAAGCTATGTTTTTGATGTATTGTCAAGAATATGTAAATCTGTTTTTTTTTATGTAAATCTGTGTCAAGAAGACTGAGTTGTAATACCCTTGTTCAAGTCAAGTAATTCTTAGTTGTGGTAGCCTCGTCTAAGACAAGTACTAGTCCGACACTTTACTGATGTAACTCACAAGTTGCATCTCCTTGAGGTGATCCCCTGGCTGCCGCTTCCCAGGTTGTATCGTAAACTGGGGTGTGATCCCAGTGGTTTCACGGCAGTTTACGGCTGTATGGCTTCTAACTGGCACCCCGAACAAAGACATTGACAAAATATAGAGCCACTGCATGTTGGTTCAAATCCCGCTCTGGTAAATTTTTCTTTGCTCAACTCCAATCATTAAAAATGATTCCCTTGTGGTTTATTTTTTTGATGAGTTGAATTTGTGTGACATGCTCTAGTCATAGTCCCAGAATTGTTTCTCACTCGGGATGTATGTCGCATTGTGAGAAATTTATTGAAAATCAATAATGTAAAATTATATAATTTATTTATTTTTCTATTTGTCAACAATAAAGCTTTTAAAAAAACCTTCTAAATTTGTCGGTTAATTGAAAACAGGAGATTTTTAATTACTTTACTCTTCCAGATTTATTTTCTCATGAATTGTCTGCATGTTAGTGTGCCCTGATTAAGCAGCAGAATAAATCACATGTAAATACTCAACAGGCTTTACTATTACATGTTGAAACATGATGACTGTGTAATAGAGGAAGGTTTTTTGGCCCCTAAGAAGTCTGTATTAATCATCAGTTAATTACATACACCTAACAGAACCCAACAACCACAGCCAATTGTATTGCAATATAAAAATCTAGTAAACATGGCAACCTTGAAGTGCATTAGGGTGGAAACCTGACTTTCATTGATGCGTTGTCATGGCAATGCCTCTCGATCTGTTCTCATTTTTAGCCTTGTCCTTAAGATGGAAGCTTCATCAGCGTAATGGTTTGATTTGGAATAATAAGTGATGATGATGTGAAAATGCTGATATTCATTTTGTCCACTTGACGGTCAATTTCATCAGAAATACTTGGTTTCAACGGTGTGGAAATCTGTTTTTAGATATTAAGGAACAAAAATTTGGTAGATTTTTTAATTGTGTGTTAGTTTTAAAACTGATATTAAATACAATCAATCTGTGAACATTTTCATCAGAAATAATTTGTTAAGAAAATGGGGATTTTGTATACAAATAAATTTAAGAACTTTGGAAATTTTTGAAACCAAATAAAACAATTGTGCTTTAAATGCTTGTGTCTTTGGTAAAGAGGAAAAGGCTATAATAGAAAAACAAACTGTACTGTAGTCCAAAGAATAAACAAGTCATAAATAAAATTGAGCACTGAACAAGATTTGAATGACAGTTTATTTTTTTTAAACCACAAAGTAAGGGCATTGTCTGGCTGTTTCATTTCCTTTAATAGTCCTCTTAATTTCGGCCTTCTTCCAGAGTCCTACACAATGTTATTGTTTATTTCTCATGAGATCGGTCTCAATGTTCTTACATGTGGCTTATAATAAATCCCATCTTCATCCGACCTAGACAGGGAAGGCTCGAGCATGCAAATATTCCCTCGTTACCGACAGGAAAATAGCGTTCTGTTATTCCCCCCAGATGTAAATACCTTAAAGGTTCTATTTGCAGAACACAGACCAGATCAATTCCATTCTCTACTAATGTGGATTTTTCATCTCTATTGTAAAGAAAAAGAAAATGCCAGAAACTGAATAAACAAAAGTATGGGAAATCCAATCCAGGCGTGACACCTTTATACAGTGTTTATTGGTAAGAGCGTGTTGTGTTTCATTGGATGGTTCGTTGTCAGTATAGCATGGAACTTTGCCCATGGACCCATCCAATGTTTGTTTAGGTACTTATTATTCTATTAGGGACCAGACTCAATTGGTTTCTCTGTGTAGTGTTGCACTTGAGATGCCTTTGTGGCTAAACACAAAAAGTCAGCGTTGTTGTTTTCTTCCGAGATTAAAGGCACTGAACACATTTGATAGTTTTCAAAGTCCAGTATTCTCACTTGGCGTGTTTAAACATGCATAAAATCTGTGAAAATTTTTGCTCAATTGGTCGTCAAAGTTGCCCAAGTAAATAATGAAAGAAAAAACACTCTCGTTTCACAAATTTGTGTGCTTCAAGAAGCCTGAATAAGGCGTCAGGTCTTTCTCAGTTTTAAAGATTTATGTGATAAATTACCTCTTTCTCAGTCACTACGAATCCTCAGAGAGAGTCTCTTCTCACAATTTTTTTATACTGTCAACTTGCTTGTTACCAAGTAAGTTTTTATGCTAATATATAGTTTGTTAGTAGTTAAAACCAGATGTGTCCAGTGCCTTTAAACATAAAGATAAGGATGGCACACAATCCTGGGTTAAATTTAAAGATGTATGGTTCGAATGTGAGTGTAATCTCTATCCAAGGACGATTTTCTCTCAGTAATGCACATTTATAAATGTCGAATTTATCAAAGAAATTCACCATTATGAAAAATTAATATTGTTGTTGTGGAAGCGGTAGTAGTAATGCATAATAATGCCAAACATGTTTACGGTAAGTCCAAACTCTATCCCGAATGTCAAATGAAATGTAGTTCAAGTTAAAGAACGCATATATTTTTCTGTCTAAAAAAAGTGAAGGACCACAAAAATCACTGCTGCTTTGTTTCAATTGCTGCAACTGTAAGCCCTTTTAGAATTAGTAAATGGTTGTGTCAACTTTTCTCCTATGTATTAAAACACTTTTAGAAGCAATTCTTTTCTAAGAAATGAGTTTTTAATAGAAAGCGGGTTCAAAACAGTTTCAGTCTGAGAAATGATTCATGCACAAAACATTTGTCAGATTGTGTAATCTAATCACAGGTTATTCTTCTTGTGCAGACATAATCGTCTCAGATTTCCGGCGACGGTACCCCAAAAGTGCTTCCTTTTGAAATGAAATTTTCACAGGTTTAACCGTTGTATTTTTGGTAAATATCTTTATTTTATACGGGATTAATGGAACTGTTCCCGAAGCCAGAAGGTATACTTTGCCTTTAAAAAGCCCCCCCCCCCCCCTGTCTATAAAGACAATTTTACTCTTGTGTCAGTATTAAAGGGAAGGTACATGTTTGGTAATTACTCAAAAGAAATATTATCATAACAATTTCCAAATGGTTACGAGTAATGGAGAGCTGTTGATGGTATAAAATATTGTGAGAAACGGCTCCCTCTGAAGTAGCGTAGATTTTGAAAAAGAGGTAATTTCTCACTCAAATAGTCTTTTATTCCTATCTGAAAGCACACAAATTTGTTCAACAAGGGTGTTTTTTATTTCATAATTTTCTCGGAACTTCAATGACCAATTGAGCCCAAATTTTAACAGGCTTGTTATATTATGCTTATGAACATCAAGTGAGAAGACTGATATTTGACAATTACCGAGCGTGTGCCTTCCCTTTAACGTATAAAACATTGTAGTCAGAGTTAGTCTTTATGGATGGTTGGTTTCAAATTTCAAGTTGACTAATTTTTCGTTAGAATGCAGGGAAGGTGTAGTGTACTTTTATTGGCATACTGGTTGGTACAGATCATGCATGATGTGATGTTTCATGTAGCAATGACAGCTTTGCAGGTGGCAGATTAATATTTATTAATTTCTGGTACACCATGTATTTTGTTTTTAAATCAGTATAAGTAGTTGTTCAGAGTTTCATTGTTTTTTTCTCGCTGTTTTGACTGAGGGGGGTTTGGAGCTGTCGTCAAGAATATAACTTCCACACTTGGGCCCAAATAAACAGTGCTGCATAATCAGACAATATTGTTTAAAACAATCTTACTTGACAGAAATGAGCATAATACAGTCACACATTTTTTGACCTACATACAAGGCGGCAATTTACTTCATTCACCACAGAGAGTAAGTGGATGTTTTCAATAATTCCAAGGCTGACTACTGATGGAGCAATGTCTGCAAGGCGCCTTCATTTTTATACATATTAATCTTGATTGCAATAGGTGAATGTTTGTCATTTGGTTTTAATCTTAGTACTCCTCACTAATGATGGCTTATTCTTTTGGCAAGACCTCAAAGTCGAGAGGATAGGAAAAAACACTAGTGTGTTACTGCTGAAAGCTTTGTCGGTCAACGCCCAGCTTCTGGTCAGTTTCTTGGCTAAGTTGCATCAACCGCAAAGCATCAGTCACTTTGAAAAAGCTGGATGTTGATTAGCGAAACTGTTTGCAGTAAAATGTAGTATTTTCTGATCCTGTTGACTTTGCAGTCGTGTACAAAGAGGAAAAAATCACATAGTTATTATAAGATGAACCTGATGAGCCTCTGAACCGTCTCTTCATGTTATAAATAAGCAATGACAGGGCTTCATGAATGTCGGAAGAAAATTCACAAGACCTTAGTGCTTGTAGCTCAAAAAGTTGACTGGACCAATTTTTTTCATTTGAGACGAGAATAAAAATGAGAAAAGCTTCCTGAAACAGTTTAACATGCACTTAACTTTTCATATTCGAACAAGCAGTAAGACGTTTAGAAAAGATTGATATCATTATCTCTGAAATGGCTTTACTTCATTACTCAATAGAATTGAAAGTAATTTATCAAGACTTGAAATTTATGAAGCAGTCAGTAACAAGCAGTCAGTAACAAGCAGTCAGTAACAAGCAGTCAGTAACAAGCAGTCAGTAACAAGCAGTCAGTAACAAGCAGTCAGTAACAAGCAGTCAGTAACAAGCAGTCAGTAACAAGCAGTCAGTAACAAGCAGTCAGTATCCATGGTTTATATGGACTGCTGACCTTACTTGGGGTTGAGTCAAGTTCTTTGCTCTTTGCTATGTCGTCAGGAGTGATTAGAGGGATTTATTTGTCAACATGTAGTAGAGACAAGTTGGTCTTTAATCTAGACATATATTAAAGGAACACGTTGCCTTGGATCGGTCGAGTTGGTCTTTGAAAAGCGTTTGTAACCGTTTGTTATAAAATGCATATGTGTAGAAAGATGTTGCAAAAGTATAATACAATGATCCACACAAACATGCCTCGAAATTGCACGGTTTTCCTTTTACTTCGCCAACTAACACGGTCGGCCATTTATGGGGAGTCAAATTTTTGACTCCCCATAAATGGCCGACCGTGTTAGTTCGCAAAGAAAAGGGAAAACCAAGCCATTTCGAGGCATATTCGTGTTTAAAACCATATGCATTTTATAACAAACGGGTTACAAACTCTTTTTATAGACCAACTTGTCCGATCCAAGGCAACGTGTTCCTTTAATCACTAAGTGCTTTCTGTTAAGCCATTTTTCACACAGTCTTCCTGATCAGAGAAGCTTGGCTTGGATTTAGAGTGAGTAATAGGGGAAAGGGTTCCTGAAATAAACTTATGTTAAGCAAACAATATTGGTACAGATAGTTTAATAACACACATCAAATGGTACAGATAGTTTAATTTAAACACACATCACACACTAAGGAGAACAATCAATTGAACAAAGTGATTTTCTTGGTAACTCAAAATTGTTTAGACAAAAAGATATGTATTTATAACTTAAAGACACTGGACACTACTGGTAATTGTCAAAGACTAGTCTTCACAGTTGGTGTATCTCAACATAAATGCATAATATAACATACCTGTGAAAATTTGGGCCCAATCGGTTGTCAAAGTTGCGAGATATCAATGAAAGAAAAAAAATCACCCTTGTCGCACCATGGTCACACGAAGTTGTGTGCTTTCAGATGCTTGATTTCGAGACCTCAAATTCTAAATCTGAGGTCTCGAAATCAAATTCGTGGAAAATTACTTCTGTCTCGAAAACTACGTCACTTCAGAGGGAGCTGTTTCTCACATTGTTTTATACTATCAGCCTCTCCCCATCAAGCATCAAAAAGCACACAACTTCGTATGACAAGGGTGTTTTTTTCTTTCATTATCTTGCAAATTCGACGACCGATTGAGCTCAAATTTTCACAGGTTTGTTATTTTATGCATATGTTGAGATACACCAACTGTGAAGACTAATCTTTGACAATTACCAATAGTGTCCACTGTCTTTAAATCTAATTTCCAATTCGTTTGCTGTTGGAAACATGGTAAAAATTGTGTAGCCTGAAGAAAGGTCTATAAAAGCCTAGACAATGTGTACAAGTATGTACATGTAGGTCAGACCTTGTACTTGATGAAATCGTTCAACTTTTTTCCTCAAGGACCATTTATCATGCCTGATTCAGATGCATGTGAATCTCATGATGGTTCAATAATCAACACTTTTCCTTTTACTCCACTTGGAGTACATGTGTAATAGGAAGTCATTGTTGATAAGTGACAACTTGTCAGAGAGAATTATATCTCTGGATTGCAGGTACCATTCCCATTCAGTACTGGACATAAAGTCAATTGGTTAAGCGCCTTACTCCCAATCAGGGTAATTACTAACATTGACCCCCATCCCTGCATAGATATTTGCACTTGTCATCTTGCAAGTAGCAAATAGGCAGCTCATGTTCACCTGTAGAAATCTTACATTATTTTAATCTTAAACAGGTACTTGAGCGAAAGCGCGTTATAAAACAGGAATACTATTTAAACTTATTAACAATATGTTTGTTTATTTTGTAATGTACTTTATTGGAGAAAAGCCATGTTTTTTTCTTGTTTTTTTTTCCATAGTTATTTTTTTCTCCATTTCTATTTTCAAAGAATTTTAATCTTTTAGCAATGCTTGTAAATCACAAGTGAATGTATTAGTTGCAAAACAAAATACTGGTTCACAAGTGTAGTATTAGAGGAATTTGTATTTTAAACAAAATGAGCTCACTCTAAATTAAAAGCCATTTGGGTTTCAAGAGGTATATAATTTGAGTCACATTCATAGATCGCGACTGAGGAAAAACATTAACTTTTGCAGAACTTTAACTAGTGCTGAGTGTTTTGCATTATACAAATCTTTATCAGTATAAAAATAAAGTATTTTCAAATGTTATTCACAGTTTAATCCGTGCATTTCTCAGACTGTGTTATGAAAGCATGTCTTCAGTAGATACAAGACTACTTACTCTTTTTAAAACCACCAGATGGAACTTCATTTTCAAGATGAGTGGCTTGTCATGTGACAGAATCAAAGCTAATCCACACATGTGTCTTAAGCCTTAAGTAAAGTCATCCTGTCATGATTTATGTAATGTTATTGGTGTACCATCTTCGGCGTATCAGTCACGCATCTTTGCGCATAGTGTGTTGGCTCATGAACCAGTAGTGAACTGAAGCGCGACTGCAAAGAGTCCTGTCCCTCCAGCCCCCATTGTATGGATTACCCTGTCCTTAAAAACAAGATTTTTATTCATTAATAGATTGCTATTCATTAATAAATGAAACATTGAATAAAGAGTGGGACAGACATATCAAGCTAATAACAGTTATCTTTAACATTTCAGATACACAATAATAAATTTAATATGTTAATTTTGCATCAGAAATAAAGGGTGTAGTTTTGTTTTTTTATCATGACATTGATGTAGACAAGCACTGTGTACTTAGTACTTTCCCAAATTCTGTGAAAAAATGTCACAGGCAAATCTTTCGAGTGGGGGTGGGATTCAAACCCACGACATTTGCATTGCTAGAGCAGATGTCTACCACTAGAACACAGAGCTAGCCCGATGGTTGTGTTATCAAGCAGTTCTTGAAATACAAGGTAAACTGTCAATGTGGACTTGAAAGTGGGTTTTGCTTTCCTTGAAGATTATGTACAAAAAAACATTAAGAGAACTATTTCTTATGGTGATTGACAAACTCACTTACAAATCAGGTATCAAATTATTATTTGGGAAGTAATCAATAGCAGTTTTGTTCTGTTTGAACCATTTCTATGTATTACAGTCTTTAATTTTTGAAATCTCACTTGCCTCTTTTTGCATATGGAGCGGGTAAGGTGTTTTTTTTCTTCATAGAGAGTAGAGTTAAAATAGGCGTGAAGGAAGCCATTCATAACCAACACGTTATTTGTCTTTGGACTGTGGACTTTGAGCTGATAGTAATGAAGACTTTACTTTGAGCAAAGTGGCTTCAGTATGCTATCTGTAATCTTGAGGGTTCATGGTGAGGGTAGATTTGGAAAAAAGAATGAATAAGATAATGACCTGTCACAGGCATGGGACCTCATGCATCATCAGTGTCAACCTCATTCCCAGTGGTGTATGATCTCGCTACGCTATACCCCATGCCTTGTCGGTATCAACCTCATTCCCTGCATGGTGTATGATCTCGCTCTGCCACTCCCCATCGCAATCATAACACCTTGAAGTGCGACTTTGAAATATCCAAATATATATAAAAAAAATTACAGACCCCCCACCCCCCTCCCCGAAAAAAGCATCAGGACATAGAGCACCTTCAGCCGATTTCACGAAACGCTAGGAATAATCCTATCTCGAGTCAGGACGAGTAACTTCGGATATGGAATTTAATTCTTCCTAAGTCCTAGGATAAATCCTAAGTTTGGAAGAGTTTGGTGAAATCTACGCAGGTTCCTTGTCATTCTTCTTGATTTTGTGACATGTCTGACCAAAGTAGATTGGGGTGACCATGTAAAAACATGACTCATTTGAAAAGGATTGCGTCAAATATTTGCATTTCACATACACAAGCACCAAATAAGTGCCAAGTGCCTGAAAGTTTTTGACATTGGTGGTTGCAGAGCAGCTCACTGATTTTAAAGTTCATAGTGCTAATTTTCCAAGGAGCTGTTTCCATCTGAAAGCTCACTGATTGTAAAGTTCATACCAGTACCAATCCTTCAAGAAATATTTCCATTTGAAAGCTAATAAAACAGTTTATAACATTACCAATATTAATTTTGGTTTTTACCTACCAACTAGACTAACGAGAATGCCTGGTAACTAGAGGCAGCGGGTACCGCAACAATAAAATAGTACCAATCTACTAAAGAAATATATTCGTCTGAAAGCTCACTCTGACAAAGTTCATACCAGTATCCTCCAGAGAACCATTTCCATCTTGAGTCGCACCAATACCAATCCTCCAGAGAGAAATTGATGTCACAATTACTGTGAATTACTATTCTCAATTCAAGGAAATGTCATTTGAAGACCTATAAAACCACCATTGAAAATATTGAGCGGACAGTCAACCCAATATGAATGCACAAACAATGGATGACAAAACATAAAAAAACAAAATCAGCGTTTTTATTTAAAACATGGCCACTGAATTTCTTTGTTGGAATTTTCACTGGTTGTTTGTACATTGTTTTTATTAGCATTACTCTTTCCCCAAAAATAGTCTACTTTCTCTTTAAAGGGAAGGTACACGTTTGGTAATTACTCAAAACAAATATTGACTTAAAAACTGATTGGTAACTAGCAATGGAGTGCTGTTGATAATATAAAACTATGTGAGAAACGGCTCCCTCTGAAGTACAGATTTTTTGAAAAAGAGGTAATTTCTCACTAAAATATTAAAAGACTTCTAGCTAGAAGTCTTTTATTCCTATCGAAAAGCACACAAATTCGTCCATAAGGGTGTTTTTTCTTTCATCATTTTCTCCCAACTTCAAAACCAATTGAGCTCAAATTTACACAGGTTTGTTATTTTATGCATATATTGAGATACACCAAGTGAGAAGACTGGTCTTTGATAATTACCAATAGTGTACCTTCCCTTTAAAGGCAAAGTATACCTTTGGTTTTAGAACCGCTTTATTTCCTTTAATACAATTTATATGTATATATGATACAATACAAAATAAGAATCTTTGAAAATTTCAGTTCAAAAGGTGATAGCGTTTTAAAAATGTCATCGAAAAATCTGGAGCGGTTATGTCAAGGCAGGAAGACTAATCCGTAATTGAAAACATACAACATGACAAACTTTCAAATGGATTAAGAAATGACTCAACCAGACTTGCTACAATAAAAACAGGTTTCTTAATCAGGAATTTAATTTGGACCGAAACTTGAATCTCATTTCTCGGAAGTAATTTTTAAAATAGACTGTTTCGCTTTACAAACTGTACAGCATATGCAATGTAGAGGATAAAATGTTCTTTGAAGCTCAACTGCTGACTAAGTGAATGCACGTGCCCATTATCATTACCTCATGAGCAGCTGTTTTCGTAATGATTGCCTCGGACAAATGCATCTGGAACTATGAATTACCAGCAGATTTAGATTTATAGATGTGTGTTTGATGAAGAAGAGAGGATGTTCTTGTGGTGTTTGTCTCATCATTTTGAGATTTGATGTTCAAACTTATAACTGGGATGCAGTCAGTCCTGGATGCAGTCAGTCCTGGATGCAGTCAGTCCTGGATGCAGCGTCTCTAGATGTAATGAAGTCAGTTGTGACCTCATTTAGAGACGTAAAGAAGTGAGCTGTGGAACATTTTTGAGAGTGATTGAGTCTAACAGAAACGTCAATGGTAAAAGCTGAATAGCCTAGGTGATGTGAAGATGTGGTTAATATAATTTGAAAGACATTGAGTGTCATGTTTTAAGTCGGTGAGTTATTAAGAATTGCCAGGCCACATTATCAATCTTACCGTCAAATGTTACATATAGGTTGTAGAAAAGATGAAATGCAAAAAAAAATGTCCACAAGTTGCTCTCAACATACATAGTTGTCTATAAATTGTTTTTTGATTACGCTGTTTTAGTTTTCACAGAGCGGTGAAAAAAGGAAACCCATTCTCAGGATCTCATTACATGTTTCTCCAATTCACCATTTCAATCAGCATTAGTAGGTGCAGGTCGAGTGGGGCGAGGGATGCTGTACTTTTCCATTTGTAAATGTTAATCCTGCGCCATCACGTATTGTGTCGCTACAGACCTAAGATAATATGGAAGTAACAGTTCCATGTCCAGCCTCATTTATCAGCTTCATGATCAGATCACGTCTCAATGTCATTTATTGTCCTCTCTCTCACCTCTGATTTGCAGGAGTAGCAATGCTTCTACATCAATGATATCACTACACACACCACACCCAGTAAGAAGCACACGATGCATGGTGAAGCACCCGAGGCGACATTAACCATGCCGGACTGTGACGAGTCTAATAGTTCTCGGTCCACGGCACCGTTGTCCGTGGCGCGAATGTCTCGCAGCTCCCGGAGTTCCAGTTCCCCGGAGTTGCGCTACACCTCCCTGGAGCCCTCTCTGTCGACCCCGGTCCCCGCTGATCATTCTCATCTGGACAGCATCCAGTCCGATCTCCAACGAATGCCCAACCCAGCCACGCCGGTTCGGAAAGTATCCAATGTGCCAAGTAAGCCCAAGTATGACCTACAGTGTTGTACCCTGCCGGTGTGCCTCGTTACATTACAGCTGTTGTTAGGCTTTACCATCATGGTCTTTGGAGTTACAATGCACTTGATGACGCCATCCATCAAGACCAGGGATGCCCCGTACTGGGCAGGTATTGTGGTAAGTCAAAAAACATAAAAATAATAGGTTTCAGGGCTGGAACTTTTAACTGGACCAGTGACCGGAGGCTAGTGGTTTCAGTGTAGGGCCATCATTGTCTAATAAAAAAGATGTTCAAACGTTGAGTCCGAGTCTCACAAATATTTTTAAATTATGCAGAGTATGAAGGGATTTACGTCTTAAACTCTTTTCAACATTTTCAGCAATTGCTTAATTTTTGACACTACAAGGGCTTTCACAAAAAACGAACGATTCTCTTCCTTTAGCTCACACTAAAGACACCTGGAGAAAAGATCATAAAAGCCAAAGACCTTTTATTCGCTCTTGTCCTTGTCCTTTATCAGACATCATCTTGTTAATCTTGATTGTTTCCAATATTCAACGTGTCCTTGAGTTTCTTCATATTATAGCAGTCTTTGACTGCTGCTGAGTACTCTTAGATGTTCCAACCCCGTGCAAACACAGAGTACTCGTGCAGAAGCAATCATAGATCAAAGTGGAAGTCATTATCATATATTTGCATGAACTGTCAAGCTAAGAATTAGCCCTATATAGGACTCTTTCTCTGTACACAGGAACAGAGTCCTAACTATTGAGGCCCGTTTCTGGGGCGGAAAAATTTCACAGCTTCATAACAGAGTACTCATGCAGAAGCAATCATAAACCGAAGAGGAAGTCATTATCATATATTTGCATGAACTGTCAAGCTAAGAATTAGCCCTATATAGGACTCTTTCTCTGTACACAGGAACAGAGTCCTAACTATTGAGGCCCGTTTCTGGGGCGGAAAAATTTCACAGCTTCATAACAGAGTACTCATGCAGAAGCAATCATAAACCGAAGAGGAAGTCATTATCATATATTTGCATAAACTGTCAAGCTAAGAATCTACATTCTCCTGACGATGAGTAGAGCAGGCTAGTCGAAACGTTGAGACCAATTAAGAGTTCACTCCTTGTGGCAATGAAGTTAAATAACGAAAAGTCCCCTCAATCCACTAAGCAGGAGTAGTAGTCCAGGCTGGATTTTCTACCTTCCGGCCTGCTAGTAGTTAATAAACAGCTCTCTTCAGATGTCTCTGGAAATCAGAAAATCTACTCAGGTCTCCCAAGTTCCAAGAAAAAGCAAGACATGTTCTTAAAAGAACACACAATCTACGCAACAAAGTACACATCCATTAACAGCAAACCAATAATATACATTGATACCTCACCATGCATGCCAGTGCGAGGATGCAGTAATATGGAACAAGATAATACTAAGAATCATGGTCATCATACAGAAGCTGTGTAGAGTGCTCCCGCAAGATTAAATTTACATGCTACAATTCTTTAGTTGTATTGATAGAACAATAACTTGGATCTATGCAACAGGAGCAAACGAGGATAAATTGATTTCTTAATCTTAACTGATTGAAAAGTCAAGATTGTCCATGTTCTCGTTTTCAAAGTAATTTACTTTCTATACTTAGTAGAATTGTAGTCTTTTCTACAAAACTTCATACTATCATGCAGGGCAGTTTCTATTTAAAGTAGTCAGTGTTTGTAGTTGAAACCATCAGTGAAAACAATGTCTAGCTTACTATAAGGTGCACAAATATACTTTGTATAACACCACCAGAATGGATTTACTTTTTTAATATGAGCTACAAAAAGTGGTTAATTTTAAAGCCATTATACACTTTCGGTACAGAACAAAAATAAAAGTTCACAGATTTACAAATAATTTACAGGGTTTACAGAAGGTAATGGTGAAACACTTCTCTTGAAATATTATTCCATGAAATGCTTTACTTTTTGAGAAAACATTAAAACAATAATATTATCAATTCTCGATATTGAGAATTACCAATTTATTTTAAACACATGTCATGACACAGCAAACTTGCGGAAACCAAGGGTGGGTTTTCTCTTTATTTTCTCTCGACTCCGATGATCGATTGAGCCTAAATTTTCACAGGTTTGTTATTTTATATATAAGTTATGATACACGAAGTGTGGGACTTGGACAATACTGTTTACCGAAAGTGTCCAATGACTTTAAAAGTGAAAATGTTTGAACATTTTGTTCTTGATTTGGGTACAGACCACAGGACTTACAATTACAAGCTTGTGGGTTTAAACCCCCAAGCTAACATCTGATTTCACAATGGCTTCAATAAGTATTGTCGTCTTGTTTATGAATCACAATTTCTTGAGTTTGTGCAATTCATAATCATAAACATTAAACCAATTTTTGTATGAGAGAGATTTGCTGATGTTGGCAGCTTAGTGTTTATATCCCACTGGGGGAGTTTGCCGAGTTTCCTTGATGGGAAGATCTCTAAACAAATGTACAAGTGAACAAACAAACAACAAACAAACAAACAATGTCTTGAAACCGTTAGGCAGGTCCTCAACAGACTGTCTAGCGTTATCCGCTAACTCAGCTCTATTTAGGTTATGTCTGGTTGATTGTTGAGTTGTTTTCATCTCGTTGATTGTCCGTCATGTCCGTCATGTCCGTTCGCTCGAAAAATCCAGACAATAATATTACTGAAAGCATTTCCAGCAGCAAACCGAGACGCGAAGATATAATTAAGTTTTTGCCAAGAAGCCTGCGTAAGAGTGACCCCGGCCTTTATATATGCGCCAGCCCAGCCACTGTTGACTTGTCATCTGCGCCAAGATTCAAGAACGTGCAATAATAACATTTAGACAGCGAACCCGAATGAAATGGAAAGCAGGTGTCATCATCTGGGTGTTGCGCCTGTCCATCAATTGCGTGTTTACAGACAAAATATCACATAGGAAAGTTGAGAACAAACAGGAAGGGGGGGGGGGAACACACGACGACAGGACTGTGATTGCACCAGGGGGAAAAAATGTGCCAGTAATATAAAGTACAGATCACATCACTTGGAGTTAGCGCGTCTTATCACATCAAAATATTGGTGAAGGCTAAGTGGTTATTGTAATATGACAACAATTGTCTAGCACAAACAAATTTGATAAAGGTGTTGTCTTGGGGGTGGGGGGATGGGGGTGTAAAAACCTTTAAATAAACAGCCCTGGTAACTCTTACGGGAAAAGAATATTTACAAGGGGAGGGGGGGGGCAGATGCAGATGCAGCAGTGTTGAGCCACCGTACAGTATGTACACAATAAATGATCTGCTTTAAAAAACAAAAAGACCAGAGTGTTATTCCTCTTATGTGTGATGTGGAATAACATTGCTAAAAAACTTTTAAGCCACTTCTTAAAGCCATTATACACTTTCGGTACAGAAAAGAAGAAAAAAAGTTCACAGATTTACAAATAACTTACAGGGTTTACAGAAGGAAATGGTGAAAGACTTCTCTTGGAATATTATTCCTTGAAATGCTTTACTTTTTGAGAAAACATTAAAACAATATCAATTCTCGATAGCGAGAATTACAGAGTTATTTTAAACATATGTCATGACATGGCGAAACGTGCGGAAACAAGAGTGGGTTTTCCCGTTATTTTCTCCCGACTCCGATGACCGATTGAGCCTAAATTTTCACAGGTTTGTTATTTTATATATAAGTTGTGATACACGAAGTGTGGGACTTGGACAATACTGTTTACCGACAGTGTATAATGGCTTTAACACGCTTTTGTTAACACATCATCATTTCGGCATGGAATTGAGTCTGTGGCCACCTCACCCTTAAGTGTAATGGGTGCTTACACCATAACCCATAAAATGAACTTTTAGCACAGAATTCAAAAAGCATCTAGCCATGCAATTGGGCCAATGGATCTGTTTAATTATAAAGAAAAGTGTTTTCTTCCATAATACAAGTTATTGCTTTGGATATTGACATCTCATCTTAAGATGCACAAAGTACATCATTGTTTTAGGGAAGAGTTGATTATCATTTCTTGCTCTCTAGTTTTCAGTAAACACATTCAATCCTTCGGACAACTAACCTGTGGCAAACCGACTGGTCTAACACTGAATAAACAGTTTATGTTATGTTAGGATTTTCAGGCACGGTTCTTATTATCAGGCTTATTTTGATTGCGACAATCAAAATAAGCAGTTGGTATAGGCTGCAAGTCTTGTGCGTGCTTGAACTTTGGGGCCCTTTAAAAATGCGCCAGTTTGTTTCCTTCATGTGTTAACAGGTCTGGAATTACACTGAGGCCACAGAAGCAATGGTCCCTGTAATGTTGCCCCTGTTTTGGCCTAGGTGCCCTTTCATATAAGCTTCCCATTGACATCAAGATTTTGCAATGGAAGTGCTCTTAGCAAAGTGAAAATAGCCTTGCCCTCTCAGAATTGATATTCCAGGCCTGACACAACGGACCAAAGTTGTTCCAAAAAGTTTTGAAGGTGTGCAAAGACTTGCATCCATGTGAAGGGTCTTTGATTGACTGTTCCAGCAATTTTGACAATTACCCAGACAGAATTTTACTTGGAGGATTGTTAGCGTGAACTTTATATTCTACATTCATCGACAATTCATTCTGAAATCGTGTCAGTAATAACAAAATATACCTACATCTCTTATCGTTGACATCTCTTTATCGTTGCGGTACCCGCTGCCAAAACATAGGATTCAAACTGCCTTGGCAACCACAGTAGTCTATTATAGTTGGTAAGACACTGCTCTAGAACTGCAAGGGTCATGGGTTTGAATTCCACCCCAGTAATACGCCTGTGATATTTTTTCACAGGACTCGGGAAAGTACTGAGTATACATTGCTAACATACATCGGCGTATGGGTAAAAGCCAAAATTAATATTCATCCCTGATGCAAATTTAACATCTCTTATAAAATATACCTACATTTACACGAGCATGGACTATTACAAATGGTCAGTATGCAGGTACCAGCAACTTGCGTGGAAACATGACTGTAGGTTTTACATAGTAGCGAATATTGTTTTGATAGAGTGCAGTGGCATAACTAAGAGGGGGAGGCACATTCCCCTACATCACACACTTAACAACGGATGTTATTTTCATATTTAAATTGATAAGACTACTTCTACATATACTGGAGAATCAAAAGGCATCCATGTAGAAAGCCAAACATGAAATTGCAAGTTGAACCGACTGGTTTGACACTCACATTGAAAATCATGGTGACATGTTCATAATTTGTAATCCAGCATCTTTTGGCTCTAAGCAGATCAACTCGTTACTAGTCCAGTTTGATTAGAGACCTGCCACAGCTTACTACGCAGTCAAATAGTTCACTTGGAAAAATGCCGTCAACACGTAATCCTTATTTGTTAGGTATTGCCTCTAGGCATGGGTGATTGACCTTTTGGTTAGCCACGTACATCAGCAGTTTGGTTGATTACGCTTAGAATGCTCGGGGCTAGACAGTACAGTTAAACCCCGGCTCCTGCTGCTACGCTCAAATGCTAACTTTTGTAATTTCCTATTTATGAGGATTAAAGCATTTGGTCGCCTGAGTGTAATTCTAGCAACGTCATGTGCAGTGGATCAGATTCTTTTTCAGGGGTTGATGCTTTAATCTGACTGAATTAATTTTCTTTTTTAAGAACTTGGAGCATACCTCTTTTAGTAAACAACAAGGAGTTTTTACATAAAACGTGGTTACAATTTGAAACCCTTCTCAAGAACATGATTTAATTCATGGTGACTCCTAATCAATTGTGAAAGAAGACTTGAATTAAGAATAGAGGATGTAAATGTCTTCTCACTTGCAGTATCTCAGCATATGCATAAAATAACAAACCTGTGAAAATTTGAGCTCAATCGGTCATCGAACTTGCGAGATAATAATGAAAGAAAAAACAGCCTTGTCACACGGGCTTGTGTGCCTTGTCACACGGACTTGTGTGCTTTCAACTTGATGTCGAGACCTCAAATTCTAAATGTGTGGTCTAGAAATCAAATACGTGTAAAATTACTTCTTTCTCAAAACTACGTTACTTCAGAGGGAGCCGTTTCTTACAATGTTTTATACTGTCAACCTCTCCCCATAACTTAAGGTTTTATGCTAATAATTATTTTGATTAATTACCAATAGTGTCCCTTTAACCATAATTGCTTCAGAAAGGTTGGGAAGCTACTAGTGCATTTTATAACACCCCTTACCAATATTCTGCCTTTTCATTGGTTTAGAGCGCGTCACATGATATGTCTTTGTTTTACTAGACAACGGCGGTGTGATAGTGCATCGGTTTGCCGTGCGCTAGTCCGAAGACTATCACACGGCATGCAGTACCCAGACGTCCGTTGCGTGTATACGAGGATGATAAATTAATAGTCTGTAACCATTTTGGATTACATGACACTACATGCAGCACAGTAAAGTTTTCGCAATCTGTATTCGCGTCGTCCGTTGATGGTAGCATTGAGGTCTGTAACTTAGTAGTACAGTATTTAGAAATGTTTTGGGTGTTAAAAAACAAATATTGACTGCTTTTGCTCGTGCAATGGTTAAAACTATGACTCCCTCGCTGAGCCCCGGAGCATTCTATTTTCCCTCGGCTTTGCCTCGGGGAAAATAGAACGCTACGGGGATCACCTCGGGAGTCATAGTTTTAACCATAGCACTGGAAGCAGTCAATATTTGTATACTCTCAACATGCTGCTCTAATACTGGATGATACCTATGCCTAGGTACATCTTTACGGACTGTGACGGGGTAACCCTGTTTCAGACACAGGAGCAAGTGATCTGCAATGTGCCCCTGGTGACAGTTGATTTTGGTCGATACCCCAAATCAGTTTTGTAGCCTTCATCTTAAAATGGTCATTGGGCATTGCGGTGTAATAGCGATCTCTCAAAAAAATTGTTAAAAATGACAACACAACATGCCTACACATACAGACAAACGCATTGTAAAATATGTCTACTTTACTGCTGTTTGGTACTCTATCATTGTCATTTTGCCTTTCAGGAATATTTTGCTAGGTAGAAATGTCATGTCATTCACGATTGTTTTTCTTTTTATAAAAATGACATACCAGTACACAAGTTTTTAGCCTGAAAAAACTCAATGTAAATTAGACAGAACTAAAACGTGGTTTTATTGAAAACAAATTGTAAATAACTAAAAACTAGAAAGAATTTTTTTTAAATAATTAACTAGAAAGAAAAAAAAACCCCACACAATTAAAAGTATTAACTATTTAAAGTATTGTGTTGAGTATTTGAACTACCAGCTTAAAAATCTGTCAATCATGAGAGGGACGGAAAGTTTTATGGGAATAATAAACCAACAGAGAGATGTGACGCCCATATATTGCAGCAGGTCATTTTTATTGTAGTTTTATTCAAATATTGGCGGATGAGTGCATTGTTGCAGGTCGTCATCACAAGGTGGAGAATGGACTCCATTGGAAAAGCTGTGACATACATAAAAGCCATATTTTTCTGAGTGAATATGTTGTATGCAACTATGCATGAATGAAATGCATTCCATATTAGTTTTATACAACTCACACATAGATCCTTGTAGTTTATAATCTTGTTCACTATCAATGCCAAAAAGACACAGAAACTTGTCCACCCTATCTCTGAAAATTCTTCAAAATTCTGATAACAATTGTGGCAACATTGTAGACACTAACCTTGTCTGACGTGACTTGACCTTGCCTCACTTGGATAAACAGGCGGGGAAAGATTCTTTTGAACGACGCTTTTAAGAATCCAAAACGTCCTATAATTATCCATAAAGGACTTCTATATAAAAATCACTAGGCTTAGTTAAGGCCTGAAGCTAAAATCACTGGCCTTGGACCTGAAAGCCGTGCCTAATGCTCAAGTCACTGGCTTAAAGGAACACGTTGCCTTGGATCGGTCGAGTTGGTCTTTGAAAAGCGTTTGTAACTGTTTTTTTATAAAATGCATATGTGTAGAAAGATGTTGTAAAAGTAGAATACAATGATCCACACAAACATGCCTCGAAATTGCGTGGTTTTCCTTTTACCTCGTCGACTAACACGTCGGCCATTTAAGGGGGTCAAAATTTTGACTCCCATAAATGGCCGACCGTGTTAGTTCGCACAGTAGAAGGAAAACCACGCAATTTCGAGGCAAACTTGTGTGGATCATTGTATTCTACTTTTAAAACATCTTTCAAACCATATGCATTATATACAAAACGGTTACAAACGCTTTTGTTTTGACCAACTCGTCCGATCCAAGGCAACGTGTTCCTTTAACTTGCCAAAAAAAAAATCCAGAATGCCCCACAGTTTTGGAAAATACTTATTTGGCTTATTTATATACAGTAGCTAATTTTTGGGATGAGCAAAATGCTAATTATTAGGCCCTATACATTGAGTACTTAGGATTGTCCTTGTTGAGTACCATATTCTAGTTCCGGTCGTCCTCATACATTGAGTTTGTACCATAGTCTAGTTAGCATCCTCTCAATTCATTGAGTTTAGTACCTTATTCTAGTGAGTATTGTCCCCATTCAATGAAAAATATTCTAGTTGTTGAGTTAGTACCATGTTCTAGTGAGTAATGTCATCATTCATTGAGTTGCTAGTTAGTATTTTCTTGATACATTAAGTTACTACCATTCCCTCACTCAAGACACTAACAAATTGGCTACTGATGCGAGGTGTTGTTTTAGTACCTTATTCTAGTGAGTATTGTCCCCATTCAATGAATAATATTCTAGTTGAGTTAGTACCATATGTTCTAGTGAGTAATGTCATCATTCATGGAGTTGCTAGTTAGTATTTTCTTGATACATTAAGTTACTACCATATTCTCCTCACTCACGACACTAACAATTTGGCTACTGATGCAAGGTGTTGTTTTAGTAACATATTCTAGTTAGTATGGTCCTCCTTTTTGAGTTAGTACCTTTGTCCTATTTTTTTGTATATATTTTTTTCTGCAAGTCGCCTGACACACAAGGCCTAAAGACCACTTCAAGGTGTGGGCTACAATTATTTTTTCCAGAGGCCATTGCCACCTACTCTTAGGGCTGAAACAGAGTTACCCCTTTCACAGTCCATATTGCATTGAGTTAGTACATGTACCATAGTATACAAATATTGACTGCTTCGAGTGCTATGGTTAAAACTATGACTCCCGAGGTGATCCACGGAGCGTTCTATTTTCCCTCGGCTTCGCCTCGGGAAAATAGAACGCTCCGGGGATCACCGAGGGAGTCATAGTTTTTAACCATTGCACGAGTAAAAGCAGTCAATATTTGTTTTATAACACCCCAAACATTTCTAAAACCTGTATTATTATTATTAAGTTACAGACCTGAATGCTACATTCCACGGACGACGCGAACACAGATTGCAAACACTTTTACCTACTGTGTTGCATGTAGTGTCGGACAATCCGAAATGGTTACAGACTATTAATTTATCATCCTCGTACACGCAACGGACGTCTGGGTACTGCACGCCATGTGCTAGTCTGTCGGACTAGCGCACGGCGCCATGTGCTAGTCTTCGGACTAGCGCATGGCAAACCGACGCTCTATCACACGGCCGTCGTCTAGCAAAACTAAGACATGTCATGTGACGCGCTCTAAACCAATGAGCAGGCACAATACCTGCAAGGGGTGTTATAATATGCCTTATACTTGAGTTACTACATTATTTTTGTCATTCAAGACACTTATATGAAGCAGTGGCTACTGATGCAAGGTGTTGTAGTACCATATCTAAAAGTTAGTTAGTATTGTCCTCCTTTATTGAGTTAGTACCATTGTCCTATTGCATTGAGTTAGTACAAAGTATCGCCTCATACATGAGTTTCTACTATATTCTCCTCATTCAAGACACTTATATGAAGCAGTGGCTACTGATGCAAGGTGTTGTAGCACCATATTCTAGGTAGTATTGCCTCATACATTGACTTACTACCATATTCTCCTCATTCAAGACATTAACATTAGGCATTGGCAACTGATGCAAGGTGTTGTTTTAGTACGAGAGTACGAGGGGGCAAATTCACTCCAAATTATGTGAGGTGCATAATAACGGTTGTGAAGTAAGGCAGTATGCTTCGTTCTGATGCAGACAAGAAAACACGATGGAAACAAATAAAGATAGTCACTCTTTTACCTCCACCTAAAATAGAATCATTAAATGAGTGCGCCAGTGGATGTTGAACTCCTATCATGGTTGTAGAAAGCGTGTATTGGGGGTATGGGTGTTAATTGTGTAAGCGGCTACATGATATTGATTGTGCATGAATTCACCCATCAGCACCGCACAATAAAGTATGAATTTTTCCGGGGGATGTAAGGGTATCCCCATGGTGTATAATTTCGCAGCCATGGAAGGCACGCAGTGACACAGAGAACAGTATTCAGCGCCTGTACTTGAACGAAATAATAAAGGGTTCTACTTTGGTTATGTTATTCACACCACTGTATGAAGCCCATGGATATTTGTTTCTAATAGAAAGTTCCCTTGCATTAAGACTATTTCATAACTTGGTCACACCATGGATTCTCAAGTTTGTTTTTGCTTATGAATTTCTTATACATGTTATGTATTTGGTCTATTCAATTCAACTCAACATTTTATTCATTACTTCTTTTCTCAAGATTAAATTACATAGGAACAAATATTACAGATATATAAAATAATATACACAGAATATGGAGAGACAAGAGTTAATCTATGTATACCAAAATAAAGAGAGTATATGAGGCTGTCAGATTATTTAAGCCAGGCTTGTAGAAGACATTCTAGACAGACAAACTACAAATTCATCGTTATAATAATTCCTTATATTTCAGATTCAAAATCAGGGAAAAATCCTGCTATTACTATTATTATTATTATTATTATTATTATTATTATTATTATTATTATTATTATTTAGCAGTCATTCCACTGTTTTATAGGCAGCCAGTCTTGTCTGGTTACAAGTTTACTGGCCAAATGAAATAAAATCAATGGCCAGTGCAGTCCAGTATAAAAAAATCAAGCCCTGGTATTTATGAAAAAAACCAAAACAGTCTATATCTAAGCTTGGGAGGTACCACGATATTATCAAATATCGCGATACTAATTTGGAAACAATTTCGATATCGGATCGATTTGGTTTTAATCGAAATATCGATATATCAGGATATTGATTAAAGTCACCTGGAAATATAATTTTTTTTTCTTTCAAACATAAGAGTATATGCTTACAAACAATTAAACAATTTTTTTAGTAATTGTTTGTCACGATTTATATGTTTAAAAAATATATAAAGTTGTTTGGGGGGCTGACTCCGCCTACCCCTTTTGTGACGTCAATCGAGGCATAGTAAACACACGTGCAAAGTACATGTACGTCCAAGTCTTGAGTTGGTACATTTCAAAAAGTGTTTTTCTGCATTCAGCAGCAATACACCTGGTCGGCATTGACGGAAAAAAAAACGTACAAACTCACGACTTGGTCCGTACATGTACTTTGCAATTGTGTTTACTCTACGCATTACAGGCAAAGTCTGCCTCGATTGACGTCACGAACAGCGCGCTCTCGGGTCGGGGTCTACTCTTAAATTTGTAAATAACATAAGAACTGATTTTTTAAAACCTTAGTTAACTGTTTATTCACATTCCACTCATCAAAACACATATATTAGTGACAAAAGCTTTATTTTGAAAAAATACCACTTCCAGGTGACTTTAAGTATTGCGATGTGTTTCCTAGCTGAGACATCCTGCACCCCATAGGTTTGGAGTAAAACCAGATAAATAGGTCATTAGAACACCTCTCTTATGCTATGACTGTCTCTTTTACAACTTTCACTGGGAGTTTATAAAATAAATCAATATCGCCCAAGCTTATCTATATCCGGATGCAATTAGTTCACAAATTAAAATTTACAAGACAGTCAAAACTGTTTTGCACAAAGTTTTGTTTGAGTTCTATAGAAAAAAATGGAAAAACTTTAAATTACTCCCATTAAGTAAAGTAAATTCTACAGAGAGACTGAGGCCGTGTCTGAATTGGTGACTTTGGCTACAGCTACGGCTAGATCAGCGCGTCTATCAGTGTTTAAGAATAGCAGACGTGGCGCCCTGCCAATTCGGACACGGCCTCATTTAAGGACTTAATGAGGAGACTGATATAAATGTTACTCTTCATTATTTCTGGTATAAATGCACCCCAGTGTCTAAGCACTATTTTAATCCAACTTAACCTTTATAAAAACACTAGTACCTCCATGAATTGATGATTTTTCATCGTGAAATGCAAGCATTTTCATCTTCACCACGGCCCATGGGACTTATCTTCATTCATGACCCAGGGGAGTTTGCCTTATTCTCATGCAATATTGGGCTTAATTTCTGTCAGAGACAGCTCTGTGTTGATGTTTCCCTTGTGAATTGTAAAGAAACCAGAGTGACCTGTGTGCATCGCTTTAGGTCTTTTGTCGGCATGCTTTTCTTTCTTTTACACAAATTTGATGCAAATGAAGGGAAATGTCAGACGGTTTAATCACATTAGTTCGTAGAAAGGTGGGCGAATGAGAGAATTGGGGAAAATGTTTTGTGCTAGTTCATTTGTATGTATGGATTGTATCCATCTTCCTGTAAATTGTCACGTAAATGAAAATGACGAGTCCCCTCAATGAACTACAAAAATTGATTATTATGGAACGTACTAAATTCTGAGATGTAGGATATAATAGTTTTTGAGAAGAATTGGGAAAAATTCAATTGTTTGTGTGTTAAAGGCACTGTACACATTTGGTAATTGTCAAAGACCAGTGCTCTAGCTAGCTAGAAGTCTTTTTAATAATTTAGTGAGAAATTACCTCTTTCTCAAAAACTACATTACTTCAGAGGGAGCCGTTTCTCACAATGTTTTATACTTGTTACCATGGAGCTATAAATGTTGTTACGAAGTCAGTTTTTAAGTTAATGTTTGTTTTGAGTAATTACCAAATGTGTACCTTCCCTTTAAATACTATGACAACAAATTGTATTATTGTTTCACAACCCAGGGTCCAATTTCATGGCTTTGTTTATGACAAAATTCTGCCCTTACAGTTTGTAGATTCGCCGTGTAAGTACAGGATTCTATGGTGAGCCCTGGCATGTAATACCCTGCACGGTTTAGCCATCTGGAAAATCTGGAGACAAAAACTCATCAACTGAATTGTGCTCGGTAGCTGCCTTGTAATTACTTAAGTCTAGGTGCTTATTGTTGACAATGCTATACACAATGTATAATAATATGTCTTCAGTAGAGTACATGTTATTAATGATATCTCATTATCCCTGGCAATCACGTAATTAATTACAGAATATTGCAATCATTTATCTTAGACTGCCAGATAAGGCATGGTGCAGACTTAATTTGCTATAGAGCATAAGCATGTACACATGACCTAACATTAGAGATGATTTTAAAGGCACTGGACACTATTGGTAATTACTCAAAATAATTGTTAGCATAAAACCTTACTTGATTCTGAGCAATGGAGAGCTGTTGATAGTATAAAACATTGTGAGAAACGGCTCCCTATGAAGTGACTTGGTTTTCGAGAAAGAAGTAATTTTCATCGAATTTGATTTCGAGACCTCAAGTTTAGAATTTGAGGGTCTCGAAATCAAGCATCAGAAAGCACACAACTACATGTGACAAGAGTGTTTTTTCTTTCATTATTATCTCGCAACTTCGACGACCGATTGAGCTCAAATTTTTCACAGGTTTGTTATTTTGAGCATATGTTGAGATAAACCAACTGTGAAGACTAGTCATGACAATTACCAATAGTGTCCACTTTCTTTAAGTGAGTATTTAGCAACGGTAAGGGTTGTGTTACACCTGGCTACTAATCATTACATTCTGCATGTAAAGCATTTTCTATGTGTACAAGTCATTTATACAATTGTGTAACTGTGAAAAACCCAATTCTTAAGGTGAATTATGTTATTGGTTTTTGGAATAAAAAACATTGTAACTGTAGGCCTATATTTAAAAAAAAGTTAAATACGAAATGGGCGGAAAGTAATGTATGGCTGTATACCTGCATATTTATGTACATACTGACCCACACAAATATTTATATGTTTTGTTTATTAATAAAATCATCATTTGCAATTTTTTCTTTTTTTCCATTTCATGTTTTTGGGTTAATTTTGTTTTTTTTTTACTTTACTTCATTTAAACAGTTTTGCTTTGCTTTAGATTGTATTCCAACTAAACAAACTTTCGCACAAACTATATTCATGCTTGGTAATTAAACTCTACCAGTCTTTCTCAAAATAAACTCTGAATAAAAAGCTATTAAAATACACCACTCCAATATTGGCAATTGCATTTTAACTGTTCTCCCAAGGTGAAAACTAGCTTTTTAGGCACTAAATTTTCAAACTCAATATGATGTTAGGCTTAACGAACCTCATTTGCCAACCTGGGCATTCTGGACTTATTGTCCTTGAGAAAAACAACTGGTGCAATAAACAGGTGTCCAGTTATTGATTCTTTTATAGAAAAGTAGGGTGACCACTTTATGCTGCCTATTGTTTTATTGATCTTTGGTTTTAGAAGATTATCAACACCCATAGTACTGCTTGACTTGGAATTTATGTCGCGCATAGAGAAATGTTCTGTATAATTCTGTAGTAAATAGCGCTATGACAATGGCCCTATTGACAAAGACAAATATAACCTGGTTATTTTGACCTAGTTGATGGCTCAGATATGTGAAGCATATTATTCTGGGTTAAGTTTTTGTTCTTTAGGGGATTCAAGGTGAAATTCTGCTTTGTAATGTACTTAATTTTTTTGTCAGGAAATAGAGGCCTTATATATATTTACATGGGTGTTTGTGGAAAAGACGAAGACTGGAATTTTATGAAGGAACAGAGAGTAAACTTACAAAGACATTAAGAAAATTGTTTGCCATCAAGGTTTTGTTTTTTGGGCCTACTGAATATTCATGCTTAATCTGAGCCTCATTGGGCCTACTGAATATTCATCCTCATTCTGAGCCTCATTGGGCCTACTAAATATTCATCCTAATTTCAAACCTCATTGGGCCTACTGAATGTTCATGCTGAATCCAAGCATCCAATCAAATGGTTTCCCCTCACAGTGTTCTTTCCTCCATGCTTTCTTCATGGTCAATTAGGACTTCAAAGTACATTGTCCTGTCAGCTTTTAGCAAGTGCTATTATCATCCAACCACTCATAAACATCATAATTACCACTAATCTCTTCTGAATGCTACTTGGGATAACTGTTGACAGTTATGTCATTAAATACACTGTGTATGTAATCCTTTTAAAAGCTGTGTACTTTGTGGTTGGAGGTTCATTGCATCATGATGGGGTTAGTAAGGTCATGGTAAGGTCAATATCAACCAGGAGCAATTTTAAGTGTGCATCATGGTTAACTAAAAAGTTGACAATTTTGACTCGAATCCAGGCTGGTTGACCATTGTTTGATTACTGTGGTCGACCATTTGGAACCAGCCTCAAGACCATGGTTTCTTCACTGGTTGTTATGGATTGAAAAGCATTTTTATTGTGAAGTATGTCAGATCTCTTGATTGAAAGGTTGTGATATCACCAAACGATGCTATAAAAATTACTTAAAATACTTGGAAGGTTACAAAGGCAGTGAAACTTTCTTACAATGCTAGGCTAATGTTACAGTTATTCCTCTTTTCATTTTTTTTAAATTGTGATGTTTGTCAGATCTGTTGGATTGAAAGGTTGTTATTTGACCAAACGATGCTATAAAGTATAAAAAATACTTAAAGTATTTCTGTCGGAAGACTATACAAAGGCAGTATAACTTACTTGTGTACGCTAGGCCAATTTGATGGTTATTCCACTTTTCATTTATTAATGAACACACTTTACGATTTTCAACTAGGAGCCTATTATGATGGTTGTTCCAATTTTCATGTTTTATTAATGAGCACATCTTTTTTAAATTTTAACTAGGAGCCTATTATTATGGTAGTTCCAATGTTCATGTTTTATTAATGAACACATTTTACGATTTTCAACTAGGAGCCTATTATTATGGTTGTTCCAATGTTCATGTTTTATTAATGAACACCTTTTAAGGTTTCCAACACCGGAGCCTTTGATGATATTTGCAATAGTACTTTGCAAATGAAAGAGGACATTTCTTTAATTATCTTAAGATCTATCTCTGAGAAACAGATGCGGAACTTTTATAGTTGTCATGACATTTCACACAATTTTCGAAAGGAATCAAATCTTAATCATTCACAACTACACTAAGCACTAGAGGGCAGTATTCACTCCAGAAGTGGATTTACTGATGTTGTTGGTTTTTTTTACTTTCTAATTATTTAACAAATTCACATGCAAAATAATATATTCAATTAATATTTACATCAGAAATATTTTCAAAACATCAACAATAGCTTTCTTACTTACTTTTACAGCATTTATGTGAGGCGCCTTTTTCCCAAGGTTACAAAGCACCGGTTACAGAAGATGCAACAAAGAACTCCAAACTCAAGATGTTCCTATGCAAAGTGAAATAAAACAGTCAAGTCTTTCTGTAGTATAAATGAGTCTTAGCTGGGTTTAGTCCCGAAGAAAAGCAGACCATAACAGAAGGAAATCACTAAATGAGGTTGACAAACAAACAGACAACATATTTAAACATGGCCCTGAAATAATTATTAAAAGATATGAAAAATTACCCCCCACAAAAAAACAAAAAAAAACACAAAAAAACCTGATGTAACAATATTATTTCAAACAGAATATGTTTCACATGTTAGATGTCCCAGGCGAGATGAAGTTCATGACTTTTTGAAATTTCAAGAATGTTCATGTTCAGACCATGAACATGCATCAATCATGCGTAACATGTTCATCACGGCAGTTCATAAACCAAGTTCATGAACTGTTCACCCCTTCAAAGAATGAACTTTAAGTGAACTTTTATGAACTTCATGAATGTTCATGAAAGTTCATCTAAGCTTTCTTTGCAGTTTCATGAACTTTTTCTAACAGTTCTTGACTATCGATCAATAGGTTCTTGAATTATTGTAATATACTGTTTTGAGGACAAGAATGCAACCATCAGCTTACCCATCAAGTAAAAATTTACATGACAATTTGTTTTTAGATGTATGGTACACATGTGTATCATTCATGTTCACAGAATATTAAATCTCTTCAAATAACGATCAATGTTTCTTGACCTCATTTCGGGAAACGTAGAGAAACAAACTATTTTTATCATTTTGTCCTCACACTAGTTCTACTACATCATGATCTTTATCACTGAGTGAAGACTGACATACACATTGATCTAAGAGACACATTGTCATACGCACACAACCAACTGATCCACTGTAAAAACTAAATCAAATACTTTTCAAGAAACAATGTTTTGATTTAGTCTTTAAACTGCCAATAAAGGATGATCTCAAATATATAGATATTACAGTTTTCTAAAAGCTAGAGTCCATAGGAAATATAAAGAAAATATAACTCTCTTAAGTCTCTTACCTCACGTTAAAACATGGTAAAAATGGTTTTTCTACAGAACGCTTCTAGCCAAATTTCTGAAAAACACGGGGCAAAATAAACCTGCGCGACAAAGGAATCGTGACGTCAGTGGCAGCTATTTGGTGTGGAAAATAGCGCCTTCAGTTTGCCTAAGCTGGAGAAACTGTGTTCACACCCAACTAGGGGAATATCGTCACTGGCGTCAAGAGGTCATTATAATAGATAAGCCGTTTTTGACTCTCGGCTGAAAAAGCCGCGCGACTGGGTGCATTTTTGACTCAAGTTATTCAGTACTAAAAGCAAATTTTGAGAGTAAAATGGTTATTAACCGGTATCTACGATGTCTATTTGGCCATAAAAAGGCAATAGTTGAAATATTGAGATCATCCTTTATTGGTGCTTTAAAGGATTTGGGGTACTTTTTGTAACACAAAACACAATGTCCACAGATTTACATTAAAATTACACCGTTTGAAGATAATGATAGTAGAAAGCGTACCTTAAAATATTAGTTTCTCAGTTGCTGCGGTTTTTGAGAAATGAGTAAAACATTAAAATATTTTTTTACATATGTACATGCTAAAATAATTTTCGTCTCATGGTCACTGAGACAAAAATTATTTTAATGATATTGTTTTATTCATTTCTCAAATACTACAGCACCTATAAGCAAGTAATATTTTTCAGGGAAGCTTTCTATCATCATTATCTTCAAACTGTGTAAGATTATTGTAAATCTGTGGATATTGTGTTTTGTGTCCTATACAAAAAGTACCCAGACCCTTTAACACAATCAATCATTGCTTCACCAAAAGAGAGAGAGAAAGCCTGGCCAGGGTCTTATGGATGTCCTACTTTGTGATGATGAAAATGGTATCTCTTAGATGTGTCTTATCTCTAAAGAGTTCTTTTGCCCACGGAAATTAAATATGACAATTTAAATTGGGATTTTCCTGAGCAGGTTCAGACCCGAATACCCGGTGAGAATAAAACGACTAAAACTCAACAAGCAAACTCTGCCAATACAACATTTCATACCTAATAAAGATAGGGTGATGTGATTGCGTTTGCTCACATTTTTGTGCTGATTTTGTCTGCTCTATCTTTCCTTGAGGTGCTTAAGTTCACACCGTCGTTGAGAATGGTATTTTGATCAGTAATCTAATATTTCTTCCTACTAATACAATATTCCCTCGGTCAAAATCATTCCAACTGAAAGTAATTTTTAAATTAACTTTGAAGGTGTTGTTTGTAACATCTGTATTAATATCAAGATTGCTAATATTTCCATCTGGATTTGTAGGTTTTTTTTTACTGTCTGGCAAGACGATTGAGCTGAGCATTTTAACATTGTTCAAGTTGGTCACCTAGGATAAAAAGAAATGGCATTTTCTTCAAGTGAAATTCTCACAGGTTAGGCCAACTTTTGTACGTTTTTTTTTTTTTAACTTATACTAATAAAAATGGAATTTGCTTTTCCCTAAAATTAACAGTGAACCACCGTGGTATAGTGTTTTTCTGGTGGACTTGACTTACCAAACAAAAGGGCCGATGGTGCAAAAAAAATTTAAATTAAAGGGAAGGTACACGTTTGGTAACTACTCAAAACAAATATTAACTTAAAAACTGACTAGGTAATGAACATTGGAGAGCTGTTGATAGTATAAAACATTGTGAGAAATGGCTCCCTCTGAAGTAGCATAAATTTTGGAATAGAGGTAATTTCTCACTAAAATAATAGAAGACTTCTATAGTCTTTTATTCCTATCTGAAAGCACACAAATTCGTGCAACAAGGGTGTTGTTTTCTTTCATCATTTTCTCCCAACTCAGATGACCAATTGAGCTCAAAATTTCACAGGTTTGTTATTTTATGCATTTGTTGGGATACACCAAGTGAGAAGACTAGTCTTTGACAATTACCAATAGTGATTGTAGCAGAGTCTTTCACGAAGGCTAAATTCAGGATTCGAGTAAGATCCTGCTAGGGGATACGTCAGGCTTTTCAAATAGGTCCAACCAACCCTCTCTCCCACATGCTTTTTATATTCCTTGATAAAATGAGATGTAGGCCCTCTAAAATAGTTCTAGTACAAAGCAGATGACCTATTTTAATTGAGCATTATTGCTAACAAAACCAAATGGTTCTCAATCGAGGACTGTTAATCAACAGACCTTGATATCCTCGGTACTTGTACAACGAGTTGCAATCAATTAACCCCAAACCGTGTCTGCCCATAAAATTTAAACTTCCTCCAAAATGTAACACAATATTCTATCGGGGTTAGATCTAAAGAAACTAATGGTTCCTCGTGGGCAAGAATACATCTGCATGATAACTGATCCTGGTATGGCACCAAACAAGTTGCTGAGCCAGACTCTCTGCTCTAGCTATTAGCACAGAGTCAGTCATCACAATTTACCTCGGACTACCCTTGGGGGCACCTTATCATCCTTGTCAACAATGATGCAGTCATAAGAGCATGGAGGAGGAATCAAAGGACTTGGATGAAGATGGTTTGAGGGGGAGTTCAGTCTATTTCAGGAACACGGCCGATGGGTTGAGCATCAAAAGTTACGCTTTATCAGGTCATTTCTCTAAATGGGTTTTGGTACCTTTTGTAGATTTTTTTGGCATGACCTTTATCCTTACTCACAGTGAATGAAGATGCATGTTATATCATTTACCTGTAGAAGGTTCAGCTTCAATAGTTCTCAAATTTTTGAGAAAAAAAGTAACATTCACAGAGCAAATTGTTTTCAGGAGAGTCATGTAAATCTCTTTAACCTGCTAAAATATTTGTTTGTCTCACTGAGACGAAAATTATTTTGGTGACATTGTTTTACTAGATTCTCAACAAAAACTACTGCTCCTCGGCAAGTACTATCTTAAGAGAAGCTTCTGCCATCACCGTGCAAGTTTAATGCAAATCTGTGGACTTTTGTGTTGTGTGTCTTACAAAAAGTAGCTATATGGAATTGTTTTTTTGTGAGGCAGTTATTCTCACCAAAATGGTGCAGCATTTTTAGAAGGAAATAATAAAAGAATTGTGTGACACCGTGCTCCATATTGACAAATCGTGTCCGAAGGCCATTTTGATATAAATGACAAGTTTTTAGTGAAAAATACAGTTTTTAATAATTGCTCTCCCCATGGCTTTCATTAAGTCCTCTATTGCTGGAACAAGATAGTTTGAGACACCTGCCTTAGGCTTAAATGTCTCTGATAAACGCCACAGTGTCATGCACTGACAGCTTTAAGAAGGATGACCTGTCATGAGAAGATAGATTCCCCCTCATTGTGATATTACTATTAGGCCAGAACCTCTCTCTCTCTCTCTACCCTGGATCTTTGGTCAGCATTTTGTATATCTTAGTGGAGCGCTGTTTATTTTGCTCTTGAGTTTAATCAAGGATAATGGACACATGTATTATTTTGATGCAGTAGGGAGTGGATTCCACTGGTATACAAATACTGACCCCCTCTTAGTTATCTGTATCGAGTACTGGTATGTACATATTTAAATTGAGGCGCTTGCATCACATAATTCTTACTCCATCCCTTTTCCATAATGCATTGGTGACTCGCCTATGTAATTAATGCTTGCAGCTGACGCCAAGCATCAATGTTACATAAAGGTTTCTCAGGCTATATGTGTTGGAATATTATTTATGGATGAAGCTCACTTGTTGATGCAACACGACGGTTACTCATCAGTTTTAATTTTGGATGTTGAGGTGTTTGCAATGTTGTAATTACAACATTAATTATGCAAGTTTTTGGGAGTTGGTATACTTAATTTATCAAGTGTGTGTTGGAGCTTGAAATGGTTAATGCTTATGGATGTTCACATTTGGGTTCGTGAATAACTGAAAGGAAAACTGTAAATGAATAAATAAATAAAATTTATCAAAAAAAGATTATTTATACAACATGTACAAAGGTTCCCTGTACAGAATTCTGTTAATATCACATCATATGTTATTCTTTGCCCTAGTCCATAAAACTGTTCTGCAGAAAACTTTCATATACAATGCTGAATTAAACAGCTTATCTGCTAAGCACAAAATTAGCATGTGATAAGCATACATTAGAATTTGCTCAACACAAAGTAGCATTTGCTGAGCACTTGCCCAACACAAAGTAGCATTTGGTAAGCAATTACTAGTAGGGAATCAGTTACAAGGACTGTGCATTAGCTGATATAGAAATCATTAGCCGATAATTGCTGGTAACCAATAGAAAAGGTTTGTGTTGATTTGATTTTTTTTCCCCATAGAGTTAAACTGTTTGTATATTTCCCCCTAAGCTCATACATGTCACTTTAGGCCTATTGTTGACACTTGAAATTGTACAACTTCACAGTTGTACAAACAGTTTTTAAACTGAATGACAGTCTAAAAACTGTCATTCAATTTTTGAAAAAGTACAACAGTCCTTCAAAAAGGAAAACGGATGCTAACAAAATCAACAAAGATATCAATTGGTAAATGATTGGTCTTAATAACAATCATGTAAAACGAGAAGAAAAACAAACCCTGTCAGTTTCAAAATGATTGCTCAGTTTAAATAAAAACATGCTCCATTACCCATCTGTTTAAATAGTCCACCATATGGTGTGCATGTTAAATGATATACATTCAAATAGAAGCACAAAATTAGCCTGCTTTTGTCTGGGGGTTCAACATGTAAAGGTTGGCTGACATTCAAGTTGGTTTAGGGGTTTCTTGTTCTGCCCTTGTTAATCTCTGTGGATTGCATGTTGACTAGATTGCCAGTCATTACTTGATTAAGTGAAGTTTAAAAAAATGAAATTACTTGATTATTAAAGTGAAGTTTAAAAAAATGAAATTATCAACATCTTCTCTTTGCAGTACCAGTATGTTTACAGGGTGCCTTGGTTTTATTACCAGAAAGATGCAATTAAAAAAGCATATTGCAGGTATTAAAATATCCTAGGTTTGCATGAACACACAGTCCCCTTTTTGTTAGCCATGTGTTTTTTTTTTGTGTTTTTTTAACTAATAGCACTTTTCACCAGACAGAAAGAAAAAATTGTAATTTTCTTTATGTTTGTGAAGTATAACAAAATGAGCCTTGTGTGAAAGGACATACATTATTTACATGTTATACATTCATTGCAAAACTTGTGAAATTTTGTGTATCACGCTAACAATCTCAACCATCTCATCCGGAACTGTGTGTTCAAGACTGGTATAGTGCATAATGATTAATAAAAAAGATCAATAGTTCAGTGGTACCCAGCTAAATTTGTACTCTCGCATGAAATAATGGTCACTTCATAACCGGTGTCATATTAAAGCAGACCCGTTAAAGCTTGCGAAAACTCTGAAGCGTGAGATGAGAAGTAAACAGTCCGCGCTCGTAAATTCATCACAAGGAATCTAGGTTTCAGAGGATCATGTGATATGGGGTTACGATGACCCCTTTTCTTCGGATGACCGACAGATTTCTAGTAGAGCCGGACCTCAAATCAGACGCCACGCACACATGATGAGAAAAACAGTCAGAAGGAATTACCGGTTCTAAAAATAAACAAATTAAGCACCGCTCTGGAGACAACAAGTGTAAGGCCATCTACACGAAGTGCAAATGAAAGAAGAGTCCGTTTTGCATACTGATCAGTGCAGATATCACAGGGGAGAAAAACAAACCAACCTCTTGATTCCGTTTTCAGCCGGGTGAACTTCTTTTTCTTCTTGAGAACCCCATGCACAGTGCAGCGTGCCTGCGTGTTTGCCAACCGATTCTCAAATCCATTTTCTGAAACTTGAACCGCTGCCGATATTTTCTTGGCAAATGTCGACGGAGCCCCAAGATGATGTCTCCACTGAGGAATGGTGCCCAGTTGTGGAAAATTAGGGTTCGTCTAGAAAAGAAAGTGAATTGGCAAATCCTGATTGTTAGTATTCACATGTATAAGGCAAAGAACTATCAGTCTGTTGGTAAATGTGTAATACTGAGAATCTTTTCTTCAGTAGACCATGTTTTGATAAAGGAAATGTGAAATGTTTATCACTTCTGAATTAGAGCATTAGCTGAATAAATGATTAAAATGCCACATGGATGAACAAACTCCATAACATAATCAATAAACTATAGCCCAGTCTGATCAGGTAGTTTTCAAAAATAAATAACAATGGAAAAGTAGAAAACATTGTAAAAGAGGTACGCAAACATGATCAATAAAGACAACTACATTCCAGTTAGAACAGATAGATGTCAGGGATAAACAACCATGTAAGCCTAGAAAACAAAGAAAAAGGGGCACCATATGTTCAAACTTTTTTTGTAACAGTATTAATGTAAATCTGGGACAAGTAAGCAATTAGTACAGAAATTATTCTGTGAAAGATTCAGCACAATGTCTGGATTGGTAAGAAATGTTTTCAACAGGTTTTCTCAATTTGAGCGATATTTTAGAGCACCCGGAGAATATCTGCAGTGCTTTATAATCACCCCTGAACAAATATTGACTAAAAGGGAGACCAGCAACATAGGGCTTGATTAATCAGTTGGTTGAGCGTCAAATTGCTAATCTGTGAGTCGTAGGTTCACATCTCGCTCCAGTCAATATTTCTTTGTTTAAACCCTGACATTTTATAATCAGTGGATTTCATGCTGAAGTTTGTAATAATTTTCAGATAATTACAGCTCTTTTGACTTTAAAGGGACCTGTGCCCTGGATCGGACAAGTTTGTCTTTAAAAAGCGTTTGTATCTGTTTGTTATAAAACACTTGGAAAGATGTTGTAAAAGTAGAATACAATGATCTACACAAATAGGCCTATGCCTCAAAATTGCATGGTTTTCCTTTTACTTTGCGAACTAACACGGTCGGCCATATATGGTACTCAAAAATTTGACTCCCATAAATT